>NC_058521.1:17788856-20288856 GCF_904849725.1 Hordeum vulgare subsp. vulgare | reverse complement strand
CAAATCTTCATTGAAGTAAGAACATAATGATATCCACTGCGTGCCTCAGCACCCATTGGACTGCATACATCAAAATGTATCACTTCCAACAAGTTACTATCTTGTTTCATCTCAATGAAAAACAAGGCCTTGCTCATGTGGTATGATTTGCATGTCACTAGTGATTCAAAATCAAGTGAGTATAAAGATCCATCCGCATGGAGCCTCTTCATGCAATTTATACCAACATGACTCAAGCGGCACTGCCACAAGTAAGTGGTACTATCATCATTACCTCATGTCTTTTGGCACCAATATCATGAACATGTGTAACACTACGATCGAGATTCAATAAACCATTGAAGGTGATTATTCAAGCAAATAGAGTAACCATTATTCTCTTTAAATGAATAATCGTATTGCAATAAACACGATCTAATCATGTTCATGCTTAACGCAAGCACCAAATAACAATTATTTAGGTTTAACACCAATCACGATGGTAGAGGGAGCGTGCGATGTTTTGATCATATCAATCTTGGAAACACTTCCAACACGTATCGTCACCTCGCCTTTAGCTAGTCTCCGTTTATGCCGTAGCTATCATTTCGTGTTACTAATCACTTAGCAACCAAACCGGTATCCAATACCCTCGTGCTACTAGGAGTACTAGTAAAGTACACATCAACATCATGTATATCAAATATACTTCTTTCGACTTTTGCAGCCTTCTTATCTACCAAGTATCTAGAGTTGCTCCGCCTCAGAGACTGTTCCCCTCATTACAGAAGCACTTAGCCTCGGGTTTGGGTTTAATCTTGGGTCTCTTCATTAGTGCAGCAACTGTTTTGCCGTTTCACGAAGTATCCCTTCTAGCCCTTGCCTTTCTTGAAACTTAGTGGTTTTACTAACCATCAACTATTGATGCTCCTTCTTGATTTCTACTTTCGCAGTGTCAAACATCGCGAATCGCTCAAGGATCATTGTATCTATCCTTGATTTGTTATAGTTCATCACGAAGCTCTCACAGCTTGGTGGCAGTGACTTTGGAGAACCATCACTATCTCATCTGGAAGATTAACTCCCACTTGATTCAAGCGATTGTCGTACTCAGACAATCTGAGCACATGCTCAACGATTGAGTTTTTCTCCTTTACTTTGTGGACAAAGAATCTTGTCGGAGGTCTCCTACCTCTTAACAAGGGCACAAGCATGAAATCACAATTTCATCTCTTTAGAACATCACTTATGTTCCGTGACGTTTCAAAACGTCTTCGGCGCCTTGCTTCTAAGCCATTAAGTTTTTTGCACTGAACTATCGTGTAGTCATCAGAAACGTGTATGTCGGATGTTCATAGCATCTACAAACGATGCTTGAGGTGCAGCACACCGAGTGGTGCATTAAGGACATAAGCCTTCTGCGCAGCAACGAGGACAATCCTCTGCAAAGTTTGCTACTATTAACTTTCAACTAAATTTTCTCTAGGAACATATAAAAAACAGTAGAGCTATAGCGCAAGCTACATCGTAATTCGCAAAGACCTTTAGACTATGTTCATGACAATCAGTTCAATTAATCATATTACTTAAGAACTCCCACTCAAAAAGTACATCTCTCTAGTCATTTGAGTGGTACATGATCCAAATCCACTATCTCAAGTCCGATCATCACGTGAGTCGAGAATAGTTTCAGTGGCAAGCATCTCTATGCTAATCATATCAACTATACGATTCATGCTCGACCTTTCGGTCTCATGTGTTCCGAGGCCATGTCTGCACATGCTAGGCTCGTCAAGCTTAACCCGAGTGTTCCGCGTGTGCAACTGTTTTGCACCCGTTGTATGTGAACGTTGAGTCTATCACACCCGATCATCACGTGGTGTCTCGAAACGAAGAACTGTCGCAACGGTGCACAGTCGGGGAGAACAAAATTTCATCTTGAAATTTTAGTGAGAGATCACCTCATAATGCTACCGCCGTTCTAAGCAAGATAAGGTGCATAAAGGATTAACATCACATGCAATTCATAAGTGACATGATATGGCCATCATCATGTGCTTCTTGATCTCCATCACCAAAGCACCGCATGATCTTCTTGTCACCGGCGTCACACCATGATCTCCATCAACGTGTCGCCATCGGGCTTGTCATGCTACTCATGCTATTACTACTAAAGCTACGTCCTAGCAATATAGTAAACGCATTTGCAAGCACAAACGTTAGTTTAAAGACAACCCTATGGCTCCTGTCGGTTGCCGTACCATCGACCTGCAAGTCGATATTAACTATTACAACATTATCATCTCATACATCCAATATATCACATCACATCGTTGGCCATATCACATCACAAGCATACCCTGCAAAAACAAGTTAGACGTCCTCTAATTGTTGTTGCATGTTTTACGTGGTGACCATGGGTATCTAGTAGGATCGCATCTTACTTACGCAAACACCACAACGAAGATATATGAATTGCTATTTAACCTCATCCAAGGACCTCCTCGGTCAAATCCGATTCAACTAAAGTTGGAGAAACCGACACTCGCCGGCCATCTTTGAGCAACGGAGTTACTCGTAGCGATGAAACCAGTCTCTCGTAATCGTACGAGTAATGTCAGTCCCAGCCGCTTCGATCCAACAATACCGCGGAATCAAGAAAAGACTAAGGAGGGCAGCAAAACGCACATCACCGCCCACAAAAACGTTTGTGTTCTACTTGAGAAGACATCTATGCATGAACCTAGCTCATGATGCCACTGTTGGGGAAAGTCGCATGGGAAACAAAAAATTTCCTACGCGCATGAAGACCTATCATGGTGATGTCCATCTACGAGAGGGGATTTCCGATCTACGTAGCCTTGTAGATAGCACAGCAGAAGCGTTAGTGAACGCGGTTGAAGTAGTGGAACGTCCTCACGTCCCTCGATCCGCCCCGCGAACCATCCCACAAACCGTCCCGCGATCCGTCCCACGATCCGCTCCGATCTAGTGCCGAACGGACGGCACCTCCGCGTTCAGCACACGTACAACTCGACGATGATCTCAGCCTTCTTGATCCAGCAAGAGAGACGGAGAGGTAGATGAGTTCTCCGGCAGCGTGACGGCGCTCCGGAGGTTGGTGGTGATCTAATCTCAGCAGGGCTCCGCCTGAGCTCCGCAGAAACGCGATCTATTGGTAAAACCGTGGAGGTATGTGGTCGGGCTGCCGTGGCAAAAGTTGTCTCAAATCAGCCCTAAAACCCCACTATATATAGGAGGGAGGGAGGGGAGGAGGCAGCCTCAAAACCTAAAGGTTTGGCCGAAATTGGAGGTGGAGGAGTCCTACTCCAATCCTACTTGGAGTAGGATTCCACCTTCCCACTTGGAAACTCTTTCCACCTTGTGTTTTTTCCTTCTCAAACCTTATGGGCCTTAGTGGGAACTTATTCCAGCCCACTAGGGGCTGGTTTATCTCTTCCCATAGCCCATGAGACCCCTTGGGGCGTGACACCCCCTCCTGATGGTCCCCGGCACCCCTCCCGGCACTCCCAGTACACTACCGATGAGCCCGAAACTTTTCCGGTAATGCACGAAAACCTTCCGGTAACCAAATGAGGTCATCCTATATATCAATCTTCGTTTCCGGACCATTCTGGAAACCGTCGTGACGTCTGTGATCTCATCCGGGACTCCGAACAACATTCGGTAACCAACCGTATAACTCAAATACGCATAAAACAACGTCGAACCTTAAGTGTGCACACCCTGCGGGTTCGAGAACTATGTAGACATGACCCGAGAGACTCCTCGGTCAATATCCAATAGCGGGACCTGGATGCCCATATTGGATCCTACATATTCTACGAAGATCTTATCGTTTGAACCTCAGTGCCAAGGATTCATATAATCCCGTATGCCATTCCCTTTGTCCTTCGGTATGTTACTTGCCCGAGATTCGATCGTCAGTATCCGCATACCTATTTCAATCTTGTTTACCGGCAAGTCTCTTTACTCGTTCCGTAATACAAGATCCCGCAACTTACACTAAGTCACATTGCTTGCAAGGCTTGTGTGTGATGTTGTATTACCGAGTGGGCCCCGAGATACCTCTCCGTCACACGGAGTGACAAATCCCAGTCTTGATCCATACTAACTCAACTAACACCTTCGGAGATACCTGTAGAGCATCTTTATAGTCACCCAGTTACGTTGCGACGTTTGATACACGTAAAGAATTCCTCTGGTGTCAGTGAGTTATATGATCTCATGGTCATAGGAACAAATACTTGACACGCAGAAAACAGTAGCAACAAAATGACACGATCAACATGCTACGTCTATTAGTTTGGGTCTAGTCCATCACATGATTCTCCTAATGATGTGATCCCGTTATCAAGTGACAACACTTGCCTATGGTCAGGAAACCTTGAGCATCTTTCATCAACGAGCTAGTCAACTAGAGGCTTACTAGGGACAGTGTTTTGTCTATGTATCCACACATGCACTGTGTTTCCAATCAATACAATTATAGCATGGATAATAAACGATTATCATGAACAAAGAAATATAATAATAACTAATTTATTATTGCCTCTAGGGCATATTTCCAACACATAGCTAGTAGCTAGATGGCTTCTTCTCTCTCTTGGATCTTCAATACAAAGTTCTCCATGATCTTCATGGAGATCTATCTGATGTAATCTTCTTTTGCGGTGTGTTTGTCGAGATCCGATGAATTGTGGATTTATGATCAGATTATCTATGAATCTTATTTGAGTTTCTTCTAATCTCTCTTATGCATGATTTCATATCCTTGTAATTCTCATCGAGTTGTGGGTTTTGTTTGGCCAACTAGATCTATGATTCTTGCAATGGGAGAAGTGCTTGGTTTTGGGTTCATACCGTGCGTTGACCTCACCCACTGACAGAAGGGGTAGCAAGGCACGCATCGTGTTGTTGCCATCAAGGGTAAAAAGATGGGGTTTTCATCATTGGTTTGAGATTATCCCTCTACATCATGTCATCTTGCTTAAGGCGTTACTCTGTTCGTCATGAATTCAATACACTAGATGCATGCTGGATAGCGGTCGATGTGTGGAGTAATAGTAGTAGATGCAGAAAGTATCGGTCTACTTGTCTCGGACGTGATGCCTATATGTATGATCATTGCCTTAGATATCGTCATGACTTTGCACGGTTCTATCAATTGCTCGACAGTAATTTGTCCACCCACCGTAATACTTGCTATTTTGATAGAAGCTGTCGTGGATATAAGTCTGACAGTAGATGTGTAGGGTACGAAAGGATGGGCAGAGCCTTAGCTACGGCGAGGTTGTATGAGTTCAGGCCCCTCTACCATGGAGGTAACAGCCCTACGTCTCAGTGCTCTTGGGAGCTTGATGTCGAGTGGAATATGGATTACCGTGAATTGCTAACCCCTGCACCAGTGGGGAAGGGCGACTTATATAGAGTGCGCTGCCCTTCACAACGGTTCGGTGCACAGGGGTGGAGTAGTGGCAATTAAATGTCTACGTTACAGGTAACGTATGCCTTAAATGCTAATAAAGGTACATGAAAACGTATGACCGTTGCCCTCCAGGTGGGTTACGATGTACAGAGTGGAATCCAGTCGGTAAATTTGATACGCTCCGAATGCTCATCTCCGACTGGATGATGGAGGAATCATCACCGACTGGATGATGGGAAGTCCTTAATTCAGTCGGAACTGACTAAGGGCCTTGTCCCTTATGAAGGGTAGTCCTTGGGTAGGACCTATAGGGCAGGCCTATGACCCTACCCTAGGACTATAACCCCATCATTAGTCCCCGAATGGATCGGGGTTGGAACGACGAAGCGATGCTTGGAGTACGGATCCGACTGGTGTGGATGCGACTTTGGCGTTGTTTGCCTCGATCCATTTTATCCTCTTGACCAGTGATCCGAGTGGATATATCTGTGAAACGAACCGTCAGAGACCGAGTGCTTTCATGGAATCTTTTGACGTGACCGACATCGTCATCGGCAGGAGTGGATTTTCTGGGATCCTCAAATTTCGGTTGTCGCGCGCTCAGCGGGGATGACGACATCGTCATCGAGTAGTATCTGCCGCCTCGATTTCCGTGCCTTCATCTCCTCCACTAGTATCGCAGCAACCGGTCGGGGGATAAGATTTCGGGGCCACCTGCTAGTGACCCAGTCGGAACCTTATTTAAACCTCTCCAGCGAGGGTTTCTTGTTGCACTCGCCTGATAACTCGCACTCGCCCCGCTTCTCCCGTGGCTTCCTGCGCACCCCAAGCTCCTTCCTTCTTCTCCTCCTCCGCGGATCTGCAGCCTCCACCATGAGGAAGGGGCAGACGAGCAAGCTCGAGGCGCGGAAGAAGAAGAAGACGGCGGTTCCCGCTCAACGGCGACAACGGGCACTGCCGGCGGGTTGGATCCAGGGGGATTTCCCCCCCTCCAGAGTGACGAAGAGCGACATGCTGGAGCTGGTGGAGCAAGGCCTGATCGAGAACAAGACGTGGAGGCTGCCGGCGGAGGGCGAGACGGAGCCGGCGCCCCAGGAGGGGGAGCGCGTCTTGCTGCTCAGTCACGTGTACCGAGACTTCTCTCTACCTCCTCATCCCTTCTTCAGAGGTATAATGAACCACTTCGGGGCGCAGCTCCACCATTTTCCTCCCAGCGCAATAGCTCATCTCTCTGCCTTCGTCGTGCTTTGCGAGTGTTTTATCGGTTGTCCTCCTCATTGGGGGCTCTTTAAGCACATCTTCTCCGCTAGATCCCAAACCATCAAAAGACTTAGCCAGTCGGACGACAAAACTCATCTCCTCCAGCTCTGCGGAGGCTTAGGCTTCCAGAAGAAAAGCAAAAGTAGCTATCCCGCTCTTTAGTTGTCTGAATCCGTTAGGAACTGGCAGTCGACTTGGTTCTACTACATGGACGTCGCTTGTCCGAATGCCGCAACTGGACTGCCACCTTTTAGCCTAGACCGACCGGCTCCGCCTAGGCAGCTTGCGCTCACGAATATGGAAAAGATCTAGATTCAGCCTCTGGTCGACGCGCTGGTAGATGTCGTCCGCAAGGGAGTCACCGGCACAGATTTGCTGGAGATTTTTCTGGGTCGGCGTATCCAGCCTTTGCAAGCTCGACACCACGCCATGTGGCACTACACGGGGCCTGAGGACTCCACTCGGACTCACCCCGAGTGCGTGACCCGGGAGGTTGTGACGGCGTGGATCCGCAGCATCACAAGCGCCTGCGATAACCCCAGAGGAGCGCGACGAGTGAAGCCCTTCCGCGCGGACAACCCTCCTCCGAATGAGGTGAGTATAACTTGTCGAGTGCTCACAATTGTCTTAGATTTATCGCTTTTTCTTGTATCACTGTCTGACGTCTGATGTTGTCGACAGTATCTCGTGCAGGCGTGGACCAACTGGTTTTCTCCCATCTCGAACGGGAATCCGGCTGAGGAAGAGGAAGGCAGCCAGGAGGGCAGCTTGGAGAGCGCCGAGTACGTCTCCGACAGTGGGGAGACGGAGGAGGAGTCCGAAGAGGAGGAGGGGGGAGATGAGGAGCAGAGCTAGCTGCCGCCACCACTAGAGCCTCGAACTAAGCGCCGCCACGAACCTGTGACTCCGTCGGCTCCCCCAGCGGCTCTGAGTGCCCAGCCAGCTCCTCCTGTGGTTCCGGGCGCCTTGCCAGCTACCCTCGTGGCTCCAAGCGCCTTGCCAGCTACTCCCGTGGCTCCGAGTGCTCGGAGCACAAAGAGGACCAGGGACGCTGCTGCTGAGCCCGCGGGCCAACCTCTCAAGGTGGCTAAACCAAGTGGATCCAAGCCTCGGAAGGCTTTGCCTCGGATGAGGATCGTCGTTCCCGTTGCCTCAGCGTAAGTGTCTTGTTCTCCTATCTTCTTTCAGTATTTGATTGAACTCATGTTTATTGGTCGAGTGGATTTTACTCGACAAAGCTGCTACCTTCGCCACTTCTCCGCCATGCCAGGAAGACGATCCCATGGATACGGACAACGTTGCCACATCCCAGCAAGGTACGTCATGATGACTCCGAGAGCTTAAATTATTGTTTCGCGAATTCTGTCTTTGATCTTGCCCTTTTTCCGATGGTCTCACGTCATTCGGTTGGGCTTCCTTCAGAGGTGATTCATGTGGAGGAGGACGACCAGAAGAGGTCCGAGCAAGCTGCGGTGCCTGTCCTTGAGGCTGTTCCATCTGCTATTACTCCCGCCATGGACGCGCCACCAACCGAGACGATGCCGTCGACTGAAACGGCGCTCATCGCTGCTGAACCGACTGGAGCGGGACTTGGGATGCCCAAGGAGTCTCTTGTGGTGCCAGGTCCATCGACCGTCCAGTACGACGCCCAACGCCTCCCGGAAGATCAGGTGGGAGCTGCCAAGGGGGCGATGGTGCAGGCGGAGTTGATGGCGGGTGATGCCAAGAGTGCGTACGACTCCATCGTGTCCGTGTACAAGCGAAGCTTGGAACTCCGGGACGATATCCGAGTAAGTGGGCTAGTAAGTATTTACTTTCCTCTTGTAACCCAGTGGATGTTTAAGCAATATACTCGGATGCAGTATGATTATCTTGCAGTGGGTTCACTCGTAGTGAACCCAGTGGGTGTAGTCCCCGAGACTTCTATCGAGTGCTTGCACCGGCAGTTGTCTTTATATACATTTTCTTTAACTTGATCAGATCAAATCTAATCTGTTCGAATGTTACCGGTGGGGGCACTCCGAGTGCACCTACTGGAAGTAGTCCCCGAGAGTAATTTTACTCAGGTCGGGTAGTAGTAGCCTCATAGGCTTGTTTTTGTTATTTAGCTCAATAGAGCGGACCTGTTTGAGCTTCGTGGCAGTGGGATCACTCTTAGTGAACCCACTGGGTGTAGTCCCCGAGGCCGCTGTCGACTGCTTGCGTCGGCAGGGGTCTGAAGAACTTCGAGCTTTTATTGTTTTCCTTGTTGAATTTGTCTGATCTTCTCTTCGCGCTGATTTGCAGAAGACTTGCGAGATGGGATGAGCGTACAACACTCTGAAGGCTGAAAAGATTCAGCTTGCTGCGGAACTGGAGGCAGCTGTTCATGACTTGGCTGGTGTGAAGGGTGCTCTGGCTGAACGAGGGAAGTCCTTGGAGGAGTCTCATGAGGCAAACAAGGCATTGGTGGCCGAAATGGAGAAAATGGGCAAACAAAGAACTGAGCTGATGGGACAGATGAAGGTGATGAACAGATGGTGCATATCACAGGAGAAGTACGTCAGTGACTGGGCAAGGAAGATGATTGCGCTTCTCGGTGGTAAGTTCTGTTTTTCCGAGTGCTTCTTGACTTTGTGTTTCAAGATGCGCTTACTGTCTGCTCGTCTTGTCTTTGTAGATTTTTGTATGGACGCTCAGGCTGAAGCAGCTGACATTGAGCGGTCGGTTATTCCGAACGTTCCACTCGGCGACGACGCCAATCGAGACATGCTCCGAGCGCACATTCGCCTGGGCAAAGTGGGACCTTTCGTCGGTCGCCTGAGAGAGGTTGTCGGCTGAATCGATAAGGAGCTGTGGCCCAAAGACGAGTCCCGGCGGGAGATGGAAGGGTTGATGACTCGGCTGGAGGACATCCCGAACCGACTGCAGGCGTGGAAGAAGTCTGCTGCTTGCTGTGGTGCGGACGTGGCGCTGTCGCTGGTCCGAGTGCACTGCAAGGAGGCTCGCGAGGAGAAGCTGAAGGCGCTGCAGGTCGCCAACACCAAGAAGCTTCGATTCGAAGATTTCATGGAGACCTTCCTTAAGAGCGCCAATCGCATCGCAGACGGGATCGACCTCGACACTTTCGTGGAGCCTGCCAGTCACAGTGCCAGTCCTGACGACGCTTGAAAAAACTTTACCTCGGTATGCCGAGTGGTAGTTGTATCAAACTTTGGCCACTGCTGTTGGCCGTCACGTTCGTGGTTCGGTGTGGATACGCTTGATCTACACCGAACCGACTATCTTTAAAACAACTTTGAATTTGAATCTAATATTTTGCTCTTCCTTTGCCAAATAATTGTTGACACGATTTTGGCTCGTGGTTTTTGTTTGGCGTTTCTTGGTGAAGCCAGTGGCAAACATGCGGAGCATGTAGTTGTCAGTTGTCTTGACATCTGCATGAGCCTCAATGAGCGTCTGCTAAGTCTCCGAGTGTATCTCTAGGATACACTCGAAGGCAATTGTTTACTTAGGCGATTCGTGATCGCAGCTAAGTCTTCGAGCGCGACTGTAAGGTCGTACTCGGAGCGAGTTACTACTCATGTAATTGTCAATTGTCTTGACATCTACATGAGCCTCGATGAGGGTCTGCTACTCATGTAATTGTCAGTTGTCTTGACATCTGCATGAGTCCCAATGAGGGTAGTTGCTAACCTCCGAGTGGATCTCTAAGATACACTCGAAGGAAGCTTTTTACTTAGGCGATTCTTGATCGCAAACAAGTGCCCGAGTGTGACGGTTAGAGCGCACTCGGAGAAAGATGTTGTTTAGGCAATTCTGGATCGCAGCTAAGTCCCCGAGTGCGACGTGCAGTGCACACTCGGAGAAAGTTGGTACTTAGGCGATTCTTGATCGCAACTAAGTCCCCGAGTGCGACGGTTAGTGCACACTCGGAGAAAGTTTGTACTTAGGCGATTCTTGATCGCAGCTAAGTCCCCGAGTGCGACGTGTAGTGCACACTCGGAGAAAGTTGGTACTTAGGCGATTCTTGATCGCATCTAAGTCCCCGAGTGCGACGGTTAGTGCACACTCAGAGAAAGTTTGTACTTAGGCGATTCTTGATCGCAGCTAAGTCCCCGAGTGCGACGTGTAGTGCACACTCGGAGAAAGTTTGTACTTAGGCGATTCTTGATCGCAACTAAGTCCCCGAGTGCGACGGTTAGTGCACACTCGAAGAAATTTTGTACTTAAGCGATTCTTGATTGCAGCTAAGTCCCCGAGTGCGACGTGTAGTGCACACTCGGAGAAAGTTGATACTTAGGCGATTCTTGATCACAGCTAACTCCCCGAGTGCGACGGTTAGTGCACACTCGGAGAAAGTTTGTACTTAGGCAATTCTTGATCGCAGCTAAGTCCCCGAGTGCGACGTGTAGTGCACACTCGGAGAAAGTTTGTACTTAGGCGATTCTGGATCGCAGCTAAGTCCCCGAGTGCGACGTTTAGTGCACACTCGGAGAAAGTTTGTACTTAGGCGATTCTGGATCGCAGCTAAGTTCCCGAGTGCGAAGTTTAGTGCACACTCGGAGAAAGTTTGTACTTAGGCGATTCTGGATCGCAGCTAAGTCCCCGAGTGCGACGTTTAGTGCACACTCGGAGAAAGTTTGTACTTAGGCGATTCTGGATCGCAGCTAAGTCCCGGAGTGCGACGTTTAGTGCACACTCGGAGAAAGTTTGTACTTAGGTGATTCTGGATCGTAGCTAAGTCCCCGAGTGCGACGTTTAGTGCACACTCGGAGAAAGTTTGTACTTAGGCGATTCTGGATCGCAGTTAAGTCTCCGAGTGCGACGTTTAGTGCACACTCAGAGAAAGTTTGTACTTAGGCGATTCTGGATCGCAGCTAAGTCCCCGAGTGCGACGTTCAGTGCACACTCGGAGAAAGTTTGTACTTCGGCGATTCTGGATCGCATCTAAGTCCCGAGTGCGACGGTTAGTGCACACTCGGAGAAAGTTTTTTTTCTGAGACCGGAGTCTGCGAAAGCGGAAGAATTTTGCATCTGCAAAAACTCAATCTGCTTTGTATTACTTCAACGATACTTGTTCTTTACATTGCTTCAGTCGACGGTCACGTGTAGAAGCGCTTCAGGAGATCTCCGTTCCATGCTATCGGCTCGTCCGTTTCCCTGTCGAGGTTGTAGAGTCGATATGCTCCGTTGTTGAGCACCTTGGATATGATGAAGGGTCCTTCCCAGGCGGGAGCCAACTTGTGAGGTCTCTGCTGATCCACTCGGAGCACCAGGTCGCCTGCTTGGAATGTACGACTCCTGACGTGTCGCGCGTGAAAGCGCCGCAGATCTTGTTGATAAATGGTTGAGCGAGTCAGTGCCATCCAGCGCTCCTCCTTTAGAAGATCCACTCCGTCTTGCCTTGCTTGCTCTGCTTCAGCTTCGGAGAAGAGTTCAACTCGTGGAGCGTTGTGAAGCAAGTCACTCGGAAGGACTGCCTCTGCTCAGTAAACGAGGAAGAACGGGGATCGCCCTGTAGATCTATTTGGGGTTGTGCGGAGACCCCACGGCACCGAAGGCAGCTCGGTGACCCATGCGCCGGCAGCATGTCCCACTTCTCACAGGAGTCGAGGCTTCAAACCTTGCAGAATAAGTCCATTCGCCCGCTCTGCTTGCCCGTTTGTTTGGGGATGCGCCACAGATGCAAAATCCACTCGGATACCTTGGCCTATACAAAAACCTTTAAATCTGTCCGAGTCAAAGTTTGTGCCATTGTCAGTGATTATGTTGTGCGGTACCCCGAATCTGGAGATGATGTCCCTGACAAACTTGATGGTTGTAAGGGCGTCGAGCTTCTTGATGGGCTTGGCTTCAATCCACTTTGTGAACTTGTCGACTGCCACCAACAGATGTGTGAATCCCCCTTGGCCTGTCCTGAATGGACCGACTGTATCTAATCCCCACACTGCAAACGGCCAAACAAGAGGGATTGTCTTCAACGCAGATGTTGGCTTGTGGGACTTGTTAGAGTAGAACTGACAGCCTTCGCATCGGTCAACCATATCCTTTGCCATTTCATTCGCCTGCAACCAGAAGAAGCCAACTCTGAATGCTTTGGCGACGATTGCCCTTGAGGAGGCGTGATGACCGCAGGTTCCCGAGTGAATTTCTTCCAGGATTAACTGTCCCTCCTCAGGGGAGATGCATCGTTGAAGGACGCCTGAAACGCTTTCCTTGTACAACTGGCCATCAATGAAACTGAACGACTTTGACCTGCGGACGATATGTCTGGCTTGGACTTCGTCTTCTGGTAATTCTTGCCTCAGGATGTATGCAATGAACGGCATAGTCCAATCGGGGATGATAGCAAGAATCTCCATGATCAAATCAACCACAGCAGGGACTTCGACTTCAGTGGGATCTGTCGAGCTCTTTGATTGTACTGGTTCCTATGTGAAAGGATCTTCTTTAACTGAGGGAAGGTGAAGGTGCTCGAGGCAGACGTCACTCGGGACTGGTCTCCGAGTGGATCCAAGTTTCGCCAATTCATCAGCTGCTTGGTTTTTCAGTCGCGGAACATGGTGGAGTTCCAGACCTTCAAACTTTTTCTCGAGCTTCCTCACTGCATTGCAATATGTGGTCATGGTGGGGTTCCTTACGTCCCACTCCTTCATCACTTGATTAACTACCAAATCTGAATCGCCGTAGACCATCAGGCGACGGACGCCGAGTGCGATGGCCATGCGCAATCCATAAAGGAGAGCCTCATACTCTGCCTCATCGTTGGAGGAATCAAAGTGTATCTGCAACACATACTTGAGTTTGTCACCCTTTGGCAATATGATCACAACGCCAGCGCCGGAGCCATTCAACATCTTGGACCCATCGAAGAACATTGTCCATTGAGTCGAGTAGATGTGGGTCGGTTGCTGTTGTTCTACCCATTCTGCTATGAAGTCAGCCAGAGCTTGAGACTTTATAGCTTTCTTGGCCTCGAACTTGATGTCGCAGTATAACATCTCCATCGCCCACTTCGCCACTTGGCCCGATGCGTCCCGATTGTGGAGGATTTCCGACAACGGAGCATCAGAAACGACAGACACTGAGTGGTCTTGGAAATAATGAGCCACCTTCTTCGCAGTCATGTAAATCCCGTAGATAAGTTTTTGATAGTGGGGATACCTCTGCTTGGAAGGAGTCGGGACTTCGGAGACATAATACACTGGCCGCTGAACCTTGTATGCTTTGCCTTCTTCTTCGCGTTCGACTGTGAGAACAGTGCTGACGACTTGATTTGTAGCCGCGATGTACAGAAGAAGGGGTTCTTTACTGAGCGGAGCAGTAAGAACCGGTGGGTGGAAAGTAGGACTTTGAGGTTGTCGAATGCGATTTGGGCTTCATCTGTCCACTCGAAAGTATCTGATTTCTTCATGAGTCGGTACAGAGGAAGTGCCTTCTCGCCGAGTCGACTGATAAAACCTGCTCAAAGCCGCTAGGAAACCTGTGAGCCTTTGAACATCGTGTATTCTGACCGGCCGCTCCATTCGGACGATGGTCCCGATCTTTTCGGGGTTGACATCGATCCCTCGTTCGGAAACGAAGAAACCGAGTAACTTTCCGCTGGGAACACCGAATGAACACTTGGCTGGGTTGAGCTTGATATCGTACCTACGAAGGTTGGCGAATGTTTCTGCCAAGTTAGCCAGCAGGTCGGAACCTTTGCGTGACTTGACTACGATATCATCCATATACGCCTCCACATTTCGACCGATCTGGTCATGGAGGCATTTTTGGATCATGCGCATAAAGGTTGCTCCTGCATTCTTCAAACCAAATGGCATAGTGATGTAGCAGAAGCACCCGAATGGGGTGATGAAGGCTGTTTTTAATTCATCGGGGCCATACAGACGGATCTGATGATAGCCTGAGTAGGCATCAAGGAATGACAAACGCTCGCAACCCGCAGTCGAATCAACAATTTGATCGATGCGGGGGAGCGGGAAATGGTCTTTCGGGCAGACCTTATTGAGATGCTTGAAGTCGATGCACATTCGAATAGACTTATCCTTCTTGGGCACCATGACAACATTGGCGAGCCACTCGGAGTGGTGTACCTCGCGAATGAAGTTGGCTGCCAAAAGCTTAGCCACCTCTTCTCCGATTGCCTTCCTTCTGTGCGCGGCGGACCAACACAGGCGTTCTCGGACAGGCCGAGCAGCAGGATCCACATGCAGTCGGTGCTCAGCCAACTCCCTGGGTACACCTGGCATGTCAGCGGGCTTCCATGCGAAAATGTCCCAGTTCTCACGGAGGAATTGGATGAGCTCGGCTTCCTATTTAGGATCGAGGGTGGTGGATATGTTCGTCGGGGCAGCGGCGTCGTCTGTCGGGTGGATGCTGACCTTCTTCGTTTCTCCCGCCGACTGGAATGCGGATTCCGAAGCTGGCTTCTTCGGACGCATCAAGTCAGCGGGGTCGACTGTCTTCTTGTACTCGTCAAGCTCGAGGACAGCCATCTGCTGATCGGCGATCCTCGATCCCTGCTGCAGACACTCCTCGGCTTGCTGCTGATTGCCTGTGATAGTGATCACACCTTTTGGGCCTGGCATCTTCAGCTTCAGGTACACGTAACATGGACGGGCCATGAAACGCGCATACGCCGGGCGGCCCAGAATCGCGTGGTACGCACTCTGGAAGTCCACCACCTCGAACGTCAGTTTTTCCTTGCGGAAGTTCTTGTCGGAGCCGAAGACGACGTCCAACGCGATTTGGCCGAGTGACTTGGTCTTTCGTCCAGGGACGAATCCATGGAACTGCATGCTGCTCTCGCTAAGTTTGGACATCGGAATGCCCATCCCCTTGAGAGTGTCAGCATACATGACGTTCAAGCCGCTGCCGCCGTCCACGAGGACTTTGCGCAGTCGGACTCCTTCCACCACCGGGTCGACGACCAGGGCCTGCCTCCGTGGGGTGGGTACGTGTGCTGGATGATCCGACTGGTCAAAGGTGATCGCAGTCTGAGACCATTTGAGGAATGTGGGATTGGTCGGGGTGGCCATGTTCACCTCCCTGTTCACCAACTTCAGTCGACTCTTGCTTTCAACGTCAGCAAAAATCATCAGTGTGGCATGGACTTGGGGGAACGGATCCTCCTTGTCCTCCTCATCTTGTTCATTGTCCTTTTCACTAGGCTGCCCTTCGCCGAACCCCTGGATCAGGAGGCGACATTGCCGAGTGGTATGCTTCAGAAATATGGCGTTGCCCTCTTCATCCATCTTCGTGTGGATTGGACATGGCTGGTCCAGGATGTGGTTTCCGAAATGCTTCTTCTTGGGGGTGAACTGAGCCTTCCCCTTGCCCTTGAACTTGGCATTGGTAACGGCTGCGGCCTCTGCCTGCGGAGTGGACGGAGCTTTCTGCTTCTGCTGCTGAGTGTTGTTCCCATCTCCATCGGCGATTGCTTTGTGCTTGCCGCTACGAATGCGGTCCTCTTCTTCGCCATTTGCATAGCGTGCCGCTATTTCCATCATCTTGCTCATGGAGATGTCGCCTGTTCGACAGAACTTCAGGTACAGATCTCTGTACCGCACGCCTGCCTTGAAGGCGCAGACTGCTTGGTGCTCTCTGACGTTCTCCACCGTGTGGTAAAGGGTTGTCCAACGCTGGATGAAATCGCGCAGGGGCTCATTCTGCTTCTGGACACAGTGCTGGAGCTCCACGAGACCAGCAGGGCGTTTGCACGTCCCCTCGAAGGTCCTGATGAAGACTCGGGCCAGATCTGCCCAACTGTAGATGCTTGAAGGAGCCAACCGGTTCAGCCACGCTCGTGCCGAGCCGTCGAGCATCAGGGGGAGATGTTTCATGGCGACCTGGTCGTCTCCACCGCCGATCTGGACTGCCACTCGGTAGTCGTCCAGCCACGTTTCTGGCTTGGATTCTCCTGTAAACTTGCTGATTCCCGTCGCCAATCGGAAGTTGGGAGGGATGTCAGCCGAACGGATGGCTCGATTGAAACACTCGGGGCCAGAGACAATGGTCCTGCTTCCACTCGGACGGTCTATATCATGACCATCGCGGTGGGCCCGACCCTGTCGACCCTCCTCTGGGTGATATATCCTCTTGCGTCGGGCCTTGGATCATAAGTGTCACCGACCGAACGCCGATTATCATGATGTGGGGGCCCTTAGGGCCCACCTCGCGGAGGGGTGCGTGAACGGCAACGATCTTTGGAATTCAAGTAACGGCTGCCTCCCCTATGTCGCTGATGAGAACCAGGGCTGTGAACTGACCGATGCGTGTTCGCCCGAACAGAACTATTGTGGATCCTGTTGTGCGACTGGGAGACCGCCGAATTTTGCTGCTGCGCCATGTGCAGCAGGGCACGGATCTGCTCGATCCCTCTGCCAGCCTCTGAATTAGTCGGCTGGAGGGAATCGACTATCTTGGCAGCGGCAGCCAGGTTGAGGACGGGTGTGCGGAACACCTCCACGTTGCTCTAACGAGTGCGCCGACTGGCAGAACGGCGGGGCTGACGGCGAGCGCCGGATGTTTTGCCGACCTCGTGCTCGTTCCGGCCGGTTTGGCGGGGACTTTCATGGGAGTTGGCCATGTGCACTTCGGCTGCAGGCCCGCGACCCAAGTACTCGGAAGGGAACTCAGTCGGAACTGAGTCCGAGCGCTGGGACAACAGCGCAACTACAACCGACTCGAGGACCGCCACTTGTGAAGACGCGCTCTGGCGCGCCTGGGCGTGTCGCACCCAACGCCAGAGCCGCAGACGGCGAGACCGCTTGTTGCGGCGCGTGACTGGGGCGAAGGTCGACACCGGAGCCGACTGCTGGAGAAGAAGGATGCCGCGGGCGCCGGCACGGAAGTGTGTAGCCCCGCGACTGGGGAGCGCGTCGACGTCGAGAGGAGCATCCCGAAGCCATGCCGAATCGTCGACGATGAAGGAGAGAGCGCCGAAGAGAATCTCATGACCCATGCACAAATCTCCACCGGACGACATGATGAAAAGATGTAGTCGCAAACTCGCCAAAAGTCGCTTAGACGCGTGCCCCACGGTGGGCGCCAACTGTCGTGGGTATAAGTCTGACAGTAGATGTGTAGGGTACGAAAGGATGGGAGAGCCTTAGCTACGGCGAGGTTGTATGAGTTCAGGCCCCTCTACGGTGGAGGTAAAAGCCCTACGTCTCGGTGCTCTTGGGAGCTTGATGTCGAGTGGAATATGGATTACCGTGAATTGCTAACCCCTGCACTGCACCAGTGGGGAAGGGCGACTTATATAGAGTGTGATGTCCTTCACAATGGTTCGGTGCACAGGGGTGGAGTAGTGGCGATTAAATGTCTACATTACAGGTAACGTATGCCTTAAATGCTAATAAAGGTACATGAAAACGTATGACCGTTGCCCTCCACGGGGGTTACGATGTACAGAGTGGAATCCAGTCGGTAAGTTTGATATGCTCCGAATGCTCATCTCCGACTGGATGATGGAGGAATCATCATCGACTGGATGATGGGAAGTCCTTAATTAAGTCGGAACTGACTAAGGGCCTTGTCCCTTATGAAGGGTAGTCATTGGGTAGGACCTATAGGGCGGGCCTATGACCCTACCCTAGGACTATAACCCCATCAGAAGCCTCTAGTAAACACTATGGCCCCCGGGTCTACTCCACACCATATTTTCAGCCTTACACTTTTTACTTCGTTGCACTTTCCGCCTTCAGTTCTCACTTTGCAATCAATCTTGAAGGGATTGACAACCCCTTTAAAGCGTTGGGTGCAAGCTCTTTTGAGTTTGCGCAGGTAATCTAGACTTGACGAGATTCTCCTACTAGATTGATACCTTGGTTCTCAAACTGAGGGAAATACTTACTGCTCCTGTGTTGCATCACCCTTTCCTCTTCAAGGGAAAAACCAATGCAAGCCCAGCCTCCGTCAACGTGTCAATTTCTGGCGCTGTTGTCTGTTGCCGTAGCAGAAGAATTTCTGGCGCCGTTGCCGAGGAGGATCAAGTCAAGAACTCATCCAAGTAAGTGTCTCAAACTCATATCTTGCATTTACTTTGTTTGCGAGTTGCCTCTCATTTTCCTCTCCCCCACTTCACCAATTTGCCTTTTTCGTTCGCCTTTTCGTTCGCCCTTTTCTCTCGCTTGCTTTCTATTCGTCTGTGTGGGATAGTCTACCTGTCCTCATGGCTAGATCCATCACTTCAAACGATACTCCCGAGAGAGAAGTCCTCAGTTTCAAACAAATTGAGGAAGAAAAGTTAAAGGACGCTTGGTATAGGATTTGCAATGCTGAGAGTATATCTACTCATAAGCAATCCACTACCGTCCTGCTTTGCAGTTTTTATGTGGGTGTTTCTCCTTGGAATAGGTATATTCTTGACACCATCGTAGGTGGAAATTTCTTGGGTAGCCATACTGTTGATTCTTACGGAGCTGTAATAAATTTTGTAGGCTCACCCCCGCTCATGGTTAATGCAACTACCTTAACTCTGGAATATGTGATGCGTAGGCTGGACGTCATTGAAAATAAAGTTGCTACGGTCGAACTCATTGAGAATTTGGATAAAAAGATCCACAATCAAATCACTCAGTATGGATCCAAGGTGGGAATGGTTTTGAAAAATCTAAAGGAGAAGGAACCCACAGTTAACGAAAAACTAGGTCATGATTCCGCTAGGATTGGCAAACTAGAGGATGTTATAACCGACTTGGGTTCCGCTTTTGCCGTTGTGTAGAATACTCCAAATTTTGCCCACAATAAAATCACCAAGTCTGTTTTTGTTCCTAAAAGTAGTGGTGAATCATCCAGCAAGAAAGATGAAAACCTTAAGATGATAGGTGATCACGCTACTTATGGTTTGAGCACCAAAGACGACGATACTTGATTCTATCGCTTTTATGCCTAGCTAGGGGCGTTAAACAATAGCGCTTGTTGGGAGGCAACCCAATGAATTTATCTTTTTCTTTCTATTTTGTTGCGTCCACACCATCATAATTCTGTTGTGATTGTGTTTTTTGTGTTTCTTTTTGTGTTCGAGCCAAGCAAAACCTTTATGATTAGTCTTGGTAATGGTTGTTTGATCCTGCTGGAAAAAGACAGAAACTTTTCGCTCACGAGATGATTTTTCATTTTTATTCAGAAAGAGCTTTTGAGTTGATTCTTTTTGCTGCTGGTTGATATGCCTTTTTCCCAGTCAGTCGTAATTTTTCAGAATTTGTGAGGTACCATAAGTACACGAAGTATACAGATTGCTACAAACTGGTCTGTTTTTGACAGATTCTGTTTTTGTTGAGTTGGTTGCTTGTTTTGATGAAACTATGGTTAGTATCGGGGGGTACTAGCCATGGAAAAGTGAGAATACAGTAGCCCAACACCAATATAGATAGAATTCAAGTTTTCTACAGTACCAAAAGAGGTGGTAGTTTGTTTTCTTGTGCTAATGTTATCACGAGTTTGTGTTTAAGTTTTGTGTTGTGATGTTTTCAAGTTTTGGGTGATGTTCTCATGGACAAAGAGATAAGGAGTGGAAAGAGCTCAAGCTTGGGGATGCCCAAGGCATCCCAAGCCAAATTCAAGGACACCAAAAAGCCTAAGCTTGGGGATGCCCCGGGAAGGCATCCCCTCTTTCGTCTTCAATCCATCGGTAACATTACTTGGAGCTATATTTTTATCCACCACATGATATGCGTTTTGCTTGGAGCATCTTGTATCTTACGAGTCTTTTCTTTTTGTTGTGTCACAATCATCCTTGATGCACACCTTTTTGAGAGAGAGAGAGACATGCACTCATCGTGATTTTGCTAGAATGCTCATAGTGCTTCACTTATATCTTTTGAGCTAGATAATTTTACTCTATGTGCTTCACTTACATATTTTAGAGCACGGCAATGCGTGACTTGGTACTTGGCTTATGCTATGAAAGTAGTCCCAAAGGTGATAGGTACCCAAAGAGGATATAAAAACCTCCATCTTCATGTGCATTGAGTAGAAAGGGAAGTCTTGATTCCTCTCAATTAGTTTTGAGACGTGGATTCGGTAATATTAAGAGTTATGCTAGTAGGGTGTTGTGAATCTAGAAATACTTGTGTTGAAGTTAGTGATTTTCGTAGCATGCACGTATGGTGAACCGCTATGTTAGGAAGTCGGAGTACAATTCATCTATTGATTGTCATCCTTTGTGTTGAGGTCGGGATCGCGCGATGGTTAACACCTACCAACCCTTCCCCTAGGAGTATGCGTTTAGCACTTTGTTTCGATTACTAATAAAAACCTTCGCAACAAGTATGTGAGTTCTTCATGAATAATGTGAGTCCATGGTATAGATGCACTTTCACCTTCCACCTTTGCTAGCCTCTCTAGTGTCGCGCAACTTTCATCGGTACACAAACCCACCATATGCCTTCCTCAAAACAGCCACCATACCTACCTACTATGGCATTTTCATAGCCATTCTGAGATATATTGCCATGCAACTCCCACCGTTCCGTCTCATGACTTGTGCCGTCACTCTCGTATTGCCATTGCATGATCGTAAGATAGCTAGCGAGATGTTTCAACATCATACGCCAAGCTAGATCGTTGCACATCCCGGTACACTGCCGAAGGCATTTCCTATAGTGTCATCATCATTCTAAGCTTTGAGGTGTGAGTAAATAAAAGTGTGATGATCACCATCATTAGAGCATTGTCCCATGCGAGGAAATAAAAAAAAGGCCAAAGAGCGCCAAAAAAAGAGAAAAAAAAGAGGCCTAAGAGCCCAAACAAAAAATGACAAAAGGAGAGAAGGGACAATGCTACTATTTTTTTCCACACTTGTGCTTCATAATAGCACCATGTTCTTCATGTTTGAGAGCCTCTCGTTTCGTCACCACCATATGCTAGTGGGAATCTTCATTATATAACTTGGTTTGTATATTCCAATGATGGGCTTCCTCAAAATTGCCCTAGGTCTTCGTGAGCAAGCAAGTTGGATGCACACCCACTAGTTCTCCTTTTGAGCTTTCACATACTTATAGCTCTAGTGCATCCTTTGTATAGCAATCCCTACTCATTCACATTGATATCTATTAATAGGCATCTCCATAGCCTTTTGATACACCTAGTCAATGTGACCATCTCCTCCTTTTTTGTCTCACAACCACCACCACACTCTATTCCACCTATAGTGCTATACACATGGCTCACGCTCATGTATTGCGTGATAGTTATAAAAAGTTTGAGAAAGTAAGAGTGCGAAAACAATTACTTGGCCAATACCGGGGTTGTGCATGATTTACATTAGTTTTGTGAGGATGATGGAGCATAGCCAGACTATATGATTTTGTAGGGATAACTTTGTTTGGCCTTGTTATTTTGAAAGTTCATGATTACCTTGCTAGTTTGCTTGAAGTATTATTGTTTTCATGTCAATAGCAAACTATTGTTTTGAATCTTACGGATCTGAACATTCATGTCACGTGAAAGAAGTTGCAAAGGACAACTATGCTAGGTAGGATTCCACATCAAAAATTCAGTCTTTATCACTTCCCTACTCGAGGACGAGCAGGAGTTAAGCTTGGGGATGCTTGATACGTCTCCAACGTATCTATCATTTTTGATGGTTTCATGCTATTATCTTGTCAAACTTTGGATGTTTTGTATGCCTTTTATATATTTTTTGGGACTAACCTATTAACTCAGTGCTAAGTGCCAGTTCCTGTTTTCCATGTTTCTGACCCCTTTCAGAGGAGGATTTTGAACGGAGTCCAAACAGAATGAAACTGGCAAAAAGATTTTTTCTGAAACAGAAAAAGATCGGGAAGCCGAAGAATCAGGGCAGCGGGCCTCCAGGGACCCCACAAGCCCTCATGGCACGGCCAGGGGGGCCGTGCCACCCTGGCTTGTGGGCTCCCTCGGCCACCCCTGCCCTAGGTTTTGCGCCTATATATTCCCTAAAATCCCAAAAAAAATCAGGAGATCATCGAAAGTACTTCTTCGCCGCCGCAAGCTTCTGTCTCCGCAAGATCCCATATGGGGCACGTTCTGGTGCCCTGCCGGAGGGGGGATTCGGATACGGAGGGCTTCTTCATCAACACCATGACCTCTCCGATGATGCGTGAGTAGTTCACCATAGACCTACGGGTCCATAGCTAGTAGCTAGATGGCTTCTTCTCTCTCTTGGATCTTCAATACAAAGTTCTCCATGATCTTCATGCAGATCTATCTGATGTAATCTTCTTTTGTGGTGTGTTTGTCGAGATCCGATGAATTGTGGATTTATGATCAGATTATCTATGAATATTATTTGAGTTTCTTCTGATCTCTCTTATGCATGATTTGATATCCTTGTAATTCTCTTCGAGTTGTGGGTTTTGTTTGGCCAACTAGATCTATGATTCTTGCAATGGGAGAAGTGCTTGGTTTTGGGTTCATACCGTGCGGTGACCTCACCCAGTTACAGAAGGGGTAGCGAGGCACGCATCATGTTGTTGCCATCAAGGGTAAAAGGATGGGGTCTTCATCATTGGTTTGAGATTATCCCTCTACATCATGTAATCTTGCTTAAGGCGTTACTCTGTTCATCATGAACTCAATACACTAGATGCATGCTGGATAGCGGTCGATGTGTGGAGTAATAGTAGTAGATGCAAAAAGTACCGGTCTACTTGTCTCGGACGTGATGCCTATATGTATGATCATTGCCTTAGATATCGTCATGACTTTGTGCGGTTCTATCAATTGCTCGACACTAATTTGTTCACCCACCGTAATACTTGCTATTTTGAGAGAAGCCTCTAGTGAACACTATGGCCCCCGGGTCTACTCCACACCATATTTTCAGCCTTACACTTTTTACTTCGTTGCACTTTCCGCCTTCAGATCTCACTTTGCAATCAATCTTGAAGGGATTGACAACCCCTTTAAAGCGTTTGGTGCAAGCTCTTTTGTGTTCACGCAGGTACTCTGGACTTGACGAGATTCTCCTACTGGATTGATACCTTGGTTTTCAAACTGAGGGAAATACTTACTGCTCCTGTGCTGCATCACCCTTTACTCTTCAAGGGAAAAACCAACGCAAGCCCAGTCTCCGTCAACGTGTCAATTTTTGGCGCTGTTGTCTGTTGTCGTAGCAGAGCCCTGCAGGAGTAGATCCTCACCACCACCGGAGCGCCGTCACGCTGCCGGAGAACTCATCTACTTCTCCGTCTTGGTTGCTGGATCAAGAAGGCCGAGATCATCATCGAGCTGTACGTGTGCTGAACGCGGAGGTGCCGTCCGTTCGGCACTAGATCGGATCGAATCGTGGGACGGATCGCGGGACGGTTCATGGGATGGTTCCGGGGTGGATCGAGGGACGTGATGATGTTCCACTACATCAACCGCGTTTCTTAACGCTTCCTGCTGTGCGATCTATAAGGGTACGTAGATCCAAATCTCCTCTCGTAGATGGACATCACCATGATAGGTCTTCGTGTGAGTACGGATTTTTTTTGTTTCCCATGCAACGTTCCCCAACAGTGGCATCATGAGCTCGGTTCATGCATAGATGTTATCTTGAGTAGAACACAAAAGGTTTTGTGGACGGTGATATTTGATTTTCTACCCTCCTTAGTATTTTCTCGATTCAGCGGTATTGTTGGATTGAAGCGGCCCGGACCGACATTATTCGTACGCTTACGAAAGTCTGGTTTCATCGATTTACATGCAACCTCGTTGCATAAAGATGACTGGCGGGTGTCGGTTTCTTCAACTTTAGTTGAATTGGTTTTGACCGAGGCGGTCCTTGGAGAGGTTAAATAGCAATTTGCACACCTCCGTTGTGGTTTTTGCGTAAGTAAGATGCGATCATACTAGATACCCATAGCAGCCACGTAAAACATGCAACAACAAATTAGAGGATGTGTAACTTTTTTTGCAGGGTATGCTTGTGATATGATATGGCCAATGACGTGATGTGATATATTAGATGTATGAGATGATCATGTTGTAATAGTTAATATCGACTTGCACGACGATGGTACGGCAACCGGCAGGAGCCATAGGGTTGTCTTTAAACTAACATTTGTGTTTGCAGATGCGTTTACTATATTGCTAGGACATAGCTTTAGTACTAATAGCATGAGTAGCACGACAACCCCGATGGTGACACGTTGATGGAGATCATGGTGTGGCGCCAGTGACAACAAGATTGTGCCGGTGCTTTGGTGATGGAGATCAAGAAGCACAAGATGATGGCCATATCATGTCACTTATGAATTGCATGTGATGTTGATCCTTTTATGCACCTTATTTTGCTTAGAACAACGGTAGCATTATAAGGTGATCTCTCACTAAAATTTCTAAACAAAATTTTGTTCTCCCCGACTGTGCATCGTTGCTACAATTCGTCGTTTCGAGACACCACGTGATGATCGGGTGTGATAGACTTAACGTTCACATACAACACGTGCAAAACAGTTGCACACGCGGAACACTCGGGTTAAGCTTGACGAGCCTAGCATGTGTAGACATGGCCTCGGAACACATGAGACTGAAAGGTTGAGCATGAATCATATAGTTGATATGATTAGCATAGAGATGCTTACCACTGAAACTATTCTCAACTCACGTGATGATCGGACTTGAGTTAGTGAATTTGGATCATGTACCACTCAAATGACTAGAGAGATGTACTTTTTGAGTGGGAGTTTAGCAAGTAATTTTATTACTTAAACTCGAATTATCTTGAACATAGTCTAAGTCCACTTTGAAATATTTTTGTTGTAGATCAATGGCTCACGCGACAGTCACCCTGAATTTTAATACGTTCCTAGAGAAAGCTAAGTTGAAAGATGATGGAAGCAACTTTGTAGACTGGGCTCGTAATCTTAAGTTGCTCCTGCAAGCTGGAAAGAAGGATTATATCCTTAATGTTGTGCTAGAAGATGAACCACCCGCTACGGCAGACCAAGATGTTAAGAACGCTTGGTTAACACGTAAGGAAGACTACTCAGTAGTTCAATGTGCAGTCTTGTATGGCTTAGAGTCGGGACTTCAACGTTGCTTTGAGCGTCATGGAACATTTGAGATGTTCCAGGAGTTGAAGTTTATCTTTCAGAAGAACGCCCGGATCGAGAGGTATGAGACCTCCGATAAATTATATGCTTGCAAGATGGAGGAGAATTCGTCTGTCAGTGAACATGTGCTCAAAATGTCTGGGTACTCAAACCGTCTAGCTGAGCTGGGGATTGAACTCCCGCAAGAGGCTATCACTGACATAATTCTTCAATCATTGCCACCAAGCTACAAGAACTTTGTGTTGAACTATAACATGGAAGGGATGAACAAGTCACCCGGTGAGTTATTCGTGATGCTGAAAGTCGCAGAGTCAGAACTCCGTAAAGAGCATCAAGTGTTGATGGTGAATAAGACCACTAGTTTCAAGAGAAACGGCAAAGGAAAGAAGGGTAATTCCAAGAAGAGAGGCAAACCTGTTGCCAATCCGACGAAGAAACCCAAAGCTGGACCTAAGCCTGAAACAGAGTGTTATTATTGCAAGGGTATGGGTCACTAGAAGCGCAACTGCCCCAAGTATCTGACTGATAAGAAGGCGGCCAAGGAAAAATCAGGTATATTCGATATACATGTTATTGATGTGTACTTAACCAGCTCTCGTAGTAGTGCCTGGGTATTCGATACCGGTTCTGTTGATCATATTTGCAACTCGAAATAGGAACTGCGGAATAAGCGAAGGCTGGCGAAGGATGAAGTGACGATGCGCGTGGGAAATGGTTCCAAGGTTGATGCAATCGCCGTCGGCACAGTTTCACTTCAGTTACCATCAGGATTAGCTATGAACTTAAATAATTGTTATTTAGTGCCTGCGTTAAGCATAAACATTATATCTGGATCTTGTTTATTGCGAGACGGTTACTCGTTTAAGTCAGAGAATAATGGTTGTTCTATTTCTATGAGTAATATCTTTTATGGTCATGCACCCAATGTGAGAGGATTGTTCATATTGAATCTTGATAGCGATGATACACATATACATAACATTGAGACCAAAAGAGTTAGAGTTAACAATGATAGGACCTTGTTTTTGTGGCACTTTCGCTTAGGTCATATTGGTGTAAAGCGCATGAACAAACTCCATTCCGATGGACTTTTGGAGTCACTTGACACGTGCGAACCATGCCTCATGGGCAAGATGACTAAGACTCCGTTCTTCGGAACAATGGAGCGTGCCCGTGACTTGTTGGAAATCGTACATACCAATGTGTGCAGTCCGATGAGTGTGGAGGCGCGCGGCGGATATTGTTATTTTCTCACCTTCACTGACGATTTGAGTAGATATGGTTATGTCTACTTGATGATGCACAAGTCTGAAATGTTTGGGAAGTTCAAGCAATTTCAGAGTGAAGTTGAAAATCATCGTAACAAGAAGATCAAGTTCCTACGGTCTGATCGTGGGGGTGAATATCTGAGTTTCGAGTTTGGTGCTCACTTGAGACAATGTGGAATTGTTTCACAATTGGCACCGCCTGGAACACCACAGCGTAATGGTGTGTCCGAACATCGTAATCGTACTTTATTAGAGATGATGCGATCTATGATGTCTCTTACCGATTTGCCGTTATCGTTTTGGGGTTATGCATTAGAGACAGCTGCATTTACTTTAAATAGGGCACCATCAAAATCCGTTGAGACGACACCATACGAACTGTGGTATGGGAAAAGACCAAAATTGTCATTTTTAAAGTTTGGGGATGTGATGCTTATGTCAAAAAGCTTCAGCCTGAATAGCTGGAACCCAAAGCGGAAAAGTGCGTCTTCATAGGTTACCCAAAAGAGACAGTTGGGTATACGTTCTATCTCAAATCCGAGGACAAAGTGTTTGTTGCTAAAAACGGAGCTTTTCTTGAGAAGGAGTTTCTCTCGAAAGAATTGAGTGGGAGGAAGATAGAACTTGATGAGGTTGTCGAACCTCTAATCCCTCTAGATGTTGGTGCAGGGCAAGGGGAAACCCGTGTTGCTGCGGCACCGGTTGAGGAGCAAGTTGATGATGATGATCATGAAACTTCGGATCAAGTTCCTATCGGACCTCGCAGGTCGACAAGATCACGTACTGCTCTTGAGTGGTACGGTAATCATGTCTTATCAATTATGTTGTTGGACAACAATGAACCTGCGAATTATGAAGAAGCAATGGTGGGCCCGGATTCCAACAAATGGCTAGAGGCCATGAAGTCTGAGATAGGATCCATGTACGAGAACAAAGTGTGGACTTTGGAAGTACTACCTGAAGGTTGCAAGGCTATTCAGAACAAATGGATCTTTAAGAAGAAGACGGACGCAGACGGTGATGTGACCGTTTATAACGCTCGACTTGTGGCAAAGGTTTTTTCACAAGTTCAAGGAGTTGACTACGATGAGACTTTCTCACCGGTAGCGAGGCTTAAGTCCGTCCGAATCATGTTAGCAATAGCTGCCTTTTACGATTATGAAATCTGGCAGATGGATGTCAAAACAATGTTCCTTAACGGTTTTCTTAAGGAAGAGTTGTATATGATGCAACCCGAAGGTTTTGTCGATCCAAAGAATGCTAACAAAGTGTGCAGGATCCAATGATCCATTTATGGACTGGTGCAAGCGTCTCAAAGTTGGAATAAGCGCTTTGATGAGGTGATCAAAGCATTTGGGTTTATACAAGTGGATGGAGAATCTTGTATTTACAAAGAAGTGAGTGGGAGCTCTGTGGCGTTTCTAATATTATATGTGGATGACATATTGCTGATTGGAAACAACGTGGAGCTTTTGGAGAGCATAAAGGATTACTTGAATAAAAGTTTCTCTATGAAGGACCTAGGAGAAGCTGCTTACATTCTAGGCATTAAGATCTATAGGGATAGATCGAAACGCCTAATAGGACTTTCACAAAGCACATACCTTAATAAAGTTTTGAAGAAGTTCAAAATGGATCAGTCCAAGAAAGGGTTCTTGCCATTATTACAAGGTATTAAATTGAGTAAGACTCAGTGCCCAGCAACTGCGGAAGATAGAGAACAAATGAGTTTTGTCCGCTACGCTTCAACCGTAGGTTCTATCATGTGTGCCATGTTGTGCACTAGACCAGACGTCAGCTTGGCCATAAGTATGGTAGGCAGGTTTTAGAGTAATCCAGGAGTGGATCACTGGACAACCGGTCAAGAATATTCTGAAGTACCTGAAAAGGACTAAGGAAATGTTTCTCGTTTATGGAGGTGACAAAGAGCTCGTCGTAAAAGGTTACGTCGACGCAAGTTTTGACACCGATCCGGATGACTCTGAGTCACAAACCGGATGCGTATTTATTCTTAATGGGGGTGCGGTTAGCTGGTGTAGTTCCAAGCAGAGCGTCGTAGCAGATTCTACATGTGAAGCATAGTACATGGCTGCCTCGGTGGCAGCAAAGGAGGGTGTCTGGATGAAGCAGTTCATGACAGATCTTGGAGTTGTGCCGAGCGCACTACATCCATTAACTTTGTTATGTGACAACACTAGTGCCATTGCCTTAGCAAAGGAACCAAGGTTTCCCAAGAAGATCAAACACATCAAACGATGCTTCAACCTCATCCGCGACTACGTCGAAGGAGAGGACGTGAATATTTGCAAAGTGCACACGGATCTGAATGTAGCAGACCCGCTGACTAAACCTCTTCCATGGGCAAAACATGATCAACAACAGAACTGTATGGGTGTAAATCGCATGGCGATGTGAGAACTACATTATTGACTCTAGTGCAAGTGGGAGACTGTTGGAAATATGCCCTATAGGCAATAATAAATAGTTATTATTATATTTCCTGTTTAAAGATAATCGTTTATTATCCATGCTATAATTGTATTGAATGAAAACATAGATACATGTGTGGATACATAGACAAAACAATGTCCCTAGCAAGCCTCTAGTTGGCTAGCCAGTTAATCAAGGATAGTCAAGGTTTTCTGACTATGTGCAAGTGTTGTCACTTGATAACTGGATCACATCATTAGGAGAATCATGTGATGGACTAGACCCAAACTATGAACGTAGCATATTGATCGTGTCGTTTTATTACTATAGTTTTCTGCGTGTCAAGTATTTGTTCCTATGACCATGAGATCATATAACTCACTGGCACCGGAGAAATACCTTGTGTGCATCAAACGTCACAACGTAAATGGGTGACTGTAAAGGTGCTCTACAAGTATCTCCGAAGGTGTCCGTTGAGTTAGTATGGATCAAGACTGGGATTTGTCACTCCGTGTGACGGATAGGTATCTTGGGGCCCACTCGATAATACAACATCACACACAAGCCTTGCAAGCAATGTGACTAAGTGTAAGTCACGGGATCTTGTATTACGGAACGCGTAAAGAGACTTGCCCGTAACGAGATTGAAATAGGTATGCGAATACCGACGATCAAATCTCGGGCAAGTAACATACCGAAGGACAAAGGGAATGACATACAGGATTATATGAATCCTTGACACTGAGGTTCAACCGATTAGATCTTCAGAGAATATGTAGGATCCAATATGGGCATCCAGGTCCCGCTATTCGATATTGACCGAGGAGTGCCTCGGGGCATGTCTACATAGTTCTCGAACCCGCACGGTCTGCACACTTAAGGTTCGATGATGTTTTAGTATAGTTGAGTTACATGTGTGGTTAATGAATGTTGTTCGGAGTCCCGGATGAGATCACAGACGTCACGAGGGTTTCCGGAATGGTCCGGAGACGAAGATTGATATACATGATGACTTCATTTGGTTACTGGAAGGTTTTCGGGCATTACCGGCATTGTACCGGGAGTAACGAATGGGTTTCGAAAGTTCACCTGGAGGGGGGCAACCCACCCGGGGGAAGCCCAATAGCCCTAGGGGTGGCGCACCAGCCCTTAGTGGGCTGGTGGGACAGCCCAATAGGGCCTATGCGCCAAGGAAATAAAACCAAAGAAAAAGAAAAAAAAAGAGGTGGGAAGGAAGAGAAGGGCTTCACTTTCCAATCCTAATTGGAGTAGGATTGGAGTAGGACTCCTCCTCTCCCTTGGCCGGAGCACCCTTGAGGGCTTGGCCCTCAAGGCAAGCATCCTCCCCGCCCCTCCTATATATAGTGGTGGTCTAGGGATGATTTGAGACAACTTTTGCGAGGTGCAACTCAGATCTAGACACCATAGTTTTAGCTCTAGATCGTATTTCTGTGGAGCTCCGGCGGAGCCCTGCAGGAGTAGATCCTCACCACCACCGGAGCGCCGTCACGCTGCCGGAGAACTCATCTACTTCTTCATCTTGCTTGTTGGATCAAGAAGGCCGAGATCATCGTCGAGCTGTACGTGTGATGAACGCGGAGGTGTCGTCCGTTCGGCACTAGATCGGATCGGATCGTGGGACGGATCGCTGGACGGTTCGTGGGATGGTTCGCGGGGCGTATCGAGGGACGTGAGGACGTTCCACTACATCAACCGCGTTTCTTAACGCTTCCTGCTGTGCGATCTACAAGGGTACGTAGATCCAAATCTCCTCTCGTAGATGGACATCACCATGATAGGTCTTCGTGTGCGTAGGAAATTTTTTGTTTCCCATGCAACATTCTCCAACAACCATGAGGTCATGCAACTACCGGGCACCGGAGGAATACCTTGTGTGTATCAAACATTGCAATGTAACTGGATGACTATAAAGGTGCTCTACAGGTATATCTGAAGGTGTCTATTGGGTTGGCATGGATCAAGACTCGGATTTGTCACTTTGTATGACGGAGAGGTATCTCGTGGCTCACTCGGTAATACAACATCACAACAAGCCTTGCAAGCAATATGACTAAGGAGTTAGTCATGGATCTTGTATTACGGGACTAGAAAAGCGACTTGCCGGTAACGATATTGAGCTAGGTATGGAGATACCGACGATCGAATCTCGAGCAAGTAACATACCGAAGGACAAAGGGAACATCATACGGGGTTAACTGAATCCTTGACATAGAGGTTCAATAAGTAAAGATCTTCGTAGAATATGTAGGAGACAATATGGACATCCAGGTCCCGCTATTAGTTACTGACCGAAGAGTGTCTCAGGTCATGTCTACATAGTTCTCGAACCCGCAGGGTCTGCACACTTAAGGTTCGATGATGTTTCGGTATTATTGAGTTATGTGTGATTGGTAACCGAAAGTTGTTCGGAGTCCAGGATGAGATGCCAGACGTCACGAGGAGCTCCTAAATGATTCGAAGGTAAATATTAATATATAGGAAAGTTGCATTTGGCTTCCGGAAAGTTTTTTGGCATTATGGGTAAAGTACCGTGAGTGACGAATGGGTTCCGGGGTTTTACCGGGGGGGGGGGGGGTCACCCTCCCGAGAAAGAACCTAATAGGCCTAAAGGTGGTGCGCCAGGCCTTAGTGGGCTGGTGCGGCCAGCCCAAGAGGACCTATTTCGGCCAAGGAGAAAAAGAAGGGAAAAAAGGGGAAAGGGGAAGGAGGAGAAAAGATGGAATCCTACTAGGAGTAGGATTGGAGGTGGACTCCTCCACCTCCACCTCCAATTTCGGCCAAACCTTGAGGGTTTGAGGCTGCCTCCTCCCCCCATCCCTCCTATATATACTGGAGGAATTAAAGGCAACCCTAACCCTAATTAGCCACGTGTTGCCCTCTCTCTCTACATCGTATTCTCCTCTAGATTAGTTCCGCAACGCTTGGCGAAGTTCTGCTGGATTGTCCACCACCACGCCGTCGTGTTGGAGAACTCATCTACCTCCCCGCCCCTCTTGCTGGATCAAGAAGGCGGGAATCGTCATCGAGATGTACGTGTGCTGAACATGGAGGTGTCGTCCGTTCGACACTAGATCGTGATGGATCGTGATGGGATCGCGGGTCGGGTCGTGATGAAATCGCGGGACAGACTGCAATTTGGATCGCGAAGATGTTCCACTACATCAAACGCGTTATATACGCTTCCGCTTAGCAATCTACAAGGGTATGTGGATCCGACCTCCCCTCTCGTAGATGATCATCACCATGGATAGGTCTTGCGTGTGTGTAAGAATTTTTTTGTTTCCCATGCAATGTTCCCCAACAAGAGGAACCGACCAATGACGATCCGGAAGACTGCAACAATTCGGATGACGACGACGATTACCTCCCTCACATCGACGACCTCAACGACCTTGAAGCCTAAGAGTTCGTAATTCCCGATGACCCCGAAGGCCAGGATCAATTTCGGCAGCAGCTTATAGCCACCGCCCAAAGCTTAAAAGCAAAGCAACAACAGCTCCAGGACGAACCTGATACCATCAATAACAGGTGGACCGAAATCCTAGCGGCCAAAGAAGGATACGGTATAGAATGGCCGGGCCAGAACAAAAAATACCCGCACCAACGGCTACTCCCACAGTTCGACGACGAGGCCCTAGAACATGTGTCCCCTCGACGCACTGACTACGACCAGCCTTATCACCCACCCAGAGGGCGCGATAGAACAGCCGGAGATAATTGGGTATAAACTCGAACCTCCATGTCGAAAAGGTAAAGAGCACATGCACCATGGGAACAAACCCGACCCACGATATGATAAATTGGGCCATAACAAATCCATCTACGGATTGAAGAGGTATCTCCCACTCGATGGGATGACGAACCACCTCGAGTCGCTTACAAGAGCAGAGGCCGGGAAGCATACCGGGCTCAACCCGGAGCAGATCTACGACACATCATAGCTCGGATCAGAGGTGCTGCCCACCCAGTATGTTTTACGAATGAGGTCATGCAGCACATGTTTTCGGAAGGGTTTAAACCCGTAAACATCGGACAATATGACGGGACAACAGATCGTGTAGTATGGATAGAGGATTTCCTTCTTCATATTCATATGGCCAGAGGACATGACCTCCACGCCATAAAATATTTACCATTAAAACTCAAAAGACTGGCACGTCATTGGCTAAACAGCCTACCGGAAGATTCCATGAGATGCTCGGACGACCTTGAGGAGGCTTTCCTATCCAACTTTCAAGGAACATATGTTGGGCCACCGGATTCATACGATTTGAGCAACGTCGTCCAAAAGACAGGGGAACCAGCTAGAGAATTATGGAACCGGTTCCTCACTAAGAAGAACCAAATCGTAGACTGCCCGTACGCCGAAGTAATAGCCTCTTTTTGGCACAACATCCGGGGCGAATGGCTCGGCAGATAGCTCGGCCAAGACATGCCGAGAAGAATGTCCGCCCTTACCAAACTCATGACCCGCTTTTGCGCCAGTGAGGACAATTGGCTTGCTCGGCGCAGCCACAATGCGACGACCCCGAAACCTCCGAGGTTCGGGATGGAAATGGCAAGCCAAGGAAAAACAAAAAAGAACGTCGTCACCTTCATGGTGATGCCTACGACGCAGCAGTCAATGCGCGGTGTTGGCAACACCGACGCGTGCCTTCGTCCCCGGTGTGTTCCCAGGCCTGGCAAGGCTGGAGCGATGCATCGTCAACATCGACTTCATTCATCTATGCATGCGCGGTGCTGGCAACACCGACGTGTGCCTTCGTCCACAACATGTCCCCGGGCTTGGCAAACCCGGCGCGACGCGTCGTCAACTACGTATCCTTTCCGGTGCATCACTGCTTCGACATCACTGTGTCCATGACTAACTCGGTGCCTTCTTGCGCCTGCGGCTCCACGATGACTTCCTCAACACCGGCTATCCCGACTCGACATTCGACCACGGCGTTCTTCGCACGGCTACCTCGACGACCGGCTACCCCGACCACGGCTACACCACTCTACGCTCTTGGCTACCTCGACAAATGCACAAAGGGCTACCGCCTTGCTTGAGCTACCTCGTCGGTTTTCACTCCGACCACAACTTCCGCGATGCATCGACCGTTACGACTGTGGGGGATGACTGTCGGATTACCTTCGGATTCTTCTCCAGTTTCACCGTCTGCGTCGCTACCGTTGTGAGTGCGGGGGGATGTTGAGTATCATGATTGCATTGAAAACATAGGATAGACTAGGAAGTATTCTGACTTGTCTTGTACTCCAAATTAATCATGTATTCCTATATGTATGCCTATAAGGCTCAAACAATACAACAACTAGTTCATCGATTCCTTTTTCAAGATGCGACTGATCTAAATTTAGACCGGTGCGCCGGCGCAGATCAGTGCCCTTTCGTAAAACGTATGAAAAAGAACACACACGACTATCTTTTCCACTTCTTTCGATCAGAGCACACGCTGTCGCGGTTCGCGCCTCTGACCCTGAACATCTTATTAACAGCCGTCCGATACGGATCCAACGTCTCCGGATCGCTGTATTTGCCCATCGCCGGCAGCGTAGCAGGCGTTGCCTTTGCATTCTGCAAGTAAGCCGAGCACACATCACAGCGAATCGCGGCGGCGCCATCCGTGGCCTCATCTCCGACCTCTCGCCGCCCCCGGCGTCGCCGGCGCGATGCCTCCGCTCCCCAGGCTCCTCCACCGCCACCTCTCCGTCCCGCTCGCCCGCCGCCTCACCCCTTGCCATCTGTGGCCGCCCGCGGCCGACGCCTTCCTCCGTCGCGGTCTCGCATCTTCCTCCGCCGCCGCCGCCTCCGCGGCAGCGGGCCGGGAGAAGAGCTCTAGGAAGACCCTGGGTTACCTTGTCGGCGTGGCAGTCGCCATGGTCGGCGCCTCCTACGCGGCCGTCCCGCTCTACCGCCGGTTCTGCCAGGCCACCGGGTACGGCGGCACCGTCCAGCGCCGCGAGGTCTGCCCCCTCCCCCGCCCCCACTACTCCTCATCCGATTTACTTGCGCAAGTGGGGTCCTTGGGGGTTCTCGGAACGGCGCATTTGCCGGGATCACCATTAGGTTGTGCTTGATTTGGTGGAAACTAGCAACACGGATCCAAATTGAGTAGGGTTTAGATTGGAAATCTGCTTCTTGTTCATGTTATGTGCGGAAATTGATATGATTGCTGGGTTATGCTGAGTTCTTATCGATGCCATGTTTTACACTGTAGTTCTCTAAGTTGGAATGTTATAGTATGGGGAAATGCGGCCTCTTCTGGCTCTCTCTATGTTCAATCCATTGCCATCTATAATTGTCTATGCTTGAAAATGTTCTGTTGGAAATGCCATCAAACAATTTCTGGTTCATTTCCAGACAAAGGTTTGCATCCAAGATGTCAATCTAATTAAAAAAATAAAAGTGGTAACTGTGAGGGTCAGTCTAAAATTTGGTATGGAGACAGCTCTTATTGGTGCTGATAAATAGATAAATAGTCAAAAAGGGCGTTAAAATGAACATCAAGTGTGCTTGCACTTGGAGTATCGTGTTCCTCATTGTTTGATCCTTTGCAGAGTGTAGAGGAGAAGATCTCCCGACATGCTCGAGTCGGAACGACGCCATCAAGGTGACCCTTGTTAAACATGGGGTACCAAGTTTCTGGGTACTACCATTTCCATTAGATATTTTTCCACCCCACACCAAACAACCGAACGATCATTCACTTAGGCCTTAGCAGTTTCTTCTGGATATTATTTTGCATAGTTCATTTTATTGTACCTTGAATGTTAATATAATTATTCATTGATGCATGAAGCTTTTGTGTATTTTAGAGAAAGAAATTGTTGATGTCAAGGTTCCATTAAAGGACTTCACCGTGAATTTACTCTGAGAGGTCATGAAATTCTAGTCTTCTCCGTTGTTCTTGCTGAGTTCTCTAGAATAACTTGCTGTCTCATCTTGGCTGTTCATGTCTTATGAAGAGCACTTTGGTGTAACTTGTAATTGGGCTGTAGTCAGTTTTAGGAACATTATATAGTCCGTCCATGCGTTGTTGGCTAGCTGGTGGTTGCATGAAGTAGATTCCTTTTACTAGTCCCCAACATGGTCCTTCTGATTATCTTCCCTCGTCAATGCTAAGCTGATATGACACTTGATCTGGTTCTTGATTTGGTGGAAGGTACCTGGAATACATTATCTTGAAGATTTAGTTGGTACATTTTTTACCACCTTCGCATGTCTGCAGTACTAACCATAAGCTAACTGTTGTAGAACTTGACAAAAGCATTAAGGTGCTGACATAGATCCCTTTTTAACGTTTGATTTCAACTAGTTGCACATCCTTCAAACAAGAAAAACTAACTGCCTGCAGTTTCCTGGTATTCGCATAAGTGGCATAGCATTTCACCTGTAACGTTATGCAGGAAGTGAAGTAGTGCTTCAGTTTTTATGTTGGGGTTTCCCTTGTTCCTTAGATTTAGGCTTCATTTTGTTTGCAGAGAGATAATTATCCAATTTAATGCTGATGTTGCTGATGGAATGCCATGGAAGTTTATTCCTACGCAGAGAGAGGTACCATCAGAACTTTAGTGCCAATGAAAAAGCATTTTTTGTTCTTGTATTTGTTCTTGATCTATTCCACTTATAGGTGAAGGTTAAACCTGGTGAAAGTGCTCTTGCATTTTATACTGCTGAAAATCACAGTTCAGCTCCGATTACTGGTGTGTCCACGTATAATGTTGCTCCAATGAAGGTATAAAAGTTGTAATCTTGCATAATCATTTATTACTGTGATGCGATCTTCATATTCCTGCTGTTTCTTCTTGGAACCTAATTGCATGTTGCTGTAGTTGTATCTGGTTCTTTCTCTTTGATAAAGATGGCTCCCCATCTGATTTCATTTATCAGAAACCATAATGTCTTTACAAACTAAGCAGAAAATAAATGATAGCATCACTAGAAATGCCCTAGAGTGCCGACTATAGCAAGCTGAAGATAAAACCAACTGAAGAACCGCAAGGCTTCAGCTTACCTTCAGCAGGCACCAGGGTGACGGAAGCAACGTTTGGAACGTTGCTTATAATAGGAGTTTAACCACAGTAAACTACTTAAGCTATTACAGTTTTAGCGTCAGGAGCAGGACAAAGTGATACATAGTAAGGACCAAAGGTATCTTCTCCGCATCATCTCCAAACAGATCTTAGGGCCACCCTGGAACAGCACGAAAAACTTCACTTGCTGTCTGCTTGAGCACTTTTACCACCAACTTCAGTCTTCTTTGATTTTCCTGTTTTTTCTGCAAAACAGTCCAGTCATTTAGCCATCTAGCAATCATGTTGACAGACAGGGACACAAGGGTCAGTAATCTTTGAATTTTCAAATATGGTACTACTATTTCTTAATTTCCAATAGTCCTGAAGGGCACACCCACACCAGTAAACACCAGGTGTTTGTCATCAACGCTAAATACATTAAGCCAAGTATTAAGCAGGGCATCAGAGTTACCAGGGATGTCAAGCAAAGTATAGCTGTATCCGTGATCTTGTTTATTATTTCTGTCGGAAATTTTGTAGGATCTTTGTGTAATATGTTGTTTTCATTGCTGCATAGTGTTCCTGATGTACAGCTATTTGTTCAACCAATACAGCACATAGTTCCTTCTGGCAATATTTCCTATGTTATGATCGCCAAGAAATGGAAGTGTATTATTTTCCTTGTGTTTTCATAAGATAACCTTAGAACATCAGTCAAATCTCTGTCAATTTTTATGGTTCATACTTCAGAGTAATACAGGACCTTCAAGGTACAGAAGAGTATGAGACATGATAGTTAAGCCTTGAAAATGCATGTAACATACTGGTTTGCTTCTACTTGTACATGTAAGTTTAGGTATATATATCCTTTACTCTTTGAAGATTATACGCGACGTGTTACAAAAGCCCCACTCTAGAAACAAGATTTGGTGTATGTACTTTTGTGATGTCAAGTAAGCTGCAATCGTTATGAATCAAATAAACCCCCGTCTTTGATGGAGCATGGCTTGGCAACCTTAACCTTGTTGGCATGTGCTGGGAAGCATGATTTGCGAAGAGTGTTCATACTGTAGACTTCTCATCATGGTTTCTTCTTGTCAGCCTATAATTAGTGCCTTCATGGAAATATGTTGGGCAAAGTAGCTCCGAACTTGATTTCTACCAGAGTATGAATCACGGTTGACTTTTGCGAATGAGGTGAAAAGTGAAATTGCTTTCAGAAAATTATAAATATAAAACGATTGTTGAGGTGATGGTTATTTTTTAAACTAGAGGATATCCCTCACGTTGCTGCGTAGTCGGTTGCAATATATTTCAGTGTGCTTTGATTGTGTGGAATATAAATATTTAGATTAACAACGCCTGAACCAAAATTTAAAACATATATGACTTATTATATTTGATTGTGTATAGTATTAAAATATTTACTGAATATTAGTAGAATAATTGAATGAAAAATATTTTCCCATGCATTGTTGCACTGGTGGTGTGTCTTTTCCCATGCATGGTTGCATGTTAAGGTGGGCCATATCCCATCCATAATTGTGTGGTGATGTGGCATGCTTGCATGTTGAGATAAATAGGTTAGTGGGGATGAATCTCTTAGGTATATAGGATATGAAGCAGTAAAGTGAGTTTACCTTTTCAGCCTAGTTTGTTGCTGCACTGAAGCTAAGTTGAGTGCATTCTACCTATGCCAAGTCTTGACTCCTGATGTTTTGTGTTTACAAGTCCTTTTTACCTACCCTGCAGGCTGCAATTTACTTCAATAAAATACAATGTTTCTGCTTTGAGGAGCAAACACTTCTTCCAGGGGAGCAGATTGACATGCCAGTGAGTTTAATTTTACATTCTTTGCAGTAATTATGGCTTTTCTAGCTGGCACCATTATTTCTGCACAGATAGAAAAACAACTTAAACATTGAGATTCAGGGCACTTCACCTCTCTCTCGGAGTGCAAAGATATATATTCCCAGAACAATCCTGTAAAAGAAAAAAAATCCTAGAAATGCTGTCATAAATGGAGGCAAAATGAGAAAAGTCTACTCTACATTGCTTATTTTGATGGGTACTTACACTTGTATAGTAGTCCAAATATTTCTAGTGATAGGATCTGAAACTCTGTAGGTTGAGCTATAATATCTACTTACGTTAACTCTGCTAGCTGTTCTAACATGCACCTGAAAACTTCCAGGTATTCTTCTACATTGACCCTGAGTTTGAGACAGACCCCAAAATGGACGGGGTGAACAATATTGTTCTTTCCTACACATTCTTCAAGGTGAAAGAGTAGAAATATTTGTAAGTGACCCTTAACACCGAAACAGTACGCAAATCATGTGCCTGAGAATTCCTTCTCATGTAACACCAAGGGTAAAAGGTCTAGGTTTTTTTTTTTTGTGTACGTAGTTATTAGCTCATATCATTGGTGGAATTTTTTGCGAATAATCTGTAATTGTTGTTCCAATGCAATCGAATTGGAGAAACAGTTTTGGGCCGATCCCAAGATTCGTGGAGGGGAATGCGTTGTATTGATGGGATCAGGGAACTTTATCACGTGTGCTTGGACTTAAACGATAAGATTATGACTTGCTATTCGTCTCAACTCTAAGTCCAGGGCTACGTAGCTCCTGGATGTAGGCTGAAAGAAGAAGAAAAATACTGTTTAGTTTCCACGTAGGATCCTCGTTGGTGCCTGGGTGTCCAGACGTGCTGGCGTGGGGTATAAGAAGTATGTATCATAGGTATGAAGGGTAGTACAAGGCTGTGTGTCGCGGCATGCATGACTGTTTACGAGTACACGAATATTATTGGCCGGCACCCACGGTGTAGCAGTACGCCACAGCACTGGTGCTTCGGACGGTAGCCGGCAGCCCCGTGCAGTCGATTCGATTGGCCCCGCCTCAGCCACCCCCGCGGCTACGGGAGAAGAGACGAGACCTGCTGCTGCTGTCGCACGTGGAGTGGAGGACACTGCCGCTACTGTTTGGCCGCCAGCCCGCGCCGCGCCAGGGAGCGAATCCGCCGTGCGGATCGCCCTCGCGCTCGCCGTGGCCCTCGATACGGCGCGGCGCCACCACCCCCCGTCCACGGACGCTGCCGGTTCCGACGCCTCGGCGGCAAGCGGCGGCGGCAGGGGCACGCACGCCGGCTTCCTGCAGCGCTGGGCTGCCGGACGACCGACCGGACTCGGGCCCCGCCGCGACAGTCCGGCCGCGTGCCGTCGTGTTGCTGCGCGGCGCGGTCGGCTGCCCGCTGCGTACGGACTCGGGCCGTGGCGCCGTACGTAGGGTACGTGCCCCGACTCATGCCGTGCGGGGGCACCCGAGCGCGTGCCCGTTTGGACGGTGCGTGCGGCGCGGTACAGGTGCTGTCGTGCAGTAGAGCAACTCTAGTCGATTTATAATTTTGTGTGAAAAATAAAGTTTCGAACAGACATGGCGGATCGTTATTTTTTTTAATAGACGTAGTAAAAGTGTCCCTTCGACCCGCGAAAGCACACCGTCCCATCACTACCCGTATCACGCGAGCGGTTGACGGGAGGGACATTTCATCCCGGCGCTACTTCTTTCCCCATCCTGCAGCGCCGCCGCCTGCCCCGCCGCCAGCGATTCTGACCATACCCGCCGCCATATTCACGTCGCCAAAGCGCTCTCGAGCCCTCTACACCTCGCCGCCCTGTCGAATTCGCCGTCTCCGGGTGTTCGCCGGACCGGATTGATCCCCGCCTAGCCGCCGCCGGCTTCGGCCCGCCTCCGCCTCGGATTCGCAAGTTTGCGGCCGTCCCCGACCCGCTGCCGGTGAGTCCTTCCGTGCTCTTGGCTAGTTATAATTAGTGGTGGATTTCGCGAAGATTTTTTTTTTAATTTGAGCTGGGTGCATCATTTTATTAGATGGATTTAAGCCCTTGCAAGAAGTCTTTACTCGACGATTCATCCTCGTTCGATGACTTGGACATAGAGTCGATGTTCGAGAGACATCGACGGCAAATGATGGTGGTCGTGCTCATCATGAAGGTGTACGGGGATAGGAACCGGAAAAGACGGCGAGGATCTACCGTCGATTCCTTGTGCATCCCTCGTAACCGTCAACCTGGGAACGATATGCTCATGCAAGACTACTTCACGAACAATCCAACATATCTGCCGCACCTCTTTCGAAGAAGGTATCGAATGCGCCGATCCCTTTTCATAAAATTAGTGCAAGCTTGCGAGGCAAATCCCGCATACAAGCATTTATTCAGACATACCGACAGATTGAGGACGCAAACACCCACTATCAGTTTCAGGAGAATCTCATTAAACACCATTGACACATACATGGGCAGTATTTTTTGCCTTTTTCCATTCATTTCCTTAAATTCATGTGTGATTTTAATCATTGTTGTATTCAAAACAGTTTTTGTATTGAATTATTATTGTAATCTAAATGACTGTTGTATTATGATTTTGATATTTGACCTAGGTCTTTAATCAAATTTAGCAAATACCACGATTTATACAGGCTGGCGAGGCGCGTGGCAGAACACAACCCACATCACGAAACTGTAAAATAGAACATTCTGAAGTTCTGTGATGCGGTATCTATTTTGCTACGCATCTCGCGGCGAATATTTCGTTTTACAATTTCACGATGTGGGTTCTTTCTACCGCGCGGCTTGCCAGCTGTAAAAATCGTTTTTCGCGAACTGTAAACATACGATACGGATCTAACTTATTAGGGATGTGCTAGAGTTGTTCTAAGAGTCTGACGCGGAGCCGACCCAGGTGGTTGGGTACGTACGTTTCGGACCCATGCATGTCCTATGATGATGTGAATATAGTAGTCGCTGTGATAAGATTAGGAATTCCATAAGATTATGTGATGTTCACTCGGCCGGTGTGGGGGAAGCTGACGAGTCAAAGGCTTTACACTTGGGCGTTTCACGGTGCGATGCATCCAAGTGCCAAGTCTCTCTCTGCATGGTTTCGGACAGCGGCAGCCCGTGATGTGACCCACAAGCACATCGGGTCAAAGTAAAACAGCCGGTGATGATAGCGTGTCAACTTGAGAGCGTCTCCTAGGTTTTGGCATCTGGTACATCAGCAGAAAATTTTAGGTGCTCCCTCCTAACATTTTGGCAGTTGTATGCGCGTGTATGCCTCTACAATGGGTTCTGTTTCTCAAAAGAAAAAATAAATCTATACGAGACATAATTATACTCCCTCCATCTTAAAATAAATGCCATAAATTTAGCATAAAATAAGAACATGTATATCCACCACTCTGGAACTAAACCTAAAAGTAGGCATGACGAAAAAAGGTCCCAAGCCTGGCTGTTTGGTATCTATATGCGATTTCATAATATAGCTAGTGGACAAGTTACGCACATTTCCTTTTTTAGCTTTTCATATTTCAAAATGAGCTCTATTGCATATTCAACTTGATTTGTTAGCAGGCCAAGTATGCCATAAGAATTACGTTTTGATTTTACTTTATTATGTTGTGTTAGTATTTATTTAGAAGGTAACACTCATATAAAGCCGGAGTCTTGGAGTACTTCGATCCATCTGTTGTATAGGCTTGAGTCAGCAAATGATATTCTCATATTCATTTGCATTATCCACAGAACAACTTATATGTATGTTCATGCGCAAAAAAAAACCAAAAAACTAATATCTATGTTCTTAAAAGGGATTAAGTGATGACCTTATTTTTTGATAATCAATGATGAACTTTAGTTATCGATGTGAAGAAAAAACTCTTGAGAGGAACCATCCTTTTTTTTCTGTGGTTAGGGGGTGTCACATGATGTCCTATAAAAAAAATACTCCCTCTATCGTAAAATAACTGTCTCAGCTTTGTATTACCTCTAATACAAAGTTATACTAAGCTTAAGACACTTATTTTGGGACGGAGGGAGTAATTCCTCGGTCCAATGATATGGAAGCGTTTTTAACACTCGACAAAAATGTTTTTATATCATGAGACAAAAGTGATAGATCCCGTGGATCTTCTAGGTTAGATGGGTCACGGTAGTAGCCGAGGGTTTACCTTGTCCAAAACTTGATGAACTTCCGCCGGCCTCCATCGGTGTGGTGGTGACGGCGGTGGTGACATAGAAGGGTGTGGCGTCGGTGGAGCTTCCCGTGAGCACCGCGCTAACCCTAGATCGGATGGGTTTGTAGGTGGGGTGTGTGGCGGCGACGAACCTCGTAAGTCGTGCCCCGACCCCCACCTCTGTTTATATAGCGCGGGTCACAGGGGCCCACCAACCATAACGGGTTGGGCGCGTAGATCAGGGTCCGATGGGCCGTTGGGCCCACTCAGGAAGAGATCAACCTAACATTCTCCCCCTTGATCTCAACTTTTAATTTTAACTATATACTTTCTAGTTTATTTGTTCCATCACATAAAGGCATGTAAAGCATGTCTGATCGTCTCAGCTTAGTTGCCGATAGAATCATACAGCCACAACACACGTTTTGTTTTGAAACAAATTCTTTTACTTTTGGGCCTCTTATGATCCAGGAATCATAGGCTTTCCATCAAACCCATGCCGACTAAGTGTTCCTTGAACACACTAGGTGGTAAGCCTTTCGTTAGCGGATCCGCAAGCATATTCTTTGTACTTATATGCTCGAGATTTATAGTGTGATCCTGGATTTGATCTTTCACAACATAGTACTTTATATCTATTGTCTTGGAAGCATTACTTGACTTGTTGTTGTGAGCATAAAATACTGCGGGCTGGTTGTCACAGTATATCTTTAGTGGCTTGTGAATACAATCTACCACTTTCAAGTCGGGTATAAATTTCTTTAACCATATCACCTGTCCGGTGGCTTCAAAACATGCTATAAACTCTGCTTGCATCATGGATGATGCAACTATTGTCTGTTTGGAGATTTTCCATGAAATAGCCCCTCCAGCGAGAGTGAACACGTATCCAGACGTGGATTTTCTATCATCTCTATCTCCCGTAAAATCTGCGTCTGAATACCTTTTTATCTCTAGGGAATCAGATCTTCTGTATGTTAGCATGATATCCTTTGTGCCTTGCGCATAACGCAATGCTTTATTTGCCATCTTCCAGTGCTCTTGGCCTGGATTTGCTTGATATCTACCGAGTACCCCGGGGATAAAAGCTAAGTCAGGGCATGTGCACATTTATGCATACTATAAACTTTCAACAGTTGAAGTATATGGCACTGTTTTCATCTCATCGAGCTCGTACTGGTTCTTGGGACATTGGTAATTCCCAAAACTATCGCCCTTGACTATAGGAGCAGGTGTGGATTTACTCTTATGCATATTGTACTTTTTGAGAACTTTCTCTAAATATGCTTTCTGCGACAGTCCTAAGACTCCATTTTCCCTATCTCAGTGAATTTCAATGCCGAAAACATATGAAGCATCACCAAGGTCTTTCATATCAAAGTTTGAGGATAAAAACTTCTTTGTCTCTTGTAGTAAACTAACACCATTGCTTGCAAGCAAGATATCATCCACATACAAGATTAGGAAAATGTATTTCCCATTTTGAAACTTTGCATAAACGCAGTTATCCTGAACATTTTCTTGAAATCCAAACCTTTTAATAGTATCGCTAAACTTTAGATAGCACTGTCTAGAGGCTTGCCTTAGTCCATAAATGGATTTCGTTAGGCGGCATCCCATATCTTCCTTGACTTTCATGATAAAACCCTTGGATTGTTTCATGTAGACATTTTCTTCTAAATCTCCGTTTATAAATGTCGTCTTTACATTCATTTGATGCAACTCTAAATCAAAATGTGCAACTAATGCCATTATGATTCTAAAGGAATCCTTGCATGAGACTGGGGAAAAAGTCTCATTGTAGTCTATCCCTTCTCTTTGTGTAAATCCTTTTGCGACGAGTCGTGTTTTATACTTTTCTATATTCCCATTAGAGTCATACTTTGTTTTGTAGACCCACTTACAGCCTATTGTTTTGGCTCCTTTAGGAATAATTTTTAAGTCCCAAACATCGTTGGAACTCATCGATTTCATCTCGTCTTCCATTGCCTCTAGACACTTCGATGAGTGAGGACTTCTCATCGCTTCTTCATATGAAGTGGGGTCACCTTCCATATGAACCAATTTTGTGTTATAAACTTTATAATCAGCAGAAATAGCTGATCTTCTTCTTCTGTTAGATCTTCTAAGTGCCTCATTCTCAGGCACATCCTCTAAAATTGGTTGTTGTATCTCCCTTTCATGCTCAACCACAGGTTTAGTCGGGTCGTGAAGGACAGGTTCCGGATCTTCTCCCATAGTTGTCATGGTTGGAGTTACAACAGGTAGTGCGAAAAATGGCTCTTGAATCATCGGATTAGGTGCATGCACCCTCTTCTCCCCAAGATCAATTTTCCGAGCTACCATGCTCCCCTCATCATTTCATCCTCTAAGAAGACCGCATGTCTCGTTTCTACAAACTTTGTGTATCTTTCTAGACAGTAGAAACGAAAACCTTTTGATCTACCAGGATAGCCAATGAAATGGCAACTCACTGTTTTGGGATCTAACTTTCCAATGTTTGGATTAAACATTTTGGCCTCAACTGGGCATCCCCAGACCCTGAAGTGTTGCAGAGATGATACTCTTCATGTCCATATCTCATGCGGTGTTTTGGGCACCGACTTGCTTGGTACTCTGTTGAGGATGTGAATGGCGGTTTTAAGAGCCTCCATCCAGAATCCCAATGGCAGGTTGGAATAACTCATCATGCTGCGCACCATATCCATATGGGCACGGTTACGCCTTTCAGCTACTCCATTTTGCTGAGGCTCGCCCGACATTGAATACTGGGCAACTATGCTAGTCTCCTGCAAGAACTTTGCAAAAGGTCCACGGACTTGGCCATATGGAGTGTGTCGATCATAGTACTCCCCCCACGGTCAGACCTCACTATCTTTATCTTTTTGTCAAGCTGATTTTCAACTTCATCTTTGAATATTTTGAATTTATCCAATGCTTCGTTTCTTTCTATGATTGGATAAATATAACCGAAGCGGGAATAATCGTCTGTGAATGTTATGAACGAATCATAGCCATCCACACTTTTCACCGAAAATGGTCCACAAATGTGAGTGTGAATAATTTCCACTGTTCCTGTGCTTCGGTTTGCATCCTCTTTGATTTGTTTTACATACTTTCCTTTAACGCAATCTATGCATTGTTCTAATCAGAGAACTCCAACGCAGGAAGAATTTCACTTTTGACTAATCTTTCTATTCTCCCCCTGGAAATATGGCCCAAGCGACAGTGCCATAATTTTGATGAGTCGTGAGTTCTCTTTCTTTTCTTTTGTTCTTTGTTCGACGAGGAACTTTGCTCATTCACATTATATGCATAATGCACTTTTTCATGAAGTGATAACAAATAAAGTGTAGGGGAACGTCGCAGGGTCTGCACACTTAAGGTTCGACGTTGTTTTATGCGTATTTGAGTTATATGGTTGGTTACCGAATGTTGTCCGGAGTCCCGGATGAGATCACGGACGTCACGAGGGTTTCTGGAATGGTCCGGAAATGAAGATTGATATATAGGATGACCTCATTTGATTACCGGAAGGTTTTCGGAGTTACCGGGAATGTACCGGGAATGACGAATGGGTTCCGGGAGTTCACCGGGGGGGGGGGGGGGGCAACCCACCCCGGGGAAGCCCATAGGCCATGAGGGTGGCGCATCAGCCCTTAGTGGGCTGGTGGGACAGCCCAAAAGGTTCCTATGCGCCATACAAAGAAAAATCAAAGAGAAAGAAAAAAAAGGGAGGTGGGAAGGGAAGGAAGGACTCCCACCCACCAAACCAAGTCCAACTCGGTTTGGGGGGGGGGAACCTTCCCCCTTGGACTCGGCCGACCCCCTTGGGGCTCCTTGAGCCCCAAGGCAAGGTCCCCTCCCTCCCACCTATATATACAGAGGTTTTAGGGCTGATTTGAGACGACTTTTCCACGGCAGCCCGACCACATACCTCCACGGTTTTTCCTCTAGATCGCGTTTCTGCGGAGCTCGGGCGGAGCCCTGCTGAGACAAGGTCATCACCAACCTCCGAAGCGACGTCACGCTGCCGGAGAACTCTTCTACCTCTCCGTCTCTCTTGCTGGATCAAGAAGGCCGAGATCATCGTCGAGCTGTACGTGTGCTGAACGCGGAGGTGCCGTCCGTTCGGTACTAGATCGTGGGACTGAACGCGGGATTGTTCGCGGGGCGGATCGAGGGACATGAGGACGTTCCACTACATCAACCGCGTTCACTAACGCTTCTGCTGTACGATCTACAAGGGTACGTAGATCACTCATCCCCTCTCGTAGATGGACATCACCATGATAGGTCTTCGTGCGCGTAGGAAATTTTTTGTTTCCCATGCGACGTTCCCCAACAGTGGCATCATGAGCTAGGTTCATGCGTAGATGTCTTCTCGAGTAGAACACAAAAGTTTTTGTGGGCGGTGATGTGCATTTTGCTGCCCTCCTTAGTCTTTTCTTGATTCCGTGGTATTGTTGGATTGAAGCGGCTTGGACCAACATTACTCGTACGCTTATGAGAGACTGGTTTCATCGTTACGAGTAACTCCCTTGCTCAAAGATGACTGGCAAGTGTCGGTTTCTCCAACTTTAGTTGAATCGGATTTGACTGAGGAGGTCCTTGGATGAGGTTAAATAGCAACTCATATATCTTCGTTGTGGTGTTTGCGTAAGTAAGATGCGATCCTACTAGATACCCTTGGTCACCACGTAAAACATGCAACAACAAAATTAGAGGACGTCTAACTTGTTTTTGCAGGGTATGCTTGTGATGTGATATGGCCAAACGATGTGATGTGATATATTGGATGTATGAGATGATCATGTTGTAATAGAAAATATCGACTTGCACGTCGATGGTACGGCAACCGGCAGGAGCCATAGGGTTGTCTTTATACCAATGTTTGTGCTTGCAGATGCGTTTACTATTTTGCTAGGATGTAGCTTTAGTAGTAATAGCATGAGTAGCACGACAACCCCGATGGCAACACGTTGATGGAGATCATGGTGTGGCGCCGGTGACAAGGAGATCGTGCCGGTGCTTTGGTGATGGAGATCAAGAAGCACGTGATGATGGCCATATCATGTCACTTATGAATTGCATGTGATGTTAATCCTTTTATGCACCTTATTTTTCTTAGAACGACGGTAGCATTATGAGGTGATCTCTCACTAAAATTTCAAGACGAAATTGTGTTCTCCCCGACTATGCACCGTTGCTACAGTTCGTCGTTTCGAGACACCACATGATGATCGGGTGTGATAGACTCAACGTTCACATACAACGGGTGCAAAACAGCTGCGCACGCGGAACACTCGGGTTAAGCTTGACGAGCCTAGCATGTGCAGACATGGCCTCGGAACACATGAGACCGAAAGGTCGATCATGAATCATATAGATGATATGATTAGCATAGGGATGCTTACCACTGAAACTATACTCAACTCACGTGATGATCGGACTTGAGCTAGTGTAAGTGGATCATGAACCACTCAAATAACTAGAGAGATGTAATTTTTGAGTGTGAGTTTAGCAAATAATTTGATTAATTTAAACTCTAATTATCTTGAACATAGTCTAAGTCCACTTTGAATATATTTGTGTTGTAGATCATGGCTCACGCTACAGTCATCCTGAATTTTAATACGTTCCTAGAGAAAGCTAAGTTGAAAGATGATGGAAGCAACTTTGTAGACTGGGCTCGTAATCTTAAGCTAATCTTACAAGCTGGGAAGAAGGATTATGTCCTTAATGCTGCGCTAGGAGATGAACCACCCGCTACGGCTGATCAGGATGTTAAGAACGCTTGGTTAGCACGTAAGGAGGACTACTCAATAGTTCAATGTGCAGTCTTGTATGGCTTAGAACCGGGACTTCAACATTGCTTTGAGCGTCATGGAGCATTTGAGATGTTCCAGAGTTGAAGTTTATCTTTCGGAAGAACGCCCGGATCGAGAGGTATGAGACCTCCGATATATTCTATGCTTGCAAGATGGAGGAAAACTCGTCTGTCAGTGAACATGTGCTCAAAATGTCTGGGTACTCAAACCGTCTAGCTGGGCTGGGGATTGAACTCCCGCAAGAAGCTATCACTGACAGAATCCTTCAATCACTGCCGCCAAGCTATAAAGGCTTTGTGTTGAACTACAACATGCAAGGGATGAACAAGTCTCCCGGCGAGTTGTTTGCGATGCTGAAAGTCGCAGAGTCTGAACTCCGTAAAGAGCATCAAGTGTTGATGGCGAATAAGACCACTAGTTTCAAGAGAAACGGCAAAGGCAAGAAGGGTAATTCGAAGAAGAGCGGCAAGCGTGTTGCCAATTCGACGAAGAAACCCAAAGCTGGACCTAAGACTGAAACGGAGTGTTACTATTGCAAGGGTATGGATCATTGGAAGCGCAATTGCCCCAAGTATCTGGCAGATAAGAAGGCGGCCAAAGAAAAATCAGGTATATTTGATATACATGTTATTGATGTGTACTTAACCGGCTCTCGTAGTAGTGCCTGGGTATTCGATACCGGTTCTGTTGCTCATATTTGCAACTCGAAACATGAACTGCGGAATAGACGAAGGCTGGCGAAAGATGAAGTGACGATGCGCGTAGGAAATGGTTCCAAGGTTGATGCAATCGCCGTCGGCACAGTTTCACTTCAGTTACCATCAGGATTTGTGATGAACTTAAATCATTGTTATTTAGTGCCTGCGTTGAGCATGAACATTATATCTGGATCTTGTTTATTGCGAGACGGTTACTCTTTTAAGTCAGAGAATAATGGTTGTTCTATTTCTATGAGTAACATCTTTTATGGTCATGCACCCAATGTGAGAGGATTGTTCATATTGAATCTTGATAGCGATACACAAATACATAACATTGAGACCAAAAGAGTTAGAGTTAACAATGATAGCTCCATATTTTTGTGGCACTGCCGCTTAGGTCATATTGGTGTAAAGCGCATGAAGAAACTCCATGCTGATGGACTTTTGGAGTCACTTGACTTTGATTCACTTGACACGTGCGAACCATGCCTCATGGGCAAGATGACTAAGACTCCGTTCTCCGGAACAATGGAGCGTGCAAGTGACTTGTTGGAAATCATACATACCGATGTGTGTGGTCCGATGAGCGTGGAGGCACGCGGCGGATATCGTTATTTTCTCACCTTCACTGACAATTTGAGTAGATATGGTTATGTCTACTTGATGAAGCACAAGTCTGAAACATTTGAAAAGTTCAAGCAATTTCAGAGTGAAGTGGAAAATCATCGTAACAAGAAGATCAAGTTCATGCGGTCTGATCGTGGGGGTGAATATGTGAGTTTCGAGTTTGGTACTCACTTAAGACAATGTGGAATTGTTTCACAGTTAAACACCGCCTGGAACACCACAGCGTAATGGTGTGTCCGAACGTCGTAATCGTACTCTATTAGAGATGGTGCGATCTATGATGTCTCTTACTGATTTGCCGTTATCGTTTTGGGGTTATGCATTAGAAACAGTTGCATTCACTTTAAATAGGGCACCATCAAAATCCGTTGAGACGACACCATACGAATTGTGGTATGGCAAAAGTCCAAAGTTGTCATTTCTTAAAGTTTGGGGATGTGATGCTTATGTCAAACAGCTTCAGCCTGAAAAGCTGGAACCCAAAGCGGAAAAGTGCGTCTTCATAGGTTACCCAAAAGAGACAGTTGGGTACACCTTCTATCTCAAATCCGAGGGCAAAGTGTTTGTTGCTAAAAACGGAGCTTTTCTCGAGAAGGAGTTTCTCTCGAGAGAATTGAGTGGGAGGAAGATAGAACTTGACGAGGTTGTCGAACCTCTTATCCCTCTAGATGGTTGCGCAGGGCAAGGGGAAACCTCTGTCGTTGCAACGCCGGTTGAGGAGGAAGTTAATGATGATGATCATGAAACTCCAGTGCAAGTTTCTGTCGAACCACGCAGGTCGACGAGACCACGTGCTGCTCCAGAGTGGTACGGTAATCCCGTCTTATCAATCATGTTGTTAGACAACAATGAACCTGCAAATTATGAAGAAGCAATGGTGGGCCCAGATTCCAATAAATGGCTAGAAGCCATGAAGTCTGAGATAGGATCCATGCATGAGAACAAAGTGTGGACTTTGGAGGTACTACGTGAAGGCCGCAAGGCTATTCAGAACAAATGGATCTTTAAGAGGAAGACGGACGCTGACGGCAATGTGACCGTTTATAAAGCTCGACTTGTGGCAAAGGGTTTTTCACAAGTTCAAGGAGTTGACTACGATGAGACATTCTCACCCGTAGCGATGCTTAAGTCCGTCAGAATCATGTTAGTAATAGCTGCATTTTTCGATTATGAAATCTGGCAGATGGATGTCAAAACGGCGTTCCTTAACGGTTTCCTTAAGGAAGAGTTGTATATGATACAACCCGAAGGTTTTGTCGATCCTAAGAATGCTAACAAGGTGTGCAAGCTCCAGCGATCCATTTATGGACTGGTGCAAGCATCTCGGAGTTGGAACAAACGCTTTGATGAGGTGATCAAAGCATTTGGGTTTATACAAGTGGTTGGAGAATCTTGTATTTACAAGAAAGTGAGTGGGAGCTCTGTGGCGTTTCTAATATTATATGTGGATGACATATTGATGATTGGAAACAACGTGGAGTTTTTAGAGAGCATGAAGGATTACTTGAATAAAAGTTTCTCTATGAAGGACCTAGGAGAAGCTGCTTACATTCTAGGCATTAAGATCTATAGGGATAGATCAAAACGCGTGATAGGACTTTCACAAAGCACATACCTTGATAAAGTTTTGAAGAGGTTCAAAATCGAACAGTCCAAGAAAGGGTTCTTGCCAGTTTTACAAGGTACGAGATTGAGTAAGACTCAGTGCCCAGCAACTGATGAAGATAGAGAGCATATGCGCTCCGTCCCCTATGCTTCAGCCATAGGTTCTATCATGTATGCAATGCTGTGCACTAGACCGGATGTTAGCCTGGCTATAAGTATGGCACGTAGGTTCCAGAGTAATCCAGGAGTGGATCACTGGACAACAGTCAAGAATATCCTGAAGTACCTGAAAAGGACTAAGGAGATGTTTCTTGTGTATGGAGGTGACGAAGAGCTCGCCGTAAAAGGTTACGTCGATGCAAGCTTTGACACAGATCCGGACGACTCTAAGTCGCAAATCGGATACGTATTTATTCTTAATGGGGGTGCGGTAAGCTGGTGCAGTTCCAAGCAAAGCGTCGTAGCAGATTTTACATGTGAAGCAGAGTACATGGCTGCCTCGGAGGCGGCTAAGGAGGGTGTCTGGATGAAGCAGTTCACGACGGATCTTGGAGTGGTGCCAAGCGCACTGAATCCAATAACCTTGTTCTGTGACAACACGGGTGCCATTGCCTTAGCAAAGGAACCACGATTTCACAAGAAGACCAGACACATCAAACAACGCTTCAACCTCATCCGCGACTACGTCGAGGGAGAGGACGTAAATATATGCAAAGTGCACACGGATCTGAATGTAGCAGACCCGCTGACTAAACCTCTTCCACGGCCAAAGCATGATCAACCCCAGAACTGTATGGGTGTTAGATTTATTATAATGTAATTCACATGATGATGTGAGGGCTAGATTATTGACTCTAGTGCAAGTGGGAGACTCTTGGAATTATGCCCTAGAGGCAATAATAAATATAGTTATTATTATAATTCCTGTATCAAGATAATCGTTTATTATCCATGCTATAATTGTATTGAATGAAGACTCATTTACATGCGTGGATACATAGACAAAACACCGTCCCTAGCAAGCCTCTAGTTGGCTAGCCAGTTGATCAAAGATAGTCAGTGTCTTCTGATTATGAACAAAGTGTTGTTGCTTGATAACTGGATCACGTCATTAGGAAAATCACGTGATGGACTAGACCCAAACTAATAGACATAGCATGTTGATCGTGTCATTTTGTTGCTACTGTTTTCTGCGTGTCAAGTATTTATTCCTATGACCATGAGATCATATAACTCACTGACACCGGAGGAATGCTTTGTGTGTATCAAACGTCGCAACGTAACTGGGTGACTATAAAGATGCTCTACAGGTATCTCCGAAGGTGTTAGTTGAGTTAGTATGGATCAAGACTCGGATTTGTCACTCCGTGTGACGGAGAGGTATCTCGGGGCCCACTCGGTAATACAACATCACACACAAGCCTTGCAAGCAATGTGACTTAGTGTAAGTTGCGGGATCTTGTATTACGGAACGAGTAAAGAGACTTGCTAGTAAACGAGATTGAAATAGGTATGCGGATACTGACGATCGAATCTCGGGCAAGTAACATACCGAAGGACAAAGGGAATGACATACGGGATTATATGAATCCTTGGCACTGAGGTTCAAACGATAAGATCTTCGTAGAATATGTGGGATCCAATATGGGCATCCAGGTCCCGCTATTGGATATTAACCGAGGAGTCTCTCGGGTCATGTCTACATAGTTCTCGAACCCGCAGGGTCTGCACACTTAAGGTTCGACGTTGTTTTATGCGTATTTGAGTTATATGGTTGGTTACCGAATGTTGTTCGGAGTCCCGGATGAGATCACGGACGTCACGAGGGTTTCCGGAATGGTCCGGAAACAAAGATTGATATATAGGATGACCTCATTTGATTACCGGAAGGTTTTCGGAGTTACCGGGAATGTACCGGGAATGACGAATGGGTTCCGGGAGTTCACCGGGGGGGGGGGGCAACCCACCCCGGGGAAGCCCATAGGCCATGAGGGTGGCACATCAGCCCTTAGTGGGCTGGTGGGACAGCCCAAAAGGGCCCTATGCGCCATACAAAGAAAAATCAAAGAGAAAGAAAAAAAAGGGAGGTGGGAAGGGAAGGAAGGACTCCCACCCACCAAACCAAGTCCAACTCGGTTTTGGGGGGGGGGTGGAACCTTCCCCCTTGGACTCGGCCGACCCCCTTGGGGCTCCTTGAGCCCCAAGGCAAGGTCCCCTCCCTCCCACCTATATATACGGAGGTTTTAGGGCTGATTTGAGACGACTTTTCCACGGCAGCCCGACCACATACCTCCACGGTTTTTCCTCTAGATCGCGTTTCCACGGAGCTCGGGCGGAGCCCTGCTGAGACAAGGTCATCACCAACCTCCGGAGCGTCGTCACGCTGCCGGAGAACTCTTCTACCTCTCCGTCTCTTTTGCTGGATCAAGAAGGCCGAGATCATCGTCGAGCTGTACGTGTGCTGAACACGGAGGTGCCGTCCGTTCGGTACTAGATCGTGGGACTGATCGCGGGATTGTTCGCGGGGCGGATCGAGGGACGTGAGGACGTTCCACTACATCAACCGCGTTCACTAACGCTTCTGCTGTACGATCTACAAGGGTACGTAGATCACTCATCCCCTCTCGTAGATGGACATCACCATGATAGGTCTTCGTGCGCGTAGGAAATTTTTTGTTTCCCATGCGACGTTCCCCAACACTCGCGGCCTAGAGCGAGCTGCTCTCCCGCCAGCCTTTGGCCTGTGGCCACTGCCTGCGACCCGACTGGCCTAGGCGCCTCTTCTTTCGGCCCAAGGCCCGGCTGGAGTTGGGATTTCTCTCAAGGGTGTTCGGGGCCGTCAGATGCGATCCGACGGTGGCCCTTCGATTTCGCTGGATCAAAACCAGCGACAGCATCCGTGGGGGGAAAACCCTCAATCCATTCTTCCCCCGTGCGTCGCGCGCTCTCCCTTGCGCTGCTCGCCTGGCCTCTTTCTCGCGATCGAGGCAGAGGCTCTGCCTCGCGCCCGCCGGCCACGCCGCCGCTCGTACGTCGGAGTTCTCGCTCCTCTCTTGCCCGAGGGCCTGCTACCTTGCGCAGCGTCCCAGAGGATGCGGTACTCCTTATCCCCGCACGTGGTGACGACGGCCACCCACGGCAGTCGGCCCGGCCGCGGGCGACGGGGCCGAAGACCACCGCGCCATGCGTGCCTTTCCTTCCTCTCCCCGTTCACTTTTCCGTTACGTGCGAAACCACCACCAGCCCACTGTGAGCAGAGGTGATGCCCGGACAGCGGTGCCCCCTTAGCCCCCTTGCCGACGTGCGCGTCCACCCTCAGGTGAGCGCGTCGCTGTCAAGTGGTCCCAGCGACGGCACCTTTTCCTCCCGGTGAGAGATTTCTTTGCCCCTCCGACTCCGTTGCGCCGTTTCACCGTTTCCTTTGCGCCGTTGCCTCCCCTTCGCCGATGGCGCATTTCCCTTAGCGGAAGCGCGCCGCCGTCGAACGGCGTGGCTGCAGTGCATGTATTTTGCCCCCGGAGGGGTGGCTTTCTTTGCATTGTTTTGTTTGCTTTTTCGGATCAAGCCGATCTGTGCTTTGCCTCCGGGGAGGTGTGTTCTTCTTCCCCACACCTCGGCATGCCGATGCGTGTGGGGATCGAGAGAAACAGGCGCGGCCGAGGCGACGCTCTTTGCCGGCGGCCCGAGGCCTTCTCCGGTGAGATTCAATTTCCTTTGAACTTTGCCCTGCGCTAGGGGAGATGGGGGTCATTGGGCTAGGAGCCTAGGAGGACGTAGGCGAGGAAGAAGAACAAGAAGGGCACTCGGTCATTAATTTTGTGGGATCACTAATTTTATCCCTGATATCCACCAATTGTTCTACTATGTGTTACTATTAGTGGACTTGTTCTTGCGCCTCTCTTTCTCTAAGTGACCCAAAATGATTAGAATACTAGCATATGGTTAGAGCATGGTTAATAGTATAGCCAACTGTTGGCTATAAGCAGTCTCATAGCTCATCTTATAGCTATCTTATACAATAGTTAGCTATAAAAGAGTACTACTTTTATCATATATGACCCACGTTTCATTCTCATAAAGCATCTAGGAGCACGTGCTAGAGCTGGCTCTTTACGAAGAGTCCACTTCCCTTCTCTCTCCTCTTCTCTCTCATCCAACTCAGTAAAAATATAGTATTTTAATCCTTACAGGCTGCTGACTGTACTTTATTGTACCTGCTCTTAGATTTCCAGAATTTGATCCAATCACTCTTGGGTGGTGTTTTTATTTTTAAGGGACTCATTTTTTTTTAGTCTCAGAGACTAAAGGAAAAAGTCTCTTCTGTAGAGTCTTTTTCTAGTCACTTAAGAAAAAGTCCCTCATATTTCTTTACTTAAAAACTAAAAAGAATTTTTTTTAATCTAGTCCCTCTAAAGAAACACCACCTTGTTTTCATGATTTTCACGATTAGCAATGGACATTCTTACCCTTTACTTGATGATATCTTCTCGAATGGAACATAAATTGTTAGCCGACAAAACAGTAATAATAATCGATCTAATGCAGCGGTAGGAAGTAGCTAGAAACAGTCTGATCTATCCCTGGCCGTACCTCGATATATATCCCATGATTATATATTCCTCTCACGGCCATCTCGCCACATGAGATTACAGTACACATGATCGCATACGGACACACACTCGAGTTAGCTTGATCCCGTTCTAACTTCGCCCCATCCCACACATTACTCTACTAAGATCAGTCTATATGTAGTATTATCACAGTGCCTGTTGCAACTCACATGCCCAATCACATGCGAGTATGCATGATCATAAATAGTACTGTACAATCGATCGAGATGGTTCCGCTTCGAAATACGTGAGTTATTTCGTTTGACAAACCCACGAACCAGATACGGCTCCTGCATTCAAACCCTTACGGTGTACTGAACGATCTTTAGTTATTTTGTGTTGGTTCGTTTTGTACTTGTGTTAGTGTTAGAGCATCCACAGCCCCGCATCTCTAATTCATTGTGTTAGTGTTAGAGCATTCACAGCCCCGAACCTCTAATTCAACCCCTCGGCGCATCTGTTTTGAGCTTCTATTTATTCGTTCGTGCGGCCACATTTCTCATTTCATCCCTTATATGTAATTGATGGAGATAAATAAAAAAAATGAATTAAGAAAAATATAATGTGGTTCGGGCTAGGACCTCGTCAGGCGATTCCACGAGCACTCATATCCTTCTTACATTTGTCCTCAATACAAGGGTTCACGGATAGACTGAACGTATATAGATGATATCAAAGATTCGGTTGGATCAATTTTTTTCTTCTCTCTTGTCCGGTCACTGACCTCACACGTCCACGGACGCTTAAGGATGTCAGATATAGATGCTCTTATTCATCTTTCAGCAGTAAATGATTATTTATCATAGTTCGGCAAACCGGCCACAATGTGCGCCTCCCGACCCCCTCGCGCCCACCACCCCGGGGCAGCACCAAGGGGATCAGATCCGAGCGCCCCCAGCCCCACACCCCACAGCAGATCCTCCCGCCCTTGTTGCCGGTGTTGGCCGCGGTGGCTCCGACGCTCTGTGCAAGACGTTGAGGCAGGAGGAGGCGGCTTCAACCCCTCGAGGTGGCTGGGGCACTTTGGACTGAGGGCTTCACGTCGCGGCCAGGGCGGCTCCCTTGTCGTGCGACGGCAACCGACGACCCCATGGTTGGTGGTGTTCACGATCGTGAGCATGACGACGGCCACAGATCTGGATGCCACCCAGATCCGTCGTCAATTCTTCACATGGATGGTTGGCGTCACGATGAGGGCTTCGGTGAAGGAATGGAGGACCTCTGCCTGAGTACCGACGGCGGCATATGTCTTTATTGCAAAGCTCCACGCGGTTCCTGCCAGCCGCGAGATCGGAACGATGCGGCTTCCGATGAAAACCACGCCTGACTGCGGTCTTGACGGGTGATGGTGGCGTCTTTGACGTTATTTTCTTCTCAATGCATCGTCGTTGCAGGTCATGTCAAGATGATGTCTTCAGGATTAATGATGTATTATTTTATAAGATTTTTCTAAATAATTAATAAAATGATTGCGTGCATCGTTCAGATGCAGAGAACGGGAGTATATCCTCCTTCTCTATAAAAACCTGGCTGCTCTGTGGTAATGTGCATATATCGCTTGCTTAATCTAAGGATATAGGCAACCATTCTTAATAATATTGACTCATATTTATACAAATTTTGATTTGAAACCTATCTATGTGGTTAGATTTGCATCTAGGAGTACTTTTATTTGATGTTATAGATTTTATAACCATACCACTGCAGACTACAATAGAAATGGTGGGCCAATCCGAGGTTGTAGGAATCCGGTCTGGATATCAAAGAGTAACATTAAAATTGTAACAGGTATGCCTATATGCAAAAAATTATTAATGCAAAACTACCAACAAAAATGTATAAATTATGATCGATAATATGTGATCCCTGCTATTTTCAATTATGCGATAAATTGCAGGGATCCCTGCTACCAACAAAAATGTACATATTATCGATCAAATGTGATGGAGACCAAAAGAGGACCGTCTGGCTGTCTGGAAAATATATTCAAGAAGTGATATCCCTGGCTGTTTGAAAGGTTACATCGCACTCATTTATGCAGCACAAATCAGGCTGTTCGGAATATAGTGGCTCATCAAAATGGATTAAAACGTAATGAGCCCTCTGCCTCTTTGGAACACAGGAATAAAATGCCATGACTTAGTACTTCTTATCGTGGACCGAGAACGCTGAAAAAATGGGCAATACTGTTGTTTCATTGCACCGCTAAGAGGCATAAATATTCTCCAAAATGTTAACCTCAGGGTAAAAGAAAATCTGAATTACTACATAGGGAAGTAATGAATTTTGGAAGTTCAGTTATTCTGAATCAAATATCTTCACTGAAAAGGAAAATCATATACTCCCTCCGATAAAAAATAATAATAATAGCGTCGTGGCTTTAGTTCAAAGCCGCGACGGTTCTTTTGAATTGGAGCTAGCCTTCTCAAGCCATTGTATCTGTACTCAATGAGTCCTTGCCAGATCAAGTTAAACTAAGTGCAAAAGGAAATTAAGCATGCATGGCTCATTTGTAGTTCATAGTTAATATGCATTTCGAGCCGGCTATCATGCATCATACTTCATCTGTATCTAAATAATTATAGTTGAAAATAAATAGATTAATTCTTTCTAACTACTTTCTTTGTAAACTAATATAAAAACATTTAGAATATTACTTTAATAATTTAAGTGCTCTTAGATTAGTTTACAGAGGAATACAATGTAGATGTGATGAAGTGGACAATCTAAGTAAAGACACGAGACTCCTTTGAGGGTAACAACAAAATCAATGAGTTAATTACCAAAATAACACACCATTAGGATCACTGTTAAACACAATTAATCTCATCGTCAAGAACCAATAGGTCGAAGCAAAAAAATGCCGAAGAAATCAGCGAAAAAGGAAGGGTTAAATTATCCCAGCCTAGCCATGCGCCCATGCCATCCCTCCCACTACACGTAGAGGAAGAAGTACTACATGCACATCTCGCTGCCCCTCACCTCCTCGTCGTCGTCGCCGTCACCGTCGCCACCCATCGCCGGCGACATGCCCCCGGCACCTCCACCTCCACCTCCGCCCCCACCCCCGCCGCCACGCGTGGTCGACGACGACGTCTGGGCGCCGGCGCCCCCGCTGCCGCCGACACCGGCCTTGTGGTTGTGCATCCAGACCTTGAACACCTGCCTGGTGACCCCGATCTCCCGGCAGAAGCGCGCGACCTCGTCGTCCCCCGGCGCGCGGCCGGGCTCGCGCTTGGGCATCCGCCACCCCAGCCGCTCCGCGAACCGCAGCATCCGCGCCTTCTGCTCCTCGGTGAACTTGGTGCGCGTCCGCCGCCTGCCCCCGCCGCTGTGCGACCCGCCACCGTCGCCGCCGCCCGTGGCGACCCCGGAGGGCCCGGCCATTGCCAGGTGGTGGTGCATGTATCCCGGCGGGGCGCCGGGGGAGGGCAGCATTAGTGGCGCGTGCTGGCTGGCGGCCTGGCCGGGAGATGCCGTGCCGTCGAGGAATGCCTTCCGGTGGAAGTTGCGGTGGCAGCCGCATGCGGCGCAGAGGAGCGCGGCCGGCTGCCCGTCGTCGGGGGTGTACTCGCAGCAGCCGTCGGATGCGTACGTGCCCAGCTTCGCCGCGTGGTTGCGCAGGCACTCCCTGTACACCTCCCTCTCCCGCTCCTGCTGGTGCTGCATCTGCTCCATCACTCTCCTTCTCCCTCCCTCCCTCTTGCCTTCTTCTTCCTCCTCTTTCTCTCTGCTCCTTTCTCCCTCTCCCTCTCCCTGTCCTTCTCCCTCCTCTCTTCTCTCTCTCTCTCTCTACTTCTACTATGTGGACCGTGGAGCAGCAGCAGCGCCACCACGCATGCTACGTGGGAGCATGAGAGAGGAGTCGCTCGTCAATACGAGCTGTAAGTTTGTGCTGGATGGATACGTAGGTAGAAGAAGTACTGCTGGTACCCCAAGGGTATAACGTGGTTGTGGCTCAGCAGTCCGGTGCACGTCGGGATGGTAGATTTGCCGTGTGTCGTTGCTGATTCTTGCAATATATTTTGTGATCCTGGCATTTTGGGAGGGTGTAGGTGTAGGGGGACGGGCTGCTTCTTTCTTGCTGCTGCAAGCAAGAGGAGGACGGGCAGGGGCACTGTTTGACTTTCCTCTGTGCCGCTAGCTCTTGGAGGGTAGCAGGTGCAATGTTTCGACCCGGAATCTTTTCAAGATACGATCACACATGGAGTATCTCCCCATGTCGTGTTTACGATGTGCGTGAGCGTGTACTTTGCATGCAATACTCAGAAGTATGAACAAATGTAAAACTTCACAGATGCGTAGTTTCGAAAATGCACTAGTGTGCAAGTATATATATGTGATTAATGTACAAATACTTCTCCTACCACCGGGAAAAAAAAGTCCATTTCGCCCGTCTCTTATGCTGACCGCGATTCCGCCGACACAGCCGATCACCCGGCCGGATCTATCGTATGATTAGATATGTTAAATAAATATTTGGTGATCTCTGGTTTCTTCACGATCCTTCATGGAATCATGAGTGAGTCGATCAGAGCATCTCCAACACAAAATGTCTTTGGCCATCTATCTCCAACACAAAAAAGGGGGGCTCTGACAGATGGTGTGTCGTGGCATCCATCCCTCACCCTCTACACTTTCCTATCGTTTTGTTTTAAAATAACTAAAGTTTTGGATTTACGTAAAGTTATTTTTTTTACGTGTGATCAGTTTTGTAAAAACTGTCTTAAGATCTAAAATACCAAATACATGTAGTATGAAATAAAACATTATTTTTTGTGACTACAGTATAAAAATATATTCTATAAAATATGAGATTTATTGGGGGTTATACATGTTAATATATTTTTCTATATATTTGGTCAAACTTAAACAAGTTAATTTTTGACAAACCTAGAGCTTCAATCATTTTGGAACGACAAATTTTTATCTAAGTGCCAGCAATACTCAAACAAATTTCGTCCACCCCTCACATTTCTTTTGCAGTTCGCTCAGAACTACTCCGTCCGTACCTAAATATAAGTCTTTTAAGATATTTTATTAGGTGTCTACGTACGGAGCAAAATGGATGAATCTATACTCTAAAGTATGTCTATATGCTTTCGTATGTAGTCATTAATGAAACCTCTAAAAAGATTTATACAGTATTTAGGAACGGAGGAAGTAGTATATTTCAATGAAACTATTGCTATTCGATAGTGTATTCTCATATCGACACAAGTTCTTCATTTGTTAGTATATTTTAACCTTTATAAAATAGATAACGCACCGACGCTCTTTCGAGCCAAAGGTAACTAATCCGCCTCCTTCGCACCCCAGTTAATAGAACATTCCACTGCATTAGTAATTGAAATGAAGACTTCTCGCAATAGAAATAATTGATGTGGGGACCTTTTGCTCGCTATATTATCTGAATACTGATACAACACCCATGATAGCTATAAACGGGAGTGGTACAAGGTTGTAGAGAGTTTAGTAGGGCAAGGCACTCATGGAACACCTTGCCTAATTTGGTACTGACGGATAGGTTCTTTGGAGAGGGACAAAAGAGCCGGTGGCTGATGCTTGAATAATTAGCTCTCGGATCGAGTGCACTGATTACCAGCGCAAGAAAGTCAGTGCCCAGATTAGGATGTGAAATAATCTAGATTATATAAAAAATAGGTTAATATCTAATCCGTATCGGAAGTTGTGCCGTGAGACCAAAGAGCGTGTCATGCACAAATGCGGCCAGCTGGTTCCGTAACGTGGGTTTTTGTTTCTTGGAAGTACTCCAACACTCTACTCCACGCATTTGCATCGTATTGTAATCCAAAAAATAGGTAAACATGTGGTACAATGCATTTGTCTACGTGGATGCTCTGCATTTCTCCACGTGTCGTCAAATTCAACATTAGTATAGAAGAGAGATGATAGACACATTTATGTATTTTAGAGTAAGCCACATAACTACGTGTGCAGTTAATACCTCTGAAAATGGTAACCATATTATGCCATATGTATCCTTTTAGGCATACTTTACATCGCATATTAGTTTTTCCCGTTCTTTTACATGTCACATTGTGCATTATTGTCTATTACGTACTATGAGACGTAGATGCAGCAAGCCAATGCATGCATGAGTTTTAGGCTTTTAGGCGAGAGCCAAATGCACACCAACTCCTGGTTGGCATTTGTAGATCTCCTTGTCCGAATGTGAGGTAAAAACGAGACAAGAGGAAGTGCACTCCGGGCAGTAAAAAACCGAGCCGGTAAATAACGTGCCGGAGCAAACCCTAATCTCTTATCAGCCGTAACTCGGTTGGGCCGTTAATCTTGGGTAGACGACAAGATCGATTGCGGTGATCTGACATCCGGTGGCCGAACGCCATCCAGATGATCCCAACCATATAAAAATGTTGACGCTTGAGCTGGTAGTACACGCGCGTGAACCCACGGTTCCTTGAGAGCATGGCTAGGCCATGGAAACGCCGGTGTCTATAGCCGGCCCATAGGGCAGGCAGGGCAGGCATACTGAGCCGCGAATGCTTCCAACCCACGCGCGACAAGGCCACCAACGGTTGACAGCACGAAGCGCGAGAAAGCCACCCTACGCCAGCAATCGGCACGCTACTGAACCTGAGCCTGAGCCCTGAGCCCTGAGCCCTGGCCGGCCTATGACCGCGACGGCGCGTGTAGTGTAGACCGTCCTTCCCCTCTCCTCTCTCCGTGCGAAGTCCAACCCTGCTCCCAGTGCTCCGCGCTGTGTGGATGGCGAGGTGCCCTGCATGCACGCATGCATGCATGCGCACGGACGTCGGGCAGGCCACGGACCGGGGCGTGCGTCGAGCGGCGGCACATGGGCGCATGCCGGCGTGTCGACAGGATTCTTCGCCGCCGCGGCCACCCACCGGCATGGGCCGCGGGACACGCAACGTGAGGGATGGGGGAGGCAGGTCTTCCTCGCGCGCGCCACCACCCGCCGACTGTGGGTTAATTAGAAATACTCCATGCATGAAATCATCTGCAGCCGGGCGCCCCTCGATCGCTGGCCGGTAAAAGAAAAAAACCTGGTTGATAGGGTTTACACTACCGGTCCTATGTGTCGGGGCTGTTCGGCGTGACCAATCCATATATGGCGGATATGAGGAGGCTTGGACGCGTCCGTCTTGTCGTACTAACGGTTGAGACCCTAAAATGGCCGGAAACGTGCGACGCGCATCTTCCTCGATCGAGTCTTGATGCCACCGCAGGCGCAGCTTTGGCGTCCTAGTCCGACGGAGCTCGGCGAGGTCTTCATCGACATGTTCCACGACGAGGGGCCGGAGGTGCGGGAGACAGCCATCCGTCAGGAGGCAGGGTCGTCCGGTACGATGGTTGTTAACATCTCCACCGACGAATATATAGTGTAGGCTAGCTTAAGTTGTTTATGTACTACATATGTTCTACTCCCTTCGTTCCTAAATACTCCCTCCGTTCCTAAATATAAGTCTTTAAATTTTTTTCATTACTGAGCTACATACGGATGTATATAGACATACTTTAGAGTGCAGATTCATTCATTTTGTTCCGTATGTAGACCCATAATGAAATATCTTAAAAGACTTATATTTAGGAACGGAGGGAGTATAAGTCTTTCTATAGATTTCACTAATGGACTATATACAGATGTATATAGACATACTTTAGAATATAGATTCATTCATTTTGCTCCGTATGTAGACCCTTAGTGAAATCTCTTAAAAAACTTATATTTAGGAACAAATGGAGTATTTTGCATGTTTTATATGGAGTTAAGGTATCAAATATGTGGTAATTGGATGAAGCCGAGGAAAAAAATGAGGGATAGCGGTCATAATCCGCAGAAGTATAAAGGGTCGAATTTTTCAAGTCTAGATGTTCTATGGTCAAGTCCAACCGGACGATGCAAACATACGTGGTTTTGGTTTTTTTATATCTGTTTGGATCGGCTTAAGGGGCGTCGTCCGGCCTTGTGCGTGGATTTCATGGAGTGCGCCCAACCAACCAACCTATTTGGCCCGCTCGATCGGTTTTTCGTCCATTTTTTTTTTACATTCGATGCATACAAATAAGAGATCACATAGTTTCTCAACACAATAATAATTTACAACCAAATAAAAATCTCATTGTTTACAACCAAATGAATTTGAATCTCCCACAAATACAAATAAAAAGATCTGATACATCTATTGGTTGCCTAGGTGATTCATGTATGGCCAACTATAGCACTTTGAATTTGAATCTAAGTTGCCCAATCACTTATTCCATGATGAAATTGAACGAAGTCTGCAATTTTTTTTGGTCGATACTGAGGCTAAGCACTTTCAGAGTGACAATCAAACCCTTGATCAAAGATGTTGTTATCACGTTTATTCTCTAGGATCGTGCATGATCACACAAAGATGATCACATTTCACATCTTACGTCGGCTTCATGTCCTAGCAGGGTGTCAAAAAATAGCCCATCAAGGCTGGAGCACACCGAAAACACGCTCTACATACTTTCTATCACTCTTTTTATGCTTGTGCAAACCTAGTCCGCTTCTCCCTACTGGCTTGGAGATTGTCTTCACAAGAGTTGATCACTGAGATAGATAACATCAGCTAGGTGGTATGTCTTATGTATTGGTGACCACTGATCTCAAAGTTGACCTCTGTGATATTGCCTTCTGCAAGCCGTGCAAACATCATAGACCGCTGAAGCACATTGATGTCATTGAAAACCTCTCATGTAAAAAAAAACACACCAAATTTAGGGATCTTGTGAAACCAGAACTTCAAGTATGATTGTGCAAGCTTTAAGATGCCCTTTGTATTGTCGTTGTCAATCAAATGGACAGTTTTTTCATTTTCAGTCTGCACCCTCCGGTGGTGACCGTGCAGGCGAGGGCGCGGCCAACGACCCTTGGCAGGCGTAGCTTCTCGTGCTACACCGGTGGCGAGGAGCGGCCACAGACGTCGGTCTCGTTTGATCCGATGGCGGTGGATACGTTGGTGGATGCGGCGGCGACGCCTGAGTGGTGCGGTCGCGGTCGGAACAGTGCGGCAATGATGAGGCTAGGCGGCAAAACAAGGGTGAATACGGAGGTGGGAAAATGAACGCTGTGTCACCGACGAACGGACTAGGAAAGGACACGGAAGAATGTCGCTCAGAGTCCATACTGTGCCTATACCGACACAAACCCGACCCCAAGTTTAGGTCAAAAATGGACCACGACGCAGAGGAAAAAAACAGGCATCCATCTTATGCGTTGACACATTGGATCGCGTTTTCTACCGTGCAAATTTAAACTAAAACGAAATGGATCGCCCGTTAAGAGTTTGCCTGATAACCATCCGGTCAAGCGAGCGTACGGGGCGCGCCCATGCCGTGCCGACGCCGGCCGCGAGCGACAGCCCACGGCAAAGAGCCCATGCATCGCGCGGTCACGCACGCCTTGGCCACTAGCACGGGGGGAGGTGCACTGCACTGCACATCGCAGCAGTGGATGCATCGTCGTCGTTATTACGGCCGATCTTATCTGCTTATCCCGGGCGATAATGACGACGGGACGATGATGCGGCGCTGTGCGTGCCTTGTCCGATTTCGGTTCAGTCCCCTCGTGGCCGGACATATCGAGCTGCGATTCCAGGGCAGGCAGCGGTGAGCTTTTGCGAGCTGGAAAGATACGCTTGACATGGGCGACTTGACGATGCGAGTTTGTCCGTGCCCCGAGCTTTTGACCCGGGCGCGCATTTCAAATGTAGCGCGCGCGCTCGAAGAAAACTTGCGTGGAGAATGTACGTACACCAAGTCTGGCGATAGAGTTACGCATGGATGAGCTTGAAAAAAAGTTACGCGATCCTTAAAGGAAAACGTAGGCATTCGTCCCGCTACATATATATATATATATATATATATATATATATATATATATATATATATATATATATATATATATACACAACCACACGATATAACATGAAACTACTGTTGGAGAAAATAACACATCCACGTTAGAAAAAAAGAAAGAGAAAACAATGATAACACCGACGGATTAACGAAAACAACAATAACTTGCAACCGTTGCGTCCCCTTCAGAGTATTCCCACCACGATCCAAGTACTCTGATTCATCGCGTATCAAGAAGCACCTTCAAGAAGGATAGTGACGATGACGATACTGCTGCCCGGACATGTCCTAGGGTTTTTCCTGATACTCTCGAAGAGTGGGGAGGAGGTACACCCGACACCCTTCACGAAGGAAGGGTGACACTCTCAAGCGTCATTGTATCGGTGTTGAATGACAAGGATTTTTTTCGACACCCAAATCACCACCGCCTGGACAATCAGATGTGCTTCACCAAGCATGTCATCCACCAACATACGCCACCACGGTCTTGCAGTTACTATCGTCGTCTCACCATGGCCAACGTAGCAAAGCCAGTCAGTCTGAGGGGAACCACCCGTAGACAAGGTCCGATAGGAGGACAACCACGCAAGAGGGAACCTCTCCACCGTCCAAGACGGTCGCCGTCCGGACACGACGACGAGACCACACGAGCCATTGGAACCGGAGGCGGCATCAGCGCACCCACCCGGAGGACGTCCTCCACCGCCATCAGCGGGTGCCGACCGGTACAGCAACAGGGACACACGAGGCCAAATAGGCACGACCGAGCCCCATGGCTCGTAAAGTCCCTGTCGTCGTGCTGCTGCACGTAGGCCGCTGTCGCCGCCACCCTCATGAGCGGCCCAAAAGCTTAGTCGGGCATGGACAAGCCCGTGATGCTCCCATCGCCACACTGCAGCGGTGCGGCGTCAACAGTGTCATCTCCGCCGCGAGTCACGCCGCAAACCAACCAGAGGCAACGAGGCAGGCCCGACCTGACCCAGATCAGGCCCGAGGGGCCCAGATCTGGGCCTGTAGGGCCGTAGTGCCACCAACGCTAACCACCCACCAATGAAAGCACCCCCGCCACCAAGACAACGCACGCGCGCACAAGGGGGAAGCCTCGCCGCCATGCTGGGCCGCTGCCGCCGAGGAGCACCACCCGGACCCGGGCTGCCCCGCGCTGCCCAAGCCAGGAGGGGGAGGGTCGAAGGTCCGCCGCCACCGGGGTCACCAGGCAAGGGGCGACGCGACACACCAGCGACGATGGGAGGGAGGAGAGAGAGCAACTCCAATATGCTGACCCAAACAGATGCTGATTTGTCTGTTTGGGTCAATCAAGTAAATGCTGATATTTGTTTTTTCATTTGGGTCGACATGTGCATCTAACACACTCAGACACAAAATTTTAAACACAAAGAAACAAAAAATTATAAAAGCCCAAACAACGATAATTAAACATTAAAATACCGGTCAAACACCGGCCCAAGTCCACATGAACATAACTACTAAAACATAATTAAAACATATAAAAAATCGCCGCCCCGCACGCTGCCCTAGGCGTGATCGCCCTCCCTTGAGCCGGTGAGGTCGATGAGCTCCCGCATCGGGCCAACCCACGTGAACTCTACCTCCGAGGCCCGAGCAGCATCCCGTGGTGGCAGTGCCGACAGGTGGGGCACAGACTGTTGGGCGCTGCTCTGCCTCCCTCTTGATATGGTCCTCCTCCTCCCACGCCCAATGGCACTCCAGCTCCATCTGCCGCTCGACCTGGGCATGCTCCTTCGCCAGATGACGTGACTTCCAATGCAGGAGATAGGCCCTCTCCTACTCCGGCGTCGCGCTATGCCAGATGGCCGACGCGGAGACCCATCCACTCGTAGCGTTTCCTCACGGGTCGTGCGCCTCGACCTTGGGCTCGGGAAGTGGCATAGGCGTTGGCGTAGGCAGAGGCACGACGCAGTCGTCGGCCACACACAACGCGAGGGCCTCCTTGAGTCCCTCCCAACGCACGCCCTCATCACGCCTCCTCTCCTTGATGGCGAGCTCCATGGCTGCCTCGAGGGCGGGCTAATAGGATGCCTCCTCCTTCATCTCCTCCGGCTTCACCTCAGGAGGGGAGGGGCGGCGGTGGCACGACGGGATGGTGCTGGACACCGTGGAGGCGCTCCTGCTCGTGCTCCATGGTGAACCATAACTCCTAGTTGGGGGAATCACCCGCATCTGTTGGTTGCAGCCGCTGCTTGGGGGTCAGCAGCTCGCGCCGCCTGTGCACCTCTCGGCATGCGCGCGTTGTTGGAGATATGCCCTAGAGGCAATCATGTATGATGATATTTCCCATGTGTTTATGAATAAAGATAGTCCTTTAACATTGTCAATGATGTGTATCGACAAGTATGTGACTTGTTTGTGAGACTATGCATTGTATGATGAGGGTCCTAAATGGTTCCTAGTTGAAAGGATTGTGTGGACGCGCAACGAGTTAGACTAGCATATGACACAGTGGATGGTCCGGTATCACTCACCATGTAGCATTGGATGCTAGCAGGATAATATGAACTCGGAAAGATCTGGTCAGATTCGATGTAGTCGATCCGAGTCGAGATAAGGTGTGAGTTGGACAGACCCAACTATGAGACGCAACGATAGGTCATCTGTGAGTCTCTAGTACAACATACGTTCTATGTCCTAAGACCTGAGCTGGCACATGTACTCGAAATGGTGGCGGACTTGCTTTGGGCCGACCAAACGCTACTTCATGACTGGGTAGTTACAAAGGTAGGTTTCACAGTTGCCCACACCCATGTTGCGAGACATGGTCAAGGAAGATTGGATTTGCCCCTCCGACTAGGAGAGATATACTCTAGGCCCCTCGAGTGATCCGACGTGGATAAGAATGGCCATGCGATGAGCATTATGAGATAATCTGAAGTGTTGGTCGGATTCACCCAAACGAGAAAGAGGTCGTGCTGCAACAAGGATGACCATGTCGCCTTGTGCTCGACAACATATGTCGTGTGGAAAAGGGAACAGAAGTGCGAAGTACAGGTTCGCTTAACCAGCCTCATTGGACACTTGGAGTCAACACGCTTTGCTAGAGGCCGCTACCGACTAGTCGGGCCAAATATGAGCCAGCCCACGACCAAGTGAACGAGAACCTAAAGGGTCGCACGCTTAAGGGAAGGAACACATGACTTTAGGATCTGTGCGAGGCCGAGGAGTTGAGCCCATGGCGGATGCCTATATATAGGGGAGGTGCGACACACTTATCTAGTTGATTGCATCGGTGTCGTCATTAGGGTTGTGCATGTGTTGCACCTATCCACCTCCACTCGCCGCCGCCGACTATGTGATCCGAACCTAGCACTCCGCCGTACGATGTTCCTCCTGCACGCGCGGATACTTTTAGAGGCGATGCACTTGCGCCGCTCCGGTGAACCTGTACGTGGGATCGGCGACCGGCTGTTCGAGGGAGATCGGACAAGGAGGAGACATACCACATAGATGCGCTGCCCCAACTCTACTTCTGTTGCACGACATTGCACATCTAATGGTAACGATATGTGATCCATATCCACAGCATGTTCTTGGATGTTCTACGCGTAGGAAATTTTTAATTCACATGTGATGCATCTACGGTAGAACCCAACACGCGTGCACTAGGGCACCACCAACACGGGAATGTGATTGGGATCAAGATGCCAACCATCCGGGAGGTTGGCTTCTAGATATGGGAGCGCAAGCCTATACTGGCAGTGCCACCTAGCTTGATGGACTGGGATGTACACGTGCTCGTGTACTCGTGGTAGCGCTGTGTGGCGAGGTGGCGACAACGGTTAGGAAGAGTTTGCACGTGGGGTCAGCTCGCCCTTTCCCTGCTGAAAAAGCCCATGGTGGATGGTGGACTGATACGTCTCCAACGTATTTATTTACCATTTTATATTATTTTTTAGCACTAACCTATTGATCCAGTGCCCAGTGCCAATTATTGTTTTTTGTGCATTTTTTTACTTTGCAGGTTTTCCATACCAAACGAGGTCCAATTGCCCTGAAACTTTTTGATGATTTTTTCTGGACCAAAAGAAGACCAATGAGCATCGGAAGAAGGCTGGAGGCCTTGCGAGGGGCCCACAAGCTATCAGGGCGTGGCCTGGGGGCCTCATAGCTTGTGCCCCCTCGTGGCCCTCCCGACTCCGTTCTTCGGCTTATAAATTCTGATCTACCCTAGAAAACATCGGAGGGAGTCCCGAAACACTTTTTACGCCATTGCAAGTCACTGTTCCGACGGGAGGCCATCTGGAACTCCATTCGAGCACCCTGCTAGAGGGGGATCAATTACGGAGGACCCGCTGCCCTCACGATGATGTGTATGTAGTTCACCACAGACCTACGGGTCCATAGTCAGTACCTAGATGGCAATCTCTCTCTCTTTGATCTTCAATACAATGATCATTGCATATTTGCTTTGATCCATATGATGTAATTCCTTTTGTTCGGTGCGTTTGTTGGGATCCGACAAATTGTGAGTTTATGTTCAGTTTATTCATGATAAATATTTGACTCACCTATGAATACTTATATGATTCGTATGTGCATGATTATGACAGCCTCATAATTCTCTCCAATCTACTGAAATAGTTTGGCCAACTAGATCGGTATTTCTTCGCTGAGAGAGGTGCTTGTGCTAGGTTCAAGCTGGCCAATTTCTATAACCCAGTGATAGAAGGGGACAAAATGCATATTTTTGTTGCTGCTACTAAGGATAAAATGATGGGTTTTATTCATATTGCTTGAGTTTACTTTGTCTACATCATGGCATCTTACTCCATGCATTACTTTGTTCGTCGTGAACTTAATATGTAGAGAGACAAGCATAGAAGCGCTCTTGAAGTGAAGTAATAATAATAGGTATAGACAGGAGTCGTCCTTGTTTATGGACATGATGCCTATATACACATGATCATTGCCGTGAATATCGCATAACTACCCACTTTTTGCCAATTGCCCAACAATAATTTGTTTACCCATCGGATGTTATTTTTCCATGAGATATGCCATTAGGAAAAGCTATAGCCCCCGGGTCTGTTCATAGCATATTGATAAAACCTTCATTACCTTGATGTTATTTGCTTGTTTTTATTTTGTCTTGCTATCTACAATCATCTACACACCTCACTTTCTTGCAAATAACAAGACAAGAGGACTGACAACCCTCTTGCATGTGTTGGGTGCAATTTGTTTCTTCTTTTGTGTGCAACCGCTGAAGGCGGTTGTGGTTGACATTCCTATTGGTTCGATAAACCTTGGTTTCATAACCCAGGGAAATACTTACCCATTTTATGCTGCGATAACTCATTCCTCTTTACAAAAAATCTAATGCAGATCATGAGTATCACGAAGGATTTCTGGCGCCGTTGCCGGGGTATATCATCACCAACTACCAAGTAAGTCCACACAAATTTTCATTCACTTGTTCCTCTTTTTATTTGCTGTTATATTAAGGTTGTCTCATATAATAAAATACAAATACAAAAATATTTATCTTTGCTTGTTTAGCTTGTCACTAGATTGCATCTTCACTTTCTAGTTTGCTTGAAAACTGCTATCATGTGTGAGTTTGGAGTTAGTAGTTCTCCCGCCTCTACTGCAAAAACTCTTGATTTTCCAACTCCACCTTGCAATGAAAATGCTAAAAGAAATTTTGAGGAAGTTGCTAATGAATAACTTGACAATCTTGTAAATGATGATCCTCCTAAGGTTGAACCTATTATGCAAACTAAGACATTTCGCATAGGAATTGGTAATATCATTGAAAAAGTGTGATCCAATATTTTTTCCCACTTGTGCGGGATCATTACCTTTGATAGGAGGTTCTATTGTTGCTAGAACTACAAGTTATGCGGATGCAATATCTTTTCTTATAGCACAATTTGAAAGAAAATTTGTGCACATGCATCCTTTCATACAATGGATGTTCCTACAATTCCCTAATATCCATGAAGCTTCCACTAAACGTCTAGCTACTATATTCCTTTGTCAAGAATTTAGTAATATCATACTAGAAGATAGGGATATATTTTCTCATTATAGGGTTAACGTTGAGTGCCCACCCATGGAGGGAATTATTTATGAGGTTTAATAAATAACAAAACTAAGATCTACAGACTATATTTCCTATGATGAGAACCTTAGAAAGAGGGCACCACTAAATGTCCTAGTTGATAAGATTTCTGAACACAATGATAAATTTGCTATACCAATACTTGGATTGGATTATGATCTTGAAACAAAATCAAGTAAATACCTTCATAGGAATTTATACAATGAGTAACTAACTATCACTTAAGAAAAACCCGAGGAAGAGCCTCATGTTCCTACCAAGTTAGACCTTTCGGATCCTAATGTCGTGCCATTTAGTCCCTTCAATTATTTTTGCTTACCTACAAAAAAGGTTGCTACTGGAAGAAAGGAATATGATTATATCATTATGGGCCATTCTTACAAAGATGACAACACTTGAAACTATGCAATATGCCTAGCGAGGGGCGTAAAACAATGACACTTGTTGGGAGGCAACCCAATAGTTATCTTATTTTTTGATTTTTATTTATGTTAGTGTGTGATAAAATGCTTATTTCCTCTGTAAATATTGTGTTTTCATATTTTAATTAGTGTTTGTCCCAAGTAAATTCTTTGGGATGATTTGCATGCTGAGTTGAATTGATACGATGCAAAAACAGAAACTTTGACGCCCAGTGCAGAACTTCTGTGATTTTACTCGAACATCTTTTTAGGATTAATTTTTTACAAAGTATTTATATACAAATTCTTCAGGTCTTCCTATTTTTTCAGAATTTTTGGAGTTACATAAGTACAACTTCATTACAGATTAGTACAAATTGTACTATTTCAGTCAGATTATGTTTTTTGCATGTGTAGTTTGCTTGTTTCGATGATGCTATGGATTGCATCGGGGGGTATAAGCCATGGAGGAGTTAAGATACAAAATCATATGCTAAAATAAAATAAGAATCAATATGTAAAAACACCTGAAAGTATTTGATATGATTGCTTATACTAATGGATCTCGCGAAGTTTTGTTGAGTTTTATGTGATTGAAGTTTTCAAGTTTTGGATATTGTCCCAAAGGACAAAGGATTGAGAAGCAGCAAAAGCCTAAGCTTGGGATTCCCAAGGAACCCCAAGGTAATATTCTAGGAAGACTCAAGCGTCTACGTTTGAGGATGCACTCGAAGGCATCCCCTCTTTTTGTCTCAATCCATCGGTATGTTACTTGGACATATATGAGTTTTGCTTGGAGCGTCCTTTGATTTTGTTTGATTTTACTTTAAGTTTAAAAAAATCATTGTTTGTTGGACATATACCTATTTGATAGAGGTATCACATCATCACAATTTGTTAGAATACTCCATGTGCTTCATTTATATCTTTTGAGCTTAGAAGTTGCTCTAGTACTTCACTTATATCTTCTTGAGACCGGTGGCGTGTAGATTTTATAGAAATATTATGATTTGTGTCTTCACTTATATTTGTTTTTGAGCTGGAAAAATAGTGATGGTAATTTAAATGGGTCATAAGACTAGATTAAAATAATGAGTATCCAATGGATGATGATAAAAACCATCATGTACAACATATAGAGAAATTGTGGGTTAAAGATATTGATGTGGTGATATGGAAAAGTTGTGAGCGCATTATTATTAATTTAGATAGGTGTCGATATAAAGAGATGTTAAACTTCTTGTTCATCTACAAAATTAAAAAGGCATGATGATGATGTGTGAGCATTTCTATTCCTCGTCGAAAACAGTGTGTTGTTTTGAGTCGGAGTCGTGCGATGGTTAACTCCTACCAACCCTCTCCTCGGGGCATGCGAGTAGTACTTTGATTTGTGATAAAACTAATAAAACTTTGCAATAAGTATATGATTTCTTCATGACTAATATGACACCATGAACATACGCACTCTCACCTCCTCATATTTGCTAGCCTCTTCGGTATCATGCATCGCCCGTTCTCACCTTGAGGATCGGTGCAACTTTCGCCGGTGCATCCAAACCCTGTGACATGAAATGCTATGTTGCACATATACCTTTTTTATATCCTCCTCAAAACAGCTAACATACCTACCTATGATGGCATTTCCATAGCTATTCCGTGATATATTGCCATGCAAATGCCATCGTACCTTCACATGCCTAGTTCGTTCATCATCATAATGCTTTGCATGATCATATAGAGCTGACATAGTATTTGTGGCAAAGCCAGTGTTCATCATATTTTTAATAAATGGCATGCTAGATCTTTGCACATCCTCATACACTACCAGAGGCATTCTTTCAGAGTCATATCGTCCTATCAGTTTTCATGATGAGTTGTAAGTAAATAAAAGTGTGATGATCATAATTATTAGAGCATTGTCCCAGTGGGGAAATAAAAATGGGGGAGGACAAATGAGCCCACCATTAAAAAAATGAGAGAGAAAGAGAGAAGGGACTTTGCTACTATCCTTTACCACACTTGTCCCTCAAAGTGGCACCTTGTTCTTCATATAAAGTGTCTCACGTTATATCATTCTTTTGCTAGTGGGAATCACTTTTTCATAAACTTGGCCTGTATATTCCAATGGCGGGCGTCCTCAAATGCTTAAGGTATTCATGAGCAATCAAGTTGGATGCACACCCCACTTAGCTTCAGTGGAGCTTTCATACACTTATAGCTCTTGTGCATCGTTTACATGGCAATCCCTAGTCCTCGCATCGATATCTATCAACTAGCATCTCCATAGCTCATTGGTACACCTAGTTGATGTGAGACTATCTTCTCCACTTATACACATTTGAAACCTACCACCATATTCTATTCCACCTTTATACTATGTCGAATGGTTCACACTCATCTATTGCATGAAGAATAAAAAGTTGATGCATAATGAAAAAGTACGATCCAATTGCCTGACTTGAACACCGTGGTGCTTGGCATTTGTATTAACGTGGTGAATATGGAGCCATGCCTTGCTAATATAATAAAGATGGATGGGGGTAAAACTATCTTTGAGGATTGTATACTTTGAAAGATTGATGATTTGCTGATTATACATATAAGTGTTGCTATGTTAATGTTTGTTAATTCGTCGTTTCTCAATGAGCATGCATGCATAAGGTTACATCATGGATATCATGCCACATCAAAAATTCTGTTTTATCATTTAGCTACTCGAGGACGAGTAGGAATTAAGCTTGGGGATGTTTGATACGTCTCCAACGTATCTATAATATTAATTGTTCGATGCTGATATATTATCATTCTAGTATGCTTTTGGGGTATTTATTACCACTTTATATTATTTTTTATCACTAACCTATTGACCCAGTGTCGAGTGCCAATTGTTGTTTTATGCGAGTTTTTCACTTTGCGGGTTTTCCATACCAAACGAGGTCCAATTGTGTTGAAACTTTTTGATGATTTTTATGGACCAAAAAAAGACAAACGAGCATGAGAAGAAAGGTGGAGGCCTCGCGAGGGTCCCACAAGCTATTAGGCCACGACCTGGGGGGCTGATAGCTTGTGTCCCCCTTGTGGCCCTCCCGACTTCGTTCTTCGGCTTATAAATTATCATCTACCCTAAAACACCACAGGGAGTCCCAAAACACTTTTTACGCCGTCGCAAGCCTGTGTTCCGACGGGAGGCCATTTGGAGCTCCGTTCCGGCACCCTGCCGGAGGGGGATCGATCACGGAGGGCCTCTTCATTAAGTTTGCTGCCCCCACGATGATGTGTGAGTAGTTCACCATAGACCTACGGGTCCGTAGTTAGTACCTAGATGGAAATCTCTCTCTTTGTTCTTCAATACAATGATCATCGCATCTTCGCTTTGACCCATATGATGTAATTCCTTTTGTGCGGTGCATTCATTGGGATCCGATGAATTGTGGTTTTATGTTCAGATTATTCATGATAAATATTTGAGTCACTTCTGAATACTTATTCTTATGCGAACGATTATGATAGCTTCGTGATTCTCTCCGATCTATTGAAATAGTTTGGCCAACTAGATCGGTATTTCTACGGTGAGAGAGGTGCGTTGTGATAGCTTCGTGATTCTCTCCGATGAATTTATATATCGCAGTGACAGAAGGGGACAAGATGCGTCTTTGCGTTGCTGCTACTAAGTATAAAATGATGGGTTTACTCATATTGCTTGAGTTTACTTTGTCTACATCATGCCATCTTACTCCATGCATTACTTCGTTCGCCATGAACTTAATACGTAGAGAGGCACCCATAGAAACGCTCTTGAAGTGAAGTAATGTAATAGGTTTAAGGAGGAATCGGCCTATTCGTTTATGGACGTGATGCCTATATACGCATGATCATTACCGTGAATATCCCATAACTATCCGCTTTTGTGTCAATGGCCTAACAGTAATTTATTTACCCGCCGTATCCTATTTTTCCATGAGAGATGACATTAGGGAAACTTATGGCCCCCAGGTCTATGCACAACATATTGATAAAACCTTCAATACCTTGTTGTTGTTTACTTATTTTATTTTATCTTGCTATCTATGATTATCTACACACCTCACTTGCTTGCAAATAACAAGACAAGAGGATTGCCAACCCTCTTGCCCGCGTTGGGTGTAGGTTGTTTGTTTTTTGTGTGCGGCCGATGAATACGGTTGTGGTTGATATTCCTATTGGTTTGATAAACCTTGTTTTCATAACTAAGGGAAACACTTACCCACTTTGTGTTGGGATAACCCGTTCCTCTTCACGGAAAACCCAACGTAGATCACGAGTATCATGGACGAAGCCGGTGAGGGTGCACGTGTGGCTAAATGGGAATGATGAGAGAGTGGATGAGGCCGGCCCCGCAACATGCTTCCTTTAAAAAGGACAATGGCCAACAGATTCTAACCACTGCCAAGCGGTCCCGAGTTATATGGTCGCGTTTAATACGACCGCACGCGATGGTTGGGAGACCGACACCTGGGTCCGCAACAGACACCGAGTGGACGTACGTTGTGTATGTTTCGTGTCCGCATGGACATAAATGCGTCCTAAATTTGGGCGTGAAATGTGTCTAGACGGACATGGCATGGATGCGTTTTGGGTTTGTGTTGACACGTTTTGCTGATGCATTTTTACGTTTTGTCCCAAACCGACACGGACGGACGATTTGGGTCAGCCCATTGGAGTTTCTCTTACATGCATGTAACACTATCTTCCCCAACACATGTAGGCTTGATGCATAGGATATAGTTATGGTGACATTTCTAGCCCAACCCATATATCTATTTGGATCATGTAAAAGTGGTGACGACAATACATAATTGACCTTGATTTGGTGGTGCTTCCCAAGTATCCTAGTCTCGAGATCTAGGGCAATGCCCTTAAGTCTAACAAATGTTGGTTAAGGCATCTCCAACGTTTGAGTAAATTGCATGAAACCACCATTTTAAAGGTTAGGTTAGCAAAAACACTGTGCTATATCTTTTTGACAAAAAACACCACGCCTACGTTTTTTGTGTAAACCACTAGTTGGCGGATTAGACCTCTTTGAGTGCATTTATGACAAATGGGGTCTGCTAGCAGGATGACATGGCACTAATTTCGAACACTAGTACATTGACTTGTTTTCTGGATGTGGGCCCACTTGTCAGTTTAACACTTCCTTCTCTCTTTGTTTCTCCTCTCGTCCCTAATTTCTATCTTTCCCCTTGTGACCTAGCTCCATGGAGGAGCGACGCCGCCAACGCCAAAAGCCATAGAACCAAGCTCCGTTATCGTCGCCGCCATTAGCCCTCCCTCGCGTGGATCGAGCAAGAACCGAGCCACCGCTACCTTGCGCACCTCGTATCTATGCTCCCCGGTGGGGCATGGTCGAGCGCTTGCGGCCTCTGGCTCGAACTTCAAACGGCAACAATGACGATGATCTTTGCCTCGCCCATGGCGGATTGAGAATCAATAGTAGGTGCATCAGGCACGACGAGCAGCAGCAGTAGGTGCGACAGGCGCGACAAGTAGCAGGTGCATCACCAGCAGTGGCGGCGAGTAGTAGAAGGGGCGGTGAGCGACATGCGCAGCAACAACAAGGCGGGGTAACATGGATCCGACGGGGATACCCCGATGCCGACTGGATCTGGATGAACTGGTGCGTCGGCGGGAGGTTGACAAGCTCCAGCGTGGGTAGCTCATTCGGGGGCTAAGCACTGGCTCTGCCAGGACCAGGTCGAGCGCCGACTCCTCTACCACGCCATGGTGGACGACGGCCTCTGCCCCGACAGGGGTCGGAACGGACGACTAACTTTGCCTTGAGCAGATTTTCGTTATTTTTCCAATGACAAGTAGACCCCACAGGGCTACACATGATGATAAAATTACCAAACCGTTGTTACATATGAGACGTCATGCGGTGCCGCGTGAGCCTAACTAGCAGGCCCCATCTATCATAAACGCGATCAACAAAGCCAAATCCATCAATTAGTGGATTTTGAAAAACGATTACATAATATGTGGTGTTTTCTGCAAAAGAAATTTAGCATAGTGTTTTCTGCTAACTAGCCATCAAAATGGTGGTTTCTTACGATTTAATCCCAACGCTCGCACCCAAATTTCCTCCTTGAGGTGTCCACAAACACGGATGCGGAAGCTGGCCATCCAACCCTACCCGCATGCATCCGGCTTTATTTACTTTTCAGTTTTGAATTCTCAAATAGCCGCATATATAGTCTAGAATAGTTCAAATCTTCAAATGCAACAGTAGATCTAATTTTAAAAAGTTCAAGTATTACACTCGAGTATTGTTGTCCCCTTTAACCGCCCATTGATGCTCAATCAGATTTTTCTTCTGTTGTTCATGAGTTGCTTGATGTCCAATTTGTTGATAAACTCTTTTAATGTGTCTGGATTCTGTTCTTGAAATTTGATATGATGAGACATATTATCAAATTCAAGACTTGCGGGAGCGTCTTCACCCTCATCCTCCATAATCATGTTGTTTCATATGCAAGCATTTGCGTGGATGTTCACTTGTGGTAACAAGAGAACTCAACCTTTCTCACGATGTCTTTCTTCAAGACGAAGTGCTCATCAAAGGACCGGGTGCCATGGAACAGATGATCGAAAACATTTTTGTGCATGCGGAAACGCCGGTAAATATTGCCAACGAAGAGGGCATAATGGGCAAAGTCATCGTCCATCATCGTCAAATGGTCGCATGCCATGTTGTGGTTGAGCACTCGATGCCCCTTGATCTATCCCTTGAAATTGACAATATGCTCCTCCGCACGCTTCGCGTCAGCAAGGACCGCCTGCATCATCGATGTCTCATCTGTGTAGTCCTTCTCGTCGGACAAGCCTTCACACAACTCAACATAGTGCTTTTATATGTACTCCATATCTGAATACATTGCTTCAAAGAATAAGGGACAAAACAATTAGCACATGCATTTTACCGAACATTTGCAAGGCATGGTGAGTATCGTAGGAGCGGATGGTAGCTGCGCGTTGGTCAAAGGAAAGGTGTGGAACAATAGCGGATGAGAAGCGGTGTGGATCCTAGGTGTACCGTTGGAGGTGAGGGATTGGATGATTTTAGGCAGGGTGTGGCGGGCGGCTGGAGTAGTAGAGTGGTGGCCAAGGCAAGAGAGATAAATGGAATGATAAAAAATGAAAGGATGTAGGTGCGAGTGAAGGAGTGATTTTGGTAGGCTTTGTATGGGCCATGGGTATGAGAGTCCTACATGGGTGTTGTGCAGACTCCCGCAAAGCCACCCACCGTTGACACGTCTTCAACATATCTATAGTTTTTTATTGTTCCATGCTATTATATTATCATTCTAGGATAGATCTTGGGTGTTTATTTACTAATTAATATTATTTGTGAGTACGAACCTATTAACTCAATGTGCAGTGCATGTTGTTGTTTTCAACTTGTTTTTGGCTTTTCTGGTTTACAGTACCAAACAAAGTCCAATTGCCACGAAACATTAATATGATTTTTTCTTGACCAAAAGAAGACCTAGAAGCTTCGGGAGGAGACCAGAGGCCTCACAAGGGAGGCACGGTCCAACAGGGCGCGCCCAGGGGCTAGGCCGCGCCCTATTGCCTCATGCTCCACTCTCCTCCCTAATTTCTCTCTCTCCCCTTGTGACCTAGCTCCATTGAGGAGCAACGTCGACAATGCCAAAAGCCATAGCACCAAGCTCCATGATCATCGCCACCATTAGCCCTTCCTCGCGTGGATCCGGGAAGAAACGAGCCACTGCTACCTTCCATCTCGTATCTGTGCTCCCTGGTGGGGCATGGTCTAGCGCCGGCGGGCTTTGGCTCGAACTCCAAACGGCAACGACGATGATGATCTTTGCCTCGGCCATGGCAGCTTGAGAAGCAAGAGTAGGTGCGACAGGCAAGACGAGCAACAACAGTAGGTGCAGCACGCGTGACAATTAGCAGGTGCATCAGCAGTAGGGGCGACGAGAAGTAGTAGGGGCGGCGAGAAATATGTGCATAAAAAAGGCGGGGCAACATGGATCCGACGGGGATGCCCTAATCCCGACTGGATCTGGACAAACTGGTGCACCGACGGGAGGTTGACGAGTTCTAGCGTCAGTAGCTCATGCACGGGCTAAGCACTGGCTCCGTCAGGACTGGGTCGAGCGTCGGCTCCTCTGCCTCACCATGGTGGACGGTGGCGTGTGCCCCGGCCGAGGTCGAAACGGACGATTGACATTGCCTTGACTAGATTTTCTTTTCTTTTTTATTTCAATGACACGTAGACCCCATAGGTCCGCACATGATGATAGCATTACCAAACGTCGCCGTTACATATGAGATGTTAAGTGGTGGCATGTGATCCTAACTAGCGGCCCCATCTATCATAATCGCGATCAACAAAGACAAATCCGCCGACCTGCGGCTTTTGCAAAATGATTACGCAAGACGTGGTGTTTTATGCAAAAGAAATTTAGCATAGTGTTTTCTGCTAACTAGCCATCAAAATGGCGGGTTCTTACAATTTAATCCCAACGCGCGCACCCAAATCTCCTCCTTCATGTGTCCACGAACACGGATGCGAAAACCCGCCATCCAACCCTATCTGCATGCATCTGGCTTTATTTGTTTAAGCTCGAATTCTCAAATAGCCACATATATAGTCCAGAATAGTTCAAATCTTCAAATGCAGCAATATATCTAATTTGGAAAAGTCCAAATATTACACTCCAATATTGTTGTCCCCTTTAACCGCCCAGTGATGCTCAATCAGATTTTTTTCCAGCTGTTCATGAGTTGCTTGATGTCCAATTTGTTTACAAACTCTTTAAAAGTGGTTGGATTCTGGTCTGGAAATTCGATATGATCACACGTGTCCTCAAATTCAATAGTTGTTGATCCCGGGTGTACCGTTGGAGGAGACGAATTGGATGATTTTTGGTAGGGATGTGGCGGGCGGTCGGAGTAGTGGAGTGGTGGCGAAGGCAAGGGAGAAAATGGAAGGAGAGAAAATGAGAGGATGGAGGTGCGGGTCAACGAGTGGTTTTGGTAGGTTTTGTATGGGTCACGGGTATCAGAGTCCCACGTGGGTGTTGTCCAGACTCCCGCAAAGTCACCCACAGTTGACACGTATCCAACATATCTATATATATTTTTATTTGATGCTATTATATTATCATTCTAGGATACTTCTTGGGTGTTTATTTAACAATTAATATTATTTTTACGCACTAACCTATTAACCCAGTGTCCAGTGACAGTTGCTGTTTTCTGCATGTTTCTGGCTTTTCTAGTTTACAACACCAAACAAAGTCCAATTGCCACGAAACTTTAATTTCTAGACCAAAAGAATACCTAGAAGCATCGGGAGGAGACTAGAGGCCTCAAGAGGGAAGCCCGAGACAATAGGGCGCGCCTTCGGGGTAGGCCGCGCCCTGTTGCCTCATGCCCCTCTCGATTGGCTTCCGGTTCCCCTCTCGAGCCTATAAGTTCACACATATACCAGAACCCCTAGAGAGCCACCCAAAACACTTTCCGCTGCCGCAAGATTCTGTTTCGTTGTGTACCCATATGGAGCCCAATTATGGTACCCTGTCACCAGGAGGATCGATCAGGGAGGGCCTCTACATCATCCTTGCCGCTCCTATGGTGATATGTGAGTAGTTCACCATAGACATACGAGTCCGTAGTTAGTACCTAGATGGCTATTTCTCTCTCTCTCTCTTGATCTTCAATACAATGGTCATGGCATCTTCGCTTTGATCTATCCTATGTAATTCTTTTGTGCGGTGTGTTTGTTGGGATCCGATGAATTGTGGGTTTATGTTCAGATTATTCATGAAAAATATTTGAGTCATCTATCAATTCTATTATGATTCTTATGTGCATGATCACCATAGCTTCCTAAATCTCTGTGATCTAATGATTTGGTTTGGCCAAGTAGATTGGTCTATCTTCAGTTGGAGGGGTGCGTTGTAGTGGGTTCAATCTGAGGGGTTTCTGTATCCGAGTGATAGAAGGAAACAAGATACGTCTTTGTGTTGTTGCCACTATGGATAAAATTGTGGGCGTAGTTCATATTAATTGAATTCTCTTTGTCTACATCATGCCATTGTTCTCCAAGCGTTACTCTATTTTACTTAATACTCTAGATGCATGCTGGATAGTGATCGATGGGTGGAGTAATAGTAATAGTTATAGGCATGAGTCGGCCTATTTGCTTATGGACGTGATGCTTACATACACATGATCATTGTCATGAATATCACATAACTATGCGGTTTTCTATCAATTTCCCAACAATAATTTGTTTACCCATCGTATACTTACTTTCATGATACATGCCACTAGGAAAAACTATGGCCCCCGAGTCTAATCACTTATAAGTTTACAAATTCTACAATACCTTGCTGTTCTTATTTATTTTTTATTTTATTTTGCAATTTAACATTATCTACTACCGACCACAATACTTACAAGATTGCGAATAACGAGTGCAAGGGGATTGAAAACCCTCTTGCCTGCATTAGGTGCAAGTATTTTCTTTTTGTTGTGTAGCCGCTGAAGACGGGGGTTGGTTGTTACTCTTATTTGTTCGATAAACCATGGCCCTCTACTCGGGGAAATACTTACAAATATTGTGCTGCATCGCCCATTTATTTTCATGGAAAACCCAACGCAGATCACAAGTATCAACGGTTTTCTTGGATTTGCGGGAAAAGTGTGTTCGGAACACTTAGCGGATTGATACAGACCCGTGTTAGATGGCTAAACACATCCGAACTGCATCGTTAGGACGGTTGTGGGTGGTTTGATGGTCTGCTTTCGAGATACCCTTATACTTGGCAATGACGATGTAATTGTGTCGTTACCTTGTTGAAGGCATTGCTCGGATATGCTCGGTCTTTTCTTTAGGTTGAAAACCTAGACTCTGGCCTTTGGAGGTTGGATCATGTGACGATGACACTCGTGTGTCATTCCCTTTCCAAAGGCATTGACGTTAAAGAACATTGTTGACCTTGCATTGTCATAAGATGGTAAGTGGTGATATGGGTGTTGTTGTAGTTTGCCGAGCACTCTGTTGATCTCTTCAGAGATTTTTTTTGCTTCGTTGAGGCATAGTTTTGATCCTTTATGATCTTATGTGTGTTACTTTGTGTGTGTGTGTGTTTGTGTCACTACAGCAAGATGCTGCTAACGTGACACTACAATCAGAGACCCTTCGACAAAACTGCGCGTGATCCACCAATTGCAAACGCTATAGTCCAAGCTCTGTCGCCAATGACATGAACTGTGTGCGATAGCGGATCCGTCAAATACGATTCAGAAAAGAGTTCCGTGCGCGATGCGTGGCATACAATTGGTTCTTAGGAAATGTTCGTGATTAGCCAAGATAACATAAATGGTTAAGAAAATACATATGTGTGGGAAGTATGGCATACAATTCACTCGGACAAATTGTTTGCGCTGATCTAGTAGAATGCAAACGAGTTAGCTTAAGAAGGTGTGCGTGATACCCGTCAAACAGTTCATTCATCGGAATTGTGTGAGAAGACCAATAATAACACACACGGGTTATCTCGACAAGCTGTGTGTGTTGTGGGCAGCCGGTTGCTGTCAAACAATTGTCACCGATTAATGAAATCATTACCGATGCTACATTGAGAAGTGTCGTTTGCCCGCATTAACATCACAAACGTTTTATTATTATGATCTATCTTCCAGCGCATCACCCCATCCTCCTCTCTCACGTCTTGCCACCGCGTTGCCGCCCAAGGATTCTGGTGCATGCTTCGGCACCGCTTTTGGCCACGCATCGGCTCGATCAGCCTGTTCCCGCGCACATCCGCGTAGGTCCCCACACACAAAACTATGCTATGGCTCCAGCGTCCCGCTCGGCTCGGCGAAATCCCCAAATCCCCAATGCTTGCCAGTCTGCTATATAAACCCTCATGGCTAGTGACTCCACATTGCCTTCATCCCCTCCCTCCCTGTAGCTTATCTAGTTTTCTTCTCCCCCAATCACCAATGGGACCGACCATTCGTCGTCGCTCGACCACTCCGATAAAGGACAACTCCAGCTGGGAGCCTTCACCGCATCGGTGTGGCAATCCTCTAAAGCATGTAGTGCACGTGGAGTCCTTGGTGCTTGTGCCATGCCACCCACTACACGCTCCACCCCCGCCGCTCGAAGGCAGTTGCTGCCGGTGGCCGCCACACCACCGGCAGCCGTCGGGGCCGCATCCACACTGTCTTTCGCCTTGGACACGACCCTGCCGTCACGCGGCGGGGTAATAACCCGCTCCACAACCGCGGCCTGAAAACGGGAGGGGAAGGCCGTCAAAGGCCCACCGCCGAGCTTCTACGTCGCAAACCTTGCGTGATATATCTACTTCCTAGAGAATGTGGTGGAGCGCCGGGTCGCGCACCCAAAGAAACTCACCGACGCTATAGCCGCAAGAGAAGCCGCAGCGACAGCATGGAATGCGGAGATCTATGCCGAGTCCCGACGCTAAGAGGGGGCGTCTTAAGCGCCCGAGGGCAGCACTAGCAGGCAAAGAACATGACTCCACCAACTCATCGGCAGGCTCCTCCTCCACTCGCTCTTAATGAGCTCGCTCGATTCTGCTAAAAGTAGTACAAAGCCGCTCCTTAGTACTAGTACTTAGGAGCTATTTTATTTAGTTCATCTAATTATAGATATTATTGAACTATACCACATGCTTTAATTTAGCTAGCATATATAGTTGAACTAGCTATTTCAACACGTGGTTGAAACAATCGGGGAAGAGTTTGTTCGGTTTAGCTATCGAGTTGAACTATTTTGTGCAAAGACCACTGCTTAATGTATGATCGAAATCCGTGTTTTGTGAATTTCAGTTGCAAAATTGCACCCTAATTGTGGTTTCGTTCCTGCAAAATTTGACAAATGTTAGTGCAACAATGTTGACAAATGCCAATATTACTAGATCGACAAATGCCAATATTTCCAATTTGACAAATGGCAATTTACCCAATGTGATAGATGCAAATATTCCCAGATTTTCTGTACTATGCACACGGTCATATTAGAGAAACGTTTGCGCTGATGCATTGCACCAATCCTTCGCGCCAATTTTTCACTTGTCTTACACGCGAAGGAAACATAGGTGTCGATCTACAAACGGGTATTCAACCTGAACTGTTTGTGATGAGTGTTTATTTGGAGAAAACATTGATGGTTTTTGTTTACTACTCCCTCTGTCATAGTTTAGAAGACGCGCATGAACGATCTCTCGGACCAAGTTGAATCTTGATCGACTCTATTTCTTTATTGCAAGTGCTCATACAACAATCGTACGATGTCTAATTATTTGAAAAGATAATGCATAGTAACTCACACAATCATTAAAGGAAGAGTGCATGCAGCCTACTAGTACTCCTTATTAACCAAGCAATAAATGGCACGCGCCTTAATCCTCTTATATTCTGAAAATGCATGTAAAAAGAACCGCGCCTTCTAAACCGTGATGGAGGGAATATGTGATCAAACAATGATTTGGAATTTCATTCAGAGATAAATTACATTCATACGATCGAGATAAAATATAGAGAAAACTAGTTCCAACGGCGGCGGTGTCCTGCGCTCGCGATTTCGTGCTCCGGTGCATAGTTGTCCAACTATTCAAATGAGATTAGAATGTTATGGAATTCCAAATCAAAGAGTCAGTCGTCGTGCAATCGACAGGCAAGGGGCCGGGGGGTGGCGACTAGTGGCGCTGTGAGGAAGCTATCGACGACGGCGTACCAATCTGTTGTGGGGACTGTGACGGGTGCAGGATCAAGGGCGCACAAGAGCACATGTGCAGGAGGAGGAGTTGATGCTTGTAGGTACACGAGCTCGCTTGGGTACACGGTAACCTCGCTGATGCCCGTGGATTTTAGCTCTACGATGATGCTCGACGACTAGCCTGTCAATGCCACGAGGATGGGTGCTGGCGCGGGCGCGCGAATGGTTGCTGGCGAGTGTGCCGGGTCAGCATCCTCTGCGGCATGCCACTCTTCCAGGGGCATGTCCACGGCGTCATATTCATCTTTATGTTCTATTTTCACCAGCTCGGTGTTGACTTTACCAAACCAGAAGATAGTGCATATGATCCTTGTGCGCCATGGCGTAGGTGTACGAAGATCTGAATAATGGAGAGGAATGGGAGGTGATGAGAGAGGATTGTGAGTGAGTGGGCAGTAAAGTCGCCTATTAAACAACAGATCGAGCGCCATTGATGGATAGGTTGGAAGCAAGGTGGGCGGATATGAAGGTCAAAGGGCCCGCTTCCCGGTGAGCCTGTAGTGTACTGCTCGGACGCATCCCGGTGAGCTTGCACAACGGATGCCAGCTCGCACGCCTTCCGTCAACTGAAACAGCTGCTCGCGCGGCACCTCCTCGCCATTAAAGAGTGCGACGCATGGCATCACGTAAATGGGCAGTAGAACGCCCACGGTTTTTAAACAATGTAACCGTTTGCGTGATAACGTGACAGTTCTTTGTTCCAAAAAGCTTTTGTTGGCTATTAATGTGTACGCATCTTCCCAAAGTAGACACGAAAAATACCACATCAGATTTGTGTTATATCATGACGCCATGCCCAATTTCTTGAATTTTGTGTGAGTTTTAGATCTATTATATTTTAAACCAATATTCTCAATGTTGGCTCTAGAATAGAAAAATATATTGAAAACATGTCTCAAATAGGAAAACAAAATCCTATGATGTCGGTATGTGCCATGTTATGACACCATGCCAAGTTTCATGAATTTCTGACGAGTTTTTGATTTACATGAATTTAAAACCAAAGTTTCTCAATGTTTGTGTCCGTGCCAAAAACCGGAGATGTTTGAAGTTCATTTCCATTTCTTTGCATGGGACTTAAAAATGCAGACATGTACACCTATATGCCTTTTTAATCCATTTTGATACACGAGACCTTGTGACTGTAGTTCAAATTTCAATTATGTATATTAAATGCCTATGAAACTCAATTAATATTTTAGAAGGCAAAACGAACCCTCGATATAATTCCATATTTTAGCACGACACTCCTACTGGTCTATGTTACCTCTATAAAAAGTTCAATGTGAGAAGAGGCAGCAGATGTCATTTCACCCACATACTAGCATGTTTCATGTGTTCCCTATCGGAACCACAAAGGCTTCCCATGAGAAGCTCCAGTTTGTAAGGGGATTGTGCCAAAACTTGTTCCAAATTTCTCATATTTTTTAACACGACACATATGTGCCATGTCATGACACCATGCCAAGTTTAGTGAATTTCTAACAATTTTTTGATTTACTCAATTCAAAGCCTAAGTGTCTTAATGTTTGTGTGGCCAAGCTAAGACCCCCTCCCAAGATGTTTAAAATACATTCCCATTTATTGCATGGGACCCGAAGATGCATACATGTACACTTATATGATTTGTAACCCATTTTGATGCACTAGACCTTGTAATTGTAGTTCAAATTTGAATTATGCATATTAAATGCCTATAAAACTCAATAGATGTACAAAAAGGTCAAATGAATCATGTATAATTCTATATTTAGGAACGACACTCATGTTAGTCTATGTTGTCTCTATAAATAGTTCAAGGCGAGAAGAGTCAGCAGATGTCATTTCGTCCATCATATAAGGTGACACATTCCATATTGGAACCACAAAGAGCTTTCCATGAGAAGCTCTTGTTTGTAAGGGGCCTTTGCCAAAACTTGACTCAAATTGGACAATTTTTTACCACACTTCATATGAGACATGTCATGAAACAATGTCAAGTTTCACGAATTTCTATCGATTTTTTAATTTACATGAATTTAAAAAGCTTCTCATTTCTTGCATGGAGCCTTTATAGATGCAGTCATGGACACTTATATGGTTTTCAACCCATTTTGATGCACCAGACCTTGTGATTGTATTTGAAATTTGAAACATACATATTAAATACCTAGAAATCTCATTTAATGTATACAAATGCAAAAAAAAAACTTGACTAATTCAACATTTTAGAAAGACACACTCATTATTTGATGTTCTGTAGAAAAAGTTCAAGGCAAGAAGATGACACATGTCATTTCGCCCACATAGTTAATGTGACATGTTCCCTATCGGAATCACCCAGCTTCATGTGAGAAGCTCTAGTTTGTAAGGGGTTTGTGCTAAAAATTGTACCGAACTGATATTTTTTACCACAACACATATGTGCCATGTCATGACAACATGTCAAGTTCCATGACAACTTGCCATGTCAAGGGTCTTTTGTTAGAGCGCTCGTCTTTTGTTAGAGTAATATGGTTTAGGTCATTTAACTATGTTTAATTGCCTGATTGAGTAAGTGTGGGCATTGTTGTAGGCTCTTTTGCGTAGTACTAAAATTTGCAAGTGATGTTAAATTAAGCAATGACGTCGATGACCACCAAAACGAGGGAAATTCGGACCAAAATTTGCTACCGTATCCCCATCTTCTCTTCCAAATGAAAATGACCAAAATTTCCACGTTCAGTCTCATCACACAAGGGATAAACTATAGGATTCGTTTATGATGTTGGATATCGCACACAGTTTAGATAAAAATATTGTCTCCTATGTGACAGCACGTGCTAGTTTCTCGTCGCACCGAACAAAAATTTTGGGCTGCCGCATAAATATCTACCTACCCCACACCTCGTACCAGCCGAAAGACATATTTCCCCGTGCTTCCCCTTCCTTTTCTAAGTTCAAACCTTCACTGCCTCCTTGGAGCACCGCCTCATGGCTGGCGACGCTCCTTCCCGCTGCTCGGCCTCCTCCATCTAGGGAGATAATCCATACCTTCCCGTTACCTCTCCCCCTCCAGCCCCTCCTCCTCCATCCCGCATTTCTCGACTACCGGCATGACACCTTCCACCCAAATCACCGCCCCATCCTACAAATAAACGTCGCCGAAAGCCATGGTGCATGAACTATAACCAAGATCTCAAGGAGCATGTGGCGGCGGAGAAGAAAATTGTGGCTACACGCATGGATGAGGCAGCGATGGCTGCCATGCATGCCAACCCCCAAACCTGGGAGGAGCACCTCGTCGTCGAGGCCACCATCGACACCTCGCGTGCGGATGCCTCCATGCAGTTGGCTACTTTAAATGACAGCTCATGGTGTTTTCTCAAGGGCTCACTCGTGCCTTCGAAGAATACTACAAGTTATTTTCTGAGCGTGACCGTGCTTTCCTCAGCTCGAGAGCTGACAGGTTGGTGCCCAAACATGCTCAAGTCACTGACACGGCTCCAACGTATCTATAATTTTTTATTGTTCAATGATGTTATATTATCATCTTAAGATACCTTTTGGGTCATAATGCACCAATTTATATTATTTTTGAGCGCTAACCTATTGTTCCAGTGCGAGTTGCTGTTTTTTGCGTGTTTTGTATTTTTGAGGTTTTTAGTACCAACGAAGTCCATTTGCCACGAAACTGTTTTATGCTTTTTTTTCTGGACCAAAAGTAGACCTGGAAGCTTCGGGAGGAGACTTGAAGCCACACGAGGAGCCCACAAGGCAACAGGGCGCGGCCTGGGGGGTGTCCGCACCCTGATGCGTTGTCGCCTCCCTGTGGACCCTCTTTCCTCGTTCTCTATCCTATAAATTCCCAAATATTCTAGAAACCCTAAAGATATCCATGAAACACTTTGTATGCCGCCGCAAGTCTGTGTTCCATGACGACCCCATCTGGAGCTCCGTTCCGGCACTCTGCCGGAGGGGGGATCAATCACAGAGGGCCTCTTCATCAATATTGGCGCCCTGGTGATGATGTGTGAGTAGTTCACCAGAGACCTACGTGTCGGTAGTTAGTATCTAGATGACTATCTCTCTCTCTTGAACTTCAAGAAAATGATCATCGCATCTTCGCTTTTATCTATCCGACGTAATTCTTTTGCATGGTGTGTTTGTTGGGATGCGATAAATTGTGGGTTTATGTTCACATTATTCATGAAATTTTTTTGAGTCTGCTCTGAGTTTTATGATTCTTATTTGCATGATCATCATAGCTTCGTAAATCTATCTGATCTATTGAATTGCTTTGGCCAAGTAGTTTGATCTTTCTTTAGTGGTAGATATGCGTTGTAGTGGGTTCAACCTGGAGAATTTCTATATCCAAGTGACAGAAGGGGACAATATGTGTCTTTGTGTTGCTTTCACTAAGGATAAAACGATGGGGATTATTCATACTGATTGAGTTTACTTTGTCTACATCATTTCACCGTTCCCCAAGCATTACTCTGTTTTACTTAATAGTCTAGATGCATGCGGGATAACGGTCGATGGGTGGAGTAATAGTAGTAGGTGCACGCAGGAGTCGACTATTTTCCTATGTACGTGATGCCTATATATACATTGAAAGGACGTGGATGTCGCCTAGAGGGGGGGGGTGAATAGGCGCTTTAAAACAATTAAGGTTTAGGCTTGAACAAATGCGGAATAAAACTAATGTTTAATATGTCAAGCACAAAACCTACAGACAACTAGGCTCACCTATGTGCACCAACAACTTATGCTAAGCAAGATAAACAACTAAGTGATAGCAAGATATATTACAATAAACAATATGTCTATCACAAAGTAAAGTGCATAAGTAAAGGGTTCGGGTAAGGGATAACCGAGGCACGGGGAGACGATGATGTATCCCGAAGTTCACACCCTTGCGGATGCTAATCTCCGTTAGAGCGGTGTGGAGGCACAATGCTTCCCAAGATGCCACTAAGGCCACCGTAATCTCCTCACGCCCTCGCACAATGCAAGATGCCGTGATTCCACTAAGGGACCCTTGAGGGCGGTCACCGAACCTGTACAAATAGCAAACCTTGGGGGCGGTCACCGAACCCGTACACCTGGAAACCCTTGGGGGCGGTTACCGTACCTGTACAAATTGCTCGGGGCAATCTCCACAACCTAATTGGAGACCCCGACGCTTGCCCGGAGCTTCACACCACAATGATTGAGCTCCGAGACACCACCAAGCTTCTAGGATGCCAAAGCATCCGCGAAGAACAAAATCTAGGGTACTAAGTACCAAAGGTAATAAGCTTCTCAAACTTCACTTCCACGTATCACCGTGGAGAACTCAAACCGATGCAACTAATGCAATGGCAAGAACACACGAAGTGGTCAAGTCCCTCACACTCAAATCCCTCCACAACAATGAAAGCTATGGAGAAATATGAGAGGAAGAACAAGGAGCTCACAAAGAACTCCAAGATCAAGATTCAAGGGGTTCCCCTCACATAGAGGAGAAAGTGATTGGTGGAGATGTGGATCTAGATCTCCTCTCTCTTCTCCCTCAATAACAAGCAAGAATCATTGGAGGGATTGAGAGTAAGCAAGCTCTAAGAATGTCAACAATGGAGGTAGAACAAGAGCTCAACGAATGGATAAGGCCAAGGGGGAAGAAGACCCCCTTTATATAGTGGGGGGAGGAATCAGACCGTTACCCCCACTCTCTGCCCGAGCTCCAGCGGTACTACCGCTGGCACTCCAGCGGTACTACCGCTGACCAGGGGCGGTACTACCGCCAGCCAGCGGTACTACCGCTGGGCCCGTGGTAGTGCAAAGGCACTACCACCGCCAAGAAAGTCTTCACAAAAAGGTCCGTCCACGAACAACCGCTAGGCACGCGGTACTAAGCTCCTAGAGCAGTACTATCGCTGACCAGGGGCGGTACTATCGCCAGCCAGCGGTGCTACTGCTAGGGCCAGCGGTACTACCGCCAACTCTAGCGGTATTACCGCTAGGTCCAGCGGTACTACCGCTCGCCACTGAAATAGCCATAACTTTCGCATACGAGCTCCGAATCGAGCAAACCCAAGCTTGTTGGAAATCTTAAGACCATGCAGATATGAAAATGCCAATGATATAGAGATGTGAGATCTATATGAATGAAGAACCGGCAAAAACTCCAACATTGAAAACATCATAGTAGATGCATATGGACTCCGTTTTCGATGAACTCGAGCTTGTCACGAAGATGACCATAAGCTCTAAAACTCACAAAGAGAAACACCAAACAAGAACCAAGAAGTATGATGCAAGGATGCAAATGGTTTGAGCTCTCAACGAACGATACGATCAAGCTACTCACTTGAGAGCCCCCCTTGATAGTACAACAATCTATCCTAACCAGAAAACCTATCAAGGGCAAACCTATACCTTGCACCTCGTCCTCTTGAGCTAGATGATGATGATCTTGGCTTCCTCAAGATGGACCACCTTTCTTGATTGCGTTGGCTTGATGAAGACTAGTTGATTGCTCCCCCATACTCACTATGGGTGAACCACTCTTCAGCATATCTTCACAAGTCCATTGCCACCACAATGGACAGCAAGCTTCAAGCATAATATCTTCGTGCTGATCCACTTAAACTTGCACATCGCAATCTTGATGACGATCACAACTTGATGTCATACTTCATGGGTTGTATGAGATCTTCTCTTTGACGCAAGCCCATGGAAACACACCTAACCCCCACATAGAACTCTCACGAAGACCATGGGTTAGTACACAAACACGTAATGGACAATGCTTACCATACCATGGGATCACTTGATCCCTCTCGGTACATCTTGTACGCTTTGTGTATCGATCATCTTGATTTACTCTTTGTCTGAGATCTTGATCAACCTTGTGTCTCTATGACCATTCTTTGGATAATACCTTGAATACCACCTTGGTCATCATATAAACTCCTTGAACCCAACAGATGGACTTCAAGAAGTGCCTATGGACAAATCCTATAAATATAACTTAAGGCAACCATTAGTCCATAGGAATTGTCATCAATTTACCAAAACCACATATGGAGATATATGCTCTAACATACATGATCATTTCCGTGAAAATTGCATAACTATCTGATGTTCTATCAATTTTCCAACAATAATTTATTTACCCACCGTATGTTGCTTTCACGATAGATCCCACTAGAGAACACTATGGCCCCCGGGTCTATTCACTTATATGTTCAGAAAACCTATAATTTCCTTGATGTTATTATTTGTCTTTTATTTTATTTTGCAAGTCACAACTATGTACAATTATTTACACTCCCCATTCGCTTGCAAATAACGAGATCAAGGGGATTGACAACCCTCTTGCCCACGTTGAGTGTAAGTTGTTTGCTCTTTTGTTTGCAAACGCTGAAGACGGTTGAGGATTGATATTCCTATTGGTTCGTCGAGGGAAATACTTACCCGCATTGTGTTGCGATAACCCGTTCCTCTTCATGGAAAATCCAATGCAGATCACAAGTATCAGCTATTCACCACTACGAGGAAGGCACCCACGATATGGAGGCCTCACCCTCTTCCAAGCCAATCATTATTGATATATCCGACGACAAGGAATTGCTTGTTTTTAGCTTAATTACTAATGACTTGTGTTCAGCTAGCTACACTTATTAAGCATGTTTGGTTTACATGTTGTATGTTCTCCTCCTTCCTTTCCTCAAGAAATTATAGTGAAATATCAATGTAATGCTACTATGCAGTTTGACCTTCTAGTACGCTCTATTATTCATTCTGATGCTCAGTTAACTGTTTGGTTCATTTCTTTTGGTGATCATCTGCAATGTGATGTTCGTTTGTTGTTGGTACAATTATGTATTGTTATGCATGTGAGAAGTAAATCGAAATCCGGTATACTAAATACATGTGCAACACACAATTGTTATATTTCTTAGTTCTTAGCATGGTTGGCTTTTGCATGTGGCTCGAATTAATATGTTGGATTTGCAATGCATTTATTTTCTAGTAACAGATTTTGCTGATAGCATGTCAAATTTCACTTCTAACCCGATCAATATCTATCTTAAATATTTATGGGGGGCAATGGGAGGTACTGAAGTTTACCATCGAGGTTTGCACATTCATGATCCTTTGGCTAATAGCCCATAATTATACAATTGCAGGAAACATTCTAATACTTAGGTTTCTAATAATCTGGTCTTGCACATGTAGGTCCTACTGTAAGAAATTTAGACCCACTGTTCGACCCATTTTGCATATGGGGGAAATGAGGTGTTCATGAATATCACTCAAATCAAGAAACTCAGAAATATTTTTACGATAAAGAAACTAGTGACAAAAAACAACAAGATGTTTGTGTGCACAATGAAGAAGACATGAGTGAACTATAGGATGGTACTATCTCTTTTACTCTCTCTTTTTTCCTTTGCGACATTTCAATTTTTTGAAACGAAATTTATGCATATCTTTGCTTCTAGTCCTTTTCAAAGCAGTTCATCGATCAGTACGTCTCAAACCACCTGTTTGGTCAAGAGGCGAGGAACGTATTCATACATCACCCACGGTATAATCTTGAAGTATTCCTCATGAGGATGGATGATGGGCGAGCAACCATCCACATGTACTGGCCTAAAGTTGCAAGGACCTTCGACATCAGTGAAGGCTAAATATTTTCCTTGTGCTTCAATAGTTTTCCAGTCGAGATACATCTATCCATTTATCGTCTATGATGCTATTTTCCAAAGGTTTTAGATGTTGCATGTGCAACTTGGTCCAGGTCCTGTCGTGTAATGGGGTAGCTAGGTAGTATATGCATATATGTCGCTGTACAATGATGTATTTCAATTATGAAATCCTAGTTGTCGTAATACGAATACGAATATGAAATCCTGGTTGCCATAATACGAATATGAATATGAAACCCTATGAAATCCACGTCCTGTCGTGATATGAAGTGTCAATTTGATTACTAACATGATTATAAATAATAGAGCAATTAGGTTGATTATTGGGGTTTCCAATTGCCGACGGTTTCGTGGACAACACTATAAGCGATGACCTCAACAAACCCACACGATTTCTGAAAAGTTGGTTGTTGGATCGATGAACAATCACACACGACATCCGATGGACAACTATGTGTGTTAGGCCACACTTTCACATACGTTTCCACATAAAAAGTGTTTGTGATGGACAACCTATTCCAAAAAGTTTCTTCTAGGCACCGTATGTGATAGCCACCCCTATCATAGACGACGTTATGCAGAAAATTTTGTGTGATGTACAATACGAACGGAAATGTACCTTTGGCATTCCCTGTGCACCATGCTAAGCACATCTCACACGACTTCTACAATATGCCTGTTTGTGACGGCGCTCCAAGATGCACGCTTTCTGTTTTTGCGTGGCATGTGTGACCGGACGTGTGCATCACCGATGATTTATCAGTGCCGTGTGGGATAGCCCCATATTACCCACACAAGCAAGGTGATGGTTTAAACCTGCGTCGTGAAAAGGGGGTAAAAACTGGTTGTATAGGAACCGCTTGCACTTGTGTGTGTGTGTGTGTGTGTGTGTATGTGTGCACGTGCTCGCACATATTTGTATTGGGTGCGTGCATCCTAACTATGCAGAGACCGGGTGTGCACTCATTGTGTTTGTATCCACTCGATGCTTCATTTTGAGCTAATATAGTCTACCCTTTGTCGTAAGAAACTATATTCCCAAGTACTCAACCACTTTTAGAATTACCTTCTACACTCTGTGCAGTTATAGACATTCTTTGGTTCATAGGATAGGAATTATCATAGGAATAGTGAAATGATCGATATGGTCAACTAAAGGGGGGGAGTGAATAGTCAACTAATAATTTTTAGCTTTTTTAACAATTTAGGATAAATAATAAAATAGGTTGTCTAGATATGCCACTAGATGGACAACCTATATGATGAGCTCAACAACAACAACACAAGCAAGCACAAAATACAAATACAAATACAATATAAGCTCGCTGCATGTAAATTTCAGAATTAACCACAAGTAGAGTCGATGGAGATGAGGATGTGTTACTGGATTTCCCTCCCTTTTGGGGGAGATACGTCTCCATTTGAGTGGTGGTAAGGCACAATGCTCCTCAAGAAGCCACTAGGGCCACCGTATTCTTCTCATGCCCTCGCGCAATGCAATATGCCATAATTCAACTAGTGGTGCTTTCGAAGGCGACAACCGAAATTTACAAACAAGGTTGAGGCTCTCTTCACAATTTAATTGGAGGCTCCCAACACCACCATGAAGCTTCACCACAATGCAGTGTGGCTTCGAGGTGACCTCTTCTCTCTAGAATGCCCAAATACCCAAGAGTAACAAAATCCACAAGATAAAGTAAGGGGATCAAATTTCCTTTGGTGAAAGTGTAGATCTAGGTCTCCTACCTCAATCTATAGAAAATCAACAAGTTTGGTTGGCTAGGAAAAGAGATCGGGCAAGAAACCTCAATGTGCATTAATGGAGGAGAGACAGAGGCAAGAGATGGAAGGGAGGTGTAAGAACCACCCTCTTTTATAGTCCCGTCCAATTCTAACTGTTATGTCGAGAAAACCATAGGACTGGTACAACCGGTGCAAGCACTAATACAATCGGTTTTTGCGAGTACCCTAGCGGTAGAGCACATGGTGGTACAACCATCAATGGCACCGATAGTACCGCTGAGATGAACACACACGGAACTACCACACAACACCGCCAAGTACCGCATGGTTAAAGGACGTGGATGTTGCCTACACGGGGGTGAATAGGCGCTTTAAAATAATTATGGTTTAGGGTTGAACAAATATGGAATAAAACTAGCATTTAATTTTTCAAGAACAAAACCTAAAACAACTAGACTCACCTATGTGCACCAAGAACTTATGATAAGCAAGATAAACAACTAAGTGGTAGGAAAATATATAACATGAAACAATATGGCTATCACAAAGTAAAGTTCATAAGTAAAGAGCTCGGCTAAGTGATAAACAAGGCACGCAGAGACAATGATGTATCCGTAAGTTCACACCCTTGCAGATGTTAATATCTGTTTGGAGTAGTGTGGAGGCACAATGCTCCCCAGAAGCCATTGGGGCCACTGTGATCTCCTCACGCCCTCGCACAATGCACGATGATGTGATCTCACTAAGTGACCCTTCAGTGTGGTCACCGAACCCCTACAAATGGCGACCCTTGAGGGTGGTCACCGAATCCGTACAATTGGAAACCCTTGGGGTTTTCACCGGAACACATACAAATTGCTCGGGATAATCTCCACAACTTAATTGGAGACGCTTGTCGGAGCTTTACACCACAATGATTGAGCTCCATGGCACCACCAACCACCTAGAATGCCCAAGCACCTAAGAGAAACAAGCTCTAGGGTGCCCAAACTGTTGGAAATATGCCCTACAGTAAATAATAATTTCGTTATTATTATATTTCCTTGTTCACGACAGTCGTTTATTATCCATGATAGAATTGTATTGACCGAAAACTTGAATACATGTGTGGATATATAAACAACATAGTGTCCCTCGTGAGCCTCTACTAGACTAGTTCATTGATCAAAGATGGTTAAGGTTTCCTAACCAGAGACATGAGTTGTCATTTGATAACGGGATCACAACATGAGGAGAATGATGTGATGGACAAGACCCTGTCGTAAGCATAACATTTGATCGTATCACTTACTTTATTGCTACTGCTTTCTTCATGGCAAGTATTTGTTCCTAATACCATGAGATCATGCAACTCCCCGATACCGGAGGAATGCCTTGTGTGTATCAAACATTACTTTGTAACTCGGTGATCATAAAGATACTCTATAGGTATGCCCAAGGGTGTGTGTTGGGTTGTCATGGATCAAGACTGGGATTTTTCACTCCGTATGATGGAGAGGTATCTCTCGGACCTCTCGGTAATACAACATCACAAAAGCTTACATGTAATGTGACTAAGGAGTTAGTCACGGAATCGTGTATTATGGAACGAGTAAATAGACTTTCCCGTGACAAGATTGAACTAGGTATGAGATACCGACGATCGAATCTCGGGCAAGTAACATATAGCTAGAAAAAGGGAATTGCATACGGGATTAACTGAATCCTTGACATCATGGTTCAACCAATGAAGATCTTCATGGAATATGTAGGAACAAATAGGGGCATCCACGTCCTGATATTGGTCATTGACCAGAGAGGTGTCTGAGTCATGTCTATATGATTCTTGAACTCGTAGGGTCACAGCTTAATGTTCGGTAGCGCTATGGGAATGTTGAGATATTAATATGGAAATACGTAAAGTTTTCCCTAAAAAAGGAGCAGGAATCTTTGGAGGGATTGAGAGTTAGCAAGCTCTAAGAAGGTCAACAAATGGGGAAGAACACATGATCCAAGGATAAGAACCATAGGGGAAGAAGACCCCCCTTTTATAGGCGGGGACAAATCCAACGGTTATGCATGGTGTGGCACACAAGCGGTACAACCATGCATTGGAGCGATACTACTACTTGGGGCGGTAGCTATAGCTGCAAAACACAAATCAACGGAAGAGTTGGAGCGGTAGTGCCTCATGAAGCAGTACTAACGTCCACTTCTAGTGGTACTACCGCTAGAAGTCACAGTATTATCCAAAGAATGGTCATAGAGACACATGGTTGATCAAGATCTCAGACAAAGAGTAAATCAAGATGATCAACAAACAAAGCGTACAAGATGTACCGAGAGGGATCAAGTGATCCCATGGTATGGTAAGCATTGTCCATTACGTATTTGTGTACTAACCCATGGTCTTCGTGAGAGTTCTATGTGGGGGTTAGGTGTGTTTCCATGGGCTTGCGTCAAAGGGAAGATATCATACAACCCATGAAGTATGACGTCGATGACCAAGATGGTATTCAAGGTATTATCCAAATAATGGTCATAGAGACACATGGTTGATCAAGATCTCAGACAAAGAGCAAATCAAGATGATCAACACACAAAGCGTACAAGATGTACCGAGAGGGATCAAGTGATCCCATGGTATGGTAAGCATTGTCCATTACGTATTTGTGTACTAACCCATGGTCTTCGTGAGAGTTCTATGTGGGGGTTAGGTGTGTTTCCATGGGCTTGCGTCAAAGGGAAGATCTCATACCCATGAAGTATGACGTCAAGTTGTGATAGTCATCAAGATTGCGATGTGCAAGTTCAAGTGGATCAGCACGATGATATCATGCTTGAAGCTTGCCGTCCATTGTGGTGGCAATGGACTTGTGAAGATATGCTGAAGAGTGGCTCACCCATAGTGAGTATGGGGGAGCAATCATCTAGTCTTCATCAAGCCAACACAATCAAGAAAGGTGGTCCATCTTGAGGAAGCCAAGATCATCATCATCTAGCTCAAGAGGACGAGGTGCAAGGTATAGGTTTGCCCTTGATAGGTTTTCTGTTTAGGATAGATTGATGTACTATCAAGGGGGGCTCTCAAGTGAGTAGCTTGATCGTATCGTTTGTTGAGATCTCAAACCATTTGCATCCTTGAATCATACTTCTTGGTTCTTATTTGGTGTTTCTCTTTGTGAGTTTTAGAGCTTATGGTCATCTTCATGACAAGCTCGAGTTCATCGAAAACGGAGTCCATATGCAACTACTATGATGTTTTCGATGTTGGAGTTTTTGCCGGTTCTTCATTCTTAGAGGACTCGATGTTTGGATAGCCCTTGTCGTCCTGAATCCAACAAGCTTGGGTTTGCTCGATTCGGAGCTCGTATGCGAAAGTTATGGCTGTTTCAGTGGCGAGCGGTAGTACCGCTCCAGGAGCTTAGTACCGCCTGCCTAGCGGTTGTTCGGGGACGGACCTTTTTGCGAAGACTTTCTTGACGGTGGTAGTGCCGTTGCACTACCAGGGGCCCAGCGGTAGTACCGCTGGAGCTCGGGTAGAGAGTGGGGGTAACGGTCTCATTCCTCCCCCCACTATATAAAGGGGGTCTTCTTCCTCCTTGGCCTTATCCATCCGTTGAGCTCTTGTTCTACCTCCATTGTTGACATTCTTAGAGCTTGATTACTCTCTATCCCTCCAATGATTCTTGCTTGTTCTTGAGGGAAAAGAGAGAGGAGATCTAGATCCACATTTCCACCAATCACTTTCTCCTCTATGTGAGGGGAACCCCTTGGATCTTGGTCTTGGAGTTCTTTGTGATCTCCTTGTTCTTCCTCTCATATTTCTCCATAGCTTTTGTTGTTGTGGAGGGATTTGAGTGTGAGGGACTTGACCACTTCGTGTGTTCTTGCCATTGCATTAGTTGCATCGGCATTGAGTTCTCCCGGTGATACGTGGGAGTGAGAAGTTGAGAAGCTTACTACCTTTGGTACTTAGTACCCTTGATATTGTTCTTCGTGGATGCTTTGGTGTCCTAGAAGCTTGGTGGTGTCTCGGAGCTCAATCATTGTGGTGTGAAGCTCCGGGCAAGCGTCGGGGTCTCCAATTAGGTTGTGGAGATTGCCCCGAGCAATTTGTACGGGTACCGGTAACCGCCCCCAAGGGTTGCCACGTGTACGGGTTCGGTGACCGCCCCCAAGGGTTGCCATTTGTACGGGTTCGGTGACCGCCCTCAAGGGTCCCTTAGTGGAATCACGGCATCTTGCATTGTGCGAGGGCGTGAGGAGATTACGGTGGCCTTAGTGGCATCTTGGGGAGCATTGTGCCTCCACACCGCTCTAACGGAAATTAGCATCCGCAAGGGTGTGAACTTCGGGATACATCATCGTCTCCCCGTGCCTCGGTTATCTCTTACCCGAACCCTTTACTTATGCACTTTACTTTGTGATAGACATATTGTTTATTGTAATATATCTTGCTATCACTTAGTTGTTTATCTTGCTTAGCATAAGTTGTTGGTGCACATAGGTGAGCCTAGTTGTTTGTAGATTTTGTGCTTGACATATTAAACGTTAGTTTTATTCCGCATTTGTTCAAGCCTAAACCTTAACTATTTTAAAGCGCCTATTCACCCCCCCTAGGCGACATCCACGTCCTTTTCAACCATGACACCCTACAACTGCCCCGCTACTGTCGATGCGAAGAAAGTCCGCGCTGACCCAGCGGAAGTGCCCGCAACACTGGAAGGCAGAAGTATCGGTTGGGTGCTTCATGCAAGCCCGAGCAAAACTGATGGATGCAAGAAGACTGAAATTGCCATTACATTCGCATACACACTCCGAACTGAGAAAACTCAAGCTTGTTGGATAGATAACGACAAGTACTATCTAACAACGGAAATAATAAGTGGCGGTAGAAAAATGCCAATGATATAGAGATGTGAAACCTCTATGAATGAAGAACTGGCAGAAACTCGAACATCGAAAACATCATAGAAGATGCATATGAACTCTGTTTTCGATGAACTCAAGCTTGTCATGCAGATGACATTAAGCTCTAAAACCCACATAGAGAAACACCAAATAAGAACCAAGAAAGATGATGCAAGGATGCAATGGTTTGATCTCTCTATGAACGATACGATCAATCTACTCACTTGAGAGCCCCCTTGATAGGACGACAATCGATCCTATAACCCGGTCTCCCAACAAACATCATGAGACTGAGAAAATAGAACCTACCAAGGACAAACCTTTTCCTTGCACATAAACCACATGAGCTAGATGACGACGATCTTGTCCTCCTCAAGTTGGACCACCTTTCTTGATTGTGATGGCTCGATGAAGACTAGTAGATTGCTCCCCCATTTTTCACTGTGGGTGAGCCACTATTCGGCACATCTTGACAAGTCCATTGTCACAACAATGGATGGCAAGCTTCAAGCATGATCTCTTCGTGATGGTCCACTTGAACTTGCATGCCGCAATCTTGATGACAATAACCACTTGATGTCATCCTTCATAGGTTGTATGAGATCTTCCTCTTGAGGCAAGCCCATGAAAACACACCTAACCCCACATAAAACTTTCACATAGACCATGGTTTAGTACACAAAGGGTAATGGACAATGCTTACCATGCCATGTGATCTCTTGTTCCCACTCGGTACATCTTGTATACTTTGTGTGTTGATTAACTTGATTCACTCGTTGAGTTAGTCTTGATCAACCTTGTATCTTGTATTCTCTAAGGCCAATATCTCGATAATCCCTTGAACAACACTTTGGTCAACACATAATCATATTCTAATAATCTTGAAACCAACCAATGGTCTTCAAGAAATTCCTATGGACAAACCCTTCAAATATAACTCAAGGCAATCATCAGTCCATAGGGATTGTCATCAATTACCAAAACCAACCATGCGACACCATGCTCTTTCACATGGTTCCCGAATGGTGGCAACCCACCAACAGAACTATGCGGTACTTCGTCCGGTAGAACCGTCAGTTGCACACCGTGGTGGTAGCTAAGTCTGGAGCGGTACAACCGCTCCAAAACCACCGGTAGTACTAGTTTTCCGAAGCCATCCGGAAACTACCAAACTATCACTGCCTAGTACCGAATTGGTACCTCGAAGCTGGTCACCCTTTAGCGGTACTAGATTAGTCCTTGGGGCGGTACAACCGCCTAGCGAGAGGGGATCACCCCTCTGGCGGTAGTTGCACCAGAGGTACTAGTCATGTCGATACAACCGGTCGAGCTAGCGATACAACTGCCCGACGTCTTCACAGAACACAACAGTGGATAAGGAGGCTCTCTCCTCAAAACGGAAATAAGTATGCGGGTGCAATATGAGTGTGTATGTGCTTTAATTCACCGAGTACCTCCTTAATAGTATGGATTTCCTACGACCAAAAGAAACAAAAGCGTCAGAAATGTCGTCTTCGATATTTTTCGTCCTGAGGGTTGGCCAACCGTCTTGTGCCACATTAGGTATACCTGTGTAGTTTGGACACACGGTTAGTCCGTAAATTTCATTGTCATCAACACGAATCGCTTAAGATGGAAAATGCTCTTACAAATAGGGAAATCATAGGAAGTGAGATGACATGTATCTCAATTCCTACAAGAAAAGATATGTCATGTTGATGCATATGGTAGAAAAAATTTCATTGAGTCTAGGCTATTACTTTCTTTTAAATGTGAAGGATTGATTCATATCCTACATATAGAAATAGGAACCCATTCTTACAAACCAAATGGCTTAAAAGAAAATTTTGCTTTCAAAATCCTATCCTACAGAATTCCTTCAAAAGTCCTACATACCAAAGGAATTTAAATGGTAAATTTAGTTATAGAAAGGATGACAATTTCTTTTAATGGTAAGAAGGCAGTAATGCATAGGATAGTATGGTCAACAATAATCCAATTTAGAGCAGAGACTCATATACACCCGATGAACAGTAAAGTAAAAAAATAGTTAAAAATGAAAAAATATATTATTCTTTTTTGCAAGTAACCTGCTTCAGTGTGCGAGGTGCGTTCAAAAATCATAGGTAAACGACATTAGTGGAGCTCGTGGCAGAAAAAAGACAAAATCGGATATGAATAGTGCTTTTATTCAAACTTTCTCACATGGACAAAATTTGTCTTTTTGGCAGGAGCCCGTGTCCAAACTTCATCAAATTGGCACGTGCAAGATGCATTCGACCATCATGCACCACATTTTTCCGAATGTTTTGAATTTTTCTGCTATTTTAAACAATTTTACTGTTTTCCCATGGGAGCATCTTCACATGGGTGCAGCATCATGTCCGAATTTTATGATAATATGCTTCGGACTTGCTTTTCGGATGCAAAACATTTGATATGGTCTTCGGTGGCTGGATCCGACAATAGCGGTGCTTGTACCTTCAGGACTTTCCTAAAGGCGTTGCTTTTGGGCAACCATTTTGGAAGTTATTATTTACTCCCTCCATTCCTTGATATAAGGTGTATAGGATTTTGAGAAAAAAATCCAAAATATAAGGTGTATTGCGTTGGGTCACTTGTTTGGATATTTATTTTAGGGATTTGATTACATTTCCTTATATCAGGCAAGCTCCTCTATTTTCTGATGTCAATTAGTCAGGTGTAATCTCAGCCAAAACTTATGAAATCTTCCCTCTAGGTGCATTCTTTAATTTCCGTGCCAAAAACTATACACCATATATTTAGGAACACAGGGAGTAGGTGTTTTCCTTGGAGAAGTAATTTTGTTCTCAAGAGTAGTGGTAGATGCCTTTCATTTTCATTTCTTCTTCCCTTTTTGTTGTTGTGTGAATTCTCGACAATGTAGTTGTAGAGGTAGCCAGGGTATGTTTATTATCATCTTGATACTAATATATTATCCTTTATTAAAATCCCCACTACCAAAATTTAATAAATGCAACACTATAACTTTATGCCACTAATTTTATTTCTGTTGTACCGTTTTAACTCGGGGTAGCACCAAATATATGTTATGTCAAAAGAAGTGAGTCAAACTTGGGTGGTTTTCGAGCTAGAGAATTTTGGAATTGATGTGTCACAAAATTTATTCGTTAAGCAAGTAATCCAAAAATTGCTTTAAAAATCTGACATCAGATTTTTAGCCATGGCAAATGGAACGTTTTTACAGAAAACTTAGTTGTCGCAAGGATGGTAATGTTCTTTTAGAAAGAAAAACTGGATGACGGTGTTCTGTAGTAACCATGGCAAATACTGATAAAAACTGAATTTTGACAGAATTTGCCATGCTTGGTAAAGGGATTGTCATCCTTGCGGCAATTAAATTTGCCATAAAAATAATTTGATATCTCATGACTAAAAATCTGACAACCTGTTTGTAGTGAAGTGTTTTTTTGTCGGTCAAGTACATTAGCTAGTCGATCAAAAAGGATCAGAACACCGAATGCGTTCCCTCTTTTTTTTTGGACAGCTAATAGGCTGTATTCCTCGAACAGGTTGTGTTCCATTGTACTCCCTCAGTTTTCTAAATATAAGTCTTTTTAGAGATTATATTAAAGGACTACATACGTATGTATATAGACATACTTTAAAATATAGATTCATTCATTTTGCTTAATATGTAGTCATCTAATGAAATATCTTAAAAGACTTATATTTAGAAACGGAGGAAGTAGTACGCAGTTGTTAAAAAATCAAAAAAAGTTTTTATTCCGTTTCCAAAAATAAATAAATCCAAAGGAATAAATAAAAGAAGAAGTTGCGATGTCTCCTCTGATGTTGTCTCGGTGGGGGAGGGAAAACTTGACGAGGAAACGTTCTTCCCACTAGGATAATAGATAAATCCGGTCATATACAGCTCCACGTGATCCGATGTACACCCACAGTACTACCGTAATGCCCAAAGATCTCAAGACGATACACACGACGATTGACTTGGGAAATCGAATGTTGTTTGTGCTTAGCACTAGCACGCCATGCCCATGCGCGTTCGTTTCATGATCTGCACAATCGATACCATGTCAACGAATCAAGCAGCGTTAACAAACAGCGCGTGCGCCCATTTGCAAATTTAAGATTCGCAAGTCGTGAGAAGCAAGAACCCTTTTGGCAAACACCCAAAGAATATACCCTATATGAAAAGCATGTGTTGTAGCTTGGTTTAGATCCTGTCGAGGTTGCTCGAGGAATCGTGCAATGTTTAAGTAGGTTCCTTCCAAGGGCACATCAGTCGCAAGAGGAAAATTCAGAGCTGCTGGCACCATCCAGGCTGGTGAACTTGTTGGGAACTACTCACTGTACAACCGTTGCCGGATCCACGGTAGACCAGATCGATACCTCCCTCTCAAACTGAAGTTTGAAGTATAGTTTGAGTTTAGTAGTCTATGGGCCATTTCCAGAACGTTGGATAGGTTCGTTGTGCACCATTTTTTTAGGGCCGTTGTAGCTTTATAGACTGGTTTTTTTTTCTTACATACACACATCCCTATGAGTATCTCGGTAAACCGTCTTGAGATTGACCAACCACAAACGCCTCTGGATGGAAATGTGTCTTTTCATTGAATGAACCTCGCTGAAAAGACTAGAATAAATGTACAAAATACGTATAGAGGTGTGAAGTCCAGGACTTATACCTGATGGTCTGATTACACCATAAAAAACCTAACCGTGTGAGTTACGCTTAGTTTGTGAACGGTTTTATTTTTGATGTACTATTTAATGTTGTTTTTTAGAAGGCTAATATATTTTTCATTCCCAAATCATATTTGCTGGAACTATACCTTCGTTAAGTCCAAAACTATATGATTTATACCCTAAAGTTAATAAAACGGGGCTAATGTAGCCCTTGAGTGGTTTTGCGTCACCGTTAGGGTGGTTTTGCACCTGAGTTTTTGACTTGTAAAAATATCCCTACGTTGTCATTCGTCCATATGGCGCTTGCCATTCCAGCTCACTGAGTATATTGAAGATCTCCGCTCACCTTTCTCCGCTCTCTTTCTTTCTCCCTGCATTGCCTCACGTGCAGCTTCGCCAAACATAGAACGCACACTCATGACACCAAGCCACGCGAGTGCAGGACAAGCCATAGGCTTAGCAATCCTAGCCATCCCCGAGCGCATAGGCCGGTAATAGTAACATAATTAGCTCACCTTCCTCCGTTCTCACTAGTAGAAAAAGGGGCTTCCGTCCCAGCTCAATTTACACATTAGTCCCGGTTCCATTATGAACCGGGACTAATGATAGCATTAGTCCCGGTTCGAACGGCAAGGGTGCCGGTCGGTCATTAGTTTCGGTTCAAAAAAGACCTTTAGTCCCGGTTCGTGTCTCGAACCGGGACTAAAGGGTTTGGAGGCTTTAGTCCTGGTTCGTGTCTTGAACCAGGACTAAAGGGTAGACCTTTAGTCCCGGTTCGAGACACGAACCGGGACTAAAGGGGTTTTGTATTTTTTTTCCTGTTTTTAAATTTTATTTCTGTTTGTAGTTTCTGTTTTAAATTGCTTATATCTTTTAGGATATTTAATTTTCTTTGAGTGATTCTTTTTGCATTAGATTCAAAATTTTGTCTAGTTTCTGTTTGTGCAATTAGTTTTTAAATTTGAATGGTTTAAATTTGAATTTGTTCAAATTTTCTTCAAACCCAAATTATGAATAACTTGAGTTTACAAATAGTTTTTAATTTAATTCTTTTTCTCCTAGTCATCTGTTAGATTGTTATCACAGTAAGATTTATTTGGTTATTTTTAGAATAATTTAAATTTGGATTTTAATTAAAACAATATTGTTTTGCTTATATAGTTGTTTTAGTCATTTAATTGTTGTTTTTTATTATTTTTAGTTAGTACTTTCTGTAGATTTTGTTATAGTATGGTGCATATTGAATGCATAAAAAGTCTGGAATTAAAATCATTTTAATAAAATGCCTTTGTAGCAGATGGGTTTTCGTCTGAAACCTTGATACTTCGAAGGATGATCCAGTTTGTACACGAAGTGCATCCAGTTTTTATCGCAACTCTCTCAACTTTTTAGCACATGCCATGTGGGTGAAACTATGATACCATGCCAACTTTCAACCTTTTCAGAGTTCATTTGTAGTGCTTTTCAATTTCAGGGTCAATTAGCTCAAAAAAGTAAGTAAATGCATGAAAAATACCAAATGAAGTCAGAAAATATTGAAAATTTATGATGTGGCTTTAAATGGTGTATTTTAAACACACAAAAAGTATGGAGTTCAAATAAGTTCAAAAAATGAAATCCCTTTGCAATAGACGAGTTTTCGTTCGAAACCCTGATACTTCGAAAGAGATTGTTCATTTAGTACACGAAGTGCATCCAGTTTTTGACGTAACCCTCTCAACTTTTTAGCACATGCTATGTGGGAGAAATGATGATACGATGCCAAGTTTCAACCTTTTCATAGTTCATTTGTCAGGCTTTTCAATTTCAAGGTCATTTAGCAAATGAAGTTATAAAGGGTCGAAATTTAGGATGTGGTTTTGAATGGTTTATATTGAATGCACAAAATGCATAAAATGTCTGAAGTTGAAATAAGTAAAAAAATAAAATATCTTTCTAGCAGATGGGTTTTTGTCCGAAACCGTGATACTTTGAAGGAGATGGTCCAGTTTGTACACGAAGTGCATCCAGTTTTTGTCGTAACCCTCTCAACTTTTTAGCACAAGCTATGTGGATGAAATGATGATACCATGCCAAGTTTCAACATTTTCAGAGTTCATTATAGTTCTTTTCAATTTCAGGGTCATTTAGCTCAACATAGCAAATAAAGTTAGAAATGGTTAACTCTAGCTTGGTTAACCTTAGTTGTGATTCTGGCGGGGACGGTGCTAGCAAATGTAGTCGACGGGTATGATTGGACTCTTGGCTAAAGGGGGATTCTGAAATTTTCAAACTCTACCCTCCCAGGACCGTCTTTTTTAGTTTTGTACTCCCTCCGTCCCAAAATAAGTGTCTCAAGTTTGTACTAGCTCTAGTACAAAATTGTACTAAGCTTGAGACAGTTATTTTGGGACGAAGGGAGTAAAAAATAAACAAAAATGCTAAAATCTTCAAAAAATAAAATCCTTTGAGATGTAGTTAGGTTTTAGTGCCTAGTTGGTATACAAATTTTGAGATATGAATTTTGTCCGTTTTTTCAAAAAAGGGAAAAATGTAAAACGGCCATAACTTTTACATATGACGTCAAAAAAAAAGTTTAATATATCAAAAAAAACTAGAGAAAATTGGGAATCGATTTCACCGGGGCTTGCCCGGTGAAGTTTTCTCACATGCTCAAAATTCCAAATGTAAAAAAAGTTATGGCAAAAAGAAGTTTTTTCTACAAAAATAAGAAAAAATAATTTATTTGAAATCTTTAGGTTGTTTTCATTAAAATTCACTATTATTATTACTTATTTTGTTTATTTTAATAATTGTTTGAATTCAAAAAAATAAATCATGTGACATGACATCAAACCGTAGGTTGTTTAGGATTGATAGCTTACTATTGTCAGGAGAAAAACAAGTGCAGACTTGGCAACTAGGGGCGATAGAACGAGGAAGTTAAGTTAGACGATTTGAAATGAGTAATCTACGCTAGAGGAGTGAGGATGGGTGATTAGAGATTAAATTGTCAAATAAATCAAAGATTTAAAAATTTAAATAAAACATAAAAACAAATCAAAGAATATTCAAAAATAAAATTTGAAAAGTACATAAAAAAGGTACATTTTTGGGTCAAACAAACAAAATAAACACACGGATCCTTTAGTCCCGGTCCGTATTAAGACCTGGGACTAAAGGGCCTGCCCGTGAGGGCGCTCCGAGGCGCCCACGTGGAGCACCTTTGGTCCCGGCTTGGAACAGGGCCGGGACTAAAGGTTAGGCCTTTAGTCCCGCCCCTTTAGTCTCGGTTGGTGAACCGGGACTAAAGCCCCTTACGGGCCGGGACTATAGGCCGTGTCCCCACTAGTGTCTCTTTTTTTCTCCCTGTGTTAGCCTCACGTGCAGCTTCACCAAACATAGGACGCACATTCGTGACTAGGGATGAAAATGGAGCGGAAACGAACGAAACTAAGTGTTATCACATTTATTTTCGTATTGCTTTGTAGAAGTGGAAACAAATACAAAAATCCGAAAATGAATACGGAAACAGATATTATCAAAAACACACACGGAACAAATACAGAACGGATACAGAAACAGAACTGGGCATTGACCGAAACTTGAAAACTCCTTGAATCATAAAGTAATACACACAACAAAAAAATTAATCAATTGTTAACATGGCTACAAAATATATTGATCATGTTAGCAACATATTCTAGTATTGTAGTAGTACGTGACAATTATGTATAGGGTCTAGTTAAGTATTGTATATGATAGCATAAGTTGGGCCTCAAATGATCCATTATCCTCATTGTGTTATTGTGTCTTATTTGATGGTTGAAATACAAAGTAGCCATAGTCCTATAATAAAAAAATAGGAAATTCCATATTCATGGAAACGGGAAGTTTCATTTTTACGTATGTTCCACCGAAAAACACTCTTTCATTTTTGTGTCCGTTTTTACATTAAAATTTTCATTTCCTTCTCCGTTTTGCAAATTTTCATTTCCGCTTTCATATTTTCTCTCCATTTCCATTTTTCCTCCGGAAAAGCGAAAAGTTTCCACTCCATTTCATACCTAACTCGTGACACCACGTCACGCGAGCACACGACAAGCCATAGGCTTAGAGCATCTCCAACGAGACCTGTCAAACCCTCCTCAAACATCCGGGCAGGCCGCTTAATCACTGACCGGTCATGAAAAAGCGATCCAAACGGACCCTTTAAATCGGCGTCAAACGCCCAGGCTGACCGGCGCCCCTCATTTTCAGCCCAAATATGGGACGAATATGGGGAGCCCGGGTGCGCCCACGCATGCCCGCCTAGCCCGCACTAGCTCACGGTGGCCCGCGTCTACCGCATATATATTCGTCCCCATCCGCTTGTCGGACAAAACCCTAGCCACTTCACTTCACTCCCATCCACTCCCCTACGCCACCCAAGCTCACCTCCGGCATGGCGGGCAGCGGATCTAAGTCCTTCACCTCCAGATCCATCGACCACGAGCTCGTCCCACGCGGCCCCGAGGAGGAGATGGACGTCCGGCTTGCGTTCCGCCTCACTCGGAAGGCGGCCACACGACGACAGTGCTCGTACTCGCAATACTGGGAATCCATTGCGTCCGCAAAACCGATGCTTGGATCCGGCATTGTTGCCTAACCGGAGGGGGTGCGGTCCGTCTGGCGTCCGAACGCCGTGGCGGAAGCGCAACCCCTCCGTTAGCGTGCTGAGCATGAAGCGCAACCCCTCCGTTAGCGTGCTGAGCATGAAGCGCAACCTCATCGGGCACGGGATGTTGTGGAGGCCCTTGCGACGATGGATGTTGGAGAGGCAGAGTCACATTCTCTCGTGCCCCGTAGGGTGCACCAGTTCGGGCGAGGCAACCGCGTCGTGGTGGACGTCGGCTCCTCCTAGGAAGGGTCCGTCATCGACCTCACGTAGACTGACACCGTCCGGGATACGTGCTCCGACGAGGAAGAGTAGGGCATGTGAGACGGCGGGAGCTCGACTCCCGTGAGCCGTCTAGTGTCCCATGTCCTACTCTACCTCACCGACGACCGGACCGACAATGTGAGGGGCGCAACCAGCCGCCGGACATGGGCACGACGGAGCCGTACGAGCTCCGCTTTTTTATTATGTTGCATGTAATAGTATGGATTTGAGGTATTCGGATGTAGAATGCATTATTTGAGACATGACCGGTTAGTGTCCGCGGACGCATTTGAGGGGCTCGATTTGCAAGGTCCGGGTGTAGATGCTCTTCGCAATCCTAGCCATCCCCAAGCACATCTCACCCCCCCCCCTCTTGAGCTTTCCCGTCTCTCTATTACTCCTCTCGAGTCAACCTGACAGTCGGGTCGGCCCTACCCATGGGTCTCAAATTGGACCCATGCCCAAACCCGATGGGTCAGCCGACCCAATCAGGCACCCATCGGGCACACACGCAATAGCACACGAACAACGACCTAGTCAATTTATAAGGAGCTCCTATTCGCCGCTCGTTGTGGCGAAAGGTGCAGGCTTCGTACAGGGTCGACGAACGGCTGGGCCGGCCCACTAAGTTATACAGCGGGATGAAAAATGAAAGCTAGAAGTGAAGGATAGCACGATGCCAGGATTCGAAGGCGAGACGTGTTGCTTACGACTGTGACCTCATATTCACTACACCAGACTAATTTTACTGTATCGCAGCGCGTGACCTAAAAGTATTAACATAGAGAGTTTGAACAGATATTGTGGCCAACCAGAATTAAATACTATGGTGATATTTTTATTTCCAAAAATAGTGTACTTTTTTGAAGTCTATATTTGTAAAATCTGCAAGCGTTTTTAAAATTTCTGAAAAAAATCGGCAACAAAATATTTTTTGGAAAACAACAACAAAAGTGAAAACATGAAAGTATTTTTCGAAATTATGAACAATTTTTACAAAATTAAGAAAATATAAATTTCCCGCCGACATGATTTGTGTACAAATGTTTAGAAAATATTTTTCTTAAGTTCCCAAACATTTTAAATTTCTGAAAAAAATTTAAAAATGCAAACATTTTTCGAATTGGTAAACATATTTTGAAACACGTAAATTTTCTGAATGCGTGAACTATTTTTGAAAAACGGGATTTGTTTTTTGAAATCCTTGAGCAGTTTTTATAAAATGGGATTGATTTTCGAAAAAGGGCACAGTTTTTTAAATCCTTGATTTTTTTTGTAAAACAGGCACAATTTTTGAAAAACGGGAACATTTTTTTGAAATCCTTCACCATTTTTTTAAAACGGGAATGATTCTTGGAAAAGGGAACAATTTTTGAAATCCTAGAAAACTTATAAAACAAGGAACATTTTTTTAAATCCTTGATTGTTTTTTGAAAATCCAGAACATTTTTTGAATTTACGAAAAAAGTTTGACAAACAAAACACATTTTTGAAATTGGAACGGTTTTTGAAAATTAAGAGCAGTTTTTGAACACAAACTTAGCTTAAAATCTGAACAAAACTGTGATATTCTGGATATTTTTTTAAAATAGCAAAAAATTCTTCAAAATACCGAACATTTTTTGGAACTCTCAAACATTTTTTGAAGTTATGAATGGTTTTGAAAAACGGCAACTATTTGAAATTTGAAATATTTGTTTAAAAAGGAAAACCATATCTCGAATTTGAATAACAATTTTAGAAAATCCAGAACATTTTTTGAAAATCCCGAACCCTTTGTGAGACTCCAGAACATTTTTAAAGTAAAAGCATTTTTCAAATTTGACGAACAATTTAATAAAATCCCGAACAATTTTTGTAAATTTAGAATATTTTTTGACAAAGCAGAAACATTTTTAAAATTTGAAGAACAATTTATGAAAATCCTTTTTTAAACCCAGATTATTTTATGAAAATCCAAAATATTTTTTGAAAAAAGGAAAAACATTTTTAGCATTTGAAGAACGTTTTTTTGAAAAACCTAAACATGTTTTAAAAATCCAGAACATTTTTTGAAACAAAAGTAAAAAATAAAAAAAGAAACAGAAAAGCAAAAAGGAAAAAGAAAGCAAAAAATCGGTTCAGAGAACCTTCAAAAAAAAATTCCAAAACCGAAAAAGCAACCGAGATCCTTTAGGAGGTTCCTAAAACCCGAATCACTACAACCCGATAAATGGGTCAGCCCATTTAAAATTGCTCCCCTCTGCGTCACCGCTTTGTACAAAGCAGCGAATAGGAAATTCCCAATTTATAGCCTTTGCTCCTGATAAATCGCGAGTGGACATGCAACCACGCGAGGTCAGAATCACGCCAGCCCGTTCCCACGTGATTCATGCAATTCAAATACATCAAGCCTGTATAATGAGTTCCATCGACAGTATACAAGTTGTATAGCTTGTTTATTATCTATGAACACGTCACGAGATGACACCACAAGGCATGGTCGTGCATTGAAACAAGATGCGCATTGAGTACATGTCAGTCCTAGTGGCTATCTGCACCACACTCCCCTCACTCGGTTTAAAGTCCAGTTTGCTTTTTTCTCTTGCACAACCATTCTTGTTCGTGCTCACTCTCCATTCCTCGGTCTGTCCGGAGTTCACAAGCATCTGTTCATACATGTCCCAGCGCAACGCCACACCACCTCCATCAGTGTGAAAGCCACGAGCTTGGCCGGTGCTTATGGATAGCTGGATGTCATGCTGTAAGTTCTACATCGATTTTCTCTCATCCATCCCGTGTACACATTCCGACTAATTAAGAAAAGTTCGGTGCATGTAGGAGGATGAGTTCAACTTCTCCTTCAACATTACGAATTAATCAAGTTTTCCAGTAATATCTAACCATGATAATCTCCTGACAAAGACTAGTTGCACACATAAAACATCGAAAGCACATAAATATATAGCCATGATAAACTCCTGACAAATTAATCAAGATTCATCCATGATACAATTCCCACATGTTGCCGACATTCCTTGAAATGTTTGCCACCCCCGTCGTAAATGCATGGCACGCAATCAAGGAACCCTGGAATGATTAAATCATCATTTATCATAGATGAACCTCCATCTCCCACGATCCCCTAGAACAGTCTAAACGAGAATATCCACTAAAACCTCTCACATGCCAATACCACAAATCAAAAGAAAGAAACTTAACTCAACACTAATGCCATGCCAAAGGATCTAAATTAAAGGATCGAATTGAGTTTGAAGCTTTGTACTTACGTTCCCGCTGAACCCATCTCGCTTGGTGTCGAGCCTACCTGAATAGCCAGGAAGAACCTTCGAATCAGGGAAAACAGACAACTCTAACGTTCCCCTTGAGCACCCCAATGCCGGACTCCCCTTAAAAATTTCTGACATGCTAAGGGCTGGACAAGATCAACGTGTTCAGTCCTAACAAAATAAACAAAGGACTCTAGATAGAGTATAGTGTCGATACGTTAGCCTGTTAATCTTCATTTCTACTGAAGCCATCTCCTCTTGTTCCTTTGCTTTTCCACATGGCACAGCTTGAAGAAAAAAATAGAGTCCACACCACGAGCGAGGCCGGTGCTTATGGATGATTGCACATGTCGAGAGCAGTTATAATATACCCGACCTATGAGAGGAGCCGCTACCAGTGAGTGGCGAATCTTGGAAGCAAATGAAGGAGAGCCTGTCGAAGCCCCCCTCCTAGATTCGCCGCTGCTACCAGCCAAGCCGGTATTCATACGAATATAAATGGCGTCTGGCCCACTCATGTGAGGTATTCCACAACATATTTCCGTGCGACCATGAATAATGCGTCAGGTATTGAGCAATGCCCTATATTAAATAATAATCACGATGTGCTTGCAGACGTTCGGGATTTCGGTAGCGCATTACCATCATGTCTCAAAAATCCGTGTCCCTCTTGCTCCTCCCTTCCTTGCTACCTTGGCGAGGTGGTACTAATTCATTATGTGAATGCACCAGCGCATATGTAGCTAGTCTTATTTGCATGGGCCGACAGAAAAGGAGCAGCAAGGGCTTGCTACTGCTACCGCTACTGCTAGCGTGCTAGCGTCTTGCACAGGGCCGGCCCACACGGCGGGGCAACGGGGCGACCGTCCTGGGCCCGTGGGAGGTAGGGGCCCCGACCCAAGTATTAGTACAGTCCATCATGTAGGTAGATCGATCTCCTCCAGTTCGGCTCCTCTCCAGTCTCCTCGCCTCCTCTCCCAATTTCTCCAATCCGAAAGAAAAATGTCGTCGCTTTCGTGCACTTCCTCGAGGCAGAGAAAAGCACCGTTGTTCCTGTGCATCCTTTAATGGAGATCAACGATGCTATTCCTTTCCCCAATAATCTCTCTTTTCGTCCTCAATGTTCCCCATCAAGTAGACATTGGAGCCTTGGAGGAATCACCGCATCATACTCCCTCCTCCCCCTAATCGATTAGTACTCTTTTGATTCACTGTTAAATAGCCCGGCTCCCCAGCTCTGGTTTCTCCTTGCAGCGCTCCTTTGAACTCTTCTGTTTGCCCATATTCAGGAGCAACCAGCGCAGGTACATCTTCACGCTCCTGTGTTTGCCTGTTCTTCAAAGTCTTCAAAGCTCCATTGGCAGGATCGAGGGATGAGAAGGGGGAACGGGGAATGAGTGTGCAGCCTTGCAGATCTGGGAAGCTACATCAACAATTCCACGGCAGTTCAAGCCATATGCCCATATTCAGGTGCTGTCGTTATCTGTATTGACTGTTTTTCTGCATTTGTTTGGTGACATGTCTTCTAAAAAAAGTTTTCCTGTTTTGCAGGTGAGATGGTCTTTTTGTGCCACTTAGAAGAGCGGTCTTTTGTAGAACTATAATGTTTTCATACAACGATGATGTAGTTCTGTTGACCATTACGAATAAATAATTCGTGGCTTGTGTTTTTTTTGTAAACATCAATCTATGTTATGTACTGATTTACTTTTGAAATATAATATATTTAAAAAAAAAAAATTGTTTATAAGGACCCAATTTTGTTGTCTCGCCCCAGGGCCTCCAATGTGTACGGACCGGCCCTGGTCTTGCAGTACTATTTGGTTCTGTGATCTAGTAAATCAAAGTCGACTGTGTATTGAGTGGCTAGAAAACGGCAGCAGCGAGTGAACCATATTTGTCTAAAGAAAGCAGTGAGCCTTATGTAGTATACAGAAATAATTTAGCAGTGCAACACCAGATCACATAGTTTAGGGTCTTGTTATACCGAGACCCACATGTCCACATGTCAATTAATCGGGCAACCCATTGAACGACCCACAGGCAGGACTTTATGCCCATACCCAATTCATGATTAATCAGGTTATCCATCGGGCTTATCCATGGGTAAAGATAACGACCCATACCTTATCCATTCGGGTCTGATGCCTATGGACAGCCGACCGAGTTGACTCTTGAGCCCTTCGCTGTTCCAATTTGACCCGAGGGCCGCGCTCATGGGTCGGATTGCCGGGTTGACTCTTGAACCCTTCGCTATTCCAGTTTGACCCGAGGCCTCTTCCTTCGCCATCTCCAATGGAAAATATTGTTGTAGCCGCCACCGATGTTATCGAACCCCTCGCGCGTGTACGCGCTCGTGCATGTAGCTCCTCCTATGCCCTTATAACCTACTTCATGCTTCAATTGCAGGAGAGGTGGTCAATATCGCGTTTGATAGGTGCCATGAAGACTGCCGCGTCGTCCGCATAAAGCGAGGTTCGTAGAAGAACCCCATGGCCACGAAATTTATGAAATAGCCCTCTACTAGCCGCCACCTCGAGAATTCTTTGGAGTGGGTCGATTGCGATCACAAATAGCAAGGGGGACAGAGGATCCCCCTGCCGAAAGCCCTGGTCATGGAAGATGCGGCTGCTAACGACGTCGTTAAGAAGTATCCGCGAGGAAGAGGAGCAAAGTAGGGCAGATATCCAATCTCGAAAAATGCTGAGGAATCCCCTACGGCGAAGGAGGTCGATGATATACTCCCACTTGACTGAATCAAATGCCTTACGAATATCCAACTCAAAGAGAAGCGAATGTGTTTTGCACTTGCGGAGCCTCCGTGCGAGGTTCCTCACATACATCCTTCCTCTTTTCGGCGATGTCACTGGTCTAGCCACCAACTTTCACAAGAGCTCGATGGTCCCGATCCATTGTGGGCGCATCAACCTGTCGTACATCCTTCAAAACCTTCTGGCGGCGCGTGGATCCTTCCCCATAAAATACTTAGGCCTTCCGCTCTCTGTGTGGCAGCTCACGAAGGTGCACTTTCATTTCCTTGAGGATAAGGCGGTGACAAAGTTGGTCCCTTTGGACGGGAAAAACATCACGTCTATTGGATTCAGCGCCTTGGTCAAGTCGTTGCTTGCCTCCCAAGCCATCTACTTCATCACTACCCTTGTCGTCCCTCCAAGCAATCTTGAAAATCTCAACAAGCTTGAGCGAGCGTTCCTTTGGGAAGGAACGAACAAGACCACGGGGGCCAAATGCAAGGTTCATTGGGACACCATTTGCCCCCAATCACCAATGGGGGTCTTGGTGTGCTAAACACACAGAAATTTGCTAGGGCGCTTAGGCTTCATTGGATTTGATTTGAGTTGAAGGAGCCAACTAAGCTGTGGGTTGGCATGGGAAACCCATGTGGTGATGCAGACTACAACTTCTTCTATGACTCATCAACTATTATCGTGGGCAATGGTGCACGCACTCCGTTTTGGGACTCTCCGTGGGTGCACAACCGCAAACCCATGGATTGCCCCCCCCCCATCTATGCGACGTCAACGGGGAAGAATTGGAAGGTGCATGAAGCACTAAAGGATGGTGCTTGGGTTAAAAAGATCAAGATGCCGTCCAACTTCTCCATAGAGCACTTCAGGCAATTTCTCGAGCTTTGGGCCATGATACGTCTCCAACGTATCTATAATTTTTGATGGTTTCATGCTATTATCTTGTCAAACTTTGGATGTTTTGCATGCCTTTTATATATTTTTTGGGACTAACTTATTAACTCGGTGCCAAGTGCCAGTTCCTGTTTTTCCATGTTTTTGACCCCTTCCAGAGGAGGATTTTGAACGGAGTCCAAACGGAAGGAAACTGCCAAAAAGATTTTTTCCGGAACAGAAAAAGATCGGAGAGCTGGAGAATCAGGGCAGGGGCCCACCAGGGACCCCACAAGCCCTCATGGCGCGGCCAGGGGGGAGGCCGCGGCCCCCTGGCTTGTGGGCTCCCTGAGGCCCCTTTGCCCTAGGTTTTGCGCCTATATATCCCCAAAAATTCCACAAAAAATCGGGAGATCATCGAAAGTACTTTTTTGCCGCTGCAAGCTTCTGTCTCCACAAGATCCCGTCTAGGGCACGTTCTGGTGCCCTGCCGGAGGGGGGATTTGGACACGGAAGGCTTCTTCATCAACACCATGACCTCTCTGATGATGAGTGAGTAGTTCACCATAGACCTACGAGTCCATAGCTAGTAACTAGATGGCTTCTTCTCTCTCTTGGATCTTCAATACAAAGTTCTCCATGATCTTCATGGAGATCTATCCGATGTAATCTTCTTTTGCGGTCTGTTTGTCGAGATCCGATGAATTGTGGATTTATGATCAGATTATCTATGAATCTTATTTGAGTTTCTTCTGATCTCTCTTATGCATGATTTCATATCCTTGTATTTCTCTTCGAGTTGTGGGTTTTGTTTGGCCAACTAGATCTATGATTCTTGCAATGGGAGAAGTGCTTGGTTTTGGGTTCATACCGTGCGGTGACCTCACCTAGTGACAGAAGGGGTAGCGAGGCACGCATCATGTTGTTGCCATCAAGGGTAAAAAGATGGGGTTTTCATCATTGGTTTGATATTATCCCTCTACATCATGTCATCTTGCTTAAGGCGTTACTCTGTTCGTTATGAACTCAATACACTAGATGCATGCTGGATAGCGGTCGATGTGTGGAGTAATAGTAGTAGATCCAGAAAGTATCAGATTACTTGTCTCGGACGTGATGCCTATATGTATGATCATTGCCTTAGATATCGTCATGATTTTGCGTGTTTTTATCAATTGCTCGACAGTAATTTGTTCACCCACCGTGATATTTGCTATTCTAAGAGAAGCCTCTAGTGAACACTATGGACCCCGGGTCTACTCCACACCATATTTTCAGCCTTACACTTTTTACTTCGTTGCACTTTCCGCCTTCAGATCTCACTTTGCAAACAATCTTGAAGGGATTGACAACCCCTTTGAAGCGTTGGTGCAAGATCGTTTGTGTTTGCGTAGGTACTCTGGACTTGGCGAGACCCTCCTACTCGATCGATACCTTGGTTCTCAAACTGAGGGAAATACTTTTGTTGCCGTAGCAGGCCACCATTAGGGATTTCCACCTACAAGAGGATATTGACGATGTCATTGTTAGGAAGCAGTCTGCTAGTGGCCTCTACACGGCGGAGTCTGCCTACAAAGCGCAATTTCTTGGCCTAGTTCACTCTCCCTTGGAGCATGCAGTGTGGAAAATCTGGGCTCCACCCAAGGTAAAGTTCTTTACTCTGCTGGCCATCCAAAATAGAATCTGGACTGCCGATCGATTGGCCAAGCGTGGTTGGCCAAACTCTGGCCCTTGCCCTTTATGCATGCGTGAGAATGAATCGGTTGACCATCTCTTCTTCAAATGCCGGTTCACCATTCGAATATGGGTCTTGATCAAGGTGTGGCTACAACTCATTCACATTGATACCTCCACTTGGCCCTTGAGGCATTCCACCTTAGATTGGTGGCTTGGATTGATTGATGCTTCCATCCCTAACTGGAAGGCCATGGCCTCGCTCACCATGCTCACTACGTGGACAATCTGGAACAAGATAAACACACGGGTCTTCCGCAACAAGGCTTCTCCACCCACGGTTATTCTTAGCAGCATCAAAAGGGAGGCATCACTTTGGGTCGTCGCCAGAGCAAAATAACTAGGGTCCATCATGCTGATATGTCCCAGACGTATCTATAATTTCTGCTTGTTCCATGATCTTTTGGGTGACATTGTTATATGTTTTGCTACACTTTTATATCATTTTACACATATTTGGACTAACCTACTAAATCAGTGCATACCGTGCCAGTTTCTGCCTGCTCATGTCTATTTTGCAGGGGCTTTTACCCAATTTTACGAAGACCGAAAAAATCCAGACAAATATATATAAAAATCAGCGAAATAGAAGCTTTGGGATCACCGAAGGAGCGCCACACGGAGTCCAGGGGCCTCCCAGGCGGCCTGCTGGCACGGCCAGGACCAAGGCCATGCCAGGAGGTCGCCTGGGTGGGTCCCACCTCCTCCGGTGCCCTCCTTTGGCCTATATTTAGAGATCCGTGATGAAACCCTCGCAGACTTTCTCGAATCATGAATTTCTCCATCGTTCCGCCGCCGCAGCGCTTCCAAGATCGGGAGCGTCAGGAGACCTCTTCCCGACGCCATGCCGGAGGGACGATTGACCTCCGGGAGCTTCTCCACCGCCATGGACGCTTCCCGGACGTGCCGTGATTAGTCCTCCTTGGACCATGAGTCCATGACCAGTAGCTATGTGATGTATTCTCTCCAATCTTGTGCTTCAATGGTTAGTCCTTGTGAGCTGCCCTACATGATCAAGGCTTCTATGTAATTCTCTTGCTTTTGCTATGCTCGGTTTGTTGGGATCCGATGGGTTATGACATTATGTTCAGATTGTTATGAGTTATATATTTGATTATCCTTTTATATTATGTTCCTTAGTTATTCTTGCATGTTCTCCGTTGCTTTTTATTGCTTTGGCCAAGTAGTAGATCGTAACTCCAAGAGGGAGTGTTATGCATGATTGTTGGTTCGGACACATCGATTCTAGCTTGAGTGACAAAAACATGAGACTAGGGGATGTGCTTGTTGCCACCAAGGAGAAAACAACGGTGCTTGTGACCAAGGTTGGAAGGATTGTTTACCTTACGCATAGTTCGTTAACGTAGTTGTCCGTTGCTTTGAGTTTACACTTTGGGTGGGGCTCACAACTTAATACCGGAGAGATGTTCTGGATAGATATCTCAAGGTGGATGATTAGTAAGTAGATGCTGATGAATAAACGATCTACTTGTCTTGGTGTACTGCCCATTACTATTGAACCTCATACTATCAAGGAGCATAATTAGCATTGCAGTGCGATCATAATTCTGTCAATTGCCCAACTGTGATTTGTTTACCCTAGCATAGTTGTTTATCGTATTTTGGGAGAGAGACATCACTAGTGAACATCATGTGACTCCGGTCCATATCACCATCATTGTTTACACCTCCATCATTTACCGCTTTCATTTACTTTTCCGTTGCAATCACTATTACCTTCCCACTTGTGTTTTGATCCTTTGCAAACTACAAGGCCGGAGAGATTGACAACCTCTCTGTACTCGTTGGGAGCAAAGTTATTTGTTGTGTGTGCAGGTCCACGTCTTCGGCTAGCGCCAGGGTGGAAGACACCTACTTGTTGAGCCTAGGAGTCCTCCTGGTTCGATAAACCTTACAGTCTCCGTGTAAGGCAAATTTGCTGCTGACTACAAATCCACCTTCCACTTGGGGTATCCAACGAGGGGCGAGAAGTATATACATCATCTCGTCATCAAGCGAATTTCGGGCGCCGTTGCCGGGGACTCCAGTCTTCAAGATATGGGACTTGCACGCTATCCTTTACCTTTGCTTTTTAGTCTTGTTAGTTTGCTTTCTAGTTTTTGCTTGAGAGTCTTATACCAAAAACCACAAAAAAAATTAGTTGCTTTGTTCTTGCTTGTTGTTGCTACTATGGGTTCCACTGAGAACACTAAGTTGTTTGACATCACTAGTTAGGCTTAAGGAAAACTGCACTCTTAGTTCGCTGCTTGGGGAAGGCCGCTCTACCACACCCGTGGTAGAGAAGTCTCCTCCACCTACTGAATGTATCCCATTAAAAATACCACTTGGGATAATTGAAATAATTAAGAATGATTGTTATGCAGGAGATGGAATAGTCAATCCTAGTATTCATTTGTTGAAACTTACAGAACTTTGTGAGTTGTTTAAGATTTCAGGTTTGACAAGAGATGGAGTCATGAGGAAATTATTTGCCTTGTCACTCAAAGGAAAAAACATTGGAATGGTATAGGCTACTAGATGATTCTCACCTACGGGATTGGACAGAGATTCAGTCTCTCTTTTACGCCAAGTTTTATCCTCTTCATGAAGTCCATGTGGATCATGGTAACAATGCTTTATGTGATACTTATATTGTTGAGTTTATTCATGATCCCACTGAAAATTATTATGATAAGGGAACATATGCTTATAGATATTTCAATAATATCAAGTTTCCTCTCTTTATGTTGCAGGTTTTGAAGATGCACTTGTTTTGCCTTCCTATGTTTATTGCTTTGTGCTTTAATGAATTGTTCTATTGCAGTATTCCTATGCATAGGAAGAATGTTAGACTTAAATGTGTTTGGTATTTCCTTCTTGATGCTCACTTTTTTTCTACAACTCTTATTCCTATGAGAGCATCATTAAAATCTTAAGCCTATCTTTATGGCTATAAAGAAAGAGCTCTAGGGAGACAACCCTTGTTATCTTTCCTTTGAGTTTTTACTTTCAGTTTTAGTGGTCTTGACGTGTGCTACTACTGTAGCAACATCATTGTATCTTTATTTTGAAGCTTTGTGCCAAGTTATAGCCTCCGATTGGAAGAAAGTTTAAAAATTGTGACATGCTGTCCAGAAACAGATTATGTGTGCTTGACGGAAAAAATTCCAAAAATCACCAGATTATCTTTTTGATCTGAATTTTTTTGACAGCATGATCTATATAATTTTATTTCTGGCGTCTGTTCTGAGTTTTTGATTTGAGTTACAGAAGTGCCCCGAATAAATTATTTACTACATGTTGTTCTGTTTTTCACAGATTCTGCCATGTTTTGTGTTTTCATTGTTTTACGAATCCTAAGCTTGTTTTTTATTTTCAAAAACCTTTTGGCAATCATGAGAAGCAGTAGATTTTCATGAAAATCATTATTTCCAGCACGTATTGAATTATTTTATTAAGGGAACTAACCACTCTAATCAACTTATGATGAGTTTTGTATGAAGGGAGTTTTCAAGTATGCGATGGGAGAGATGATGAAAGAAGATACATGAGTGTCAAATGCTCAATCCTGATGCCCCATGCATCCCAAGAAATATTCAAGGATACTCAAGCGTCTAAGCTTAGGGATGCCTCCGTGCATTCCCTTCTCTATCAACAATCATAAGTTCGTCCATCTCTATGCTATATTTTTATCACTTCATATGATATGTGCTATGCTTGGAGCGTCCCGCTATTTGCTTCTTAGTTTGTTTTAGTTTTTCTTGCTATTCATAACAAGTCGAAACCTAGCCTACCTTGTTTGGGAGAGAGACACACTCCATTCCACTCTAGAAAACAACATAGCTTTTCATGCTTATCTTTTTATGTGTTCTTCATCTTTTCGTAGCTACTGTCATGCTTAGCTCTTAGTTTTCATGCTTATATTTTTAAGAGCTATTATTTAGGTTTATTTTGGAACTCTCTTGAATTATCATGCTTATATTGTTTAGAGATTTGTCTTGTTGCACTGAGTTGTGTGTCTTGCATGAGTAGGTAATTGAGATTGCTATTTAAGTGTAGTAGTAACCTGCAATAGTTTTGATGTATTGATTTGAGTAATGTTTGGACTATTGGTGCCAAGAGCTTGAGCCTATTAGTGATAGGTGTCGTATTTTGGGAAATCCATGTGTTTCTCAAAAACTAAAAATTAGTTGAGAACTCTAGCTACTAAATTTATCGCTAACCTCTGGAGGGGTTGGAATATATAGAGTACCCTCATGTTACCATGAGTCGAGGATGCGCAAGGATAACCAAACCCCCAAACACTCCTCCTCGGGGTACTTGTATCTTTGTGAATTTCCTAACTAGATAGAGAGTTACCGATAATAAGTGTATGAGTTCTTCGGACTAATGTGAGTATTCGATTGTTGGCACTTCCACCATCCATATTTTGCTAGCCTCTTCGGTACCGTGCATTGCCCTTTCTCACATTGAGAGTTGGTGCAAACTCCGCGAGTGCATCCAAACCCATGACATGATGCACTGCGTCATACATAAGCATCATTATATATTTCCTCAAAACAGCCACCATACCTACCTATTAAGGCATTCTCATAGCTTTTCCGAGATACATTGCCATGCAACATCCACCATCTCATGACTTGATCTTCATATCATACATGCTTTTGCTTGATCATAGAGCCTCATTATAGTTGAGCCTTGCACTTATTACTGCTACATGACGCACTAGTATCATTGCATATCCTGCTACACTCGCAGAGGCATACACTTGCATACATCATCATAGTTTTCACTTGTCTTTATGTTGAGTACTTCTTATAAAGTGTGATGATTTTTCTTTCTATTCATGTAAAACATAGAGTGTTGCCCTTAAGAGAAGAAAAGATCCCAAAGTGGACAAAACAAAAGATCCCAGATAGGACAAATGGGAGATAAAAATAAAGAGCCAAAGAGGCAACAAAAATAAAAAAAGAAAAAAAGAGAGAGAGAAGGGGGCAACACTACTATTCCCTTGAAAGATCCACACTCGTACTCCATTACTATATTGGTACTACATAGAGATTATAATATATGCATAACTATGTGGGGACCCTTACACTATAGAACTTGGTTTGCATATTCCAATGATGAGCCTCCTCAAATGAGTTCTAGGTCTTCATGAGCAAACAGGTTGGATGCACCCCCACTAGTTCCATTGGAGATCTTACCTTAGCTCATATGTGCATTCGTTACATGGCAATCCCTACTCCTCACATCATATCTATCATTTGGCTTTCTGTCGCCTATGGTTGTCCACATTGATGTGAGCCTTTCACACCTTTTTGTTTTCCTTCCCCATCATTATTCTATTTGCCATCCTAAGTGCCAACATATCTTGCTTACGCTCATCCATTGCATGAGTGCTCAAAATCGAAAGGGAGAGGATCATTTTGACTTGTGCCTGACAAGTGGTCTGGGGATGAGTCAAAATAAGATTCCGAAGGAGACTAAGTGTGAGGTTTAGTAGATCGAGTTCTCAATTAAAAAATATATTTTATCTCTGAACCCATCTCCCACTTCTTGCACGCAAACACCATTGGGAGACATTCGAGTCACGGACAGCGAGAGCTCTTGCACCTTTATGTTCTTACCTTGCTAAATTCAATACTAGATATAGACTCTTGCTTGTTATTGTCTTGACTTGAATTTCATATCTCACTTTCTTTACTTTGAACTTCTTATATGTGTGTTAGCATGTCACCATAGAAATTATTGTGTTATCATTTATCTACTCAAGGACGAGTAGAAATTAAGCTTGGGGATGTTGATACGTCCCAAACGTATCTATAATTTCTGCCTGTTCCATGATCTTTTGGGTGACATTATTATATGTTTTGCTACACTTTTATATCATTTTACACATATTTGGACTAACCTACTAAACCAGTGCATACAGTGCCAGTTTCTGCCTGCTCATGTCTATTTTGTAGGGGCTTTTACCCAATTTTACGAAGCCCGAAAAAATCCAGAAAAATATATATATAAATCAGCGAAATAGAAGCTTCAGTATCACCGAAGGAGCGCCAGAGGGGGGTCCAGGGGCCTCCCAGGCGGCCTGCTGGCACGGCCAGGCCCAAGGCCATGCCACGAGGTCGTCTGGGTGGGTCCCACGTCCTCCGGTGCCCTCCTTTGGCCTATATTTAGAGATCCGTGAGGAAACCCTCGCAGACTTTCTCGAATCATGAATTTCTCCATCGTTCCGCCGCCGCAGCGCTTCCAAGATCGGGAGCGTCAGGAGACCTCTTCCCGACACCATGCCAGAGGGACGATTGACCTCCGGGAGCTTCTCCACCGCGATGGACGCTTCCCGGACGTGTCGTGATTAGTCCTCCTTGGACCATGAGTCCATGACCAGTAGCTATGTGATGTCTTCTTTCCAATCTTGTTCTTCAATGGTTAGTCCTTGTGAGCTGCCCTACATGATCAAGGCATCTATGAAATTCTCTTGCTTTCGCTATGCTCGGTTTGTTGGGATCCGATGGATTATGACATTATGTTCTGTTATGAGTTATACATTTGATTATCCTTTTATATTATGTTCCTTAGTGATTCTTGCATGTTCCCTGTTGCTTTTTATTGCTTTGGCCAAGTAGTAGATCGTAACTCCAAGAGGGAGTGTTATGCATGATTGTGGGTTCGGACACCTCGATGTCTAGCTTGAGTGACAGAAACATGAGACTAGGGGATGTGCTTGTTGCCACCAGGGAGAAAACAACGGTGCTTGTGACCAAGGTTGGAAGGATTGTTTACCTTACGCATAGTTCGTTAATGCAGTTGTCCGTTGCTTTGAGTTTACACTTTGGGTGGGGCTCGCAACTTAATACCGGAGAGATGTTCTGGATAGATATCTCAAGGTGGATGATTAGTAAGTAGATGCTGATGAATAAACGGTCTACTTGTCTTGGCGTACTACCCATTACTATTGAACCTCATACTATCAAGGAGCATAATTAGCATTGCGGTGCGATCATAATATTCTGTCAGTTGCCCAACTGTGATTTGTTTACCCTAGCATAGTTGTTTATCGTCTTTTGGGAGAGAGACATCACTAGTGAACATCATGTGACTCCGGTCCATATCACCATCATTGTTTACACCTCCATCATTTACCACTTTCATTTACTTTTCCGTTGCAATCACTATTACCTTCCCGCTTGTGTTTTGATCCTTTGCAAACAGAAGGCCGGAGAGATTGACTACCTCTCTGTACTCGTTGGGAGCAAAGTTATTTGTTGTGTGTGCAGGTCCACGTCTTCTGCTAGCGCCAGAGTGGAAGACACCTACTTGTTGAGCCTAGGAGTCCTCCTGGTTCGATAAACCTTACACTCTCCGTGTAAGGGAAATTTGCTGCTGACTACATCTTCACCTTCCACTTGGGGTATCCAACGAGGGGCGAGAAGTATATACATCATCTCTTCATCACATGCCGAGAGAGTGATTCTTCCTTGTATTTCAAGTGGTGTTTGTAACACAAAATCTATTCTCTCTTAATTAATATACGTGGAAAATCTTTTGCCTGTTTTAAAAAAAAATGCAAGAGATACCGTCGTCTGTATGGATCCATCAAACAGGAACTGCAGGTAAAATGTATACTCCTCCTAATGTAAGTCTCTGTGGCCCACATTTAACCTTCGTGGGTCTTGACAAGTTGCTCGAACATGCCTCTCTCTCAAGTGGTTTGAATGACCCCACAAAAAATTGATTTGAATGAAGTTGCCGGTCAAGTGGTGATGGGTTCACATATAAATCACTAGGGCGAGACTGCGAGGGAAATTTTAAACCTATTGTGACGGTCTCTCGGCTAGGGGTTCTCTCATCATGCCGTCTTCCGGTCAGGTGAACTGGGCCAGGGACCCACATGTCTTTTCTACAGTGGGCCATGCCGAGGCGGCTCATGATGTATGAAAGGAAGGCTCTCGAAGAATTGACTTACACTCCAAGATATTAGAAGACATCTACAACATGTTCTCTTATACATAGCCAATTAGGATGTAGCCCTAGTCTCGAGGTATCTATATAAACCTAGGGATTTGGCTTATAGGCGACACACAATAATCTCGAGGTAGATCATCTATACTATGTACTCCACCCAAAAGCAATGAAATACAAGCATGAGGTAGGGTTTTGTCTATAAGGAGAGCCCAAACTTGGGTAAAAAAAACCTGCACGTGTTACCATCATGTCAAGACCCATAGTTCAGGACCCCCTACCCAAGATCTGTCGGATTAGACTCCGTCATTGGTGGGCCATATAGGTCACACTAAGCAGTCGTAGTGATTCAATGGGTATCAAGATTGCCGAGCATATCAACATCGGCATGACTTTCGTGTCAGTCCACGTCTCTATCTTTGGCCTCATCACCCTCTTCATCGATTCTGCTCGCCGCCTAGTTCATGTCAAAACCTTTGCTCTAGGATGAATCGTCAGATTGAACAGCCTAGAATACATCATGGACTCCCGCTTGGAGATGTTCTTCCAAAGCTGGGTGTTAGACCAGACGAAGGACCAACATAAGGCACGTGTTCCGATGCCGATGTCAAATATGTTTTTTTAAACGGTCACCGGGGGGAGAGGATCTCCACCTGAATATATTGCTCAATGAGGTGTAGACGCCAAGAGTCACCCCTTGAGCTTTGGTTGATCCAGTTTATAAGGGAAACCAAAACCTAAACAAGTTGACCCCGTTTATGAGGGAAACCGGGACGAAAACCGTATAGATAACAAGGTTACAGAAGATGAGAAAAAAAATCAAATCGAGGAGGAGACAAGACCTAGCTAGCAGGATGTGGGGTGTTGACGAAGGATGACAATACTAAGACTCTGCGAACAAACCTAACGCACCGCACCGGCGTGCGTACTGAGCCCCACGACACAATAGAGGATCAACTAAAACATCGAGTGCCAAACATAACACGAACCTTGACTAGGAGATTCTCCACGGACGGTCAAAACAATTAGTAGGTTGAGGGAGGCATCATTGCTTCGTCATTGAGCAAAGGTGAACCAAGACAACTCCAAGAGCCCGAGGCTCACCGCAGCACAACAACAACCATGGGAGGGTCTTGAGCATGCCAACATGACAAAAGCCACGCGAAGGACAGTCGAAGACAAAGAAGAACCGAGATAACGCCAAGAACACAAAAATTGCCACAACAAAATGGCAGCCATGGGATGTCTTGGCACAACAATAGGTACGACACCAAAGAACACCACCATAAACAAAACAAACCACCGTCGACCCATCTGGTTGCACCACCTCCACCAACAAACCGCAACAAGCACCAATGACACCTCACCCAAGCAGACCCCAAGATGATGCCTTCAAGAAGGGGCACGACGCCATCTGCGCTGCCATCTTCCGAACGAGGAGGACCTGGGATAGGGGTTTCCCCCGGGGTCTCAACTTCCGTCATCATCTGACCAAGAAAGGTGAGCCTTGAACGTTGTCCGTCTGGTCGCCACCCAACAACACCCCAAAAAGGGAAGAGGTATCGTACAGGAACGAGGTGGTCCAGAGAGGATCAAACTCCGCTAAGCCGGCTTCAGATGGAAGAACCAGAACCACTCGAAGGAGTGACTGAGCCAAGATGACACCACTGTCAACCCCCAACCAACTGCATCAAGACCATCAACAAACCCACCAACATCCCCTCAATGAGCAGCTACCCAACACGATAGCCGAATTGACTTCTCGATGGTGCCTTCGGGAAGGGTTGCAACGCATATTGCACCGCCATCATTCATTTCGGGCAACCCTGGAACCAAGGTTTCCCCCAAAGTCATGGAAAGATTGGCAAAGCAACAACCTACAACGACGCCTTCGAGAAGGTTCGCAGCGCCCCCAGGCATCACCATCATTGGCTCTATTCACAGCATGACTTTAGCCGAGTTGAGCATGCACAACCAAACTCCAAAGCATCGATTGAACTGGGTAAAGTGCTCACCTGAACCTTGTGACATAGAAGGCCATGGCATCCACTCCGCCACCCACGGTTTCACCGACGAGCCACAGCACGAAACACCACACCACCGCCACCACCAGCCGGAATGACAGTAGTCACACCACCACCACCAGCACCCTCGCCGGCCGGAGCACTACACGGTCCAGATCTGATCGCGTGAACGGCCACCAGCATAGAGCTAAGAACCCCGAGGAGCACCAAGCGATAAGAGACGAAGTGGGAGCTCCTGAAAGGTGCCGCCGGCCAACAAGCCGCCTCGCCGCCCGCACGCGCAGGCCCAGATCGGGCCTACACCATAGCACCGCAGAGGCAGGCCACTCGCTCAACCCCCAACTCTTCCTCGAGCCACAACCAGCGCCTTGAGCTGCCACCTCCGCGCCAGAGGAGTAGCCACCGTCGTTTCCAACCGACGACCGACTAGATCCAACACGCCAGTCACCCTCCTCTAGCAACAAGAGTACCGCGAGGAGCAGTAGGTGCACTCCGCCGCCACCTTCCCTGGAGGCGTGTGGCCTTCGCCGGCGTCCCTCAAGTGGCGGCGAGATCGAGAGGAGGTGGTAAGGGGGAGCGCGGTGATATGTCTCGAACGTATCTATAATTTTTTTATTGTTCCATGCTATTATATTATCTATTTTGGATGTTTTATATGCATTAATCTATTGTTTTATATTATTTTTGGGACTAACCTATTAATCTAGAGCCTAGTGCCAGTTTTTGGTTTTTCCATGTTTTTGAATATTGCACATAAGGAATATTAAACGGAGTCCAAACGGAACAAAATCTTCGGAAAGATATTTCTTGGACCAGAAGACACCCAGGAGACTTGGAGTAGGGGCAAGGCACTTGCCGGGAGGCCACAAGCCTTGAGGGCACGCCCTGTGGGGGTGGCTACCCTTGGCTTGTGGGCCCCTGTAGGTCTTCTAACCCTATTTCTTGGCCTATAAATTCCCAAATATTCCCGTAACGCCAAAAAGAGAGACGTAAATACTTTTCTGCCGCCGGGAGCCTCTTTTCCCGAGAGATCCAATCTGGGAGCCTTTTCAGATAATCTGCCGGAGAGGGAATTGATCACACAGGGCATCTACATCAACTCCATTGCCCATCCGATGATGTGTGAGTAGTTCACCACAAACCTACGGGTCCATAGCTACTAGCTAGATGGCTTCTTCTATCTCTTTGATCTTCAATGTCATGTTCTTCATGATCTTCATGGAGATCTATTCGATGTAATACTCTTTTGCGGTGTGTTTGTCAAGATCCGTTGAATTGTGAGTTTTTGTTAAGATTATCTATGAATATTATTTGAGTCTCTTCTGAATTCTTATATGCATGATTTCATATCTTTGCAGGTCTCTTCGAATTATTGGTTTGGTTTGGCCAACTAGATTGGTAATTCTTGCAATGGGAGAAATGCTTAGTTTTGGGTTCAATATTGCGATGTCCTCACCGAGTGAAAAAGTAGGGGTAGCGAGGCACGTATTGTATTATTGCCATCGAGGATAAAAATATGGGGTTTTCCTCATATTTCTTGAGTTTATCCCTCTACATCATGTAATCTTACTTAATGCGTTACTCTGTTCTTATGAACTTAATACTCTAGATGCAGGCAGGAGTGGTCGATGCATCGAGTAATAGTAGTAGATGCAGAATCGTTTCGGTCTACTTGATACAGACGTGATGCCTATATGCATAATAATTGCCTTAGATATCTTCATAATTATTCTCTTTTCTATCAATTGCTCGATAGTAATTTGTTCACCCACTATATTATTTTCCTTTATGAGAGAAGCCTCTAGTGAAACCTATGCCCGCGGGTCTATTTTCCATATTGTATTTTCAGATCTATAAACCATAAATACCAAAAATACTTTGCTGCAATTTATTTGCTTTTGTTTCCACAACCTTTTATATCGATCTCTATCAGATCTCATCCTTGCAAATAACTTTGAAGGGATTGACAAGCCCTTTATAGCGTTGGGTGCAAGTGTTTGATTATTTGTGTAGGTACTACTATTGGAGCCTTGCTTGTTCCTCCTACTGGATTGATACCTTGGTTCTCAACAAACTGAGGGAAATACTTATCTACTTCGCTGCATCACCCTTTTCTCTTCAAGGGAAAACCAACGCAAGCTCAAGAGGTAGCAAGAAGGATTTCTGGCGCCGTTGCCGGGGAGGATACATAGCAAGATCAAGCCTACCAAGTACCCATCACAAACTCATCTCTTGCATTTACATTATTTCCTTTTGCCTCTCGTTTTCCTCTCCCCCACTTCACCAATTTGTCGTTTTATTCGCCTTTTTTCTCGGCAGATCTCTTTTTGTTTGCTTGTGTTGCCATGTGCCCTCTATTTGCTTGCATCTTTGCTTGCTAAAAATCTATTGATATGGATCCTCATCCACTTGCTAATCTTTTCAAAAGTCCAAATGATGATGAACCAATTGCTAGTGAGTTGAGTGCAATTGGTTATCTCTATGAAGTTGTGTTTGAAAATCATGAATCTGAAAATTTTGATGAAGTGTTGAAAGAAGAAATTTATAAAGTGATTCATGATATCTCCTTGATTGAAAAACATGATTTCAATGATGTTACTTTCAATTATGTTAATGATATGCAAAACTACAAGCTTGGGGATGATAATTTTGTCATGTCCACTACTCATTGTAACGATCATGATTGGGGTGATGCTTCTTATGATCTTGAAAACTTATTTAATCCTCATGATGAATATGTTATTGATAATAAGGTTTGCAATAGTATAGAAAGTGAGTTTGGAAGAGTGTCAACATTAGGTAAAAAGAATTCCACATATTTGGGGAGTGCTCAATCTTATGAATTTTTTGATAAAAGTGGGTCTCGAGAGGTCATGACTTTAGTTAATGTTAATCCCACTACCTTGGAAGATTGTAAGACTTTTATGCATGTGGATCATGAAAATAATGCTTTATGTGATAATTATATTGTTGAATTCCTTCATGATGCTACTGAAATTTATTATGAGGGAGGAACATATGCTTGTAGGGATTGCAATAATATCAAGCTTCCTCTCTATGTGTTTAAAGTTTCAAAGTTATGCTTGTTTTGCCTTCCTATGCTAGTTGATTCTTGTTCCCATAAATTTTTTGCTCACAAAATCCCTATGCATAGGAAGTGGGTTATACATAAATGTGTTTTTCATGCTATTCACGATGCACTTTTGCATATCTCAATTACTACTTTTTATGCGAACATCATTGAAATCATCATGCCTAGCTAGGGGCGTTAAACAATAGCGCTTGTTGGGAGGCAACCCAATTTTATTTTTATGTTTTTATTTTTGCTTCTGTTTTTTAGTTCTGCACAAATTATTACCTTTGTAATAATTGTGTTTTCTTGTTTCAATTAGTGTTTGAGCCAAGTAAGACCTTTGGGATGGTCTATGGTGTTTGCAAGTTGATTTTGCTGAAAAACAGAAACTTTCGCTCTCAGTTCAGGAATTTTGTAAATTCACTCGAACATGATTTTGATCTAAATTTTGTACACAAGATTTACATACAAATTTCCCAGAGTTTCCTAATTTTTAAGAATTTTCGGAGTTACAGAAGTATTCGAAGTAAACAGATTTCTACAGACTGTTCTGTTTTTGACATATTTTGTTTCTTTGTGTTGTTTGCTTATTTTGATGAATCTATGGGTTGTATCAGGGGGTATCAACCATGGAGAAGTTGGTGTACATTAAATATTACATGAATATAAATAAATAATGAGGTCACAACATTATCTAAAGTGGTGATTTATTTTTCTTATACTAACAGATCTCATGAGTTTCCTGTTGAGTTTTGTGTTGTGAAGTTTTCAAGTTTTGGGTAAAAATTTGATGGACTATGGAATAAGGAGTGGCACGAGCCTAAGCTTGGGAATGTCCAAGGCACCCCAAGCCATATTCAAGGATACCAAAGATCCTAAGCTTGGGATGCCCCGAAAGGCATCCCCTCTTTCGTCTTCAATCCATCGGTAAATTTACTTGAGACTATATTTTTATTCACCACATGATATGTGTTTTGCTTGAAGCGTCTTGTATGATATGAGTCTTTACTATTTATTTTGCCACAATCATCCTTGCTCCACACATCTTTTGAGAGAGAGACACACTGACTCTTGAATTTATTAGAATACTCTTTGTGCTTCACTTATATCTTTTGAGCTAGGCAATGTTGCTCTAGTACTTCACTTATATCTTTTAGAGCACGGTGGTGTTGTGTTTTATAGAAATTATTAAACTCTCGTACCTCACTTATATTATTTTGAGAGTTCTTTAAACAACATGTTAATTGGTTTAGGTTATGAATTTAGTCCTAATATAATAGGCATCCAAGAGGGATACAATAAAAACTTCCATATTAAGTGCATTGAATATGATGAGAAGTTTGATTCCTTGCATATAGTTTTGAGATGTGAAGATGGTAATATGAGAGTCATGCTAGTAAGTAATTGTGAATTAGAAGAAATACTTGTGTTAAAGCTTGTGATTCCAGTAGCATGCACGTGTGGTGAACCGTTATGTGATGAAGTCGGAGCATGATTTGTTTAATGATTATCAACCTTTGTGTGGAGGTCGGGATCACGCGATGGTTAACTCCTACCAACCCTTCCCCTAGGAGCATGCGTCTAATACTTTGCTTCGATAGTTAATAGTCTTTTGCAATAAGTATGTGAGTTCTTTATGACTAATGTTGAGTTCATGGATTATACGCACTCTCACCCTTCCACCTTTGCTAGGCTCTCTAGTATCGTGCAACTCTTGCCGGTACATTAAATCCACCTTCCTCAAAACAAACACCATATATTTTCCTCAAAACAGCCACCATATCTACCAATTATGGCATTTTCATAGCCATTCCGAGATATATTGTCATGCAACACCACCGTCTCATTTTTATGACATGCACCATCACTTCCATATTGCTTATAGAGTCATACTTTGTTCTAGATATCGAGTTGTAATCTTTGAGTTGTAAGTAAATAAAAATATGATGATTTTGCATTATTAGAGCATTGTACCATGTGAGAAAAGGATGATGGAAGCTATGATTCCCTCGCAAGTTGGGATGAGTCTCCGGACTTTACAAAAAATAAAAGAGGCTAGCGAATCCCATGAAAAAAATAAAAGAGGCCGAAGAAGCCCATCCAAAAAATAGGAAAAAAAGAAAAAAAGGAAAGAAAAAAATGAGAGAAAGAGAGAAGGGACAATGTTACTATCTTTTTCCACATCCGTGCTTCAAAATAGTACCATGTTCTTCATAGAGAGTCTCCTATTTTGTCACTTTCATATAACTAGTGGGATTACATCTTTTGCACAACCACTTAGTTTTCTTTTTGAGCTTTCATACACTTATAGCTCTAGTGCATTTGTTGCATGGCAATCCCTACTCACTCACATTGATATTTATTGATGGGCATCTCCATAGCCCGTTGATAAGCCTAGTTAATGTGAGACTTTCTTCTTCCTTTCTTTTTCCAACCTCCACCACACTCTATTCCACCTATAGTGCTATATCCATGGTTCACGCTCATGTATTGCATGAGAGTTGAAAAGGTTTGAGAACATAAAAAGTGTGAAATAATTGCTTGATTTTCATCGGGGATGTTCATGATTTAGATACGTTGTGTGGTGAAGATGGAGCATAGCCAGACCATATGATTTTGTATGGATTACTTTCTAAGACCATGTTATTTTAAAAGGAAGCAATTGCCTTATTAGTGTGCTTGAAATATTATTGTTTTTATGTAAATATTAGACTTTTGTTTTGAGTCTTATGGATACGAATATTCATGCCATAATAAAGAATATTACATGGTAAATATGTTAGGTAGCATTCCACATCGAAAATTCTGTTTTTATCATTTACCTACTCTAGGATGAGCAGGAATTAAGCTTGGGGATGCTCATACGTCTCCAACGTATCTATAATTTTTTATTGTTCCATGCTATTATATTATCTGTATTGGATGTTTTATATGCATTAATATGTTGTTTTATATTATTTTTGGGACCAACTTATTAATCTAGAGCCTAGTGCCAATTTCTGTTTTTTCCACGTTTTTGAATATTGCAGATAAGGAATATTAAACGGAGTCCAAACGGAACAAAATCTCTGGAAAGATTTTTCTTGGACCATAAGACACCCATGAGACTTGGAGTAGGGGCAAGGCACTTGCGTGGAGGCCACAAGCCTGCAAGGGGCGCACTGGGGGGGTCGCGCCCCCTGGCTTGTGGCCCCCCTGCAGGTCTCCTAACCCAATTTTTGGCCTATAAATTCCCAAATATTCCTGTATCACCAAAAAGAGAGACGCAAATACTTTTCTGCCACCGGGAGCCTCTGTTCCCGACAGATCCAATCTGGGAGCCTTTTCCGGTAATCTACCGGAGAGGGAATTGATCACGGAGGGTATCTACATCAACTCCATGCCCCTACGATGAAGCGTGAGTAGTTCACCACAAACCTACGTGTCCATAGCTAGTAGCTAGATGGCTTCTTCTCTCTCTCCGATCTTCAATACCATGTTCTTCATGATCTTCATTGAGATCTATCTGATGCAATACTCTTTTGCGGTGTGTTTGTCGAGATCCGATGAATTGTGAGTTTATGTTCAGATTGTCCATGAATATTGTTTGAGTGTTTTCCGAATTCTTATATGCATGATTTCATATCTTTGCAAGTCTCTTCGAGTTATTGATTTCGTTTGGCCAACTAGATTGGTAATTCTTGCAATGGGAGAAATGCTTAGTTTTGGGTTCAATCTTGCAGTGTCCTCACCGAGTGACATAGTAGGGGTAGCAGGCACGTACCGTATTATTGCCATCGAGGATAAAAAGATGGGGTTTTCATCATATTGCTTGAGTTTATCCCTCTACATCATGTCATCTTACTTAATGCGTTACTTTGTTCTTCATGAACTTAATACTCTAGATGCAGGCAGGAGTCCGTCAGTGTGTGGAGTAATAGTAGTAGATGTAGAATCATTTCGATTTACTTGGTACGGACGTGATGCCTATGTGCATTATCATTGCCTTAGATATCTTCATAATTATTCGCTTTTCTATCAATTGCTCGATAGTAATTTGTTCACCCACCGTATTATTTTCCTTTATGAGAGAAGCCTCTAGTGAAACCTATGGCCCCTCGGTCTATTTTCCATATTATATTTTTAGATCTATAAACCAAAAATACCAAAAATACTTTGCTACAATTTATTTTACTTTTGTTTCCGCAATCTTTTATATCTATCTCTATGAGATCTCATCATTGCAAATAACTCTGAAGGGATTGACAACCCCTTTATAGCGTTGGGTGCAAGTGTTTGATTATTTGTGTAGGTACTCTTGGAGCCTTGCTTGTTCCTCCTACTGGATTGATACCTTGGTTCTCAACAAACTGAGGGAAATACTTATCTACTTCTCTGCATCACCCTTTCCTCTTCAAGGGAAAACCAACGCAAGCTCAAGAGGTAGCACATGGCGGTGTGATGAGGAGGAGTTTTCCGAGTCGCCATAGGGGGGCGACGCGGGAGGCAGGGCTTGTCTGGATGAATTGGCTTTGATAATGGTCTCTAACCCCTGCTGATGTCAAATGTGGCTCGGGACGACTGCGAGAGGTTTTTTTGACAAATCAAATCTTTATTTCTCAGATAATGGCGAGATCGTTTACAATATGATGAGAAATAAAATCTGGGATAGCATCTTCCCAAGTATCAGAGGACCTACTAGGAAGAGATGATTTCGCTATGCACTCAACTACACAATTTGCTTCTCTAGGGCACTTATGAACTTCATAATGTGCATAATCTAGACTCATCTCTTTGCTTTCCAGGAGAATAGCCGCTTCCTGCCATTTTTTTTCCAGTGTTGAGTGCTTCAACAACATTAGAGCTATCAGACTCAATTTGCAAGCTGTTACAACCAATCTTAGCTGCTAGATAGAGACCATTCTGAATAGAAGTTGTCTTTGCCACATCTGCTGACACTAGATGCGGTATGAACCAGCCAGCAGCAGCTATAAACTCACCAAGATCTTCTCTTGCCACAACTCCTGTACCTGCAGATATATTATCCGCGCTAAAGGATGCATCAACATTAATCTTCACCACTCCTCTCCTTGGCTTGAGCCACATATGATCACGCTTCACCACCGGTTGGTTCGGTGTTAGTGAACAGATGAAATTAGTCGCTAGGACTCGTATCGGTATAGCAGTTTGATTCGGCTTTCGGATAGTCTCACCTTTAACAATTTGCATTCGCTGCCACCAAATATACCAGCTTCCAACCGCAATTAGTTCACCCACCAATAGCGTGTCTTTTGTCCCATGCCGCTCCATAAGAGCAGCCATTGTGAAAGAGCCCGACCGGTCCTCTGCAACCACTTTCTGAATATCTTCCTCAAGCCCCAATTCTTTCCAGATATCCTTCGCTCATGACAAGGAAGTACTCCTCTTAAAACTTTCCACACGAAGTACTTCACCTTCCCAGGAATTCGAAGTTCCCAAATACGCTTCCAGATATCATTCGGTCGGCTCCCTTGAGCAGTATTTTGATTTTCCATACGTCCAAATTGGTGCTGGAATTGAACATAATAGGCCGATCGAACAATGAAGACACCCGATCGGTTATGATGCCAGGCCACAAAGTCTTCCATCACTTGCACCCGGAGAGGGATTTGAAGGATCCTATGAACATCAACTGGCCAAGAAACAACCCGTAATAGGTTCTCATCCCACTGACGGGTATATGGGTCCATTAATTCCTCCACCTTGGCCAACATAGTTGCTCCCCGTGGAGTAATAACTTTCCTTGTTTCACTAGAAGGAATCCACGGGTCATTCCAGATATTAATATGTGAACCCGTACCCACTCGCCAATTACATCCTCGCTTGAGTTACTCATCCGACCTAGCCACGGATCTGACAAAACCTCTCAGATACTATATTGGGCCAGGGAAGAATGCAAGGTAGCTCCTGAAACGAGATGTTAGATTGGATTTATAGATCCGCGATATGAAACGACTGGGTCTCGGTCTATAATCGGATCCGGGAGTGATCGGCGGAGGACGGATATTTTGGCCCACCCATCACCCATCTCGTCTCCACCATCGAGTTGATCAACGATGGTTCTGCCGATGAGTACAGTAAGGAATGTGTGCATCCAGTGAAAATCTGATCACAGGGCTGGTGTCGAGCCTAACAAACTGGGTCCTGAACATTACCCACGCATGGCACACCCCGACATGACCGAACGGTGGCCAGACTAGATCCGAGCACACCAAAGGACATGGTCCTCACAACGAGTACTGTCATGAGAGAACCAGTCTCTTAGAACCAATGACAGGAATGCAACACTCGTCATGAAAGCCCAAACCAAGGCCTTGGCGGCCAAGGAACTATCCGAGCTGCGAGCAAAGGTTGACAAAGACGGTGTCATCCTCTCCAAATGCTCGAAGTCCACGTCCTTCAACCCAGGTGATAAGGACGTCAAATTCCGGGTCCACCCTTAGGACCCATCTAAAACGACCTCCATCGGGACAAGCCTAGATGCCACACTAGAAGGCGCGTTATGTGACTTCCTTCGCAAAAACTAGGATATCTTGGTCTGGCATCCTTTGGACATGTTTGGTATTCCATGGAATCTCGCGAAGCATAGCTTAAAAATTATAACCGGGTCAAAGTGGGTTCGGAAGACATTGTGCATGTTCTCTAAATCTAAGCGTCAAGCCATAACCGAGAAACTCCACATGTTGCCGGAGGCTTGTTTCATTTGAGAAGTTAAACATCACAACTGCCTGACAAACCTAGTGATGGTGCCCAAGAAATAAAAATCATGGTGTCTTTGTGTCGACTTTAAGGGCATGTACAAAGTAGGCCCCAAGGACCCTTCACATTGCCATGTATCGACTAGATAGTCGACGCTGACAATGTCCTATGTTTTTCTGGATGCATACTATGAGACCATTAGATCAAGATGAAGGAATCCGACAAGGAGTTGACTACGTTCATCACCCACTATCGTCCTTTCTTCTTCATCACTTTGCCCATGCTCCCCACATTGGATCGAACCATTTACAACGCACCTGAGGCGAGCACATCATTCAACTCGCAACACACAAGAATGGACCCCCCCCCCTTCCCTCTTCAGCGCTTATAGCGTCAAATGCATAAATGGACGCAAGCCCGCATGGGCCCGGCTCGCTCACCACCAACCTGCTTTTATCCGCTCGTATTTGCTACATCTGGTGTGGCGTACTTCAAAAAACGCTCTTCACTAAAAACAACTTGTTTTTATTAAAAAAACTTAAACTTGGTAAACCTCATAAAGTTCCAAAAAATTTAACAAAACATGAATTTAAGAGAGAGAAAAAATTAATATGAATTTTTAGGTGCATTTTATAATAAAAATACAGAAAAAAGTTAATAAACAAAAACTGAACAAAAAAAAAATAACCTGGTTGGATGCTCATAGAAGCTTCACAAACCAGTCGAAAGCTCTTATGTGAGGGAGATGCCGAGATGGGCGAGCCGACTTAGAAACAGATGGGTGTGGCCCATCTACCGGGAGCAACTAAGCAAGAAGTATTCCTTCGGGAGCTACGCCACAAGTCCTGCTCACTCACCGTCGTGTCTCTCGGCCACCTCCATGTGTCATGCTCTGGACGCTCCCTTTGAATTTTATTTTGTTTTGTTTTTCTCCATGCGCTTGTTTTTTCGTTTTTTTGGATTTTTGATTTTCCTAGGGTTTTCTTAGGTTTTAGATCTAAAGGGAATTCATTTTTTTTCCTTCCACGAAAGACACGAATTTACTTTTTGTGGAGGGACGGATTTGCTTAAGTGAGAGGCACGACGGTGCATCTCGTAAAAATACACGTTTTTCAACCACGAGAGCCACGGATTTACTTCTTGTGGAGGCACAGAATTTCTTTTGCAAGAGGCATGGTCGTGCCTCATAAAAAGGGAGAAGCGTGCTCCTGGTTTGGGGTTTTTTCGTTCGATTTCTTCATGAAAAAAAGTTCGCTAAAACCTATCAAAACTAGGTACCAGGGCGCGCCTGGTGCCTAGTGGGCACCAAGGGTCCCCCTGTGATGGTTCTTTGCTTCAATATTTCTCCTTTTTCCAAAAGAATCATTAAAAAGTTTTGTTTAATTTTGAAATTTTTTATTTCTGCACAAAAAACAACATCCCGATAGTTCTGCTGAAAACAACGACAGTTCGGTTAATTCCATGCAAATCATATCAAAATCATTTAAATTGTTGTAAACATGATATAAATACTTTATAAATTATAGATACGTTAGAGACGTGTGAACTGTTCGCTGTGACTTCATTCAAGATACTGCAAACAGCAAGGGCTTGAGAGAAAAAGGGTTAGCCTAAGACGAGAATGCATACTCAAATCAAGTGAGATATATAGCAGAAGAAATCTTTGTTAAAGATGCAGCCATACCTATCCTACATGGGCACATGAGCGTCCATTGGGGCGACCTATTGTGGTAGCCGCGAGAGTCCTCCTCGAGTCGTTGCCCGATGGGCTTGGACAAGGCATGGGATCGGCAGTGAAGTACAAGCAGCAGCTCTCCTGCGGCGAGCTCTCGGTCACCGCCTTTGCCTTCATCTTGGCGGTAGGATTTTCTTCGTGCGACCTGGGGATGGGATTTGGGACAGGGAAACGTTGATGTAGGAGACGAACGACGAGAAGTATCTCCCCTAATAATAAAGCACGAAGTGCTCCCGTCGTCCGTCGCGGCGTTTTTGTAAAAACATCCCTGTCGTTTCAGGTAATTAACCAACAGTCCTTCTATAAGTTGAGTCGAACCGTTTTTTTTCTTTTTTATGAAAACCCCCATTTATTTAATCCGGACTAACCCGCGGTCCTCCCGTGGTCAAGGTAAGCAGGGAGCTCGCCCTCCTTCGATCCAAATCGAGGCGGCGGGGATGTGGACGACGTGGAGATTTGACGAGGCGAGCAGCTGCAGCCCGGCCGCGGCGGCCAGCAGCTTGACCTCCAGGCCGGGGCCGTCGACGAACCCACAACACTGCAGGATGGAGGCGGCGGAGGAGACGAGGACGGCGAGGTGGAGGAGGAGGCGCGACAGGCGCGGAGGATGCGAGGACGGCGAGCCCGGTGCGGGTGAAAGCTGAAGAACCGTAGGATTCCGTGGTGGTGCCATCGGTCATCGTCGCGCCGGCGCTGTACGCCGCGAGGTGCGCGAACGGGTTGCCCGGCGTGGCGATCTGCTCCTCCCCCTCCAGCATCCGCACCACGTTGCCCATGAACGGTCTGTCCTCCGGCCGGAACTGCACGCACCACAGGGCCGCCTTGCACATCCTTGCCGCCTTCTCTGTGTCGTCCAGGTCCCCCGCGGCCATTGCGCGCGCCAGCACGACGTCCATCTCGCCGGCCTCGAACCGGTGCCACACCCATCGCGGGTACCACACCTCGCCCTCGCGGCTGTGCAGCCCGAGCTCCAGGTTCCTCCGCCGCCCGAGCATCTCGAACAGCAGCATCCCGTAGCTCTACACGTCGCACTTTTGGGTGACCGGCAACGGCATCCACAGCTCCGGTGCCGCATACCCGGGCGTGCCCCGGGCGCCAGTGATGGTGAGGTGGGTGTCCTCCCTGTCGCACAGCTTGGCGAGCCCGAAGTCGGACACCTTGGGCGCCATGTCGGCCCCGAGCAGCACGTTCTCCGGCTTGATGTCGTAGTGGATGATGCAGTGCTGGCACTCCTCGTGCAGGTACCGCACGGCCTTTGCCGTCCCGACGGCGATCTCGTGGAGCTTGTCGAACTCGATGACACGGCCATCGGGCACCGGCGTGCCGAACAGGTGCCGGTCCAGCGAGCCGTTCACCATGTACTCGTACACGAGCGCCTTCACCGCGGCGTCGAAGCAGAAGGCGTAGAGGCGGACGAGGTTGATGTGGTAGGTCCTCCCAATGGTGCCCATCTCCGCCATGAACTGCTCCTCCGCGCGCCTCCCGAGCGTGCTGTTGAGGACCTTCACGGCCACCGGCGTGCCGTCGGGGAACCTGCCCATGTACACGACGCCGAAGCCGTCGGAGCCGACCTTGTGCGCGAAGCCCTGGGTGAAGCCCCGCAGCTGCTGCGAGCTGAAGCGGACGGGCCGCTCGTTCTAGACGCCCTCGATGAAGAAGCTCATGCTCCCCATCTCGACGTCTTCGGCCTCGTTCTGGGCGGCTCTCGGCGTGCTGCCGGCGGCTGCTCCGTTGCCGAGCCACGCGTCCCGGTGACCGCCCAGCTTGTCTTCCTTGTGCAGATACATCTGCACGGCGACCTTGGCGCACAGGTAGATCGCGATCGTGGCCACCACTGTCACTATACCGGCCACCAGCACTCCAACTGCAATATGTAAACCCAAAAGCACCTGAGAATCGAGAACAAATCAACGAATTAATCTAGCTAACAGCTGAGTATATCACACTTACTGATTGACAAGGCGAGGATGCCACTGCTAAGCGCCATGGCGATCGAGAAGCAAGTGTGGGGGACGGCAGGAAGCAAGGATCGATTATGTGTCCGGGTATGAACGTGTTGTTTCCTTTACTTGCAGCTGTATGCATCATTAATTCGACATTTCTGATATATCTCGGTTGTCAACTCTATGGGTGATCTGACACGTACGTCTTGAAAGTGTGTAGACAATGGCAATGCCTCTCTCGAATAAAACAATCGTCTGTGTCAATCCGTTCTAGAAATTTTTAGTCTTGATGACAAGGAGGGAAAAATTGGATTACCAAGGCTAAAGGTAAATTTACAATTCCTGTGAGAGGAACCCAGTTCATACATGGAACAAATCAATACCTGGATCAAATATCTCAGGTTTCCTTTATTATATTATAAATTACCCAAACTAAAGGTAACTTTAGATTGCTTAAAACATCAAAGTAAACGAGTAGTTTCTAGAGAGTGTGTACATAAAAGTAGAACTTAACACATACAGATTCTAGACGCATCAATGCTTAATAGGAATATGCAAAACACAAATAACGGCTAAAGTTCAATGGACTGCATTAGCTTCCACAACTAAAAAACCTCTACCATTGCTCAATATCATTCGAAACATATGTTTCTCTGTTTGTCCAGATGGTACCAGATATTGCATTTGGCTCTTGCACTAGAGTTGTTCTGGATGTTGGCTGAGAATCGGCTCATACAGCAAAGCTTGAAACAACCAACATTGAACAAAAAGTCGCTTCATACAGCAAAAGCTTGAAACAGCCAACATTGAAGAAAAATACAAGGTTTTTACTCAAATCATGCCTCAAGCTCTCACATTGATGACTGATGTTTTTGGATATTATGTTGTTCACAAGGTATTGAACTATTGACAGCAATTATTTGTCCCGGTGCTATAAACATCCTGGCCTTACCATAAACTTTTGAACCAGTGTTTTGAGCATGTGAGCACGGCTCAGATAAAGGAGCTAGATGATCAGCTAATCGGGCAAGTCTTAGCACTCAGCCTTCAAATGTATGGCTGCCGAGCTATACATAAGGTTCTTGATGTCTTCTAAAGTACAATAGCGGACCATATTATCATCTTAAAAACAATTACAAGTAATCATATGGTTTTAGCTGGGATATCGTTCCTCCGTGAAAAAATCATTTTAGTTCGATATTGCCAAACTGTGTTTTTCCGTAATTACTTAGCCAAGCCAATATAATTCCTTTTCCCTTTATTGGCTCATGTCTATATTTTTTGCATTAAGATCTGCACGTGATGTGAATGCTAAACAAGTTGTGCATACTATGTATGCTTAGTTAGTGATGAAATATTTTTGATATGTGTGCAGAAAAGCGACTTGGGCTCCAACCGGCTTGTGTGCTGCGTGAAGACTAAACATCTCTAGCTGTATAATCTGTTTGCATGTTGGCATCTCTGTTTTTCCATCTACAAGGCACCGGGGCTATGCATGCCCTTTCCATCAAAAATAAAAAGAGTAATAGGAGCCGTAGAGAATGTTGATTATGTAGCTAGCCAAGTAAAGATGTGGAGAATGGGTAATTACAGGCTTCTTGTTACTCTGTTGTAGAAATTTAGAACTAGAGAGAGGGTGGACACAGAAAGTTCTTAGTTGTAATCTATTTAAGACTGAAAGCCGTTAGAGTTTTTGTTGTTGGCAGATGTAATGGCATGTTGTAGCATAACATATACACATGATGATGGTAGTACTTAATCTGGTTTTGTGCAATGCTGGAGCTATTTATCTAAGCTTTGTTTTTTATTTTATTCGCTGATTGTTTGCACTCTTTTAATAACAACATAATTAATTCTGCATGGTCATCATAATATGAAAAGTTTTAGATATATATGAAATTAGGAATAAAAATGTTCTGTCTCCAGAGAAAATTAGAGAAATAAGAGATTCATATTGTTCTCTCGCTTTACTAGAATGCATGTTAGTTTTAAGCAGTTGCAACTTTCATCTTACAACGCCAAATATCCTATGTGCAAATTACCTTGAAAATATATTCTTACAAAAGACAAAATATATACGCTTGCTTTACTCTACAAATAGCCTTGAAAATATATTCTACAAAAGACAAAAATACTTTGTGCATGAATTAAATATCCAAGTTAAAAATATCTTAGCAGAAAGGGGAAAATATATAAGGTACTTTACGAAATGAATCGAGAACCTTGATTATAGTTATCCGTTTTCCGTCACGTTGTTGGAATATTCTGAATTTTCCAGATTTTAGACTTTCCCTTTATTAATTATATGTTATTTCTATATTTTCTCCTGTTATATGATTATTAGTTTATTTCAAAAATATATGTATTCGGACAAGTTTGACATTTTAGCAAAATATTTATTTATGATTTTCCCTATTTTTTGAAGTTTATAAATTTACTATTTAATATTTCGTGCGGTGCAAGGCACGGGCAATTATACTAAAAATATTTATTTATAATTATTCATATTTTTTGAAGTACATAAATTTACTATCTAATATTTCGCCCGGTGCAACGCACGGGCATTTGTACTATATAACTAAAAAATGGATATGAGTAGGAATAGGAAAGAATCAGAATAGGTAGAACCTTATGTGTTTTTCAGTAAATAAAGATATTACTAAGTAAATTGATCGCGATTGATCGTGATTGATTCTTTCACATAGATAAAATACTGAAAATTGCACCTGCATGTAAATTTTTGATTCGTTTAGATTTTTTTTCTCATTATGTGGTAGGTCAAGCGGAAAAAAAGAGCGGGGGTAGTGAGGGGGATGGTGGTAAGTGATTTGTTTCAATTGCACCTGCATGGATTTTTTTTTTCAAATTCATTATTCATTTCTTTAAAACCCTTATTTTGTTTCCTAAAGTAAATTGCATTGATGACTGAGATCGGTTGGTTTGGGTAAGTTAGGAAAGTTATATCTATGATATTTTGTATCTTTGGAAATTGTTGGTTACAAGAAAATAGTGAAGAGAAAAATTAACCGGTGGCAGGGGGTAATGAGAGGGGATGGTGGTAAGTGCGACGAAAAAATCTCAACAAAAATAATCCTGGAACGAAAGCTAACAACAGAGAAAGGTGAGAGGAGAAAGAGAGAAAGAAAAATCTATAACAGAATGTTAATTAATGTAATTTAGTGATGTATGAAAATATTAATTAATATGATTGAGCAATTTATGGTAAAGTTAATTAATTCAGATTTTGTCTTTAAAGATTCATTAGAAATTTATCTTCATTGATTATTTCACATAAATACATTATTAAATATAAGATGATGGGAGGAGGGACAAAAAAACCAGACAAAAAAACCGACAAAGGAGGAAGGTAAGACAAAAAAACCGGAACGGATACTACCAAGTCCCCCTTTAGGAGTAGAGATTAGATGTAGTTTTGAAAATCTCGACGTAACGAATCCAACGATGAAAACGATTCGTGATTTGAACGCACTGATTTAGAAATATAATGTTTTGAATGAACAGAACTACAAAAAAGGATAAGCTTATATGTTGCGACAAGTATCGCGTTGCATGTATGCCATTTATCGCTATCTAAAAAAGTGGAAGTGACTTTTATTAAAAGTACTCCTTACTCACTGATTTCGCCATCTACCATCAAGCCCTCGAGGCATGACTTTGGGCCGACTCATGTGGTGGTGGGGTGCCCCTGTTTTATTTTTCTTTTCGTTTTTTGTTTCTTTTTTTTTTGCTTCATTAAAAATGTCTTGGGATTTAAAATAAATTCGAAATTCGAAATCCTCATGTGTATCAAAAAATGTTCTCAGATAAAAAATAATCATAAGTTTGAGAAAAACTGTTCCCGAATTTAAAAAATGTTTGTGAATTAAGAAACTATTTACGATTCAAAAAATGTTTGCAAATCAGAAAAAAAATCACAAATTCAAAATATATTTATGGGTTTGATAAAATGTTCTCAAATTGACCAAAGTAATCTAATTTTTGCTAAAATGGTTAAGATTTCAGATTTGGTATGGATGAAGCACTTTTGAATTAGATGGTCATTTTATGATTTAAATTATAATTTTCAAGTAATGATGACCATTACTTTATTATTATGTTTGATAAACATTTTTTGAATTTGGTGATATTTTTAGATTTCTGATTTTTTTATTTCAATTAACGAAAGAATGTTCACAACTTTCACGGAAATGAAAAATAAAAAATGAAGGAAAATAAAATAAAGAAGGAAAGAGAAAATTACATGAAATAAAGAAAATAAAATGTGTCTACGAAAGGTTCTAGAACTTCTGCAAAACCAGAAGTGTGATCGCGCTAATTAGTCAGGCCCAGTTAACGTAGCTACAATATTTCCTTGGTTTGGTTATTTAAATAAATTAGATTTTATGTTTACCGCTAAAAAAGGTTTTATTGCTGTTTATATTTTGGAAAAAATAGAAATACATATATATGTCAAAAAACTTAAAAGTTGCATAAATGTTCACCACAAATTATATAAATGTAATACAATTCAATTCTTTTGTTAGTGTAATCTAAACAATTGGTGATAGTATGAAAAAATATTCATGACATTAAAAAAATCAAGCATTTTAAAAAGTGGATCTGGCATTTATGAAATATAGAAAAAAGTTCGTGTATAACAAAAAATGTTTGATGGCATTAAAAATAGACATTACATGTAAAAAAAATGTTATCATGTTTTGAACACACATGTATAAATTTTTTTATATATGTATACCAAAAATGTACAATGTGTTGATAAAAATAGACATTTAAGCAAATATTTATAAAAATGATAATCATGTATTTGAAAATGTTATTTTTGAAAATGTTTCTAATGTATACAAAATATGTAGACATGTATTAAAAAACTGAAAGACCGAGAAAGAAAGAAAAGGGCAAATAAAACCGCATCGAAGAATGAAATATCTGTAAAGAAGAGAGAAAAAACTCATGCTGCAGCCACAGTAATGGGCCGGCCAAGTAGCGCACTTGCCTTACGCAAAGCGCTTTTCAGCACGAAATTTAAAGCCATAGACCTAAAATGACTCGACTTGTATATTGCGGCCCATAAAATTAAATCTAAATAACATGTGGGATAGCCCATGGAGTCAGGCGCCGACAGCAGCCCCCCAACTCGAAGCACCTCTTTCCTTTGGCGATCAACTGGAAATCTGAAGATATTGGCACAGGACATAAGCTTAAGGTAGGTTTGCATGTCCACATCCAATTATCAATGACCTACTACTATGATGCAACATGAAAGAACCGCGCCTACCAACCAAGGTCTTCACCTGTGTCTATTCGGACAAGAATGTGTAGGCAAATAGAAGTGGGTTGTTTAGCTGCTAAGGGCCTCAGCCAACACAAAGGATGAATAATAGAAGACAAAGGCCTGTCTCTATGTGCAGGAGGTTGAAGAAGCCCTTCAAAGCTACCCAACCACATGTTGTCGTGAGGATCAATAGAAGCCGCATATTTTGAGCGCAACTTTGACATGGTTTAGCTAATGGGGCAGCACCACATTGAGCGCACTGGCTAGCTAGCTACATTGTAGGTGTTCACTCGACTAGTACTACTATGTATCCATAAAACCAAATGTGTTGTACATTTCCCAGGGCTGAGAATTCCCTAAGAAACTAAAACATAATACAAATAAAGTGGATCTCTATCGCTTCACATCCACAAGGATTTGGATGTCACAATCATCTAAATTATCTGCATATGGACCAGTTGGAGGAAAGAGATAACGGAAAGGGTTGCGCATTGCCAAGCAAACAAACATACCCAAGCTTGGCGTACGTAGCCGTGTTGAAGTAAAAGAAGCAGGAGACGACAAACTTACAACAGCGGGAAAGTACGACACAATAATAGAATACCTAACGCTATCAAGCAAATCACCAGTCCTTAACGTTATATCAACGAATTATCTTACTAGTTAAAGGTGGCAGCACGACAGTTCATTATTTCCATGTGTTTATGTGGGCATGTTTGTAAAACTTGGGACGGCAAGATGAAATTCCCGGCATACCTTTCTACACTACTTAAGCGCCTTCAAGAGCTTCAATGCACCAGTAGCAGTAGTGATGAAGCGCCTTGTGGGTTGATTATTTCTAATAATTAGTGATATTCTTCCCACTGGACAAACTATATTTGGAGTTGGAGTAGAACCATTGGCCACTGAGTTTCTCAGAGAGGCATGGAGTTCCTCAAGATCTGTCCTTGCATAGGTTGGATACACCTTCACAGGAAACCGGGCTTGTAACACTGATCTCCAGTATGGGAAAAATCTTCTCTTTGCATATGTGGGATCCCATCCTCCGCCTGCTTCCTTTCTCGCAGCCTGTCACATATTTCAATAGAGATACAGCATAAGAAACCAGATACATCCATATTCCAGCATGATCAGCCAGCATCTCTCACTTGAGATATTGTTTGTTGATCAATACACAAATTGGGTTTCACTAAATATCAATGGTATAACTATAGTGTAGTAATTAAGTAGCATGCTTAAGAAACATAATAAGCTGTTGAGAACCACCACATGGCATGGCACAGACATAGCAACTGAAACATACTTTTGTTATTGCCTCAATGATTATACTGCATCTTGTTTTATCAGAATCTTTCTTGCAGGCACCAAATAAATTTCAGATGCAACGAATCATTCAACATCAAGGTTTTTAAAATAAGAACAATATTGTGCAAGTCCCCTTGGTGAAGTCCAAATGTTGATGTTACTTGGAATCTAAACAGTTCAGCCAACTTATTAAGCTAATTATGCCTACTTTTTATTTCAGTTATACCTTTTCTTTGGCGAAGAACCTGCTGGGAAACACACTTAATCTCCATAACATTAGGATGACAGAGATGAATCATAGTTGGAATGTCATGGCATTGCATTAGTCTTGCGTATTTGGAGCAACTCAAAGCAGTGTCAAACTAGCTATTTCTTTCTGCTTCAAAGAAGGAAGACAAACCAACCATGGTGGCTTAGCCAGCAAGCAAGGCAGTGAAGATTGCTGTCAAGTGCGTCGGATATGGGGAATTGCATAGATAAATAGAGTTCTCACCCATACAGACAAGTCTTGATGACTGTTTTTTGCTTGGCTGTCCTATTAGCAAAATCTAGCTTGCATACATGTGTGTGTGAACATGCACTAGGTATTATAGGCTAAAATTTTGTAGCTCATTTAATTTTATTTATTTCGAGAGAACGCAAGAGAGCTTGTTTTTCACTTTCATTGCATTGAATGGAAGCAGCTGCTCAACTTTCATTTAATTTTGTAGCCAAAGTCCATTAGAACACCAATACTTGTACTCTATAAATGTGGCTGAACACACTACTAGAAAGCTGCTCAGCTTTGCAGAACCAAAACCATCCCTTTTTGCTTTAATTAGTGACCCATTTTGTGCTGCCATAAGGTGTAGGAAAATCTGCTTGGTGCTGCTGCACCAAAATCAGCATTTAGGTCTAATGGTGTGTTTGTGTAGTGTGCTGCCGTGCCATAAGGGAGAGGCCGTCATATCCAACATTAGTAACCTGGATACGAGATTAGGGCAAGTCGAGCACAGTCAAAAGCCAAAAAAACACACCTTAAAACAAAGATTCTACTATGTATCCAAACGCGTTCATGGATTCGTCATTTTGGAAATTTCCACTTCACATAATTTTAGAAAAGTAATGTGTAAAAAAAGGGAAAAAGCAGAAATTCTTATATCCTCCTTTCTTTTTGCTGCCACAATATTATTACTCATTACGAAACACCATCGGCCTATCCAAAAGAAGACTCGTTACCTTTTCCTTTGCAGCATGTAGGTTGGCCGTTTTCATAGCTGCCTTCTTTGCATCTGTAGACCCTATTATCCATTAAAAAAAAAGAGGACAGATTAGACTCATGTTTGTTAAATGTAACAAGAATCACTTGAGCCTGACACAACTGTACCACATGACTCTCTCTCCGACATTTTGCAGTCATAAGGCTGGCTTCAAGAAGACAAAATAAAATAATCAGCAAAATGACCATTTATTCGGATAGAAAATTACTGTGTGAAGTAATACAAAGAGTAGTACAGGTTTAAAGTGTCCATGGAATCTCCGGTGGGGCAAAATCCGTACTCCTTGAGGATAGATGAAACATGTTCCAAGACCTCCACATGGGGCACCTACATGACATACAAGGTGTTGTATAAGGCAATATATGGTTAACATATATCTACCGTATATACAATTTAGCAAACATATAACCAAGTGTAAGCAGCGAGATGATGGAAACAATTGTTTGGAGGAGAAAACTGCAGTTATACAATATGAGTTGGAGGCAATAGAAATCTCTAACACAACAGGGGCGCTTAAATCCTTTTTTTGAACTGAGAATCCACAACAGAATTAAGTTATGCTGGCCATGCTATAGCCACTCAATGTAACCAGACCCAACAGAATTAAGTTATCTTGAGGAAGTGTTACTTTTTATGAAGTTCATTTCTGTGTAGATTTGTTAAACAGAATGAACTCTTGATGGATTTTTAGCACCCGGGTGTCTAGGCACCAGTCTATCACTACCGTTCGTGTAGAATCTAGCATGTAGAGATCTGCGCCAGGCTCTGTACCACCAGTTTGATTAGCAGGCCTAGAGTTCGCTAAGTGTGGCGTCAAAAAATATATGAAAAGAATCTGGACCTAGGCTCCTGCTACCGGCCAACTGATGTGAGAGGAAGAGAAAGATATTTCTTACAAAAATTGAAAAGAGAGATAGAATGTGACTGGTGAGAGAGAACTCAGCTTCTTCATAGAAGTGAGAGAAAGAACACTATTTTAGTGTTGAAGTGGAAAAGGCAACCTGAAAGAGAGAGAGACGTTATATCTTACCGTCAGAGAGCGTGTCGTTGAGGTGCATGCAGAATTTGCATGTGAGATAGCTTTCAATAGAGAGTAAGAGACAAGAGGTAGAAAGAGAGATGTGACAAATCTTATGAACAGTAGCCAGACCTGTTGCCGTTGTATCAAGAAACGCCTTTGTTAGAATCGTCAAATGGCCTGGTCGAGCATGCTCCAACAGTAAAAACTCTGCAGCTTGTCAGTACGGAGCACGAATCTTGACGAGCTGGACGGACAGGATAACCGAGGGTCGGGACCCCCGGGTGCTACCACACCTTTTCGATGAAGTCTTATAACAAAGTTGTCAGTTGCTACCTCTGTCCGTGTCTGTTAGGCCAGCGAGCAGCTTAGGCCCGTCCGTTCCTATTAGGCTGCGTGATTAAGTCTGCATTAGAAGGCACAGATTTTCCCTTCGATCTCCTTCCTATCCTGCGTCGCTCGAGGGAAACAATTGGCTGGCTGGATAATTAAGAGAAAAATCTGTAGCTCATAAGTATCAGGAGCACGCAAGTAATGTACGCGGGGCATGCACGTCCAGGAGCGAGCAATTCTTGTTAGTAATTACGTGAGCCAAAACACCCATGCGCTTTAATCGGATGTGAAGCACCAGAAATCTGTGTTGTGCCTTGGTCCTAGCTTTTGGCCCACCAGCCCCGTAAACCCAGACGGAGGGAGTAATAACATATTGTTCTTTTCAGTTGACATCAGATTATTAACATTCTTCTTACTAAGACTAGGGCATGCATTTTTATTACTCCATCCGTTCCATAATATTAGTTTTTTTAGAGATTTCACTAAAAGACTATATACGGATGTATATAGACATATTTTAAAGTATAGATTCACTCATTTTGCTTTGTATATAGTCCCTTAGTGAAATCGCTTAAAAGACTTATATTTAGGAACGAAGAAAGTAAACAACAGCACTAACAATAATAAAATACAAATATTAAAATATTAAGTAACAGACATCTGAGATACCACAGCTGGAATGTACCAAAGACGTATACCTCAGAATGTGCTTGAATGTATGCAGAAAGAGGTTCACCGACACGGGAAATTACATCAACAAGCAGCCCTGCACAATGAAGTGTCTTCATTTCCTCCACAAGTTTCGCTGCCATTTCATTTGAACCTTTCCCGCATATCAACGAAAATGAAAGCCTCAGTATACTGCTCTTGATCATGTCAAACCCATCTTTCTTACTACTGGAGGAACAGCCTCCACGGATCTGCTCTTGAGCGGCCAGTAGTAGAATTGCAGACTCGGTAAGTTTTCCATCCTCAATGTATTTCCAGAGCTCTCCAAGTAGTTTATTTGTTTTTTCTGCAAGCAGTCTAGTTGTATCCAAGAAGATCTTCTGTAAAACAACAATGAACGAAAACCTAAGTGCATTTAGCATTTGTATGCAAGCGAGTAGTGTTGAATAACTTTCTATATATTGCTTTGTTTCCTCCTATCAAAGTAAATATGGATCAGGGGTGAATCTCCAAGGCAAAGAAAACGAAATTAGTTACTAGCAACAGTTTTTTAACTTCAATGAAGATTCGTTCTCCGTTACTACAACTCTATAAGAACATGCACTAACAAACAGACTATTTTCTCTGACAAATGGAGATGAAAGGATGCCCGGTCCTTAGTATCACTAATATTATTATAAAAACTGTCAGGGATCTATGGTATGAGCAATGTTAATTTCATGTCATGCTGCAAAAGTAGTAATTCGTAGAGGGAGGGAAGTGAAACAGACCATTTCAGCTAGACACAACAGACGGATAAGGTTGTAGATATAATCCAGATGATTCTGGCTGGGAGAAAGATTGTCCTCCAGGTACTTATGCAGACAAGTATTCTCAACTGCGACATGGAGCGGGAGTAGATCCTCAATGATCTCATTGCCAACTGTGCGTACACAGGACCGGCCCAGAGATTTAGGGGGCCGTGGGGCAAGACATCAACACGGGCCCCTTGTTCACTCGAAATCTCAAAATGTTTTCTAATTTTTTGAAAAGCAAAGTAAATATCTATTCCGTCTGTACCTAAATACTTGTAGTTCGAAAGAACTAGAATTTAGGTAGAGTAGTCCATAGCATAGACAATGATCTTTGGACTTTGAAATTAAAAGTACAATTTATTCATTGATATAAGGTGAACCACAACATGATATTAATGAAACAATGTAATTACACACAAACACGATTTCCTGGATTTGAAAAATGGAGACTTCATTTTGTTCTGCAAAACCTATAACCCTATCCAAACTGGTTGCTACTTACAAATATAGAGTTACTTAAAAATGGAGACTTCATTTTGTTCAGAGAAGAAGTTAGCACATGTACGTACATTAGTTTCTGAATCTTTTCCAATCAGCCATGTTCTTCACTCCCAAAAAATTCACCCGGGTAATAGAAGAACTACTATGGCCAGCTCCAGGGGTTCTCTAGAAGAACTACTAGTTCTGAAATTTTGGTCAATTGATCCCTTTTGGGTTTCTACCAGTTCATCATTGAGCTGACTTTTACTGTTCTTTTTTTACCAGATAAACACTTTCTAGATGACATGACACTAAACAAGAACAGTTAGCATAAAATGATCAATATAGGGAACAAACACACCTAAATATGGATTGATGTTGATGTAGGTTGCCAGATCCGCAGGTTGGAGTAGTCAGCACGAACGAGAAGACGACGCCTAGAACTGAATAATTTCCCTCATTTTGCAGTTCTCCTAATCGCCTGACTCCCGAGGATCCTCTCAAACTTAGATCAAGTGAATATCAGAAGAACTGCTATGCAGGTAGATGTGGCGGTTCAGGATTATGGGAAGGAAGAAAAGAAGAACACCAACCGTCTCCATGTCTCCAAGGTCTAGTTGATGGGGAACGAGAAGAACATTGAGAAAGGAAGGAGAGCTGATTTGGGAACAGATTTGTGTCATTTATCTCCATTAATGTCCGGTGGCGACCTTGGAATCAGAAACGCAGAGGAGCGGCGGCGCTATTATGGGAATCAGGATTTTGCGAGGTGGAGGAGTCGAGGAGAAAAGAGGAGAAAGATTGATGGTGGGTTTTCCCCCATGGTGAATGGGCCCTCTGTTTTGTTGATATATTGTTTGGGCTTTACTAGTACGAAGGAACTACCTCGGTTGGGGCCCCTGCCTTCCGGGGGGCCCAGGGCAGGCGCCCCGTTTGCCCGGCCTATGGGCCGGGCCTGTGCGTACATTGGCTGATGCACCATGACGTAAAAGCAGCTTGATCATGTCAACAGAGAACCTTTCAGCAGCTTCGTGGAGCGAGAAGTATCCATATTTGTTTATGCAGTTGGGATTGGCGTGCATCCCATGGAGCTCAGGTGCCTCGCCCTCCAATATAACTTGTGCACATTGCAAGCATTGAAACTGATCATGAAGGTTAAGGTTTGTGCGGTGATGGTAAGATTCCATGCCATGCCCCTGCTCTCACAGCTCTTGAATAATCCGAGGAAGCACCGGACACTATCCTTCAAAAAGATGGGCTCCAATTTGGCATATTTGTCGAAGAACATATCACAAACCCACTAGATTGATCCATCACAACTGAAAAAGGTGAAAGGCATCAGTTATCCAACTAAAAGCACAACAAAATTAACTGCCCACTAGATGGAGCTGCATATATGGCAACAACAAAAAACTTGTTACCCAAGCAAGTTGGTGTAGGCTAAAGATATCAAACATGAGGCACCAACAAGGAGGAAAGAGAAAGCAAGGGGGTCTAAAGCTATCATGGTTCCCAACTTCCTATCTAAGGTTCATATATATGACAACAATAAACATATTGTTTCAGTAGACGCAAGTAACCAATAACATTACAGGGTTAAACGAAATAACTAATACAGTATAATTGAAATGACTCGTAGAACAGATTATGTAAATGAAGGTAACAAAAACCTTGGGAGTAGGGTCTGGGATGATTATGTCATTTGCTATGGACTTGGCCATCGAAACAGACATTTCTTCCATAAGCTGGAAGAGAAAATGCCAAGAGTCAGCACTGGGAAAGAAAAAAGAAGGGGGAGGAATATCACACAGATGGATAGTTATCATACCTCCTCGATCTTTCTCATATCGAATCCCTCGGTATATTCAAAGTGAGGGCCACGGATCAGTGGATACCCACTTCTTACTATAATTGATCCATCTTCACCATTAACGTTATGTTTGTCTAGGACAGCTACCTCCTCAAATTTCAATTCCATCCTTTCATTTTTCTGAAACAAGGAAATGCATTTTGAGTATCATATTTACTTCACATATAAAAAAAGCACATCATGACTCAGTGGTCTTACATACAGCTCGCAGAGTAGATACACATGCAGATGGCTAGGGAGCAACTGAGACTAAGGGGATGTTTAGTTTGAAACTAAGTTTGCCACACCTAAGGTTAGGCAAGTTTGACCAACCTAGATGGGTGTTTGGTTCAAGCCACACCTTAGGCAAGCCACACTAGGGCCCCACATTACATATACACAAAAAGTATGGCAAGATTCCCTTAGGCTTGCCAACTTGTGGCTCTCAGGGGCTGTTTGGTTCTATGCCTTGGATTGCCACACTTTGCCACACATTTTTGCCAAGCTTGCATAAGGTTAGGGGCTGCTTGGTTTAACAAAATGAGGGGTTGTTTGGTTCCTAGCCACATCTTGCCACACTTTGCCACAACTTACCTTAGGCAAGTTTGACCAAGTTAGGTGGGTGTTTGGTTCTAGCCACACCTAAGGCAAGCATTTTTAATGTGTACTAAACCCCACATGTCATAGACACAAAAAGTGTGGCAAGATTCCCTTAGGCAAGCCAATGTGTGGCTAACAATTTGAGCAACTCAAGTAAGGCAAGTGTGGCAAGTGCGGCAAAAATAATATGGTAAGATATGGCAAGGATAGTCACAATCCAAACAGCCCCTGAGAGCTACGGGGCTGTTTGGTTCATGACTAACTTTGCCACAACTAACCTTAGGCAAAGTGTGGCTGCCACAGAAAGTGTGGCTAACAAAATGGACACCACAAGTGTGGCAAGATTTGGCAAAAAATTAAGTGTATGACATGTGGACCATATAACTAGAAAAAGTGTGGCAAGCCACAAGTGTGGCAATGAACCAAACACATGCCTAAGATATTGTGGCATGACTAAGGTTAGGCGTGGCAACCTTAGGCTGGGAACCAAACAGCCCCTAATGTGGGGCCCTGGTGTGGCTTGCCTAAGGTGTGGCTTGAACCAAACACCCACCTAAGTTGGTCAAACTTGCCTAACCTTAGGTGTGGCAAACTTAGTTTCAAACCAAACATCTCCTCATTTTGTTAAACCAAGCAGCCCCTAACCTTATGCAAGCTTGGCAAAAATGTGTGGCAAAGTGTGGCAATCCAAGGCATAGAACCAAAAAGCCCCTAAATAGTGCTCCGACAAAACGGGGTGCAAGAAAATTAAGCTTTTCAGTCAGAGGTTCAGATTTGACATTTTGATATGAGGAACACCATCGAATCTGAGGGTTGTAATCAACAGATGTTGATCCCAACTTTAAGGCAGATAGCGGTTTCAAACTTTAAGAAACTTGTCACTCAACAGTCAGAAAAAAATCAGCAAGACTTACGATATGGGGCGAGACATATTAGTTGAAGAGATTATGTTCACCCTTGATTGATTATGTGACAAGAGTACACTTATATACAAGAGGTCCACTAACCCCTACATGATAGGCACGCAGGCCATGATCCTATAATTGTGGATCTATACATCTATGTTACATGCATGTGTACAAGATTCTAACACCCCCCCCCTCAGCCGGAACGCCATGTGCGAGGACGTTTAGGCTGGACCGAAAGTCATGAAATATCGGTGACGGTAGACCCTTCGTGAAGATGTCCGCATATTGGGAGGATGATGGAACATGTAGAACCCGAACTTCTCCAAGTGCTACGCGATCTCTGACGAAGTGGAGATCAATCTCGACGTGCTTGGTGCGCTGATGCTGTACGGGGTTGCTGGCGAGGTATGACGCACTAATGTTGTCACAATAGACAAGTGTGGCACGGCGAGGAGGATGGCGTAGCTCGTGAAGGAGTTGTCGCAGCCAACAGGTTTTGGCAACGCAGTTGGCAACACCGCGATATTCAGCTTCTGCACTCGATCTGGAGACGGTTGGCTGTCGTTTTGAAGACCAGGAGACGATGTTCGAGCCGAGGAAGACACAAAACCCGGACGTGGAGCGGCGAGTGTCTGGGCAGCCGGCCCAATCGGCGTCGGTATATGCCACAAGATCAGGTGAGGAGGCTTTGTAGAGCTGAATGCCGAAGTGAGAAGTGCCCTCGAGGTAACGTAAGATGCGTTTGACGAGCTGCATGTGGACGTCACACGGTGCATGCATGAATAGGCATACTTGCTGAACCACGTAGGAGATGTCAGGCCTGGTGAGGGTGAGGTATTGCAGGGCGCCGGCTAGGCTCCTGTATTTGGTAGGTTCGGAGAGAAGTGCACCGGAGGATGAAGACAACTTGGAGCTAGTGTCAATGGGTGTTGAGACGGGCTTGCAGTTTAGCATTTTGGCTCTGTCAAGGATCTCGAGGGTGTATTGCTGTTGGCAGAGGAAGAGACCCGAAGGGTTCGGCGTGACGTTTATCCCAAGGAAGTGGTGGAGATCGCCCAAGTCAGACATGGAGAACTCTGCCTTGAGTGACCGAATGACGGAGTGTAGTGTTTGTGGCGAGCTGGCGGTGAGGATAATGTCGTCGACATACACGAGTAGATATGCAGTGGTGGAGTCGCGATGGAGGATAAATAATGAGGAGTCACTTTGTGATGCCCGAAACCCTAGGGAGAGCAGAAAGTGTTTGAAGTGGAGAAACCACGTGTGTGGTGCTTGTTTGAGCCCATAGAGAGACTTACGGAGGAGGCATACATGATCGGGACGAGAAGGATCAACGAAGCCAGCAGGCTGGGAGCAGTAGACTGTCTCGTGGAGATCTTCGTGGGGAAATGTGTTCTTGACATCCAGTTGATGGATGGGCCAAGAGTTGGACGTGGCGAGACTGAGAACAACCCGAATCGTAGCAGGCTTGACCACCGGACTAAATGTTTCGTCATAATCCACACCCTCTCATTGAGTGAAACCACGAACCACCCAACGAGCCTTGTACCGAGAGAGAGAGCCGTCCACGTTGAACTTGTGCCTGAAGATCCACTTCCACGTGACCACATTAACACCTGCAGGCTTAGGCACCAAAGACCACGTAGAGTTGTTCATTAGAGCATTATATTCGTCTAACATCGCTTGGCGCCAATGGGAATCTTTGAGAGCAGATTTATATGTGGGTGGTATGGGTGAAATGGAGGAGGAAGTGGTGTTGGCGAGGAACATCCGTTTGGGCATGCAAAAACCGGCCTTTGAGCGTGTGTGCATGGGGTGGTTGTTTTTAGTTGGAGCGATGGGAACGGCTTGGCGTGGGCGACGTGGAACAGGCGGAGTGGGCGGCTCAGAGCTCGAGGAGGATTGTGTGGGACCCGGGACAGGGGAGGCAGGTGCGTCAGGTGCGGATGACGAGGAAGATTCGGTGGGCGCGGTGTGCGGCGCAGACTGCGAGGAGGAGGCGGGAGTGGTGGCAGGTGCGGGAGAGGGGGTACGTGGTGTGCATGCGTTGGTTGGTGGCGATGCGGGCGTCGCCCGAGCCGCCGAGGAGTTGGTGGGCGGGTGATCCAAGGAGATTGCGTGGGGCCGGCGAGGAGAAGGCGCGGCAGGTGCGGGTGCAGGATCCAACGTGGCCGAGGTAGGTGGGATCCATGCAGCGGGATTTTCTGTGGACGTAACAGAATGCGGCGGGTGTGTGGGCGGCTCATAAGGAAAGACCGTTTCATCAAAAATAACATGCTGAGAGACGATGACACGGCGATTTTGGAGGTCATAGCAACGGTAGCCTTTGTGCTCGAGAGGGTAGCCTAAGAAAATGCAGCGAATGGCGCGGGGGGGAGAGTTTGTGGGCGGCCGTTGCGGAGATGTTAGGGTAGCAGAGGCATCCGAAGACCCGGAGATGATCGTATGCCGGCGGTGAGCCGTAGAGGAGGTAATGGGGCGTGTTGTTGGTGATGGCTCGAGATGGTCGGCGGTTGAGGAGGTAGGTGGCAGTGTGAAGGGCTTCCACCCAAAATGGTGGGGTGAGACGTGCGTGAAATAGGAGGGTGTGTAGGACGTCATTAGTGGTACGGATGAGCTGTTCGGCCTTGCCATTTTGGGGAGAGGTGTGAGGGCAGGAGAAGCGGTAGATGATACCATTGGTGGAGAAGAAGGAGCGAAGGGTGTTGTTGATGAATTCGCCACCGTTGTCACATTGCATGCTTTTGATGATGGTGTGGAATTGTGTGTGGACGTATGTAAAGAAACGAAGCAAAATGGTGGATGTTTCTGATTTGTTACGCAATGGGAAGGACCACGAGTAGTGGGTGTAATCATCGAGTATAACCAGGTAATATTGAAAGCCAGAAAAACTTATAACGGGTGATGTCCACAAATCACAGTGAATTAAATCAAATGGGGCTGAGGAGCTGCTAAGAGAAGGAGAAAAGGGGAGCCGTGGTTGTCGCCCAAGCTGACAAGCATTACAAGGAACATGCGGTGGCTTATTACATGAGCTAAGAAAGTCCCGAGAGATGGTGGAGAACGGCGGGGCGCCTGGGTGGCCGAGACGTTGGTGCCAAATATCCGACATGGAGATGGTGACGGCCATCGCAGTAGGCCGGTCGGTGCGGGAGCCAAAGAGTGGGTAGAGGCCATCGAAGCTAGTGGAGATCAGGAGCACCTTCCGCGTGCGAAGATCCTTCACAATGAAACCATAAGGGTAAAATTCAATAGAGCACAAATTGTCGCGAGTAAATTGCCGAACGGAAATGACATTTGTGACTATAGTGGGAGAGACTAGGACGTCGCGGAGTGCGAAGGGGGTGGGAGATAGAGTGGTGGAGCCAGTGGCGGTGATGGGGAGGCGATGCCCATTGCCAACAAGAACGGTAGATGGAACAGAATGCTTTAATGAAGAACTAGACGGGGAGAGGATACCTGGGTTGCCGGTGATGTGGGAGGTCGCACCGCTGTCGAGGAACCAGTCCGGTGGTGGGGTGGTCGAAGGAGCAACGTGGCTGTGGGGGGGCATGAAGCATGGCGACGTGATCCCATGACGGTGGTGGCGGCGGGTAGTAGAGCGCCTGGGGGTAGTGCGCGGCGTGCGGCTGGGGCACGGCGTGCTGGATCTGGTAGGCATGGGCGTGAGATCCCGGGCGAGGCCCGAGAACACGAGCGGCGTTGGGAGGTACCCAACCAGGGCATGGAGCAGGGACAACCATGCTGTACGGAGCGAAGTAACCGGTGAAGGGAGCCGTAGGCGGGGCGGGAGCGGGAGTGCGGCCACGCCCTCGGCCACGACCGCGATCGCCACCGTCACCGTTGCGGTCGCCACGACCCGCCGGAGAAGGAGCATGCGGGGCGGGCTGAGAGCGGTCAAAACCACGATCGATAGACCGATCGCCCTGACCGCGGCTGCCGCCGCCAGAGTTGGAGGAGGCGGAGGAGCCACCGCCGTGGATGGCGAACGCCGAGGCGCCTTCCTCGGCGGCACGCTGGGTCATGGACTCCTCAACGAGAGTGACCCGAGAGAGGACGACGTCGAAGGTAAGGGCTTGGTCGCCCAGCACGACACGGATGGTGTCGAGACGCTTGTCGAGGCCGTGGAGGAACTGCGTGGTGAGGTCGATCTCAGAGATGGGGTGATCAATGTCGGCGAGGCCATCCGTGAGGAGTTTCATGCGGCGGGCATACTCCGGAACGGGGAGGTCACCCTGTTTGAGATTGCGATACTGGCGGTTGAGGATCATGAAACGCGCGGCGCGATTGGAGAGGAAGTAGTCATGGATCTTCTTCCATATGGCAAAGGCGGTGGTGGCACCGACGACGTGATCGACCATGGAGTCGGCGAGGGTGGCGTAGAGCCATAAGGCGACGTGGGCGTCGAGCTCAAGATACTGAGCGTCGGCGTTGGGTGGAGGAGGTTGATCAAGGAGATAGGTAACGCCGTAGCGGACGAGGACCATGAGGAAGAAGGACTTCCATTTGTGATAGTTGTGATCTGCAGGATTGAGGAGAAACTTGATGTGGTTTGTGATATGGTCATTGAAAATAGGATGCCGCGGTGGGGGAGGAGGCGCCGGAGGTGTGGAGGAGAAGAGGGGCGCGAAGGTGGACCGAGGGGCGACGGAGCCAAATGCCGGGGAGGAGGCGCTCGTCTGGAAGACAAAGGGGTGGGAGGCGTCGGCGACGGTCGTCACGGAGGAGGCCGCAGAGGCGGCGGCGGTGACGGGGGCGGCCGGGGTGGTGAAGAGCAGAGGGGCCGGGGAAGAACCGTCGGGGGTGGTGGCGCCGATCGCAGGGGAGGAGGCGGCGCCGATCGCAGGGGAGGAGGCGTGCGCGTCCATGAGAGGTGCCTGGTGTCTGATACCAAGTTGGAGAGATTATGTTCACCCTTGATTGATTACTAGCAAAAGGGCCCGTGCGTTGCAACGGGAGAAAAAATACCACACGCTTTTAATCTTTTTATAATCATTTTGATTTATTAAAATAATAAGCTAACTAACTAATGTAGTCAGTCCTATCCTATTTTGTTGAGAAATCAACCCGTCCATTGTTAATTCCACCATGATGAGAAATTGAGCGGGACAAGCAAAGCAAAACAAGTAGGCTACGTGAATTGATCAATGGACTGTTATCTTATTTCACTCATGGGGTAGAGAATGTGGGATCAAATGACAAACTAAAGGTGGTGTTCCGTTCTCTCTCTCTACAACAATGCAATCTTACATTCAATACATTCATTCATCAGCAAACAAAATTCCATAAAACAAAATTTCTTGCCGGTGCTTGGCACACGGTTGGAGGCATGGGGAGGGGATCTCACCATATGATGAGTTCGTGCCGGAGGAGGGGATACGATGAGGGTTAGGCGCCTCTATCTGGCCATAAGGAGTCGTCGTTGTCGCGCCATAACCTCGGAATTCCCCGTGTGAGGCATGGAGGCCCGCCTCCACCTGCAAGTACTTCGCTCCGCCGCGCCTTATCCGCATGCCACCGCCGTTCTGCATCGAGCAGACGCATCATCCCAAGTCGTTGTAGTTGTCGCGTTGATTCGATCCAGAAGCTGTGCTCGAGCGCCGAAACGGGGGCAGCAAGCGGGCAGAGATACGACCGCGGAGGCAGGTGGGTTGAGATCAACAACAGTGGTGGTTGAGGTCGGCCACGGCGGCGAGTGGTGTGGCAGCGGCCTGGGCACAGGCCAGGGTGGACCAGGGTCGACGCGATGCGCTCGAGCGCCGCAACGGGGGCAGTGAGCGGGGAGAGGTACATCCGCGGAGACGGGTGAGTTGAGATCGGCAGCGATGTCGGTTGAGGTCGGACGCGGCGGCGAGTGGTGTGCTGGCGGCCTGGGCACATGTCAGGGTGGCCAAGGGTCGACGGGAGGAGGCGATGCGTACGGGTATAATTTTTGCAGCGAATCGTTTTTCCTTTTGTGTTGCAGATAAATGATGGAGGCGGGTTGAATAACAAAAATTACAGGAGCTTTTTATAAAAATACCGTGGTGGGTTTTCCAACGGAAGCAATAGCCGCTTTATTATTAGATATAGATGTGACAAGAGTACACTTATATACAAGAGGTCCATTAACCCCTACATGATAGGCACGCAAACCATGATCCTATAATTATGGATCTATACATCTATGGCCCTGTTTGGATACTCTAACTGGGTTAGAGGTTAGAGTTAGATTCTAACCCTCAACTAACCCTGAACTAACTCTAACCCAAGAGGTGTTTGGATGAGAGGGTTAGATTGGCAATAAATGCTCTTTTCCAATCATTTGGCTACTTTTGTCCATGTTCAGGGATTTGGTGTGGCCGGTCGTTGTGTGGCCGGCAGGGCGCGGCGGGGCGGCCCGGCGGCGGGGCGCGGCGGGGCGGGGCGGGGCGGGCCGCGGCAGGGCGCAGCGGCCGGCGGCTGGGGCGCGGCGGGGCGGGGCGGGGCGGGGCGGGCCGGCGGGGCGCGGCGGGGCGGGCCGCGACAGGGCGCAGCTGCCGGCGGCTGGGGCGCGGCGGGGTGCGGCGGGGCGGGGCGGGCCGCGGCCGGCGGCTGGGGCGCGGAGGGGCGGGGCGGCCCGGTGGCGGGGCGCGGCGGGGTGCGGCGGGGCGAGGCGGGCCGCGGCCGGCGGCTGGGAGGGCGACGGGAGGGACAGTGACGGGAGGGACGGGGGGTTGGTGGGATCTGGTGCGGGCTGGATGGAGTAGCAAGTGAATTTTTTTTGTCCCCACCTAACTCTAACCAAAAAAGCACCTCTTGGGTGGGTTAGAGTTTTTGGGTGGGTTAGAGTTTTTGGGTGGGTTAGATGCATCTAACCCAATCTAACCTTACCTGTTTGTATTTTTGAGGGTTAGATAGCTCAACTCTAACCCAATCTAACTCTAACCCTGGGATCCAAACAGGGCCTATGTTACATGCATGTGTACAAGATTCTAACAATATTGGCTCAAGTACCGTCAGAGTTTTATACTGTAGGTCGGAAACCAGATTAATCAAGAAACGAGTAACAGTAATAATTTGGCTAGGCTTTATAATCAGCTCTAGTCTACCGTAAATGTATCAGAGAAGGCCTGAGGCCGACTAACAATTTCATCAGTACACTATAGGGCAAGATTCGGCACAGTTCATCACAGACAGAAACCATACGTAACAACAGATCAGATATCAAAGGACAGCGGTGTGCGTGTGTCGTGCGTGCGGCAGGACAGTACCTCGTCCACGGCTCACCGCGGATCTGGAGGGAGGTGACGGCTAGTCGGCGGCCACTCCCCTCGCCCCTCACGGTATCCGGCGGCTGGCTGCGTGTGGGTCTGTGGATGGGAGCTGGGGTTGCTATCGCGGCGGCGCTCACCGTGGCCGCCGGCCAATCAAGCAAGAAAAAAAAGGTAATAGCAGAGCCTTTTGAGGAGTCTCTTGGAATCTATTTTGGAGCCAACTAGGGCGCGGCGCCGCACCCACGTATTTCTGTGCGGCGGCTGCTATATGCATGCACAAACACGATCAAAACAAGGGGCCTACAAACTGCATGCACATCATCACATGCATCTTCTTGCCATATGTATTGACATGCACAAGCTAATTCATCATCTCTCCAGCATACATGCATGCAATGATGTCATCAAGATTTTCTTTGATGTTTGAAATTTAAAAAGTTTTATCTACAAAATCGTTAATCCAATCGATGATCCGTTTTCATCATTGACTTTCTCGCGACGAGTTCTTTGAAACTAGATCCCATGTCGACATGGTCCATCAACTGTTTTTTTCTGTCCATAGTTGCCACATTTTTTTGACTCACTTACCATATTATTAACCACTTACTTGCCTGGAAAAAAAACTCAATTGACACTTCTTAATGTGATTTCGCACAAAGCTTGTTGGTGCTTTTAAATCAAGTTGCCATAGTTAACAAATTATTAGTGGCAATCACCTCTAAACATGACAAAAATTGCATAGTTATAACTACCAAAGGACAACAAATCATTTATAGCATCTTGACAACTAAGTTTTTATAAAATTGGCAACTATGCAATTTTAAACTGCTACTAGTAGTATTAGTACTAACCAGATGCATTTAGCTTGTGAATACGGTCTACCAACACATGTTTTGTGTGTAACACTTTTTTTACGAATTTTTGTGTGACGCTTTGTATGCAATGCATATTTTTGTGATGTCATCTGCATATGCTTCTAGCCCACGCTGCTATGTGCTGAAATATGGATACATGCGGCACATGGTTCACATCGAGAAAAAAATGGAAATTAAGTTATTTTTTCTGGCAAGTAAGAGGCTAATAATACGACAAGTAAGTCTAAAAATATGGTAATTATGGATGGAGAAGAAAAGTTCTCGTAACATGTCGACGTGGGTCTAGTTTTGAAGATCTCACCGCGACAAAGCCAATGATGAAAACAGATCGTCAATTAAATTAATGGTTTTAGAGATAAAACTTTTTAGATTTCAAACCAATAGAGTCAAGCTGCTGCCGTGACATCTCCAAAAATATCACTGTTTCGCTACAGTAGCAAATAGTTCACGCATCCTGCTTTTTCTTTATATAATACTGACACCTTGCTTTGACGGCACAATGTACTCATCCATTCTACACCGTTCGGCTGAACTATTTTTACTAGACTTAATCACATGGGTCTGTGCGTCCGGCCGCCGCACGAGAACGCGATGGTGCGGCGCAGTCAGTTAGATTTTCCCATCTATTTTTACTAGTAAAAAGCATGTGCGTTGACACTTGGCCATAGATTATTTTATGATTGCATATATAAACTTTATGTATGTTAAATTTTACATATATAAAAATGATAGCCCATGAGAATAAAAAAATTGTAATCCACTTCACTTCTACTATACTCCCAGGATGACAACATGTCAATTATGCTTGGTAGACCTTTCTTGAATACCGCAGGGGTTGTTATTGCAATAAAAGCAAATTCATTTTGTATGACAACGGTAAGGAACATACAGTGCATTTTCCGAGGAAACAATTTCAAGTGAATGGTGTTAATGTAATTGAAAAGGCTTCAACTATCACCAATGGAAGTTTTCAACTACCTCTACCTACTGTCAAAAATAAATATGAGATACTCATTATTGGTGATATGCACATTCCCATTGAGGTAACTTAGTGTTTTACGAAAATTCTTTACGAACAAGCTAATTGGAAGTGGTTGTTAATAAGACTTGATCAACCTTGTTAATGAATCATTTTCAAGAAGCATGACATTGATAAATTCAGTAGGCACAACTCTTCGTACCCACTTTATTTGCCATGTTATATTTATTTTAATGCAATAAATACCATGATTATCCTGTTTTTTGATATATATATTTTTTGTGCAATAAAAAAATGCCTAAAAATAAAAGTTCTTCAAATGACCTGAAATTTTCACACGATTTTTTCTGAATATTTGAGAATATCTCGCACTAAAAACACTGCACGGGGCTGTCCTAGGTGGCCACTAGGCAATAGGGCGCGCCACCCCCAAGAGGCGCGACCAAGTATCTAATGGGCCCCTCAGGGGTCCCCTCACTTATTCCTTCAACTCACTTCATCACTTACCTCCAAAAAAATCCGTGTATCTCTCTCTCTCTCTCTCTCTTGTTCTTGCTCTCAAACCTGATCTCTTCGCTCGAAACTCCGTTTCTGGAAATGTTTTGGGGGCTTGCTCCTTGGTACGTCACTCCCCCACTCCTCCAAATAGTTTTTGCTTTAGTGGTTTATATTAGAAGTAATAAGCTACTCTAGGTGCTGTTGTAGATGAGCTTGCATGTTGAATTCTTAAATTTCCAAGTAGTTTGAATGCTTGTTTTAGGCTCTAGGCATCCTTATGAGTAGTTGCTATCATTCTTGTGAATTTTTGCTAACTTTAGTTTGTGACCCAAAAAAGTTTAGAAATTTGTTCTTGAAAAAATGAACCTCTTCAGGAGGAGTTCATCCAAGAAGAATCCCAAGGGGTTTCTTAGTGAATCATCTACTACTCGACTCACCACCTCGCGCTCGACAGAGGTCCGGTCGTGCGAATGGCCACACACTCCCTTCATGGAACAAGTCGGATTCCACCATGAGTCTGCGCAATTCGTGGCAAATGCTGGGTTGACTAACTTCATCGCAGATGAGTGTGACCAATACCATACCCTCACTAATTCCTTTGTTCAAAATTTCTATTTTTTTTAATAGGCATGACCCACCTTCAGTGCGGTTTAATCTATATTCTGAAACACACCAAATGTCGTTTACTGAATTTTGTGAGATATGTTTAATTCCCTCTCACTGGGAGTTAAGAGAACCCAAACCGGTTGAGTTTGAGGATTTTCTGCTCACTTTAACAGTCGATGAGACAAGAGGCGTGTCAAAAGCCACTATCACTGGCCTGCAGTTTCCTTCGGTGCATTACTTTGCTTTATTTATCATGAAGTGTTTAACTGCTAGGGAGAAGGGTAGTATACTTAGCGCCCGTGACCTTGCCATTGTACGCCGAGTGATCCATAACGATCACACCTTTAATTTGGGAGCTATTATTGCTCGACATTTACATACTAACAGATCTAAGGGTAAAATCCATGGTGGTATTTATGCCACTCGCTTAGCGAAACGCTTTAACATCCCTCTTCGTCATGATATTTATCTTTTACCACAAGCTTATCTAGATCGCCAGTCTATGGTTGATCACCAATTTATTGACAGTGATGATTCCTTAGATAACCTTCCTTGTAACTTAGTTTTTAGTGAGGTTACCCGAGATATTATTCCGTTGTCTGCACCTGCTTTGTTTGATTCTATTGTAGGTAATAGATACAGGATCATGCCTCGGGATATTATTGCCTACTGAAACTCCCATGCAGCGGCTGAGCAGGAGCCCACGTGTGGGACTCTCTGGTGCCGCCGCCCAAACACTTTGGCATGAGGTCGGACGGCTACTACGGGTGGTGATTACCAAGCTAGGCCAAAAGCCTAAGTTTGGCGGGTACGTGCTTCCACCGACTTTACATTCATCCTCACGTATTCTAGTTCTCGGTGCTCACACTCTTGCACTGTATTACCGTGTTAGATTTATTTTCTTGCTTTATTCTTGTGTGTTTGAAAAACTTGCAGAAAATCCAAAAATATTTCTCACTTCTTTTTGGTTTTTCTTTCTAGCGTAATTTAGTTGTAGTATTAAAAGAAAATCCAAAAGATTTCTCTTTTCTACTTTTAGTTGTTGGGAGCTTTCCCGTGCAAATAGTTCTTCTCATTTTAGTTATCCCTTCTTTAATTAGCTTTCTTCTAAATAAAATTAAAAAAAACCCAAAATATTTTAGTGTGTTCATCTAAATTTCTTTTCCCTTTATTGAAGTTGTACCCAAGGGGAAGACCAAGATGAAAATATTGAGTGGCTCTCATATGCATTGTTATTGATCTAATAAACACCCCATACTACCTTGACTTTTCCTTTTGAATAAAATGTTGGAAATCCCAGCTTAGTCCACGGCATTTTTGCACTATTGTTATTTTCATATCGTTAAGTCATGCAAGTGAAAGGCAATAATGACGATATTTGATGAAGTGACTGTGGCAGAGAGAAGGGGGTATGAACCTGCTACCTCTTGAGCTTGCGTTGGTTTTTCCCTTGAAGAGGAAAGGGTGATCCAGCACAGTAGCAGTAAGTATTTCCCTCAGTTTGAGAACCAAGGTATCAATCCAGTAAGAGTATCAAGGCAAGTCTCCAAAGTACGTGCGCAAAAACAGTAAACTTGCACCCAACGCTACAAAGGGGTTATCAATCCCTTCACGGTTAACTGCAAGGTGAGATCTGAAGGCGGAAAGTGCAACAAAGTAGAAGTGTAAGGCTGAAAATATGATGTGAAGTAGACCCGGGGGCCATAGTGTTCACTAGAGGCTTCTCTCATGATAGCAAATATTACGGTGGGTGAACGAATTACTGACGAGCAATTGATAGAATCGCGCAAAGTCATGACGATATCTAAGTCAATGATCATACATATAGGCATCACGTCCGAGACAAGTAGACCGATACTTTCTGCATCTACTACTATTACTCCACACATCGACTGCTATCCAGCATGCATCTAGTGTATTAAGTTCATAACAAACAGAGTAACGCCTTAAGCAAGATGACATGATGTAGAGTGATAAATTCATGCAATAGATATAAACCCCATCTTTTTACCCTTGATGACAACAACACGATACGTGCCTCGCTACCCCTTCTATCACTGGGTGAGGTCACCGTACGGTATGAACCCAAAACCAAGCACTTCTCCCATTGCAAGAATTATAGATCAAGTTGGTCAAACGAAACCCACAACTCGAAGAGAATTACAAGGATATGAAATCATGCATATAAGAGATCAGAGGAAACTCAAATAACATTCATAGACAATCTGATCATAAATCCATAATTTATCGGATCTCGACAAACACACCGCAATAGAGGATTACATCGGATAGATCTCCATGAAGATCATGAAGAACTTTGTATTGAAGATCCAAGAGAGAGAAGAAGACATCTAGCTACTAGCTATGGACCCGAAGGTCTATGGTGAACTACTCACGCATCATTGGAGAGGCAATGGTGTTGATGAAGAAGCCCTCCGTGTCCGAATCCCCCCTCCGGCAGGGCACCAGAACGTGCCCCAGATGCCTCTAATCATTGACCAACTATAATTTGTTCACCACACCACATTTATCTGCTTGGAGAGATGCCTCTAATGACCCTATGGCCCCCTCGGTCTATCTTCCTTTATGGAATACACGTTGCAATTTCTTTTCTTTGTTGTATCATTTTATTTTGATATCTATTTATTAATTCCTACCATACCATACAATTTATCCTTGTAACTAACAGGACAAGAAGCTTGACAACCTTCTTGAAGCGTCGGGGGTAAGTCTGTTTTGTGTTTTATGTGCAGGTACTCAAGAATTTAGTTACAGAAGAAATCCCTAGTGGTTCGATAATTCTTGGTGCTCAATTGAGAAAAATAGTCATTACTAAGTTACTTCACCACTACAATTGGGAGCTACCCAACCACTTGTATGAGATAGCAAACATGCTCCATGCACGGCAACCACGATCGGCACAAGCAAGCACGGCCGCTGCAGGCTAAAGCCGCCGACAGATGGGTCTGTCTGGCCCATTGCACGCGGGGCAACGTGGGACAACACACGTGGGTGCGCCCGAAGCCGTCCCACGACAATGGTCCATGTGCTCCCGCGGTCCACCCGTCATGGATCCCCGAGGCGTGTCGCTCAGGTGCACGTCGTCCACGCGGATTAGACGTTGCATGGAGCCCCTCAGAGGCCCCTGCGGCATGCGGTCGTGAAACAGGCGGCGTGGAGAGCATTATTCTCTACGAAGACACCGAGGAGGTGGGTACTCTATCATCTTTTGTAGAAGTAACATTTTCTAGCATTGTGGCGCACCTCATATATACGTTGTGAGGGGACAAGACTTTGCTAACACTAAGAATTTATGTGTGGATGCTAACTTTGTTAATAAAATTGTACATGGTCTTATAATGGATTCAGGAAACTCGGTACGAAAGGAAAACATGTGCATATGAATATATCTCCAAAGTCTTTGGATCAATAACTAATCTTTAATTTGCTAACTTCAATGAATTATGGTTGGGCATGAAAGACAACTAAGTGAACATGGATATGTGATCACAGGTTGAAAATCATTACACACAAGCCCTCCGACAAGCATCGTTTACTTAGAGCCTTTCTAGCCAAAACTATTTGTGTTAAGCATGAATTTTGCTTTTAGATCCATAACCTCAGCCCCACAAGTGTTCACTATACCTGCCTATGTGACTCAGTAAGTTCACTCCAAGTAAATTGTCATCGTCGCATGCAACACATCACTAAAACTTACCCGTTTAAGTTTTTATTTTGTGGTAATGACAATTCTCCATGAACTTTGATCGGGAGAAGGGATAAAAAACAAAGCAGACACCATCACAAGTGGCAATGGGAAATTATCGTTTCAATGTACTAAACTCTTGAATGTTCAACAAAAAATGCATGACAATCTCGGCTTCCATCTGCAGAGAGCCTTTCTTCTACTTTTATGTTGAGTCAATCCTTTCTTCAAACCTATTGTTTTAGCGTAAACTTTGCTTGTTGGAGTGAGACCTATGCCTGATGGTTACTATGACCATATGCATAGCATGTTTACCTAAGTTGACATAATCTTTATGATTCACGTGATAAGCCAAAGCAAAGCATTTCACTCTAAACTTTGATCTTCTCATGCCTAGCTATAACCTTGCATTCTAAAGATTTGCTCACTTGAGTGATAGTCCTTATTGAAAATGACAAAAGAGATGGTTGAGCATATGTCACTTGCTTATTTAAAGCTCCGTCATAGACCTTTCTTGGAGAATTAAGATGAAAGAAATCATTACATGATCTAGATTATGGTCAAACCTCTTGCATAACATCCAAACTTAAAGTATCCGGTGCTTGGTAAAACTGTAATGACCTCAAGATCGGGTGCTTCTATTTTTAGTGTTGTTGTGTTAGCATGTGTAAAATGCTTTTGTAATTTGTGATTGATGCATGCTCGTATTTTATTATCGACCTCTTACTTTTACATGAGGGCAAGCAAAGGTCTAAGCTTGGGGGGCTGATACATGCATTTTGCATCACATTTTTACAAGATAAATACTCTATGTCATTTCAATTATTAGTGATTAACAAACAAGGTGAAACGATAATCGCTGAAAATCTTCGAGATGTACATTTTAAGCGAGGATACAAATGAGTGTAAAAACCACTCACCAACATCCCCAAGGTTAAACCTCGATCGTTCTCAAGCGGGCAACATCGATCGTAGGGAACTCGGCGTTTAACGTGTAGATAGCACATCGCTTCTTTCACCTGAAAACTTAGCATAGCTAGAGGCAAGGTTATTATACAAGCTTTGTTAGTCCAGGACGGTTAGAATAAAATATTCATTGGCATAAATAAAGTAGTCCCTCCGTTCCTAAATATAAGATCTTTTAGAGATTCTATTATAGACTACATACGAATGAATATAGACATATTTCAGAGTATACATTCACTAATTTTGTTCCTTATGTAGTCCACGCTGAAATCTCTAAATTGTCTTATACCCCCTCTGTAAATTAATATAAGAGCATTTAGATCACTACTTAGGAAAGGAGGTAGTAGCTAGCTAGCTACCATTCTATTTCATCTACCTAACACTTGCTTGCCCGAAACAGTTGAAATAACTTGGTAAACTTGTATTAGAAGAATGAAGGCATGTCAATAATAATAAAAGCATAGCATAGCGTTAGAGTATCGCATTAACAACTCACAGGTATCATCAGTAGATAAAGACGCTTCTCCTATTATATTTTTCTGAACTTTCTATCTCTGCAAGACCATGTCAAAAAATGATATGCCAGGCCGGCAAAAAAATTAGTCCACATTGGACCAGATCAGGTCTTTTAAGCGATAGCATACCTGTCAAAGCGATGACAGCAGATAGAAGAATCATCCCAATTGGCGCCAACCTGTGAGATTCCAAGTATTCCTAATAAACTAGCAACAGGTGCAAATCATGGCATCACATTCAAATGGTCCCGTTCTCCCCTCGCATCTTGCTTGAGGAAAAGAGAGAAGATTCCACTTTTTACAGGAATGTCTTGTACGGCACTACGACAGGCCAGGCAGCAAAGCGGAATCATGTAGCCATGCGCTGCTAAAGCCAGGCAGCAAGAGAATTCTTTGCCATGACCCATGAATATTCCAGCACATCGATCAAGAAAAGATGGCATCAGATCAGATCTAGTGGGGTGGTAGAACCCACTGTGCAAAGGCACACTACAGATCACAACACTCACCATTTCAAACAGATTGCTATTGAAAGCTACTCACTCTGTCCTAAAATGCAAGACGTTTTTTGACATTATCGTAGTATCAAAAAACGTCTTACATTTCACGACGGAGGGAGTAATTAGCAGAGGATTCCTTTCAAAAAGAAAAATAGCAGAGCATTTGGTTGTAGGGTCGAAATGAACTCAACAAGATACAACATTGCTTGCACAGCAAAACCTTTATGGGACAACACCATGTAGGATCAAGACAATTCATATTATTCATTCATTTAACAGGGTAGTGATGACACATGACAAATGAAATCAAAAACACCAGCCGTATTTCTCTAGTAGCCTCACCAGGCATCTGATTAAATTTGATTGAATAAACCGAACTCATGTGTCCAAAATCACGAGGGACAAGCACAAGTAGCAATAGATATTACAGTCTTTGAATAGGAGAAAACGGTAACCGGTAGGCCAGCCGAAAACTTTGTCCACGCTAACGAAGAAACAGCAACAAAAGAGGGAGGCGAAGCGGCAGGAGGGTCGCGATAAAGGCTCCTCCTGGCTTTCATTCTTGGGTCCGAAGAATTAGAAGCATTTCCTGTGCACGATGGATGGGCCAGACTCGTCGTACTCAGCCTTTGCAATCCACATCTGCAACAACAACCAAGCAACACTGTAAGCAAAGAAACGAAATATCCATGAATGAAATGAATGAAGCACGATGCTGTAATGTTTATTTACCTGCTGGAAGGTGCTGAGAGATGCCAAGATGGATCCTCCGATCCAGACACTGTACTTCCTTTCAGGAGGAGCAACAACCTTAATCTTCATGCTGCTAGGAGCCAAGGCAGTGATCTCCTTGCTCATCCTATCAGCGATTCCAGTGAACATAGTGGTACCACCACTAAGAACAATGTTGCCGTACAGATCCTTCCTAATATCCACGTCACACTTCATGATGGAGTTGTAGGTGGTCTCATGGATACCTGCAGCTTCCATCCCGATGAAGGATGGCTGGAAGAGGACCTCAGGGCAACGGAAACGCTCGGAACCAATGGTGATAACCTGCCCATCAGGAAGCTCGTAGCTCTTCTCCACAGAAGAGCTGGTCTTGGAAGTCTCCATTTCCTGGTCGTAGTCCAGTGCAATGTAGGACAGCTTCTCCTTCACATCCCTCACAATTTCCCGCTCAGCAGTGGTGGTGAATGAGTAACCACGCTCAGTGAGGATCTTCATGAGGTAATCGGTGAGATCACGCCCAGCCAGGTCAAGACGGAGGATAGCGTGGGGAAGAGCGTATCCTTCGTAGATGGGGACAGTGTGGCTGACACCATCTCCCGAGTCCAGCACAATACCTGAGGAGTTCAATGAGGTACATCGAGTTATTGATAAAATTAAAAAATGTGTTGAATTGACAGTGTGGGAGAGGATGACAATTAACTGCCTATCAGGTTTGGTTGAAAAATATTTACCACATGTCATAGAACAAAACTAGTGCTACACAAAACAAATTGACAGATTTTACAGATTAATCTCGTCTACATGTGAACATGCTAAATTCCAGGATTCCTAATTCAAAAGAAGAGCTGAATATAGATGAGCTCACCTGTGGTACGACCACTGGCATACAGCGAGAGGACGGCCTGGATGGCGACATACATAGCAGGAGTGTTGAAGGTCTCGAACATGATCTGGGTCATCTTCTCACGATTGGCCTTGGGGTTGAGCGGCGCCTCAGTGAGAAGGACGGGGTGCTCCTCTGGGGCGACACGGAGCTCGTTGTAGAAGGTGTGATGCCAGATCTTCTCCATATCGTCCCAGTTGCTGACGATACCGTGCTCAATGGGGTACTTGAGAGTCAAGATACCCCTCTTGGACTGCGCCTCGTCACCGACGTAGGCGTCCTTCTGCCCCATCCCGACCATGACACCGGTGTGGCGTGGGCGGCCCACGATACTGGGGAAGACAGCCCTGGGAGCATCATCTCCAGCGAACCCAGCCTGCAAGCATCATCACCACCACAAGTGTTATGTCACAAAGAGCACTGCGGCATTTCCCTGAACCAAAGATGCAAGAACGCTCGTGGGATGCAGCGGCTCACCTTGACCATACCGGTACCATTGTCGCAGACGAGGGGCTGGATGTCCTCGGCGTCAGCCATTTTCTACCTACAGCAGAAGCTCGCAGGAAGCCACGGTTATTATTACACATCGATCGGTCGATCAAAGGAGAATCTACGCATCCTAGCAGTGAAGGACGCTGGCTAAATAAATGCAGAGATTATTATTTTTCTCCTTCGAAGAAACATGATGAGTAGTACTATCAATCAGTTCACGAGGAACCCCTAACCGCAATGGCTGGCATGTTAACCGCGAGGCTTAGCGACAAGAACAGTTAATAAGGGAACAGAGAGAGCATGGTTCTCTGGCACCGCGGCGCGGATCGGAGCGCTCCGGCACCCGAAACGGCCCAGATCGCGGGCGGCAGATCTACATTCCCGCGGCGGCACGAAAATAAAAAAAAACGCGGCGGGCGCTCGCTCGCTCCCATTCCGCGAGATCCGGTCGGATCCGCGGCGGGAAGAGGGGGAGCCGGCGCCGGGGCCCGCCGCGAGATCGGATCGATCGGGCCTGATGGTGAGCGCAAGGGGGCGCGCAATGCGGGGCGGATCTCATCTGGGGAGAGAATGATCGATCGGGGCGGGGAGGAGGAGGAGGGGGGGCATGAGATGGTCGTTACCGGGGTGGGGAGGGCGGGGCAGCGGCGCCGGCGGTCCGGTCGTGCGACGACGGTGGTGGTGGAGGATGAGGAGGAGGAGGGGGCGAGGGTGAGCGGTAGGGTTGGGGTGGTGGGGAGGGGGGTATGTATAGCGGGGAGGCGGGCGACGGGGTGGGTTTTGGGCAGGGGACGGCCGCACTCGTCGCCCCGGCTGGCTCTCGCGGCCCCACGACCCGGCTGGCGTTCGTTTTTGTTTTTTCGGGGGGGAATGGAATGGAATGGAACGAACGAACGAACAAGTGGCCTCCCTCGCCGAGCGATCTGACGGACGACGTGCGCCTGTGCGTGCGGACAACTCAGGCCCGCGCGGCTGGCACTACCTGTTTGGTTTCGGGTGGTGGCTCGCTGCTGGCCGAATGCGCCACCATGATTTCCTTCCCCCACATGTGCTACGCGGTGAATTGGTCATGCTGTTCTTTCTTTCCTTTTTTTTTTTGTGTGCGGATGCGCCATGGATTGGTGTACCAATTTCATAGAAGTGGTGGTGAAGAAGCCGGTAGCACCGCTTAGGCGTAGAGCGCTAGATAGGCGCTAGCCGGCCATCTCACAAAGGGGCGCTCCTCGCTAGAACGTGCAGAGAACGGCGGCAGAGCACCCATGGCCGCGAAACGTCCGGTAAGAAGGAGTCGGCTTTCCACCATTGCTTGCCCTTGTGACGGACGAGCCTCAATGATGTCTCGTGAGGAAGGTCTCGCCCCATTGAAGATGGCGTTTCGGTGGAATCAATCGTGCTAGAACATGAGGATCACCGCTATCCAGAGATCTTTCGCTTCTCATCGCAACGGCGTCTGCTCAAGATCTTTGATGTCGCGGGCGGCATATGCATGTTGCAAGGTTCCACCACCAAGCACCTCAAGTTAAGGAGAGCGAGTCGCCACACGGTTAAGGAGTATTGTTGCGGGGTTTGAGGCTTCTTATCACAAAGAAGGCATCACAGGTGACGGCGCCATACACGTGGGGGTGGATCATCGACGGGAGCGCGGCATAAGGCCTGCTAAAGGGCTCACAAGGCCAAACACAGAGGGGAGGCCAAAGGGGAGGATAAGCACCGGTGATCATCTTGACCTCCAAGTTGATGGCGACACCTTCCTAGATCGCATCCCCCTTTGTAAAACCCAGCCTCCACCATGTATATAAGGGAATGCTAGGGAGCTCTCATTCTCATATATTCTCAGATAGACCAAATCTCGGTAGACATCTTATCTACATCATTGTAACCACTCACACGAGGTATAGCTCAATCATGAATAGCAAACGCAAGCAAGATGTAGGGTATTACTCTTCGGAGGCCTGAACCTGGGTAAATTCCCTGTGCGACCTCCGATTTATGACCTCCGGCTAAATAAGGGGCCCTACCAAGGGATATGGTGGTTTGCTGCACCATCAATTGGCGCGCCAAACACGGGCAGCGTTGGTTGGAGTCTGGTCTCAGATCATATCTTCCCTAGCCTCCGGTGATGTCCCGTCGGGGAAGAGCCTCACGTATGGCTCGCTCACCTTCACCATCGACGGGGTGGGTTGGCTCAAACATCAACCCATCAGCCCACCTTGTTCACACGATCCACGTCGGCGTTGTGTCTGATACATCTCCAGCATATCCACTTTTCCAACACTTTTCCTCCTGTTTTGGACTTTAATTTGCATGATTTGAATGAAACTAACCCAGACTGGCGTTGTTTTCAGCAGAACTACCATGGTGTTGTTTTAGTACACAAATAAAAGTTCTTGTATTGGGCTAAAAATTCACGTAGAATGTTTTTCAGAAAAATATAAGAACTATTGGCAAAGGACCTACTAGAGGGGCCCACCAGGGAGCCACGAGCTCACAGGCGTGCCATGTGAGCTCGTGGGTCCCACAAGCCTCTATTGATCCTAACTCCAATTGTATAAGTGTTGTCTTGTCCAGAAAAATCAGAATGAAAGTTTCATCATGTTTTATGATACGAAGCCGCTGCCACCACCTCCTATTATTCTCCGGGAGGGCTGGTCTGGAGTCTGTTTTGGGGCTTCGGAGAGGAGGATTCATCGCCATTGTCATCATCAACAATTCCATGGTGCTCACCACCGGGTAGTGAGCAATTCCTTTGTAGGCTTGATGGACGGTGATGGGATTGGATGAGATTTGTCATGTAATCAAGTCAATTTGTTAGGGCTTGATCACTAGTATCCATTATTCTGAGATTGATGTTGTTTTGACTTTGCTATGCTTAATGCTTGTCACTAGGACTCGAGTGCCATGATTTCAGATCTGAACCTACTATATTTCCATAATCATGAGAGTGTGTTGGGGATAATTCCCCTCACATGAGGCGGCCAGCTTAGGCCAGGTCACCCAGGACATGGGCCTTGACGTAAGTTGTCCCATGAAGTACGGGTCTCGCTTACCTTTTCGGAAGACAAGGAAGGTTGGACCAATGGTCGGTCCAAGAAGACACCGACACGAAGACTAAGAGACGTAAGCCGACGAGTCTAGTATCAGCTTGTCTTGTTGTAAATCTGTGGGACTTAGCCTAGTATATAAAGGCAAGCCCTGGGTCCAAAGAGGGCCAAGTTAGAAACCAAAATATCTACCTATAGACGCGTAGCGTTCCCCATAAAAAAAACTAAACCCAGCAAAAATATCGGTTTTGGTTTTGGGCTTCATTTGCGATTTTGATATCTCACAACCGTATTGTCAGAATCACGATTCTGAATCGGATCGGAGCCGCGGCGACAGGATCGCAAATCGTAGAATCTTCACTATGAGGATCGTAAAAACGTAGATTCTATGAACCAAAATGGTAGAATCAGAGGGGTTTGTTTGGATCGTAAAGTCGTAGAATCGCACAACAAAATCGCGATTCTGACAACCTACTCTATCCACATCCTAGCCGAGGGAATGGGAAGGTCGTGCCGCCCCTGTTTCTTTTTCTTTTTTTAGGCCTTTCCTTTATAATTTCCGCTCTTTCGTGTTACGGCAGTGTTGTAGAACGTCGCATGGGAAACAAAAAATTTCCTACGCGCACGAAGACCTATCATGGTGATGTCCATCTACGAGAGGGGATTTCCGATCTACGTACCCTTGTAGATCGCACAGCAGAAGCGTTAAGAAACGCGGTTGATGTAGTGGAACGTCCTCACGTCCCTCGATCCGCCCCGCGAACCGTCCCGCGATCCGTCCCACGACCCGCTCCGATCTAGTGCCGAATGGACAGCACCTCCGCGTTCAGCACACGTACAACTCGACGATGATCTCGGCCTTCTTGATCCAGCAAGAGAGACGGGAGGTAGATGAGTTCTCCGGCAGCGTGACGATGCTCCGGAGGTTGGTGGTGATCTAATCTCAGCAGGGCTCCGCCCGAGCTCCGCAGAAACGCGATCTAGAGGTAAAACCGTGGAGGTATGTGGTCGGGCTGCCGTGGCAAAAGTTGTCTCAAATCAGCCCTAATAGCTCCATATATATAGGAGGAGGGGAGGGGAGGCTTGCCTTGAGGCTCAAGGAGCCCCAAGGGTTGCGCCACCAAGGGGAGGAGGAGTCCTCCAATCCTAGTCCAACTAGGATTGGAAGGTGGAGTCCTTCTCTTCCTTCCCACCTCCTTTTTTTTTCTTTTCTCTTTGATTTTTTATCTATGGCGCATAGGGCCTTCTTTGGCTGTCCCACCAGCCCACCAAGGGCTGGTGCGCCACCCCCAAGGCCTATGGGCTTCCCCGGGGTGGGCTGCCCACCCCGGTGAACATCCGGAACCCATTCGTCATTCCCGGTACATTCCCGGTAACTCCGAAAACCTTCCGGTAATCAAATGAGGTCATCCTATATATAAATCTTGGTTTTCGGACCATTCCGGAAACCCTCGTGACGTCCGTGATCTCATCCGGGACTCCGAACAACATTCGGTAACCAACCATATAACTCAAATACGCATAAAACAACATCGAACCTTAAGTGTGCAGACCCTGCGGGTTCGAGAACTATGTAGACATGACCCGAGTGACTCCTCGGTCAATATCCAATAGCGGGACCTGGATGCCCATATTGGATCCTACATATTCTACGAAGATCTTATCGTTTGAACCTCAGTGCAAGGATTCATATAATCCCGTATGTCATTCCCTTTGTCCTTCGGTATGTTACTTGCCCGAGATTCGGTCGTCAGTATCCGCATACCTATTTCAATCTCGTTTACCGGCAAGTCTCTTTACTCGTTCCGTAATACAAGATCCCGCAACTTACACTAAGTCACATTGCTTGCAAGGCTTGTGTGTGATGTTGTATTACCTAGTGGGCCCTGAGATACCTCTCCGTCACACGGAGTGACAAATCCCAGTCTCGATCCATACTAACTCAACGAACACCTTCGCAGATACCTGTAGAGCATCTTTATAGTCACCCAGTTACGTTGCGACGTTTGATACACACAAAGCATTCCTCCGGTGTCAATGAGTTATATGATCTCATGGTCATAGGAACAAATACTTGACACGCAGAAAACAGTAGCAACAAAATGACACGATCAACATGCTACATCTATTAGTTTGGGTCTAGTTCATCACATGATTCTCCTAATGATGTGATCCCGTTATCAAGTGACAACACTTGCCTATGGTCAGGAAACCTTGACCATCCTTGATCAACGAGCTAGTCAGCTAGAGGCTTACTAGGGACAGTGTTTTGTCTATGTATCCACACATGCACTGTGTTTCCAATCAATACAATTATAGCATGGATAATAAACGATTATCATGAACAAGGAAATATAATAATAACTAATTTATTATTGCCTCTAGGGCATATTTCCAACAGTCTCCCACTTGCACTAGAGTCAATAATCTAGTTCACGTCACCATGTGATTCCAACGAATCCAACACCCATATAGTTATGGGGTCTGATCATGTCTTGCTCGTGAGAGAGGTTTTAGTCAATGGTTCTGAAACTTTCAGATCCGTGTGTTCTTTACAAATCTTTATGTCATCTTATAGATGCTGCTACTATGTGCTATTCGGAAATACTCCAAATATCTACTCTACTATATGAATCTGTTTCACTACTCATAGTTATTCGGATTAGTGTCAAAGCTTGCATCGACGTAACCCTTTACGACGAACTCTTTAACCACCTCCATAATCGAGAAAAAAAATCCTTAGTCCATCAGTTACTAAGGATAAATTTTGACCGCTGCTAGTGATTCAATCATGGATCACTCTCTGTACCTCTCAACAGACTTTGAGTCAAGGCACACATCAGGTGCGGTACCCAGCATGGCATACTTCAGATTCTACGGCCAAGGCATAGAAGACGACCTTCGTCTATTCTCTTTATTCTGCCAGGGTCGGGTTTTGAGTCTTACTCAAATTCACACCTTACAACGCAACCAAGAACTCCTTCTTTGCTGATCTATTTTGAACTCCTTCAAAAACTTGTCAAGGCATGCATCTTGTTGAAACTTCTATTAAGCGCTTTCGATCTATCTCCATAGATCTTTGATGCTCAACGTTCAAGTAGCACAATCCAGGTAGTCCTTTGAAAACTCCTTTCAAACAACCTTGTATGCTTTACAGAAATTCTACATTACTTCTGATCCACAATATGTCAACCACATATACTTATCAGAAATTCTATAGTGCTCCCACTCACTTCTTTGGAAATACAAGTTTCTCATAAGCCTTGTACAAACCCAAAATCTTTGATCATCTCATCAGAGTGTATATCCAACTCTGAGATGCTTGCACCAGTCCATTGAAGGATCGCTGGAGCTTGCATACTTGCTAGTATCTTTAGGATTGACAAAACCTCTTGGTTGTATCACATACAATGTTTGCTCAAGGAAACCGTCGAGGAAACAATGTTTTGACATCCTATGTGCAATATTTCATAAATAATGCAGCAACTACTAACATAATTCTGACAGACTTTCAGCATCGCTACGAGTGAAAAAGTCTCATCATAGTCAACTGTTTGATCTTCTCGGAAACATCTTTGCGACAAGTCGAGCTTTTCTTAATAGTGACTTATCACCATCATTGTTTGTCTTCCTTTTAAAGATCCATCTTTACTCAATAGTCCTATGACCATCAAGTAGTTCTTCCAAAGTCTACACTTTGTTTTCATACATGGATCCTCTCTCGGATTTCATGGCCTCCAGCCATTTGTCGGAATCCGGGCCCACCATTGCTTTCTCCATAACTAGTAGGTTCATTGTTGCTCAACAACATGACCTCCAAGACAGGGTTACCGTACCACTCTGCAGTAGTACGCGACCTTGTCAACCTACGAGATTTGTAGTAACTTGATTCGATGCTCGATGATCACCATCATAAGCTTTCACTTCAATTGGTGTAGGCGCCACAGGAACAACTCCCTGCGCCCTGCTACACACTGGTTGAAGTGATGGTTCAATAACCTTATCAAGTTCTACCATCCTCCCACTCAATTCTTTCAAGAGAAACCTTTCCTCGAGAAAGGATCTGTTTCTAGAAACAAACACTTTGCTTTCGGATCTGAGATGGGAGATGTACCCAAATGTTTTGGATATCCTATGAAGATGCATTTATCCGCTTTGGGTTCGAGCTTATCAGAGTGAAACTTTTTCACATAAGTGTCGAAGCCCCAAACTTTCAAGAAACGACAGTTTAGATTTCTCTAAACCTCAGTCTATACTGTGTCATCTCAATGGAAATACGCGGTGCCCTATTTAAAGTGAATGCGGTTGTCTCTAATGCATAACCCATAAACGATAGTGGTAATTCGATAAGAGACATCATAACATGCACCATACCAAATAGTGCGTGGCTATGACATTCAGACACATCATCACACTATGATGTTCCAGGTGGCATGAACTGCGAAACAATTTCCACATTGTCTTAACTACGTACCAAAACTCGTAACTCAAATATTCATTTCTATGATCATATCGTAGACAGTTTATCCTCTTGTTACGACGAACTTCACTCCGAAACAGAATTGAACTTTTCAATATTTCAGACTTGTGATTCATTAAGTAAATACTCTTGTATCCACTCAAATCGTCATTGAAGTAAGAACATAATGATATCCACTGCGTGCCTTAGCACCCATTGGACTGCATACATCAAAATGTATCACTCCCAACAAGTTACTATCTTGTTTCATCTCAATGAAAACAAGGCCTTGCTCATGTGGTATGATTTGCATGTCACTAGTAATTCAAAATCAGGTGAGTATAAAGATCCATCATCATGGAGCCTCTTCATGCAATTTATACCAACATGACTCAAGCGGCAGTGCCACAAGTAAGTGGTACTATCATCATTACCTCGTATCTTTTGGCACGAATATCATGAACATGTGTAACACTACGATCGAGATTCAATAAACCACTGAAGGTGATTATTCAAGCAAATAGAGTAACCATTATTCTTTTAAATGAATAATCGTATTGCGATAAACACGATCCAATCATGTTCATGCTTAACGCAAGCACCAAATAACAATTATTTCGGTTTAACACCAATCCCGATGGTAGAGGGAGCGTGCGACGTTTTGATCATATCAACCTTGGAAACACTTCCAACATGTATCGTCACCTCGCCTTTAGCTAGTCTCCGTTTATGCCGTAGCTATCATTTCGTGTTACTAATCACTTAGCAACCGAACCGGTATCCAATACCCTCGTGCTACTAGGAGTACTAGTAAAGTACACATCAACATCATGTATATCAAATATACTTCTTTCGACTTTTGCCAGCCTTCTTATCTACCAAGTATCTAGAGTTGCTCCGCCTCAGTGACTGTTCCCCTCATTACAGAAGCACTTAGTCTCGGGTTTGGGTTTAATATTGGGTCTCTTCATTAGTGCAACAATTGTTTTGCCGTTTCACGAAGTATCCCTTCTAGGCCTTGCCTTTCTTGAAACTTAGTGGTTTTACTAACCATCAACTATTGATGCTCCTTCTTGATTTCTACTTTCGTAGTGTCAAACATCGCGAATCGCTCAAGGATCATTGTATCTATCCTTGATATGTTATAGTTCATCACGAAGCTCTCACAACTTGGTGGCAGTGACTTTGGAGAACCATCACTATCTCATCTGGAAGATTAACTCCCACTTGATTCAAGCGATTGTCGTACTCAGACAATCTGAGCACACGCTCAAATTGAGCTTTTCTCCTTTACTTTGTGGACAAAGAATCTTGTCAGAGGTCTCGTACCTCTTAACAAGGGCACAAGCATGAAATCACAATTTCATCTCTTTAGAACATCACTTATGTTCCGTGATGTTTCAAAACGTCTTCGGCGCCTTGCTTCTAAGCCATTAAGTATTTTGCACTGAACTATCGTGTAGTCATCAGAAACATGTATGTCGGATGTTCACAGCATCCACAGACGACGCTCGAGGTGCAGGACACCGAGTGGTGCATTAAGGACATAAGCCTTCTGCGCAGCAACGAGGACAATACTCTGCAAAGTTTTCTACTATCAACTTTAACTAAATTTTCTCTAGGAACATATAAAAATAGTAGAGCTATAGCGCAAGCTACATCGTAATTCGCAAAGACCATTCGACTATGTTCATGAAAATTAGTTCAATTAATCATATTACTTAAGAACTCCCACTCAAAAAGTACATCTCTCTAGTCATTTGAGTGGTACATGATCCAAATCCACTATCTCAAGTCTGATCATCACGTGAGTCGAGAATAGTTTCAGTGGTAAGCATCTCTATGCTAATCATATCAACTATACGATTCATGCTCGACCTTTCGGTCTCATGTGTTCCGAGGCCATGTCTGCACATGCTAGGCTCGTCAAGCTTAACCCGAGTGTTCCGCGTGTGCAACTATTTTGCACCCGTTGTATGTGAACGTTGAGTCTATCACACCCGATCATCACGTGGTGTCTCGAAATGAAGAACTGTCGCAACGGTGCACAGTCGGGGAGAACACAATTTCGTCTTGAAATTTTAGTGAGAGATCACCTCATAATGCTACCGTCGTTCTATGCAAGATAAGGTGCATAAAGGATTAACATCACATGCAATTCATAAGTGACATGATATGGCCATCATCATGTGCTTCTTGATCTCCATCACCAAAGCACCGGCACGATCTTCTTGTCACCGGCGTCACACCGTGATCTCCATCAAGTTGTCGCCATCGGGGTTTGTCGTGCTACTCATGCTATTACTACTAAAGCTACGTCCTAGCAATATAGTAAACGCATCTGCAAGCACAAACGTTAGTTTAAAGACAACCCTATGGCTCCTGCCGGTTGCCGTACCATCGACGTGCAAGTCGATATTAACTATTACAACATGATCATCTCATACATCCAATATATCACATCACATCGTTGGTCATATCACATCACAAGCATACCCTGCAAAAACAAGTTAGACGTCCTCTAATTGTTGTTGCATGTTTTACGTGGTGACCATGGGTATCTAGTAGGATCGCATCTTACTTACGCAAACACCACAACGGAGATATATGAATTGCTATTTAACCTCATCCAAGGACCTCCTCGGTCAAATCCGATTCAACTAAAGTTGGAGAAACCGACACTCGCCGGTAATCTTCGAGCAACAGAGTTACTCGTAGCGATGAAACCAGTCTCTCGTAAGCGTACGAGTAATGTCGGTCCGAGCCGCTTCGATCCAACAATACCGCGGAATCAAGAAAAGACTAAGGAGGGCAGCAAAACGCACATCACCGCCCACAAAAACTTTTGTGTTCTACTCGAGAAGACATCTACGCATGAACCTGGCTCATGATGCCACTGTTGTAGAACGTCGCATGGGAAACAAAAAATTTCCTACGCGCACGAAGACCTATCATGGTGATGTCCATCTATGAGAGGGGATTTCCGATCTACGTACCCTTGTAGATCGCACAGCAGAAGCGTTAAGAAACGCGGTTGATGTAGTGGAACGTCCTCACGTCCCTCGATACGCCCCGCGAACCGTCCCACGAACCGTCCCGCGATCCGTTCCACGATCCGCTCTGATCTAGTGCCGAACAGACGGCACCTCCGCGTTCAGCACACGTACAACTCGACGATGATCTCTGCCTTCTTGATCCAGCAAGAGAGACGGAGAGGTAGATGAGTTCTCCGACAGCGTGACAACGCTCCGGAGGTTGGTGGTGATCTAATCTCAGCAGGGCTCCGCCCGAGCTCCGCAGAAACGCGATCTAGAGGTAAAACCGTGGAGGTATGTGGTCGGGCTGCCGTGGCAAAAGTTGTCCCAAATCAGCCCTAATAGCTCCATATATATAGGAGGAGGGGAGGGGAGGCTTGCCTTGAGGCTCAAGGAGCCCCAAGGGCTGCGCCACCAAGGGGAGGAGGAGTCCTCCTCCAATCCTAGTCCAACTGGGATTGGAAGGTGGAGTCCTTCTCTTCCTTCCCACCTCCTTTTTTTCTTTTCTCTTTGATTTTCTATCTATGGCGCATAGGGCCTTCTTTGGCTGTCCCACCAGCCCACCAAGGGCTGGTGCGCCACCCCCCCAAGGCCTATGGGCTTCCCCGGGGTGGGCTGCCCCCCCGATGAACATCCGGAACCCATTCGTCATTCCCGGTACATTCCCGGTAACTCCGAAAACCTTCCGGTAATCAAATGAGGTCATCCTATATATCAATCTTGGTTTCCGGACCATTCCGGAAACCCTCATGACGTCCGTGATCTCATCCGGGACTCCGAACAACATTCGGTAACCAACCATATAACTCAAATACGCATAAAACAACGTCGAACCTTAAGTGTGCAGACCCTGCGGGTTCGAGAACTATGTAGACATGACCCGAGTGACTCCTCGGTCAATATCCAATAGCGGGACCTGGATGCCCATATTGGATCCTACATATTCTACGAAGATCTTATCGTTTGAACCTCAGTGCCAAGGATTCATATAATCCCGTATGTCATTCCCTTTGTCCTTCGGTATGTTACTTGCCCGAGATTCGATCGTCAGTATCCGCATACCTATTTCAATCTCGTTTACCGGCAAGTCTCTTTACTCGTTCTGTAATACAAGATCCCGCAACTTACACTAAGTCACATTGCTTGCAAGGCTTGTGTTTGATGTTGTATTACCGAGCGGGCCCTGAGATACCTCTCCGTCACACGGAGTGACAAATCCCAGTCTCGATCCATACTAACTCAACGAACACCTTCGGAGATACCTGTAGATCATCTTTATAGTCATCCATTTACGTTGCGACGTTTGATACACACAAAGCATTCCTCCGGTGTCAGTGAGTTATATGATCTCATGGTCATAGGAACAAATACTTGACACGCAGAAAACAGTAGCAACAAAATGACACGATCAACATGCTACCTCTATTAGTTTGGGTCTAGTCCATCACATGATTCTCCTAATGATGTGATCCCGTTATCAAGTGACAATACTTGCCTATGGTCAGGAAACCTTGACCATCTTTGATCAACGAGCTAGTCAACTAGAGGCTTACTAGGGACAGTGTTTTGTCTATGTATCCACACATGCACTGTGTTTCCAATCAATACAATTATAGCATGGATAATAAACGATTATCATGAACAAAGAAATATAATAATAACTAATTTATCGTTGCCTCTAGGGCATATTTCCAACAGGCAGGTCATCGAGAGATGCCAGACCAAGTCTATGCCAGTTCTATGACGGGACCACCCACCGCCGGCTCGATCTTGGGGACGAACGTAGCCGGTCCTCGACGTTCCCTCCCGTACGTGCGTTTTGTGAGGCATCTACGACGTCAAGGATGTGCGTTTGGTATTCAAACACCACACCAACCTTTCATGCATATGCACAGGCCACAACGTGTAGGGGAATACCCGCTTATCCGTGTTATGACAGCCCTTCGTCGTCATGTTTTTTAGTTTACAATGCTTAGAAGTTGAGATTTTTAAAGATCTAAACGAAGACATAAGTCATCAAAAGTCATGGTATTCTCAAACTTTATTCATAAAAGGTACTCCCTCCATCCCAAAATAAGTGTCTTAAGCTTGGTACAATTTTGTACTAAAGTTAATACAAAGTTGAGACAATTATTTTGAGACAGAGGGAGTATGAAATATCAAACACAAAAATGAAGTATCAAAAGAAAAACACAAGAAAGAAGGAAAATAAAGGAGTGGCACAATAGTAACAAGAGTCGATAAACGACTCTCGGTAAAGTGAACCTGTACTGAGCGTTACTCTCGGTAAAGTACCTAAACCTAGATGGGTATTCAAACACCACACCAGACTTCCATGCATAGGCATGGGCCACACACATGTAGGGTATGGTTCCTGCCCCTGCACTACTAGGGAAAACCCTACCAGTAGCACCGATAGGAGTGCTACTGCTACGACGCTACAACTAATTTTTAGGAGTAGCGATCTTTCCACCTAAAACTACTGCACGGGCAGGACACCGGACCCACGCCGAAGCCACTTGATTTAGAGCTGCTTATCATTGCTGGTGAGGGGAAGGGTCATGGCCGCCACCTCCTTTGCAACGGGGTGATCGCCCCCTCCTCGCATCGCAAGCTCTATCGATGCGCTACTGCTACGACGCTACAACTAATTTTTAGGAGTAGCGATCTTTCCACCCAAAAGTACTGCACGGGCAGGACGACGAACCCACGTCGAAGCCACTTGATCTAGAGGTGCTTATCATTGCTGGTGAGGGAAAGGGTCATGGCCGCCACCTCCTTTGCAACGGGGTGATCGCCCCCTCCTCGCATTGCAAGCTCCACAAGATATGCGCATCGAGCACAAGCTCAACTCCGTCCATACGGAGTCGCCCGGCCACCGCGTCACGTGAGATCACACGTCTCAAGGTTAGCATCATAACCGTTCATTTATGCCAATGCCTCGAAATACCACCCCTGCAACCTATATGACCGTAATGCATATTACGGGAATTATTGGAACAACAGGTTGCTGAAGTGGAGCAAAGGCGGCAGGTTGAGGAGCAAAGACGCCAGGCTAAGGAGGAGAAAAGAGAGAAAAGAGAGAAGGATAGCGTAGAAATGAACGAAAGGTTCAAGCTTCTCTAGAAAAAACTAGAAGTAGAACATTTTCTAGATTTTGCCTCATTCATTATTTAGCGACGAAAAATGATAACGTGACTATACTATCATAGGCTCTGATGCAATCTCAAGGCGTTGGAAATGACGCCCCCCCCCCTGCTCCAAGAGCTTAACCCGATGGAAATGATGCTCCTCCTCTTTCTCAAGATGGTTGTATGAAGATGTGAACCTCTATGTGATGTGTACGTCTTTTGCAAGTAGTGAACTTTCACGAGTAGCAAACTTTCACAGAGTGTTTGTAGTGGTTATATGTGGACAGGGAATCCAAAAATATAACATATATCCATCAAGTACATATATATCCAACAATATATAGATATCTCCACCAAGTGCATACATATATATCCAACAAATTCGAAGCCAAAAGCAAGTTCACGGGTGCAAATAGGTAAACATAAGCTCCATGAGCTCCACCGGCATGAACATAACATGTAAGTGCATCAAGTTCGCATTTTATAAAAGCGTCTGCAAAATAACCACAAAATATATTTCATCAGTTATATAAAAAGAATAACAAAATGAGACAACAATAGAAAAGAAATAACATTTATCCCAATGTATACTAACCGTGCACAAGATATCATCAACCCCAAAATAACGAACATCTGGACGAAGATTATCAGATTCCTCATGCCACCAAACCAAGTCTGACATACACCCTTGCTTACTCGCAAGTGAGGCCTTGTTGTGGGGTGCGCCCGCCTGACATGTTTACGGAGCGCACCATAGGTACCAGAAAATGCGCATGCTTCCCGCGAGCAGCTTCTTGCTTCTCGTCCAGGTACCGTCTGGCATCTTTGATGATCTCCCAGCCCTTCACATCACCCCTACACAATGGGCACATCAATTGGTTCGAGTTGGATACCTCAGCTGACTCCACTTGCCCACTCACTTGTCCCATGTGAGCTTCCAATGTTACTGGACCTTGATTATAGTTAGTTCCTTGTTGTCCAGAAACGGCTGCAGAACTACGAATGACATGTTCATGACTGAGATTTTCACGGAATTCAGGTACATCTACCAATAGCCTGGGGCTCCCTGTACTGTGACTGAGACGGGATCTCTGTGAAACACCTTGGTTACTTGTATCTCCAGGCAAGGAAGAGCTTGGCTGTGATGAACTGTCCATGCGGTTCGCTTTCATTTTCCTGAACCCGTATAGGCATTCTGAGTGTCCATAGCTTGTATGGCACATGTAGGATCTGCATCCTTTGTCTTGAGAACTGCACAACAGAAGTACAGCATTGTGAGGATGGTCCATGCAAATTGGACACCGAGCATCATCCCATTCCTTGTGGAGTGCAGCAATCTCGGCATCTGCACTTGGCATCCTGAACAACTTCTTCTCTGGATTTGGTATCTTGGACAAGCTGTTCTGGTACCAATTAGAAGAACAAAGCTAATCAATTTAACATCGAAACATGTATAGCAACGATTACAGCTTCACTGAGTAAAGATTATTCGAGATGTATACACAATTATCAGAAAATGTTCAAATCAGAAAGGTGGGCAAAGAAAAAAACAAAACTTACATAACCAGCTTCAACGGTGAAGGTACAAAATAATTTTTATACATATACATAAACTAACACATTTGAGCTTCAGTCAATGCAATCCAAGTTATAAATAAAACTTAGGTACCGTACACTCAGGATTTCAATTAAGATAGTTAATTTGCTCCTTGCAGATATTGAATCTAACTATCCAATTGATCCATATGTTGAACCAACAGCATTCATATTACTTCAACCAGAGCGATGGAATCAACTCTAACAAGAACTGACAAAATTAATACAAGAGACTAGATGATTTGATATATACTAGCCCCCTGTTATGCCCAAGACCAGTATAATTAGGTGCTCTGGTTCAATATATGTCCTAGTTCGATGAAGTGGTAGCACAAAGTACATATGCAACCAGAGCGGTTCAATATGTGTAGTAATTGCAATCATGTTATTTCTACTTATTTATCCTCGTTTTAGTAACTCATTGCATGCTCTTCAAATAAGTTAAGGAAACCGCTGATAAGATTCAGTTCACCTTAAAACAGTAGTAGTAGATTATAAATTATACCATCAGAAAGTTATCTATCCTCATGGAACCTTAACACCTTACTGACTCTCATCCTATGCTACCAAAAAATGCCCAACCTTATCCCGGGGAGAAGGAGGCGGCGATTCCTAGGCCACGGAATGGCCCAGATCCATGGCCGGATCTGGACGCCGTGCGTCGATTTGCGGCGGTTTAGTTTGGGATTAAGCAACCGCCGGACAGCCAAGAGGCCATACCTCAAATGGTAACCGCCCAAGGCTGCGGACGGAGACGGAGACGGCGACTCGGGCGAGGGGCAGAGAGGCCGGCGGCGAGGCGGCCGGTTTTGGTAGTCAGGACTCGGGACGACTCTGGAGAGGGAGAGGGAATGGAAGAGGAGTGAATGCTACTGTACATCAACAAAGCGGTACCTCTGGCAGCAGTAATTGTGTTGCCCGACGAGCTTCAAGCCTTCAATGCAGGTGCTAGTCCATGTCGCGGCTGGACCGGATCAGCTGAGTGCAGGTGCCCGCCCACACCATGCCACGGATCCAGAACGGCGCCGATGCAACTGCGGCGTGCTTGAGTGCTTTGCGGAGGAGGGGTTCGTGCAAGTTCCCGCCCACACCATGCCACGGATCGGACTGCGGGAGGATTTGCTCCTGGTCCTGACCAGCGCATCGCTCCCTATGGCCGCCTCCGACGTTTGAAATGTCCTGGCCAAACGGGCCGGCCCGGCCCGGCGCGGCCCTGCCTGGCACAATCCGGCACGCCTGTGCTCGATTATTAGCCGGGCCGTGTCGTGCCGCCCACCGGCGTAGCCTCCCGGATCAGGCACGGCACGAAGGCTATACGGGTCAGCCCGTAGGCACGTCAGGCCCGCTCGGTTGCTAGTTTTTTTTTTTAATTTTAGGTTGTTATTTGGGCTGATTTTGGTCTGTTAGGCTGTTTTTTGACCGATTTTAATATATTGGGCTATATTTTAGGTCGATTTTGGTCTATTAGGTTATTTTTTTATATATATAAATAAATAATAAAATGATAAACGGGCTGTGCCGCGCCGGCCCGCGTGCCCAGCCCTCAGGCCCAGACACGGCCCGAGGCGGACCGCGTGCCTGGCACGGCCCGTTTAAGTCGTGTCAGGCCCGACACATGGCGTGCCTCGCTGCCGGCCCGAAAGCACGGCCCGTTTGGTCAGCTTTGGTTTAAATGTGCAAATACTCGTGACAGCCAAACATGTTTTCTTGCAATTGGATTTCCACCAAATGGAATCTCAACAAAGATTTCAGTTCAATTGTACAAGGTACCCAGGGTGCCCAACGAGCTATTATAGATTTTACATATAAATCGATGTGCAGGATTGTAATTGGTATTAAGGGACGAGGGGGGCCACCCTCACTTAAAATCAGGAAAAGAGAGAATTAGTGTTTTTTTTCGAATTGCAAAGAGAGATTTTTTTTTGAGAAAACAACAGGAGCTCTGCCTTTGCGTTAAAAAGAAGAGAATTGACCAGCTTATAAGGAAAACCGGTCGAAAAACGATACAACAAAACACATACCAGTCCCGAGGCTGCGCACCCAACGAGCCGACTACCCTGCCACCCAAACAGCCAGAGTTGCCACCCTACCACAAGATCCGGAGCCGCCACTCCGGCATACATACCTCAAGAACACACACACGTTGGCCCTGAGGCTGCACTCCACACGAGCCGACGACTCTGCCAGCCACGCGGCCACATCCGACACTCCACAACACCAGGTGTACCTCGGAGCCGCCCCTCCGACTTACCCACCGGCCCTGAGGCCACGCTCCATCCGAGCCGAAGACTCTGCCGCCCACATGACTAGAACCAACACTCCACGACACTAATCTCGGAAGCCGCCGCTCCGACTTCCTCACCAACCCCGAGGTCACGCGCACTCCTGGCCGACGATGAAACCGCAAAAGCCACCCGAGCCACCATGAACTAACGAAGGACCAGACCTCCAAGGCGTCGCCCTAAGAGCGAAGCGATGGGAACACTGCTGGTGCCCGCTTCGACCAAGGCCGAAACTTAGGTTTTCACCTGGAGAGCCAGAGACCGAGGTGACAATGGTGGTGAAGGGGCTCCACAACGCCGCCTCCAAGAAGGGAACGACATCCTAGGATGCCGACGACGCAAGCAACGACCAAGGTCGAGCAAGGCTTTCGCTCGGGGCTCACCAAATCCATCCTCACCATAGCCAGCCCAACAAACCGTCTCGAAACTTGTCGACCATCCTCACTGAAGCCACATGACGGAGCACGCCGGACAGCCCGCCGCCGCCAACATCCATCGGGTTCACCAACCGTCGCAGCCCACCACGCACTATAGCAGCCCCACCCACGCAGCTTTGGGCAAGGAAGGCCCATCTCCACTGCCGTAGACCACCGGCGTTGCAATGACAGCCCCAGCAGCCACCACAACAGCGCCACCGATGGGAGCCCCCATCCCACCTCCCGCAAGGCCCAGAGCAGCAGCATCCCACACGGATGCACGCCGAGCCCACCAGTGCGCCGCTGATACGTCCATTTTGCATCATGCTTTCATGTTGATATTTGTTGCTTTTTGGGCTGTTATATTACTTGTGGTACCATATTTATGCCTTTTCTCTCTTATTTTGCAAGGTTTATTTGAAGAGGGAGAATTCAGGCAGCTGGAATTCTGGACTGGAAAAGGAGCAAATCCTAGTCCACTATTCTACACATCTCCAAATGCCCTGAAAAGTTACGTGGTTTTTTTTGGGATTATATAAAAAATACTGGGTGAAAGAACTACCGGAGGGGGGCTGCCAGGGCGCCACAAGCCCTGACACCGCCACCCCCTGGTGGCTGAGTGGGGGCTTGTGGGCTCCCTGACGGCCCACTAGCCCCCCTCTTTTGCTATATGAAGCGTCTTGGTCCAGAAAAAAAGCAGGAGGGTGCTTTTTCATGGTTTCGCCGCCGCCACGAGGCGGAACTTGAGCAGATCCAATCTAGAGCTCCGGTAGGACGATCCTGCCAGGGAAACTTCCCTCCCGGAGGGGGAAATCGTCGCCATCGTCATCACCAACACTCCTCTCGTCGGAGGGGATGCATCTTCATCAACATCTTCATTAGCACCATCTCCTCTCCAATCCCTAGTTCATCTCTTGTAACCAATCTTCGTCTCGCGACTCTGATTGGTACTTTTAAGGTTACTAGTAGTGTTGATTACTCTTTGTAGTTGATGCTAGTTGGATTACTTGGTGGAAGAGTTTATGTTCAGGTCCTTGATGCTATTCATTACACCTCTGGTCATGATTATGATTATGTTTTGTGAGTAGTTACTTTTGTTCCTGAGGACATGGGATAAGTCATGCTGATAATAGTCATGTGAATTTGATATTCGTTCAGTATTTTGATATGCTGTATGTTGTCTTTTCCTCTAGTGGTGTTATGTGAACGTCGACTACATAACACTTCACCATATTTGGGCCTAGAGGAAGGCATTGGGGAGTAGTAAGTAGATGATGGGTTGCTGGAGTGACAAAAGCTTAAACCCCAGTCTATGCGTTGCTTTGTAAGGGGCTGATTTGGATCCACTAGTTTAATGCTATGGTTAGACTTTGTCTTAATTCTTCTTCTGTAGTTGCGGATGCTTGCGAGAGAGGTTAATCATAAGTGGGATGCTTGTCCAAGTAAGGGCTGTACCCAAGCGCCAGTCCACCCACATATTAAACTATCAAAGTAACGAACGCGAATCATATGAACATGATGAAACTAGCATGACAGAAATTCCCGTGTGTCCTCGGGGGCATTTTTCCTCCTATAAGACTTTGTTCAGGCTTGTCCCTTGCTACAAAAGGGATTGGGCCACTTGCTGCACCGTGCTACTACTTGTTACTTGTTACTTTTTGCTTGCTACGTTTCACTTCGCTACACAATCACTTTACCGCTACTTTCAGTGCTTGCAGTTATTACCTTGCTGAAATCCGTTTATCAGAGCCTTCTGCTCCTCGTTGGGTTCGACACCTTTACTTATCGAAAGGACTACGATAGATCCCCTATACTTGTGGGTCATCAAGACTCTTTTCTGGCGCCGTTGCCTGGGAGTGAAGCGCCTTTGGTAAGTGGAAATTGGTAAGGAAATATTTTTATACTGTGCTGAAATTTATTGTCACTTTTCACTATGGAAACTGTTCCTTTGAGGAGTTTGTTCGGGGTATCTTCAACACGAACGGAAGCATGAGGAGTTGTTTCTCAACCTGAGGTACCTAGTGAAAATATCTTTTATGAAATTCCTTCGGGTATGCTTGAGAAACTGCTGGCTAATCCTTTCACAGGAGATGGATCTTCACATCCAGACTTGCATCTGATCTATGTAGATGAAGTTTGTGGTTTATTTAAGCTTGCAGGTTTGCCCGAGGATGAGGTAAAGAAGAAAGTCTTTCCTTTATCTTTGAAGGATAAGGCGTTGACATGGTATAGGCTATGTGATGATACTGGATCATGGGGCTACAATCGGTTGAAATTGGAATTTCATCAAAAGTTCTATCCTATGCATTTAGTACATCGTGATCGGAACTTTATTTATAACTTTTGGCCTCGTGATAGGGAAAGCATAGCTCAAGCTTGGGGGAGGCTTAAATCAATGCTATATTCATGCCCCAATCATGAGTTCTCGAGAGAAATCATCACTCAAAACTTTTATGCTCGGCTTTCTCATGAAGATCATACCATGCTTGACACTTCTTGTGCCGGTTCTTTTATGAAGAAGGATATTGATCACAAGTGGAATTTATTGGTGAGAATCAAAGGCAACTCTGAATATTGGGAGTTGGAGGAAGGTCAGGAGTCAGGTATGAATTTCCAGTTTGATTGCGTTAAATCTTTTGTTGAGACAAACACTTCTAGAGATTTTAGCGCTAAGTATGGACTTGACTCTGAGATAGTAGCTTCTCTATGTGAATCTTTTGCTGCTCATGTTGATCTTCCCAAAGAGAAGTGGTTTAAATATCATCCTCCTGTAGAAAGCAACATAGCCAAAGCCAATCTAGTTGAGGAGAAAGTCATTGCTTTTAGTGATCCCGTTGTTCCTTGTGCTTACACTGAGAAACCACCATACCCTGCTAGGATAAAGGATTATCCTAAAGCTCCAACTGTGATACGTAGGGGTTACATTAGACCACTTACACCCCCCTGAGGAGATTAGAGTTGAACCTAGTGTTGCTATTATCAAAGATCTCTTAGCCGAAGACATAGATGGGCATGTTATCAAATTCTGTGAGGACTCCGCTAGAATTGCTAAACCTGACGGGAAAGACAAACACGGACCTGTAGTTGGCCTGTCCGTTGTTTTTGTCAAGATAGGAGATCACCGTTACCATGGTTTATGTGATATGGGAGCTAGTGTCAGTGCAATACCCCGTTCTCTATATGATGAAATCAAAGATGAGATTGCACCTGCTGAGTTAGAACCCATTGATGTCACTATTACGCTAGCTAATAGAGACACTATCTGCCCTTTGGGAATTGTGAGAGACGTAGAAGTCCTGTGTGGTAAGACGAAGTATCCTACTGATTTCCTCGTCCTTGGTACTGCACAAGATAGCTTTTGTCCCATCATATTCGGTAGACCCTTTCTCAACACTGTCAATGCTCACATTGATTGCATTAAGCAGACTGTCACAGTTAGTTTCGAGGGTGTGTCTCATGAATTTAACTTCTCTAAGTTTGGAAGACAACCCCATGAAAGAGAGTCATCTGGTAGGGATGAAATCATTGCTCTTGCCTCTATTTCCGTACCTCCTACGGATCCTTTAGAGCAATATCTGCTTGAGCATGAAAATGATATGCATATGGAGGAGAGAGATGAGATAGATAAAATTGTCTTAGAACAATATGCTATTCTCAAGAATAATCTATCTGTTGAACTGCTTGGGGATCCTCCCCCACCAAAGGGTGATCCTGTGTTCGAGCTTAAACAGTTGCCTGATACTCTTAAGTATGCCTATCTTGATAAGAAGGAAATATATCCTGTTATTATTAGCGCTCTCCTCTCAGAGCATGAAGAGAGAAGTTACTAAAAACTCTGAGGAAACACCATGTTGCAATTGGATATACTCTTGATGATCTTAAGAGTATTAGTCCTACTCTATGTCAGCACAAGATTAAAACCGATACTGACTTTAAACCAGTTGCTGATCATCAAAGGAGATTAAATCCTAAGATGAAAGAGGTCGTTAGAAAAGAAATATTAAAGCTTCTGGAAGTAGGAATCATTTATCCTGTTGCTCATAGTGATTGGGTAAGTCCAGTACATTGCGTACCTAAGAAGGGAGGTATCACCGTCGTTCCTAATGATAAGGATGAACTAATCCCACAAAAGATTATTACCGGCTATAGGATGGTGATAGACTTCCGGAAACTGAACAAGACAACCAGGAAAGATCATTATCCTTTGCCGTTTATCAACCAAATGCTAGAAAGGGTATCAAAGCACACACACTTTTGCTTTCTAGATGTTTATTCAGGTTTCTCGCAGATACCTGTTGCACAATCTGATCAAGAGAAAACCACTTTCACCTGCCCTTTTGGTACCTTTGCCTATAGACGTATGCCTTTTGGCTTATGCAATGCACCTGCCACCTTCCAAAGATGTATGATGGCTATATTCTCTGACTTTTGTGAAAAGATTGTCGAGGTTTTCATGGATGACTTCTCCGTTGACGGGTCTTCCTTTGATGATTGCCTCAGCAACCTTGATCGAGTCTTACAGAGATGCGAAGAAACCAACCTCGTCTTGAATTGGGAGAAGTGCCACTTTATGGTTAATGAAGGTATCGTCTTAGGACACAAAATTTCTGAAAGAGGCATTGAAGTTGATAAGGCTAAGGTTGATGCAATTGAGAAAATGCCTTGCCCCACAGATATCAGAGGTATACGAAGTTTCCTAGGTCATGCTGGTTTCTATAGAAGGTTCATTAAAGACTTCTCTAAGATTTCTAGACCTCTTACCAATCTCTTGCAGAAGGATGTTCCTTTTGTTTTTGATGAGGATTGTGAGGAAGCCTTCAAAATACTTAAGAAGGATTTGATAACTGCACCTATTGTTCAACCACCTGACTGGAACTTGCCCTTTGAAATCATGTGCGATGCTAGTGATTATGCTGTTGGTGCTGTTCTAGGACAAAGAGTTGACAAGAAGTTGAATGTCATTCACTACGCTAGTAAAAATCTAGACAGTGCCCAAAGAAACTATGCCAGTACGGAGAAGGAATTTTTAGCAGTCGTGTTTGCATGTGAAAAGTTTAGATCTTACATAGTTGACTCCAAAGTCACTATTCACTCTGATCATGCTGCTATTAAGTACCTCATGGAGAAGAAGGACGCTAAGCCTAGGCTAATCAGATGGGTTCTCCTGCTACAGGAATTTGATTTGCATGTCGTTGACCGAAAGGGTGCTGATAACCCTGTAGCAGATAACTTGTCTAGGCTAGAGAATGTCCTTGATGACCCACGACCTATTGATGACAGCTTTCCTGATGAGCAATTGAATGTCATCCGCACTTCACATAGTGCATCGTGGTATACTGACTATGCAAACTATATCGTAGCCAAATACATACCACCCAGTTTCACCTACCAGCAAAAGAAGAAATTCTTCTTTGATTTGAGACACTACTTTTGGGATGATCCTCACCTTTATAAGGAAGGAGTAGATGGTGTCATTAGACGTTGTGTGCCTGAACATGAACATGGACATATCCTGCATAAGTGTCATTCCGAAGCCTACGGAGGACACCATGCTGGAGACAGAACTGCTCATAAAGTATTGCAATCAGGGTTCTATTGGCCCACTCTCTTCAAGGATGTCCGTAAGTTTGTCTTGTCTTGTGACGAATGCCAAAGAATAGGGAACATCAGTAAGCGTCAGGAAATGCCTATGAACTATTCACTTGTCATTGAACCATTTGATGTCTGGGGCTTTGATTATATGGGACCCTTCCCAAGTTCCAATGGGTACACTCACATCTTAGTTGCTGTGGATTACGTTACTAAGTGGGTAGAAGCTATCCCCACTAAAAATGTTGATCACCACACCTCTATTAAGATGCTTAAAGAAGTCATATTCTCAAGATTTGGAGTCCCTAGATACTTGATGACTGATGGCGGTTCACACTTCATTCATGGTGTTTTCCGCAAGATGCTAGCTAAGTATGATGTCAACCATAGAGTTGCATCTCCTTATCATCCTGACTCTAGTGGTCAAGTTGAGTTGAGTAATAGGGAGATCAAGTTGATCCTACAAAAGACCGTCAATAGATCTCGAAAGAATTGGTCTAGCAAACTTGACGATGCGCTATGGGCTTATAGGACTGCTTATAAGAATCCCATGGGCATGTCACCATACAAAATGGTATACAGTAAGGCCTGTCATCTACTCTTGAGCTTGAACACAAAGCTTATTGGGCAATCAAAGAGCTCAACTTCGATTCCAAACTTGCCGGTGAGAAGCGGTTGTTTGATATCAGCTCATTAGATGAATGGAGGGCCCAGGCATATGAGAATGCCAAGTTGTTCAAGGAAAAGGTTAAGAGATGGCACGACAAACGAATACAGAAACGAGAGTTCAATGTAGGTGATTATGTCCTGCTATACAATTCTCGTTTGAGATTCTTTGCAGGCAAGCTTCTCTCTAAATGGGAAGGTCCCTATGTTATCGAGGAAGTATATCGTTCCGGTGCCATCAAAATCAATAACACGGAAGGAAATTTTCCTAGAGTGGTAAATGGGCAAAGAATCAAGCATTATATCTCTGGAACTCCCATAATGTTGAGACCAATATCATCAATGTCATAACTCCAGAGGAGTACATAAGGGATGTTTACCAGCCTGTTTCAGACCGTGAAAATGAAGAGGTATCTGTTTCGGTAAGAAATTGGACTCCGATGCTTTTTCCAATAGGAAATTTCCTCTATTTTGGAATTTTTGGAAAATTAGAAAAATAAAAAGCAGTCTGGAGAGCGAACGAGGCGGCCACAAGCCCTGCCACCGCCCCCTACCCCCTGGTGGCGGAGCGCAAGCTTGTGGGCACCTCGTGTGCCTCCCGGACTCCGTTTTCTTGCGGAGGACTCCTTCTGGCCCAGAAAAAAATCAATATATAGTCGCCCGAAGGTTTTTGATCTCCGTATCGCGCAGTTTTCCTCTGTTTTCGTTTCGAGCTTGTTGTGTGCCGCAGATTTAGAGCAAAGATGTCTCGGGAATCTGTTGGGGAGAATGATCTTCACCAAGTTCATGAGGAAGTAGATGCTGATATGAAAAGAGTAGAAGTCACGGAAGCCAGGGACCAAGCTAAGGAGAAAACCCAAGCTAGGGAGGAGGTTCAACCTATGTTCAACATTGAAGACGTTGAAGGGGTAGACTTTCTCCAACCCTTCCTCCACGTGCTATCTCCATCCTTGATTGAACTCTTGAGGTTTGGCGAAACAACTCGTGCTCGCAATATTTCCCTTTCTCGTGAAGTTGTTTTGCTGGAAAACCATGTCACAGACCTCAAAGGTATAAATCAAAGATTGATAGCTCTCCTGGAATCAAAGGCGACAACAACACCACCATCACCACCGAAGGAAGACAACTAAGCATTGGTATGGGCAATCCCCTTGGCGTCTGCCAAGCTTGGGGGAGTTGCCCTGGTATCATATCACCTTTATATCTTTTGCTTTTTACCTTTGTTTTAGTTCTTTCCTTTTCAGTTTTCATTTCTTCTCTTAGAGGAATAAGTCTTTAATGTTTAGTTTGAGTCTTTTGCTTTTGTCTCTCTCCCGATATATTCGAGCTTACGAGATATACAATAAAGAGTATCTTAGTCAAGGGCTTTGCTTTGTGCCATGATCATAAGTATGAAAAGAACGATAGCATGAAAGATCATGAGATGATCTTATGGAAAGTGATAACTTCACGTATGACACGTATGATGATTGAAACTTGTTGAGAATAAATCAACATAGACCTCAGTCATTGTTGCAATTAATAAGAAGTAATAAGGAAAGAGAGGTTCACATATAAATATATCATCTTAGACACTTTTTACAATTGTGAGCACTCACCAAACTATTACATGCTTAGGAGTAAATGTTGGACAAGGAAGACAATATAATGAATTGTGTTTGCTTGGTTCCAAACAATGTTATATGATTAGAGATCCCTTAGCATGTGACGATTGATTCCACCTCATATTAGCCAAAACTCCCGCACCAAGTAGAGATACTACTTGTGCATCCATAAACCTCCAACCAGTTTTGCCATGAGAGTCCACCATACCTACCTATGGATTGAATAAGATCCTTCAAGTAAGTTGTCATCGGTGCAAGCAATAAAAATTGCTCTCTAATATGTATGATCTATTAGTGTGTGGAAAATAAACTTTGTACGAACATGTGATGATGAAGACATAAAAGCGACAGACTGCATAATAAAGTTCTTTATCACATGAGGCAATATAAAGTGACGTTCCTCCGCACTAAGAGGACATGCATTCAAACCTCAAAAGTGCATGACAATCTCTGCTTCCCTCTGCGAAGGGCCTATCTTGTACCTTTACTTTTTGCCCTTGTAAGAGTCTTGGTGAACATCACCAATTCCCTATTTTTGCCTTTGTCTTGCCTACCGTCACATGTTTGGGAATGATCTATATTCATATATCAACTTGGAGTTGAGTACTTATGCTTTATTGTTGTTGACTTTACCCTTGAGGTAAATGGTTGGGAGGCAAAACTATAAGCCCCTATCTTCCTCTATGTCCAGCTGAAACTTTGACACCATGAGTACCACGTGAGTTGTAACAATTGTGGAAAACAAAAGAGATGATTGAGTATGTGGGTTTGCCTTACAAGCTCTTATTTGACTCTTTCTGGTGTTGTGATAAATTGCAATTGCTTCAATGACTATGGGCTATTGTTGGTTACTTCTCGGTAAGGTTTTTGCTTCATGCTTTGCTTTGTGAAGGAATTGTTACTTTCCCATAAGAATCTTTATGATGTATTGCTGTCCTATGTGTGATCATGATGCCCTCATGTACGTATTATGTTTTATCGACACCTTCGTCCCTCAACATGTGGACATGTTTTTGGAACTTGGTTTTCGCTTGAGGACAAGCGAGGTCTAAGCTTGGGGGAGTTGATACGACCCTTTTGCATCATGCTTTCATGTTGATATTTATTGCTTTTTGAGTTGTTATATTACTTGTGGTACCATATTTATGCCTTTTCTCTCTTATTTTGCAAGGTTTATTTGAAGAGGGAGAATTCAGGCAGCTGGAATTCTAGACTCGAAAAGGAGCAAATCCTAGTCCACCATTCTGCACATCTCCAAATGCCCTGAAAAGTTACGTGGATTTTTTTGGGATTATATAAAAAATACTATGCGAAAGAACTATCGGAGGGGGGATGCCAGGGTGCCACAAGCCCTGACACCCCCACCCCCCTGGTGGCGGAGTGGGGGCTTGTGGGCTCCCTGACGGCCCACTAGCCCCCTCTTTTGCTATATGAAGCGTCTTGGTCCAGAAAAAAGAATCAAGAGGGAGCTTTTTCATGGTTTCGCCGCCGCCACGAGGCGGAACTTGAGCAGATCCAATCTAGAGCTCCGGCAGGACGATCCTGCCGGGGGAAACTTCCCTCCCGAAGGGGAAAATCGTCGCCATCGTCATCACCAACACTCCTCTCGTCGGAGGGGATGCATCTTCATCAACACCATCTCCTCTCCAATCCCTAGTTCATCTCTTGTAACCAATCTTCGTCTCGCGACTCCGATTGGTACTTGTAAGGTTGCTAGTAGTGTTGATTACTCTTTGTAGTTGATGCTAGTTGGATTACTTGGTGGAAGAGTTTATGTTCAGATCCTTGATGCTATTCATTACTCCTCTGATCATGATTATGATTATATTTTGTGAGTAGTTACTTTTGTTCCTGAGGACATGGATAAGTCATGCTGATAATAGTCATGTGAATTTGATATTCTTCGGTATTTTGATATGCTGTATGTTGTCTTTTCCTCTAGTGGTGTTATGTGAACGTCGACTACATAACACTTCACCATATTTGGGCCTAGAGGAAGGCATTGGGAGTAGTAAGTAGATGATGGGTTGCTGGAGTGACAGAAGCTTAAACCCCAGTCTATGTGTTGCTTCGTAAGGGGCTGATTTGGATCCACTAGTTTAATGCTATGGTTAGACTTTGTCTTAATTCTTCTTTTGTAGTTGCGGATGCTTGCGAGAGAGGTTAATCATAAGTGGGATGCTTGTCCAAGTAAGGGCAGTACCCAAGCGTCGGTCCACCCACATATCAAACTATCAAAGTAACGAACGCGAATCATATGAACATGATGAAACTAGCATGACAGAAACCCCCGTGTGTCCTCGGGAGCGTTTTTCCTCCTATAAGACTTTGTTCAGGCTTGTCCCTTGCTACAAAAGGGATTGGGCCACTTGCTGCACCGTGCTACTACTTGTTACTTTTTACTTTTTGCTTGCTACGTTTCACCTTGCTACAGAATCACTTTACCGCTACTTTTAGTGCTTGCAGTTATTACCTTGCTGAAATCCGTTTATCAGAGCCTTCTGCTCCTCGTTGGGTTCTACACTCTTACTTATCGAAAGGACTACGATAGATCCCCTATACTTGTGGGTCATCAGCCGTCGCCGCGCCGCCATCCATAGATGTGCCTAGCCGCTACCAGCACAGCTCCCCCGCCGAGGGAGGGGACCCCAGGCACCCAGCGCTCCCCAAAGCCGCGGCTTGTTGGAGCGATGCCACGGCCACACGCCGAAGCTCCCCAGCCGCCAGATCTGCGCGCCGGGCGCTAGAGTGACGACCCCCACCCTTAGCACAGCCCAGCATGTAATCTAGCGGAGGAAGGAGACGGGCAACACCGCCCCAAGCCTGGGGTCGCCGCCCCGGCTTGCTCACGCTAGCGAGGCGCAACCGCCGCTAGATGCAGGCCATCGACCGGGGCCGAAGCCACACGACGCGCGACGAGGGCCCCCATGCCGTCGTCGTCCGCCTAATGGGCTTTGCCCATCGGCATCCTTCGGCGGAGACGGGAGGAGTGATGGAGGAGAGGGGAGTGGGGGTGGCAGCGGCTAGGTTATCACCCGAGCCCCTCGGCCCTCCCTCCCGGGAGCGACGCGATCGAGAGAGAATTAGTTTGGAAGGTTAAGTAAACCATTGTAAGTTTTTACAGGTCTAGCATTATTGATGAAAGGCCCCCGTCTTTCCTTTGCTTCGGTTGTCTCCAGAAGACAACAGTTATTGTTCTCTATGAAAAGCTACAATTTTTGTCTTTGAACCCTTCGAAAACGTCCAACTTTGTATGCCATCTTTGTTTGGGTGGATGGATGGATGTGGATGGATTGCATTGAAAAAGTCCCTCATGACGGTAGCGACTACTACTACGATAGTGACGGAACCCACTGCCACCACATAGAAAGTTCTCAACACATACAAGTTCTTATGAGTCTTTCCCCAAATCAAATTTGGGGTCTTCACCTACCGAAACCTTCATGCTCGACCTCGGTGATGAGCTACCGAGCAAGGACACAACCTTGCGTAGCGTGTTTCCCACATGTGTTATGGCGACACACCACAACAGGAAGAGCGTCCATGTCGTCCACCAAGACATGTTCGACCAATCCAACGGGGCAGAACGGGATAGTATGAAGGAAAGGGACAAGACGACGACTAGAGTTCACCAATGCCACCCCCTTGGAGAGTGACCTGTTGACTCAGACCGTGTCATCGAGTACTTTCCGACAACACGCGACGACCGACGACAAAGTGAAGCAGCAAGTCGAAGTGATCTGACCGATCCACCCGCAGTGTAAAGCTAGCCTCAACTAGCTAATCGGTCCACATAATCAAGTTTCCTCAGTTGAGCTTCTGCCTTTATTAAATCACCGATGGCCAAAGCTAAACAACGCACGTACACAAAGCCTAATCGCTACTTGATAGATTCTGGCTAAAAGCACACGCACGCACGCGAAAACGCTTGGCTGGTTGCCAAAGGCTCGTCGTATCGAGCCTTGTTTTGCTTTATTGATCAACTCACGGTGGTATGTTTAGTACACGCATATATATAGTGGAGAAGTGTATATAGTGAACTAGCTAGCTAACACCAATACTATTCGGTTTGCTAATTCTAGCTCTACTTGGATATGTACATGTAACCTGAACCGAACACATCGGCGGTTGGGGGATTAGTCGTGATTAACTCCAACACGACCGACCTCCTTTTTCTCGGTGTGTCTGTGTCAACACCGTCTTGAAAGTGAACTGTAAAGCAATAAGTCCTCATGTTCTATCAAAAACATAGATTGTCCATACTTGATAGGATATATTATTAGAAGATACCAATATATATCCAGTACTGTTGTATGTTAAATACCTAATTTTTTCTCACAACACGAGATGACTGTCCTTGGTCACATAAATCTTCCTTTCATTCAACCTCAGTCTGCGTTTGGCATTTGATGGACTATCATAATCCTTTTGTCCCACCAGCCTTTTCCTATTTTAGTGTTTTCTTAACCCGCTTGGCTAATCTTCTACGTCAGATTATTTGTCACTCATATTATGTAGTGAACATGTATTTGCATCTGTGTATAATATATGACGCCCAAGCGCTTTTGCTTGTTATAACGAGTCTGGGATACTTAGCAATTTTTTTCCTAGTCTGCTAGAAGGAAATAAATAAGCTTATTTGTTAAGTTGCTAAGACATTCGAAGCAAACTTACCCTGGGAAGCAGATCCTTTTGTTCTTTATATAAACATCTATATGGAGTATTTTAGCTTGTTGCTAAAATCATTCCAAAGAAATAATTTGATTATTTGACATTAATGCGGCATTGCTTTCTATGAACAGTATATGCACTTCTGGGCATTGTAAGTTCTGCCAACCAGCGTATAATTGAGGCACCAACTGATGGTCACTCACTCGCCTCCAAGGAACAATCTATCCCATGGGCTCTTGTTGTGTCTATACACAAGGATGTGGAAGCAATTGTTGAAGTTTCCGCCCAACACTTTGTTGGCGATGATCGCAAATTGGGCTTCCTTGCTATTATAGAAGCAGTGAAGTAAGATGATCGATTATGCATTGTTTTTCCTTGCTTGCATATCTAATATTGCCATGCATTTCTAGCTTTGTCTGGATGACTGATAATTAAGAGCATGTGACAGGTTAGTCGCTTTCAGGAAGAGTGGTGATGTCTACTACACAACTTTATTCTTGTAGAATCGTGTTGGGCCTTCAAGCACAGAGTTTTGTACGACATTAGCAATTTTTCCTTAAGTGGATGACCTAAGGTTTATCAATCCGTGGGGGTTGTAGGTTGAAGATGGTCTCTCTCAAACAACCGTGCAATCAAATACAAAAAATCTTTTGTGTCCCAACACACGCAATACAATGACAAATTGTATAGGTGCGCTAGTTCGATGAAGTGATGATAGTAGGTATTGATTTTTGTAATAGTAACAATAAAAAATAGCAAGGTAGTAAGTAACAAAAGTGAGCACAAACGGTATTGCAATCCTTGAAAACAAGACCTACGGTCCGTACTTTCGCTAGTGCAATCTCTCAACAATGCTAATATAATTGGATCACATAACCATCTCTCAACGTGCAACGAAGAATCACTCCCAAGTTCTTATATAGCGGAGAACATAAGAAGAAATTGTTTGTAGGGTACGAAACCACCTTAAAGCTATCATTTATGATCAATCTATCCAAGAGTTGTACTAAGATAATACCAAGTTATCTTTTCCGATCGATCTATTCAAGAGTTCGTACTAAAATAACACCACATGATACACATGTTGGGGAACGTAGCATAAATTCAAAATTTTCCTACGCATATTCAGATCTTCCTATGGAGAGACCAGCAATAAGAGAGGGGTAAGAGCATCTTCATACCTTCGAAGATCGCTAAGCGGAAGCGTTGCTAGAACGCGGTTGATGGAGTCGTACTCGCAGCGATTCTGATCTAGTGCCGAACTACGGCACCTCCGCGTTCAACACACGTGCAGCCCGGTGACGTCTCCCGCACCTTGATCCAGCAAGGAGGAGGGAGAGGTTGGGGAAGAACTCCAGCAGCACGATGGCATGGTGTCGATGGAGAGACGAGGTCTCCCGGCAGGGGTTCGCCAAGCACCGGCAGAGAGGAGGAGGGAGAGGAGCGGGGCTGCGCCGTGAGAGAGGAAAAACCGTGTGTCTCAATGGCCAAAAGTGCCCGATATATATAGGGGGAGGGAGAGGGGGTGCCACCCCTAGGGTTCCCACCCTAGGGGGTGCGGCAGCCCCCCAGATGGGAGGTGCGGCGGCCAGAAGGGGGAGGAGGGGTGGCGCACCATCTGGTGGGCCTTAGGCCCACCTGGCCTAGGGTTTGCCCCCCCTTTTCTCTCCCTTGCGCTATGGGCTGAGTGGGGAGGCGCACCAACCCACCTAGGGGCTGGTTCCCACCCCCACTTGTCCCACCTTATCTCCCGGGGTCGTTGCCCCCCTTCGGTGGTCCCGGTGGTCCCGGTACGTTACCGGTGATGCCCGAAACACTTCCGGTATCCGAAACCATCCGTCCTATATATCAATCTTTACCTACGGACCATTCTGGAGCTCCTCGTGACGTACGGGATCTCATCCGGGACTCCAAACAACTTTCGGTAACCTCGTATAACAATTCCCTATAACCCTAGCGTCATCGAACCTTAAGTGTGTAGACCCTACGGGTTCGGGAGACAGGCAGACATGACCGAGACACCTCTCTGGCCAATAACCATCAGCGGGGTCTGGATACCCATGGTGGCTCCCACTTGCTCCACGATGATCTCATCGGATGAACCACGATGTCAAGGATTCAATCAATCCCGTATACGATTCCCTTTGTCTGTCGGTATAGAACTTGCCCGAGATTCGGTCGTCGGTATACCTATACCTTGTTCAATCTCGTTACCGGTAAGTCTCTTTACTCGTTCCGTAGCACGTCATCGTGTGACTAACTCCTTAGTCACATTGAGCTCATGATGATGTTCTACCGAGTGGGCCCAGAGATACCTCTCCGTCACACGGAGTGACAAATCCCGATCTCGATTCGTACCAACCCAACAGACACTTTCGGAGGTACCCGTAATGCACCTTTATAGTCACCCAGTTACGTTGTGATGTTTGATACACCCAAAGCACCCCTACGGTATCCGGGAGTTGCACAATCTCACGGTCGAAGGAAAAGATACTTGAAATTAGAAAAGCATTAGCATACGAACAATACGATCTAGTGCTAGGCTTAGGATTGGGTCTTGTCCATCACATCATTCTCCCAATGATGTGATCTCGTTATCAATGACATCTAATGCCCATGATCAGCAAACCATGATCATCTATTGACTAACGAGCTAGCCAACTAGAGGCTTTCTAGGGACACATTGTGATCTAATTATTCACACATGTATTACTGTTTCCTGTTAATACAATTATAGCATGAACAATAGACGATTATCATGAACAAGGAAATATGATAATAACCATTTTATTATTGCCTCTAGGGCATATTTCCAACAACACATCAACCAACTCTAATGTCACATAGATACTCCAATTTCATCACAAGTATCCATGAGTTAATTATACTATACGCATCAAATAATTTCAGATTCATAATACTCAATCCAACACATAGAACCTCAGAGAGTGCCCCAAGATTTCTACCGGAGAAAGTAGGACAAGAACATGCATCAACCCCAATGCATATATTACCCCAATGTCACCTCAGGAATCCACAAGTTGAGTGCCAAAACGCACATCAAGTGAATCAATATGATACCCCATTGTAACCACGAGTATTCATAGCAAGACAAACATCAAGTGTTCTCAAATCCATAAAAGTATTCAATCCGATAAGAAATCTCAAAGGGAAAACTCAATTCATCACAACAAGATAGAGAGGGGAAAACACCATATGATCTAACTATATTAACAAAGCCCGTGATACATCAAGATTCTGCCATCTCAAGAACAAGAGAGAGAGAGAGAGATTGAACACATAGCTACCGGTAGAAACCGTCAGTCCCGAGGGTGGAATACTCTCTCCTCGTCAAGGCCTCCATCGGGATGATGAAGATGGCCACCGGAGATGATCTACCCTCTCCGGCAGGGTAATGTTTTCTCTCCATATTGGTTTTCGTTCATACAGAGGCCTTGCGGCGGCGGAACTTCTCATCTTTGGTTATTTCTGATGGTTTCTATATTTATAGGAATTTTTGGCTTTTGTTTCACGCGAAGATGTGCCTCGAGGTGAGCACAAGACACGAGGGTAGCCCAGGCCCCTTTGGTGCACCGTGGTGGGTGGTGCCCTCCTCGTGGCTCTTCTGGCCCTCCTACGAAGCTTTGGGGGTCTCTTTTCTTCCAAAAAAATTGTCAAAAAATTTCGGGCGATTCCGAGAACTTCCATTTTCTGCACAAAAACAACACCACAGTAGTTCTGCTGAAGACATCGTCAGACCGGGCTAGTTCTAAATAAATCATATAAAGTGCATCAAAACCATATAAAAATGTTGTAAATATAGGTGAATATGGCATGAATACTTCATAATTTGTCGATATGTTGGAGACGTATCATGTGGCTATATGATGCTCTTACAAGGAGGGGAGGTGGAAAATGAAGAGGAGGATGTTTTATTGAAATATGAGATGGGCTTAGGGCCCATGAGACAATTTTAGAAAATCTTTAAGGGCCCATGTAGGTGGTGGCATTACAAGGGGTGGTGGGAAGTTTAGTCCCACCTTGTTAGTGGAGAAGGAGTTGGACCCTTTTATAAGGGTCTCTCTTCCACATGCTATTGGAGCATGAGAAGAGAAGAGGCCCTCGCGCACTCCTCTTTTATCGCTCTCCTCGCCATGATGGGATTGGGCGCCAGCCGAGCTCATACCTACGCACTTATATTTTTCAATTGGATCGTGGGCTGTTGCCGACTCGGACCTGGGTCCAGCCCACGTCTCTGCACCCGACCGTGCCTACATAAGCGAGGCTCCTGCCAACCTGTTCCTTTTGTTGTTGTTACCGCCGGCGACTCCATCTTGTTCGCTGCATACACGGTCTACGGGAGAGCAACCCCCAAAAACCTGTGTCTACGGATCCTGTATGGGAGAGGGGCGATTAGGTTTTTGGGGATCGACTACGCGACTGCTCGCCTCTGTTCGTCTGTTGCCCCTACGTCTAAGTCGCCTTTGTCATCGCCATGTCCTCACCAACCAACATGGACTGTCTCATCCGAGAGAAGGCCAAAACTGACAAGAAGGTGACCGAGGATACTGCCGCCGCCACTGCTGCTACTACGGCCAACTGGCCAATTGGAGGGTATAACATGTTTATCCCGCTCGTGTTTATTTCTGTTGTAGCACTACTAGAGTTATACGTAGATGAATCTGTTGTTTTCGCAGTATGTGCTTGCTTGGTCAAATATCAGCATGTTTATGTTTGTGTCAATGCCATGCTAGTGATTTACTCGTCGATTAGTTTAATCGAAAAATTGCATGTTTACTCAACAATCCAAAAACCTAATTTGTGTATGATTTTTTTGAGTAATGGTTTTGTTGCTACACTCAAACCGGATAAGTTTACCTATACCTATTTTAAGCGTTGGTAGACCAAAACCACCTTATGGCTCATGTCTATGAACGTGTTCAGGGTAGCCGTTGTCACTCCCACAGGAATGATTACTCCTGAAAAGGAGAAAGCGTTCAAGGAGGCCAGTGTCTATTTTCTCGGAGCAGTTCTTAGCGTGATCAAAGATAAGCTGGTGATGAATATTTACATATTCAGGTTATCAAGGAACTATGGGAGGCCCTCAAATCTAAATTATACGTAGTAGATGCTGGTAGCGAGATGTATGCCATCGAGCAATTCCAAGATTACAAAATGTTCGAGAACCGTTCTATACTGGAACAAGCTCATGAAATACAATGCATAGTTAAGGAGCCTGAGCTTCTTAATTGTATTTTCCCAGCCAAATTTGTCGCGGGTTGCATCATCGCTCATCTCCCTAATTTTTGGTGGAACTTTTATACCATCCTGAAACATCAGAGGCATGAATTCTCAATATAGGATATCATTGGCTATCTGAGTGTTGAGCATAACTCGAGAGCAAAGGACTCGCATGGAAAACCAGTTGAAAGTCCTTCTATTGTCCATATGGTACATTAGAGGAACTTCAATTGCCACAAGCCCCCACGGAAATAATTCTATCCAACAGAATACCGACTTTAAGAAGAAGGGAAAGAAGAACAAGAAGGGAGATGGCTGCTTCAATTGTGGTTCTGTGGAACATTGGACCAGTAAGTGCCCAAACAAGTACAAGAAGCCAGGGCAGGACTCCAAGTCTGCGAATATGATTGTGAGCAACAATGAAAGTGGTGCATCTCGGTACGGTAATTTGTTTACTGTATTTTCGGTTTCTCAATCTACTGATTGGTGGGTGGACATGGGTGCAAACATTCATGTGTGTGCTGACATCTCATTATTCGCTTCTTACTAGGTCACAAGCCGAGGGTCCGTATTGATGGGGAATGGCATGTGTGCTTCTGTTCTTGGTGTTGGCACAGTCAATCTGAAGTTTACTTCGGGAAGGATCGTGTAGTTGAAGAACGTGCAACATGTCCCCGCCATCAAGAAGAACCTCGTTAGGGGCTACCTTCTTTGTAGAGAAGGGTTTTCAGTTGGTCTTCAAGTCTAATAAAGTAGTTGTTATGAAATATGGATTTTTCGTTGGAAAAGGTTATGAATGCGGAGGTATGTTCCGCCTTTCCCTTGTAGATTTTTGTAATAAAGTCGTGAACAATATTCATTCAAGTGTTAATGAATCTGAAGTTTGTCATTCACGTCTTTGTCACATTAGTTTTGGTGTTATGTCGCGGCTAGAAAAACTGAATTTAATCCCGAGTTTCACTTTAGCCAAAGGTTCTAAGTGACATTCGTGTGTGCAAGCAAACCAACCTCACAAGCCTCACAAGGATGTGGAGGAGAGACACTTGGCGCTGTTAGAACTCACATAACACACTGTTTCGAGGATCCCGGGTTGATTTTTGATGCTCCATGAACCGTGTGCATGGCTATCGAGACTTCACCGTTGTTTTCATCGTTTCTGGCCGATTTCGTGGGCTATAACGCAGTTTTTTAGGGCTCCTGGTCTATTTTTGATGCTACATGAAACATGTGCACGGCTATCGAGACATCGCAAAAACTAGTTGTTTTCGTCATTTCGGGCCAGTTTCGTGGGCTATAACGCATTGTTTTGAGGGTCCAGGGTCGACTTTGGATGCTCCATGAAACTTGTGCACGACAATTGAGACGTCGCAAAAACTCATTGTTTTCGTCGTTTCGGGCCAGTTTCGTGGGTTATAACACAGTGTTTTGAGGGTCCCGGGACGATTTTTGATGCTCCATGAAACTTGTGCATGGCTATCGAGACGTCGCAAAAACTCGTTGTTTTCGTCGTTTTGGGCCACTTTTGTGGGCTATAACGCACTCTTTTGAGGGTCCCAGGTCGATTTTTTATGCTCCATGAAACCTGGGCATGTCTATCGAGACGTCGCAAAAACTTATTGTTTTCGTCGTTTCGGGCCAGTTCCATGGGCTATAACGCCTTGTTTTGAGGGCTCGGCTAAATTTTTGACGCTCCATGAAACCTGTGCACGGTTATCGAGGCGTCGCAACAACTCATTGTTTTTGTCATTTTGGGCTAGTTTCACGGGCTATAACGCACTATTTCGAGGGGCCCGGGTCGATTTTTATTGCTCCATGAAACCTGTGCATGACTATCGAGACATCACAAAAACACATTGCTTTCGGTGTTTCGGGCCAGTTTTTCGCACTGTTTTTGGGTCCCAGATCGATATTTTATGCTCCATGAACCGTGTGCGCGGCTATCGAGATGTTAAAAAACGTTGTTTTCGTCATTTCGGGCCTATTTCGTGGGCTATAACGCAGTTTTCGAGGGTCCCAGGTCGATTTTTGATGCTCCATTGAACGTGTGCATGGCTATCGAGACGTTGCGAAAACTTGTTGTTTTTGTCGTTTTGGACCAGTTTTGACGCACTCTTTTGAGGATCCCGGGTCGATTTTTGATGCTTGATGAAACATGTGTGCTGGTATCGACACGTCGCAAAAACTCGTGATTTTCGTCGTTTCGAGCGAGTTGCGTGGGCTACGCATTGTTTTGAGGTTCCCGGTTTGATTTTTGATGATCCATGAAACCTGTGCACGACTATTGAGATGCCGCAAAAACTCATTGTTTTCGTCGTTTCGGGTCGCTTTCGTGGGCTATAACGCACTGTTTTGAGGGTCCTAGGTCAATTTTTGATGCTCCATGAAACTTGTGCATGACTATCGAGATGTCACAAAAACACATTGCTTCCGTGGTTTTGGGCCAGTTTCGCGCACTGTTTTGAGGGTCCCTAGTCGAGTGTTGATGCTCCATGAAACATGTGTATGGCGATGGAGACGTCGCAAAAACTCATTGTTCTCGTTGTTTTGGGCCAGTTTCATGGGCTATAACGCACTGTTTCGAGGGTCCCGGGTCGATTTTTGATGCTCCATGAAACGTGTGCATGGCTATTGAGACATCGTAGAAACTCCTTGTTTTCGTCATTTCGGCCCAATTTCGTGGGCTATAACGCAGTTTTTAGGGTCCCGGGTCGATTTTTGATTCTACATGAAACATGTGCACGACTATCGAGACATCGCAAAAACTCGTTGTTTTCGTCATTTCGTGCGAGTTTTGTGGCCTATAACGCACTGTTTTGAGGGTCCCGGGTAAATTTTTGACGCTCCACGAAACCTGTGCACGGCTATCAAGACGTCGCAAAAACTCATTGTTTTTGCCGTTTTGGGCTAGTTTCGCAGGCTATAACGCACTATTTCGAGGGGCCCGGGTCGAGTTTTGTTGCTCCATGAAACCTGTGCATGACCATCAAGACATCGCAAAAACACATTGCTTTCGGCGTTCCGGGCCAGTTTTTCGCACTGGTTTTGGGTCCCGGATCGATATTTTATGCTCCATGAACCGTGTGCGCAGCTATCGAGATGTCAAAAATCGTTGTTTTCGTTGTTTCGGGCCTGTTTCGTGGGCTATAACGCAGTTTTGAGGGTCCCAGGTCGACTTTTGATGCTCCATTGAACCTGTGCATGGCTATCGAGACGTTTTAAAAACTTTTTGTTTTTGTCATTCCGGACCAGTTTTGTGGGCTATAACGCACTGTTTTGAGGATCCTGGGTCGATTTTTGATGCTCCATGAAACTTTTGTGCTGCTATCGAGACGTCGCAAAAACTCGTGGTTTCGAGCGAGTTGCGTGGGCTATAACGCACTATTTTGACACTAGTAGAAAAAGACCCATTTGTCCCAGTTCCAGAGGCTCATTAGCCCCGGTTGTGGAACCGGGACTAAAGGGTCGGTACTAAAGCCCAAAACCTTTAGTCCCGATTCGCTTACCAACCGGGACCGAAGGGTCTCCACGTGGCCGCTGCAGGGAGCCCGGGCAGGAGGGCCTTTAGTCCCAGTTGGTCACACCAACCGGGACAAGATGGCATCCACGCGTCAGCATCTGGCCGGAGCTGGGGTTTTTGTTTTTTCTGAATGGGGGGGGGGTTGGGTGGGTTTTGGAGGGTTAATTTAGTGGTTTCATATTGTGTTAGCTAGCTAATAGAGAGAAGTTTCTTCTCTTTCTCCGTGCTTGGTCGACGCTAGCTACTATACATATAGAGATAACATTACGCTAGCTAATAAGAAAATGAAGCAAACCATTTATAATCCCTAACATCTTTTACAATATAACATCTTTTACAATTCCTAACATCATCTACCTAAGATCCAATCACAAATAGCTCACATGGTATTCTCCGTCTTTAGGTATGACCTGGCCAAGAAACAATCCCGCCAATTCCTCTTGAAGTGCTCGTATGCCATCATCTGATAGGGGTTCATCCCGCTTCTTACAGATTTAATTTAAAGAAGGGGGTCAATACATGCATATATATGAATAAAACTCAACACAATTGATGGTAATATATAAAATAAAATTGTGAATATTATTTACGTACTTCAAATTGTTTGTCAGAGATGCCCCACCCACAGGTCGAGAGGCGAATGAACTCGCATACGTAGTATGCACATTTTTCAGTCCCAACTACCTCGTATAAGCACTTTACGAGAATAGAGTTCAACTAAACTGATAAGCAAGCATGGTAATGATATATTGATGAAAATTTGAATCAATTATAGATGCACGGAACTAGCTAGTACTACTTAGTGGGGGGTGCGTAAATTGCAACTCTTTGTTTAGACCGGGAGACTTTGAGGTGAACTTCTTCCAAACCCAGCCAGGCAAACAAAATGATTACTTGATATCAGGAAATTAACAAAAGTTGCATGCTGGTATGACCCCAGTATTGACTGAACTTACTTCTTGAGCATTGCAGTCATGTCCGCATAATCCTCGGGATCTTTACGTCTTGAGTATAAGACAGTTACTTTTGCCTCGTCAAGCTTAATGGATAGCAGAATAAAGTGGTAACTGTGCACGCATATATAACTCATCAATTACATTTACTTAACCTCAAGTAAGCGAAACCGAGTATACAGAGAAGACAACAACACTCACTTGAAGTTGTAAGGAAAGAGTATTTTCCTTTTGTTTTGATTTGCAAACAACGTTTTTGGCAACCTAACCTCGGTCTCTTTGGTTTCATTTCGTACTGACAATACATTTACGGCTTCTCGGCTAATGAACCCAACGTGGAAGATTCCTTCTTTTTTTAATTCGACGATCTTCAATCTGCATAATATATATAGTGAGGACAATTATATATACATGCAATGAACGAGCTGAACTAGAGACTTAACTATAGAAGTAATACTTACAAACAGTAGGAAGTCAGGAGTTGTTTGTCGAGAGTCAGTGTATTGTATAACTGAAATAACTCCTCAAATTGAACAAGCATCACTGAAGTTCCAATGGAATTGTGATCTTTTTTCATTGCCATATAGATATCGTCTATCCCAAACTCCCTGGAGATGTTCATGTACCACTCTTGCAATTCATGCATCCTCGGTGTTAGAGGAGGATGACCAGGTTTGACGAGAGGCTTCCCGTGCACGTATTCATATTTTTCTTTATTTGTTACCTTAGTTATATCAAAATTACTGAATCCTTCATGTAATCACCAGGATTGGTACCGGGCAGCAACCCCGGATCATTAGCGACGATGATATCGCTAGACACCTTGAGCGGGGGGCATGATTGCTTCTTATGTAGGCCGAGCTGGGGAATTGTTTTCCCACTTCTTCATTTTGCTAATCTTGCATCACTGCTAGCCGCCAGAGCGGCGACGGAGTTTGTCTTCCGCTTGAGAGAAGGAGGAGGAGGCGACATCTTTCTTACTTGTGTAATTTTCGGCGGAGCGGTGAAGACGTCTGTCTTCCGCCGTTGCGGAGGAGGCGGACTGCTCCGACGCGCCTGAGGAGGACTGCTCCAACGCGCTTGAGGAGGAGCCGAAGGAGGAGGACTGCTATGACACGCCTGAGGAGGAGCCGAAGGAGCAGAACTACTCCGACACGCTGGAGGAGGAGCCGAAGAAGGAGGCGGAGTGCTCCGACGCACCGGAGGAGGATCCGAAGAAGGAGGCGGACTGCTCCGACGCCCCGGAGGAGGAGCCGAAGAAGGAGGCGGACTGCTCCGACACGACGGAGGAGGAGTCGAAGAAGGAGGCGGAGTGACCTCACGCGCCGGAGGAGGAGCCGAAGAAGGAGGTGGAGTGCCCTCACGCGCCGGAGGAGCCGGAGTGCCCTGATCACTTGCCGGAGGAGGAGCCGAAGAAGGAGGTGGAGTGCCCTCACGCGCCGGAGGAGCCGGAGTGCCCTGATCACTTGCCGGAGGAGGATGAGGAGTGCCCTAATCACTCGCCGGAGGATGATGAGGAGTGCCCTGATCACTCGCCGGAGGAGGAGGCGTCCAGTTTGGAAGCTTGATGTACTCCTTCAGCCATAGACATGCACTCCTCACAGCATGAACCAACTTATTCTCCCCTTCACCTATAGGGTGGTCAAGCTCGAGCTGCTTAAATCCCTCCTCTACTTCATCCACCATCACAATACAAAAGCCACATGGAATCGGAAGGCAGTGAAAAGTTCCGTTGGGTTGAGGAGGTGCAAAAAAGCCGACAACAGCCTTGAAAGTGAGGTTCTAGCATTTCGTGAAAAGATCGCAAGGTTGAGACTCCGTGATAGTATCCACGGGGTAGCTAGGAGTCGTGAAGTCAGGCTGAACGAGCTCCGTGGAAGCCGTGCTGCTTCTCCGCTGAGGTGGCGGGGTAACTTCTGGGGTAGTTTCGTGCCGCTGAGATGGTTGGCCGGAAGCTCGCTGGCTCTCAAGTTCCTCTAGAATTTGTAGTCTTGCATTGATCTTCTGCATGTCTCTCAGCTCCGCTTTCCTCTTCCCTCTCGGCTTCTGTAACTGGCTGCGTCGGGAAACCCAACCTTCCACGGAACGGAGCCTGGTGTGCCTCATGTTCGTCCAGGGTGCTCAGCATTCCCTAGGGCCTCAGTCAGCTTGTCCTTCTCTCTGTCGGTAAAGAACGTCCCTTCCTGCATTGCGGTGATACACTTCTGAAGCTTGTTGATGGGTGTTGCAAGTTGCTCGTCCGTCCAACGACACTTCCCTGTTTTAGGGTCAAAAGTTCCCCCAACCCCGAATAACCTATTCCTTGAACGGTCAGGCCAGTTTCATGTCTGTGGTTGGACCCCTTTAGTAATCAAGTCATTCTCAGCTTTGTCCCACAACGAACGACCTTTGAGGTAGCCACCTGACCCCATGTGATGGTGATGCTGCTTCTTTGCGGCATTGTTCTTGTTTGTCTCTGACATTTTCTTACTCTTGTTCGATGTCTTGTAGGCCACAAATGTGGTCAAGTGATCTATCATCTTCTCAAATCGGCCGACGAATTCTGGAGTCTTCCCATTGTTGACAAACTTTGATTTCAAATCTTTCTTCCACCTTCTAAATAGATCTGCCATCTTCTTAAGAGCACACGCCTTGACGAGTGGCTCTATAACTGGCTTATTCGGATCCTCCTCTAGCGGTAGGGTAAAATTTTCCTTCAGCGCGGTCCAAAGATCATCTTTCTGCCTATCAGTGACATAATCACCTTCACGGACGTCGTCGCCCTTAGGCTTATTCCATTGCTTGATGCTGATCGGGATGTTGGCCCTGACAATAGCTCCGCACTGAGCAGAAAATGCATCCTTGGTTCGCTTGTGTTCAATCGGTAGGCCATCATCCGCGAGTGGTGTGATCGTGAACTTTTGATCCTTGCCCAACCTTCTCTTCGGGCCTTGTCTCGTTACCTAAGTTTGGCTCAATCCGGACTTTTCAATAGCTCCCTCCTTCGTTCGGTCACCGGAGCCGTCATAATGGTCTCCTTCCTCCGGGATTCAGTAGTCACCGAAGCCATCATGATAATGTCCTTCCTCCTCCATTGTTCGATCACCGGAGCCGTAATCCTCTCCTTCCAGACCATCGATGTCGCTGAGAAAAAAATCGACATTACCGTCGCCGTGGATTATATCCCCCAAGATTTGTTCTTGGTCCATGTCTCTTGGATTATCCATTGTTCCTTTTTCGGTAAAATACTTTTTATTAAAACTAAAATAAAAATAAGGTAAAAACTAACTTTTATACATAATCCCAAATATTAACATAAAAACTTAATTTGTACCTTAATCTAATCTAAATATGTTTATAATTTTTATAACTTTATTTGCTATTGTAACTTAATCTAATCTAAATATTTTTATAATCTTTATAACTTGTGTCACACTGGGGAGTTCAAAAATGTACCCAACATATTGTAATAAGACTGAAATACACACACATGGATTCGCAATTAGACTACGTATCCTCACACATGGATTCACAAATAGAGAGATGGAGATGGACGTGCTACCGGTGCGTCGACGGGCGACGACGGCGGGCTTCGGAATGACGACGGGCGATGGGCGATGACGACGACGACGATGGGCTCGGGGGCTAAGGCAACGACGGCGATGGCGACGACGGGCGGCGACGGGTGACGACGACGACGATGATGGGCTCGGGGGCGACGACGACGACGATGGGCTCGGGGACGACGGTGCGCGATGGGCTCGGGGCGGCGACGGGTTCAGGGACGATGGCGCGCGACGGGCTCGGGGACGACGGTGCGCGATGGGCTCGGGGCGACGACGGGCTCGGGAGCGGGAGCGACGACGATGGGCTCGGGGCGACGACGGGCTCGGGAGCGACGACGATGGCGACGACGGGATCATGGAGGAGGCATGGGCCGACAGCGACGGGCTCGGGTGTGACGGCAAAGACGAAGAGAGAACGGGGGGGGGGGGGGGAATGGAAGTTGGTGGAAATTCGACAACTCCCGCAATATACGAATACCTTTGTTTCCGGTTGGTGGCTCAAACCGGGACCAAAGCAACACTTTAGTCCCGGTTTGGTACACCAACCGGGACTAAAGGTCAATTTTGAAAACTCCCGCAATATATACGAAAACCTTTGGTTCTGGTTAGTGGCACCAATCGGGACCAAAGCCACACTTTCGTCGACCCAAAAGGACGGGAAGAAGAGACTTTTCGTATCGGTTGGTGGCTACAGCCGGGACCAATGGTCCGTATTGGTCCCGGTTGGAGCCACTGATACGTCTCAAACGTATCTATAATTTTTGATGGTTTCATGCTGTTATCTTGTCAACTTTGGATGTTTTATATACCTTTTATATCTTTTTTGGGACTAACTTATTAATTCAGTGCCAAGTGCTAGTTCCTGTTTTTTCTGTGTTTTTCACTCTTTTCAGATCTGATTTCGGAACCAAGTCCAAACGGAATAAAATCCCCGAAATAAATTTTTGCAGAACAGAAGAAGATCGGGGGACTTGAGGGCCAAGGCAGGAGGCCAACAGGGAGCCCACAAGCCCTGACGCCGCGGCCAGGGGGGGGGGCGGCGACCAGGCTTCTGGCCTCCCTGGCTCTCCCCTGCCCTAGCTCTTTCGCCTATATATTCCCTAAAATCCCAGAAAAAATTAGGGCGTCCAAGAAACCACTTTTCCGTCGCCGCAAGCTTCCGTTTCCGCGATATCTCATCTGGAGACCCTTCCCGGTGCCCTGCCGGAGGGGACTTTGGAGTTGGTGGGGTTCTACATCAACATCATCGCCTCTCCAATGACTCGTGAGTAGTCCACTTCAGACCTACTGGTCCGTAGTTAGTATCTAGATGGCTTGTTCTCTCTCTTGGATCTTCAATAGAAAGTTCTCCATGATCTTCATGGAGATCTATCCGATGTAATCCTCTTTGGCGGTGTGTTTGTCGAGATCCGATGAATTGTGGATTTGTGATCAGATTATCTATGAATTATATTTGAGTCTTTGCTGATTTCTTATGTGCATGATTTGATATCCTTGTAAGTCTCTCCGAGTCTTGGGTTTTGTTTGGCCAACTAGATCTATGATTCTTGCAATGGGAGAAGTGCTTGGTTTTGGGTTCATACCGTGCGATGACCTTTCCCAGTGACAGAAGGGGCAGCAAGCCACGCATCGTGTTGTTGCCATCAAGTGTAAAAAGATGGGCTTTCATCATAGATTTGAGATTGTCCATCTACATCATGTCATCTTGCTTAAGGCATTACTCTGTTCTTATGAACTTAATACACTAGATGCATGCTGGATAGATGCACTTTCACCTTCCACCATCACTATCTTCTTTAGTGCCGTGCAACTTTTGCCGGTGCACAAAACCCACCATATAGCCTCCCTCAAAACAGCCACCATACCTACCTACTATGGATTTTCAAAGCCATTCCGAGATATATTGCCATGCAACTACCACCATGACATGTGCCACCACTTCTACATTGCCATTCCATGATCATAAGATAGCTAGCATGATGTTTCCATTGATGTCTATGCCATGCTAGATCAATGTCACGGTACACTACCGAAGGCATTTCATATAGAGTCATCATTGCTCTAAGTTTTGAGTTGTAAGTGTGATGATCATCATTGATGGAGCATTGTCCCATGTGAGGAAATAAAAGAGGCCAGCGAAGCCCATTTACAAAAAGAGGCCAAAGATGCCCACAAAAAAAGAGGCCAAAGAGCCCACCAAAAAAAATAATGAGAGAAAAAGAGAGAAGGGAGAGTGCTACTATCTTTCCACACTTGTGCTTATTAAGCACCATGATCTTCATGATTGAGAGTCTCTCGTTTTTTCACCACCATATAGCTAGTGGGAAATTTTCATTATATGACTTGGCTTGTATATTCCAATGATAAACTTCCTCAAAATTGCCTTAGGTCTTCGTGAGCAAGAATGTTGGATGCACACCCACTAGTTTTCTTTAAGAGCTTTCACATACTCTTAGCTCTAGTGCATCATTTGTATGGCAATCCCTACTCATTCACGTTGATATCTATTGATGAGCATCTCCATAGCTCGTTGATATGCCTAGTCAATGTGATAATCTTCTCCTTGTTTGCCTTGCAACCTCCACCACACTCCATTCCACTTATAGTGCTAAAACCATGGCTCACGCTCATGTATTGCATGAGAGTTGAAAAAGTTTGAGAAAGTAAAGGTGTGAAAACAATTACTTGGCCAATACCAAGGTTGTGCATGATTTAAATTCGTTGTGCAAGGATGATAGAGCATAGCCAGACTATATGATTTTGTAGGGATAACTTTCTTTTGGCCTTGTTATTTTGAAAGTTCATGATTACCTTGCTAGTTTGCTTGAAGTATTATTGTCTCCACGTCAATAGCAAACTATTGTTTTGAATCTAATGGATCTGAACATTCACGTCACATAAGAGGAGTCACAAAGGACATCTATGCTAGGTAGCATGAAAGCATCAAAAATTCATTCTTTATCACTTGTCTACTCGAGGACGAGCAAGAGTTAAGCTTGGGGATGCTTGATACGTCTCAAACATATCTATAATTTTTGATGGTTTTATGCTGTTATCTTGTCAACTTTGGATGTTTTATATACCTTTTATATATTTTTTGGGACTAACTTATTAATTCAGTGCCAAGTGCCAGTTCCTGTTTTTGTGTGTTTTTGACACTTTACACATCTGATTTTGGAACGAAGTCCAAACGGAATAAAATCCCCGAAATAAATTTTTCGAAAACAGAAAAAGATCGGGGGACTTGAGGACCAAGGCAGGAGATCCACAAGGAGCCCACAAGCCGTGACGCCACGACCAGGGGGGGGGGGTGGCGACCAGGCTTGTGGCCTCCCTAGCGCTCCCCTGCCCTAGCTCTTTCGCCTATATATTCCCTAAAATCCCAGAAAAAACCAGGGCATCCACGAAACCACTTTTCCGCCGCCGCAAGCTTCCGTTTCCGCGAGATCTCATGTGGAGACCCTTCCGGGTGCCCTGCCGGAGGGGACTTTGGAGTTGGAGGGCTTCTACATCAACATCATCGCCTCTCCAATGACTCGTGAGTAGTCCACTTCAGGCCTACGGGTCCGTAGTTAGTAGCTAGATGGCTTCTTCTCTCTCTTGGATCTTCAATACAAAGTTCTCCATGATCTTCATGGAGATCTATCAGATGTAATCCTCTTTGGCGGTGTGTTTGTCGAGATCCGATGAACTGTGGGTTTGTGATCAGATTATCTATGAATTATATTTGAGTCTTTGTTGATTTCTTATATGCATGATTTGATATCCTTGCAAGTCTCTCCGAGTCTTTGTTTTTTTGGCCAACTAGATTTATGATTCTTGCAATGGGAGAAGTGCTTGGTTTTGGGTTCATACCGTGCGGTGACCTTTCCCAGTGACAGAAGGGGCAGCAAGGCACGCATCATGTTGTTGCCATCAAGGGTAACAAGATGGGCTTTCATCATAGATTTGATATTGTCCATCTACATCATGTCATCTTGCTTAAGGCGTTACTCTGTTCTTATGAACTTAATACACTAGATGCATGCTGGATAGCGGTCGACGTGTGGAGTAATAGTAGTAGATGCAGAAAGTATCGGTCTACTTGTTTTGGACGTGATGCCTATAGATATGATCATTGCCATAGATAACGCCATGACTTTGCGCGGTTCTATCAATTGCTCGATAGTAATTCGTTCACCCACCGTCTACTTGCTTTCATGAGAGAAGCCACTAGTGAACACTACGGCCCCCGGGTCTATTCACAACTATCGTCTCCACTTTCACTTTTACTATTCTTTGTTTACTTTTAGCTTTCAGTTCTCACTTTGCAAACAATCTATAAGGGATTGACAACCTCTTCATAGCACTGGGTGCAAGCTCTTTGTGTTTGTGCAGGTACTTGTGACTTGACGCGATCCTCCTACTGGATTGATACTTTGGTTCTCAAATTGAGGGAAATACTTACCGCCGCTGTGCTACATCACCCTTTCCTCTTCAAGGGAACACCAACACAAGGCTCCAAGGCCGCGGGGAAATCCTTTGCATATTTGCCAAGGAAGTCCCTATAGGCGTAGCCCGTACCAGAAGGATTCCTTGAGCCATTGCGAGGGAAGGTCTTTTGTTGCCGTAGCAGCCACCAACCGAGACTAAAGTGTGGTGCTGCCCGGGGCAAAAAGTTTAGTCCCACATCGCTAGCCGAGAGAGGTAGGGAGTGATTTATAAGCGCTGCTTGATACGTCCAAAATGCATCACTATTTTGTATCATAACTTGTCTCTATTCATTGATATATTTCACATTAGGATGATGTACTTATAGTGTTTTGGCCTATTTTACATAGTTTACAACTTTCCGGTGCCGAAACATCAGACACAGGTTTCAGCGGAGAAAATAGCATGAAGAGTTACCATATCAGAAAATCTCCAACTGCGCTGAAAATTGGAGGGAAGAAGTTTCCGAACAGATCCCGAAGACAGGCCAAAGAAGGGCTGGAGGGGGGGCCATAGGTCACCCAGGCGACCTGCTGGCGCGCCCCCCCTAGGCCGCGCTAGGAGGCCGTCTGGATGGTGGGCCGCACCTCCGGTGCTCTACTTTGGCCTATAAGTTCCTCTTGACCTAAAAGTGATGGGGACAAAAGAGTTTTCGTGATTCCGCTGCCGCTCCGCGGCGGAAACCTACAGAGCAAAAAAGACCTTTGGCAGGCAGATTCTGCCGGGGAGAACTCCTCCCGGAAGGGGAGATCATCCTCATCATCATCACCATCATCACAGGCATCATGGAGATCATCATCACCATCATAACCAACATCAGCACCATCTTCACCTTCATCCCATCTACTTCACCATTGCAATCGGAGTTGTACCTTGCACTATTCATCCGCTCTACTCTACCAGTGTTGATTACTCTTTTGTGGTGAATGCTATTGAGTTTTGTTGGAGAATTATTGTTATCACTAGATTGTTAATCATATTTTCATCACGTCTGATCATGATCTCTTTTATGTCTTGTGAGTAGTTCCGTTAGTTCTTGAGGACAAGGGAAAAGTCTAGATGCTAGTAGTCATATGATGTTGAAGTAATATGTGTTGATTGATATTTAATTTATGGTGTTATTCTTTTAGTGGTGTTATGTGAACGTCGACTACATAACACTTCGCCTTTTTAAGGACCTAGGGGAATGCATCGTGTATAAAGAATGCTTATGGTGGGTTGCCGGAGTGACAAAAACCTGAACCCGAGTTTGCATACTTTTGCATGAGGGAGTATTGGATCCTAAGGCTTATTGCTATGGTTAGGCTTTGGCTTAATTTCCCTCTTGTATTTGCGGATGCTTGCAAGAGGGATTAATAATAATAGTGTACTTGTCTTAGCCTAGATGGTGCACTAGTTAAGATCGACCCACATAACACTTATCAATACAAAACATAGTACTAGACGTAATATGGCGAAAGCACTTGACTATCTCTCCCGTGTGTCCTCAGGAACGCCTTAGTCTTTATAAGTTTAGTCCCTTGGCTTATCCTTTGTGTTTAAAAGGATTGGGCCACTTGCTGCACTACGACACCATTTACTTTACTTGCATTTATTTCCTTGTTGCTTATACTAGAAAACCCATAAAAATTTACCTTTCAGCACCTGTAGTTATTCCTTGCTCAAGATCACTTGTCAATACCTTCTGCTCCTTGTTGGGTTCGACACACTTACTTATCGAAAAGACTACGATAGATCACCTGCACTTGTGAGTCATCAAGACCATTTTCTGTTGCCGTTGTCGGGGAGTGTAGCGCTGTTGGTAAGGAAACCTTTACGTTGTACGTGCTATTTTTGTTTTATTGTTCCCGCTTTTTGTCCCTATGGACCACTCTGCTCTTGGTTTGTTGCTTGTGGAGAGCCACCCCGACGCTATTGTGGTGGAGAAGCCTCCCCCACCTACTGAAATTGTGCCTTTTAAAATACCAACTGGTATTATTGATTGTGTTTTGGCTAATCGATATGCAGGAGATAGAAATCCAGGTGAGCACTTGCTATATCTTTCACAACTATGATCCTTATTTAAGCCTGCAGGTATATCGATGGATTTTGTTATGATAAATCTATTCTCTCTATCATTAAAAGATAAGGCTTTGGATTGGTATAGGCTTCTCGATGACTCTCATCTACTAAATTGGCAAGATCTTATGCCTTTCTTTTATGCAAAGTTTATCCTCTTCATGAAATACATCGAGACAGGAATTATATTTATAACTTATGGTCTCGTGTCGGAGAAAGCATCACTCAAGCTTGGGGGAGATTGAAGTCCTTAATGCTCAAATGTCCCAATCATGCATGAGCTCTCCAAAGAAATTATTCTCACAAATTTTTATGCAAGGCTTTCTCATCAAGATAAGGATATGCTTGATGCTTCCTCTAGCGGGGCATTCTCCAGCAAAGGCACTAAAGCTAAGTGGGATCCTATTGAAAGGATCCAGAAGAACACTGAAGACTGGGAGATTTATAAAGGTATTGAACCCGTTATAAATTATGAGCGTGATTACATTGAGAGCTATGTGAAAACTGATTACTTCAATACCTTTTGCGCTAAGATTGGTCTTGATTCCCATCTTCTAATTGATTTTTGCAAATACTTTGCTTCTCATTTTGACTCTTCTGAGAAGAAGGTGGATCAACACCATAAAACTTTTAAGGAATTACCTGTTGATATTAATGTTGTTGACCCTATCTTGCCTACAGTTGAATATGAAAAGCCCCCTTTTCCCGCAAGGATGAGGGAGCATTCTTTTGTCACACGCATCCTGAATAAAAGTTAAAGAACGACTCGTGATCACGAGGACCTGATTAAAGTCGATCCTCAAGTTGCATTAGTCAAGGATCTTGTTACTCGTAATATTGAGGATTCCAATATAAATTTTTGTGCTGTTTCCACTAACCTTTTTACAACCAAGAATAAAGGCCCAATTTCAGATACTCCAGTTGTATCTGTTAATATAGGAGATCATAATTTTTATGGGATATGTGATTTGGGATCCAGCGCTAGTGCTATTCCTTTTTCACTTTATCAAGAGATCATGAATGATATTCTACCATGTGAAATTGAAGTAGTCGATGTTACTATTCATCTTGCAAACATAGAAACTATCTCTCCTATTGGAATTGTGCGAGATGTTGAAGTTCTATGTGGAAAGGTAAAATATCCTACCGACTTTCTAGTACTTGGTTCAATACAAGATAGTTTTTTCCCTATTATCTTTGGTAGGACTTTCTCAAAACTTGTGGAGCTATTATAGATTGCAGGAAAGTAAAAGTATCTGTTGAGTTTAATGGTGAGCCATTTGAATTTAACTTTTCTAAATTCTCGAAGCAAACTCATGGTAGTGATCTACCTAGTAATGATAAAATTATTGAAGATATTTCTTCTATTGCTATTCCTCCTAACGATCCTTTGCAGCAATTTATGGAAAACCACGAGAATGATATGCATATGCATGAAAGGAATGAGCTAGATGACATATTCTTGACACAACTTGCTATCCTGAAGCACAACCTTCCGGTTGAGCCTTTGGAAATTTTATCGAAACCAAAAGAAGACCCGATGTTTGATCTTAAACCTCTTCCGGGTACGCTTAAGTATGCTTATTTAGATGAAAAGAAAGTATATCCTGTTATTATCAATTCTAACCCTTCAGGATATGAAGAAGAACGATTATTGGAAGTCCTTCGTAAACACCGAGGCGCTATTGGTTATACCCTTGATGATCTTAAGGGGATTAGTCCATCTATTTGCTAGCATACTATCAATCTTGAGCCTAATGCTAAACCAGTTGTTGATCATCAACGACGGTTAAACCCGAAGATGAAGGATGTTGTGAGGACCGAAATCCTCAAGCTTCTAGCTGCATGTATTATCTACCCTATAGCTGATAGTAAGTGGGTAAGTCCAGTACATTGTGTTCCCAAGAAAGGAGGTACGACCATGGTTCCTAATGATAAGAATGAACTAATACCTCAAAGAATTATTATTGGATATAGAATGTGTATTGATTACAGGAAGCTAAACAAGGCAGCCAGGAAGGACCACTACCCGCCGCCGTTCATCGAGCAAATGATTGAAAGGTTATCCAAAAATACTCACTTTTGCTATCTTGATGGGTACTCTGGCTTATCTCAAATTCATGTTTACACTGCCGATCAAGAGAAGACCACTTTTACTTGTCCCTTTGGTACTTATGCTTATAGACGTATGCCTTTTCGTTTATGCAATGCTCCTGCTACTTTTCAAAGGTGTACGTCCGCTATCTTTCATGGTTTTTGTGAGGAGATTGTGGAGGTCTTCATGGATGATTTCTCTGTGTATGGAACCTCTTTTCACCATTATCTCCACAACCTTAATAAAGTTTTGCAGAGATGTGAGGAGACGAACTTGGTACTCAATTGGGAGAAGTGCCACTTTATTGTCAATGAGGGAATTGTTCTTGGCCACAAGATTTTTGAAAAAGGAATCGAGGTGGACACGACAAAGGTTGAAGCAATAGAGAGAATGAATATCCAAAAGACATCAGTGGTATTTGTAGTTTCCTCGGTCATGCTGGTTTCTATAGGAGATTTATTAAATACTTTTCTAAAACTTAAAAACCCCTCACTAATCTTCTCCATAAGGATATTCCTTTTGTGTTTGATGAAGATTGTAAGGAAGCTTTCAAAGTTCTTAAGAAAGCCTTGTTAACCGCCCCTAGAGTCCAACCACCTGATTGGAATTTGCCTTTCAAAATCATGTGTGATGCTAGTGATTTTGCTGTTGGAGATGTGTTAGGACAAAGGGTTGATAAGAAATTTAATGTTATCCATTATGCTAGCAAAACCCTTGATAGTGCTCAAAAGAATTACGCTACTACTGAGAAAGAATTTTTAGCGGTAGTGTTTGCTTGTGATAAGTTTGGGCCTTACATTGTTGATTCTAAAGACATCATTCATACTGATCATGTTGCTATTAAGTACTCCCTCCGTTTCTTTTTAGTCTGCATATAAGGTTTGGTCAAAGTGAATCTTTGTAAAGTTTGACTAACTTTATACTAAAAAATATCAACATTCACAACATGAAATTAATATTATCAGATGCATCACGAGATGTATTTTCATACTATACAATTTTACTATAGTAGATATTCATAGTTTTTGATATAAATTTGGTCAAACTTTATGTTGTTTGACTTTGACCAAATCTTATACGCGGAGTAAAAAGAAACGGAGGGAGTATCTTATGGAAAAGAAGGATGCCAAACCAAGGCTTATCCGATGGGTCCTTCTTCTTCAAGAATTTGATTTGCAGATTGTTCATAGGAAAGGAACAGACAACGGTGTAGAAGACAACCTTTCCAGGATGGAGGACATACCACATGATCCCATTCCAGTCAACGATAGTTTTCCTGACGAACAGTTAGATGTTTTATAGGTGAAATCCAATTCAGATCCATGGCATGCAGATTATGCTAACTTTATTCCTGCAAAGTTTTTGCCTCCAGGTTTAACATTCCAGCAGCGAAATAAGTTCTTCCACGACTTGAGGTATTACTTTTGGGATGACCCGCATCTTTTTAGAGAAGGTGCGGATGGAATAGATGCATACCGGAGCATGAGCAGAAGGATATCTTGAGACAATGCCATATTAGTCCTTATGGAGGACATCATGCCGGTGAGAGGACCGCACACAAGGTTGTCCAATCAGGTTTTTATTGGCCTACTCTCTTCAAATATCCTAGAAATTACGTTTTTCCTGTGATAAGTGCTAGAGAGTTGGTAATATTAGTAGGAGGAATGAGATGCCTATGAATTATGCGCTAGTCATTGAGCCTTTTGATTGCTGGGGTTTTGATTTTATGGGTCCTTTCCCTCCTTCACACAAGTACACTCACATCTTAGTAGTTGTAGACTATGTGACCAAGTGGGTTGAAGCAATCCCCACCGAAAGTGCTGATCACAAGACATCCTTGAAAATGCTCAAGGATGTAATCTTCCCTAGGTTTGGTGTAACTAGGTACCTCATGACCGACGGAGGATGACATTTTACACACGTTGCTTTTAGAAAAGCTCTAGCCAAATATGATGTTAATCATAGAATTGCTTCACTTTACCACCCTCAAACAAGTGGGCAAGTTGAGCTCACAAATAGAGAGATCAAGTTGATCTTGCAAAAGACAGTCAACAGTTCTAGAAAGGACTGGTCCAATAAGTTAGGAGATGGCTTGTGGGCGTATAGAACTGCTTACAAAAATCCCATGGGGATGTCTCCGTATAAGATGGTTTATGGCAAGGAATGCCATCTACCTCTAGAGTTAGAGCACAAAGCTTTCTGGGCTGTTAGAGAGCTTAATGTTGATCCAAAGCTTGCTGGTGAAAAGCGTCTCATGAACTTGACTTCTCTAGATGAGTGGAGAAGTGAAGCTTACGAGAACGCAAAAATGTTCAAAGAAAAGGTAAAGAAGTGGCATGACAAGAGAATTTTGAAATGTGAATTTAATGTTGGTGACAAAGTTTATTTGTATAGATCTCGTTTCAGGTTTTATCCACGTAAATTAATTTCCAAGTGGAAAGGACCGTACCATATCTAAGAAGTCTACCGCTCCGGTCCAAACCAGATTAATAATTTTTGAAGGCACAAAACCACATGTTGTGAATGGGTAAAGACTCAAGCATTACATGGCTGGAGACCCCATCAATGTAGAGGTGGATGTGATACAGGTAGCCACTCACGAAGAACATATTGCAACACTGTAAAACATACCGGCAGAGGCAGAATAAGAAAAGGTATGAAATACGGTAAGGAAACTTCGCGACCATCAATAAAAGTTCCGTATTATGTGTTTTTGCAAAATTAGGAAAATTCCGAGCCGAAGCAGAGACGGAGATGAGCTCTAGGTCACCCAGGCGACCTGCTAGCGCGAGCTAGCCCCTGGCCGCACCTGGAGGCCGCCTGGACCACCCGGAGTGAAGGGTTTTATAGTTGGAGAATTCCTTCGTATTCCCACAGACAGTACATGGACAATGCATAAAACCATTCTGCTTGTTTGCCTCAGCCACTGCGAGAAAATTATGCATACCTTTAATATACTCGGAGGTGCGTCGGTCACCGTACATCCATTGCCGGTTCATCTGCGTGCGTTATATAATAAAGTGTATTAAAAACCATTACAACATATCATGAATAGAGAAGTGAGCAAATTAATAGAAATTCATCATCACATTAAAGCCAAAGTACAGTAGTGACCAAAAATAAATACATAACGTTCTTACATAATTCTCATTATTGAACAACATATAGCTCTCTAGAGCATCTAATTAGAACGTACATTGAAACTATTAAATTTAAATGCAACAACAAATGCGATCATAACCGCAACTAAGGTACAAATTGATCCAACGACATAATGATACCAAGCCTCCGTATGAATGGCATATTTTCTAATGTTTCTAATCTTCAAGCACATTGCATTCATCTTGATCTTGTGATCGTCACGCACATCCGCAACATCCAACTCCAATATCATCTTCTCCTCTTCAACTCTTTGTATTTTTTCTTTCAAGCAACTATTTTCTTTTTCAACCAAATTTAACTTCTCGGCAAGAATATGTATGTCGATTCAAATTTCCGGTTCACATACCTCCTAGATTAAAAAACCTGTCACGTTGGTCGACATAATTATCATAAACACTAAATAAAACAAATAGTTATAAAAGATAATATATACCACAACCGAATCATAGACAGGATGAGGGCCGACGGAGGCGGATGCCAAAACCATCGCACTATATAATAACAAACAATAATAGAAGTAAGAAAATTACACAAGTATCTATCTAAATCATAAAAGTAAGAACTTTTTTTATTTTAGAAAGAAGATAAGAAGAAGAGACTAACCACGGTGGTGCCGACGCCGAGATGGGCACGGGGATCGACGACAGTGAGGACGGGGACGGGACACGGACGGACCGCCAAAGCTACACAAAACTTGAGGAAAATGGAACTTGGACAAGGAGCTTCGAGAGGAGAAAGCTTAACTGTGGCTTGGGCATTTCATCGAACACCTCATGTGCATAGGAGGTTAGCTAGAGCACCACAAAGCTCTCCCACGGCCGGCCAAAAAACCAGAGCAGTGCACTGCTCTGCTTGCGGGCAGGGGGAATATATAGGCCAAGCATTGGTCCCGGTTTCTGGACGGAACCGAGACTAAAGTTCAACATAGGGTCCCAGTTCCAGCCAAAAACCGGGACTAATAGTTGTGGGCCAGGATCAAGGCACATTGGTCCCGGTTCGTGTCTGGAACCGGGACCAAAGGGGCCAGACGAACCGGGACCAATGACCCACGAGGCCCGGCCGGCGCCCTGGCCACACGAACCGGGACCGATGCCCCATGGGTCCCGGTTCGTAAGTGAACCGAGACTAATGGGATTTCATCAAGTGGACCAAATCCCTCTTTTCTACTAGTGTGAGGTACCCGGGTCGATTTTTGATGCTCCATGAAACCTGTGCACGGCTATCGAGATGTCGCAAAAACTTGTTGTTTTCGTCGTTTCGGGCTAGTTTTGTGGGGTATAACACACTGTTTTGAGGGTCCCGGGTCGATTTTTGATGCTTCATGAACCCTATGCATGACTATTGAGACGTCGCAAAAACTTGTTGTTTTCGTCGTGTCGGGCTAGTTTCATGGGCAATAACGCACAGTTTTGAGGCTCCCGGGTCGATCTTTTATGCTCCATGAACCCTCTGCACGGCTATCGAGATGTCGCAAAATCTCGTTGTTTTCGTTGTGTCGGGCCAGTTCGTGGGCTTTTAGGGTCTCTGGTCAACTTTTGATGCTCCATGAACCTGTGCACGACAATCGAGATGTCACAAGAACTCATTTTTTCGTTGTTTCGGGCTAGTTTCGTGTGTTATAACGCACTATTTTTAGTGTCCCAGGTCGATTTTTGATGCTCCATGAAAACCTATGCACAGGTACCGAGACGTCGCAAAAACTCGGTGGTTTCGTCGTTTCGGGCCAATTTTGTGGGCTATAGGGCACTATTTTGAGGGTCCCGGTTTGATATTTTAGGCTGCATGAACCGTGTGCATGACTATTCAGACGTCACAAAACTCGTTGTTTTCGTCGTTTCGTGCCAGTTTCGTGGGCTATAACACAATGTTTTGAGGGTCCCAGGTCGATTTTTAATGCTCCATGAAACCTGTGCATGGCTATCGAGACGTCGCAAAAACTCGTTGTTTTCATTGTTTCGGGCTAGTTTTGTGGGCTGTGCGATGTTTTCTGGCTCCCGTGTTGATTTTTATGCTCCATGAACACTATGCACGACTATCGAGACATTGCAAAAACTCGTTGTTTTCGTCGTTTCGGGCTAGTTTCATGGGCTATAACGCACAATTTTGAGGCTCCCGGGTCGATTTTTATGCTGCATGAACCCTGTGCACGGCTATCGAGATGTAGCAAAACTTGTTGTTTTCGTCGTTTTGGGCAAGTTTTCGAGGGTCGCACGTCGATTTTTGATGCTCCATGAAACCTATGCTAGGCCATCGAGGCATCACAAAAACTCAATGTGTTCGTCTTTTCGGGGCAGTTTTGTAGGCTATAACGCACTATTTTGAGGGTCCCTCGTCGATTTTTGAAGCTTCATGAAACTTATGCACGGCTATCGAGACATTGCAAAAACTCTTTGTTTTCGTCATTTCTGGCCTATTTCGTGGGCTATAGCGCACTGTTTTGAAGGTCCCGGGTCAATTTTGTATGCTCCATGGATCATGGGCACGTCTATCGCGACGTCGCAAAAACTCGTTGTTTTCGTCATTTCGTTGGCTATAACGCACTGTTTTGAGTGTCCTCGGTCGATTTTTGATACTCGATGAAACCTGTGCACGATGCTACGGCAACAAAAGTCCTTCCCCGGCAGTGGTGCCAGAGATCGTTCTGTCGTCTCTAGAGCTTGCTTTGGTTTTTCCCTTGAAGAGGAAAGGGTGATGCAGCACATGAGCAGTAAGTATTTCCCTCAGTTTGAGAACCAAGGTATCAATCCACTAGGAGAATCTCGTCAAGTCCAGAGTACGTGCATAAACAGAAAAGAGCTTGGACCCAACGCTTTAAAGGGGTTGTCAATCCCTTCAAGATTGATCGCAAAGTGAGATCTGAAGGCGAAAAGTGCAACAAAGAAAAAGTGTAAGGTTGACAATATGGTGTGGAGTAGACCCGGGGGCCATAGTGTTCACTAGAGGCTTCTCTCAAAATAGCAAATATCACGGTGGGTGAACAAATTACTGTCGAGCAATTGATAGAACCGCGCAAAGTCATGACGATATCTAAGGCAATGATCATACATATAGGCATCACGTCTGAAACAAGTAGACCGATACTTTCTGCATCTACTACTATTACTCCACACATCGACCGCTATCCAGCATGCATCTAGTGTATTGAGTTCATGACTAACAGAGTAACGCCTTAAGCAAGATGACATGATGTAGAGGGATAAACTCAAACCAATGATGAAAACCCCATCTTTTTACCCTTGATGGCAACAACACGATGCATCCCTCGCTACCCCTTTTGTCACTCGGTGAGGTCACCGCACGGTATGAACCCAAAACCAAGCACTTCTACCATTGATCTAGTTGGCCAAACAAAAACCACAACTCGAAGAGAATTACAAGGATATGAAATCATGCATAAGAGAGATCAGAAGAAACTCAAATAATATTCATAGATAATCTGATCATAATCCACAATTCATCGAATCTCGACAAACACACCGCAAAAGAAGATTATATCGGATAGATCTCCATGAAGATCATGGCGAACTTTGTATTGAAGATCCAAGAGAGAGAAGAAGCCATCTAGCTACTAGCTATGGACCCGTAGGTCTATGGTGAACTACTCACGCATCATCGGAGAGGTCATGGTGTTGATGAAGAAGCCCTCCGTATCCGAATCTCCCCTCGGGCAGGGCACCAGAACGTGCCCCAGATGGGATCTTGCGGAGACAGAAGCTTGAGGCGGCGGAAAAGTACTTTCAATGATCTCCTGATTTTTTCTGGGATTTTAGGGAATATATAGGCACAAAACCTAGGGCAGAGGTGGCCCAGGGAGCCCACAAGCCAGGGAGGCGCGCCCCCTGGCCGCGCCATGAGGGCTTGTGGGGTCCCTGCAGGCCCCCTGCCCTGATTCTCAGGCTTCCGGATCTTTTTCTGTTTCGGAGAAAATCTTTTTCACAGTTTCATTCCGTTTGGACTCCGTTCAAAATCCTGCTCTGAAGGGGGTCAAAAACATGGGAAAAACAGGAACTGGCACTTGGCACTGAGTTAATAAGTTAGTCCCAAAAAATATATAAAAGGCATACAAAACATGCATAGGTTGACAAGATAATAGCATGAAACCATCAAAAATTATAGATACATTGGAGACGTATCACACGACTATCGAGACATCGCAAAAACTTGTTGTTTTCGTCGTTTTGGGCCAGTTTTGTGGGCTATAATGCACTGTTTTGAGGCTCGTGGTTCGATTTTATGCTCCATGAACCCTGTGCATGGCTATCGAGACATCGCAAAAACTCATTGTTTTCGTCGTTTTGGGCCAGTTTCGTGGGCTATAATGCACTGTTTTGAGGGTACCAGGTCAATTTTTGATGCTCCATGAAACGTGTGTACGGCTATCGAGAGGTCGCAAAAACACATTGTTTTCATTGTTCCGGGCCAGTTTAGCGCAGTGTTTTGGGTGTCAGAGGTCATTTTTAGGCTCCATCAACCCTGTGCACTCCTATCGAGATGACGCATAATTTTGTTGTTTTCGTCGTTTCGGGCCAGTTTCGTGGGCTATTGCACGTTGTTTTGGGGGTTCCGAGGTCAATTTTTGATGCTACATGAACCGTGCTCACGACTATCAAGACGTCACAAAAACTCATTTTTTTGTCATTTCGGGCTAGGTTTGTGGGCTACAACACACTGTTTTGAGGGTCCTGGGTCAATTTTTATTGCTCCATGAAACCTGTGCACGGCTATCGAGATGTCGCAAAAACTCCTTGTTTTTGTCGTTTCGAGCTAGTTTCGTGGGCTATAACACACTGCTTTGAGGGTCATGTGTCGACTTTTGATGCTACATGGAACATGTGCACGACTATCGAGACATCGTAAAAACTCATTGTTTTCGTCGTTTTGGGCCAGTTTCGTGGGCTATAATGCACTCTTTTGAGGGTCCCGGGTCGATTTTTTATGCTCCATGAAACCTTTGCATGTCTATTGAGACGTCACAAAAACTTAATGTTTTCGTCGTTTCAGGCCAGTTTTGTGGGCTATAACGCACTGTTTTAAGGGTCCTAGGTCAATTTTTGATGCTCCATGAAACTTGTGCACGACCAATGAGATGTGGCAAAAGCACATTGCTTATGTCATTTTGGGCTAGTTTCTCTCACTGTTTTGAGGGTCCCTGCTCGAGTTTTGAGGCTCCATGAAACATGTGCATGGCTATCGAGACGTCGCAAAAACTCATTGTTTTCGTCGTTTTGGGTCAGTTTCGTGGACTATAACGCACTGTTTCGAGGGTCCCGGGTCAATTTTTGATGCTCCATGAACCGTGTGCATGGCTATCGATACATCGCAAAAACTCATTGTTTTCGTAGTTTTGGGACAATTTCATGGGCTATAACGCAGTTTTTGAGGGTCCGGGTCGATTTTGGATGCTACACGAAACATGTGCATGACTATCGAGACATTGCAAAAACTCGTTGTTTTCGTCGTTCCGGGCCAGTTTCGTGGGCTATAATGAACTATTTTAAGGGCCCGAGTCGATTTTTGATGCTCCATGAAACTTGTGCACGGCTATTGAGACGTCGCAAAAACTCATTGTTTTTGTCGTTTCAGGCTAGTTTAGTGTGCTATAATGCACTCTTTTGAGGGCCCCGTGTTGATTTTTTATGCTCCATGAAACGTGTGCATGTCTATCGAGACGTCGCAAAAACTTATTGTTTTCCTCGTTTCGGGCTAGTTTCGTGGGCTATAACACACTGTTTTGAGGGTCCCGTGTAAATATTGTACGCTCCATGAAACCTCTGCAAGACTATCGAGATGTCGCAAAAACTCATTGTTTTTGTCGTTTTGGGCTAGTTTCGTGGGTTACAACGCACTATTTCGAGGTGCCCGGGTCGATTTTTGATGCTCCATGAAACCTGTGCATGACTACCGAGACACCGCAAAAACACATTGCTTTCGTCGTTTCGGGCCAGTTTTTCGCACTATTTTTGGATCCCGGGTCTATATTTTGTGCTCCATGAACTGTGTGCACGGCTATCAAGACGTAAAAAAATCATTGTTTTCGCTGTTTCGGGCCTGTTTCGTGGGCTATAACGCAGTTTTTGAGGGCCCCGGGTCGATTTTTGATGCTCCATTGAACCTGCGCATGGCTATCGAGATGTTGCAAAAACTCGTTGTTTTTGTCGTTTCGGGCTAGTTTTGTGGGCTATAACGCACTATTTTGATGGTCCCGGATCGATTTTTGATGATCCATGAAACATGTGTGCTGTTATCGGGACGTCGCAAAAACTCATGGTTTTCGTCGTTTCGAGCGAGTTTCGTGGGCTATAACGCACTGCTTTGAGGTTCCTGGGTTGATTTTTGATGCTCCATGAAACCTGTGCACGACTATCGAGATGTCGTAAAAACTCGTTGTTTTCGTCGTTTGTGGCCAGTTTCGTGGGGTATAACACACTCTTTTAAGGGTCCCGGGTCGATTTTTGATGCTCCATGAAACCTGTGCACGACTATCAAGACGTGGCAAAAACTCCTTGTTTTGGGCCAGTTTCGTGGGCTATAACACAGTGTTTTGAGGGTCCTAGGTCGAGTTCTGATGCTACGTGAAACATGTGCACGACTATCGAGACATCGCAAAAAGTCATTGTTTTCGTGCTAGTCTCGTGGGCTATAACGCAATATTTCGATGTTCCTGGATCGATATTTGATGCTCGATGAAAACTTTGCACGACTATCAAGAAGTCGCAAAAACTCGTTGTTTTCGTCGTTTCGGGCCAGCTTTGTGGGCTATAGCGCACAATTTTGAGGGTCCCGAGTCGATTTTTATGCTCCATGAACCTTATACACGGCTATTGAGACGTCACAAAAACTCCTTGTTTTTGTCGTTTTGGGCCTTTTTCGTCGGCTATAACATACTGTTTTGAGGGTCCTCGATCCATTTTTTATGCTCCATGAAACCTACGCACGACTATCAAGATGTCGCAAAAACACATTGCTTTAGTTATTCCGTGCCAGTTTCATGGGCCCATGTCGATTTTATATGCTACATGAACCGTGTGCACGGCTATCAAGACATCACAAAAACTCGTTGTTTTCGTCGTTTCGGGCCAGTTTCGTGGGCTGTAACGCGCTGTTTTGAGGGTTCCGGGTCGATTTTTGATGCTCCATGAAACATGTGCACGGCTATTGAGACGTCGCCAAAACACATTGCTTTTGTTATTTCGGGCCGGTTTTGTGGGCTATAACGCAGTGTTTTGGGTGTCACAAGTCATTTTTTAGGCTCCATGAACCCTATGCACGAATATCGAGTGGTCACCAAAACTCGTTGTTTTCGTCGTTTTGGGCCAGTTTCGTGGGCTATTGCGCACTATTTTGGGGGTCCGAGGTCAATTTTTGAAGCTCCATGAAGCCCGTGCATGGCTATCGGGACGTCGCAAAAACTCGTTGTTTTCATCATTTCAGGCTAGTTTTGTGAGCTATACCACGCTGTTTTGAGGGTCCTCGGTCAATTTTTGTTGCTCCATCAAACCTGTGGATGGCTATCGAGACGTCGCAAAAACTCCTTGTTTTCGTCGTTTCGTGCTAGTTTCATGGGCTATAACGCACTGCTTTGAGGGCCCGAGCTCGATTTTTATGCTCCATGAAATCTGTGCAAAAACACATTGCTTCCGACGTTCAGGGCCAGTTTAGTGCACTCTTTTGAGGGTCCTTGTCGAGTTTTGATGCTCCGTGAAACATGTGCATGGCTATCAAGACGTCGCAAAAACTCATTGTTTCCGTCGTTTTGGGCTAGTTTCGTGGGCTATAACGCATTGCTTCGAGGGTCCCGAGTCGATTTTTGATGCTCCATGAACCGTGTGCATGGCTATTGAGACATCACAAAAACTCGTTGCTTTTCTCGTTTCGGGCTAATTTCATGGGCTATAACGCATTTTTGAGGGTCCCGGGTCGATTTTTTATGCTACATGAAACATGTGCACGACTATCGAGACATCGAAAAAACTCATAGTTTTCGTCGTTTCGGGCCAGTTTCGTGGGATATAACGCACTGTTTTGAGGGTCCCAGGTCGATTTTTTATGCTCCATGAAACTTGTGCACGACTATTGAGACGTCACAAAAACTCAGTGTTTTCGTCGTTTGGGGCTAGTTTCGTGGGCTATAACGCACTGTTTTGAGGGTCCGAGATCGATTTTAATGCTCCATGAAACGTGCACACGACTATCGAGATGTCTTAAAAACACATCGCTTTCATCCTTCCGGGCCAGTTTCGTGGGCTATAGCGCACTGTTTTGAGGGTCCCATGTTGATTTTTATGCTACATGAAGTGTGTGCACGACTATCGAGACGTCACAAAAACTCGATGTTTTCGTTGTTTCGGGCCAATTTCGTGGGCTATAACGCAAGTCCCTGGTAGATTTTTGATGCTCCATGAAACCTGTGCATGGCCATCAGGACGTCGCAAAAACTCGTTGGTTTCGTCATTCTGGGTCGGTTTGTTAGGCTATAGCGCACCCTTTTGAGGTCCTAGGTCGATTTTTGATACTCCATGAAATTTGAGCATGACTATCAAGACGTCGCAAAAATCCATAGTTTTTGTTGTTTTGGGGCTGTTTCGTGGGCTATAACACACTATTTTGAGGGTCCAATGTCGATTTTGTATGCTCCGTGAACCCTGGGCACGGCTATCGTGATGTCTCAAAAACTCGTTGTTCTTCGTCGTATTAGGCTAGTTTTGTGGGCTATAACGCACTATTTTGAGTATCCTGGGTTGATTTTTGATACTCCATGAAACCTGTGCACGACTGTAACATCCCAAATTTTGGAATGTTAAAATAATTATTAGATTGTTTGTTTGTTTGCTTGAGTGATTGAAACTTGTGTGAAATTTGAAACTTTTCAAAAACTTTTGAATGAGAGGGAATAAAATGACTTTCCCCTTCTCCGGTGAATTCAAATTCAATCATTTAAAAGCAAAGAGAGAAGATGACATGACTTCTTCAACTATAAAGAATTTGAACGGAGATATTTGCATTTGAATTCTTTTGCATTTCTATTTGTTTTCTTCATGCAAGAAATGCCGGGAAATACATTTTGTCAAACAGAAAAGAGAGGAGGAACATGACCCTCAAACACACGGGCATTTTGAAAGTTATTTGAACCCTAAAACTTAGAGGGTCATTTGAAAATTATTTGCAAAAGAAAATAAATCTTTTAGGCAATTTTGTGAAAATAATTTTTTCTCAAGTTTCTATTTTTGCCGTGGAAAAATGCCCATCATTTAGATTTTATTTTTCTGATAATTTTAGTATATAGAAACTCTATATTCCGAATTGATTTGACTTCCCTTTTATCGTTTTAGTTTCCTAGTTTTGAAAAAGGAAAGAAATCGTGTTTAAATGGAAATAAACGGTGGCCCATTAAGACCTTTCCAAAAACTGGCCTAACAGGATCTTCTTCTTCCTCTATCTCCTTCCTCACGTGCACAGGAAACTTCCATAGCCATGGTGAGAGGAATCTCCACCTTCCCGATCTCCTTGCTCCTTCCTTCTCCGAGCACCCCGGGCCCCTATAAATACTCCCCTCAACCTCCTCTCCCCATTTTCCCCATAGCCTAGCCCCTCCCCTCGTCGCAACGCAGCCCCCACCTCGCCGGAGTTCGCCTCCAACAGGAACTCGCCGGAGCTCTTGCTGGTCCCTCCCGTCGCTCCCACGCCCCGCCGACGCCACCAACCTTCTGCCCGAGCCCTCCTCCATCACCTGGACCCCTCCACCGCCTCGGCCGGCCACCGGAGCAACCTTCCCGCCGTCTTCTCCAACTCCGGCGACTAACTCCGGTGAGATCCACGAAATCCCGTATTGCAGTTTTTTCATAAAATTGCAATCTTAGAAAATTCATATCTATTAGTGTGTAACTCCAAATTAGGTGATTCTTTTTGCCTTGGATCACAAATTTTATGCAGTTTCTGTAGATATATAATTTGTCTATGTTTGGAGTTATAAAAATTGAGTTAGATCAGATTTGAATTAAAGCTTGTTTTGCTTATTCCGGGAGTTTAAAAATAGCTTTTAATTTTATTCTTTTTGCTTCTGTTTCCTATTGATCATATCTTTCAGTAGTTTAAGTTTCATTTTTTTTAAATAATTTTACTTAGGGTTTTAAGCAAAACAGATTCTGTTTTAGCCTTTTTTGTTTTCTTGCTATTTCTTTTGTATTAATTGTTCTTAATTTGTTTTTTTTTGTAATTGTGACAAGTTATATTTTGTTTTATGATATTTACCAGTAAATTTTAAACAACAACAAAATTTTATTTTATTTATTCTTATTTGTTTGCATGGAATCAATTCTAGTTCTATACTAACTTGCGAATTGATTGCATTGCTAGTTTGATTTCCTATTTTGAAAATACTTATAAAAAATATTGTTTTGTAAATTTTACTTGTGTTATCTTAGTTATTTTATATTTTGTTTTCTGTTATTTTTTCTATTTTAGTGTTTTATTTTCTGTTAGACAAAAACTATTTAGTGTTTGACGTAGTAGAAGACTCCCTAGTCTTATTTGAAGTTTCCTTCGGATTCCTATTCGCTCTCTCTGTTGTTTTGATTGCTAGAATGATTGCTAGTATGAGTGCTTATGTGAATGATATGTTTGTTATATAGAGTTCGGAGAGTGACGAATAGTCTATCAAGTTATTTCTCGAGAACGATAATTCTTCTTCTTCAACATCACCAGGCAAGTCACTTTGATCATACTATCACCTACGTTTTATGCATCGTAGTTCTACCATCCTATGCCCAATTGCATGCTGAGTAGGTACTTGGAAATTTTAGTGTAGATTGTAGTATCATGTAGTAGGCACACAACAACCCCGATACTTGGCCCCGGGATGACAAATTTCATATTGCTACGCTTGAGTAGACGGGATTTCAGTTGAGTGCATAACACGAGTGATGCAAGGTTGATTAAATAATCAAGACCGGTTAAGACAAGATTTTCAAGACCTCGGACGCAATGCAACTCTGGGTGAAGGACGGTTGATCGGCTCCCTGGAGAACCCATTGGATGACCTGGGATGCTGGAGAGGCCATGACATCCTGCGGAAAGCTTCACCCAGGCTCAAAGAGACGGACGGATATTTTCAAGACCCAAGGCTTACCTGCACAACCACTAGTCATTATGGGCTCTGGCTTGGTTGGACAACGCGGCAACTCTGGACAGGCGGTGCTAGCAGATGTAGAAGAACGGTAGGAATGGATGGGCACCGACAGGGATTCAGAGGGACCCGTTGAAAGACCATGTTTTGATCATCCGGTCTTCAAACACCCTGAAGTGCGAGGACATACTCGGAGGCGATCAAATCTTGTGGGGAACGTGTGCAAAACTCTGCAGAGTACTCAAACCTAATCGATTAGCCGTGTCCACGGTCATGGACAACATGAGCCAAAGGAACTGAAGTTATCTCGATTTCTCAACACCATTATATATATTTGATGAGGGTAATTATTGACAACTCGGGTACGAGAATTGGTTGGCGGAACCATCTCGTTAACAACCAACAATGTAGTAACATTGTGCTTTTAGCCCTGTCTTGATGTAGGAGAAAACTTGCTTTTCACTAAAAACTTATAGCCCCACCTGCCATATATGCATATAGTATAGATGATTACTTTTCACCCCTCTCTTATGTGACTTGCCGGCATATTCAATATGCTGACCTACACGGCGGCAACGTCTTATGTTGCAGATATTTTCTTCGACGAGTAAGAGTACGATTCAGGGTTACGGTCTACACTCAACTTGCCGTTGGTGTTTATTGGGACTCCACTCCCTTGACTGCTTCCGCTGAGATATTTAAGGTATATATCGGTTTTACGCTATTTACATGTGATTGCACTTTGATATATACATTGATGTACTGTGTGTGCCAGCATACTGATCTAGGGATGGCACAGAAACACAGAGGCTTGACTCGTTTTTGAGTCGAGTCGCTACAGAGATGGTATCAGAGCACATGTTGACTATAGGACGTGACCCCTAGAAACTGGAAATTTCTTAGGATAGGATCTCTCAAAAAAATTATTTTCAACAACACCTTTTACTTCTCGTCTCTTCTGGTTTCATCGAATGTTCCCTCTCACCTCAAATAGTTAGACAATCCCCTTACCCCTTTGACCTCATGAAGAATCAACGGAGCTCTACTTCAAAGTAAAGAGGATTTCAACATGCATTTGAAGAATTGAAGGTGCACCAATTGAAGACTCTCAAGACCCGAAGAACTCGAAGACCCCGAAGCGTTCGAATATTTATATGACCATTAGAAGTCCAAACCCCTGTTATATACCGACGTTAGATACGATGATCTGTGAGCCGTCATTGGTGTGTGTTTTCCGACGGCCACAAATAAAAAACCTATTCTCAAAAATATTGTTTGTATTGTGTGTATCTCCCTCCCTCTTTTACCCGTCTCATCCCCAAAACCTCAACCTTACCAGATGGAGTATGAAGCTGGACTTGTAGTCTCTGGACCAATGACCCAGCTGGAAGCTGAAATATGGATTCAAAACATGGAGAACCACTTCGGGAGCAACTTGATCTCAAGGAAGTATGAAGTGGAACACGCTCTTCAGTACTTTACACAAAGTGCTGCAATCTGGTGGAAAATGCATCATGCCATACAAGGATTTAGTGGAGCAGAAAGTTGGGGCGAATTCAAGAACACTCTGTTAAGATCCCGACTCATTCGGAAGTGCTATGATTATCCGAAGGAGAAGACTTGTGCATGCAAGACCTGTGGATTGCACTTTGATATCAGTTTTACGCTATTTACATGTGATTGCACTTTGATATATACATTGATGTACTGTGTGTGCCAGCATACTGATCCAGGGATGGCACAGAAACACAGAGGCTTGACTCGTTTTTGAGTCGGGTCGCTACAACGACTATCAAGACGTCGCAAAAACTCGTTGTTTTCGTCGTTTTGGGCCAGTTTCGTGGTCTATGACACACTGTTTTGAGGCACCCGGGTCGATTTTATGCTACATGAACCCTCTACACGACTATCGAGATGTCCCAAAAACTTGTTGTTTTCGTCGTTTCGGGCCAGTTTCGTGGGCGATAACGCACTGTTTTGAGGGTCCGAGGTCGATTTTTGAAGGTCCATGAAACATGTGCACGGCTATCGAGACATCGCAAAAACTCATTGTTTTCTTCGTTTCGGTCAAGTTTCGTGGGCTATAAAACACTGTTATTCCGGGATAGTTTCATGGGCCCATGTCGATTTTATATGCTACATGAACCGTGTGCACGACAATTGAGACATAAAAAAACCTCGTTGTTTTCGTCGTTTCGGGCCAGTTTCATGGGCTGTAACGCGTTGTTTTGAGGGTTCCGGGTCGATTTTTGATGCTCCATGAAACATGTGCACGGCTATCGAGACGTCGCCAAAACACATTGCTTTCGTTATTTCGGGCCAGTTTTGTGGGCTATAACGCAGTGTTTTGGGTGTCACAAGTCATTTTTTAGGCTCCATGAACCCTATGCACGACTATCGAGACATCACCAAAACTCGTTGTTTTCGTCGTTTTGGGCCAGTTTCGTGGGCTATTGCACACTATTTCGGGGGTCCGAGGTCAATTTTTGAAGCTCCATGAAGCCCGTGCATGGCTATCGGGACGTCGCAAAAACTCGTTGTTTTCGTCATTTCGGGCTAGTTTTGTGAGCTATACCACACTGTTTTGAGGGTCCCGGGTCAATTTTTGTTGCTCCATGAAACCTGTGGTTGGCTATCTAGATGTCGCAAAAACTCCTTGTTTTCGTTGTTTTGGGCTAGTTTCATGGGCTATAACGCACAGTTTTGAGGGTCCGAGATCGATTTTTATGCTCCATGAAACTTGTGCAAAAACACATTGCTTCAGACGTTTTGGGCCAGTTTAGCGCACTCTTTTGAGGGTCCTTGGTCGAGTTTTGATGCTCCATGAAACATGTGCATGGCTATCAAGACGTCGGAAAAACTCATTGTTACGTCATTTTGGGCCGGTTTCGTGGGCTATAACGTATTGCTTCGAGGGTCCCGAGTCGATTTTGGATGCTCCATGAACGGTGTGCATGGCTATTGAGACATCGCAAAAACTCGTTGCTTTTGTTGTTTCGGGCCAATTTCATGGGCTATAACGTAGTTTTTGAGGGTCCCGGGTCGATTTTCTATGCTACATGAAACATGTGCACGACTATCGAGACATCGAAAAAACTCATAGTTTTCGTCGTTTCGGGCCAGTTTTGTGGGCTATAACGCAGTGTTTTGAGGGTCCCGGGTCGATTTTTTATGCTCCATGAAACTTGTGCACGGCTATTGAGACGTCACAAAAACTCGTTGTTTTTGTCGTTTGGGGCTAGTTTCGTGGGCTATAACGCAATGTTTTGAGGGTCCCGGGTCGATTTTTGTTGCTCCATGAAACCTGTGCACGTTTATCGAGACGTTGCAAAAACTCCTTGTTTTCGTCGTTTCGGGCTAGTTTCATGGGCTATAATGCACTGTTTTGAGGGTCCGAGATTGATTTCAATGCTCCACGAAATGTGCACACGGCTATCGAGATGTCTTAAAAACACATCGCTTTCATCCTTCCGGGTCAGTTTCGTGGGCTATAGCGCACTGTTTTGAGGGTCCCATGTTGATTTTTTATGCTACATGAAGTGTGTGCACGGCTATCGAGACAACACAAAAACTCGATGTTTTCGTTGTTTCGGGCCAATTTCGTGGGCTATAATGCAAGAGTCCCTGGTAGATTTTTGATGCTCCATGAAACCTGTGCATGGCTATCGAGACGTCGCAAAAACTCGTTGGTTTCGTCATTCCGGGCCGGTTTGTTAGGCTATAGCGCACCCTTTTGAGGTCCCAGGTCGATTTTTGATACTCCATGAAATTTGAGCATGACTATCAAGACGTCGCAAGAATCCATTGTTTTCGTTGTTTTGGGGCAGTTTCGTGGGCTATAACACACTATTTTGAGGGTCCAATGTCGATTTTGTATGCTCCGTGAACCCTCGGCAAGGCTATCGTGATGTCCCAAAAACTCGTTGTTCTTCGTCGTATCAGGCTAGTTTTGTGGGCTATAACGCACTATTTTGAGTATCCTGGGTCGATTTTTGATACTCCATGAAACGTGTGCACGGCTATCGAGACGTCACAAAAACTCGTTGTTTTCGTCCTTTTGGGCCAGTTTCGTGGGTTATGACACACTGTTTTGAGGCTCCCGGGTCGATTTTATGCTCCATGAACCCTCTACACGACTATATAGATGTCGCAAAAACTTGTTGTTTTCGTCGTTTCGGGCCAGTTTCGTGGGCGATAACACACTGTTTTGAGGGTCCGAGGTCGATTTTTGAAGCTCCATGAAACCTGTGCACGGCTATCGAGACATCGCAAAAACTCATTGTTTTCTTTGTTTCAGTCAAGTTTCGTGGGCTATAAAGCACTGTTATTCCGGTCCAGTTTCATGGGCCCATGTCGATTTTATATGCTACATGAACCGTGTGCACGGCTATTGAGACATAAAAAAACTCGTTGTTTTCGTCGTTTCGGGCGAGTTTCGCGGGCTGTAACGCGCTGTTTTGAGGGTTCCGGGTCGATTTTTGATGCTCCATGAAACATGTGCACGGCTATCGAGACGTCGCCAAAACACATTGCTTTCGTTATTTCGGGCCAGTTTTGTGGGCTATAACGCAGTGTTTTGGGTGTCACAAGTCATTTTTTAGGCTCCATGAACCCTATGCACGACTATCGAGACATCACCAAAACTCGTTGTTTTCGTCGTTTTGGGCCAGTTTCGTGGGCTATTGCACACTATTTCGGGGGTCCGAGGTCAATTTTTGAAGCTCCATGAAGCCCGTGCATGGCTATCGGGACGTCGCAAAAACTCGTTGTTTTCGTCATTTCGGGCTAGTTTTGTGAGCTATACCACACTGTTTTGAGGGTCCCGGGTCAATTTTTGTTGCTCCATGAAACCTGTGGACGGCTATCGAGACGTCGCAAAAACTCCTTGTTTTCGTCGTTTCGGGCTAGTTTTATGGGCTATAACGCATTATTTTGAGGGTCTGAGATCGATTTTTATGCTCCATGAAACCTGTGCAAAAACACATTGCTTCCGGCGTTTTGGGCCAGTTTAGCGCACTCTTTTGAGGGTCCTTGGTCGAGTTTTGATGCTCCATGAAACATGTGCATGGCTATCAAGACGTCGCAAAAACTGATTGTTTCCATCGTTTTGGGCCAGTTTCGTGGGCTATAATGCATTGCTTCGAGGGTCCCGAGTCGATTTTTGATGCTCCATGAACAGTGTGCATTGCTATTGAGACATCGCAAAAGCTCATAGTTTTTCTCGTTTCGGGCTAATTTCATGGGCTATAACGCATTTTTTGAGGGTCCCGGGTCGATTTTTTATGCTACATGAAACATGTGCACGACTATCGAGACATCGAAAAAACTCATAGTTTTCATCGTTTCGGGCCTGTTTCGTGGGCTCTAACGCACTGTTTTGAGGGTCCCGGGTCGATTTTTTATGCTCCATGAAACTTGTGCACGGCTATTGAGACATCACAAAAACTCGTTGTTTTCGTCGTTTGGGGCTTGTTTTGTGGGCTATAACGCACTGTTTTGAGGGTCTCGGGAGGATTTTTGATGCTCCATGAAACCTGTGCATGGTTATCGAGACGTTGCAAAAACTCGTTGTTTTTTTGTTTTGTGCCAGTTTCGTGGGCCATAACGCACTGTTTTGAGGTGCCGGAGTCGATTTTTATTGCTCCATGAAACCTGTGCATGGTTATCGAGACATCGCAAAAACTCCTTGTTTTCGTCGTTTCGGGCTAGTTTCATGGGCTATAACGCACTGTTTTGAGGGTCCGAGACCGATTTTAATGCTCCATGAAACGTGCACACGACTATCGAGATATCATAAAAACACATCGCTTTCATCCTTCCGGGCCAGTTTCGTGGGATATAGCATACTATTTTGAGGGTCCCATGTAGATTTTTTTATGCGACATGAAGTGTGTGCACGACTATCGAGATGTCACAAAAACTCGATGTTTTCGTTGTTTTGGGCCAATTTCGTGGGCTATAACGCAAGAGTCCCTGGTAGATTTTTGATGCTCCATGAAACCTGTGCATGGCTATGGGGACGTCGCAAAAACTCGTTGGTTTCGTCATTCCGGGCCGGTTTGTTAGGCTATAGCGCACCCTTTTGAGGTCCCAGCTCGATTTTTGATACTCCATGAAATTTGAGCATGACTATCAAGACGTCGCAAAAATCCATTATTTTCGTTGTTTTGGGGCAGTTTTGTGGGGCTATAACACACTATTTTGAGGGTCAAATGTCGATTTTGTATGCTCCGTGAACCCTAGGCACGGCTATCGTGATGTCACAAAAACTCGTTGTTCTTCGTCGTATCATGCTAGTTTTGTGGGCTATAACGCACTATTTTGAGTATCCTGGATCAATTTTTGATACTCCGTGAAACGTGTGCACGGCTATCGAGACGTCGCAAAAACTCATTGTTTTCGTCGTTTTGGGCCAGTTTCGTGGAGTATGACACACTGCTTTAAGGCTCCCAGGTCGATTTTATGCTCCATGAACCCTCTACGCGACTATCGAGATGTCGCAAAACTTGTTGTTTTCGTCGTTTCGGGCTAGTTTCGTGGGCGATAACGCACTGTTTTGAGGGTCCGAGGTCTATTTTTAAAGCTCCATGAAACCTGTGCACGACTATCGAGACATCGCAAAAACTCATTGTTTTCTTCGTTTTGGTCAAGTTTCGTGGGCTATAAAGCATTGTTTTGAGGGTCCCGGGTCGATTTTTGATGCTCCATGAAACATGTGCACGGCTATCAAGGCGTTGCAAAAACACATTGTTTTCGTTGTTCCGGGATAGTTTCATGGGGTATAGCGCACTGTTTTGGGGTCACGGGTCATTTTTTAGGCTACATGAACCCTTTGCACGGCTATTAAGACGTTGCAAAACTCGTTGTTTTTCGTCGTTTTGGGCCAGTTTCGTGGGCTATTGCGCACTATTTTAGGAGTCCGAGATCAATTTCACGTTCCCGGGACGGTTTTTCATGCTCCATGAAACCTAAGCACATCTATCGAGACGTTGCAAAAACTTATTGTTTTCATCGTTTCAGGCCAGTTTCGTGGGCTAAGGCATTGTTTTGAGGGTCCCGGGTCAGTTTTTGATGCTCCATGAAACCTGTGCGCGGCTATCTAGACGTCGCAAAAACTCACCGTTTTCGTCGTTTCGGGCTAGTTTCGTGGGCTAGAACGCACTGCTTTGAGGGTCATGTGTCGACTTTTGATGCTACATGAAACATGTGCATGGCTATCGAGACGTCGCAAAACTCATTGTTTTCGTCGTTCCGGGCTAGTTTCGTGGGCTATAACACAGTGATTTGAGGGTCCTGGGTCAATTTTTGATGCTCCATGAACTTGTGCACGACTATGGAGATGTCGCAAAAAAACATTGCTTCCGATGTTTTGGGCCAGTTTAGCCGACTGTTTTGAGGGTCCTTGGTCGAGTTTTGATGCTCCATGAAACATGTGTATGGCTATCGAGACGTCGTAAAAACTCATTGTTTCCGTCGTTTTGGGCTAGTTCGTGGGCTATAATGCACTGTTTCGAGGGTCCCGGGTCGATTTTTGATGGTCCATGAACCGTGTGCATGGCTATCGACACATCGCAAAAACTCATTGTTTTCGTCGTTCCGGGCCAGTTTCGTGGGCTATAATGCAGTTTTTGAGGGTCCCGTGTCGATTTTTCATGCTACATGAAACATGTGCACAACTATCGAGACATCGCAAAAACTCGTTGTTTTCGTCGTTTCGGGCCAGTTTCTTGGGCTATAACGCACTGTTTTAAAGTCCTTGGTCGATTCTTGATGCTCCATGAAACTTGTGCACGACTATTTTGACGTCGCAAAAACTCGTTGTTTTTGTCGTTTCGGGCCAGTTTCGTGGGCTATAACGCACTGTTTTGAGGGTTCCGGGACGATTTTTGATGCTCCATGAAACTTGTGCATGGCTATCGAGACGTCGCAAAAACTCGTTGTTTTTGTCGTTTTGGGCTAGTTCTTGGGCTATAATGCACTATTTCGAGGGGCCGGGGTCGATTTTTGATGCTCCATGAGACCTGTGCATGACTATCAAGACATCGCAAAAACACATTGCTTTCGTCGTTTCGGATCAGTTTTTTGCACTATTTTCGTGTCTCGGGTCGATATTTTATGCTTCATGAAACCTATGCACGGCTATCAAGAGGTCGCAAAAACTCGTTGTTTTCGTCGTTTGAGGCCAGTTTCGTGGGCTACAACGCACTCTTTTGAGGGTCTGGGGTTGATTTTTGATGCTACATGAAACCTGTGCACGGCTATCAAAACATCGTAAAAACTCATTGTTTTCGTCGTTCAGGCTAGTTCCATAGGCTATATAACGCACTGTTTTGAGGTTCCCGGGTCGGTTTTTGATGTTCCATGAAACCTGTGCACGGCTATCGAGACGTCACAAAAACTCATTGTTTTCGTTTTTTCTGGCCATTTTCGTGGGTTTTATTTCGAGGTTCCCGGGTTGATACTTGATGCTCCATGAAAACTATGCACGACTATCGAGAAGTCGCAAAAACTCGTTGTTTTCTTGGTTTCGGGCCAGTTTTGTGGGTTATAGCGCACTATTTTGAGGTTAAAGTGTTGATTTTGTATGCTCCGTGAACCCTGGGCATGGCTATCGTGATGTCACAAAAACTCGCTATTCTTCGTCGTATCAAGCCAGTTTCGTGGGCTATAACGCACTGTTTTGAGTGTCCCGGGTCGATTTTTAATAGTCCATGAAACCTGTGCACGACTATCAAGACGTCTCAAAAAATCATCGTTTTCCTCGTTTGAGGCCAGTTTCGTGGGCTATGACACACTGTTTTGAGGCTCCCGGGTCGATTTTATGCTCCATGAACCCTCTACATGACTATCGAGATGTCGCAAAAACTCGTTGTTTTCGTTGTTTCGATCCAGTTTCGTGGTCTATAACGCAATGTTTTTAGGGTCCGAGGTCGATTTATTATGCTCCATGAAACCTGTGCACGACTATCGAGACATCACAAAAACTCATTGTTTTCGTCGTTTCGGTCAAGTTTCGTGGGCTATAAAGCACTGTTTTGAGGGTCCCGGGTAGATGTTTGATGCTCCGTGAAACGTGTGCACGGCTATCGAGACGTCACAAAAACACATTGCTTTCGTTGTTCCGAGTTAGTTTAGTGGGCATACCGCACTGTTTTGGGGGTCGCACGTCATTTTTTATGCTCCATGAACCCTGTGCATGGCTATCGCGACATCGAAAAAACTCGTTGTTTTCGTTGTTTTGGGCCAATTTCGTGGGCTATTGCACACTATTTTCGTGGTGAGAGGTCAATTTTTGATGCCCCATAAACCATGTGCATGACTATCGAGACATCATAAAAACTCGTTGTTTTCGTTGTTTCACGCCAGTTTTGTGGACTATAACGCACTGTTTTGAGTATCTCGGGTCGATTTTTTATACTCCATGAAACCTATGCACGACTATTGAGATGTCGCACAAACTTTTTGTTTTTGTTGTTTTGGGTCAGTTTCGTGGGCTATAACACACTATTTTGAGGGTCATGGGTCAACTTTTGATGCTCCATGAAACTTGTGCATGGCTACTTAGATGTCGCAAAAATACATTGCTTTCGTTGTTCTGGGCCAGTTTCATGGGCCATAGCGCACTGTTTCGGGGGGTCGAAAGTCATTTTTAGGCTCCACGAACTCTGTGCACGGCTATCGAGACGTCGCAAAACCTCGTTTTTGGTATTTTCGGGCCAGTTTCGTGGGCTATTGCGCACTTTTTTGGGGTCCAAGGTCAATTTTTGATGCTCCATGAACCGTGTGCACGACTTTCGAGAAGTCGCAAAAACTCGTTGGTTTTGTCATTTCGAGCTAGTTTTTGTGGGCTATACCACACTGTTTTGAGGGTCTCGGGCCAATTTTTATTGCTCCATGAAACCTGTGCACGGCTATCAAGATGTCGCAAAAACTCCTTGTTTTCGTTATTTCGGGCTAGTTTCGTGGGCTATAATGCACTGTTTTGAGGGTCCCAGATCAATTTTTTATGCTCCGTGAAACGTGCGCACGGCTATCAAGATGTCGCAAAAACACATTGCTTTTGTCGTTGAGGGCGAGTTTCATGGGCAATAGTGCACTGTTATGAGAGTCCCATATCGATTTTTATGCTACACGAATCGTGTGCACGACTATCGAGACGTCATACAACCTCGTTGTCTTCTTCATTTGAGGCCAGTTTCTTGGGCTATAACGCACTATTTTGAGGGTCCCGGGTTGACTTTTGATGCTCCATTCAACCTGTGCACGACTATCAAGACGTCAGTAAAACTCGTTGTTTTCGCCGTTTCATGCTAATTTTCTGGGCAATAATGCACTGTTTTAAGGGTCCTGGGTCAATTTTTGATGCTACATGAAACATGTGCACGACTATCGAGACGTCGTAAAAAGTCGTTGTTTTGTTTGTTTTGGGCTAGTTTTCTTTGTTTCGGGCTATAATGCAATATTTCGAGGGTCCTGGGTCGCTATTTGATGCTCCATGAAAACTATCCATGGCTATCGAGACGTCGCAAAAACTCGTTGTTTTCGTAGTTTCGGGCTAGTTTTGTGGGCTACACACTGTTTTGAGGGTCCCGCGTTGATTTTTATGCTCCATCAAACCTGAGCACGATAATCTAGATGTCGCGAAAACACATTGCTTTCGTCGGTTTGGGCCATCATGGGCAATTGCACACTGTTTTGGGGGTGCGAGGTCAATTTTTGATGCTCCGTGAACCATGTGCACGACTATCGAAACGTCGCAAAAACTTGTTGTTTTCGTCATTTCGGGCTAGTTTCCTGGGCTTTAACGCACTGTTTTGTGGGTCCCGGATCAATTTTTGATGCTCCATGAAACCTGTGCATGGCTATCGAGAAGTCGCAGAAACTCCTTGTTTTCATCGTTTCGGGCCAGTTTTGTGGGCTATAACGCACTATTTTGAGGGTCCCGGGTCAATTTTTATGCTCCATGAAACCTGCGCTCGGCTATTAAGATGTAGCAAAAACACATTGCTTTAGTCGTTTCGGACAAGTTTCGTGCGCCGTAACGCTCTGTTTTGAGGGTCCCGGGTCGATTTTTGATGCTCCATGGAACATGTGCACGACTATCGAGACGACGCAAAAACACAGTACTTTCGTTTTTTTCGGCCAGTTTTGTGGGCTATAACACAACTTTTTTGGGGTCACAGGTCATTTTTTAGGCTCCATGAACCCAACGCACGGCTATCGAGACGTCACCAAAACTCGTTGTTTTCGTCGTTTTGGGCCAGTTTCGTGGGCTATCGCGCACTATTTTGGGGGTCCGAGGTCAATTTTTGATGCTCCATGAACCGTGTGCACGGCTATCGGGACGTCGCAAAAACTCGTTGTTTTCGTCATTTCGGGCTAGTTTTGTGAGCTATACCACACTGTTTTGAGGGTCCCGGGTCAATTTTGTTGCTCCGTGAATCCTACACACGGCTATCGAGATGTCGCAAAAACTTGTTGTTTTTGTCGTTTTGGGTCAGTTTCGTGGGCTATAGCACACTGTTTTGAGGGTCCCAGGTCAATTTTTGATATCCATGAAACGTGTGCACGACTATCGAGATGTCGAAGAAACACATTGCTTTCGTTGTTCCGGGCCAGTTAAGTCGGCCATAACACACTCTTTTGGAGGTCAGAGGTCATTTTTAGGCTCCATGAAGTCTGTGCACGACTAACGTGACGTCGCAAAAACTCGTTGTTTCCATCATTTCGGCCCAGTTTTGTGGGCTATTGCGCACTATTTTGGGGGTCCAAGGTCAATTTTTGATGATCCATGAAACCTGCACACAACTATCATGTTGCAAAAACACATTGCTTTCGTCGTCCCGGGCTTGTTTCGTGGGCTATAGCGCACCGTTCTGAGGATCAGATGCCGATTTTTTTGCTACATGATCCGTGTGCACGGCTATCGAGACGTAACAAAAACTCGTTGTTTTCGTTGTTTTGCGCCAATTTTGTGGGCTATAACGTACGGGTACCCGGTAGATTTTTTATGCTCCATGAATCTTGTGGATGGATTTCGGGACGTCGGAAAAACTCGTTGTTTTCGTCATTTTGGGTCAGTTTCATGAGTTTCACACTGTTTTGAGGCACAGCTATCGAGACATCGGAAACACTCCTTGTTTTCGTCATTTTGGGCTAGTTTCTTGGGCTAACACACTCTTTTGAGGGTTCCGGGTCGATTTTTGATGCTCCATGAAACCTGCACACGACCATTAAGACGTCACAAAACTCCTTGTTTTCGGCCATTTTCGTGGGCTATAACACACTGTTCTTAAGGTCCTAGGTCGATTTTTGATGCTACATGAAAGCTGTGCACGACTATCGAGACATCACAAAAAGTCATTATTTTCGTTGTCTCGGGCTAGTTTCATGGGCTATAACGCAATATTTCGACAGTCCTGGATCGATATTTGATGTTTCAAGAAAACTATGCACGACTATCGAGACGCTGCAAAAACTCTTTTTTTTCGTCGTTTCGGGCTAGCTTTGTGGGCAATAGCGCACTATTTTGAGGGTCCCACGTCGATTTTTTATGCTCCATGAACCATATACACAACTATCGAGACGTCGCAAAAACTCCTTGTTTTCGTCATTTCGGGCTAGTTTCTTCGGCTATAACACACTGTTTTGAGGGTCCCCGATCGATTTTTTATCCTCCATAAAACCTACGCATGACTATCAAGATGTCGCAAAAACACATTGCTTTCATCGTTCCGGGCCAATTTCGTGGGCTATAGCGCACTGTTTTGAGGGTCCCATGTCAAACTTTTATGCTATATGCACATTGTGCACGACTATCGAGACATCGCGAAAACTCGTTGTTTTCCTTTTTCGGGCCAATTTCGTGGGCTATAACGCAAGGGTCTCACGTAGATTATCGATGCTCCACGGAACCTGTGCATGGCTATCGGGACGTCGGAAAAACTCGTTGTTTTCGTCGTTTCGGGCCAGTTTTGTAGGCCGCACACTGTTTTGAGGCTCCCTGGTCGATTTTTTATGCTCCATGAACCGTGTGCACGACTACTGAGATGTCGCAAAAACTCGTTGTTTTCGTTGTTGCGGGCTAGTTTCGTGGGCTGCGCAGTGTTTTCAGGCTCCCATGTATATTTTTATGCTCAATGAACCCTATGCATGACTATCGAGACGTCGCAAAAACTCGTTGTCTTCGTCGTTTCAGACTAGTTTCATGGGCTATAATGCACTGTTTTGAGGCTCCCGGTTTGATTTTTTATGCTCCATGAACCCTTTGCACGGTTATCGAGATGCCGCAAAAACTCGTTGTTTTCATCATTTTGGGCCAGTTTCGTGGGCTATAACGCACTCTTTTGAGGGCCCCGGGTCGATTTTGGATGCTCCATGAAACCTGTGCACGACTGTCAAGACGTCGCAAAAACTCATTATTTCGTTCTTTTGGGCCAGTTTCGTGGGCAACAAACTATTTTGAGGGTCCCACATCGATTTTTGAGGCTACATGAAACCTATGCACGACTATTGAGACGTCGCAAAAAGTCATTGTTTTCGTTGTTTTGGGCCAGTTTCGTGGCCTATAACACACTATTTCGAGGGTCCATGAAACCTATGCACGACTATCGAGACGTCGCAAAAACTTGTTTTCGAAGTTCCGAGCCAGTTTTGTGGGCTATAGCGCACTATTTTGAGGGTCCCGGGTCGATTTTTGATGCTCCATGAAACGTGTGCATGGCTACCGAGACATCGCAAGAACTCATTGTTTTCGTCGTTTCGGGCTAGTTTCATGGGATATAATGCACTGTTTGAGGCTTCCGGGTCGATATTTTATGCTCCATGAACCCTGTGCACGACTATGAGATGTCACAAAAACTCATTGTTTTCGTTGTTTTGGGCCAGTTTCGTGGGCTATAACGTACCGTTTTGAGGGTCCCACGTTGATTTTTGATGCTCCATGATACATCTGCACGACCATCGAGACATTGCAAAAACTCAATGTTTTAGTCATTTCGGGGCAGTTTTGTGGGCTATAATGCACTATTTTGAGGGTCCCTGCTCGATTTTTTATGCTTCAAAACCTTTGCATGACCGATGACGAGTTAATGTATATACCTCTTGCCCCTCGTTGGTTACCCCAAGTGGAAAGTGGAGATGTAGCGAGCAACAAATTTCCGTGACACGAAGACTATAAGGTTTATCGAACCAGGAGGACTCCTAGGCTCAACAAGTAGGTCTCTTCCACCCTAGCGCTAGCAGAAGACGTGGACCTGCACACATAACAAATAACTTTGCTCCCAACGAGTACAGAAAGGATGTCAATCTCTCCGGCCTTGTATTTTGCAAAGGACCAAAACACAAGCAGGAAGGTAATAGTGATTGCAACGGAAAAGTAAACGAAATGGTAAATGATGGAGGTGTAAGCAATGATGGTGATATGGACCGGAGTCACATGATGTTTGATAACCCACAAGTATAGGGGATCGCAATAGTTTTCGAGGGTAGAGTATTCAACCTAAATTTGTTGATTCGACACAAGGGGAAGCCAAAGAATATTCTCGAGTATTAGCAGTTGAGTTGTCAATTCAACCACACCTGAAAGACTTAGTATCTGCAGCAAAGTTTTAGTAGCAAAGTAGTGTGATAGTAACAGTAGCAACGATAATAGTAGCAGCAATGACAATAGTAGCAAAGTAGTGTGATAGTAGCAGTAGCAACGGTAACAGTAGCAACAGTGATAGTAGTAGCGGCAAAGTAACATAGCAAGGACTAGTAGGAAAAATTCATAGGCATTGGATCGGTCATGGATAATTATGTCAGATGACATTCATCATCTTTCAGCTATAACATGGGGTGATTTGTAACTAGCTCCAATTCGTCAATGTAATGTAGGCATGTAATTCGTATATAGTCATACATGCTTACGGAAAAGAACTTGCATGATATCTATTGTCCATACCTCCCGTTGGCAGCGGGGTCCTAATGGAAACTAAGGGATATTAAGGTCTCCTTTTAATAGAGAACCGGAACAAAGCATTAGCACTTAGTGAATACATGAACTCCTCATACTATGGTCATCTCCGGGAGTGGTTCCGGCTATTGTCACTCCGGGGTTGCCGGGTCATAACTGATTGTAGGTGACTACAACTTGCAAGATAGGATCAAGAACTCACATATATTGATGAAAACATAATAGGTTCAGATGTGAAATCATGGCACTCAGGCCCTAGTGACAAGCATTAAGCATGGCAAAGTAGTAGCAACATCAATCTCAGAACATAGTGGATACTAGGGATCAAACCCCATCAAGACTAACTCGATTACATGATAGATCTCATCCAACCCATCACTGTCCAGTAAGCCTACGATGAGATTACTCACGAAGGGTGAAGAGCATCATGGAATTGGCGATGAAAGATGGTTGATTATGACGACGGCGACGATTTCCCCTCTCCGGAGCCTAGAACGGACTCCAGATCTGCCCTCCAAAGGAAGAACAGGTGGTGGCGGCGGCTCCGTGTTGTGAAACACAATGAACTCTTCTCTCCTAATTTTTTCTAGCCGAGAGAGACTATATAGAGCTGGAGTTGGAGGCGGCGGAGCCACGAGGGCCTCACAAGCCTGCTAGGCGCGGCCAGGGGGCCCGCGCCTCCTGGGCTTGTGGGCTCCTTGCTCCGTCCCTCCAGGTAATTCTTGCGCCAGTATTTTTTATATATTCCACAAAAAATCCTCGTAAATTTCCAGGTCATTCCGAGAACTTTTATTTTTGCGGAAAAACAAAACGATGGCAATTCTGCTGAAAACAGCGTCAGTCCGGGTTAGTTCCATTCAAATCATGCAAATTAGAGTCCAAAACAAGGGCAAAAGAGTTTGGAAAAGTAGATACAATGGAGACGTATCAACTCCCCAAGCTTCAAGCCTTGCTTGTCCTCAAGCAATTCAGTTGACAAACTGAAAGAGACAAAAGAAAAACTTTTACGAACTTTGTTTGATCTTGTTGTTGTAATTATGTCTAACTCATATCCAGATTTTCAGCAAGATCATAAGCTAACCACATAAGCAATTACATTTATGTCTCATGGTTAACTCATATCAAATGGCAAAATCAACTAGCGAGCAATAATAATAAGTTTCAAACGTCAATACTTCAATCAAAACAATCATGAAGCAGTATGAACAGATGGTATCTCGCTAGCTCTTTCTGAGACCGCAAAACATAAATGCAGAGCACCTTCAAAGACCAAGGGCTGACTGAACATTGTAATTCATGGCAAAGAAGATCCATTCACAGTCATACTCAATATCAATTAATAGCAAAGCATAAAAATGACGTAGGTGCTCTCTAATTGGTGCCTTTATAAGGAGAGGATGACTCAACAGAAACATAAATAGATAGGCCCTTCGCAGAGGGAAGCATTGATTTGCAGAGGTGCCAGAGCTCAAGATTTTAAAACAGAGATAAATAATTTTGAGTGGTATGCTCTCATTGTCAAAGCAATGACCAAGAGTTTTCACCATCTTCCATGCTACACAAATTATAGGCGGTTCCCAAACAGAAAAGTAAAGTTTTGACTCCCCCACCACCGATCAATCACACTCCACGACTAGCCGAATCCTGGGGTGCCGTCCATACCAACAACAATCCAGGGGGAGTTTTGTTTGCAATTATTTTTTGATTTGAGCATGGAACTGGGCATTCCAATTACCGTCCCCTTTCTCGGGAGTGATAGTGAATAAACACGTATCGAGGATAACACGCCTAGCATGGAAGATACTGACCGCCCCTTGTCACCACATGAGCGGTTTGGGCATGCAAAACATATTATTTCTTGAATATTTAGAGAGTAGCACATGCAAATTTACTTGGAACGGAAGGTAGATACCGCATATAGGTAGGTATGGCGGACTCATATGGAACAACTTTGGGTTTATGGAAGTGGATGCACAAGCAGTATTCCCGCTTAGTACAAGTGAAGGCTAGCAAAAGACTGGGAAGCGACCTACTAGAGAGCGACAACAGTCATCAATATGCATTGAAATTAACCAACATTGAGTGCAAGCATGAGTAGGACATAAATCACCATAAATATGAATATCATAGAGGCTATGTTGATTTTGTTTCAACTACATGCGTAAACATGCGCCAAGTCAATCCACTTGAATCATTCAAAGGAGGATACCATCGTATCATACTACATCGTAATCATCTTGAAATTCATGTTGGCATCCAAGACAAACCATTATAAGCTCCTAGCTAATTAAGCATGGCATCAGAAACTATGATCTCTAAGTTGTCATTGCAAACATGTTTCTCTCATAACAAAGCTGAATTAGGAACGATGAGCTAGTCATATTTACAAAAACAAAATAGATCGAGTTCATACCAGCTTTTCCAGGCTCAGTCACTTCATCATATATCGTCATTATTGCCTTTCCCTTGCACGACCGAATGATGTGAATCATAATGAGAGTGTTCGTGCATTGGACTAAGCTGGAATCTGCAAGCAAACACAGAGGAGAAGACAAAGTAATATGGCTCTTTGATAGATAAACAATAATGCATACGAGAGCCACCAAACATTGTAACCATGGTCTTCTACCTTGACCCAAAGAAAAAGAAAACTATTTACACGGGAAAGCTCCCAACAAGCAAAAGAAGAACGGGAAATCATTTTGGGTTTTCTTTTTAAATACCACTAAGCAAGCTGGAAAGTAAACTTACAACTATTTTTTTGTTTTTCTCTAACTAGACAAACACACGAGAAGAAAGCGAGAAAAAGAAATAAACCAGCATGGATGATACAGTGGCAAGGTGTGAACACCGACTAACAAAGTGAAAGCGTGAGCATGAATGTAAAGTCAGTGAGAAACACGTACTCCCCCAAGCTTATGCTTTTGGCCTAAGTTGGTCTACTCCCATGGAGGGAAATAATCGTCTCCGGGGTATTTCAGAGTGTACTAAGGGTGCCACTCCTGGGTGAGCTCCTGTGGCTCCCACTGATAAACTGGCGTCTGGTACTCGACTGGTAGCTCGGGCACGGGCGCCCTGTGGTGGCGCTATGCCCCAATATGTGTAGATGTCCGAGGGCATAATAATGTACCTGCCTAAATGAAGATTGAACAAAGAAGGAGCAGGCAAAGTAATAGTCTCACGAGTACCCTGGCTAAATACCAGGTTATAAATCATCCTCTTATTTATGTATTTATCAAGAAAGTCATGGCGAACCATGCTATCATAATCTAGATATCTCTCAGGAAGAAGCATCTCTTCTTCCTCGTACAGTCTAACAGGTATCTCAAAATGTTTAGCAAGACGGGTAGCATAGATACCTCCATAAACAACGCCTTTAGTACGGTTCGTGTTCAATCATTGAGCCACTATAGCGCCCAAGCTATAAGTTTTATCTTTGTAATGAGCTTCGCGCAAAACGCAAGATCTGGGGAGCTAAGAGCCCGAGCTTTCCCACGGCCAATTAGACATTTTCCTGCGAATAATGAGAAATACCGAAGCACGGGAAAATGTATGCTAGCAACTATAGCGCAAGATACTCCTCTCTCCTCTCCTACAGCAATAGTATCAATGAAAGACTCCAAGTCCCGTGGACGAGGTTCATGAATATCCCCAACATAAGGTAATTTGCAAACATTGCAAAAATCCTGAAGTGACATGCGCTGGGGGATATCATATAACTTGAACTCAACCATAGGAGGACTCTTCCTTGGATAGAAATAAAAGCTTTGCATGAAAATACTAGTGAGGAGGACGTATTGTGGACACTTATCTTCAACAAATCCGGTAAGGCCTACGTTCTCCACCAAGTAATAAAAATCCTCATAAAGACCGGCGGCACGTAAGAACACATCGCTTGGCCACTCGCACGTTCGAACTTCTGCAACTCGGGGGACCGGATACTTGGGTTTCTTCTTCTCATTTTCATCTTCCTTGGGATCACAACTTGAAGAGCCTCTTAGGAACCTCCTCATCTTTTCCTTTTTCTTTCTCTGAGAATTTCTGAAATTTTTAGTGACTCAAAGGAAAAGTGAACAAGGCTCAACGAAACTCATAGCAACTACTCCTACAAGTGCCTAGAGGCCATATCATGCATCAAAACTACTTGGGACCAACTGAAATTAACATGCAAAGCTCAAGAACAGGGTCACCAAGGTAGAAAAAATATGCAACGAATAAAGCACTAGTGCAAAAACTAATTGGACCAATGGAGGAGTCACATACCAAGGAACAATTCCCCCAAAACAGTTTGGTGAATGGGGCTTTGCACAAGGAGATCGAAAAAGGGAGCAAGAAGAGCAAGAACACGGGTTTGAGCTGTGGAATGATTTTTTCTAGAGGTAGGAGAAGGAGATGGGAGCTGGAATAAGTGGAGGGGGGCCATGTGGGGCCCACAAGCCTGGCAGGCGCGGCCAGGGGGGGTGCCCGTGCCTCCTGGGCTTGTGGCCCGTTGGTGCATCCCGTGACTAGCTCTCAATCTCAGATTTTTTCTAAAATTCCAGAAAAAATCATACTTGATTTTCAGGGCATTTGAAGAACTTTTATCTTCGGGACACTTTTCTAAGGGACACAAAAAGCAGAAAACAGGAAAAACTAAAGCTAAATTTATGATTTTTCTTCTAAACAGCAGAAAATAAAAGCTCGGAACAGAAGGTTGTGACTCCCAGATTCATCCATCTCATTGTTATCAAAAGAAATCCGTCAATGAGGTTGATCAAGTCTCCGTGACAAACTTTTTTCGAATCACATAAAATTGGAGAACTTTCGAACAATCACTAGGTTACCTCAATGGGGATGTGCATATCCCCATCAAGTAAATCATACTTCATCTTGACAGTAGGTATAGGGCATTCAAAGCTCCAATAAGAATTGATGTAGTTTTTCCAATAGCATTGATGCAATGTACTCGATATTGTTTCTTCGAAAAGTGCACCATATGCTAATTACCATTGACATGGAAAGTGACATTACCTTTGTTGCAATCAATAACATCCCCCGTAGTGTTTAAAAAGGGTCTTCCAAGGATGACCGCCATGGCATCATCCTCGGGAATATCCAGAATAACATAGTCCGTTAAGATAGTAACGTTAGCAACTACAACAGGCACATCCTCGCAAATGCCGATAGGGAAAGCAGTTGATTTTTCAGCCATTTGTAAAGACATTTCAGTGGGTGTCAACTTATCCAATTCAAGTCTACGGTAAAGAGAGAGAGGCATAACACTAACACCGGCTCCATGTCGCAAAAAGGAGTTCTAACATAGTTTCCTTTAATGGAGCAAGGAATAGTGGGCACTCCGGGATCACCTAGTTTCTTAGGAGTTCCACCCTTGAAGGTGTAATTAGCAAGCATGGTGGAAATCTCAACCTTAGGTATCCTCCTTTTATTAATCACAATATCTTTCATGTACTTAGCATAAGGAGACATTTTGAGCATATCTGTCAAACGCATTTGCAGAAAGACAAGTCTAATCATTTCAACAAAGCGCTCAAAATCCTCATCATCTTTTTTCTTGGATGGTTTGGGAGGAAAGGGCATGGGTTTCTGAACCCATGGTTCTTTTTCTTTACCATGCTTCCTAGCAATGAAGTCGTTCTTATCATACCTCCTATTCTTAGGTTGTGGGTTATCAAGATCAACAGGTTCAATCTCCACATCCTTATCATTACTAGGTTGAGCATCATCATGAACACCACTATCGATATTATCACTAGGTTCATGTTCATCACCAGATTGTGTTTCGGCATCAGAAACAGAGATATCATTTGGATACTTCGGTGTAACAGCAGCAGGTTTGCTAGCATGCAAGTTCCTATCATCTTTCTTTTCTTCCTATTACTAGGATGACTAGGTGCCTCAGTGCTAACTCCTTGAGAATCTTGTTCAATTCTCTTAGGATGACCCTCACGATACAAAGGTTCCTGGGGCATTCTACCACCTCTAGTGATAACTCTAACAGACTTGTCATTCAACTTATTTAGCAAGTCATTTTGAGCCTTAAGTACTTGTTGTACTTGAGTAGTGACCATAGAGGCATGTTTACTCAAAAGCTTAAGATCATTGACATTTCTATCCACACAAGCACTTATATGATCAATCATGCGAGCATTTTGCCTCAATTGTGTGCTAACATAATAATTGAAACCTTTTTGTTTAGCAACAAAGTTATCAAATTCATCTAAGCATAAGTTAGCAGGTTTATCAAAAGGAATATCACTCTCATTGAATCTACGAAGAGAATTTACCTCTACTACCTGTGTCGGGTTATCAAGACCATGTATTTCTTCGATAGGTGGTAGATTCTTAACATCTTCAGATTTGATACCTTTCTCTTGCATAGATTTCTTGGCTTCTTGTATATCTTCAGGACTGAGGAATAGAATACCTCTTTTCTTTGGAGTTGGCTTTGGAGATGGTTCGGGAATAGTCCAAGCATTATCATTGCTCAAGATATTATTCAATAGAATCTCAGCTTGTTCCATAGTTCGTTCCCTGAAAACACAACCAGCACAACTATCTAGGTGGTCCCTAGAATCATCGATTAGTCCATTGTAAAAGATATCAAGTATTTCATTTTTATCAAGAGGGTTATCAGGCAAAGCATTCAGTAACTGGACAAGCCTCCCCCAAGCTTGTGGGAGATTCTCTTCTTCATTTTGCACAAAGTTATATATATCCTGCAAGGCAGCTTGTTTCATATGGACAGGAAACTATTTCTCAGAGAAGTAGTAGATCATATCCTCGGGACTACGCACACAACTAGGAGCAAGAGAAGTAAACCAAGTCTTAGTGTCACCCTTTAGCAAGAAAGCAAACAACTTAAGGATATAGTAGTGGCGGATCTTTTCCTCACTCGTGAATAGGGTGGCTATATCGTGCATCTTAGTAAGATGTGCTACAACCGTTTCACACTCATAACCATGAAAAGGATCAGATTCGACCAAAGTGATTAACTCAGGATCGACAGAGAATTCATAATCCTTATCAGTAACAAAGATGTGTGAAGTAGCAAACTTAGGATCGTATTTCATTCTAGCGTTCAGAGATTTTTCTTTCCACTTGCGCAATAAATCCTCAAGATCATAGCTATCTTTACAAGCAAGAAAGTCTTTAGCTACCTCTCCCTCCATAACATAACCCTCAGGTATATCAGGCAATTCATATCTAGGAGAGCTAGTTCTAACAGGTGAAACAGTAGGTTCTACTTCAATAATTTCAGCAGTTTCAGAAGTATCATCACATTGAGTAGCAACTCTAAAAATTTGTGCATCAAGGAATGCACCTAGTGGCAAAGCAGAATCAAGCAAAGCATCATAATAAGCATCATGGATAGCAGAAGTAGCATCATCAAGCACATGCGACACATCATAATTTCTAGTAGGTGGTGGTGTCGCAAACTTACTCATAACTGAAGGTGAATCAAGTGCAGAGCTAGATGGCAGTTCCTTACCTGTCCTCGTAGTTGAGGGCAAGACTTTAGTTTTTGGATCTCTCGGATTCCTCATAGTGATCAAAAGACGTAAATCCCAAGTGACTCAGAGAATAGAGATATGCCTCCCCGGCAACGGCGCTAGAAAATAGTCTTGATAACCCACAAGTATAGGGGATCGCAACTGTTTTCGAGGGTAGAGTATTCAACCCAAATTTGTTGATTCGACACAAGGGGAAGCCAAAGAATATTCTCAAGTATTAGTAGTTGAGTTGTCAATTCAACCACACCTGAAGGACTTAGTATCTGCAACAAAGTTTCAGTAGCAAAGTAGTGTGATAGTAACAGTAGCAATGATAACAGTAGCAGTAGTGACAACAGTAGCGGTAACAGTAGCAGAAGTGACAGCAGTAGCGGCAAAGTAATGTAGCAAGGAACAGTAGGAAAAACTCGTAGGCATTGGATCGGTGATGGATAATTATGTCGGATGACATTCATGATGTATTAGTTATAACATGGGGTGATTTGTAACTAGCTCCAGTTCGTCAATGTAATGTAGGCATGTAATTCGTATATAGTCATACGTGCTTATGGAAAAGAACTTGCATGACATCTATTGTCCATCCCTCCCATTGGCAGCGGGGTCCTAATGGATACTAAGGGATATTAAGGTCTCCTTTTAATAGAGAACCGAAACAAAGCATTAGCACTTAGTGAATACATGAACTCCTCATACTATGGTCATCTCCGGGAGTGGTTCCGGCTATTGTCACTCCGGGGTTGCCGGGTCATAACACATAGTAGGTGACTACAACTTGCAAGATAGGATCAAGAACTCACATATATTTATGAAAACATAATAGGTTCAGATCTGAAATCATGGAACTCGGGCCCTAGTGACAAACATTAAGCATGGCAAAGTAGTAGCAACATCAATCTCAAAACATAGTGGTTACTAGCGATCAAACCCCATCAAAACTAACTCGATTACATGATAGATCTCATCCAACCCATCACCGTCCAACAATCCTACGATGAGATTACTCACAAACGGTGAAGAGCATCATGGAATTGGCGATGAAGGATGGTTGATGATGACGACAACGACGATTTCCCCTCCCCGGAGCCCAGAACGGATTCCAGATCTGCCCTCCAGAGGAAGAACAGGTGGTGGAGGCGGCTCCGTGTCGTAAAACGCGATGAACTATTCTCTCCTAATTTTTTCTGGGCGAGAGAGACTATGTAGAGCTGGATTTGGAGGCATGGAGCCACGAGGGCCTCACAAGCCTGCCAGGCGCGACCATGGTGGGGCCCGCGCCTCCTAGGCTTGTGGGCTCCTCACTCCGTCCCTCGAGGTAATAATTGTGCCAATATTTTTTATATATTCCACAAAAAATCCTCGTAAATTTCCAGGTCATTCTGAGAACTTTTATTTTTGCGCAAAAACAACACCATGGCAATTCTGCTAAAAACAACGTTAGTTAGGGTTAGTTCCATTCAAATCATGCAAATTAGAGTCCAAAACAAGGGCAAAAGAGTTCAGAAAAGTAGATACGATGGAGACGTATCAATGTTCACTAGCGATGTATCACTCCAAAAATATGATAAACAACTATGCTAGGGTAAACAAATCACAGTTGGGCAATTGACACAATTATGATTGCACCGCAAAGATAATTATGCTCCTTGATAGTTAGAGGTTCAATAGTAATGGATAGTATGCAAAGATAAGTAGACCGTTTATTCATCAACATCTACTTACTAATCATCCACCTTGAGATATCTATCTAGAACATCTCTCCGGTATTAAGTTGCAAGCCCCATGGACAACTCCATTAACGAACTATGCGTAAGGTAAACAATCTTTGCAACCGTGGTCACAAGCACCGTTGTTTACTCCCTGGTGGCAACAAGCACATCCCCTAGTCTCATGTTTCTGTCACTCAAGCTAGACATCGAGGGGCCCTGATGACCCACAAGTATAGGGGATCAATCATAGTCCTTTCGATAAGTAAGAGTGTCGAACCCAACGAGGAGCAGAAGGCTCTGGTAAACAGTTTTCAGCAAGGTAATAGCTGCAAGCACTGAAAGTAGCGGTAACAAGTGATGGTGTAGTGAGGTGAAACGTAGCAAGAGAAAAGTAACAAGTAACAAGTAGTAGCAATGGTGTAGCAAGTGTCCCAATCCCTTTTGTAGCAAGGGACAAGCCTGAACAAAGTCTTATAGGAGGAAAAACGCTCTCGAGGACACACGGGAATTTCTGTCATACTAGTTTCATCATGTTCATGTGATTCACGTTCGTTACTTTGATAGTTTGATATGTGGGTGGACCGGCGCTTGGGTACTGCCCTTACTTGGACAAGCATCCCAGTTATGATTAACCCCTCTCGCAAGCATCCGCAACTACGAAAGAAGAATTAAGACAACGTCTAAGCATATCATTAAACTAGTGGATCCAAATCAGCCCCTCACGAAGCAACGCATAGACTGGGGTTTAAGCTTCTGTCACTCCATCAACCCATCATCTACTTACTACTCCCCAATGCCTTCCTCTAGGCCCAAGTATGGTAAAGTGTTATGTAGTCGACGTTCACATAACACCACTAGAGGAAAAGACAACATACAACATATCAAAATACCGAACGAATACCAAATTCACATGACTATTATTAACATGACTTATCCCATGTCCTGAGGAACAAAAGTAACTACTCACAAAGCATAATCATAATCATGATCAGAGGTGTAATGAATTGCATCAAGGATCTGAACATAAACTCTTCCACCAAGTAATCCAACTAGCATCAACTACAAAGAGTAATCAACACTACTAGCAACCCTACTAGTACCAATTGGAGTCGCGAGATGGAGATTGGTTACAAGAGATGAACTAGGGATTGGAGAGGAGATGGTGCTGATGAAGATGTTGATGAAGATGCCTCCCCTCCGACGAGAGGAGTGTTGGTGACGATTATGGCGACGATCTCCCCCTCCGGGAGAGAAGTTTCCCCAGCAGGATCGTCCTGCCGGAGCTCTAGATTGGATCTGCTCAAGTTCCGTCTCGTGGCGGCGACGAAACCACGAAAAAGCTCCCTCTTGATTTTTTCTGGAACGAAACCCTTCATATAGCAAAAGAGGGGGGCCAGTGGGCCGTCAGGGAGCCCACAAGCCCTGTAGCCGCCACCAGGGGGGTGGCGGCCACCAGGCTTGTGGGGCCCTGGTAGCTCCCCTCTGGTACTTCTTTCGCCCAGTATTTTTTATATATTCCCAAAAAAATCCACGTAAATTTTCAGGGCATTTGGAGTTGTGCAGAATAGAGGACTCATATTTTCTCCTTTTCCAGTCCAGAATTCCAGCTGCCTGAATTCTCCCTCTTCAAATAAACCTTGCAAAATAAGAGAGAAAAGACATAAATATGGTACCACAAAGTAATATAACAGCCCATAAAGCGATAAATATCAACATGAAAGCATGATGCAAAATGGACGTATCAACTCCCCCAAGCTTAGACCTCGCTTGTTCTCAAGCGAAAACCAAGTTCCATAAACATGTCCACATGATTAGGGACGAAGGTGTCGATAAAACATAATACGGACATGAGGGCATCATGATCACACATAGAACAGCAATACATCATAACTATTCTTATGGGAAAGTAACAATTCCTTCACAAAGCAAAGTATGAAGGAAAAACCTTACCGAGAAGTAACCAACAACAGTCCAAAGTCATTGAAGCAATTGCAATTTATCATAACAATGGAAAGAGTCAAATAAGAGCTTGTAAGGCAAACCCACATACTCAATCATCTATTTTATTTTCCATAATTGTTACAAGTCACATGGTACTCATGGTATCAAAGTTTTAGCTGGACACAGAGGAAGATAGGGGCTTATAGTTTTGCCTCCTAACTATTTACCTCAAGGGTAAAGTCAACAATAATAAAGCATAAGTACTAAACCCCAAGTTGATATATGAATATAGATCTTTCCCAAGCATGTGACGGTAGCCAAGACAACGACAAAAATAGGGAATTGGCGAAGATCACCATGACTCTTACAGGGGCAAAAAGTAAAGGTAAAAGATAGGCCCTTCGCAGAGGGAAGAAGAGGTTGTCATGCGCTTTTGAGGTTTGAATGCATGTCCTCTTAGTGCGGAGGAACGTTACTTTATATTGCCTCCTCTGATAAAGAACTTTATTATGCAGTCTGTCGCTTTTATGTCTTCCTCATCACAAGTTCGTACAAAGCTTATTTTCCACACACTAATAGATCATACATATTAGAGAACAATTTTTATTGCTTGCACCGATGACAACTTACTTGACGGATCTTATTCAATCCATAGGTAGGTATGGTGGACGCTCATGGCAAAACTGGGTTGAAGGTTTAAGGATGCACAAGTAGTATCTCTACTTGGTGCTGGAGTTTTGGCTAATATGAGGTGGAAGAAATCGTCACATGCTAAGGGATCTCTAATCATATAACATTGTTTGGAACCAAGCAAACACAATTCATTATGTTGTCTTCCTTGTCCAACATCTACCCCTAAGCATGTAATAGTTTGGTGAGTGCTCACTATTGTAAAAAGTGTCTAAGATGATATATTTATATGCGAACCTCTCTTTCCTTATTACTTCTTATTAATTGGAACAATTACTGAGGTCTATGTTGATTTATTCTCAACAAGTTTCAATCATCATACATGTCATATGTGAAGCTATCACTTTCCATAAGATCATCTCATAATCTTTCATGCTACCGTTCTTTTCATACTCTTGATCACGACATAAAGCAAAGCCCTTGACTAAGATACTCTTTATTATATAGCTCGCGAGCTTGAATACGCCGGGGGAGAGACAAAGCAAAAGACTCAAACTAAACACTAAAGACTTATTCCACTAAGAGAAGAAATAAAAACTGAAAAGGAAAGAACTAAAACAAAGGTAAAAGATATAAAGGTGATATGATACCAGGGCAACTCCCCCAAGCTTGGCAAAAGCCAAGGGGATTGCCCATACCAATGCTTAGTTGTCTTCCTTTGGTGGTGATGGTGGTGGAGTTGTTGAAGTAGTCTGATCCTCCGTCTTCCAAGGCATAGGTGCTCCATCATGGCAGGATGAACGAGTCGCCGGAATCCTCAAATCTGCAGCCAACCTTATTGATTTAAATCTATACTCATACTCACAGTTTTGGTTCTACAGGTCATAGATCTGGCCCTGAAGTTGGTCAACCCTGTCATAGAGCCTCGAAAGGTGTTTCCCAATGTTTATGGCATCCATCTTGTGATTGCTGATGAACTCCGTGATCATCATGTGGTTGGCGTTGAGTCCACACTCCACCATCCCTTGGCACTTGAAGACTTGTTGCTCCATTGCTTCGAGCCTCGTCTCCACGCTTCCGATCTTCTTAGGCCCCTCAACATCACAGATCTGCAACATCCCCTCGCTCATCTTGATAGATTGCGTGGCCGCCTCGTGCGCTCTCCGGACTACTTTTTATTTTTCTAATTTTCCAAAAATTCAAAAACGGAGGAAATTTCCTATTGGAAAAGTTTCGGAGTCCAATTACTTACCGAAACAGATACCTCTTCGTTTTCAGGGTCTGAAACAGGCTGATAAACATCCCTTATGTACTCCTCTGGAGTTATGATATTGATGATATTGGTCTCAACATTTATGGGAGTACCGGAGATATAATGCTTGATTCTTGGCCCATTTACCACTCTAGGAAAGTTCCCTTTCGTGTTATTAATTTTGATGGCACCAGAACGATATACTTCCTCGATAACGTAAGGACCTCCCCATTTAGAGAGAAGCTTGCCTGCGAAGAATCTTTAGCGAGAATTGCATAGCAGGACATAATCACCTACATTGAATTCTAGTTTCTGTATTCGTTTATTGTGCCATCTCTTAACCTTTTCCTTGAACAATTTGGCATTCTCATATGCCTGGGCTCTCCATTCATCTAATGAGCTGATATCAAACAACCGCTTCTCACCAGAAAGTTTGAAATCGAAGTTGAGCTTTTTAATTACCCAATAAGCTTTGTGTTCCAGCTCAAGAGGTAAATGACAGGCCTTACAGTAGACCATTTTATACAGCGACATGCCCAAGGGATTCTTATAAGCAGTCCTATAAGCCCATAGTGCATCGTCAAGTTTGCTAGACCAATTCTTTCGAGATCTATTGACAGTCTTTTTTAGGATCAATTTGATCTCCCTATTACTCAACTCCACTTGACCACTAGACTGAGGATGATAAGGAGATGCAACTCTATGGTTGACATCATACTTAGCGAGCATCTTGCAGAAAACACCATGAATGAAGTGTGAACCGCCATCAGTCATCAAATATCTAGGGATTCCAAATCTTGGGGAAATGACTTCTTTATGCATCTTAATAGAGGTGTGGTGATCAACATTTTTAGTGGGGATAGCTTCTACCCACTTAGTGACGTAATCCACATCAACTAAGATGTGAGTGTATCCATTGGAACTCGGGAAGGGTCCCATATAATCAAAGCCCCAGACATCAAATGGTTCAATGACAAGTGAATTGTTCATCGGCATTTCCTGACTCTTACTGATGTTCCCTATTCTTTGGCATTCATCACAAGACAAGACAAACTTACGGGAATCCTTGAAGAGAGTGGGCCAATAGAAACCTGATTGCAATACCTTATGAGCAGTTCTATCTCCAGCATGGTGTCCTCCGTAGGCTTCGAAATGACACTTTTGCAAGATCTGTCCCTGTTCATGTTCAGGAACACAACGTCAAATAACACCAACTACTCCTTCCTTATAAAGGTGAGGATCATCCCAAAAGTAGTGTCTCAAATCAAAGAAGAATTTCTTCTTTTGCTGATAGGTGAAGCTGGGTGGTATGTATTTGGCTACGATATAGTTTGCGTAATCAGCATACGACGATGCACTATGTGAAGTGCGGATGACATTTAATTGCTCATCAGGGAAGCTGTCATCAATAGGTCGTGGGTCATCAAGGACATTCTCTAGCCTGGACAAGTTATTTGCTACAGGGTTATCAGCACCCTTTCGGTCAACAACATGCAAATCAAATTCCTGTAGTAGGAGAACCCATCTGATTAGCCTAGGTTAGCATCCTTCTTCTCCATAAGGTACTTAATAGCATCATGATCAGAGTGAATAGTGACTTTGGAGTCAACTATGTAAGATCTGAACTTTTCACATGCAAACACGACTGCTAAAAATTCCTTCTCCGTACTGGCATAGTTTCTTTGGGCACTGTCTAGATTTTTACTAGCGTAGTGAATGACATTCAACTTCTTGTCAACTCTTTGTCCTAGAACAACACCAACAGCATAATCACTAGCGTCGCACATGATTTCAAAGGGCAAGTTCCAGTCAGGTGGTTGAACAATAGGTGCAGTTATCAAATCCTTCTTAAGTATTTTGAAGGCTTCCTCACAATCCTCATCAAAAACAAAAGGAACATCCTTCTGCAAGAGATTGGTAAGAGGCCTAGAAATCTTAGAGAAGTCTTTAATGAACCTTCTATAGAAACCAGCATGACCAAGGAAACTTCGTATACCTCTGATATCTGTGGGGCAAGGCATTTTCTCAATTGCATCAAACTTAGCCTTATCAACTTCAATGCCTCTTTCAGAAATTTTGTGTCCTAAGACGATACCTTCATTAACCATAAAGTGGTACTCCTCCCAATTCAAGACGAGGTTGGTTTCTTCGCATCTCTGTAAGACTCGATCAAGGTTGCTGAGGCAATCATCAAAGGAAGACCCGTCAACGGAGAAGTCATCCATGAAAACCTCGACAATCTTTTCACAAAAGTCAGAGAATATAGCCATCATACATCTTTGGAAGGTGGCAGGTGCATTGCATAAGCCAAAAGGCATACGTCTATAGGCAAAGGTACCAAAAGGGCAGGTGAAAGTGGTTTTCTCTTGATCAGATTGTGCAACAGGTATCTGCGAGAAACCTGAATAAACGTCTAGAAAGCAAAAGTGTGTGTGTTTGGATAGCCTTTCTAGAATTTGGTCGATAAACGGCAACGGATAATGGTCTTTCCTGGTTGCCTTGTTCAGTTTCCCGAAGTCTACCATCCTATAGCCAGTAATAATCCTTTGTGGGATTAATTCATTCTTATCATTAGGAACGACGGTGATACCTCCCTTCTTAGGTACGCAATGTACTAGACTTACCCAATCACTATGAGCAATAGGATAAATGTTTCCTGCTTCCAGAAGCTTTAATATTTATTTTCTAACGACCTCTTTCATCTTAGGATTTAACCTCCTTTGATGATCAACAACTGGTTTAGAATCAGGATCGATTTTAATCTTGTGCTGACATAGAGTGGGACTAATACCCTTAAGATCAACAAGAGTATATCCAATAGCAGCACAGTGCTTCCTCAGAGTTTTTAGCAACTTCTTCTCTTCGTGCTCTCAGAGGAGAGCACTAATAATAACAGGATATATCTCCTTCTCATCAAGATAGGCATACTTAAGAGTATCAGGCAACTGTTTAAGCTCGAACACAGGATCACCCTTTGGTGGGGGATGACCCCCAAGCAGTTCAACAGGCAGATTATTCTTGAGAATAGGATATTGTTCTAAGACAATTTTATCTATCTCATCTCTTTCATCCATATGCATATCATTATCATGCTCAAGCAGATATTGTTCTAAAGGATCCGTAGGAGGTACGACAATAGAGGCAAGAGCAATGATTTCATCCCTACTAGACGACTCTTTTTCATGGGGTTGTCTTTCAAACTTGGAGAAGTTAAATTCATGAGACACACCCTCGAAACTAACTATGACAGTCTGCTTAATGCAATCAATGTGAGCATTGACAGTGTTGAGAAAGGGTCTACCGAATATGATGGGACAAAAGCTATCTTGTGCAGTACAAAGGACGAGGAAATCAGTAGGATACTTCGTCTTACCACACATGACTTCTACGTCTCTCACAATTCCCAGAGGGTAGATAGTGTCTCTATTAGCTAGCGTAATAGTGACATCAATGGGTTCTAGCTCAGCAGGTGCAATCTCATCTTCGATTTCATCATATAGGGAACGGGGTATTGCACTAACACTAGCTCCCATATCACAAAAACCGTGGTACCAGTGATCTCCTATCTTGACAGAAACAACGGGCAGACCAACTATAGGTCCGTATTTGTCTTTCGCGTGAGGTTTAGCAATTCTAGGAGAGTCCTCACAGAATTTGATAACATGCCCATCTATGTATTCGGCTAAGAGATCTTTGATAATAGCAACACTAGGTTCAACTCTAATCTCCTGAGGGGGTGCAACTGGTCTAATGTAACCCCTACGTATCACAGTTGGAGCTTTAGAATAATCCTTTTTCCTAGCAGGGTAAGGTGGTTTCTCAGCGTAGGCACAAGCAACAACAAGATCACTAAAAGAAATGACTTTCTCCTCAACTATATTGGTTTTGACTATGTTGCTTTCTACAGGAGGATGATATTTAAATGACTTCTCTTTGGGAAGATCAACATGAGCAGCAAAAGATTCACATAGAGAAGCTACTATCTCAGAGTCAAGTCCATACTTAGCGCTAAAATCTCTAGAGGTGTTTGTTTCAATAAAAGATTTAATGCAATCAAACTGGAAATTCAGACCTGACTCCTTACCTTCCTCCAGCTCCCAATCTTCAGAGTTACGTTTGATTCTTTCCAATAAATTCCACTTGTGTCCAATATCCTTCTTCATAAAAGAACCGGTACAAGAAGTGTCAAGCATGGTACGATCTTCATGAGAAAGTCGAGCATAGAAGTTTTGAGTGCTAATTTCTCTCAAGAGCTCATTATTGGGGCATGAATATAGCATTGATTTAAGCCTCCCCCAAGCTTGAGCTATGCTTTCCCTGTCACGAGGCCAAAAGTTACAAATATAATTCCGATCACGATGTACTAAATGCATAGGATAGAACTTTTGATGAAATTCCAATTTCAACCGATTGTAGTCCCATGATCCAGTATCATCACATAGCCTATGCCATGTCAACGCCTTATCCTTCAAAGATAAAGGAAAGAATTTCTTCTTTACCTCATCCTCGGGCAAACCTGCAAGCTTAAATAAACCACAAACTTCATCTACATAGATTAGATGCAAGTCTGGATGTGAAGATCCATCTCCTGTAAAAGGATTAGCCAGCAGTTTCTCAAGCATACCCGAAGGAATTTCATATTAGATATTTTCACTAGGTACCTCAGGTTGAGAAACAACTCCTCATGCTTCCGTTCGTGTTGAAGATACCCCGAACAAACTCCTCAAAGGAACAGTTTCCATAGTGACAAGTGACAATAAATTTCAGCACAGTATATAAATGTTTCCTTACCAATTTCCACTTACCAAAGGCGCTTCACTCCCCGGCAACGGCGCCAAGAAAGAGTCTTGATGACCCACAAGTATAGGGGATCAATCGTAGTACTTTTGAAAAGTAAGAGTGTCGAACCCAACGAGGAGCAGAAGGCTATGGTAAACAATTTTCAGCAAGGTAATAACTGCAAGCACTGAAAGTAGCGGTAACAAGTGATGGTGTAGTGAGGTGAAATGTAACAAGCGAAAAGTAACAAGTAAAAAGTAGTAGCAATGGTGCAGCAAGTGGCCCAATCCCTTTTGTAGCAAGGGACAAGCCTGAACAAAGTATTATAGGAGGAAAAACGCTCCCGAGGACACACGGGAATTTCTGTCATACTAGTTTCATCATGTTCATGTGATTCACGTTCATTACTTTGATAGTTTGATATGTGGGTGGACCGGCGCTTGGGTACTGCCCTTACTTGGACAAGCATCCCACTTATGATTAACCTCTCTCGCAAGCATACGCAACTACGAAAGAAGAATTAAGACAACGTCTAACCATAGCATTCAACTAGTGGATCCAAATCAGCCCCTCACGAAGCAACGCATAGACTGGGGTTTAAGCTTCTGTCACTCCAGCAACCCATCATCTACTTACTACTCCCCAATGCCTTCCTCTAGGCCCAAGTATGCTGAAGTGTTATGTAGTCGACGTTCACATAACACCACTAGAGGAAAAGACAACATACAACATATCAAAATACCGAACGAATACCAAATTCACATGACTATTATTAACATGACTTATCCCATGTCCTGAGGAACAAAAGTAACTACTCACAAAGCATAATCATAATCATTATCAGAGGTGTAATGAATAGCTTCAAGGATCTGAACATAAACTCTTCCACCAAGTAATCCAACTAGCATCAACTACAAAGAGTAATCAACACTACTAGCAACCCTACTAATACCAATCGGAGTCGCGAGACGGAGATTGGTTACAAGAGATGAACTAGGGATTGGAGAGGAGATGGTGCTGATGAAGATGCCTCCCCTCCGACGAGAGGAGTGTTGGTGACGACGATGGCGACGATCTCCCCCTCCGGGAGAGAAGTTTCCCTAGCAGGATCGTCCTGCCGGAGCTCTAGATTGGATCTGCTCATGTTCCGCCTCGTGGCAGTGGTGATACCACGAAAAAGCTCCCTCTTGATTTTTCTGGATCAAAACCCTTGATATAGCAAAAGAGGGGGGCCAGTGGGCCGTCAGAGAGCCCACAAGCCCTGTAGCCACCGCTAGGGGGGTAGCGGCTACTAGGCTTGTGGGGCCCTGGTAGCTCCCCTCTGGTACTTCTTTCGCCCAGTACTTTTTATATATTCCCAAAAAATTCCACGTAAATTTTCAGGGCATTTGGAGTTGTGCAGAATAGAGGACTCAGATTTGCTCCTTTTCAAGTCCAGAATTCCAGCTGCCTGAATTCTCCCTCTTCAAATAAACCTTGCAAAATAAGAGAGAAAAGGCATCAATATGGTACCACAAAGTAATATAACAGCCCATAAGGCGATATATATCAACATGAAAGCATGATGCCAAATGGACGTATCAGGCCTGAACCCACAATCATGCATAACGCTCCCTCTTGCAGTTATGATCTACTACTTGGCCAAAGCAATAAAAAGCAACGGAGAACATGCATGAATCACTAACTAACTTAACATAAAAGGATAATCAAATATATAACTCATAACAATCTGAACATAATCTCATAATCCATCGGATTCCAACAAAACAAGCATAGCAATAGCAAGAGAATTACATAGATGCCTTCATCATGTAGGGCAGCTCACAAGGACTAACCATTGAAGCACAAGATTAGAGAGAATACATTACATAGCTACTGGTCAAGGACTCATGGTCGAAGGGAAACTACTCACGACACATCCGGGAAGCGTCCATGATGGTGGAGAAGCTCTTTTTTGGTAAAATACTTTTTATTAAAACTAAAATAAAAATAAGGTAAAAACTAACTTTTATACATAATCCCAAATATTAACATAAAACCTTAATTTGTACCTTAATCTAATCAAAATATTTTTATAATTTTTATAACTTTATTTGCTATTGTAACTTAATTTAATCAAAATATTTTTATAATTTTTATAACTTGTGTCACATTGGGGAGTTCAAAAATGTACCCAACATATTCTAATAAGACTGAAATACACACTCAGGGATTTGCAATTAGACTGCGTCTCCTCAAACATGGTTTCGCAAATAGGGAGATGGAGATGGACGTGCTACCGGTGCGTCGACGGGCGACGACGACGGGCTTCGGAATGACGACGGGCAACGGGCAATGACGATGACGGCGATGGGCTCGGGGGCTATGGCGACGACGGCGATGGCGACGACGGGCGGCGATGGCTGACGACGACGATGATGATGGGCTCGGGGGCGGCGACGATGCTGACGATGACGACAATGGGCTGGGGGACGACGGCGTGCGATGGGCTTGGGGCGACGACGGGCTCGGGGACGATGGCGCGCGACTGGCTCAGGGACAACGGCGCGCGATGGGCTCGTGGCGGCGACAGGCTCGGCAGCGGCGGCCACGGCGATGGGCTCGGGGTGACGACGGGCTAGGGATCGACGGCGATGGCGACGACGGGCTCGTGGAGGAGGCGTGGGCCTGCGGTGACGGGCTCGGGTGCGACGGCGAAGGCGAAGGCGAAGAGAGAACGGGGGGGGGGGATGGAAGTTGGTGGAAATTTCGACAACTCCCGCAATATACGAATACTTTTGTTTCCGGTTGGTGGCTGAAACCGGGACCAAAGCAACACTTTAGTCCCGGTTTGGTACACCAACCGGGACTAAAGGTCAATTTCGAAAACTCCCGCAATATATACGAAAACCTTTGGTTCTGGTTGGTGGCACCAACCAGGACCAAAGCCACACTTTCGTCGACCCAAAAGGGCGGGAAGAAGAGACTTTTCGTACCGGTTGGTGGCTACACCCGGGACCAATGGTCCGTATTGGTCCCGGTTGGAGCCACCAACTGGGACTAATTTGTCTCTATTCATTGATATATTTCACATTAGGATGATGTACTTATAGTGTTTTGGCCTATTTTACACAGTTTACACCTTTCCGGTGCCGAAACAGCAGACACATGATTCAATGGAGAAAATTGCGCGAAGAGTTACCATATTAGAATATCTCCAACTACGCTGAAAATTGGAGGGAAGAAGTTTCCGAACAGATCCCGAAGACAGGCCAAAGAAGGGTTGGAGGGGGGCCACAGGTCACCGAGGTGACCTGCTGGTGCGGCCCCCCCTAGGCCGCGCTAGGAGGCAGTCTGGATGGTGGAACGCACCTCCGGTGCTCTCCTTTGGCCTATATGTTCCTCTTGACCTAAAAGTGACGGGGACAAAAGAGTTTTCGTGATTCCGCCGCCGCTCCGCGATGGAAACCTACAGAGAAGAAAAGACCTTTGGCGGGCAGATTCTGCCGGGGAGAACTCCTCCCGGAGGGGAGATAATCCTCATCATCATCACCATCGTCACGGGCATCATGGAGATCATCATCACCATCATCACCAACATCAGCACCATCTTCACCTTCATCCCATTTACTTCACCATTGCAATCGGAGTTGTACCTTGCACTATTCATCCGCTCTACTCTACCGATGTTGATTACTCTTTTGTGGTGAATGCTATTGAGTTTTGTTGGAGAATTATTGTTATCACCAGATTGTTAATCATATTTTCATCACGTCTGATCATGATCTCTTTTATGTCTTGTGAGTAGTTCCGTTAGTTCTTGAGGACATGGGAAAAGTTTAGATGCTAGTAGTCATATGATGTTGAAGTAATATGTGTTTATTGATATTTAAGTTATGGTGTTATTCTTTTAGTGGTGTTATGTGAACGTCGACTACATAACACTTCGCCTTTTTAAGGGCCTAGGGGAATGCATCGTGTATAAAGAATGCATATGGTGGGTTGCCGGAGTGACAAAAACCTGAACCCCAGTTTGCATACTTTTGCATGAGGGAGTATTGGATCCTAAGGCTTATTGCTATGGTTATGCTCTGCCTTAATTTCTCTCTTGTATTTGCGGATGGTTGCAAGAGGGATTAATCTTAATAGTGCACTTGTCTTAGCCTAGATGGTGCACTAGTTAAGATCCACCCACATAACACTTATCAATACAAAACATAGTACTAGACGAAATATGGCGAAAGCACTTGACTATCTCTCCCGTGTGTCCTCAGGAACGCCTTAGTCTTTATAAGTTTAGTCCCTCGGCTTATCCTTTGTCTTTAAAAGGATTGGGCCACTTGCTGCACCACGGCACCATTTACTTTACTTGCATTTATTTCCTTGTTGCTTATACTAGAAAACACATACAAAGTTACCTTTCAGTACTTGTAGTTATTCCTTGCTCAAGATCACTTGTCAATACCTTCTACTCCTTGTTGGGTTCGACACACTTAGTTATCGAAAAGACTACGATAGATCACCTGCACTTCTGGGTCATCAAGACCATTTTCTGGCGCCGTTGTCGGGGAGTGTAGCGCTATTGGTAAGGAAACCTTTACGTTGTATGTGCTATTTTTGTTTTATTGTTCCCACTTTTTGTCCCTATGGACCACTCTGCTCTTGGTTTGTTGCTTGTGGTGAACTTCCCCAATGCTATTGTGGTGGAGAAGCCTCCCCACTGATACGTCTCCAACGTATCTATAATTTTTGATGGTTCCATGCTATTATCTTGTCAACTTTGGATGTTTTGTTTGCATGATTATGCTATTTTATATCTTTTTTGCGACTAACCTATTAACTCAGTGCCAAGTGCGAGTTCCTGTTTTTTCCGTGTTTTTGACCCTTTTCAGAGAAGAATATTAAACGGAGTCGAAACGGAATAAAACCTTCGGAAAGATTTTTTCCGTAACAGAAGATACACAGGAACTTCGGAACCAAGGAAAAGGACTCCGGGGGAGGCCACAAGCCCCCTAGCCGCGACCTGGGGGGGGCGCTTACCAGGCTTGTGGGCCCCCCGTGGCTCCTTTGCCCTACTTCTCCTGCCTATAAATTCCCTAAAAATCCAAAACTGCGAGAGAGAGCCAAGAAAATACTTTTCCGCCGCCGCAAGCTTCTGTCTCCGCAAGATCCCATCTGGGGCACGTTCTGGTGCCCTGCCGGAGGGGGGATTCGGACACGGAGGGCTTCTTCATCAGCACCATTGCCTCTCCGATGATGCGTGAGTAGTTCATCACAGACCTTCGGGTCCATAGCTAGTAGCTAGATGGCTTCCTCTCTCTCTTGGATCTTCAATACAAAGTTCTCCATGATCTTCACGGAGATATATCCGATGTAACCTTGTTTTGCGGTGTGTTTGTCGAGATCCGATGAATTGTGGATTTATGATCAGATTATCTATGTATGTTATTTGAGTTTCGTCTGATCTCTTATATGCATGATTTCGTATCCTTGTAATTCTCTTCGAGTTGTCGGTTTTGTTTGGCCAACTTGATCTGTAATTCTTGCAATGGGAGAAGTGCTTGGTTTTGGGTTCATATCGTGCGGTGTCCGCATCCAGTGACAGAAGGGGTAGCAAGGCACGCATCGTGTCGTTGCCATCAAGGGTAAAAAGATGAGGTTTATATCTATTGCATGAATTTATCCCTCTACACCATGCCATCTTGCTTAAGGCGTTACTCTGTTCTTTATGAACTCAATACACTAGATGCATGCTGGATAGCGGTCGATGTGTGGAGTAATAGTAGTAGATGCAGACAGTATCGATCTACTTGTCTCGGACGTGATGCCTATATGTATGATCATTGCCTTAGATATCACCATGACTTTGTGCGGTTCTATCAGTTGCTCGACAGTAATTCGTTCACCCACCGTAATACTTGCTATCATGAGAGAAGCCTCTAGTGAACACTATGGCCCCCGGGTCTACTTCACATCTTATTCTCAGCTCTACACTTTTACTTTGTTGCACTTTCCACCTTCAGATCTCACCTTGCAATTAGTCGTGAAGGGATGGACAACCCCTTTATAACATTGGGTGCAAGTTTGTTTGTTTTTGCGCAGGTACTTTGGAGACTTGTCTTGATATTCCTACTATATTGATACCTTGGTTCTCAAACTGAGGGAAATACTTACTGCTACTGTGCTGCATCACCCTTTCCTCTTCAAGGGAAAAGCCAACGCAAGCTCAAGAGGTAGCAAGAAGAATTTCAAGCGCCGTCGCCGGGGAGGATCATTTCAAGAATAGTCTTGTAATGCCCCAAGTGTGGAACCTTCCCTATTTGGAACATGTTGCATGTGGGTCCACCGTGTCAGAGATATGATGATGTGACTTGTGTCTATGATTTCCTGTGCCACCTTGTGTCCCTTGTATATCTTCCTTGCATGCATGCTTAGCATAACATAACATGTCATCTCCTTGATCTTGTGATTTCATGTGACTCTTATTTTTAGTTTCCCTTGCATGCATGCAAACCATGATGCTTCATTTCATGTCTTGTGTGCACATATCTTGCTAGGTGTGATTGTGTGATCTTGTGATTTCATGTGTGGGTGCATAAGTGTAGTAGTGAGGTGATTTAGTGGAGTGTAGTGTTTGGCATGGTTTTATTTTCAACCACTTGTTAGTTTCCAACCTATCTCTCTTTAATTCCCAAGTTCAAAATCTATTTGCTCCTAGGCTGTTTTAAAAATGTTGCACCTTTAGAGCATATTAGTTGGTATGTGGGGATGAAGCAGAGGGGTTTTTAGACTTATTTGGTTTGGAGTTTTTCCTTTGTTTTCAGATTATTTTAATATGTTTGTCAATTAATTTTAGTTGCAAAAATATCATTTGGGTATTTTATAAATTTGGGCATAAATCCCTTGTGCCTAGGGGTATTTATTTTTTATTTTTTTGAGGCCTTAGTATTTCTTGGTGTATTATTTGATGTGGTGGCATTCATATATATGAGAGGGTCAGGTTCCTTTTTTTTTCTCTCCCTGGTATTTGAGGCCCAGTTCCTCGAGGGCCCAAGTCCCTCGCCAGCTGCCCGCTCGTCCACGTCGTCTTCCTCCCTCGACGTCAGGCTGTACGAACCTCGCTCCACCTCCCGATCGCCTCCCCCCCAATCCAGCGGCTCAAGCTCGCCTCCCGAGACGATATAAGGAGCCCAGGACCTCCTCCTCCGCCCTAGGGTTCCCTCTCCTTCTCCCCAGCGTCGCCACCTTCCCCCTTCTCTCTTTCTTCCCCTGGTAAGCCTCTGTAGAAGTTAGCAGAGAGAGAGAGAGTGCAGCGCCGCCACCGTCAACCCCGTCGTTCCCGTCGTCTCCGGCACCGGTGGCCATGTCCAGGGGCTTGGGGTGGTTCCCCGCGCTCCATTCCCGCCATCGCTGAGGTCGAGGAGCGACCTCAACGACGGCCAGGACCTCGTCATCGCCTCGGTCTAGGGGTTCTTCTTCCTCTTCTTCAGTAGCAGCAGCAGTTCGCTCCTCCCTCTCCGTCGTCTTGTCGTCGTGGGGTTCCCTCCTTCCTTCCCCAAGGTGAGGTGCTTTCCCCCCTTCCTTCTTCCTCCTCAGTTCCGTCTTGGAGCCGCCGTGGTGGTGCACCGTGCTTCTCTGGCAGGCAGCCGACAGCAGGTGCAGGTGGTGTTCGTAGCGGTAGATCAGTAGCAGGTCATGTAGGGTTGTGGTGATTTCAGTGTCGCAGGTAGCATGGCTCCCTCCCCGTGTAGCTATAGGCCAGTAGCAGCGTGCAACCATGGCAGGTGTAGGTCCGGCCGGCGAGCTGAGTTGTCAGGCGTCCCTATCTCATGCAGTGCAGTGGAGTTCGACGTGTGTTGTGCCTTCTCATCCTCGCGAAGTAGCTAGGTAGAGAGAGCTAGCGCTGAGCAGCAGCAGGCAGTGGCGTAGAGCAGGTGTTCGGGTTGCCTCAGTGACGCAGCAGAGAGCCCCGGCGTCTTCTCTGTCGCCGTCGAGCAGCAGTTTTCGCGCAGCGCATGGCAAGTCGGTTGGGAGTGTAGCTTACCTGTTCCAGTTTCTCCCCTCTGTCAGACGTCGTAGCTTAGCGCAGTGGCAAGTACGTGGGTTTGTCCTCCTGAGATCCAGGGTTCGAGTTCCAGCGGCGCAAGCCCCCTTTTTCTAATTGTTTTTCCTTTGTTGGCACCGCATCTCAGTAACTGCAGTTATCAGCCATACCAGGCAATCCCCTCTGTTCTGTCTAAAGATTGGCAAGCAGCAGGGTGGATTCGGCCTTGGGGTTTATCCAGGGGGTCCTGGGATCGAACCCCCCTTCCCCATTTTTTTATTACATTCCTTTGCTTTGCTCCTATTTTATCTCATGTTTTAGGTGGGCTTGCTCTATAGCAAGTGAGGTAGGTGTTTTGGCTTAGCAGTAGTGTTCTTGTCCTTAATGCTTTAACTAGTATAGGAAAGCATGCATGTATTTAGGGAGCAGTTATGTTGAGTGTGTGTAAGTAGCAAGGGGATGTGTGTCTAGATGAGAGGTGTAGAGATTTGCGAGGTAGTGTATGTGCATGTGTGTGTTCATTGGAGTGGTGTATGTGTATTCTCATGGGGTTGGCCACATGTGAGTGTGTGGTATAGTGATGCTCTTAGTAGATGATCCTAGGAGCATATTAGCTAGAGTAGATATAGCATGTGTGGATTCTTCTTTGTAGTAGGTTATAGTAATTGTTGGCTGCAATAGGTTGTGTGTGTGCGGGTAGTGTGATGAAATGTGTGTGTGTGGACCTTCCCACCTTTGCAAGTGGTGCACCTCCTCATGTTTAATATGAGAGAGAGCATGTTGTGTGTGTGGGGTTGGCTTGTGATAAGCATTGGGGTTGTTGATGGGCATGACACAAACATGGGGTTGAAACCCCCATGTCACTTTGTCATTGTGCACATGAACCCTACCTTGGTAGTAGTTGTCTTAGTAGGGTGTTTTATGGAGTTGCATATTCAGTTTTGTTGCAAGTTTGGTCTTTAATTCCATGGAATAGGTGGAGCCCAAGGGCATGGATTTTTGTGTGTTAATAGTAGGGGTTTGTGCTCAACACCATAGTGGTGTCAACTACCTCATGGTGTTGTGTGTGTGCAAACTATGCCTAGACAAAGTGGGCATGTGGCTGGAAAATTCCAGATTTTTGAACTCTAAAGATTTCACTAAGTCTGGGATGCTGGAAACATTTTCTTCCCTGTAGATGAGCATGTGCTGGTCATTCTGTTGAGAACTGGCCTTAGTTCAGTGCTAGTATTATGAACCTGGTATGTTTGTGAAGATTCCTGTCAATTTTCAAGTCATTTGGAGTCCAGTAGCTTATGTTTTGATTGCTGTAGAAAAAGCTTCAGAACAGAAACAGAAACTCAGCTGCAGGAATTTTCACTAAGTCCCTGAGAACTGATGGTTTTGGAAAAGTTTGTGGCCTTGTATCTTCTAGAGTTTAATTCCCTTTGCTGTGATTCTTGCTGGGGCTTGTAGTGTTCTTGGTTGGCAACAACCACATATATTATTTGTCATGTTTGAAGACCTGTAGCTATGTTGCATGTTGCTCCCAAACAGCTAAGATGCAGAAACTCGCAGATTATGTAGTTTTGCCATTGTGTTCAATGTTTGAGCTTAATTGATGTTGTGGTGTTCTACCTTGCTCCATTTCATTCATGTTGGGTTATTACATGTCTTGGCTACCTGGGAATACTAGATTTGTGCCAAATGTGTGTGTGGTGTTGAATCTTTCACGTAGAGCTTCATATCTTGTTTCGTTGATTCCCGTTGATCCGTAGCTCCGTTTGCAATGTTCCTTATATGGTTTTGCACCATTTTTACGAGCTGCATCTGTTCATGTCATTCTCATACCTGTAAAAATAGCTTAGTGCACAGTTCTGTCCAGAACCTTGTTGTAGTTCATTTTGCTTGTGCTAGTGATAGAAATAGTGGTGCATGCTCAACTTTCATCTCATGCATCATGTGATTGTTGCATTTTGTGGTGCTGCTGTTCATTGGCTGTTATTCTTATGTTGGGTAGCACCGGGAGCGGAGAACGAATAAGTGGAGTCAGGAGAGTACGTGCAGAACGATCCAGAACCATTCCAAGCTGAGGATATCACAGGCAAGATGATATGACCTTGATTCCATCTCTAGACTTGTTATGTTAGTTTTTGATTCCATGTCATATTGCTCGCTGCCTACCACTAAAAATATATTGCCTCTTCATATGACACGAGCCTAAACACCGTACTCTTTCCTAGCAAACTTGTATGGCTAGGTAGGCTTGCTCAGCTACTAATGTTAGCATTGTTAGTTGCAGGTGTTTTGAACTCATGTGAGGACATGAGCTTGATACCATTATATTAAATTCTGTTATTTAATTAATGTACCTATATACTTGGTAAATGACGGTTGGCCTAGCCTTTTTCCGGGTGTCTTGTTCCGTCTTTGCCGCCTTAGTTACCGGTTACCGGTGTTTGATTCCATAATGATCGCTCCTAACACGTTCGGGGTTGTTATGGGGACCCCCTTGATAAATCGCGTAGTGTTAAGGCTTGTCCGGCAGGACCCAACTTTGGTGTTAATTGCTAATCACTTAATAATAATCTGCATAGGGAGTAGCTACCCCGAGGTTTCATAATCAACAACCCGGGCCAGTGCTCCTCATGAGTGTTCGTCCAAACTGGTCTGCCTGCGGGGCCACCACAAGGAAACTTGAGGTTTGGTACCTGTAGCTAGTTCCATCCGGCGTGTCCTGAGACTGAGATACGCGGCTCTTATCGGGGTCGTCGACACGTCGGGAGGTCCTGCTAGCCTTGTCTTACCTTAGCGGTATATCTTGCGTATAGGAATCCCAGTGAAGCTTTGGTTTCATCCAGAGTTGAGGTTTTCCTCTAAGGAATCCGACGAGATCACGAGATTCGTGATAGAGGATGCCTTTGCGGCCTGTGTTCGTTTGTGATGGACTAGTTGGAGCACCCCTGCAGGGCTTAATCTTTCGCAAAGCCGTGCCCGCGGTTATGTGGCAACTTGGAATATTTTGTTAACATCCGGTATTAGAGAACTTAAACATAAACAAGTAAAAGATGCCAACTGTGTGCGTAACCTACTCCTTTTCTTAATTATATCGGAGAGTAGGTTTCTTTTTTCTCCTCTTCTTTGCTCTGGTGAGGTTCCCGTATTAGGATATCTTTAACTCTACTCCTTTTCTCGCTCAAATTTTTTTTTAGGATCACGCGGGGATTTGTGAAATCTATATGATTTCGATCTGACGGAATCATGTCCTGGTGCCTCCTATCTGCTCTAAGTATCAGGGGAGTTGAGCTCCAGGGATTATCGCGCACATCGCCATCATTCAGATTTCTGAGTATCTAAGAAAGGAGGGTGTTCGTTATTGCTTCAATACGAGTAGTGGTGAGATAACCCCGATGTCCCCAGTACTGGTGTAGATTATTCGGGGGTACTGCCACACTTTGTATCGTTGGGATCACGAGGATCTGTTGTAGACGAAGGTCCGAGATGCTGGTCGTGTGTTGAAGGATGTGATACAGGCGACGAATTAGTTTAGGAGTTGTGTCAAATACTCCTTGTATCCGTGTGCTTGATTGCATGACCAGTCATTTCGGGAATTCATAGGTGGGATATCTAGTAGTATCTTATAGGACTATCTTCCTACAGACGCTTGATTGAGGTTTGGGGAAATCTTGATCATATGTTTGTTCCGAGCAGTTCTAGCTCACACTTGTTTGTAGTGGCCCTTATCGGAATTTTGTCGTTTGTTACTTTGAGGATGCACTCTTGCTATGTTGTTCGAGTGCAATGCTAAATTCTATTCAGATATTCTGTCTTTTGATTCAGCAAGATCTTCAATTATTCTGTGGACTAATATGTTGTCCGTCTTCAGGATGGCTCCACCAACTCGTCAGACCCCAGCGCATGAGGATATGCCGCCTCCACCTCCTCCTCCTCCGCTGCCGCCGCCTCCTCCTGCAGAGGCCCGGCAGGCGATGATGGCAGCTACCAATGCAAACACTCAGATGTTGCTGCAGTTGATCCAGGAGAGAGCCAATCATCAGCAGGGCAATCTCCAGCAGGGTGGAAATCACTTCGCGAGTCTGAGTCAGTTCCTGTCAAACCAGCCTAAGACGTTCACTTCTTGCGACCAGTCGTTTGATGCGGAAGATTGGATCCGTGATATGAACAAGCATTTTGAGTGTAGCAATGTGCGTCCAGAGGACTATGTCAAGTTTGCAACGTTTCAGTTGAAGGGGCAGGCTTCTATTTGGTGGCAGCAGCTTAAGGACTCCAGAGGTGGCAGGGTGATGTCTTGGGACGAGTTTTGTCGTGACTTCAGGTCCCACTACATCCCTTCCAGTTTTGTTGAGGAGATGCGTCAGAAGTTCAGGCGCTTGAAGCAGGGCAGCAATTCTGTGTACAAGTACAATGTCGAGTTCCACGAGCTGGCCCGTTACGCGCTGCAGGATGTTCCGGATCAGAAGAGCAAGATATACCAATTCAGGGGTGGCTTGAAGGAGGATTTGCAGTTAGCACTTGCCTTGCACAATCCTGAGGAGTTTTACAAATTCTATAACTTAGCCCTCAGAGCAGAGGCAGCCTTGCTCAGGGTGGAGAACTCCAAGAAACGTTTCAGAGATTCCAGCTCTTCCTCGACTCAGGTGGTTCAGAAGCAACAGAGGTTTTGGGTTTCTCCTCCTCCTCCTCGGCACTCTCAGCAGCCGAAGCACTCAGGTGGACGTGGTTCTTCCCACCCACCCAACCCTGGCTTCCAGCAGAGATATCAACATCAGAAGCAAGGGCCTCCTCAGATTCAGTTCCGGTAGCCAGCAGATGTCACTTGTCACAAGTGTGGGCAGAAGGGTCACTATGCCAACAAATGCACTTCTCAGCTCCGTCTGCCGCCTCCTCCTCCTCCAGGCAAACCTCCTAGCAACGCTCTTGTGAAGTTCAACCCCAGATCAGCTCGAGTCAACATGGTGAATGCAGCTGAGGTAGAAAATTCATCAGATGTGATCATGGGTAACCTCCCCGTCAATGGTATTCCTGCTAAAGTCTTGTTTGATTCTGGTGCTTCGCATTCCTTCATGTCTTACCCCTTTGCATTTGATAATAATTTTGCGACCGAGTTCCTTCCCAAGTCATTGCAAGTTGTGTCTCCCGGTATGCGGATGAGCTCTCAGTTGTTCGTCCCACATGTTTCTGTCAAAATGGACAATTATGCTTTTCTGGCATCTCCTATTGTCTTGGGCAAGTCCGACATTGATTTGATCCTTGCTATGGACTGGTTGGCCATGAATAAGGCATCAATTGATTGTGAAGCTAAAGAAGTGAAACTTACCCACTCTTCGGAGGATGTGATTATATTCGCGGCGCGCGATGACACAATCCGCTTGTTCTCTTTGCATGAAAAGGGTGAAATCAATCCCATTGAGCAAGTTCCAGTAGTCTGCGAATATCTAGATGTGTTTCCTGAAGAGCTGCCAGGGATGCCTCCGCACCGTGAAGTGGAGTTCGTCATTGAGCTTGAGCCAGGCACAGAGCCAGTGTGCAAGCGGCCGTACAAGCTGGGTCCAGAGGAGTTAAAGGAACTCAAGAAGCAACTCGATGAGCAGGAGCGTTTGGGTTTGATCAGACCAAGCTCGTCTCCGTGGGGATGTGGTGTTCTGTTTGTCAAGAAGAAGGATGGTATGGACCGGCTGTGTGTCGATTACCGCCCATTGAACAAGAAGACAATCAAGAACAAATATCCGCTTCCGAACATAAATGAGTTGTTCGAGCAGCTGAAAGGTGCTAAGGTATTCTCCAAGCTTGATCTCAGAATGGGCTATCATCAGATTCGCATTCGCGAGGAAGACATTCCGAAGACGGCATTCATGACCAGTTTTGGCTCGTATGAGTATACCGTCATGTCTTTTGGTCTGGCTAATGCTCCTCCGACTTTTTGCCGATTGATGAACTATATTTTCTTGCCATTCAAGAATGAGTTTGTCTTGCTCTATCTCGATGACATTCTGGTCTTCTCTGAGGATGAGGAAGAACATGAGAAACATCTCAGGTTGGTGCTTGATAAACTGAGAGAATACAAGCTGTATGCCAAGTTTTCCAAGTGTGAGTTCTGGCTGAAAGAAGTGGTTTATCTTGGGCATATTATCTCTGCCGAGGGCATTAAGGTTGACCCATCCAAGGTTCAAGCCATTGTTGAATGGGAACCTCCGCAGAATGTGAAGCAGCTTCGAAGCTTTCTCGGTCTTGCCGGATATTGCAGAAGATTCGTTGAGAACTTCTCCAAAATCGCCAAGCCGCTCTCTAGTCTTCTTCAGAAGGGTGTAAAGTATGAGTGGTCTCCAGAGTGTCAGGTGGCTTTCGATACACTCAAAGAGAAGCTCACCTCCACTCCGGTATTGGCTCCTCCGGATGATTCCAAGCCGTACCAGGTCTTTTGCGATGCTTCTCTCCAGGGTTTCGGTGCAGTCTTGATGCAAGATAGGAAGGTGGTTGCTTATACCTCCAGGCAGCTGAAGCCTGCGGAGAACTATCCTGTGCACGATCTCGAGCTAGCAGCTGTTGTGCATGCCTTGATGACTTGGAGACATCTCTTGTTGGAACGTAAGGTTGAAGTTTTCACCGATCACAAGAGCCTCAAGTATATCTTCACTCAACCTAACTTGAATCTTCGACAAACATGTTGGGTGGAAATGCTCCAGCATTTTAATCCGAGTGTTGAGTACACGCCAGGCAAGGCAAATGTTGTGGCAGATGCATTGAGCAGGAAGGCATATTGCAACAGTCTCATTCTGCAACCTCTCCAGCCGGGTCTTTCTGAGTCTTTCAGGAAGCTCAATCTTCAGCTGGTTCCTCAGGGTTTTCTTGCGAACCTTCAAATCTCTCCTACCTTGGAAGATCAGGTCAGAGCAGCTCAGCTACTTGATACTATGGTGAAGAAGGTCAAGATTGGTGTGGGAAAGAGTCTTCCCAAGTATAAGTGTTTCACTATTGATGCCAGGGACACTTTGCTTTTCGAGGACCGTCTTGTCGTCCCGAAAGGTGATCTCAGGAAGATGATCATGGAAGAAGCTCATAATTCTCTGCTTTCTATTCATCCTGGAAGTTCCAAGATGTACCACGACTTGAAGCAGACTTTCTGGTGGACCCGTATGAAGCGTGAAATTGCACAATTCGTTAATGAGTGTGATGTATGTCGAAGGGTGAAAGCAGAACATCAAAGACCAGCGGGCCTCTTGCAGTCGTTGCCGATTCCCGAGTGGAAGTTCGATCACATTGAGATGGACTTCGTCACAGGGTTTCCGAAGTCCAAGAAGGGCAATGACGCTATCTTCGTCGTCATCGACAAATTGAGTAAAGTGGCGCATTTCCTTCCAGTCAAGGAGTCCATTTCAGCAGCTCAGCTGGCAGAGTTGTACACCTCGAGGATTGTCTCGTTGCACGGTGTACCTATGATGATCTCATCAGATCGCGGAAGTATCTTCACTTCCAAGTTCTGGGACTCTTTTCAGTCTGCTATGGGCACGAAGATCCGCTTCAGCACAACGTTCCATCCTCAGACTAGTGGTCAAGTGGAGAGAGTGAATCAAGTTCTTGAGGACATGCTGAGAGCCTGTGTTATCTCTTTTGGCATGAAGTGGGAAGATTGTCTGCCTTTCGCGGAGTTCTCGTATAACAACAGTTATCAAGCTAGTTCTGGCAATGCTCCATTTGAAATTCTCTATGGCAGGAAGTGCCGTACTCCGCTCAACTGGTCCCAGACAGGAGAGCGTCAGATCCTTGGCAATGATATGATAGAAGAAGCTGAGGAGATATGTCGGGTCATTCGCGACAACCTCAGAGCAGCTCAGTCCCATCAGAAGAGCTATTACGATAGCAAGCACCGTGACATGTCATATGAGCTTGATGATTTTGTCTATCTCAAGGTGTCGCCTATGAAGGGTATGCAGCATTCTGGCATCAAAGGAAAGCTTGCGCCTCGTTTCATTGGTCCGTTCAGAGTGGTTGGCAAGAGGGGCGACCTCGCGTACCAGCTCGAGCTTCCGTCAACCTTTGCAAATGTCCATGATGTGTTCCATGTTGCTCAGCTCCGGAGGTGTTTCAAGACCCCCGAGCGCACTGTTCATCTTCAAGATATCGATCTTCAACCTGACCTTTCTTATCGTGAGCATCCAGTTGCGGTTCTCGAGGCGACTGAGCGCAAGACCCGTAACAAGACTGTCAAGTTTCTCAAGGTGCGGTGGTCACACCATTCCGATAAAGAGGCTACGTGGGAACGCGAGGATCACCTCCGTTCCAAATTTCCCGATTTCTTTCAGTCTTAGATCTCGAGGTCGAGATCTTCTTTGTAGTGTGGGAGAGTTTGTAATGCCCCAAGTGTGGAACCTTCCCTATTTGGAACATGTTGCATGTGGGTCCACCCTGTCAGAGATATGATGATGTCACTTGTGTCTATGATTTCCTGTGCCACCTTGTGTCCCTTGCATATCTTCCTTGCATGCATGCTTAGCATAACATAACATGTCATCTCCTTGATCTTGTGATTTCATGTGACTCTTATTTTTAGTTTCCCTTGCATGCATGCAAGCCATGATGCTTCATTTCATGTCTTGTGTGCACATATCTTGCTAGGTGTGATTGTGTGATCTTGTGATTTCATGTGTGGGTGCATAAGTGTAGTAGTGGGGTGATTTAGTGGAGTGTAGTGTTTGGCATGGTTTTATTTTCAACCACTTGTTAGTTTCCAACCTATCTCTCTTTAATTCCCAAGTTCAAAATCTATTTGCTCCTAGGCTGTTTTAAAATTTTTGCACCTTTAGAGCATATTAGTTGGTATGTGGGGATGAAGCAGAGGGGTTTTTAGACTTATTTGGTTTGGAGTTTTTCCTTTGTTTTCAGATTATTTTAATCTGTTTGTCAATTAATTTTAGTTGCAAAAATATCATTTGGGTATTTTATAAATTTGGGCATAAATCCCTTGTGCCCAGGGGTATTTTTTTTATTTTTTTTGAGGCCTTAGTATTTCTTGGTGTATTATTTGATGTGGTGGCATTTATATATATGAGAGGGCCAGGTTCCTTTTTATTTTTTTCTCTCCCTGGTATTTGAGGCCCAGTTCCTCGAGGGCCCAAGTCCCTCGCCAGCTGCCCGCTCGTCCACGTCGTCTTCCTCCCTCGACGTCAGGCTGTACGAACCTCGCTCCACCTCCCGATCGCCTCCCCCCAATCCAGTGGCTCAAGCTCGCCTCCCGAGACGATATAAGGAGCCCAGGTCCTCCTCCTCCGCCCTAGGGTTCCCTCTCCTTCTCCCCAGCGCTGCCACCTTCCCCCTTCTCTCTTTCTTCCCCTGGTAAGCCTCTGTAGAAGTTAGCAGAGAGAGAGAGAGTGCAGCGCCGCCACCGTCAACCTCGTCGTTCCCGTCGTCTCCGGCACCGGTGGCCATGTCCAGGGGCTTGGGGTGGTTCCCTGCGCTCCATTCCCGCCATCGCTGAGGTCGAGGAGCGACTTCAACAACGGCCAGGACCTCGTCATCGCCTCGGTCCAGGGGTTCTTCTTCCTCTTCTTCAGTAGCAGCAGCAGTTCGCTCCTCCCTCTCCGTCGTCTCGTCGCCGTGGGGTTCCCTCCTTCCTTCCCCAAGGTGAGGTGCCTTCCCCCCTTCCTTCTTCCTCCTCGGTTCTGTCTTGGAGCCGCCGTGGTGGTGCACCGTGCTTCTCTGGCAGGCAGCCGGTAGCAGGTGCAGGTGGTGTTCCTAGCGGTAGATCAGCAGTAGGTCGTGTAGGGTTGTGGTGATTTCAGTGTCGCAGGTAGCATGGCTCCCTCCCCGTGTAGCTGTAGGCCAGTAGCAGCGTGCAACCACGACAGGTGTAGGTCCGGCCGGCGAGTTGAGTTGTCAGGCGTCCCTGTCCCGTGCAGTGCAGTGGAGTTCGACGTGTGTTGTGCCTTGTCGTGCTCGCGAAGTAGCTAGGTAGAGAGAGCAAGCGCTGAGCAGCAGCAGGCAGTGGCGTAGAGCAGGTGTTCGGGTTGCTTCAGTGACGCAGCAGAGAGCCCCGGCGTCTTCTCTGTCGCCGGCGAGCAGCAGTTTTCGCGCAGCGCATGGCAAGTCGGTTGGGAGCGTAGCTTACCTGTTCCAGTTTCTCCCCTCTGTCGGACGTCGTAGCTTAGCGCACTTGCAAGTACGTGGGTTTGTCCTCCTGAGATCCAGGGTTCGAGTCCCAGCAGCGCAAGCCCCCTTTTTCTAAATTTTTTTCCTTTGTTTGCACCGCATCTCAGTAACTGCAGTTAGCAGCCATACCAGGCAATCCCCTCTGTTCTGTCTAAAGATTGGCAAGCAGCAGGGTGGATTCGGCCTTGGGGTTTATCCAGGGGGTCCTGGGATCGAACCCCCCTTCCCCATTTTTTTTATTACATTCCTTTGGTTTGCTCCTATTTTATCTCCTGTTTTAGGTGGGCTTGCTCTATAGCAAGTGAGCTAGGTGTTTTGGCTTAGCAGTAGTGTTCTTGTCCTTAATGCTTTAACTAGTATAGGAAAGCATGCATGTATTTAGGGAGCAGTTATGTTGAGTGTGTGTAAGTAGCAAGGGGATGTGTGTCTAGATGAGAGGTGTAGAGATTTGCGAGGTAGTGTATGTGCATGTGTGTGTTCATTGGAGTGGTGTATGTGTATTCTCATGGGGTTGGCCACATGTGAGTGTGTGGTATAGTGATGCTCTTAGTAGATGATCCTAGGAGCATATTAGATAGAGTAGATATAGCATGTGTAGATTCTTCTTTGTAGTAGGTTATAGTAATTGTTGACTGCAATAGGTTGTGTGTGTGGGGGTAGTGTGATGAAATGTGTGTGTGTGTGGACCTTCCCACCTTTGCAAGTGGTGCACCTCCTCATGTTTAATATGAGAGAGAGCATGTTGTGTGTGTGGGGTTGGCTTGTGTTTTGATTGCTGTAAAAAAAGCTTCAGAACAGAAACAGAAACTCAGGTGCAGGAATTTTCACTAAGTCCCTGAGATCTGATGGTTTTGGAAAAGTTTGTGGCCTTGTATCTTCTAGAGTTTAATTCCTTTTTCTGTGATTCTTGCTGGGGCTTGTAGTGTTCTTTGTTGGCAACAGCCACATACATTATTTGTCATGTTTGAAGACCTGTAGCTATGTTGCATGTTGCTCCCAAACAGCTAAGATGCAGAAACTGGCAGATTATGTAGTTTTGCCATTGTGTTCAATGTTTGAGCTTAATTGATGTTGTTGTGTTCTACCTTGCTCCATTTCATTCATGTTGGGTTATTACATGTCTTGGCTACCTGGGAATACCAGATTTGTGCCAAATGTGTGTGTGGTGTTGAATCTTTCACGTAGAGCTTCTTATCTTGTTTCGTTGATTCCCGTTGATCCGTAGCTCCGTTTGCAATGTTCCTTATATGGTTTTGCACCATTTTTACGAGCTGCATCTGTTCATGTCATTCTCATACCTGTCAAAATAGCTTAGTGCACAGTTCTGTCCAGAAACTTGTTGTAGTTCATTTTGCTTGTGCTAGTGATAGAAATAGTGGTGCATGCTCAACTTTCATCTCATGCATCACGTGATTGTTGCATTTTGTGGTGTTGCTGTTCATTGGCTGTTATTCTTATGTTGGGTAGCACCGGGAGTGGAGAACGAATACGTGGAGTCAGGAGAGTACGTGCAGAACGATCCAGAACCATTCCAAGCTGAGGATATCACAGGCAAGATGATATGACCTTGATTCCATCTCTAGACTTGTTATGTTAGTTTTTGATTCCATGTCATATTGCTCGCTGCCTACCACTAAAAATATATTGCCTCTTCATATGACACGAGCCTAAACACCGTACTCTTTCCTAGCAAACTTGTATGGCTAGGTAGGCTTGCTAAGCTAGTAATGTTAGCATTGTTAGTTGCAGGTGTTTTGAACTCATGTGAGGACATGAGCTTGATACCATTATATTAAATTCTGTTATTTAATTAATGTACCTATATACTTGGTAAATGACGGGAGGCCTAGCCTTTTGCCGGGTGTCTTGTTCCGTCTTTGCCGCCTTTAGTTACCGGTTACCAGTGTTTGATTCCATAATGATCGCTCCTAACACGTTCGGGGTTGTTATGGGGACCCCCTTGATAAATCGCGTAGTGTTAAGGCTTGTCCGGCAGGACCCAACTTTGGTGTTAATTGCTAATCACTTAATAATAATCTGCATAGGGAGTAGCTACCCCGAGGTTTCTTAATCAACAACCCGGGCCAGTGCTCCTCATGAGTGTTGGTCCAAACTGGTCTGCCTGCGGGGCCACCACAAGGAAACTTGAGGTTTGGTACCTGTAGCTAGTTCCATCCGACATGTCCTGAGGCTGAGATACGCGGCTCTTATCGGGGTCGTCGACACGTCGGGAGGTCCTGGTAGCCTTGTCTTACCTTAGCGGTATATCTTGCGTATAGGAATCCCAGTGAAGCTTTGGTTTCATCCAGAGTTGAGGTTTTTCTCTAAGGAATCCGACGAGATCACGAGATTCGTGATAGAGGATGCCTTTGCGGCCTGTGTTCGTTTGTGATGGACTAGTTGGAGCACCCCTGCAGGGTTTAATCTTTCGGAAAGCCGTGCCCGCGGTTATGTGGCAACTTGGAATATTTTGTTAACATCCGGTATTAGAGAACTTAAACATAAACTTGTAAAAGATGCCAACTGTGTGCGTAACCGTGACTGTCCCTTCGAAGATCTCTCTTCGATCGGGAACACGGTGGGGTTATGAATGACGTAAGTAGGTGTTCAGGATCACTTTCTGATCAAGTAATCCCGACCGTTAGTGTATACCACATTCCATCCTCTTTTGCGTAAGTTAGCCACTTATTCTATCTTAGGATGCAGCAGCCTGAAACACTTCACCCCTTCCTTACCCAATGACATGACTAGTTCTGGCACCAAGGTCTTAGATTGCTGAGTCCCCGTGGCTCACGGATTCCTCCGAAATTCCCAGCAGGTACAGGTACCCCAGAGGCAGATGATCCCGACGGCACCCAGCTGGCGTGGCAGTACGACGAGGAGACAGATCGCCTTTACGTGAACTATCCAGAGGACTGAGCCGTGGTCGTGATCGTGGGCCTGCAGCGGGTAGCATAGCATTTTCCTTGTTTTGTAGTCCGTACCGGAACTACCTTGTTTGTATCTGCGCTGTACTCTGTATTATTAATAAGAAGACAGTTGAATCCCAAATTGTTTACTTGTAATTATTATTTTGTGCTATGTTTACTTGCTTGCGAAACGCTTAGATGCGCTTCTTTCCTATTCGGGGGCCTCGACCCCCAGATCGGAAAGGACCGCATCTTGGTCATTACAAGTCTCCCGTCAACGTGCCAATTTCTAGCGCCGTTGCTGGGTAGTATCAAGTCAAGAATAGTGTCCCTTCAACGTGCCAATTTCTGGCGCCGTTGCCGGGGAGCATCAAGTCAAGAATAGTCTCCCTTCAATGTGTCAATTTCTGGCACCGATGATTATTCTAAGTGAAGCTTATCCAAGTAACTGTCGCAAACTCATCTCTTGCATTTACTTTTTTTGCCTTTTGCCCCTCGTTTTCCTCTCCCCCACTTCTGTAAAAAGCAATTTACAAAAATATTTGCCTTTTTCGTTCGCCCTTTCTTTCGCTAGCTTTCTGTTTGCTTGTGTTGCCATGTGCCTTCAATATTCCTGCATCTTCGCTTGCTGAAAATCTATTGATATGGATCCTCATCCACTTGCTAATCTCTTTAAGAGATCCAATTTTGTTGAACCAATTGCTAGTGAGTTGAGTGCACTTGACTATCTTTATGAAGTTTTGCTTGAGATGCGTGATTCTGAAAATTGTGATGAAGAAATTTATGAAGTGATTCATGAGGGCTCCTTGAATGAAAAGCATGATTGCAATGGTTTCACTATGAATTCTATTAATGTCAATCATGCTAAAAATATGCAAAACCCTAAGCTTGGGGATGCTAGTTTTGCTATGTCCACTACTTGTTGCAATGATCATGAGTGGGGTGATGATTTTTCTTATGATCTTTAAAATTTGTTCAAGCCTCATGATGAACACGATATTTGCAATAATATTGAAAGTGGGTTTGCAGAAGTCATGACTTTAGTTGATGATAATCCCACTATTTTTGAAGAGCGTCAACTTTGCATGCATGTGGATCATGAAAATAATATCCTATGTGATTGTTATATTGTTTAATTTGAATATGATCCCACATGTAACTATTATGAGAGAGGAAAATATTGTGGTAGAAACTTTCATGTCACTAAATCACTTCTCGTTATGTTGAGATTGATATTGTCTCTTTCTTCTTCCTTGCATATGGTAGTTATTGCTTGTCTTGATAATTTGTTTCCCTATAAAATGCCTATGCATAGGAAGTATGTTAGACTTAGATATGTTTGTCACATGTTTCATGATGCTCTCTTCGTGTCCGATTGCTATCTTTTATGTGAGCATCATTGAATTATCAATGCCTAGCTAAAAGGCTTTAAAGAAGAATGCTTGTTGGGAGGCAACACAATGAATAAATTTATTTTTGCTTTTTAACTTCTGTTTTGTTGAGTACACCCCATCATAATTCTGTTATGATTGTGTTTTTTATGTTTCTTTTAGTGTTTGTGCCAAGTAGAACCTTTAAGATTAGTTTTGGTGATGGTTGTTTGATCTTGCTGAAAAAGACAGAAACTTTGCGCTCATGAAATTATTTTTAGTTCCTATCCAGAAAGAGATTTTGAGTTTATTCTTTTTGTTTCTGATTGATATGCCAATTTCCATAATTGTCGTAATTTTTCAGAATTTTTGAGATACCAGAAGTATACGAAGTATACAGATTCCTACAGACTGGTCTGTTTTTGACAGATTCTGTTTTTGTTGTGTTGATTGCTTATTTTGATGAAACTACAGATAGTATCGGGGGGGTACTAGCTATGGAAAAGTGAGAATACAGTAATTTAATGCTAATATAAATATAAATCAAGTTTTCTACAACACCTAAAGAGGTGGTGGTTTGTTTTCTTGTGCTAATGATATCACGAGTTTCTGTTTAAGTTTTGTGTTGTGAAGTTTTCAAGTTATGGGTGATATTCTCATGGACAATGGGATAAATAGTGGAAAGATCTCAAGCTTGGGGATGCCCAAGGCATCCCAAGCCAAATTCAAGGACACCAAAAAGCCTAAGCTTGGGGATGCCTCGGGAAGGCATCCCCTCTTTCGTCTTCAATCCTTCGGTAACGTTACTTGGAGCTATATTTTTATTCACCACATGATATGTGTTTTGCTTGGAGCGTCGTGTATTATAGGAGTCTTTTCTTTTTTGTTGTGTCACAATCATCCTTGCTGCACACCTTTTGATGGAGACATGCACTCATCGTGATTTTTCTAGAATACTCTTTGAGCTTCACTTATATCTTTTGAGTTAGGCGATTTTGCTCGCATGTGCTTCACTTATATCTTTTGAGGTAGATAAATTTGCTCTAGTGCTTAACTTAGATCTTTTTATAGCACGGCGGTGTCATACTTTGGAGAAATAGAAACTCTCAATCTTCACTTATATCTTTTTGAGAGTGCTCTCTCTGAGTAACTTGGTAGTTGGCGTGTGCCATGAAAGAGTCCTAAAGATGATAGGCATCCAAAGAGGATATAATACAAACTTCCATATTCATGTGCATTGATTAGTAAAGAGAAGTTTGATTCCTCTCAATTAGTTTTTAGACATGGATTTGGTGATATTAGAGTCATGTTAGTAGGGTGTTGTGAATCTAGAAATACTTGTGTTGAGGTTAGCGATTCCCGTAGCATGCACGTATGGTGAACCGCTATGTTAGGAAGTCGGAGCATAATTGATTTATTGATTGTCATCCTTTGTGTTGCGGTCGGGATCGCGCCATGGTTAACACTTGCCAACCCTTCCCCTAGGAGTATGCGTTTAGCACTTTGTTTCGATTACTAATAAAACTTTCGCAATAAGTATATGAGTTCTTCATGACTAATGTGAGTCCATGGTATAGATGCACTTTCACCTTCCACCATTGCTTGCTTCTTTAGTGCCGCGCAACTTTCACCGGTGCACAAACCGACCATATACCTTCCTCAAAACAGCCACCATACCTACCTATTATGGCCTTTTCATAGCCATTCCGAGATATATTGCCATGCAACTCCCACTGTTCCATCTCATGACTGGTGCCGTCACTTTCATATTGCCATTGCATGATCGTAAGATAGCTAGCGAGATGTTTCAACGTCATACGCTAAGGTAGATCGTTGCACATCCCGGTACACTGCCGGAGGCATTTCCTACAGAGTCATCACTGCTCTAAGTATTGAGTTGTGAGTAAATAAAAGTTTGATGATCATCACTATTAGAGCATTGTCCCATGTGAGGAAATAAAAAAAGGCCAAAGATGCCCACCAAATAAAATAAAATAAATGAAAAGAGGCCAAAGAGCCCAAACAAAAAAAATGAAAAAAAGGGAGAGAAAAAGAGAGAAGGGACAATGCTACTATCTTTTTCGACACTTGTGCTTCAAAATACCACCATGTATTTCATGATTGAGAGTCTCTTGTTTTGACACTTCCATATACTAGTGGGAATTTTCATTATATAACTTGGCTTGTATATTCCGATGATGGGATTCCTCAAAATTGCCCTAGGTCTTCTTAAGCAAGCAAGTTGGGTGCACACCCACTAGTTCTCCTTTTGAGCTTTCACACACTTATAGCTCTCTGCATCCATTGCATGGTAATCCCTACTCATTCACATTGATATTTATCGATGGGCATCTCCATAGCCCGTTGATACGCCTAGTCGATTTGACCATCTCCTTCTTTTTGTCTCACAACATCAACCACACTCTATTCCACCTATAGTGCTATATCCATGGCTCACGCTCATGTATTGCGTGAGAGTTGAAAAAGTTTGTGAAAGTAAGAGTGCGAAAACAATTACTTGGCCAATACTGGGGTTGTGCATGATTTAAATTCATTGTGTGGGGATGATGGAGCATAGCCAGACTATATGATTTTGTAGGGATAACTTTCTTTGGCCTTGTTATTTCAAAAGTTCATGATTATTTTGCTAGTATGCTTGCAGAATTATTGTTTTCATGTCAAAAGAAAACTATTGATTTGAATCTTACGGATCTGAGCATTCATGTCACAAGAAAGAAGTTACAAAGGACAAATATGTTAGGTAGCATTCCACACCAAAAATTCAGTCTTTATCACTTCCCTACTCGAGGTCGAGCAGGAGTTAAGCTTGTGGATGCTTGATACGTCTCCAACGTATCTGTAATTTTTTATCGTTCCATGCTATTATCTTGTCAACTTTGGATGTTTTGTTTGCATGATGATGCTATTTTATATCTTTTTTGGGACTAACCTATTAACTCAGTGCCAAGTGCTAGTTCTTGTTTTTTCTGTGTTTTTGACCCTTTTCATAGAAGAATATCAAACGGAGTCCAAACTGAATAAAACCTTTGGAAAGATTTTTCCGTAACAGAAGATACGCAGGAAACTTGGGAACCAAGGCAAAGGACTCCGGGGGAGGCCACAAGCCCCCTAGCCGCGACCTGGGGGGGAGCGGCGCCTACCAGGCTTGTGGGCCCCCCGTGGCTCCTTTTCCCTACTTCTTCCGCCACCGCAAGCTTCTGTCTCCGCAAGATCCCATCTAGGGCACGTTCTGGTGCCCTGCCGGAGGGGGGATTCGGACACGGAGGGCTTCTTCATCAACACCATTGCCTCTCCGATGATGCGTGAGTAGTTCACCACAAACCTTCGGGTCCATAGCTAGTAGCTAGATGGCTTCTTCTCTCTCTTGGATCTTCAATACAAAGTTCTCCATGATCTTCATGGAGATCTATCCGATGTAACCTTCTTTTGCGGTGTGTTTGTCGAGATCCGATGAATTGTGGATTTATTATTAGATTATCTATGAATGTTATTTCAGTTTCCTTTAATCTCTTATATGCATGATTTCGTATCCTTGTAATTCTATTTGAGTTGTGGGTTTTGTTTGGCCAACTCGATCTATAATTCTTGGAATGGGAGAAGTGCTTGGTTTCGGGTTCACACCGTGTGGTGTCCTCACCCAGTGACAGAAGGGGTAGCTAGGCACGCATGGTGTTGTTGCCATCAAGGGTAAAAAGATGGGGTTTATATCTATTGCATGAATTTATCCCTCTACATCATGTCATCTTGCTTAAGGCGTTACTCTGTTCTTTATGAACTCAATACACTAGATGCATGCTGGATAGCGGTCGATGTGTGGAGGAATAGTAGTAGCTGCAGACAGTATCGGTCTACTTGTCTCAGACGTGATGCCTATATGTATGATCATTGCCTTAGATATCATCATGACTTTGCGCGGTTCTATCAATTGCTCGACAGTAATTCGTTCACCCACGAGAAAAGCCTCTAGTGAATACTATGGCTCCCGGGTCTACTTCACATCATATTTTCAGCTCTACACTTTTACTTTGTTGCACTTTCCACCTTGACATCTCACCTTGCAATTAATCGTGAAGGGATTGACAATCCCTTTATAGCGTTGGGTGCAAGTTTGTTTGATTTTGCGCAGGTACTTTGGAGACATTTCTTGATACTCCTACTGGATTGATACCTTGGTTCTCAAACTGAGGGAAATACTTACTGCTACTGTGTTGCATCACCCTTTCCTCTTCAAGGGAAAAACCAACGCAAGCTTAAGAGGTATCACCCACCTACTGAAATTGTGCCTTTTAAAATACCAACTGGTACCATTGATTATGTTTTGGCTAATCGATATGCAGGAGATAGACATCCAGGTGACAACTTGCTATATCTTTCACAACTATGCTCCTTATTTAAGCTTGCAGTTATATCGATGGATTTTGTTAAGAGAAAGCTATTCTCTCTGTCATTAAAAGATAAAGCTTTGGATTGGTATAGGCTTCTCGATGACTCTCATTTACTAAATTGGCAAGATCTTATGCCTCTCTTTTATGCAAAGTTTTATCCTCTTCATGAAATACATCGAGACAGGAATTATATTTGTAACTTTTGGTCTCGTAACGGAGAAAGCATCAGTCAAGCTTGGGGGATATTGAAGTCCTTAATGCTCAAATGTCCCAATCATGCATGAGCTCTCCAAAGAAAATATTCTCACAAACTTTTATGCAAGGCTTTCTCGTCAAGATATGGAGATGCTTGATGCTTCCTCTAGTGGGGCATTCTCCAGCAAAGGCACTGAAGCTAAGTGGGATCTTATTGAAAGGATCCAGAAGAACACTGAAGATTGGGAGATTTATAAAGGTATTGAACCCGTTATAAATTATGAGCGTGATTACATTGAGAGCTATGTGAAAACTGATTACTTCAATACATTTTGTGCTAAGATTGGTCTTGATTCCCAGCTTCTAATTGATTTTTATAAACACCGTGCTTCTCATATTAACTCTTCTGAGAAGATGGAGGATCAACACCATAAACCTTTTAAGGAATTACCTGTTGATATTAATGTTGTTGACCCTATCTTGGGTGCAGTTGAATATGAAAAGCCCCCTTTTCCCGCAACGATGAGGGAGCATTCTTTTGTCACATGCATCCTGAATAAAAGTTAAAGAACGACTGATGAACACGAGGACCTGATTAAAGTCGATCCCCAAGTTGCATTAGTCAAGGATCTTGTTACTCGTAATATTGAGGATTCCAATATAAATTTTTGTGTTGTTTCCACTAACCTTGTTGCAGCCAAGAATAAAGGCCCAATTTCAGGTACTCCAGTTGTATCTGTTAAAATTGGAGATCATAATTATGACGGGGTTTGTGATTTGGGATCCAGCTCTAGTGCTATTCCTTTTTCACTTTATCAAGAGATCATGAATGAGATTCTACCATGTGAAATTGAAGTAGTTGATTTTACTATTCATCTTGCAAACATAGAAACTATCTCTCCTATTGGTATTGTGCGAGATGTTGAAGTTCTATGTGGAAAGGTAAAATATCATACCGACTTTCTAGTACTTGGTTCAGTACAAGATAGTTCTTTCCCTATTATCTTTGGTAGGCCTTTTCTCAAAACTTGTGGAGCTATTACAGATTGCAGGCAAGTAAAAGTACCTGTTGAATTTAATGGCGAGCCATATGAATTTACCTTTTCTAAATTATCGAATCAAAGTCGTGGTAGTGATCTACCTAGTAATGATAAAATTATTGAAGAGATTGCTTCTATTGCTATTCCTCCTAACGATCCTTTGCAGCAATTTATGGAGAACCACGAGAATGATATGCATATGCATGAAAGGAATGAGCTAGATGACATATTCTTGACACAACCTGCTATCCCGAAGCACAACCTTACGGTTGATCCTTTGGGAATTTTGTCGAAACCAAAAGAAGACCCGGTGTTTGATCTTAAACCTCTTCCCAGTACGCTTAAGTATGCTTATTTAGATGAAAAGAAAGTATATCCTATTATTATCAATTCTAACCCTTCAGGATATGAAGAATAACAATTATTGGAAGTCCTTCGTAAACACCGAGGCGCTATTGGTTATACCCTTGATGATCTTAAGGGGATTAGTCCATCTATTTGTCAGCATACTATCAATCTTGAGCCTGATGCTAAACCGGTTGTTGATCATCAACGACGGTTAAACCCGAAGATGAAAGATGTTGTGAGGACCGAAATCCTCAAGCTTCTAGCTGCATGTATTATCTACCCTATAGCTGATAGTAAGTAGGTAAGTCCAGTATATTGTGTTCCCAAGAAAGGAGGTACGACTGTGGTTCCTAATGATAAGAATGAACTAATACCTCAAAGAATTATTATTGGATATAGAATGTGTATTGATTACAGAAAGCTGAACAAGGGAACCAGGAAGGACCACTACCCGCTGTCGTTCATCGACCAAATGGTTGAAAGGTTATCCAAAAACACTCACTTTTGCTATCTTGATGGGTACTCTAGCTTCTCTCGAATTCATGTTTACACTGCCGATCAAGAGAAGACCACTTTTACTTGTCCCTTTGGTACTTATGCTTATAGATGTATGCCTTTTTATTTATGCAATGCTCCTGCTACTTTTCAAAGGTGTACGTCCGCTATCTTTCATGGTTTTTGTAAGGAGATTGTGGAGGTCTTCATGGACAATTTCTCTGTCTATGGAACCTCTTTTGACCATTGTCTCCACAACCTTAATAAAGTTTTTCAGAGATGTGAGGAGACGAACATGGTACTCAACTCGAAGAAGTGCCACTTTATTGTCAATGAGGGAATTGTTCTTGGCCACAAGATTTTTGAAAAAGGAATCAAGGTGAACACGACAAAGGTTGAAGCAATAGAGAGAATGAATTATCCAAAAGACATCAGAGGTATTCGTAGTTTCCTCGGTCTTGCTGGTTTCTATAGGAGATTTATTAAAGACTTTTCTAAAACTTCGAAACCCCTTACTAATCTTCTTCATAAGGATATTCCTTTTGTGTTTGATGAAGATTGTAAGGAAGCTTTCGAAGTTCTAAAGAAAGCCTTGATAACCGCCCCTATAGTCCAACCACCTGATTGGAATTTGCCTTTTGAAATCATGTGTGATGCTAGTGATTTTGCTGTTGGAGCTGTGTTAGGACCAAGGGTTGATAAGAAATTGAATGTTATCCATTATCCTAGCAAAACCCTTGATAGTGCTCAAAAGAATTACACTACTACTGAGAAAGAATTTTTAGCGGTAGTGTTTGCTTGTGATAAGTTTGGGCCTTACATTGTTGATTCTAAAGTCATCATTCATATTGATCATGCTGTTATTAAGTACTCCCTCTGTTTCTTTTTAGTCTGCATATAAGGTTTGGTCAAAGTCAATCTTTGCAAAGTTTGACTAACTTTATACTAAAAAATACCAACATTCACAACATGAAATTAATATTATCAGATGCATCACGAGATGTATTTTCATACTATATAATTTTACTATAGTAGATATTTATAGTTTTTGATATAAATTTGGTCAAAATTTATGTTGTTTGACTTTGACCAAATCTTATACGCGGAGTAGAAAGAAACAGAGGGAGTATCTTATGGAAAAGAAGGATGCCAAACCAAGGCTTATCCGATGGGTCCTTCTTCTTCAAGAATTTGATTTGCAGATTGTTCATAGGAAAGGAGCAGACAACCCTGTAGCAGACAACCTTTCCAGGATGGAGGACATACCACACGATCCTATTCCAGTCAACGATAGTTTTCGTGATGAACAGTTGGCTGTTTTATAGGTGAAATCCAATTCAGATCCATGGTATGCAGATTGTGCTAACTTTATTCTTGCAAAGTTTTTGCCTCGAGGTTTAACATTCCAGCAGCAAAAGAAGTTCTTCCACGACTTGAGGTATTACTTTTGGGATGACCCACGTCTTTTTAGAGAAGGTGCGGATAGAATTGTGAGGAGATGCATACCGGAGCATGAGCAGAAGGATATCTTGAGACAATGCCATAGCAGTCCTTATGGAGGACATTATGCCGGTGAGAGGACCACACACAAGGTTGTCCAATCAGGTTTTTATTGGCCTACTCTCTTTTAAAATGCTAGAAATTACGTTTTATCCTGTGATAAGTGCCAGAGAGTTGGTACTATTAGTAGGAGGAATGAGATGCCTATGAATTATGCGCTAGTCATTGAGCCTTTTGTTTGTTGGGGTTTTGATTTTACGGGTCCTTTCTCTCCTTCACACAAGTACACTAACATCTTAGTAGTTGTAGACTATGTGACCAAGTGGGTTGAAGCAATCCCCACCGAAAGTGCTGATCACAAGACATCTTTGAAAATGCTCAAGGATGTAATCTTCCCTAGGTTTGGTGTAGCTAGGTACCTCATGACCGACGGAGGATCACATTTTACACACGTTGCTTTTAGAAAAGCTCTAGCCAAATATGATGTTAATCATAGAATTGCTTCACCTTACCACCCTCAAACAAGTGGGCAAGTTGAGCTCACAAATAGAGAAATCAAGTTGATCTTGCAAAAGACAGTGTACAGTTCTAGAAAGGACTGGTCCAATAAGTTAGGAGATGCCTTGTGGGCGTATAGAACTGCTTACAAATATCCCATGGGGATGTCTCCGTATAAGATGGTTTATGGCAAGGTATGCCATCTACCTCTAGAGTTAGAGCACAAAGCTTTCTGGTCTGTTAGAGAGCTTAATGTTGATCCAAAGCTTGCTGGTGAAAAGCGTCTCATGAACTTGACTTCTCTAGATGAGTGGAGAAGTGAAGCTTACGAGAGTGCTAAAATGTTCAAAGAAAAGGTAAAGAAGTGGCATGACAAGAGAATTTTGAAATGTGAATTTAATGTTGGTGACAAAGTTTTGTTGTATAGATATCGTTTCAGGTTTTCTCCACGTAAATTACTTTCCAAGTGGAAAGGACCGTACTATATCGAAGAAGTCTACCGCTCCGGTGCAATCCAGATTAATAATTTTGAAGGCACAAAACCACATGTTGTGAATGGGTAAAGACTCAAACATTACATGGCCGGAGACCCCATCAATGTAGAGGTGGATGTGATATAGGTAGCCACTCACGAAGAACATACTACAACACTGTATCACACACCGGCAGAAGCAGAATAAGAAAAGGTATAAAATACGGTAAGGAAACTTCGCGAACATCAATAAAAGTTCCGTATTATGTGTTTTTGCAAAATTGGGAAAATTCTGAGCCGAAGCAGAGCCGGAGAGGAGCTCTAGGTCACCCAGGCGACTCGCTAGCGCGAGCTAGCCCCTGGCCGCGCCAGGAGGCCGCCTGGACCACCCGGAGTGAAGGGTTTTATAGTCAGAGAATTCCTTCGTATTCCCACAGACAGTACATGGACAATGCATAAAACCATTCTGCTTGTTTGCCTCAGCCACTTCGAGAAAATTATGCACGCCCTTAATATACTCGGAGGTGCGTCGGTCACCGTACATCCATCGCCGGTTCATCTGCGTGCGTTATATAATAAAGTGTATTAAAAACCATTACAACATATCATGAATAGAGAAGTTAGCAAATTAATAGAAATTTATCGTCACATTAAAGCCAAAGTACAGTAGTGAGAAAAATAAATACATAACGTTCTTACATAGTTCTCATTATTGAAAAGCATATAGCTCTCTAGAGCATCTAATTAGAACATACATTGAAACTATAAAATTTAAATGCAACAACAAATGCGATCATTAGCGCAACTAAGGTACAAATTGATCCAACGGCATAACGATACCAAGACTCCGTATGAATGGCATATTTACTAATCTCTCTAATCTTCAAGCGCATTGCATTCATCTTGATCTTGTGATCGTCACGCACATCGACAACATCCAACTCCAATATCATGTTCTCCTCTTCAACTCTTTGTAATTTTTCTTTCAAGTAACGGTTTTCTTTTTCAACCAAATTTAACTTCTCAACAAGAATATGTATGTCGATTCGAAGTTCCGGTTCACATACCTCCTAGATTAAAAAACCTATGTCACATTGGTCGGCATAATTTTCATAAACACTAAATAAAACAAATAGTTATAACAGATAATATATACCACACCCGGATCATAGACAGGACGAGGACCGACGAAGGCGGATACCAAAACCATGGCACTATATAATAACAAACAATAATAGAAGTAAGAAAATTACACAAGTATCTATCTAAATCATAAAAGTAAGAACTTTTTTATTTTAGTAAGTAGATAAGAAGAAGAGACTAACCACGGTGGTGCCGACGCCGAGATGGGCACGGGGATCGACGACAGTGAGGACGGGGACGGGACACGGACGGACCACCAAAGCTACACAAAACTTGAGGAAAATGGAGCTTGGACAAGGAGCTTCCAGAGGAGAAAGCTTAACTGTGGCTTGGGCATTTCATCGAACACCTCAAATGAATAGGAGGTTAGCTAGAGCACCACAAAGCTCTCCCACGACCGGCCAAAAAAATAGAGCAGTGCACTCCTCTGCTCGCGGGCAGGGGGCATATATAGGCCAAGCATTGGTCCCGGTTTGTGGACGGAACCGAGATTAAAGTTCAACATAGGGTCCCGGTTCTAGCCAAAAACCGGGAATAATGGTGGTGAGCCAGGAGCAAGGCACATTGGTCCCGGTTCGTGTCTGGAACCGGGACCAAAGGGGCCAGACGAACCGCGACCAATGGCCCACAAGGCCCGGCCGGCGCCCTAGCCACACGAACCGGGATCGATGCCCCCATGGGTCCCGGTTCGTAAGTGAACCGGGACTAATGGGATTTCATCAAGTGGACCAAAGCCCTCTTTTCTACTAGTGTGAGGTACCCGGGTCGATTTTTGATGCTCCATGAAACCTGTGCACGGCTACCGTGATGTCGCTAAAACTTGTTGTTTTCGTCGTTTCGGGCTAGTTTTGTGGGGTATAACGCACTATTTTGAGGGTCCCGGGTCGATTTTTGATGCTTCCTGAACCCTATGCATGAGAATCGAGACGTCGCAAAAACTCATTGTTTTCGTCATGTCGGGCTAGTTTCATGGGCAATAACGCACAATTTTGAGGCTCCCAGGTCGATCTTTTATGCTCCTTGAACCCTCTACATGGCTATCGAGATGTCGCAAAAACTCGTTGTTTTCGTTGTTTCGGAACAGTTCGTGGGCTATAACGCACGACTTTTAGCGTCATGTGTCAACTTTTGATGCTCCATGAACCTGTGCATGACAATTGAGATGTCACAAGAACTCATTTTTTTCGTTGTTTCGGGCTAGTTTCGTGGGCTATAACCCACTATTTTTAGTGTCCCAGGTCGATTTTTGATGCTCCATGAAAACCTATGCACAACTACCGAGACGTCGCAAAAACTCGATGGTTTCGTCGTTTCGGGCCAGTTTTGTGGGCTATAGCGCACTATTTTGAGGGTCCCGGTTCGATATTTTAGGCTCCATGAACTGTGTGCACGACTATTCAGACATCACAAAACTCGTTGTTTTCGTCGTTTCGTGCCAGTTTCGTGGGCTATAGCGCAGTGTTTAGAGGGTCCGAGGTCGATTTTTAATGCTCCATGAAATCTGTGCATGGCGATCGAGATGTCGCAAAAACCCGTTGTTTTCATTGTTTGGGCCTAGTTTCGTGGGTTGTGCGCTATTTTGTGGCTCCCGTGTCGATTTTTATGATCCATGAACGCTATGCACGACTATCGAGACATCACAAAAACTCGTTGTTTTCGTCGTTTCGGGCTAGTTTCATGGGCTCCTGGGTCGATTTTTATGCTCCATGAACCCTGTGCACGGTTATCGAGAGGTAGCAAAACTTGTTGTTTTCATCGTTTCGGGCAAGTTTCGAGGGTCCCATGTCAATTTTTGATGCTCCATGAAACCTATGCACGGCCATCGAGACATCACAAAAACTCAATGTCTTCATCGTTTCGGGCCAGTTTTGTAGGCTATAACGCACTATTCTCAGGGTCCCTGGTCGATTTTTGATGCTTCATGAAACTTATGCACGACTATCGAGACATTGCAAAGACTCTTTGTTTTCGTCATTTCGGGCCTCTTTCGTGGGCTATAGCGCACTGTTTTGAAGGTCCCAGGTTGATTTTGTATGCTCCATGAACCCTGGGCACGTCTATCGTGACGTCGCAAAAACTCGTTGTTTTCGTCATTTCATTGGCTATAACACACTATTTTGAGTGTCCTCGGTCGATTTTTGATGAAACCTGCGCACGACTATCGAGACGTCGCAAAAACTTGTTGTTTTCGTCGTTTTGGGCTAGTTTTGCGGGCTATAACGCACTGTTTTGAGGCTCACGGTTCGATTTTATGCTCCATGAACCCTCTACATGGCTATCGAGACATCGCAAAAACTCATTGTTTTCGTCGTTTCGGGCAAGTATCGTGGGCTATAACGCACTGTTTTGAGGGTCCCAGGTCGATTTTTGATGCTCCATGAAACGTGTGCACGGCTATTGAGAGGTCGTAAAAACACATTGTTTTCATTGTTCCGGGCCAGTTTAGCGCAGTGTTTTGGGTGTCACTAGTCAATTTTAGGCTCCATCAACCCTGTGCACTGCTATCGAGATGACGCAAAAATTTGTTGTTTTCGTCGTTTTGGGCCAGTTTCGTGGTCTATTGCGCGCTATTTTGGGGGTTCCGAGGTCAATTTTTGATGCTCCATGACGGCTATCGAGACGTCACAAAAACTCATTGTTTTTTTCATTTCGGGCTAGGTTTGTGGGCAACACACTGTTTTGAGGGTCCCTGGTCAATTTTTATTGCTCCATGAAACCTGTGCACGACTATAGAAACGTCGCAAAAACTCGTTGTTTTCGTCGTTTCGGGCCAGTTTCGTGGGCTATAACGCACTGTTTTAAGGGTCTCGAGTCGATTTTTGATGCTCGAAGAAACTTGTGCACGACTATTTAGACGTCGCACAAACTCGTTGTTTTTGTCGTTTCGGGCTAGTTTAGTGGGCTATAACGCACTCTTTTGAGGGTCCCGGGTTGATTTTTTATCCTCCATGAAACCTGTGCATGTCTATCGAGACGTCGCGAAAAATTATTGTTTTCGTCGTTTCGGGCTAGTTTCGTGGGCTATAACGCACTGTTTTGAGGGTCCCACGTAAATATTTTACGCTCCATGAAACCTGTGCACGGCTATCAAGACATCGTAAAAACTCGTTGTTTTTGTCGTTTTGGATCAGTTTCGTGGGTTATAATGCACTATTTCGAGGGGCCCATCTCGATTTTTGATTCTCCATGGAACCTGTGCATGATTATCGAGACAACGCAAAACCACATTGCTTTCGTCATTTCGGGCCAGTTTTTTGCACTATTTTTGGTTCCCGGGTCTATATTTTATGCTCCATGAACCGTGTGCACGGCTATCGAGACGTAAAAAAAATCGTTGTTTTCGTCGTTCCGCGCGTGTTTCGTTGGCTAAAACGCAGTTTTTGAGGGTCCCGGGTCAATTTTTGTTGCTCCATCGAACCTGTGCATGGCTATCGAGATGTTGCAAAAACTCGTTGTTTTTGTCGTTTTGGGCCAGTTTTGTGGGCTATAACGCACTGTTTTAAGGGTCCCGGGTTGATTTTTGATGATCCATGAAACATGTGTGCTGTTATCGGGACATCGCAAAAACTCGTGGTTTTCGTCGTTTCGAGCGAGTTTCGTGCGCTATAACGCACTTCTTTGAGGGTCCCGTGTTGATTTTTGATGCTCAATGAAACCTGTGCACGACTATCGAGATGTCGCAAAAACTCGTTGTTTTCGTCGTTTCGGGCCAGTTTCGTGGGCTACAGCGCACAATTTTGAGGGTCCCAAGTCGATTCTTTATGCTCCATGAACCTTATACACGGCTCTCGAGACATCGCAAAAACTCCTTGTTTTCGTCGTTTCGGGCTAGTTTCGTCAGCTATAACATACTGTTTGGAGGGTCCCCGATCCATTTTTATGCTCCATGAAACATACGCACGACTATCAAGATGTCGCAAAAACACATTGCTTTAGTTATTTCGGGCCAGTTTCATGGGCTCATGTTGATTTTATATGCTACATGAACCGTGTGCACGGGACATCACAAAAACTCGTTGTTTTCGTCGTTTCGGGCCAGTTTTGTGGGCTGTAACGCGTTGTTTTGAGGGTTCCGGGTCGATTTTTGATGCTCCATGAAACATGTCCACGGCTATCAAGACGTCGCCAAAACACATTGCTTTCGTTATTTCGGGCCAGTTTTGTGGGCTATAACACACTGTTTTGGGGGTCACAAGTCAATTTTTAGGCTCCATGAACCCTATGCACGGCTATCGAGACGTCACCAAAACTCGTTGTTTTGTCGTTTTGGGCTAGTTTCGTGGGCTATTGCGCACTATTTCGGAGGTCCGAGGTCAATTTTTGAAGCTCCCAGAAGCCCCTGCATGGCTATTGGGACGTCACAAAAACTCGTTCTTTTCGTCATTTCGGGCTAGTTTTGTGAGCTATACCATACTGTTTTGAGGGTCCCGGGTCAATTTTTGTCGCTCCATGAAACCAGTGCACGGCTATCGAGACATCGCAAAAACTCCTTGTTTTCGTCGTTTCGGGCTAGTTTTGTGGGCTATAACGCACTGTTTTGAGGGTTCGAGATCGATTTTTATGCTCCATGAAACCTGTGCAAAAACACATTGCTTCCCACGTTTTGGGCCAGTTTAGCGCACTCTTTTGAGGGTCCGTGGTCGAGTTTTCATGCTCCATGAAACATGTGCATGGCTATCGAGACGTCGCAAAAACTCATTGTTTCCGTCGTTTTGGGCCAGTTTCGTGGGCTATAACGCACTATTTGGAGGGTCCCGAGTCGATTTTTGATGCTCCATGAACCGTGTGCATGGCTATTGAGACATCGCAAAAACTCGTTGTTTTTGTCGTTTCGGGTCAATTTCATGGGCTATAACGTAGTTTTTGAGGGTCCCAGGTCGATTTTTTATGCTACATGAAACATGTGCACGACTATCAAGACCTCGAAAAAACTCATAGTTTTCGTCGTTTCGGGATAGTTTCGTGGGGCTATAATGCACTATTTTGAAGGTCTCGGGTCGATTTTTTATGCTCCACGAAACTTGTGCATGGCTATTGAGACGTCGCAAAAACTCATTGTTTTCCTCGTTTCGGGCTAGTTTCGTGGGCTATAACGCACTGTTTTGAGGGTCCCGGGACGATTTTTGATGCTCCATGAAACTTGTGCATGGTTATCGAGACGTTGCAAAAACTCGTTTGTTTTGTCGTTTTGCGCCAGTTTCGTGGGCTATAATGCACTGTTTTGAGGAGCCGAGGTCGATTTTTGTTGCTCCATGAAACCTGTGCACGACTATTGAGACGTCGCAAAAACTCCTTGTTTTCGTCATTTCGGGCTAGTTTCATGGGCTATAACGCACTGTTTTGAGGGTCCAAGATCGATTTTAATGCTCCATGAAACGTGCACACGGCTATCGAGATGTCTTAAAAACACATCGCTTTCGTCCTTCCGGGCCAGTTTCGTGGACTATAGCGCACTGCTTTGAGGGTCCCATGTTGATTTGTTATGCTACATGAAGTGTGTGCACGGCTATCGAGACATCATAAAAACTCGATGTTTTTCGTTGTTTCAGGCCAATTTCGTGGGCTATAAAGCAAAAGTCCCTGGTAGATTTTTGATGCTCCATGAAACCTGTGCATGGCTATCGGGACATCGCAAAAACTCGTTGGTGTCGTCATTCCGGGCCAGTTTGTTAGGCTATAGCGCACTCTTTTGAGGTCCTAGGTCGATTTTTCATACTTCATGAAATTTGAGCATGACTATCAAGACATCGCAAAAACCCATTGTTTTCGTTGTTTTGGGGCAGTTTCGTGGGCTACAACACACTATTTTGAGTGTCCTGGGTCGATTTTTGATACTCCGTGAAACTTGTGCATGGCTATCGAGACGTCGCAAAAACTCGTTGTTTTCGTCGTTTTGGGCCAGTTTCGGGGGCTATTACACACTGTTTTGAGGCTCCCAGGTCAATTTTATGCTCCATGAACCATTTACACGACTATCGAGATGTCGCAAAAACTTGTTGTTTTCGTCGTTTCGGGCCAGTTTCGTGGGCGATAACGCACTGTTTTGAGGGTTCGAGGTCGATTTTTGAAGCTCCTTAAAACCTGTGCAGGGCTATCGAGACATTGCAAAAACTCATTGTTTTCTTCGCTTTGGTCAAGTTTCATGGGCTATAGCGCACTGTTTTGGGGGTCACAGGTCATTTTTTCAGGCTCCATGAAACATGTGCACGGGTATCGTGACGTTGCAAAAACTCGTTGTTTTCGTCGTTTCGGGCTAGTTTCGTGGGCTATTGCAGACTATTTTAGAGGTCCAAGGTCAATTTTTGATGCTCCATGAACTGTGTGCACGGCTATCTAGACATCGCAAAAACTCGTTGTTTTCGTCGTTTCGAGCTAGTTTCGTGGGCTATCGCAATGTTTTCACGGTCCCGAGACGTTTTTTCATGCTCCATGAAACCTAAGCACAGCTATCGAGGCATTGCAAAAACTTATTGTTTTCATTGTTTCGGGCTAGTTTTGTGGGCTAAGTCATTGTTTTGAGGGTCCCAGGTCAATTTTTGATGCTCCATGAAACCTGTGCACGGCTATCTAGACGTCGTAAAAACTCATTGTTTTCATCATTTCGGGCTAGTTTCGTGGTGCTATAACAAACTGCTTTGAGGGTCATGTGACCACTTTTGATGCTACATGAATAATGTGCATGGCAATCGAGACATCGCAAAAACTCATTGTTTTCATCGTTCCGGGCCAGTTTCGTGGGCTCTAACACAGTGATTTGAGGCACCTGGGTCAATTTTTAATGCTCCATGAACTTGTGCACGACTATGGAGATGTCGCAAAAACACATTGCTTCCGACGTTTTGGGCCAGTTTAGCGCACTGTTTTGAGGGTCCTTGGTGGAGTTTTGATGCTCCATGAAACATGTGCATGGCTATCGATACGTCACAAAAACTCATTGTTTTCGTCGTTTTGGGCCACTTTCGTGGGCTATAACGCACTATTTTCGGGGTCCGAGGTCAATTTTTGATGCTCTATGAACTGTGTGCACGGCTATCTAGACATCGCAAAAACTCATTGTTTTCGTCATTTCGGGCTAGTTCGTGGGCTATAACGCAATGTTTTCACGTTCCCGAGAGAGTTTTTCCTGCTCCATGAAACCTAAGCACGACTATCGAGACATTGCAAAAACTTATTGTTTTCATCATTTGAGGCCAGTTTCATGGGCTAAGGCATTGTTTTGAGGGTCCCGAGTCAGTTTTTGATGCTCCATGAAACCTGTGCATGGCTATCTAGATGTTGCGAGAACTCATTATTTTCGTCGTTTCGGGCTAGTTTCGTGGGCTATAACACACTCCTTTGAGGGTCATCTGTCGACTTTTGATGATACATGAAACATGTGCATGGCTATCGAGACGTTGCAAAAACTCATTGTTTTCGTCGTTCCGGGACAGTTTCATGGGCTATAATACACTGATTTGAGGGCCGTGGGTCAATTTTTGATGCGCCATGAACTTGTGCATGACTATGGAGATGTCGCAAAAACACATTGCTTCCGACGTTTTGGGCAAGTTTAGCGCACTATTTTGAGGGTCCTTGGTCGAGTTTTGATGCTCCATGAAACATGTGCATGGCTGTCGGGACGTCGCAAAAACTTGTTATTTTCGTGGGGTATAACGCAGTTTTTGAGGGTCCCGGGTCGATTTTTGATGCTACATGAAACATGTGCACAGCTATCGAGACATCACAAAAACTCGTTGTTTTCGTCGTTTTGGGCCAGTTTCGTAGGCTATAACGCAATGTTTTAAAGTCCCGGATCGATTTTTGATTGTCCATGAAACTTGTGCACGGCTATTGAGACGTCGCAGAAACTCGTTTTTTCGTCGTTTCGGGCCAGTTTCGTGGGCTATAACGCATTGTTTTGAGGGTCCCGGGACGATTTTTGATGCTCCATGAAACTTGTGCATGGCTATCGAGACGTCGCAAAAACTCGTTGTTTTTGTCGTTTTGGGCCAGTTCGTGGGCTATAACGCACTATTTCGAGGGGCCGGGGTCGATTTTTGATGCTCCATGAAACCTGTGCATGACTATCAAGACATCGCAAAACATATTGCTTTCGTCATTTCGGATCAGTTTTTTGCACTGTTTTCGGGTCCTCGGTCGATATTTTATGCTCCGTGAAACCTATGCACGACTATCGAGAGGTCGCAAAAATTCGTTGTTTTCGTTGTATGAGGCTAGTTTCTTGGGCTATAACGCACTCTTTTGAGTGTCTCGGGTCTATTTTTGATACTCCATGAAACCTATGGACAACTATCAAGACGTCGCAAAAACTCGTCGTTTTTGTCGTTTTGGGCCAGTTTCGTGGGCTATGTATGACACACTGTTTTGGGGCTCCCGGGTCGATTTTATGCTCCATGAACCCTCAACATCACTATCGAGATGTTGCAAAAACTCGTTGTTTCGAGCCAGTTTCATGGGCTATAACGCAATGTTTTGAGGGTCCTGGGTCGATTTTTTATGCTCCATGAAACGTGTGCACGACTATCGAGACGTCGCAAAAACACATTGCTTTCGTTGTTCCGGGCTAGTTTAGTGGGTATACCGCACTGTTTTGGGGGTCACACGTCATTTTTTAGGCTTCATGAACCCTGTGCACCGCTATCGAGACGTCGCAAAAACTCGTTGTTTTCGGCCAATTTCATGGGCTATTGCACACTATTTTCTTGGTCCGAGGTCAATTTTTGATGCTCCATGAACCATGTGCACGACTATCAAGACGTCGACAAAACTTGTTGTTTTCGTCGTTTCACGCCAGTTTGACTATAACGCACTGTTTTGAGGGTCACGGGTCAACTTTTGATGCTCCATGAAACGTGTGCACGACTATTTAGATGTCACAAAAACACATTGCTTTCATTGTTCTGGGCCAGTTTCGTGGGCCATAGCGCACTGTTTCGGGGGTCAAAGGTCATTTTTTGGCTACACAAACTCTGTGCACGGCTATCGACACGTCGCAAAAACTCATTGTTTTTGTCGTTTCGGGCTAGTTTCGTGGGCTATTGCGCACTTTTTTGGGGTCCAAGGTCATTTTTTGATGCTCCATGAACCGTGTGCACGACTATCGAGAAGTCACAAAAACTGGTTAGTTTGTCATTTCAGGCTAGTTTTGTGGGCTATACCACACTGTTTTGAGGGTCTAGGGCCAATTTTTATTGCTCCATGAAACCTGTGCACGACTATCAAGATGTCACATAAAATCCTTGTTTTCGTTATTTCGGGTTAGTTTCGTGGGCTATAATGCACTGTTTTAAGGGTCCCATATCAATTTTTTATGGTACACGAACCGGGTGCACGGCTATCGAGACGTCACAAAACCTCGTTGTTTTCGTCATTTCGGGCCAGTTTCTCGGGCTATAACGCACTCTTTTGAGGGTCCCGGGTTGACTTTTGATGCTCCATGAAACCTGTGCACAACTATCAAGACGTCACTAAAACTCATTGTTTTCGCCGTTTCGTGCTAATTTCGTGGGCTATAACGCACTGTTTTAAGGGTCCTCGGTCAATTTTGATGGTACATGAAACCAGTGCACGACTATCGAGACGTCGAAAAAGTTGTTGTTTTCTTTGTTTCGGGCTAGTTTTCTTTGTTTCGGGCTATAATGCAATATTTCGAGGGTCCCGGGTCGCTATTTGATGCTCCATGAAAACTATGCATGGCTATCGAGACGTCGCAAAAACTTATTGTTTTTGTAGTTTCGGGCCAGTTTTGTGGGTCAATTTTTATGCTCCATCAAACGTGTGCATGATAATCGAGATGTCACAAAAACACATTGCTTTCGTCGGTTTGGGCCATCGTGGGCAATTGCGCACTGTTTTGGGGCTCCGAGGTCAATTTTTCATGCTCCATGAACCGTGTGCACGGCTATCGAAACGTCGCAAGAAACTTGTTGTTTTCGTCATTTCGGGCTAGTTTCGTGGGCTATAACTCACTGTTTTTTGGGTCCCAGATCAATTTTTGATGCTCCATGAAACTTGTGTATGGCTATCAAGAAGTCGCAGAAACTCCTTGTTTTCGTTGTTTCGGGCCAGTTTTGTGGGCTATAACGCACTATTTTGAGGGTCCCGGGTCGATTTTTATGCTCCATGAAACCTGCGCACGGCTATCAAGATATAGGAAAAACACATTGCTTTAGTCGTTTCGGCCAAGTTTCGTGCACCGTAACGCTCTGTTTGAGAGTCCCGGGTCGATTTTTGATGCTCCATGAACCGTGTGCACGCTTATCGGGACGTCGCAAAAACTCATTGTTTTCGTCATTTCGGGCTAGTTTTGTGAGCTATACCACACTGTTTTGAGGGTCCCGGGTCAATTTTTGTTGCTCCATGGAACCTACACACGGCTATCGAGATGTTCCAAAAACTTGTTGTTTTCGTCGTTTTGGGCTATAGCGCACTGTTTTGAGGGTCCCGGGTCAATTTCTGATGCTCCATGGAACGTGTGCACGACTATCGAGATGTCACAAAAACACATTGCTTTCGTTGTTCCAGGCCAGTTAAGTGGGCCATAACACACTCTTTTGGGGGTCAGAGGTCATTTTTTAGGCTCCATGAAGTCTGTGCACGACTATCGAAACGTCGCATAAACTCGTCGTTTCGGGCCAGTTTTGTCGGCTATTGCGCACTATTTCGAGGGTCCAAGGTCAATTTTTGATGATCCATGAAACCCGCGCAAAACTATCATGTTGCAAAAACATATTGCTTTTGTCGTTCCGGGCTTGTTTCGTGGGCTATAGCGCACTCTTCTCAGGGTCTGATGCCAATTTTTTTGCTACATGAACCGTGTGCACGGCTATCGGGACGTCACAAAAACTCGTTGTTTTTGTTGCTTTGGGCCAATTTTGTGGGCTATAACGACGGGTTCCAGGTAGATTTTTTTATGCTCCATGAAACTTGTGGATGGCTATCGGGACGTCGCAAAAAGTCGTTGTTTTCGTCGTTTTGGGCCAGTTTCATGAGTTTCACACTGTTTTGAGGCACGACTATCGAGACATCGGAAACACTCCTTGTTTTCGTCATTTTGGGCCAGTTTCTTGGGCTAACACACTCTTTTGAGAGTCCGGGGTCGATTTTTGATGCTCCATGAAACCTCCACACGATAATCAAGACGTCACAAAAACTCCTTGTTTTCGCCCATTTTCGTGGGCTGTAACACACTGTTCTGAGGGTCCTAGGTCGATTTTGATGTTACATGAAAGCTATGCACGACTATCGAGACATCATAAAAGTCATTATTTTCTTTGTTTCGGGCTAGTTTCGTGGGCTATAACGCAATATTTCGATAGTCCCGTATCGATATTTGATGTTTCAAGAAAACTATGCACGGCTATCGAGACGTTGCGAAAAGTCGTTGTTTTCGTCGTTTCGGGCTAGCTTTGTGGGCCGCACTATTTTGAGGGTCCCGGGTCGATTTTTTATGCTCCATGAACCTTATACACAGCTATCGAGACATCACAAAAACTCCTTGTTTTCGTCAGTTCGTGCTAGTTTCTTTGGCTATAACACACTGTTTTGAGGGTCCCTGATCGATATTTTATGCTCGATGAAACCTGCGCATGACTATCTAGATGTCGCAAAAACATATTTCTTTCGTCGTTCCGGGCCAGTTTCGTGGGCTATAGCGCACTGTTTTGAGGGTCCCATGTCAAACTTTTATGCTATATGCACATTGTGCACGACTATTGAGACATCGCAAAAACTCGTTGTTTTCCTTTTTCGGGCCAATTTCATGGGCTATAACGCAAGGGTCTCACGTAGATTATCGATGCTCCACGGAACCTGTGCATGGCTATCGGGCCAGTTTCGTAGGCCGCACACTGTTTTGAGGCTCCCTGGTCAATTTTTTATGCTCCATGAACCATGTGCACGACTACTGAGATGTCACAAAAAGTCGTTGTTTTCGTTGTTGCGGGCTAGTTTCGTGGGCTGCGCAGTGTTTTGAGGCTCCCGTGTATATTTTTATGCTCAATGAAACCTATGCACGACTATCGAGATGTCGCAAAAACTCGTTGTCTTCGTTGTTTCACACTAGTTTCATGGGCAATAATGTACTGTTTTGAGTCTCTCGGGTCGATTTTTATGCTCCATGAACGCTTTGCATGGTTATCAAGATGTCGCAAAAACTCGTTGTTTTCGTCGTTTTGGGCCAGTTTTGTGGACTATAACGCACTCTTTTGAGGGTCCCGGGTCGATTTCTGATGCTCCATGAAACCAGTGCAGGACTGTCAAGACGTCGCAAAAACTCGTTGTTTTCGTTCTTTTGGGCCAGTTTCGTGGGCAACAAACTATTTTGAGGGTCCCACATCAATTTTTGAGGCTACATGAAACATATGCACGACTATTGAGACGTCGCAAAAAGTCATTGTTTTCGTTGTTTCGAGCTAGTTTCATGGGCTATAACGAATTGTTTCAGGCTCCCGGGTCGATATTTTATGCCACATGAACCATCTGCACGGCTATGAGATGTCTTAAAAACTCGTTGTTTTCGTCGTTTCGGGCCAGTTTCATGGGCTATAACGTACCGTTTTGAGGGTCCCACGTTGATTTTTGATGCTCCATGAAACCTGTGCATGGCCATCGAGACATCGCAAAAACTCAATGTTTTAGTCGTTTCGGGGCAGTTCTGTGGGCTATAATGCACTATTTTGAGGGTCCCTGGTCGATTTTTTATGCTTCGAAACCTTGGCACGACTGATGACGAGTTAATGTATATACTTCTCGTCCCTCCTTGGTTACCCCAAGTGGAAGGTGGAGATGTAGTGAGCAGGAAATTTCCCTTACACGAAGACTATAAGGTTTATCGAACCAGGAGGACTCCTAGGCTCAACAAGTAGGTGTCTTCCACCCTAGCGCTAGCAGAAGACGTGGACCTGCACACATAACAAATAACTTTGCTCCCAATGAGTATAGAAAGGTTGTCAATCTCTGGCCTTGTAGTTTGCAAAGGATCAAAACACAAGCGGGAAGGTAATAGTGATTGCAACGGAAAAGTAAATGAAACGGTAAATGATGGAGGTGTAAGCAATGATGGTGATATGGACCGGAGTCACATGATGTTCACGAGCGATGTCTCACTCCCAAAAGACGATAAACAACTATGGTAGGGTAAACAAATCATAGTTGGGCAATTGACAGAATTATGACCGCACCGCAAAGCTAATTATGCTCCTTGATAAGTAGAGGTTCAATAGTAATGGGCAGTACACGAAGACAAGTGGACCGTTTATTCATCAACATCTACTTATTAATCATCCACCTTGAGATATCTATCTAAAACATCTCTCCGGTATTAAGTTGCGAGCCCCACCCAAAGTGTAAACTCAAAGCAACGGACAACTGCATTAATGAACTATGCGTAATGTAAACAATCCTTGCAACCATGGTCACAAGCACCGTTGTTTTCTCCCTGGTGGCAAGAAGCACATCCCCTAGTCTCATGTTTCTGTCACTCAAGCTAGACATCGAGGGGACCGAACCCACAATGATGCATAACGCTCCCTCTTGGAGTTATGATCTACTAGTTGGCCAAAGCAATAAAAAGCAACGGAGAATATGCATGAATCACTAACGAACATAATATAAAAGGATAATAAAATATATAACTCATAACAATCTGAACATAATCTCATAATCCATCGAATCCCAACAAACCGAGCATAGCAATAGCAAGAGAATTACATAGATGCCTTGATCATGTAGGGCAGCTCACAAGGACTAACCATTGAAGCACAAGATTGGAGAGAAGACATCACATAGCTACTGGTCATGGACTCATGGTCCAAGGGAAACTACTCATGGCACATCCGGGAAGCGTCCATGGTGGTGGAGAAGCTTTTTTCGGTAAAATACTTTTTATTAAAACTAATATAAAAATAAGGTAAAAACTAACTTTTATACATAATCCCAAATATTAACATAAAAACTTAATTTGTACCTTAATCTAATCTAAATATTTTTATAATTTTATAACTTTATTTGCTATTGTAACTTAATCTAATCAAATTATTTTTATAATATTTATAACTTGTGTCACATTGGGGAGTTCAAAAATGTACCCAACATATTCTAATAAGACTGAAATACACACGCATGGATTCGCAATTAGACTACTTCTCCTCACACATGGGTTCGTAAATAGGGAGATGGAGATAGACGTGCTACCGGTGCGTCGACGGGCGACGACGGCGGGCTTCGGAATCACGACGGGCGACGGGCGATGATGACTACGGCGATGGGCTCGGGGGCTACGGCGACGACAGCGATGGGAACGACGGACGACGACGAGTGACGACAACGACGGCGATGGGCTCGGGGGCGACGGCGACGGTGACGGCAACGACGATGACGATGGGCTCGGGGACGACGACATGCGATGGGATCGGGGCGACGACGGGCTCAAGGACGATGGCATGCGACGGCCTCGAGGACGACAACGCACAATAGGCTTGGGGCGACGACGGGCTCGGGAGCGGCGGCGACGGCGATTGGCTCGTGGCGTCGATGGCCTCGGAAGCGACGACGATGGCGACGACAGGCTCGTAGAGGAGGAGTGGGCCAGCGGCGACGGGCTCGGGTGTGACAGCGAAGACGAAGAGAGAATGGGGGGGATGGAAGTTGGTGGAAATTTCGACAACTCCCGCAATATACGAATACCTTTGTTTCCGGTTGGTGGGTCAAACCGGGACCAAAGCAACACTTTAGTCCCGGTTTGGTACACCAACCGGGACAAGAGGTCAATTTCGAAAACTCCCGCAATATATACGAACACCTTTGGTTCCGGTTGGTGGCACCAACCGGGACCAAAGCCACACTTCCATCGACCCAAAAGGGCGGGAAGAAGAGGCTTTTCGTACCAGTTGGTGGCTACAACCGGGACCAGTGGTCCGTATTGATCCTGGTTGGAGCCACCAACCGGGACTAAAGTGTGGTGCTGCCCGGGGCAAAAAGTTTAGTCCCGCATTGCTAGCCAAGAGAGGTAGCGAGTGGTTTATAAGTGCTGCTTGATACATCCAAAATGCATCACTATTTTGTATCAGAATTTGTCTCTATTCATTGATATATTTCACATTAGGATGATGTAATTATAGTATTTTGGACTATTTTACAAAGTTTACAACTTTCCGGTGCCGAAACAGCACACACATGATTCAGCGGAGAAAATAGCACGTAGAGTTACCATATCAGAACATCTCCAACTGCGCTAAAAATTGGAGGGAAGAAGTTTCCGAACAGATCCCGAAGACATGCCAAAGAAGGGCTGGAGGGGGACCACAGGTCACCCATGCGACCTGTTAGCACGGCCCCCTAGGCCGCGCTAGGAGGCCGTCTGGCTGGTGGGCGCTGCGGCAACAGACAATAGTGCCAGCGATTGACACGTTGACGGAGGCTGGGCTTGCGTTGGGTTTTCCCTTGAAGAGGAAAGGGTGGTGCCGCACATGAGCAGTAAGTATTTCCCTCAGTTTGAGAACCAAGGTATCAATCCAGTAGGAGAATCTCGTCAAGTCGAGAGTACCTATGCAAACACAAACGAGCTTGCACCCAACGATATAAAGGGGTTGTCAATCCCTTCAAGATTGATTGCAAAGTGAGATCTGAAGGCGGAAAGTGCAACGAAGTAAAAGAGTAACACTAAAAATATGGTGTGGAGTAGACCCGGGGGCCGTAGTGTTCACTAGAGGCTTCTCTCAAAATAGCAAATATTACGGTGGGTGAACAAATTACTGTCGAGCAATTGATAGAACTGCACGAAGTCATGACTACATCTAAGGCAATGATCATACATATAGGAATCACGTCCGAGACAAGTAGACCGATACTTTCTGCATCTACTACTATTACTCCACACATCGACCGCTATCCAGCATGCATCTAGTGTACTGAGTTCATGACGAACAGAGTAACGCCTTAAGCAAGATGACATGATGTAGAGGGATAATCTCAAACCAATGATGAAAACCCCATCTTTTCACCCTTGATGGCAACAACACGATGCGTGCCTCGCTACCCCTTCTGTCAGTAGGTGAGGTCACCGCACGGTATGAACCCAAAACCAAGCACTTTTCCCATTGAAAGAATCATAGATCTAGTTGGCCAAACAAAACCCACAACTCGAAGAGAATTACAAGGATATGAAATCATGCATAAGAGAGATAAGAAGAAACTCAAATAAGATTCATAGATAATCTGATCATAAATCCACAATTCATTGAATCACGACAAACACCGCAAAAGAAGATTACATCGGATAGATCTCCATGAAGATCATGGAGAACTCTGTATTGAAGATCCAACAGAGAGAAGAACCCATCTAGCCATTAGCTATGGACCCGTAGGTCTATGGTGAACTACTCACGCATCATCGGAGAGGTCATGGTGTTGATGAAGAAGCCCTCCGTATCCAAATCCCCCCTCCGACATGGCACCAGAACGTGCCCCAGATGGGATCTTGTGGAGACAGAAGCTTGCTACGGCGGAAAATACTTTCGATGATCTCTTGATTTTTTCTGGAATGTTTGGTAATATATAGGCGAAAGACCTAGGGCAGGGGAGGCCTAGGGAGCCCACAAGCCTCGGAGGCGCGGGCCCCCCTGGCCGCGGCTAGGGGCTTGTGGGGTCCATGGAGACCCCCTGCCTTGGTTCTCAAGCTTCCCAATCTTCTTCTGTTTTGGAAAAATCTTTTTGGATGTTTTGTTCCGTTTGGACCCCGTTTAAAATCCTCCTCTGAAAAGGGTCAAAAACACGGAAAAAACAGGAACTGGCACTTGGCACTGAGTTATTAAGTTAGTCCCAAAAAGATATAAAAGGCATACAAAACATCCAAAGTTTGACAAGATAATAACATGAAACCATAAAAAATTATAGATACGTTGGAGACGTATCAGTGGGCCGCACCTCCGGTGCTCTCCTTTGGCCTATATGTTCCTCTTGACCTAAAAGTGACGGGGACAAAAGGGTTTTCGTGATTCCGCCGCTGCTCCACAGTGGAAACCTACAGAGAAGAAAAGACCTTTGGCGGGCATATTATACCGGGGAGAACTCCTCCCGGAAGGGGACATCATACTCATCATCACAACCATCGTCACGGGCATCATGGAGATCATCATCACCATCATCACCAACATGAGCACCATCTTCACCTTCATCCCATCTACTTCACCATTGCAATCGGAGTTGTACCTTGCACTATTCATCCACTCTACTCTACCGGTGTTGATTACTCTTTTGTGGTGAATGCTATTGCGTTTTGGTGGAGAATTATTGTTATCACCAGATTGTTAATCATATTTTCATCACGTCTGATCATGATCTCTTTTATGTCTTGTGAGTAGTTCCGTTAGTTCTTGAGGACATGGGAAAAGTCTACATGCTAGTAGTCATATGATGTTGAAGTAATATGTGTTGATTGATATTTAAGTTATGGTGTTATTCTTTTAGTGGTGTTATGTGAATGTTGACTACATAACACTTCGCCTTTTTAAGGACCTAGGGGAATGCATCATGTATAAAGAATGCTTATGGTGGGTTGCCGGAGTGATAAAAACCTGAACCCGAGTTTGCATACTTTTGCATGAGGGAGTATTGGATCCTATGGCTTATTGCTATGGTTAGGCTTTGCCTTAATTTCTCTCTTGTATTTGCGGATGCTTGCAAGAGGGATTAATCGTAATAGTGTACTTGTCTTAGCCTAGACGGTGCACTAGTTAAGATCCACCCACATAACACTTATCAATACAAAACATAGTACTAGACGGAATATGGCGAAAGCACTTGACTATCTATCCCGTGTATCCTCAGGAACACCTTAGTCTTTATAAGTTTAGTCCCTCGGCTTATCCTTTGTGTTTAAAAGGATTGGGCCACTTGCTGCACCACGGCACCATTTACTTTACTTGCATTTATTTCCTTGTTGCTTATACTAGAAAACCCATAAAAAGTTACCTTTGAGTACTTGTAGTTATTCCTTGCTCAAGATCACTTGTCAATACCTTCGGCTCCTTGTTGGGTTCGACACACTTACATATCAAAAAGACTACGATAGATCACCTGCACTTGTGGGTCATCAAGACCATTTACTGGCGCCGTTGTCGGGGTGTGTAGCACTATTGGTAAGGAAACCTTTACGTTGTACGTGCTATTTTTGTTTTCTTGTTCCCGCTTTTTGTCCCTATGGACCACTCTGCTCTTGGTTTGTTGCTTATGGGGAACCGCCCCAACGCTATTGTGGCGGAGAAGCCTCCCCCACCTACTGAAATTGTGCCTTTTAAAATACCAACTGGTATTATTGATTGTGTTTTGGCTAATCGATATGCAGGAGACAGACATCAAGGTGAGCACTTGCTATATCTTTCACAACTATGCTCCTTATTTAAGCTTGCAGGTATATCAATGGATTCTTTTATGAGAAAGCTATTCTCTCTATCATTAAAAGATAAAGCTTTGGATTTGTATAGGCTTCTCAATGACTCTCATTTACTAAATTGGCAAGATCTTATGCCTCTCTTTTATGCAAAGTTTTATCCTCTTCATGAAATACATCAAGACATGAATTATATTTATAACTTTTGGTCTCGTGTCGGAGAAAGCATCACTCAAGCTTGGGGGAGATTGAAGTCCTTAATGCTCAAATGTCCCAATCATGCATGAGCTCTCCAAAGAAACTATTTTCACAAATTTTTATGCAAGGCTTTCTCGTCAAGATAAGGAGATGCTTGATGCTTCCTCTAGCGGGGCATTCTCGAGCAAAGGCACTGAAGCTAAGTGGGATCTTATTGAAAGGATCTAGAAGAACACTAAAGACTAGGATATTTATAAAGGTATTGAACCCGTTATAAATTATGAGCGTGATTACAATGAGAGCTACGTGAAAACTGATTACTTTAATACCTTTTGCGCTAATATTGGTCTTGATTCCCAGCTTCTAATTGATTTTTGCAAATACTTTGCTTCTCATATTAATTCTTCTGAGAAGAAGGAGGATGAACACCATAAACCTTTTAAGGAATTACCTGTTGATATTAATGTTGTTGACCCTATCTTGCCTGCAGTTGAATATGAAAAGCCCCCTTTTCTCGCAAGGATGAGGGAGCATTCTTTTGTCACATGCATCCTGAATAAAAGTTAAAGAACGACTGATGAGCACGAGGACCTGATTAAAGTCAACCCTCAAGTTGCATTACTCAAGGATCTTGTTACTCGTAATATTGAGGATTCCAATAAAAAAATTTGTGTTGTTTCCACTAACCTTGTTACAGCCAAGAATAAAGGCCTAATTTCAGGTACTCCAGTTGTATCTATTAAAATAGGAGATCATAATTATGATGGGATATGTGATTTGGGATCCAGCGCTAGTGCTATTCCTTTTTCACTTTATCAAGAGATCATGAATGAGATTCTACCATGTGAAATTGAATTTGTTGATGTTACTATTCATCTTGCAAACATAGAAACTATCTCTCCTATTGGAATGGTGCGAGATGTTGAAGTTCTATGTGGAAAGGGAAAATATCCTACCGACTTTCTAGTACTTGGTTCAATAGAAGATAGTTTTTTCCCTATTATCTTTGGTAGGCCTTTTCTCAAAACTTGTGGAGCTATTCTAGATTGCAGGAAAGTAAAAGTATATGTTGAATTTAATGGCGAGCCATATGAATTTAACTGTTCTAAATTCTCGAAGCAAACTCGTGGTAGTGATCTACCTAATAATTATAAAATTATTGAAGAGATTCCTTCTATTGCTATTCCTCCAAACGATCCTTTGCAGCAATTTATGGAAAACCACGAGAATGATATGCATATGCATGAAAGGAATGAGCTAGATGACATAATCTTGACACAACCTGCTATCCCGAAGCACAACCTTCTAGTTGAGCCTTTGGGAATTTTATCGAAACCAAAAGAAGACCCGGTGTTTGATATTAAACCTCTTCCCAGTACGCTTAAGTATGCTTAATTAGATGAAAAGAAAGTATATCCTGTTATTATCAATTCTAACCCTTCAGGATATGAAGAAGAACGATTTTTGGAAGTCCTTCGTAAACACCGAGGCACTATTGGTTATACCCTTGATGATCTTAACGGGATTAGTCAATCTTGAGCCTGATGCTAAACCGGTTGTTGATCATCAACGACGGTTAAACCCGAAGATGAAGGATGTTGTGAGGACCGAAATCCTCAAGCTTCTAGCTACATGTATTATCTGAGCTATAGCTGATAGTAAGTGGGTATGTCCAGTATATTGTGTTCCCAAGAAAGGAGGTATGACTGTGGTTCCTAATGATAAGAATGAACTGATACCTCAAAGAATTATTATTGGATATAGAATGTGTATTGATTACAGGAAGCTGAACAAGGCAACCAAGAAGGACCACTACCCGTTGCCGTTCATGGACCAAATGCTTGAAAGGTTATCCAAAAACAATCACTTTTCTATCTTGATGGGTACTCTAGCTTCTCTCAAATTAATGTTTACACTGCCGATCAAGAGAAGACCTCTTTTACTTGTCCCTTTGGTACTTATGCTTATATACGTATGCCTTTTGTTTATGCAATGCGCCTTCTACTTTTCAAAGGTGTATGTCCGCTATCTTTCATGGTTTTTGTGAGGAGATTGTGGAGGTCTTCATGGATGATTTATCTGCCTATGGAACCTCTTTTGACCATTGTCTCCACAACATTAATAAAGTTTTGCAGAGATGTGAGGAAATGAACTTGGTACTCAACTCGGAGAAGTGCCACTTTATTGTCAATGAGCGAATTGTTCTTGGCCACAAGATTTAAAAAAAAGGAATGGAGGTGGACACGACAAAGGTTGAAGCAATAGAGAGAATGAATTATCCAAAAGACATCAGAGGTATTCGTAGTTTCCTCGGTCATGCTGGTTTCTCCATAAGGACTTTTCAAAACATGGAAACCCCTTACTAATCTTCTCCATCGGGATATTCCATAAGGACTGTAAGGAAGCTTTCGAAGTTCTTAAGAAAGCCTTGATAACCGCCCCTATAGTCCAACCACCTGATTGGAATTTGCCTTTTGAAATCATGTGTGATGCTAGTGATTTTGTGTTGGAGATGTGTTAGGACAAAGGGCTGATAAGAAATTGAATGTTATCCATTATGCTAGCAAAACCCTTGATAGTGCTAAAATTAATTACGCTACTAATGAGAAAGAATTTTTAGCGGTAGTGTTTGCTTGTGATAAGTTTGGGCCTTACATTGTGGATTCTAAAGTCATCATTCATACTGATCATGCTGCTATTAAGTACTCACTCTGTTTCTTTTTAGTATGCATATAAGGTTTTGTCAAAGTCAATCTTTGTAAAGTTTGACTAACTTTATATTAAAAAATATCAACATTCACAACATGAAATTAATATTATCACATGCATCACGCGATGTATTTTCATACTATATAATTTTACTATAGTAGATATTCATAGTTTTTGATATAAATTTGGTCAAACTTTATGTTGTGATACTTTGACAAAATCTTATACACGGAGTAAAAAGAAACGGAGGGAGTATCTTATGGAAAACAAGGATGCCAAACCAAGGCTTATCCGATGGGTCCTTCTTCTTCAAGAATTTGATTTGCAGATTGTTCATAGGAAAGGAGCAGACAGCCGTGTAGCAGACAACCTTTTGAGGATGGAGGACCTACCACATGATCCCATTCCAGTCAACGATAGTTTTCCTGACGAACCGTTAGCTGTTTTATAGGCGAAATCCAATTCAGATCCATGGTATGCAGATTATGCTAACTTTATTCTTCCAAAGTTTTTGCCTCCAGGTTTAACATTCCAGCAGCGAAAGAAGGTCTCCCACGACTTGAGGTATTACTTTTGGGATGACCCACATCTTTTTAGAGAAGGTACAGATGGAATTTTGAGGAGATGCATACCGGAGCATGAGCCGAAGGATATGTTGAGACAATGCCATAACAGTCCTTATGGAGGTCATCATGCCGGTGAGAGGACCGCACACAAGGTTTTCCAATCAGGTTTTTATTGGCCTACTCTCTTTAAAGATGCTAGAAATTACGTTTTATCCTGTGATAAGTGGCAGAGAGTTGGTAATATTAGTAGGAGGAATGAGATTACTATGAATTATGCGCTAGTCATTGAGCCTTTTGATTGTTGGGTTTGTTATTTTATGGGTCCTTTCCCTCCATCACACAAGTACACTCACATCTTAGTTATTGTAGACTATGTGACCAAGTGGGTTGAAGCAATCCCTACCGAAAGTGCTGATCACAAGACATCTTTGAAAATGCTCAAGGATGTAATCTTCCCTAGGTTTGGTGTACCTAGGTACCTCATGACCGACGGAAGATCACATTTTACACACGTTGCTTTTAGAAAAGCTCTAGCCAAATATGATGTTAATCATAGAATTGCTTCACCTTACCACCCTTAAACAAGTGGGCAAGTTCAGCTCACAAATAGAGAGATCATGTTGATCTTGCAAAAGACAATGAACAGTTCTAGAGAGGACTGGTCCAATAAGTTAGGAGATGCCTTGTGGGCGTATAGAACTGCTTAAAAAATCCCATGGGGATGTCTCCGTATAAGATGGTTTATGGCAAGACATGTCGTCTACCTCTAGAGTTAGAGCACAAAGCTTTCTGGGCTGTTAGAGAGCTTAATGTTGATCCAAAGCTTGCTGGTGAAAAGCTTCTCATGAACTTGACTTCTCTAGATGAGTGGAGAAGTGAAGCTTACGAGAGTGCAAAAATGTTCAAAGAAAAGGTAAAGAAGTGGCATGACAATAGAATTTTTAAATGTGAATTTAATGTTGGTGACAAAGTTTTGTTGTATAGATCTCATTTCAGGTTTTCTCGAGGTAAATTACTTTCCAAGTGGAAAGGACCGTACCATATCGAAGAAGTCTACCGCTTTGGTGCAATCCAGATTAATAATATTGAAGGCACAAAACCACATGTTGTGAATGGGTAAAGACTCAAGCATTACATGGCTGGAGACCCCATCAATGTAGAGGTAGATGTGATACAGGTAGCCACTCACGAACAACATATTGCAATACTGTATCACACACTGACAGAAGCAGAATAAAAAAGGTATGAAATACAGTAAGGAAACTTGGCGAACATCAATAAAAGTTCCGTTTTATGTGTTTTTGCAAAATTAGGAAAATTAGGAGCCGAAGCAGAGCCGGAGAGGAGCTCTAGGTCACCCAGGTGACCTGCTGGCACGAGCTAGCCCCTGGCCACGCCAGGAGGCCGCCAGGACCACCCGGATTGAAGGGTTTTATAGTTGGAGAATTCCTTCGTATTCGCACAGACATTACATGGACAATGCATAAAACTATTCTGCTTGTTTGCCTCAGCCACTTCGAAAAAATTATGCAGGCCCTTAATATACTTGGAGGTGCGTCGGTCACCGTACATCCATTGCCTTATGGAGAAGATTGGTAAGGGGTTTCCAGGTTTTGAGGGTCCCGGGTCAATTTTTGATGCTCCATGATACGTGTGCACGACTATCGAGATGTCGCAAAAACACATTGCTTTCGTTGTTCCGGGCCAGTTAAGTGGGCCATAACACACTCTTTTGGGGGTCAAAAGTCATTGTTTAGGTTCCATGAAGTCTATGCACGGCTATCGAGACGTCGCAAAAACTCGTTGTTTTCGTCGTCTCGGGCCAGTTTTGTAGGCTATTGCGCACTATCTAGGGGGTCCAAGGTCAATTTTTGATGATCCATGAAACCTGCGTACAACTATCATGTTGCAAAAACACATTGCTTTCGTCGTTCCAGGCTTGTTTCGTGGGCTATAGCGCACTGTTCTGAGGGTCCGATGCCGATTCTTTTGCTACATGAACTGTGTGCACGGCTATCGAGACGTCACAACACTCGTTGTTTTCGTTGTTTTGCGCCAAATTTGTGGGCTATAACGTACGGGTACCAGGTAGATTTTTATGCTCCATGAAACTTGTGGATGGCTGTCGGGATGTCGCAAAACTCGTTGTTTTCGTCGTTTTGCGCCAATTTCATGAGTTTCGCACTCTTTTGAGGCACGACTATCGAAACATCGGAAACACTCCTTGTTTTCATCATTTTAGGCCAGTTTGTTGGGCTAACACACCCTTTTGAGGTTCCCGGGTCGAATTTTGATGCTCCATGAAACCTCCTCACGACTATCAAGACATCACAAAAACTCCTTGTTTTCGGCCATTTTCGTGGGTGATAACACACTGTTCTGAGGGTCCTAGGTCGATTTTCGATGCTACATGAAAGTTGTGCACGACTATCGAGACATCACAAAAAGTCAATATTTTCGTTGTTTCGGGCTAGTTTCGTGGGCTATAACGCAATATTTCGACACTCCGAGATCGATATTTGATGTTTCAAGAAAATATGCACGGCTATCGAGACGTTGCAAAAACTCATTGTTTTCGTCGTTTCGGGCTAGCTTTGTGGGATATAGCGCACTATTTTGAGGGTCCTGCTACTGGAACAACAGACCTTCCCTGGTGCGGCGCCAGGAATCCTGCTGCTACAGCTACGCCTTTAGGGACTTCCTTGGCAAATATGCAAAGGATTTCCCCGCGGCCTTGGAGCCTTGCGTTGGTGTTCCCTTGAAGTGGAAAGGGTGATGTAGCACAACGGCGGTAAGTATTTCCCTCAGTTTTGACAACCAAGGTATCGAACCTGTGGAAGATCGCGTCAAGTCACAAGTACTTGCACAAACACAAAAAGCTTGCACCCAACACTATGAAGTGTTGGAAATATGCCCTAGAGGCAATAATAAATTAGTTATTATTATATTTCTTTGTTCATGATAATAGTTTATTATCCATGCTATAATTGTATTGATTGGAAACACAATACTTGTCTGGATACATAGACAAAACACTGTCCCTAGTAAGCCTCTAGTTGACTAGCTCGTTGATCAAAGATGGTCAAGGTTTCCTGGCCATAGGCAAGTGTTGTTACTTGATAACGGGATCACATCATTAGGAGAATCATGTGATGGACTAGACCCAAACTAATAGACGTAGCGTGTTGATCGTGTCATTTTGTTGCTACTGTTTTGTGCGTGTCAAGTATTTGTTCCTATGACCATGAGATCATATAACTCACTGACACCGGACGAATGCTTTGTGTGTATCAAACATCGCAACGTAACTGGGTGACTATAAAGATGCTCTACAGGTATCTCCGAAGGTGTTCGTTGAGTTAGTATGGATCAAGACTGGGATTTGTCACTCCGTATGACGGAGAGGTATCTCGGGGCCCACTCGTAATACAACATCACACACAAGCCTTGCAAGCAATGTGACTTAGTGTAAGTTGCGGGATCTTGTATTGCGGAACGAGTAAAGAGACTTGTCGGTAAACAAGATTTAAATAGGTACGCGGATACTAACGATCAAATCATTGGGCAAGTAACATACCGAAGGACAAAGGGAATGACATACGGGATTATATGAATCCTTGGCACTGAGGTTCAAATGATAAGATCTTCGTAGAATATGTGGGATCCAATATGGGCATCCAGGTCCCGCTATTGGATATTAACCAAGGAGTCACTCGGGTCATGTCTGCATAGTTCTCGAACCCGCAGGGTCTGCACACTTAAGGTTCGACGTTGTTTTATGCGTATTTGAGTTATATGGTTGGTTACCGAATGTTGTTCGGAGTCCCGGATGAGATCACGGACGTCACGAGGGTTTCCGGAATGGTCCGGAAACGAAGATTGATATATAGGATGACCTCATTTGATTGCCGGAAGGTTTTCGGAGTTACCGGGAATGTGTCGGGAATGACGAATGGGTTCCGGGTGTTCACCGGGGGGGCAACCCACCCCGGGGAAGCCCATAGGCCTTGGGGGTGGCGCACCAGCCCTTGGTGGGCTGGTGGGACAGCCCAAGAAGGCCCTATGCGCCAAAGGATAAGAAATCAAAGAGAAAGAAAAAAAAGGATAGGTGGGAAAGGAGAGAAGGACTCCACCTTCCAATCCAAGTTGGATTCGGTTTGGAAGGGGAGGACTTCCCCCCTGGCTCGGCCGACCCCCTTGGGGCTCCTTGAGCCTCAAGGCAAGTCCCCTCCGCTCCCACCTATATATACAGAGGTATTAGGGCTGATTTGAGACAAGTTTTGCCACGGCATCCCGACCACATACCTCCATGGGTTTTCCTCTAGATCGCGTTTCTGCGAAGCTCGGGCGGAGCCCTGCCGAGATCAGATCACCACCAACCTCCGGAGCACCGTCACGCTGCCGGAGAACTCATCTACCTCTCTGTCTCTCTTGTTGGATCAAGAAGGCCGAGATCATCGTCGAGTTGTACGTGTGCTGAACGCGGAGGTGCCGTCCGTTCGGCACTAGATCGTGGGACGGATCGCGGGACAGTTTGCGGGGCGGATCGAGGGACGTGAGGACGTTCCACTACATCAACCGCGTTCACTAACGCTTCTGCTATGCGATCTACAAGGGTACGTAGATCAGAAATCCCCTATCGTAGATGGACATTACCATGATAGGTCTTTGTGCGCGTAGGAAATTTTTGTTTCCCATGCGACGTTCCCCAACAGTGGCATCATGAGCCAGGTTCATGCGTAGATGTCTTCTCGAGTAGAACACAAAAGTTTTTGTGGGCGGTGATGTGCGTTTTGCTGCCCTCCTTAGTCTTTTCTTGATTCCGCGATATTGTTGGATCGAATCGGTTCGGACCGACATTACTCGTACGCTTACGAGAGACTGGTTTCATCGCTACGAGTAACTCCGTTGCTCAAAGATGACCAGCGAGTGTCGGTTTCTCCAACTTTAGTTGAATCGGATTTGACCGAGGAGGTCCTTGGATGAGGTTAAATAGCAATTCATATATCTCCGTTGTGGTGGTGTTTGCGTAAGTAAGATGCGATCCTACTAGATACCCATGGTCACCACGTAAAACATGCAACAACAATTAGAGGACGTCTAACTTGTTTTTTGCAGGGTATGCTTGTGATGTGATATGGCCAACGATGTGATGTGATATATTGGATGTATGAGATGATCATATTGTAATAGTTAATATCGACTTGCACGTCGATGGTACGGCAACCGGCAGGAGCCATAGGGTTGTCTTTAAACTAACGTTTGTGCTTGCAGATGCGTTTACTATATTGCTAGGACGTAGCTTTAGTAGTAATAGCATGAGTAGCACGACAACCCCGATGGCGACACGTTGATGGAGATCATGATGATGGAGATCATGGTGTGACGCTGGTGACAAGAAGATCGTGCCGGTTCTTTGGTGATGGAGATCAAGTAGCACATGATGATGGCCATATCATGTCACTTATGAATTGCATGTGATGTTAATCCTTTATGCACCTTATCTTGCTTAGAACGACGGTAGCATTATGAGGTGATCTCTCACTAAAATTTCAAGACGAAATTGTGTTCTCCCCGACTGTGCACCGTTGCGACAGTTCTTCTTTTCGAGACACCACGTGATGATCGGGTGTGATAGACTCAACGTTCACATACAACAGGTGCAAAACAGCTGCACACGCGGAACACTCGGGTTAAGCTTGACGAGCCTAGCATGTGCAGACAAGGCCTCGGAACACATGAGACCGAAAGGTCGAGCATGAATCGTATAGTTGATATGATTAGCATAGAGATGCTTACCACTGAAACTATTCTCGACTCACGTGATGATTGGACTTGAGATAGTGGATTTGGATCATGTGCCACTCAAATGACTAGAGAGATTTACTTTTTGAGTGGGAGTTCTTAAGTAATATGATTAATTGAACTAATTGTCATGAACATAGTCTAATGGTCTTTGCGAATTACGATGTAGCTTGCGCTATAGCTCTACTATTTTTATATGTTCCTAGAGAAAATTTAGTTGAAAGTTGATAGTACAAAACTTTGCCGAGGATTGTCCTCGTTGCTGCGCAGAAGGCTTATGTCCTTAATGCACCACTCGGTGTGCTGCACCTCGAGCGTCGTCTGTAGATGTTGTGAACATCCGACGTACACATTTCTGATGACAACACGATAGTTCAGTGAAAAATACTTAATGGCTTAGAAGCAAGGCGCCGAAGACGTTTTGAAACGTCGCGGAACATAAATGATGTTCTAAAGAGATGAAATTGTGATTTCATGCTTGTGCCCTTGTTAAGAGGTACGAGACCTCCGACAAGATTCTTTGTCCACAAAGTAAAGGAGAAAAGCTCAATCGTTGAGCGTGTGCTCAGATTGTCTGAGTACGACAATCGCTTGAATGAAGTGGGAGTTAATCTTCCAGATGAGATAGTGATGGTTCTCCAAAGTCACTCCACCAAGCTGTGAGAGCTTCGTGATGAACTATAAAATATCAAGGACAGATACAATGATCCTTAAGCGATTCGCGATGTTTGACACTGCGAAAGTAGAAATCAAGAAGGAGCATCAATAGTTGATGGTTAGTAAAACCACTAAGTTTCAAGAAAGGCAAGGGCTAGAAGGGATACTTCGTGAAACGGCAAAACAGTTGCTGCACTAATGAAGAGACCCAAGATTAAACCCAAACCCGAGACTAAGTGCTTCTGTAATGAGGGGAACAGTCACTGACGCGGAGCAACTCTAGATACTTGGTAGATAAGAAGGCTGGCAAAAGTCGAAAGAAGTATATTTGATATAAATGATGTTGATGTGTACTTTACTAGTACTCCTAGTAGCACGAGGGTATTGGATACCAGTTTGGTTGCTCAGTGATTAGTAAGACGAAATGAAAGCTACGGCATAAATGGAGACTAGCTAAAGGCGAGGTGATGATACGTGTTGGAAGTGTTTCCAAGGTTGATATGATCAAACGTCGCACACTTCCTCTACCATCGAGATTGGTGTTAAACCTAAATAATTGTTATTTGGTGCTTGCGTTAAGCATGAACATGATTGGATCGTATTTATTGCAATACGATTATTCCTTTAAAGAGAATAATGGTTACTCTATTTGCTTGAATAATCACCTTCAATGGTTTATTGAATCTCGATCGTAGTGTTACACATGTTCATGATATTGGTGCCAAAAGATACGAGGTAATGATGATAGTACCACTTACTTGTGGCAGTGCCGCTTGAGTCATGTTGGTATAAATTGCATGAAGAGGCTCCATGCTGATGGATCTTTATACTCACTTGATTTTGAATCACTAGTGACATGCAAATCATACCACATGAGCAAGGCCTTGTTTTCATTGAGATGAAACAAGATAGTAACTTGTTGCAAGTGATACATTTTGATGTATGCAGTCCAATGGGTGATGAGGCACGCAGTGGATATCATTATGTTCTTACTTCAATGACGATTTGAGTAGATACAAGAGTATTTACTTAATGAATCACAAGTCTGAAATATTGAAAAGTTCAATTCTGTTTCAGGAGTGAAGTTCGTCGTAACAAGAGGATAAACTGTCTACGGTACGATGATAGAAATGAATATCTGAGTTACGAGTTTTGGTACGCAGTTAAGACAATGTGGAAATTGTTTCGCAGTTCATGCCACCTGGAACATCATAGTGTGATGATGTGTGTGAACGTCATAGCCACGCACTATTTGGTATGGTACATGCTATGATGTCTCTTATCGAATTACCACTATCGTTTATGGGTTATGCATTAGAGACAACCGCATTCACTTTAAATAGGGCACCACGTATTTCCGTTGAGATGATACAGTATAGACTGAGGTTTAGAGAAATCTAAACTGTCGTTTCTTGAAAGTTTGGGGCTTCGACACTTATGTGAAAAAGTTTCAGTCTGATAAGCTCGAACCCAAAGCGGATAAATGCATCTTCATAGGATATCCAAAACAGTTGGGTACATCTCCTATCTCAGATTCGAAAACAAAGTGTTTGTTTCTGGAAACGGATCCTTTCTCGAGGAAAGGTTTCTCTCGAAAGAATTGAGTGGGAGGGTGCTAGAACTTGATGAGGTTATTGAACCATCACTTCAACCAGTGTGTAGCAGGGCGCAGGAAGTTGTTCCACTGGCGCCTACACCAATTGAAGTGAAAGTTGATGATGGTGATCATCGAGCATCGGATCAAGTTACTACAAGCCTCGTAGGTTGACAAGGTCGCCTACTACTGCAGAGTGGTACGGTAACCCTGTCTTGGAGGTCATGTTGTTGAGCAACAGTGAACCTACGAGTTATTGAGAAAGCAATGGTGGGCCCGGATTCCGATAAATGGCTGGAAGCCATGAAATCCAAGAGAGGATCCATGTATGAAAACAAAGTGTAGACTTTGGAAGAACTACTTGATGGTCATAGGACTATTGAGTAAAGATGGATCTTTAAAAGGAAGACAGACGATGATGGTGATAAGTCACTATTAAGAAAAGCTCGACTTGTCCCAAAGATGTTTCCGACAAGATCAATGAGTTGACTATGATGAGACTTTCTCACTCATAGCGATGCTAAAAGTCTGTTAGAATTATGTTAGTAGTTGCTGCATTATTTATGAAATATTGCACATAGGATGTCAAAACATTGTTTCCTCGACGGTTTCCTTGAGCAAACATTGTATGTGATACAACCAGGAGGTTTTGTCGATCCTAACGATACTAGCAAGTATGCAAGCTCCAGCGATCCTTCAATGGACTGGTGCAAGCATCTCGGAGTTGGAATATACACTTTGATGAGATGATCAAAGATTTTGGGTTTGTACAAGGTTTATGAGAAACTTGTATTTCCAAAGAAGTGAGTGGGAGCACTATAGAATTTCTGATAAGTATGTGTGGTTGACATGTTGTGGATCAGAAGTAATGTAGAATTTCTGTAAAGCATACAAGGTTGTTTGAAAGGAGTTTTTCAAAGGAATACCTAGATTGCGCTACTTGAACGTTGAGCATCAAAGATCTATGGAGATAGATCGAAAGCGCTTAATAGAAGTTTCAACAAGATGCATGCCTTGACAAGTTTTTGAAGGAGTTCAAAATAGATCAGCAAAGAAGGAGTTATTGGTTGCGTTGTAAGGTGTGAATTTGAGTAAGACTCAAAACCCGACCCCGCAGAATAAAGAGAATAGACGAAGGTCATCTTCTATGCCTTGGCCGTAGAATCTGAAGTATGCCATGCTAGGTACCGCACCTGATGTGTGCCTTGACTCAAAGTCTGTTGAGAGGTACAGAGAGTGATCCATGATTGAATCACTAGCAGCGGTCAAAATTTATCCTTAGTAACTGATGGACTAAGGAATTTTTCTCGATTATGGAGGTGGTTAAAGAGTTCGTCGTAAAGGGTTACCTCGATGCAAGCTTTGACACTAATCCGAATAACTATGAGTAGTGAAATAGATTCGTATAGTAGAGTAGATGTTTGGAGTATTTCCGAATAGCACATAGTAGCAGCATCTATAAGATGACATAAAAATTTGTAAAGAACACACGGATCTGAAAGTTTCAGAACCGTTGACTGAAACCTCTCTCACGAGCAAGACGTGATCAGACCCCATAACTATATGGGTGTTGGATTCATTGGAATCACAGGGTGATGTGAACTAGATTATTGACTCTTGTGCAAGTGGGAGACTATTGAAAATATGCCCTAGAGGCAATAATAAATTAGTTATTATTATATTTCTTTGTTCATGATAATCGTTTATTATCCATGCTATAATTGTATTGATTGGAAACACAATACTTGTGTGGATACATAGACAAAACACTGTCCCTAGTAAGCCTCTAGTTGACTAGCTCGTTGATCAAAGATGGTCAAGGTTTCCTGGCCATAGGCAAGTGTTGTTACTTGATAACGGGATCACATCATTAGGAGAATCATGTGATGGACTAGACCCAAACTAATAGACGTAGCATGTTGATCGTGTCATTTTGTTGCTACTGTTTTCTGCGTGTCAAGTATTTGTTCCTATGACCATGAGATCATATAACTGGCTGACACCGGAGGAATGATTTGTGTGTATCAAACATCGCAACGTAACTGGGTGACTATAAAGATGCTCTACAGGTATCTCCGAAGGTGTTCGTTGAGTTAGTATGGATCAAGACTGGGATTTGTCACTCCGTATGACGGAGAGGTATCTCGGGGCCCACTCGGTAATACAACATCACACACAAGCCTTGCAAGCAATGTGACTTAGTGTAAGTTGCGGGATCTTGTATTACAGAACGAGTAAAGAGACTTGCCGGTAAACGAGATTGAAATAGGTATGCGGATACTGACGATCAAATCTCGGGCAAGTAACATACCGAAGGACAAAGGGAATGACATACGGGATTATATGAATCCTTGGCACTGAGGTTCAAACGATAAGATCTTCGTAGAATATGTGGGATCCAATATGGGCATCCGGGTCCCGCTATTGGATATTGACCGAGGATTCACTCGGGCCATGTCTGCATAGTTCTCGAACCCACAGGGTCTGCACACTTAAGGTTCGACGTTGTTTTATGCGTATTTGAGTTATATGGTTGGTTACCGAATGTTGTTCGGAGTCCCGGATGAGATCACGAACATCACGAGGGTTTCCGGAATGGTCCGGAAACGAAGATTGATATATAGGATGACCTCATTTGATTGTCGGAAGGTTTTTGGAGTTACCGGGAATGTGTCGGGAATGACGAATGGGTTCCGGGTGTTCACCGGGGGGGGGGGGGGGCAACCCACCCCGGGGAAGCCCATAGGCCTTGGGGTGGCACACCAGCCCTTGGTGGGCTCGTGGGACAGCCCAAGAAGGCCCTATGCGCCAAAGGATAAGAAATCAAAGAGAAAGAAAAAAAAAGGAGAGGCGGGAAAGGAGAGAAGGACTCCACCTTCCAATCCAAGTTGGATTCGGTTAGGAAGGGGAGGACTTCCCCCCTTGGCTCGGCCGACCCCCTTGGGGCTCCTTGAGCCTCAAGGCAAGGCCCCTCCCCTCCCACCTATAGATACAGAGGTATTAGGGCTGATTTGAGACAAGTTTTGCCACGGCAGCCCGACCACATACCTCCATGGTTTTTCCTCTAGATCGCGTTTCTGCGGAGCTCGGGCGGAGCCCTGCCGAGATCAGATCACCACCAACCTCCGGAGCACCGTCACGCTGCCGGAGAACTCATCTACCTCTCCGTCTCTCTTGCTGGATCAAGAAGGCCGAGATCATCGTCGAGCTGTACGTGTGCTGAACGCGGAGGTGCCATCCGTTCGGCACTAGATCGTGGGACGGATCGCAGGACGGTTCTGCTGTGTGATCTACAAGGGTACGTAGATCAGAAATCCCCTCTCGTAGATGGACATGACCATGATAGGTCTTCGTGCGCGTAGGAAATTTTTTGTTTCCCATGCGACGTTCCCCAACATGAAGGGGTTGTCAATCCTTTATAGATTGTTTGCAAAGTGAGAACGGAAAGCAAAAAAGTAAACAGAGTAAAGTAAAAGTGAAAGTGGAAACAATAGTTGTGAATAGACCTGGGGGCCGTAGTGTTCACTAGTGGCTTCTCTCATGAAAGCAAGTTGACGGTGGGTGAACGAATTACTCGCGAGCAATTGATAGAACCGCGCAAAGTCGTGACGTCATCTAAGGCAATGATTATATCTATAGGCATCACGTCCAAAACAAGTAGACCGATACTTTCTGGATCTACTACTATTACTCCACACGTCGACCACTATCCAGCATGCATCTAGTGTATTAAGTCCAAAAGAACAGAGTAACGCCTTAAGCAAGATGACATGATGTAGATGGACAATCTCATATCTATGATAAAAGCCCATCTTGTTACCCTTGATGGCAACAACATGATGCGTGCCTTGCTGCCCCTTCTGTCACTTGGAAAGGTCACCACACGGTATGAACCCAAAACCAAGCACTTCTCCCATTGCAAGAATCATAGATCTAGTTGGCCAAACAAAACCCAAGACTCGGAGGGCAAGGATATCAAATCATGCATATAAGAAATCAGCAAAGACTCAAATATAATTCATAGATAATCTGATCACAAATCCACAATTCGTCGGATCTCGACAAACACACCGCCAAAGAGGATTATATCGGATAGATCTCCGTGAAGATCATGGAGAAGTTTGCATTGAAGATCCAAGAGAGAGAAGAAGCCATCTAGCTACTAACTACGGACCCGTAGGTCTGGAGTATATTACTCACGAGTCATTGCAGAGACGATAATGTTGATGTAGAAGGCCTCCAACTCTGAAGTCGCCTCCGGCAGGGCACCGGGAAGGGTCTCCAGATGAAATCTCGCGGAAACGGAAGCTTGCGGGGGCGGAAAAGTCTTTTCGTTGATGCCCTGATTTTTTCTAGATTTTTAGGGAATTTATAGGCCAAAGACCTAGGGCAGGGGAGCGTCAAGGGGCCACAAGCTTGGTTGCCGCGGCCTCCCCCTGGCCTTGGCAACAGGGCTTGTGGGCTCCCTGTGAGCCCACTGCCTTGGCCCTCAAGCCTCCCGATCTTCTTCCCTTCTGGAAATATTTATTTCGGGGATTTTATTCCGTTTAGACTCCGTTCCAAAATCAGATCTGAAAAGAGTCAAAAACACAGAAAAAACAGGAACTGGCACTTGGCACTGGATTAATAAGTTAGTCCCAAAAAAATATATAAAAGGTAAACAAAACATCCAAACTTGACAAGATAACAGCATGAAACCATCAGAAATTATAGATACGTTTGAGACGTATCAAGCATCCCCAAGCTTAACTCCTGCTCGTCCTCGATTAGGGAAGTGATAAAGAATGAATTTTTGATGCTTTCATGCTACCTAGCATAGATGTCCTTTGTAACTCCTCTTATGTGACGTGAATGGTCAGATCCACTAGATTCAAAACAATAGTTTGCTATTAACGTGGAGACAATAATAACTCAAGCAAACTAGCAAGGTAATCATTAACTTTCAAAATAACAAGTCCAAAAGAAAGTTATCCCTACAAAATCATATAGTCTGGCTATGCTCTATCATCATTGCACGACAAATTTAAATCATGCACAACCCCAGTATTGGCCAAGTAATTGTTTTCACACCTTTACTTTCTCAAACTTTTTTGACTCTCATGCAATACATGAGCATGAGCCATGGTTTTAGCACTATAAGTGGTGTGGAGTGTGGTGGAGGTTGCAAGGCAAACAAGGAGGAGATGGTCACATTGACTAGGCATATCAATGAGCTATGGAGATGCTCATCAATAGATATCAACGTGAATGAGTAGGGATTGCCATACAAATGATGCACTAGAGCTAAGAGTATGTGAAAGCTCTTAAGGAAAACTAGTGGGTGTGCATCCAACTTGCTTGCTCACGAAGACCTAAGGCAATTTTGAGAAATTCTATCATTGGAATATACAAGCCAAGTTATATAACGAGAATTTCCCACTAGCTATATGGTGGTGACAAAATGAGAGACTCTCAATCATGAAGATCATGGTGCTTAATATGCACAAGTGTGGAAAGGTGGTAGCATTGTCCCTTCTCTCTTTTTCTCTCATTCATTTTTTTCGTGGGCTCTTTGGCCTTTTTTGTGGGAATCTTTGGCCTCTTTTATTTCCTCACATGGGACAATGCTCCATCAATGATGATCATCACATTTACAACTCAAAACTTAGAGCAATGATGACTCTATATGGAATGCCTTCGGTAGTGTACCGTGACAATGATCTAGCATGGCATAGACATCAATGGAAACATCATGCTAGATATCTTACGATCATGCAATGGCAATGTATAAGTGGTGGCACATGTCATGGTGGTAATCGTATGGCAATATATCTCGGAATAGCTTTGAAAAAGCCATAGTACGTAGGTATGGTGCCTCTTTTGAGGGAGGCTAATGGTGGATTTTGTGCACCGGGGAAAGTTGCACGGCACTAAAGAAGGTAGTGATGGTGGAATGTGAAAGTGCATCTAAACCATTGACTCATCATTAGTCATGAAGAACTCATATAGTTGTTGCAAAAGTTTTAGTAGTAATCGAAACAAAGCATTCAACGCATACTCCTAGGGGTAGTGTTGGTAGGTATAAACCATCGCGCGATCCCGACCGCCACACAAAGGATGACAATCAATAGACTAATCAGGCTCAGACTTCATCACATAGAGGTTCACCATACGTGCATGCTACGGGAATCACTAACTTCAACACAAGTATTTCTATATCCACAACACCTTACTAATATAAGTTCAATATTACCACAACCACAACTCAAAACTAATTGAGATGAATCAAACTTCTCTTACTATTCAATGCACATGAATGTGGAAGTTTTCATATCCCTTTGAATAACTACCCCTTTTGAGACTAATTTCAAAGCATAGATCAACTACCAAGCCACGGACCTCCGTGCTCTAAAAGATATAAGTGAAGCACATATGAGCTGAATTGTCTACCAAAGGATATAAGTGAAGCTCGACAAAATCACGGTGAGTGCATGTCTGTCTCTCTAGGTGTGCAGCAAGGATGATTGTGACACAACAAAAATAAAAGACTCCTACGATACAAGACGCTCGAAGCAAAACACATAACATGTGGTGCATAAAAATATAGCCCCAAGTAACGTTACCGATGGATTGAAGACGAAAGAGGGGATGCCTTCCCGGGGCATCCCCAAGCTTAGGCTTTTACGACATCCTTGAATCAACTTGGGGTGCCTTAGGAATCCCCAAGCTTGAGATCTTGCCACTCTTTATATTTTTGTCCATAAGAACTTCACCCAAAACTTGAAAACTTCACAACACGAAACTTAAACAGAAACACGTGATAATATTAGTATAAGAAAGCAAACCACCACTTCCTTAGGTACTGTAGCAAACTTAAATTATACTTACGTTGATGTTGGGTTACTGTATTTTCAATCTTCCATGGCTAATACCCCCCGATACTATCCATAGTTTCATGAAAATAAGCAACCAACTCAACAAAAACAGAATCTGTTAACAGCAAACCAGTTTGTAGCAATCTGTATACTTCGTATACTTCTGGTACTTAAAAAATTCTGAAAAATTACGACAGTGTGAAGAATTTGCATAGCAATCAGCAGCAAAAGAATCAACTCAGAATCTCTTACAGAAAAAAACGAAAATTCTTTTCGTGAGCAGAAAGTTTCTGTCTTTTCCAGCATGACCAAACGATCATCCCCAAGACTAATCATAACGGTTTTGCTTGGCACAAACGCAAAAAGAAACACAAAAAACACAACCATAACAGAATTATGAAAGTGTGCAAAACACAAAACAGAAAGAAAAAGGATAGATTCGTTGGGTTGCCTCCCAACAAGCGCTATTGTTTAACGCCCTTAGCTAGGAAAAAGGTGATGGAATCACGTATAGTCATCTTTGGTGCTCAAACCATAAGTAGCCCTCATCATAGATTCATAAGGCAATCTTATTTTATTTCTAGGAAAATTCTCCATGCCCTTCTTTAGGGGAAATTGAAATCTAATATTCCCTTCCTTCATATCGATGATAGCACCAATAGTCCTTAGGAAAGATCTACCAAGAATAATGGGACATGAAGGATTGCAATCTATGTCAAGTACAATGAAATCCACGGGTACATAGTTCTTATTCGCAACAATAAGAACATCATCAATCCTTCCCATGGGTTTCTTGATAGTAGAATCCGTAAGATGCAAATTAAGAGAACACTCTTCAATTTCATGAAAACCAAGAATATCACATAAAGACTTTGGAATCGCGGAAACACTAGCACCCAAATCACACAAAGCATTGCATTCATAGTTTTTGATCTTGATTTTGATAGTAGGTTCTGACTCATCATGAAGTTTTCTAGGTATAGAGACTTCTAATTCGTGCTTCTCTTCAAGAGATTTCATCATAGCATCTACGATGTGAGAAGTAAAGGCTTTGCTTTGGCTATAAGCATGTGGAGAGTTTGCAATGGATTGCATCAAGGAAATGCATTCAAACAAGGAGCAACTATCATAATTGAATTCCTTGAAACCCAAAGTGGGAGTTTCATTACTACCCAAAATTTTGATTTCTTCTACTCCACTCTCCACACCTTTATCATCAAGATAGGTGGGCTCCGAATCATTGGGGCGTTTTTCAACCAAAGTGGATTCATATCCAGCCCCTTCATCAATAGATTTGTCACGCGAAAACAAAGATTTAAGAGGAGTCACACCAAGCACTTTAAGATCTTCGTGATTTGCATCGCTAGAACGCACCCTTTTAAACCATTCATGCCTAGCGCGAATTTGGGCGGTTCTTTCTTTACTCTCATTAATGGAGACATGCATAGCTTTCAAAGTTTCATCCAAGTTGACCTTGGGAGGAGCACATCTAAATTTCAAAGCATCAATATCACAAGACATCCTATCAATGCTCTTAGCCAAATCGTCTATTTTGAGTAGTTTTTCCTCTATGGACGCATTGAAAATCTTTTGAGAGTTCATGAACTCTTTGATATTACTCTCTAAATCAGAGGGTAATTTGTTGTGATTTCCATAAGTATTGTTGTAGGAATTTCCATAATTGTTAGAGGAGTTACTAGGAAAAGTCCTAGGAACATAGTTTCCTCTAAAAGCATTGTTGTTGCCAAAATTGTTCCTACTAACAAAATTAACGTCCAAACTAGCGTTGCTACTCTCAATCAAGGAAAATAGTGGCATGTCATTAGGATCTAAAGGAGTATTTCTACTAGCAACCAAATTCATCAACTTGTCCATCTTAGCACTAAGAGAGTTAATTTCTTCTATAGCGTGTACCTTTTTGCTAGTAGGTGACCTGTTAGTGTGCCACTGAGAGTAGTTGGTCATGATATTGTCTAGGAGTTTTGTAGCATCTCCTAACGTGATTTCCATGAACGTTCCACCTGAGGCGGAGACCAAGATATTGCGAGAAGCGAAATTCAAACCAGCGTAAAAGATTTGTATAATCATCCACAAACTCAAGCCATGAGCGGGACAATTTCTAATCATTAACTTCATCCTCTCCCAAGATTGTGCGACGTGTTCATGATCAAGTTGCCTGAAATTCATGATATCGTTACGTAAGGAGATAATTTTAGCCGACGGAAAATACTTGGATATGTAAGCATCTTTGCACTTATCCCAAGAATCGATATTGTTTTTAGGCAAAGAAGAAAACCAAGTTTTTGCGTGATCTCGCAACAAGAAAGGAAAAAGCTTCAACTTAATCACGTCATTATCCACATCTCTTTTCTTTTGCATATCGCAAAGCTCAATGAAGGTATTGAGAGGGGATGCGGCATCTTCACTAGGAAGGCCAGAGAATTTCTCTTTCATAACAAGATTCAGCAAAGCTGCGTTGATTTCATACGATTCCGCACTAGTGGCGGGAGCAATCGGAGTAGTAATAAAATCGTTATTATTGGTACTTGAGAAGTCGCAAAGTTTGGTGTTTTCAGCCATGATGACTTCAACAAACAAACAAGCACACAAGCAAGCAAGAAAACCGGCAAAGGAAAACGGCAAAAAGGCAAAAGAAAACGGCAAAGGAAAACGACAAAAAGGCAAAAGGAAACGGCAAAAGGGGAAAGGCAAATGAAAACGGCAAATGTGAAGTGGGGGAGAGGAAAATGAGAGGCAACTGGCAAAGAAGGTAAATGCAAGAGATGAGTTTGTGACACCTACTTGGACATATCTCCTCCCCGCTCGAGAAATCAGCACGTTGACGAGAGACTATTCTTGACTTGATCCTCCCCGGCAACAGCGCCAGAAATCCTTCTGCTACTTCAACAACAGACCTTCCCTGGTACGTCGCTAGGAATCCTGCTGCTACAGCTACGCCTTTAGGGACTTCCTTGGCAAATATGCAAAGGATTTCCCCGCGGCCTTGGAGCCTTGCGTTGGTGTTCCCTTGAAGAGGAAAGGGTGATGTAGCACAGCGGCGGTAAGTATTTCCCTCAGTTTTGAGAACCAAGATATCGAACCAGTGGAAGATCGCGTCAAGTCACAAGTACCTGCACAAACACAAAGAGCTTGCACCCAACGCTATGAAGGGGTTGTCAATCCCTTATAGATTTTTTGCAAAGTGAGAACTGAAAGAAAAAAGTAAATAAAGCAAAGTAAAAGTGAAAGTGGAAACGATAGTTGTGAATAGACCCGGGGGCCGTAGTGTTCACTAGTGGCTTCTCTCAAGAAAGCAAGTAGACCGTGGGTGACGTCATCTAAGGCAATGATTATATCTATAGGCATCTCATCCCAAACAAGTAGACCGGTACTTTCTGCATCTACTACTATTACTCCACACGTCGACCGCTATCCAGCATGCATCTAGTGTCTTAAGTCCAAAAGAACAGAGTAACGCCTTAAGCAAGATGACATGATGTAGATGGACAATCTCATATCTACGATAAAATCCCATCTTGTTACCCTTGATGGCAACAACACGATGCGTGCCTTGCTGCTCCTTCTGTCACTGGGAAAGGTCACCACATGGTATGAACCCAAAATCAAGCACTTCTCCCATTGCAAGAATCATAGATCTAGTTGGCCAAACAAAACCCAAGACTCGGAGAGACTTACAAGGATATCAAATCATGCATATAGGAAATCAGCAAAGACTCAAATATAATTCATAGATAATCTAATCACAAATCCACAATTCATCGGATCTCGACAAACACACCGCCAAAGAGGATTACATCGGATAGATCTCCATGAAGATCATGGAGAACTTTGTATTGAAGATCCAAGAGAGAGAAGAATCCATCTATCTACTAACTACGGACCCATAGGTCTGAAGTAGACTACTCACGAGTCATTGGAGAGGCGATGATGTTGATTTAGAAGCCCTCCAACTCCAAAGTCCCCTCCGGCAGGGCACCTGGAAGGGTCTCCAGATGAGATCTCGCGGAAACGGAAGCTTGCGGCGGCGGAAAAGTGTTTTCGTGGATGCCCCGATTTTTTCTGGATTTTTAGGGAATTTATAGGCCAAAGACCTAGGGCAGGGGAGCACCAGGGGGGCCACAAGCTTGGTTGCCGTGGCCTCCCCCTGGTCGTGGCCACAGGGCTTGTGGGCGCCCCCGGAGCCCACTGCCTTCGCCCTCAAGCCTCCTCATCTTCTTCCGTTCTAAAAAAATTATTTCGGGGATTTTATTCCGTTTGGACTCCGTTCGAAAATCAGATCTGAAAAAAGTCAAAAACACAGAAAAAATAGGAACTGGCACTTGGCACAAGATTAATAAGTTAGTCCCAAAAAAGATATAAAAGGTAAACAAAACATCCAAAGTTGACAAGATAACAGCATGAAACCATCAAAAATTATAGATACGTTTGAGACGTTTCAGGTCCCGGCACTAGAAGAAATAAGGTCAATTATGACTCCCTATATTGGTCACTGATTCGTCATTGTTGTCGTTTATTGACCTTTTTCTGACCAAATTTACAACGTCAATAGTTGGCCGTCAAGAATGAACAAACATGACCTTTCTAAAATTTCGGTCGAAGGTCTCTATCGACCAAAATTTTGATTTGGTCATTACCCATTTGTGTGAGCCACGTAGGATCTGACGTGGCCAAGGTGACGTGGCATTGCTAGTGACCAAATGGAATCATCATAACTTTCAGATACCTGTCCACCAAGCTAGCTACATGGTCCTGGCCCAATACATATTTTACTATTGAAAATGCGTGATTTGTTTGGATTGAATCATTTTTTTACTAGAAGCACGCATATCTCAGGATAGGCCCATCAAAAATAAGTACAACAGAATAAAAGATTGCAAATAAAATATATATTTTATTTCAGTAGCATATCACATCAAATACAATACATCATCCACCGACTCCACGCATTAAGGTTCAACGCCTAACAAGGGCACATCAAAATAATTTTACATATACACAACGGGGTACTTTTGCAAGTGCAAGTGCATAGAAAAGGGACCCAACAAATGCACAATCGCACGTAAAGAAAGTTCCACAAAGATTGGATGAGAACCACAAGTTTCTTCTCATCCTCTTCCTCTGCCCAATATGCTCTTTCCATTGCCACCTGCAAGAAGAAAATGATTGTAAGGCTTTCAGAACAAGGAAACTATTCGTCACGCAGGGTGAAGAATTGTTAACATATGTATTCTTGCTGCCATCAATACATAATAATTACGCCACTAGTAAACTATTACCCAACATTAATCGTGGCCTCATGTACCCATAAAATAAAATAAGTACTATAATTAATATGTGTGACAAATTATACAAGGTAGTCTGTTAACACATTTGGTCTTTGTCCAAGGAATTCACTACAGGTTACAACCATCATCATGTTATTCGAATAAAAACACACATGAGGTAAAAATGTTGTTTGCAGAATAATCTCATTCAAAAATATGCAAGAAGAATCCTAATAGGAACAGTGATGATAAGCAGCCTACTTTCCAAGCTTAGGAAGGCTTTTGCTGAAATGATTATTACAGATGAACTCCCTTTTGCATTTTCTGAGAAAGAAGGGTTTAGAAAGTTTATGTCCAAGGCATGCCCATGTTTTAATGTGCCATCTAGGAGAACAACTACTAGAGAAGTTGTTAGCATGTTCAATGTGCAGAAACAAAAGCTGAAAAAAATCTTTAAGGAAACATGTGAGAGAGTATGCCTCACCACTAACACATGGACTTCTGCCCAGAAACAGAACTATATGTGTGTTACAGCACATTTCATTGATGGTGACATGGACTTCTGCCCAGAAACTAGTATTGCTGAAGGGAAGTATCTTTACATAAGATGTGCTGCACCTATTATAAACTTGGTGGTTACTGATGGACTAAAGGAAATCGACTTTTCAAGGGCACGTGTGCGAGCTGATGTACCTACTAGATGGAACTCAACATACCTTATGTTGAGAGCTGCAGCAACGTATGAGCAGGTTTTCTATAGGTATGCTGATGATGACCCATACTATGCACTTGATTTAAATGGTGAGAAAGGTCCTGGAGTTCCAAAAGCCGCAGATTGGGTTAATGCAAGAAAGATGACAGAATTTTTGGAACACTTCTATGAGCTTACTGTTCGTGTTTCCGCATCACTACACTATACAGCTCACATATTTTTTCATGAGATAGCTGATGTTATCATCTTGCTGCGGCAATGGTGTGAAAGCGAAGATTTTTTGCGTAGGGACATGGCTAAAAGGATGATAGCTAAGTACAATAAATATTGGGGGGATCATAAAAGCTTCCAATATCTTCGGTTGCATCTATTTTACACCCTTTCATTTGATTTCCCTCCACTTGTGTGTGAGAAAATAAGAATTATGCTATTTTCTTTTGCTGCTACATAAGCGAGGCTATTTGTTATACGTTCCTACGTGAAACTTTGTTCTCTATTTGTTATACATCCCGGCTTTGATGGGTTCAGGTATTTTGGTTTTCTGGTTAACCGAATAAACCGAACCAATATATTTTGGTTAATATGGTTCGGTTGCTAATTTATGTATGATTATTTCGGTGGCCATTTCAACAAAACCGAAATTATAAAACACTGAATAAACCAAACCGTATTAACCACATTAACCGAACGCCCAGCCCTAGATACACCACCAAGGAAATGACAAAAACATGCAACACTATATATATAACTAGTGGAGTAACCAACAATCAAAGTAGTTGAGAATCATTATTATACTATAGTTTAGGAGGAATGACAACATGGTTACCAACCTGGCTTTTCTTGGCGTGGATGCCGAACATGACCTCGATCTGTGGCGAGCCCTTGCTGCTGGTGGAATGCCGACTAGGTCAAACTTGCCTAGTGGTTTGTTGTCTGTTGCCATCTCATGCTCGCCTTGCAACACTTTCATACCCACTTGTGTTTGGCTGTCAGCAATGGTTGAGAACACCTGCAGAAGCACATACATAGCTAAGTATGATGCCAAAATAATATGGACATGGCAAGCAAGCCAATACAGATCAGATGAACAGAAAATAAATTTCAATTGTATGAAGGCAAAATTTCAGGTTCTTATGGAATGGACCAGTAATGCTATGGAGAAGCCAGATCCATGAATACCATCAGAAGGCACAATCCTAGCTAATGCTAATCAGTCCTCTTAGGGAAGTGTGTCAATAGGTGAAAGCAAGCAAGCTCATATTACATAGATTGATAGAAGAGAAAAACCTACTAGAGGACATTTCTAAAAAATAATCCAAAGTTCAATTGTGGAATAACAATCCTAACTATAGCTGAGGAGTCAGCACCATATCTATCAATGACTCTTGACACAAAGTCAAAAGCCATCACATAAACATATCAAGTAATATAAGGAACTAACTAATGAAAGTAAAATAATGATACCAAACAGAGGAAGATCAGTGAGACACCACCAAAAAGAAAAGCAAAAAGAACTACATAGCAGATTAAAATGGTATAGATAAATCGACAACTATACCAAAAATTTAATGGGCTTGTGAAGCTATTGAGCGAATGAGGAAGTATATGATTTAATTTGTATACTGATGCACTGAGAGAAAAAAACAGATTTCATAAGAATCTAACCTGTAGCTAGGCTGCGTATGAATTCATGTGACCGAATAAGTACACATGCTTCAAAGTGAAGGAGTGCACCTCTGCATTCACAATTTATTCTTAATAGGCTATGAATGTAACTCTGCAGGAAGAACACGAGTACCCTACAAACATAAGTGACTGCAAAAACAAAATAACAGGTAAGTACTAAATCATATGAAGAATTTACATTTAGACATGTTTTATTTGCTGCAGCAAACTTCTGTTAAAGAGTTTAGAATTGCCAGTAAATCATACAACAAGTTTCCAGCCTAATGATACAGTTTCTACACTCTAATGGAATTAGGTGAATTAACAATTGTCTCGGTCATCCAAGACCAGATCCGAACAAATTTCGCATAAGCATGGCATTTGAAACCTTATCTCCAACAAAATAGAGCCTTTAACATTTATAGATCGGGAAGAGAAATAGAAAACTTAAAAAGACAGAACAAGAAAGGACCACCTTCCATTGCGTCATGTACTAGGAGCAGCTCCTCTCTCTTCGCCGATGGCCTTGAATTCCTTTACTTGGCAAAGTACGCGCAGACATCAAGAGGAGAAGAAGAGAAGTTGTAGAAGAAAGACAACATGGGGGATTCATACCCTCTAGAGCTTCAGGCACTAGGAGGGAGGCTCCATGCGTGATGTGGGAGAAGGAGCTCCGTCTTCTTGGGGTAGTGGAGGAGATGTGTAATTCACGGCATTGGGACAAGGGAGGAGAAGCCTTCCCATCCATGGCGCCCTGTTGCTCGAGCGGCGACGGTGCGCTCGATCTGCGAGGGAGACGAAATGATGTGAGGAAGAGATGGGGTATGTGACGAGGAGGAGTGGAGGGACTCACCTGAGTCACCGGAGCAAGGCCGGAGCCACGCCGGCGACGTGTTGGCACAAACCCTAGCTGGTGGGCGGGGTCACGCTTGGCCGCTAGAGGACGCGCGCGTCGGATCGTGCCCGATGGGAGGAAGGAGCGTTGAGAGGGGGCACGGTGGTGTGCTGGGCGCCGCCGGAGGACGCTGTATCGGGCGGGATCGGGCACCGCACGTGTGGTGGCGGCGGCGGCGAGAAGTGGTGCGGGGAGAGGGAGAGACGAGAAAGAGAAAGGATTGGTGGGTCAGTTGGATTTTTTTGAAGGCAGGTGGGTCAGTGGGATTGGTGGTCTTCTTTATTTATTATTCGCGCGCTGTGAAAATTAAAACCAAACGAAATCGTTCGCGGGCTGATCCAAACCTCTCGACGTCGCCAAAGTGTGAGCCTGACTTTAACTCACTTTATCCAAAAAAAGGCTTTACCTCACTTATTTATTTATTATTATTATTATTATTATTATTATTATTATTATTATTATTTACTTTCTTTGGTCGATGCATTGTTCCCATGGATTGGCCTATTCGATCGATCATAGTCATCCATCTCTTCTAGATCCAACGGTAGAGATACCGTGTCACGCCGATCATGGCTTGCTCTAGATAAGTAAAACCATTAAAGTAATTGATGTTCCCAAACTAACTTAGGCCTATGTTTTTTATGGGTTATTGAAAAATGAAAAAATTATCTAGAAACCAAGTTCAATATAAATATAGTATGAAACTAAATAAAAATGTTGAAATTAATTTAGTATGGAGCTTGAGATGACTACTGTGTTGTAATGTTTCTCGCCTTCTTGGAGATTTGTCGTACCGTCGGTTGTCCTTGGCATGATGGGGATCGCCAAGAGAGAGATTGTCTTTCACTTTTTTTCTTGTTTCTTTTCACTTTGGACAGCCAGCATATCACATGCGAGGCCACAGATCACTCCCTGGAAGCAGTTCCTGGCCATCCACTCCTCCTACATCCAACACTTCAAAACCCTCCCCTCATCCAACACACCTCTATCACTTTTTCTCTTCTTTTTTTCAATCGGTAGCACTTAATGACCAATTTGTGCAATAGTATCATGACCTAATGGACACAAAAGGTCATAACATTATGGGCTTTGGACCATCTTAGACTTGCCATGACTAATTTTGGAATTTTGGTCATGGATCAATGACCAATTAAACCGCTCATTATTTTTGGTCATAATTGACCATTTTTCTTGTAGTGCGGGTCGACTTTTTATGCTCCGTGAACCTTTTACACAGCTATCAAGACGTCGCAAAAACTCCTTGTTTTCGTCGTTTCACGCTAGTTTCGTCGGCTACAACATACTGTTTTGAGGGTCCCCGATCGATTTTTTATGCTCCATGAAACCTGCGCACGACTATCATGATGTCGGAAAACCACATTGCTTTCGTCGTTTCGGGCCAGTTTCGTGGCCTATAGTGCACTGTTTTGAGGGTCCCATGTCAAATTTTTATGCTATATGCACATTGTGCACGACTATCGAGATGTTGCGAAAACTCGTTGTTTTCCTTTTTCGGGCATCGGGACGTCTGAAAAACTCGTTGTTTTCGTCGTTTCGGGCCAGTTTCGTAGGCCGCACACTGTTTTGAGGCTCCCTGGTCGATTTTTTATGCCCATGAACCATGTGCAAGACTACAGACATGTCGCAAAAACTTATTGTTTTCGTTGTTGCGCAGGGTTTTGAGGCTCCCGTGTATAATTTTATGCTCAACGAACCCTATGCATGACTATCGAGACGTCGCAAAAACTCGCTGTCTTTGTCATTTCGGATTAGTTTCATGGGCTATAACACACTGTTTTGAGGCTCCCGGGTCGAGTTTTTATGCTCCATGAACCCTTTGCACGGTTATCGAGATGTCACAAAAACTCGTTGTTTTCGTCGTTTTGGGCCAGTTTTGTGGGCTATAACGCACTCTTTTGAGGGTCTCGGGTCGATTTTTGATGCGCCATGAAACCTGTGCAGGACTATCAAGACGTTGCAAAAACTCATTGTTTTCGTTCTTTTGGGCCAGTTTCGTGGGCAACAAACTTTTTTGAGGGTCCCACATCGATTTTTGAGGCTACATTAAACCTATGCACGGCTATTGAGACGTCCAAAAGTCATTGTTTTCGTTGTTTTGGGCCAGTTTCGTGGCCTATAACACACTACTTCATGGGTCCATGAAACCTATGCACGCCTATCGAGACGTCGCAAAAACTCATTGTTTTCGTAGTTCTGAGCCAGTTTTGTGGGCTATAGCGCACTATTTTGAGGGTCCCGGGTCGATTTTTGATGCTCCATGAAACGTGTGCATGGCTACCGAGACATCACAAGAGCTCATTGTTTTCGTCGTTTCGGGCTAGTTTCATGGGCTATAACGCACTGTTTGAGGCTCCCGGGTTGATATTTTATGCTCCATGAACCCTGTGCATGGCTATTAGATGTCGCAAAAACTCGTTGCTTTTGTCATTTCGGGCCAGTTTCGTGGGCTATAACGTACTGTTTTGAGGGTCCCATGTTGATTTTTGATGCTCCATGAATCATGTGCACGACCATCGAGACATTGCAAAAACTCAATGTTTTAGTCGTTTCGGGCCAGTTTTGTGGGCTATAATGCACTATTTTGAGGGTCCTTGGTCGATTTTGATGCTTCGAAACCTTTGCACGACCGATGACGAGGTAATGTATATACTTCTCGCCCCTCGTTGGTTACCCCATGTGGAACGTAGAGATGTAGTGAGCAGCAAATTTCCCTTACGCGAAGAGTCACATGATGGAGGTGTAAGCAATGATGGTGATATGGACCGGAGTTACATGATTTTCACTAGCGATGTCTCACTCCCAAAAGACGATAAACAACTATGCCAGGGTAAAGACATTACAATTGATCGCACCACAAAGCTAATTGTCGGTGAATACTCACAACATATGGCATAGGTAGGCTAAAGTCGGTGAGAACCGAAGGGACAAAGGGGGGCGCTGGGAACGAGGTTGGTACACGCATGGGACGCACGATGTACCCAGGTTCAGGGCTCTCCGTAGAGATAATACCCCTAGTCCTGCCGGAGTGCTTGATGTGTATGAACAGAGTACAGAGTTGCTCCTGGAGCTGTGTTGGGAGGAGGAAGAGGGGAGCAGCTGACTCGTCTGTGCCTCTTTCTCTCTGTGGTTGGTGAGTGTGTAGTGATATTTGACTGTGGAATGATCGACCCCCCTGCACGGAGGGCGACCGGGGATTTTATAGAAGAACCCGCCGGCGTACAATATGGATAAAGGGTACAAGTGTGGGACCCGGCTGGCAGCCTCGCCGGCTGGCCAGGGGCCCACTAGAGTCTTGTCTTGTCAGTTGAGGGGCCCGCCGGCTGCATGGTCTCAATTCATAGTGGGACCTGCGGGCTGGCCAATGGGGCTCTCGCGTAAGGTTGATACCGAGCATGCGTTGTACGTCGAGCATCGTCCAGCGAGATTCGTCATGGGAAGGTAGTACGACCGCCTCCACTTTTCCCCACACCGAGTGCAGTAATGGAGTGGGAGTGCGATGGTCCGACACTATGCTAGGTGATGGATCAGAGCCGGCGTAGGTCAGCGGCGTGGCCACCGACGCTCGTACCTGCCGAACGCCCCGATCCAGTAGCTTTCCTCATGTGTAGCTACCTTTAATCATAAGGTCTCCTCCTGACCTACGATCTGATGTGACTTGTGATCCTCGGCCGGCTAGCCTGCTTGGGTGCGGCCGCCTCATTCCTGGCCGGCTGGCTGGACCAGGCCGGCTCGGAAGAGGTAATCACCTCGACTCTAGCCGGCAGAGGTTGCGTGGCCGGCCAGAGGGATGACCGCCTCGTCCTCTAGCCGGTAGGCGCAGCCTAGCCGGCCAGAAGACTTGGGCCTAAGGAAACTGTATATGTTCATTGTCCTTTGGGCCGGAAATGAAGGAGTAGGCCTGGTGAGCCTACGCCAAGGTTATCCCCCCGACAGTAGTCCCCGAAGCCCGCAGGCGGCCTCACCGGCTTGATGATTTTTCTTGGTATTTTCATCTCTCTTTGTGACGAGGAGCGCCTGATCCGAAACCGGGTGGCTTCGAAGCGACGCCTCGGCTTCGTCGTAAGTCGCTCGAAGAGCGCCACGTGCCAGGCCCCGCCTAACATAATGATGGTGATTACTGGTGACCGGACTGGGCCTGGGCCTTGGGTCCCGCCACGACGCCCCCTCGGCCTCCGTGCGAGAGATCCTCTGCGGATTTACTCCACGACGGTTGGGCTTAGGGAAGCGTTACCGCCTGTAATACACGGGGCTCATGGGGGACCCACGCACACCGGATCCCCTCCCCACGACGCTTCGGGGGGTTTAAATGGGATGCAGGGGTTCCGAGGAGGCCATTCGCCCCCCTTCTCGCTCCGAGAGAAATAGCTCGTATCCTTTGTCTTCCTGCCTGCGCTCAGAGAGAAATAGCTCGTATCCTTTGTCTTCCTTGCTTTTGTCGCCGCAAAACCGCCAATCCCTTCGAGTTTTAGTCGCCCGCAGTCATGGCCGGTGGTTCTTCCTCGAAAAGGCCCTCGGCGCAGAAGGCGTCGTCGCAGGGAGCCTGGCTAGGCAGCGAAGTCGACGAGGAGCACATCGAGGCACTCTGCAACCACCGGGTGCTGCCCCTGGCCTCCCAAGTGTTGGTGCGACTCCATGGCGCCGAGACCGCTCACACACCCACCGTGGGAGAGGTCGTGGTCTTCACCGAGCATTTCTATCGGGGCTTCGGGCTTCCGGCCAGCGCCTTCTTCTCCGAATGGCTCTGCTTATTTGGCCTGCAGCCGCATCACCTGGTGCCGAACGCCATACTGCAGTTTTCGGCCTTCGAGATCCTGTGCGAGGGCTTTGTGGGGATCGAGCCCCGCGTCGATCTATGGTGCAGCTTGTTCTTCTTCAAGCAACAATCCATTGCCATGGAGAAATCCGAGGTGAAGAAGCTCAAGAGGCCGCACCTGATGACATCGTGCGGGGCCGCGCTAGTGCATCATCGCCCGTCGTCGGGCTTCCCCAGATGCCACTGCAGGAATCCGTCAAGCAGTGGCAGAAGGGTTTCTTCTATGCGAAGAACGCCGACCCCGCCCAGGACGCCGTCAATATGCCCCCGTTCAACATCGACCCACCGACGAAGTTGAACTGGGCGACGGAGACCCCCAAGCTGATTCTCGAGGTGGCGCTAATCTGCGCCCACCTCGACATTCTCGAGAAGAGCGGCCTCCTCGGCCACGACTTGCTCACCACTATGGTGACCCGCCGGATCCTGCCGCTAGAGAGGCGGACGCATCTGGTCTATTAGATGAGCTGCGGGCATGATCCCTGACGGCTGTCCACCAAGGGGTTCACCCCAGGCGCGGTAGCGCGGCGGGTGAACCTCATCTCCAATAGGGCCCATCGCCTCCAATGGTAAGCGGCCTCCTAGTTTTTCGTTGTTTGTCCTGTAGCCGGCCACCTTGCTGAGCCGGCGATTGAATCCCCATTTGCAACTGTTCGAGAGCCTGCAGGGATCCCTCGGACCGCCTGCACCCGACGTGGATACGTTCGACGCCTCGGAGATTGAGGACGAGGGCATGATTGAATCCCGTCTGGCCTCCTCCGCGGGCTCGGAGAACCTACTGGAGTCGGAAGGGACAGAGCCGTCTGGTGATTACCCGCGGCCCTCCATCGCAGATTGGACGGATGACGACGAGACTCCCTCATTCTTCCCTCGTGCAGCCTTCGAGGAGAACTCCGACGGGGTGGAGGAGGTCACCAGCCCGCCATTGACGCGCGGCCGGCGTCAGTGGGCCGGGGCAACCACCGCCGATGAGTCGGACGAGAGGAAGGGCAAGGGTGCCACAGCATCTCGACCGGCTCCTAAGCGGCCGGCGCCGGGTCCTCCAGCCGGACCACGGGCAGGCGGCGCCAAGAGACGTCGTGGTGCCGGCCGGAGGCAGGTGCCTATGGTGGCGGGGTAAGATTTCTTCCCCCTTTTCCTTGCTTGTCTTGTGGGAAGCTTCGTTCCTTAAATCTCGTCTTGATAGGGAGGCAGAGGATGTGGAGGAGGATACCACCTCCACAGTCGAGCGGGCTGGCTGGGCAGTAGCCGATGCTGCCTAGAGGGAGCTTGAGACGCAGTCCAAGCGCCGATGGGATGTGGCCGCGGAGAAGATGGTCGTGGGCCAATCTCGCCCCAGCCGGGTCGAGAAGTCGGTAGAGAAGCGTGCGAAGGATAGACATGACCCCTCCGCACATGCTCGCATGGAGGAGCCAGCTAGCGAGCGGCTTCACGGCATGCCCCAAGGGGTGAGGGGGCCTCGCCTTCAGGGCCGGATGCCTCGGCGCTGGTAGACCTGGAAACGGTCCCTGACTCCCTAGGGCCGAGGCGGAACCCGACACGCCAGAACTGGTTTTGGATGCGCCGGACGCGGCCCCTGACGCCCCAGGGGCGGCCATGGATGTGCCAGACGCGGCCCATCTGCCTCCTGTAGAGAAGGCAGCGCCGGCAGGGATGACGTCAAAGCCGGCCACCGAGCCGGCACCTGGAGCCGGCGCCATCGTCGTTCCCCAGCACGGCCCTGTTGCGCGAGGATCTGGGGGCTGGGTTGGGAGCCGGCCCATGAAGACATGGCGGGCAGCCAAGCTGGCCCGCCTGCGACTGCCCGTCGGCATCGCGCTTTCTGGCGTCCCGGAGCTGGTATCAATATTTACCAGCAGCCGGTCCAAGGTGGAGCAGTCAGCCCGCATGGTGTGCAGCGACATGGAGCGCCTGGAGGCCCGTACCCAGGTAGGTGTTTCCTCTTTGGTTTTTGAACTTTTCTTCTTTTGCGTTAGTGGGGGCGCGACAGCGCACCCACTGGGTGTAGCCCCCGAGAATCGGGTCGGTCGATCGTTGGCCGGTCCGAATCTCTTGGAGCTTCTTTTCTCTGTTTTGCTTCTTTAGTGGAGGCGCGCTAGCACACCCACTGGTTGTAGCCCCCGAGAATCGGGCTGGTTAAGTCTTAACCAGGCCGAATTTTAGTCCTCCTTCTTTTTGCTTTTTTGGCAGGAGCTTTATGACGCTCAGGCGCAGGCTTTCAATGAGCTGCAGACCCAACACCTGGGAGCTAATGGCCGGATTATCGAGCTCGAATTTGGGCTGGGCGAAGCTGCCACGGAGCGGGATGCCCTGCGTGGTGCCGGCAACCAGCTCCAGGAGCAGCTAATCCTTCTTCAGACGGAGAAGAAGGAGCTCGAGGCGGCCAGCCGGGTCGAGCTGGAGCGACTGCGCGATACGCTGCAGGAGAATGAGGTCTCCTACTCCGCCGACGTGGATCGCCTCGCGTCGCTTCATCTCAAGGAGATGGACCTTAAGGACGGTGCCTTTAGGGAGAAGGAGGAGGCCCTTGTCCAGAAGCAATCGCAGCTGGCCAAGGCCTTGGAGTCTGCGGCGGCTCTCCAGGAGGAGGTTGCCCACCTTACTCATGCGAGCAAGGTGCGGGAGCTCGAGGTCCTCGAGAGCTCCCATGAGACCGATGGCGCCTTCCATCGTGAGTCTCTCCCCTTTGCTGTGTCTTTTGGTTTTTTGGCCATCTCCTCTTCTTACTGTGCCCTGGCTTTTGCTATTCCAGGTCTCTTCCCTGAGACCCAGATCGCGGCCGACACTACCGTCGAGGTGAGCCGCGAGGAGCGCCGCGCGGCTGGGCAGGAGGTAGATACTACCTCCGGCTGGAGTGTGGAGGAGATCGGGGTGGACCTTCGGGCCCGCCTGCGCGCCCTCAGCGAGTCTGTGGCTCAGCTCCAGGTTGCAGGCTCATCGATGGTGGCGGCCTTGTGGTCGGAGGGCGTGGAGCCGATGTCAATTAGCCGGCTCGCTCGCTGGCTTGCAGCAGGCGGGGAACGCCTGGATGCCTGGCGCGCTTCTGCCGCGCGTGCTGGAGCTTACATGGCCCTGCGCTTGGCCAAATCTTGGTATCAGAACCTGGACTTGGGCAAGCTCGCCGCCCAGCATGACGGCTCGGAGGTAGAGCTGCAGGGCGTGGAGGAGGCGCTCGTACCTGCCGGAAACCCCGATCCAGTACCTTTGCTGACGCGTAGCTACCTTTAATCGTAAGGTCTCCTCCTGACCTACAATCTGATGTGACTTGTGATCCTCGGCCGGCTAGCCTACTTTGCTTGCCGGCTTGGGTGCGGCCGCCTCATTCCTGGCCGGTTCGCTGGACCAGGCCGGCTCAGAAGAGGTAACCGCCTCGACTCTAGCCGGCAGAGGTTGCCTTGCCGGCCAGAGGGATGACCGCCTCGTCCTCTCGCTGATAGGCGCAGCCTAGCCGGCCAGAAGACTTGGGACTTAGGAAACTGTATATGTTCATTGTCCTTTGGGCCGGAAATGAAGGACCAGGTTTGATGAGCCTACCCCGGGGTATCCCCCGACACTAATTATGCTCCTTGATAGTTAGAGGTTCAATAGTAATGGGCAGTACGCCAAGACAAGTAGACCATTTATTCATCAACATCTACTTACTAATCATCCACCTTGAGATATCTATCTAGAACATCTCTCCGGTATTAAGTTACGAGCCCCACCCAATGTGTAAACTCAAAGCAACGGACAACTGCATTAACGAACGATCCGTAAGGTAAACAATCCTTGCAACCGTGGTCACAAGCACTGTTGTTTTCTCCCTGGTGGCAACAAGCATATCCCCTAGTCTCATGTTTCTGTCACTCAAGCTAGAGATCGAGGGTCTCGAACCCTCAATCATGCATTACGCTCCCTCTTGGAGTTATGATCTACTACTTGGCCAAAGCAATAAAAAGCAACGGAGAACATGCATGAATCACTAACGAACATAATATAAAAGGATAATCAAATATATAACCTGTAACAATCTGAACATAATCTCATAATCCATCGGATCCCAACAAACCGAGCATAGCAATAGCAAAAGAATTACATAGATGCCTTGATCATGTCGGGCAGCTCACAAGGACTAACCATTGAAGCACAAGATTGAAGAGAAGACATCACATAGCTACTTGTCATGGACTCATGGTCCAAGGGAAACTACTCACGACACATTTGGGAAGCGTCTGTGGTGGTGGAGAAGCTCCCAGAGGGCAATCCTGATGCTCCCGATTTCGAAAGAGGTCTCCTGACGCTCCCGATCTCGGAAGCGCTGTGGCGACGAAACGATGGAGAAATTCGCGATTCCCGGAAGTCTATGAGGGTTTCCGTTCGGGACTCTAAATATAGGCTAAAGGTGGGCACCAGAGGATGTGGGCCCCACCCAGGCAATCTCCTGGAGCGGTCTAGGGCCTGGCCTCGCCAGCAAGCCGCTTGGGAGGCCCCTGGCCCCACTTTGGTGATCCGAAAGCTTCTGTTTCGCTGATTTTTTATATATTTTTTCTGGATTTTTCCGGGCTTCGGAAAATTGGGTAAAAGCCGGTGCAAAAGATACATCATCAGACAGAAACTCGCACTGGGTGCACTAAGTTAGTAGGTTAGTCCAAATATGTGTAAAATAATATAAAAGTGTAGCAAACATAGAACAATGTCACCCAAAAGATCATGGAACAAGCAGAAGTTCTAGATACGTTTGGGACGTATCAACGGCTATCGTGACTTTTTCGTGACTGTTTCGTGGGTTATAGCGCACTGTTTTGAGGGTCCAGGGTTGATTTTGTATGCTCCGTGAACCCTGGGCACGGCTATAGTGACATCGCAAAAACTCGTAGTTTTCGTCATTTCAGGCTAGTTTCATGGGCTATAATGCACTGTTTTGGGGGTCCGAGGTCAATTTTTGATGGTCCATGGACCGTGTGCACGACTATCGAAACGTCACAAAAAAACTCTATGTTCGTCATTTCGGGCTAGTTTCGTGGGCTATTGCGCACTGTTCTGGGGGTCCGAGGTCAATTTTTGATACTCCATGAACAGTGTGCACGGCTATCGACACGTCGCAAAAAACTCCTTGTTTTCGTCATTTCGAGCTAGTTTCATGGGCTATAACACACTGTTTTGAGGGTCCTGTATCGATTTTAATCCACGAGGAAACCTACAGACAACTATTGAGATGTCGCAAAAACACATTGCTTTCGTCCTTCCGGGCCAGTTTCGTGGGCTATAGTGCACTATTTTGAGGTTCCCATGTCGATTTTTTATGCTACATGAACCGTGTGCACGACTATCGAGACGTCACAAAAACTCAATGTTTTCATTGTTTTGGGCCAATTTCGTGGGCTATAACACAATGGTCCGGGTAGATTTTTGATGCTCCATGAAACCTATGCATGGCTATCGTGACGTCACAAAACGTCGGTGTTCACGTCATTTCGGGCCAGTTTCCTGGGCTATAACGCACTCTTTTGAGTTCCGAGGTCGAGTTTTGATACTCCATGAAACTTGTGCATGACTATCAAGATGTCGCAAAAACCCATTGTTTTCGTTGTTTTGGGCCAGTTTCGCGGGCTATTGTGCACTACTTTGAGGGTCCAGGGTCGATTTTGTATGCTCCATGAACCATGGGCCCGACTATAACGCACTGTTTTGAGGGTCCGAGGTTGATTTTTGATGCTCCGTGAAACCTGTGCATGGCTATCGAGACATCGCAAAAACTCATTGTTTTCGTCGTTTCAGTCAAGTTTTGTGGGCTATAAAGCACTGTTTTGAGGGTCCTGAGTCGATTTTTTGATGCTCCATGAAACATGTACATGGCTATCGAGACGTCGGAAAAACACATTGCTTTCGTTGTTTCGGGCTAGTTTCGTGGGCTATGGCGCACTGTTTTGGGGGTCACAGGTCATTTTTTAGGCTCCGTGAACCCCCTTTGCACGGCTATCGAGACATTGCAAAAACTCGTTGTTTTCGTCGTTTCGTGCTAGTTTCGTGGGCTATTGTGCACTATATGAGTCTTACCTGATATTACTACAAGGGTGATGGCAGCAGAAAAGCTCTATGTAAGGTAGCATGGTCTTGGTGTGGCTCCAATCCATAGGGATCTGACTGGGTTACACTCCTAGCCCGCGAACGCTCTTGCTCCTTGAGGACGGACGACGGGTCCTTATGTGAACTTGGCCATGTTAAAGGCCGCTGAGTACTTTTGAATGTACTCGCAAGCAAACCAAACTAACATATACACTAAGCAAAGCAATCTATGGCATTCAAGCATGCATTTGTTATTACTTATCATGGCATAGGTTACCTATCTAGCAGGATTAAATATCATGATATAATAGGATTATCCTGCGAAATGACTACTAAATTAAATACGATAACGTAAAGCATATCAAGTAAATAATTTATACTCCAAATGTCCTCCTGATCCAATCTGAGTCTGATCCAAATCCAATCCGAATCATGTGGTCATCTGACTACTCATCTCATAGCCATCCCATGGCTAACATATCCTATTCCTGACATTGTCCCATGTCTATGTATCTGATTAGAGTTCTTCCATCATCATTAGCAATGTTAGGGTTGACCACCTAGTGAGGTTTGGACAGGCTGTCCAATTTTGCGGATGCGGCTATTCGAATAGATTTGACACTCTGCAGAGGTTGCACACTTTACCCACACGATGAAGCACCTGGCCGCGTGCTCCCATTCGGTGTTGGGGAACGTCGCATGGGAAACAAAAATTTTCCTACGCGCACGAAGACCTATCATGGTGATGGCCATCTACAAGAGGGGATGTGATCTACGTACCCTTGTAGACCGTACAGCAGAAGCGTTAGTGAATGCGGTTGATGTAGTGGAACGTCCTCACGTCCCTCGATCCGCCCCGCGAACTATCCCGCGATTAGTCCCACGATCTAGTGCCGAACGGACGGCACCTCCGCGTTCAGCACACGTATAGCTCGACGATGATCTCGGCCTTCTTGATCCAGCAAGAGAGACGGAGAGGTAGAAGAGTTCTCCGGCAGCGTGACGGCGCTCCGGAGGTTGGTGATGATCTCGTCTCAGCAGGGCTCCGCCCGAGCTCCGCAGAAACGTGATCTAGAGGTAAAACCGTGGAGATATCTGGCCGGGCTGCCGTGGCAAAGTTCTCTCAAATCAGCCCTAAAACCCCACTATATATAGGAGGAGGAGGGGGGAGCCTTGCCTTGGGGTCCAAGGACTCCCAAGGGGTCGGCCGAACCTAAGGGGGAAGGTCTCCCCCTCCCAAACCGAATTCTACTTGGTTTGGAAGGTGGAGTCCTTCTTCCCTTTCCCACCTCCTTTTTTTTCTTTTCTCTTTGATTTTCTTCCCAATGCGCATAGGCCCCTTTTGGGCTGTCCCACCAGCCCACTAAGGGCTGGTGCGGCACCCCAAATACCTATGGGCTTCCCCGGGGTGGGTGCCCCCCCGTTGAACTCCCGGAACCCATTCGTCATTCCCGGTACATTCCCGGTAACTCCGAAAACCTTCCGGTAATCAAATGAGGTCATCCTATATATCAATCTTCGTTTCCAGACCATTCCGGAAATCCTCGTGACGTCCTTGATCTCATCCGGGACTCCGAACAACATTCGGTAACCAACCATATAACTCAAATACGCATAAAACAACGTCGAACCTTAAGTGTGCAGACCCTGCGGGTTCAAGAACTATGTAGACATGACCCGAGAGACTCCTCGGTCAATATCCAATAGCGAGACCTGGATGCCCATATTGGATCCTACATATTCTACGAAGATCTTATCGTTTGAACCTCAGTGCCAAGGATTCATATAATCCCATATGTCATTCCCTTTGTCCTTCGGTATGTTACTTGCCCGAGATTCGATCGTCAGTATCCGCATACCTATTTCAATCTCATTTACTAGCAAGTCTCTTTACTCGTTCTGTAATACAAGATCCCGTAACTTACACTAAGTCACATTGCTTGCAAGGCTTGTGTGTGATGTTGTATTACCGAGTGGGCCCCAAGATACCTCTCCGTCACACGGAGTGACAAATCCTAGTCTCGATCCATACTAACTCAACTAACACATTCGGAGATACCTGTAGAGCATCTTTATAGTCACCCAGTTAAGTTGCGACGTTTGATACACACAAAGCATTCCTCCGGTGTCAGTGAGTTATATGATCTCATGGTCATAGGAACAAATACTTGACACGCAGAAAACAGTAGCAACAAAATGACAGGATCAACATGCTACGTCTATTAGTTTGGGTCTAGTCCATCACATGATTCTCCTAATGATGTGATCCCGTTATCAAGTGACAACACTTGCCTATGGCCAGGAAACCTTGACCATCTTTGATCAGCGAGCTAGTCAACTAGAGGCTTACTAGGGACAGTGTTTTGTCTATGTATCCACACAAGTATTGTATTTCCAATCAATACAATTATAGCATGGATAATAAACGATTATCATGAACCAAGAAATATAATAATAAGTAATTCATTATTGCCTCTAGGGTATATTTCCAACAGTCTCCCACTTGCACTAGAGTCAATAATCTAGTTCACATCACCATGTGATTCCAACGAATCCAACACCCATATAGTTATGGGGTTTGATCACGTTTTGCTCGTGAGAGAGGTTTTAGTTAACGGTTCTGAAAATTTCAGATCCGTGCGTTCTTTACAAATCTTTATGTCATCTTATAGATGCTGCTACTACGTGCTATTCGGAAATGCTCCAAATATCTACTCTACTATACAAATCCGTTTCACTACTCATAGTTATTCGGATTAGTGTCAAAGCTTGCATCGACGTAACCCTTTACGACGAACTCTTTAACCACCTCCATAATCGAGAAAAATTCCTTAGTCCATTAGTTACTAAGGATAAATTTTGACCACTGCTAGTGATTCAATCATGGATCACTCTCTGTACCTCAAAACAGAGCTTTGAGTCAAGGCACACATCAGGTGCGGTACACAGCATGGCATACTTTAGATTCTACGGCTAAGGCATAGAAGACGACCTTCGTCTATTCTCTTTATTCTGCCGTGCTCGGGTTTTGAGTCTTACTCAAATTTACACCTTACAACGCAACCAAGAACTCCTTCTTTGCTGATCTATTTTGAACTCCTTCAAAAATTTGTTAAGGCATGCATCTTGTTGAAACTTCCATTAAGCGCTTTTGATCTATCTCCATAGATCTTTGATGCTCAACGTTCAAGTAGCGCAATCCAGGTACTCCTTTGAAAAATCCTTTCAAACAACCTTATATGCTTTACAGAAATTCTACATTACTTCTGATCAACAATATGTCTACCACATACCCTTATCAGAAATTCAATAGTGCTCCCACTCACTTCTTTGGAAATACAAGTTTCTCATAAACCTTGTACAAACACAAAATCTTTGATCATCTCATCAAAGTGTATATTCCAACTCCGAGATGCTTGCACGAGTCCATTGAAGGATCACTGGAGCTTGCATACTTGCTAGTATCATTAGGATCGACAAAACCTTCTGGTTGTATCACATACAATGTTTGCTCAAGGAAACCGTCGAGGAAACAATGTTTTGACATCTTACGTGTAATATTTCATAAATAATCATCAACAACTAACATAATTCTAACAGACCTTTAGCATCGCTACGAGTGAGAAAGTCTCATCATAGTCAACTGTTTGATCTTGTCGAAAACATCTTTGCGACAAGTCGAACTTTTCTTCAAAGTGACTTATCACCATCATCGTCTGTCTTCTTTTAAAAGATCCATTTTTACTCAATAGTCCTATGACCATCAAGTAATTCTTCCAAAGTCTACACTTTGTTTTCATACATGGATCCTCTCTCGGATTTCATGGCTTCCAGCCATTTGTCGGAATCTGGGCCCACCATCGCTTTCTCCATAACTCGTAGGTTCACTGTTGCTCAACAACATGACCTCCAAGACAGGGTTACCGTACCACTCTGTAGTAGTACGCGACCTTGTCAACCTACAAGGCTTGTAGTAACTTGATCCGATGCTTGATGATCACCATCATCAGCTTCCACTTCAATTGGTGTAGGCGCCACAGGAACAACTTCCTGCGCCCTGCTACACACTGGTTGAAGTGATGGTTCAATAACCTCATCAAGTTCTACTGCCCTCCCACTCAATTCTTTCGAGAGAAACCTTTCCTCGAGAAAGGATCCGTTTCTAGAAACAAACACTTTGCTTTTGGATCTGAGATAGGAGATGTACCCAACTGTTTTGGATATCCTATGAAGATGCATTTATCCGCTTTGGGTTCGAGCTTATCAGACTGAAACGTTTTCACATAAGTGTCGAAGCCCCAAACTTTCAATAAACGACAGTTTAGATTTCTCTAAACCTCAGTCTATACTGTGTCATCTCAACGGAAATACGCGGTGCCCTATTTAAAGTGAATGCGGTAGTCTCTAATGCATAACCCATAAACGATAGTGGTAATTCGATAAGAGACATCATAGCATGCAGCATACCAAATAGTGTGTGGCTATGACGTTCAGACACATCATCACACTATGATGTTCCAGGTGGCATGAACTGCGAAACAATTTCCACATTGTCTTAACTACGTACCAAAACTCGTAACTCAGATAATCATTTCTATGATCATATCGTAGACAGTTTATCCTCTTGTTACGACGAACTTCACTCCTGAAACAGAATTGAACTTTTCAATATTTCAGACTTGTGATTCATTAAGTAAATACTCTTGTATCTACTCAAATCGTCATTGAAGTAAGAACATAATGATATCCACTGCGTGCCTCAGCACCCATTGGACTGCATACATCAAAGTGTATCACTTCCAACAAGTTACTATCTTGTTTCATCTCAATGAAAACAAGACCTTGCTCATGTGGTATGATTTGCATGTCACTAGTGATTCAAAACTAAGTGAGTATAAAGATCCATCAGCATGGAGCCTCTTCATGCAATTTATACCAACATGACTCAAGCGGCAGTGCCACAAGTAAGTGGTACTATCATCATTACCTCGTATCTTTTGGCACCAATATCATGAACATGTGTAACACTATGATCGAGATTCAATAAATCATTGAAGGTGATTATTCAAGCAAATAGAGTAACCATTATTCTCTTTAAATGAATAATCGTATTGCAATAAACATGATCCAATCATGTTCATGCTTAACGCAAGCACCAAATAACAATTATTTAGGTTTAACACCAATCCCGATGGTAGAGGGAGTGTGCGATGTTTGATCATATCAACCTTGGAAACACTTCCAACACGTATCATCACCTCGCCTTTAGCTAGTCTCCGTTTATGCCGTAGCTTTCATTTCGTGTAACTAATCACTTAGCAACCGAACCGGTATCCAATACCCGCGTGCTACTAGGAGTACTAGTAAAGTACACATCAACATCATGTATATCAAATATACTTCTTTCGACTTTTGCCAGCCTTCTTATCTACCAAGTATCGAGAGTTGCTCCGCCTCAGTGACAGTTCCCCTCATAACAGAAGCACTTAGTCCCGGGCTTTGGGTTTAATCTAGGGTCTCTTCATTAGTGCAACAACTGTTTTGCCGTTTCACGAAGTATCCCTTCTAGCCCTTGCCTTTCTTGAAACTTAGTGGTTTTACTAACCATCAACTATTGATGCTCCTTCTTGATTTCTACTTTTGCAGTGTCAAACATCACGAATCGCTCAAGGATCATTGTATCTATCCTTGATATGTTATAGTTCATCACGAAGCTCTCACAGCTTGGTGGCAGTGACTTTGGAGAACCATCACTATCTCATATGGAAGATTAACTCCCACTTGATTCAAGCGATTGTCGTACTCAGACAATCTGAGCACACGCTCAGCGACTGAGCTTTTCTCTTTTACTTTGTGGACAAAGAATCTTGTTAGAGGTCTCGTACCTCTTAACAAGGGCACAAACATGAAATTACAATTTCATCTCTTTAGAACATCACTTATGTTCCGTGACGTTTCAAAACGTCTTCGGCGCCTTGCTTCTAAGCCATTAAGTATTTTGTACTGAACTATCGTGTAGTCATCAGAAACGTGTATGTCGGATGTTCACAACATCTACAGACGACGCTCGAGGTGCAGCACACCGAGTGGTGCATTAAGGACATAAGCCTTCTGCGCAGCAACGAGGACAGTCCTCGGTTTTACAGACTCAGTCTGCAAAGTTTGCTACTATCAACTTTCAACTAAATTTTCTCTAGGAACATATAAAAACAGTAGAGCTATAGCGCAAGCTACATCATAACTCGCAAAGACCATTAGACTATGTTCATGACAATTAGTTCAATTAATCATATTACTTAAGAACTCCCACTCAAAAAGTACATCTCTCTAGTCATTTGAGTGGTACATGATCCAAATCCACTATCTCAAGTTTGATCATCACGTGAGTCGAGAATAGTTTCAGTGGTAAGCATCTCTATGCTAATCATATCAACTATACGATTCATGCTCGACCTTTCGGTCTCATGTGTTCCGAGGCCATGTCTGCACATGCTAGGCTCGTCAAGCTTAACCCGAGTGTTCCGCGTGTGCAACTATTTTGCACCCGTTGTATGTGAACCTTGAGTCTATCACACCCGATCATCACGTGGTCTCTCGAAACAAAGAATTGTTGCAACGGTGCACAGTCGGGGAGAATGCAATTTCGTCTTGAAATTTTAGTGAGAGATCACCTCATAATGCTACCGTCGTTTAAGCAAGATAAGGTGCATAAAGGATTAACATCACATGCAATTCATAAGTGACATGATATGGCCATCATCATGTGCTTCTTGATCTCCATCACCAAAGCACCGGCACAATCTTGTTGTCACCGGCGTCACACCAAAGGGTCCCCACATACTTATGCATGAATGATAATCTCTATGTAGTACAAATGTAGCAATGGAGTACGAGTGTGGATCTTTCAAAAGGAATAGTAGTGTTCCCCCTTCTCTCTTTTTATTTCTCTCTTTTTATTTCTCTTTTTTATTTTTTTAATTTATTTTTTATTTTTGCGGCCTCTTTGGCTCTTTCTATTTATCTCTCATTTTTCCTCTTTGGGATCTTTTGTTTTGTCCTCTTTGGGATCTTTTCCTCTATTAAGGGCAACACTCTATGTTTTACATGAATAAAAAGAAGATCATAACACTTTATAAGAAGTACTCGACATAAAGACAAGTGAAAACTATCATGATGTATGCAAATGTATGCCTCATCCAGTGTAGCAGGATATGCAATGATACTAGCGCGTCATGTAGCAATAATTGGGGCAAAGCCCAACTATCATGCGGATCTGCGATCAAGCAGAAGTATGTATGACATGAAGATCAAGTCATGAGATGGTGCATGTTCCATGGCAATGTATCTCGGAAAGGCTATGGAAATGCCTTAATATGTAGGTATGGTGGCTGTTTTGAGGAAAGATATAATCAGGCTTATGTATGACAGAGTGTATCATGTCATGGGTTTGGATGCACCGGCGGAGTTTGCACCAACTCTCAATGTGAGAAAGGGCAATGCGCAGTACCGAAGAGGCTAGCAAGATATGGATGGTGGAACTGCCAACAACCTAATACTCACATTAGTCCGAAGAACTCATACACTTATTATCGGCAACTCTCTATCTAGTTAGGAAATTCACAAAGAGACAAGTACCTCGAGGAGGAGTGTTTGGGGGTTTGGTTATCCTTGCGCATCCTCGACTCATGGTAACGTGAGGGTACTCTATATATTCCAACCCCCTCAGAGGTTAGTGCTCAAATTAGTAGCTAGAGTTCTCAACTGATTTTTTGTTTTTGAAAAACACATGGATTTCCCAAAATACGACACCTATCACTAATAGGCTCAAGCTCTTGGCACCAATAGTCCAAACGTTACTCAAATCAATACCTCAAAATTATTGCAAGTTACTACTATACTTAAATAGCAATCTCAATTACCTACTCATGCAAGACACACAACTCAGTGCAACGAGCCAACTCTCTAAACAAGATAGGCATGATAACTCAAGTGAATTCCAAAAGCAACCTAAATAAAAGCTCTTAAAAAGATAAGCATGAAAATTAAGAGCTAAGCATGAGAGTAGCTGTGGAAAGATGAAGAACACACAAAAAAGATAAGCATGAAAACCTATGTTGTGTTCAAGATTGAAATGGAGCGTGTCTCTCTCCCAAACAAGGTAGGCTAGGTTCCGGAAGCTTCTGTTTTGATGACTTTTTATATATTTTTCCTGGAATTTTTCGGGCTTTGGAAAATTGGGTAAAAGCCCCTGCAAAATAGACATCAGCAGACAGAAACTCGCACTGGGTGCACTGAGTTAGTAGGTCAGTCCAAATATGTGTAAAATGATTTAAAAGTGTAGCAAAACATATAACAATGTCACCCAAAAGATCAAGGAACAAGAAGAAATTATAGATACGTTTGGGAAGTACCAGGGTCCCGGGTCGATTTTTGATGCTCCATGAAACTTGTGCACGGCTATTGAGACGTCGCAAAAACTCGTTGTTTTCGTCATTTCGGGCCAGTTTCATGGGCTATAACGCACTATTTTGAGGGTCCCGAGACGATTTTTTATGCTCCATGAAACTTGTGCATGGCTATCGAGACGTCGCAAAAACTCATTGTTTTTGTCGTTTTGGGCCAGTTTCGTGCGCTATAATAAACTATTTTGAGGGCCCCGGGTCGATTTTTTATGCTCCATGAAACCTGTGCATGTCTATCGAGACGTCGCAAAAACTTATTGTTTTCGTCGTTTGGGGCCAGTTTCGTGGGCTATAACGCACTGTTTCGAGGGTCCCGGGTAAATTTTTGACGCTCCACGAAACCTGTGCACACCTATTGAGACGTCGCAAAAACTCATTGTTTTTGTCGTTTTGGGCCAGTTTCGTGGGCTATAAAGCACTATTTCGAAGGGCCGGGGTCGATTTCTGATGCTCCATGAAACTTGTGAATGACTATCAACACATCGCTAAAACACGTTGCTTTTGTCGTTTCGGATCTGTTTTTCGCACTTTTTTGTCCCGGGTCGATATTTTATGGTCTATAAACCGTGTGCACGGCTATCGAGACGTAAAAAAAATCGTTGTTTTCGTCGTTTCGGGCCTGTTCCGTGGGCTATAACGCAGTTTTTGAGGGTCCCTTTTTTATGCTCCATTGAACCTGTGCATGGCTATCGAGACGTTGCAAAAACACGTTTTTTTTAGTGTTTCGGGCCAGTTTAGTGGGCTATAACGCACTGTTTTTAGGTTCCCGGGTCGGTTTTTTATGCTCCATAAAACATGAATAATCCTATCGAGACGTCGCAAAAACTTGTGGTTTTCGTCGTTTCGAGCGAGTTTTGTGGGCTATAACGCATATTTTGAGGGTCCCGGGTCAATTTTTGATGCTCCATGAAACATGTGCACGGCTATCGTGACGTCGTAAAATCTCGTTGTTCTCGTCGTTTTGGGCTAGTTTCATGGCGTATAACGCACTGTTTTGAGCGTCCCGGGTCAATTTTTATGCTGCATGAAACATGTGCACGACTATCGAGATGTCGCAAAAACTCATTGTTTTCGTCGTTTCGGGCCAGTTTCGTGGGCTATAACGCACTCTTTTAAGGGTCCCGGGTCGATTTTTGATGCTCCATGAAATATGTGCACGACTATCAAGACGTGGCAAAAACTCCTTGTTTTGGGCCACTTTCGTGGGCTATAACACACTGTTCTGAGTGTCCCGAGTTTATTTTTGATGCTCTATGAAAATTGTGCATGTGTGTTGAGAGGTCACAAAAACTCATTGTTTCGTCATTTCCGGCCAATTTCGTGGGCTATTGCGCACTATTTTGGGGGTCCGAGGTCAATTTTTGATGCTCCATGAAACATGTGCATGGCTATCGGGACGTCACAAAAACTCATTGTTTTCGTCATTTCGGGCTAGTTTCATGGCGTATAACTGTCGGGACCCCGATCCTAAGCCATAGAAATCCAGCCTGTAACACATCGCATCCCTTTGCAGTCTCACGCACGGTTAACTCCACGGCTGCAGCCTTACCTTAGCTGGGACCGTTTGCGTCTTTTGACTCACGTATGCAATAGTGTCGCTAGCATTCCAATGTCAAAGAACCCGGATCAACATGTCTAGTCATAAATCAAAGTAGCAGTACCGCACAAGGACAGGCATACATGGCCCAACAAAGCAGGTGTAGGTCACCAGCGAGTGTAGACGAGTCGTAGCAAGCTACAAGGACTCCATTACATCGCGTGACATTTCCCCAAACGGGACAGACACATCAGCTAAGAAGGACACATGCCGGTCAACCAATGTGTCCGGAGCAGTAGCGAGCAACCATGGCTCGTTGGATCACAAAGGGGCATTTCCTTGTAAGGAGTGCTACTGAAGTTCACGACTAGGTAATCGAACCCCATACATATCAAGTACGACACACGTACGCATGGCATGCCGATATGTATAGATACATCGATGGCATCACAACATAGCCATAAACATACAAGCTTTATTTAAGAGGCTCAGAAGAGCCACACACATAATATTACACAGTGAGGGTCTCACGACCCATAATAACAGTCATTCAGTTACAAGCCAGCGGAAGTGTTTAAAACTATCTGAGTACAGACAGTTGCAACTAGAAGGCACATGGCCTGACTATACTACAGACCCAACCTAGGGCCAGATCGTAGCTGGGACACCAGCTACTCGTCGTCGTTGATGTCTATGAAGAACCCTCCATTAGGGTCATTAGCAACCTCTGCAACATTTATTAAGCAAACATGAGTACAGAGGTACTCAGCAAGACTTTAGGATAACTATCTACTCATGCAATGTATCAATAAGGTATTGTGGGGTTTCATGCGGAAAGCCAGCATTTGACTCGTGGCTAGACAACTTGCATTTTTAAATAATTTTGACAACTTGATTTCTTGCACACGAGTCCACTAACACCACAACAATACACCATCATGGAATCATTCCGTCTCCATACGGAAATGCCGTCCACGACACTCATGCTTATCTTGACAATTTTATGAGTAGCCATTGTAGTTATTTATGAACAACATATGTCTCCAAGTAGTCCATATCCGCGGACGCGGCTATTCGAATAGATCATAACCCTGCAGGGGTGTACTTCGTCACACACGCTCTCGCCACTTATCGCCATGTGCACGTCATGCACCTCGGCAACCTTCAAGCGGAAGCCTAGCGAGGGAGTCGGCCACGACCGTTAACCACACTAGTACCTAATCCAGGTTTATCGCCTATCTGAGGGTAACCCGCACGGAAGTCCGGCCGAGGTTTCCACCACGGCCCCAAACGATGTGCGCAGGGTTCCCAAGCCCACCATCAGGGTGCCACTTGGTACACCGTGCCACTGCCTACCGCGTCACAGCCCACCTCTCAGGTCAGCACCATGCACGGCCTCCAGCATGACTATAAACACCAGAAACTACTTGCAACTCCTGGACCGAGTACTAAGCGATTAATAGGTCGAGCGGGGTCATATTTCAGGGCCCAGCATGTGGTAGTATCTCGTCTTGGATTACATACACGGAACTCAGTTCCTAAGGACGGTTCCAATGAAACAACCCGCCATGTACTCCTACACAGGCTTTCACCGGTACCTTTACCAAATCAGGTTCAACACACAACCTTTGCTCACCGAACACATTCTCACAATTCTGTTCATCTCCCAGATGACAGACCATACACAACTCTAAGCATAGCATGCATAGTAGGATAAGGCACATCATGGCTCAAGCAACTACCAAGTATGCTAGGTTGCAAGGTTTAGCTATTTACGGTGACAAGGATAGGTCATGCAAAGGAAGTGGGATCAACTAACGTGGCAAAAGCATTTGAAGCATTTGATCCTAATGCAATAAGTAAGTGCAGGAGCAAGACCATGGGATTTATCGGGATGATCAAAATGGTTGCTTGCCTTGTTGCTCAGAGGAGTGACAATATCCGTCAGACGGATATTCGGTGGAACCCGGGGGAGCGGAGCCTACCGAAAGGAATGACAACAATCAATAACAAACATATGCAATCAAGATGATGCATGAGCATGGCATGAGGATGCAAGGTGATATACTAATATAGCTAGCATGTATTAGGTTTGAAGTTGATTTGAATGAAATTCAAATATCACTTCAAACGAGGTATTCTTGGATACCATTTTAATTGATTCGACCTGATGCTCAGCTCAACTTGCTTTTAACATGCATGGGATGACATGTTAGGTTGCTGGTTTGTAATTAGAATAGTGTTTGATCATGTCATTCATAGTGAAATTTAAATATTTTCCAAATTCTATTTATAAAGTATTTATAAGAATTAACTTATTCATTAATCTACATGTTTGGGTTCTGTAACATTTTCAAACATGTTTGAAAATGACATATTAAGATTCCTTGAATTTTTCTGATACTTTTTCATATATAAATTATTTTCATTGGAGTTACAGATTAATTTCTATGAATTTTAGAAGTTTTAAACATTTCTGGAATTATTTTTATACTGGAAAACCCTTTTATTGCATCAGCCTCACATCAGCAGGTCAACTGACCTGTTCAGGTCAAACCTGACCAGTGGGACCCACTCGTCAGTGTCTCTGGTCAGTTTTAGATTAGAATTAAACTTAATTAGCTAATTAATCTCACTGGACCCACATGTCAGTGACTTATTAAATTGTTTGATTTAATTTTTATTATTCCTAAACTCCCAGAGGCTGGCCCCACGCGTCAGTGGCTCAGGCCAGCTGAGATCCACCGGCGGCGTGGTCGTTCTCGTCGGCGGGGAGCCTCCGGCGAGCACCAGTACATCGGAGGGGCTCGGAAACGGCGCACAGGGGGGCAAACTTGGCGCGGAGAGCACCAGAGGAACGACACTTCTCCCACGGGTTCATTTTTGCACTTGGCCGGGGCTGATCTGGCCGGAGATGACGCCGGCGACGAGCTTGGCGGCGGCCAAAGTTCGGGCGTCATCGGGGTCATCGAAACAGAGGGAGCTACGCACGGGACTCAGCTCCTACGGCATCTACGCGACGGCCTAAAGCTGCTGGTGGCCTGAGAAGGACGAGCTGATCACCGGAGGGCTACCGGCGACGAGCTCCCGCGGCGGATCTCATCGGGCTCCGATGGAACTAGGCCTAGAGGAGGGGATCGACGGGGAGATCTTAGGGGAAAGATGCGCAAGCTCACGAGGAGTGCAGTGGTGGCGCTAGCTTGCTCGGGGACGGCCTGGAGAGGAAGAACGCCGGCGACGAACTTCGGTGACCCGAGGAAGAAGACGACTGCGACTCGTCGTTTCACTGTTTCTCGGCGTCGGGCTCGTGGCTAGAAAGCTTCAGGGAGTTGCGGCGGACCTATTGCGCAGCTCAGGAGGGAGAAGGGTAGGCTAGAACGACGGCGAGCTCGAGCTCTGCTCGGGCTCCAATGGCGGCAGAAAGAAACAAGGCAGAGGGGGAGAATGAGCTGGGGAACGGATAGGGACGGGATCGGGGAAGATATCCCCGTTCTTGCCAGCGCGAGGCGGCCGCCAGGCAGGCGCACAGGTGCGTGGCCGCGCCGGAGTACGCGGCGGCCACCTCCTGCTACCCACTGGCGGGGGAGGAAGACGACAGAAGAAGCTGGGCCGGGCCAGGTGAGCGACAGGTAAGACTTTTCTCATTTTCTTTCTGTTATGTTTCTGTTTTAATTACTGACATTGATTTGCTATTTATTTTAGCTCCCAAATAGTTTGAAAAAACTATGTTGAACACCTCAGAATATTTGTTGGAATATTTCCAACCATTCCTAAAGTTTTCAACATTTTTGAAAGTTTAAAGTTTCTGATTTCAAATTTTAAACTTGAAACCAGTAGCTTTTTGCATTTAATTAAAATGCTTAAAGTGTCAAGAAAATGGTTTTTTTCATTGCTCATTTACTTTCATGATTTATCAGAAAGATTGAACTTTTCTTGATGCCATTTTGGGTTCATTGATTTTAACTAGTTTGAATTTTCCTTTATTTTGAGAAGTGGCTAGGGTTTTTAGAATTTTCCTTCACCACTTGCTTTGTTCTTGTTGAAAATTTCCTAGATGCAATGCAAAGAAAACATGAACACAAAGCTAACTTGATTAAGGTGTCAGGGATGTGACAATAACGCATTGTTTTGAGGTTCCCGGGTCGATTTTTGATGCTCCATGAAACTTGTGCATGGCTATCGAGACGGCGTAAAAACTCATTGTTTTCGTCGTTCAGGCTAGTTTCATGGCTATATAACGCACTGTTTTTTGGTTCCCTGTTCGGTTTTTGATACTCCATTAAACATGTGCACGGCTATCGAGACGTCACACAAACTCATTGTTTTCGTCATTTCGGGCCACTTTCGTGGGCTATGACACATTGTTTTGAGGGTCCGAGGTCGATTTTTGATGCTACATGAAACGTGTGCATGGTTATTGAGACGTCGCAACAAGTCATTGTTTTCGTTGGTTCGGGTTAGTTTCGTGGTCTATAATGCAATATTTTGACGTTCCCGGGTCGATTTTTGATGCTACATGAAACCTGTGCATGGTTATCGAGACGTCGCAAAAACTCATTGTTTTCGTTGTTTTGGGCCAGTTTCGTGGGCTATGACACATTGTTTTGAGGCTCCAAGGTCGATTTTATGCTCCTTGAACCCTCTACACGGCTATCGAGATGTCGCAAAAACTCGTTGTTTCCGTCGTTTCGGGCCAGTTTCATGGGCTATAATGCACTATTTTGAGGAACAGAGGTTGATTTTTGATGCTCCATGAAACCTATGCATGACTATCGAGACATCGCAAAAACTCATGGTTTTCGTCGTTTCGGTCAAGTTTCGTGGACTAAACACTGTTTTAAGGGTCCCGGTTCGATTTTTGATGCTCCATGAATGTGTGCACGACTATCAAGACGTCGCAAAAACTCGTTGTTTTCGTTGTTCCGGGCCAATTTCGTGGGCTATTGCACACTATTTTCATGGTGTGAGGTCATTTTTTTATGCTCCATGAACGGTCTGCACGGCTATCGAGACTTTGCAAAAACTCGTGGTTTTCATTGTTTCAGGCCAGTTTCCTGGAATATAACGCACGGTTTGACTATCTCTGGTCGATTTTTGATACACCATGAAACCTGTGCATGACTATTGAGACGTCGCAAAAACTTGTTTTTGTCATTTTGGGTCAGTTTCGTGGGCTATAACGCACTGTTTTGAGGGTCCCGGGTCAATTTTTGATGCTCCAAGAAACGAGTGCACAACTATTGAGATGTCGCAAAAACACATTGCTTTCGTTGTTCAGGGCCAGTTTTGTGGGTCATAGCGCACTGTTTTGGGGGTCACATGTCATTTTTTAGGATCCATGAACTCTGTGCACGGCTATCGAGACGTCGCAAAAACTCGTTGTTTTCGTCGTTTTGGGCCAGTTTCGTGGGCTATTGTGCACTATTTTGGGAGTCCAAGGTCAATTTTTGATGCTCCAAGAACCGTGTTCACTGCTATCGAGATATAGCAAAAACTCGTTGTTTTTGTCATTTCGGGCTAGTTTTGTGGGCTGTACCACACTGTTTTGAGGGTTTGGGGCTAATTTTTGTTGCTCCATGAAACCTGTGCACGGCTATCAAGATGTCGCAGAAACTCCTTGTTTTTGTTGTTTTGGGCTAGTTTCGTGGGATATAATGCACTGTTTTGAGGGTCCCGGATCGATTTTCTATGCTCCATGAAACCTGCGCACTGCTATCAAGATGTCGTAAAAACACATTGCTTTCGTCGTTCCGGGCGAATTTCATGGGCTATAGCACACTGATATGAGGGTCCCATATCGATTTTTATGCTACACGAACCGTGTGCACGGCTATCGAGATGTCACAAAACCTCGTTGTTTTCGTTGTTTCGGTCCAACTTCATGGGCTATAATGCAAGGGTTCGAGGTAGATTTATGATGCTCCATGAAACTTGTGCATGGCTATCGGGACGTCGCAAAACTCATTGTTTTCGTCGTTTCGGGCCACTTTTGTGGGTTGCTTACTGTTTTGGGGCTCCCTGGTCGATTTTTTATGCTCCATGAACCGTGTGCACGGCTATCGAGGCGTCGCAAAAACTCGCTGCTTTCATCATTTCGGGCCAGTTTCTTGGGATATAACGCACTCTTTTGAGGGTCCCGGGTCGAATTTTGATACTACATGAAACCTGTGCACGACTATCAAGACGTCACTAAAACTCGTTGTTTTCGTCGTTTCGTGCTAGTTTCGTGGGCTATAACGCACTGATTTAAGGGTCCTGGGTCGATTTTTGTTGCTACATGAAACCTGTGCACGGCTATCGAGACGTCGTAAAAATTCGTTGTTTTCTTTGTTTCGGTGTAGTTTAGTGGGCTATAATGCAATATTTCGACGGTCCCGGGTCGATATTTCATGCTCCATGAAAACTATGCTCGGCTCTCGAGACATTGCGAAACTCATTTTTCGTAGTTTCGGGCAAGTTTTGTGGGCTGCGCACTTTTTTTAGGGTCCCGAGCCGATGTTTAATGCTCCATGAAACCTGTGCACGACTACTGAGATGTCACAGAAACTCATTGTGTTCGTCGTTTCGGACCTGTTTCATGGGGTATAACGCACTATTTTGAGGGTCCCAGGTCGATTTTTATGCTCCATGAAACTTGTGCACATATATAGAGATGTCGCAAAAACACATTGTTTTCGTCGTTTTGGGCCACATTCGTGGGCTATTGCGCACTGTTTTGGGGGTCCGAGGTCAATTTTTTATGCTCCATGAACCGTGTGCACGGTTATCGAAACGTCGCAAAAAACTCGTTGTTTTCGTCATTTCGGGCTAGTTTCGTGAGCTATAACGCACTGTTTTGTGGGTCCAGGATCAATTTTTCATGCTCTATGAATCGTGTGCATGGCTATCGAGACGTGGCAAAAACACAGTGCTTTCGTTGTCTCCGTCCAGTTTCCTGGGCTATAATGCACTGTTTTGGGGGTCAAAGATAATGTTTTTAGGCTCCATGAACCCTATGCACGGCTATCGAGACATGGAGCGTGTTGGGCCAGTTTCGTGGGCTATTGCGCACTATTTTGGGGGTCCGAGGTGAATTTTTGATGCTCCGTGAAACGTGTGCATGGCTATCGGGACGTCGCAAAAACTCGTTGTTTTCGTCATTTCGGTCTAGCTTTGTGAGCTATACCACACTGTTTTGAGGGTCCCGGGTCAATTTTTGTTGCTCCATCAAACTTGTGGATGGCTATCGAGACATCGCAAAAACTCCTTGTTTTCGTCGTTTTGGGCTAGTTTCATGGGCTATAACGCACTGTTTTGAGTTCCCGGATCAATATTTATGCTCCATGAAACCTGCACATGGCTATCGAGATGTCGCAAAAACTTGTTGTTTTCGTCGTTTTGGGTCAGTTTTGTGGGCACTGTTTTGAGGGTCCCGGGTCAATTTTTTATGCTCCATGAAACGTGTGCACGACTATTGAGATATCGCAAAAATACATTGCTTTGTACTTCTGGGCCAGTTTCGTGGGCCATAGCGCACTGTTTTGGGGGTCACACGTCATTTATTAGGCTCCATGAACTGTGTGTGCGGCTATCAAGACGTCACAAAAACTCGTTGTTTTCGTCGTTTTGGGCCAGTTTCGTGGGCTATTGCGCACTATTTTGGGGGTCCAAGGTCAATTTTTGATTCTCCATGAACGTATGCACCGCTATCGAGATGTCGCAAAAACTCGTTGTTTTCGTTATTTCAGGATAGTTTTGTGTGCTATGCCACACTGTTTTTTGAGTGTCTCGGGCCAATTTCTGTTGCTCCATGAAACATGTGCACGGCTATAAAGACGTCACAGAAACTTCTTGTTTTCATTGTTTCGGGCTAGTCTCGTGGGCTATAATGCACTGTTTAGAGGGTCCCAGACCGATTTTTTATGCTCCAAGAAACCTGCGCATGACTATCAAGATGTCGCAAAAACACATAGCTTTCATCGTTCCGAGGGAGTTTCATGGGCTATAGCGCACTGTTTTGAGGGTCCCATATCGATTTTTAATGCTACACGAACCGTGTGCACGGCTATCGAGGCATCACAAAACCTCGTTGTTTTTGTTGTTTCGGGCCAATTTCGTGGGCTATAACGCAATGGTCCGAGGTATATTTTTGATGCTGCATGAAACCTGTGCATGGCTATCGGGACGTCACAAAAACTCGTTGTTTCGGGCCAGTTTTGTGGGTTGCTTACTCTTTTGAGGCTTCCTGGTTGATTTTTTATGCTCCATGAACCGTGTGCACGGCTATCGAGACGTCGCAAAAACTCGTTGTTTTCGTCATTTCGGGCCAGTTTCTTAGGCTATAACGCGCTCTTTTGTGGGTCCCGGGTCAACTTTTGATGCTCCATGAAACCTGTGCACGACGATCAAGACGTCACTAAAACTCGTTGTTTTTGTCGTTTCGTGCTAGTTTCGTGGGCTATAACACACTGTTTTAAGGGTTCTGGGTCGATTTTTGATGCTATATGAAACTTGTGCATGTATATCGAGACGTCATAAAAAGTCGTAGTTTTCTTTGTTTCGGGCTAGATTCGTGGGCTATAATGCAATATTTCGAGGGTCCTGGGTCGATATTTGATGCTCCATGAAAACTATGCACGGATATCGAGATGTCGCAAAAACTCATTGTTTTCGTAGTTTCGGGCCATTTTTGTGGGCTACGCATTGTTTTGAGGGTCCCGTGTCGATGTTTGACGCTCTATGAAACCTGTGCACGACTATTGAGATGTCACAAAAACTCATTGTTTTCGTCGTTTCGGGCCTATTTCATGGGGTATAACGCACTATTTTGACGGTCCCGCGTCGATTTTTTTGCTCCATGCAACCTGTGCACAGCTATTGAGATGTCGCAAAAACACATTGTTTTTGTCGTTTTGGGCCAGACTCGTGGCTATTGCGCACTGTTTTGGGGGTCCGAGGTTAATTTTTGATGCTCCATGAACCGTGTGCGCGGCTATCAAAACGTTGCAAAAAACTCGTTGTTTTCATCATTTCGGGCTAGTTTCGTGAGCTATAACGCACTGTTTTGGGGGTCCCGGATCAATTTTTCATGCTCCATGAAATGTGTGCGCCGCTATCGAGAAGTCGCAAAAACTCCTTGTTTTCGTCGTTTCAGGCCAGTTTTGTGGGCCAATAGCTCACTATTTTGAGGGTCCCGGGTCGATTTCTGTGCTCCATGAAACCTGCGCACGGCTATCAAGATGTAGCAAAAACACATTGCTTTAGTCATTCCGGGCCTTTTTCATGGGCCCATGTCGATTTTTTATGCTACATAAACCGTGTGCACGTCTATCGAGACATCACAAAAACTCGTTGTTTTCGTTGTTTCGGGCCAGTTTCATTGGCTGTAACGCGCTGTTTTGAGTACCCGGGTCGATTTTTGATACTCCATGAAACATGTGCACGGCTATCGAGACGTCGCAAAAACACAGTGCTTTCGTTGTTTCTAGACAGTTTCGTGGGCTATAACGCAGTGTTTTGGGGGTCACAAGTCATTTTTTTGGCTCCGTGAACCCTATGAATGGCAATCAAGAAGTCACCAAAACTCGTTGTTTTCGTCGTTTTGGGCCAGTTTCGTGGGCTATTGCGTACTATTTTGGGGGTCCGAGGTCAATTTTTGATACTCCATGAAACATGCGCCTGCTTATCCGAACGTCGCAAAAACTCGTTGTTTTCGTCATTTCGGGCTAGTTTTCTGAGCTATACCACACTCTTTTGATGGTCCCGGGTAAATTTTTGTTGCTCCATGAAACCTGTGCACGGCTATCAAGACTTAGCAAAAACTCCTTGTTTTCGTCGTTTCAGAATAGTTTCATGGGCTATAACGCACTGCACACAGCTATCGAGATGTCACAAAAATACATTGCTTTCGTCCTTCCACACAAGTTTCGTGGGCTATAACGCACTGTTTTGAGGGTCCCATGTCGATTTTTATGCTACATCAACCGTGTGCATGGCTATCGAGACGTCACAGAAACTCGATGTTTTTGTTGTTTCAGGATAATTTCGTGGGTTATAACACAAGGGTCCCGGGTAGATTTTTGATGCTCCATGAAACCTATGCACTGCTATCGGGACGTCGCAAAAACTCGTTGTTTTCGTCATTTCAGGCCAGTTTCTTGGGCTATAACACACTCTTTTGAGGTCCTAGGTCGATTTTTGATACTCCATGAAACTTGTACATGACTATCAAGACGTCGCATAAAAGCATTGTTTTCGTTGTTTTGGGCCAATTTCGTGTGCTATAACACACTGTTTTGAGGGTGCGAGGTCGATTTTTGATGCTACATGAAACATGTGCATGGCTATCAAGACGTCGCAAAAAGTCATTGTTTTCATTGTTTTGGGCCAGTTTCGTGGTCTATAATGCAATATTTCAAGGGTCCTAGGTCGATATTTGATGCTCCATGAAAACTATGCACGACTATCGAGACGTCGCAAAAACTCGTTGTTTCCATGGTTCCGGGCCAGTTTTGTGGGTTATAGCACACTATTTTGAGGTTCCAGCGATTTTGTATGCTTCGTGAACCTTGGGCACGGCTATCGTGATGTCACAAAAACTCGTTGTTCTTCGTCGTATGAGGCCAGTTTAGTGGGCTATAACGCACTATTATGAGTGTCCCGCGTCGATTTTTGATACTCCATGAAACCTGTGAACGATTATCGAGACGTCGCAAAAACTCGTTGTCTTCGTCGTTTTGGGCTAGTTTCATGGGCTATGACACACTGTTTTGAGGCTCCCGAGTCGATTTTATGCTCCATGAACCCTCTACACGATCATCTAGAAGTCGCAAAAACACATTGTTTTCGTCGTTCCGGTCAAGTTTCGTGGGCTATGATACGTCTCCAACGTATCTATAATTTTTTATGGTTTCATGCTATTATCTTGTCAAACTTTGGATGTTTTATATGCCTTTTATATCTTTTTGGGGACTAACTTATTAACTCAGTCCCAAGTGCCAGTTCCTGTTTTTTCCGTGTTTTTGACCCTTTTCACAGGAGAATTTTCCTAAGGACTATCGGTGCTATCATCGATATGAAGGAAGGGAATATTAGATTTAAATTTCCTTTAAAGAAGGGCATGGAGAATTTTCCAAAAAAGAAAATAAGATTGCCTTATGAATCCATGATGAGGGCTACTTATGGTTTGAGCACCGAAGACGGCGATACGTGATTCCATCGCTTTATGCCTAGCTAAGGGCGTTAAACAATAGCGCTTGTTGGGAGGCAACCCAATGAATTTATCTTTTTCCCTTCTGTTTTGTTGCGTCCACACCATCATAATTCTGTTATGATTGTGTTTTTTGTGTTAATTTTTGTGTTTGAGCCAAGCAAAACCTTTATGACTAGTCTTGGTGATGGTTGTTTGATCCTGCTGGAAAAACACAGAAACTTTTCGCTCACGAGATTATTTTTCATTTTTTTCAGAAAGAGCTTTTGAGTTGATTCTTTTTCTACCGGTTGATATGCCTTTTGCCCAGGCAGTCGTAATGTTGTAGAACTTTTGAGGTACCTGAAGTATACGAAGTATACAGATTGCTACAGACTGGTCTGTTTTTGACAGATTCTGTTTTTGTTGAGTTGGTTTCTTGTTTTCATGAAACTATGGATAGTATCAGGGGGTTGATGACCCACAAGTATAGGGGATCAATCGTAGTCCATTTGATAAGTAAGAGTGTCGAACCCTACGAGGAGCAGAAGGCTCTAATAATCGGTTTTCAGCAAGGTAATAACTGCAAGCACTGAAGGTAGCGGTAACAAGTGATGGTGTAATGAGGTGAAACGTAGCAAGGGAAAGTAACAAGTAACAAGTAGTAGCAACGGTGCAGCAAAGTGTCCCAATCCCTTTTGTAGCAAAGGACAAGCCTGAACAAAGTCTTATAAGAGGAAAAACACTCCCGAGGACTCACGGGAATTTCTGTCATGCTAGTTTCATCATGTTCTCATGTTCATATGATTCGCGTTCGTTACTTTGATAGTTTGATATGTGGGTGGACCAGCGCTTGGGTACTGCCCTTACTTGGACAAGCATCCCACTTATGATTAACCCCTCTCGAAAGCATCCGCAACTACGAAAGAAGAATTAAGACAACGTCTAACCATAGCATTAAACTAGTGGATCCAAATCATCCCCCTACGAAGCAACGCATAGACTCGGGTTTAAGCTTCTGTCACTCTAGCAACCCATCATCTACTTACTACTCCCCAATGCCTTCCTCTAGGCACAAGTATGGTGAAGTGTTATGTAGTCGATGTTCACATAACACCACTAGAGGAAAAACAACATACAGCATATCAAAATACCGAACGAATACCAAATTCACATGACTATTATCAGCATGACTTATCCCATGTCCTCAGGAACAAAAGTAACTACTCACAAAGCATAATCATAATCATGATCAGAGGTGTAATGAATAGCATGAAGGATCTGAACATAAACTCTTCCACCAAGTAATCCAACTAGCATCAACTACAAAGAGTAATCAACACTACTAGCAACCTTACAAGTACCAATTGGAGTCGCGAGACGGAGATTGGTTACAAGAGATGAACTAGGGTTTGGAGAGGAGATGGTGTTGATGAAGATGTTGATGGAGATGACTCCCCTCCGACGAGAGGAGTGTTGGTGATGATGATGGCGATGATTTCCCCCTTCGAGAGGGAAGTTTCCCCGGCAGGATCGTCCTGCCGGAGCTCTAGATTGGATCTGCTCAAGTTCCGCCTCGTGGCGGCGGAGAATCCACGAAAAAGCTCCACCCTGATTTTTTCTGGAAGAACCCCTTCATATAGCAAAAGAGGGGGGGCAGTGGGCCACCAGGGTGCCCACAAGCCCTGTTGCCGCGGCCAGGGGGGTAGGCCCCGACAACCAGGCTTGTGGGCCTCTGGTTGCTCCCCTTTGACACTTCTTTCGCCCAGTATTTTTTATATATTCCCAAAAAAATCCACGTTGATTTTCAGGGCATTTGGAGTTGTGCAGAATAGAGAACTCAGACTTTCTCCTTTCCCAGTCCAGAATTCAAGCTGCCGGTATTCTCCCTCTTCAAATAAACCTTGCAAAACAAGAGAGAAAAGGCATAAGTAAGATTCCACAAGGTATAATAACAGTCCATAAAGCGATAAATATCAACATGAAATCATGATGCAAAATGGACGTATCAGGGGTACTAGCCATGGAAAAGTGAGAATACAGTAATCTAACACAAATATAAATAGAAATCAAGATTGCTACATTACCTAAAGAAGTGGTAGTTTGTTTTCTTTTGCTAATGATATCACGAGTTTCTGTTTAAGTTTTGTGTTGTGAAGTTTTCAAGTTTTGGGTGATGTTCTCATGGACAAAGGGATAAAGAGTGGAAAGTGCTCAAGCTTGGGGATTCCCAAGGCATCCCAAGACAAATTCAAGGACACCAAAAAGCCTAAGCTTGGGGATGCCCCGGGAAGGCATCCCCTCTTTCGTCTTCGATCCATCGGTAACATTACTTGGAGATATATTTTTATGCACCACATGATATGTGTTTTTCTTGGAGCGTCTTGTATCGTAGGAGTCTTTTCTTTTTGTTGTGTCACAATCTTCCTTGCTGCACAGCATTTGAGAGAGGCATGCACTCATCGTTATTTTGCTAGAATGCTCATCGGGCTTCACTTATATCTTTTGAGCTAGATAGTTTTGCTCTATGTGATTCACTTAGATCTTTTAGAGCACGGCGGTGCGTAACTTGGTAGTTGGCTTGTGCTATGAAAGTAGTCCCAAAGGTGATAGGTACCCAAAGAGGATACAAAAACCTCCATCTCCATGTGCATTGGGTAGAAAGAGAAGTTTTGATTCCTCTCAATTAGTTTTGAGACGTGGATTTGGTAATACTAAGAGTTCTGTTAGTAGGGTGTTGTAAATCTAGAAATACTTGTGTTGAAGTTAGTGATTCACGTAACATGCACGTATGGTGAACCACTATGTTAGGAAGTCGGAGCATAATTGATCTATTGATTGTCATCCTTTGTGTTGCGGTCGGGATCGCGCGATGGTTAACACCTACCAACCCTTCCCCTAGGAGTATGCGTTTAGCACTTTGTTTTGATTACTAATAAAAACTTTCGCAACAAGTATGTGAGTTCTTCAAGACTAATGTGAGTCCAGGGTATAGATGCACTTTCACCTTCCACCATTGCTAGCCTCTCTAGTACCGCGCAAATTTTCGCCAGTGCACAAACCCACCATATGCCTTCCTCAAAACAGCCACCATACCTACCTATATTGCATTTTCATAACCATTCCGAGATATATTGCCATGCAACTCCCACCGTTCCGTCTCATGACTTGTGCCGTCACTCTCATATTGCCATTGCATGATCGTAAGATAGCTAGCGAGATGTTTCAACATCATACGCCAAGCTAGATCGTTGCACATCCCGGTACACTGCCGTAAGCATTTCCTATAGAGTCATCATCGTTCTAAGCTTTGAGCTGTGAGTAAATAAAAGTGTGATGATCATCATTATTAGAGCATTGTCCCATGTGAGGAAATAAAATAAAAAAGAGGTCAAAGTTGTCCACAAAAAAAATAAAGAGATATGGAAAGAGGCCAAAGAGCCCAAATAAAAAAGAGAGAAAAAGACATAAGGGACAATGCTACTATCTTTTTCCACACTTGTGCTTCATAATAGCACCATGTTCTTCATGATTGAGAGCCTCTCGTTTCGTGACCACCATATGCTAGTGGGAATCTTTATTATATAACTTGTCTTGTATATTCCAATGATGGGCTTCCTCAAATTGCCCTAGGTCTTCGTGAGCAAGCAAGTTGGATGCACACCCACTAGTTCTCCTTTTGAGCTTTCACATACTTATAGCGCTAGTGCATCCTTTGTATGGCAATCCCTACTCATTCACATTGATATCTATTAATGGGCATCTTTGTAGCCCTTTGATACGCCGAGTCAATGTGACCATCTTCTCCTTTTTTGTCTCACAACCACCACACTCTATTCCACCATAGTGCTATATCCATGGCTCACGCTCATGTATTGCGTGATAGTTGAAAAAGGTTTGAGAAAGTAAGAGTGCGAAAACAATTACTTGGCCAACACCGGGGTTGTGAATGATTTAAATTAGTTGTGTGGGGATGATGGAGCATACCTAGACTATATGATTTTGTAGGGATAACTTTCTTTGGCCTTGTTATTTCGAAAGTTCATGATTACCTTGCTAGTTTGCTTGAAGTATTATTGTTTTCATGTCAATAGCAAACTATTGTTTTGAATCTTACGGATATGAAAATTCATGTCACGTGAAAGAAGTTACAAAGGACAACTATGCTAGGTAGCATTCCACATCAAAAATTCAGTCTTTATCACTTCCCTGCTCGAGGACGAGCAGGAGTTAAGCTTGGAGATTCTTGATACATCTCCAACGTATCTATAATTTTTTATGGTTTCATGATATTATCTTGTCAAACTTTGGATGTTTTGTATGCCTTTTATATCTTTTTTGGGACTAACTTATTAACTCAATGCCAAGTGCCAGTTCCTGTTTTTTCCGTGTTTTTTACCCTTTTCAGAGGAGAATTTTGAACGGAGTCCAAACGGAATAAAACTTCCGAAACAGAAGACGACCGGGAGACTTGAGAACCAAGGCAGAGGGTCACCAAGGAGCTCACAAGCCCTCATGGCGCCGCTAGGGGGCCCGCGCCTCCCAGGCTTGTGGGCTCCCTGGGCCTCCCCTGCCCTAGGTCTTCTGCCTATATATTCCCTAAAATCCCAGAAAAAATCAAGAGATCCACGAAAATACTTTTTCACCACCGCAAGCTTCCGTCTCTGCAAGATCCCATCTAGGGCATGTTCTAGTGCCCTGTCGGAGGGGGGATTCGGATACGGAGGGCTTCTTCATGAACACCATTGCCTCTCCGATGATGCGTTAGTAGTTCACCATAGACCTTCGGGTCCATAGCTAGTAGCTAGATGGCTTCTTCTCTCTCTTGGATCTTCAATACAAAGTTCTCCATGATCTTCATGGACATCTATCCGATGTAATCTTCTTTTGCGGTGTGTTTGCCGAGATCCGATGAATTATGGATTTATGATCAGATTATCTATGAATCTTATTTGAGTTTCTTCTGATCTCTTACATGCATGATTTCATATCCTTGTAATTCTCTTCGAGTTGTGGGTTTTGTTTAGCCAACTTGATCTATGATTCTTGCAATGGGATAAGTGCTTGGTTTTGGGTTCATACCGTGCGGTGACCCCACCCATTGAAAGAAGGGGTAGCGAGGCACGCATCGTGTTGTTGCCATCAAGGGTAAAAAGATGGGGTTTTCATCATTGGTTTGAGTTTATCCCTCTACATCATGTCATCTTGCTTAAGGCGTTACTCTGTTCGTCATGAACTCAATACACTAGATGCATGCTGGATAGCGGTCGATGTGTGGAGTAATAGTAGTAGATGCAGAAAGTATCGGTCTACTTGTCTCGGACGTGATGCCTATCTGTATGATCATTGCCTTAGATACCGTCATGACTTTGCGCGGTTCTATCAATTGCTCGACAGTAATTTGTTCACCCACCGTAATATTTGCTATTTTGGGAGAAGCCTCTAGTGAACACTATGGTTCCCGGGTCTACTTCACACCATATTTTCAGCCTTACACTTTTACTTCGTTGCACATTCCGCCTTCAGATCTCACTTTGCAATCAATCTTGAAGGGATTGACAACCCCTTTATAGTGTTGGCTGCAAGCTCTTTTGTGTTTGCGCAGGTACTCTGGACTTGACGAGATTCTCCTACAGGATTGATACCTTGGTTCTCAAACTGAGGGAAATACTTACTGCTCCAGTGCTGCATCACCCTTTCCTCTTCAAGGGAAAAACCAACGCAAGCAAGTCTCCGTCAACGTGTCAATTTCTGGCGGTGTTGTTTGAGAAGTAGCAGGCTATAAAGCACTGTTTTGAGGATCCCGGATTGATTTTTGATGCTCCATGAAACATGTGCACGGCTATCGAGACGTCGCAAAAACACATTGCTTTCGTTGTTTCGCGCTACTTTTGTGGGCTAGAGCACACTATTTTGGGGGTCACATGTCATTTTTTAGGCTCCATGAACCCTTTTCACGGCTATCGAGACGTCGCAAAAACTCGTTGCTTTCGTCATTTTGGGCCAGTTTTGTGGGCTATTGCGCACTAATTTCGGGGGCCGAGGTTAATTTTTTATGCTCCATGAACTGTGTGCACGGCTATCTAGACATCGCAAAAACTCGTTGTTTTTGTCGTTTCGGGCTAGTTTTGTGGGCTATAACACACTGTTTTGAGGTTCCCGGGACGGTTTTTCATGCTCCATGAAACCTGAGCACGGCTATCGAGACGTCGTAAAAACTTATTATTTTTGTCGTTTTGGGCCAGTTTCCTCGGCTATAACGCTATGTTTTGAGGGTCCCGGGTCTATTTTTATGCTCCATGAAACCTATGCACGGCTATCAAGATGTCGCAAAAACTCATTGTTTTCATCGTTTCGGGCCAATTTTGTGGGCTAAGGCAGTGTTTTGAGGGTCCCGGGTCAGATTTTGTTGCTTCATGAAACTTGTGCACGGTTATCGAGACGTCGCAAAAACTCATTGTTTTCGTCGTTTTAGGCTAGCTTCGTGGGCTATAACGCAATGCTTTGAGGGTCATGTGTCAAATTTTGATGCTACATGAAACATGTGCACGAGTATCGAGACGTCGCAAAAACTCATAGTTTTCGTCGTTTCGGACCAGTTTCGTGGGCTCTAACGCACTGTTTTGAGGGTCCTGGGTCAACTTTTGATGCTCCATGAAAAATGTGCACAACTATTGAGATGTCGCAAAAACACATTGCTTCCCTCGTTCTGGCCAGCTTCGCGCACTATTTTGAGGGTCCCTGGTCGAGTTTTGATGCTCCATAAAACATGTGCACGGCTATCGAGACGTCGCAAAAACTCATTGTTTCCGTCGTTTTGGGCTAGTTTTGTGGGCTATAACGCACTGTTTCGAGGGTCCTGGGTCGAGTTTTGATGCTCCATGAACCGTGTGCATGGCTATCGAGACATCGCAAAAACTCATTGTTTTCGTCATTTTGGGCCAATTTCATGGGCTACGCAGTTTTTTAGGGTCGCAAAAACTAGTTGTTTTCGTCATTTCGGACCAGTTTCGTGGGGTATAAAACACTTTTTGAGTGTCCCGGGTTGATTTTTGATGTTCCATGAAACTTGTGCACGTCTATCGATACGTCACGAAAACTACTTGTTTGCGTCATTTCCGGCCAGTTTTCTGGGCTATAACACACTATTTTGAGGGTCCCGAGTCGATTTTTATGCTCCACGAAACCTGTGCACGTCGATCGAGACGTCGCAAAAACTCATTGTTTTCGTTGTTTTGGGGCCAGTTTCGTCGGCTATAATGCACTGTTTTGAGGGGGCTGGGTCGATATTTATGCTCCATGAAACTTATGCACGGCTATCGAGGGGTTGCAAAAACTCGTTGTTTTCGTCGTTTCAGCCAGTTTCGTGGGCTATAACGCACTGTTTTGAGGGTCCCGGGTCGACTTTTTATGCTCCATGAAACCTGTGCACGGCTATCGAGACGTCGTAAAAACTCATTGTTTTCGTCGTTTCACGCTAGTTTCATGGGCTATATAATGCACTGTTTTGAGGTTCCCGGGTCGGTTTTGGATGCTCCATGAAACCTGTGCACGGCTATCGAGACGTCAGAAAAAGTCATTGTTTCCGTCGTTTCGGGCCACTTTCGTGTGCTATAACGTACTGTTCTAAGGGTCCCAGGTCGATTTTTGATGCTTCATGAAACTTGTGAACAGGACGTTTGCGGGAGCGTCAAGGCTGCACGTGAACAGGGAGAAGACATGTGCGATGCTCATCTGGTGCTCGGAGGAGCACATCGACAGGATTATGGCCACGCTTGGTTGTGCCGTGGGAGCTTTTCCCTGCCACTACCTTGGACTGCCGCTTAGCTTGCGGAAGTTAACGACGGCGCAGCTCGGTGAACTGGTGGCCCATGTAGCTCGGAACGTGCCTTCATGGAGAGGGGCCTCGGTGCTGAGGATCGGTATGTTGGTGCTGGCTAAAGTGGCTCTTTGCGCCATTCCAGTTCATCCCATGCTCACCGTCTAGATACCGCCTAAGACAATCTAGGCTATCAACATGATCTGTCGCGGATTCCTCTGGGCTCGCGTGGCGGAGGCTAACGGTGGTCAGTGCAGGGTGGCTTGGAAGTCTGTATGCACTCCTAAGTGGGCGGGTGGACTTGGTGTTCCTGACTTGAAGTCGCTAAACGTCGTGCTTCAGGCTAGGTGGCCATGGCTGCAGAAAACGGATGACTGCAGGCCATGGAAAGGGATGGACATCAAGGTTTCGAATGATACCAAGAGGCTATTTCTGGCGGCTAAATCTACCACGGTCGGTGATGGCCATCGAGCGATCTTCTGGGAAGACAGGTGGATCAACAGGTACAGGGCGCAAGAGATCGCGCCAAACTTGTATCAGTGTGTGCCTCGCAGAACAAGGAGGAATATGACCGTTGCGCACACGCCTACTAATGGTAGCTAGGGTGTAAGTGTTGACTATCAACAAGATCACCTGATCTAATGAGCTTTGGCTACCGTCGCACATGCGCCTATTGATGGTAGTTGAAGAAGCGACGTGGATGAGGTCACCCTTCGCGAGTATTTGACCCTTTGGTCGGCGACTGCTGTGATTCAGCTAACGCTGGATTCGCGAGACACCGTTAGATGGGCGTGGGAGGAAAATGGTATGTACTCTGCTAGATCGGCTTATGCAGATTTCTCGGCCTCGTGAGGGCAAACTATGCGGTTCTAGCCTGAAAGTCCAAGGTGCCTCTACAATGTCGCTTCTTCAACTGGTTGGTCACTAGAGATAGGTGCTGGACTTCGGACAGGTTGGCGCGGCGAGGGCTTCCCCACCAGGTGGCTTGCCCCTTCTGTGATCACGCGGAGGAGACGATCAACCACCTTATGCTAACTTGTGTCTTTGCCCGAACGGTGTGGAGCGATGTGCTTGCGACATTGGGCAAACCTGAATGGGCACCACGCCAGGAGGACTCCATAGTGGAGTAGTTCACGACGTGCTCATCCATGGGAATCCGGCGATGGGATGTCACCACCATAATCTTTTTGTGTCTTTGGGAGCTATGGAAGCATAGAAACAAGATCGTCTTTGAGGAATTCTCACCATCAACCGCGACGGTGATTGCTAGCATTGAGGCCAAGGGCAGAGCTTGGACGAGGGCTGGAATGTTTAGGCACGACATTGCAACCTTCCTCTGTGTGCTTGCTAGGTGGGCTAGCGTGAGTAATTAGGTCTTGGTCGGCCTTGTGAGGCATGATGACGATGATGTTGTTGTTAACAACTGTAAACATGTGTAAACCTTGACCATTAATGAATGGGCACCGCTAGGGATCAGACTATTGATCCCTAGTGTTGCATCAGACCAGCCGAACACCGTAGGATGAGGCTGCTTTTGCCCGTTAGATTAGTATAGGTGCGTCGAACCTTTGCCAACTAGTTTCCTAGTAATCAGCTTCATAGAATTAATTGCTTCCAGAAATTACGGTTGGACACAATCTATGACGTGGGTCCACCTTTGTTTCCCTGTACTAATTTTGTTTCACAAACTAATCACGCCCAAAAATCAAGCAGGGAATCCCTAAAAAAAGCAAATAAGTATCGCTTATTCTCTACTGAACCGAAAATCTTTTCCTACTAAACTTAGCTTCCAGTACATGTTAAATTTGCTTCTATATCCAAGAAAAAACTTTATGTCCAATGTAACAATTTATTTTTATTTAGATACAAAATTTTGCATAAATTTGCTATTATTTTTCGTCTTCCGGTCTTACTCCACGTTACTTCCAACCACCATAGAAGTTTGGTTTAATCTAATTTGTTTCAATTTAATTTGGAAAATATGCTTCCATAACATTTATAGTTTTTCTCTAATCACGCTGCTGCCATATGCTTCCGATATTCGCTCCATGTCCATACAATCACATGAGTTTTTCATATATGCATGATGCTTCCTTTTATTCCATATTCGTTTCCATCATATGCTTCCAGCAGTACATGGCATGCTTCATAATTCATGGTCACATTTTTCTCCGGGCATTGTCATGATTTGTTTTCTGCTATGAAGCACACATGTTTGTATTTTGAAGCACAATTTTATTTGGTTGAAGCATGAAATGTAGTTCCAAGTTCCTTATACCATCACAATGTTAGTGTAAGAAAAGAAGCATGCGTCATTGTATTTCAAAGCACAATTTTATTCGGTTGAAGCATGAAATGTAGTTTGAGAGTTACTTTGTTGCAATGAGCCATCAAAAACATAGTTTGAGAGTTACTGAAGCTTGAACAAAATGTTACTAATTTACCATGTTTCTATAAACAACAAAGCAAATTAACACGTAAATGCTTCGATACATGCTACATATGATACCAAAGCAGATATCTGAAACTAAACTGAAGGAAACACATACATAAGTACTATGACAATGCACAGGATCTGAAGCATTGCCTCTTTGACAATGAAGCACGTCACTCCCACTATTTAGAGCCAGAGACGTCGAGGAACCGGAAGCATCGATGGCAGGATGTATGAGAGATGATGCCGACCTGAACATCGATTAGGAGTACCATGGATGCAACGTCGCCAGAGAAGAGGCCAACATGGCGGCAAGATGATTGTGTCGTATCCTATGACGTTCAATGTCCCGCTGCCCGTTGATTGTGCCGTATCCTATCACGTTCAATGTCCCCGCTGCTCGTTGGTGGTATTTGGAAGAAGCGTCAATCTCTTGCAATCTCAAGATAACACAATGGTATAGAAAAACGAAAGCATGTCTAGGATGTCGCAAACTCTATACAGCGAAGGTGCACGAGAATGATGCATATGAAGCATGGATATTTGGATGTCCGGGAAAAGCCATGAACTTGGTGCAAGATTCACTCAGCTTCTTGAAGCCGTGTCGGTCGGCCATGGCTAGCGTGGCTGCCACGGTCTCGATGTCGAGGCTCTTGCACAGGACACGCTCGCGGATTGCCCTTAGCCTGCCCATGTTGTACCGCTCGGCGGCTATATAAGGAGGTGCCGGATCATCGCCTTGTGACCGGCGCCATCAAGGCCACCCAGGACGGGCAGCGCGTCCGTGTAGGCGAACTGGATCAGCGCCCAGACCGACGGTGCCGGCATGTCTTTGCCGTCCACCGAGATCTGCACCTTCTCGTCGCTGCACGTCGTCGCCGTGTGGATGTGGCGCTTGAGAAAGCCAGGCGCCCGAGCGTCGAGGACGCAGTAGTGCGCGCCGATCGTCCCTCCTTCGAGTTGGATGATCACGTCCGGCTCCCCCTTGCCAGGATCGATCCATGCCAGGATGGAGCACCAGCGTTGTCGCCCGGGGGTCGCATCGGTGTAGAAGACGATGTCGTTTGGACAAGCAGCGGGTGGAGCTGACCGGCGGGGCGGCCGTGCTGCTCGACGGCAGGGAGAGTAGGAAGCGAGTGCATGCGAGGCGGGGGATAAGGAAATTTGGGCGAGGCGCTCCGGGCGGTGCGTGGGGAGCTGGACGAACTCGATCCGGTGTGGTTACAACTGTTATATCGGAGAGATTAATTAGGAAGAGATTAACGGATGATTTATGGTAAGGCTACGTGCAGTTAATTCCCTGCCTATGCCTTATTTTCTTACAAAAGCAACACAGTTTGTGAGGCTTCAGATTTCAATTGAATGGATGGCATTGGAATAGTCTGATGCTGGTTCTATCATACTGTAGATAACAAGTGTTTACCTTGATGAATGGGGCTCTTTCCCCTCCCTTTCTTTAATGTATGATACGTACGCTAGTGCGTATTCCAGAAAAGAAAAACCAGAGATTCTCTCGGGGCGGAGCAGGGATACTGAACACATGTTAATTTTGTCGTCCCGGAGCTTCGTCAACGAACTGCATCCCCCGGTAAGAAAGAAAAAATGCTTGTATCGATATCGCAGCACAGGCTTACGTAAATCAATTTTTGTCTCACTCGAGGTCGCTGCCAAATGGCATGGCGTAGCACATTTCAGCAAGTCGAGGCCGCGTCTTGACCCGGCTACAGCAGCCGCACTGAAGCACGTGGCACGGTCACGGAGAATTTTCATCATATCGCTAGGTCCAAGATCTTCGGCCAGAATAAGATTATTCAGAGGAAATGTTCCACAAGTAATTACCCAAGAGCATCCCAACAGACGATGAAAGAAAACATGATGAACAAATTGGTGATGTAAAAACTATTAGGCTGCCTGTAATGGTAGGGTTTTTTTAGCACAGTACAGACGCAAACGCTATACTTTATAAGCATACGAACATCTTAACGTTATGAGCACATGCATCGTCGAAAATTCTAAAATAAATTCAGAATAAATACGAGCACCGGGACTCAAACTCTGATGGACTGTGAATATCATAATCGTCCTAACCATCCAATCACAAGTAGATGTAGTTTAAGAAGTTGACTATTGCTTTAACAGATGAGTAATAATTGCGTACGTGCACGCATGTCCAATTTGACACGAATATTTTTTTCCAAGCTTAACAAAAATTAGTGTTGATTTCATGATTAATTGTGTTTAATGTAAATAATGTCGTTTCTAAATTATGATTAACACAATTAACATGTTTACAAATTATCGATGATATCTTGTATAAATATTTGAAGCAACGTGAGACATTTGATATAGGTGGTTGGATGGTCAAGATCTTGGAGATTTTTTAGGGGAACACTTAGAGATGATACGTTGCACATTTTAAATTTTCAAACTAAACATTTCAAATTACATAATTATATAGTATGATAGTGTTGGGGAACGTTGCATGGGAAACAAAAAAAATTCTACGCACACGAAGATCTATCATGGTGAGGTTCATCTACGAGAGGGAGATTGGATCCACATAGCCTTATAGATTGCTAAACGAGAAGCGTTAAGAAACGCGGTTCATGTAGTGGTACAGCTTCGTGATTCAAATCACCGTCGTCCCACGATCCGTTCCGATCTAGCGCCGAACGGACGGCACCTCCGTGTTCAGCACACGTACAGCTCGATGACGATCTCCGCCTTCTTGATCCAGCAAGAGAGACGGGGAACTAGATGAGTTCTCCGGCAGCGTGACAGCGCGCCGGTGATGTTGATGATCTACTCCTGCAGGGCTCCGCCCGAACTCCGCAGAAATCCAATCTAGAGGAAGAACTACGTGGTACAGGTTTGAGTTGTACGTGGCAAAAGTTGTGTCTCAAAAGCCCTAAAACCACCAATATATATAGGAGGAGGAGAGGGGCTAGCCTTGGGCCTCAAGGGAGCCCCAAGGGCGCCGGCCGAGAGAAGGAGGTGGACTACCACCCCAATTCAGTTTGGGGGAAGGAGTCCACTCCTTCCTTCCCACCTCCATCTTTCTTTTTTTTCCTTTGGTTTTTTTCTCCTTGTGGCGTCATAGCCCACTTGGGCTGACCTCACCAGCCCACTAAGGGCTGGTGCGCCACCCTAGTGCTATTGGGCTCACTCCCGGGTGGGTGGGCCCCTCCCGATGAATACCCGGAACCCATTCGTTAATCCCGGCACTCTGCCGGTAATGCCTGACATCTTTCCCGAGACCAAATGAAACCATTCTATATATTAATCTTCGTTTCCGGACCATTCCGGAAACCCTCGTGACGTTCGCGGTCTCATCCGGGACTCCGAACCCTTCAGTCACCAACACATATAACTCAACTATACTAAAACATCATCGAACCTTAAGTGTCCAGACCCTGCGGGTTCGAGAGCTATGCAGACATGACCCGAGACACTCCTCGGTCAATATCCAATAGCGGCACCTGGATGTCCATATTTGATCCTATATATTCTGTGAAGATCTTAACGGTTGAACCTCTGTGCCAAGGATTCATACAATCCCGTATAATATTCCCTTTGTTCTTCGGTATGTTACTTGCCCGATATTTGATCGTCGGTATCTCTATACCTATTTCAATCTCGTTACCGGCAAGTCTCTTTACTCGTTCCTTAATACAAGATCCCGTGACTTACACTTGAGTCACATTTCTTGCAAGGCTTATATGTGATGTTGTATTACCGAGTGGGCCCCGAGATACCTCTCTGTCACACGGAGTGACAAATCCCAGTCTTGATCCATGCTAACTCAACAGGCACCTTCAGAGATACCTGTAGAGCACCTTTATAGTCACCCAGTAACGTTGTGACGTTTGATACACACAAGGTATTCCTCCGGTGTCAATGAGTTACATGATCTCATGGTCATAGGAATGAATACTTAACACACACAAAACAATAGCAACAAAATGACACGATCACATGCTACGTTTATAATTTGGGTCTTGTCCATCACATCATTCTCCTAATGATGTGATCCAGCTATCAAGTGACAACACTTGCATATGGTCAGAAAACCTTAACCATCCTTGATCGACTGGCTAGCCAACTAGAGGCTTACTAGGGACATTGTTTTGTCTATGTATCCACACATGCATCTATGCTTTCATTCAATACAATTATAGCATGGGTAATAAACGATTATCTTGAAACAGGAAATATAATAATAACTATTTTATCATTGCCTATAGGGCATATTTCCAACAGTCTCCCACTTGCACTAGAGTCAATAATCTAGTATCACATCGCTGTGTGATTTGCATTGGAATGAATCTAACACCCATACAGTTCTGGTGTTGATCATGTTTCGCTCATGGAAGAGGTTTAGTCAGCGGATCCGCTACATTCAGATCCGTGTGCACTTTGCAAATATTTGCGTCCTCTCCTTCGACGTAGTCGCGAATGAGGTTGAAGCCTCGTTTGATGTGGCTGGTCTTCTTGTGAAATCTTGGTTCCTTTGCTAAAGCAATGGCACCAGTGTTGTCAGAGAACAGAGTTATTGGATTTAGTGCGCTCGGCACAACTCCAAGATCCGTCATGAACTGCTTCATCCAGACACCATCCTAAGCTGCCTCCCAGGCAGCCATGTACTCTGCTTCACATGTAGAATCTGATACGACGCTTTGCTTGGAACTGCACCACGTTACCGCACCCTCATTAAGAATAAATACGTATTCGGTTTGAGATTTAGAGTCATCCAGATCAGTGTCAAAGCTTGCATCGACGTAACCCTTTACGACGAGACCTTCGTCACCTCCATAAACTAGAAACATTTCCTTAGTCCTTTTCAGATACTTCGGAATATTCTTGACCGCCGTCCAGTGATCTACTCCTGGATTACTTTGAAACCTGCCTGCCATACTTATGGCCAGGCTGACATCCGGTCTAGTGCACAACATTGCATACATGATAGACCCTATGGCTGAAGCATAGGTGATGTCTACTACGCAACCTTCTCCTTGTAGACGTTGTTGGGCCTCCAAGTGCAAAGGGTTGTAGGATAGTAGCAATTTTCCCTCAAGTAGGTGACCTAAGGTTTATCAATCCGCGGGAGGCGTAGGATGAAGATAGTCTCTCTCAAGCAACCCTGCAACCAAATAACAAAGAGTCTCTTGTGTCCCCAACACACCCAATGCAATGGTAAGTTGTATAGGTGCACTAGTTCGGCGAAGAGATGGTGATACAAGTGCAATATGGATGGTAGATATAGGTTTTTGTAATCTGAAATTACAAAAACAGCAAGGTAACTAGTAACAAAAGTGAGCACGAACGGTATTGCAATGCGTGGAAACAAGGCCTAGGGTTCATACTTTCACTAGTGAAGTTCTCTCAACAATGATAACAAAGAGTCACTCCAAAGTCACTAATAGAGGACAACAACCGAAGATATTATTGTCGGGTACGAAACCACCACAAATTTATTCTTTCTGATCAATCTATTCAAGAGTCCGTAGTAAAATAGCACGAAGTTATTCTTTCCGTTCAATCTTTTATAGAGTTCGTACTAGAATAACACCTTAAGATACTTATCAACCAAGACCCTAATGTCACCTAGATACTCCATTGTCACCTCAAGTATCCGTGGATATGATTATACGATATGCATCACACAATCTCAGAATCATCTATTCAACCAACACATAGAACTTCAAAGAGTGCCCCAAAGTTTCTACCGGAGAGTCAAAACGTGTGACAACCCCTATGCATAGGTTCCCAATGTCACGAACCCGCAAGTTGATCACCCAAACATGCATCGAGTACTCACATGAATCCACGTGTGCCAACCCATATGCATAGGTTCCCAATGTCACGAACCCGCAAGTTGATCACAACAGATAGACACGTGCAAGACATACATCAAGTGTTCTCAAAGACTCAATTTGATAAGATAACTCCAAAGGGGAAACTCAATTCATTACAAGAAGGGGGAGGGGGAAGAACATCATAAGATCCAACTATAGTAGCAAAGCCCATGGTATATCGAGATCAAGACGTCTCAAGAACACGAGAGAGAGAGAGAGAGAGAGAGAGATAAAACACATAGCTACTAGTACATACCCTCAGCCCCGAGGGAGAACTACTCCCTCCTCGTCATGGAGATCGCCGGGATGATGAAGATGGCCACCGGAGATGGATTCCCCCTCCGGCGGGGTGCTGGAACGGTCTCTAGATTGGTTTTTGGTGGCTATAGAGGCTTCGGCGGCGGAACTCCCGATCTAGGTTTCTTTCTGGAGGTTTCTGGATTTATAGGACCACATGGCAGTGGAGTTGCGTCAAGTGGGCCCCTGAGGGGCCCACAAGCTTGGTTGGTGCGGCCTAGGGGGCGCGCCGACACGGCTTGTGGCTTCCTCGGGACCCCTCTCTGGTATCTTTTTCTTCCGGTATTTTTGATATTTTCCATAAAAAATCATCGTGAAAGAATTATTCCATTTGGACTCCGCCTGAAAAAGGGTCAAAAACACGGAAAGAACGAGAACTCGCACTTGGCACTGAATTAACAGGTTAGTCCCAAAAAAATATATAAAAGGCATATAAAACATCCAAAGTTTGACAAGATAACATCTTGAAACCATCAAAAATTATAGATACATTGGAGACGTATCAAGCATCCCCAAGCTTAACTCCTGCTCGTCCTCAAGTAGGGAAGTCATAAAGAATGAATTTTTGATGCTTTCATGCTACCTGATACGTCTCCATCGTATCTACTTTTCCAAACTCTTTTGCCCTTGTTTTGGACTCTAATTTGCATGATTTGAATGGAACTAACCTGGACTCACGCTGTTTTCAGCAGAATTGCCTTGGTGTTATTTTTGTGCAGAAATCAAAGTTCTCCAAACGTCCTGAAAATTTACGGGGAGCAGTTTTGGAAAATAAGAAAAATATCTGCGCCAAGTTCCACCTCGAGGGGTGGGCCAGTGGGACACAAGCCCTGGCTCCGCCACCACCACCCCTGGTGGCGGTGGGCAGGCCTGTGGGGCCCACACGGCTCTGCCGCCCCCAATTCCAGCTCTATAAGATCCCTTTCGTCCCAGAAAAAATAAAAAGAGAAGTTTTCGCTGCGTTTACGATACGGAGGCGCCGCCACCACCTGTTCTTCATCTGGAGGGCAGATCTGGAGTCCGTCTTGGGCTCCGGAGAGGGGAAATCGTCGCCATCGTCATCATCAACCTTCTTCCCTCTCCAGTTCCATGAAGCTCTTCGTCGTTCGTGAGTAATATATTTGTAGGCTCGCTTGGCGGTGATGAGTAGGATGAGATCTATCATGTAATCGAGTTAGTTTTGATGGGGATTGTGTTGGGTAACGTAGCATAAATTCAAAAAAAATTCCTACGCATGTTCAGATCTTCCTATGGAGAGACCAGCAACGAGAGAGGGGTAAGAGCATCTTCGTACCTTTGAAGATCGCTAAGCGGAAGCGTTGCTAGAACGCGGTTGATGGAGTCGTACTCGCAGCGATTCCGATCTAGTGCCGAACAACGGCACCTCCGCGTTCAACACACGTGCAGCCCGGTGACGTCTCCCGCACCTTGATCCAGCAAGGAGGAGGGAGAGGTTGGGGAAGAAGACCAGCAACACGACGGCGTGGTGTTGGTGGAGAGACGAGGTCTCCCGGCAGGGCTTCGCCAAGCGCCGGCAGAGAGGAGGAGGAAGAAGTGCAGGGCTGCGCCGAGAGAGAGAGATTAAACCGTGTCTCAAACAGCCCCGAACCTCATCTATATATAGGGGGAGGGGAAGGGGGCGCAGCCCTTAGGGTTCCCACCCCTAAGGGGTGCGGCAGCCCTTAGATGGGAGAGGGGTGGCGGCCAGGCCAAGGGGGAGGGGTGGCGCACCCCTCTGGTGGGCCTAAGGCCCACCTAAGTTAGGGTCCCCCCCCTCTTTTTCTTTCCCTTGCGCCATGGGCTGAGTGGGGAGGCGCACCAGCCCAACTAGGGGCTGGTTCCCACCCCCACTTAGCCCATCTTACCTCTTGGGGTCGCAGCCCCCCTTCGGTGGTCCCCCGGGACCACCTCCGGTGGTCCCGGTGGTCCCGGTACGTTACCGGTGATGCCCGAAACACTTCTGGTGTCCGAAACCATCCATCCTATATATCAATCTTTACCTCCGGACCATCCCGGAGCTCCTCGTGACGTCCGGGATCTCATCCGGGACTCCGAACAACTTTCGGTAATCTCGTATAACAATTCCCTATAACCCTAGCGTCATCGAACCTTAAGTGTGTAGACCCTACGGGTTCGGGAGACAGGCAGACATGACCGAGAAACCTCTCTGGCCAATAACCATCAGCGGGGTCTGGATACCCATGGTGGCTCCCACTAGCTCCACGATGATCTCATCGGATGAACCACGATGTCAAGGATTCAATCAATCCCGTATACGATTCCCTTTGTCTGTCGGTATAGAACTTGCCCGAGATTCGATCGTCGGTATACCTATACCTTGTTCAATCTCGTTGCCTGTAAGTCTCTTTACTCGTTCCGTAGCACGTCATCGTGTGACTAACTCCTTAGTCACTTTGAGCTCATGATGATGTTCTACCGAGTGGGCCCAGAGATACCTCTCCGTCACACGGAGTGACAAATCCCGATCTTGATTCGTGCCAACCCAACAAACACTTTCGGAGGTACCCGTAGTGCACCTTTATAGTCACCCAGTTACGTTGTGACGTTTGATACACCCAAAGCACTCCTACGGTATCCGGGAGTTGCACAATCTCACGGTCGAAGGAAAAGATACTTGACATTAGAAAAGCATTAGCATACGAACAATACGATCTAGTGCTAGGCTCAGGATTGGGTCTTGTCCACCACATCATTCTCCCAATGATGTGATCCCGTTATCAATGACATCCAATGTCCATGATCAGGAAACCATGATCATCTATTGACTAACAAGCTAGCTAACTAGAGGCTTGCTAGGGACACATTGTGATCTATTCATTCACACATGTATTAGTGTTTCCTGTTAATACAATTATAGCATGAACGATAGACGATTATCATGAACAAGGAAATATGATAATAACCATTTTATTATTGCCTCTAGGCCATATTTCCAACAGTCTCCCACTTGCACTAGAGACAATAATCTAGTTACATTTCGATGTATCGAACACCCATAGCATTATGGTGCTGATCATGTTTTGCTCGTGGAAGAGGTTTAGTCAACGGGTATGCAATATTCAGATCCGTGTGTACTTTACAAATATCTATCACTCCAGTTTGGACATGGTCCTGGATGGAGTTGTAGCGGCGCTTGATGTGCTTCGTCTTCCGGTGAAACCTGGGCTCTTTGGCTATGGCAATGGCTCCAGTGTTATCACAGAAGAGTGTCATAGGACCCGACGCGCTTGGAACCACTCCAAGGTCGGTGATGAGCTCCTTCATCCAAATTCCTTCATGAGCCGCTTCTGAAGCAGCTATGTACTCCGCTTCACATGTAGATGCTGCCACGACTTCTTGCTTGCTGCTGCACCAGCTCACTGCCCCACCATTCAACACATATACGTATCCGGTTTGTGACTTAGAGTCATCCGGATCTGTGTCGAAGCTAGCATCGACGTAACCCTTTACGATGAGCTCTTCGTCACCTCCAAAAACGAGAAACATTTCCTTAGTCCTTTTCAGGTATTAAGGATATTCTTGACCGCTGTCCAGTGTTCCGCACCGGGATTACTTTGGTACCTCCCTACCAAGCTTATCGCAAGGTTTATATCAGGTCTGGTACACAACATGGCATACATTAGAGAGCCCACGGCTGAAGCGTAGGGGACAGAACTCATCTTCTCTCTATCTGCTGCCGTGGTCGGCGACTGAGTCTTACTCAATCTCATACCTTGCAAAACTGGCAAGAACCCTTTCTTTGAGTTTTCCATATTGAATTTCTTCAATATCTTGTCAAGGTATGTACTTTGCGAAAGACCTATGAGGCGTCTCGATCTATCTCTATAGATCTTGATGCCTAATATGTATGCAGCTTCTCCAAGGTCCTTCATTGAAAAACTCTTGTTCAAATAGGCCTTTATGCTCTCCAACATCTCTATATCATTCCCCATCAATAATATGTCATCCACATATAGTACGAGGAAAGCTACAGAGCTCCCACTCACTTTCTTGTACAGACAGGCTTCTCCGTAAACCTGTATGAACCCAAACGCTTTAATCACCTCATTAAAGCGAATGTTCCAACTCCGAGATGCTTGCACCAGCCCATAGATGGAGCGCTGGAGCTTGCATACTTTGTTAGCACCTTTAGGATCGACAAAACCTTCTGGTTGCATCATATACAACTCTTCCTTAAGATTCCCGTTAAGGAATGCTGTTTTGACGTCCATTTGCCAGATTTCATAATCATAAAAGGCGGCAATTGCTAACATGATTCGGACTGATTTCAGCTTCGCTACGGGAGAGAAAGTCTCTTCGTAGTCAACTCCTTGAATTTGTCGAAAACCCTTTGCGACAAGTCGAGCTTTGTAAACGGTTACATTACCGTTTGCATCAGTCTTCTTCTTGAAGATCCATTTATTTTCTATGGCTCGCCGGTCATCGGGCAAGTCCACCAAAGTCCATACTTTGTTCTCATACATGGATCCTATCTCGGATTTCATGGCCTCAAGCCATTTGTTGGAATCCGGGCCCGCCATCGCTTCTTCATAGTTCGAAGGTTCACCGTTGTCTAACATCATGATTTCCATCACAGGGTTGTCGTACCATTCTGGTGCGGAGCGTACCCTTGTGGACCTTCGCGGTTCAGTAGTAACTTGATCCGAAGTTTCATGATCATCATCATTAACTTCCTCTTCAGTCGGTGTAGGCACCACAGGAACAACTTCTTGCGCTGCGCTACTTTCCTGTTCGAGAGGGGGTGTAATTACCTCATCAAGTTCTACCTTCCTCCCACTTACTTCTTTCGAGAGAAACTCTTTCTCTAGAAAGGATCCGTTCTTGGCAACAAAGGTTTTACCTTCGGATCTAAGATAGAAGGTATACCCAATAGTTTCCTTAGGGCATCCTATGAATACGCATTTCTCCGCTTTGGGTTCGAGATTTTCTGGTTGAAGTTTCTTCACATAAGCATCGCAGCCCCAAACTTTAAGAAACGACAAGTTAGGTTTCTTGCCAAACCACAGTTCATACGGTGTCGTCTCAACGGATTTAGACGGTGCCCTATTTAAAGTGAATGCTGCAGTTTCTAATGCATATCCCCAAAATGATAGCGGTAAGTCGGTGAGAGACATCATAGATCGTACCATATCTAATAAAGTGCGATTACGACGTTCAGACACTCCGTTGCCCTGCGATGTGCCAGGCGGCGTCAGTTGTGAAACGATTCCACACTTCCATAGGTGTGTGCCAAACTCGTGACTCAAATATTCTCCTCCACGATCAGATCGTAGATATTTAATCTTTCTGTCACGTTGATTCTCAACCTCACTTTGAAATTCCTTGAACTTTTCAAACGTCTCAGATTTGTGCTTCATCAAGTAGATATACCCATACCTACTCAAATCATCGGTGAGAGTAAGAACATAACGATAACCACCGCGAGCTTCAACGTTCATTGGACCACACACATCAGTATGTATTATTTCCAATAAGTCGGTGGCTCTCTCCATTATTCCTGAGAATGGAGTCTTAGTCATCTTGCCCATGAGGCACGGTTCGCATGTGTCAAATGATTCAAAGTCAAGAGACTCTAGCAGTCCATCAGTATGGAGCTTCTTCATGCGCTTAACGCCGATATGACCAAGGCGGCAGTGCCACAAGTATGTGGGACTATCGTTATCAACTTTGCATCTTTTGGTACTCACACTATGAATATGTGTAACATCACGATCGAGATTCATCAAGAATAAACCAATCACCAGCGGAGCATGACCATAAAACATATCACTCATATAAATAGAACAACCATTATTCTCTGACTTAAATGAGTAGCCGTCTCGCATTAAGCAAGACCCTGATACAATGTTCATGCTTAAAGCTGGTACTAAATAACAATTATTAAGGTTTAAAACTAATCCCGACGGTAGATGTAGAGGTAGCGTGCCGACGGCGATCACATCGACCTTTGAACCATTCCCGACGCGCATCGTCACCTCGTCCTTGGCCAGTCTCCGCTTATTCCGCAGTTCCTGCTTTGAGTTGCAAATGTGAGCAACAGCACCGGTATCAAATACCCAGGAGCTACTACGAGCGCTGGTAAGGTACACATCAATAACATGTATATCACATATACCTTTAACGTTGCCGGCCTTCTTGTCCGCTAAGTATTTGGGGCAGTTCCGCTTCCAGTGACCTTTTCCCTTGCAGTAGAAGCACTCAGTCTCAAGCTTGGGTCCGTTCTTTTTCTTCTTCCCGGCATCTGGTTTACCGGGCGCGGCAACAGCTTTGCCGTCTTTCTTGAAGTTCTTCTTACCCCTGCCTTTCTTGAAACTAGTGGTCTTGTTGACCATCAACACTTGATGCCCCTTCTTGATTTCTACTTCTGCAGACTTGAGCATCGAGTACAACTCGGGAATGGTTTTCTCCATCCCTTGCATGTTGTAGTTAAGCACAAAGCCTTTGTAGCTTGGTGGGAGAGACTGGAGGATTCTGTCAATGATAGCATCATCCGGAAGTTCGACTCCAAGTGAAGTCAGACGACCGTGTAACCCAGACATTTTGAGTATGTGCTCACTGACAGAACTGTTCTCCTCCATCTTACAGCTGAAGAACTTGTCGGAGACTTCATATCTCTCGACACGGGCATGAGCTTGAAAAACTAGCTTCAGCTCTTGGAACATCTCATATGCCCCGTGTTGCTCAAAACGTCTTTGGAGCCCCGTTTCTAAACTGTATAACATGCCACATCTGACCAGAGAGTAGTCATCACTCCGCGCTTGCCAGACGTTTAGAACGTCCTGCGCTGCTGCGGGAGCGGGAGGGTCACCTAGCGGCGCATTAAGGACATAAGACTTTTTAGCTGCTTCAAGGATGAGGTTCAGGTTGCGAACCCAGTCCGCATAGTTGCTACCATCATCTTTCAGCTTGTTTTTCTCTAGAAATGCGCTGAAGTTGAGGTTGACGTTGGACATCTACAATATTTATAAAGACAACTTTTAGACTAAGCTCATGACAATTAAATTGATTTAATCAAATTAAGTATGAACTCCCACTTAAATCGACATCCCTCTAGTCATCTAAGTGATACATGATCCGTGTTGACTAACCCGTGTCCGATCATCACGTGAGACGGACTAGTCACCATGGTGAGCAACTTCATGCTGATCGTATTCAACCATACGACTCATGTTCGACCTTTCGGTCTCTTGTATTCGAGGTCATGTCTGTACATGCTAAGCTCATCGAGTCAACCTAAGTGTTTCGCGTGTGTAAATCTGGCTTACACCCGTTGTATGCGAACGTTAGAATCTATCACACCCGATCATCACGTGGTGCTTCGAGACAACGAACCTTCGCAACGGTGCACACTTAGGGGAATACGTTCTCGAAATTTTAGGAGGGATCATCTTATTATGCTACCGTCGTTCTAAGCAATAAGATGTAAAACATGATAAACATCACAATGCAATCATATAGTGACATGATATGGCCATTATCATCTTTGCTCTTTCGATCTCCATCTTCAGGCATTGCATGATCATCATCGTCACCAGCGTGACACCATGATCTCCATCATCATGATCTCCATCATCGTGTCTCCGTGAAGTCGTCACGCCAACTACTACTATCACTACTACTATGGCTAACCGTTAGCAATGAAGTAAAAGTAGCAAGCACAAGGCGTTGCATCTCATACAATAAATTAAGACAACTCCTATGGCTCCTGCCGGTTGTCATACTCATCGACATGCAAGTCGTGAAACCTATTACAATAACATGATCATCTCATACATCATACATGCAACATCACAACTTTGGCCATATCACATCACATGTCAAACCCTGCAAAAACAAGTTAGACGTCCTCTAATTGTTGTTGCAAGTTTTACGTGGCTGATTTGGGTTTCTAGCAAGAACGCCTTCTTACCTACGTGACAGCCACAACAATGATATGCCAAAGCTATTTACCCTTCATAAGGACCCTTTTCATCAAATCCAATCCGACTAGAGTAGGAGAGACAGACACCCGCTAGCCACCTTTATGCACGATGTGCATGTCTGTCGGTGGAACCAGTCTCACGTAAGCGTACGTGTAAGGTCGGTCCGGGCCGCTTCATCCCACAATACCGCCGGAAAAGAATGAGACTAGTAACGGCAAGCAAATTGACAAACCATCGCCCACAACTTTTGTGTTCTACTCGTGCATGGAATCTACGCATAGAAAACCTGGCTCGGATGCCACTGTTGGGTAACGTAGCATAAATTCAAAAAAAATTCCTACGCATGTTCAGATCTTCCTATGGAGAGACCAGCAACGAGAGAGGGGTAAGAGCATCTTCGTACCTTTGAAGATCGCTAAGCGGAAGCGTTGCTAGAACGCGGTTGATGGAGTCGTACTCGCAGCGATTCCGATCTAGTGCCGAACAACGGCACCTCCGCGTTCAACACACGTGCAGCCCGGTGACGTCTCCCGCACCTTGATCCAGCAAGGAGGAGGGAGAGGTTGGGGAAGAAGACCAGCAACACGACGGCATGGTGTTGGTGGAGAGATGGGGTCTCCCGGAAGGGCTTCGCCAAGTGCCGGCAGAGAGGAGGAGGAAGAAGTGCAGGGCTGCGCCGAGAGAGAGAGATTAAACCGTGTCTCAAACAGCCCCGAACCTCATCTATATATAGGGGGAGGGGAAGGGGGCGCAGCCCTTAGGGTTCCCACCCCTAAGGGGTGCGGAAGCCCTTAGATGGGAGAGGGGTGGCGGCCAGGCCAAGGGGGAGGGGTGGCGCACCCCTCTGGTGGGCCTAAGGCCCACCTAAGTTAGGGTCCCCCCCTCTTTTTCTTTCCCTTGCGCCATGGGCTGAGTGGGGAGGCGCACCAGCCCAACTAGGGGCTGGTTCCCACCCCCACTTAGCCCATCTTACCTCTTGGGGTCGCAGCCCCCCTTCGGTGGTCCCCCGGGACCACCGGAGGTGGTCCCGGTGGTCCCGGTACGTTACCGGTGATGCCCGAAACACTTCCGGTGTCCGAAACCATCCATCCTATATATCAATCTTTACCTCCGGACCATTCCGGAGCTCCTCGTGACGTCCGGGATCTCATCCGGGACTCCGAACAACTTTCGGTAATCTCGTATAACAATTCCCTATAACCCTAGCGTCATCGAACCTTAAGTGTGTAGACCCTACGGGTTCGGGAGACAGGCAGACATGACCGAGACACCTCTCTGGCCAATAACCATCAGCGGGGTCTGGATACCCATGGTGGCTCCCACTAGCTCCACGATGATCTCATCGGATGAACCACGATGTCAAGGATTCAATCAATCCCGTATACGATTCCCTTTGTCTGTCGGTATAGAACTTGCCCGAGATTCGATCGTCGGTATACCTATACCTTGTTCAATCTCGTTGCCGGTAAGTCTCTTTACTCGTTCCGTAGCACGTCATCGTGTGACTAACTCCTTAGTCACTTTGAGCTCATGATGATGTTCTACCGATGGGCCCAGAGATACCTCTCCGTCACACGGAGTGACAAATCCCGATCTTGATTCGTGCCTACCCAACAAACACTTTCGGAGGTACCCGTAGTGCACCTTTATAGTCACCCAGTTACGTTGTGACGTTTGATACACCCAAAGCACTCCTACGGTATCCGGGAGTTGCACAATCTCACGGTCGAAGGAAAAGATACTTGACATTAGAAAAGCATTAGCATACGAACAATACGATCTAGTGCTAGGCTCGGGATTGGGTCTTGTCCACCACATCATTCTCCCAATGATGTGATCCCGTTATCAATGACATCCAATGTCCATGATCAGGAAACCATGATCATCTATTGACTAACGAGCTAGCTAACTAGAGGCTTGCTAGGGACACATTGTGATCTATTCATTCACACATGTATTAGTGTTTCCTGTTAATACAATTATAGCATGAACGATAGACGATTATCATGAACAAGGAAATATGATAATAACCATTTTATTATTGCCTCTAGGCCATATTTCCAACAGATTGATCCCTAGTATCCACTATGTTCTGAGATTGATGTTGCTACTACTTTGCCATGCTTAATGCTTGTCACTAGGGCCCGAGTGCCATGATTTCAAATCTGAAATTATTATGTTGTCACCAATATATGTGTGTTTTAGATCCGATCTTGCAAGTTGTAGTTACCTACTATGTGTTATGATCCGGCAACCCCGGAGTGACAATAACCGGAACCACTCCCGGTGATGACCATAGTTTGAGGAGTTCATGTGTTCACCAAGTGCTAATGCGTTGGTCCGGTTCTTTATTAAAAGGAGAACCTTAATATCCCATAGTTTCCTTTTGGACCCCGCTGCCACGGGATGGATGGACAATAGATGTCATGCAAGTTCTTTTTCCTAAGCACGTATGACGACACTTGGAATGCATGCCTACATCACATTGACGAACGGGAGCTAGCCACATATCTCTCCGTGTTATAGTTGTTGCATGATGAATATCATCCAAACAAATCACCGACCCATTGCCTACGAGTTTGTCCTACTGCTGCTGTTACTTGTCCTGCTCTGCTGCTGTTACTTGTTTTGCTCTGCTGCTGCTACTACTGTTGCTGCTACTGTTACTTGTTTTGCTCTGCTACTGCTACTACTGTTGTTACTGCTGTTACTTGTCTTGCTCTGCTGCTACTGTTGCTACTACTGTCACATGCTACTATTGCTACTTGCTACTCCTGTCACTACTGCTTTTCCTTGCCGCTGCTATTGCTCGTTACACTGCTGCTACCTGCTACAATTTTGGTTCGCTGGTCGTTGACGGGAAGTGACAATTTCCGTCGACGAGGCAACTTGGCGCATTGATACAATCGTTAGGAATAGTCTGCTGTCAACAGGTCGTTTCTGACACCGTTGTTATCATATTACTTTGCTGTTACTACTGTGCTTGCAGATACTAATCTTTCACGTGTGGTTGAATCTGACATATTCAGCTGCTAATACTTGAGAGTATCCTCTCACCTCCTGTCTGGTAAACAAACAAATTGGGTCGAATACTCTACCCTCGAAAACAGTTGCGATCCCATGCGCTTGTGGGCCGTCAACAACATTCTTCTAGTTTCGATTACTGGAGACTGCTAGCAGCATTCTTCTGGTGTCGTTGCAAAGGGGAAGAACAGTTGGCATCAAGCATTTTTCTGGCGCTGTTGTCGGGGAGGTATTGCTATATTCTCTGAGTTACTTGGGATTTATATCTGCTGATCACTATGAAGAATCTGAAGGATCCGAAGACCAAAGTATTGCCCTCAACTACGAGGGGAAGACCTAGGAGATGGTCTATTACTTGTGTGAGAAATATTTCCCTACCCATAAGAAGCAAGCTGCCTTGCACGAAATATACAACTTTGCTCAACTCCAAGAAGAGAGTCTTCCACAAGCTTGGGGGAGGCTCGTCCAGCTACAAAATGCTTTCTCTGATCATCCTCTTAAGAAGAACAAGATACTTGATATCCTCTATAACGGACTTACCGATGCCTCTAGAGACTACCTAGATAGTTGTGTCGGTTGTTTTTTTAGGGAACGAACTGTAGAACAAGCTGAGACTCTAATGAATAACATCTTGATCAACGATAATGCTTGGACTATTCCCGAACCACCTCCTAAGCCAACTCCGAAGAAAAGAGGTATTCTATTCCTCAGTCCCGAAGATATGCAAGAAGCCAAGAAATCTATGCAAGAGAAAGGCATTAGATCTAAAGATGTCAAGAATCTACCACCTATCGAAGAGATCCATGGTCTCGATAACCCGATACATGTAGTAGAAGTTAATTCTCTGCGTAGGTTTGATGAGAGTGATATTCCTTTTGATAAACCTGCTAGCCTATGCTTTGATGAATTTGATAACTTTGTTGCCAAACAAACGAGTTTCAATGATTATGTTAGCAAACATTTGGAACAAAGTACTCGTATGCTTAGCCATTTAAGTGCTTGTGTAGACAGAAATGTCAATGATCTGAAGCTTATGAGTAAACATGGCTCTATGTATACTACTCAGGTAGAACAAGTACTTAAAGCTCAGAATGACCTGCTCAATGAATTAAATGACAACTCTATCAGAGTCAATACTAGAGGAGGCAAAATGACTAAGGAACCTTTGTATCCTGAAGGTCATCCTAAGAGAATTGATCAAGATTTTCAAGGAATCAATGCTGATACACCCAGTCAACCTAAGGAGAAGAAGAAGGGTGATAGAAGCTTACATGTCAGTTCAGCAAATATTGTCAAACCTGAAGAACCTAATGATATTTCTGCGTCTGATGCAGAAACACAATCTGGTGATGAACATGAACCTGGTGACAATATGGACAGTGATGTTCATAATAATGCTCAACCTAGCAATGATGAGGATGTGGAGATTGAACCTTCGGTTAATCCTGATAACCCACAACCTAAGAAGTACGATAAGAACGACTTCATTGCTAGGAAGCATGGTAAAGAAAGAGAGCCATGGGTTCGGAGACCTATGTCCTTTCCTCCTAAGCCATCCAAGAAAAAGGATGATGATGATTTTGAGCGCTTCGTTGAGATGATAAGACCCGTCTTTCTGCAGATGCGGTTAACTGATATGCTCAAGATTTCTCCGTATGCCAAGTACATGAAAGATATCGTGACTAATAAACAGAAGATACCAGATCTTGAGATCTCCACCATGCTTGCCAATTACACTTTTAAAGGTGGAACTCCAAAGAAACTTGGTAATCCCGGAGTGCCCACTATACCTTGCTCAATTAAGGGAAACTACGTAAGAACTGCCTTATGTGACCTTGGAGATGGTGTTAGTGTTATGCCGCTCTCTCTTTATCGTAGACTTGAATTGGATAAGTTGACACCCACTGAAATTTCTCAGCAAATGGCCGACAAATCAACTGCTTTCCCTATCGGCATTTGCGAGGATGTGTGTGTTGTGGTTGCTAACACCACTATCTTAACAGACTTTGTTATCTTGGATATTCCTGAGGACGATGCCATGGCTGTCATCCTCGGAACACCCTTTTTAAACACTGCAGGGGCTATTATAGATTGCAACAAAGGCAATGTCACTTTCCATGTCAACGATAATGAGCACACCATGCACTTTCCGAAGAAACGATATCAAGTACATTGCATCAATGCTATCAAAAAGACTTCATCGATTCTCATTGGGATCTCTGAATGCCCTATTCCTCATGTCAAGATGAAGTATGATTTGCTTGTTGGGGAGATACGTATCCCCATTGAGGTGACTTAGTGGCTATTCGGAAATTCTCCGTTCTCTCTTGCGATTCGAGAAGGTTTTGTCATAAGGACTTGATCAACCCCATTGACAAATTTCTTTCGATGACCATGAAACGGACGAATCGAAGAGTCACATACCTCTATTTTGAGTATTCATTTTCTGTTGCTTAGAAGAAAAATGATAGAATTAGTTTAGTTTTTCCTGTTTTCTGTTTTAGCGTCCCGGAGAAAAATACCTCGAAAATAAAAGTTCTCCGATGGTCCTGAAAATTTAGTATGATTTTTTCTGGAATTTTTAAAAATTTCTGGGCCTGAGAGCTGGCCTGGGGGCCAGACCAATGGGCCACAAGCCCTGCCACTGCCACCTACCCCCTGGTGGCGGGGTGCAAGCTTGTGGGGCCCACAGGCACCCCGTCCACTCATTCCAGCTCCCAGCCTCTTCTTCCACCTCTAGAAAAAATTGTTTCGCAGCTCAAACCCGTGTTCTTGCTCATTTGGATGTGATTTTCGATCTCCTTGCTCCATAGATATCACGCAAGCCACCATAGGAAGCATCCATTTCCCTGCCCTGCACTACCTTGCCCTCTTCATAGGTAGGTGCATTAACGATAAGGGTGCACATTATCACCTATGCGCTTCCGACCTTAGTATCCTTAAGAGCGCAGTAACAGGTGACAGGAGCTTCAGTATGGGAGTTATAATAGCAAGGAGGCTGAATAAAAATGCCAGTGAGGGGGATTTCTTTGGTGGAGTTTATGCTACACGCTTAGCAAATTTTCTTGGAGTATCCATCCGTCCGGAAGACCCTCCTCTTCGTACAGCCTACCTTGATCGTGTCGCTCTAACACGCTACCAGTTCCTTGAGAGAGATCATGGATCCCTCCTATACCGCTTGATATTTAACCGGAGCGTGTTTTCCATATTACCCTTCCTGCTCCTGCTTCCATTGACTTTCAGGTTAAACGAAGATACTACATAACCATAAGAGAGGCAGAGGAGTATGAGAGGGAGGCGACGGCTGCTCGACTTCGTGAGGGAGCTATTCAGGCAGTGGCTGCAGCACTCCCGTATAACACCCATTATGACTTTGGGTTTCGCCAGGATCATCCATGGGAGTAGACCAAGCTAGGCCAAAAACCTAAGCTTGGGGGAGTACGTGTTCTCACCGACTTTAAATTCATGCTTATGCTTTCACTTTGTTAGCCGGTGTTCACACGTTGCCACTGTATTATCCATGCTAGTTTATTTTCGTTTTCTTGTTTTCTTGTCTTGTGTCCTTTTGAGAAAACCCAAAAAGATTTTTCTTTCTTCTTTTGCTTGTTGGGAGCTTTCCCGTGTAAATAGTTTTCTTTTTCTTTGTGTCAAGGTAGAAGATATTGGTTACAATGTTTATTGGTTCTTGCATGCTTACTTGTTTAGCTTTCAAAGAGCCATATTACTTTGTCTTCTCCTTTGTGTTTGCCTGCAGATTCAGCTTAGTCCAATGCGCTTATTATTGTTTACATCGTTCGATCGTGCAAATGAAAGGCAACAATGATGATATATGATGAAGTGACTAAGACTGAAAAGCTGGTATGAACTCTATCTATTTTATTTTTGTAAATATGACTAGCTTGTTGACCCAGATTTAGCTTTGTTGTGAGAGAACCATGTTTGCAATGACAACTTAGAGATCATAGTTTCTGATGCCATGCTTATTTAGCTGAGAGCTTATAATGGTTTGTCTTGAATGCCAACATAGATTTTGAGATGACTATGATGTAGTATGATAGGATGGTATTCTCCTTTGAATGTTTCAAGTGGCTTGACTTGGCGCATGTTCATGCATGTAGTTGAAACAAAATCAACATAGCCTCTATGATGTTTGTGTTCATGGTGATTTATATCTTGTTCATGCATGCATTCAATGTTAGTCAAACTCATTGCATCTTGATGACTGTTGTCGCTCTCTAGTTAGTCGTTTCCCAGTTTTTTGCTAGCCTTCACTTGTACTAAGCGGAATACTGCTTGTGCAGCCACCTCCATAAACCCAAAAGTTTTTCCATGAGAGTCCACCATACCTACCTATTTGCGGTATCTACCTGCCGTTCCAAGTAAATTTTCATGTGCCATTCTCTAAACCTTCAAGAAATAATCTGTTCTGCATGCCCGAACCGCTCATGTGGTGACAGGGGGCTATTGATATCTTCCATGCTAAGAGTGTTATCCTCGACATGTGTTTATTCACAGTCATTCACGAGAAAGGGGCCGGTATTTGGAATGCCCAGTTCCACGCTTAAATCGAAAACATAACTGTAAAACAAGACTCCCCCCGGATTGATGTTAGTATGGACGGTACCCGAGGATTCAGCTAGCCGTGGAGTGTGATTAATTGGTGGGGGAGTTAAAACTTTACTTTTCTGTTTGGGAACCGCCTATAGCATGAGTAGCATGGAAGATATTGAGAACTCTTGGTCATTGCATTGACAATGAAAGCATGCCATCCAAAATTATTATCTCTGTTTTCAAAGCTTGAGCTCTGGCACCTCTACAAATCAATGCTTCCCTCTGCGAAGGGCCTGTCTATTTGTTTTCCTGTTGAGTCATCCTCCTCTTATATAAGCGCCAATTAGAGAGCACCTCTGTCATTTTTATGCTTTTCTTTTGATTGATATTGAGTATGACTATGAATGGATCTTCGTTGCTTTACAATGTTTAGTCAGCCCTTAATCTTTGAAAGTGCTCTACATTTATGTTTTGCGGTCTCAGAAAGAGCTGGCGAGATACCACCTATTCATATTGCTTCATGCTTGTTTTGATTGAAGTGTTGGTATTTGAAACTCATTATTATTTGCTCGTTAGCTGATTATGCCATTGATATTAGTTTACCGTGAGACCTTTGTGTCATTTGCTTATGTGGTTAACTTGTGATCTTGCTGAAATTCTGGTTATGAGTTAGACATAGTTGCAACAACAAGATCAAACAGATTTTGTCAAAGTTTTTCTTTCTCTCTCAGTTTGTCAACTGAATTGCTTGAGGACAAGCAAGGTTTTAAGCTTGGGGGAGTTGATACGTCTCCATCGTATCTACTTTTCCAAACTCTTTTGCCCTTGTTTTGGACTCTAATTTGCATGATTTGAATGGAACTAACCTGGACTGATGTTGTTTTCAGCAGAATTGCCTTGGTGTTATTTTTGTGCAGAAATCAAAGTTCTCCAAACGTCCTGAAAATTTACGGGGAGCAGTTTTGGAAAATAAGAAAAATATCTGCGCCAAGTTCCACCTCACGGGGTGGGCCAGTGGGCCACAAGCCCTGGCTCCGCCACCACCCCCTGGTGGCGGTGGGCAGGCTTGTGGGGCCCACACGGCTCTGCCGCCCCCAATTCCAGCTCTATAAGATCCCTTTCATCCCGAAAAAATAAAAAGAGAAGTTTTCGCTGCGTTTACGATACGGAGGCGCCGCCACCACCTGTTCTTCATCTGGAGGGCAGATCTGGAGTCCTTCTTGGGCTCCGGAGAGGGGAAATCGTCGCCATCGTCTTCATCAACCTTCTTCCCTCTCTAATTCCATGAAGCCCTTCGTCGTTCGTGAGTAATCTATTCGTAGGCTCGCTGGGCGGTGATGAGTAGGATGAGATCTATCATGTAATCGAGTAAGTTTTGATGGGGATTGATCCCTAGTATCCACTATGTTCTGAAATTGATGTTGCTACTACTTTGGCATGCTTAATGCTTGTCACTAGGGCCCGAGTGCCATGATTTCAGATCTGAAATTATTATGTTGTCACCAATATATGTGTGTTTTAGATCCGATCTTGCAAGTTGTAGTTACCTACTATGTGTTACGATTCGGCAACCCCGGAGTGACAATAACCTCAACCACTCCCGGTGATGACCATAGTTTGAGGAGTTCATGTGTTCACCAAGTGCTAATGCGTTGGTCCAGTTCTTTATTAAAAGGAGAACCTTAATATCTCGTAGTTTCCTTTTGGACCCCGTTGCCACGGGAGGGATGAACAATAGATGTCATGCAAGTTCTTTTCCCTAAGCATGTATGACGACACACGGAATGCATGCCTACATCACATTGACGAATGGGAGCTAGACACATATCTCTCCGTGTTATAGTTGTTGCATGATGAATATCATCCAAACAAATCACCGACCCATTGCCTACGAGTTTGTCCTACTGTTGTTGTTACTTGTCTTGCTCTGCTGCTGCTACTATTGTTGTTGCTCCTGTTACTTGTTTTGCTCTGCTGCTGCTACTACTGTTGCTGCTGTTGTTACTTGTTTTGCTCTGCTGCTGCTACTACTATTTCTACTGCTGTTACTTGTCTTGCTCTGCTGCTACGGTTGCTACTACTGTCGCTTGCTACTGTTGCTACTTGCTACTGCTGTCACTACTACTTTTCCTTCCCGCTGCTATTGCTCGTTACACTGCTGCTACCTGCTACAATTTTGGTTCGCTCGTCGTTGACGGGAACTGACAATTTCCGTCGACGAGGCAACTTGGCGCCATTGATACAATCGTTAGGAATAGTCTGTTGTCAACAGATCGTTTCTGACACCGTTGTTATCATATTACTTTGTTGTTACTACTGTGCTTGCAGATACTAATCTTTCAGGTGTGGTTGAATCTGACATATTCAGCTGCTAATACTTGAGAGTATCCTCTCACCTTGTGTCTGGTAAACCAACAAATTGGGTTGAATACTCTACCCTCAAAAACTGTTGCGATCCCATGCGCTTGTGGGCCGTCAAAAAAGATTCTTCTAGTTTCGATTACCGGAGAGTGCTAGCAGCATTCTTCTGGTGCCGTTGCAAAGGGGAAGAACAGTTGGCATCACTACCTAGCATAGATGTCCTTTCTAACTCCTCTTATGTAACATGAATGTTCAGATCCGTTAGATTCAAAACAATAGTTTGCTATTGATGTGGAGACAATAATACTTCAAGCAAACTAGCAAGGTAATCATGAACTTTCAAAATAACAAGGCCAAAAGAAAGTTATCCCTACAAAATCATATAGTCTGGCTATGCTCTATCATCCTTGCAGAACGAATTTAAATCATGCACAACCTCGGTATTGGCCAAGTAATTGTTTTCACACCTTTACTTTCTCAAACTTTTTCAAATCTCACGCAATACATGAGCGTGAGCCATGGTTATAGCACTATAGGTGGAATGGAGTGGTGGAGGTTGTGAGACAAAAAGGGAGAAGATGGTCACATTGACTAGGCATATTAAAAAGGCTATGGAGATGCCCCTTAATAGAAATCAATGTGAATGAGTAATGAATGCCATAGAAAAGATGCACTAGAGCTATGAGTATGTGAAAGCTCTTAAGGAAAAATAGTGGGTGTGCATCCAACTTGCTTGCTCACGAAGACCTAGGGAAATTTTGAGGAAGCCCATCATTGGAATATACAAGCCAAGTTATATAATGAAAATTTCCCACTAGCTATATGGTGGTGACAAAACGAGAGACTCTCAATCATGAAGATCATGGTGCTTAATATGAAGCACAAGTGTGGAAAGGAGATAGTAGCATTGTCCCTTCTCTCTTTTTCTCTCCTTTTTTTTGTGGGCTCTTTGGCCTCTTTTTTTCTTTTTCTTTTTTCATTTTGGTGGGCATCTTTGGCCTCTTTTTGTAAATGGGCTTCGCTGTCCTCTTTTATTTCCTCACATGGGACAATGCTCCATCAATGATGATCATCACACTTACAACTCAAAACTTAGAGCAACGACGACTCTATATGGAATGCCTTCGGTAGTGTACCGTGACAATGATCTAGCATGGCATAGACAGCAATGGAAACATCATGCTAGCTATCTTATGATCATGCAGTGGCAATGTAGAAGTTGTGGCACATGTCATGGTGGTAGTTGCATGGCAATATATCTCGGAATGGCTTTGAAAAAGCCATAGTAGGTAGGTATGGTGGCTGTTTTGAGGGAGGCTAATGGTGGGTTTTATGCACCGACGAAAGTTGCACGGCGCTAAAGAAGATACTGATGGTGGAAGGTGAAAGTGCATCTAAACCATGGACTCAACATTATTCATGAAGAACTCATATACTGGTTGCAAAAGTTTTAGTAGTAATCGAAACAAAGCATTCAACGCATACTCCTAGGGGAAGGGTTGGTAGGTATAAACCATCGCGCGATCCCGACCGCTACACAAAGGATGACAATCAATAAACTAATCATGCTTAGACTTCAGCACATAGCGGTTCATCATATGTGCAAGCTACGGGAATCACTAACTTCAACACAAGTATTTCTAGATCCACAACACCTTACTAGTATAACTTCAATATTACCACAACCACAACTCAAAACTAATTGAGGTGAATCAAACTTCTCTAACTACTCAATGCACATAAAGGTGGAAGTTTTCATACCCCTTTGGATAACTACCCCTTTTGAGACTACTTTTATAGCATAGATCAACTACCACGCCACGCACTGCCGTGCTCCAAAAGATAGAAGTGAAGCACATAGAGCAAAATCAACTAGCTCAAAAGATATAAGTATAGCACATGTGAGCTGAATTGCCTAACCAAAGGATATAAGCGAAGCTCGACAAAATCAGGGTGAGTGCATGTCTCTCTCTCTTTAGGTGCAGCAAGGAAGATTGTGACACAACAAAAATAAAAGACTCCTACGATACAAGACGCTCCAAGCAAAACACATATCATGTGATGAATAAAAATATAGCTCCAAGTAACATTACCGATGGATTGAAGACGAAAGAGGGGATGCCTTCCCGGGGCATCCCCAAGCTTAGGCTTTTTCGGCATCCTTGAATCAACTTGGGGTGCCTTGGGAATCCCCAAGCTTGAGCTCTTGCCACTCTTTATCTCTTTGTCCATAAGAACTTCACCCAGAACTTGAAAACTTCACAACACAAAACTTAAACAGAAACTCGTGATATCATTAGTATAAGAAAGCAGATCACCATTTCCTTAGGTACTATAGAAAACTTAAATTCTACTTATGTTGGTGTTGGGTTGCTGTATTTTCACTTTTTCATGGCTCGTACCCTCCGATACTATCCATAGTTTCATCAAAATAAGCAACCAACTCAACAAAAACAGAATATGTTAACAGCAGACCAGTCTGTAGCAATCTGTATACTTCGTATACTTATGGTACTTCAAAAACTCTGAAAAATTACGACAATCTGAAGAAATTTCATAGAAATCAGAAGCAAAAAGAATCAACTCAAAAGCTCTTACAGAATAAAAATGAAAATTCTTTTCATGAGCAAAAAGTTTCTGTCTTTTTCTAGCATGATCAAACAATCATCACCAAGACTAATCATAACGGTTTTGCTTGGCACAAACACAAAATGAAACAAAAAAGACACAATCATAACAGAATTATGATGGTGTGGAGAAAACAAAACAGGAAGCAAAAAGCAAAGAAAAATTTATTCATTGGGTTGCCTCCCAACAAGCGCTATCGTTTAACGCCCTTAGCTAGGCATTGATTTCAATGATGCTCACATAAAAGGTAAGGATTGAAACACAACGAGAGCATCATGGAGCAAATGGCTAGCACATTTAAGTCTAAGCCACTTCCTATGCATAGGGATTTTGTGATCAAACAATTTATTGGAACAAGAATCAACTAGCATAGGAAGGCAAAACAAGCATAGCTTCAAGAATTTCAACATATGGAGAGGAAGCTTGATACTATTGCAATAAGTAGAAGCATATGATCCTCTCTCATAGTAATTTTCAGTAGCATCATGAATGAATTCAACAATATAACCAGCACCTAAGGCTTTCTTTTCATGATCTACAAGCATAGGAATTTTACTACTCTCCACATAAGGAAATCTATTATCAAGAATAGTAGTGGGAGTATCGTAAAAGACTTGAGCACTACAAATTGTGTCCACAATGAAAAAGCAAGGTTTAGCAAAGGGGTTCTCGAGAGTATGACAAGTTTTATCATCCCTCTTCTTTATAGCATAAGTATCCTCACAATAATCATCATAGATAGGGGGCATGCTTTCATCAAAATGATTTTGATCATTCAAAGTGGAAGAACTAAAAAGATCATCTTCATCAAATATAGCATCCCCAAGCTTGTGGCTTTGCATATCATTGGCATCATGGGTATACAAAGAATTCATGCTAACAACATTGCAATCATGCTCATCATTCACATATTCTATGCCAAGTATTCTATGTAATTCTTCTTTCAACACTTGAGCACAATTTTCCTTCCCATCATGCTCACGAAAGACATTGAAAAGATGGAGCATATGAGGCATCCTCAATTCCATTTTCTTTTGTAGTTTTCCAGAGAAATAATAAGAAACAAAAAGATTCGATTGCAAGATCTGAAGATATACCTTCAAGCTCTAACCTCCCCGGCAACAGCGCCAGAAAAGAGCTTGATGTCTACTACACAACCTTCTCCTTGTAGACGTTGTTGGGCCTCCAAGTGCAGAGGGTTGTAGGACAGTAGCAATTTTCCCTCAAATAGGTGACCTAAGGTTTATCAATCCGCAGGAGGCGTAGGATGAAGATGGTCTCTCTCAAGCAACCCTGCAACCAAATAACAAAGAGTCTCTTGTGTCCCCAACACACCCAATACAATGGTAAGTTGTATAGGTGCAGTAGTTCGGCGAAGAGATGGTGATACAAGTGCAATATGGATGGTAGATATAGGTTTTTTTAATCTGAAATTACAAAAACAGCAAGGTAACTAGTAACAAAAGTGAGCACGAATGGTATTGCAATGCGTGGAAACAAGGCCTAGGGTTCATACTTTCACTAGTGAAGTTCTCTCAACAATGATAACATAATTGGATCATATAACTAGCCCTCAACATGCAACAAAGAGTCACTCCAAAGTCACTAATAGCAGAGAACAAACGAAGAGATTATTGCCGGGTACGAAACCACCACAAAGTTATTCTTTATGATCAATCTATTCAAGAGTCCGTAGTAAAATATCACAATAAGATACTTATCAACCAAGACCCTAATGTCACCTAGATACTCAATTTTCATCTCAAGTATCCGTGGGTATGATTATACGATATGCATCACACAATCTCAGAATCATCTATTCAACCAACACATAGAACTTCAAAGAGTGCCCCAAAGTTTCTACCGAAGAGTCAAAACGTGTGCCAACCGCTATGCATAGGTTCCCAATGTCACGAACCCGCAAGTTGATCACCCAAACATACATCGAGTACTCACATGAATCCACGTGTGCCAACCCATATGCATAGGTTCCCAATGTCACGAACCCGCAAGTTGATCACAACAGATAGACACGTGCAAGACATACATCAAGTGTTCTCAAAGACTCAATCCGATAAGATAACTCCAAAGGGGAAACTCAATTCATTACAAGAAGGGAGAGGGGGAAGAACATCATAAGATCCAACTATAGTAGCAAAGCCCACGGTACATCAAGATCAAGACGTCTCAAGAACACGAGAGAGAGAGAGAGATCAAACACATAGCTACTGGTACATACCCTCAGCCCCGAGGGAGAACTACTCCCTCCTCGTCATGGAGATCGCCGGGATGATGAAGATGGCCACCGGAGATGGATTCCCCTCCGGCAGGGTGCCGGAACGGGCTCTAGATTGGTTTTTGGTGGCTGCAAAGGCTTGCGGCGGCGGAACTGTCGATCTAGGTTTCTTTCTGGAGGTTTCTGGATTTATAGGACCAGATGTCGGTGGAGTTGCGTCAAGTGGGCCCCTGAGGGGCCCACAAGCTTGGTTGGTGTGGCCTAGGGGCGTGCCGACAGGGCTTGTGGCTTCCTCGGGACCCCTCTCCGGTATCTTTTTCTTCCGGTATTTTTGGTATTTTCCATAAAAAATGATCGCGAAAGAATTATTCTGTTTGGACTCCGCCTGAAAAAGGGTCAAAACACGGAAAGAACAGGAACTGGCACTTGGCACTGAATTAATAGGTTAGTCCCAAAAAAGATATAAAAGGCATATAAAACATCCAAAGTTTGACAAGATAACATCATGAAACCATCAAAAATTATAGATACGTTAGAGACGTATCAATAGGGGACGGTACTCATCTTTTCTCTATCTTCTGCAGTTAGTGGACACTAAGTCTTACTCAACTTTATACCTTGTAATACTGGCAAGAACCCTTTCTTGGACTGCTCCATTTTGAACTTCTTCAAAACTTTATCAAGGTATGTGCTTTGTGAAAGTCCTATCAGGCGCCTCGATCTATCCCTATAGATCTTAATGCCTAATATGTAAGCAGCTTCTCCTAGGTCCTTCATTGAAAAAAAAAGTGTTCAAGTAATCTTTTACGCTCTCTAAAAACTCCACGTTGTTTCCAATCAGCAATATGTCATCCACATATAATATTAGAAATGCTACAGAGCTCCCACTCACTTTCTTGTAAATACAAGATTCTCCAACAACTTGTATAAACCCAAATGCTTTGATCGCATCATCAAAGTGCGTGTTCCAACTCCGAGATGCTTGCACGAGTCCATAAATGGATCGCTGGAGCTTGCATACTTTGTTAGCATTCTTTGGATCGACAAAACCTTTGACTTGCATTATATACAACTCTTCCTTAAGAAAACTGTTAAGGAACGCCGTTTTGACATCCATCTACCAGATTTCATAATCGAAAAATGCAACTATTGCTAACATGATTCGAACGGACTTAAGCATCGCTACCGGTGAGAACGTCTCATCGTAGTCAACTCCTTGAACTTGTGAAAAAACCCTTTGCCACAAGTCGAGCTTTATAAATGGTCACATTACCATCCGCGTTTGTCTTCTTCTTAAAGATCCATTTGTTCTGAATAGCCTTCCGACCTTCAGGTAATACTTGCAAAGTCCACACTTTGTTTTCATACATAGATCCTATCTCGGACTTCATGGCCTCCAGCCATTTGTTGGAATTCGGGCCCACCATTGCTTCTTCATAATTCACACGTTCATTGTTGTCTAACAACATGATTGATAAGAAAGGATTACCGTACCACTCAGGAGCAGCACGTGATCTTGTCAACCTGTGAAGTCCGTCAGTAACTTGATCCAAAACTTCATGATCATCATCATTAGCTTCCTCCTCAACCGGCATCGCTTCGAAGAGGTCTCCCCCTGCCCCGCCCCACCATCTAGAGGGAATAGAGGTTCTACAACCTCATCAAGTTCTATCTTCCTCCCACACAATTCTTTCGAGAGAAACTCCTTCTCAAGAAAAGCTCCATTCTTAGCAACAAACACTTTGCCCTCGGATCTGAGATAGAAGGTGTACCCAAATGTCTCTTTTGGGTAACCTACGAAGACGCACTATTCCGCTTTGGGTTCCAGCTTTTTGACATAAGCATCACATCCCAAAACTTTAAGAAACAACAACTTTGGCCTCTTGCCATACCATAGCTCATATGGTGTCGTCTCAACTGATTTTGACGGTGCCCTATTTAAAGTAAATGCATCTATCTCTAATGCATAACCCCAAAACGATAACGGCAAATCGGTAAGAGACACCATAGATCGCACCATATCTAACAAAGTACGATTATGACGTTCGGACACACCATTACCCTATGGTGTTCCACACGGTGTCAACTGTGAAACAATTCCACATTGTCTTAAGTGAGCACCAAACTCGAAACTCAAATATTCGCCCCCTCGATCAGAACGCAGGAACTTGATCTTCTTGTTACGATGATTTTCAATTTCACTCTGAAATTGCTTGAATTTCTCAAACGTTTCAGACTTGTGCTTCATCAAGTAGATATATCCATACCTACTCAAATCGTCAGTGAAGGTGAGAAAATAACGATATCCGCCGCGCGCCTCCACACTCATTGGAACGCACACATCAGTGTGTATGATCTCCAATAAGTCACTTGCACGCTCCATTGTTTCGAAGAACGGAGTCTTAGTCATATTGCCCATGAGGCATGGTTCGCACATGTCAAGTTATTCAAAATCAAGTGACTCCAAAATCCCATCGGTATGGAGTTTCTTCATGCGTTTTACACCAATATGACCTAAGCGGCAGTGCCACAAAAACGTGGCGCTATCATTGTTAACTGTATATCTTTTGGTCTCAATATTATGTATATGTGTGTCATCACAATCAAGATTCAATATGAACAAACCTCTCACATTGGGTGCATGACCATAAAAGATATTACTCTCAAAAATAGAACAACCATTATTCTCTGACTTAAATGAGTAATTGTCTCGCAATAAACAAGATCCAGATATAATGTTCATGCTTAACGCAGGCACTAAATAACAATTATTTAAGTTCATAACTAATCTTGATGGTAACTGAAGTGAGACTGTGCCGATGGTGATTGCATCAACCTTGGAACCATTTCCCACGCGCATCGTCACTTCATTCTTCGCCAGTCTTCGCTTATTCCGCAGTTCCTGTTTCAAGTTGCAAATATGAGCAACAGAACTGGTATCGAATACCCAGGCACTACTACGAGAGCTAGTTAAGTACACATCAATAACATGTATATCGAATATACCTGATTTTTCCTTGGCCGCCTTCTTATCAGCCAGATACTTGGGGCAGTTGCGCTTCGAGTGACCCATACCCTTGCAATAATAGCACTCTGTTTTAGGCTTAGGTCCAGCTTTGGTTTTCTTTGTCAGATTGGCAACAGGCTTGCCTCTCTTCTTGGAGTTACCCTTCTTTCCTTTACCGTTTCTCTTGAAACCAGTGGTCTTATTCACCATCAACACTTGATGCTCTTTACGGAGTTCTGACTCTGCGACTTTCAGCATCGCGAATAACTCGCTGGGTGACTTGTTCATCCCTTGCATGTTATAGTTCAACACAAAGCTCTTATAGCTTGGTGGCAGTGATTGAAGAATTCTGTCAGTGATAGCCTCTTGCGGGAGTTCAATCCCCAGCTCAGCTAGACGGTTTGAGTACCTAGACATTTTGAGCACATGCTCACTGACACACGAATTCTCCTCCATCTTGCAAGCATAGAATTTATAAGAGGTCTCATACCTCTCGATCCGGGCGTTCTTCTGAAAGATAAACTTCAACTCCTGGAACATCTCATATGCTCCATGACGCTCAAAGCGTCGTTGAACTCCCGGTTCCAGGCCATACAAGACTTCACATCGAACTACTGAGTAGTCCTCCTTACGCGATTGCCAAGCGTTCAAAACATCTTGGTCAGACGTAGCGGGTGGTTCATCTCCCAGCGCGGCATCAAGGACATAATTATTTTTCCCAGCTTGTAGGATGAGCCTAAGATTACGTGCCCAGTCTACAAGTTGCTCACATCATCTCTCAACTTAGCTTTCTCTAGGAACGTATTGAAATTCAGGGTTGCTACTGCCTGAGCCATTGATCTACAACATAAAATATTGCAAAGTGGACTTAGACTATGTTCAAGACAATTTAGAGTTTAACTGATCAAATTACTAATAAACTCCCACTCGAATAGACATCCCTCTAGTTAGTTGAGTGTGGCATGATCCAAATTCACTAACTCAAGTCTGATCATCACGTGAGTTGAGTATAGTTTCAATGGTAAACATCGCTATGCTAATCATATCAACTATACAATTCATGCTCGACCTTTCGGCCTCTTGTGTTCCGAGACCATGTCTGCACATGCTAGGCTTGTCAAGTTTAACCCGAGTGTTCCGCGTGTGCAACTGTTTTGTACCTGTTGTATGTGAACGTTGAGTCTATCACACCCGATCATCATGTGGTGTCTCGAAACGACGAACTGTCGCAATGATGCACAGTCGGGGAGAACACAATTTTATCTTGAAATTTTAGTGAGGGATCACCTTATAATTCTACCGTCGTTCTAAGCAGGATAAGGTGCATAAAGGATTAACATCACATGCAATTCATATGTGACATGATATGGCCATGATCTTGTGCTTCTTGATCTCCATCACCAAAGCACCGGCATGATCTTCTTGTCACCGGCGCCACACCATGATCTCCATCATCGTGCCGCCATCGAGGTTGTCGTTCTATCTATGCTATTACTACTAAAGCTACAACCTAGCAATATAGTAAACGCATCTGCAAACAAAAACGTTAGTTTAAAGACAACCCTATGGCTCCTGCCGGTTGTCGTAGCATCGACGTGCAAGTCGATATTAACTATAACAACATGATCATCTCATACATTCAATATATGACATCATGTCTTTGGCCATATCACATCACAAGCATACCGTGCAAAAACATGTCAGACATCCTCTAATTTGTTGTTGCATGTTTTACGTGGCTGCTATGGGTATCTAGTATGATCGCATCTTACTTACGCAAAAACCACAACGGAGATGTGCAAATTGCTATTTAACCTCTCTCCAAGGACCGCCTCGGTCAAATCCAATTCAACTAAAGTTGAAGAAACCGACACCCGCCAGTCATCTTTAGGCAACAAGTTGCATATTGGTCGATGAAACCAGTCTCTCATAAGCGTACGAGTAATGTCGGTCCGGGCCGCTTCAATCCAACAATACCATCGAATCGAGAAAAGACTAAGGAGGGCAGCAAATCGAACATCAACGCCCAGAAAAACTTTTGTGCTCTACTCGAGATTACATCTACGCATGAACCTAGCTCATGATGCCACTATTGGGGAACGTTGCATGGGAAACAAAAAAATTCCTACGCACACGAAGACCTATCATGGTGATGTTCATCTACGAGAGGGAGATTGGATCCACATACCCTTGTAGATCGCTAAGCGGGAAGCGTTAAGAAAGGTGTTTGATGTAGTGGTACAGCTTCGTGATTCAAATCACCATCATCCCACGATCCGTTCCGATCTAGTGCCGAACGGACGGCACCTCCGCGTTCAGCACACATACAGCTCGATGACGATCTCCGCCTTCTTGATCCAGCAAGAGAGACGGGGAAGTAGATGAGTTCTCCGGCAGCGTGACGGCACGCCGGTGATGGTGATGATTTACTCCTGCAGGGCTCCGCCCGAGCTCCGCAGAAATCCGATCAAGAGGAAGAACTACGTGGTATAGGTTTGAGTTGCACGTGGCAAAAGTTGTGTCTCAAAAGACCTAAAACCACCAATATATATAGGAGGAGGGGAGGGGCTAGCCTTGGGGCTCAAGGGAGCCCCAAGGGCGCCGGCCGAGATGAGGACGTGGACTCCCACCCCAATTCGGTTTGGGGGAAGGAGTCCACTCCTTCCTTCCCACCTCCCTCTTTCCTTTTTTTTCTTTGGTTTTTTCTACTTGTGGAGCCATAGCCCACTTGGGATGGCCTCACCAGCCCACTAAGGGCTGGTGCGTCACCCTAGTTCTATTGGGCTCACTCCTGGGTGGGTGGGCCCCTCCCGATGCATACCCGGAACACATTCATCACTCCCGATACACTATCGGTAATGCTTGAAATCTTTCGGTGACCAAATGAAACCATCCTATATATCAATCTTTGTTTCCGGACCATTCCGGAAACCCTCGTGACGTCTGTGATGTCATTTGGGACTCCGAACAACCTTCAGTCACCAACACATATAACTCAACTATACTAAAACATCATCGAACCTTAAGTGTGCAGACCCTGCGGGTTCAAGAACTATGCAGACATGACCCGAGACACTGCTCGGTCAATATCCAATAGCGGGACCTGGATGTCCATATTGGATCCTAGATATTCTACAAAGATCTTATCGGTTGAACCTATGTGCCAAGGATTCATATAATCTCGTATAACATTCCCTTTGTCCTTCGGTATGTTACTTGCCCGAGATTTGATCATCGGTATCTCTATACCTATTTCAACCTCTATACCGGCAAGTCTCTTTACTCGTTCTGTAATACAAGATCCCGTGACTTACACTTGAGTCACATTGCTTGCAAGGCTTATATGTGATGTTGTATTACCGAGTGGGCCCCGAGATACCTCTCTGTCACACAGAGTGACAAATCCCAGTCTTGATCCATGCTAACTCAACGGACACCTTCGGAGATACCTGTAGAGCACCTTTATAGTCACACAATAACGTTGTGACGTTTGATACACACAAGGTATTCCTCCGGTGTCAGTGAGTTACATGATCTCATGGTCATAGGAATGAATACTTGACACGCAGAAAACAATAGCAACAAAATGACACGATCACATGCTACGTTTATAATTTGGGTCTTGTCCATCACATCATTCTCCTAATGATGTGATCCAGTTATCAAGTGACAACACTTGCATATGGTCAGAAAACCTTAACCATCCATGATCAACTGGCTAGCCAACTAGAGGCTTACTAGGGACATTGTTTTGTCTATGTATCCACACATGCATACATGCTTTCATTCAATACAATTAGAGCATGGATAATAAACGATTATCTTGAAACAGGAAATATAATAATAACTATTTTATCATTGCCTCTAGGGCATATTTCCAACAGATAGACCGACACTAGTACCGAAATACTATTACAATAGATCATCATAGACCATGACGCCTACAAAACATGATTCATCGTCGTCGTCGTCAAGGTTCATCACCCTTGGTGGGCCACTAGATGGTTCTACTTTATTCTCATTGCCAATATACAGAAACCTCCTTCTTGTCGTCGACCAAACCCTTCGTGTTCGATTTGGTCGCCCAACAGCCAAAATCAATAGATAGGCGGTCGATCAGGCAACCGCAGCAGGAATCGGTCCGAATTTGGACGGTGACGGGATGACAGTAGAGGGCGACAACAGGGATGCGACCAGGATCTTGGTGGTGAGGTGGCTAGGGTCGGTCGACGTGTGGCGAATATGGCGTGTGGCAGCGAAAATTGGTCGTGGCACCGGCCGAAGACAAAACGGCTACGCGCGTGGACACTATTGTGGGCCCATGATTCTGGGTTTATGTGTAGGAGGTGTTGTAAATATATAGCAGAAGGAGGCAAAAAAAATTAAACACATCGAGGGTGGGAGGTTTGAACACATCACTACTGGAATCAGAGAATTTGCCATCTGCTGCTTCTTTGTCGTCTGCTGCCTGATGGCAAAGAATGTCTTTGCCATCTGCTGCCTCTTTGCCGTCTGCCAGCTGACGGCAAAGCACATGCAGGCAGACGGCAAAGAACCCACCCCACACCGCCCTCTAACCCATAACGGTCCACCTCTTTGCCGTCAGCCTGTTACCCCTTTGCCGTCGGGGGCAGACGACAAACGCCCACTAGACCTAACGTTGTCAACCCCCACCCCACCCCCTCTCTCCCCCCCGTAACGGCTCACCACAGCCCCTGACTCTCTCCCTGCACCGCTGCCAGAGCTCGTCCTCCCTCCTCCCTTCTCCCCGCGACCCGCCGCCAGAGCTCGCCCCTCCTCCTCCCTGCGACCCCCTCCTCCACCATCGTGCCCCTGCTCCACCACCGCCCCCTCCTCTCTGTTCCCCTGCTCCACCACCGCCCCCAACTCTCTCCCTGCATCACCGCCCGAGCTCGTCCTCCCTCCTCCCTCCTCCCCGCGACCCGTCGGCGGAGCTCGCCCCTCCTCCTCCCTACGACCCCCTCCTCCACCATCGTGCCCCTGCTCCACCACCGCCCCCTCCTCTCCTTTCCCCTGCTCCACCAACGCCCCCTCTTCCCTGCGACCCCCTGCTCCACTGCCGCCCCTCCTCTCCGTGCCCCTAGTTCACCTTGTCGCCGACATTTCCCCCGAGCTCCACCTCGTCGCTGACGTCTCCCCTAGCCCCTTGTAGTCCTCCGGCCCTCCTTTCCTCTCTTTGCCTCTTTGCTAAGGGTAATTTAGTTAAGTTAAGTTACTTAGGTTAATTTAGTTAGGTTATTGTTATTAGGTTCTTGTTGCTATTAGGTTCTTACTTTAAGTTGTTTAGGTTAATTTAGTTAATTTACTTAGGTTAATTTTTATTAGGTTCTTAGGTTAATTTTTATTAGGTTGCAAATTTTTCTTCAAGTTTCATATAGGCTATTTAAAGAAAAAAACAGAATTGATTAACACTAGTTCCAAATATTGCGAAGAAAAAAGACTCTTGCATTTTGCTTCAAGTTCTATATTGTTCTTCCTATTATATGAGAATTTGAAGTGGACATGTCATATGTGGACATGTGATTTGGACACGTAATATTTGGAATTGGGACATCTCATGCCGAAATTTCCCATGAAAGAAGAAGAAGAGGAGAGGAGGAGCAGAAAAGGAGAGGAGGAGGAGGAGGAGAGGACAGGAGGAGGAGGCGGATGAGAAGAAGAAGAAGAAGAAGAAGAAAAATACCTTCTCCTTCTTCTCCTCCTTCTCCTCCTCCTCCTTCTCCTTCTTCTTGATTTCTTCTTCTTCTTCCCCTCCTCCTCTTTCTTCTCCTCTTTCTTCTCCTCTTTATTATTCTCCTTACCTTATTTTCCCCAACAATGAGATAATTATCCCATTTAGCTATAAAATGACATAATTAGAATATTTGTGTTGATCGGGTGGATTTACATGTGATAGTTGTCTCGTCGCTGTGAGGTCTGGTGTGTGAAGACCTGCCCATGCGTTGTACGAGCTCCGCCCCTGCATTCGTGGGTCAGTACAAATTTCATCTCCTCCTCGCCCCTTCATTTACTGTGGCTCGGTTTCCGGATGAAACTTTCTAGATTTAGGTAATTCAATTAATTTATCAGTATGCGTGACCAGTATGCGTCTCCCGTTAGAAAGGGCGACATCTATAAATATGCATGTCTATGCATATTTATAACCGCCATCCTTTCGAATTGTCCAACATTATCCATGGACAGCCCGAGTATGTGTAGATTGGGTTCGTTTTCCCGTATGTTGTGCTCTGGATCCGATGCGGAATTTCGTTAGTGCCTCCCTGTTGTTCTCCGGATGCACATCCTCTCTGTTTATTGCGGAGACGTGTATCAAGAGAACATCGGGGAGGTGCTGCCGAAATTTTGCGTTGGATCCGGAGCAGAGCATGGGAAAACGAACCCAATCTACACATACTCAGGTGGGATTAGGACCTATCTTTACCTATTAGCGTGTAGGTTGCCTGGACGTAATAAAAATGGCGAACCTGATTAACCGATGAATATAAATGCTAAATTATATATAAATATATTTATTCTGTCTTTAGTAGCTACGCAAGATGAGTGATCGTGCGTGGATGTATACCGGTCACCCTAGTTAGAAAGAGATGACGAAAGAATGGTTTGTAAAAACAAAGGAATTTGTGAAAGCCGCATTCGCAAATGGCCAGGAAAGAAACTATTGCCCCTGTCCTGGATGCGACAACTATAAAAAGAGGACAGAGGCTGTAATGATTAAACACATGCAGAGGAGGGGTTTTAAGCCTAATTATACGGTGTGGACATTTCATGGTGAGTCTATACAATGCACAAGAGTTGAGGTGGTCCGTCGTCGCACGGACGAGCATGGTACCGGGATCGAAGACATGGTGCAAGACTTTGATGATGCTCGGGATTCGGAAGATGAGATGGAGGAATCTGCAAAGGCCTTTTATGAAATGTTGGAGTCTTCAAAACGTCCTCTCCATGAGCACACTGAGCTCTGTCAGCTGGATGCAATTGCACAAGTAATGGATCTGAAGGCTCAGTTCAACTTGGGAAGAGAATGCTACGACGCAATGATGACACTATTTGGACGTTTCCTACCCAAAGGCCATGTCATGCCTGCAAACCTGTACCAATCGGACAAAATACTTCGTGTACTTAAGATGCCCTATGAGAAGATAGATGCATGTGAGAAAGGATGTGTCTTATTTAGGAAGGAGTATGCACACTTGGACTATTGTCCCAATTGCGAGTCTTGCAGGTATCTTGTGGTAGACAACGGTATGGGTGAGAAGAGGCATACCAAAATCGCAGTTAGTGTTCTTCGGTATATGCCAATCGTACCAAGACTTCAACGTATTTTCATGGTCGAAGAGACAGCCAGACAGATGACATGCCACAAATTGGGCAAAAGAACCGAACTAGATGCGGATGGGAATAAGATGATGGTACACACATCGGATGGGGAAGTGTGGAAACATTTCGATGGATTGCATCAGGATAAAGCGGCAGATCCAAGGAATCCTCGAGTCTGCGCCACCACGGATGGTTTTAATCCCTTCGGCATGACGGCAACCCAATACAGTTGTTGGCCTGTATTTGTCATTCCACTCAATCTCCCCCCCCCCCCCAGGCAGATTATGCAAAGAAAGAACATATTTCTGACGTTGATAATTCCAGGGCCCAATTATTCGGGGAAGAATATGAATGTGTACCTGCAACCGCTTAAGGATGAATTGGAAGAAGCTTGGGATAATGGGGTCAAGACATACGATGCCGCTAGAAAAGAAAACTTCAAAATGCATGTGTGGTACATGTACTCTATGCATGACTTGCGAGCATATGCGCTATTCTCTGGATGGTGTGTGCATGGAAGGTTCCCGTGCCCCCAATGCAAGGCAGCTCTTCAGTTTCATTGGTTGCAGGAGGGTCGGAAGTATTCTTGCTTTGACTTGCATAGACAGTTCCTGGATCCTGACCATCAGTTCAGAAAAGACAAGAAGAACTTTACGAAAGGTAAAGTTGTCAAAAACTTGGCACCACCTGCATTCACAGGCCAACAGATCATGGATTAGTTAAACGCCCTCGAGCCTGATCCAGAGCGTCCAGGGTATTTCAAGGGGTATAATTCAAAACACGCCTGGACTCACAAGCCTGTTGTTGACGGGCATTCGTCCCATGAGACTCCGGTCCAGGAGCAGCCTCGGGTCGAGGTGCATTCGGCCCAGGAGCAGCCGGAGGAGACTACGGTTCCGGAGGCTTCACCCGACGTGGAGAGGCCCGGATGGGAGACCTGGCTGGATCGTACCGAGTTGCCGGATTGGACCGAGGGTCCGGGTGGCTCAGGGGGCGGGGATGGCGGGGATGAGCTTACGGATAGTGAGGGCGATGTGCAGGTGGACGGGGCCACCGTGTACAAGCGTGGTAGTACACGTCTCCCGGTCGCGCCGGCTACCCGCGAGCAGAGGCCGGTGATTAAACCTGAAGGATATAGGTAAGTACATTTACTCTTTTTTTAGCTTTTGCCTTCAAGTTTGTTCAAATATCTAATGTGTTGACCTTATCATACTGCAGGGGATGGGTACACCCTCTTGGAGTCCGCAGGCCGAACACCGTCCTTGGTGTGCTTTGCCGGACAAATTTCCCGGGGTTTGTCACGTTGCCTGGTGAGGGTTAGGTTCCTACACTAGGATTTTCCTGGGAGCACTACCAGGCTGCGCAGGCCCCGCCGGAGGAGATTATAGATGGTGTCTTGTGCCACACGAGGGCCGAGATGGTGATCAAGAGCTTTTGGGTAAATTATCCTTTTATAGAATCTAAAATTAACAATATAGCTAATTATTGTACTAATCGGTGTTTTCACGTTTGATTGCAGACCTTCTATAGGTGTGAGGATGGATATGAGAAGGTGTTGGGTAACGTAGCATAAATTCATAAATTTCCTACGCATGTTCAGATCTTCCTATGGAGAGACCAGCAACGAGAGAGGGGTAAGAGCATCTTCATACCTTTGAAGATCTCTAAGCGGAAGCGTTGCTATAACGCGGTTGATGGAGTCATACTCGCAGCGATTCCGATCTAGTGCCGAACAACGGCACCTCCGCGTTCAACACACGTGCAGCCCGGTGACGTCTCCCGCACCTTGATCCAGCAAGGAGGAGGGAGAGGTTGGGGAAGAAGACCAGCAACACGACGGCATGGTGTTGGTGGAGAGACGAGGTCTCCCGGCAGGGCTTCGCCAAGCGCCGGCAGAGAGGAGGAGGGAGAAGTGCAGGGCTGCGCCGAGGGAGAGGGAAAACTGTGTCCTCCAAAGGCCAAAAGTGCCCACTATATATAGGGGAAGGGGAGAGGGGGTGCCACCCCTAGGGTTCCCACCCTAGGGGGTGCGGCAGCCCTCCCAGATGGGGTTTGTGGCGGCCAGATGAGGGAGGAGGGGTGGCGCACCCCTCTGGTGGGCCTAAGGCCCACCTGAGTTAGGGTTCCCCCCCTCTTTTCCTTTCCCCTGCGCCATGGGCTGAGTGGGGAGGCGCACCAGCCCAACTAGGGGCTGGTTCCCACCCCCACTTAGCCCATCTTACCTCTTGGGGTCGCAGCCCCCCTTCGGTGGTCCCCCGGGACCACCTCCGGTGGTCCCGGTGGTCCCGGTACGTTACCGGTGATGCCCGAAACACTTCCGGTCTCCGAAACCATCCGTCCTATATATCAATCTTTACCTCCGGACCATTCCGGAGCTCCTCGTGACGTCCGGGATCTCATCCGGGACTCCGAACAACTTTCGGTAATCTCGTATAACAATTTCCTATAACCCTAGCGTCATCGAACCTTAAGTGTGTAGACCCTACGGGTTCGGGAGACAGGCAGACATGACCGAGACACCTCTCTGGCCAATAACCATCAGCGGGGTCTGGATACCCACGGTGGCTCCCACTAGCTCCACGATGATCTCATCGGATGAACCACGATGTCAAGGATTCAATCAATCCCGTATACGATTCCCTTTGTCTGTCGGTATAGAACTTGCCCGAGATTCGATCGTCGGTATACCTATACCTTGTTCAATCTCGTTGCCGGTAAGTCTCTTTACTCGTTCCGTAGCACGTCATCGTGTGACTACCTCCTTAGTCACATTGAGCTCATGATGATGTTCTACCGAGTGGGCCCAGAGATACCTCTCCGTCACACGGAGTGACAAATCCCGATCTCGATTCGTGCCAACCCAACAGACACTTTCGGAGGTACCCGTAGTGCACCTTTATAGTCACCCAGTTACGTTGTGACGTTTGATACACCCAAAGCACTCCTACGGTATCCGGGAGTTGCACAATCTCACGGTCGAAGGAAAAGATACTTGACATTAGAAAAGCATTAGCATACGAACAATACGATCTAGTGCTAGGCTTAGGATTGGGTCTTGTCCACCACATCATTCTCCCAATGATGTGATCCCGTTATCAATGACATCCAATGTCCATGATCAGGAAACCATGATCATCTATTGACTAACGAGCTAGCTAACTAGAGGCTTGCTAGGGACACATTGTGATCTATTCATTCACACATGTATTAGTGTTTCCTGTTAATACAATTATAGCATGAACGATAGACGATTATCATGAACAAGGAAATATGATAATAACCATTTTATTATTGCCTCTAGGGCATATTTCCAACAGGAGGAGGCGGCCAGGGTTCTCGAGGCCGATTGTAGGCGGTTACTACACAACTTGCGCCACGAGGCTCGGCCGGAGGCTATTCGAGATTACTACGCCACGCGTGGTATTAAGAAGCAGAAAGAAGGATTGCCGCGGAAAGTTTCTGAAGAAGGAGCAATACATGAAGGTAATTACCTATTCTTAAGTCCTTCTACGTAGTTTTCTTGATTTCATTCATAGGCGTAGCGCTAAAAATTCTTTCTAATAACTTATAGGTGCCCCCGAGATGGTGTGCGGATAAGATGGATTGTTGGGAGGCATTGGTTGATGAGTGGTGCACAGGCAGCTGGCGAGCCGTCCACGAGAATGCAAAGGATCGGCGTAGCCAAATGGTTGGTGTGCCACATCATCAAGGCAGCGCCAACTTACTTCAGTTTGGACGAAACTGGGTATGTGATTTGCTTCATGATTCATGCAATTCATTCTTGATGCTAATATTTTGTTCCTCTCTTTTAGGCGCATCACAATAAGACGGAGATGCCACACTTGTACGACCTTTATGGCATGGCCCATACTGCCTTGTACAAGAAGGCGAAGGCATTCTCTGAGTCTGACCTGGATGATCCCAATAACTTCACCAACATATCGTCCCACCAGAAGCTCGTGGCATACAGGGACGCGGGGAAGGCTATGAAAGGGGATGACTTTAACCCTAGCGAGGAACCTTTGGATCCAGAGCTGGTGATGATATCTGGTGGCGGGAGGCCCCATGGCTCGATAGCCATTGGAGATGGGATAATACGTTGTCCACTCACTCTTCCGGAGATCAAGGCGCGCCAGTCGAGCAGCTGTCCTGAGATAACGCGTCGTCCACGGCCACTCGAACTTCCCATCGAGGTTAGTTGTACGGACTAAGAACACTTTCATCCATTTCATTATGTGTGTCACCATAGGTCATTACTATGGTAACGAGGAATGGTGTTTCAGGCTGCTCTTCAGAAAGAGAGAGCGGCAAACCAGGCTGCTCTTGAGAAAGAGAGATTGGCAAGCCAGGCTGCTCTTCAGGCTGCTCTTGATGAGAGGGACCAGACCACGGCATGATTGATTGAGGAGGAGAGGGCCCGGAATGAGGCGGGTCAACGGGCCTGTGAGAGCTTTTTGTGGTATGTTTTTTTCACATTAGCCAAATCATGTGTGTAATGTGTCTATTTCATTACTAACTAATACGACCCACTCTTCATGGTCTGTGCGAGAAGAGTGGTCACGTCCCTCCGCCGATGCCCGTCTTCTCTTCGATTGGCACGGTGAGTTTCATTATAAACTAGTATAAATAATTGAGTGTCATCATGATAACTGAGACATTGCAAAATATCTTTTCTGCAGAATAAGTCCCGAGCGGCATCGCACGACCCTTCTCCAGGGCAACCGTCTCCAAACGAAGCCGCCGCAAGCAACCGTGGTGTTTCTCCTCCTTGATGACCACTACAGTAAGTTTCTCTTCTCCTCTTTCATATTATCCTTGCTTTAGTTTCCCCAAAAAGACATAATTAGCCCATTTAGCTCCAAAATTCCATAATAACCTCAAAATGGCATAAGAACCTTGGTTAGCTCATGAATATTATATACTTAGCTTGTTTTCCTCTAAAATGAGATAATTAGCCCATTTAGCTCCAAAAAGACATAATTAGGTAATTTAGCTCCAAGAAGAGGAGAATAAATAGGAAAAATGAAAATAAATAAGAAGAAGAAGAAGAAGAAGAAGAAGAGAAGAAGGAAAGGAGGAGAAGGAGGAGGAGGAGGAGGAGGAGCACAAGAAGGAGGAGAAGGCCAAGGACCTTCTAGTCCTTCTCCTCCTCCTCCTTCTCCTCCTTCTTCTTGATTTCTTCTTCTTATCCTCCTCCTCCTCTTTCTTCTCCTCTTTCATATTATCCTTGCTTTAATTTCCTCAACAATGACATAATTAGCTCATTTAGCTCCAAAATGCCATAATAAGCTCAAAATGGCATAAGAACCTTGGTTAGCTCATGAATATTATATACTTAGCTTGTTTTCCTCTAAAATGGGATAATTAGCCCATTTAGCTCCAAAAAGACATAGTTAGGTAATTTAGCTCCAACAAGAGGAGAAGAGGAGAAGAAATAGGAAAAATGAAAAGAAAGAAGAAGAAAAAGAAGAACAAGAAGAACAAGAAGAAGAGAAGAAGGAGAAGGAGGAGGAGGAGGAGAAGGCCAAGGACCTTCTAGTCCTTCTCCTCCTCCTCCTTCTCCTCCTTCTCCTCCTTCTTGATTTCTTCTTCTTCTCCTCCTCCTCCTCTTTCTTCTCCTCTTTCATATTATCCTTGCTTTAATTTCCCCAACAATGACATAATTAGCCCATTTAGCTCCAAAATACCATAATAAGCTCAAAATGGCATAAGAACCTTGGTTAGCTCATGAATATTATATACTTAGCTTGTTTTCCTCTAAAATGGGATAATTCGCCCATTTAGCTCCAAAAAGACATAATTAGGTAATTTAGCTCCAACAAGAGGAGAAGAGGAGAAGAAATAGGAAAAATGAAAAGAAAAAAGAAGAAGAAGAAGAAGAAGAAGAAGAAGAAGAAGAAGAAGAAGAAGAAGAAGAAGAGAAGGAGGAGAAGGAGGAGGAGGAGGAGGAGAAGGAGAAGGCCAAGGACCTTCTAGTCCTTCTCCTCCTCCTCCTTCTCCTCCTTCTTCTTCATTTCTTCTTCTTATGCTCCTCCTCCTCTTTCTTCTCCTCTTTCATATTATCCTTGCTTTAATTTCCCCAACAATGACATAATTAGCCCATTTAGCTCCAAAATACCATAATAAGCTCAAAATGGCATAAGAACCTTGGTTAGCTCATGAATATTATATACTTAGCTTGTTTTCCTCTAAAATGGGATAATTAACCCATTTAGCTCCAAAAGGACATAATTAGGTAATTTAGCTCCAAAAAGAGGAGAAGAGGAGAAGAAATAGGCAAAATGAAAAGAAAGAAGAAGAAGAAGAAGAAGAAGAAGAAGAGAAGAAGGAGAAGGAGGAGGAGGAGGAGGAGAAGGAGAAGGCCAAGGACCTTCTAGTCCTTCTCCTCCTCCTCCTTCTCCTCCTTCTTCTTGATTTCTTCTTCTTCTCCTCCTCCTCCTCTTTCTTCTCCTCTTTCATATTATCCTTGCTTTAATTTCCCCAACAATGACATAATTAGCCCATTTAGCTCCAAAATACCATAATAAGCTCAAAATGGCATAAGAACCTTGGCTAGCTCATGAATATTATATACTTAGCTTGTTTTCCTCTAAAATGGGATAATTAACCCATTTAGCTCCAAAAACACATAATTAGGTAATTTAGCTCCAACAAGAGGAGAAGAGGAGAAGAAATAGGCAAAATGAAAAGAAAGAAGAAGAAGAAGAAGAAGAAGAAGAAGAAGAGAAGAAGGAGAAGGAGGAGGAGGAGAAGGAGAATGTCCTTCTCCTCCTCCTCCTTCTCCTCCTTCTCCTTCTTCTTGATTTCTTCTTCTTCTCCTCCTCCTCCTCTTTCTTCTCCTCTTTCGTATTATCCTTGCTTTAATTTCCCCAACAATGACATAATTAGCCCATTTAGCTCCAAAATACCATAATAAGCTCAAAATGGCATAAGAACCTTGGTTAGCTCATGAATATTATATACTTAGCTTGTTTTCCTCTAAAATGGGATAATTAACCCATTTAGCTCCAAAAACACATAATTAGGTAATTTAGCTCCAACAAGAGGAGAAGAGGAGAAGAAATAGGCAAAATGAAAAGAAAGAAGAAGAAGAAGAAGAAGAAGAAGAGAAGAAGGAGAAGGAGGAGGATGAGAAGGAGAAGGCCAAGGACCTTCTAGTCCTTCTCATCCTCCTCCTTCTCGTCCTTCTCCTCCTTCTTCTTGCTTTCTTCTTCTCCTCCTCCTCCTCCTATTTCTTCTCCTCTTTCATATTATCCTTGCTTTAATTTCCCCAACAATGACATAGTTAGCCCATTTAGCTCCAAAATACCATAATAAGCTCAAAATGGCATAAGAACCTTGGTTAGCTCATGAATATTATATACTTAGCTTGTTTTCCTCTAAAATGGGATAATTAACCCATTTAGCTCCAACAATACATAATTAGGTAATTTAGCTCCAACAAGAGGAGAAGAGGAGAAGAAATAGGCAAAATGAAAAGAAAGAAGAAGAAGAAGAAGAAGAAGAAGAAGAAGAAGAGAAGAAGGAGAAGGAGGAGGAGGAGAAGGCCAAGGACCTTCTAGTCCTTCTCCTCCTTCTCCTCCTTCTTCTTGATTTCTTCTTCTTCTCCTCCTCCTCCTCTTTCTTCTCCTCTTTCATATTATCCTTGCTTTAATTAACCCATTTAGCTCCAAAATGCCATAATAAGCTAAAAATGGCATAAGAACCTTGGTTAGATCATGAATATTATATTCTTAGCTTGTTTTCCGCAAAAAATGACATAATTAGCTGAAAAACATCATATTTTGTTCTTCTTGTGACTTTCTTATTCACATTTTTGCAAATTGGATATACTACATGCATGGAAGCTGGCATTCATGGAGTTGAACAATGTCGATGGATGAACTTTATATGTATATCATCTAGTTTTCATTTGAGTTGATGAACAATGTCGAACTATATGTATATGTATATATGGATAAACAGTGGAATACTTCGTATGTTGGTTCTTTCGATATATGGGGATGTACATTGATTTATATGTATATCATATATGTGTGGTAAATTATATATATGTGTTGGCAAGTATATGTGTGGTGAACTATATATCATATATGTGTGGTGAATTATATAAATGTGATGTCAAATATATATATATATATGTGTGTGTGTGTGTGTGTGTGTGTGTGTGTGTGTGCTGTGAAATAATATTAAAAAAAAACAGGTACTATATGGGCTCTTTACCGTCTGCCAGGTGATGGCAAAGACCTGTGCCATCAGCTGGCAGATGGCAAAGGTGCCACATGGCACCCAGTTGTGCATCCTGGGGTGTCTATATAGGCTCTTTGTCGTCTGCCTCCAGGATGGGCAGACGGCAAAGAAGAGGGCACAGAGGAGGGGGGAGGAGGAGGCAGACGGCAAAGAGTGGAGGGGGGGAGGAGGAGGCAGACGGCAAAGAATAAGGGGGAGGCAGACGGCAAAGCCTCCGTTAACCCCTAACGGAGGCAACGCCTGTCGGCTGCCGTCTCGAGCACTTTGCCGACTGCTCCTAATGAAAGCTGACGGCAAAGAGCTTTGCCGTCCGCTTTGGGGGGACAGACGGCAAAGAAGGTCCTATGCCGTCGTAGGCTGACGCGGAAATTTTGCTGGCCGTGAGATTCTTTGCCTTCTGTTGTTTTTTCTTTGCCGTCCGGGATTTAGTCTTTGCCGTCTGTGATGGCAGACGGCAAAGAAGCTGATTCCTGTAATGCATCTTGAGTTCATGCCTAATCGGTGATTATATCGGGGATGGGGATTGGGGTACAACCTACTTATCTAGCCGCAACGACCCTAGAGTCGTGTCGACCCGCGGTGGGGCGTAGGCTTATTTTCTTCCTTGCCGACGTCTTCTTCCTCATCATCACGGTCAAGAGCGATGGGTCTTGCACGGTCGCCTCCAGCCGACGCCCTGGCCACCAGCTGCACCTCGCCGTCTTACTCCGCCAGATCGACCATAGTTCGTGTCGTCCAATACATCGCGGCATGGTCGTCATTGGGACGGTTGTACTCCTTGTACTTGACCCACTTGGCCCTTTGTCGAGCATCCTCGGGGTTGGCCTGATTCATGGTCGAGCGAAGGACGTCGACTGATATAGCGCCCTTCGCTGGGTCAGGAATTAGCGTCTTTAACTCCTTCGTCGTCGCCTTCTTCACCACAGCGTCGGACTCATTGTGCACTTCTTCCATGCTGGTGAAATTGGAGCACACTTTCATTGTGTCCTCGAACTTAGCACAGTCACCGAGCGAGCAACCGTGGAAGAATGCCATCTATCCCATGTTCGAGAGGAAAGGGTTGGGGTTGGAGTTCATTTTGAGGGAGAGGTGGTGAAACACAGAGAGGTTGAAAAAGAGAGGGGTGAAAATGAGAGAAGAGGTGAAAATGAGAGAGGGCTTGAGTGCGGTGTTCGATAAGAAGTGTGGGTAAATATAGGAGCGTTAGGTCGATATGATTGAATATTGACCTTTGAACTGTGTGTTGTTGATAATGCAAATGGACAAGGCTAAGGAGGTGGTGCCACCATTGGACAAGGGCAAGGAGGTGGTGCCACCATTGGTTGAGGTGTCGGTGCAGGATCACCCTAACGCCAAGCGGGGGAACTACGAGCACTAGCACTACCATGAGGAGCATGACCAACCCACTTCTGCAAAGTGATCTTTGCTCCGAAGCTGGACGCTCTGCCTTTGCCTCTAGACTTCACCAAGAACTTTCCCGTCGTGCCTACATAGTTCAGTCTGAAGATGAACACCGACTGCTCATGGAGGGTCACGATGAAGGTGGTCGACGGTAGGGTCATCCTTGATCAGGGTTGGGCCACCTTCACCTCCGTTCACCAGGTCGGGATCAGGTACATGCTGACTTTCAAGGTGCTCACCCCGAACACGATGAAGGTGATCGTCTTTAACGACGACTGCGTGGAGGTGATCACCAAGTGCAAGAAGCATGACGAGGCCTTCGTCGTGACCGCGTAAATGACCTCTTGTTCCTACTAAAGTTGTTGGTTGTTGGTTTAAGACTATGTTGCGGTTAAACTTTGAAACTTATCGTACTATGTTTAACTTGTGTGTGCGGTTAAACTTTGATGTGTGTTTAAGTTTGTTATGTCATGGTTGCTTTATTTTTGTGTCTCTCGTAACCTCACCACACCTAGGTGAAGATTACACTATTGTTTTGGATGTAATCAAACAACCGGACTTGTATTTCACCTCAAATCAGACCACAACCAAACAACATGTCTTCCGTTTCGGTCTTCCGTTTCGGTACATGCAGGCAACCAATCTGCGTGCAGATGTTGGTTTTTTTGCCTACGAGACCCAACTGGACCAATTTCTGGGGCCAATTTCGTTTGGCATGCATGATACTCCTTGCAAAGCCTTAACCTTGCGATTTAATCAGCATTTTGCCAGCTAATAGTATGAAACAACAGCCCACATTTAATTGAGTTGAATTATTGCCCATCAGAGACAGCCATTTAATCAGCATTAAGCCAGTTAGACAAGTTGCATTATTGCTGATGTTCATCACACACACTGACGTTGACCATCAAACGATATCGTTCACAGCTGGAGTATCATCCCCAAGACGAGCAACATGCTAACATATCTCAAAACATACAATATATTGAATAGATTCAGCTGGACTCCTCAAATTCAATTTTGTGAGGAGAACAAAGTCATACAAGGCAGCAACTAAACACCCCTGCCGGAGCAAATGCTAACAAAGCTTAGTATCTAGAGATATATCATGCTAATGGCACTCCCTTTACAATGACCAGATGCCAGGATCATACTCTCCAGGGCATGCAGCACGGGGTAATTGTACAATAGTCTTCAGTGAAGCTCATGAACTTCAGACCAAATATCATACATGCCATGAATCTACCCTATCTGGATCCAGTTAGTTGGTGACAAAATGGTACCTGGAGTCCACATAGCTCTCGACATCCCAGAGGAAGGATCCGAATGTGACAGCCTCTAAGATCAGCCTTCTCAACCCGGAGAAGCTTATCCTGACATACTCATCCTTGGAAGAATCCACTGTTCCTTCCGGGGTGATCACAATCTCTGGTTTCCCGAATAGCGCCTCTGTGTGCTTCTCGATGATGCCAAACGCCACCTTCGACCGAATTGTCGCGTAAGTTTGTAACGTGTCTGAATCGAATGACATGACATACGATCTAAGACGGGAAGGCTTGACAGACTGGCCGAGACCTCCTGCACTGAGGTCGGGGGAAGTCCATGACTCCACCTCTGGATGGGAACTGTAGGTCTGGTCTGAGGGCCGTGAGTCGGTCGTCATAACTTGATTGAGCGTGTCATCTTCTGATCCCCAAGGGAGGCTCTTCATCGACTTCTCGAGCTGGAACCTCTTATCAACTCTCTTGAGGAAGTAGCCATACATCACTGATGCGGCGTAGACTTGGCCAACTCGGAGCTTACTTATGGCCGCGACAGTACCATCAGCTTGCCGCTGCCCCAATATGAGATTCAAGTGGTTCTCGATCATTTCATAGGCCTCATGTGAGTGCAAACGCTCAAGCTTCCCTTCCACATGCTCTGCCCACTGATCAACTCTACCAGAAGAAGTATCAATGGAGTGAGACAGAGCTGGAACCAAGGAGACGCCAGCTTCAACAAACTTCTGAACAACCAGCGCGTACAGTATCTCCTCCATGGTCCTTTTCCGCTCCTTCTCCTTAACCTCGGCAATTCGCCTATTAAACAAGAGAGTTAAAAATTAGCCAAGATTTCTTCAACTGATAGGGACTTCTTGGAATTAACCAGAGATTGAACTTCCGGTCAGCAGTTTTACAAATTGGACTTGTATTTCCTACTAAAATTCAAACCATGAGTTTTGTATCCTTTTTTATATAGGAAAATTCTGACCAACGAAACAATTCTAAAATGAAGGTGACTGCTCTATCCCAATCAATCAGACATTTAAACTAGAATAAAATACAGTTTTTTTTTCTTCCCTACAGAAAACGCAGCCGGCACTTCAATCAAAGGTTAAACATTTCGTGACAGCTCTATCTGTTATGTAAACTTGTGTATTTTTTACCCATATCGGCAACGGCCCATAAAAACATTTTTGTGTGCTTGGAGGCAAGCATGCCAGCTGGTCAAGCTAGCTTGATGATGGTTCTACAATTGGCCTGCCCCCTTCTTAAGATTATTTACCAAAATTCTACCTTCTTACAGCCGGATGTATCGGAAATAACAAGAGGGACGAAGTCACCATTCCAAACATCATTTACCTGTACAGCACGATGTCGCCGGCAGCCGGCGGTGCCTGCGCGTCCTTCTTTTCTGCGGAATCTTGGACGGTCTGGAGCTGCTCGAGCTGCTGCTCGGCGGCGGCGGGGAGCAGGTGCGGGTGCGTGACCAGAATCTGGGAGAGAAACTGCCCTATCGGCGACTCCATTTGCAGCGGCGCGATCGGCGAAGAAGATGGCAGAGACTCCGACGGGGACGAGGAGGACGCCCTGACCACGCCGCGTAGCCTTCTGGAAGTGAGCTGCTGCCGGCCGAGGCCCTGAGGATAGCGTCGAGAGAAGGAAGCACGTCAGCCATCAATTCACCATTACGGAACCATTTCTATGCTCAAACTACTTGAAAGTTGAAACACCAAGCGCCTGACTGATAAAGCAAAGAGCTGGGGAAAGTGGTAATTTTCTTGCAGTAAAACACATACAGATCTGGCTTCTTTTAGACAGAAGGCCATTTGATGCAGCGAAATCGCCGAGTAAGCAAACAATAATCAGTAATTTATGCCTTAAACTAGGACAGCTGGGATTTTACAGAAACCAAGAAATGGATAAGAACACCGGAAAAAGGATAAGACCCAAAATTATTGTACTCCTACCAACATGTGCCACCAGTAACAACCCAAAGCTCGTGCGTGCGTACCTTGACGGAGGCGAGGGCGAAGCTGCGCCTCCGCTCGAAGGGGAGCGAACTGGCGGCGGCGGCGGCGACCCGGCGCGAGGGCGCGGCGGCGGGCGACCTGAGCGCCGCGGCGGCTGCTGCTGCTGCCTCCATCGCTCAACACAGCAGGAACTGAACTCGCTCTGGTTCGGGGGTTCGGGAGGGCGGGATTGGGGATCTGCTCGCCGGTGGTTGGAGACTTGCAGACGAGGGAGGCTGGTTGATTCGGTTCCGAGGCGAGGATGAGATGAGAGGTTCCGGTGACTGGGACTCCGTATATATACGCAGGGGGTGGGGGTGGGGGTGGTCGGTCAGAGCACGCGGCCGGAACGAGACGGCAGCGCCGCAGGCGTGTTCTTCTCTCTCGCGCTGGTCCAACAGAAAATAAAAATTCGATTTTTATAGTCCTGCTACGCTTGCTTCTATTCTATTAGTTCGCCTTTTTGGGGGGCCTTCAATAGTTTTCTCGTGTTTTGACGTGTCAAGCGGGGGCTTCTCTAGAAGGAACATTTTGAAGCGTGAGCTGGACGTAAGAGGTTGATTGAATTCTTTATAGGTGAGATTGAAAAGTGAAAAATACATATGATGGGCGCATTTGGCGCACGGTACCGGGTACTCCTTCCATTAAAGCCTTTTTAAGATTTTTCTATGGACTACTTTCTCCGTTTTTAAATATAAGAGCTTTAAGAGATTTTATTTATTATGAACTATATCCTGATATATGTAGTCATATTTTAGGATGTAGATTTACTTATTTTACTCTGTATCTAGTTTACAATGAAATTTCTAAAAAGTCTTATATTTAGGAGCGGAGGAAGTACATCTCCCCTAATAATAAAACGTTGTCATCGCACTTTTGCACAAAAGCCCCTATATTCTATCAAAATCGACCCGCGGTCCTATAGTAAGTGGAAGAAAACGCCACTCCGCCGCTCGCATGCGCGTCAGCGGCCGCCCATCCCCCAGTTCTCCTCCTCCCCTCGCTGCCGACCCGTTCCACTCTGGTGGATCTCTCCCGCGCGGCAACGGTCGAGGGCAGCCGGATCCAGATGGATCCGGTCCACTGGAGGCAGATCCGACAGCGGTGCATCAAATCCGACGACATGATGAGCAGACGAGGCCGGGGACGATCGAGGGCAGCCGGATCCGACGGTGACTGGACTTGGTAGGGGCGGCGGCGCCCTGCGTTCAGTAGAAAAAACAGAGAGAGAGAGGTGTTACGGGAAGGAGAAGGAAGCAAAGGGAAAGAAGGACCAGAGAGGGAGGCAACGAGGTTCGGGCGTGTTCGCCAACGACGACGGCGACTAGCCGCTCCTGAGCATTGCGGCGCTCAAGAACTAGAGCTGTTGTTGAGGCGTCCGTGATGGAAACGGGATCCGACGACGGCACTCCGGATCTGGTGGTCTGAAACAGGAACGAGGCATCGGCCTGCATGCATGCACCCGATAGAATTAGAAAAAGAGCAACGCAAATAGAGGGGAGGGGAGGGGAGGGGAGGAGACGAGATGGGATCTAGCAGGGAACGAACCTCGTCGAACAGCCTCGCAAATCTCGCTAGCCGCGGGTGTTCAATTGAAGCAAACAACATGCTGGTGGTGGTCGTTGATGCATCCGTCATTGAGACGGGATATAGCGGGCAGCCTGGGAACGAACCTCGCTGGCTGCGGGTGTTGAAGCAAACAACATGTCGGTATGTGCTTAATCGGTGGATGCATTAAGTGGACACGAATAGATAAGCTTCAAAGCGGGTGGGTGGAGGTACAAGTGATGCCTGATGGGTGTACGAATGAAAAAATCTTTCAAATAAAGAACTAAATAATTAAATTCATTAAAATTCAAATATTTGATAATTTTATAAAATACTTTAAATGAATTATAAACTCACGGTGAGTATGTAAGGGCATTTCCAATTCTAATCGCAAAAACGCTTGCAATCGTCCAGACCGCGAGGTTTGGACCGAACGTGTTTTGCCATTTAATGCGTGTCTATATCAATCTGACGACCCCTTCGGACCTACTTTTCCCTGCAATCCGAAACAAACTAGAGGGGTCCGGGTCGTTGCCACGCTCGATTCTGACTACCCTAGCCCATCCAAACCCCTCCCTTGCCACGTCCCTTCTCGCCCGATGTCGTCAGCGTTGCTCCTAAGAACCGGTGTCGCATTGATGTTGACTTAGAGCAACACGATCTCTCACTGGCGCTCTACATTGAAGTGGGGCGGGTCGAGAGCACCGCCCGCACCGTTTCCCGGTACACGAGACTCCTCCACGTTCAAACTACATGCCAACATTTCGCCTCCCTACATTAAACATGTGTGGTTGCCGAGGAACCTACTCCCACGCCACCCATCCGTTTGTTTGACGTCCATCATTAACTATCCTGTTGCTTGTCATGTCATCCGCCGGCTATTTAAACTCCGGCCCTAGCCATGGAACGTGGGATTTGGTGTTGGGCTGGTTGGAGTGCCTCTCTTCTTTTTTACCTTTTTTAGTTAAACAGAAATTTGAATAAAATAAAGCTAGAGAATGGGTCTAGACCAACATAGTTATTCATTTGGGATCAGAGAAATATAGAGAATTTAAATAAAGTGCTTTCGGACTTTTACAAACTATTCCCTCCGTTCCTAAATATAAGACCTTTTAGAAATTTTAGTATGGACTATATATAGAGTAAAATGAATGAATCTACACTCTAAATTATGTCTATATACATCCGTATATAATTCATAGTCGAATCTCTAAAAGTTATTATATTTATGAACAAGAAGAGTATATATTTAATGATGGACACATCATTTTTATCCCGTAGCAACGCACGTGCATTTGTGCTAGTACAATGCAAAATAAATAAATCAATATTCTAAGATATGTCTATATACATCTGTACATTGTATGTAATGGAATTATAAAAGATTTATATTTAAAAACGAAGAAAGCACATTGTTATTTATTTATTATTTTTTATCAAACCATCGATCTATTATAAAAGTTCATCAAAAGTATAATGTATCTCAAACATAATTAAAAGTTCACCAAGATTTCAAGACCACCTAACAACCACTACTGTCGTCGGAACGAGACACCAATGTGTCCCTGTTGCCGCACCCCTACCGAAGCTGGGTTGTCCTTGTCGATAAAGTCACGAAGTCTTCGTGCATGTGCCCCTAAGAGCATCTTCACTCATCCCCCCCCCAACAGGCCCCCCAGGGCGCCTGTTTAGCCCCAGCGGCAAAAAATCGGCCCAGCCGCGCCCCCAACTCTTCGTTTGTCGTCTAGGGGTGCCGGCCAAAGCAAAATGGCGTGCGGGACCGCGCTGTTGGCGACAGACGGGCCTATTCCCGCCGTTTTCTCCCCCTTTCCCTTCATTTTCCTCATTGCTTTCCCTTCTCCCCCGTCGCTCCCGTCATTCTCCTCCCGCTCCCGCCATCCGGCTGCCATGCCACCGAAAAGGTATTCCACCCCTCGCCCCGCTGCCGCTGTCGATTCCACCCAGCCGAAGCCGAGGAAGGAGATGGCACGACCGTCAGACGTGTCGAACGCCGTGTGGAATGCGGATGTTCAGCGCCAGGAGGCGGTCACAACCGACCGGTGGAACAGGCTCATCGCCAAGAAGGACAGGGACACGGCGGCGGTGGCGGTGGCCGATCAGGGAGAGGCGCCTCGCGCGGGGATGATGGATCCGCCCAACCACTACCCGCAGGCCGTGTGGGGAAGTCAGCAGAGCGTCACATCGTCGACCAACTTCTCGTTGTCGTTGCCGCCCTCCTGGGGGTACACACCCTCGCCTGGCTACTCCGATGGTGACGCGCATGGCGGTTTCAACCCTAACATCACCTTCCCACACGGCACGCCGCAGCGTTCCTCCCCCTCCGGCTTCAACCCCGACCCACGCACTCCCTCCCCCGCATTCAACGTCGGTCTCAACACCAAGTACAGCTACTCACCGTCGGCGTACCCATCAGCCTCGCATGTGCCGCCTCTGCACCGGGGTGCCCTACCCTTTGTACCTGGCTTGGCACCACAGTTTAGGTACACTGAAGCCAGCATGGACGAGATCATCACTAGCGACTCCGTCGCCGCCGCGTCCTGCCTGGGGTTCGACATGCAAGATGAAATGATGAACACCGCCATCGACATGGATGACGAGCTCAACGATGCCGAGGAGGAGGAGGAGAGGTAGGAAGAGCAGGCGAAGGTGGAACCGGTGTCGAAAGCGAGAAAGAAGAAGCGGGTGCCGAACGCTGGGATGGGTGAACCTCGTGTCAAGTGGACGCCCAAGGAAGATGATTGCCTTGTTGAAGCGTGGAAGGCCGTCAACATCGACCCGATTACCAGCGTGAATCAGAACACCGACACGTAATGGGGGAGAATTAAGACGGTGTTTGACGAACGCAAGCTGGTCGATCCCGACTTCGCCAACATCCACATGGACCGCGACGACAAGGCCATGAACCACTGGTCGATGATCCAGACGGCCTGCAGCAAGTGGCATGGGATCGTCGAGGAGGTCGTTGCTCGCCCAAAAAGCGGCACCAACGTCGAGGGTCAGGTATGGACATAGTTCGCCGGCCCTAGTTCGTCGTGTCGTCGTGTACTTTGCCAACACGTTTTGTCCATGGCTGTGCAGATGGCCCAGATGTTCAGCATGTATCGCCAAGACAACGAGGACCAAGAGTTCAGGTTCCTTCACGTGTTCTCCAAGATCGAGTCGTGCAAGAAGTGGAGGGATGTTTGGCTCGCTCTCGCCAAGTCCAAGGAGACCTACAATCTGGATGTGCCTCCCTCAGCTGCGATAGAAGGGCGCCTCGATGGCAACAGAAGAGCCAATACGGAGAGGGACGCGACGCCCACTGCCGAACGGCTGCAATCTTTGATCGAGAAATGTATCGCCGACGCCAAGAACAATGCCGCCAAGAGGGAGTAGAAATTCAACGCGTGGTGGTCGGCGTTGATGACGAAGCAGGACGTCAAGCTCAACCTTCTCAGGACCAACGTCGCCGCAAAGTAGAGGAATACCCACCTGGCGTTCTTGATGGCGGCAAACATGCCAATGATGGACGAGCAGGTGAAGGCGTGGTACCTCGCGGAGCCCGACCTCATCTTAAACCAGATGCCCACGCCAGTGGCGACCACGATGGCATCACAAACGGCGACGCCCAGCCCGAGCACAGAAACCACGCCGACATCGAGCCCGACTACGCTGACACCAAGCCCGAGCCCGACTACGCCCACGCACACGCCGACCCCAGTCAGTCCCACGGTAGAGGAGCCAGTCGTTTGATTCATTCCATGTCTATGATTCCTTCCTTTTGATCCACAAACTAATGGGTGTGTTTGATCGCCGAACTGTGTCATGCTGATCACCGACTTGTGGCATGATGATCGTCGAACTAGCCATGTTTTTTTTGGCAGTGGAAAACACAAGTTTTAATTTGTTTGCGTCTGGGGGCCAAGACCTGGGGGCGCGGCTGGAAACTAACTCGCCCGAAGGACGGGAAAAGCGTCGGCACAAACGCCAAAAGGCATTCGTCGGGTGCGTTGGGGGGGCAAATGGCTGGAGATGCTCTAAGGGACATCTCCCTAAAACCGCAATCGTTGTCGTTGAACTTGCATAGATCAGTAGCACCTGATGCCAAATCTCGACACATGGTGAGAAACCGTGACATCGCAGCTCGAGGAAGATGGCAAAAATATACACCGATGCTTCATGAACTACGTCCATATGGACGACCTGTTGCGGAACGTCGCATGGGAAACAAAAAATTTCCTACGCGCACGAAGACCTATCATGGTGATGTCCATTTATGAGAGGGGATTTCCGATCTACGTACCCTTGTAGATCGCACAGCAGGAAGCGTTAAGAAATGCGGTTGATGTAGTGGAACGTCCTCAAGTCCCTCGATCCGCCCCGCGAACCGTCCCACGAACCGTCCCGCGATCCACTCTGATCTAGTGCCGAACGGACGGCACCTCCGCGTTCAGCACACGTACAGCTCGACGATGATCTCGGCCTTCTTGATCCAGCAAGATAGACGGAGAGGTAGATGAGTTCTCCGGCAGCGTAACAGCACTCCGGAGGTTGGTGGTGATCTATCCCAGCACGGCTCCGTCCGAGCTCCGCAGAAATATGATCTAGAGGAAAAACCGTGGAGGTATGTGGTCGGCCTGTCGTGGCAAAGTTGTCTCAAATCAGCCCTAATACCTCAGTATATATAGGAGGGAGGGGGAGGGACCTGCCTTGAGGCTCAAGAGAGCCCCAAGGGGTCGGCCGAAGCAAGGGGGGAAGTCCTCCCTTCCAATCCTAGTCCAACTAGGATTGGAAGGTGGAGTCCTTCTCCACTTTCCCACTTCCCCTTTTCTCTTTCTCTTTGATTTTTTCTATCTCCTGCGCAAGGGCCCTCTTGGGCTTGCCCACCAGCCCACTAAGGGCTGGTGCGGCACCCCTAAGGCCTATGGGCTTCCCCGGATGGGCTCCCCCCCCCCCCCCGGTGAACATCCGGAACCCATTCGTCACTCCCGGTATATTCCCGGTAATGCCGAAAACTTTTCGGTAATCAAATGAGGTCATCCTATATATCAATCTTCGTCTCCGGACCATTCCGGAAACCCTCGTGACGTCCGTGATCTCATCCGGGACTCCGAACAACATTCGGTAACCAACCATATAGTTCAAATACGCATAAAACATGGCCGAACCTTAAGTGTGCAGACCCTGCGGGTTCGAGAACTATGTAGACATGACCCGAGGGACTCCTCGGTCAATATCCAATAGCGGGACCTGGATGCCCATATTGGATCCTACATATTGTACGAAGATCTTATCGATTGAACCTCAGTGCCAAGGATTCATATAATCCCGTATGTCATTCCCTTTGTCCTTCGGTATGTTGCTTGCCCGAGATTCGTCGTCAATATCCGCATACCTATTTCAATCTCGTTTACCGGCAAGTCCCTTTACTCGTTCCATAATACAAGATCCCGTAACTTACACTAAGTCACATTGCTTGCAAGGCTTGTGTGTGATGTTGTATTACCGAGTGGGCCCCGAGATACCTCTGCGTCACACGGAGTGACAAATCCCAGTCTTGATCCATACTAACTCAACGGACACCTTCGGAGATACCTGTAGAGCATCTTTATAGTCACCCAGTTACGTTGTGACGTTTGATACACACAAGGTATTCCTCCGGTGCCAGTGAGTTATATGATCTCATGGTCATAGGAATAAATACTTGACACGCAAAAAAACAGTAGCAACAAAATGACACGATCAACATGCTACGTTCATTAGTTTGGGTCTAGTCCATCACATGATTCTCCTAATGACGTGATCCCGTTATCGAGTGAGAACACTTGTCTATGGTCAGGAAACCTTGACCATCTTTGATCAACGAGCTAGTCAACTAGAGGCTTACTAGGGACAGCTTTTTGTCTATGTATCCACACATGTATTGTGTTTCCAATCAATACAATTATAGCATGGATAATAAACGATTATCATGAACAAATAAATATAATAATAACTAATTTATTATTGCCTCTAGGGCATATTTCCAACACGACCTTGAGGAGGATCGAAGTTCAAAAGACAAACTCGAAGAAGTACCATTGCTATTCGCCCGGGCACCACATCTGCGAAGACTTAAAAAACCTAACCCAAATTACTAACCGAGCGGAGGCATTGGGATTCCCCTCCTCATGAGTTGTCGTAGCGGCAGCTAGAGAGGAGACAAATCCACGAGCTCACCGGTATATCTGAAAAGGAGAATTTGCCCTAACTGCCTAGAGTTAGGGGAGGAAAACGAAAGGAGGTTGTAAAGCGAGACGCGAGTCTGCGAACTCATGTAACCCGGTAACACATTACAATCAATATGCTCACATACACGCACATACACACACATATGAATGCATACACACACATCCAATTTTTATAAGCATATATATCCGAGATACTCAGCCGATACAATATCTTGTGATTGATGAGGTCACCGTTGGCGTTTAACAGGAATGTCTTCTCCCGCTGAATGAAAGTCATAAGATATTGTATCGACTGTGACCGTTGGCGTCTAACAGGAATGTCTTCTCCCGCCAAACGAAAATCACCAAAAATGCTGAGATAAATCTAGAAAAATGCAAGCATGAGTGCCATGTTTAGGACTTAAACCCTAATGGGCTAGTTTACTCTCTTCACCTTCGTTTATATTGTCTTCAACCAGACCCCTTACGAACCATATTTTTGGGTGGATGCTTCGTCTCACACATGCGTTGGTTTCCCTCCAAGCTTAAATGGTGATGTAGCAGAGCGACGACAAGTATTTACCTCGGTTAAGAAAGCAAGGTATCAATCCAGTAGGAAGATCCACAAGACTATGTAAGCAACACCTACACACAAATAGCAAATCCTCGCAACCCAACGCATGGAGGGGCTGTGAATCCCTCATGGGTAAAGTAAGGCTAGATTGATAGATGCAAATAAGAGTGATAGCAAATAGAACGCAATAAGGTATTTTGGTTTTTTTTGGTAATATAGATGTGAAAATAAAAGAGCAAATAAAGTAGAAAATAAAATAGAAAAGTAGAGATTGCAAATAGATGATGCGACGTAGAATCACGAGGGCGTAGGTTTCACTAGTGGATTCTCTCGAGAAATAGTAAACGATGGGCAGACATATTACTATTGGGCAATTGATAGAAGAGCAAATAATTATGACGATATTCAAGACAATGATCATGTATATAGGCATCATGTCCAAGATAAGTAAACTGACTTCTGCTTGATCTACTTCTATTACTCCACACATTGACCGCTATCAAGCATGCATCTAGTGTATTGACTTCATGCAGAAATGGAGTAATGCCTTAAGAAAGATGACAGGATGTAGACAAGACCTATTCATGCAAGAATAGACCCCCATCGTTTTATCCTTGATAGCAATGATATATGAGCGTCATGTCTCTTTCTGTCACTAAGATTGAGCACAGCAAGATCAAACCCATCACAAAGAACCTCTTCCCATTGCAAGATAAATAATCAAGTTTACCACACAAAAACCAAATATCGGATAAGAAATACGAGGCTAAAATAATCAAGCATGAATATGTTTTCATAGATCTGATAATAAATTCACAATTCATCATATCCCAACAAACACACCGCAAAAGAAAGAGTTACATCATATGGATCTCCGAGAGACCGTCGTATTGAGAAACAAAACGAGAGAGAAAGCCATCTAGCTACTTCCTACGGACCCGTAGGTTTGATATGAACTACTCACGCATCATCGAAGGAGCACCAATGAGGATGGTGAACCCCTTTGTGATCGTGTTCCTCTCTGGAACGGGCTCTAGATTGGATTTTGTGGCTCTGGAACTTGTGGCGGCTGAAAAGATTTTTCATTGACTCCTCTAGGGTTTTCTGAATATTAATGGGGTATCTATAGAGCTCAGAGGCGGTGGATAAGGTTCTCGAGGGCCCCACTAGACACTAGGCCGTGCTAGGGGCCTCTAGCGCCCTGATGTCTAGTGGCCCCCCTGGGCCTCTTCTGCCGCTCATTCTTGGTTCCCAAGTTTCCTTCTGGTCCAAAACAAATCTCTGTAAAGTTTCATGGCAATTGGACCTCATCTGATATGGATTTTCTGCAAAGGAAAAAAGACAAAAAAACAGCAACGGACACTACGCACTATGTTAATAGGTTAGTCCCAAAAGATGATATAAAGTTGCTATAAAATGATCATAAAACATCCAACAATGATAATATAATAGCATGGAACAATCAAAAATTATAGATACGTTGGAGACATATCAATGGACAGTCCGGACGTGGCTTGAACAAAGAAAGCTTGCCAACCAAACTTTTAAAATTCAATTCATATATTCGGTATGTTTTGCATCTCTCAATCCCAACTCATATCAAGGGTCAAATTTAGGGTTGTCTCGACCATCTGTCATGTGTGGTCCAACAGGCTGGACCCACTCTAAATCCCCCCACGTTGATAAAATCCACCAAATCGACTAGTCTCTCATGCATTTGTCCTCTCTTTCCCGCGTTCATGACATCATCGACATTTTCCCTTGCTTTGCCTCTGTGTTGAAGACTCCCTCCTTCATCCTAGCCACCGATGCCCACTCCATCGTTCGACCGCACCATGAAGGATGGCTCGGCGGAGTCTGTGGGGGTCCTTACTGTCATGAACAACGTGGATACCGTCGCCCGAAGGGACCGGCGCACCTGACAACACGCCCACGAGAAGGCGGAAAGGAAGCTGCAGCGAAGGACGTCATCCAGACGGAGTTCACACCGTCCGCTTCACAGCCCGCGCCCGCACCCTCGTCTACACCCACTCACAAAATCATTCTGGTTTTGCAATGGTCAACATCCCGGATGGCTTCACGTCGTAAGCGACGCCTCCCGACAAAAAGCGCATGACTCGTCGCAACTCCAACAATCATGGACAAAGTCCAGAAGATCCACACACTACTGACCCATCATCACTGACTGGTGATGACCTACAAGTATAGGGTTCAATCATAGTCCTTTCTATAAGTAAGAGCATCGAACCCAATCAGGAGCAGAAGGAAATGACAAGCGGTTTTCAGCAAGGTATTCTCTACAAGTGTTGTAGGTAACAATGATGGATAGTTCTATAGCAAGATAATTTGTAACAAGTAACAAGTAACAATAGTAGCAAATGTGCATCGAGGTGGCACAATCCTTTTTATAGCAAACGACAAGCCTGAAACTTCTCTTATACTCTCTCCGTTCCTAAATATAAGGTGTATTAGTTTTTCAAAAAGTCAACCATTGTCTAAGTTTGACCAGGATTATAGCAAAATATATAAAAATTTACAATACCGAATATATATAATATAATATATACTTCCACATGAATCTAGTGATAATGATTTCGTATTCTAGCTATTGATATTTTTGTCAATAAACTTGGTCAAAATGCTTATATTTAGGAACGGAGGGAGTATAAAGCAAAATGCTCTCGATTGACACATGGGAATTGTCGTCCAGTCATGTTCATCATGTTTAGTTGATTTACGTTTGTTACTTTGATAATTTGATATGTGGGTGGACCGGTGCTTGGGTGTTGTTCTTACTTGAACAATCAACCCATTTATGATTGCCCCCTCTCGCAAGCATCCGCACCTATGAAAGAATAATTAAGATAAATTCAACCATAACATGAAACATATGAATCCAAATCAGCCCCTTACGGAATAACGCATAAACTTGGGTTTAAGCTTTTGTCACTCTAGCAACCCATCATCTGCTTATTACTCCACAATGTCTTCCCTTAGGTCCAAATATGTTGAAGTGTCATGTAGTCGACGTTCACATGACACCACTAAAGAAAGCAACAACATACATATCATCTAAATATCGAACCAATACCAACTTTACATGATTACTTATAACTATACCTTGTCATGGGCAGCCCGGCCCAGACGGCCCGATCCTACCCAGCCCGACCCGACCCGGCCCGAAAATCCCAGTCTAGGCCGAGCCTAAACTTGCCATCGAGCCGGGCTTGAGCCTAGAATTTAAGCCCGATGGTCGGGCTGGGCCAGGCTCGGGCTTAAGGGATATAGAAATTAAGCCGTAGTTGGGCCGGGCTGAGTCGGGATTTTTGGGCTCGAGCTGGGCTTGGGCCCAAATTTTAGGCCCGATGGTTGGGTCAGGCTGGGCTCAGACCTAGGTTTCTAGCGTCGTGATTTTTTGGGCCCGTCCCGATCGATGGCCAGGTATACTTATAACTAGATTTCTCCCATGTCCTCGAGAATAAAATTAATTACTCGCAAATCATCACCATGTTCAAGAACAAAGGTATAATGAATATGATTAAGGATGTGAACATATTATCTTCCCCCAAGTAACCCAACTAGCATCAACTACGAGATGTAATCAACGCTACTAGCAACACACATGTTCAATCCAAGGTTTTGAGACAAATGTTGAATATAAGAGATGAACTAAGGTTTGAGGTGAGATGGTCCTTGTGAAGATGTTGATGAAGATTGGAACTCCCACGAGGGCAGAAGAGTTGGTGATGACGATGGATTTGATTTCCCCCTCCAAAGGAAAGTTTCCCCGGCATAATCGCTCGGCGAGAGAGCAAAAGTGCTCCTGCTCAGGTTTCCGCCTTGAGTCGGCGACGCTTCGTCCCGAAAGTATCATCTTTATTTTTTCTAGATCAAAACCCTTCATATAGCATAAGATGGACACCGGAGGCCACCTGTGGGACCAACAAGGCATCACGCGCGTCCTAGGGGCGTGGGCGTGCCCTATTGCCTTGTGGGCAACTGCTGGGGCCCCTCCGATGGTTCTTTGCTCCAATATTCATTATATATTCCACAAAAATTATTCATGAAGTTTCAAGTAATTTGAAGTCCAAAAGAATTCCAACCTTTTCCATAGCCTATTAGGTCCAGAATTCCAGTTTTCGGTGATTTTTCTCTTTGTGTAAACCTTGAAAAATAAGAAAGAAAATAAGAAAGAAAAAAAAGATTATATCAAAGAGTGAAATAATGCTTGAAAACGTTATATATATATATATATATATATATATATATATATATAATATGAAATCATGATACAAAATCGCCGTATCAACCAGCCACTGGCCATGCGCCAATGATGAGCATTAGCACTGCCCGACCAACCGAAACTCATCAGTGATATGTGTCCCCGATCTCAGTTTGAAGGTTAGCTCCGACCATTATAAAAATGATCGATTTGTGATATGTTGCATCGATGAGCACAAATGACCGGTTGTAATAACTGATTGGCTGCTCCATTTGATCCGTGTGTATAGTCAACTTAACTCTTAACAGTTTTGTTTCTCCATGTGTGAGTGTTGTTCTGTACGCGGTTTGTTATAATCATCATCATTAGCCCTAACGTTCCTTACTTGTCTTTTGGCAGTCCCTCCCCCTATCGGTCTCCTTGTTGTCCCTCCTCTGAGTCCTCTCCCTCTGGCCACTTATCCGTGGTGGGCTCTCCAACGGACCCATGGCCTTCCTTCGCAACCACACGGTCCCAACGCTACCGCTTGCAAGTCGTCCTGATGCAGCGGTGGCGCTCTATGGTTGTTCGTTGCCGCATTCCTGTATATTCGTTGCACTGCTCAAGGCTCTGCTTTGCTTCTGTCTATGTCGATCGTGCCTCGGTGTGGGGTGGTAGAACCGACATGTATTGCATTGTTCGGCGGTCGCCACGCCGGCCACTGACGGTGGGCTCCATTCCCCCTTAACCATCTTGCAATTTCAATTATCCAATGCATGTCATGGAAGTGTTACTATGATACATGTAATTGTGTTGTTGTGAACCTTACAATTGCTATGTCGTTCATGTACCTATGAATATGTTCGAAAATATTACTCTACCATATATATGTTAGAAAATGCTCTTGCCGGGTTATTGTGCCCTGGAGTATACATTACCCATGTTCATATTATATGTCACAATATAGTGATGAATATTTCACAAAAACAGTATAAATGCAACTAACTCCCTCATTAATTTGGAGATATAGTGAAATATTGTCTGACGACATACTTGATTTATGCATATTATTTTACTTGTCAATATCTAATGAAACTCACCTAGATCTAAATAAAATAGTTCTATTGCAGCTGCTATATATTTTAGTTACACTTCACAAAAATGAAAGAAGAGATGATGAAATCTTACGCCTAGTAGGCACCAGCTACTCCCGCGCATGGCCAATAAATGTTTATGTTAACTACATTTGTATTAAATAAACCAATAAATGTTTATGTTAATTGTCTTACGAATTTTGTTTGTGCAGACTTACATTTTTGTGGCACTGCACAAATGAAGATGACTAAGGGGTTTATGAAGTAGGAGAGAGATCAGTTAGAAAATATAAGTATTTTCCCTAGTTTGCTAAGAGGCTCAACTGTGAAGTGTGTACCTTTGGCTAGTACTCTCGAATTGTTGGTTCACAATCTAGTTTGTTAAGAGTCTCAATTGTGAAGTGCATGTGTAGTTTTGGCTAGCTAGCATTCTCAAATTGTTGACTATGAACCATGTGAATTTTGTTATGAAAAGCAATGTGCAAATGGATGATTATGCATGCGTATTGTGTTCTTATCTTTCTATCAATTTCGTTTGTATTGCTGATAACATACGTAAATAAAGTGCATGCATACGATGGTGAACTGAATCGCTACCACTAACTGGTAGGCGGTCAGAAGTCATCATTGACCCCAAGGCACTGACCGGCCAGAAACCTGTCGGTGATAATGTTATTTGGGCGGCCAATGTTGTTCTGGTCTGTGTACAAGTGATGGTAGTTTCATTCTGATGCATATGTAGGACTCATTCATGGTAGATTTGATAAATGACGTTCAAGAAACTCCAACTTTTATGGGTGATATCAATTCCGCTTTTCCCCTATGTCGAAATCCTGGCTCCCGTCCCCTCAACCATCCTTTTCAAACACCACAAAAACCAGGATCTCGTGCCACACTGACGTAACCTGTTAAACAACCAAACACTGCACCCACTCCCTTCACAGAAGCACCAGTCCACAACAGCCATACACACACGTCCGGGAAAGAAAGCAAGAAAGAAACCCACGGCACAGTTCCACGGGGGGTCGTGGGCCGCCGTCCGCCTCTCCGGGGTCTACACGGACAAGGACGCAGCCGTCCCGGAGACTTGGCAGCTCCACGGCCGGCCACCGCCGCACGTCTCTGCTTCTGCTTGTGGCGCAGGCGAGTGGTCGATCCACGCCCGCCTGGAGAACTCTCCACGCTTCCCCGTCGGAAACTGACAAGCGCGATCGGCGAGCTCCTCGCCGCCGCAGAGAAAAGATCCCCCGTTCCCTGATGCTGCGCGCGCCTCGTGTCTCTCCGAGGATCTGAGACCAGAGAGAGAGAGAGAGAGAGAGCAGGAGGGGGAGGGGGAGGGGGGGACGTGGGCCTGGATATTCCTGACAGCAGGCTCGAGAGACAGCAGCCGAGCCGAGGGGGATCCTTCCTACCCGGTGCCAGGAAGGAGCAGTTCGAGAGGCCGACGTCTCGACACACGCACGCAGCCGATCAGCAGCCGTTGCCCTTTTTCCGTGGCCGTCCTGCGCGCGTGCGACGTGCACGTCTTCCCGCCGCTGCGAAAAAACATACTCCCATATGCTTTGTTGCCTATGACGAGTTTAACGTTTCTCTTTTAGAAACAACGAGCTAACTCGTGAGTCACATGAGTTGGGCCCATTTTGAACTTAGGGCATGTTTGGTTCCTTGGCTCGCACCTGCATCGCACCCACCATGCAATATTCGCGACGTTTGGTAGGTTGGACGTCTCTCTCGGCCAGGCCCGGTTGATGCAAAATAGACCCCCCAGCCAGGCTGAGCTCGCACGCAGGGATCCGTCGTTTTCACGAGCCTGCACCCGCCCGTGCAAACTCTCTAGCTAGGTTTCCTCCCCGGTCCGTCGTCTCGTATTTCCCTTGCTCTCTCCTCTGGTGCAACGCAAGTGGATCCCGGCCGCATCTTCATCGCCCCTGTTTCGTCTTTGCCGCCGCATCTCGTCACCGGTGGCAAGGCATCTCTCCTTCTCTATTCCCCCTCATTTCCGTCCCAAGCCCTCCTTCCCGTCTTCCAGCATGGATCTCGTCGTCGTCCTCGCCCCCCGCCTCCCCGCCGATCTGACCGTCAGAGCAAGCACGGGAATACGGCGGCACGTACACAGCACACCCTCACTCGCAGCCACCCACTAGATCTGGTTGTGAGAGTTGTTGTCCGCTCGATCCACTTGTGTGAGGAAGCAAGGGACCAGCTGCAAATCTCCTGCATGGTTGCTCGATCTCCTACTTGGTTCGGCCGTTGGTTCTGAATTGTAAACCTTGAAGCTTGTGGTTCTGAATTTGTTTTTATTGGAATAAACCTGAGACGACTGCTGCTACTGCTGCTGATGGGGATGCTAATGCTGCATCTCTCATAGAACTTCAAATGCAACATACCAAACAAAATCTGAGCTAGGCCTGACCCATATCACGCAGTGCACCAAACACACATCTCAAATCCTTTTTGCATCACCTCAACCAGGCCAGCTCCACCCAAGCTCCTTCATGCAATGCATCATGGATGCACCGAGAGAACCAAACACACCCTTAGAGCTCGTTATGTGAATGAGCCGAGCCAAGCCGCTAACTCTTGATGCTCTAGTGAGCTGGCTCAACTAGGCTTGAGCGAGGCCTAGGTGCTACTGGCTGGGTCCGTGCAAGCCCAGATCTACCCTCCCCACCCCCTTAGGGCCCGATTTGGATTAGATTGGGCCTGTCTCGTTGCTTCTGGTTGGCTTGCGACGCGGCTCACGATGGGATGACAGCGCTGATGTTGCACTGTTGCAACATGACGACGGTGCTTTACGGGCTTATCCATGTACGGCTGAGATTTTGGGCTGCATGAGGGTAGCGGCGGCGGCGGCCTACATGCGCAACATGGCGGCGGGGGCTTTACGAGCTCCGGGACTTGGTCGGGGCTCGGCCAGGCCTATTTGTCCTGGTGTGTCCTGGCTGCAGTTTCCGGTAGGCACACGCTGATGACGGTGGAGGACGTTCTTCGGGTGGCTGCGTTGCTGCCGCCCTCCATTTTCAATGGCTGGGTGTGGTCTCGTCGTCGTGTCCGAACGCCGACCGTTTTGAACGGTGGAGGTAGTCTCCTTCTGCGTAGTTGTCTTTCTGTCGAACCTTATCTTTGGGTGATTCGTCTCACACTGATCGGCCTTGTTACGTTGGCCATGGTGAGACGATGATATGGACTGTAAAATCGTGATGGCGTATGCTGGTGAATGACATGCTTGATGGAGCGCCTCGTGTCTCCCTGAGGCTCTGAGAGCAGGGAGAGCAGGAGAGGGAGGGGGAGACGTGGGCCTGGATATTCCTGACAGCAGGCTCGAGCGACAGCAGCCATGTCGATGGGGATCCCGATGCCTGGAAGGAGCAGTTCGAGAGGCCGACGTCTCGACACACGCACGCAACCGATCAGCAGCCGTTGCATTTTTCATGGCCGTCATGCACGCGTGCGCCGTGCACGTCTTCCCGCCGCTGCTAGTGAGTGACCGCGTCGTTCCTCGATGGATTTTTCATCTGAACCTGCGCTGCGTGCCATGGTTATTATGCCAACTCCACCGCGCGACCCCATCTTGTCCACGCGCGTCCGTTTGGGGTAGGACAGACGAAAACCACGGCCCAACGCGCGGACCCAAACGAACAAATGTCTTGATTTCGTCCGTTTTCGATCCGTCCCTGACCCAAACTTGCGCCCAGTTTGGGGGAAACAGACATCGCGCAGACGCGCTCGCCGCACACCCTTGTCCGCCCGTGGCCCGTGTGTCGAGGACACAAGAACTTCCAGAAATTCCAGTGCCTCCACCCCCTCTCCCGCCCCGCCCCGCCGACGGCGCCGCCGCTATTCTCCGACCACCACACCCCCCAGCCGTCCATAGCAAACCCCGTCTCGCCATGGCCGCCACCACACCCGCGCTTTCGCCGTAGTTTGGGCGTCGATCGGAGGAGGTTTGGCCGTCGCCGTCGTAGCCGGCGGCAGAGTGGATACGACCGCAAGCGACGTACCACGGCGGCCGCGGCAGCTTCCGATGAGTGCTCCAGAGCGGCCAGTAGCCGAACACCAACCACCCCTGCATCAAGGTGACCATCACGACCTCTTTGCCACCATGAGCGCAAGGTGTTCGACACTTTGCCCGCAAAGGTATGGACAGTGGTGACGAGTTTTTCTTCCACCACTTCATCTATTCATCGGACGATTCGTCGTCCGATGATGAAGATATTGTGGTGGTTGTAGTGATGATTCACGACCATATTCAACGGCAGCTTCCTCGGTACAGGGGTCACTCCCTGGCTGTGCTCCGAACCTGAACCGCAACAGGGAGAGAGGCCAGGCCCTGCTCTATGCCGATTACTTTGTGAACACACCGCTCTTCAAGCCGGATAAATTCCATCGCCGTTTTCATATGGCAAGGCATGTGTTCAATCGTATCCGAGAGGGAGTGGTTGCTCATGACCCATACTTCGAGTGCAAGACGGATGCCCTTGGCAAGCTAGGATTCTCCTCTTACCAGAAATGCACCGCGGCCATCCGCATGCTTGCATATTGAATTCCAGGCGATCTGGTGGATGAGTATGTGTGTATGAGTGAGACAGCATGTCTGATATCAATGTACAAGTTCTGCCAGGCTGTGATCAAAGTGTTTGGCCCTGAGTACTTGAGGAAGCCAACTGCCGCTGATACAGAGAGATTGATGGCGACCAACGCAGCTAGAGGCTTTCTAGGGATGCTTGGCAGCATAGATTGTATGCACTGGGAGTGAAAGAACTGTCCATTTGCTTGGCAGGGCCAGTACAAGGGGCATGTCAAAGCGTGCATTGTCATATTAGAAGCGGTGGCTTCGCAGGATCTTTGGATATGACATTCTTTCTTCGGCATGGCAGGTTCTCACAATGATATCAACGTCCTGCGGCGTTCTCCAGTCTTCGCCAGGCTTGCAGAAGGCCACTCCCCACCTGTCAACTTTGAGATCAACGGCCACCAGTACAACAAGGGATACTATCTAGCTGATGGTATATATCCTCAGTGGTCAACTTTTGTGAAGACAATCTCAGACCCCCAAGATGACAAGAGAAAGAAATTTGCCCAAATGCAAGAGAGTGCTAGAAAGGATGTGGAACGTGCTTTTGGTATGCTACAATCCCGATGGGGTATCGTTTGAAACCCTGCACTGTCATGGGATGAAAGGACGCTTTGGGAGGTGATGACTGCTTGTGTGATCATGCACAACATGATCGTCGAGGACGAGCGTGATGACAGTATCTTCGATCAAGGATTTGATTTTCAAGGTGAAAATGTTGAGCCCCTGCACCAAGAACCGGTCACGTTTCAACAATTTGTCCAGTTCCATCGTGAGATGCGTGATTGGCACACTCATTTGAATCTTCAAAATGACTTGGTTGAGCACATGTGGGAACATATTGGCAACCAATAGATGTAAAACTATTTTATTTAGAGACAATTTCGATTTGGTTGTAAAACTATTTTATTTAGTGACAATTTCAATTTGTGTTGATGTGCAAACTTGTTTTGATACAAAAATATGGGCATTTTAGGCCCTGGCGGACCGGATGGGGCAAAAGGATGCGGTCGCGCGCTGGGCGCACGACCAGCACATCCCAGGACAGGGCCGGACATGACCCCATCTCCCTACCCAAACGGACATAATCCGGGCAAAACGGACGTCCTTTTTGGATCGTGCGGTGGAGTTGGCCTTAGGATTAATTGAATCTGTTGATGGACAAGATTGAAACGCCTAGTCACTGACCGGTTACCGGTGGATTAACTGAATATGTCCACTGGTGCTAGCTACTGCCTATTAGGGCTGGAATTAAAACTCGAGGCTAGTAACTAAGAGCATGATTGGTGCTTGGTTAGAGCATCTACATCCGGACGTCTCAAACCCCTCTTAATTGTCCGGACAGGCTGTCCGGTCACTGATCGATCACGAAATTTTGATCCAGCCAGAACAAGGGGTGTTTGGACAGGCCCATCACATAGGACTCACGATGGGGTTCCATACGGACTCGTCCAAAAATCTGACGGTATGAGCGTCGTGTGGCGCTGCTCTGGTTCGCCACTCGATGCCAAATTCGACCTTTTAAGCCGGCCGGCGTCCTCAGTACTAACACATCCACCTCCTCCCTCTCTGTGCCGACACCCGAGCCCGTCTGCCTCCTCTCCCACGCTCTCCGGCAAGGCCATGTCCCCCTTCCCCCCGCCGCCACCCCTTTCTAGCGTTGGAGTGTTGGTTGTGGCTCCTTGAACAGGTCCGGGCAAGGAAAGAAGCCCGAATCACCGTGGGGCTACCTCCGGATGTAGTGGATCCGAAGGAGGAGGAGGAGGAAGAGGTGGAGGTTGAGGAGGAGGAGCCGGAAGAGGACATGGGGGACGCCGGTGATGCGGATCTGCGTGTGGAGCAGTAGACCATCCTTAACTCCATCCACTCAAAGTTGGCTGCGGAGTGCACACGGTGGCGTCGACGGGAGATGGAGGCAGAGCAGGCTACGGAGGAGGCCCAGATGTTCGCCGATCAAGATGAGCTCGAGGAGGAGGACGAGGAGCCGAAGCCCTCCCACGCGTCCAGCACTGACGCCGTGGACATCTACGACGACGAAACTAGGATAGTACGTAGTACGTACGGTTTTCTTTTGCATGCTCCGTATGGATTTAGGGGTTCAAATATAAAAGATTAGGATGTCAACAAACATATTTGAGAATTGACCGATCAATATCCGAGACGCACCCGCACATGTTGGCGGGCGTTTGAGGCCCAGATTAGCAAACCGTGTCTGTAGATACTCTTAGTTACCAATTTTAACGAAAAAAAGGTCCCCCACTTTGTATTACAAAGCAACCAACCGATACATCCAGCTTGCTGGGGCCACAACACAAGAAAGCCCAAACGAAAAATAAAAGAAAGAAAAAGAGAAACAAATGGCGACACCGGCAAATTGACTAGGAGAAGAAGACCGACAACCGTTGCACCCATCGGAGAAGTACCACCGCGTCCCAGCAGTCCGAAGCGTCACACACGAAACAACACCTCCAAGAAGGAATGCGACAATGTTGCCGCTGTTGCCCGGACAAGTCCTACGGTTTCCCCCGGTACGCGGAGGGTAGTGGAGGAGGGGGTATCCCCGACGCCCTTCAGGAAGGCCGGCGGCACCCGCAAGCGTCACCGCATCGGTGCCGGGCAAGCCAACAGGGATTTCTCCCGATCCACAACCACCACCACCATCCCAGACACTTCGTCGTGCACTATCCACTCAACCGCCCACCAGTCTGTGCCACAACGATTATCGGACCACCCTCGTCGTCTCATTGGAGTTGCCAACACGAGGCCTGGAGGAGGGAAGGAAACAACGGCAAGGAAATCGGCCACCACTCGATCGGAGGGAGGGGACAACCTCCACCGCCAACGCAGAGCCGACCGGACGCGGCGACAAGCACTTGCCAAGCCCTATGGCTTGGCCTGTCCCCACGCTGCAGCTCGCCGACCGACGCGATGAACACCGCCGCAGACCGTCGCCGCTTCGCCCCACCAGGGAGCGGAACCGCCGAGCGTCGAGCAACCGGCCCGCCCAAACCCAGATGGGGCCCAAATGGGCCCAGATCTGGGCCTGGTGGGCGCCGCCGGCGGCCAGCGCCACCGCGCCGCCCCACGACCAACGGTCGTGTCACCGCGTCGAGAGCCACCGTGGCACCGCCGCCGGTCGAAGCGCACCACCGCCAGCCGCCACCGCCCGAGGAGGGGCACCGCGCGCACGGGGAAGGGCAGACCCGCCGCTGCCAGCACCACGCGGGCAGGGCCCGGCGGCGCGCGCTGGCGGCGGCGGGGGGAGGGGAGGGAGAGGGGAGGAGCGCTGGGAGGAGGAGGGGGAGGAGCCCCCGGCCGCCTCGCTCGGGGAGGCGATGCGGGGGAGGAGAGGATCCGGATTCGTGTCTTTTTGAGTTACCAATTTTACTTGCCAACGTCACAAAAATTGTTACTTTTTGACAACTTTTGACTTTTGTGATTGTCAATTGTTGGATTGACAAGTATTGACAATGCCAAATGTAGCTCATGGCTCAGCTCGACTCAACACGAACCCGTTGACTAACGAGTCAGGCTGAGTTTTAAAGGCTGCTGGATACGTTTTAGTCCCATGACTAAAAGTAATGAGACTAAAACTTGTTAGCCTCATCCATGCTTGAATCCAAGTATTAAAGAGACTAAAATCAAGTTAATGAGCATTTATTATCCTTCAAACCCTTCAATCCAAAACTTGCATGAGGAGTTAAATGAGGAGAGAGAGGACTAATGCATATTTTAGTAGGGGTACCCCCGAATATTGCTTTTGGCTCCCGAGCTCACTGGAGGCCTTTAAATTCAAACTTCAAATTCAGTGAAAATTCGTATTTTAATATTTCAAAAAATTCTGAAAAAATACATGAAGGTACAATACACAAGTGTGTAAATTTTCAGAACAAAATACCTTGAAATGAGGGCTGTGCAAAAAAGACAAATCTGAAACCTTTTAACCCATGTTACTATTCATCATTTCAGACCATGAATTTGTCTTTTTTGTACAGATCGCGTTTCAAAGTTTTTCGACCTGAAATTTTGCACGCACGCGAATCATATCCTTGTTTAGTTGTATATTTTTTCAGATTTTTTGGAACTAAAATTTTCGAATTTTGAATTTTTCAAGCATTTCGGCCTCCATGGCTCCCGGGAGCCAAAACGCCATTCTCGGTTACCCCTGACTAAAAGATTTTAGCCTTAAGATTAGTTTTAGCCTCTCTTTAGTCAGGGGTGCTTGAAACTTTAGTCTCTTAAAAGACTAGTTTTAATCAGACTAGTTTTAGTCTCTTCGATCCAAGCACCCTCTTAATCTAAACTCGTTTACATATAAGTTTAACAAGTCAAGGGCTAATAGCATCTACATTAACTGTAGCATCGGAGTTTAACTACCATCGTTTGATCTCGCGTTGCAAACTAAAACTGTCTGGAAAATGCGTTTGCTTGCCACCTCCTTCACTGCTGACGTTTGCCAGATAACATTACCGATAGGCTTTGGTTTTACAGAGACAGAGGGAGTAGCTCGTGGAATACAAGAAACAACCTTAAAGATCTCTAACAGCTCAAGGTGGTTTACATTAGCTGTCCCAAGTAAAAAAATGATGAGTTAAAGAACTGAAGTCTAGTATCAACGAAAAATACATCAATGCTGTCATGATTTTAGGAGAGGGAAAAAGTGGGAACAATCAAATTGCTATAAGCTCATTGGATACAAATAAACATTCTTTTACAATCCTCAAAACAGCACAAGGATTGAGGAACATGTATGATCTACAGACGGCAGTGCAAGAACGAAGAACTCGAAGCAAAGATACCAACACAACCCAATTTTATGCCTGACTGAAAATGCCGCGCCTCCGCAAAAGTTTGTAGAATTTCCTGCAGCTCCTGTGGAGAGGAACTAGGCGATCGCGGGCATGTCCTTGAGCCACGCATCGAGCGGCTTGCCGATGGAGTAGACAATGAAGCCAATCTCCCTGAGCTTGTCGGCGTTGACGACGTTGCGCCCGTCGAAGACGAAGGCCGGCTTCTGCATGTTGTTGAAGATCTTCTGGTAGTCCAGCTCCTTGAACTCGTTCCACTCGGTCAGGATGCACACGGCATGGGCCCCCTTGGTGGCCTCGTACGCGTCCCACACCACGCTCACCTGCTTCACAGATGATGGGCTCGTCGGCTGCAGGTGCATTGGGTGGTCCCAGTCGAACTTGTTCATGGCGAGGTCCCGCTGGATCTGGTCCTCGGTGACCTGGGGATCGTAGATGCTGACCTGGGCCTTGTCACCCAACAGGCCCTTGCACACGTCAATTGCCGGGGTCTCCCTGGTGTCACCGGTGTCCTTCTTGAAGGCGAACCCGAGGACAGCCACCTTCTTGCCGGAGACGGTGTTGAACATGGAGGACACAACACGGTTCACGAACCTGCTCTTCTGGTAGTCGTTGATCTTGATCACCTGCTTCCAGTAGTTGGCCACCTCGGGGAGGCCGTTGCACTCGCAGATGTACACCAGGTTCAGGATGTCCTTCTGGAAACAGGACCCGCCGAACCCAACGCTGGCGTTCAGGAACTTGGGGCCGATCCTGGAGTCCTTGCCGATGGCGTAAGACACCTCAGACACGTTAGCACCGGTAGCCTCGCAGAGCGCGGACATGGCATTCACAGAGGAGATCCTCTGGGCCAAGAACGCATTGGCAGCGAGCTTGGAGAGCTCAGCAGACCACAGGTTGGTGGTGATGATGTTCTCCTCAGGAACCCAGTTGGCGTACACCTCCTTGAGAGCCTGAACCGCCTTCCTGCCCTCGGGGGTCTCCCGACCACCGATAAGTACCCTGTCAGGCTTGAACAGGTCGTCGATGGCCGTGCCCTCGGCCAGGAACTCCGGGTTGGAGAGGATCTGGTAGTTGATGCCCTTGCTGTTGTGAGTCAAGATCTTCTCAATGGCCTCTGCAGTCTTGACAGGGACAGTGGACTTCTCAACGACGATCTTGTCGGACTTGGACACATCGGCGATCATCCGGGCAGCGCTCTCCCAGTAGGTGAGGTCGGCAGCCTTGCCGGCTCCCAGACCACGGGTCTTGGTGGGGGTGTTCACTGAGACGAAGATGATGTCGGCCTCAGCAACGTGCTTCTCGACGTCAGTGCTGAAGAAGAGGTTCTTGCCCCTGCACGCCTTGACAACCTCATCGAGGCCAGGCTCGTAAATTGGGAGTGTGTCGCTGTTCCAAGCGTCAATGCGAGGCTTGGAGATGTCAACAACAACAACCTCAATTGCTGGGCACTTGACGGCAATGACGGCCATTGTTGGGCCGCCGACATAGCCAGCTCCGATGCAGCAGATCTTCACCATCTTGTCCGCTTAACCTGAGATTGCAGAGAGTTGTTTTAGGGAATTGTATAATAAGAAGTGAAAACTATTACTTAGATCAGGCATAGTTAAGCCATTTCTGAGTCAACAAAAGTAATCAAGATTCAGATCTTTGTGTGGAAAAGGGTTGACACAACAGACACATACTGAGCCAGGTTCCAAGAAAGCTGCCCCAATAAATTCAGTAAACAGTCAGATATTGGCAACTTCATAGCATCAGTTAACTTGAGGTGGCAAAAATAAAATAACTGTGTGCCTTTTATTACAGACTACGGGTAATGCGAATGACGGGCTGCGCGTAAGGAGAATGACAGACTGAAGAATATCACACAATCATCCGATTGACCGGCCATAGGAGCAATCAGTAAAAAGAAAGGTAATTCTAAGCTAAAAAGTAGAATAAATTCATCGCATCAATGAATAGGAGCCAGGTTGCCAAAGCAATCCAGGGACCAGATCAGCAAAGTCAATGGATCCTACGCAAACTCTAAGATCTGAAGACAGTAAATATCTTCAGGAAACTTGAGAAAGGCCAACTACAACATGCAACCACACTCCTTACATGATGAGATACCAGACTAGAAACTAAGCAAAAAGTGATGCATGGATCTGGGAGAGGCTCACCAGATCTCAAGAGCCGAGGGAGATCTTGACAAGCACACTGCCGCAGAGAGGAAACAGAGAGGAGCTGCGTGCCTGCTACAAGTTGTGTGCAGAGAGAAGGCCGCAGCTCCTTATATACCCCTCTCCACACTACCCACACCGTGTTGGATCTACCCCTCCGCCCCTTGGGGGGGAAAACGTGGCAAGGTTGGTGAGAAATCATGACAGAGACAGACTAGCAGGTGTTTGTTGCATCTTACGGCAAAGTGCTCTCGTGCATGCCATCCATGAGCCCACCGGACACCCATTAATCAAGCAAGCGAAAAAGGCTCCACATGAGTCCATGACACACCACCAACCTCTTTACTTTAGCCACTGGAGTCTAGATGCATAAACAAAAGATGATGCGCTGTTAACAGCATGTGGTGGTCAGATCTGCAGCTTCCACCACCCTACTCTACCTCCCGATCTCTGCTACCTTTCGGCCTATGCACACACAAGTAATTCAGGTCAAGGCATGGGGAGCCGAGATGGCGGGCGGTGTACATACATGTATGTAGCCCAGGAGCAATAACCACTGCCAAAATCAATGGGGTTAGAACCATGCATTATGCACCCCACAATGGGGATTACAGTGGGGTGCAAGAAGACACGACCAAATTCAGCAAGCTGGCCCTGATGCTTGTCCCGGTCAGGGAACTCGGGGTGGATCCTGGAGGAACGGGTCCGGTTGGATTTGATTGTTCAGGGCGGAATTGACGGCAAAACGTACGATTATCCTAGGAAAGGTAGGGCTTGCTTACCAGCGAAAGGAGTGGCGCTGGACCGGACCACGCCAGTTTGGACTGTTCAGTGAGCACTGGCGACCGGACCACGCTCCGGGCTGTTGAACGGAGCCGGAGGGGACGGGACGGGAGGGGAGGAGGAGGATTATGGGGGAACCGAACTCCTCGGCCTCGAGGTGGCGGACGCGCACCGGCGGGGGCCGGAGCCGGAGAAGGGGAGGGGATTCGGCGGCAAGGGGCGCCGGGGTTGGTGCGGCAGATCTGGGAATACAGTTTTTTCTTTTCTTTTACAGCGGCAGTAGGGAGCCAAAAGTACGGAGCACATGTAAAATTACACCCCTTTCCAAAAAAGATTCCCCACTTTATGTTATAAAATCAACTAGCAAAAATGCCCGTGCGTTGCAACGAAAGAAAAACTATCAGGTTATACAGGTATGATAGATATAAAGAACTATGAATTCAATGCAAATATGACATAAGGATTTTTAAAATGTTATTTCACAAAGTATATCTGAGTGATGGCATGATGAGATAAGGCACTTTTAAAATGTAATTTCAAAAACAAAAAACATAATGCTCATCGTGACTTGATTTGTTAAGGGGCCACAACAAAATATTTTGTGGCTGAGCAAATTGTAAATCACAGACACCTTTTTGTACCCAACGCGAGGGACTAAATAAAACCATAAAATGACCTCTAAAGATTTTCTAATAAAACCTTTATGTAAGTGACAGTTAGTTATGTTTATTATTTAGAGATGTGTTTTAATTTTTGGGAACATTTTCTAAAAGTTGATAGACATGTTTTTCAAATTCCTTAATATTTTTTGAATATCTGATCATTTTTAAAAATCATGAACATTTTTTATTTCATGACAATTTATTTGAAATCATGATTTGTTTTATAATATGTGAGCAATTTTTGAATTCATGAACATTTTATGACTTTCCGAATATTTTTTAAATACACAAACAGTTTATCATTTTCCTACTTTTTTTAGACTGGCAACTTTTAATTTTTTTTGTTCTTTTAAAATCTGGAATTAATTTAGAGAAGAAAACCAAAACATGAATAAGAAAGTAAAAAGAATACTAAACAGGGGTGCCGTTAAACAGGAATAGAAAGTAAAAAAAATACCTGCACATGGCCCGGCCCATGCATAAGGGAGGAAAAAAGAAGAGAAAAAGGGTGTGAGAACCAGGGATCGAACCCCTGGTCTCCGGTGTGGAGGGTTGAGGCTTTGGCCATCGGGCTAGCCCATGTTGGTTGTCTTTTAATATATCAGTCTATTAAGAACATACAACGGCGCGACGATTTTTGAAATCCGAAAACTGAATCGTTTTTTGACTTACGGGTGGCATTGGTGGGTAATTTTGACCAACTTTAGGGGCAACTTCGATGACGTACGGACAGAAGTTATCCGTGCTTTATTAGTAGGTAAAGACTAATACCGATCACATAGCAACTGTTGAGACGAACATTGTGTTAAAAAAACTGTTGAGACGAACATCACATCAAGCTAAAAAAATGTCAACAACGACAGCTTGACAAAACTCGGATGATCCGCCATCATTGTGCGATCCGGATTCGTCCCACCACACTCGAGGGCTCTACGGATGCTACTTTCGTGCCAAAAAATCTTCTTCTTCGGTAGCATCACCCTCTTCGTTGACTCGCCCGGCCACCTAGGCAAGGTTGAAACATTTGCTTATGGTTAGGTCGTCAGATTCGGCAGCATGGAGTACACCGTACATTAATGTGGGGAGTTGGTCTTCACGCGTTGGGAGCCAAACCATATCGAGGATTTGCACGACACTCGCCCTCACCCGAACATTAAATCTAGTCCAAGATGATTGTGAAAAATCCTCATCGAACCCAATCTCGAGTCATGACATGACGACGCCTCCCAAGACACATATGTCAGCTCATGCCAAGGGTGAAAACCCGAGATTCATGTCCGGTAGGATCTTAGAAAATCTTCATGTGTCTTGATGTCAGATCAGTTCCCAAGAAGAATGCAAGGAACTTTTACTGGATGAGATATTAGGTCATATTCACAAGCTGGAGATATTGGACGACCAGGTCTGGGCATATGATCGGATCCGGGAATCGTCAAGGATGGTCGGAGTCAGAAGCCGGCAATATTAGACGATGAGGTCTCAGCATATGATCGGATCCGGGAATTGTCGGGGAGGGACGGAATGAGAAGGTGGCGATATCGAACGATCAGCTCTCAGCATATGATCGGATCCAAGAATCGTCGGGGGGGGGGTCAGATTTTTTGACCTACTCACTGTCAGTGTCAAATACGGCAGACCTCACGTAGGGGGGCTGAGTTGTGAGGTCGGACATATGGTAACACGAGACGAAGAACACAAGGCTTTGACCAAGGTTCAGGACCTCTTGATGGATTTAAAACCCTACGCCGTGCTCTTGTTGTATTGATATTGTAAAGATTCCAGAGTTGATATACCTCGAGATCATGAATTTGTGGGCTAAACCATAAGCGTTATGAAGTTGTGTATGGATATCCTCTACGAACTAAACCCCACGATTTATATAGGCACCTGGGGTATCTAGGGTTACATCAATTCGGTTATCACATATGCATTATACGCCAAACATAATCCTTCTCCCTTAAAGCACACACCAAGTCTTCGGCAGAATGCTGGATGCTCACGCCTCGTTGCAAAGCCTCCGAAGTCCTTCCTCCTGGGTGAGCCCCCAACCTGGACCACGGACTAACTCACCTCAGGAGGGCCCCCCTAGTCCAGGACTCCCTTAGTAGCCCCCGAATAAGTCTTCGATGCCGAACATAAAAAACTTCATTTGGACAGTCTTCGCACGTGTGACTTCGGATACTGGAGTCTTCGGCTCGATAGACAAGTTCAAAAACTTCTGAACACTCTATATATAGCCCTTTAATTTTTTTCCGAGGTGTTTATTGGAGCTCCAAAGGACCGAATGCAAACCAATCCCACGGGGAGTTTCTTTTGACATGGGTATTTGAGAGAAGCCACAATATCCATCAAGAAAAGAGAAGTGTGTATGTTTAGATAGTCTTTCTAACATTTGATGAATAAAAGGCAAGGGGTAATGATCTTTTCTTGTAGTTTTTTTAATTTTCTAAAATCAATTACCATCCTATAACCAGTTACATTTCTCTATGGGATAAGTTCATTTTTGTCATTCGAAACAACGATTATACCTCCTTTCTTAGGAACACAATGAACATGACTTACCCATCTACTATCACCAATATGGTAAATTATACCTTCCTCTAGAAGCTTTAGTATTTCTGTTCGTACCACTTCTTTCATTTTAGGATTCAAGCGGCGTTGATGATCAACAACACGTTTAACATACAGTTCCATATTAATCTTGTGTCGACATAGAGTGGGACTAATGCCCTTACGATCATCAAGAGTATATCCAATAGAACCTTGGTGCTTCTTCGAAGTTTTAAGTAATCTGCTTTCTTCATGTTGTGAAAGGTTAGCACTAATAATTGTTGGAAATATACCCTAGAGGCAATAATAAAATGGTTATTATCATATTTCCTTGTTCATGATAATCGTCTATTGTTCATGCTATAATTGTATTAACAGGAAACAATGATACATGTGTGAATAAATAGATCACAATGTGTCCCTAGCAAGCCTCTAGTTGGCTAGCTCGTTAGTCAATAGATGATCATGGTTTCCTGGTCATGGGCATTGGATGTCATTGATAACGGGATCACATCATTGGAAGAATGATGTGATGGACAAGACCCAATCCTAAGCGTAGCACTAGATCGTATTGTTCGTATGCTAAAGCTTTTCTAATGTCAAGTGTCTTTTCCTTCGACCGTGAGATTGTGCAACTCCCGGATACCGTAGGAGTGCTTTGGGTGTATCAAACGTCACAACATAACTGGGTGACTATGAAGGTGCACTACGGGTACCTCTAAAAGTGTCTGTTGGGTTGGTACGAATCGAGATCGGGATTTGTCACTCCGTGTGACGGAGAGGTATCTCTGGGCCCACTCGGTAGAACATCATCATGAGCTCAATGTAACTAAGGAGTTAGTCACACGATGACGTTCTACGCAACGAGTAAAGAGACTTACCGGTAACGAGATTGAACAAGGTATAGGTATACCGACGATCGAATCTCGGGCAAGTTCTACACCGACAGACAAAGGGAATTGTATACGGAATTGATTGAATCCTTGACATCGTGGTTCATCCGATGAGATCATCGTGGAGCAAGTGGGAGCCACCATGGGGTATCCAGACCCCGCTGATGGTTATTGGCCGGAGAGGTGTCTCGGTCATGTCTGCCTGTCTCCTGAACCCGTAGGGTCTACACACTTAAGGTTCGATGACGCTAGGGTTATAGGGAATTGTTATACGAGGTTATTGAAAGTTGTTCGGAGTCCCGGATGAGATCCCGGATGTCACGAGGAGCTCCGGAATGGTCCGGAGGTAAAGATTGATATATAGGACGGATGGTTTCGGACACCGGAAGTGTTTCGGGCGTCACTGGTAACGTACCGGGACCACCGGAAAGGGTTCCGGAGGTCCACCGGGAGGGGACACCAGCCCCAAAAGGTGACATGGGCCAAAAGGTGGAAGGGAACCAGCCCAGAGTGGGCTGGTGCGCCTCCCACTAGGCGCCCAAGGCGCAGGGGAGAGGGAAAGGGGGCAAACCCTAAGCCAGGTGGGCCTAAGGCCCACCAGGGGTGCGCCACACCCCTCCTGGCCGCCACCTCCTGGCGCAGATGGGATCTGCCACACCCCTTGGGGTGGGAACCTTAAGGGCTGCGCCCCTCCCTCTCCCCCTATATATAGTTGAGGTTTGGGGCTGTTTTGAGACACAATTTTATCTCTCCCTCGGCGCAGCCCTGCTCTTCTTTCTCCTCCTCTCTGCCGGTGCTTGGCGAAGCCCTGCCGGGAGACCTCGTCTCTCCATCGACACCATGGCCTCGTGCTGCCGGAGATCTTCCCCAACCTCTCCCTCCTCCTTGCTGGATCAAGGTGCGGGAGACGTCACCGGGCTGCACGTGTGTTGAACGCGGAGGTGCCGTGGTTCGGCACTAGATCGGAATCACACCGCGATCTGAATCGCCGCGAGTACGACTCCATCAACCGCGTTCTAGCAACACTTCCGCTTAGTGATCTTCAAAGGTATGAAGATGCTCTCACCCCTCTCTCGTTGCTGGTCTCTCCATAGGAAGATCTAAATATGCGTAGGAATTTTTTTGAATTTATGCTACGTTACCCAACAGTGGCATCCAAGCCAGGTTTTCTATGCGTAGATTCTATGCACGAGTAGAACACAAAAGCTTGTGGGCGATGATTTGTCAATTGCTTGCTGCTACTAGTCTTATTCTTTTCCGGCGGTATTGTGGGATGAAGTGACCCGGACCGACCTTACACGTACGCTTACGTGAGACTGGTTCCACCGACAGACATGCACACCGTGCATAAAGGTGGCTAGCGGGTGTCTGTCTCTCCTACTCTAGTCGGATTGGATTTAATGAAAATGGTCCTTATGAAGGGTAAATAGCTTTGGCATATCATCGTTGTGGCTGTCACGTAGGTAAGAAAGCGTTCTTGCTAGAAACCCAAATGAGCCACGTAAAACTTGCAACAACAATTAGAGGACGTCTAACTTGTTTTTGCAGGGTTTGACATGTGATGTGATATGGCCAAAGTTGTGATGTTGCATGTATGATGTATGAGATGATCATGTTATTGTAATAGGTTTCACGACTTGCATGTCGATGAGTATGACAACCGGCAGGATCCATAGCAGTTGTCTTAATTTATTGTATGAGATGCAACGCCATGTGCTTACTACTTTTACTTCATTGCTAACGGTTAGCTATAGTAGTAGTTGGCGTGACGACTTCACGGAGACACGTTGATGGAGATCATGGTGTCACGCCGGTGACGATGATGATCATGCGATGCCCGAAGATGGAGATCAAAAGAGCAAATATGATAATGGCCATATCATGTCACTATATGATTGCATTGTGATGTTTATCATGTTTTTCATCTTATTGCTTAGAACGACGGTAGCATAATAAGATGATCCCTCTTAAAATTTCGAGAATGTATTCCCCTAAGTGTGCACCATTGCGAAGGATCGTTGTCTCGAAGCACCACGTGATGATCGGGTGTGATAGATTCTAACGTTCGCATACAACGGGTGTAAGCCAGATTTACACACGCGAAACACCTAGGTTGACTCGACGAGCTTAGCATGTACAGACATGACCTCGAATACAAGAGACTGAAAGGTCGGACATGAGTCGTATGGTTGAATACGATCAGCATGAAGTTGCTCACCATGGTGACTAGTCCGTCTCACGTGATGATCGGACACGGGTTATTCAACATGGATCATGTATCACTTAGATGACTAGAGGGATGTCGATTTAAGTGGGAGTTCATACTTAATTTGATTAAATGAACTTAATTGTCATGAACTTAGTCTAAAAGTTGTCTTTATAAATATTGTAGATGGCCAACGTCAACCTCAATTTCAACGCATTCCTAGAGAAAAACAAGCTGAAAGATGATGGTAGCAACTATGCGGAATGGGTTCGCAACTTGAAGCTCATCCTTGAAGCAGCTAAAAAGTCTTATGTCCTTGATGCGCCGCTAGGTGACCCTCCCGCTCCCGCAGCAGCCCAGGACATTCTGAACGTCTGGCAAACGCGTAGTGATGACTACTCTCTGGTTAGGTGTGGCATGTTATACAGTTTACAAACGGGGCCCCAAAGGCGTTTTGAGCAACACGGTGCATATGAGATGTTCTAAGAGCTGAAGCTAGTTTTTCAAGCTCATGCCCGTGTCGAGAGATATGAAGTCTCCGACAAGTTATTTAGCTGTAAGATGGAGGAGAACAGTTCTGTCAGTGAGCACATACTCAAAATGCATGGGTTACACGGTCGTGTGACTTCACTTGGAGTCGAACTTCCGGATGATGCTATAATTGACAGAATCCTCCAGTCTCTCCCACCAAGCTACAAAGGTTTTGTGATGAACTACAACATGTAAGGGATGGAGAAGACCATTCCCAAGTTGTACTTGATGCTCAAGTCTGCAGAAGTAGAAATCAAGAAAGAGCATCAAGTGTTGATGGTCAACAAGACCCACTAGTTTCAAGAAGGGAAAGGGTAAGAAGAACTTCAAGAAAGATGGCAGAGCCGTTTCCGCGCCCGGTAAGCCAGATGCCGGGAAGAAGAAAAAGAATGGACCCAAGCCTAAGACTGAGTGCTTCTATTGCAAGGGAAAGGGTCACTGGAAGCGGAACTGCCCCAAATACTTAGCAGACAAGAAGGCCGGCAATGTTAAAGGTATATGTGATATACGTGTTCCGGCTCTGCTGGTTCCAGCTCAGGGGTGAAGTCGGATTCATCGTCGCTGTCTACTTCCATGTTTTGGGGTGAAGTAGATCGGTTCTTGAAACGTTTCTTGGAAAGACGTGTTTCTTGGAGAAAAAAAATCTCCGTCATATGTTTTGGGTTAATGTGAGGTTCATAATCCTCTTCATTGGGGAAGGTGGTCTAGCATGTAGCGGCACTTCATAAACAACATCCCAACCATTTAGATTCTCATTGGTTTGGTAGGCCCACGGTAGATAGAAAACTTGGGTCGCCTGTTGAGCCGTAATATAGACATCGGGAACATCTAAATGGGTGCTTTGTTTATTTCGACTAGCCCTCTATGTTCATGAGTCCTTCTAGTCTCCTTCGGCTGGAACCAATAACATTTGAAGACTACGACGTTCGGTGGGTTTTCACCATAGAATTGAAGTTCGTAAATTGCTTCAACTCTTCCATAATACTCGGTACCTCCTTCGCTGATAGCAGAGACACCACAATTTGTAGATTTCCGGTCGGGCATTTGACAAAGTTACGAAAGCGATACCCGTTGATGTTGTATTTCTCAAATAAACATACCTTACAGTCAAAACCATTAGCGGCTTGTCTCAATTTGGCGTCCATAGACTCTGAATTAGCCTACAAGTTTAATACAAAATGATTGTTGCATTGGACGCAAATTAGATCAAGACATGAAATTGTCAATTATTGATAATTATCGTTTGTTTGAACCAAGAGATGAAACTGGGGTAGCCGCATCCATGCTTTGGTAGAAGCTCATACTCTTCGACGGTATCATTTCGGATCACAACTCCATCCGAGAATTTGGCGATGTATCGACTATATCAAATATCCGGGAATAAGAGCAGTTCAAAGGAATTAGAAGTTGCAGAAAAATGTACCGAGAACTTACTCGATGGACGGTCGCACTTCTGTTAGGTTGTTGAAGATATACAACGAAATGGTCCACCATTCTTCGACATCCAACGTTATTGGTTTCGAAGCACCGACTGGTGTGAGCTTCCCTTTGAATAGGCTGAGGTTGGATCCACCTTTTTTAGGGTCGCCATCATTGTACCGAGGCTTCGGATTATGCAAATGACGATTTGTGGCTTCGTACTGTGCTGTCACGAAGTTTTCCACCTCCTCAGTAGTGAATGCCTCGGCCATCGATGCTTCAATTCTACGTTTATTTTTACATTTTCCCCGAAGCGCCTTCTGCATCCTCTCAGTTGCAAAGCACAAACGATTTTGCACGGGCCCACCCAATATTGCCTCGGTCGAGAGATGTAAAATCAAATGTTGCATTGGATTAAAGAAGCCCGGTGGAAAGATCTTCTCTAACTTGTAGAGAAACTCCGGCGCCAACTCCTCCATGTCATCTACCACGCCAGACGATAGTTCTTTCACACAAAGAACACAAAAGAAATAGGTCAACTCTGCTAGTACTAGCCATTTATCCTCAGGAATAAAGCCACGTAACATCACCAACATTACCCGCTCAAGCCATATGTGCCAATCATGACTCTTGAGACCACATATTTTCAATGTTTCAAGACACGCTCCCCTCTTTAGATTTGCTGCATACCCATCGAGGAACAACAAGTGCATTTTGACCAACAAGATAATTTCCCTCATAGTTGGCCTTACAAGATTGAACCAGGCCTTTGGCTTCGACCGGTTCTGCTTTCCTTTCGATTGTCACAAGTTTTGTAATGATCTATGACATAGAGTCTCTTAATCGACTCTAGCCTTAGGATTATCCTTTGACTTCCCCCTATGCTGAACAATGTACCAAAAATGTCCTCTCTGATATTCTTTTCAGTGTGCATCATGTCGACGTTGTCTCGAAAAAGGAGGTCTTTGAAGCAAGACCCCTTGAAATACCCTGGATGCTCTGGATCAGGCTCGAGAGTGTTTAACTGATCCAGAATTTGTTGGCTTGTCAATACAGGTGGTGCCGAGTTTTTGGCAACTTTACCATTGATAAATTTCTTCTTGTCTTTTCTGAACTGATGACGAGGATGCAGGAACTGTCTATGCAAGTCAAAGCAAGAATAGTTCTGACCCACGTGCAGCCAATGAAACTGAAGAGCTAAATTGCATATGGGGCACGGGAACCTTCCATGCACACACCAGCAAGCGAATAGTGCACACGCCGGCAAGTTATGCATCGAGTACATGTACCAAAAATGCATTTTGAAGTTTTCTTTTCTAGTGGCTTCCTATGTCTTGAACACATTATCCCAAGCTTCTTGCAATTCATCCTTAAGCGGCTGCATGTACACATTCATATTCTTTCCCGGATAGTTGGGCCCTGGAATTATCAATGCCCGGAATATGTTTTTTCTTTGCATAATCTGTCCGGGGGGAGATTGAGTGGAATGACAAATACATGCCAACTATTGTATTAGGTTGCCGTCATACCAAAGGGATTGAACCATCCGTGGCGGCGCAGACTCGAGGATGCCTTGAATCTACTGCTTTATCCGGATGTAATGCATCGAAGTGCTTCCACGCTTCCGCATCCGATGTGTGTACCGACATCTTATTCCCATCTGCATCTAGCTTGGTTCTTTTGCCCAATTTGTGCCATGTCATCTATCTGGCCGTCTCTTTGACCATGAAAAGACATTGAAGCCTTGGTATGATTGGCATATATTGAAGAACATTAACTCGGATTTGGGTTTGGCTCTTTTCATCCATACCATTGTCTACCACAACATACCCTGAAGGCTTGCAAATGGGACAATAGTTCAAGTCCGCATACTGAAGCCTAAATAAGGCACATCCTTCCTCACATGCATGTATCTTCTCATAGGGCATCTTAAGTACATGAAGTATTTTGTCCGGCTCGTACAGGTTTGCACGCATGACATGGCCTTTTGGTAGAAAGCGTCCAAATAGTGTCATCATCGCGTTGTAGCATTCTCTTCCCAAGTTGAATTGAGCCTTCAGAGCCATTACTTGTGCGATGGCATCCAGCTAACAAAGCTCAATGTGCTCGTGGAGAGGGCGTTTTGAAAACTCCAACATTTCATATAAGGCCTTTGTAGATTCCTCCATCTCATCATCCGAATCTCAAGCATCACCAAAGTCTTGCACGATGTCTTCGATCCTGGTACCATGCTTGTCGGTGCAACGACGAATCACCTCAGCTCTCTTGTGTTTGGCAGACTCACCATGAAATGCCCACACCGTATAATCAGATGTAAAACCCCACTTGTGCAGGTGTTTACCCATCTCAACCTCTTACCTCTTTCTAAAGTTGTCGCACCCAAGACAGAGGCACTAGTTTTTTGTCTAGCCATTTGCAAATGCAGCTTTCACAAACTCCTTGGTTTTTGTAAACCATTCTTTGGTCATCTCTTTCTGACTAGTGTGACCGGCGTACATCCACGCACGATCACTCATCTTTCCTAGCTACTAAACACACAAGAAATATTTATATAATTCATCATATATATTTTGGGGAACGTCGCATGGGAAACAAAAAATTTCCTACGCGCACGAAAATCTATCATGGTGATGTCCATCTACGAGAGGGGATGTTCGATCTACGTACCCTTGTAGACCGCACAGCAGAAGCGTTAGTGAACGCGGTTGATGTAGTGGAACGTCCTCACGTTCCTCGATCCGCCCCGCGAACCGTCCCGCGATCAGTCCCACGATCTAGTGCCGAACGGACGGCACCTCCGCGTTCAGCACACGTACAGCTCGACGATGATCTCGGCCTTCTTGATCCAGCAAGAGAGACGGAGAGGTAGATGAGTTCTCCGGCAGAGTGACGGCGCTCCGGAGGTTGGTGGTGATCTAATCCCAGCAGGGCTCCGCCCGAGCTCCGCAGAAACGCGATCTAGAGGTAAAACCGTGGAGATATGTGGTCGGGCTGCCGTGGCAAAGTTGTGTCAAATCAGCCCTAAAACCTCCGTATATATAAGGGGAAGAGGGGGAGCCTTGCCTTGGGGTCCAAGGACCCCCAAGGACTTCGGCCGAGCCAAGGGGGGCAACCCTCCCCTTCCAAACCGAGTCCAACTAGGTTTGGAAGGAGGAGTCCTTCCCCCTTTTCCCACCTCCTCTTTTTTTTCTTTTTCTCTTTGATTTTCTTCCTATGGCGCATAGGGCCTTCTTGGGCTGTCCCACCAGCCCACTAAGGGCTGGTGCGCCACCCCCAAGGCCTATGGGCTTCCCCGGGGTGGGTTGCCCCCCCCCCCGGTGAACACCCGGAACCCATTCGTCATTCCCGGTACATTCCCGGTAACTCCAAAAACCTTCCGGTAATCAAATAAGGTCATCCTATATATCAATCTTCATTTCCGGACCATTCCGGAAACCCTCGTGACGTCCGTGATCTCATCCGGGACTCCGAACAACATTCGGTAACCAACCATATAACTCAAATACGCATAAAACAACGTCGAACCTTAAGTGTGCAGACCCTGCGGGTTCGAGAACTATGTAGACATGACCCGAGAGACTCCTCGGTCAATATCCAACAGCGGGACCTGGATGCCCATATTGGATCCTACATATTCTACGAAGATCTTATCGTTTGAACCTCAGTGCCAAGGATTCGTATAATCCCGTATGTCATTCCCTTTGTCTTTCGGTATGTTACTTGCCCGAGATTCGATCGTCAGTATCCGTATACCTATTTCAATCTCGTTTATCAGCAAGTCTCTTTACTCGTTCCGTAATACAAGATCCCGCAACTTACACTAAGTCACATTGCTTGCAAGGCTTGTGTGTGATGTTGTATTACCGAGTGGGCCCTGAGATACCTCTCCGTCACACGGAGTGACAAATCCCAGTCTTGATCCATACTAACTCAACGAACACCTTCGGAGATACCTGTAGAGCATCTTTATAGTCACCCAGTTACGTTGCGACGTTTGATACACACAAAGTATTCCTCCGGTGTTAGTGAGTTATATGATCTCATGGTCATAGGAACAAATACTTGACACGCAGAAAACAGTAGCGACAAAATGACACGATCAACATGCTACGTCTATTAGTTTGGGTCTAGTCCATCACGTGATTCTCCTAATGACGTGATCCAGTTATCAAGCAACAACACCTTGTTGATAATCAGAAGACACTGACTATCTTTGATCAACTGGCTAGCCAACTAGAGGCTTGCTAGGGACAGTGTTTTGTCTATGTATCCACAGATGTATATAAGTCTTCATTCAATACAATTATAGCATGGATAATAAACTATTATATTGATACAAGAATTATAATAATAACTATATTTATTATTGCCTCTAGGGCATAATTCCAACAGTCTCCCACTTGCACTAGAGTCAATAATCTAGCCGTCACATCATCATGTGAATTACATTGTAATAAATCGAACACCCATACAGTTCTGGTGTTGATCATGCTTTGCCCGTGGAAGAGGTTTAGTCAGCGGGTCTGCTACATTCAGATCCGTGTGCACTTTGCATATATTTACGTCCTCCCCTTCGACGTACGCGCGGATGAGGTTGAAGCGTCGTTTGATGTGTCTGGACTTTTTGTAAAACCGCGGTTCCTTTGCTAGGGCAATGGCACCTGTGTTGTCATAGAATAAGGTTATTGGATTCAGTGCGCTTGGCACCACTCCAAGATCCGTCATGAACTGCTTCATCCAGACACCCTCCTTAGCCGCCTCCGAGGCAGCCATGTACTCCGCTTCACATGTAGAATCTGCTACGACGCTCTGCTTGGAACTGCACCAGCTTACCGCACCCCCATTAAGAATAAATACGTATCCGGTCTGCGACTTAGAGTCATCCGAATCTGTGTCAAAGCTTGCATCGACGTAACCATTTACGGCGAGCTCTTCGTCACCTCCATACACGAGAAACATCTCCTTAATCCTTTTCAGGTACTTCAGGATATTCTTGACCGCCGTCCAGTGATCCACTCCTCGATTACTCTGGAACCTACCTGCCATACTTATGGCCAGGCTAACGTCCGGTCTAGTGCACAACATTGCATACATGATAGAACCTATGGCTGAAGCATAGGGGACGGTGCTCATATGCTCTCTATCCTCATCAGTTGCTGGGCACTGAGTCTTACTCAATCTCGTACCTTGTGAAACTGGCAAGAACCCTTTCTTGGACTGTTCCATTTGGAACCTCTTCAAAACTTTATCAAGGTATGTGCTTTGTGAAAGTCCTATCAGGCGTTTCGATCTATCCCTATAGATCTTAATGCCTAGAATGTAAGCAGCTTCTCCTAGGTCCTTCATAGAGAAACTTTTATTCAAGTAATCCTTTATGCTCTCCAAAAACTCTACGTTGTTTCCAATCAGCAATATGTCATCCACATATAATATTAGAAACGCCACAGAGCTCCCACTCACTTTCTTGTAAATACAAGATTCTCCAACCACTTGTATAAACCCAAATGCTTTGATCACCTCATCAAAGCGTTTGTTCCAACTCCGAGATGCTTGCACCAGTCCATAAATGGATCGCTGGAGCTTGCACACCTTGTTAGCATTCTTAGGGTCGACAAAACCTTCGGGTTGCATCATATACAACTCTTCCTTAAGTAAACCGTTAAGGAACGCCGTTTTGACATCCATCTGCCAGATTTCATAATCGAAAAATGCAGCTATTGCTAACATGATTCTGACGGACTTAAGCATCGCTACGAGTGAGAATGTCTCATCGTAGTCAACTCCTTGAACTTGTGAAAAACCCTTTGCCACAAGTCGAGCTTTATAAACGGTCACATTGCCGTCAGCGTCCGTCTTCCTCTTACAGATCCATTTGTTCTGAATAGCCTTGCGGCCCTCAGGTAGTACTTCCAAAGTCCACACTTTGTTCTCATACATGGATCCTATCTCGGACTTCATGGCTTCTAGCCATTTGTTGGAATCTGGGCCCACCATTGCTTCTTCATAATTTGCAGGTTCATTGTTGTCTAACAACATGATTGACATGACGGGATTACCGTACCACTCTGGAGCAGCACGTGGTCTCGTCGACCTGCGTGGTTTGACAGAAACTTGAACCGGAGTTTCATGATCATCATCATTAACTTCCTCCTCAACCGGCGTTGCAACGACATAGGTTTCCCCTTGCCCTGTGCCACCATCCAGAGGGAAGAGAGGTTCGACAACCTCATCAAGTTCTATATTCCTCCCACTCAATTCTCTCGAGAGAAACTCCTTCTCGAGAAAAGCTCCATTTTTAGCAACAAACACTTTGCCCTCGTATTTGAGATAGAAGGTGTATCCAACTGTCTCTTTTGGGTAACCTATGAAGATGCACTTTTCCGCTTTGGGTTCCAGCTTTTCAGGCTGAAGCTTTTTGACATAAGCATCACATCCCCAAACTTTAAGAAACGATAACTTTGGCCTTTTGCCATACCACAGTTCGTATGGTGTCGTCTCAACGGATTTTGATGGCGCCCTATTTAAAGTGAATGCAGCTGTTTCTAATGCATAACCCCAAAATGATAACGGCAAATCGGTAAGAGGCATCATAGATCGCACCATCTCTAATAAAGTACGATTACGACGTTTGGACACACCATTACGCTGTGGTGTTCCAGGCGGTGTTAACTGTGAAACAATTCCACATTGTCTTAAGTGAGTACCAAACTCGAAACTCAGATATTCACCCCCACGATCAAACCGTAGGAACTTGATCTTCTTGTTACGATGATTTTCCACTTCACTCTGAAATTGCTTGAACTTTTCAAATGTTTCAGACTTGTGCTTCATCAAATAGACATAACCATATCTACTCAAATCGTCAGTGAAGGTGAGAAAATAACGATATCCGCCGCGTGCCTCCACGCTCATCGGACCACACACATCGGTATGTATGACTTCCAACAAGTCACTTGCACGCTCCATTGTTCCGGAGAACGGAGTTTTAGTCATCTTGCCCATGAGGCATGGTTCGCACGTGTCAAGTGAATCAAAGTCAAGTGACTCCAAAAGTCCATCGGCATGGAGTTTCTTCATGCGCTTTACACCAATAGGACCTAAGCGGCAGTGCCACAAAAATATGGCGCTATCATTGTTAATTCTAACTCTTTTGGTCTCAATGTTATGTATGTGTGTATCGCTATCAAGATTCAATATGAACCATCCTCTCACATTGGGTGCATGACCATAAAAGATGTTACTCATAGAAATAGAACAACCATTATTCTGTGACTTAAAAGAGTAACCGTCTCGCAATAAACAAGATCCAGATATAATGTTCATGCTCAACGCAGGCACTAAATAACAATGATTTAAGTTCATCACTAATCCTGATGGTAACCGAAGTGAAACTGTGTCGACGGCGATTGCATCAACCTTGGAACCATTTCCTACGCGCATCGTCACTTCATCTTTCGCCAGCCTTCGTCTATTCCGCAGTTCCTGTTTTGAGTTGCACATATGAGCAACAGAACCGGTATCGAATACCCAGGCACTACTATGAGAGCCGGTTAAGTACACATCAATAACATGTATATCAAATATACTTGATTTTTCTTTGGCCGCCTTCTTATCAGCCAGATACTTGGGGCAATTGCGCTTCCAGTGACCCATACCCTTGCAATAGTAACACTCTATTTCAGGCTTAGGTCCAGCTTTGGGTTTCTTCGTCGGATTGGCAACAGGCTTGCCGCTCTTCTTTGATTTACCCTTCTTGCCTTTGCCGTTTCTCTTGAAACTAGTGGTCTTATTCACCATCAACACTTGATGTTCTTTACGGAGTTCAGACTCTGCGACTTTCAGCATCGCAAACAACTCGCCGGGTGACTTGTTCATCCCTTGCATGTTGTAGTTCAACACAAAGCCTTTATAGCTTGGCGGCAGTGATTGAAGGATTCTGTCAGTGATAGCCTCTTGCGGGAGTTCAATCCCCAGCTCAGCTAGACGGTTTGAGTACCCAGACATTTTGAGGACATGTTCACTGACAGACGAGTTCTCCTCCATCTTGCAAGCATAGAATTTATCGGAGGTCTCATACCTCTCGATCCGGGCGTTCTTCTGAAAGATAAACTTCAACTCCTGGAACATCTCAAATGCTCCATGATGCTCAAAGCGATGTTGAAGTCCCGCTTCTAAGCCATACAAGACTGCACATTGAACTACTGAGTAGTCCTCCTTACGTGCTAACCAAGCGTTCTTAACATCCTGATCAGCCGTAGCGGGTGGTTCATCTCCTAGCGCAGCATTAAGGACATAATCCTTCTTCCCAGCTTGTAAGATTAGCTTAAGATTACGAGCCCAGTCTACAAAGTTTCTTCCATCATCTTTCAACTTAGCTTTCTCTAGGAACGTATTAAAATTCAGGGTGACTATTGCGTGAGCCATGATCTACAACACAAATATATTCAAAGTGGACTGAGACTATTTTCAAGATAATTAGAGTTTAACTTAATCAAATTACTCGCTAAACTCCCACTCAAAAAGTACATCTCTCTAGTCAATTGAGTGGTTCATGATCCACTTACACTAGCTCAAGTCCGATCATCACGTGAGTTGAGCATAGTTTCAGTGGCAAGCATCCCCATGCTAATCATATCATCTATATGATTCATGATCGACCTTTCGGTCTCATGTGTTCCGAGGCCATGTCTGCACATGCTAGGCTCGTCAAGCTTAACCCGAGTGTTCCGCGTGCGCAACTGTTTTGCACCCGTTATATGTGAACGTTGAGTCTATCACACCCGATCATCACGTGGTGTCTCGAAACGACGAACTGTAGCAACGGTGCACAGTCGGGGAGAACACAATTTCGTCTTGAAATTTTAGTGAGAGATCACCTCATAATGCTACCGTCGTTCTAAGCAAAATAAGGTGCATAAAAGGATTAACATCACATGCAATTCATAAGTGACATGATATGGCCATCATCACGTGCTCCTTGATCTCCATCACCAAAGCACCGGCACGATCTTCTTGTCACCGGCGCCACACCATGATCTCCATCAACGTGTCGCCATCGGGGTTGTCGTGCTACTCATGCTATTACTACTAAAGCTACATCCTAGCAAAATAGTAAACGCATCTGCAAGCACAAACGTTAGTATAAAGGCAACCCTATGGCTCCTGCGGGTTGTCGTACCATCGACGTGCAAGTCGATATTATCTATTACAACATGATCATCTCATACATCCAATATATCACATCACATCGTTGGCCATATCACATCACAAGCATACCCTGCAAAAACAAGTTAGACATTCTCTAATTTTGTTGTTGCATGTTTTATGTGGTGACCATGGGTATCTAGTAGGATCGCATCTTACTTACGCAAACACCACAACGGAGATATATGAGTTGCTATTTAACCTCATCCAAGGACCTCCTCGGTCAAATCCGATTCAACTAAAGTTGGAGAAACTGACACCCGCCAGTCATCTTTCAGCAATGGAGTTACTCGTAGCGATGAAACCAGTCTCTCGTAAGCGTACGAGTAATGTCGGTCCGAGCCGCTTCGATCCAACAATACCGCGGAACCTAGAAAAGACTAAGGAGGGCAGCAAAACGCACATCACCGCCCACAAAAACTTTTGTGTTCTACTCGAGAAGACATCTATGCATGAACCTAGCTCATGATGCCACTTTTGGGGAACGTCGCATGGGAAACAAAAAATTTCCTACGCGCACGAAAACCTATCATGGTGATGTCCATCCACGAGAGGGGATGTTCGATCTACGTACCCTTGTAGACCGCACATCAGAAGCATTAGTGAACACGGTTGATGTAGTGGAACGTCCTCACGTCCCTCGATCCGCCCCACGAACCGTTCCACGATCAGTCCCACGATCTAGTGCCGAACGGACGGCACCTCCGCGTTCAGCACACGTACAGCTCGACGATGATCTCGGCCTTCTTGATCCAACAAGAGAGACGGAGAGTTAGATGAGTTCTCCGACAGCGTGACGGCGCTCCGGAGGTTGGTGGTGATCTAATCCCAGCAGGGCTCCACCCGAGCTCCGCAGAAACGCGATCTGGAGGTAAAACCGTGGAGATATGTCGTCGGGCTGCCGTGGCAAAGTTGTGTCAAATCAGCCCTAAAACCTCCGTATATATAGAGGGAAGAGGGGTAGCCTTGCCTTGGGGTCCAAGGACCCCCAAGGACTTCGGCCGAGCCAAGGGGGGCAACCCTCCCCTTCCAAACCGAGTCCAACTAGGTTTGGAAGGTGGAGTCCTTCCCCCTTTTCCCACCTCCTCTTTTTTTTCTCTTTGATTTTCTTCCTATGGCGCATAGGGCCTTCTTGGGCTGTCCCACCAGCCCACTAAGGGCTGGTGCGCCACCCCCAAGGCCTATGGGCTTTCCCGGGGTGGGTTGCCCCCCCCCCCGGTGAACACCCGGAACCCATTCGTCATTCCCGGTAACTCCGAAAACCTTCCGGTAATCAAATGAGGTCATACTATATATTAATCTTCGTTTCCGGACCATTCCGGAAACCCTCGTGACGTCTATGATCTCATCCGGGACTCCGAACAACATTCGGTAACCAACCATATAACTCAAATATGCATAAAACAACGTCTAACCTTAAGTGTGCAGACCCTGCGGGTTCGAGAACTATGTAGACATGACCCGAGAGACTCCTCGGTCAATATCCAATAGCAGGACCTGGATGCCCATATTGGATCCTACATATTCTACGAAGATCTTATCGTTTGAACCTCAGTGCCAAGGATTCATATAATCCCGTATGTCATTCCCTTTGTCCTTCGGTATGTTACTTGCCCGAGATTCGATCGTCAGTATCCGCATACCTATTTCAATCTCGTTTACCGGCAAGTCTCTTTACTCGTTCCGTAATACAAGATCCCGCAACTTACACTAAGTCACATTTCTTGCAAGGCTTGTGTGTGATGTTGTATTACCGAGTGGGCCCCGAGATACCTCTCCGTCACACGGAGTGACAAATCCCAGTCTCGATTCATACTAACTCAACAAACACCTTCGGAGATACCTGTAGAGCATCTTTATAGTCACCCAGTTACGTTGCGACGTTTGATACACACAAAGTATTCCTCCGGTGTCAGTGAGTTATATGATCTCATGGTCATAGGAACAAATACTTGACACGCAGAAAACAGTAGCCACAAAATGACACGATCAACATGCTACGACTATTAGTTTGGGTCTAGTCCATCACGTGATTCTCCTAATGATGTGATCCAGTTATCAAGCAACAACACCTTGTTCATAATCAGAAGACACTGACTATCTTTGATCAACTGGCTAGCCAACTAGAGGCTTGCTAGGGACAGTGTTTTGTCTATGTATCCACAGATGTATATAAGTCTTCATTCAATACAATTATAGCATGGATAATAAACGATTTTGTTGATACAGGAATTATAATAATAACTATATTTATTATTGCCTCTAGGGCATAATTCCAACAATATATTCATTAGTTAATCAAGTTTGTCAGTTTTATTACGTCCATGCAACTAACACGCTAATAGGTAAAGATAGGTCCTAATTCCACCCAAATATATGTAGCTTGGGTTCATTTTCCCCTGCCTTGCTTCGAATCCGATGCAAAATTTCGGCAGCACCTCCCTGTTGTTCTCCTGATACACGTCTTGGCAATAAATAGAGAGGATCTGACCCCGGAGAACGACAAGGAGGCACTGACAAAATTATGCATCAGATCCGGAGTAGAGCATATGGGAAAGCGAATCCAATATACACATACTCGGGCTGTCCATGGATAACAATGGACAATTCAGAAGAACCATGGTTATAAATATATGCAGATGCATGCATATTTATAACAATGACCTTTTGAATGGGAGACACATACTGGTCACGCATACTGATGATTTAATGTACCTATATCTAGCAAGTTTCATCGGCACGAAGACCGGCACAGAGCAAATGGAGGGGGGAGGAGGAGATGTCATTTGAGCTCACCCACGAACGCAGGGGCGAAGCTCATCGAAAGCACGGGGAGGTCGTCGAACACCAGACCCTCGCAGCGATAAAACAACTGCATATGTATATCCACCCGATCAACACAAATATTTTGTTTTTTATAAAAAAATCGAAAAATATATGACCTAACTCGTAATTTACAAAACAATGACCCAGTCGGCCTCTGGAAGGCCGAAGAGGACCTTTTTAGTCAACAGGAGGCCGAAGCGGTGTCGGAGGTGGGGGTGACTGGCGTCGGGGGCGACGTATTAACAGTTGTGTGGGGGATTGTAATGGCGATCTATCAGTGGCATCTTCCCGTCGCCACACGCGGGTGCAGGTGCCTGGTGTTGTGTCGTGGTGTCGGGGTATCATGTAAGGGTGTCGGGGCGTCGTGTCGGGGTGTCGGGGTGTCGTGTAAGGGTGTCGGGGTGTCATGTCAGGGTGTCGTGGTGTCGTTTTCTACTTCTTCCTATTCTTTTTTTTTCTCTTCTTCCTTTTCCTCTTCTTCCTTTTCTTCTTCTTCTTCTTCTTCTTCTTCTTCTTCCGCTTCTTCCTTTCTTCCTTTTCTTCTTCTTCTTTTTATTCATCTTCTTTTTTATTCTCCTCCTCCTCTTCTTATCCTTCTTCTTTTGCTTTTTCCTCTTCTTCTTCTTCCCCTCTCCTCTTTTTCTTGTTATCCTTCTTCTTCTTCTTATTATTGCTTCTCCTCCCTCTCCTCCACTTCTTCTTCTCCCCTTATCTTCTTTTTCTTCTTCTTCTTCTTCTTTTCTTCTTCTCCTCCTCCTCCTCTTCTTCTTCTTCTTCTTCCTGCTCTTCCTTTTTCCTTTTTCCTCTTCTTCTACTTAATTATTCTTCTTTTCTTCTTATTTTTTTCATCTTTCTTCTTCTTCTTCTAATTATCTAAATTTAAACCTAAACCTAAACCTAGCACTAACCTAAACCAAGCACTAATTACCCTAAACCTAAACAGAAAAAATAGGAAAAAAAGCTCACCTTGAGAGAGTTGGTGGTGGTGGTGGGGGCGGCGCCGGAAGGGGGAGCCGCGGGGAGGGGGCCGGCGTGGGGGAGAAGGACAAAAATTGCTTATGCCTGATCTAGATAAGTTGCTTGTTTCCCTTTGCCAGAAGGACAAAGTGATGGAGGCACATAAGCTGGCTGATTTTGCGTTGGACCGGAACTTCGAAGTTAGCTTCTCAACCTATGACAAAGTCCTGGAAGCCCTGTATAGCGAGGAGAAGACATTGCCAGCCTACTACATGCTCTGCAAGATCAAGCACGAAGGAGGTGTTGTAGACCAGGAGGGCTGTGATGCTTTGATGGATAGCTTAGAAGCTGGAGGATACTCAAAGCAAGCTGACATTTTGTCTAGGATCTTGGTGGAGAATGGATCATCAACATCCAAGAGGGTTAAAAGTCTGCCATGGGTGCCTAGCGAGGTTTCTAAATTCATTGGGGGATCCTATTTGCTTTTTTAGTTAAAGAAATCAGCTCTTTGTTTATTGTGTTAATGCTTGTTGGGCCATCTGTCGAATGAGGATTTTCATCCTAGCAGACAAGCAGGATAGGTAAATTTATCTTTCTCACGAAAACCCTGATTTAATCTTGCACAATGTCTTAGAGAAGAACCATGTTTAATAATTGAGGCAGATGTTCTTATGAATTTAGTTCGGAATTACATCTATAATATGCTGTAACTAAAGACAACCCAGAATTTTGTTTTGTTTTGCCATGATGCCAAAGGAAGGCTTTGATCCACATTGTATGTTGTTGTTATTTCACATTGTTAAACATGTCAACCTTCAAATGTACCATCTCTTTGTTATTTCTTGTCTTCAGTAAAGATAGAGTGTGTTAGCCACCATCAACACAAGAAGCACAAAGCCACCCACTGATGATGTAGCTGCATAAATACAGTGTAGATGTAATCAGGACATTATGTAATGGTAGAAAGCCATAGCATACAGATTTAATGAGGATAAGATAATGTAGGAGTGAGAATAGCTAATATAATTTATCTGTAGCAGATACTTTTTTTGTTCAAAAAAAAGTATAGCAAAAGGGAAATTTGAATTGAAAGTAGTACTTGCAATGATTTTGACATATGAACCTGCAAATACAAAAGAGGGCAATACGATCTCGTTGATGGTTTGGTACTGTGGTACATGAAAGGCAAAATAACTTGTTTTGGCCAATGAGATAGGAAAAAGTGTGGTTTTCTAGGAAAAGCCTCTTACTGTTAGTATACATGTAAAAGATAAATGGTCTTTGAGAGTGGATTTTTAGCTCATGGTGAGAGTGGATTTTAGCTCCCGGGTGCCTAGGCACCCTCTATGAACAGTAAAATCGAAAAAATAGAAATCAAAATCAAAAAATTCTGAAACTTTGCAGCATCAATGATGATGAAACTTTGTAGGTGTTTGCAAATTTTCAGTGCTTGAAGTTTTGAGCACTTTTAGCATCAAAATCTGAAACTTGTTTGTACATATTTCTCTACAAGATATTTTGGCATGATAATTTGCAAAAATGTATAAAGTTTGATCATCTTTGATGCTGCAAAGTTTCAGATTTTTTGATTTTGTTTCCTATTTATTTTGATTTTACTGTTCATAGAGGGTGCCTAGGCACCCGGGTGCTATCACACCTTTCTCATGGTCTTTACATTCATCTGATGTCATGAGAAGCCATATTCCTGTTGGAAAAAATATAACGTAAGAAGCAAGTTTTTTGCATGGTGCTAGCTCCGGGGACTAAAGGGAGTCGGTACCGGAGATTGAGAATGATTAGGGTAAGGTAGTGTGCATAAAGGGGACGCAGAGTAATTGCGCTCGAGCTCATATGAGCTCGTTATCTGCAGCGGTTAGTAGTGCATCAAGATCTGGTGCATAAATGTGTAGGGGGTGGCCGGTTCGCATGGAAAATAATGGGACTGTAGCAAAATACGGGCACGAGGTGACAGCGGGGTGGACCTCTGCATTAACGGTCGGGAGACGGACGTTTTGCGCCGGTGGTGTGGGCCGCGGTTCAGAATTGGTGTCCACGTCTGGCCCGTGGCCTAGGATAGTTATTTCTGACTCAGGTTGGTAAGACCAAGTACGTTTCTGGTTGCTTCGAGCGGACACGGTATTCCTCGCAGGGTGTATCTCGTGGAAGCTGCTGGAGGCGACGGCGGTGAGCAGGATGGAGTTCTTGATGCAGCCAATACACATGTTAGTTCTAAATCTAGATGGTCCACACATTATCCCCCCATGGGTCCTAAATCTCGTCGGTCTTTCCCTGTTTTTTGGGAATGGCTGTGTTTTGTTATGTAGCAGATCCGCTTTCTTGGAGGAAGTTGGGGAAAGTTTGATGCCTCTATCAGCGTCGGCGGAGCGGCTTACGGCGGAGCCGCCTGTGGAGGATATGCTGATGGAGGATGAGTTCGCGTTGACGGGAGTGGTTTGCGTGGAGCCCCAAGCGGCTGTGTCGCCTGATGACCAGATCTTGCCGCACAGCGAAGCGGCTGCGGAGAGGAGAGATAACTCACCTCCTACCTGTGAGATGTCGACACGGAAGATAAATCCACGGGCGCCTGGGTGGACAATGAGGTTAGCGGTTCGAATTTGTGCCAATTTTTGCACGTAAAGCGGCGTTAAGTAATTTTTGTAACCGGCGGAGAGTTGTGTGTGCTATCAGACATGAAAGAAAGAGCCATGCCACAGAATTGTTAACAGGAATACTTGTCCTAAAAAATAGCCATTTGTTTGGTATTCCCAACTGAACTTTTTGTGATAGCAGTAATGAAAAACAAACCGTACGATACAGTCATAGAACGGGAATAATTGTCATAAAGGTTAGTCATTTCTCTTTTTTTGGGAACTGCTAGTTTAAGCTGTGATGGTGTATCTGTATTTTTAGAAATGTCAGCTAGGGGTAGTAAACTTCTGCGAGATCAGTCTGTTTTTTGTAAGTCTGTCATCCCAGTATTACGAGGCTTATTTGGTTTCGTGTGGTAGTTTTTTTGGTAATGCCAAAATAACTTGTCATGCTGAACCAATATTTTTTTGAATGTCACCTTCTGCTACTAAAAATTGTAAGACATCACACAGTTTTTTTATCTGCAAAAAATGAGAGTTTAAAAAAATTGGTTGCACGTTGAGGATTGGTGTTGCAGCCCCCAGTAGAGCGCCTTGCCCTAGCCGTGTGAGTGCTTTTGAAAGAGCTGTTCGTAACTGTGCTGAGAATCCAACCGACAGCGTGATAACACCCACTACTGGGACAAGCTTCGACTCAGTGGGGGAGGCCTATGATTTCTATAATTTGTATTCGTGGGAGAAAGGTTTTGGGATACGTTATGGGAAGAGCCGGCTAAATGTCAAGAGGACGAAATGTATGCAAGAAATAGTTTGTGGCTGCTCGGTGAGTACCCATGTCGCCAGATTCCATCCGTAGTGATTTATAAAAAGTAAACGGTCCCTTATAAAAAAATGAGAATATCTATTTCTGGAAACATGTTTTTGCAGGGGAAAGCGGGTGTTGAGAACACAAGGTCATGTCGGTGTGAGTGCCCTGCTCTGATAAGGTTATTGTGTGCGGAGGACAACGGATGGTACATCGCAGAGCATAGAGATACGCACAACCACTCGCTGTCCCCCAATTACGGTGAAACAATGCATTGGCCATCGCACGAACACATAGATGTTTACACGCGAGACCTTGTGAAAAAATTGAGGGAGAACAACGTGAATTTGGCGAAGGTGTATAGTATTATTGGAGGTTTCTTCGGTTCGATGGAGAATGTGCCTTTCACGAAGAGGTCTTTGCGTGCCCTATGTGGCCAGATTAACAGGGACCACACGGAGGACGATGTGAGGAAGACGATGGATGTATTTGCGGAGATTGGAGCTAAGGATCCTCATTTTACATACAGAGTCCAGGCTGACAGTGATGGTAGGATAAAGAACCTGATGTGGGCATCAGGCAGCAGCAGGCTTCAGTACTCGTTCTTTGGCGACGTCATAACCTTCGACACAACTTACCGGACGAACCTTTATGACATGCCGTTTGGGCTCTTTGTTGGTGTGAACAACCACTTCCAAAGTGTTATTATGGCGGGCGTGCTCATTTGTGACGAGACAGAAGATAGCTTTGTGTGGGTTTTTTCTGAATTCATTAGGATGGTGGGAGGCACTCCACCCATGACGATACTGACAGGTACTGTTAATGAAACCACCCCCCCCCCCCGCCTTCCCCCACCACGACCAACCCCCCCCCCCCCCCTAGTTGCTGGTCGCGGGTTCATGTAATTTTTTTTGGTGATGAATTTTCTGACAATATGAACTTTTGAGTGCAGACCAGAACCGTGCTATGGAGCTGGCTATAAAGAGGGTTATGCCAAATGCAGCACACAGGTGGTGCAAATGGCATGTGCTGAAGAAGGTGAAGGAGTCTTTGGGAGCTCTGTACGCTAAGAAAAGCGATTTCAGAGCTGAATTTTATAAAGTGATAAACCATATGCTGACGGAGGACGAGTTTGAGAAAGGTTGGGAGATGCTGCTGGATAAGTACAAGCTGAAGGGGCATTCGTACATGACACAACTGTATGAGATTAGGAGGAAGTGGGCTAAGCCTTATTTCAAGGGAGTTTTTTGTGCAAAAATGACAAGTACCCAAAGGAGTGAAAGTGCAAACCACATGTTGAAGAACTATGTGCCCCTGGTTGCCCCATGCATATGTTTGTCCAAAAGTACATGCGGCTCCAGTTTGACCGCGAATCGGAGGAGAATTTTGAGGAGAAGCGCACACGAGTTGTAAGTATTTTAAATCAACTTATACAAACCTATAATTTCCATGGTGTGTGAACATACGTCTGATTAGATTACTGTTCCTGTTGTCTATGATTTTCTGCAGGGGAGACCGTTGATGAGAGCGAACTTAGCTATCGAGAGGCATGCCAGCAAAATATATACGAGGGAAATGTTTGAACAATTTGGACATATATTGTATGAGTGTGGGGCCTATCAGGTGGAGGAGATTGAGAAACACAAGACTTATGTTGCAATACACAGTGAGGCGGAGAAGAGGGAGAAGTGGTGTAGAGGGTCTTACAAGGTCACCATGCTAGATGGTGGTGAAGAGTTTGAGTGTGAGTGCGGCCAGTTTGCACACATGGGGCTGCTTTGCAGCCATGTGCTGAAGGTTTGTGCCACCTACAAAATGATGCTGTTTTTTTCAGTCGTGATCTGTGTTTTTTGAGTTTCTATTTTTGTGGTGATGGTGTCAAATTCTGTGTGTGGTTTTTGCAGGTACTAGACTACATTTGTGCTAAGGAAATACCAGCAAAACATATTGTGAAGAGGTGGACGAAGGACGCTAGGGATGTGCTACCTGCACACCTAGTTCAGTATCAAAAGGACAACATGCAGAACAACCCTTTCTCTTACAGGCACTTTGCGATGTACATGCATGCGATGGAACTAGTTCGGCTGGGGGACACTAGCGTTGAAGCATACAATCAATTGATGGACTTATTTAAGTCTAATCTGTCCGTAATGATGCCATATGCAGAAAATAGGGATGGTCTTGGTCTTGAAGACAGGATTGCGGACAAAGGAGGCGCGTTGAATCAGGCCGCCCCAGTGGGTAAGGATTTTGAGCAGATAGATAATGCATCAGGAGGTTTGGCAACCCTTGCAGATAATGATTCAGTTTCGAGGACGAGCAACCACCTCGATGGGCTGTTGGCTCCAGCTAGAAGGAAAGAAATAGGTCAGCCAACAACGAGCAGGCAGAAGGCTCCTTACGAAGGGCTAAGAAAAAGGACCAGGTTTTGCACGATATGTCGCAGGCAAGGACACAAACGTACCACGTGCCCGGACCATGGAGACATGCCGAAGCAGCCAAGGAAACCTGGTAGGTGCAAGAACTGTGGTCTGGAGGGACACCGGCGTAACACATGCAACAAGACGATGGAACTTAGGGTAGCAGGGGGGTTGTAGGGGGGTAAAATTTATGTTAGTTACTGAAAACGATTGTTTGAGCCTGAACTTGTTTATGTCTTTGTTCGGTAATGTATCATCGAGTAAAAAGAAATGTTTTTTACATAGAATTTTTATGTGCGTTGTGCAGAATAATGAGTTATTTCCTTTTGCATTTTTCTATGGTGTTGTACACTACAGATGCTTTGGTAGAAGTTTCTGTGGATTTTGCCGTACTTGTCATCGAGCAAAACTCGTTAAGTTTTTCGAGCTAGGGAAAAGCTGCAGTGTGTGAAAAAAATTGCAATTTTTCCCTAATACTGGTGCAAAAAAGGTATGGATTATACGTGTGGGGGGTGTGACTATTTTTTGGATTTTGTAAAAACCATTCTGCTTGTTTTACCTCATGCTGGCGCAAGACCTAGTGGGTGTGCATGACATTTGTCAAAAAACACAGGTGCCCAAATGCCATGTGTCCATCCGCATGCGGTTTGTATTTTTGAAATTTCGAACAAGCTGAGCGGGAGGGCAGTGTGCACCTATCTATAAAAGGGAAGCGTTTAGTACAACATGTGCTAGCTGGGAGGTGGGTACGATAAGGAAAATTAGTTTCCCCCAGAGCCAAGCTCCCCTGTACTGATGGAGGCACCGTCCAGCGCTCAGTATGTCTCATCTATGACAACAATCACCAATGCGGCTGGTTTAGGAAGGGATCATCAGGTGTGTGGGGGTGCACTCGTTCCATTTTGTTAGGTGCAGATTTTGATCTTCTTGATGATATTGCACTCCTGTTAAAGTTCTGGACTCTTTTTTTGGAGTTTCAGGTTAGGATGACCAGACCGGCTTCGGCAGAAAGTGTCAACCAGGTCGTCAGCGACGAGTCAAGCGAGCATGCCCAGCCGGCCCTGTCCAGTGCATCTTTCCAGGTGCGCTGCCCCCGTGCGGGTGATTTCTTATTTTTACGAATGCATGAGCGCTTTGCTAACTTGTGCTTCTCGTCTTTGCATGCGTACAAGCAGAGCTCCTCGTTCAGTTGTTGTTCTCCCGGGGTTGGACTTTGCGCAACCGATGCGACTGACGACGTCGCTGATTACGCTATGGCTGCGGGACTGGGGAGAGTGGAGGGTACCGGCGAGCACGACCGAGCTGTGGGATTCTTCGTCGACCTTGCCGATGTAGTTGCCTATGAGGATGATCGGCAGTCCGAAGCTCCAGACAGCGTGTTTGAGGAAGAGGATGGAGAGGAAGAAGTAGTGGGCCCGCCAGCAAAGCGTCCCAGGCTTGTTTAGATGACAGTAACTTCAAGCGTAGGTGGCTTGTGCCGTGTGCATGCAGATGTGGTTCTCTGTTGGTGGGATGTGTGTATATTATAAGGCGACCATCGTAGAAAAATAAGTGTGTAGGTGTGTCCTTCGTGAGAGCCGAAGTGTGTGGTCTTCGGGATTAGTAAGGTGTATTAGTGAATGTTGTTACGTGTTCATGCATTTCGCGTGTACGTGGGTACTACTATTTTATCCGCACGGGCGGCACTGTTTTGCATGTTACATGCATGTTGTCTACTGTAGAGGTTTGCATGGTGGGTGGTGCCCCTCAGAATGGTCAATGCAAAAAAGTTGGTTGTGGCAACGCAGGGCTTTCCACACAAAAGGCATGGGCACGAGGCCGGTGTGGACCAGCGCGCGAGACCGTTGTATGGGTCATTGTGTGGTTGCTGGGGAGGAACATTCTCTTCATTTTCTGTCGTTACTAGCGAGAACTGGGGCTCGTACCGAACGTTTGCTCGTTTCCAGTTGGAGAAACGTGTGACTTGTGTCGTGCTGGTCCCAAGCAACAACAGGTGTGAACTAGCTTTTTTGCACATGGCCTAAACACAGATGGAAATCTGTTTTTTGTGTAGTGCTCCCGGGGTCATATGCGGACCAGACGGAAAATAAGACATAGGTTAACAAAACAATGCAGCAAAGTGACGGGGAAAAATTAGGACAAATAAAAATTAAAGAAAGATGTCGCTGGAAGCTGCGTGGTGCACCCCCAGTCGAGCGCGGGAAAGTTCCCACCCATGGAACCCAAAAATATCTACAGCTGCATTGAAAATTGTTGGTAGGAGAAAATGTAAATACATCTTTGGTCACTGTACATGAAAAAGCTGTCAGGTGGCAGCAGGACACTGTAGAGAAACGTGATAGTTTTTTCCCTTCTTCGGTGAGATCGCTGCGCGGTACTGCATCAGTCCACCACCCACTCCCCACTTCTCTCCTCACCTTCTACACTGCTACGTTTCTTCACTGCTCCAGGGGGAAAAAGCGGCGCAAATCTGCTGCCAGCTGGCTGGAGTGGCGAGTTCAGCGGTGAGTAGCGGGCGCAGAAGCTCCCGTCTTTGAGTCCCGAATCTGCTCCTCCATCTCTCTATTCCCTACCATCTTTATTGCTTGGAGAGCTCAGGTGTGACCTGAGCTTTTTGTTGTGTGCCGTTACTTGTTTGATCGCAGGACCTAGGATGACGACTGGTGACGCTCACGGCAGCCGGAGGCGACGTCGATCGGTGGCGGACTCCGAAGAGCCGGGTGGATCTAGCCGGAGGAAGAGAAACAAGAAGTGGGGAAGCCTGGCCATGGTGGCGTCCGGGAACGGCGCTCCCCTGGTTTAGCTGCGCAGCGGGTCAAAGTACTCAAGCATGTTCGCTACTGCCCCCATCCTCAACATCGGGCCCGTCTTCTACACCATAGCTCTCCCAACAGGTTTAGCTAGTGTACTAACTAGTCGGTATGCAGGGGCAGTAGATCGTAAATTCTATGCAAGTCTGCTAGCTAGGGTGGACTATAGGAACATGAACTTTGTTTTTGAGGACGGTGAGAGACGAAAAATCATGGTTAGGGATGCGGTGAGAATCTTGGGTGTCTCTGGTAGGGCTAAGCTTGTGGAGTTTGCAGCAAAGAAGGACAAATCTGAATTCATGGCTAATATAAGAAGGTTCTTACAGCTGTCGAGTAGTGGCACGGTTAGTGTGCAGGATTGCAGGGGTGTTATCAGCCGAATCAACCCTTGTTGCATGAACTGAGTTGACACCGTTGCATTTCTAGTTGCTGTGACCATAGTGGTTTGCGCAACATACATGGGTCCAAGGCAATCCGTCCAAGTCATACCAGAGTAGATATTGTTGGTCGTACAAGATCCCTCAAAAATAGGGACGTACAACTCGGGTGCATACGCCGTGGAGATAGCCAGGAGGGCAGCAAATAGGTTGCATGGTGACATACTCGCGCTGGAATGGATACTTCTATCGTGGGTGGGAATCCACTTTTCATGAAAGTGAGTTGTTGCTTTCTGACTCAATCATTGTGACCATGCATTTCTATGCTTTATATGACCGGAAAAAATGTTTGACGCCTTTTGTTGTTGGCTGTTTGTGCAGTACTTCGTTCTGGATTGGCTGGATTTTGGGAGGCACAATTTACATTCAAACCTTGCACCAAGGATTGCAGCTTATACACATGATCAAGTTTTGAAGCTGGTTAAGCTGCTCAAGAAAAATCCGAGTGCTTACAGAGTAAGTGGACACCATAGTCCCCCACCCCCACGCCAACTAAGCCATGTGTACTGATTACATATAGCTGGTTCAATAAAAACTAACTTGCACGTAAAAAATATTACAGACCAGGTCAGAAGGATACATGAGGACCATGGAGTTGTTGTGGCATCCTATGACGTCAAGCAACATTACACTTGTGAGCCCTCTGTTTTTACAAGAACCGTAGAACCGCATAATTGGTTCATTTTCATGGGCTAAGTTACTAAGAATCTGAGAAAATTTCTAGGACGATGTGTAAGAGGTGGATTGCTTTGGCAGCCACATATCAATGAATGTTCAGAATGCTATCCTTCCGCAACAGCTTGGAACTGAATCAGGTGCGTGCCCGTGTAGGGGGATTTTTCTCGTTTCTCAAACCTGCAAAAAAAACACAATTCAATGAATTAGTGTATTATTGTTGTACTTACTGTGACACTTTTTCCCCATTCTGTTTTTCATTATGTATATTTGTACAGAGTAAGATGTGGCTGGAATTGATTCAGTTGTTGAATTAACGCCTCTGGCAACGACGAGAAACATGTCTCCAGGTTTGCGTCGCTCCGGGAGACTTAGTGCTGCAGATAAGGGTAAGAAGGCAGCAGTAGTGGAGTCCGGAATGGAATCATCGGACAGTGATGAAAACGAGGAAGAACGGGGAGAAAGAAGGTCCAGGAACGTTGTTCGTTTCATGCCAAGACAGTGTAAGGGCCTGTCACACGCTGGTTTTATGTGTTCGCTTTCTGTATTTCAGAAAAAGGTTTTTCTTACACTATTGCCATCTCCCGATTAAAAACAGCGAGGGTTGGAAACAAAAGACAACGAGGAATCCAGCTGGAAGGAGGAGGAGGTGTGATGTATTCCTAAGATGTCATAGCGCGTGTTTGAACAAATGCGTTTAGGAAAAAAAATAGTTTTGGACACTGCTTATGAATGGTCTTTTGATGTAGGAACTGCACTTAGTGGAAGTGGTTGCGAATCAAGAGATAGAGGTAGGCGTGAGGTTGGGCATGAGATCACGACACATGCTGGGATTGCAGAGAATTTCCAAGCATCAGGTGTGCTGGCTGGCTGCAACCCAAAACATCAGTTTGTGTACAATTGGCATTGCGTAAATCTGGACAAAAATTAGTTATCAACAAAACTAACAATGAAGGTTTTTTTCGTTTTTCATAGGTGATGGTAACCATATGAATAAGATCCTTGATGAGATCGACAAAATGCACGACATCACTCCAGGGGGTCTTACACGGAATGTGGAAATAACTGGTAGTGATGGCAATGATGCAGAATACGAACATGCAGTTGCCATTGACGAGGAGCACGCTATGCAGCTTCACACACAGATGACCAGAGAATGTAACCAACTTAATTTATGCATTTTCGAAAGGTTAGATTAGGTCTTGCAAAATGTTGAGCACAAGTAATTAAAAAAACTTTTTCTGATGACAGCATCACGGTCAATGCTTGCGCCACGTGTGCTTGTTTACGCCATCGACAGTGACAGCCATGATGATCCTGCATTTGAAGAATTTTCCGTGAACGAGCACGACCGGCTGGTGGAGATTGATAGGCGACTAAGGGAGCAGGAAGCTAGAGATGAAGAATTGGCACAAAAAATTGAAGAGGAAAGTAAACGTGAAACTGATTATAAACTGAAGAAGTATGAAGAGCTAGCAAGGAAGTGCCAGCAAGAGCTGGAGGACAAAGCAAAGGACCAAGTGATGCGAGATAGTCGCCTTGCAGATATGTACCAAAAACTGTATGATGGGAAAGGTACATTTAACATAAAGGATATTTTTTTGGGGGAAAAAGTTGACGTTTGGGAAGTGGCACAGACGCATTGGTAATCTGTGTGCACGTTTTTTTGCAGTGACTAAGGAGCAGGTCGCGAAGGCATGTGAAACGGAGGGGGCGGGGTAGCGGAGGTGCGTCTGCATTAGGGGAAATCGTAATCAGGACAATGACTCTTTTTGTTTACGAAAACCGAATGTGATGTGATTGTTTTTTGTTTGTTTTGTAGAAGTGGTAGTCCAGACAAGCTTAAATGATTTCTTCCCCCTCCATACTGCTATATGTACTGCACCAGTGCAAGGAGGTGCTTATTCGAACCAAGTCGAGCGGAAAAGAATTTTACTAATCTGTAAATTTTGGTACAACACTAAACATATGTTTTGCACTTTTTTATGCAGGACGCCATCGAAGGGGGATTGGTCGTACGACTCTCAATAGCAAGAAGAAAACAAGAAGGCAAGTGGGCGCCCGAGAGAGAAGAGTCGGGTTCTCAAATGTTGTGGAGACAATCTGCCCCACCGAATGATATGCAACCGAGTACAGCAGCAGCGGCGACGGGAATGTTGCGAGTGATGAAGACAATGGAAGGCCTCCTCAATGGGGTAAGTGCACCTGTGTTTTTTTCGAGTGAAATAAGTATAAGAAACACGACTTGAGATATGACCGTGTGAAAAATTGAAAAAATACTGTTGATAATGTACAGGCAGTACAAACATCCGGAGGACTGTTACGGGTGTGCGAGGGGTTGTGGCAGCAGGAAGTGTGGGACAAGTTGCAGCAAGTGGTACGGCTGTTCCAAATGTTTCGTCAGCCACCGAGGATGGTCAGCTGAATAAGAGCATGGCTGTAGGAAAGTCATATGGTACTCCGGATGATGGAATACAAACGGAAACGGCTGCAGTTGATCCAGCAGTAATCGTTGGGACGCTAGGTCGGCAAGAGAAGAACCGTATGCACAGTTTTCAACGGGGGAGAGGTTAGATTTAAGGGGTGCACACATTTTTTTTTTGAAAATAAAAACAATTTTCCGGTTTTGTTGATGACAACTTTTTACGACACATGGCAGTGCCATATGTTGGTGGGAGCTCAAGTCTGCGGGCTGGTGTAGGCGGCGATCCCATGCAAGGTAAAAAAATTGAAAACTATTCCCATGGCGGATATTATTTTTAAGTGGTAGTTCATAGTTTGGGAAACATGATAGGTATCACATGTTGTGCCACTTGTTTTTGTGCTTTCGATTGTGCCTTCATTTTGAGGTGCAACAAATGTAAGCGGGTTGCATTCCATTGTGCATACACAGGAAGAGGTGGTGTGCAGGGTGGTTGCCGAGGACTGTTAGCATCAGAAAGAATGGCAAGGAACCTGAGGTTGCCATCGGGGGTAGGGAGCACTAAAGTGAAAGGTGAGATGGGTGATGTATTTCCTGGCAAATTCGGGCTTAGGCATGCTGTACCTACCGCTAGGGATGTTCTACATTTCTATGACAAGATGATGCATTGTACGGAGAGTGACCGCGAAAGGTTGGTCATCGTTTGGTTCTGATTTTTAGATTTTTATGTTGTCACTGTGTCGTGAAAAAAGTTGAAAAATCATATACGAAAATCTGTGCAGGAAATGGTTCAAGCACCTTGTGCAGTACCTGGTAGTGCTTGTGGGTTATGATTTCATACATGAGTTCGGCCCTGACGGTGCATTGACAACATTTGGGTGGATAGCATTTTCACGCATGCTGGTGAGTAAAGATGGACAAATGTATGGGAAATTCAAGATAAGGTGGAGGCATCTGTTCGACATTCGCTTCGTGGTTCGTACATGAATTAGTATTTTGCTTGCTGTGTTAACACTGTATGAGTTGCCTGCCATTAATAGTACGTTGTTCACAGGAGCACCTGATGAACAACTACGACTCCCCAGACTACGACTTCCTAGCGAGCATGATGGATGAACAAAAGCTAGGCTACAAAATTCAGTGGGCTAAGAAGGTACAGGGAGAATGACCTACGTTTTAGTGCATGGAAAGATAAATTCTGCTGTACCTTTGTGTGTCCTCATGTGTAGCTCCCCCCCCCACTTTATTTTTTGTTTTGTGCAATTGTTTCTCCCTGTGCCAATGATGGGTGGGTTTTCCTTCTATGTTGTGGATGTGGATGAACGAAGTCTTCTTGTTATGGATCCAGTTGAGACAAGCATCCACGACGATGAGATGAAACATGAAGGTAACACACACATTGTTCTGAGTGGGCTTCGGAGGATCCTATGTAAGCACTTTGCGGACTGGTACATCGCAAGAATGGCTGGAAGGTGTCGTTTGGCTACAACATGAATGAACCATGTGAGATGTAAGCATTTCCGATGCAGGAATTTGTTTTGTTGCAAAAAACTAATGAATTGTCGAGACTGGTTTGAATGAAAGGTATTGACATTGCTTTGCAGGGATGATAGCTGGATCTACCTTGGACACTACTGGAGGAACTACAACGTACTCTATCTTGAGAGGCAACTGGGGCAGGTGATAGAAATAAAAAAAAATCAATCCCATTTGTCAAAAAAATAAAAAGAAAAGTTCTTACAGATGGTAGGCTGCTAAAAATTTGCAATTTTTTTGCAGTTTGAGTTGGATTACGTGAAGAAACATTTTGCGTACGAGGTGATCTCAATGAAGGGCAACCATGATGAACTTCCAAGCTTCATGATCGAGGAAGTTCTGTCCTAGTTGATCAAGGATTATTTGTGAAATCCGTGTGTACATAGTATCCGCCGTCGGGGGAGATGAAAAAACTAAGGGCAAAAAAACTTGGTGAATGGTTGGGTATTCTGGTGCCGTCGACATTTATAGTGTTAGCCACCATCCCATTTTTTGGTGTGGGGGTGATTATTTGTCGCACTGCATCCTGATTACATTAGCTAGAATGAGGAAGACAATTATTATTTTGCATCCGATACCTAGTGCGCGTCGGAGGGGAGGGATTCTGTTAGTAGTGGTGTCTAAAGTTGGTTTTAGTATCATGTATGTTCTGCACCAGACATTTTGGTTTGCAATTTGTGATGTTTTATGTGAGGAAGTGATGGCACATGCTTGTCACCTATGTTTAATTTTTCTTTTGCTTCCTGCGTGTGAATGGTAGCTCCTATGATGAAAATAGCATAGGAAGGAAAATGTCAGCAAAAAGATCGACGACGAAGGACAATGTATAAGATTATTGACCTTTACAGGTGTGATTTGTCTTAAATTTGTTTTACTTCGGACGTGGGATGCAAGCTGCAATGCTATGAAAAGTGTTGGAAGAAAAAAAATGTAAGCAGAAGGGCTAGGCGAATTTTTATAGTTTTTTGTTAATTCTGTTGGCTGCACGAACATGTCGCGAGAAGATCGACATGGAGCAGCCAGAAAAGTGAGGTGGTTTACTTCCACCTCTTATAAATATGGATCAGCTAGAAAAAAAGCAAAAAATGCAGGAGACCACCCCCCGTGAGCATGACGTTTGAAAAAAAAGCGAGCATGACATACGGAAGCACATAGTGGCATGTTTCGTAAACTGAAAATCATACGAAGTCGAGTTACATGTGGATGAAGATAGGTCTGGTACAGAAAAAGAGACATCATTGAGCTAAAAGGGCATAGCCCTGACATTTTTAATCTAGTCTTTGTAAATGGGAACTGCGATACAAGGGGCAAAAAGGGACATCATGGAGCTAAGGGCATAGGCCCCAACCCCACCCCCAGCCACCCCCCCGCCCCAACCGACCGAAAGAGATACATGTCCTGGTTCCCTAGTTGTCGAAGTCAGAGTCGGGTGGAGTTAAAACCTTTCATAATACCTGGTGAGCGAGTTCGGAGAAGTTACCCTGAAGTTTCAAGTATTCGTGCAACGTGTCCTTGGTTTTGAAAACGTTTTCCTGTCGGAAAAAAAAATGTGCACTTGCGTCAAAGCGGAGTTATGGATTCAGTTACATTGATTTGACGAGCATGAAAAAACGGTAGTAGATTTTGTGGTGTGCGGGATTCGGATGAAAACTTGACGGCACGAAACCTACCTGCGTAAGTGGCAGTTTTAGCTTATCACCATCGAAATGACGAAGAATGTGGATGGCGCATACTCCTGATTCAGTTCTATGAAAAACAGAAAAGTGGAGAACCATTGTTACAACCTTTGAAGGGGCGATGGAATTCCTTCATCATAAAAAAAAGAGTTTGTTTTTGTAGTAAATTTACTCATGTGTCACTTACGCGTTGAACTGAACATCCGACATGGGTTCGTGTCTCAGACTCCAATTTTCCTTCGCTGAGGGCCATCCAGCATAGAATTCGTTTAGGCATGCATACAGGGCGTTGTGCAGCTTCCATGCCATGTCTTGGTCGCGATCCTTGTATGGCAGACTTCCTAAAGATTTATGGTATAGCGGGTCGAGTAAATTTATTACTTTGAGTTGCATGTCCCATGCTAGAACCATCCAGCCTTCAGGACGTGGGACGGGTGAGAAAAACTGTAATATAAATAAAATGCTTCGGTTAGCTACAACATGTATTCACAATTTGTGGCTGAATTTTAATGAAGAAAAAAGACATATACGATGAATATGGGTACCATTTGGAAGGATGTATGTCATGCTTCACGAAATCAGCAGATAATTGCTTCTCGATTGATAAGGTGTGCAGGAAATCAGAGTCAGATAACATCAGCGTCTGTGTTGCGGAGAAAAAACAGTCGTTTATTAGGAAAAACAGTACCATAAAAAAGGGGGGTTTGTGTGAGCATAAACGAGGGTGCATGCGGCATACCAAAAAATCCGGTTCAGTTTGGTGTCTCCAGCACAGGTAGGGGGGCAGATTTTCAGCTTTATCATCAAGCTGTGCATAACGACACAGCAGCAGTGACATGAGCTCGTGACTAATTTCTTTCTTACTGGCAAGCTGATCCCTTATGTCAATCTCGGTGATCCTAATAAACCTTGGCTCGTCATGTACAAGATAATTCCTGCGTGTGTGGTGGCTATGTGGTATTAGAACTTGAAAAGCAGGAAAAACAGTACCCCTGCACATATCGTGCATGTATTTTATTTTCTTGTGACTTTATGAAGCGTTGTATTGCATTACCTGGCTAGCTCGCTGTGGGTTGCAGACATAAAGAACTGCTCAATTAGCTCAGCGACTCCAGGTTGTGGAGGGTACGGGGCGACTCCTCTGCCCCAAGGATTGGTCTGGAAGCCAGGGCGAGTTACGTACTTCCTGCCAGGAAGGTCAAAACGCCTCTCCCCGAAAACAGTTGTGCTACCATCGTTTGGGAGGTCGATGTACAGTTGGCTGATCGCACGCACATTATTCCTTGCAAACTGGGACACCATGTGCAAAATATGTGCCGTCGAAGTACTGAGTTGTGGTATGCGACCCGTTCTGGTACGTTTTCTTGTGGAGGTATTGCCTTCAAAGAAAAAGTGTGTTACATGTTTCATAGGTGCTGGTGTCACGCGAATATTAGCCTGCAAATATGATAGTTACCTGCGAAAGAGGTGGGGCGGAGACGGTGACCCACACTTACATTGGTCGTCGACATTGTGATGTCGCCCTCTGTTTACATAGAAAAACGAAAACAGAAAAAAAAAGTGATTACAAAAATGGTGTTGGCGCGTGGATGCGGGAAAAAATAATCTTGAAATAGCGTTGAGTACCGTCCATGGCGGTGGAAAGTTTTGGTGGGCATTCAGCAAAGCCACGGGCTGCACAACATGTGCACGTTCGGTTGCGGGCATCTATTATCTTGTCAGCGAATTTCATCAATTCGAGCTGGATCTGGCCTCGTGCAGTCGACAGGTGTGATAGACAGCATGCATTTATCTCCTTAAGCAACAGTGTGGTTTCATCGCTCGCCTATATGCATGCAGAATAAAAGTTAGAGACATCATTTCAGCAAAAAAAAAGACATTATCTGCAAAAATGTCGTAAAAAACGACAAGAAAAACGATGATGTCAACACGATAACTTACCAGGTCTGGGTATTGGCTGCGTAGGTAGTTGCAGAAATCCGTTGGCCCCAATAGACGTATAGTTGTTGGCGTCAATTCATCAATCATCCGGCGAGCGGGCGTTCCACTGTCGTCAGCCATTCGAGAAGTCTTACTTGTGCTACATCCGCAAGATAAGCTTTGCTCATGAGGGTGGTCTGCCGTATTCCTTGAAGCAGACTGGTCATCATGAGAGTGCTTCGAACGAGCATAGCACACAGTCGAGTGATGGCGTATCTTCAAAAAATGTAGACGTGAGCATCCGAATGAGTTGAGCAAATTTGCAAGGAAAAAAAGATATGACTCATGCGTGGTTGCTGGCACTTACCGGAGCGCTGGCATATGATGTGACCGGCTTCCCCACGTCAGTAGCCATTATTATCATCCCCCGGGCTGAAGCTTGGTCAAAGTACTTTACCCTTGGTAGCGAACCATGTTGCTTGTTGTATATCCCAAGGCCGAGATTGTCGAATAGGAATATATGTGGCAGGAAAGAAAAAGTTGGGTCAACCTGAATTGAAGGTAAGTGTTAACACTGTTCTGTCGGCGAATGGAAAATACTGTTTTTGTGTACCTGCAGCCATAGGTGGCACCCAACCAAGTTGGTCACAGGGTTCCCAGAACGGATATCATTCTTCAACCTCGTCACACCAGCAAGCATACACTGAATGACGTACTCGCACTAGTTAAACTACTCTATCGTCTCTGTATTGGCCAATGCCCCCCAGAAATCAATAGTTGCATAATCATGCTTTGTAGTTGGTGCTAGCACGTGGCCCATGATGAAAATAACAAATGCAATTTGAAAGCAGTCCTTCTCAATTTTTCTCGATGATTCAGTGATGTTTCTCATGAGAAAATTTTCAGCTGCAGAGAGGCCGTGTACTCCTTTGCGATCCATTCCTAACGTGGACTTTATGAACTTGATCGCCTCCGGCTTTATGTGGCCATCTCGTCCCTTAATATTGTGATGTCCGCATGGGATACCAAAAACTTTGTGAACGTCCTCCGGCCAAAACTTGAGTACCTTGTTCTTCGCCAGAATGATAGTGCGCCGGGATGTGCTGACTTTGCTCATTGTCCAAGCGCTGAATTTCAAATTGAGTTTGTGCAGCATCTAGAGCTCGAGCATGCCGCCAAAACCGATGCTCGTAACAAGGAATCTCTTGAACTCACTGAACGTGTTGACAACTTCGACAACATGCTTGACAGATATGCGAGATGTTGGGGCTGGACAGTTGCCACTCTCTGCTGAATCATCGTTGCGTATGTTGGCAGGTATCTGTAAGTTGGGGTCGGCCGTCTCCGTTTCACAGCTATCTGCATCTGACATGTTCTTTTGTCTGTGAACGTTGGTCGTACAAAATGCAAAAACATGAGCACGCATAATTTAGGAGCCGACTAGAAAATGTCAGCATAAAATAGAATGAGTTATAGTACGCAGGCTAACTAGATCATGAAATTAAAAAAATCTACAGTGGGAAAATTAGGACAAAACCTACAAAAAAATTGTATGAAGATGTACAAACATGTGAGAATATGAGTGCAGTACATTATAATTTGATTCTTCTAATCTTTTTGGGAAAATCCATGTGTGAGATAAACAACTGTGAATAATTTTGTGCAAAACTGAAACCGTGTTGGATTAAAAATGGTCTGGACCTAGGGAAAATGCCCTTGTAATAATTTCCTCTCCAAGTCAATGAACGCTTAGAAACTAGATCTGAAGAAAGCAAGTTCGGGGCTTCCTGTCTGATAAAACAGGATGGGGGGAGACAGTAAAGAAAATAGATGCATGTAGTACCTGGGGGAAGGCCGACGTCGCCGCCCGACCGGAGCCGCTGCCGTGTAGATTAATCGCCGGTTACTCCTAACCCTCCACCCTGCAATAGCTCGCCGAGGAAGAAAAGGGTCTGGATAAGAGCGGTATGGGGTTGGGGGTGGCTGTGAGGGTTGGAAGGGGATTTGGGAGAGGGCACGTTGGTTGGAGTGAGGTACGATTGGTGGTTGTGGGCGGCTGTGTTTGCAGGTGGCATCGAAAAAAATGCCAGCCTAGCATTGATGACAGATGTTGACATGCCATTTTAATAAAAAACTGAAAATGGTAAGTTGGCAACCAGAGCAACGAGGCGTCGATATAAAAACAAATATAACTCGCACGGTGCTACAAGATCCAGAAAATCTGGGAAAATAACTTAATGGGTAAAGCATGAGTGCATACACCCTGATTTTGTGGAACCAAAAATCAGGCTGGAAAGTGGATTACTGCATACATGAGAACAAGCACGCACAGTACAGACCGCGACTAAATAGCGCAAAACGTTGAACTCCCTAAATGATAAAACCCATCTGCGGTTTAGAACAGAACATAGAGTCCTTGCCTAGACTAAATACATGACTGGGTACACTAGCTACTCTGCTAACAGAAGACTAAATACAGTAAGGCGACGACGACGATGAGGTTGGTTCCAGCCAGTAGGAGCGTCGTACGATGGCTGTCGTTGGAGCAACAGTGGGTTGCGGCGACTGGCAGAGGTGGAGGTCCATGCATCTGCTGCATGACAGGCGCGTGCGCTGGCTGTATCTCTGCCTGGCTGCCGTCCATGGCGTCCTGGGCTCGCCTAGATCTCTGCTGAAGTGGGCCAGAATGGTGGAGCGCCAGCGGGTGGTTCATCAACTGAGGCTGAGATATGCCGGCTCGGGTTAGCTCCGGCATATAGGTCTCGGTCGACCTCAAGAAGCTGCACAGCCCCGCCTGCATTCATCTCAAAACTTCCGATAAAAAAAGCGATGGGGATTTACATGAGTGGCGAACTTGGTTTGCGTGCTGGACAAGGACTTATATCTTTGTTCACGCACTTGTAGAATCTCTCTCCCCGATGAGAAAGGAAGGTGATGATCCTGGATGCGCACCGTGGACAGGGTATCAGCGGCAGCACCGCGTCTGCCTGGGAGGAAGATGTTGAGCTAGCCATGTTGGAGATCTGATTCTTGTCACACCAGGATAAAGAAGATAAGGCCACGAGGCCAGTGCGTGGAGTCTTCTAGTCGAAGGAGAGTAAACTGTCGGTGCAGCAATAAATGAAATGGTATTTAATATGGTGCGCCAGTCGCCGTCTATCGTCGCACAGCTGGTCCGTGGCGCATGAGCGTGATCACCATCTGTCCCGGCGTTCGCGACGGACGGAAGTTGCATTGAAAGCGACCGGCGCGTCAGGCACCGTGTGGGAAAAAGCTTGATATATCTCTGGAAATATAGTGTATAATACATGTGACGATGCCAATCTGGAGGGGGAACTAACGGCTAAGATAACAAGTGTATCTGAGCCCGAGCTCAGAATAGCTCTTTCGGCATAAAGGTTCTTACAAAAGCATCTATTTCTCACCTCATAGTCACCGGTCTGTCATACCGGCCTGCCTCACCTGATAAAACCAAAGGACATGTACAACATGGCACATGCATATTTTGCATTGTTACGATTTCGGTCCTTTTTTCTTGGCAATTTAGTTGGGCACTATGCATATCCATTGGAGTGTTATGACTTGTGACTTTGCACAATTCTGAAAGTTGTAACCATATAGCTGTATGTTGCTAGGGGAAACATGCCATTATTCCCTTTATTTATAGGTAGTTGGTCAGCTGATGTTTGGTGTCCGTTTTATGTTGTGCTCAAACTCTTGTACCGGTAATCCCCGTTTCCGTTGTGCAAACAAGTCTACCTAGAGAGGGTAGTGATCAGCAGAAGCCACTTGAGTTGCAGGGCAAGCAGACCTCACCCAGTCGTTCCTATCCCAGATGACTTGAGGGCTCAACTCTATTGCAGAGCGCATTGCTTCGATCGATGCTTGCATCGAGGAGCAACACAATCTTCCTCTCTTCTTTTCTGGAAACGAAGATGAATCTTGGATAGAACAAATGGAGGAAACCAGATCAGGCTAATGAAACAGAGCACACACCGGTTCTGAACCTTTGTTTCTGGTGGAGTTGGTTCAGGATTTTATCTTATTTAGCATTAGCAGGGCTAGTCCTCCTCTTTCACTAAACATTCTCTACTGACAACCATCTCGAATATTATCAAGGTATTGATCGGATAGATCTTAAGGCGCATACATAATGCGTCTACAGAAAATTATCCATGACTCGAATTCGTGTAACCATGATTTGTTGCTCATCCTTCTTATTCGGAAAATTTAGGAGGACGCGGTGGTGTATCAAGGGCATCACAGTGCTCACATTGCTCATTTCCTTTCAGCACTACCGCATGCAAATTCGGAACTCGCTCTAGCAAGGATCTTATAAATACAAATTGTTTGTTATTGTGATCTTAAATCCAGTGAATTTTGCTCCAAATGCCAGTTCTTGGAGCCGTCAAAGTTCATATCCCACCCAGGAGTCCTTTCTCTCAAGGAAGTGCTGAACGTGCCATCCACATCGCATGCATTTACCCGTACCTATATTTGGGTAAACTTTTGTTACACCCGTACGTTGCAACGGGAGAAAAGAAAAACATGCTCTTAACCCAGTAACCATGATTCAAGACCACGCCCATTAATTTAGGCTCATATTTTTTATTTAGTTTTTGAAACACCTATCAGATTAAACATTTGGCTATTCATTTCATATGTAGGTATTAATATATACTCCCTCTGTCACAAAATAAATGACTTAACTTTATACTAATTTTAGTATGAAGTTAATATAAAGTTGAGTCAGTTATTTTGAGATGAAGGAGTAGTTATGTACAACATATGTATTGCACGGTAAGCAAAAGTAATTTAAATACATAAAGTTAAAAAAGAAGAAAGGAATACCGCAGCTTCACATCCCTAAACGGACTAATGCTTTAAAAATAAGAAAGTGGACCATAGATAGCACCTACAGTTCCTAGAACCAAAGGTACTCCCTCGAATCACTACAATAAGATATTGTAACTTTTTCTGATTTGGATGTACATAGACGTATTTTAAGTCTTTGTTCATTCAGTTAGTCCATATGTAGTTCATAGAGGGAGTACACAGAAAAAAAAGAATACAACGGTTTGGTTTTAGGAAAGGATTAAAAAACTTATAGCCACATGACAATAATATCATCATGGCTGTGTAATACGAAAAGGAAAGAAAATAAATAGTTAATGCAATGCAATGTCTCAAAGTGCACACCGCACTGCCTGCCCCACATGCACACACACCACCAAATCCACAACAAAAACGCCATGCCAAAAGCTTCACACGATGGAGCTCATCACCTTGCTAGCTACAACTACAACCAATAGCGCGGTCCAAAGCTGCTGCCATTGATCGGAGTCCCCGGCAGACTTCACCTCGCTTTCCACAGCTGCAGCGCGTAGCGCCGCCAGCCATGCAGCTCGTCGCGCTGTGCACGGACCCCTTCGTGCTCTCCTGCGCCTTCTGATGCCTCCTGCTCCACCTGGCGCTCCGCCGCTCACTCAACCACCGCAGCTCCCGGCTCCCGCTAAAACATTATATTATGTTCAATTAATATCAAAATAATCAAGTCATCCCCTACAGACTGATATGGCTAAATAAATGATTAGCTTTAACTTCAAAATGAAGAGGTAGCAAAGGAGGATGCAGGTGCAGCTGACTTTACCTTGTACGTTTGGGACCAAAAGGCGGCCACCAGCCCTCTCTTTTGCAGAATTGTCATAAGCACTAAGAACCTGCAAATGTAAGGAAGAAACTAAAAGATCAGAAATACTGCCAGAAGTATTATTTTGTACAATTCAGGCAGGATGCAGCTGAATTAAGTGACATCACATAATCAACAGGCAGCTCGCTCTAACAATCTTAACCACGTGTTTTGTTTTTACATCTACTCTTTAGACGTACAAATTCCATTAAATTGCAGACAAGCATATCTAACATAATATTTTGGCGTTTTAAAGCAACACGAAACTGCTGGTAACCACATAAACTAAGCATTGAATATGACCCATCAAATAATACAACACATAGGTAAACAATTCAATGCTGATAACGTATTCTTTTTTCTGAGTTAAAATAAACCTTCAAACAGATCTCAGGGCTATCTCCCTCAGGACTACCAGGATGGTGCATCAGCCTCATACATTTCTTCTCCCAGTTACCCTGAATGTAAAGATATATACGTAGCATACAAGAACAGTGTTAAGACTCCCCAATGATGACTAACACCGTCCGATTAAGTCACTCGCTAAGTACGTACTGGTAAGTTAATGGCATACTACCAATCCTATACACTTCACTTCAGTGCTGGTAAGATAGCATACAAGAACAATATGGGCACAACGATAGTTCAGTCAGGATTGTTTGCCAGCATGAAACAATAATTTGATGTGTAAGACCCGTAATTAGGCATGAAACTGCAAGGGAACTCACGTAATCTTGCAGCTGAGCAGAACTCTCAGGATCTTGCGGGCCAATGCCATGACCACCACTTGAGCAGGCCTCAAGTCCTCCTGTAACCTGCAAATGAGAGGAACAAAATAGAAAATATCAGAAATACTTTGCATGATTCAGGGAGGAGGCAGCTGAATTTAGGTGACAGCTGAATCTTAGTCAGGTGTTTTACTTTTGCATCTACTCTTTAGAGGTTGCCGAACAGCGAGCTCTCCAGCCTGAATTTAGGTGACAGCTGAATCTTAGTCAGGTGTTTTACTTTTGCATCTACTCTTTAGAGGTTGCCGAACAGCGAGCTCTCCAGTGCGTTGCAACGGGAAAAAAAATAACACACGCTTTTAACCCAATGACCATGACTCAAGACCTTAATAGACCCACGTCTTTTAGTTTCACATGGAATCATATTTGTGTTGACGACAGTGGCCTCAGCACTCACACAACGATAATGTGTTCAAATGTGTTCAGTTCTAAGGTCTCTCTTTCTCTCTGTGAGCAAAACTTCAATATGTTCTGTATGCTTAGTTACAGAGGGAGTATACACTAACTCGATGTGTATTTCATGAAAAAATCAGGAAATAAAAGCATGAAAGAATATTGAGTACATGTATTTCAAACAATTCAAATTTATGTCTTATGAACTTATATTATTAATAAACTGACAATCACAAATGAATGCAAACACACTTAAGTAGGCAAACATGTTTATTTAGGCTACACATCCAGATGCACACTATGGTACGTGAGTGGAAGAAATCAAGATGAACTAATCTAGGTCATCGGAGCAATCTTTTTTGTTCGCAGTCTAGTTTACTGGTATACGATGCATCCCATCATAGATAATTGGCCTCTTCCACAAATAGTTAATTTCATATTCTCTCGATTCCTATCTTTGTCTCTTGATTTGAATCGGTATGGAAGAGAAAAGGTAGACAAAAAAAAGGAAAACAATAAAAAAGAATTCCGGTCTCTTGATGTAAACCAGCCTAATAGAAGAGAAAAGGTAAACAAAAAATAAAAAAAGAAAGAAAAATTGTTGAAGAGAGGATTCGAACCCGGGTGTCCCAGGTAGGAGGGGCGCGCTCAAGCCAGCAGGCTTTCCAGTTCACCCTCTTATAACCAAAATCTTACGAAGCGACTTGTGATAAAAAAAACGATTTGCTGTGACTAAAGTCTGGATTGCGGGTTATTTAGCGTAAATGTCGCGGGGGGGGGGGGGGGGGTTGCTTAAAATGAAAAAAACGGTTCAGAGTCACTTAAAGATGGACTGCGGGTTGATTTTTGTAAAATAACCATGATGAAGGTGCTTTATTATTAGGGAGAGATAAATATTAAGCATATGTTCTTTGGTTGGTCATGCATGCATGCTTGATTTTATTTTCTTTTTAGAAACATGCATGCATGCTTGATACACCAAGCTATCAAAAATATACCCAACGTGACTTTTCGGTTACTTATTTATGTCCATAAGAGAAGGCCCATATAGGCAAAGTAACCGCAGAGCAGGCGCAGTACATGGCCTAGTATAGGCCAGCGTACATGTGCTACGCACGAACGCGAGCGTGTCCGACTAAGATTTGTTTTCGTTGCGTGCAGGATCGAACAATATTTTTGTACGTGGAAATAAAAAATATATTTTGCAAGCGGGACTAAGAATACCTATTTCTTTTAATAGTAGCAGGGGCTTTTTTATAAAAATGCCGCGATGGTTTTTCCGACGGAAGCAATAGCCGCTTTATTATTAGGTATAGATATAGATATAGATGACTAGATGGATTCAGTTTTAAAAAACTTTAGCTAAAATTATGGGAAAAACTAAAGTAATAACTAAATATTGAGAAGGAAAGAAAGGCAACATAACAAGGAAAATATTGACAAATATCTCACCTCAATATGTAATATTTCGATAGATGGGGATGCCACAAGAAATGCTGGCCTCCATAAAACATCAAACTCAACAAAAGATCCTAGGCTCAAACACCTTTCCTTGCCTTATTAAATGCGATGCAGAGTTGCTTCATTTTAGGTTGCATCGAAAGTTGTTCAAAAGGCGAATCAATCTGTGGTTGGATGGTTATGATGATAGTGGTATTTTCTGTCCATCAGAGTTTAAGCCCCAGACGTGACATTGATGCTTGCATTTTTTTGGATTTATTCCAAAAAAATTGACGATGTGCGTACAGTGGACGAAGGCGTTTCTGTCAACTATGAAGGTGTCTGTGGCGATTTTATCAACCTCAAGATGATGTGTCGGCTCAGTCTCTCAGAATGCTTATAAGGATAGGGTATGTGTGTGTATAGGAATAAGTATATGCATGTATATATGAGTGCATGCGTCCGTATTGTGTTCTAAAAAAATAGTTGTTCAAAAGAAGAAAAAAATGACATTGATGAGACTATCAAAAAATGTACAGCTATGTTGATGAGTGCAGCGTTTTGGTGCCCAGGCTCATCTGCATCCAATCAGTAAAAAATCAAAACAAATACTAAAATTTTCAAAAAAAAAACCATTTTTTTCCATGGTAGAAAAGTTCTTGTGTGAGGTTCGCTCTAATTTTCAGATCATTTGAACATCTGAACCGCTCTCAGCAAATAAGACAAAATCAGGTTAAAACAGTGCATAAACAGTAAACTTCTTTAAAGACCCCAAATTTATCATTTTTGCTGAAAGCTGCTCAAATATCCAAATGATTCCAGAATTTGGAATGGACCTCACGCATCAAATTAGCTACAATATAAAAAATTGGAATTTTTTATTTTTTAGTATTTATTTTGATTATTTTTTATTCAACGCGGATACAAATGAGTCTGGGCTCAAAAATAGATTTTTGTATGTTGATTCTCTATCATGCATAAACAGACATACGATGTAACTCTGAAAGTTTTGGCAACGGCCAACTACATCACCTCCCTGCGTTGATCCACGCAAGTCCCCTGAACTGCTCCAAGGGAGATGGGTCATGCTGCCATGCAGAGCTAAGGGGGGGGGGGGGGGGGGGGGGGGGCTAGAAGCTAAAAAAAAATCTAATCTAAACAGCCCCAGAAGTTTTTCTTCAAATTTCATAGTGAGACTCGGGGGGCCATGGCCCCTGCTGGCCCCAACTAAGCTCCACCGTTGTTGCCATGGCTCTGGTACCCTCGGCCACCGGCGAGCTGTTGCCCCCTCCGTCGATCATTGCTACCGAGATGCCGCTTGACGTTGTCGTAGGGGACGACATGCCTCCCTCACGTCCAGGATTGAGTGATTGGCGTGGATGCGTCAACCGGGAAGCAACGCCTAATGTTCCCGTGTGTTGCACGCTCTATAGATGGTTTTTCAGTGTCTAGCCAAAACTGTGGCTAGTTGCACAATAGCCCAAATGCATTTCCGCTATTGGTTGGGCTCGGTGTAGCATATTCTTGTCACTACAGTGCCAATGATCTGTCTTATCAAGAATGGCAAGATTCAAATCTTTCATCAAACCACTCACTACTGCATCACCTACTAGAGGGTCAACTTCACACAAGGAAGCATTGACCATGTAGATCTTAAGGTACAAAGTTGAGATGTTGGATTCTCCACATCGGTTAACCAAGAAGCTTCGGGCTGCCTTGGCTAGAGACTGCATTGCTTCCTCCATATCCTCCTTGTCGATAGGCTTCGGGTGTGGATTATATAGGGAACTTTTTGCATTATTGTTGATCTCAATCAGCAACCAAGGAAGGCGCGACAACTTGCTCGTCCTTGCAGTTGTGCTTACATTAGTTCTCCCGAGATACATAGTAACATACCATCTTGTAATATGTTGATTCTATTTTCTCCCTCTTGTTGCTACAAAAATGACAATCCTTATAGTTATTGGATGACTATATTCATCAATTCAGAAGTAGTTCAAACCACAACTTGCACAAAAAAAGGCTATCCATATGAAATAGGTTGCCATTTAAGTCTCTAGAAGAGAAGACGATCAACAGTATGAGCGCGAGAGATCGTATCCACGATGGAGTACCAGGTTCCACCAGGAGTCGGCACAAGAATAGATTGTATTGGGCTTGAATTCCAATTCGCAGCGTGATGTCTCCAAAACCTTGTTCTACCTGTTTTCACTATATAAAGGAGAAGGAGGAAACACTTAGAGTCTTTTCGCAATTCTTCACCGCTTCCTTCGTCATAGCCGCCACAACTATCATCTCATACTCCATTAAATCAATATTTGTAACTGAGACATCACAATCAACAATATTGTAAGACGGTTAATCATTCATCTTCAAGTAAATACATATACAATGTCTCTCAGCCATGATGCAATTGCAGTGTGCGAGCAAGCCCCTCGGGCTAAGGGCCAAGGTGTATCCTTAGAACCCTGTTTACGTGCATATATGGGATTGACGATGTGATTTCCTTATATATTTATGTGTATACAACTATTTGTCTCTTGTATCCAGAATGGAATCCGCCAGCAGCCTGAAATGAACCCTACTTACACGGGTGATGGGATAGAGAAGACAATGACTTCAAAATGTGAAGAGCACCAATGCATGAAGAAGGTGTCCACAAGGACGTCACATGACCCTTCAAAGGAAAGATCCATACATGAGAGAGACCAGACCCGACGACATGGGTCGAAAGACAATGATCGAAGGAAGAGCAATATATGCTGGAAACGACCAAATGAATAACCTGACACGGACCACTTGAAACGAGTAGTTAGCTATATCAAAAACAGTCAACAACGAATAGCCTGACACAGTCAACCCATCGACAGGTGGAGGAGCAGGAGGGGGGCACTAAATATGATGAATGGACGCCCGGATCCCATCGAGTACGACCAACGAAAGGATGAGGAGCACCGCAATAGGCCGCCAACCAATGGTGACTGAGGACGGACGGGGGAAGGATGAGGAGCAACGCAATGCAACTATGAGGCCGCCAACCAGCGACGATCGTGAACGACCGAGTGGGAGTTGAAACGACGGATACGATGGTCGGTGGCATAAGCACCGCAATGGCTCAAACCACGAGCCAATGGTAGCTGGGGATGGCGATGAGCGAAAGCCGAATCGACAAATCTAGAACGAAGGGGTGGCAACTATGGCAAAGCCACAACTCCATCAGCCACAAGCAACAAGGAGGTGGGGGTGTAGGCGACGGTGACAACTGATGTTAGCGGAGCCATCAGATGGCAAGGGGTCGACCAAAACATGTCTGTGACAACCAGGTGAAGTGGGTGGCGACAATGGTGAGGACAAAAAACCGCTAGACGCCGATGACCAGGGAATTAGAATGAGGCAGCGATTAGAAGGGGTTTGGGGAATGTCAGGGGGAGGAAGGGATATATGGGGCAACGGCCCTGCTACTGCCATCTACGGTTTGCAAACGGGAACTTTGGAGGGAGATTTCACCCCATTTGAAACAATGGAAAGACATAGGAATTAATAAAGGATATTTTCCTTTGGCGCCGTTTGAAACAGATGAAGGAAGAATATCATTCGGAAACCAACATTTAAAGAAAACTTCATGAAAAACATGTTCAAAAGTTTCAAAATGATCTGAAAAATGGTTGGATGTTAAGAGGATAATGTTCTATTATCATGTGAAATTTCAAGTAAGAAAACGTTACGGGATACTAGCTATGAAAAAAGACAAATTCAGCAATGAATAGTGCCTTTACTGTTCAGCAATGTTCAATGTTGATTTTATTTTTCTCATAGCTGGCATACCTTAGTGGGTTTGAATTTGAAATTTTGCATGGCAATAGAACATCACCCTTTTAACATCCCTTATTTTTAATAACTATTATTTTAAACTCTGAAACAACGTTTCCTCGTTTTCACTAAATGTTGGTTTCCAGATGATATCCGGAATTGTTACCTACATTCCTTTGAAAATCCTATGAAATGGGCTATTTAGTAGGAACTTTGGAGGAAACCAAATAAGGTCCTACCTCATGTTTCTTCTCTTTGTCTCCAGAATTCCTCCTGTATTTTTCCTGCGAGACTTCCAAACAACAGTTTTCTTGAGGTTTTCTTGTGGTTCTACTTCCTATAAGAATTCAGGGTGGTGGCATCTCAATTCCTACAATTTTTACCACTCCTACTTTTCGATTTCCTGCATTCCAAACGGGGCCTTCCTCTAATTGGTTACTCGAACAGATATAAACATTGAGAGTTAGACTCAACAGCTCTCTCCCAACACATTTCCATAATCGATTCATTATTTCCTCCCAATACATATCCACATGCAAATGCAATCGAGCCATTTACATCGGCTTAACCCACACATACTGGAACATTTCCAGTACGGAGTAAAACAGCCAAAAATCAATCTCATCTTTCCCCAGCCTTACCAGTTACCATGTCCACATGCCGTGAAGTGAACAGCAGACTGGAGCAGAAAAACCGTGGAAGCTGTACATCAAAAGCTATGCTTCTAGATCAACGCGTACAGTACAGCACACAATGCTGCTCCCCGGCAGCGCCCAACGCAGTGCTCGCCCTTTGGCATATGTTTCTCCTAGTAGATTATGGTAATAAAACAGGGCCTGCCAATACAATACATGTACGGCCTCCGTTACCTCTCCGGCTGCCCGCCGCCTCACCCACGGAGCTTGATCGTCGCCGCCGACTCCAGAGATGCCGCGACCGCAGGCAGCACCGGAATCATAGTGCATCCTCAGTTAAAGGATCGCACGAAACATGGCTGCCTCCGTTCAGTCAGAGTTTCTCCCAGTCAATGTACACACCGGGATGCACGCGCTGGTTGTTGTCAGCTGGATGCGCTAGGTCCCAAGAACTTCTGCACTGCCTTGAACAACTGCTTCTCCTCGAAGGGTTTCGAGACGTAGCCGTCCATTCCATTCTTTGTGCATTCCTCATGGGTGGCCTGGATGACATCGGCAGTCATTGCCAGGACCGGTAGATGCCATCCGGTCTTCTTTGCTGTACTACCTGGTTCTGAATTATCACCATTATGTGCCTTCGCTTCAATTGCCCGTATTTGCCGGGTTGCCTCAAACCTAGCATATCAGAAATATGTGCATTCCTTTAAACAGAAGCATAAGTACAAATAACACAAGTATTTGACACAACAGGAGTATTTGACACAATTATCTAATCACTTTCTGCTTCAAATAACACAAGCACAAAGATGCGCACAACCATTAAAAGAACGGAGACGTGCACAACCCATATGTACTGTGCTGGTTACACAAGAGATACTGACTCAAGTAAAACACCCATGAGGCCATGGCTACACAAATATGAGCATATACCAGGAATCACCACATATTTCTGCATGCTAGCGTTGGTATTATAATCATCACATGGAGTTGTAATTACTACAGGATTAGATAGAACACAAGCCTCTAATTAGGGGTTTAGATTTCAAAAAGTACACATAATTTTTGAAAGATACATTAAATCATATCTAGGTAGTTGGTACTATTCGTAATTAGCCATTGGCACCAGGAAGATATATACAAAAAAAAATTCAGGTCAGATATATACATGTTAAAACTTATAACTGACATGAAGGAAGAAACAGAAATATAACTCAACAAAAACAGGTTGTCATGTGATTGTGATTGTACAAATTAGGACTGATGATGTGTCGCGTTTTACGGTCACATGGAAAAAAGATATGCTCAAGTTTAGTATGTATAAGTTTAATAGGTTGATAGCATGTAAACTTACCCATCCATCTCTGGCATTTGAATATCCATTAGACAGAGATCAAACTTGTGTGGGGCTTGCAGAAGCTCAAGAGCATCTTTTCCACTCTCCACGCACTCCACCTTTGCCCCATATTTCTTCAGTGTACCAGCAGCAACTCTAAGGTTTACCTTGTTGTCATCAACCACCAAGATGTTCTTTCCAAGAAGCAACGCATAAAGAGAGTCTGGGCCATGATGTTTCTTCTCATTGTTTGCCTGTGTGATACTGATACCAAGTGATTGAAATAGACAAGCTGCAAGTGTGCTTGCTTTCAGAGGCTTTGTGATGACAGAATCGATGGCATATTCCGCTTTCATTTTGTCTGAATCAGCCAATGCAAGGAGGATAACTTGAGGGAACACCGATTCACACCCATTCTGTTTCATCTCTGAAAATCTAGTACGTAAGGGGATGTCCCTCTTTAAGTCCCATGAGTCACTCTCAACTAATAACATGGAAAGTTGTTTCCTGGGCATGCTGCAATAAATTTGTATAACATAAGTTCAATAGGATAAAACTGGGTACAAGAATATGTCAAATATTATAGTTAAGAATCATATTAGTAGTTATTTGAAAAGTGCACCTCCTTGAAAAATATAAGTGTTTTTTTAAGAAAATAAGGAGTCGCCATTCAGTTCTCTAAATTTTAAATCATGAACGGAAGAACTATACTTTATAGGAGCAGAAATACAACATGGAAGCAAACCCAACAATGCACTCTACCAAATAATCAGAAATTCGATGGAACAAGCAGTAACGCCGTAACAAGGTCAATATAATTGCCTGCAGCCACTATTAACCTATTTGCAATCAAATTCTTGTATGTAGCATCTTTTCTGAAAAAATATAAATATTTATAAGTATGAAAGCATGTTCCATTTTCCTTTTCTCTAAAATTGGTAACCTATCATTTCACATTTCTAATTCAGGAAGCACTTATGATGCAAGTTGTAACTGATAAATACCTGGTTAGCGAAGTGCCATTTCTCCCGAGCAAAACACTAAGTGCCTGTTCAATGGTACGTACAGATTTCGAGGCAATGCCCAGCCTTTGCAAATGATACTCAGTTACAGTTGCTCTTACTGGTCTTTTATCAACCAGCAGTGTAGATAGACCTTGAAAGCTGGATGGCAGAGGATGCAACAAGGCAGACTTACTGACATTAATAGCATTTCTCTCACACCTTTGCAGAACTGCGGTGAATGTAAATGTGCTCCCAACATTGGGTCGACTGACAAAGTTTATCTGACCACTCATTAGTTCAACAAGACATTTGCTGATACTCAATCCAATTCCAGTCCCACCATAGTTTCTAGATGTTGAACTATCAGCTTGCATGAAAGGCATGAAGACCCGGCCTTGGGCATGAATTGGTATGCCTATCCCAGTATCTTCCACACTTACTACAAGAGTAACATTCTCAGAATCACTTCCATACGCCATATTATTTGTGTCATAAGAAAGCAAAGCCTTGAAGTTTTCCCAGCTATTTCTGCTGTCAGCAGCCTCAAAACCACTTAGTGTATTGTGCGACACACTTGTGGATACAACACTTGTCTCGTCTATATGTCCATTGATGCCATTCGCGACTGATTCAACTTTTGGTTCGGTTGCTAGATTTGAGTGGTCTGCCAGGTGAACTTGCACAAAAATGTGGCCCCTTTCTGTGAACTGTGAGAAGGTAAGCAGCAAAAACAATACAATGTAAGCTGGGGTGGAATTGAATTTAAGTAAACCAATTTGTCCGATATGTCAACACAGGCATGTTCTTATTTACTAGAGAAGGTGGGACTTCGGTTGACATTTACCTTAATTGAGTTCCCGACTAAGTTTGTAATTATCTGACGGAACCTTCCAGGATCGCCCAGCAGAATTTCAGGAACTCTTTCAGAAACATATACCGCAAGCTATGATTTGAGGAGTAAACAAAAATTAGGAGAGCAACCAATGAGTTAACTAAGCAAAATACTTTCCCTGAAATGCAGAGTATTTTAAGAACTCGAATAAATGAAGAAATGTTAGGGTGAATAATATACATGCGTTAGCATGCCTGACGATCATTTTCCAATTTCAGAACAAAGTTAAACTAACCTCAATTCCCTTCTCTCTTGACTTCGAAGAAAATAGTGAGATGACATCATCAAGGATGGACCTAAGGTCAAACGGTACAGATTCTAACTCCAACTTCCCAGCTTCAATTTTGGCCCTGTCAAGCACTTCGTTAATTAGGGATATTAATGCCTTTCCGCAGATTTGGGCAGTTTGCGCATAATCTCTCTGGGTTGACTTCAGCTCTGTGTCTAGTAGCATATCAAGCATTCCTACAAAAACAAGAAAAACAAAAATCACTCAACTTCCCTTGGAAGAAAGGAATTACATGAACAATAAGCTGGAATGCATAGGAATTATACAAAAAAAAATCACCTAGCACACCGTTCATGGGTGTCCTGATCTCATGAGAAACAGTTGCAAGGAACTGCCATTGACAAAGAAGGGTATGTTAGATCATAAACTTAGAATATCTCAACAGCAAGTAACTTCCAACAAAGCTTAACCTGAGACTTAGCAACATCAGCGGCTTCTGCCCGTTTTTTCAGTGCTTCCATTTTCCGGCAATCTTCCTTAACACTATCATAGCGAGTCCACGCAGCATATATTATGTAGCCAACAAGCATAAGTATGACGAACACACCAGATGGAGTAGTAATGGCAGACCAAGGAACATGAGGCTTGCTTCTGTATCTGCACACAATAATGGACAGAGAGGTAAAAAGATGGAAAAAATATTTTGACAAAATCAGTGACCAATCCGCACATTCTCACCTGCATATCATGTGATGATTTCTGAAAGGATCACCGAAATCTAGCGTGCAGGTGTGTGAGGGTGAGGGGGCACCAAGAGGGACTTCGGACCCATACATGACAAGAGGATTTGAACGATTTGTGACATCATAAACATTCACCACCAGCTCCTGATTGCCAGCTAGCTGTCTCAACAAATTTTCCACAAGTGACTCTACATCAAAAGCGCCTCCAAGGTATCTGTCAAGCGAAATCAAAATTTGGGTTCAGTTTGCGGTTGTTGGTGCTGAGCTGCACAGAACTGCCAAGTTCAGTTAGTTAGAGGAACCTTACTATTTTTAGCAAGATTATTTCGTTGTCCCTCAAAAGAGGTGCTTTCAAGTTCCAAATAACAATTATACCCATAAATAGGAATGAGTAAGTGCTTTTGAAAAGCCAGCTCGATGCCAATCGGAGCCTTCTAAGAAGGCACTAAAAAGGTCAGATACAAAAGATCCATCTTGATCAATGCTGTACTCAAAACAGTAACCTCTGTAAACCTTCCATTTTCTGATACAGTGAACTAAAACATGCAGCAGCAGTGCAGCACACTGTTGTGGTCGTGACAGCAGTCCTAATGCGCTCTGACAAGCTAATGTGCTTCCTTTATGAGCAACAAGCATAGTGGGCAGCACCCAGCAGTCCTCGGTGAACTGGCAGATCTACAGTGGAGTGGAAGAGAGATGCGTTGATCAAGTGGAAACCTCACCCGGCGGTAGCAGCAACACGGTCCTCCACCTTGGCGTCCGGTGGAAGGTCCACGAGGTAGACAGGGAAGGTCAGTACTACGCCCAGGTGGTTCGACATGAGCCTGAATGGCCTGGTGAGCACGGCCTTCCCCGTCGCCCTCGACCTCAGGATGTTCTCCCGGTCCTCCTGCAGCACCGACGCAGACCTTCAGAGCCCCAAAGCAAACAGCACGAAATTAAGCCAAGAAACAGAGGCACGGACCTCGCCGGACATCATGTCGAGGCCCTCGATGTAGGACACGGTCTCCTGGGAGTAGATGACCGGCGCGTACTCGTCCTGCGCCGGGGAGGGCTCGTGCTTCATGGTCTTGATGATCCAGCCCTGCTGCCGCTCGAAGGTCTCCCGGTCGGCGTGCATCACCCGCTGCGCGTACGCCACCCCGCTCAGCAGCGGGCGCTCGAAGGACGTCCGCGCCGTGTAGTCCGCGAAGGTGTCCTGCTCCGTCATCCAAGAAGAAGAAGCGCACGCGTTAAAGCCAGAGGCCCGGAGCAAGTCGGGGCGGCGGTCAGTCAAATTCAAAGTTTCAAACCCCCGGAACAGGAGCTGCTTTTGTGAAGGATGGCATGCATGCTACAGGCCGTGGTAAAACGGTGGTACTGGATGGCATGTCCTTCCATGGCAGACACATGCCCTGACCCCGGAGAGCTCTCTCATGAATTGAATGAAGAGGGAGCAGCCGTACAGAGCATGTCCTTCTGCTGCGTGGTCAAGGTATCATCGTAATGGATGGGTCTGGGAGAGGCAGCAGGCAGGAGCCAGCCAGGGCCGGCTCAGAAGACAGACAGGCGAGTAACTCCGGGGGCAGAGCGAGCGAGCGAGCGAGCATCTGAGCCAGAGCATGGCGCCCACGAACTCGCTGCGGTGGAGCCGAGGAAGCAGTGGCGACTGCTGGAGCTGTCCGTCGTGGTGACGGCAGGCACGCATGGATGGAAGGCAGTGGTGGGAGGTAGGGGAGGGAGGGACGGACCTGGTCGAGCGCGGGCGGCTGCTTCTCGTAGTGGAAGGTGGCAACGAGGATGGCGAGGGCGTGGACGTGGTTGACGGAGACGGCGAACTGGTCCTGCAGCATGCGGGCGCGCTCCTCGCACATGCACACGATGCCCTCCTCGGCCTTGACCAGCGCGTTGTGGCGGAGGCTCCGGTGCAGCACCAGCACCCCGCTCAACGCCAGCGCCACCCCCACCATCGCCACCGCCGCGCTCAGCTTCGACTTGGCGCGCCACCCCTTGCCCCCCTCCCCCTCCTCCTTCCCTTCCTCCTCCACCGCCGCCATCGCCGCCGCCTCCCCTCCTCCTCCCACCCCCATCCCCATCCCCGCCCGCCCAATCAGCTCAGCTCAGCTCAGCTCACATGCGCCGCGCCCCGACCCACAGCTCGAGCAGCAGAGCAGAGGATGAGAGGGAGGGGAGGGAGGGAGCAGGGTCGCTTTTGCGGTCCTGGCCACGCTGCTAGTCCGCTGGTGCTTTTCGCTCGCTGAGCCACAGCCACGGGTGGGAGGGAGGGAGTGGGATGATGATCGAATTTGCTGGATTTTACGGGATACGCGCCCGACTAAAATAACAAACCAGGCCTCCTTTTTTTTTCCACCGTGGGCCCCGCGTGCCTTTTGCGGCCTCCCCGGCCCAGCAGCAGCAGCAGCCCAGCCGCCGTCGTCGCTGCCCCGTCCCTTTCCCTCCACTCCCTTATCCGAACCCCACCCCACCCCGTCCCGTCGTCCACCGCTCCATGCATCCATCCGCCGGCCGGAGCACGGGGCGGGACGGGGCGGGCGGCGGTTCCGATTCGGTTCGTCGCCGGGATACGGTGATTCGCCTGCGGATTTTCTCGTCTCATCTCGCCTCACCTCACGGGTGGTGGTGGTGGTGGGGGTGGGGTCGCGGCGGTGGTTGGTTGGGCTGGGTGGCGGGGTGGGTGCGGGCGTCGCGGTCTCGGGGATCTGCTCCGTGGGGGGATCGCCCAAATCTGGGGGCGGGCCCGCGCCCACGCGCTCCACAAACGGACGGACGGACGGAGAGGTGGTGGTGGTGGTCAACAGTCAACCAGCAGCGGACGTATCTCCTCCTGATCTACTTCTACTTTCTTCTTCTTCTTTTTTAGCGATTTTCGATGCCTTGTTTCTCCTTCTCATCTCCTACTAGCAGTTAACCTCCTCCATTATCAGAACCAGAAACGCGCATTCGCTCCTCCAGTATCGGAGCAGGAGCAGGAGCACGAGATCAGATGGAGGGCATACAGTAGCCGGTTAAGTAACTGCTTTCCATACGGCACGAAACGTGTGTTGCTGCGGAGCGTCCGATCTCGTCAACGACATGAATATACGCACATAATCGGAGCCCAATCATCACCTTCAAGCTGGTGCGTGTCCTCTGCCCACCTGCCCAAGCACGGTGCTACCATATCTGATCAGAACCTCCGCCCCTTAAAATAGAAGATCCATATCCGCGATGCCCCACCCATGTGGCCTTCTCTTCTCCTCCCCCCCTGGCGGTCTCCCGGCAGACCGCAACGACCTCACCTCACCGGCAGCCAGGGCTGTCCAGCAAGCAACTAAAGCTTAACCTATGTTTATCTATCCATGCATGCATGCATGCTTTGGTTCCAGGCCGAGCTCCGGACACACACACACATAAACAATCACAGAAGAATGTCCGAAAGCACGGCGGGATACGGAGCGCGATCGCGTCGCGCCTTTCCTTCTTGCACGGAAAAGGCAGAGGCATTCCCGCATAGAGAAATGCGCCACGCACAGCGCCGTGTTTTAGCCCAGCATTACTATATGTAACTGCTGTTTCCGGCTAACGTATTATAAGCGCCGAAGCATCTCGGCCACATCCCACATGCATGCATAGGTTGCCGATCAGTTAAACAAATGTCCGTGGAGAAATTCTTAACGGCGCCTACGGTTCCAGTAGCCTCCGGTTGGGCCGGACACGATCCCCCGCTTTTGTTTACTGCCATATAAGCTGCACGGGGGATCGCGTAGGTCGTGCTGCGTTGATCGTGCGTTATTGTCGATGTGCTATATATTTTATTACTATAACGATGTGTAGGATTAGGCGTGCGTGCGTGCGCGTGTGTGTGTTGGGTTTATGCGCGTTTTCACCTGCTTTTGGCTTCGTTTGCACTCTACTCTGCTCTAGCGTAGCATGGCGTCGCTTTCCGGCCGGCCGGCCGGACAGAGGCTACTTTCGGGCTTTCGGGCGGCTTATGCTTAAAATACGCATGGTTTTTTGACAGATAACGGATCGTACCATACCGTGCAACCCCGGCTACCGCCGTGGCAGCGCCGTGATAAGTCTCGTAGCTACGTGGCGTGACAGGCATCGACCGTGTGGGATCGATCGTCTTCCTCGATCGATCGTCGCTGTCCTTCGACCGGGGAAAACAGCATTGATGATCATCGTCCCGGGCCGATGCTGAGATCCACGTCCACCTACCGCAACCGCCCGGCGGCTGGTCCGTGCGGCACGCATGAAATGCCATGCCAAGCGGGGCTGGTGCAAGCGGACCGGCCGGCGCCGGGTTGGTGGTATGTGCCGTAACTAAAAGCAATTCCAACACCGTCGGACGACGTTTTTGTCCGTTTGAATCTGTCTGACAGATACTTGTGTCCGTTTTTACAACTGGGTCGGCGCTCGACAACCAACGATCCGTTTTTAGGCGGCACGGATTAAACATTTAAAAAATATGAAAAGCATTAATTAAACATAAATGCTGGTCTGAAAGGCCGGTGATAGTCCATATTATATTAAACATAAAATTAAATAAACTAAAAATAAGGAGGCGTGTTGTCCTAGGCGTCCTCCTCCACGTCGTCGTCGGGCCCAGTGAGATCGACGAGCGTCAGTGTCGGGCCAACCCACGGGAAGGCCATCTCCCAGGCGGCGGCGACGTCATCCGCCGATGGTTACACAGGCTCTCGCTGGACAGCACGCCACTCCTCCTCCTCCTCGGCTTCGACCTCGCGCTCCATGAGCTCGATCCGCCGGGCCTCTGCGCCCTCCTCCGACACCCGTCGCTTCCGTCAGTGCTCTAGGTAGGCCGCCTCCTGCTCCGGTGTTTATTCGCGCACCACCCCATCCAAGGTGTACACCTCCGCCCTGAGGCAGGGGACGGCGGGGCCAGCGGCGGTAGGACTGCATCGTCGACAGCGGAGAGCGCAATGGCATCTGCGAGCTGCTTCTCGTAGGCTTCCTCCTCCTTCACGTGGGCCTCCTCCCTCGCACGCAAGACGGCCGTCAATGCGTTCTGTACGTCGTCTCCGCCTCCTAGTCTTTTTCGCGCACGATAAGGGGCGGCGGCGGTCCAGCCACCACGTCGCGGACTCCACGCCGGCGCTGCTCCTCAAGCTCACACGCGAATCAGGCATGCCAGTCGGGGGAAGACGGGGCTCGCTGCTGCTCTGGCGTCAGCAACTCCAGCCGGTGCCTCACCTCCTCCGCATGCACCCACGTCGACGCGGCACCGCTGGCACCGGGATCCTCTCCGGATCCAACTGCCAGTCGTGCGGCAACGTGATATCGGGGTAGGGGAGGGGGACCCAATGTCACCTCGCCTGGTGCACTGGCACGCTGACTCGCTCGCGAGGAGGGATGGAAAGACGCCCACGAGCGGACATGGACAACGGGGGACTGATCCTTCTCTTTCGCGGAGAAGAACCCCATGGCGGTGATGGTTAGGTTTCCCGCGGGCGGGGGGGGGGGGCACGGGTGGCTAGATGGGGGATGTGGTGACTTCTCAGAGAGGATTAGCCCCCTCCCCCCCCCCCCCCCGTGCTCGGATTAAAAAAAGACATCCGTGGGTTGCTGACGCGTGGGCCCGTGATGGGCGATCGTCCGTAATAAAGACGACGTCGGGTTTGACCGGGCGCGGACATGAGAAGGCGCGTGTCCATGCCGACGCATTTTAACGCAATTTTGGACCGGAAATGGGTCCAGGCGAACGCGTTTTGGGTTTGGGTCGGCGCGTTGGGTCTTCACTTTTGTCCGTGCCGACACAAATGAACGCACGCGAACTACTTGAATCATTGCGTTGGAGTTGCTTGCTTAGTCTAGCTGATGCGTTGGTTTCCCTCCTAGCTTAAACGGTGATATAGCTTAGGAGCGGCAAATATTTCCCTCACTTAAGAAATCAAGGTACCAATCGAGTAGGAAGATCCACAAGACTATGTAAGCAGCACGTGCACATAAATAACAAATACTCGTAACCCAACGCGTGGAGGGGTTGTCAATCCCTCGTGGATAAAGTAAGGATAGATTGATAGATGCAAATAAGAGTGATAACAAATAGAACGCAACAAGGTATTTTTGGGTTTTTGATAATATAGATATGAAAACAAAAGAGCAAATAAAGTAAAAACGCAAATAGCAAAGTAAAGATTGCAAATAGATGATGTGAAATAGACCTCGGAGTAGTATGTTTCACTAGTGGCTTCATTCGAGAAATAGCAAATGGTGGGTAGACAAATTACTGTTGGACAATAGATAGAAGAGCAAATAATTATGACGATATTCAAGACAATGATCATGTATATAAGCATCACGTCCAAGATAAGTAGAACGACTTTTTTCTACTTCTATTACTCCACAGATCGACCGCTATCCAGCATGCATCTAGTGTATTGAGTTCATAGAGAAACGAAGTAATGCCTTAAGAACGATGACATGATATAGACAAGGTCTATTCATGTAGGAATAGATCCCATCTTTTTTATCCTTAATGACAACGATACATGTGTGTCATGTCTTTTTCTGCCACTCCGATTGAGCACCGAAAGATCGAAGTCATCACAAAGCACCTCTTCCCGTTGCTCTAAACTGGGTTTGAAGGATCTAGATGTAGATGCTCTAAACTGGACAAGTTTTAGATGTGGCGAGTCGGTTGGGTCTACCCGTAGACAAAACCGTACACGACCATACATTTTTCCAACGCGAAAGAGGCGAAACGACCATCGATTTGCTCTCGTGAGTTAGAGTTGACATCAGGGCATCTTCAAGGCGAACACATAAACCTTTCGCAGCCATATAGACCGCGTTGTCCGAATCGCGGAAGCACATTCAACCAGATCCTATATCGGTTCACGACGTGGTCCGAACGTGTTTTCTCCCGTAAACCGGGAACAAATGTGGGAGGATGTTTGCGGGAGTCCGGGTCGATCCCAAGCCAGCTTCTGACCGCGTGGCCCATAAAAAAACCCTCGCACCTTCCGCGCACGCATCGCGCCCGTGGCCAGCTGTCCGCATTCATGCCGCTTTAGAACGCTTCGCTCCACATTGAAGGCGGCTCATGACGGACGCGAGCTCTCGCTAGCTCTCCATTGAAGCGGCCCGGCAACCGAGGCACCGCCCGCTGCATGCCCGGCTGAACACGCCTCCTCGACGCATTTAAACACCTCCATATACTCGCGTGTAAGTCGAGAAACCTACTCTGGCCACACGCACGTTCATGAGCGGCCCGATATAAAATGCAATGCGAGCCGAACTCCTCCCGCCTGCCCCTCTATTTAAACGAGGCCACACGCCGGGCAAGGATCGCACCCCTCCGTCGCTCCCCATATATTCCTTCACTATCTTCTCCACTCTTTCGATGACTTCCGAAGAGCAGTTCTCCGGCATGTAAGCCGACAGGGTGGTCTATCGATCCGGCCGGATACGAACACGAGTGAGGCAGCTCACTGCTCCACCTCCCTCACCTAGATCGACGAAGCCAGTTGCCGAGCCTGTCGGATACGAGCGAGGCGGACCGACAAAGCTAGTTGCCGCTCCAGACCAGCTTGATAAGGAGTGGCGAGGTGCTCCACGTCGGCAACTACGCCTCCCGTGCTTGTGACCGCGCGATCCGTCGTCGACCGCGCGTAGCCACACCATGCAGCTAGAGAAAGAAGTCAGTTGCACGGACATCGATGATGCAGCGTCCCGCATGCGTGCGCTCGTCGCCATCATCGAGGAGAAGTAGAACACGGGAGGCCGCCGCTCCTTTGGTCCCAAGATAGCCACCACATGCGAGTCACCGACATCCACTACTGGTTTCTCGTCCTCTCTCGTCGGCCATCATCCTTCCCTGCCCCAAAAACAAGCACGGATCCGCGTTTCACGGAAGCAAATGTAACCCTTCCACTCGGTCGGAAGCACCCTCTTTGTCACTCTGCGATCGGTGTAACCGGAGATAGGGAAAGGAGGAGGTATACCTCTAGGGCTCCCAGCAGTATGATGAACACACTATCGGACATGGAAAAGACAAAGAGATCTGTCGTGGCAGGTCGTAGACTAGTGTAGTGTATCTATGTCGTGGGAGTGGAGCTCTGTGCAATAGTACGTGCACATAATTTTATCAGTTTAGTTAAAATATGTTTAAAATGTAAACGTTTTCGTTTGGTTTGTATGAAATCCTTCATGTTTATATGAAACCCATGTTTGCACGAATTCCGTTCGATTGATTTGAATTGTTGTTAAAATGTATGTGACAAACGTTGGATGTTGTCCACCGCATCCGTATCCGCGGACTGGTTTTCCCCTTTTCGTGAACGGATGCGAAAGAAAATTTACTGAGTTTGCCATTGTAGATGCCCTCGCATGCTATGTAAACACGCAGGGTTCTTGGTACGTAGTACGATGTTTGTTAATTGTTGTACTTCCCAGGATCAAATTAATGCCGATTCAAGGCGGGTCTCCCAAACATTTGTCGCCAGTAGTACCATGTTTCTCTTGTACCACCTGGCCAGACCTGTGGAAACATTGCTGCTTTGTCTTTGACCCCCCACTTTTAAAAATATCCGCAAAAACAAAAAAGGACTTGCACATTCAAAAACAAATTGTCTGTTTCAGGATAAACTGCCGACTACGTCAACTGATCAAACGATCGATCGCTGGTGAAATAATACCATGGTGAAGCGTCGCTGGCGCATAGCTCGTGGCATCAACGTCTCTCAACCCCTCGCAAGGCTGCCGAGCACACGTGAGAAGTGACAATGTCTCCCATCCTCCTCTTGTGCCTTGTGAGCGGTGACATCCACTTGGAAAAGCGATGCCATCCATCCGCTCCCCATCATACCGCGACGAAGAAGACGGCCGGGGAAAACCGGCGCCATGATGGTGTCGTAGAACCAGCTTTGCTCGAGGCTTGCCCGCGAGCTTTCACCCGGATAACAAGTCCGATCGACCGCGCATCATGACGACCCGGCCCGCTGTGAATTGTCTCCCTTTCACAGCACGAAATGTGGGTGACATTTTCTTATTGGTTCCCTGTACGCACTGTGAAGAAGAAACGATGATGGCGCGACGGACCGGCGGCCTTCCGGCAATCCGGCCGGGGTGGAGACGCCTGTGCCATTCATTCTGCTAGCGCACAATGGGTTGCTGTCGAGGTGGAGACGCTATTGTGCGCACTGTGATGCTGATCGTCGAAAACAGGGATTCGGAATTTGTGGGTCGTCACCAGAAGATGGATTTTTTTTTTTTAACTTTGGTGCGATCATTTCAAGATTTGAGGAACCGTTGAACAAAATAAATGGAGTATGGTAAATAGAGCCGAATTCGTTTGTGAGCTGTGTTTTTTATTGGATCCTGAATTTTCATGTACGTATTAAATTATTAAAATTCAGAAAAATTGACGAACCAACCTAAGGTTGGATGGTTAGAGTAACAGCGATAATCCATCGGGGTTCAAGTCCTGATGCTCGCATTATTTCTGAATATAATTTAGGATTTTCGACGATGCACATTCATTGAGAGGAGACGTCAATGACGAGACGCCTACGATGACTTCGTAAATCTTAATATGATATGCCTACTCAGTCTTTCAAATGTGCTCATAAGGATAAAGTATGCGCAGTGGCGGAGCCACCTCCCAGCGACCCCGGGCGGCTGCCCGGGCTAGTCCATGAAACTAGACTACTAAGCACTAGTGTTAATCAATGGTTAGAAGGATTAATTCCTTAGGCAGGTAGCAGGTCACGTTGTCATAGTTAAGTTTTGCCCGGGGTGTATTCATAGGCTGGCTCCGTCACTGAGTATGCGTATATACATTCATAAGGATGGATGTATGCACGTTTATATAAGCACTTGCATTTGTATTATGTTTACTTTTTTTAGAAGACTTGATCGTTTTTTTAAATGGAAGGCCGTCGCTGGAAAAAGAAAGTTGACCCATGGGGACGAGTTGCACGCCACTCGATCGATATGTTGGTACCTGTTTGTGGAGAGGGCATAGGACGTCTAAATTGCAAACCGTTGTGTTTCTTGCAGTGATATTTTTTAAATATGTACCATGTCGATATGTTTTCCTGAGAAAAAATTTAGATGCTAATTTACTATCTTCTATAAAAATATGAGAATATATATTCATTTTTCATAAGATTTAAAATAGAACCCAATCATGTTTGTTGATTTAAACTACCAACAAATTTAAAATAAAGAACAAGGAAAAAAATCAACGAGAAACATTTGCAAACTAAGACCACCCTTTGCGGGGGCGTTCCACACATGACTGGTGCACCGTGGCCGCGGCATCACATGCAGTTTCTTGAGTCGACTCTTCTACGATCTCCTTCTGGAATGAAATCAAACACCTTTTGATTAGTAAAACAAACAGAATTTTGCACTTGCAGGATAGGAGAATATCAGGTAACATTCACGGTAGCATCTCTGGATTAAGGTCCAACGGGTAACATTCACGGGATGTGGATCCAAGCGTCATTTAGCAAATTTTTTGGGTTTTTTTTAAAAAATAGCATCGACCAAAATTTGTCCATTCGGTTTATGATCCAACGACCAAGATGCACCGGGGGAACCTCATCATCAGGTGCTACGGGAGCACCTGATATTCTCCCCCTGTCGGGTGGTGCCTGAGCCATTGATTCTGCTCTTGCCCAACGGGTTGTTGTCCGCGTGGAGAAGCTAGTGTGCATACGCGATGTTGTTTGTCAGATAGTATTCAAAATTTATAGTCGTTATTTCTATCAATCTTGTTTGTTGATGTAAAACACCAACAAATTACACATAAAGTACATGGGGCTAAAATGAAGAAAAACAATTTCAAACAAAAAATCACCCCCTTAGAGGGCCGGTGCTCCGCGCTTGACGGGTGTACTACGGACGCGCATGCACTTCCCAAAGAACACTCTTCCACAAGCTTCTTCCAAAGTGAAATCAAACACCTTTTGGTTAGTAAAACAAATATTAGATCTAAACGCACTTATATTAGTTGATAGAGGGAGTAGTTTCTATTGGTACATAGGATATGTTGGTGCTCCAACCCTAGCCGACATAGTTTTTTTTACAAGCCCCATATTTCGTCAGTCAATCAACACATAAAAGATTTTGTTTTTCAATAAGAGTTAAAATGATGTTTTTTCTCATGTGTGATAAATATAAAGGACAATGCAAGGTAACTAGGTTTGGAAAACACCGCAGGAGGAAACGAGCATATCTTCTTCTTTTTTCGAATAGGAAACGAGCGTATCGACAAAGCGAATCTAACACGAGACACACGGACAAAACGCAAGCCATCGTCGATGTCGCGATCCATGTCATCACCCACCCACAATATTGCAACCCATATTGTAAAATCCATCCATACTTATCCATCATCATATTTTCCACGCGGTTATAATAGAGGTAAATGCCATGCATAATCTTTTCTAGTGCTACCAAGGCTTGTGCATGTGGGCCCCATGGCACAATTTCGCCTTTTTCTAGATGTTTTGCAGCATTTGTTTGGCAAAGCGAAGCATGGCCTTGTTGCAACTTGCAAGCTTGCAAGGACGGCCTATTCAAGAGCCAGCGGAAGTAGGCGGAGCCGGGAATAATTGTGCACGGTGCAATGATCTCACTCGCCACGAGATGGCGATGTGTCCTCCTCTTTTATCTCTTCGGCTAGACGAGGAAAAGTCCGGAGAGCCCACCACCACCACCAATCCGGCAAGCTTTGCGTCTACCTTTTCCATGCGTGCTCCAAGTTGCATTTCTCTCTCTCTCTCTCTCTTTATTTTATCTCTCTCAAGAAAATGTAGAAGAGTTAAGACTGGCCCTGTTTGGCATGGCCCGGGGAGCTCTTTCCGCCATTGTCGATCGGAAGGCAAGGAAGAAGATGACAGCTCGTGGATGAAAGTCACCTTGGAAGCTTTCCACACTCGGAAGCCGTTTCAACTACTACTACCAGGGTGGTGCCGGCCGTTGGGTCCGTGGGATGCTCTAGAATGGACGGCCTCTAATCCACGGAAATCGGCTTATCATTGTCATTGGCCTCTAATCCTCTATGGTAATGGCAATGGCAAGCGAGACAAAAACTGTCCGATCCGTCGTCTGTCATGGGACGGGACACGGAGCAAAGCAGCAGTGCGACGAACACATGGCGCCAGTGCGCGCGCAAAGCGGCCAATTATCGTTGGCATGCATGAAGAAGAGCCAGCTGGTTCGCGGGGCCATGCATGCATGCATGCATATCCTCGAATCCTCGATAGATCGAGTAGAGTAGGAGTGGCTTTTTTCTCAGGACGAACAGAAGCGGTTTCGTCGGGTGGCGGCTGGGTTTCTTGCGGTGATTTGCTTGTCATGTCAGCGCGAGGGTCTCGGTTAAGGTTGCGACTGCCCGATAACAGTCCTGGTTGGACTAGACACTAGAGCGGCACAATTATTGGCACGTGCATGTGTTGTGCGTGCCACCGGTGGCATCAGATGGCAAAGCTAGCAGCGTAGTGGTAGAGTAGACGTAGAATCCAATGCCGTTGTCATCTTGCGTTAAAGTGAACCAAGTGATTCCCGTGCCACGTACGGTACGGCTTCAAATCAATCAAGATCGCCGAGCTTGTTTTTGTTCTAGAAAGAGATTCAAGCGCACCATGCCTCCGCTCCTCCCCCACCTGCCCAACAGGCAACAACGGGCCAAGGGTTCAAAACATCTACAAAGACACGTCTCAAACGATCCATCATACGTTCGTAAATGTGTCGTATCAGTATCTCAACAGAAAAAAAAAGGACATGAACCCGTCACGAATCATTTTTTCTTTTCTTTATTCATTCTTTTTTCTATCTCTTTCTCTTCATCAATCATGCACAAGTGACCGCATATATGTGGAAGAAAATAAGAAATATGGCTGCGCAAACAAACAAGTAGGGGACACGCCGGTCACTTACCAGACATGTTCACGAACGTTTAGGGTCATATTTGCTATGTCCGGTTGTAGATGCTCTCGCGGAGACTCTGCAGTCTGCACGACCGATCAGTGACAATGATACTGTGCACATGCGCCCACTCGCACTGGAGTCGGGCGAGAATGTGTGACCCGGATATGACATGGAACCATGGATGATGCACTGCCATATGCTTTCGGATCGGCGGTGGCATGGAGGGCCTGGTAGACGACTAGGTGACACCCTCGGTCAAATCTGTTCTGGCCGGTGCAGCCGACGATGGTGGTCATCTCCTCCCTCGTAGGTGGTCTGCCCGAGGCTGGATGGTCGGATCTCGAGATCGGTCATATCTAGTCCTGGCTGCGAGTTGGGGAGACATAGTGGCGGTAAAAACCGAGCCGACGACAGGCTATGGCGTCATTCTGCATCGTTACCTTGATCAAGACATCTCATGTAACAACTGTCGACCCGCTCGTGTTGTTCCGAGGGAAACCCTAGGATCTGGTATTCGAGACCGGCCGATTGCGGCACTACGATATAGTTTCTCTCTTGAGAGCATTGTTTGTGGAGCGCAGAGGCAGGAGGTGGAGCGACTTTGTCCTGAACTAATCTTTGATGGAGATGTCAAGTCATGCCTGTCCGCCAAATGCTGCGTTGTGTTATGCCTATTCAGCAGGTGCTACACACGGCAAATCTTCTAAAGTCTTCGCGTCGGGATGGACGAGTGGAGGAAGGTGGCGCCGTTAAACGCCGTGGTGGTGTCGACGGATGGCCGGACTAGCAAGGATGACACAGATCTCTCGTCCGAAGATGGGACAACGGCTCGATGATGATGACGGCTTTTAAAACGTATGCATGTGACGTACGCTTTAGGTGTGCTGCACCGGTTGTTAGATCCGACACGTTATATGGATGGATCGACGACGACATCGATTTTAGATATGGAAAATAAGAGAACTCTACATATCAAGGTTGTAGGTATGAGTGATGATTTCGGATGGTTTGATGTATCTATTAGACTTTTATAAAATAATTAATAAAGACGTCTATATGGATCGATTGAACCTTTAAAAAAAAAAGCAGCATCTTGGAACAGATGAAGAGCGGAGCCGAAACGTAGAATCCGATGCCGTTGTCATCTTGCGTTCAAACCAAACCAAGTGATTCCCGTGCCACGTACGGGCTTCAAATCAATCAAGATCGCCGAGCTTGTTTTTGTTCTAGAGATTCAAGCGCACCATGCCTCCTCCTCCCCTACCACCTGGCCAACAGCCGGCCATGGATTCATGCAGAATCTGCAGTCTCCACGAACCGGCCTGTGACGGTGATACTGTATTTTACTACCGTGCACATGCGCCCACTCGCAGTGGAGCCGGGCGAGAATGTGTGGCCAGACATGAGTATACGACATGGAATCATGGATGGTGCGGCGCCACTACGGCCGGCGGCCTTTGCCGTCACGGAGGCCCTGCATCTGCATGCCCTTGTCGGTGATCTTCCGGGAGGAGCTTTACCAAGATACGGATACGCCTCGTCGAGAACGAACCAAAGCCATGGTGGGGGAGGAGAAGGAAAAGGAACCTCACTTGCTGCTGCAAAGTCAGCGCGCGCTTTCGCTCCCTCTTTCTTTTTATCTACCTTTGCCATCATCTTTTTTTTGCTGCTGGTGATGGCTTTCACGACTTGGCACACGGTCGGGCCGCGGGCGCCTCTTTGTTTTCTCCCGTGCGTCGTGGAATCGGATGCGTGATTGTGTGTCAAGTGTCAACGTTCGACATGGTTTTTGTCTGTTGGGAAACCGATCGGCAGGTTGTGTTGGTCATCGAGGACTAGGTAAACTAATACACTGATTGCACGGACGCAAACCAAACCTGGCTACTCTACTTGCCTCTGCCTGGATATAGGAACAAAATCTGGCAGAATAGTTGAAGCTGGACAAGTATTTACTACTTCCTCTGTAAAAGTACTTGGATTACTAAAATAATATTCTAAGTATTTTTATATTAGTTTGCGGGAGTGTACTGTTAAAGCGGTGTCAATTAATTTGGATCAGAAGGGAGTATTATTTGCAGTCGGAACACAGGTGACGGCTCTTTATTCCGTTCAAACGGTATTGGTGCATTAACACTGACTTGAAACAATAATGCGCTTAACTACATGGCGGCACCACATGCGAGTCTTTCCATGCAGCGGTTAATTTTATCTCCCTATAATGCATGCATTCAATGACGACATCAAGATTCTCTCTATTGTCTTGAAATTTGAAAAGTTTTATCTCTAAAATAGTTAATTTAATTGACAATCCGTTTTCACCGTTGGCTTTGTCGCGACGAGATCTTTAAAACAAGATCTCATATCGACATGTTTTGAGAACTTTTTTTCTACATCCATATTTGCCACATTTTTAGACTTACTTGTCGTATTATTAGCCACTTACTTGTCCGAAAAAATAACTTAATTGTCATTTTTTCTCGATGTAAACCATGTGCCGCATGTATCCATATTGCAGCACACAACAACGTGGACTAGAAGAATATGTAGATGACATCACAAAAATATGCATTGCATGCAAAGCGTCACACAGAAAATTAATAGAAAAAGAGTCACACACAAAACATGTGTTTGCAGACCTTATTCACTAGCTAAATGCATCTGGTTAGTACTAGTACTGCTAGTAGTAGTTTAAAATTGCATAGTTGTTAATATTACAAAAACCTAGTTGTCAAGATGCTAGTTTAACTATGTCGAATTGTCATATTTACAAACGATGACCAAAAAAGATTTTTTTTGTGGTCACCGGTTTTAAATATGTTGAGTTGACATATTTTTCCGTGTAATCACCTAAAAAAGTTGTCTGTGCTTGCCATTTTGATTATGTCGAGATGTCATATTTATACGCAATTTCAAAAAATTGACGATTAAGTTATTTTTTATCAGACAAGTAAGTACTTACTAAAATGACAAGTAAGTGCAACAAATGTGGTAAGTATGAACAAAAAAAGTTGTCAAAATATGTCAAGACATGGGATCTAGTTTTAAAGATTTCGTCGAAACAAAGTCAACGACGAAAACGGATCATCGATCGAATTAACGGTTGAAGAGATAAAAGTTTTTGAATTCCGATCATTTAGAATAAATCTGATGACATCATATCATTGCATGCATGCATAAGAAAGAGATCACACAAGCCGCCACACCAGATATCCACGATACGACGCTTCTAGATAGAATTTCCCAACAATAATAACGTACAATGGGTTAAGAAGAGGGAAATAGACTTTGGTTCCTTGTTGTAGATACATTCTATAAGGAAAATTATTTCTAATAATTAAACAAAAAAGTTTATAAGTTTATAAGTTTTTTTTATTAATTTTGGTTTTGTTTTGCACTATTATATAAAATTCGAATAAATGAAAACCAACATTGACTTTAGGGGAAAAATAAAAATATATATTTGTTATTATAGGTCGCTATTCACATTATTTTGACCAAATATTTGTCTTTTTTGTAAGGCTGCGGTTTACAGAGCATGGGCGCTACTTTGTCTCTGCGCGGTCCTAAATGGGCTAACGCATAATCACAGATGTCCAAATAGGCACGTACTCAGGCACCTGCACTAGTTCGATTAGAAAAAAAGGCACCTGCACTAGTTTTCTCTTGTATTTTTTGAAAACATTCTAGTGCACATATTCGAAAAACCTTAATATATATATTTTTCTTAAAATCTGAATTGTGAATTACGAAATTGTCAATGCGGTGTAATTTTTTTTAGCGCAACTGTAAAAAAGAAGTTCATAACATCCAAAAAATATCGGTGAAATTTTAAAAATATTCATGGTTTCAGAAATATATGTGAAGTTTTCATAAAATTGTATAAAATGTAAAATATATTTACGTAACTAAAAACAATATTTCCCACCATTCAAAAATATATATGCGACAATTAAAAAATACATGATTTTTTTTAAAATAATTTATACAATGTAAAATAATATTCTGTTAGTTTTGAAAAAACATTATAACATTAGAAAAACTCAATGTTAGTCTGAATTTCTTAGCATGTAATCACTTTTTTTTTTATAAAATGGTACATCATGTATTTGAAAAATGTTTAATATGTATAAAAAAATGTTACACGTGTATAAGGGAAATGGACAATTGTGCACTTAAAGATGTACGCACGTGATAAGGAAAGGAAAACAGAAATAAAAGGGTAAACGTAAGAAAATACTGTGTAAAAAAGAGGAAGAAACAACAAAAACCGATATAGAAAAATGAAGAAAAGGGAAAGCAAGAAAAGGATAAAAGATAATGAAAAGGTCAACTGAAGAAAACTGCTAAAGAAACACAGAAAACCTCAAAATCTGCAAGAAAAACTAATAAAAGCAATACCAGGAAAAAGGAAAAACTGTTCCTATTGTGAGACACGGTATTGTCTTGCAACAATCGAGCGCGACACGTGTAGGATCCGAAGTGTGTCCAGAGGTGGGTGGGTGGAGGGGGGGGGGGGTCGATTAAACTACTTGTCCGAATAAAATCTTAGCCTCTTTCCAATTTTAGTTGTGGGCAAGTTTTTGCATTTCTTGTAAGTCAAACACATCCTACGCATGTAAGTCTAAGAATATAGCAGCGGAAAGTAAAGACATGCACATGTAAATATAGCGTAGGGATAGGAGGATCAGACACAAATATTTGACACGAGGATTTTTGGCGTGGTTCCGATAGATGATGCTATGGTACGTCCATACCGATGAAGACTTCAACCTGCGGAGGGTAACGGCTGCAGAGTCCACGGAGGGCTCAACCCACGAAGGGTCCACGGAGAAGCAACCTTGTCTATTCCATCATGGCTTACGTCCACGAAGGACTAACCTCACTCGGGATAGATCTTTACGATGTAGGCGATCTCCTTGCCCTTATTGTCGGGGATATAACCAAGCGGTATAAACCGCCATATGGGCCGGGTTAGACCAGAGGCGACTCAAGAAGAATGTATTCGATGGGCTGTAAAGAAGACAGAAGGGCGAGCCAGAAGACTTACCAAGCGAGCCGCCTGATGACCTAGTACCGTAAGGTGGCGACTCAAAGCCCATGATGTGGGAGACGCCAGAAGATTTCCTAACTTGGAAAGTAAGATGAGGTAGAATTGTAATAGGCCACGAGACGTAATATGAGTAATATGACTCGGAATCTTGTAAACCAAGGGGACTCGACCTGTATATAAAGGGAGCCCGTGAGGTCCAAAAGATAGGTGAGAAACTCTCGAAAGTTAGGTTAGCTATCTCGCTCCCTTGTCATCAAGATCATCATGAATATAGACACAAAAGCAGGACGTAGGCTTTACCTTCATTGGAGGGTCCGAACCTGTTTAAATCCGTCTCTCGTTCCCGATCAACCCCTTCGAGTCGCCACACATCGGTGATGGCCTCACACCTAAGTTCTTCAATAAAAACATCTGCCGTGACAAAACCACGACAGGCGGCACCCATTGTGGGGCTATCGCCCGGTGGAGTTGAGTTCTCGAAGGGAGCTCTTCCAGGGTTCGAGAGCTACATGGCGGGTCAGATGACCGAGAATGGCCGTGGCAAGCTCTACATCAACGATTCAAGCTGATGTCCTAACGCCAATTCAATCGAGTCGCCTTCGGCAAGATCCACATCTTCATCGACAAGATCAACGAAACAATGCGCGAGTCGGACATCTGCACCAACATCGTCGAGCCGGCTCGTCGCGTTCGACCTGGCTGGCGTAGGGCCGACCGAAGTTGTGCCTCCACAGGGAACGCTGGACTTGTCCGTCCTCTCAAAGGTGGGAACGCTGAAATGCCTTGCTCCAACAACAACAAGCGGAAGCGGCCCGAAGGTGGATCAGAATCTACGGTCAATACCAACGCGAGTTCCAAAAACCAGCGCCGGGCGGTCGTTCTAGAAAGGTTTATCATGCAAGTAAAGCGCGTAACTACGAGGACGCGCTCAGAGCACCTTACCCCCAAGCATGGCACTCGGGAGAAGCCGGCTAATATATAAGCCAACTTCAGTTTTTAGCCTGCTCGGTCATTTTGGATGATTTAAATTGAATTTTGGGCTCATGTATTAAATAGAACAACAAACTGATTTTGGGTGCTAAAATAAACACTAAATGCCACTTCCTCATCAGGACTATGTGCAAAAAGACGGTCCCCGTGAAGGAGATCCTGACTATCGATGCGAGGCCGGGGTGGATGAAGGGCACAAACATCACCTTTCTCGAAGGAAGGATTTGATTTTTCTGGTACAGTTATGCATTTTAAAAAGTTTGAGAAGTAATTTTTATATTAACACTATAATAATCTATGAAGTTATATTTCCGATGGAGATGTAATCCCTAATTATGTGTATGTTCATGTTACCTTCGTTAAACAAACATGGGCGAATAACATTTTTCCTTTATAATTTTAATCTTCAAGTAATTGATCAATTTTATTTTATATCGCCAAAACTACACTTCCGAGTCAGAATATCATGTCCACTTGAGAACATATTGTACTTGTATAAAGGAGAAACTAATGATGTATTGAATAGTCATCGATGGAATTGAGCAACTGTTGCATAACTTCAATTTTTTTTTGCTTCCACATGCTCATAACTGATCTGTTGATCATGTGTAAATTCATCAGAAAAAATAGATTGTTCAAAAATCTTGATAATAGTTGCCAGTTGTATGCTTCTTCACTAGGTTGATGGATCACAATGTCGTATCACTTTAAATAATATAATTTAAATGACATGCTATTTTGTATTCAACGTTGTGGACGTGCGTTGCACGTACACGTTTACTAATACACACAGACGGCGGGTCCAATTGTACACGAGAGCGATAAAGGGACCTGCCCACTTTCGAGTGTATTGCATAGTGAAAACACAGTAGCTTTACAAAGCTTCTAGAAGGTTACTCATTCATTTTTTTAATTGGGTTTCCTGTTTTTTCTTTTCAGCTTTTTTCCTTTTAAATTTTGCGTTTATTTCATTTTCTTTTATCTTTTTCTTGTTTATATTTTTGAGCGTTCATGTTTAAAAAACATGTTTGGAAATGTTTTTAAAAAATCGCATTATTTTAAATAAAAAATTTACCATGTTTAATTTTTTTGGTAAATTTCAATGTTTGCATTTATGAATATTCATCAATTTTAAGAAAATGATTTCAAAAAGTGTGCAGAATTTTGAAAAATGATGTGGTCTTAAATTTATTCTCACAAATTCAGAAACTTTTTGCCTTTGTGTGTGTGTGTGGGGGGGGGGGGGTTCAAAAACAAATCATCATTTTGTATGAAATATGAATAATTTCAGAAAAAAAAACAGATAAATTGAACAAATGGTCACATTTTTTAATTTTTGGGGAATTTTATTAAAAATTCCAAAAAAACTTCGCCATTGTAAAAATAATCTTTTCCATTATTCTTTAACATCTTAAAAAATATTCGCTAACCTGTTGCTAAAAAAACGGCCGCTGGAATGTTGCTAGAAAACAAATCGACTGCTAAAAAAATTATATCGTTACAGTTAAAACCCAAGTCACGTACGTTTGTACGCTCCTCGTGGGCAGGCTGGCCGGTATGCTCCCTTTGGCGAATGTGGGTGCTCTTTTTCAGAATTTTTCTTTCAAATATTTGAAGGATATGATCTGGAAGAAGATTCATGGATGGTTGTATTTTTAAATCAATTCTAGGTAATGGAGTTTTAATTAAATCTGCAGTATAATCCATCCAAATTTATTCCATGGGATGTCTCAAGTTGCCTCGGGGTTTATGCCAACACATGAATATTCTCACGAGAATGTTTTGGTCGGGTACGTAAGGAGACAAAAGGAATGTTAATTGGGTCTTGTGGGATGTGATGACGAGGGCAAAATCCATGGGCTGCTTGGGATTCAGGGATATAGAGCTATTTAACTTAGCCCTTCTTGCTTGCGAGGCTTGATGGATACTACATGAACCCGGATCTTTCCTAACACGTCATTCTTAGAGGCTACTATTGGGTCACATCCATTACAAATTTAGTGTGACATCATAGAAGGGAGAGATGTCCTCGCGCAAGGTTTAATAAGGAGAATCGAAAATAGAGCAACGACTAAAATTTGGGGTCAGAATTGGATTCCTCGACCAAACGACATGAGGCCTATAACCAGTCTTCAAAATTCACAAGTTGCCATGGTCAAGGATTTAATTGATGTGACAAGTGCACAAGGCGCCTATATATGATTATGTAGTCCTTCCTCCCAATGGATGCAGAGCAATTCTAGGCATACCAATATGCATGAGAGCTTTGGATGATTTCTGGTCATGGTCGCAAGAGAAAAAGAGCTTTCTTGCCACGATATGCTTATAGAATGATAATAAACACAAAACCAATCGTGAAGGCTGGTTGTATCATGAGGATGGATCTTCAAACTCATCCGAGGAAGCAAAGGACTGTACAAAGCTTTGGAATTGCAAAGTTTTGGAAGTTGATTTTTTTTTCTTTGGAGGCTCGCTCAGCACTCCTTACCTACCTTTGATGTCATGAAAAATCGTCATATGACCGAGTCACTTACATGTGTGCTATGAGTCCAGCCGGACTAGTGGCGTCATGTGTTGATTGAATGGTCCTCCTCTAGATGTGTTTGGGCCCTATCAAAGGAGGAAGTTGTGGAGCATACGACAATGACCACACAAGAGAATGCCAAACTATGGTTGTTCGCTATGAGAGCCTCACTATCGCACATGGACTTCACACATATGATTGTTAACCCGTGGGCAATCTGGCATGCTAGCTGTAAGGCACTTTATGAGTGTATATTCCAACCACCAATGTCAACACATCTCTTCATCAAGCATTTCATTGGAGTACTCGGGATCCTGAATCAACGAAAAATTGTTGTCAGAGTGCAGCATCAACGACTGGCCAGACATCGGTGGATCAGACCACCAGAGGGCGTCGTGAAAAATAATGTGGATGCAACACTTCAATACATGATGATAGGGGAGCGATGACTCGCATTTGTCGGGATGAAATGGGAAGTTCAAAGGATCATCATGGATCACGTGGTCGGGTATTTCAGGTCCAACTATCTTGGATATGTTAGTAGTGTGATAAACAATGGTGCTAGCAGATGACAATCGGCACCAACGATTTTAATATCTACATATTACTTAACAATAGTGAAGGATCCACATAAGAATACATGAGGAACTCATGGAGAAATCATAAGGGGCTCTAAGAGTCACATGGGACACTTCTAGGAGCGCACTTTAATCCACGAGAGTAGATCAAGAAATCATGAGGATGATACCTTAGTGAAGCATGCTTCGTATCTAGACTAAGATAGACTTATTTGGCTTCTCGAGCCTTACAACAATGTACTCATTCATATGGAACTTTTATATGCATAAAGTATCAAGTTTCCTGTAAAAAAGCAGTGATCACGCATTTTTGGGTGGGGTAAAATTTGGTGGAGGATTATCGTTTGGGCATATGAGGGCACTGTAAAATTTTCATACCATTTAGATAAGTACATATGATACTTCCTTCACAGTGGTCCTCTATGGACACAATCTTTGGAAAATTGTTGAGAGAAATTATCTAAATTAAATGATTCCAAATATTGTGGAGAGAAGTTATATTGGTAGGCAAACGTCCTGGTAAATTACAAAAATTATGGCGCAATATAAAACATAGTTCCTTCACAAACTGAAATTATGATCACAAACAAATATTGGATGGTCCACTTACCATGAGCATGGAATCTTGAGTATTTTTTACATATCCAAGGTCCATATGAGTCAAATAAATATTGAGAATTTTGTGGGAATTAATGACAAGACAGAAATATATGTTGCTTCACAACCTAGGACAAACAAGGTTATTCCTTTAATTGAAAAAGGAATATTGCCAAAAAATAAATATTGGGGTTGTGTCAAGATGGAAATGATATGATCTTGGAAAGGATTTAAGAATGACAAGCCGCTTGGGAGAGTGAGAAGAGATGATTTTCCCAGGTTTCAAGACCAAAGAGCCAAAGAAAAAGAAACTCAAAGCAAAATTCAAAGAAATCCAAAAGAAAAAAAGAAAGGACCAATAAATGAGGTGTCACAAAATTCTAAAAATGTTTGCCAATTCAAAATATGTACATGAATTTAAAAGAAAAACACGAGTTCAAATAATATTCACTATTTCAAAATTTGCCTTCAGGTTAATTTTTTTTCATCGATTTCATAAATTTTTGCAAATTAAAAAAAGTTCATGAACTCCAGAAACTATTAATGAGTTTATAAAATGTTCATGACTTTGAAAAAAACGTTTGCCACTTTTTAAATAGAATTTGAAAATACTCACCAATTCAAAAAAATGTTCACGAATTTAGAATATGTTCCCAATTTAAAAACATGTTCATTAAGTTTTAAAAAGGCTTGGAAATGCCAAACATGTTCACGAGTTTTAAAAATGCACATGAGTTATAATATTTTTTGCTAATGAAAAAAGATCATGAATATAAAAAATGTTCACAAGTTTGGAAAATATTTTACAAATTCAAAATTTATTCTAGAATTGGAAAAACTATGAACAATTTCAAAAAAATTCCATGTGTTTAAATACTCACGAAATTAAAAGGTAGAAAGATAAAAGTAAATGGAAAGAACCATAAAAATATGAAAAAAGGAATAATAAATATGTGAAAAAACACATAAAAAATCATTTAAAGGAAAGTTCTATAACTAACATCTTCTCAGAACTTGTGGGAAAACCGAGAATGGGACGGCCCATACAGAGGAACCGGTGCACGGGAGAGTACACGCTACGTAGTTGTATAGCGACTAACTAACGGTTATCCATTGATGCCTCTCGTAAGGGCCAAACATTGGCCTTGCAGTTTGTCAAATGGTGCTTCCAGCCACCACCACGTGTCACGTGCTCGACGCTCCTTCTAGATTTTACTTTTTTTATTTTTATGTATGCATTTTTTATTTTTTTAATGATTTTGACAGTCGGGTTTTCGCGTGCTTTCCTTCGCTTTTGGAGGAGCCTTTTTCAGCGAAGCACAACCGTACTTCTTAAAAATATTGTGCTTCCAGGAGAAGTATAGTTGTATTTCTGGGGTAAACATAGATTTCCTTACGTCAGAAGCATGGTGTGTGCTTCCACAAGAATCAAATCCGCTCTTTCCAAATACAGAACCAAATCCGTTCTTCCCAAGTACTTCCTCTGTCTTAAAATAAGTGCCTTAAGCTTAGTACCATTTATATTAAAGCTAGTATAAAGTTAAGATCTTTATTTTAGGACGGAGACTAAGAGTTCTGTTCGAATGGGCTTCCGGAAAAGAAAGAATTCCTTATTGATATGAGTAACCTATCATCCCTAATAAGCCAGGCTATCACATAAACCACCACTCAAAGGAACCGACGTCCTCGTCGGGCCACATGAGCGTTCCCTCTCGGTACAAACGTTTGTGCATCCAGTCCAGTCCTACAACTACTCCAAGCCGAACACGCTTAACCTGAGAGTTCTGTTCGAATGGGCTCCCGGAAAAGAAGGAATTCCTTATTGATATGAGTAGTCTATCATCCCTAATAAGTCAGGCTATCACAGAAAAACACTGATTGTGCTTTCACGAAAAGCACAACTATGCTTCATAAAAAAAGGAAAAAAAACGTAAACTTTGTGAAGCACAATTGTGCTTCTGTCATAAGACATGCTATGCTTAGAAAAGGAAAAAAACTGCAACTTTGCTTCCAATGCTCCGTTTCTTTCTAGTTTTTTTGTATTCATTTCTGCGGTTGCTGATTGTTTGCGGCTTTTCTCTCTCTAGATTTTGTATATCTTGGTACTGGTTTTTCGTTTAAAAAAATGCTCGTTAAAATCTATCAACATGGGATTTGGTTTCAAAGATCTCGACTTGAGAAATAAAACGATAAAAATGGTCTCATATCTGGACGCATGGTTCAAAAGGCTAAACATTTTGAATAAACGAGTCTACGAAAAGAAGTAAAGGACGCCAGTAGCGAGCGAACGTTCACTTGGGCGGATGGCATTTATGAACGTTTTTCTGCCACTTTCTTCGGAGATGTATGTCATTTTGCTCAAAACAACGTACCAGTTTGCTGAGAGAAAGGTATTTTTCTTCTAAAAGCCGTTACCGCTTGATTTCGCGCCGCACCTAAACCTGTCAGCAAAATGTGTGTTTGTTTGCTTCGGACTCGGTTCGACGGGCTAGCTTACAGCCCAGTGCGGGCGATATATGTTGTCATCGTCGTCGTCGTGGTCGATCGACATGCTGTCACCACTCTTCGTGATTACTTGCTTCCCAGCATTGCAAAGCCATCACCATCACCATCGCACATACACAGCCGGAGATGCCTAGCGTAAACACGCACGCCCAGCTCGCCGATATATACCAAACCCAAGCCTCCGCCCAGGTGTTACCTCGGATTCCCGGTGGCCACGTTAAAACCCAGCCCCGCGCCGCGCCCATGCAGAAGAACACGGCCAACTTACTGACCCCCGTCATCCATTCATTCATTCTAACCCTGTCTCGCCGGCGATCAGAGCCAAGCTAAGGCGGGAGGTAGCTAGCCGGTAGCCCGGCGCCGGACGGGAATGGCGATCGGCGGGATCATCGGCGGCCACCACCGGCACTCGGTGGTGGCGTCGCGCGTGGCCGTGTTCGCGCACCTGCTCTTCCTCACCACCGCCGTGCTCATGCTCGTCTGGCTCCTGCGCTTCCGCGGCGGCATCAACATACAGTCCGACGACCCCGAGCAGATCTTCAACGTACGTACGCACACCGGCACCGGCGTTCTTGATATCCCTCTGCTTCTTTCATCTCGCATGTTTGATCCTCGACTGCATGCATTGTTACCTCGTTTATTTACTTGTTACAGGAACAGTAAATCTGGCACTAGCAGTACTGATCCGTGCTTTCTGTAATGCAGGTCCATCCCTTTGTGATGACCTGGGGCTTCATTCTTCTCATCGGTGAAGGTACGTCCAATGCACGCTACCCTGAATCGTCAATGTCCCTTACCAACTCCCTTAAGTCCTTAACCAAGCTTTACCTTTTCGTGGGAGTCTTAACTAAGGTTCAGGGGAGATAGATAGATAGATGTATGAGCATGAGTATACATACGGTTTAGCAAAACGTCGCAACAGAGTCATTATTAACTGCCAAAAGCACCTGAAGGTGTGGTGGTGGTACATGTCGTTGATGTTGCTACTGCTGTTGGCATGGCCCGAAATCCCATTGCAAGAAAAGACAAGGTGTCAGTGTGTCACCACACCACACTACATTTTGGACCAGATTGGTACGTAGTAGCAGGGCTTTGTAGGCGTTTGGTGGCCGCAAAAGCACTGGACCAGGCTCGTCCTCAAGTGCCAATCGGTGTGCTGGGTGGGCGCCCATGCCAAGGGTCACCTCGGATGACGCCGATAATGACCACCGTGGATCGCTACGTTTTCCTGCCAAGTTCATCATCCATCTTGCAATTGGCATATGATTATTGCTTGGTAATATCCGCATGCAAAATCAGCATGTGCCGTGGTAATTAATAAGTAAAATCTTAAAATTTTGTGCAGCCATACTGGTGTACACGACGATCCCGATGAACCACCGGGCGCAGAAGATGGTGCACATGCTGGTGCACCTGGTGGCCTTCATCCTGGGCGTGTTCGGCATCTACGCGGCCTTCAAGTTCCACAACGTGGCCGTGGTGCCGGACCTGGTCAGCCTCCACTCGTGGATCGGCATCGGCGCCATCTCCCTCTTCGCGCTGCAGTGGCTCATCGGCTTCGCCGTCTTCTGGATGCCCGGCACGCACGAGCACACGCGCGCCGCCGCCGCGCCCGTGCACGTCGCCGGCGGGCTCGTCATCTTCCTCCTGGCCGTGTGCGCCGCGCAGACGGGGCTCGTCCAGAAGAGCGCCAGCGCCACGCCCGGCACCGAGGCCAGGCTCATCAACGTCACCGGCCTCTTCATCGTCTTCTACGGGGTCTCCGTCGCGGCCACCGTCATGCTCCGCATCGCCACGCGGTACCAGTAGCTCGGTAGCCTTCTTTTCCGGCCGCCGGCGCCGGCCGATGGGTCTGTGTGCGTATCTGTTTGATCGGTTGGGTTTCTTTCTCCATTTGTGTACGGCTGGTTACCTGTTACGTGTACATGCATGTGAAGCAAGTTTGGGTGGTTTGTGACTTTGCGTGGTGTGTGCGCGTTATGTCCTGAACCTTTTCTACAACATTTCTAATCGGTTTGTTCACAGGAGATTTGGAAAGGAACTTTGGGTGTGTTAAGCATATACCCGCACCATTAGGGGTCATACATGTAAAATAGGGTCTACTTTGCATATTGTATATTGTCACGTATAGAGATTCATATGTAATTGTACCATGATCATCTATATATACTAAGATGTGAGGTGGATGTCAACCCTCACACAAAACCCTAAACCTCTCTCTTCCAACTTGGTATCAGATAGCCAGGTCGGCCGCCGCGCGTTTCCTTCGCGCCTCCTCCCCAATCCATCCGCCGCCGCCGCGTGCAACCTTCTCTTACGCCGTCGCCGTCGCCGCAAGATCTTCTGTCCGCCGCTGTGCGCTGTACTCTCCCGCGCCGCCGCGATGTCGTCCGCCGCCCTGTCGCTCTCTACTTCCTCTTGGGAAACGTTGCATGGGAAACAAAAAAAATTCTACACACACGCAATACCTATCCATTGTGATGATCATCTACAAGAGGGAGATCGGATCCACATACCCTTGTAGATCGCTAAGCGAAAGCGTTAATAAACACGATTGATGTAGTGGTACGTCTTCACGATTCGTCCCACGAACCGTCCCACGATCCGTCCCACGAACCGTCTCGTGATCTGTCCCGATCAAGTGCCATACGGACGGCACCTCCGCGTTCCGCACACGTACAACTCGATGACGATCTCCGCCTTCTTGATCCAGCAAGAGAGACGGGGATGTAGATGAGTTCCCCGGCAGCGCGACGGCGCTCCGGTGGTGGTGGTGATCTATTCCTGCAGGGCTCCGCCCGAGCTTCGCAGAAAACCGATCTAGAGGAAGAACTACAAAGTAGAGGTTTAGGGTTGCACGTGGCAAAATTGTCTCAAACAACCCTAAACCTCTAGTATATATAGGAGGAGGGAGGGGCAGGCCTTGCGCCACAAGGGAGGAGCCCTTGGGTCGGCCGAAGTGGAAGAGGGAGGAGTCCTCCTCCAACCCCACTTGGATTAGGACTCCTTCCTTAATTTCCCACCTCTTTTGGATTTTCCACTTTTTTCTCATGGTCTTTCCTTGGATGACTTTGTCAGCCCATTATGCCTTATTGCGCATCCAATAAACCCACGTGGACCCCTTGGGGCGTGGTGGCCCCACCCAGTGGGCCCTCGGAACCCATTCGTCACTCCCGGTACACTGTCGCCAATGCCCGAATACCTTCCGGAATCCAAATACCAACTTCCTATATATCAATCTTCATTTCTGGACCATTTCGGAACTCCTCGTGACGTCCGGGATCTCATCCGGGACTCCGAACAAAACTTCGGTCACCAACACATATAACTCAACTATACCGAAACGTCACCGAACCTTAAGTGTGCAGACCCTGCGGGTTCGAGAACTATGCAGACATGACCTGAGACACTCTCTGGTCAATAACCAATAGCGGGACCTGGATGTCCATATTGGCTCCCACATATTCTACGAAGATCTCTATCGGTTGAACCTCTATGTCAAGGATTTAGTTAACCCCGCATGTTGTTCCCTTTGTCCTTCGGTATGTTACTTGCCCGAGATTCGATCGTCGGTATCTCCATACCTAGTTCAATCTCGTTACTGGCAAGTCTCTTTACTCATTCTGTAATACAAGATCCCGTAACTAACTCCTTAGTCACATTGCTTGCAAGGCTTGTTGTGATGTTGTACTACCGAGTGGGCCCCGAGATGCCTCTTCGTTACACGGAGTGACAAATCCCAGTCTTGATCCATGCCAACCCAACAGACACCTTTGGAGATACCTGTAGAGCACCTTTATAGTCACCCAGTTACGTTGCGACGTTTGATAACCTACAAGGTATTCCTCTAATGTCCAGGAGTTGCATGATCTCATGGTCATAGGAACACATACATTGACATGCAGAAAACAATAGCAATAAACTGACACGATCATACGCTACGTTTATAGTTTGGGTCGTGTCCATCACATCATTCTCCTAATGATGTGATCCCGTTATCAAGTGACAACACTTGTCTATGGTTAGGAAACCTTAACCATCTTTGATCAACGAGCTAGTCAAGTAGAGGTTTACTAGGGATAGTGTTTTGTCTATGTATCCACACATGTATTTGTGTTTCCAATTAATACAATTATAGCATGCATAATGAGCAAAGAAATATAATGAGTAACTAATTTATTATTGCCTCTAGGGCATATTTCCAACACTTCCATCGGCGCCCTCACCTCGCCCGCGACCGCCTCGATCCCTGTCGCGTTCTCCGTTCCGGAGATCTTCGTCCGCCTCGGCCGCACCAACTTCATGCTGTGGAAGGGCATCATCAGCGCCGTACTCGCTGGCGCCAACCTCCATGGCTATCTTGATGGCACCGAAGTGGCTCGAGAGAAGATCCATGCAGTGGGCATCGACGACAACGCTGCCACCACCGCCAACCCAGCGTATTACCAGTGGTGGACTCAAGACCAAAAGGTCAAGGGGTTTCTCCTCACCTCCATGGAGGAGGATATCGCATGCCAGCTTATCGGCTGCGAGTCGGTGTAGGCGGTGTGGATGGCCGTCGGTGCCATGTTCGGCTCCCAGAGTCGCGCCAACGTCCATCACATCCGGCGTCAGCTCCAGACGCTGAGCAAGGAGGAGCTCTCCGTGGTTGAATACATGCACAAGATGAAGTCCTTGGCCGACACCATGGCAGCCGCTGGCTCACCGATCCGTGATGATGAGCTCATCGATCACATCCTCACCGGACTGGGCTCCACCTACAACTCCATCACCGCTTCCCTCGGTGTGAGTGTTGCACCTATGCCCTACTCCAGCTTTTACTCGCTCGTTTTGTCGTTCGCAGCGCTGCATGCCGAGCAGAGTGTGGCTGAGGGGTGGTCTCCCTCGGCCAACGTCGTGACTCGCTTAGGTCTACGGCGATGGCGGACGTGTGCCCTACTCAGAGCCCTACCCCTCACACGGTGGGGGTCGCCCAGCTGATGGGAACGACCAGCCAGGCCAAGGTCGCCAAGGCGGTCCCAGCGACCCTAACGGCGGCCGTGATCGCAACCCTAGCTCCGTCGGCAATGGTCGGCAAGGTGGCGGAGGCAACGGCGGCAACAACGACGGTGGTGGTCGCCGCAACAACCGCTGGCGCCCCAGGTGCCAACTCTGTCGGAACTGGGGCCATGAGGCCGATGACTATCGCAAGCACTACGACCCCGACCACCACCCTCGCTCCGCCAACTCGGCCTCCACCGACACCGTCGACTTTCCTTGGGTGCTCGATACTGGGGCTACCAATCACCTAACCAGTGATCTTGAGCGTCTCCAGGTTCAGGAGCGCTATGACGGCAAGGATCATGTTCAGGTGGCTAATGATGCAGGTTTGTCTATTTCGCACATTGGTCATTCCCATTTACCCGGTTCATCTCTAAAACTGTGCAACATAATTCGTGTTCCAGACATCACCCAGCATCTTTTTCTGTTTATCGCCTTGTCTGTGATAATGACGTGTTTACTGAGTTTCACCGTCGTTTTTTCTTTGTTAAGGACAAGGCAACCAAGCGCGTACTTCTTCACGGTAGAAGTTATTGGGGAGTCTACCCGATCCCATTTGCTCGTGCGTCGTCATCATCGTCTTGACATGCATCTTCTAGTGCCAGAGTCTCGTCGTCTCAATGGCATCAGCGTCTTGGTCACCCTACAAATAATGTGGTCACTTCTATTGTTCGGAATCATGATCTCCCGTGTTCTAGTTCAACTAATTCACCGTTAGTGTGTGATGCCTGTCAGCGTGCTAAGAGTCATCAACTACCTTATTCTATTTTGTCTTATCATGTCACTAATGTACCTCTTGAATTAATACATTCAGATGTGTGGGGTCCCGCTATTGCCTCTTCGGGTGGGTACAAGTATTATGTTAGCTTTGTTGATGACTACACGCGTTACACTTGGATTTATTTGCTTAAACACAAGTCTGATGTTGAGAAAGTCTTCTATAACTTTTAGGCTAATGTCAAACACCTTTTGGATTGTAAAATCAAGGCCGATCAGTCTGATTAGGGTGGTGAATACCACAAACTTCACCGCCACTTTCAACGCATGGGCGTGTCTCACCGTGTGTCGTGTCCACTGCTACTGCAACAAAAGACCTTCCAACGGCGTCAGAAACACATGCTGACGGGAGACTGTTCTTGTCTTGATACTCCTCAGCAACGGCACCAGGAATCCTTCTGCTACGACTACGCCTTAAGGGACTTCCTACGCAAATATGCAAAGGATTTCCCCCGTGGCCTTGGAGCCTTGCGTTGGTGTTCCCTCGAAGTGGAAAGGGTGATGTAGCGCAGCGGTGGTAAGTATTTCCCTCAGTTTTGAGAACCAAGGTATCGATGCAGTGAAGGAGTATCACAAGTACCTGCACAAACACAAAAAGCTTGCTCCCAACGCTATGAAGGGGTTGTCAGTCCCTTATAGATTGTTTGCCAAGTGAGAACTGAAAGCAATAAAGTAACAAAGCAAAGTAAAAGCGAAAGCGGAAACGATAGGTGTGAATAGACCCGGGGGCCGTAGTGTTCACTAGTGGCTTCTCTCATGAAAGCAAGTAGACGGTGGGTGAACAAATTACTGTCGAGCAATTGATAGAACCGCGCAAAGTCGTGAAGTCATCTATGGCAATGATTATATATATAGGCATCACGTCCAAAACAAGTAGACCGATACTTTCTCCATCTACTACTATTACTCCACACGTCGACCGCTATCCAGCATGCATCTAGTGTATTAAGTCCAAAAGAACAGAGTAACGCCTTAAGCAAGATGACATGATGTAGATGGACAATCTCATATCTACGACAAAGCCCACCTTGTTATCCTTGATGGCAACTACACGATGTGTGCCTTGCTGCCCCTACTGTCACTGGGAAAGGTCACCACACGGTAAGAACCCAAAACCAAGCACTTCTCCCATTGCAAGAATCATAGATCTAGTTGGCCAAACAAAACCCAAGACTCGGAGAGACTTACAAGGATATCAAATCATGCATAAAAGAAATCGGCAAAGACTCAAATATATATCAAAGATAATCTGATCACAAATCCACAATTCATCGGATCTCGACAAACACACCGCCAAAGAGGATTACATCGGATAGATCTCCATGAAGATCATGGAGAACTTTGTATTGAAGATCTAAGAGAGAGAAGAAGCCATCTAGCTACTAACTACAGACCCGTAGGTCTGAAGTGAACTACTCACGAGTCATTGGAGGGGCGATGATGTTGATGTAGAAGCCCTCCAACTCCAAAGTCCCCTCCGGCAGGGCACCGGGAAGGGTCTCCAGATGAGATCTCGCGGAAACGGAAGCTTGCGGCGGCGGAAAAGTGTTTTCATGGATTCCCTGATTTTTTTTTCTGTATTTTAGGGAATATATAGGCGAAGGAGCTAGGTCAGGGGGCGCCAGGGAGGCCACAGGCCTGCTAGCCGCCGCCCCCTGGTGGCGGCTACAGGGCTTGTGGCCCCCCCGTAGCTCTCCTGGCTTGGCCCTCAAGCCCCCTGATCTTCTTCCGTTCGGGAAAAATTTATTTTGGGGATTTTATTCCGTTTGGACTCCGTTCCAAAATCAGATCTGAAAAGAGCCAAAAACATAAAAAAGGAACTGGCACTTGGCACTGAATTAATAAGTTAGTCCCAAAAAAGATATAAAAGGTACATAAAACATCCAAAGATGACAAGATAACAACATGAAACCATCAAAAATTATAGATACGTTTGAGACGTATCTGTTGGGTAACGTAGCATAAATTCAAAAAATTTCCTACGCATGTTCAGATCTTCCTATGGAGAGACCAGCAACGAGAGAGGGGTAAGAGCATCTTCGTACCTTTGAAGATCGCTAAGCGGAAGCGTTGCTAGAACGCGGTTGATGGAGTCGTACTCGCGGCGATTCCGATCTAGTGCCGAACACCGGCACCTCCGCGTTCAACACACGTGCAGCCCGGTGACGTCTCCCACACCTTGATCCAGCAAGGAGGAGGGAGAGGTTGGGGAAGAAGTCCAGCAACACGACGGCGTGGTGTCGGTGGAGAGACGAGGTCTCCCGGCAGGGCTTCGCCAAGCGCCGGCAGAGAGGAGGAGGGAGAGGAGCAGGGCTGCGCCGAGAGGGAGAAGAAACCGTGTGTCAAACAGCCCCGAACCCTCATCTATATATAGGGGGAGAGGGAGGGGGCGCAGCCCTTAGGGTTCCCACCCCCAAGGGGTGCGGCAGCCCCAGATGGGAGAGGGGGCGGCGGCCAGGGCAGGGAGGAGGGGTGGCGCACCCCTCTGGTGGGCCTTAGGCCCACCTATGCTAGGGTTCCCCCCTTCCCCCCTTTCTCTGGTGCGCATGGGCTGGGTGGGGGGCGCACCAGCCCACTTAGGGGTTGGTTCCCTTCCCCACTTAGTGTTGGGGAACGTCGCATGGGAAACAAAAATTTTCCTACGCGCACGAAGACCTATCATGGTGATGTCCATCTACGAGAGGGGATGAGTGATCTACGTACCCTTGTAGATCGTACAGCAGAAGCGTTAGGGAACGCGGTTGATGTAGTGGAACGTCCTCACGTCCCTCGATCCGCCCCGTGAACAATCCCGCGATCAGTCCCACGATCTAGTACCGAACGGACGGCACCTCCGCGTTCAGCACACGTACAGCTCGACGATGATCTCGGCCTTCTTGATCCAGCAAGAGAGACGGAGAGGTAGAAGAGTTCTCCGGCGGCGTGACGGCGCTCCGGAGGTTGGTGATGATCTTGTCTCAGCAGGGCTCCGCCCGAGCTCCGCAGAAACGCGATCTAGAGGAAAAACTATGGAGGTATGTGGTCGGGCAGCCGTGAGAAAGTCGTCTCAAATCTGCCCTAAAAGCCCCATATATATAGGAGGAGGGAGGGGGACCTTGCCTTGGGGTCCAAGGGACCCTCAAGGGGTCGGCCGAGCCAAGGGGGGGAGGACTCCCCCCCAAACCGAGTTGGACTCAGTTTGGTGGGAGGAGTCCCCCTCCCTTCCCACTTCCTCCCTCTTTTTTTTTCTTTTCCTTTGATTTTATTTTCTTGGCGCATAGGCCCCCTTGGGGCTGTCCCACCAGCCCACTAAGGGCTGGTGTGTCTCCCCAAAGCCTATGGGCTTCCCCGGGGTGGGTTGCCCCCCCCGGTGAACTCCCGGAACCCATTCGTCATTCCCGGTACATTCCAGGAAACTTCGAAAACCTTCCGGTAATCAAATGAGGTCATCCTATATATCAATCTTCGTTTCCGGACCATTCCGGAAACCCTCGTGACGTCCGTGATCTCATCCGGGACTCCGAACAACATTCGGTAACCAACCATATAACTCAAATACGCATAAAACAACGTCGAACCTTAAGTGTGCAGACCCTGCGGGTTCGAGAACTATGTAGACATGACCCGAGAGACTCCTCGGTCAATATCCAATAGCGGGACCTGGATGCCCATATTGGATCCTACATATTCTACGAAGATCTTATCGTTTGAACCTCAGTGCCAAGGATTCGTATAATCCCGTATGTCATTCCCTTTGTCCTTCGGTATGTTACTTGCCCGAGATTCGATCGTCAGTATCCGCATACCTATTTCAATCTCGTTTACCGGCAAGTCTCTTTACTCGTTCCGTAATACAAGATCCCGCAACTTACACTAAGTTACATTGCTTGCAAGGCTTGTGTGTGACGTTGTATTACCGAGTGGGCCCCGAGATACCTCTCCGTCACACGGAGTGACAAATCCCAGTCTTGATCCATACTAACTCAACTAACACCTTCGGAGATACCTGTAGAGCATCTTTATAGTCACCCAGTTACATTGCGACGTTTGATACACACAAAGCATTCCTCCGGTGTCAGTGAGTTATATGATCTCATGGTCATAGGAATAAATACTTGACACGCAGAAAACAGTAGCAACAAAATGACACGATCAACATGCTACGTCTATTAGTTTGGGTCTAGTCCATCACGTGATTCTCCCAATGACGTGATCCAGTTATCAAGCAACAACACCTTGTTCATAATCAGAAGACACTGACTATCATCGATCAACTGGCTAGCCAACTAGAGGCATGCTAGGGACGGTGTTTTGTCTATATATCCACACATGTAAATGAGTCTTCATTCAATACAATTATAGCATGGGTAATAAACTATTATCTTGATACAGGAATTATAATAATAACTATCCATTTATTATTGCCTCTAGGGCATAATTCCAACAGTCTCCCACTTGCGCTAGAGTCAATAATCTAGCCCTCACATCACCATGTGAATTACATTGTAATAAATCTAACACCCATACAGTTCTGGTGTCGATCATGTTTTGGCCGTGGAAGAGGTTTAGTCAGCGGGTCTGCTACATTCAGATCCGTGTGCACCTTGCATATATTTACGTCCTCCTCCTCGACGTAGTCGCGGATGAGGTTGAAGCGTCGTTTGATGTGTCTGGTCTTCTTGTGAAACCTTGGTTCCTTTGCCAGGGCAATGGCACCAGTGTAGTCACAGAACAAGGTTATTGGATCCAGTGCACTTGGCACCACTCCAAGATCCGTCATGAACTGCTTCATCCAAACACCCTCCTTAGCCGCCTCCGAGGCAGCCATGTACTCCGCTTCACATGTAGAATCTGCTACGACGCTTTGCTTGGAACTGCACCAGCTTACTGCACCCCCATTAAGAATAAATACGTATCCGGTTTGCGACTTTGAGTCGTCCGGATCTGTGTCAAAGCTTGCATCGACGTAACCTTTTACGGCGAGCTCTTTGTCACCTCCATACACGAGAAACATCTCCTTAGTCCTTTTCAGGTACTTCAGGATATTCTTGACCGCCGTCCAGTGATCCACTCCTGGATTACTCTGGAACCTACCTCCCATACTTATGGCCAGGCTAACATCCGGTCTAGTGCACAACATTGCATACATGATAGAGCCTATGGCTGAAGCATAGGGGACGGAGCGCATATGCTCTCTATCTTCATCAGTTGCTGGGCACTGAGTCTTACTCAATCTCGTACCTTGTAACACTGGCAAGAACTCTTTCTTGGACTGTTCCATTTTGAACCTCTTCAAAACTTTATCAAGGTATGTGCTTTGTGAAAGTCCTATCAGACGTTTTGATCTATCCCTATAGATCTTAATGCCTAGAATGTAAGCAGCTTCTCCTAGGTCCTTCATAGAGAAACTTTTATTCAAGTAACCTTTTATGCTCTCCAAAAGCTCTACGTTGTTCCCAATCAGTAATATGTCATCCACATATAATATTAGAAACGCCACAGAGCTCCCACTCACTTTCTTGTAAATACAAGATTCTCCAACCACTTGTATAAACCCAAATGCTTTGATCACCTCATCAAAGCGTTTGTTCCAACTCCGAGACGCTTGCACCAGTCCATAAATGGATCGCTGAAGCTTGCACACCTTGTCAGCATTTTTAGGATCGACAAAACCTTCGGGTTGCATCATATACAACTCTTCCTTAAGGAAACCGTTAAGGAACGCCGTTTTGACATCCATCTGCCAAATTTCATAATCGAAAAATGCAGCTATTTCTAACATGATTCTGACGGACTTAAGCATCGCTACGGGTGAGAAGGTCTCATCGTAGTCAAGTCCTGGAACTTGTGAAAAACCCTTTGCCACAAGTCGAGCTTTATAAACGGTCACATTACCGTCAGCGTCCGTCTTCTTCTTAAAGATCCATTTGTTCTGAATAGCCTTGTGGCCCTCAGGTAGTATCTCCAAAGTCCACACTTTGTTCTCATACATGGATCCTATCTCGGATTTCATGGCTTCTAGCCATTTGTTGGAATCTGGGCCCACCATTGCTTCTTCATAATTTGCAGGTTCATTGTTGTCTAACAACATGATTGATAAGACGGGATTACCGTACCACTCTGGAGCAGCGCGTGATCTTGTCGACCTGCGTGGTTCAACAGAAACTTGAACTGGAGTTTCATGATCATCATCATTAACTTCCTCCTCAACCGGCGTCTCAACGACAGAGGTTTCCCCTTGCCCTGCGCCACCATCCAGAGGGATGAGAGGTTCGACAACCTCGTCAAGTTCTATCTGCCTCCCACTCAATTCTCTCGAGAGAAACTCCTTCTCGAGAAAAGTTCCGTTCTTAGCAACAAACACTTTGCCCTCGGATTTGAGATAGAAGGTGTACCCAACTGTCTCTTTTGGGTAACCTATGAAGACGCATTTTTCCGCTTTGGGTTCCAGCTTTTCAGGCTGAAGCTTTTTGACATAAGCATCACATCCCCAAACTTTAAGAAACGACAACTTTGGCCTTTTGCCATACCACAGTTCGTATGGTGTCGTCTCAACGGATTTTGATGGTGCCCTATTTAAAGTGAATGCAGCTGTTTCTAATGCATAACCCCAAAATGATAACGGCAAATCAGTAAGAGACATCATAGATCGCACCATCTCTAACAAAGTACGATTACGACGTTCGGACACACCATTACGCTGTGGTGTTCCAGGCGGTGTTAACTGCGAAACAATTCCACATTGTCTCAAGTGAGTACCAAACTCGAAACTCAGATATTCACCCCCACGATCAGACCGTAGGAACTTGATCTTCTTGTTACGATGATTTTCCACTTCACTCTGAAATTGCTTGAACTTTTCAAATGTTTCAGACTTGTGCTTCATCAAGTAGACATAACCATATCTACTTAAATCATCAGTGAAGGTGAGAAAATAACGATATCCGCCGCGTGCCTCCACGCTCATTGGACCACACACATCGGTATGTATGATTTCCAACAAGTCACTTGCACGCTCCATTGTTCCGGAGAACGGAGTCTTAGTCATCTTGCCCATGAGGCATGGTTCGCACGTGTCAAGTGAATCAAAGTCAAGTGACTCCAAAAGTCCATCAGCATGGAGTTTCTTCATGCGCTTTACACCAATATGACCCAAGCGGCAGTGCCACAAAAATATGGCGCTATGATTGTTTACTCTAGCTCTTTTGGTCTCAATGTTATGTATATGCGTATCACTATCAAGATTCAATATGAACAATCCTCTCACATTCGGTGCATGACCATAAAAGATGTTACTCATAGAAATAGAACAACCATTATTCTCAGACTTAAAAGAGTAACCGTCTCGCAATAAACAAGATCCAGATATAATGTTCATGCTCAACGCAGGCACTAAATAACAATGATTTAAGTTCATCACTAATCCCGATGGTAGTTGAAGTGACACTGTGCCGACGGCGATTGCATCAACCTTGGAACCGTTTTCTATGCGCATCGTCACTTCGTCTTTCGCCAGCCTTCGTCTATTCCGCAGTTCCTGCTTCGAGTTGCAAATGTGAGCAACAGAACCGGTATCGAATACCCAGGCACTACTACGAGAGCCGGTTAAGTACACATCAATAACATGTATATTAAATATACCTGATTTTTCTTTGCATGCCTTCTTATCTGCCAGATACTTGGGGCAATTGCGCTTCCAGTGACCCATACCCTTGCAATAGAAGCACTCTGTTTCAGGCTTAGGTCCAGCCTTGGGTTTCTTCGGCGGATTGGAAACAGGCTTGCCGCTCTTCTTCGAATTGCCCTTCTTGCCTTTGCCGTTTCTCTTGAAACTAGTGGTCTTGCTCACCATCAACACTTGATGCTCTTTACGGAGTTCAGACTCTGTGACTTTCAGCATCGCAAACAACTTGCCGGGAGACTTGTTCATCCCTTGCATGTTGTAGTTCAACACAAAGCCTTTATAGCTTGGCGGCAGTGATTGAAGGATTCTGTCAGTGATAGCTTCTTGCGGGAGTTCAATCCCTAGTTCAGCTAGACGGTTTGAGTACCCAGACATTTTGAGGACATGTTCACTGACAGACGAGTTTTCTTCCATCTTGCAAGCATAGAATTTATCAGAGGTCTCATACCTCTCGATCCGGGCGTTCTTCTGAAAGATAAACTTCAACTCCTGGAACATCTCAAATGCTCCATGACGCTCAAAGCGACGTTGAAGTCCCGGTTCCAAGCCATACAAGACTGCACATTGAACTATTGAGTAGTCCTCCTTACGCGCTAACCAAGCGTTCTTAACATCCTGATCAGCCGTAGCGGGTGGTTCATCTCCTAGCGCAGCATTAAGGACATAATCCTTCTTTCCAGCTTGTAAGATTAGCTTAAGATTACGAGCCCAGTCTACAAAGTTGCTTCCATCATCTTTCAACTTAGCTTTCTCTAGGAACGTATTAAAATTTAGGATGACACTTGCGTGAGCCATGATCTACAACACAAATATATTCAAAGTGGACTTAGACTATGTTCAAGATAATTAGAGTTCAACTTAATCAAATTATATGCTAAACTCCCACTCAAAAAGTACATCTCTCTAGTCATTTGAGTGGTTCATGATCCACTTACACTATCCCAAGTCCGATCATCACGTGAGTTGAGTATAGTTTCAGTGGTAAGCATCCCTATGCTAATCATATCTACTATATGATTCATGATCGACCTTTCGGTCTCATGTGTTCCGAGGCCATGTCTGCACATGCTAGGGTCGTCAAGCTTAACCCGAGTGTTCCGCGTGCGCAACTGTTTTGCACCCGTTGTATGTGAACGTTGAGTCTATCACACCCGATCATCACGTGGTGTCTCGAAACGAAGAACTGTAGCAACGGTGCACAGTCGGGGAGAACACAATTTCGTCTTGAAATTTTAGTGAGAGATCACCTCATAATGCTACCGTCGTTCTAAGCAAAATAAGGTGCATAAAAGGATTAACATCACATGCAATTCATAAGTGACATGATATGGCCATCATCTCGTGCTTCTTGATCTTCATCACCAAAGCACCGGCACGATCTTCTTGTCACCGGCGCCACACCATGATCATCCATCAACGTGTTGCCATCGGGGTTGTCGTGCTACTTATGCTATTACTACTAAAACTACATCCTAGCAAAATAGTAAACGCATCTGCAAGCACATATGTTAGTATAAAGACAACCCTATGGCTCCTGCCGGTTGCCGTACCATCGACGTGCAAGTCGATATTTCTATTACAACATGATCATCCCATACATCCAATATATCACATCACATCGTTGGCCATATCACATCACAATCATACCCCTGCAAAAACAAGTTAGACGTCCTCTAATTTTGTTGTTGCATGTTTTACGTGGTGACCAAGGGTATCTAGTAGGATCGCATCTTACTTACGCAAACACCACAACGGAGATATATGAGTTGCTATTTAACCTCATCCAAGGACCTCCTCGGTCAAATCCGATTCAACTAAAGTTGGAGAAACCGTCACTTGCCAGTCATCTTTGAGCAAAGGGGGTTACTCGTAACGATGAAACCAGTCTCTCGTAAGCGTACAAGTAATGTCTGTCCAAGCCGCTTCAATCCAACAATACTGCGGAATCAAGAAAAGACTAAGGAGGGCAGCAAAATGCACATCACCGCCCACAAAACCTTTTGTGTTCTACTCGAGAAGACATCTACGCATGAACCTAGCTCATGATGCCACTGTTGGGGAACGTCGCATGGGAAACAAAACTTTTCCTACGCGCACGAAGACCTATCATGGTGATGTCCATCTACGAGAGGGGATGAGTGATCTACGTACCCTTGTAGATCGTACAGCAGAAGCGTTAGGGAACGCGGTTGATGTAGTGGAACGTCCTCACGTCCCTCGATCCGCCCCGCGAACAATCCCGCGATCAGTCCCACGATCTAGTACCGAACGGACGACACCTCCGCGTTCAGCACACGTACAGCTCGACGATGATCTCGGCCTTCTTGATCCAGCAAGAGAGACGGAGAGGTAGAAGAGTTCTCCGGCGACGTGACGGCGCTCCGGAGGTTGGTGATGATCTTGTCTCAGCAGGGCTCCGCCCGTGCTCCGCAGAAACGCGATCTAGAGGAAAAACTATGGAGGTATGTGGTCGGGCAGCCGTGAGAAAGTCGTCTCAAATCTGCCCTAAAAGCCCCATATATATAGGAGGAGGGAGGGGGACCTTGCCTTGGGGTCCAAGGGACCCTCAAGGGGTCGGCCGAGCCAAGGGGGGGAGGACTCCCCCCCCCAAACCGAGTTGGACTTGGTTTGGTGGGAGGAGTCCCCCTCCCTTCCCACTTCCTCGCTCTTTTTTTTTCTTTTCCTTTGATTTTCTTTTCTTGGCGCATAGGCCCCCTTGGGGCTGTCCCACCAGCCCACTAAGGGCTGGTGTGTCTCCCCAAAGCCTATGGGCTTCCCCGGGGTGGGTTGCCCCCCCCCCGGTGAACTCCCGGAACCCATTCGTCATTCCCGGTACATTCCCGGAAACTTCGAAAACCTTCCGGTAATCAAATGAGGTCATCCTATATATCAATCTTCGTTTCCGGACCATTCCGGAAACCCTCGTGACGTCCGTGATCTCATCCGGGACTCCGAACAACATTCGGTAACCAACCATATAACTCAAATACGCATAAAACAACGTCGAACCTTAAGTGTGCAGACCCTGCGGGTTCGAGAACTATGTAGACATGACCCGAGAGACTCCTCGGTCAATATCCAATAGCGGGACCTGGATGCCCATATTGGATCCTACATATTCTACGAAGATCTTATCGTTTGAACCTCAGTGCCAAGGATTCGTATAATCCCGTATGTCATTCCCTTTGTCCTTCGGTATGTTACTTGCCCGAGATTCGATCGTCAGTATCCGCATACCTATTTCAATCTCGTTTACCGGCAAGTCTCTTTACTCGTTCCGTAATACAAGATCCCGCAACTTACACTAAGTTACATTGCTTGCAAGGCTTGTGTGTGATGTTGTATTACCGAGTGGGCCCCGAGATACCTCTCCGTCACACGGAGTGACAAATCCCAGTCTTGATCCATACTAACTCAACTGACACCTTCGGAGATACCTGTAGAGCATCTTTATAGTCACCCAGTTACGTTGCGACGTTTGATACACACAAAGCATTCCTCCGGTGTCAGTGAGTTATATGATCTCATGGTCATAGGAATAAATACTTGACACGCAGAAAACAGTAGCAACAAAATGACACGATCAACATGCTACGTCTATTAGTTTGGGTCTAGTCCATCACGTGATTCTCCCAATGACGTGATCCAGTTATCAAGCAACAACACCTTGTTCATAATCAGAAGACACTGACTATCATCGATCAACTGGCTAGCCAACTAGAGGCATGCTAGGGACGGTGTTTTGTCTATATATCCACACATGTAAATGAGTCTTCATTCAATACAATTATAGCATGGATAATAAACTATTATCTTGATACAGGAATTATAATAATAACTATACATTTATTATTGCCTCTAGGGCATAATTCCAACACTTAGCCCATCTAGCCTCCCGGGGTCGTTGCCCCCCTTCGGTGGTCCCGGTGGTCCCGGAACGTTACCGGTGACGCCCGAAACACTTCCGGTGTCCAAAACCATCCGTCCTATATATCAATCTTTACCTCCGGACCATTCGGGAGCTCCTCGTGACGTCCGGGATCTCATCCGGGACTACGAACAACTTTCGGTAACCTCGTACAACAATTCCCTATAACCCTAGCGTCATCGAACCTTAAGTGTGTAGACCCTACGGGTTCGGGAGACAGGCAGACATGACCGAGACACCTCTCTGGCCAATAACCATCAGCGGGGTCTGGATACCCATGGTGGCTCCCACTAGCTCCACGATGATCTCATCGGATGAACCACGATGTCAAGGATTCAATCAATCCCGTATACGATTCCCTTTGTCTGTCGGTATAGAACTTGCCCGAGATTCGATCGTCGGTATACCTATACCTTGTTCAATCTCGTTACCGGTAAGTCTCTTTACTCGTTCCGTAGCACGTCATCGTGTGACTAACTCCTTAGTCACATTGAGCTCATGATGATGTTCTACCGAGTGGGCCCAGAGATACCTCTCCGTCACACGGAGTGACAAATCCCGATCTCAATTCGTACCAACCCAACAGACACTTTCGGAGGTACCCGTAGTGCACCTTTATAGTCACCCAGTTACGTTGTGACGTTTGATACACCCAAAGCACTCCTACGGTATCCGGGAGTTGCACAATCTCACGGTCGAAGGAAAAGATACTTTGACATTAGAAAAGCATTAACATACGAACAATACGATCTAGTGCTAGGCTTAGGATTGGGTCTTGTCCATCACATCATTCTCCCAATGATGTGATCCCGTTATCAATGACATCTAATGCCCATGATCAGGAAACCATGATCATTTATCGACTAACGAGCTAGCCAACTAGAGGCTTGCCAGGGACACATTGTGATCTATTCATTCACACATGTATTACTGTTTCCTGTCAATACAATTATAGCATGAACGATAGACGATTATCATGAACAAGGAAATATGATAATAACCATTTTATTATTGCCTCTAGGGCATATTTCCAACAGTCTCCCACTTGCACTAGAGTCAATAATCTAGTTACATTGTGATGTATCGAACACCCATAGCATCATGGTGTTGATCATGTTTTGCTCGTGGAAGAGGTTTAGTCAACGGGTCTGCAATATTCAGATCTGTGTGTACTTTACAAATATCTATCACTCCACTCTGGACATGGTCCTGGATGGAGTTGTAGTGGCGCTTGATGTGCTTCGTCTTCCGGTGAAACCTGGGCTCCTTGGCTATGGCAATGGCTCCAGTGTTATCACAGAAGAGTGTCATAGGACCCGACGCGCTTGGAACCACTCCAAGGTCGGTGATGAGCTCCTTCATCCAAATTCCTTCATGAGCCGCTTCTGAAGCAGCTATGTACTCCGCTTCACATGTAGATGTTGCCACGACTTCTTGCTTGCTGCTGCACCAGCTCACTGCCCCACCATTCAACACATATACGTATCCGGTTTGTGACTTAGAGTCATCCGGATCTATGTTGAAGCTAGCGCCAAAGTAACCCTTTACGACGAGCTCTTCGTCACCTCCATAAACGAGAAAAATTTCCTTAGTCCTTTTCAGGTACTTAAGGATATTCTTGACCGTTGTCCAGTGTTCCGCACCGGGATTACTTTGGTACCTCCCTACCAAACTTATGGCAAGGTTTATATCAGGTCTGGTACACAGCATGGCATACATTAGAGAGCCCATGGCTGAAGCGTAGGGGACAGAACTCATCTTCTCTCTATCTGCTGCCGTGGTCGGCGACTGAGTCTTACTCAATCTCATACCTTGCAAAACTGGCAAGAACCCTTTCTTTGAGTTTTCCATATTGAACTTCTTCAATATCTTGTCAAGGTATGTACTTTGCGAAAGACCTATGAGGCGTCTCGATCTATCTCTATAGATCTTGATGCCTAATATGTATGCAGCTTCTCCAAGGTCCTTCATTGAAAAACTCTTGTTCAAATAGGCCTTTATGCTCTCCAACATCTCTATATTATTCCCCATCAATAATATGTCATCCACATACAGTACGAGGAAAGCTACAGAGCTCCCACTCACTTTCTTGTACAGACAGGCTTCTCCGTAAACCTGTATGAACCCAAACGCTTTAATTACCTCATTAAAGCGAATGTTCCAACTCCGAGATGCTTGCACCAGCCCATAGATGGAGCGCTGGAGCTTGCACACTTTGTTAGCACCCTTAGGATCGACAAAACCTTCTGGTTGCATCATATACAACTCTTCTTTAAGGTTCCCGTTAAGGAACGCTGTTTTGACGTCCATTTGCTAAATTTCATAATCATAAAAGGCGGCAATTGCTAACATGATTCGGACTGATTTCAGCTTCGCTACGGGAGAGAAAGTCTCTTCGTAGTCAACTCCTTGAATTTGTCGAAAACCCTTTGCGACAAGTCGAGCTTTGTAAACGGTTACATTACCGTTTGCATCAGTCTTCTTCTTGAAGATCCATTTATTTTCTATGGCTCGCCGGTCATCGGGCAAGTCCACCAAAGTCCATATTTTGTTCTCATACATGGATCCTATCTCGGATTTCATGGCCTCAAGCCATTTGTTGGAATCCGGGCCCGCCATCGCTTCTTCATAGTTTGAAGGTTCACTGTTGTCTAACAACATGATTTCCATCACAGGGTTGCCGTACCACTCTGGTGCGGAGCGTACCCTTGTGGACCTTCGCGGTTCTGTAGTAACTTGATCCGAAGCTTCATGATCATCATCATTAACTTCCTCTTCAGTCGGTGTAGGCACCACAGGAACAACTTCTTGCGCTGCGCTACTTTCCTGTTCAAGAGGGGGTGTAATTACCTCATCAAGTTCTACCTTCCTCCCACTTACTTCTTTCGAGAGAAACTCTTTCTCTAGAAAGGATCCGTTCTTGGCAACAAAGGTTTTACCCTCGGATCTAAGATAGAAGGTATACCCAATAGTTTCTTTAGGGTATCCTATGAATACGCATTTCTCCGCTTTGGGTTCGAGCTTTTCTGGTTGAAGTTTCTTCACATAAGCATCGCAGCCCCAAACTTTAAGAAACGACAACTTAGGTTTCTTGCCAAACCATAGTTCATACGGTGTCGTCTCAACGGATTTAGACGGTGCCCTATTTAAAGTGAATGCTGCAGTTTCTAATGCGTATCCCCAAAATGATAGCGGTAAGTCGGTGAGAGACATCATAGATCGTACCATATCTAATAAAGTGCGATTACGACGTTCAGACACTCCGTTGCGCTGCGGTGTGCCAGACGGCGTTAGTTGTGAAACGATTCCACACTTCCTTAGGTGTGTGCCAAACTCGTGACTCAAATATTCTCCTCCACGATCAGATCGTAGACATTTAATTTTTCTGTCACGTTGATTCTCAACCTCACTCTGAAATTCTTTGAACTTTTCAAATGTCTCAGATTTGTGCTTCATTAAGTAGATATAACCATACCTACTCAAATCATCGGTGAGAGTGAGAACATAACGATAACCACTGCGAGCTTCAACGTTCATTGGACCACACACATCAGTATGTATTATTTCCAATAAGTCGGTTGCTCTCTCCATTATTCCTGAGAATGGAGTCTTAGTCATCTTGCCCATGAGGCACGGTTCGCATGTGTCAAATGATTCAAAGTCAAGAGACTCTAATAGTCCATCAGTATGGAGCTTCTTCATGCGTTTAACGCCGATATGACCAAGGCGGCAGTGCCACAAGTATGTGGGACTATCATTATCAACTTTGCATCTTTTGGTACTCACGCTATGAATATGTGTAACATCACGATCGAGATTCATCAAGAATAAACCATTCACCAGCGGAGCATGACCATAAAACATATCACTCATATAAATAGAACAACCATTATTCTCTGACTTAAATGAGTAGCCGTCTCGCATTAAGCAAGACCCTGATACAATGTTCATGCTTAAAGCTGGTACTAAATAACAATTATTAAGGTTTAAAACTAATCCCGACGGTAGATGTAGAGGTAGCGTGCCGACGGCGATCACATCGACTTTTGAACAATTCCCGACGCGCATCGTCACCTCGTCCTTGGCCAGTCTCCGCTTATTCCGCAGTTCCTGCTTTGAGTTGCAAATGTGAGCAACATCACTGGTATCAAATACCCAGGAGCTACTACGAGCGCTGGTAAGGTACACATCAATAACATGTATATCAAATATACCTTTAACGTTGCCGGCCTTCTTGTCCGCTAAGTATTTGGGGCAGTTCCACTTCCAGTGACCCTTTCCCTTGCAATAGAAGCACTTAGTCTCAGGCTTGGGTCCGTTCTTTATCTTCTTCCCGGCATCTGGCTTACCGGGCGCGGCAACAGCTTTGCCGTCTTTCTTGAAGTTCTTCTTACCCCTGCCTTTCTTGAAACTAGTGGTCTTGTTGACCATCAACACTTGATGCTCCTTCTTGATTTCTACTTCTGCAGACTTGAGCATCGAGTACAACTCGGGAATGGTTTTCTCCATCCCTTGCATGTTGTAGTTAAGCACAAAGCCTTTGTAGCTTGGTGGGAGAGACTGGAGGATTCTGTCAATGATAGCATCATCCGGAAGTTCGACTCCAAGTGAAGTCAGACGACCGTGTAACCCAGACATTTTGAGTATGTGCTCACTGACAGAACTGTTCTCCTCCATCTTACAGCTGAAGAACTTGTCGGAGACTTCATATCTCTCGACACGGGCATGAGCTTGAAAAACTAGCTTCAGCTCTTGGAACATCTCATATGCCCCGTGTTGCTCAAAACGTCTTTGGAGCCCCGTTTCTAAACTGTATAACATGCCACACCTGACCAGAGAGTAGTCATCACTCCGCGCTTGCCAGACGTTTAGAATGTCCTGGGCTGCTGCGGGAGCGGGAGGGTCACCTAGCGGCGCATTAAGGACATAAGCCTTTTTACTTGCTTCAAGGATGAGCTTCAGGTTGCGAACCCAGTCCGCATAGTTGCTACCATCATCTTTCAGCTTGTTTTTCTCTAGGAATGCGTTGAAGTTGAGGTTGACGTTGGACATCTACAATATTTGTAAAGACAAATTTTAGACTAAGTTCATGACAATTAAGTTCATTTAATCAAATTAAGTATGAACTCCCACTTAAATCGACATCCCTCTAGTCATCTAAGTGATACATGATCCATGTTGACTAACCCGTGTCCGATCATCACGTGAGACGGACTAGCCACCATGGTGAGCAACTTCATGCTGATCGTATTCAACCATACGACTCATGTTCGACCTTTCGGTATCTTGTATTCGAGGTCATGTCTGTACATGCTAAGCTCGTCGAGTCAACCTAGGTGTTTCGCGTGTGTAAATCTGGCTTACACCCGTTGTATGCGAACGTTAGAATCTATCACACCCGATCATCACGTGGTGCTTCGAGACAACGAACCTTCGCAACGGTGCACACTTAGGGGAATACGTTCTTGAAATTTTAAGAGGGATCATCTTATTACGCTACCGTCGTTTTAAGCAATAAGATGTAAAACATGATAAACATCACAATGCAATCATATAGTGACATGATATGGCCATCATCATCTTTGCTCTTTCGATCTCCATCTTCAGGCATCGCATGATCATCATCGTCACCGGCGTGACACCATGATCTCCATCATCGTGTCTCCGTGAAGTCGTCACGCCAACTACTACTATCACTACTACTATGGCTAACCGTTAGCAATGAAGTAAAAGTAGTAAGCACATGGCGTTGCATCTCATACAATAAATTAAGACAACTCCTATGGCTCCTGCCGGTTGTCATACTCATCGACATGCAAGTCGTGAAACCTATTACAATAACATGATCATCTCATACATCATACATGCAACATCACAAATTTGGCCATATCACATCACATGCCAAACCCTGCAAAAACAAGTTAGACGTACTCTAATTGTTGTTGCAAGTTTTACGTGGCTGATTTGGGTTTCTAGCAAGAACGCCTTCTTACCTACGTGACAACCACAACGATGATATGCCAAAGATATTTACCCTTCATAAGGACCCTTTTCATCAAATCCAATCCGACTAGAGTAGGAGATACAGACACCCGCTAGCCACCTTTATGCACGATGTGCATGTCTGTCGGTGGAACCAGTCTCACGTAAGTGTACGTGTAAGGTCGGTCCGGGCCGCTTCATCCCACAATACCGCCGGAAAAGAATAAGACTAGTAACGGCAAGCAAATTGACAAACCATCGCCCACAACTTTTGTGTTCTACTCGTGCATAGAATCTACGCATAGAAAACCTGGCTCGGATGCCGCAGTTGGGTAACGTAGCATAAATTCGAAATTTTTCCTACGCATGTTCAGATCTTCCTATGGAGAGACCAGCAATGAGAGAGGGGTAAGAGCATCTTCGTACCTTTGAAGATCGCTAAGCAGAAGCGTTGCTAGAACGCGGTTGATGGAGTCGTACTCGCGGCGATTCCGATCTAGTGCCGAACAACGGCACCTCCGCGTTCAACACACGTGCAGCCCGGTGACGTCTCCCGCACCTTGATCCAGCAAGGAGGAGGGAGAGGTTGGGGAAGAAGTCCAGCAACACGACGGCGTGGTGTCGGTGGAGAGACGAGGTCTCCCGGCAGGGCTTCGCCAAGCGCCGGCAGAGAGGAGGAGGGAGAGGAGCAGGGCTGCGCCGAGAGGGAGAAGAAACCGTGTATCAAAGAGCCCCGAACCCTCATCTATATATAGGGGGAGAGGGAGGGGGCGCAGCCCTTAGGGTTCCCACCCCAAGGGGTGCGGCAGCCCCAGATGGGAGAGGGGGCGGCGGCCAGGGCAGGGAGGAGGGGTGGCGCACCCCTCTGGTGGGCCTTAGGCCCACCTATGCTAGGGTTCCCCCCTTCCCCCCTTTCTCTGGTGCGCATGGGCTGGGTGGGGGGCGCACCAGCCCACTTAGGGGCTGGTTCCCTTCCCCACTTAGCCCATCTAGCCTCCCGGGGTCGTTGCCCCCCTTCGGTGGTCCCCCGGGACCACCTCCGGTGGTCCCGGTGGTCCCGGTACGTTACCGGTGACGCCCGAAACACTTCCGGTGTCCAAAACCATCCGTCCTATATATCAATCTTTACCTCCGGACCATTCGGGAGCTCCTCATGACGTCCGGGATCTCATCCGGGACTCCAAACAACTTTCGGTAACCTCGTACAACAATTCCCTATAACCCTAGCGTCATCGAACCTTAAGTGTGTAGACCCTACGGGTTCGGGAGACAGGCACACATGACCGAGACACCTCTCTGGCCAATAACCATCAGCGGGGTCTGGATACCCATGGTGGCTCCCACTAGCTCCACGATGATCTCATCGGATGAACCACGATGTCAAGGATTCAATCAATCCCGTATATGATTCCCTTTGTCTATCGGTATAGAACTTGCCCGAGATTCGATCGTCGGTATACCTATACCTTATTCAATCTCGTTACCGGTAAGTCTCTTTACTCGTTCCGTAGCACGTCATCGTGTGACTAACTCCTTAGTCACATTGAGCTCATGATGATGTTCTACCGAGTGGGCCCAGAGATACCTCTCCGTCACACGGAGTGACAAATCCCGATCTCGATTCGTACCAACCCAACAGACACTTTCGGAGGTACCCGTAGTGCACCTTTATAGTCACCCAGTTACGTTGTGACGTTTGATACACCCAAAGCACTCCTACGGTATCCGAGAGTTGCACAATCTCACGGTCGAAGGAAAAGATACTTTGACATTAGAAAAGCATTAGCATACGAACAATACGATCTAGTGCTAGGCTTAGGATTGGGTCTTGTCCATCACATCATTCTCCCAATGATGTGATCCCGTTATCAATGACATCTAATGCCCATGATCAGGAAAACATGATCATCTATCGACTAACGAGCTAGCCAACTAGAGGCTTTCCAGGGACACATTGTGATCTATTCATTCACACATGTATTACTGTTTCCTGTCAATACAATTATAGCATGAACGATAGACGATTATCATGAACAAGGAAATATGATAACCATTTTATTATTGCCTCTAGGGCATATTTCCAACAGTATCAAGCACCCCCAAGCTTAACTCCTGCTCGTCCTCGAGTAGGGAAGTGATAAAGAATGAATTTTTGATGCTTTCATGCTACCTAGCATAGATGTCCTTTGTAACTCCTCTTATGTGACGTGAATGTTCAGATCCATTAGATTCAAAATAATAGTTTGCTATTGACGTGGAAACAATAATAATTCAAGCAAACTAGCAAGGTAATCATGAACTTTCAAAATAACAAGGCCAAAAGGAAGTTATCCCTACAAAAGCATATAGTCTGGCTATGCTCTATCATCATTGCACAACGAATTTAAATCATGCACAACCCCGGTATTGGCCAAGTAATTATTTTCACACCTTTACTTTCTCAAACCTTTTCAACTCTCACGCAATACATGAGCGTGAGCCATGGTTTTAGCACTATAAGTGGTGTGGAGTGTGGTGGACGTTGCAAGACAAAGAAGGAGAAGATGGTCACATTAACTAGGCATATCAATGAGCTGTGGAGATGCTCATCAATAGATATCAATGTGAATGAGTAGGGATTGCCATTCAAATGATGCACTAGAGCTAAGAGTATGTGAAAGCTCTTAAAGAAAACTAGTGGGCGCGCATCCAACTTGCTTGCTCACGAAGACCTAAGGCAAATTTGAGGAAGCCTATCATTGGAATATACAAGCCAAGTTATATAACGAAAATTTCCCACTAGCTATATGGTGGTGACAAAACGAGAGACTCTCAATCATGAAGATCATGGTGCTTAATAAGCACAAGTGTGGAAGGATAGTAGCATTGTCCCTTCTCTCTTTTTCTCTCATTTTTTTGGTGGGCTCTTTGGCCTCTTTTTTTATTTTTATTTTATTTTGGTGGGCATCTTTGGCCTCTTTTATTTCCTCACATGGGACAATGCTCCATCAATGATGATCATCACACTTTCAACTCAAAACTTAGAGCAACGATGACTCTATATGGAATGCCTTCGGTAGTGTACCGTGACAATGATCTAGCATGGCATAGACATTAATGGAAACATCATGCTAGCTATCTTACGATCATGCAATGGCAATGTAGAAGTGGTGGCACATGTCATGGTGGTAGTTGCATGGCAATATATCTCGGAATGACTTTGAAAAAGCCATAGTAGGTAGGTATGGTGGCTGTTTTGAGGGAGGCTAATGGTGGGTTTTGTGCACCGGCGAAAGTTGCACGGCACTAAGAAGATAGTGATGGTGGAAGGTGAAAGTGCATCTAAACCATGGACTCAATATTAGTCATGAAGAACTCATATACTTGTTGCAAAAGTTTTATTAGTAATCGAAATAAAGCATTCAACGCATACTCCTAGGGGAAGGGTTGGTAGTTATAAACCATCGCGCGATCCCGACCGCCACACAAAGGATGACAATCAATAGATTAATCATGCTCAGACTTCATCACATAGCGGTTCACCATATGTGCATGCTACGGGAATCACTAACTACAATACAAGTATTTCTAGATCCACAACACCTTACTAGCATAACTTCAATATTACCACAACCACAACTCAAAACTAAATGAGATGAATCAAACTTCTCTAACTATTCAATGCACATGAAGGTGGAAGTTTTCGTATCCCTTTGAATAACTACCCCTTTTGAGACTACTTTCATAGCATAGATCAACTACCAAGCCACGCACCGCCGTGCTCTAAAAGATATAAGTGAAGCACACAGAGCAAAATCAACTAGCTCAAAAGATATAAGTGAAGCACATGTGAGCTGAATTGTCTACCAAAGGATATAAGTGAAGCTCGACAAAATCACGGTGAGTGCATGTCTCTCTCTCTAGGTGTGCAGCAAGGATGATTGTGACACAACAAAAATAAAGGACTCCTACGGTACAAGACGCTCCAAGCAAAACACATAACATGTGGTGAATAAAAATATAGTCTCAAGTAGCGTTACCGATGGATTGAAGACGAAAGAGGGGATGCCTTCCCGGGGCATCCCCAAGCTTAGTGTGACAGCCCGATGCCGACGTTCCAGAAGCTTCCCCTTTTCTTTCCGTTTTCGTCGTGTGGGTATTTTCAGTTGCCGCATCATCATCGCATCATGCGTATCATCAGCATTGCATCGGCATCTCAGTTGCCGCCCATTTTTTTTTCAAAACTTGCAACCGCTAGTGGTTGCCGGTCCTCGTCGTTGTCCGTTCTAAGTCCGACCGCACACGCACGCGCCCGCGGCACCGTCGAAACCCTGTTTTTAAAGTGCGTTTAAAACTTTCTCTGATCGGGTTGAGATTTGACGTGCGGTCGTGTTTAGTTATAGCGAGGCCGCCTGTCGAATTTCGTCGCGATCGGAGACCGTCTGGTACCCGCACGGTCGACCGTAGCGGCACCATATTCGGTTTACCGTCGGACGTGTTCCGGTGTTTAAAATTGTGTCGCCGCGCCGCCCGTTCTCCCTCTCGTCTCCGGTTATCCCCTCCACGGCCGCGTACAAATACCCGCGTTCGGAATCGTCCGAATCCGACCCCGCGGTCGGATCCGGAGTGCGATTCCGGTTAACCGAGCCCCCTGTTTGCCTATATATATACCCCTTCCAATTTTTGGACAGCCTCCCTCTAATCCCTCCTTGATTTCCGCGCCACCTACCCCTAACCCTAGCCAGCCTCCTCTCTCCTCCTCGAAATCCGTCCCAGCCACCACCAGTTTCTCCTCCTCCAGATCCGATCTGGACGATTTGGACCGTCAGATCGAGGATCCAACGGACCAGACCGCCTCTTGGCAAAAATCCTTCCTTCCCCGAGCTCCTCCCGTGCCTGTGCCCGTGTAGCCGCCGGCCGAAGCCCTCCGGAGCGCGTCGCCGGAGCAGCCGGCAGCAGCCCCGCCGGGCCTCCTCCTCCCTTCCCCTTCTCTTTCCCTCTCCCTCATCGTTTCCCTCTCTCTCTCTCTGCGCAGGGAACAAGCCGCTACCAGGAGCTTGCCGCCTCTGCCCAATCTCCGAGCACCGGCCGGCCCTACCTCCTCCTCCGCCGGGAATGGGTCTCCGAGGACCGGATCCGCCGGACCCCGGCCGTCCCATCGCCCACGTCCCTCCACCGGAGCCCCTTCGCTGCCGAGCTCTGTAGCCGCCACCATGGACAGGTCCTCGTGCTCGTGGAGAGCACGGGAGGACGAGGCCTCGCCCCCGCGTTGACCGGCTTCCGTCGCCAGCACGTGGATTCGGCCCAGGCCAGGCGCCTGCCTGCCTCGCCCCGCTGGCCCAGCAGCCCCGGCCTGCTCCACCGGGCGCCCCCAGGCCAGGCCGGTCGGCCTCCCCCAGCAGCCGGCCCAGTAGGCTTCGCCCCCACCACCACTCCAGCTCCAGATCCGCCTGGGCCCGAGGCCCACCAAGGTGAGCTCTGCCCTATCCCACACCCATGGCGTAGCTTAGTTTTGTTGCGCCCCCTGTTCGGCCCATTAGACTATTAGGTATTTTCGGAGTTGTATTTAAATTCCAGTAAATAGCCGTATTTTAAAACGCGAGTAGTTTCTAAACCGCAAATCGGAACGACGCGTTTTATATATGGTTTTGTGGTAGTTTCGCGCGTAGAATATGATTTTGAAACATGCATATTTATTTGACGTCGTTAACGCGCCGTATGCCTAGAATAGTGTGCTGCCTATAATGTTTTTGCCCGTAGTTTATTTTTTTCGCGCGTGTCCGGTTTGCCCGTATGCCGTAGAATAAATGCTCGTGTTTTAGGGGTCATTTTTGCATGTACTTTAGAGCGGACACTTGTATTTTTACGTATAGGGATTTGCCGGTAGTATATTTTTCCGTATATAGGTTATTTTCCCGCTTTAAGGTGTAGTATTATTTTATGATGCAAACCCCACATATGTTATATGTTTCCGGGGTAGAAAAATCCCATGGATTTTTCTGTGCAATTAGTTTTAGCTTTCGAGTAAGTTAGTTCGCTAGATATTTTGCCGTGTTGCCTTTTGTTTAAATCGTAGGATTTATTCCGCGCGCCGTTTGACGGAGTTGTCACCTAGGAAGTTGTTCTTGGTTGTTTTGTTTAGCCCCCGGTATTTTTGGTTGCAATAGAAAAGCATGTTTAGGTGTGTTTCGATAGCCCTCAAGTTGCTAGAAATAGTGCTGTTTTAGACGTGCTGAAATATTTCTAAGTCTGGAATCTGTTATATTTTGTTGCTGTCTTGTCTTGCTTGCATCTTGTGATCTGTAGCTCTTTTGGGGTTGGTCCAATGGAGTTAGTTGTACCCCTTGTGTTTCTCTAGCGTGCTGTTAAGTTTCATGCCATTTGGAGTCCTTTACCTATAGGTTTTGCTGCTGTCAATATAGCTTCAGGCTGAAAAGTGCACCTTCATGAGGTGTTATTTTCACTAAGTCTGAAATAGTGCGTGAGATGCCATTTTGTGTCTTCTTTTCCTAGTGCTCCTTGCTGCCATGCTAGTTGTTTTTAGTTGTTTGTAGTAGTGCGTCTTGCCCTTTTCCGTGCCATGCCTTGCTTGAGTTTATCGGAGTTGTGCAGCTCGTAGTTGTGGGACGTAGAAAATGCTATGTGGCTGATTTTGGCAGATTGTAGTGAGTTCTTGTTTTGCTCGTAGTTTTCGAACCGTAGCTCCGTTTTGATCGTGTCCTACATGAAACTTGCTTAGAATCTCGTGTAGTTTCTTTTTCTCTTGCTAGTTGTTTGTTTTGAAGTGCTCGTAGCCATCGTTGCACACATATTGCATTCATGCCATCATATCTTGCGGTGCTTGTAACTTTTGATCCGTAGCTCCGTTGGAGATGTTCTTTATGTGTAGATTGCTTGCCTGGACGCGTAGAATCACGTGAACCTATTTGTTTTGCTGTTTAAAAACTAATTAAATGCATTAGTTCAGATCTGGACAGAATTGTAAATTAACATGTGAGGTCGTTTCGGAGGTGCTATATGTCATTTCCGACCTCATTTAAAATGCCTAGATAGGTACTTTAATTGCGCTTCACCTCTTGCCATGTTTAACCACATTAATATTGCCGTGTAAATAACCGGGAGTGAACTAAATAATTAACGTGGAGTTTTGTCAATATGCAACTCGTGCATATTGAACTTCACTTAATGTGTAGTGTTTGATTGCGTGAATTGTCATGCCGTGCCTTGCATGTTTTCAGCTTCTCATGCATCATTTGTGTCGTGCATCGTGTGGTGAATATCGTGTGTTGATTCTTGTTTCCGGTTTTCCCCGTCTCGATAGAGTCCGCAAGCGTGTCGGATGTGAGGACCCGTTCGACTACGTCGGTTCGTCTGCTTCACGGAGTTGTTCTTCTTCCAAGCGGGATCTCAGGCAAGATGATCATTTCCCCAGATACCATTACTATCATTGCCATGCTAGTTTATCGCTTCTATCGTTTATGTCTCGTTGCCTACCACCTGTTAAATTCAGCCTCTCAACAATGCCATGAACACATTCAACCTGTTCAACCTAGCAAACCACTGATTGGCTATGTTACTGCTTGCTTAACCCTGTTGATAGCGTTGCTAGTTGCAGGTGCAGATGCTTCCATGCAAAAGCATGGGTTCCTTGTTATATCACCATATTAAATGCTATTTTAATTTAATGCACCTATATACTTGGTAAAAGGTGGAAGGCTCGGCCTTTCTGGCCTGGTGTTTTGTTCCACCTTTGCCCCTTAGTTTTCGGCTACCGGTGTTATGTTCCATAATTGAGCGCTCCTAACACGATCGGGGTTGTTATGGGGACCCCCTTAATAATTCGTTTTAGATTAAAGCTGGTCTGGCAAGGCCCAACTTTGGTACTACATTTGCCTAATAACCTAATAATAATGCATAGGGACCCGCCGGCACCCGCGGACTAATTTAATCAACCCCCGTGCCAGTGCTCCTCATGAGTGTTGGTCCACCCACCTAGCAGTCGGCGGTGCCACCACGGGGCAACTCGAGGTTTGGTTCCCGTCCACTTTGCATAGAGGTGTGTCCTGAGAACGAGATACGCGGCTCCTATCGGGTTCGTCGACACACCGGGTGGCCTTGCTGGATTAGTTTTACCTTTGACGAGATATCTTGTGCATCGGGATTCCGGTGACGCTTTGGGTAATCTCAGAGTTGAGGTTTTCCACTAGGGAATCCGACGAGATCGCGAGCTTCGTGATTGAGGATTTCTATGCGGCTTGTGGTAATTTGTGATGGACTAGTTGGAGCACCCCTGCAGGGTTAAATCTTTCGGAAAGTCGTGCCCGCGGTTATGTGGCAACGTGGAAACTTTGTTTAACACTGGTTCTAGATAACTTGAAGTTAACTTAATTAAAACTTGCCAACTGTGTGCGTAACCGTGACTATCTCTTTCGTGAGTTCCTTCTCCGATCGAGGACACGGTGGGGTTATGTCTGACGTAGATAGGTGTTCAGGATCATTCATTTGATCATCAGTAGGCACGTCCGTTACGCGTAGATCACCCCCCTCTTTATTCTTGTACTCGTAAGTTTAGCCACCAAATATGTGTTTAGCCGCTGCTGCAACCTCACCACTTAACCATACCTCACCCATTAAGCTTTGCTAGTCTTGATACCTTTGGAAATGAGATTGCTGAGTCCCCTGTGGCTCACAGATTACTACAACACCAGTTGCAGGTACAGGTTAAGGTTACATGACGCGAGCGCGTTGATTGTTCATTTGGAGTTGCTACTTCTTCTTCTTCTTCTTCTTCTTCTTCTTCTTCGATCTAGGATGGGTTCCAGGCCGGCAGCCTGGGATAGCAAGGATGGACGTCGTTCTTATTTTGTCGTTTGTTTTCGTCCGTAGTCGGACCCTGCTCTTACTCTTGATGATTATGTAATGTACTGATGTGACTCTGATGTAGCTTGTGGCGAGGGTAAGCCAACTCTTTATATATCTCATCTTTTCAGTACATGTACTTGTAACGATATCCATTCTTGCGACACGACGAGATGCGCTTCTATCCCTGACGAGGCCCTCGTGCCAAATTGAGGATAGGGTCGCATCTTGGGCGTGACACTTAGGCTTTTACGGCATCCTTGAATCATCTTGGGGTGCCTTGGGCATCCCCAAGCTTGAGCTCTTTCCACTCTTTATCTTTTTGTCCATAAGAACTTCACCCAAAACTTGAAAACTTCACAACACGAAACTTAAACAGAAACTCGTGATAACATTAGTATAAGAAAGCAAACCACCACTTCCTTAGGTTCTGTAGCAAACTTAAATTCTACTTATGCTGATGTTGGGTTACTGTATTTTTAATCTTCCATGGCTAATACCCCCCGATACTATCCATAGTTTCATCAAAATAAGCAACCAACACAACAAAAACAGAATCTGTTAACAGCAGACCAGTCTGTAGCAATCTGTATATTTCGTATACTTATGGTACTTCACAAATTCTGAAAAATTACGACAGTCTGAAGAATTTGCATAGAAATCAGCAGCAAAAATAATCAACTCAAAAGCTCTTACAGAAAAAATGAAAATTCTTTTCGTGAGCAGAAAGTTTCTGTCTTTTCCAGCATGACCAAACGATCATCCCCAAGACTAATCATAACGGTTTTGCTTGGCACAAATGCAAAAAAGAAACACAAAAAACACAATCATAACAGAATTATGAAAGTGTGGAAAACACAAAACAGAAAGAAAAAGGATAGATTCGTTGGGTTGCCTCCCAACAAGCGCTATTGTTTAACGCCCTTAGCTAGGCAAAAGGTGATGGAATCTAAGTCTAACATACTTCCCATGCATAGGCATTTTATAGGGATACAAATTGGCAAGACAACCAATAGTTACCAAATGCAAGGAAGAAGAAAGAGACAATAGCAATCTCAACATAACGAGAGGTAATTTGGTAACATGAAAGTTTCTACCAAAATATTTTCCTCTCTCATAGCAATTACATGTGGGATTATTCAAATTCAACAATATAGCTATCCCATAGGATATTCTTTTCATAATCCACATGCATGCAAAGTTGACGCTCTTCAAAAATAGTGGGATTATCATCAATTAAAGTCATGACTTCTCCAAACCCACCTTCAATATTATTGCAAATATCATATTCATCATGAGGTTTGAACAAATTTTCAAGATCATAAGAAAGATCATCACCCCAATCATGATTATTGCAACACGTAGTGGACATAGCAAAACTAGCATCCCCAAGCTTAGGGTTTTGCATATTTTTAGCATGATTTTCACTAATAGAATTTGTAGTGAAACCATTGCAATCATGCTTTTCATTCAAGGAGACCTCGTGAATCACTTCATAAATTTCTTCATCACGATTTTCAGATTCACGCATCTCAAGCAAAACTCCATAGAGAAAGTCAAGTGCACTCAACTCACTAGCAATTGGTTCCACATAAGTGGGTCTCTTAAAGAGATTAGCTAGTGGATGAGGATCCATATCAATGGATTTTCAGCAAGCGAAGATGCAAACTAAAAGAAGGCACATGGTAACATAAGCAAAGAAAAAGCGAGCGGAAGAAGGGCGAACGGAAAAAGGCAAAAAGGCAAAAGAAAACGGCAAAGGAAAACGGAAAAAAGGCAAAAGAAAAAGGCGAAGGAGAAAGGCAAATGAAAACGATAAATGTGAAGTGGGCGAGAGGAAAACGAGAGGCAAGTGGCAAAAAAGTAAATGCAAGAGATGAGTTTGTGAGACCTACTTGGATAGATCTCTCCTTCCCCGGCAACGGCGCCAGAAATACTTCTGCTACTGCAACAAAAGACCTTCCAACGGCGCCACAAACACGCGCTGACGAGAGACTTTTCTTGTCTTGATACTCCTCAGCAACGGCACCAGGAATCCTTCTGCTACGACTACGCCTTAAGGGACTTCCTAGGCAAATATGCAAAGGATTTCCCCCCGTGGCCTTGGAGCCTTGCGTTGGTGTTCCCTCGAAGCGGAAAGGGTGATGTAGCGCAGCGGTGGTAAGTATTTCCCTTAGTTTTGAGAACCAAGGTATCGATCCAGTGAAGGAGTATCACAAGTACCTGCACAAACACAAAAAGCTTGCTCCCAACGCTATGAAGGGGTTGTCAATCCCTTATAGATTGTTTGCCAAGTGAGAACTGAAAGCAACAAAGTAACAAAGCAAAGTAAAAGCGAAAGCGGAAACGATAGGTGTGAATAGACCCGAGGGCCGTAGTGTTCACTAGTGGCTTCTCTCATGAAAGCAAGTAGAAGGTGGGTGAACAAATTACTGTCGAGCAATTGATAGAACCGCGCAAGTCGTGAAGTCATCTATGGTAATGATTATATCTATAGGCATCACGTCCAAAACAAGTAGACCAATACTTTCTACATCTACTACTATTACTCCACACGTCGACTGCTATCCAGCATGCATCTAGTGTATTAAGTCCAAAAGAACAGAGTAACGCCTTAAGCAAGATGACATGATATAGATGGACAATCTCATATCTACGACAAAGCCCACCTAGTTACCCTTGATGGCAACTACGCGATGTGTGCCTTGCTGCCCCTACTGTCACTGGGAAAGGTCACCACACGGTAAGAACCCAAAACCAAGCACTTCTCCCATTGCAAGAATCATAGATCTAGTTGGCCAAACAAAACCCAAGACTCGGAGAGACTTACAAGGATATCAAATCATGCATAAAAGAAATCAGCAAAGACTCAAATATATATCATAGATAATCTGATCAAAAATCCACAATTCATTGGATCTCGACAAAAACACCGCCAAAGAGGATTACATCAGATAGATCTCCATGAAGACCATGGAGAACTTTGTATTGAAGATCCCAGAGAGAGAAGAAGCCATCTAGCTACTAACTACGGACCTATAGGTCTGAAGTGAAGTACTCAGGAGTCATTGGAGGGGCGATGATGTTGATGTAGAAGCCCTCCAACTCCATAGTCCCCTCAGGCAGGGCACCGGGAAGGATCTCCAGATGAGATCTCGCGGAAACGGAAGCTTGCGGCGGCGGAAAAGTGTTTTTGTGGATTCCCTGATTTTTTCTGTATTTTAGGGAATATATAGGCAAAGGAGCTAGGTCAGGGGGCGCCAGGGAGGCCACAAGCCTGCTAGCCGTCGTCCCCCTGGTGGCGGCTACAGGGCTTGTGGGCCCCCGGTAGCTCAACTGGCTTGGCCCTCAAGCCCCCTGATCTTCTTCCGTTTGGGAAAAATTTATTTCGGGGATTTTATTCTGTTTGGACTCCGTTCCAAAATCAGATCTGAAAAGAGCCAAAAACACAGAAAAAACAGGAACTGACACTTGGCACTGAATTAATAAGTTAGTCCCAAAAAAGATATAAAAGGTACATAAAACATCCAAAGATGAGAAGTTAACAGCATGAAACCATCAAAAATTATAGATACGTTTGAGACGTATCATCCACATACATCACAACAGAACGGTATTACCGAGCGCAAACACCGCTATTTGGTGGAGACATGCCTTGCTTTGCTTGCGCACTCCTCTCTCCCACTTTGGTTTTGGGATGAGGCCTTCCTTACGGCATGTTACCTCATCAACCGTATGCCCACTCCGGTTTTTAACAAGGATACACCTTTGTTCCGCTTGTTTCATGTTCAGCCCAACTACTCCTATCTTCGAGTTTTTGGGTGTGCTTGTTGGCCTAGTCTTCACAAGTGCAATGCTCACAAACTTGAGTTTCGTTCCAAGATGTGTGTTTTTCTTGGCTATAGCCCCATGCATAAAGGCTATAAGTGTCTTGATCGCACCTCCGGTAGGATATACATATCTCGTGATGTTGTCTTCGACGAGGCCGTTTTTCCTTATTCCAACTCCGGAGTCTTGGCTGATATTGCTTCCCTTGAACATGCCATCACCTTTCCCCTTAATGAACCGGTTTCGGATGTCCATATGCGCAAATATGACATGTCCTACTTATCACCTAACCCGCTTCCTGCAGGCAGTGTTGTTTTTCCTTCCCACGTGATTGACGTGCATGCTCCTGCGCCTCAGGTGATCGATGTGCATGCACCGGACGTGCATGCCACGCCTCCCGAGGCAGCCTTGTCTGCATCTCCTACTAAACCGCCGCCTTCGCCCATTGGCGAGTTCGCGGCGCCGGCTGGGTTGACAGTCGCGTCTCCTGTGCAGTCACCATTACCTGGTTCTCCAGGTTCGATTGCGTCGGTCCAGCCCACTGATTTGATCTAGCTCGTGTCGCCTATTGTTGAGGAGAACTCGGCCGCGACACCTCCGGCCGGGTCTTCACCTCCGACGCCATTCCCTCCCAGTGATCCAATACCCAGGCATGCCATGGTCACACGGCACCATGATCATATGTGCAAGGAGAAGACTTACACCGATGGCACCGTTTGGTATGATTCCAGTCGGCGTGCGTTCTTCGCCACCCCGGTCTCTCATCATGAGGCTCTCGGTGCTCCCGCCTGGCGTGCCGCCATGTCTGACGAATTTGCTTCCCTTCGTCACACTAACACATGGGTGCTGGTGCCTCGGCCACCCGGTGTTAACGTCGTAGGCTGCAAGTGGATTTTCAAGACCAAGCATCAGCCGGATGGATCTATTGACAAGCACAAAGCTCGTCTTGTTGCCTGTGGTTTTACTCAACAACAAGGGATTGACTATGGAGATACTTTCACCTCAGTGGTCAAGCCTGCCACGGTTCGCTTGGTTCTCTCACTTGCGGTCTCTCGTGGGTTGAGTCTTCGGCAGATTGATGTGAGTAATGCTTTTCTCCATGGTTATTTGACCAAAGATGTCTATATGCAACAGCCTCCCGGGTTTGAGGATGCAACCTATCCATCTCATGTTTGCAAACTTCATAGGCCAATCTATGGGCTCAAACAATCACCACGTGCTTGATACGCTCGATTGAGTAAGCGCCTTTCCGAGCTTGGTTTTGTTGCCTCCAAAGCATACACGTCCTTGTTCATCTTTTCCCATGGGGCCATTCACATGCTCGTATTTGTTGATGATATTGTGATTGCTGGCTCTACACCCGCTGTGGTGGATCGCCTTGTGTAGTCCCTCTCCTCTTCTTTTCCCATCAGAAACATGGGTCGGCTGGAGTACTTCCTTGGATTGGAAGCGTCCTTTCAGTCAGGGGGCATGACAATAATGCAGACAAAGTATGCGCTTGATCTCATTCATCGCGTCAACATGGAGAACTGCAAGTCCACTTCCACTCCGCTTGCTACGTCTGAGAGCCTCTCACGTCACAGTGGTGCACTACTGGGCACTGGTGATTCTTTCAGGTATCGTAGTGTGGTTGGAGCACTTCAGTATTTAACACTCACTCGTCCCGATATCTCCTTCGCTGTGAACAAAGTATGGCAGTTCTTGTCTCAGCCTACAGAGGTTCATTGGGAAGCAGTTAAGCGTATTCTGAGGTATGTGAAAGGTACGCTAGACACGGGGCTCCGGATTCATATGTCCTGGTTTACTGGAGTCAGTATATTCAGCGATGCAGACTCGGCACGCTATATTTATGACATGCGCTCTACAGGTGGTTTTGCTATATTTGTTGGACCCAATCTTATATCATGGAGTTCAAAGAAGCAGCCTACAGTCTTGAGATCTAGCACCGAGGCAGAGTATAAGGCGTTGGCAAATGGCGCGGCAGAAGCCATTTGGACAGACTCGGTTCTCAAAGAACTTGGAGTTCCACGGCAGTGCACGCCCATTTTGTGGTGTGATAATTTAGGGGAAACTTACCTGGCGGCGGATCCAATGTTTCATGCTCGGACCAAACACATTGAGATTGATTTCCATTTTGTGAGATAACGAATAGCTGCAGGTGCATTGGATGTCAGGTTCATTTCAACAAATGATCAGCCAGCGGATGCATTTACTAAACCCGCTACACGACAGATGCTAGACCGCTTCAAGACCAATCTAAATCTTGTATGTAGTTCAGATTGAGGGGGCATGTAAAATAGGGTCTAGTTTGCATATTGTATATTGTCACGTATAGGGATACGCATGTAATTGTACCATGATCATCTATATATACTAAGACATGAGGTGGATGTCAACCCTCACGCAAAACCCTAAACCTCTCTTTTCCAACTATGCAAGCATGAGGCTTGTTTGATGATCATCTAGATGAGACTTAACCAAGTCACGTCCAAGTCACGTCTAACTTCTACACCATTTGATTTTCGTGAAGTTTTGTGCGGGTTTATTTATTTATTTTACATTTTGCTTGATTACTCAAATGATGCGTGAGAGTTACATGTCACTTTCTTATTTCAGTTTTGCTAAAGCACATCTAGATGTGTCATAAGTATTGCACATCTAAGTCATATGTCATTAATCTTATGCGAAGATTCTTGTGTATTTTCTTTTTCCTTTCTTCTTTTCCTTTTTTGAGTTTGATTAAGTCACTTAAATCATGTACAATGGTGCTATCTTAGGATTGACATGTAGGATAAATGTGAAAATGCAGGAGAGAGAATTCATAAGAAAAGGTGTATCTTCTCTTATTTAAGAGATCATCTTAAATAATACAAAGAAAAGGTGTATCTTAATAAGTCACTTAAAGCATGTACAATGGTGCTATCTTAGGATTTTCGTGTTTTTTAGGAATAATACAAATTTCTTGACCCGTACAAGCACACACATAAAAATCCAGAATGTGTGTGTGTTATGTACTGAACCTTTTGTGTAACATTTCTAACCGGTTCGTTCACCGGAGCTTCGCAAAGAAACTTTTGTGTTTGTCAACTTGTCTCCTTTTATGTCAAGCATACACCACCCGCACGATTAGGAATGCAAGCATAGTGTTGAAGTCCAAAGCAAAATGAATTAAATTGTATCATCTTTATTGATAGATCATGTATTTATAGTGCTACAAGAGATGCAAAGGAAAAGGTGCCTGTTTGGCAAGGGGCGTGGGCAACTCGGCAATTGCCAAGTTACCAACCGTTTGACAGTTTCTTAAGCATGGATTATGTTAATCCTAACCCCCCCTAATCAATGCTTGCCTCTGGCAGTGTACCAGGATGTGCAATGATCTAGTGTGACATGTATTCAACATATGATAATTGGTGGCTCTGTCATAATGCTATTATTAACGGTGGCTTTGCCACAAATACTATGTCAGCTCTATATGATCATACAAAGCAATATGATGATGAACGAACTAGTCATGTGGAGTGACGATGGAATTTGCATGAAAATATATCTCAGAATGGATATGGAAATGCCATAATAGGTAGGTATGGTGGTTGTTTTGTGGAGGATATAATAAGGCTTATGTGCAACAGAGCGTGTCATGTCAAGGGGTTTGGATGCACTCGCGAAAGTTGCACCAATCCTCGAGGTGAGAATGGGCTATGCGCGGTACTGGAGAGACTAACAAATATGAGGAGATGAGATTGCGTATGTCCATGGTGTCACATTAGTCATAAAGAACGCATATACTTATTGCAAAGTTTTATTAGTCTTATCATAAATCAAAGTACTACTCGCATGCCCCGAGGGAGAGGGTTGGTAGGAATTAACCATCGCGCGACTCCGACTCGAAACAACACTAGGCTTTCAACGAGGAATAGAAATGCTCACACATCATCACCATGCTCTTTTAATTTTTCAGATGTTCAAGAAGTTTTGAAATCTCTTTATATCGATACCTCTCTGAATTAATATCACCACATCAATATCATTAACCACAATTTCTCTAGATGTGTTACATGATGGTTTTAATTATCACTCATTGAACACTCATTATTTTTGATCAAGTCTTATGACCAATGCAAATTACCGTCACTATTTATTAACTCTTAAGAAAATATAAGTGAGGAATGGGAGCATATTATTTCTATAAAATATACATGCCACCGTGCTCAAAAAGATATAAGTGAAGTACTAGAGCAACTGCTAAGCTCAAAGATATAAGTGAAGCACATAGAGTATTCTAACAAATTATGATGATGGTATCTCTTTATAAAATAGGTGTGTCCAGCAAATAATGATTGTGGCAAACTGAAAGTAAAAGTAAACAAAAGGAAATGACGCTCCAAGCAAAACTCATATCATGTGATGAATAAAAATGTATCTCCAAGTAACATACCGATGGATTGAGACGAAAGGGGGATGCCTTCCCGATGCATCCCCAAGCTTAGACGCTTGAGTATTCCTAGAATATTATCTTGGGGTGCCTTGGGCATCCCCAATCTTAGTCTCTTGCCACTTCTCATTCCTTTGTCCATCGAGATAGTACCCAAAACTTGAAAACTTCAACCACACTAAACTCAACAAAACTTCATGAGATCCGTTAGTACAGGCAACATAATAAACACGTTTAGGTACTCTTATAAATTGATTCTTCTTTCATTTTGGCATAAGGTACTGTATTCTAACTTCTCTATGTCTTATACCCCCCCCCCCCCGATATAATCCATAGAATAATCAAAACAAGTAAACTATGCATGCAAAAACAAAACCTGTTTAAAATAGAACAGTCCCTAGTAATATATTTATTTTCCATACTTATGTAACTCCTAAAATTCTGAACAATTAGGAAGACCTGAGGAATTCGAATATAAGTACTGTGTAAAAAATTCAGCTTCAAAATACTAAAATCAGAATTTTTTTTGCATTGGGCGTCAAAGTTTCTATTTTCGCATCGTATCAATTCTACTCATCATGAAAAATCATCCCAAAGGCTTTACTTGGAACAAACACTAACTAAAACTTAAAAACACAATCATTACATAGGAAATTATCATGTTATCACACCATAATAGAAAAAAAGCAAAGATAAAGATAACTATTGGGTTGCCTCCCAACAAACGCTATTGTTTTACGCCCCTAGCTAGGCATATTGCGTAATTTCAAGTGTTGTCATCTTTGACATTGAATACATAAGTGACCCTCTTGATAGATTCATAAGTTTGTTTGATTCTCTTTCTAGGGAAGTGTTACATCCCTTTCTTTAATGGTAATTGGAACCTTATGTTTCCCTCTTTCATATCAATGGTTGCACCTATAATTCGTAAGAAAGGTCTTCCAAGAATAATGGGACAAGTAGGATTGCTATCAATATCAAGCACAATAAAATCTAAATCCACATAATTTTTGTTTGCAATGTTAAGCACATCATTAATTCTACCTAAGGGTTTCTTAATGGTAGAATCCGCAAGATGCAAGTTAAGGGAACATTCTTCAATATTAGTGAGACCAAGCACATCACATAAAGCTTTAGGTATAGTTGAAACACTAGCAACAAGGTAACACAAAGAATTGCATTCAGATTTATTTATCTTAATTTTTATAGTAGGCTCCCGCTCATCATGCAACTTTCTAGGAATAAAAACTTCAAGCTCAAGTTTCTCATCATAAGCTTTTACCATAGCTTCTACTATATGTTGAGTAAAAGCTTTATTTTGTTCATAAGCATTGGGTGATAAAATAATGGATTCCACCAAGGAAATACATTCTAATAAATATCAATTGTCGTAATTAAAGTCCTTGTAGTCCAAGAAGTGGGCACATCACTAGTTAAAGTTTTGACCTCTCCAAACCCAGCTTTTCCAATTTTATCATTAGAATCATCACCCTCCAAGCAAACGGGGTGCTCCTTAACGAGAGTTGACTCATCTCAAGCCTCTTTATCTTTAGTATTCAGATAAGTAAACAAAGATTCAATAGTATAACTACCAATCGTTTTAAGGTCTTCATCATGATTACGGTAAAACAGGGTGAAGAGCCTTTTCTAGGAACTATCGCTTAGCTCTAAATTTAGCAGTCCTCTCCTTACTCTCATTGACTGAAACTTGGATAGATTTAATAGTCTCATTAAAATAATGCTTAGGAGGCAAAGTTTTACTTTTAAGAGTCTCTACATCAAGAGCAATTATATCCATGTTTTTAGCTAAAGTATAAAAACATGCAATTTTTCCTCTACCATAGTATTGAAAACCTTTTGAGAATTAATGAATTACTTAATTGTGTTCTCAAGATCAAAGGGTATCCTATTAGAATTTTTAGAATAATTTCCATGGCATTGCCATAAGAATTTCCTTAGTTCTTGGAAGAATTACCGGGATACAGCCTAGGGTTGAAATTACCTCTATAAGCATCGTGGTTAAAATTATTTTGAGAGAAAAAGTTCACATCAATATCATCATTATTTTGCTCAATCAAAGTAGACAATGGCATATCATTAGGATCAACATGATTATTTTTATTAGCAACCAGATTTATAATAGCATCCTCTTTGTCACTCAAAGTAGTGATTTCTTCCACATAATTTACCTTCTTACCAGTTGAAGCTCGTTCGGTATGCCACTGAGAATAGTTGACCATGACGTTGTCTATAAGTTTGGTGGACTCTCCTACGGTCACCTACATGAAGGTACCACCTGCAGTAGAATCTAGAAGATTTCTCGATGCAAAGTTTAGTCCCGCATAGAAATTTTGAACAATAATCCATAAGTTTAAACCATGCGTAGGACAATTCCTTATCATCAATTTCATTCTCTCCCAAGCTTGAGAAACATGTTCATGTCTCGTTGTTTAAAATTCATTATTTGATTTCTTAGGGAGATGATCTTAGCGGGAGTAAAATACTTGGCAATGAAAGCATCTTTACACTTATCCCATGTTCCAATACTATTACGTGGCAAAGATGAAAACCTAGCTTTTGCTTTATCTCTAAGAAAAAAAGGAAATGATTTTTATTTCACTATAGCATTGTCTAGGTCCTTTTTATTTTGCATATCACAAAGTTCCACAAAAGTATTGAGATGTGAAGCGGAATCCTCATTAGGACTAACCGAAAATTGATCTTTCATGACCAGATTTAGCAATGAAGCATTAATATTAAAAGCATCCGCACTAGTGGCGGGTGGTATAGGAGTACTGAAAAAATTATTATTATTAGTATTTTAAAATTCATAAAACTTAGTAGTATCTTGAGACATGGTGGCCGTGCAAGCAAGTAACAAGCAAGACAAGCAAACTAGAGAGCGAAGATGATATCTAGTGACAAGCTAAACAAGCAAAGATAAATATTTTTAATTTTTTATATTGTTTATGAGAAAAACTAAATATACCAGCAAATAAAAAGAGGAAGAAGTGAATGAAATTTTGTGTGGACTTACTAGATAGCTGGTGATGATATTCGCCGACAACAGTGTGAGAAATCCTTCCTCATACTTGTTATCTGCGTTGAGTTTTCCGTGAAGAGGAACGGGCTATTGCAGCACAATACGGCTAAGTATTTCCCTTAGTTATGAAACCAAGGTTTATCGAACCAATAGAAATATCAACCACAACCGTCTTGAGCGCTGCACACAAAAGAACAAACAGCTTGCACCCGACGCGGGCAAGAGGGTTGTCAATCCCATTGGTCTCGTTATTTGCAAGCAAATGAGGTGTGTAGATAATTGTAAAATGCACAATAAAATAAAAGCAAATAAATTGCAGCAAGGTATTGTAGGTTTTAGCAATATGTCATGAATAGACCCGCTGGCCATAGTTTTCCCTAATGGCTTATGAAAATAACACACAGTGGATAAACAAATTATTGTTGGGCAATTGATAGAAGAGTGGATAGTTATGCGATTTTCACAGAAATGATCATGTAAATATAGGCATCACGTCCATAAACAAATAGGCCGACTCATGTGGGCACCTATTACTATTACTTTACTTCAAGAGCGCTTCTATGCTTGCCTCTCTGCGTATTAAGTTCATGACAAACGAAATAATGCTTGGAGAAGATGACATGATGTAGACAAAGTAAACTCAACCAATATGAATAAAACCCATCGTTTTACCCTTAGTAGAAGCAACACAAAGACGCGACTTGTCCCCTTCTATCACTAGGAAAAAGAAACTCGCGAGGTTGAACCTACTATGACGCACCTCTCTCACCGAAGAAATGTCAGTCTAGTTGGCCAAACTATTTCAATAGATCGGAGAGAATTATGAAGCTATCATAATCATGCACATAAGAATCATATTATACATGAGAGGAGACTCAATATTTATCATGAATAATCTGAACATAAACCCACAATTCATCGGATCCCAACAAACGCACCGTACACAAGAGTTACATTATATGGATCAAAGCGAAGATGCAATGATCATTTTATTGAAGATCGAAGAGAGAGATATTGCCATCTAGGTACTGTCTATGGACTCGTAGGTCTGTGGTGAACTACTCACACATCATTATGAGGGCAGCAAGCTTGATGAAGAAGCCCTCCGTGATCGATCCCCCCTGCGTCAGACTGCCGGAACGGAGCTCTAGATGGCCTCCCATCGGAACAGAGAGTTGCAGCAGCGTAAAACATGTTTCGCGACCTCCCTCGATGTTTTTAGGGTAAACGGGAATTTATAGGCGAGAGAACAAAGTCGGGAGAGCAACGAGGGGACCACAAGCCATCAGCCCCACGCGCCCTATTGGCTTGTGGGGCTCTCGTGCACCCTCCGGCCTCCTTCTGATGCTCCACGGTCTTGTTTTGGTTCAGAAAAAAAAATCACAAAAAATTTCAGGTCAATGGGACTTCGTTTGGTACTGAAAACCTAAAAAGTGAAAAAAAAACACGCAAAAAACAGCAACTGGCACTAGGCATTGGGTCAACAGGTTAGTGCTCAAAAATAATATAAATTGGTAGATAAGTACATAAAAAGGGTTCTAAAATGGTAACATACTAGCATGGAATAATCAAAAAAATTAGATACGTTGAAGACGTGTCAAATGTAAAAAGGTTGTTGTCCACTCAAAATATCAACAAAAATCCAACCATCTGAATCATGTATTGTCTTACTCAATTTTCTATAGCTTCACTTGATTGTTCCATTTGACTTCTGGTTTCCATGAGTAAGCACCTCGAGGGCACTCGTCGGGGCCGGTTTAGATACCATAGTTCATATGTAGTTATTCAAAGAGAGAATTGGTATACATGCCTAAATACACAAACCAATATCATTATTCAAGAAAGAAGCGCATGAAAAGAAGGAAAATGTTATTCGACTATGATGTTAACTAGGAGTACAATGCTATGCCCATTAACATGCTAACGTATCAAAATATATTGCCAAATATGCACCACAAGAAAGTGTAAAAAAAATCAAGTAGCTTGAGTCAATGGAATTTTTTTATGAAAGATTGTTCCAAATAAGTTCGGCACCAAAGTTGTATAGCACACTATCATAAAAACTATAAACATTTGTTGAACTTATATTACCCCGTGAAAACAATGCATCACGACATCCCCTAGGGCCTCTGGTATGTAGGAACCAACATTGCATAATCACCCAACATTTGATAGTAAAATGACACTATAGCAATACAACTCTCCATCCATATTGCTTTGAACTCAGTAAATTGGCAATATTGACGTCACACGACACCTGTGGTCATCTAGAGACTATTAAAGATCACCTAAAACACATTACAATACGGTAAGTGGCACTTCATTGCAATCAAAACATCTATATTTTTAAAGTTACTAGAAACTGACAAACGTAAACTTGAGTCGGAGCTGAGAACCTACATGGAGGATTTGGCCCTAGTGTTTCAGTTGTGCAGTCCGATTATTGTGGAAGTAGATTGCATGGATGTAATGAATATGGTTGGACATTCTCACACCAATCACTCTCTCTATATACCTGTGTGGTGCTGGAAATCCAAGCCTTAATGATAATATGATAAATCTTGTATCGCTCATGTAAATCATAGCCAAAATACTTCTAGTCATTATTTGGTGACTTACGCTCGTGTTCAAGTTCGTACAACAATTTGATTGGGGTTGGGTTGTGACAATGTGTGTGAACTCTATTGAGCGCATTGTAATCCATGGTGGTATGAGTAAGGCAAGCTTATTCACCAAAAAAATAGCTTAAAAGTTACACGAAACTAAAACCGAAAGCCATATATGGGGGGAAGACAAAAACATAAGTGTGAATGATGGCCTCACGTGGCAGGTATTTCTCTACTATTGTGAGACGATATTCCATCTTGCAATAGGCGAGCGTGTTATGGGTCGGCCCAATTCGGCTTCCAACGGGAGATGTTTTCTAAGCACAATTTTTTTCTACTTGTTTCCCATGATGGTTTTCTCAGTTTTTCTTGCAGTTTTAATCATTTTCCTACTATTCTTTAGCAATTTTCTTGAATTTTCTTTATATTTTATCCTTTTTCTTCTTCTTTATGTTGGTCTTCGTTGTTTCTTTCTTTTGTTTCCAACGGCTTTCTCTATTTCTTTACTTGTACTTTTTCCTTTTTGCTTTAACTTTTTAATACATGAATACCTTTTTAGGTACACATTGTATATTTTCCTTATACACGTGTAACATTTTTTGATATGTATTGAACATTTTTCAAATATGTGTTGTACATTTTGTCAAATACATGCTAAACACATTAAGACATAAGTTGATTTTCTTAAAGGCATGAAACATTTTTTAAAAAGAAGTTTTTACATTGTATAAATATATTTTTAAATATAAAACATTTTTTAATGGTATAGGAAATATATATATATACATAAAGAGACATTCTTTTTACATTTTATAACATTTACAGAACCACATTTTTTATACAAATGAATATTCTTAAATAACACAAACATTTATTTTATAGTTGAACTAACAAAAGATTTACACCGCATTGACATTTTTCAACTTCACAGTTAGTATTTTAGAAGATTAAGGTTTTTGGAATATGTACATTATCATATTTTCAAACTAAAAATCAAAAACAAACAAAAACTACTATTTTTTAGGGAAAATGATGCTAATCATCCGGCGGAACGGACATTTTCCATCCGCCTCCTCATGTGAACGACACGTGTCCCGTGCGCTGGGCCAAACAGAACGGAGGTCGCAACTCTAAAGTCGATGGCGGGCGGTGCGGGCGAGAATCTGGATTGCAGCGTCGCTATTTTCTTTTTTTCTGAAACATTACTTGTGTTGCAAAACTTATTTCCGCAACAACACATGTGTTGCAAAAGAGAAAAAACTGAGAAAAAAATCTGCAATATGATTTTTTGTTGAAAAAAATTGTCTATTGTTGCAGAAAAAAAAATCTACAACAAACACTCAGTTGCAACAAATTTTTTGCAACAAGCAAATTGTTTCTGAAACTCGACCGTTGTTTCAGGAATTAACGGGTGCAAAAATTATTTCACGCAACAAAGCGAAAGTTTCTGCAACTCGGCCGTCGTTTCAGGAATAAAAGTTTCTGCAACTCGGCCGTCGTTTCAGGAATTATATGGTACCCGGCTAAAGTGGATCGGACGGCTGTACGCGCATGCGCGTACATCAGACGAATGTTCAGATGGCGGATGTTAACTAAACATCCACCAGTAAATACGTAGCAGCCCCCATTTTTTAGGGGAAGGTACCTTTTTTATTGAGAAACTTTAGGGGAAGGTACCTAATTACGTGCGTTTCTATACATGCGTGATTATTCGCTGGCTTGTTATATTTCGCTACCCAGTGGCGCTAGCCTGACAACAGCCGAAAGTGCTCTTTTATCCCGAGCTCATATGTTCTTTGATGAACAGTAAAAAAGAGTTAAAAAGTTCTGATTTTTTTTTGATATTTTGATAAAAGTTTTAACATTCTGCAAACTTTCGTGATGAAATAACATTTGTGGTGGCCGGACAAAAAAAATAACAATGCTCCAAAATGCTTTCAACAAAAGTGTTTTCGAAGTATCAATTTTGTTTTTTTTGCCCAGGCCTACCCGAATGGCATTTCATCACAAAACTTTGCACACAGTTAAAACTTTAATCAAGTTTCATCACAAAAAAAATCAAATTTTATAGAATTGATTATTACGCTTTTATATTTTAATGTTCATCACAGAGCCTCTGAGCTCAGGGTTAAACACTCCATGCCCGACAACAGCAGCCTTTCTAGCTTTTTCTTATGAGAGAATTCCTTATTTGGCCCTTTTTTAAACTCATCTTCCCTATTTGGCCCTAAAAAAAAATGTGTTCCCAATTTAACACCTAAATTTGCTTTTCTTCCTAATATGGCCTTGTAGTGCAATCTGAACACTAACGGTGTTAAATGTGGTTGTAAAATGACTCTTTTGCCCTTGATGAATTGTGGGAACAAAAGTTACTCTCTAGTGTGTGTGACATATTTAAGCCAATAAAAACGTACCAGTAGCTCAATAACCGTTTCTGGTACGTTTTTATTGGCTTAAATATGTCACACACACTAGAGAGTAACTTTTGTTCCCACAATTCATCAAGGGCAAAAGAGTCATTTTACAACCACATTTAACACCGTTAGTGTTCAGATTGCACTACAGGGCCATATTAGGAAGGAAATGAAGTTTAGATGTCAAATAGGGAAAAAAATAATATTTAGGGCCAAATAGGGAAGAAGAATTTAAGAAAGGGCCAAATAAGGAATTCTCTCTTTTCTTATGAGCGGCGCCTTTCTAGCTAACGGGAGCTCCTACCTACCGATCATTGTGGCAGGGAGCCCCAGCGCCGCACAAGGGGGCCCACCTCATGGGCCGGCCCAGTATTATTTCTTTCTTCTATTACCTCTTTCCTTCTCTTTTATTTTTACTTTTGTGGTTCGTATTTTTCTTTTTCCTTTTCTTTTCTTTATTTTGGAAAGGAGAACAGTTTTCAAAAATATTGAACAAATTTCAAAGCGCGAACACCTTTTTAAAGCAAGAACATTTTTTGAATCATGAGAACAAAATTTAAAAAGAGGAACATTTTTAGAAAATATGTACAAAATCGTTTTTCGAAATCCGGAATATTATTTCAAAGTCCGGAACATTTTTTCCAAATTCGGGAACAAGCTCCTGAACATTTTTTCAAATTCCAGAATTCCTGTTCCAATTCGGGGCATTTTTACAAACTGTGGTACATTTTTTTCAAATTCCGGAAAAAAAATCGAATTTTGGAACATTTTTTAAAATTCTTAAACATATTTCAAATTCCTGAACATTTTTTCTAATTCCGGAACACTTTTACTAATTCCGGAATATTTTTACAAATTACTGTACATTTTTTCAAATTACGAACATTTTTTTGAATTCTGGAACAACTTTCAAATTCCGGAACATTTTTTCAAATTCTGAAATATTTTTTTAAATTCTAGAATATTTTTCGAATTCCGGAATATTTGTTCAAATTTCGAAACATTTTTTCAAATTCCAAGACATTTTTTAAACAGAAAACAGAAAAGAAAAAAACAGAAACAGGAAAACGAAAAAAGCAAAAAGGAAAAAAGAAACAGTCAAAAAACAGGAACAGAAAAGCAAAAAACAAAAAAAAACGAAAAAAATGAGGCAGGGAACCTTCGGCAAGCGAAACTGGGCCGGCCCAACTGTTGTTAGGAGGGTGTGCGGAGCCCCGACTATTTGACGCAGTATGCGTCAAATACTCCCTCCGTTCCAAAATAAGTGTCTTAAGTTTAATATAATTTTATACTAAAGCTAGTATAAAGTTGAGACAGTTATTTTGAAACAGAGGGAGCAGGATTTTCCGAAAATCAAACCCTGGTCTCCTGCATTAGAGGATGCACAACTATCCACTAGGCTCTGCTTAGGTACAAGACAGAGTAGTAAGAGCATGGTTAATAGTATAGCCAACTGCTGACTATAAACAGTCTTATAGCCCCATCTTATAGCTAGTTTGTACAATAGCTAGCAATAAAAAAGTACTACTTTTATCATATATGGCTCACCTTTCATTCTCACAAAGCACCTAAGAGCACTTGTAAGAGTTGGCTCTTCACGAAGAGCCCACTTTCCTTCTCTCTCCTCTTCTCTCATCCAACTCAGCAAAAATATAATATTTTAATCTTTACAACCTGCTGACTGTACCTTATTTTACTTGCTCTAAGGCGATAATACTTAAGTCCAATCTTGTTGGGGTTTCCAATATTTTTTCTCTGTCTATTTTGTGTTTTCATTCAATTTTTTATCACTTTATTTATTTTGTATAATTTTTAGTTTTCCTGTTTTCTTCTAGTTTTGGTTCTCTTAAATTTCAATATGTCAACAATATTTTTCTAATACACATTTAATATTTTTCGTGTAAAAAATTAATATATTTTATATAAGTTGCCCATTTTATATATACATATTTTATACATTTTCTGAACGCATGATTGACATTTTTCAAATGCATGGTCAACATATTTTTTTTTAAATTTAATATTTTACAAAAATTATTGATTAATAGTTTTCATAAAAAAATATTAATATTTTAATTCATGGCTTGCATTTTTTATACACATTTAATAATTTTTCAATGCTTCATTACATTTTTAAATTTAAAATTTTGATATACATGGTCAAAAAAAGCATCATTTTTTATTACATGATTAAAAAAAATAGAAAATTTTAACATTTTCTAAAATCTTGATTATAATTTTAGAATTACTTGTTAAATATTTTTTTGAAATGCCTGATTAACAATTTTATATAAATTAAAAAAGTCATCATTATTTAATACATAATAAACGGCTTTTCTATACATGTTCAACTTTTTCCGAAAGCTTGTTCAACATTTGCCAAATGGATTTCATAGTGTCTTTTGTCATATGTATATTTATACTAGTTTAAGCATAAACAAAGGTACAATAATAAAGCAAACAAAAAAGTAAACATAAAACATAGAAAAAAAAGAGGTTGCAGCATATTGCACGAATGGACCGGCTCATCATGCTCGCCCCTTTAGCGAGTCAGAACTTAGAATCGCTGAAGGCGAGACATAGGCCCGCTCAACTATATCCGAGGCGATGCTCAAAGAAAAAAAAACTGTATCCCAGGGCCTCCCAGCTGTGCTCTAGAAGCAACAACAACAAAAATGCTCTTGATCCAGCAGCCACAGAACACCGAATGGCCAGGGTTGTCTCAAAAAAATAAAACGAATGGCCAGGGAGAATCAATACGATCATATCCCATCGGAGTTCGGACAGCGTCCGGTGTAGGCTGTGAGTAAAGTCTCGTGACGTGCTGAATACGATCCACAATCCCATATTCCTATTTCTACTCGTATCCATTATCCACGTACACTGCGGGTAAAAACACTATTAGGATAAAGGTATGGGACAAAAACTTATCCATGGGTATATAAATAGAAAAATCTAAAACCTATCGGATAAAGCGGGTACGGGTATGAGATCATATAACCCATACCCATATACCCATGTACCCATATAAAATCTATGTAAACTCAAAGTTATCTCTAAAATCTACACTATGTCAATAATTTATGAATTAAAAGTGTATGCCTATGTGTTGTTGTTTATGACTATATAATGTTATTTTGTAAGTATGTGTTGTAGTTATAGTCTATCTTTGTAAAATATACAATACAATGCATTTTATAACTATAAGTTGTTTAAAATGATGTTTACAAATATGAGTAATTTCACCCGCGGGTACCCATCTACCCTGTCGGGTAACGGGTATGGGAAAAAATTGTACCCGTTGACGGGTATGGGTAAGGGTGGTGAGTAATACCAGATGGGGCGGGTAAGGGTATGAGGAGGCTCCACCCGTACCCATACCCTGTGGGTGCCATCCCTAATCGCCCCCACCCAAGATCGCACAAGATAAGTTGGAACAAGATCCAGTAAGACATCAACCCTTTCCGACGGTAGTAGAAGGGGATAACTAGATGAGCACTTTTTAGGTGCTTGGAGTTTGGACCCTACGACTCTCACAACCACATGTAGCTCTCAATCCAGTGAGTGAGATGTCAACATTTGAAATCCGTATACGCCATTTTTTTTCAACACGGTACAATCCCATATGCTGTTAGCATCTAGAGCCGGACTAGGCAAATCCGTCCCTCCTTCCCCCCCTCCCCCCCCCCCCCCCCCCCCCCCGATACGTCCGCGGACGCGCCCGACCATGCCCGTGGATACATTCGAACGGCCCCTCATATTTTGTTCCGTGTATCCACATATCTCGTATCCGGATTCTGAAATTCATACAAAGCCATACACGTAGATCATCCGATAATAAATGTCGCACGCAAAATAAATGTTGATACCTAACATAAAATATGTTTACATCAATTTTATTTGAAGTGCACATTCAATCATCTATTCTTTGATTTTTATTATGGGTCCACACATTTTCAACGAGATCATTGAGTAGTTGTGTGTGCACGTGATGATCTCGGAGATTCTGATGCATCTGCGGCAAATTCATAAGCTGCATTGCATCTTGATCTTCACGGATTTCAACTTGTTCTCCACATGTTTCAAAGTCGTTGGTTTTGTCTACACCATCGCCCTCATCCTCGACGATCATATTGTGCAAAATAACACAACATGTCATCACATGTCACAAAATTTCTTGTTCCCGCGTCATAGCAGCCCCACGAACAATTCTCCAACGCGCTTGCAGCACTCCAAAAGCCCTCTTCACATCCTTCCTAGCCGATTCCTGCATTATTGCGAAGTGCTTTTGTTTTCTACCATCGGATATGGTGTTCACAAATACAGCCTAGTTAGGATATATGTCATCGGCAAGATAGTATCCCATGTTGTAGTCTCGGCCGTTGACAATGTAGTTGCACAGAGGTGATTTCGCGTTGCAAAGCCTTTTGAACATCACAGATTGTTGAAACACGTTGATGTCGTTGTGAGAACCTCGCATTCCAAAGTAAGCATGACAAATCCATAAATCATGTGATGCCACCGCCTCTAATATGATGGTGGCCGCTTTTGTGTGACCTTGCTACATTCCTCGCAAACCTTTGGGGCAGTTTTTCCATTGCCAATGCATGCCATCGATTGATCCGAGCATTCCTGTAAACCCTATGGCCTCTCCAATTGCCAACAACTTCTCTGTGTTTTGTGCATTTGGCTCTCTCAGATACTCTTCTCCAAACACCTCCACCAAAGCACGGGCAAACTTGACAGTAGTTTTCAGGCATGTGCTCTCCCCCATCGTGACCATGTCACCAACGGCATCAGCCGCAGTAATAAGTGCAAGCATCCTCATAGCAGTCGTGCACTTCTTCTCGGTAGAGAAAGAGAGTTGACCGCAACAATCCCTTATGAGATTGAAGTAGTCATCGTGTGCCTCCACTCCCTCCACAATGTGCAAGAACAATGGTTTTCGGTGGCAGTCCGACCATTTCACGGGCCGCTCGATTATGCTCTCGAGCAAAGGCACGCATTTTCCTCCGTCGTTGTTTCTTCAAAATGCATGCGCGAATGGCTTTATCCTCTGTAGACGCCCGCGCTGCCGCCATTTCCTCCGCGATACGGGCCTCGGCGACCATTATCCTCTCCTTCCCATGGCAGACAACTCGTTTCCGGTGGGACTCACACTGTGCCGAACCGGTGATGGGGAGGGAGAGATTTTCAAGCCGCCGGGACCGCGATGGTCCAGCCCCGAAGGACCCGAGCGTCCGTTGAGCCGAGGCGATGGAGTCATCGGACAAATCCTGACGTCAACCGGGCGCTGTGCTCGCGGGAGCGGTGGGGTGCAATGCATACAGCCGTTGCCTCCTCCAACTTGCACGGTATGACACCCCAATTGACGGATCCGGACAGTCGGACTCAGATTCGCTGCCCTCCATGGCGGAGAAGGCCGGAGATCGTCGGAGGTGAGCTTGGATGACGGATGAGAGTGGAGTGAAGTGGCTATTATTTGGTCCGGTGAGCGAATGGGACGAATATATGTTGGATCGATGCGGGCCAGCGCGGGCCAATCCGACATGGCGGGCTTGCCCGAGCGCCCCCATATCCGCCCCATATTTGTGCTGGATATAGGGTGTCGGCTAGTCCAAACGTTTGAGGCCTGTCTGAGGCATCTAGTTGGGTCAACATTTCGTGACTAGTGAGTGACCGGACGGCCTGCCTGGGGCATTTGAGACGGATATGACGGGTCCGGGTTGTAGATGCTCTTAGGGAAACTCCAACCGAACGACCCATTTCGCGTGCCACGGTCCGTTTGGGTCACAGCAGACAAAAGTGGAGGCCCAACGCGCCGACCCATTCCCAAAACATGTCAGCTCCCCGTCCACGCGGATCCATTTTAGGCCCAAATTTAGGATTTAAATGCGCCAGCGCGGAAACGGCGCACACCCTCTCATGTCCGCGCCCGTCCGCATGTGGCGCCCGGTCGACGTCTTTATTAGCGAAGACCGCCCACCGCGAGCCAACGTGTCAGCGACCATGAGCGTTCTTTTTTAATCCGAGCATGCTGGGGGGTCGGCCTCATCCTCTTGCAGAAGTCGTCCCCATATAGCCACCCACTGCCCCCGCCCCTCCTCCCCGCCGACAACAAACCATAGCCACCCTCATGGGTTTCTTCTCCGGCTTGAGCTCTGGCAAAGATAAGGGCAAGTCCCGCACCGTCGCTGTCCGCGCGCACCCCTCGCTGATGTCTTTCCGTCGGCCTCGGCAGCGGATCAACGTACGAGTGCACCAATCAAGGTGGGACTAGGAGCACCGCATCGTCCTCCCCTATCCAAATGTCACGTTGCCGCACAACTCGCATTTTGATCTAGAGAGGATCTCAGTGCCAACGGTGTCGCGATCAATGTGGGCACATGCGGAGGAGGTGAGGCGTCTGTGGTAGCAGGTGACGCTAGAGTAGCGGCGCAACCCCGTGTACGCCGCAGACTCCCCGAATGTGAGTCCTGGTTTGCGTGGGAGCACGAGAAGGAACATCGGCGTGGCGTCCGAGACGTGGTTGTTGGACCGCCGTCGCCGCGAAGAGGGCCAGGAGATGGAGGCCGCATACCAGAATGCACAGGCAGTCGTCCTGCATGCAAGCGAGGAGGAAGCGCGCCACAAGAAGGAGGAGGAGGCGGTGGCTTACCACGCGCAGATGGCACATGCCATGACGCTCTCCGCTACTGGCGACGGTGTCGTGCCGTCACTGGCCCCGTCGTCACCGCAAATGTCGAGCCAGGGCCGCTAGCCCTCAAGCCCGAGCAGTATGTGTGGAACGTGGTGGTGCCCGAGTGGGTCAGCGCGCCACCAGTCTGGTTCGGTGCGACGCCGGAGCAGGAGGCAGACTACCAAAAGCACCAGCGGCGGCGGCGGCTCACGGAGGAGCGCGCAAAGGCCGAGCGGCTGGAGCACGAGGCCAAAGCTGAGGAGAAGGAGCGTCGTGCTGCCCAGTCAGCGTCGGTGCAACCACCGGCAATGACGTCGCTGCCGCCTGGGAGACAACATTCCCCTGGGCTGGCCCGACACTCACGCTCGCCGACCTCACCGGCCCGAGCGACGACGAGGAGGAGGACGCCTAGTACAACGCGCCTCCTCGGTTTTATTGTACTTAAAGTTTATTCAATGTAATATGGACGGGTTGGACTACCGCCGGCCTTTGAGGCCGGCATTAATGTTTAATTCACGTTTTTTATATTCTCAAAATATTTATTGTGTTTTTATTTTTGCCGCCTAAAAATAGGTCATGTCCGTGTTAGGCACAAGCGTCGACCTAATTATAAAAACCGAAGATGGATGTGTACGGAACCGACTCAAATAGATAAAACCTTAGGTCGCACGGAGTTGCTCTTATAGCCCACAATTTCCTACGGTGCTCGCTTCGTTACCCTTTTCATGTTTTATTATGTTACACTTCATCTTTACTTGTCAGTAAAATTTTGCACCTGCGGTAAAGAAAAGAGGGAACCAAAAACCTGAATTGCTCTAGCAAAATATTTGGCCACTTTTGCGAGGACAGAGGCGACGCGGTATGTGTGTGTGGACCTTTCTGCGGGCTCTCCTCTCCTCTCCTCCTTTCCCCGGCCCGCTTTGTTGGTCCACACGCAGGCACGGAGGACGGGACGCCGCAACGAGACGCGCAGGCAGGCAGCAGGTCCGACAGCACGAAGTTGGCACCGGTCGCTCGCCCCCACACCCCACACACCCACAGGTGGCTTGGCTTGCTTCACGCGCCCGCCTGCCCGCCCGCCCCTCCCAGGCGAAGTGAGCTGTTGTTTGTCCCTGCCCGTCCGTCCATGCTAGGAGTAATACGTCGCCGTCCATGCATCCCGCTTTTGTGCTGTGCCTTCGGCCCCCTGCCTTTCTCGTTCCGGACGACGTGTGAGATTCTCGGTTCCAATTAATCCGGTGCAGAGCCCCGGCTGATTGGCTCTCAACTGCCAATCGCCCCAGCGACAGCAGCAAGCATCACATGCCAACGGCAACCAGGGCCCTGCTTGTTTGTCCTGGAGTTGTTTTGATCATGGATGGAACTGCGCAAGGCCGCATTCATTCGTGCCAATTCATGGAAAAAAAACCAACCCCTGCGTGTGGAACACAGAGTAGATGCAGCATAGTGAACTTTGCTCCCGCACGCCCTCTTTGAAAAGCTTTAAGCTTGCATATTTCAATGTGGATTAAAATGCTTCTTTCCATAAATAAATAAAAAAATACATCTAAACAGCAAGCTAACAACCAACGAACCGGAGAAGGACCTAACCTTTCTCGGTGCGCCCAAACCCAGGTTAACAATAACAGCCATGTCACCGGAGCGAGGAGGACCTTTTCCCCGTAGCACAGCAAAAAGACACGCCGCGCGGTCCCGGGGACGGAAGCTTTGCTTGCTTTTCCCACACGACAAGCTGTGCTGTGCTGTCCAGCCAGCGACCCGGCCACCGGTCAGCCGGGCAGTCACAGGTGTCCCCCCCTGGCGTACGTGGAGCAGCGAGCCCGGCCGCGCGACACCGCAAAAAATTTCATTTCCCACCTCCAAATTCCCTTCGAACCAGTGAGCGGATACGGGCGGCCGAGGCAGACGACGCGCCCAGCGACCGGGTGCCACCCTGGAGACTAGACTGCGAGGCGCTGAGGTGGACGTGAGCTTGGAACCGCACGGTGGTGTGGACAGCGAGAAGGAACAAGATGCCTTTTGCAACTGCCAGCACCGCCGCAACCATCACCGGAATATAGCCCTGTTTGGATTCATTGGCTAGAGTTAGTTTGAGCTAGTTTAGGTTAAACTAGTCCTAAAATATCAAACACAAGGGTTAGATTGGAGCTAGTTGCATCTAACCCATCTAAAAAACTAGCTCACCCAAGAGGTGCTAATTGGAGCTAGTTCTCATGGGGTTCATTAAAAAATATTTTTCTCTCTCTCTTCCACTAGCCAAGAGATGCTAATTGGAGCTAGTTTTTATGGGGTTCATTAAAAAATCACCTTTCTCTTTCTATAAAGTGCATCTATTGTCAATCTAGCCCTTTCATCCAAACACCTATTTGACTAGAGTTAGTTTAGGGTTAGTCATGAGCTAGAAACTAACTCTAACCTCTAGCTAAGCTAAAGTATCCAAACAGGGCCATAAACTGATAGCTACAGGTTTTAATCCGGCGTGCAGATGCGATGGGACAGGGGGCACAGCACAGGGCCATGCCCATGCCCATGCACCCGCGTCGCCGTCAGCAAAACTGGATCGCATTATTATTAGAATGAAAAGCAATGTATGTATAGTACTACTGCTCTATCAGACCCGAGTCACGTCGTCTCATCAAAATCGGCCGGCCTCTCTGCCCCTTGTTCTTATCTTAGTTGTAGCAGGCGTTAATTTAGTAGCGGCGCATCGCTGTCCGGACTCCTGTCGCAGGTCAGCAGCAGTAACATGGGGGATTTGATTGATCTGAAATCTAAGGGCACGCAATCAGGCGACCAACTTTATTTTTCTAATGCCGGATTAGCTGCCGGCCAACTGAAGAGAAGACTGCTGGGATGCCCACTGCTGAGTCAGCGGCCCCAACGGCTTCAGGTCCACTGGAGTACCTATCAGTTTATTTTTTGTATACCGGTGTATTTCCAAGTTCCAACCTGGCAACGCAGATGAGACAGGGTGTAGCGTCTATCCGCTCCGTAATCACGGGCAGGTGAGACGGCTGAACCAAGCTGCCGAATAATGGAGGTAGGCCTGAAATGAAAGAAAGGCTGTCTGGCTGGCTCATGAGAGTCCCAGAAAGAAAAAAGATTGAATAACAGCGACCACACCGGGCCATACCAGACCAGTGGAGCAGTTGAGGATAGCAGGGATCAATTTAATCATGGACCAGATCAATGTTGAGTACAAGCCAACAAACCCTAAAACAATCTTCTACTTAGGTTCAAAGCTAACAATAATAGCAGCAGCACCGGGCAGTTAGTCGCGGACTTCCAGGGAATTTCTAGAGTAAAGGCCACATCAATACATACATGATCAAAGGAGAGCTAACATGGCATGCCACCACAAGGCCAAATCCAGCAACATTTTTAAAGGCAGGGAGGGAGGGAGGGGGGTTGAAGAGGCTAAAGGAATGAATGAACAGAATGATCATCTGACCGGAGATTCGGACATAGCGGTCTATCTTCCATCGGCAGAGGTGAAGGAATCGGCAAACCCTGGAGGCCTCGTCGGGATGCTGGTCTGGGTGTTATCCAGGCTCGCGAGGAACGAAGAGGTCGCGCCGTCGAAGTGGCTGCTGTCCTCAAAGGCCTGCCATTTCTTCAACGCCTGGGGCAGCGTCATGTCCAGGTCGATGCCATAACTGTCGTCGGAGTCCGGGTCTGCGGGTTTCCACACCTCCGAAAGGGTGGAGAGCACGTTGACGGCATGACCCATGTCGGGCCGCTGATGTGGTTCCCTAGCACAGCAGTGACCCGCGAGCTGCGCGACGGTGCTAACGCTGGCTAAGGTCTCCTCGTCAAGGTCGATGGTTGCGTCGATTGCCTTCTGGAACGTATCATTGTTGAGCTGCATTCTACGGAACCATGTAACCAAGTGCATGCTATCCTCAGGCTGTGTGTCATCAAGCGCCCTGCGCCCCGTCACCAGCTCCATCAAAATGACACCAAAGCTGAAGACATCAGCTTTTGTGGTCACACGTCCAGTAACTGCACAAAAAATGTAAGGTTTTAGTTATTATACAGGTATTGCAAGTGGCAGAAATGAAACTGATGAACAAAAGCTTTAAAAATATGCAGCTTGACTAAGATCACTAACTGGGACAATGCAGTAAAAAAGATGATACATCATCATATATTTAAATAAATGACTATAGTTCATGACAGGAAGTTGCTGCACCAACTAAAGGTAAAAAAATGAAGATCCATTCACAGTCTGGGGCTATTGGAAGTTCTTTATTTTGAAGGCACAAAATAGGCTCAGCTAGTGAAACAAACCTTCTCATGAACATTTTGTTAAAGTTGGTGCCCACACCTACTTCGTGACATACTAATATTTCTAGTTTGAGTAAGCAAGGCAATTCACTCGACATAGATTTAGATATGACATAGTTTAAGTAAAATAGGATGCTCACTTCTGGTCAAATGGAGCAACTAAGGACATAAAGCTCATCAGAGTAGATCACTGAATTGATTGTCCAGTACTACACATGTTTTGCTAGCACATTTTCAATAGTTCTCATATATCAGATACACACTCATTTTCTACCTAGTTGAATCTTCAAATTTATGAAGCACCTAAATAACTCCTATAGAACTAAATTGATCAAAAGCAGTTTAAATAGTAAATCATCAGAACTAAATGGCAGTCCAAAAATCACTACAAATATCAAATTATTCGGATACTAATTTGGATATGACATAGTTTAAGTATAGAAGAGAATCAGAAAATTGAAGCACAAAATATACAGGATGCTCACCTGCATACTCGGGGGCAAGATATCCAAAAGTTCCAGCAAGCCTTGTCTCTACTGATACACACTTCCCATCAGCTGGCGCAAGCCGCACCAATCCAAAGTCTGCCACCTTGGCCTTCATGTCATCACCAAGAAGTATATTTGATGGCTTCAAATCTCTGTGGATGAACGTTTGCTGCGCAAGGCTGTGCAGGTACTCAACACCTCTTGCAACATCAAGCGCAATACTGAGTCGCCTCTTCCATTCCAACGGCTGCAAATTGTGTTCTTTCCATTCAAACAGGTGTTGGCTCACTGGACCCTGTGGCATGTACTCATATACAAGAATCCTCTCATTACCATCAAGACAGTATCCAAGCAGTGACACAAGGTTCCGATGACGGACCTTGGTCAGCACAGAAATCTCTGATTTAAACTCGTTTAACCCCTTGTTGCCCATAACACCAGACTCCATTCGCTTCACAGCAATTTTTGTACCATCATGGAGCTCACCCTTGTAGACAGTGCCAAACCCACCACGACCAAGGATGTTCTCCTGACTGAAGTTGTTGGTCACATTACGCAGTACTTGAATTGAAATGACCATATTCCCAGCCTCAACGACATGGATATCACGGGGGGCACTGCTTGCTTCGCTATATTGCTCGCTTGTGGCCACACCACCATTAGCATTTCCCCCAGCAACTGTGATCTTTACCATGTCAGGATCTGACCCTGAGTGCCGGGGATGGATGACCATAGCATGTGGGCTCTGCACCCTTCCGGAAGGCTTCTGCTTTCTCTTATAGCAATAGAACCCCAATGCAGCAATAAGGCCTAGTACAGCAACAGCTCCAATCACTGACCCAACAATGACGCCGGTAGAAGAGGAACCCTTGTTGCTTCCACCACTTCCATCCCCGGGCGTAGTACCATTGCTGCTACCACCTGGCACAGGCGCAGGGGCATCCTTGCCAATGTTTGGGTTGCCATCAAGTTTCAACAGCACATTCTTGCGGAATTCAGGAATCTCCCCATATAGATTGTTATTTGACAGATCGACCATCTTCAGGTCTGGCAACTCAGCAAGCTCCTTTGGCACCGTGCCAGTAATGTTGTTGTTTGAAAGAATTAGGGTCACAAGTGTGGCAATCTTCCCGATAGATGGTGAGACGGTGCCGGTAAGCCCCAATTTGGGAAAATTCAGCAATGTGATGTTCCCATTATCACATCCAACGCCCAGCTGATAACGGCAAGGGTCGTTTCCTCCCCAAGCAGCTGCGAGCTTCGCAGGGTACATGAACCCAGCCGCTACCTCCAGCAGCAGGTCTACACGGGGATCACACGGACTTCCATCCGGCAAGCAGAATTGATTTTTACCCGACTTGTTAACTGTCACTGCGGAAGTAAAGTTGGGACTCGGTCCCTGCAGCAAATTGTTCCCCAGGCTCACATTCTTCAGAGACTTGAGGTTGACAAGACTGGCTGGCACAGGACCGGTGAACTGGTTGTCGCGGAGATTCAAATCAGAAAGGCTGCTAAGCCCCGAGAAGTCTGGCAAGGGGCCGGTGAAGTCGTTGGAGTGCAGCCACAGCTGCGTGAGCATAGTCATGTTGGCGACGAAGCTAATCGACCCATTGAGGCGGGAGGTCCCTTTCTGGCCGTTGAGCCAGAGCACATCAAGGGACAGCGCGCCGGCGAGAGACGGCGGCACGGGCCCGGAGAGCGAGTTAAATGCCAGATTTAGCTGCTGGAGGGAGGGCATGGAGCCGAAGAAGTCCGGGAGCGCCCCTGTGATGTTGACGCTGTTGGCGGAGAAGTTGGTGAGGGATACGCAGTCCCCGAGGTCGGCCGGGAAGGGCCACGGCGCGAAAGGGTTGTTGTCGAGGTAGACTTCCTTGAGCGCGGTCAGCCCCTTGAAGAAATCCGCCGGGATGGAGGTGAAGCCGTTGTCGTGGATGTTGAGGTACTGGAGCGAGTCGAGGCCGGCCAGCGAGGGCAGCGGGCCGGAGAGGCTGTTGGCGAAGAGCTCGAGGCGGGTGAGCGCGGTGAGGTTGCGGACCTCGGGCGCCAGCGTCCCCGTAAGGCGCTTGTCCCTGAGCTGGATGGCTGTGACGCGGCCGCCGGAGTCGCAGGTCACCCCGGGCCACCTGGGAGAGCAGGGCTCGCCGGCGCCCCATCCGGCGAGCTTGTCCGCGCCCAGCGCCTTCGCGACCGCCCGCATCGCCTCCGCGTCCTGCGCCGCCGACGCCGCCACGCCGACGGCCGCCAGGAGCACGGCCAGGGCCAGTACGGCGCCGGCCGACCGCCGCCGCGCGGTGGACGCGGCGGGGGACTGCATTGCGACGGCGGTGGAGAGGGATTGGGGAGGGGGCGAGGGAGGGGGAGGGGAGAGGAGAGAGAGAGACGGGAGTAAGTCTCGGGATGGAGACGAAGATTTAACTGAGGAGAGAGAGGGAGCGCCGGGCACATGGGCGGAGAGACGGGGCCGGTGGCACATGCCTGGGGCCCACCCGCGCTGATTTAGGGTTCGCGGGCCTGCGGAATTACGCCCCTGCCCCTCCCCCGCGCGTGCGGGGTCCAGTCTCCACCACGGCCATGGCCCCCCGTCGCATCCCTGGCGGGTGGGCCTGCCTGCGGGGGTAGGATGGGAAGCCGCGGAACCCGCACCAAAAGGCGGGTCTGTGCTGGAGCGGGGCTGGAGGCGGGGGCCACCGGCAGCGTCACAGGGTTCCTGCTCCCCTCTGTCTGGGGAGGCGGGCGGAGAGGGTATCCGAGACGCCTCTCGTAGTGTCAGTGGAGTGGTAGAGCGGAGGCGGTGGGGTGGGGCCGGGCAGCCAGGGACTGCGGGTGCCTGTAGAGTAGAGTAGAGTACGTACGCTGGCTGGCCGCGGTGCCGCGTCCGGGCGGGCAATCAATGCATGCGCGGTTCGCGGCGGGATGCTCTGCGGCGTCGGCCCCGTGCGGCCGTGCGTGCGTGGGTGCGATGGACGGCTGCGATGCGGTCTGTGACGGCCGGCCCACGCACGCTCGCTCGTTGCGACCAACAAAAGCTTCTTGCTGCTGCCAGCCAACAAAAGGTCTTTGTGGTAACGCTCGTTTCGATTTTTCGATCTTTTTTCTGGGTGTTTCTTTTGTTTGCTTGCCTTTTTGACGGTGACGGCACAGGGAAAGGAACAACTTTTGGACGGCTGGCGACCGCCTGGCCGTAATTACGCCTCGCCGTTTGTAGTATGCGCTGCACAGCTGGGAGAAAATAACGCTGGCGGCGCCGGAGACGATAGGAAAGGAACGCGTGGGGCCGGCGTGGCCTGGCGCGAGTTCGCCGGCGGCCAGGCCTGCGCCACGGGTGACGCGGCGACAGCTCGCCAGAAGAGAAGGGCATTCAAGAGCCAGAGACGAGGAGGAGGATAGCCGTTACTGTTTGACAGTGTCAGTAAATTATTATTAGTGGCTTCGCATAGCTCCGCTCCGGATCGTCGTCGCTGCACCTGCACTGCACGCACGGACGTCTGGGATCAACGAGACCGCGTTGTGGCCGGTGGCTGCGTCGGTCGGCAAGGACCCGTTGCGATGAGGACAGAGATATGGTTGACCGCGCCAGTATGATATTGGTATAGTTGACCTCACGGTCGGAAACCCCTGGCATGATTTTCTGCCTTTGTTTTCGCGAGATATAATAATGTTCACCTCACTGACATGTTCATGCGGAGGCTACTTTGCTACTGAGGGCAAACTCTAACCTATCATCAGTTCGGCGTTGGAGAAGTAAAAAAAAGGCGGTTTTATTACTGTGGCCTTGGATACTCTAACTCGGTTAGAGGTTAGAGTTAGATTCTAACCCTAAACTAACTTTAACCAAAGAGTTGTTTGGATGAAAGGGTAAGATTGTCAATAAATGCACATTTTCCAATCATTTGGCTCCTTTATCAAGGATTTGGTGTGGTGGAGGTAAAGAGAAAAGTAACTTTTTGTTGGCCCAACCCAACTCTAACCCAAATAAGCACCTTTTGGATGAGTTTGTTTTTTGGGTGGGTTAGATGCATCTAACCAACTCTAACCCTCCCTGTTTGGATGTTTTGGGATTAGATTGGTCCAATCTAACCAACTCTAACTCTAACTCATGTATCCAAACAGGACCTGTAACGCGCATCTAGCTGATCTTAAAAAACGGTTAGTGAAGAAAAAATTATCTTCCTACGCCTCTCTCTCCCCTAAAAATACTAAGTTGAACACACGTGCGTTGCTACGACTTGATGAATTTCCGACCTCTTTCAACCACATAGTCTCTACATCCATGAAGATGAATTTTTAACCTCTTTCAACATAATATCCATCTTCATCTCTCTCATACACTACAATATATATATATATATATATATATATATGTATGTATATATATGTGTGTGTGTGTGTGTGTGGTGTGTGTGTGTGTACATGTCGAAGTTATACCCAATAAATATGTAGACATAAATGTCATACTTTTAATATCTAGGTGTTGGTGTTCTATCAAATGAAAATATGCATACCTTGATGTGAATATACAATTGAATATATACATATCTTGATGTGAATATACAAATGAATATGTACATGTTGGTGATATACCTAATAAAAACATACATATAAATATAAATACCTCGATGTGAATTTTATTTGTATATATACCTATAAATGTCACATCTTTTATGTATGTATGATGTACCCGAGATATCACGTGTACATTTTCTTAGACCGCGATACCAATTAGTGGGTATTATACCTAATACACCTAACATACACACACGTATGTACCCGACTAGGTCAAAAAGGATACGAAGATATTGTAGGTATCTCATCAGCATACATAAAGTAAACTATGGCTACATATATCTGTCTACGTGAAATATGGCATCCATAGGTATATGATACCCAAAGTCATAAAATGGTTGAAAAAGAAAATACTAACTTAATTTGAAATAATTAATAAAAAGTTGTATGTATCAACCCAATATGTATGCACACATATGAAAAAAATGTACATATACCCAACGTCATGGACGCTTCAAGACACAATAATGAGGCCTTAATTACTAGTTTTCTCTCTCCAATTCTTATTACTAACATCTCTTAGTAAGGAAGGTAGCATGCATGTCATCATTTTCTTCCCACAAAAAAGTTACCATGCATGGCGTGATTATTTTCAAATATTTAATTTATGATGATTGACCCGTAATGCAATCAAACGGTGAAAAGGCAAGGAGCCTGGGCACCTAGGTGCCCGAAACGGTCGTCCTATATATATATATAGGGACCGGCTATATATATATAGGGATCGGCTATTCGTCACCCAGGGTGAAGAACTGTTATTTATTCACCCAAGCCGGTTGTACCAGCCACTAATGGGAACCTGGTCCGTGAGCCACAACCATCGTAGGAAGCAAGAAATCGATGAGGTAAAATTATGGTAATTAAGTTCATACAAACAGAGTGACGCTTTAAACAAGATGGCATTGTGTAGAAAAAGTAAGACAAGAAATATGTTCACACCCCGTCGTTTTAGCGTTAGTACCAACAATACAATATGTGCCTTGCTACCCCTCCTGGCATTGGGTGAGGACACCACAAGATTGAACCCACTACTATGCACCACTTCCACTGAAGATCGATAGGCCAACTTGGTGAAAGAAAACCCATAGATCAGAAAGCATTACATAGCTATATAAATCACATATAAAGAATTCAGAGAGTATTCAATTAATAATTTCCAAAAAAATCGAATAACATTCAATGAATAATCTGATCATAAATCCACAATTAATCGGATCCCAACAAACACACCGCACAAAAGGATTGCATAAAATAGTTCTCCGGAGAGAACATGGTATTGAAGATCAAACAGAGAGAAGAAGCCATCTAGCTAATCATTATGGACCCGTAGGCCTATGGTAGACTACTCATACATCATCATGGAGGTAGCAAGGTTGATGAAGATGGCCCTCGTGATTGATTTCCCCTCCAGGAGAGTACCGGATAAGGCCTCCACATGGGATCGCGGAGGAACAAAGCCTTGCGGTGGCGGAAAAATTGTTTCGGGTTTCTCTCTAGGGGTTTTCAAATATTTGGGAATTTATAGCGTTTGAATGAGGTTAGACGGAGCCATGGGGGGCCTACAAGACATCATGGAGTGCCCTACCCCCCAGGGTGCGCCCAGTTGCCTTGTGATCTCATCGTACATGTTTTGGTCCTCCCCCAAAGCTTCGAGGGTGTTTTCTGGTCCAGAAAAAATCATCAAAAAGTTTTGTAGCATTTTGACTCTGTTTGGTATTGATTTTCTGGAAAAACAAAAAACACGCAAACAATAGCAATTGGCACTTGGCACTGAGTTAATAGGTCAATCCCAAAAATGATATGAAAATTGCATATAAAGTATCTAGGATTGATAAAATAATAGCATGAAACAATAAAAAATATAGATACGTTGGAGATGTATCGACTCTCAAATTTTTCTTTACAAACATCGGCCTAGGAATTGAACCATATTCAACATCTATCTCCTCTAATGGATTGGCTGATGTAAAACCTTGACCTAACTCATCCATATCATCTAACTCTTCTATAGACTCATACATATCATTCTCATTCGACCAATATTCTACAAGATGCTTTTGTAACCACTCTGAGTTAGAATCCATTTAAATACATCATACCTTGGAGCTTATTACCACTAATCGGCTTACAGAAACGAGCATGAAACCATTATTTGTGGCGCTCAGAAAAACAAACTCCGACAAGTTGCGCCCCGTCAAGAAAGTAGCATAGGATGTTTCCAATCCAATGATGCAGTGGCCAAAGCAACACAAGCTGAATTATCCACATGAATGATTACTGTTGGAAATATGCCCTAGAGGCAATAATAAATTAGTTATTATTATATTTCTTTGTTCATGATAATCGTTTATTATCCATGCTATAATTGTATTGATTGGAAACACAATACTTGTGTGGATACATAGACAAAACACTCTCCCTAGTAAGCCTCTAGTTGACTAGCTCGTTGACCAAAGATGGCCAAGGTTTCCTGGCCATAGGCAAGTGTTGTTACTTGATAACGGGATCACATCATTAGGAGAATCATGTGATGGACTAGACCCAAACTAATAGACGTAGCATGTTGATCGTGTCATTTTGTTGCTATTGTTTTCTGCGTGTCAAGTATTTGTTCCTATGACCATGAGATCATATAACTCACTGACACCGGAGGAATACTTTGTGTGTATCAAACGTCGCAACGTAACTGAGTGACTATAAAGATGCTCTACAGGTATCTCCGAAGGTGTTCGTTGAGTTAGTATAGATCGAGAATGGGATTTGTCACTCCGTGTGACGGAGAGGTATCTCGGGGCCCACTCGGTAATACAACATCACACACAAGCCTTGCAAGCAATGTGACTTAGTGTAAGTTGCGGGATCTTGTATTACGGAACGAGTAAAGAGACTTGCCGGTAAACGAGATTGAAATAGGTATGCGGATACCGACGATCGAATCTCGGGCAAGTAACATACCGAAGGACAAAGGGAATGACATACGGGATTATATGAATCCTTGGCACTGAGGTTCAAACGATAAGATCTTCGTAGAATATGTAGGATCCAATATGGGCATCCAGGTCCCACTATTGGATATTGACCGAGGAGTCTCTCGGGTCATGTCTACATAGTTCTCGAACCCGCAGGGTCTGCACACTTAAGGTTCGACGTTGTTTTATGCGTATTTGAGTTATATGGTTGGTTACCGAATGTTGTTCGGAGTCCCAGATGAGATCACAGACGTCACGAGGGTTTGCGGAATGGTCCGGAAACGAAGATTGATATATAGGATGACCTCATTTGATTACCGGAAGGTTTTCGGAGTTACCGGGAATGTACCGGGAATGACGAATGGGTTCCGGGTGTTCACCAGGGGGGGGGGGGCAACCCACTCCAGGGAAGCCCATAGGCCTTGGGGGTGGCGCACCAGCCCTTAGTGGGCTGGTGGGACAGCCCAAGAAGGCCCTATGCGCCATAGGAAGAAAATCAAAGAGAAAAAAAAAGAGGAGGTGGGAAAAGGGGGAAGGACTCCTCCTTCCAAACCTAGTTGGATTCGGTTTGGAAGGGGAGGACTCCCCCCTTGGCTCGGCCGACCTCCTTGGGAGTCCTTGGACCCCAAGGCAAGGCTCCCCCTCCTCCCCCTATATATACGGAGGTTTTAGGGCTGATTTGAGAGAACTTTGCCACGGCAGCCCGACCACATATCTCCACGGTTTTACCTCTAGATCGTGTTTCTGCGGAGCTCGGGCGGAGCCCTGCTGAGATAAGACCACCACTAACCTTCGGAGCGCCGTCACGCTGCCGGAGAACTCATCTACCTCTCCGTCTCTCTTGCTGGATCAAGAAGGCCGAGATCATCGTCGACCTATACGTGTGCTGAACGCGGAGGTGCCGTCCGTTCGGCACTAGATCGTGGGACTGTTCGCGGGGCGGATCGAGGGACGTGAGGACGTTCCACTACATCAACCGTGTTCACTAACGCTTCTGCTGTATGGTCTACAAGGGTACGTAGATCGAATATCCCCTCTCGTAGATGGACATCATCATGATAGGTCTTCGTGCGCGTAGGAATTTTTTTTTCCCATGCGACGTTCCCCAACAGTGGCATCATGAGCTAGGTTCATGCGTAGATGTCTTCTCGAGTAGAACACAAAAGTTTTTGTGGGCGGTGATGTGCGTTTTGCTGCCCTCCTTAGTCTTTTCTTGATTCCGCGGTATTGTTGGATCGAAGCGGCTCGGACCGACATTACTCGTACGCTTACGAGAGACTGGTTTCATCGCTACGAGTAACTCCGTTGCTCAAAGATGACTGGCGGGTGTCAGTTTCTCCAACTTTAGTTGAATCGGAATTGACCGAGGAGGTCCTTGGATGAGGTTAAATAGCAATTCATATATCTCCGTTGTGGTGTTTACGTAAGTAAGATGCGATCCTACTAGATACCCATGGTCACCACGTAAAACATGCAACAACAAAATTAGAGGACGTCTAACTTGTTTTTGCAGGGTATGCTTGTGATGTGATATGGCCAACGATGTGATGTGATATATTGGATGTATGAGATGATCATGTTGTAATAGTTAATATCGACTTGCACGTCGATGGTACGGCAACCGGCATGAGCCATAGGGTTGTCTTTAAACTAACGTTTGTGCTTGCAGATGCGTTTACTATATTGCTAGGACGTAGCTTTAGTAGTAATAGCATGAGTAGCACGACAACCCCGATGGCGACACGTTGATGGAGATCATGATGATGGAGATCATGGTGTGACGCCGGTGACAAGAAGATCGTGCCGGTGCTTTGGTGATGGAAATTAAGAAGCGCATGATGATGGCCATATCATGTCACTTATGAATTGCATGTGATGTTAATCATTTTTGCACCTTATCTTGCTTAGAACGACGGTAGCATTATGAGGTGATCTCTCACTAAAATTTCAAGACGAAATTGTGTTCTCCCGGACTGTGCACCGTTGCGACAGTTCTTCATTTCGAGACACCACGTGATGATCGGGTGTGATAGACTCAACGTTCACATACAACGGGTGCAAAACAGTTGCACACGCAGAACACTCGGGTTAAGCTTGACGAGCCTAGCATGTGCAGACATGGCCTCGGAACACATGAGACCGAAAGGTCGAGCATGAATCGTATAGTTGATATGATTAGCATAGAGATGCTTACCACTGAAACTATTCTCGACTCACGTGATGATCGGACTTGAGATAGTGGATTTGGATCATGTACCACTCAAATGACTAGAGAGATGTACTTTTTGAGTGGGAGTTCTTAAGTAATATGATTAATTGAACTAATTGTCATGAACATAGTCTAATGGTCTTTGCGAATTACGATGTAGCTTGCGCTATAACTCTACTGTTTTTATATGTTCCTAGAGAAAATTTAGTTGAAAGTTGATAGTAGCAAACTTTGAAGAGGATTGTCCTCGTTGCTGCGCAGAAGGCTTATGTCCTTAATGCACCACTCGGTGTGCTACACCTCGAGCGTCGTCTGTAGATGTTGTGAACATCCGACATACACGTTTCTGATGACTACACGATAGTTCAGTGCAAAATACTTAACGGCTTAGAAGCAAGGCACCGAAGACGTTTTGAAATGTCACGGGACATAAGTGATGTTCTAAAGAGATGAAATTGTGATTTCATGCTCGTGCCCTTGTTGAGAGGTACGAGACCTCCGACAAGATTCTTTGTCCACAAAGTAAAGGAGAAAAGCTCAATCGTTGAGCGTGTGCTCAGATTGTCTGAGTACGTCAATCACTTGAATCAAGTGGGAGTTAATCTTCCAGATGAGATAGTGATGGTTCTCCAAAGTCACTGCCACCAAGCTGTGAGAGCTTCGTGATGAACTATAACATATCAAGGATAGATACAATGATCCTTGAGCGATTCGCGATGTTTGACACTGCGAAAGTAGAAATCAAGAAGGAGCATCAATAGTTGATGGTTTGTAAAACCACTAAGTTTCAAGAAAGGCAAGGGCTAGAAGGGATACTTCGTGAAATGGAAAAACAGTTGCTGCACTGATGAAGAGACCCAAGATTAAACCCAAACCCGAGACTAAGTGCTTCTGTAATGAGGGGAACAGTCAGTGAGGCGAAGCAACTCTAGATACTTGGTAGATAAGAAGGCTGGCAAAAGTCGAAAGAAGTATATTTGATATACATGATGTTGATGTGTACTTTACTAGTACTCCTAGTAGCATGAGGGTATTGGATACCGGTTCGGTTGCTAAGTGATTTGTAACACGAAATGAAAGCTACGTCATAAACGGAGACTAGCTAAAGGCTAGGTGACGATACGTGTTGGAAGTGTTTCCAAGGTTGATATGATCAAACGTCGCACGCTCCCTCTACCATCGGGATTGGTGTTAAACCTAAGTAATTGTTATTTGGTGCTTGCATTAAGCATGAACATGATTGGATCATGTTTATTGCAATACGATTATTCATTTAAAGAGAATAATGGTTACTCTATTTTCTTGAATAATCACCTTCAATGGTTTATTGAATCTCGATCGTAGTGTTACACATGTTCATGATATTGGTGCCAAAAGATACGAGGTAATGATGATAGTACCACTTACTTGTGGCACTGCCGCTTGAGTCATGTTGGTATAAATTGCATGAAGAGGCTCCATGCTGGTGGATCTTTATACTCACTTGATTTTGAATCACTAGTGATATGCAAATCATACCACATGAGCAAGGCCTTGTTTTCATTGAGATGAAGTAAGATAGTAACTTGTTGGAGGTGATACATTTTGATGTATGCAGTCCAATGGGTGCTGAGGCACGCAGTGGATATCATTATGTTCTTACTTCAATGTCGATTTGAGTAGATACTAGAGTATTTGCTTAATGAATCACAAGTCTGAAATATTGAAAAGTTCAATTCTGTTTCGGAGTGAAGTTCGTCGTAACAAGAGGATAAACTGTCTACGATATGATCATAGAAATGAATATCTGACTTACGAGTTTTGGTACGTAGTTAAGACAATGTGGAAATTGTTTCGCAGTTCATGCCACCTAGAACATCATAGTGTGATGATGTGTCTGAACGTCATAGCCACACACTATTTGGTATGGTGCATGCAATGATGTCTCTTATCGAATTACCACTATCGTTTATGGGTTAAGCATTAGAGACGACCGCATTCACTTTAAATAGGGCACCATGTATTTCCGTTGAGATGACACAGTATAGACTGAGGTTTAGAGAAATCTAAACTGTTGTTTCTTGAAAGTTTGGGGTTTCGACACTTATGTGAAAAAGTTTCAGTCTGATAAGCTCGAACCCAAAGCGGATAAATGCATCTTCATAGGATATCCAAAACAGTTGGGTACATCTCCTATCTCAGATCCGAAAGCAAATTGTTTGTTTCTAGAAACGGATCCTTTCTCGAGGAAAGGTTTCTCTCGAAAGAATTGAGTGGGAGGGTGGTAGAACTTGATGAGGTTATTGAACCATCACTTCGACCAGTGTGTAGCAGGGCGCAGGAAGTTGTTCCTGTGGCGCCTGCACCAATTGAAGTGAAAGCTGATGATGGTGATCATCGAGCATCGGATCAAGTTACTACAAGCCTCGTAGGTTGACAAGGTCGCGTACTACTACAGAGTGGTACGGTAACCCTGTCTTGGAGGTCATGTTGTTGAGCAACAGTGAACCTACGAGTTATGGGGAAAGCAATGGTGGGCCCAGATTCCGACAAATGGCTGGAAGCCATGAAATCCGAGAGAGGATCCATGTATGAAAACAAAGTGTAGACTTTGGAAGAACTACTTGATGGTCATAGGACTATTGAGTAAAGATGGATCTTTAAAAGGAAGACAGGCGATGATAGTGATAAGTCACTATTAAGAAAAGCTCGACTTGTCGCAAAGATGTTTCCGACAAGATCAAACAGTTGACTATGATGAGACTTTCTCACTCGTAGCGATGCTAAAAGTCTGTTAGAATTATGTTAGTAGTTGCTGCATTATTTATGAAATATTGCATGTAGGATGTCAAAACATTGTTTCCTCGACGGTTTCCTTGAGCAAACATTGTATGAGATACAACCATGAGGTTTTGTCGATCCTAAAGATACTAGCAAGTATGCAAGCTCCAGCGATCCTTAAATGGACCGGTGCAAGCATCTCGGAGTTGGAATATACACTTTGATGAGATGATCAAGGATTTTGGGTTTGTACAAGGTTTATGAGAAACTTGTATTTCCAAAGAAGTGAGTGGGAGCACTATAGAATTTCTGATAAGTATATGTGGTTGACATATTGTGGATCAGAAGTAATGTAGAATTTTTGTCAAGAAAGTAGCATAGGATGTTTCCAATCCAATGATGCAGTGGCCAAAGCAACACAAGCAGAATTATCCACATGAATGATTACTGTTGGAAATATGCCCTAGAGGCAATAATAAATTAGTTATTATTATATTTCTTTGTTCATGATAATCGTTTATTATCCATGCTATAATTGTATTGATTGGAAACACAATACTTGTGTGGATACATGGACAAAACACTATCCCTAGTAAGCCTCTAGTTGACTAGCTCGTTGATCAAAGATGGCCAAGGTTTCCTAGCCATAGGCAAGTGTTGTTACTTGATAACGGGATCACATCATTAGGAGAATCATGTGATGGACTAGACCCAAACTAATAGACATAGCATGTTGATCGTGTCATTTTGTTGCTACTGTTTTCTGCGTGTCAAGTATTTGTTCCTATGACCATGAGATCATATAACTCACTGACACCGGAGGAATACTTTTTGTGTATCAAACGTCGCAACGTAACTGAGTGACTATAAAGATGCTCTACAGGTATCTCTGAAGGTGTTCGTTGAGTTAGTATGGATCGAGACTGGGATTTGTCACTCCATGTGACGGAGAGGTATCTCGGGGCCCACTCGGTAATACAACATCACACACAAGCCTTGCAAGCAATGTGACTTAGTGTAAGTTGCGGGATCTTGTATTACGGAACGAGTAAAGAGACTTGCTGGTAAACGAGATTGAAATAGGTATGCGGATACTGACGACCGAATCTCGGGCAAGTAACATATCGAAGGACAAAGGGAATGACATACGGGATTATATGAATCCTTGGCACTGAGGTTCAAACGATAAGATCTTCGTAGAATATGTAGGATCCAATATGGGCATCCAGGTCCCGCTATTGGATATTGACCGAGGAGTCTCTCGGGTCATGTCTACATAGTTCTCGAACCCGCAGGGTCTGCACACTTAAGGTTCGACGTTGTTTTATGCGTATTTGAGTTATATGGTTGGTTACCGAATGTTGTTCGGAGTCCCAGATGAGATCACAGACGTCACGAGGGTTTCTGGAATGGTCCGGAAACGAAGATTGATATATAGGATGACCTCATTTGATTATCGGAAGGTTTTCGGAGTTACCGGGAATGTACCGGGAATGACGAATGGGTTCCGGATGTTCACCGGGGGGGGGGGCAACCCACCCCAGGGAAGCCCATAGGCCTTGGGGGTGGCGCACCAGCCCTTAGTGGGCTGGTGGGACAGCCCAAGAAGGCCCTATGCGCCATAGGAAGAAAATCAAAGAGAAAAAAAAAGAGGAGGTGGGAAAAGGGGGAAGGACTCCTCCTTCCAAACCTAGTTGGATTCGGTTTGGAAGGGGAGGACTCCCCCCCTTGGCTCGGCCGACCTCCTTGGGAGTCCTTGGACCCCAAGGCAAGGCTCCCCCTCCCCCCCCTATATATACGGAGGTTTTAGGGCTGATTTGAGAGAACTTTGCCACGGCAGCCCGACCACATATCTCCACGGTTTTACCTCTAGATCGCGTTTCTACGGAGCTCGGGCGGAGCCCTGCTGAGATAAGATCACCACCAACCTCCGGAGCGCCGTCACGCTGCCGGAGAACTCATCTACCTCTTCGTCTCTCTTGCTGGATCAAGAAGGTCGAGATCATCGTCGAGCTGTACGTGTGCTGAACGCGGAGGTGCCGTCCGTTCGGCACTAGATCGTGGGACTGTTCGCGGGGCGGATCGAGGGACGTGAGGACGTTCCACTACATCAACCGTGTTCACTAACGCTTCTGCTGTACGGTCTACAAGGGTACGTAGATCGAATATCCCCTCTCGTAGATGGACATCATCATGATAGGTCTTCGTGCGCGTAGGAAATTTTTTGTTTCTCATGCGACGTTCCCCAACAACTACAACTTCATCATCAACCCATTGGATTAAAAATTGGTGCTTAGTAGATGGCACACATTGGTTTGCATGAACCCAAGCATAGCCTAATATCACATTGTAATTACCTTGCACCTGAGCGACAAAGAACGCGGTAGCCAAAGTTTTGCTTCCCATTGTAAGCTCCACATACATACCACCTTTGGCTTCAGTTATCTCTTTGCCTTCGAATCCAATAAGCACCAGGTTGGTCTTTTGTTAACTCTTCATCACACACAACTAATTTTTTCAAGACCGATTATGGCATACGATTCACGACATCACCACCATCAACAAGCATTCTAGCAACTTGCGATCCATTAATAAGATTTAAGGAATAATGGCTTCAAGTGCGTCACCTGTTCTTTTGGCTTCTCATATATTGCAATTTTAGTACCAGAAACCAGCTTTTCCACCTCTCCTTCTTCATATATAGCATGAAATTAAGTGGGTAAGTAATACACCATATTAATATTCATACCTTCATGAACCGGTATAGACTCATAATCCAACACATCATCTTCTTCCTCAAGCATGTCCACCGACTCCGAAATATCTCCAAGTGAAGAGGATTTGACAGTACAAAAAAAGACACTACCTTGACATTATGCCCCGAACGGAAACATTTTGTGTCATGGATATGACACTTCCATGATGATAATTGTGACAAAACCACGTATCATCATAGATGTGGTGTCTCCTACTTCTGTGACAAATTATTACAGAAAATGGGTTTTCCCTTCTATGTGGGTCGTAGACGCACCTGCATGACATTCTCTAGGTCGCCCATGATGTAAGAAATCATGCTAGAAGTGAGGATGAGGAAATTTTCAAGGATTTTCCGGTTATGGAGGGCAATCGATGGGCGGTCAGGGCCGAACGATGCAGTGTGGTTTACATGTTTTCCTCATACGCACGTGTGCGAGCTAACTAAACCCAAGCAAGACATTCACTTACTAAACCCGAGCGATTGATCGATCCCTCGCACTAGCTATGTAATGAACACGAGCGATCGCATTGCACACTAACACGAGGGATACCTTTTTGCTGCTAACTCAATCCAAGCGATTCGTCCGCTGCTAACTGAACCCGAGCGATTGACAAATTCGTTCATTGCAGCTTACTGAACCCATTGGATAGATCAATAAGTTGCGTCAAGAGCCCTCGTGTCAGGGGCAGACCCAGACAATGTTCTGACTGGGGGCGAATCATTTGACTGGGGGCACGCCTTCTATAAAGTTGCTAATTTTGAGGCTTTTTCTTTCAAAATATACACAAATACCAAAGGAATTCAAAATATTGAGTGGGGGCCTAGGCCCCCACTTGGTTGTACTTGGGTCCGCCCTTGCCTCGTGTGAGACATGAGTTGAGCTAACCGGTTGGTTGCCTCTCGATGAACATTGCCCATTGCTGCCGCACATGTGATATGTGTAGTATATTGAGTCGAGACTTGCATCGACCAAGCCCCTTGTACGAGACATGGTGAGTTGACCTAGCTGGTTGGTTGGATGTGGATGAACAGTTCTCGTTCCTGCCGCCCACTTGTACACCCCCACCACAGTCGGCGGGGGTTTGTTGAACAAGACCACATGGTAGTAGGCGGTTGGCGCTCGACCAACAAGACCTTGAGGAGGCCGTGTTGTTGTATCCCACACCCAGTCGATGTAAGGTGGATGAACATGACCCCGTGGAGGCTGGAGGAAGTAGACGCTGGATTAACATTGGCCCATGGAGGCTCGAGGATGTCAATAATGGATGAATAGTAGCCCGTGGACTCATGCTTTGTGGTACACCAGACCCCTCTCGATGAATAGGACCCCATTTCGACCGTAACAGGTTGACAAAAGTTCATTTCCTCCGTTTTGCGGTATGGCATGCACCTCCTGTTGAATAGGACCCCATTTTGACCATAGGAGGTTGAACATAAGTCCACTTACTCCATTTTACGGTATGCACACCCCCTCCCGTTGAACAGGACCCTGTTTCGACCATAGGCAGTTGAACAAAAGTCAGTTTCCTTTGATTTGTGGTACGCCGCATCCCCAGCCAAGTCGCTTGGCTTCCGATGAACACGACGTTGTTCCTCCGTTCCGACTCAGTCGGTTGTGTGCCGATGAGCAAGATGCCATTGATGTACGCGTTTAAGACCCCGTCCGTATGTACGTACATGTCCATATTTTCTCTCTTGCACCGTGGCTATACATACATGTACACAATTTAGACGGGGCTGCTTGAACTGCTATGTGAGGGACTCTACTACAACACGTGTCGCTCCTTACTTGGTCACGGTCATCGTTGCAGAGAGAACGATCGACTAGTATATATGTACACATTTAATACTAAATTGATAACGCTATGCGTGCTTCGACCTGGTGGGTCCCAAGTGACTGGAGGGAATAAGGAGGCATTTCCTTGCATGCGAAGATATAGATGGTGGGTCCCATCTCTCAGGGGGGATCTTTTTTGTGCGTAACAAGGAGACACTTACTTGCGTGAGAGGATGTAGCTGTTGGGTCCCAGCTATCATGTGTGTGTGTGTGGGGGGGGGGGGTTGCATGTAATATGAAGGCACTTCCTTGCGTGCGAAGATGTAGCTGGTGGTGCCCACGTGTCACCGGGAGGAATCTAGTTTTTTCGTGTAATAAGGAAGCACTTCCTTGTGTGCGACCATATAGCTGGTGGGCCCAAGCCGTCAATGTGAGAGAATCATTTTTTGCTTGTAATAAGTACGCACTTCCTTACGGACGACCTTGTAGTTGGGGGGTCCTAACTGACAGCCTCTCGACGTACAATCCTCTTTCGATAGTTGTCGTTTGTTGACCACGTTAACCACGCCGCACCGATAGCACCAAGGGTGTAGATGACAATGAGGCTATGGAAGGGAATGACCCAGAGCCGGCTAAGACATAATATTGGATTCCCACATGAAGGGGAGTGTGAGGGTTGATTGGCCCGGCTGCGGTGAAAGGTTTTCGTCACCACAGAATAATAGGAGGTGTGGTTGAGTAGAGGAATGACTTGACCAGCGGTGGGAGTATGGGGTGGTGAGGCATGTGTGGCAGGACAACCGACCACGGGATGTAGGAGCATGCACTCTCGCCGACACTGGCTTGGGAGGCGGGAGCATGCAGTCCCACCAACATTGACATCCAACTGTCATTTCCCTCAGAATCGTTTGTTGACTAAGTTCACAAAGCCTTGTGTATGCGTCAACTTAGGCCCTGTTTGGATACTCTAACTTAGCTAGAGGTTAGAGTTAGTTTCTACCTCATGACTAACCCTAAACTAATTCTAGCCAAAGAGGTGTTTGGATGACATAGTTAGATTGACAATAGATGCACTTGATGGAGAGAAAAAAATGACTTTTCAGTGGGCCCCACGAGAACTAGCTCCAATTAGCACCTCTTGGCTGGTGGGATAGAAAGAGAAAAGTGATTTTTAGTGGGCCCCATGAGAACTAGCTCCAATTAGCACATCTTGGGTGGGATAGTTTTTTTGGGTGGGTTAGATGCAACTAGCTCCAATCTAACCATCATGTTTGGATACTTTAGGGCTATTTGAGCTCCAACTAGCTCAAACTAACTCTAACCCATGGATCCAAATAGGGCCTTAGTAGGCTCACAAGTCAGCCTCAAAAATTGTGGAAAACAACATACAACTCATTTTCTATTATTTTTTTACAATTTGTTTGGAGTGGGTGGAGGCTCAGCCAACCGTAGGAGGCTGGATCAGGCGGTCCCAATGGCGTGGTTTGGTTTGGACAGCCGTAGGAAGAAGACAAGAGGTAGAATAAGCACGACAAATGTTGGATTATTCTCCTAATAATATGATCCCGTTTATCAAATGACAACTCATGTCTACAGTTAGAAAACCTTAGCCATCTTTGATCAACGAGCTAGTCTAGTAGAGGCTTACTAGCGACACGGTATTCGTTTATGCATCCACACATGTATTTAGGTTTCGGTCAATACAATTCTAGCATGGATAATAAAAATTTATCATGATTAACTAAATATGATAATAACATCTTTATTATTGCCTATAGGGAATATTTCTAATAGTCGCATGGTTCGTCCCTCTACCCTCGGCGGGCAATGGAAGGTTGTCGCCTTCTTGCCGATGGCCGGTGATGGAGCTTGCATCTAAACTCTCATGGCTGAGGATGGGAGGTGGGGAGCTGTCGCACGAGGCGGCACCCTTGGAGGCTTTGGTCCGCCGGGCTTTGGCCAGAGTCGTGGAGTTATCCACTGATACGTCCATTTTGCATCATGATTTTCTATCGATATTTAGATTGTTCTTGGTCATTATTCCACTTTATGCTACAATTCTAATGCCTTTTATCTCTTAATATTAAAGATATACACAAAGAGGGAAATTGTCGGAAACTCGAATTCTGGACCTAAAAGCCATGGAAAAAGCTGGAAATTTTGTGGACTCCAAATGACGTGAAACTTAACGAGGATTTTTATGGAATATATAAGAATTATTGGAGCAAAGAAATACCCAAGGGGACCACCTATTGCTCCCAAGCCAACAGGGCGCACCGACACCCACGCCTTGATTGCTTGGGAGGCCCACAAGCTGCCTCTGGTGCCCATCTTCTACTATATGAAGGCTTTTGACCTAGAAAAATATAAGAAGGATACTTTCGGAATGAAGTGCCACCGTATCGAGGCAAAAACCTAGGCAGGATCCCTTTTGCTCTCCGACAGAGCGATTCTATCAGGGAAACTTCCCTCTAGGAGGGGGAATGGAAGCGATCATCATCACCAACGCTTCCTCCTTCATGGGAGGGCCAATCTTCATCAGCATCCTATCTCATCCCAAACCCTAGTTCATCTCTTGGATGAAATCTTTGTCTCAAAATGTCCGATTGGTACCTATGGGTTGCTAGTAGTGTTGAATACATCTTGTAGTTCATGCTTGTCGGTTTACTTGGTGGAAGATAATATGTTCATATCCTTTATCATATTCATTACACCTCTGATCTTGAGCATGATGATGATTAGTGAGTAGTTGTTTTTGTTCTCGAGGACATGGGAAGAGTCTTGTTATAAGTAATCATGTGAAGTTGGTATTCGTTTGATATTTCGATGATATGTACGTTGTTTCTTGAAAACACAATTACTCCCTATGGTGGTTTTGATAATTGATCACAACATATGCATCATTGGACTCATTGGACTAATATGTTTTCCAAGTATATTTCAGAAAAGGTCAAAAGATGCTTTGGCTAAAGGATTATGTGGAGATGCCCCTTGATGCAAGAAAGGAATATAATTGGCTCAAGCTTCAAGTTAGAAGACTCTTCATCTTCTATTTGTGAGAAATCACATTTCAGTCCATAGGAAATCCAATACTATTAAAAGGGGGTGAGGTATTAAAATGAACTGATTGCTCAAAGTGCTCAAAGTTAGCCACCAAAATACTCAATCATTTTTCCCACATAATCATTCTGTCAAAATCCACATACTCAAATTCGGTGTCAACAACTTTCATCTTTCAGACCCACCAAGATTGACCTCAGAAAAAAAACTAGGCATTCCCACCAAATCGGTGCAACAGAATCCATGTCAGTGCTACCGAGTTTGGGTGATGACTTCCGGGTGCCTCGATACACAAAATCGAAATTTCCTAGTTTGAGTATCGATGCCACCGAGTTTGGCCGTCTGACTTTAGCCACCTTTTCGGTGCCACCGAGTTTCATATATCGGTCTCACCGAGATTCAAAAGTTCACACATTTTGTGCTAATCGGTGCCGCCGAGTTTCCAACTTCGGTGTCGCCGAGTTTGCCATTTTGTGTGTAACGGTTGGATTTTGCGTGCTCCCTATGTATACCCCTTCGCCCACCTCTCATTTGTGGGAGAAGCACTCAGAACACACACTTCATATCCAGATCCATTTTCTGAGAGAGAATCGCCTACTCATGTGCTGAGACCAAGATATTCCACTCAAATCATTTGAATATTGATCTCTAGCCTCCCCAAACTGCTTTCCACCAAATCAACCTTTCCTACCCATGCATATTATGTGAGAGAGTGATTTTGTGTTGAGGAGACTATCCTTAGAAGCACAAGAGCAAGGAGTTCATTGATCTACCACATATATTACCTTTTGGAGGGTGGTGCCTCCTAGATTGGTTAGGTGTCGCTTGGGAGCCTCCTACTTCGTGTTGTGGAGTTGAACCAAGATGTTTGTAAGGGCAAGGAGATCACCTACTTCATGAAGATCTACCGTGAGTAAGGCTAGTCCTCCGTGGACGGAAACCGTGGTGGAATAGACAAGGTCGCTTCTTCATGGACCCTTCATGGGTGGAGCCCTCCATGGACTCTCGCAAACGTTACCCTCCGTGGGTTGAAGTCTGCACTAACATGGACGTACGATAGTGCCACCTATGGGAACCATGACAAAAATTGTCGTCTCAACCTCGTGCATTTGATCTACCTACCTTACTCCTTTACGTTCCACTTGCATGTCTTACTTTCCGCTGCTATACTCTTGGAACTGCATGTGTAGGGTGTACTTGTCTTGCTATAACTGCCAAATCTGCCCCAACTAAAATTGGGAAAAGGCAGAATTTTTATCTTGTCAAGTAGTCTAATCACCCCCTATAGACATACTTTCGATCCTACAAGTGGTATCAGAGCTTTGGTCTCCATTGCATTGGTTTCGCAACCTAGGAGAGTATGGCGTCTAGTGAGGGAAATTATCACCGTAGAGGTCCATACTTTGAAGGCACTAATTTTGCTAGTTGGAAGTATAAGATGAAAATGCATATCCTTGGCTTTAATCCTCATGTTTGGGATGTTATTCATATTTGTGTGCAAGGTGATTTCTCCGGAGAAGGGCGTGAACCAGATTGTGATGCGACATCCGTTGAACTGAAGATGTTGCAACTTAATGCACAAGCGTGCGACATCATCTTCAACTGTCTATGCCCTGAAGAATTCAACAAAATCAGCCGCCTTGAGAATGCAAAAGAAATTTGGGACACGTTGATCGATATGCACGAAGGTACCGATTCTGTCAGAGAATCTAACTTGGATGTGCTTTAAAGTCAGCTTGACAAGTTCAAGATGAAGGATCGTGAAGGTCACGCTAAAATATTCTCTAGGCTAGCTCTCATCACCAATGAGATTGCCGGCTTAGGAAGTGAAGAGATGACCGACAAATTCATCATCAAGAAGATACTTGGATCCTTTGATGGAAGATATGACACCGTGTGGAAATTAATCCAAATGATGCCAAACTACAAGGATCTCAAGCCAATGAAGTCATTGGAAGGATTGTCGCTCATGAGATGTCACTCAAGGACAAAGATGAGTTGCACGACAAGTCAAGCGGTGCTTACAAAGATTCACGTGATACTCCCACTACTTCAAAGGACAATCTTGTCAGTGATGAAGAGATAAGCCTCATGGTCAGAAAATTTAACAAGTCCTACAAGAGTAGAGGCAAAGATAAAAGCTCAAGATCAAGATATGATGACAAGCGTTCGTCCAATCATGACCGAAATTGCTGCAAGTGTGGGAAGTCCGGAGACTGATACGTCTCCAACGTATCTACAATTTTTGATGGTTCCATGCTATTATCTTGTCAACTTTGGATATTTTATATGCATGAATATGCTATTTTATATCTTTTTTTGGGACTAACCTATTAACTCAGTGGCAAGTGCTAGTTTCTGTTTTTTCCGTGTTTTTGACCTTTTTCAGAGAAGAATATCAAACGGAGTCCAAATGGAATAAAACTTCCGCGATGATTTTTTTTGGACCAAAAGAGACCCCAAAGCTTTGGAAGAAGGCCAGAAGAGCCACGAGGGAGTGACAAGCCCAGGAGGCGCCCCCCTAGGCCGCGCCTAGCAGGCTTGTGACCTCCTCATGGGCCCAACCGACGTAATTCCACCGCCATAAATTCCTATAAATACAGAAACCCCCAAAAAGAAACCTAGATCGGGAGTTCCGCCGCCGCAAGCCTCTATAGCCACCAAAAACCAATCGGGAGCCCGTTTTGGCACCCTGCCGTAGGGGGAATCCATCTCCGGTGGCCATCTTCGTCATCCCGACGATCTCCATGACGAGGAGGGAGTAGTTCTCCCTCGGGGCTCAGGGTATGTACCAGTAGCTATGTGTTTGGTCTCTCTCTCTCTCTCGTGTTCTTGATATGTCATGATCTCGATGTACCGCGGGCTTTGCTACTATAGTTGGATCTTATGATGTTCTTCCCCCTCTCCCTTCTTGTAATGAATTCAGTTTCCCCTTTGAAGTTATCTTATCGGATTGAGTCTTTAAGAACACTTGATGTATGTCTTGCACGTGTCTATCTATGGTGACAATGGGATATTCATGTGAGTACTTGATGTATGTTTTGGTGATCAACTTGCAGGTTTCGTGACATCAGGAACCTATGCATATGGGTTGGCACACATTTTGACTCTCCGGTAGAAACTTTGGGGCACTCTTTGAAGTTCTATGTGTTGGTTGAATAGATGATTCTCAGATTATGTGATGCATATCGTATAATCATGCCCACAGATACTTGAGGTGATAATGGAGTATCTAGGTGACATTAGGGTCTTGGTTGATATGTGTCTTAAGGTGTTATTCTAGTACGAACTCTTGAATAGATCGATCACAAAGAATAACTTTGTGGTGGTTTCGTACCCGACAATAATCTCTTCGTTTGTTCTCCGCTATTAGTGACTTTGGAGTGACTCTTTTTTGCACGTTGAGGGCTAGTTATATGATCCAATTATGTTATCATTCTTGAGAGAACTTCACTAGTGAAAGTATGAACCCTAGGCCTTGTTTCCACGCATTGCAATACAGTTCGTGCTCACTTTTACTATTAGTTACCTTGTTGTTTTTGTAATTTAAGATTACAAAAACCTATATCTACCATCCATATTGCACTTGTATCACCATCTCTTCGTCGAACTAGTGCACCTATACAATTCACCATTGTATTGGGTGTGTTGGCGACACAAGAGACTCTTTGTTATTTGGTTGCAGGGTTGCTTGAGAGAGACCATCTTCATCCTACGCCTCCCATGGATTGATAAACCTTAGGTCACCCACTTGAGGGAAAATTGCTACTGTCCTACAAACCTCTGCACTTGGAGGCCCAACAACGTCTACGAGGAGAAGGTTGCGTAGTAGACATCAAGCTCTTTTCTGGCGCCGTTGTCGGGGAGGTTAGCGCTTGAAGGTATATCTTTAGATCTTGCAATCAAATCTTTTAGTTTCTTGTTTTATGACTAGTTTAGTCTATAAAATAAAACTACAAAAAAATGGAATTAAGGTTGCCTCATATGCTTCATCTTTTTAACGTCTTTCATGAAAATGATGGGATGGAAAATTGTGCTCAAGTGCTAGAAGAAGAATTAAATAGAATGCTTGGCATAAAATATGTGAATGAGAGCATGATTGCAATGTTGTTAGTATGAATTCTTTGAATACCCATGATGCTAATGATATGCAAAGCCACAAGCTTGGGGATGCTATGTTTGATGAAGATGATCTTTTTAGTTCCCCCACTTTGAATGATCAAAATTATTATGATGAAAGCATGCCCTATCTATGATGATTATTGTGATGATATTTATGCTATAAATAAGAATGATAATAAAACTTGTCACAATTATGAGTACCCTCTTACTGAACATTACTCTTTTAATGTGGAAACAATTCGTAGTGTTCAAGTCTTTTACGATACTCCCACTATTAATCATGAGAATAAATTCGCTATTGTGGAGAGTAGTAAAATTTCTATACTTGTAGATCATGAAAAGAATACTGCAGGTGCTGGTTATATTGTTGAATTCATTCATGATGCTACTGAAAATTATTATGAGAGAGGATCATATGCTTCTACGTATTGCAATAATATCAAGTTTCCCCTCCATGTGTTGAAATTTTTGAAGCTATGTTGCCTTCCTATGCTAGATGATTCTTGCTCCAATAAGTTGTTTGTTCACAAAATCCCTATGCATAGGAAGTGGGTTAGACTTAAATGTGTTAGTCATATGCTTCATGATGCTCCCGTTATGTTTCAATTCTTATCTTCTATGTGAGCATCATTGAATTCATCATGCCTAGCTTGAAAGGCATTAAAGAAAAGTGCTTGTTGGGAGATAACCCAATATGTATCCTTACTGCTTTTGTGTGTTAACATGATTAAGCTACTGTATTAATCATGTTTTATTGCCTTAGTTTCAATAAAGTGCCAAGTAAAGCCTTTATGATTAGTTTGGGTGATAGTTGTTTGATCATGCTGAAAAAGACAGAAACTTTATGCTCACGAAATTATTTTTCATTCCTATCCAGAGAGAGATATTGAGCTGATTCTTTTTTCTGATGATTTATATGCAAATTTCCCTAATTTTCATAATTGTTTAGAATTTTTGGGATACCAGAGGTATATGAAATATACAGATTGCTACAGACTGTTCTGTTTTTGTCAGATTCTGTTTTTATTGTGTTGATTGCTTATTTTGATGAAACTATGGTTAATATCGGGGGTACTAGGCATAGAAAAGTTAGAATACAGTAATACAACATCAATCTAAATGGAAATCAAGTTTACTACAGTACCTCAAGAGTTAGTGGTTTGTTTTCTTATGCTAATGATATCACGAGTTTCTGTTTAAGTTTTGTGTTGTGAAGTTTTCAAGTTTTGGGTGATGTTTTCATGGACAATGGAATAAAGAGTGGAAAAGAGCTTAAGCTTGGGGATGACCATGTCATCCCAAGCCAAATTAAAGGACACCAAAAAGCCTAAGCTTAGGGATGCCCCGGGAAGGCATCCCCTCTTTCGTCTTCAATCCATCGGTAACGTTACTTGGAGCTATATTTTTATTCACCACATGATATGTGTTTTGCTTGGAGCGTCGTGTATTATAGGAGTCTTTGCTTTTTGTTTTGTCACAATCATCCTTGCTGCACACCTTTTTGAGAGGAACATGCACTCATCGTGAATTTGCTAGAATACTCAATGAGCTTCACTTATATCTTTTGAGCTCGATAATTTTGCTCTAGTGCTTCACATAAATCTTTTTAGAGCATGGCGGTGTCATATTTTGTAGAAATAAAAACTCTCAATCTTCACTTATATATTTTTGAGAGTGCTCTCTCTAAGTAACTTGGTAATTGGCGTGTGCTATGAAATTAGTCCTAAATATGATAGGCATCCAAAGAGGATATAATAAAAACTTCCATATTCAAGTGCATTAATTAGTAAGAGAAGTTTGATTCCTCACAATTAGTTTTGAGATATGGATATGGTAATATTAGAGTCATGTTAGTAGGGTGTTGTGAATCTATAAATACTTGTGTTGAGGTTAGTTATTCCCGTAGCATGCACGTATGGTGAACCGCTATGTTAGGAAGTCGGAGCATAATTGATTTATTGATTGTCATCCTTTGTGTGGCGGTCGGGATCGCGCGATGGTTAACACCTACCAACCCTCCCCTAGGAGTATGCGTTTAGCACTTTGTTTCGATTACTAACAAAAACTTTCGCAATAAGTATATGAGTTCTTCATGACTAATGTGAGTCCATGGTATAGATGCACTTTTACCTTCCACCATTGCTAGCCTCTCTAGTACCGCACAACTCTCGCCGGTGCACAAACCCACCATATACCTTCCTCAAAACAGCCACCATACCTACCTATTATGGCATTTTCATAGCCATTCAGAGATATATTGCCATGCAACTCCCACCGTTCCGTCTCATGACATGTGTCGTCACTTTCATATTGCCATTGCGAGATGTTTCAACGTCATACGCTAAGCTAGATCGTTGCACATCCCGGTAAACTGCCGGAGGCACTTCATATAGAGTCATCACTGTTCTAAGTATTGAGTTGTAAGTATATAAAACTGTGATGATCATCATTATTAGAGCATTGTCCCATGTGAGGAAAAAAATGAAAAAAAGAGAGGCCAAAGAGCCCAAACAAAAAAAGAGAGAAAAAGAGAGAAGGGACAATGCTACTATCTTTTTCCACACTTGTGCTTCAAAATAGCACCATGTTCTTCATGATAGAGAGTCTCTTGTTTTGTCACTTCCATATACTAGTGGGAATTTTCATTTTATAACTTGGCTTGTATATTCCAATGACGGGCTTCCTCAAAATTGCCCTAGGTCTTCGTGAGCAAACAAGTTGGGTGCACACCCACTAGTTTTCTTTTGAGCTTCCATACACTTATAGCTCTAGTGCATCCGTTGCATGGCAATCCCTACTCATTCAAATTGATATCTATTGATGGGCATCTCCATAGCCCATTGATACGCCGAGTCAATGTGACCATCTCCTCCTTTTTGCCTCACAACCTCCACCACACTCTATTCCACCTATAGTGCTATATCCATGGCTCACGCTCATGTATTGCGTGAGAGTTGAAAAAGTTTGAGAAAGTAAGAGTGAAAAAACAATTACTTGGCCAATACCATGGTTGTGCATGATTTAAATTCGTTGTGTGGGGATGATGGAGCATAGCCAGACTATATGGTTTTGTAGGGACAACTTTCTTTGGCCTTGTTATTTCAAAAGTTCATGATTACTTTGCCAGTATGCTTGAAGTATTATTGTTTTCATGTGAGTAGTAAACTATTGTTTTGAATCTTACGGATCTGGACATTCATGCCACAAGAAAGAAGTTACAAAGGACAAATATGTTAGGTAGCATTCGACATCAAAAATTCGGTCTTTATCACTTCCCTACTCGAGGACGAGCAGGAGTTAAGCTTGGGGATGCTTGATACGTCTCCAACGTATCTATAATTTTTGATGGTTCCATGCTATTATCTTGTCAACTTTGGATGTTTTATCTGCATGAATATGCTATTTTATATCTTTTTTTGGGACTAACCTATTAACTTAGTGCCAAGTGCTAGTTTCTATTCTTTCCGTGTTTTTGACCTTTTTTAGAGAAGAATATAAAACTGAGTCCAAATGGAATAAAACTTTCGCGATGGTTTTTTTGGACCAAAAGAGACCCCCGAAGCTTTGGAAGAAGGCCAGAAAAGCCACGAGGGAGTCACAAGCCCAGGAGGCGCCCCCTAGGCCGCTCCTAGCAGGCTTGTGACCTCCTCGTGGGCCCAACCGAAGTAATTCCACCGCCATAAATTCCTATAAATACAGAAACCCCCCAAAAGAAACCTAGATCGGGAGTTCCGCCGCCGCAAGCCTCTATAGCCACAAAAAACCAATCGGGAGCCCGTTCCGGCACCCTGCCGGAGGGGGAATCCATCTCCGGTGGCCATCGTCATCATCCCGGCGATCTCCATGACGAGGAGGGAGTAGTTCTCCCTCGGGGCTGAGGGTATGTACCAGTAGCTATGTGTTTGATCTCTCTCTCTCTCTCTCTCTTGTTCTTGAGATGTCATGATCTCGATGTACCGCGGGCTTTGCTACTATAGTTGGATCTTATGATGTTCTTCCCCCTCCCCCTTCTTGTAATGAATTGAGTTTCCCCTTTGAAGTTATCTTACCGGATTGAGTCTTTAAGAACGCTTAATGTATGTCTTGCACGTGTCTATCTGTGGTGACAATGGGATATTCATGTGAGTACTTGATGTATGTTTTGGTGATCAACTTGCGGTTTCGTGACATCGGGAACCTATGCATATGGGTTGGCACACATTTTGACTCTCCAGTAGAAACTTTGGGGCACTCTTTGAAGTTCTATGTGTTGGTTGAATAGATGATTCTGAGATTGTGTGATGCATATCTTATAATCATGCCCACGGATACTTGAGGTGACAATGGAGTATCTAGGTGATATTAGGGTCTTGGTTGATATGTGTCTTAAGGTGTTATTCTAGTACGAACTCTTGAATAGATCGATCAGAAAGAATAACTTTGTGGTGGTTTCGTACCCGACAATAATCTCTTCGTTTGTTCTCCGCTATTAGTGACTTTGGAGTGACTCTTTGTTGCACGTTGAGGGCTAGTTATATGATCCAAGTATGTTATCATTGTTGAGAGAACTTCACTAGTGAAAGTATGAACCCTAGGCCTTGTTTCCACGCATTGCAATACCGTTCGTGCTCACTTTTACTATTAATTACCTTGTTGTTTTGTAATTTCAGATTACAAAAACCTATATCTACCATCCATATTGCACTTGTATCACCATCTCTCCGCCGAATTAGTGCGCCTATACAATTTACCATTGTATTGGGTGTGTTGGGGACACAAGAGACTCTTTGTTATTTGGTTGGAGGGTTGCTTGAGAGAGACCATCTTCATCCTACGCCTCCCACGAATTGATAAACCTTAGGTCACCCACTTGAGGGAAATTTGCTACTGTCCTACAAACCTCTGCACTTGGAGGCCCAACAACGTCTACAAGGAGAAGGTTGCATAGTAGACATCAGACACTACTCCAATGAGTGCTCGGCTCCCTACAAATGAAGAGAAGAGTCACCTCGAAGACGAAACTCAAGAGATGAGTCACCACGCAGAGAGAGAAGGAGTACAGAAGATAGTTATGAAACAAGACACTCACGGAGAGGCAAGGAATTAGAGAAGAAGGACAAATACACAAAGAGCGGCTCAAGAAGAAGACATCAAGCTCATGTTGGTGAATGGGTCTCTGGCTCCAAGTCTGACAACCAATCCGAGAGAAGCTATCAGTCCAACTCTGACTATAGTCAAGATGAAGGTGTTGCCGACATTACACTTGTTTCCTCCAACTCCTATGGCTTATTTGATTCACCAAATGAAGGAGTCGAAGACTGTTTTATGGCTAAAGGCCCCAAAGTATCACACCCCGAGTATCTTGATTTCAATAGTGATAAGGATGACCTTTTAGGAGAAGATGACTTGCTCTTTGATAAAAACTAGTAATTGCACTGCAAATGAGCTTGCTAATTATCATGCTAGTCAAGAGAAATCAAACGATGATGATAAGAAAGAGATTAAACGACTAACGCAAGAATTAAATAGTCTTAAGTTAGCTCATGAAACTACTCTAGTAGATCGTCGATAGCTTGCAAGAACTCATGAGAAGCTACGTTTCGAGAAGCTCAATTTGGAGCAAGACCATGAGTTCCTAAAAGCGATCAATGATGATCTTCGAAGGAAGAGTTATTCTTATCTAGCCAAACGATTACTCTTGTCTGCTTTTGTTTCACATGTTAAACCTAAGAACACTAGTAACAAAGGTAAGAAAGTTTCTTCATCTAGTAACAACCATGCTAAAACTAAATCTAATAATGTTATTGCTAGTAGCTCTCTTGATTCCACTAATGGTTCTCTTAGCCAAGTTACACTTGAGCAAGTAAATGATTTATTGAAAGGGATTATAGAGATAGGTGTCTTCAAAAGTCTTGCCGGAAGCAAACAATTTGAGGAAATTGTACGCAAGCAAGGAGGAGATCGGAAGAAACAAGGTGTTGGCTACTTCAACGTCAACGGAGATGATTGGGAAGAAGGTACCTATACCAATCCCAAGTTCGTTCCTCAAGAGGAGAAGTATGATCCTACTCCTCCCAAGGGAACAAGCTCAGAATATGACCTTCCTACCACAAGACCACAAGGGCAAGGGAAAGCTTCAAGAAGACACTTATTTGAAGAGGAACCCCAAGTCAAGGTCAAGTGGATTCCCAAAGACACTTCTAGCACTACCTCAACTAGTGCTATCAAAACTCCAAGGATCCTCATCAAGTCGATGTGGATTCCCAAGAGGAAGAACTAGAAAGTTCTTGAGGGGTGACTCTGCCAATGAAATTCATTCTCATTCATTTTGGCAAGAAGTATATGCAATCAACCTCAACCATATGCACTAGTTCAAGGAGTCACACATTCCCTCAAATGTAAGCAAGGAACAAGGTAATTAATGCATCTTTGGACATCATCCCTTGTGTGTTTCAATCCATGTTCATAGATATTCTTGCATGTGTTCCTTTTGCTTTGGGACTAACCCATGTAGGTGAGAAGAGTAAGAAACAACAAGGATTGCTCCCATCTCAATATGATCTTCATCAACATTGAGCATCCACCACTACTTCACCTGCTTGAAGTCTTATGCAACAAAACCCAAGGTTAGTTTGTCCCTCTTAGGGGGGATGTCATATCAAGGAGGAGCTTTACCCTAAATCTTGAATATAAGCACCTCCTAAGGATATGAACACATTAATGCTTATGTAAAAGTGGTAACCCCACTTGTGCTTAACGATGAGTATGACCCATGATCAAGTATTCTTACTTTGCTCCTATGTCAATATACTCATATATAGATGACTTTGTCATCGCCCAAGTGCTTGATAGCTGCTAGGATGTTTGTGCATGTTCACCATATTTTATCTATCATTCTTATTGTGTGACAATGTTGGTCTGCATGTGTTTGCTCATTCGAGAACATCCAATTGTTGTTATTTGTCTCTTGATTTATCTTTTGCCAATTGAGTGGACAAGAATGCCTAGGACCCTTCTCTAGCTATCTATGCTATCTCATCTCAAGTTGTATTCATGCTTCATCACAAAACTTGAACAAGCACTTGATGATCCCTTTGTGTGAAGAAGCACTCGGAGTTCCGTATTGTCAAAAGCTGCCTTCCAAAACCTCTTTGTGAATCTAAGTGAAACCAACTTCACAAACTTGGTTCCACCGAATTCCAGAGTTGATCCAAGTTTTCATCTCGGTACCACCGAAATCACAAACTTGGTTACAGCAAGTTTCCCCGTCAACTGACAGTAGAGGAACTCGGTGACACCGATTTCGTAATCTCGGTGACACCGACAGTGAAAGGGTATATATTTTAGCGGACCAAATCTTTGATTTCCAATCGTCAAAGTCATTTTCCCTCAAACCCTAAGCTGCCTCCTAGACCCCTGATCATCGCCCTTGACTCCCCGTGCGTCTCTGCCGCTGGGAATCGCCACCGTCGATGAATTCTTCACCATCGTCGTCTTCATAGCCGGACCACCGCCAAATTAGGGTATGGTTTGGATCTCCTTCTGCGTTCCTCGTTCTAACTCTTACGCATTGGAATTTTATCAACAAGCCACTATGTGCTAAACTCTCGATCCACCAAAAATTTCTTATAGATTAGCGAACAAGAAATTTTTAGTTTTAGCTGTCCGCAGACCCCATCTCAGTGCTTCCGAGTTGCAAAACTCGGTGCTACCGATTTTGAACCTAGGGTTCCTCAGAATAAACTCGGTGAAACTGAGTTGTCATTTTCGATACCACCGAAAGTGATGACCAAGTTTCTCTTAAAGAGTTCATGTGTCTCGGTGACTCCGAAAGTTCAAACTCGGTGCTACCGAATTGTGATCTACAGAAAGTTATGACTACGGATTTTTGTTAATTTTTTTGAAAACTTCTAAATTTTGTGATGCTCAACCATTTTGTATTTCCTATATCTACTTCACAGGTTTTGCTATTAGCTGCTAAGTTTTTGCTTGTCTGTCAGAGATGTATGGATCAGAAGACAGTCAGAATGAGTTCAGAGAACCAAGTGTTGAGTTGGACTCGGGCACTAGTCCACAGAAGTCTGCTTCAGACCCAAGTTATCCTAGCTCCCATTGCTTGCCCAAAGCAGCCACTAGGCAGAGGAAGATACTGAATTTTGATGAAGAGGACTCAGATTTTGTGTTGGAGGAAACTTTAGTCCCTCCAAAGGCTCCTGTCAAGAAGGTCATCAGGAAAAAGTATGTTAATCATGCAGATCTTAGAGCTCTTGATTATGCAAGGCAAGGGATGGCACTTTCTCTTGATAATCCTCCCAAGAAGGCTGGTACAAAGAGAGCAAGGAAGAGGGTGATTCGTGTTGTTGGAAGACAAATTTCCATGTTTGAGGACCCTGAAGAAGCTGTTGGAGAAGAAGAAGAAGATGACATCCCAGCTCCTCCTAAGAAGAAGCTCATGGCTGATGCTATGCCCAAGAAATATGCTTCTAAGCCTCCTCCTAAGGCTTAGAAGACAGTAGATCAAGGACATACCTGCATCTACCAAGAACAAAGGCCCTGCTTCCAGTGCCTTTGCTGCAGAGGAAGAAGAACATGAGAATGCAACCATTCTAAGGAAGCTCCGACCTCATCTGCCAATTCATAATGATGCTCATCCTATAGCTGAAGACATGAATAATAGGAAAAATGGAGGTCTAAGGAAATGGAGAGATGCTGGTCCATATGTTGTTAGAAGAAGAACCGTTGTTGATCAAAGGTTTCACACCAAGGAACAACAAGATTTCTATGAGACTGTTTTGTTTGATAAATGTACATCTGTCAGTGATATGAGATATGTTGACTGGGCTTATAACAAAGCCAATGAAGACTACTTTACTCATGTACAAGACAACTTCAAGTCTATGGACATTGAAAATTTTGTTGGAAAGGAGATGACCCCATGGAATGATGAGTTGATCGTGCAATTCTACCCGACTGTTCATTTCCATGGAGATGGTTCCATTGTCTAGATGACGAATGGTCACCGATATGAGTCAACAATTGATGAGTGGACCACTATCATTGGTGCCCCTAAGCAAAAAGAGAGTGATGTTGATGTGTATTCTGAAGCAAAGAAGAGTCGGGATTCTATGGCCAACATGTACAAGCCATTTCCTCACGATTATTTGGCTAGTCACAAGATGGGCTCGGTATACTTCTTGCAAGCATGAATACCCACAACTAACACTATTCTGAGACACACCTTGATGCCTAAATCAGGTGATGATAAGATGATAAGAGGACACTCCATCAACTTCCTGCACCATTTGGACACTCACACTAGATTCAGAGCAATGGACTTGATAGTAGAGACTATCCGTAGGACTGCTACTAGTCAAACGAGAACATGTGGATATGCCCCATACATTCAGATGCTTATCAATGCGAAGCTAGGCAAGCATGTATATCTACTTGATCATCCCCATCTACATCTTCAACCAGAGTTTGAAGATAATAAAGTGGTGATGGATGACAATGATCCCAGTTCCGCTGCAGCCAGAATGGCATCAGAGGCAGCAAAAGCTGACGGTGCTAGAAATAGGCCACCACCACTTCCACAGCTCAGAACTCAAGCTTAGCAAATGGCATTTCTAGTTAGCCCTATCCAAGGCATGCAGAAGAGCATCCAGGAGATTCTGCAAAACAAGAAGAGCCTTGAGAGAGTTGTGGAGACAAAATTTCACAACATGGATGTGAAGGTTATGGAATTGAACACTATAGTCAAACAACTTCAACAAAAAGTTGACTTAGTAAAGATTCCTCGCTTAGATGATGATGTTAATGATGATGATAGTGATAATGATGATGAAGAGCCACCTCCTCGCACTACCACTCAGTTCAGCACCAAGCCTAGATTAGTTGTTGTACCTGCTCCGGAGACATGACAGACTTCATTAGCTTAAGCATGTGCACCTTCAGCTCCAGCTCCAACTTCAACTCAAGCACCTCCAGTATCCACTCCTCCAGCTCCAGCACATTCTACAGAAGACTCCGCGGATGCTCTTCTGTCGACTCCATCATCAGTTGCCCAGAGAGACGAGTAGTTCTATACTTTTGAACTTTTTGGTAACTTGTTGCCAAAGGGGGAGAAATGTATAGATCATAGACTTCATGTGAGAGAGAGATTTTTGGTTTTATCTCCTCTCATTTGGTTTTTCAAAACTTTGATCTTTTGTATGACTTTATCCAGTTTCTGTGTGTGATCATACGCTTTATCTTGTGTGATGCTACATTACTATCTTTTAGCTATCCATGTGATGATTATTCACTTATCTTGTTGGTGTCATGTGCTTACTATTCACTCTCATCTTGTTTTCGCACCACCAAGATGTATGTGACATGGAAGAGTGACCCATGATCCTAATTGATTATGCATTTGCATTCAAACACAATTTTTAATTAATGCACAAATTTAGTGGGAGCTCTTGGTTTTCACATACTTCTCAAAGTGTCGATGCTAATCATTGTTTATATCTTTTGTCGAAGCTTTGATCTATATGTTGTCATCAGTTACCAAAAAGGGGGAGACTGAAAGCACAATTGCTCCCTAGGGTGGTTTTGATAATTGATCACATCATATGCATCATTGGACTAATATGTTTTCCAAGTATATTTCAGAAAAGTTCAAAAGATGCTTTGGCTAAAGGGTTATGTGTAGATGCCCCTTGATGCATGAAAGGAATAGAATTGGCTCAAGCTTCAAGCTAGAAGACTCTTCATTTTCTATTTGTGAGAAATCACATTTGAGTCCATAGGAAAGTCAATGCTATTAAAAGGGGGTGAGATATTAAAATGAACTCATTTATCAAGTGCTCAAAGTTAGCCACCAAAATACTTAGTCATTTTTCCCACATAACCATTCTCTCAAAATCCACATACTCAAATTCGGTGTCTCCTACTTTCATATTTCTAACCCACCGAGTTTGACCTCACACAGAAACACTAGCCAATCCCACCAAATCGGTGCAACCGAATCCATATCGGTGCTACCGAGTTTGGGTGACCAACTTTTGGGTGCCTCGATACACTAAATTGGAATTTCCGAGTTTGAGTATCGGTGCCACCGAGTTTGGCCATCTGACCGATGGCCACCTAATAGGTGACACCGAGTTTCATATATCGATCTCACCGAGATTCAAAAGTTCACACCTTTTGTGCTAATCGGTACCACCGAGTTTCCAACTTCGGTGTCACCGAGTTTGCCATTTTGTGTGTAACGGTTGGATTTTGTGTGCTGCCTATATATACCCCTTCACCCACCTCTCATTCGTGGGAGAAGCACTCAGAACACACACTTCATATCCAGATCCATTTTCTGAGAGAGAATCACCTACTCATGTGTTGAGACTAAGACATTCCACTCAAATCATTTGAATCTTGATCTCTAACCTCCCCAAACTGCTTTCCACCAAATCAACCTCTCCTACCCATGTATATTCCGCGAGAGAGTGATTTTGTGTTGAGGAGACTATCTTTAGAAGCACAAGAGCTAGGGGTTCATTAATCTACCACATATATTACCTTTTGGAGGGTGGTGCCTCCTAGATTGGTTAGGTGTCGCTTGGGAGCCTCCCACTTCGTGTTGTGGAGTTGAACCAAGATGTTTGTAAGGGAAAGGAGATCGCCTACTTCGTGAAGATCTACTGTGAGTAAGGCTAGTCCTCTGTGGACGGAAGCCGTGGTGGAATAGACAAGGTCGCTTCTTCGTGGACCCTTCGTGGGTGGAGCCCTCCGTGGACTCTCACAGTCGTTACCCTCCGTGGGTTCAAGTCAGGGGAGGATCCAACACGGGGTCGTGTGCGGGCGGCCGCCCCGGCTAAAATTTTGGATCCTAGGGGTACTTCATACTATTTTGGCCACCATGGGAGGCGAGGGAGTCAAGCTCTGTTCTTTTTCCGAGGTCAGTATGTCCGTATCGCTGGGGGGTCGAGCAAGAAGATGAGAGGAAAGAAGATAACATTTCGTTTTCTGATATGAGATAAAGTTAAGTCACAATAATCGGTAGTATAGGCCCAGTTGTATTTAAGCCCTTTTGATGGATACACCTTTGAGGCATGATGCTCTCAGTCCCCATCAAATTCTAATGGATCAATCTGAAAAATCAATTCGGTTGTCGATCATGCTGATTCGCTGCCTCACTTCAGCGCTGATTGCAAACTACTTGGACAATTAATTTTATTGAATCCCTTATCTAATTGTTTCATGGCGTTGTTTTTTTGTTTTTTATAGTCTGCCCCGGGTAACTATTAATCCTGAATCCGCCACTCGTTGAAGTCTCCACTAACATGGACGTACGATAGCACCACCTATCAAAACCATGCCAACAATCGCCGTGTCAACCTCATGCGTTTGATCTCCCTACCTTACTCCTTTACTTTACACTTGCATGTTTTACTTTCTGCTGCTATACTCTTAGAACTGCATTGTAGGGTGTACTTGTCTTGCTATAACTGCCAAATTTGCCTCTCAACTAAATTTGGGAAAAGGCAGAATTTTTATCTTGTCAAGTAGTCTAATCACCCCCCTCTAGACATACTTTCGATCCTACATTGCTTCCTTTAGTGGTGTCATGTGAACGTCGAGTACATGACACTTCACCATACTTGGGCCTAAGGGAAGTCATTACGGAGTAATACGTATATGATGGGAGGCGGCGGTGGCAGGGCTTGTGGCTCCCTGGAGCCCACCTGGCTTGGCCCAGAGGCCCCCTGATCTTCTTCCGTTCGGGAAAAAATCATTTCGGGGTTTTTATTCTGTTTGGACTCCGTTCCAAAATCAGATCTGAAAAGAGTAAAAAACACAGAAAAAACTCCTGCTCGTCCTCGAGTAGGGAAGTGATAAAGAATGAATTTTTGATGCTTTGATGCTACCTAGCATAGATGTCCTTTGTAATTCCTCTTATGTGACGTGAATGTTCAGATCCATTAGATTCAAAACAATAGTTTTCTATTGACGTGGAAACAATAATAATTCAAGCAAACTAGCAAAGTAATCATGACCTTTCAAAATAACAAGGCCAAAAGAAAGTTATCCCTACAAAAGCATATAGTCTGGCTATGCTCTAGCATCATTGCACAACGAATTTAAATCATGCACAACCCCGGTATTGGCCAAGTATTTGTTTCACACCTTTACTTTCTCAAACCTTTTCAACTCTCACGCAATACATGAGCGTGAGCCATGGCACTATAGATGGTGTGGAATGTGGTGGAGGTTGCAAGACAAAAAAAGGAGAAGATAGTCACATTAACTAGGCATATCAATGAGCTATGGAGATGCTCATCAATAGATATCAATGTGTTTGAGTAGGGATTGCCATACAAATGATGCACTAGAGCTATGGGTATGTGAAAGCTCTTAATGAAAACTAGTGGGTGTGCATCCAACTTGCTTGCTCACGAAGACCTAAGGCAATTTTGAGGAAGCCTATCATTGGAATATACAAGCCAAGTTATATAATGAAAATTTCCCACTAGCTATATGGTGGTGACAAAATGAGAGACTCTCAATCATGAAGATCATGGTGCTTAATATGCACAAGTGTGGAAAAAGTGGTAGCATTGTCCCTTCTCTCTTTTTCTCTCATTTTTTTATTTTTTTTATTTGGTGGGCTCTTTGGCCTATTTTTTTGTGGGATTCTTTGTCCTCTTTTATTTCCTAACATGGGACAATGCTCCATTAATGATGATCATCACACTTTCAACTCAAAACTTAGAGCAACTATGACTCTATATGGAATGACTTCGGTAGTGTACCGTGGCAATGATCTAGCATGGCATAGACATCAATGGAAACATGATGCTAGCTATCTTACGATCATGCAATGGCAATGTACACGTGGTGGCACATGTCATGGTGGTAGTTGCATGGCAATATATCTCGGAATGACTTTGAAAAAGCCATAGTAGGTAGGTATATATGGTGGTTGTTTTGAGGGAGGCTAATGGTGGGTTTTGTGCACCGGCGAAAGTTGCACGACACTAAGAATATAGTGATGGTGGAAGGTGAAAGTGTATCTAAACCATGGACTCAACATTAGTCATGAAGAACTCATATACTTGTTGCAAAAGTTTTATTAGTAATCGAAACAAAGCATTCAACGCATACTCCTAGGGGAAGGGTTGGTAGGTATAAACCATCGCGCGATCCCGTACGCCACGCAAAGGATGACAATCAATATACTAATCATGCTCAGATTTCATCACATAGCGGTTCACCATACGTGCATGCTATGGGAATCACTAACTTCAACACAAGTATTTCTAGATCCACAACACCTTACTAGCATGACTTCAATATTACCATAACCACAACTCAAAACTAATTGAGATGAATCAAACTTCTCTGACTATTCAATGCACATGAAGGTGGAAGTTTTCGTATCCCTTTGGATAACTACCCCTTTTGAGACTACTTTCAAAGCATAGATCAACTACCAAGCCATGCACCGCTGTTCTCTAAAAGATATAAGTGAAGCACATAGAGCAAAAGTATCTAGCTCAAAAGATATAAGTGAAGCACATGTGAGCTGAATTGTCTACCAAAGGATATAAGTGAAGCTTGACAAAATCACGGTGTGTGCATGTCTCTCTCTATAGGTGTGGAGCAAGGATGATTGTGACATAACAAAAAAAAGACTCCTACGATACAAGACGCTCCAAGCAAAAACACATAACATGTGGTGAATAAAAATATAGCCCCAAGTAACGTTACCGATGGATTGAAGACGAGAGAGGGGATGCCTTCCCGGGGCATCCCCAAGCTTAGGCTTTTACGGCATCCTTGAATCTCTTGGGGTGCCTTGGGCATCCCCAAGCTTGAGCTCTTGCCACTCTTTATCTCTTTGTCCATAAGAACTTCACCCAAAACTTGAAAACTCCACAACACGAAACTTAAACAAAAACTCGTGATAACATTAGTACAATAAAGCAAACCACCACTTCCTTAGGTACTGTAGAAAACTTAAATTCTAGTTGTGCTGATGTTGGGTTAATGTACTTTCAATCTTCCATGGCTAATACCCCCCGATACTATCCATAGTTTCATCAAAATAAGCAACCAACACAACAAAAATAAAATCCGTTAACAGCAGACTACTCTGTAGCAATCTGTATATTTCATATACCTCTGGTACTTCAAAAAATCTGAAAAATTACGACAGTCTGAAGAATTTGCGTAGCAATCAGCAGAAAAATGAATCAACTCAAAATCTCTTACGGGAAAAATGAAAATTCTTTTCGTGAGCAGAAAGTTTTTGTCTTTTCCAGCATGACCAAACGATCATCCCCAAGACTAATCATAACGGTTTTTCTTGGCACAAACGCAAAAAGAAACACAAAAAAACACAATCATAACAGAATTATGGAAGTGTGGAAAACACAAAACAGAAAGAAAAAGGATAAATTCGTTGGGTTGCCTCCCAACAAGCGCTTTTGTTTAACGCCCTTAGCTAGGCAAAAAGTGATGGAATCACGTATAGTCATCTTTGGTGCTCAAACCATAAGTAGCCCTCATCATAGATTCATAAGGCAATCTTATTTTCTTTCTAGGAAAGTGCTCCATGCCCTTCTTTAAAGGAAATTGAAATCTAATATTCCCTTCCTTCATATCGATGATAGCACCAATAGTCCTTAGGAAAGGTCTACCAAGAATAATAGGACATGAAGGATTGCAATCTATGTCAAGTACAATGAAATCCACGGGTACATAGTTCTTATTTGCAACAATAAGAACATCATCGATCCTCCCCATGGGTTTCTTGACAGTAGAATCCGCAAGATGCAAATTAAGAGAACACTCTTCAATCTCATGAAAACCAAGAATATCACATAAAGACTTTGAAATCGCGGAAACACTAGCACCCAAATCACATAAAGCATTGCACTCATAGTTTTTTATCTTGATTTTGATGGTAGGTTCCCACTCATCATGAAGTTTTCTAGGTATAGAGACTTCTAGTTCGGGCTTCTCTTGAAGAGATTTCATCATAGCATCTACGATATGCGCGGTAAAGGCTTTGCTTTGGCTATAAGCGTGTGGAGAATTTGCAATGGATTGCATCAAAGAAATGCATTCAAACAAGGAGCAATTATCATAATTGAATTCCTTGAAATCCAAAGTGGGAGTTTCATTACTACCCAAAATTTTGACTTCTTCTACTCCACTCTCCACACCTTTATCATCAAGATAGGTGGACTCCGAATCATTGGGGCGTTTTTTAACCAAAGTAGATTCATATCCAGCCCCTCCATAAGTAGGTTTGACACGCGAAAACAAAGATTCAAGAGGAGACACACCAAGCACTTTAAGATCTTCGTGATTTGCATTACTAGAACGCACCCTTTTAAACCATTCATGTCTAGCGCGAATTTGGGCGGTTCTTTCTTTGCTCTCATTCATGGAGATACACATAGCTTTCAAAGTTTCATCCAAGTTGACCTTGGGAGGAGCGCATCTAACTTTCAAAGCATCAATATCACAAGACATCCTATCAACGCTCTTAGCCAAATCGTCTACTTTGAGTAGTTTTTCCTCTATGGACGCATTGAAAATCTTTTGAGAGTTGATGAACCCTTTGATATTACTCTTTAGATCAGAGGGTAATTTGTTGTGATTTCCATAAGTGTTGCCGTAGGAATTGCCATAATTGTTAGAGGAGTTACTAGGAAAAGGCCTAGGAACATAGTTTCCTCTAAAAGCATTATTGTTGCCAAAATTGTTCCTACCAACAAAATTCACGTCCAAACTAGCGTTGCTACTCTCAATCAAAGAAGATAGTGGCATGTCATTAGGATCTACGGTAGAGTTACTACTAGCAACCAAATTCATCAACTCGTCCATCTTAGCACTAAGCGAGTTAATCTCTTCTATAGCGTGCACTTTTTTGCTAGCAGGCGACCTTTCAGTGTGCCAGTGAGAGTAGTTGGTCATGATATTGTCTAGGAGTTTTGTAGTGTCTCCTAACGTGATTTCCATGAACGTTCCACCTGAAGCGGAGTCCAAGATATTGCGAGAAGCGAAATTCAAGCCAGCGTAAAAGATTTGTATAATCATCCACGAACTCAAGCCATGAGCGGGACAATTTCTAATCATAAGCTTCATCCTCCCCCAAGTTTGTGCAACGTGTTCATGATCAAGTTGCTTGAAATTCATGATATCATTACGTAAGGAGATGATCTTAGCCGGCGGAAAATACTTGGATATGTAAGCATCTTTGCACTTCTCCCAAGAATCAATACTATTTTTAGGCAAAGAAGAAAACCAAGTTTTTGCGCGATCTCGCAACGAGGAAGGAAAAAAGTTTCAACTTAATCACGTCATTATCCACATCTCTTTTCTTTTGCATATCACAAAGCTCAATGAAGGTATTGAGATGGGATGCGGCATCTTCACTAGGAAGGCTAGAGAATTGCTCTGTCATAACAAGATTCAGCAAAGTTGCGTTGATTTCATACGATTCCGCACTAGTGGCGGGAGCAATCAGAGTACTAATAAAATCATTATTATTTGTGCTCGAGAAGTCACAAAGTTTGGTGTTTTCAGCCATGATGACTTCAACAAACAAACAAGCACACAAGCAAGCGAGAAAACCGGCAAAGGCAAAAGAAAACGGCGAAGGAGAAAGGCGAAAGAAAACGGCAAATGTGAAGTGGGGGAGAGGAAAACGAGAGGCAACTGGCAACAAAAGTAAATGCAAGAGAAGAGTTTGTGAGACCTACTTGGATAGATCTTGATTTCTCCTCCCCCGCAACGGCGCCAGAAATACTTCTGCTACTGCAACAAAAGACCTTCCAATGGCGCCAGAAATAGGCACGTCGACGGGAGAATACTTGGCTTGATCCTTCTGCTCCGGCTACGCCTTAAGGGACTTCCTAGGCAAGTATGCAAAGGATTTCCCCCGTGGCCTTGGAACCTTGCGTTGGTGTTCCCTCGAAGCGGAAAGGGTGATGTAGCGTAGCGGTGGTAAGTATTTCCCTCAGTTTGAGAACCAAGGTATCAATCCAGTGGATGAGTAACTCAAGATCCTGCACAAACAAAAAAGCTTTCTCCCAACGCTATGAAGGGGTTGTCAATCCCTTATAGATTGTTTGCCAAGTGAGAACTGAAAGCAACAAAGTAACAAAGCAAAGTAAAAGAGGAGGTGTAAACGATGGATGTGAATAGACCCGGGGGCCATAGTGTTTACTAGTGGCTTCTCTCATGAAAGCAACTAGACGGTGGGTGAACAAATTACTGTCGAGCAATTGATAGAACCGCGCAAAGTCGTGACGATATCTATGCAATGATTATTTCTATAGGCATCACGTCCAAAACAAGTAGACCGATACTTTCTGCATCTACTACTATTACTCCACACGTCGACCGCTATCCAGCATGCATCTAGTGTATTAAGTACAAAAGAACAGAGTAACGCCTTAAGCAAGATGACATGATGTAGAGGGATAATCTCAAACGAATGATGAAAACCCCATATTTTTACCCTTGATGACAACTACTTGATGTGTGCCTTGCTGCCCCTACAGTCATTGGGAAAGGTCACCACATGGTAGAACCCAAAACCAAGCACTTCTCCCATTGCAAGAATCGTAGATCTACTTGGCCAAACAAAACTGAAGACTCAGAGAGACTTACAAGGATATCAAATCATGCATATAAGAAATCAGCAAAGACTCAAATAAATATCATAGATAATCTGATCACAAATCCACAATTCATCGGATCTCGACAAACACACCACCAAAGAAGATTACATTGGATAGATCTCCATGAAGATCATGGAGAACTTTGTATTGAAGATCCAAGAGAGAGAAGAAGCCATCTAGCTACTAACTACGGACCCGTAGGTCTGAAGTGAACTACTCACGAGTCATTGGAGGGGCGATGATGATGATGAAGAAGCCCTCCAACTCCAAAGTCCCCTCCGACAGGGCGCCGGGAAGGGTCTCCAGATGAGATCTCGCGGAAACGGAAGCTTGCGGCGGCGGAAAAGTATTTTCGAGGCTCCCCTGATATTTTGGTGAATTTTTGGGAATATATAGGCGAAGGATCTAGGTCAGGGGGCGGCCAGGGAGGCCACAAGCCCTGCCACCGCCGCCTCCCCCTGGTGGCGGAGTGGGGTCTTGTGGGCTCCCTGGAGCCCACTTGGCTTGGCCCAGAGGCCCCCTGATCTTCTTCCGTTCGGGAAAAAATCATTTCGGGGTTTTTATTCCGTTTGGACTCCGTTCCAAAATCAGATCTGAAAAGAGTCAAAAACACAGAATAAACAGGAACTCACACTTGGCAGTGAATTAATAAGTTAGTCCCAAAAAAGTTATAAAAGGTACACAAAACATCCAAAGAAGACAAGATAACAGCGTGAAACCATCAAAAATTATAGATACGTTTGAGACGTATCAATGGGTTGCTAGAGTGACAAAAACTTGAACCCTAGTTTATGTGTTATTCCTTAAGGGGCTGATTTGGATCCATATGTTTCATGATATGGTTAGATTTATCTTAATTATTATTTCGTATTTGGGGATGGTTGCGAGAGGGGATAATCATAAGTAGGTTGTTTTTTCAAGTAAGAACAACACCCAAGCATCGGTCCATCCACATATGAAATTAGCAAAGTAACGATCGCAAATCAACTCAACATGATGAACATGACTAGATGACAATTCCCATGTGTCCACGAGAGTGCTTTTCCTTATATAAGAGAACTTTCAGGATTGTCCTTTGCTATAAAAAGGATTGGACCATATTGTTGCACACTTGCTACTATTGTTACTTGTTACTTGTTACTTTTATGAATTATCTTGTTACCAAACTATCTATCACTGTTACTCACAACACTTACATAGAATATCTTGCTGAAAATTACTTGTCACTTCATTCTGCTCCTCGTTGGGTTCAACACTCTTACTTATTGAAAGAACTAGATTGATCCCCTATACTTCTGGGTCGTCAAGACTTTTTTCTGGCGCCGTTGCCGAGAAGTGAAGCACCTTTGGTAAGGAAATATTTTTGGTACGTGCTAAAATTTACTGTTGCTTGTTACTATGGAAGAAAATCCTTTGAGGGGCCTATTTGGGGTATATTCACCCCGACCAAAAGTGGAAAAATCTGCTCCACAACCTACTGAACCTACTAAAAATATTTACTATGAAATTCCTTCGGGTATGTTAGAGAAACTGCTAGCTAATCCTTATGCAGGAGACAGAACAACTCATCGTGATTTGCACTTGATATATATATATATGAGATTTGTGTAATATTCCCTTTATCTTTGGAGGGAAAAGCTTTTACTTCGTACACACTATTAGATGATGCTAGAACATGTGGATTTAATCAATTGAAGCTCGAATTTCATGAGCAATTCTATCCTATGCATGTAGTTCATCGTGATCGGAATTATATATATAATTTTTGGCCTCTTGAAGAAGAAAGTATCGCTCAAGATTGGGGTAGGCTTAAGTCCATGTTGCACACATGCCCCAATCATAAGCTCTCAAGAAAAACAATACTTCAAAACTTTTATGCTCATTGATGTCTACTACACAACCTTCTTATTGTAGACTCGTGTTGGGCCTCCAAGCGCAAAGTTTTGTAGGACAATAGCAAGTTTCCTTCAAGTGGATGACTAAGTTCTATCAATCCATGTGAGGCGTAGGATGGACATGGTCTTTCTCAAGCAACCCTGCAATCAAATAACAAAGAGTCTCTTGTGTCCCCAACACACCCAATACAATGGTAAATTGTATCGGTGCACTAGTTCGGCAAAGAGATGGTGATACAAGTGTAATATGGATGGTAGATATAGTTTTTTGTAATCTGAAAATATAAAAACAACAAGGTAAAAAATAGTAAACAATGAGCAAAATGTTGTATAAATGCTTGGAAACAAGGCCTAGGGTCCATACTTTCACTAGTGCAAGTTCTCTCAACAATACTAACATAGTTGAATCATATATAAATCCCCCACGTGCGACAAAGAGTTCACTCCAAAGTCACAAATAGCGGAGAACAAACGAAGAAATTATTGTAGGGTACGAAATCACCTCAAAGTTATCTTTTCCGATCAATCTTATGAGATATCCCTATAAGTGTCACGAACAGCCCTAGAGTTCGTACTAAAATAACACCTTAAGATACACATCAACCAAAACCCTAATGTCACCTAGATACTCCAATGTCGCAACAAGTACCATGGGCTTGATTATACAATATGCATCACACAATTTCAGATTCATCATGTTCAATCCAACACAAAGAACTTCAAAGAGTGCCCCAAAGTTTCTACCGGAGAGTCAAGACGACAACATGTGCCAACCCCTATGCATAGATTCCCAAGGTCAGAGAACCCGCAAGTTGACCACCAAAACATACATCAAGTGGATCAATAGAACACCTCATTTTCACCACGAATATCCCATCGCAAAGGGAAAACTCAATTCATCACAAGAAGATAGAGAGGGGAAAACTCCATATGATTCATCTATATTAATAAAGATCTGGATACATCAAGATCGTGCCATCTTAAGAACACGAGAGAGAGAGAGAGAGAGAGATCAAACACATAGCTACTGGTACATACCCTGAGCCCCGAGGGTGAACTACCCCCTCCTCCTCATGGAGACCGCCGGGATGATGAAGATGGCCTCCGGTGATGGTTTCCCCCTCCGGTAGGGTGCCGGAACGGGCTCCCGATTGGTTTTTCGTGGCTATGTAGGCTTGTGGCTGCGGAACTCCCGATCTAGGTTTCTTTATGGGGGTTTTGGGATTTATAGAAATTTTTGGCGTCAGTATCACGTCAAGGGGACTCCCAAGGGACCCACAAGACTGGGGGCGCGCCCTAGGGTCGCCCGCGCCCCCTAGCCTTGTGACTGCCTCGGGACTCCTCTCCGGTATCTTTTTGCTCCAGTATTTTTTATTTTTTTCCAAAAATATTCTCCATAAATTTTTAGCCCATTCCGAGAACTTTTATTTCTGCACAAAAACAACACCACGGTAGTTCTGCTGAAAACAACGTCAGTCCGGGTTAGTTCTAATAAAATCATACCAAAATCATATAAAATTATTGTAAGCATGTCATGAATACTTCATAAATTATAGATACGTTGGAGACGTATCAGCATCCCCAAGCTTAATTCCTGCTCGTCCTCGAGTAGGTAAATGATAAAAGAAATAATTTATGAAGTGTGAATGCTAGCAAGTGCACAAGTTTGATCAATGAAAATTACACTCGCTTTTTTCTAGCATCATTATATATCATAAACAGTAGCTAATCTCATAAAACTTCTCATGATCAAGTAACAAGCTATTCACATGTTAAAGTATAGACCAAAAAGTTTCTTGAAAACTAACAAACCATGCTTTTAGTCACCAAACAATTGCAATTCATCTTATTTTCAAGAAGGTTCTGTGTAAGAGCTTTTGATTTAGCAAATTCCACATGCTCAACTATCATATAGCCTTCCATGATTGCTAACACTCAAAGCATATTTTTAGAGCAAATGGCATCCGTCGAACACAAAGAAAGATAGTGGCTTAAAGTTTCGCCTCCCAACTTATTTATCATATAGATAATTGTCAACAATAATAATTCATGATCAAATATATTTGAATGGCCATATATGCTTGGATCTTTCCCCACCACATGATGCTTGCCGAGAGAAAAAGGCAAAATATAGGAAGTGGTGAAGATCACCATGACTCTTGTATAAAGGTAAGTACTAGAAAGTAAAAGATAGGCCCTTCACAGAGGGAAGCATTGATTTGCACAGGTGCGAGAGCTCAAGCTTTTAAAACAAAGACGAATAACAATTTTTAAGCGGCATGCTTTCATTGTCAACATAACAACCGAGATATCTCGATATCTTCCATGCTAAATACATTATAGGCGGTTCCCAAACAGAATGGTAAAGTTTTTACTCCCCCTCCACCAATCAATCACACTACACGGCGAGCCGAATCCATGGGTACCGTCCATACAAACAACAATCCTGAGGGAGTTTTGTTTCATTATGTTTTGATTTGGATTTTTTTAGCATGGGACTGGGCATCCCGAATACCAGCCACTTTCTCGTGAATGATAGTGAATCAACACATATCATGAGAATAACCCACCTAGTATGGAAGATATTGACAACCCCTAGTCACTATAGTGAGCGATTCAGGCATACAAAACAGAATTTTATTTGAAGCTTTAGAGTTTGGCACATGCAAATTTACTTGGAACGACGGGTAAATACTGCATATAGATAGGTACGATGGACTCATATGGAACAACTTTGGGTTTAAGGGTGTTTGGATGCACAAGTAGTATTTCTACTTGGTGCGGAAGTTTTGGCTTGTATGAGGTGGAAGCAAGCACCACATGTTGGAGGATCCATAACAATATAACTTCTATGCAAATATACCCAAGCATAACTCATTATGTTGTCTTCATTGTCCAACTTCAACTAATTTGCTCAAGTTTGAAAATAATTAATGGGTATTCACAATCATAGAAGATTTCCAAGATAGTATATTTATATGTGAAATATCTCTTCCTTCAATATTCTTTCATGAATTTTTCAAGTGACCAATGCGGTATTTGCTAACTTTCAATAAATTTTACCACCTATAATTCTTATATGTGAAGTCATTACTCCCCATGGGATAAGTATATGAAGCATATTTAATTTCAGATTTATGATATTCAATTCATTCAACCATTTACTCATAGGATATAAGTGAAGCCCCAAAGTAAATGACAAAACTACTCCAAAACATATAAGGGAAGATCAATGAGTAGTCAAACAATTAAGTAGCTATGTGAGGACTTTCTCTCTCTCTCTTAATAAAGATTTTCATATCTGAGTATTTTATTTAAACATCAAGCAAAAGAAAAATAGCACTCCAAGAATAGGACGCATCATGTGAACGGATAAAAATTTAGGCTCAACATAGGCTAACCGATAGTTGACGAAGAGAGGTGGGATGCGTAGCATCCCCAAGCTTAGAAGCTTGAGGGTTCCTGAAATATTTACTTGTGGTGCCTTGGGAATCCCCAAGCTTGAGCTTTTTTTTTATCTTTTTCATTCCTCTCATATCTCGGTTTCACCTATTCTCATAAACTTCATCCACACAAAACTTAAAAAGAACTCGTGAGATAGGTTAGTGCACATAATAACAATTCAACTCTATATGTACTGCCAAGACAAGTTGAATAATAATTGCAAACATCATCTACTATTTAATATCATTTCCACAATTTATATCTATCAATATAGGCTATGGAAACTATAGGATAAGTAGATAACAAAACTACGACATCAATCTGTCCAAACAGAACGGTCTATAGCAATTTATGAAAACAATGTACTTCTGTAACTCAAAAACTTATTAACATTTAGGACATGCTATAAAATTTATATGACAACACTGTGTAGAAATTTCAGAAACTTTCCACGTTCCGGTAAAATAATAAAATTCAAACACTACAACACCAATTTTTGTTTTTACACATCACCAATCAAAGCATGCAATGAAATCATCCTAATGCAATTCTTGGAACTTTTTATTGAAAAACAAGATTATAAATAACATCTAACAGAGAACAAAAAAATAAAATGACGCTCCAAGCAAAACTCATATTATGTGACGAATAAAAATATAGCTCCAAGTAAGATATACCGATAATGTTGAAGACGAAAGAGGGGATGCCTTCCAGGGCATCCCAAGCTTAGGTGCTTGAGTCTTCCTGGGATATTACCTTGGGGGTGCCTTGGGCATCCCCAATCTTAGGTTCTTGTCACTCCTTATTCTACTCATATCGGTGTCTCACCCAAAACTTGAAAACTTCAATCACACAAAACTTAATGGAACTTCGTGAGATGGGTTAGTATAATAAATAATGATCATTCACTTAGGTACTGTCAAGACAAGATTCATAATTGTTCCCACATGATACCTATTGTATTCTAATATTACCATAATTTATATCACTGAATATAAGCTATGGGAACACTAAAACAAGCAAACTATGCATGCAAAACAGAATCTGTCAAAAACAGAACAGTCTATGAAGATCTGTAGTGTAACCACACTTACCTGTCTGTAAAAATTCTTAAAATTAGGACAATCCAGGAAATTTGCATATCAATCATTTGTAAAAAATTCAGATCAAAATAATGTTCCAGTGAATTTACAAAATTCCTGGACTGAGAGCAAATGTTTCTGTTTTTGCACAGAATCAAGTCAACCATCATCCACACTATCCCAAAGGCTTTACTTGGCACTTTATTGAAATAAAAGGCGTAAAACATGATTACTACAGTATATTAATCACATGAACACAAAAAAATAGAAAGTAAAAGTGTTGGGTTGTCTCCCAACAAGCGCTTTTCTTTAAAGCCTTTTAGCTAGGCATGATGATTTCAATGATGCTCACATATGAATAATAATTATAACTTGCAAAAGAGCATCATGAATCTCATGACAAGCACATTTAAGTCTAACCCACTTCCTATGCATAGGGATTTTGTGAACAAACAATTTATGGGAGCAAGAATCAACTAGCATAGGAAAGCAAAACAAGCATAACTTCAAAACTTTGAACACATAGAGAGGAAACTTGATATTATTGCAATTCCTACAAGCATACGTTCGTCCCTCATAATAATTTTTAGTAGCATCATGAAGGAATTAAACAATACAACTATCACATACATCATTATTTCCATGATCTACAAGCATAGAAAATTTATCACTCTCCACATAAGCAAACTTCTTCTCATTCATAATAGTGGGAGCAAACTCAACAAAATAACTATCACGAGGTACTTGATTGACATAACCACTTTGAATATTAAAATCATGATAACAAGTTTCATGGTTACTATCACTCTTTATAGCATACATGTCATTGCAATAATCATCATACATAGGAGGCATGCTATCATCATAATAGTTTTTCTCATCAAAACTTGGGGGACTAAAAATATCATATTCATCAAGCGTAGCATCCCCAAGCTTGTGGCTTTGCATATCATTAGCATCATGATTATCCAGAGAATTCATACTAAAAATATTGCTACCATTCTCATCACTCAAAGTTTTCGTGCCAAACATTTTAATAACTTCTTCTTCTAACACTTGAGCACAATTTTCCCTTCCATCATTTTCACGAAAGACATTGAAAATATGAAGCATATGAGGCAACCTCAATTCATTTTTTTGTAGTTTTCTTTTATAAAACAAAACTGGTGAAAAACAAGAAACTGAAAGATTTAATTGCAAGATCTAAAGATATAACTTCAAGCACTCACCTCCCCGGCAACGGCGCCAGAAATGAGCTTCATTGATGGGATGTGAGTGTCGCTTACCTAACCTCCGCGGAAACGGTGCCAGAAAAGAGCTTGATGTCTACTACACAACCTTATTCTTGTAGACTCGTGTTGGGCCTCCAAGCACATAGTTTTGTAGGACAATAGCAAGTTTCCCTCAAGTTTATGACCTAAGGTTTATCAATCCGTGGGAGGCTTGGGATGAAGATGGTCTCTCTCAAGCAACCCTGCAATCAAATAACAAAGAGTCTCTTGTGTCTCCAACTCACCCAATACAATGGTAAATTGTATCGGTGCACTAGTTCGGCGAAGAGATGGTGATACAAGTGTAATATGGATGGTAGATATATTTTTTGTAATCTTAAAATATAAAAACAGCAAGGTAACAAATAGTAAACATCGAGAAAAATGTTGTAGAAATGCTTGGAAACAAGGCCCAGGGTCCATACTTTCACTAGTGCAAGTTCTCCCAACAATATTAACATAGTTGAATCATATATAAATCCCTCATGTGTGACAAAGAGTTCACTACAAAGTCATAAATAGCGGAGAACAAACAAAGAAATTATTGTAGGGTACGAAGCCACCTCAAAGTTATTTTTCCGATCAATCTTATGAGCTATCCATATAAGTGTCACGAACAGCCCTAGAGTTCATACTAAAATAACACCTTAAGTGTAACATCCCAATTTTCGTAAATTCGGATGTTAATAGATCATTCATTTGCATTCCATATTTTATGCATCATTGCGTTCTTCTGAAAAATTTTATCGTTATGTGACTGCGGGCAATTTATCGGAGTGGAGATAATATGACTTCTCCCCTGTGAGTTAAAGTCACCATTTTGGTTTTGCAAATTTTCTAAACTCCGAAGTATTTTTTTTGTTGAGTTTTTCGATTGAGTTGTGTGACCTATTGCATAAAACTTTTTTTTTAAAAGTTGCATTAGGTGGAACTAGGATTCCTATATATATATATATTATATATATTAGTTGTATATGTTATTTTGTTTTCTCCTAAGTTCTAGTGCATATATGTATATTAGTTCCTACTTTTTGTTAGCTAGGAGTATATATATTTTTTTTTACTGTTTTGGTTTTCTTTCTTTTATTTTTTGCTGCTGTTAGTTTGTTTTAAAAATAAAAATAAAAATAAATAATAGAACTGCCAGGCCGAGCCACAAGGACTCAGCCCAGCCCCCATGCATGCATGCATGCAGCCCCCTCCCCACGTTTCCCTCTCTTTCCTAAGTTTTCCCTCTCTCTTCTCTTCCCCCACGTGAGTACTCCCTCCCTTTCCTTATTTCTCTCTTTCCTATTTCTACTCCCTCCTTTTCCTTTTGTCTCCACCGCCACCTCTCCCTCTCTTTCCTATTTTCTCTCCCGTGATCTCCTTCCCAAAGTTCTCCCTCTCCTTCCTTTCTACTCTCCTCCCCTAAGCCTATATAAACCCCCCCACCGTCACCTCTCCCCAACCCTAGCCGTCGTCTCCACCGCCGCCTCCACAAGCCGCCGCCGGCGCCTCACCCCACCGCCGCCCTAGCCGCCGCCGCGAGCAGCGGCAGCAGCCCGAAAGCTGCTGCACCTTGGCCTCGCCCGGAGGAGGAGCCCTCCCCGAACTCTCTCTCCACCGCCGCCTCTTCCCCGCGGAGGAGGAACCTCACCGCCGCCGCCCGACGCCCCACCGCCCGGAGCTACTCCCTCCTTCCTCGCCGGTCATCTCCTTTCTTGCCGGTGCAAGCTACAGCCAGCAGGTAGCTATCCATCTCTCTCTCTATTTGCATGCACTCAATCTCGGCCCTTAGATCCCATGCAACACCATGCAATGGCTAGGATTAGATCACCTATACCCCTTCGGTTTAGTCCAGAAAACCAACGGTTCTTTTGGTCACTTAAGATTTAGCCAGTGGTTTTGCAAGCCATGGGACGTTTGCTCCAAACCAAGAAAACACACAGCCACTACAGCCAATAGAACTTGCCACGTGTGCCTCTCTTTAGCACTAGCAGTTTTGTAAATTTTCTGTCCAGATTTCGAAAACAGAAACTTTCAATCTTGTTTTGATCACAACTTTTTATCCCTACGTCCAATGACATTGATTCTTTTTCCAGTAGCTCACAAATTTCCTGTAGTTTTAATAAATATATAATGTTTCTGTGTTTGGAATTTTGAAATATAAGTTAGAGCAGATTTAGTTTAAACACTGTTTTGCCTATTCCAGGAGTTTGAAAAATGATATTGAGTTGATTCTTTTTGCTGCTGTTTTCTAGTGATAAAACCTTACTGTAGTAGAATTTGCAGAATTTTCCAAGTATTTTTACTAGTGTTTTAAACAGAAACAAGTTTCTGTCCTACCGACGCGCGATAAAATTCTTTTGCGTAGTCGTTTGCCAATCATTGCATGTGATGTTATTTTACTCGTGGCATGATTGAATTGCTTATGGTGTGATTTGTGTTTGTATCGGTAGATCATCCGGAGTGCGAAGCGTGTTACTTAGAGACTCTCGAGCAGGACAACTATCATCAAGGCAAGTCATCTTTGATCATGTTATTTTTACCTATGTTTTCAATGCATAGTAGATCACCTTCTTTGCCCTATTTGCATGCTGCCTAGGTACTTGGAAACTTTAGTCATAGGTGTAGTATCATGTGGTAGGAACACCAACACCCCGATACTTGGCCCCGGGACGACAAAGTTATACATGCTATGCTCTAGTAGACGGGTTATCGGTTGAGTGTATTCCACGAGTGATGCGAGGTTGATATAATAACCAAGACCGGACTAAGACAAGATTTTCAAGACCTCGAACGCAATGCAACACTGGGTGAAGGACGGTTGATCGGCTCCCTGGAGAACCCAGTGGATGCCCGGGATGCTGGAGAGGCCATGTCATCCTGCGGAAAGCTTCACCCAGGCTCAAAGGGACGGACGGAGACTTCAAGACTCAAGGCTTACCTGCATAGCCACAAGTCATTATGGGCTCTGGCTTGGTTGGACAACGCGGCGACTCTGGACAGGCGGTGCTAGCAGATGTAGACGAACGGTAGGAATGGATGGGCACCGACAGGGATTCAGAGGGACCCGTTGAAATACCATGTTTTGATCATCCGGTCTTCAAACACCCTGAAGTGCGAGGACAAATCCGGAGGCGATCAAATCTTGTGGGGAACGTGTGCAAAACTCTGCAGAGTACTCAACCTAATCGATTAGTCGTGTCCACGGTCATGGACAACTTGAGCCGAAGGCATTGAATTTCCCCTGAACTCTCGACACAACTTAATAATGATGTGGGTGTTAACAACTATTCGGGTACGAGAATTGGTTGGCGGAACCATCTCGTTAACAACAAACTATGTAGTAATATTTTACTTTCAAACCCTTTTGTTGTAGGATAAAACTAGCTTTATGCAAAAACTTAGCTCCACCGGCCAAATATGCATGTAGAGATAGTGATTATTATTTTACCCCCTCTCTTGATGATTTGCCAGCATATTCAATATGCTGACCTACACGGCTGCAACGTATCATGTTGCAGAGTACTTTTCCGACCAGGAGTGAGGCTACGGTTCTACGCTCAGCGACATGCCCTTGGAGTCGGATGGACTCACCTACCTGATGCTTCCGCTTAGTCTTCGTTAAATAATCTCATGAGTTTGACCTTCAGCCACTTTATTGTACTCCATTATTGTAATAAAGTACTCTTTATGAGATTTCGGTTAATAAAGCTGTGTGATTGCACTCTTGAATATATACATTATGTACTGTGTGTGTACCAGCATGATCTTGGGATGGTACAGAAACACCAGAGGCTTGACTCGTTGAGTCGGGTCGCTACATTAAGATACACATCAACCAAAACCCCTAATGTCACCTAGATACTCCAATGCCACCAGAAGTACCCATGGGCTTGATTATACGATATGCATAACACAATTTTAGATGCATCATGTTCAATCCAACACAAAGAACTTCAAAGAGTGCCCCAAAGTTTCTACCGGAGAGTCAAGACGACAACATGTGCCAACCCCTATGCATAAATTCCCAAGGTCACAGAACCCGCAAGTTGACCACAAAAACATACATCAAGTGGATCAATAGAACACCCCATTGTCACTATGGATATCCCATCGCAAGACATACATCAAGTGTTCTCAAATCCTTAAAGACACAATCCAATAAGAAAACTTCAAAGGGAAAACTCAGTTCATCACAAGAAGATAGAGAGGGGAAAACTCCATATGATTCATCTATATTAATAAATCTCGCGATACATCAAGATCGTGCCATCTCAAGAACACGAGAGAGAGACAGAGAGAGATCAAACACATAGCTACTAGTACATACCCTCAGCCCCGAGGGTGAACTACTCCCACCTTGTTATGGAGACCGCCAGGATGATGAAGATGGCCTCCGGTGATGGTTTCCCCCTCCGACAGGGTGCCGGAACGGGCTTACGATTGTTTTTTCGTGGCTCTGGATGTTTGCGGCAGCGGAACTCCCGATCCAGGTTTCTTTGTGGGGGTTTTGGTATTTATAGGAATTTTTGGCGTCGGTCTCACGTCAAGGGACACCCGAGGGACCCACAAGCCAGGGGGCACGCCCTAGGCTTGTGACTGCCTCGGGACTCTTCTCCGGTATCTTTTTACGCTAGTATTTTTGTATTTTCCAAAAATATTCTCTGTAAATTTTATCCCATTCGGAAAACTTTTATTTCTCCACAAAAACAATACCACAGTAGTTCTGCTGAAAACAACGTCAGTCCGGGTTAGTTCTAATAAAATCATACCAAAATCATATAAAATTATTATAAACATGGCATGAATACTTCATAAATGATAGATACATTGGAGACGTGCCACTTACCTATCTTATGATGCTCAAATGATGCTTGATTCTTCTTCTATTGGTTCCGTCACGAATAAACCTATTGAATTCAAATGGGATCTTTTGGAAAGAATTAAACGCAACTCTGAAGATTGGAACTCAACAAAGGTAAGGAGTCGCGTATAAAGCTTGAGTCTGGTTGTGTTAATTCTTTTATGGAAACCAATAGTTTTCATAAGTGTAGCATTAAATATGCTCTTGACTATGAGATAGTAGCTTCTTTCTGTGAACCATTTGCTACTCATGTTGATCTCCCTAAGGAGAAGTGGTTTAAGTTGTATCCACCTATTGAAGAGTTATTGGAGGAACCTATTAAAGTTAAATATGAAACCATTATTTACCATGTTGATCTAGTTGTGCCCACTACTTACATTGAGAAACCACCTTTTCCTGTTAGGATTAAGGAACATGCTAACGCTTCAACTGTGGTTAATAAAAGAAATGTTAGGACATGCAAACCTTCTAAAAAAAATAAATGCCGAACCTAATATTTCTATGGTAAAATATCTATTGGTTGACAACATTGATGTGCAGGTTATCTGTTTTTGCGATGAGGCTCCTAGAATCGCAAAATCTGCTAGAAATGAACAAGATGTGTTAGATAAGAATAAACCAGCTGTTGGCATGTGTGTTGTTTCTATTATGATTGGAGATCATTGTTATCATGGTTTATGTGATATGGGTGCTAGTGTGAGTGGTACACCTTTTACCATATATCAAGAAATTATGAATGATATAGCACCCTCTAAGATTGAAGACATTGATGTCAATATTAAACTTGCAAATAGAAATATTGTTTCACCACTTGAGATTGTTAGAGATGTTGAGGTCTTGCATGCAAAATTAAGTGCCCATCAATTTCTTAGTACTTGATTCACTACATGATAATTTTTCTCCCATTATATTTGGTAGACCTTTATTGAATACTATTAATGCTGAAATTGATTGTGTTAAACAAAAGGTTAAAGTAAGTTTTGGTGATGTGTCTCGTGAATTTAATTTCTCTAAGTTTGGTAGACAACCACATGAGAAATAAGTATCTAGTAAAGATGAAATTATTGGTCTTGCTTCTATTATCATGCCTCCTACTGATCCATTAGAACAATATTTACTAGACTGTGAAAATGATATACATATGAATCAGAGAAATAAAATAGATGAGATATTCTTTATGCAAGCACCTATTCTTAAACACAATTTACCTATGGACATTCTAGGAGATCCTCCCCCACCTAAGGGAGATCCGGTGTTTGAATTAAAGAAATTACCTGATACTTTGAATATGCTTATCTTGATGAAAAGAAGACATATCATGTTATTATTAGTGCTAACCTTTCAGAGCAGGAAGAAAAAAGATTACTTAAAACTCTGAGGAAGCACTGAGCTACTACTGGATATACTCTTGATGATCTTAAGGGCAATAGTCCTACTCTATGCTAGCACAAGTATAACGTAGAACTGAATGCTAAACATGTCCGTGATAATCAATTTTGTTTTAATCCTAAAATGAGCGAAGTGGTAAGAACAGAAATAATATATTTTCTAGAGGTATGTATAATTTATACTATTGCAAATAGTAGATGGGTAAGCCATGTTCATTGTTTTCCTAAGAAAGGAGGTATAACCGTTGTTCCTAATGACAAAAATGAATGTATCCCACAAAGAATTGTAACTGGTTATAGGGTGGTAATTGGTTTTAGAAAATTAAACAAAGCTACTAGAAAAGATAATTACCCCTTTGAGGGAGTGCGAGATTAAGGGGTCCTTGGGCCGCTTACTTACTTCCATGGGCTAGACTCTTGTGTTGTTATATCATCATTGGTGATACTAAATTCAAGATGGATCATTCTGAAAACTTGGCGTGTAATCCAAGTCCACATAGTGATCAACATATTCCTTCCCTGATGTAACTAAGGTTGTGTAACCCTAACACCCCCTAGTATCTATATAAACCAAGAGGGCCCTAGTTCGTAGAGAGAGACTAAGCTCATTGCTATTAGGGTTTAGACCACAACATCCGATCTCGAGGTAGATCAACTGTGTACTTTGTGCAATCTCATCAATATAACAAGAGAAGGACGCATGGTTTTACCCCCATCAAGAGGGCCCAACCTAGGTAAACATTGTGCCCCTTATCTCTTGTTACCCGTCGATCCAAGATCCACAGTTCGGACCCCCTACTCGAGATCAGTCGGTTTTGACACCCACGTTGGTGCTTTCATCGAGAGCTCTGTTGTGAGATCAACACAAGGATTAATGGCTCGCTCAGTCATCAGCAAAGAGATTAACACTGGGGATATCTTCATCCCCGACCAACTTTCTGCTTTCTGTAGTACTGTCTCGCGAGTCAAGGTGGTTCATCACGAGATCGATGGATTTGCCTCGGGCCAGGGATTCAAGTTCGGTGACATAGATTACATCGTTGATGCCCAAGGCGATATGATCCTCACCGGGATCTCGGCTTTCGCCGAAGAGTCCGAAAACCCTGAAGCCTTAACTTCGGGTCTCCCCGACTTGGAGTCTGGGATAGTGCATACCTCAGACTCGACCTTGAGACTGGGTCTGACCTTTGTGTTCGAAGGCGTGGGGGTAACCTTGCCTGAACGCACTCCGTGTGCTGGCGCACCGGAGATCAACTCCGCCAGAATTCTGAGGACTAGTCCGGTCAATCTCCCGTTGTCAAATGAGACACTCATCCGAACCCGAACCCTGGATAGTTCGGACGGCTTGACCCTGATCTATGATCCTTCCAGCTCTCAGTGCAGGAGCAAGGAACTTTATTTCCCACCTTCCACCCACTTGATAGCCACTATCAATGATCTAACCAATTTGTTAGACTTCTCCTCACAGGAAGCCGAAGATATCGACACGGCCGCCAATACACCTGTCCCTCGTGCAATTCGATGGTGGACTGCCACTTGCACATACGAGTGTACATGGTGACACTCCCAAAGATGATGGCGTCATAGGGAAGAGCGATGAAGACATGCGAGCCAAAAACAGTGGTGACAAACCCATGAGGCACCGTCGCCAGCGCAAAAAGCCTAAAGCTCGTAAGGGCAAGAAGGTAACGTGGGAGCCGGAGATAACCCCACCCCTGGTGATATGGAAAATCCCATCGAACCCGCGGACCCGGAAAACAACCCCGATGATCTGCCGGGTCACATGGAGTCAAACGAGCCTGGGGATCTCAACGATTCCGAAGACAACAACCACCTCCCCCCGGTCGAAGAGGAGGAGATCTTGTGAGACGAGGATTTCATCGTCCCCGAAGACCCGCTACATCAAGAGATATTCAAGCGGCAACTCATAGCCCCTGCTCGGAGCCTCAAGTTAAAACAGAGGCAAATTAAAGCCGAACATGACTCCATTGTTGAAAGATGGAAGTAAGTCCTAGCCGCCAAAGAAGGGTACGACCAGGAACGATGGGGACAAAATAAAAGCTACCCATGTCACCGGTTGCTGCTAGAGTTTGAAGACGAAGCCTTGGCACCCGCACTGCCCAGATTCGCACAAGACGACCAACCAGACCGCCCCTCGAGGACGGGGCAGGACAGCTGGAGAGCCTGGAGACCGCCCCGAACACCTGCGCAGAAGAAGAGAACCGGCTCAACCCGGAGACCCATTTGACCTGCAACACAATATTAATGCTAAAACACGAGAGTCAAGATCTATTTACGGATCCAGGGGTTACACTCCCTCTAGATGGGAAGGGTACCAAGCTCGGCTTGATCAGAACGATGGAGTTCGAGAAGAGCAGCAGGGCAAGATTTCATCCGACTTCTAGCATGATACAACTCTGTAAGGCGCGTTGCTCACCCAATGTGCTTCATAGATGAGGTGATGCAGCATCAGTTCCCCAAAGGGTTTAAACCCGTAAATATAGAGCAATGTGATGGGATGACATACCCGAACATATGGATTGAGGATTTCCTCCTCCACATTCACATGGCTCACGGGGACGACCCCCACGCCATCAAGTATCTACCATTAAAGCTCAAAGGGTCAGCCATGCATTGGTTGAACAGCCTCCCAGAAAATGCCATTTGGAGTTGGGAAGAGCTCGAAGATGCTTTTCGAGACAAGTTTCAAGGCACTTATGTCCGACCGCCTGGGTGTGATGACTTGAGCCACATCATTCAACAAGCCGATGAATCATCTCGGCAATTCTGGAACCGATTCCTCACTAAGAAAAATCAAATTGTTGATTGTTCGCACGCTGAGGTATTAGGTTCTTTCCGAAATAATATACGAGACGAATGGTTAGCCCGGACGCTCGGACACGACAGACCGAGGATAATGACCGCCCTTACCTCGCTCATGACCCGCTTTTGTGCGGGCGAGGATACTTGGCTAGCCCATCAAAACAACCCTCCTACAAACCTCGACACTTCTATAGTCCGGGATGGCAATGGAAAGCCACGGACCAACAAGAATAAGCATTGACACATCAACGATGAAGCCGATGATATGATAGTTAATGCCGGATTCAGCAACTCCAGGTCTGGACAAGGGAAAAAACCTTCTAAAGGAAATCGGTATGGGTTGAACATGCTGGTAAAAATACTTGACAGGCCCTGCCAGATCCACGACACCCAAAACAAGCCCGCTACTCAGACCAACCATAATTGTTGGGTGATCAAGCAGATGAGCAAAAACATAGCCGAGAACCAAGGCAAGAGCCCCCATAGCAAGGACAATGAGGAACCTCGTCGTCGAACAATGGGGGCCAAAGAAATTTCTTCATGAAGTAAAAACTGTGAACATGATCTATATCACGCACATACCCAAAAAGGAGAGGAAATGGGCACTTTGGCATGTATACGCCATCACTACAGGAATCTTCTTCTTTGCCGTTTGCCATAGCGGACAGCAAAGGTCCACTCCACGGACGGCGAAGACCTTTGTCGTCCGTCGATCAACGGCAAAATTTCCCGCACTGAAAGTCACGAAGAAGGCTTTCCTTGTCGTCTGCCAACCGGCAGCGGACGACAAAGATCTTTGTCGTCTGTGTGCCTAGGACCGCAGACGACAAAGGTGCTAGACAACAGCAGACAAATTTCAACTACGTTAGGTGGCTAACGGAGCCTTTGCTGTCTGCCAGCTAGCGACATCCTTTGCCGGCTGCCAGCTGGCGGTAGCCTTTGCCGTCTGCCAGCTCACATCATCTCTAGCTCCGTCAGCTGACACCTGTCGTGTCCTTTGCCATCTGCGTGGGCGCATCTTTGCCGTCTGCCTGGGTGCACCTTTGTCGTTTGCCTGGCTCTAGCTGACAGCAAAATAACCATATGGATCAGACCTGCTACTCCCAACTTGCACAGGTAGCTGCCACGTGGCACCTTTGCCATCAACTGGCTGACGACAAAGCCCTTTGTTGTCCGCTCGCACACGATAAAATGCGTGTATTGCCACTTTTTTGTCTGTTTTCAGTTATTTCCCTGCATTTTCAGAATACATATATGATATATATAATTTCAAACATAATATATAGTTTCAAACATCATAGAAGAAGCATAGGCCATGTATCCAACATCATCGTGAAAATATTGAGCAAGACAACAAATAGGCTAGCTTCACATTGTTCATCCATATATACACATGGTTTCAAACAACACACTGTTCATCCATACAAATCGAAACAAAAATAAAACAATAGCAGCCCATCAATTCCAGCTTCTATGAAGTGAATCAAATGTGCAAAATGAGAATAAGAAAGTTAGAAGAAGAAGAAGACTAGAAGAAGAAGAAGAAGAAGAAGAAGAAGAAGACTAGAAGAAGAAGAAGAAGAAGGAGAAGAAGAACAAGAAGGAAAAGTAGATGAATACGAAGAAGAAGAAGAAGAAGAAGAAGACTAGAAGAAGAAGAAGAAGAAGAAGACTAGAATAAGATGAAGAATAACAACAACAACAACAAGAAGAAGAAGAAAGAGAAGGAAAATAAGAAGAAGAAAGAAAGAAGGAGCTCATTATTCTTATTATATTCTTTATTTTTATCCTCTTTCATCTTCTACTCTTTCTTTTTCTTTTATGCCATTTTTAGCTTATTATGTCATTTTGGAGGAAAATAAGCTAAGTATATCACATATCTGAGCTGACCAAGGTTATTAGGCCATTTTTGACCTAACTAAGCTAATTATGTCATTTTATAGAAAAACAAGCTAAATATATGACATTTATGAGCTAACCAAGGTTATTATGCCATTTGTGACCTAACTAAGCTAATTATGTCATTTTGGACGAAGATAAGCTAAGTATATGACATTTATGAGCTAACCAAGGTTCTTATGCCATTTCTAACATGACTAAGATAATTATGTCCTAAATGAACTACATAAGCTAATTATGTCATTTTGGAGGATAATTAGCTAAGAAGAAGAAGAAAAAGAAGAAGGAGAAGTAGTAGAAGAAGAAGAAGAAGGAGAAGAAGAAGGAGAAGAAGAAGAAGGAGGAGGAGAAGAAGAAGGAGAAGAAGAAGGGGAAGAAGAAGGAGAAGAAGAAGGAGAAGGAGACGAATAAGAAGAAGGAGAAGAAGAAGAAGAAGAAGAAGAAGAAGAAGAAGAAGAATAAGAAGAAGAAGAAGAATGAGAAGAAGAAGAAGAAGAAGAAGAAGAAGAAGAAGAAGAAGAATAAGAAGGAGAAGAAGAAGAAGAAGAAGAATAAGAAGAAGAAGGAGAAGAAGAAGAAGAAGAAGGAGAAGGAGAAGGAGAAGGAGAAGGAGGAGGAGGAGAAGAAGAAGAAGAAGATGATGATGATGACGATGATGATGTAGAATAAGAAGATAAGGAGGAGGAGAAGGAGGAAAATAAGCTAAGTATATGACATTTATGAGGTAACCAAGGTTATTATGCCATTTTTTTTACCTAACCAAGCTAATTATGTCATAAATGAACTAAATAAGCTAATTATGTCATTTTGGAGGACAATTAGCTAAGTATGTCTTTATTTGAGAAAATAAGATAAGTATGTGTCATAATAGGGCTAAATAGCATGTACGAAGCTAAGTATGCATTTTTTAAGAAGAACACTAGAGAAAACTTACCGTCGTCGTCATCATGGATGTGGATCACCGGGGGTCGCTTGGGGCAGTTTCACCTCGAGAAGGTTGCCCTGGATAAGGGTTGTGCGATGCGACTCGGGAGTTATTCTGCAACAAAGATCATTTGCAATGCCTCGTTAGCACTATGACACTCAAATGCTAATACTAGTAAGTAATGACCATTCAAATGAAACTCCGAGTTCTAACCGTAGAAATGCATGGCATCGATGGAGGGGTGTGACCGTTCTTCTCGCACATAGACTGTATATTTGGTTTTGAAGAGTCAGTCATATTAGTTAGTAATGAAACACACATTACATGCATGATTTGGCTAATATGAAAATAAGCTTACCACAAGGAGCTCGTACATGGCCCAGTTAGCCGCCTCATTCCGTGCCCTCTTCTCCTCCAACAACCGATCGGTCTTCTCCTCCACGACCCAAGCCGTCTCCGTCGCCACCCGGTCCCTCTCCTACAGAAGCTTCTAAAGAGCAGCCTGGGTTTTCGCTCTCTCTGTGTGAAGATCAACCTGCAACACCACTCCTCGTTAGCATTGTAATCATCGATGGCCACACACATAATGTAATGGAGAAAAGTTTTTTAGTCCGATAACTAACCTCGATGGCAAGATCGACTGGTCGTGGACGAGGCCTTATCTTAGGATAGGAGCTCGTTTGGCATGCCTTGATATCCGGGAGAGTGAGAGGACAACGTATCAGCCCATCTCCAATCGCTATCGGGCCATGGGACTTCCCGCCACCAGATATCATCACCAGCTATGGATCCAAAGGTTCCTGACTCAGGTTAAAGTCATCCCCTTTCCTCGCCTTCCCCAACTCCTTGTAACTCACGAGCTTGTAGTGGGAGGATATGTTGGTGAACTTCTCCGGATGATCGAGGTCAGACTCACAGAATGCATTGGCCTTCCTGTAGGAGGCAGTATGGGCCATGGCATAGAGGTCGTACACCTCTGGCACCTCCGTGTTATTGTGATGCACCAAAAAGAGAGGAACAAAGTATTAGTAAAGGGATCAAGCTATCATGAAGAATGAATTGCATGAATCATGAAGCAAACCACATACCCAGTTCCACCCAAATTGAAATAAGTTGGTGCTGCCATGATGGTGTGGCACACCAATCATTTGGGCATACCGGTCCTTCGCATTGTCTTGAATTGAGCCTCCAGAGCCATTACTTGTGCGATGGCATCCGACTCACAAAGCTCAATGTGCTTGTGGAGAGGATGTTTTGAAGACTCCAACACTTCATAGAAGGCCTTTGCATATTACTCCATCTCATCATCCAAATCCCGAGCATCATCATAGTCTTACACCATGTCTTCGATCCCGGTACCATGCTCATCAGTGAGACGACGAACCACCTCAGCTTTGGTATGTTGGGCAGAATCACCATGAAATGTCCACACCGTATAATCAGACGTAAAACCCCTCTTCTGCACGTGTTTAGCCATTTCATCATGTGTCCTCTTTTTAAAGTTGTCGCACCCACGACAGCGGCATCAGGTTTTTCTTTGGCCATTTGCAAATGTGGATTGCACAACTCCTTGGTTTTTGTTAACCATTCTTTGGTCATCTCTTTCTGACTAGTGTGACCGGTGTACATCCACGCACGATCACTCATCTTGCCTAGCTACTAAAAACACAAGAAATATATATAATTCAACATATATATTCATCAGTTAATCAAGTTTGTCAGTTTTATCATGTCCATGCAACCTACACGCTAATAGGTAAAGATAGATCCTAATCACACCCGAGTATGTGTAGATTGGGTTCGTTTTCCCATGCTCTGCTCTGGATCCGACGCAAAATTTCGGTAGCACCTCCCCGCTGTTCTCCTGATACACGTCTCGGCACCTGGAGATCGGGGTTTGATTTCCCCCACGCTACCCATTTTTTTCATTTTCTGTTCATGAATGGACCGGCTCGAGTACTATAGACCCTTAAATGAGTGTTCCTTCTATCTCGCTTAATTAGGGATGGCACCCGCAGGGTATGGGTACGGGTGTAGTCTCCATACCCTTACCCACCCCGTTGATGGGTAGACGGGTACCCGTGGGTAAAATTATCCATATTTGTAAAACATCAATTTAAATAACTTATAGTTATAAACTGCATTATATCATATAGTTTACAAAGATAGATTATAACTACAACACATATTTATAAAACAACATCATATAGTCATAAACAACAACACATAGGCATACACTTTCAATTCATAAATTATTGACATCGTGTAGATTGTAGAGATAATTTTAAGTTTACATAGATTTTATATGGGTACACGGGTATATGGTTATGGGTTATATGATCCCATACCCATACCTGCTCTACCCGATGGGTTTCAGGTTTTCCTATTTATATATCCATGGATAAATTTGTGTCCCATACCCTTACCCTAATAGGGTTTTTACCCGCAGGGTACGTGGATAATGGGTACCCATTGCCATCCCTACGCTTAAGCGAGATATGTTGGGGAACGTCGCATGGGAAACAAAAAATTTCCTACGCGCACGAAGACCTATCATGGTGATGTTCATCTACGAGAGGGGATTTCCGATCTACGTACCCTTGTAGATTGCACAGCAGAAGCGTTAGTCAACGCGGTTGATGTAGTGGAACGTCCTCACGTCCCTCGATCCGCCCCGCGAACCGTCCCACGAACCGTCCCGCGATCCGTCCCACGATCTAGTGTCGAACGGATGGCACCTCCGCGTTCACCACACGTACAACTCGATGATGATCTCGGCCTTCTTGATCCAGCAAGAGAGACGGAGAGGTAGATGAGTTCTTCGGCAGCGTGACGGCGCTCCGGAGGTTGGTGATGATCTTATCTCGGCAGGGTTCCGCCTGAGCTCCGCAGAAACGCGATCTAGAGGTAAAACCGTGGAGGTATGTGGTCGGGCTGCCTTGGAAAAGTTGTCTCAAATCAGCCCTAATTGCTCCATATATTAGGAGGAGGGAGGGGAGGCTTGCCTTGAGGCTCAAGGATCCCCAAGGGCTGCGCCACCAAGGGATGAGGAGTCCTCCTCCAATCCTAGTCCAACTAGGATTGGAAAGTGGAGTCCTTCTCTCCTTTCCCACCTCCTTTTTTTTCTTTCTCTTTGATTTTCTATCCTTGGCGCATAGGGCCCTCTTGGGCTGTCCCACCAGCCTACCAAGGGCTGGTGCGCCACCCCCAAGGCCTATGGGCTTCCCCGGGGTGGGTTGCCCCCCCGGTGAACACCCGGAACCTATTCGTCATTCCCGGTACATTCCCGGTAACTCCGAAAACCTTCCGGTAATCAAATGAGGTCATCCTATATATCAATCTTCGTTTCCGGACCATTCCGGAAACCCTCGTGACGTCCGCGATCTCATCCGGGACTCCGAACAACATTCGGTAACCAACCATATAACTCAAATACGCATAAAACAACGTCGAACCTTAAGTGTGCAGACCCTGTGGGTTCGAGAACTATGCAGACATGACTCGAGTGACTCCTCGGTCAATACCCAATAGTGGGACCTGGATGCCCATATTGGATCCCACATATTCTACGAAGATCTTATCGTTTGAACCTCAGTGCCAAGGATTCATATAATCCCGTACGTCATTCCCTTTGTCCTTCGGTATGTTACTTGCCCGAGATTCGATCGTCAGTATCCCCATACCTATTTCAATCTCGTTTACCGGCAAGTCTCTTTACTCGTTCCGTAATACAAGATCCCGCAACTTACACTAAGTCACATTGCTTGCAAGGCTTGTGTGTGATGTTGTATTACCGAGTGGGCCCCGAGATACCTCTCCGTCACACGGAGTGACAAATCCCAGTCTCGATCCATACTAACTCAACGAACACCTTCGGAGATACCTGTAGAGCATCTTTATAGTCACCCAGTTACGTTGCGACGTTTGATACACACAAAGCATTCCTCCGGTGTCAGTGAGTTATATGATCTCATGGTCATAGGAACAAATACTTGACACGCAGAAAATAGTAGCAACAAAATGACACGATCAACATGCTACGTCTATTAGTTTGGGTCTAGTCCATCACGTGATTCTTCTAATGACGTGATCCAGTTATCAAGCAACAACACCTTGTACATAATCAGAAGACCCTGACTATCTTTGATCAACTGGCTAGCCAACTAGAGGCTTGCTAGGGACAGTGTTTTGTCTATGTATCCACACATGTATATAAGTCTTTATTCAATACAATTATAGTATGGATAATAAACGATTATCTTGATACAGGAATTATAATAATAACTATATTTATTATTGCCTCTAGGGCATAATTCCAACAAGATATAACGCTCGCGGATAAAGTTTGAGTTGAGCTGTTGAAGATGGGCTCTCTCGCCATGTAATCATAATGCGATGCAGTACTCAGTCAATTCTCTTAATTGTGTACTAGCAAACCAACATGTGATTGAATAATTAGAGAGACATTGATGTTATCATTTCATCAGACTTTAAGCCTTTGTGCTCGAATTGATTCGAGATTTTCCATGGTGCGCGTTAAGTGAAAGGAGACATTTTCGTCAACAATGAACCGGCTAGGATAACTTTATAAATCTGAAGATGATATGCCGATCTAGTCTTTCGAAAATACTTATATATAAAAATAGAATGTATGTGTGTTGATTTATCGGAACAAATATATACATGTATATATATGAGCTCTTGCATCTGTAGTATGTTAAAAAAATCATTCAACTAACATCGCTGAAGCTCCTATAGTTTGTGTCTTCGCTAGAATTAGCAAAACTGAAAGTAGATGAAAGTCCCTTGAAATTTGCATCATCCTTCCTTTTGCTTTTCCATGGCTTAATCACCTTTCTGCTTGCCTTTTTTTGTCTTTTAGTCCGTCGGTTTTGTACTTCAAGATTCGTGCTATTTATTTATTTATTTTCTGCTGTGGTTCATGTGGTGTTCTGGACCGAAATTTCGACTGACCACTGTTTTGAGACAGATAATTTATTATTGGGCTCAGGGCCATTTCGTGTTACCTGTTGTACTTCCTCTTTTTCTGTTTGGATGCACTTTTTTTGTTTTCTTTTTTACTCAGTTTTATGGATATTATTAGGATGTTGGTGAATGTAAAATGTGTAAATGGAAATACAATGTAAGATATTATAAATAAAACTCCCTTCATTTTTAAATGTAAGTCTTTTTGGAGATTTCAATACGGACTACATACAAATTTATATAGACATATTTTAGAGTGCAAATTCATTCATTTTGCTTCCTATGCATATAGAAATATTTTAGAGATTCCTAGAAAAGTTTTTTATTTGAACTTTTCTTTTCTCAGTTTTCATCTTCTTTAATTTTAATTTTATTTATTTACTTATTTTACTTTCATTTCTATTTTATTTTAGTTGATTTACTTTTCTTTTTTGGATTTGCATTAAAGTTTATGAACTATTGTGTTTATAAATTTGAATAATAATATTAATAATATAAAATTCACCGAATAAATATTTTTTCCATCAAATGTTTAAACAACAGAAAAAACTGAATTTCAGAAAACTATCCATCATATTAAATAAATTCATTAAATTAGCAAGTGTTTTTTAATTCAAATTTTGTTCATCAAAATTAAAATGTTATACGAAATTAAAAAAATGTTCACCAAAATTCGAAAATTATTCATAGTATCAAATCATGAAATTGTTTCTGGATTCACGAAAAATATTGAAATGGTTTGAAGTTATGCACATTTTATGAAATTCATATTTTAATTTGTAATGCCAAAATAAATTAAAGAAGAAAGAAAACGAAAAAAACGAAAAAAAAGGTACGGGAGCACCCCCAGCACCTGGGCCGGCCCAAGTTTAGGCGTGGCCGCGTGGGGGTGGGGGGTGGGGGGACTTGTTTGTTCTATACTCAGCGCATAGCGCGCGGAATAGGAGCTCCAGAATTGTTGTGCCACTGGGTTATTCTCCCCTACCAATTTTGAATGTGAAATAGTGATTGCGTTGTTTGTTTGAGAGTACACTATCAAAAGGTTCAAAAAAAAAAAAGACCCGTGCATTTGCAACGGAAAAAAATAATACCACACATTTTTAATTAAAGAATTTAGAGAAGGAAATTAAAAGAAAGAGAGAGAGTAGTAGTGCACAACCCATTAGGCGTGCCAAGGCCCAACCTTACCCACTCCTAAATCTCCTACCGTAGCCCGATCCCCAACCCCCTCCTCTCCTCCACCTCGCGCCGCTAGGGGAGAGAGCCCCACAGGATCCCCAATCTCCCCGACTGCCCCTTCCAATGGCGCCCGCACTTCCCTCCTCCTCTGCTCCTCCACCGCCTCCCACCTCTGCACCTCGCGACCACCTCCCATGGTGTGCTGCTGCGAGGTCGGCCTACGGGGCCAGTCTTCGGCAAGACTTACCCCGCTGGTTGCCTGAATCCTCTAACCCCGACGCCCTCACCTCCACGTATGCATCGCCGGCACGAGCCCCTTTCCTTCGCCCCGAGCCCCCTCTGTCTCGCGGCTCCACCTCTATTCGCGTCATCCCAATTTCTTCTTCTCGAATTTGTTCCTCTGTTGATTTCCGTTGCCTCTTGTAAAATCACCAAGGCGCATGTATATAAAGTGATGAAATTATCTGTGAAGTATCGATGTGGGATTATGAGGGCAGAAGCGATAGCCCTCTTGTGCCTTTTCTGTCAGCCCAGATGCGTTTCTCTTATCCAATGTCATAGGGGGCTCTCTGCAAAAATGAAACGTTTTCACACATAAAAAGATACCGCGGGTTTAATTACCTAAAAGACAGGGACCCATTGGAGATGAGGTGGTCGCGACGGTGATGGACGCGGACGAAGATGGAGAGGTGGCGGCGGCGTTGGCCGTCCTCCGGGACGCCACCCGGGAGAGCGCTGAGCGTCGGCTTGCGCTCTGCACGCCGCGGCTGCTCGCTGCCCTCTGGCGCGTGCTGCTAATCACGTGGCACGCCTCCGCGCGGGTCGACTCGACGGCGGCGCTGGTCAACCTCTCACTTGAGCCGGCGAACAAGGTACGCATCGTCCGCGCGGGCGCTCGTCGAGGTGCTCCGCTAGGGAGGCTCGGCGCCGGAGGCGCGCGAGCACGCGGCCGGCATGCTCTTCGGCCTGGCACTCAATGAGGAGAACCGCGTCGCCATCGGCGTGCTGGGCGTGGTGCCTCCCCTGCTGGACCTCCTGACCTCCCCCGCCCACCACCCGCACGCGCGCCGCGACGCCGGGATGGCCATCTACCACCTCTCGCTGGCCGCCGTCAACCAGTCTAAGGTCACCCACTTCCCGAGGGCATCCAAGGCGCTCCTCAGCGTCGCGTCCAGCGCCGCCGAGCCCACGCCCATCCGCAGGCTGGCCCTCATGGTGATCTGCAACGTGGGCAGCTGCTCGGAGGGCCGCGCCTCTGTGATGGACGCGGGCGCCGTAGCGGCCGTGTCCGGCATCCTCCTCTCCTCCCACAACGTCGCCGAGCAGGAGGAGTGGTGCGTGGCGGCGATCTACGCGCTGAGCCGCGACAGCCTCCGGTTCCGTGGCCTGGCGCGGACAAGGCCCTCCGCCGCGTGGCCGAGGAGGGGACCCCCGGCGGCGTCCGACGCGAGATGGCGAGGAAGACGCTGCGCGCCATGCGGGGCGACCTGGACGAGGACGCGGACTTGACCGGCAGCAGCCTGTAGTGCGGCGACGGGGACGACTGCGGCGGGAGCATCGTGTCGGACGGGTTCACGTCGTTCCGGTTTAATCACCTAAAAGACAAGGGCTTTTAAAAAAAACGGCAGCGGCGGATTTTCCGACGGAAGCAATAGCCTCTTTATTATTAGAATAGATAAAGAATGGGCCCATCTTTTAACGGTGACGTTGGGCAATTAAATGGCAAACCCTATATGACGCTTGCATGCGTTATTTTTTCCGAATAACGGCATGCGTTATATAGGCGATTCTTCGCTAAAGTGCGGAGGAAGATGGGCCGACGCATTTGATGCGTGCGCACGTCTTTCCCTTTTTTTTTTTCTCTATATGCATTGTTTTTGGCTTCCGTTTCCTGTTTCCTTTTCCCCCTTTTTCCTGTTTTTTTTTCATTTTTTCATTTCCCTTGTTTTTTCATTTTTTACATTACTAATTTTACAGTTTTTGCAATATATGATGACTTTTTATACAATGGAAAATTGTCAAATATATGTTAAACTTTTTTGTTATACACAGTTATTTTTAATGTATGATGAAATATTTTTAATTATATGAGGAACATATTTATAACACACACTTGCAGTTTTTTAATATACATTGAACTTTATAAATATTATACATAGTTATTTTTAAAATTAATATGTTTTTCCAAATTTATAACAGGTTTTAAAAATATCTAGCTCCTAAAAAGCAAGAGCGAGTGTTTTGTCAAAAAATGGCTAAAAACTGAAAATAAATTGGAATACCGGTCACGGGAAGATTGGGCCGGCCCTGGCACTGGCTTTGAGCGTAGATTCGTTTGTTTGATGCCCACCAGCATCATACATGAGCTCTCATTTAAATAGCACATGAAGGTACCCTTCAAATGTTCAAAGAAAAAAAAATAGACCTCTCAAAGTACTAAAACAAAACCTCCCTATAGAAAAAGATTAGAGGGTAGATCAAATCATTTCTACGCTGGTACTTCCTCTACAAAACATTTTCCTCACTCGGACTATACCATATATGGCCAACATGACATTGGTTTTCCTCGGTAAAAGAAATACTAACTTTATTCTTGAGAAAAGCTAATTAAGGTAGGTTGAAGCCAAACCTAATGTACCATAGAGCACAAAAAAAAATAGGTTGAAGCTAATTATAGTCACCGGGACAAGTTGTCCACTAGAATATATTCCTCAAATGCATCTTTGTCGAAGCAAATACACATAGGCCTTGTTTGTTTGAAAAGTCCCGGGACTTTTTGTAGTCCCAACCTAAAAGTCTCTAGTTCCTACCCGTTTGTTTCCAGGGACTAAATAGGGACTAGAGGTCATTAAATGACATGCAAAAAGACAACGTTACCTTTAGTATTGTAGTAGTAGTTATTAAATGACATGCTAAAAGTAGGGGCATTGTTGAAAAATGTGTCAAAAAAGTCTTAAAAAGACCCTTCCATAGGGACTTCTTCAAATAGTCTCAAATACCCCTTTTAGTCCCTAAAAGTCCCTCCTGTTTATTTCACATAGGACTTTTTGAGACTTTTTTTAGTCCCTACACCAAAAAGTTTCTGAAAACAAGCACCCCCATAATACACAGAAAAATACCAAGTGCATAGTTACAACAAAATGAGAGCAACCCCCTCCCCTCTGCATTTCCCATAAAAGAAATCATTCGAAATTCACAATTAAAATAACCTACCTTTAACTCCAACACACAAGACTACTCAAAGACAAAACACATGAGGAGCCAATGGTCTAAAGTGTGAGGACGACACACAAGACCCCTCTCGAGACGCACATCAAAAAGACCAACCAAACACAAATAAACACTAACCCAATGTAATTAATAACGACTTCATTACATTGTCTAATAAAAGGGGAGTATCAACAACATGGTGACAATACAACAATATAGGATCATCTACATATTCTACTATTACTTTCTTCCTTTAACCACCTATGATCTGAAGGACACCATGGCGCCACCCTCTAGTTGCATTAAAGATGCACTTGCTACTAGTTCGAGTAGTTTGATCCCCCATATCAGCTCCCCTTTGCCTTTCTTGGGTTGTGTGCAAATAAGAGTTAATCACAACACATGATCTATGTAGAATTAAAAAGGATCAAGTATCCACTTCCTTCAAAACATATTTCCTTTCTCAAAGTAAACCACAGAAACACATTAATTTTAGGCGGACTTTCAACTATCCATATTATTTTTAAGGAAATGCATCTAATTTAGGATTAGATGATCATAAAAGGACTTTATAGTCCATTTTCATCACTGGTCAATGACCAAGTAATTATATCTTTCTGCTCGTTCAATCTAATATCCGAACAAGCTTTCTTAATCTCATTCCATTATACGAGGGCGTCACCCCATAAAGGTCTTCTAAAATTTAAATGAGCCCTCCCTTTTCTAAATACTTCAACTACAATTATATTTTTGGTGAAGCAAAGATTATACAATATACACATACAAAGGTTTATCACCTATCTACTAATCTTCCCCAAAACGGGGTTTGACACAATTGCCTATATTGTTCTTAACATACTTATAAAACAAGGAGTTCAAAGATATGATATGATACGCGATTTTATTTCTCGTTACTAGATAGAAGCAAACGTTCGATGTATATAGAGTCGTATCGGTGGAAGAAAGGACTTGAGAGAATATTGATCTTACCTTTAGATCCTTGTGGATTCGACACTCCATACTTACCACCTCCATCTTTGGAAATTGCTACAATTATTCCTTGCACTTGAGGATTATCAACCCCTTTGCTCGCGCAAGAGCTTTGTCTCGGATTTTGTGAGCAACTAGTGGAGTATAGAGGGCAAAAGTGAGCAACGATAGTTGCCGGGGGCAAAACTGAGCAAACCAAAGCAACGAGGGGCACGAAAAATAAAAATCTCTATTATAAAACTCCGCACTGGTGGTGGGTGGTATAGGAGTACAAATAAAATCATTATAAATATTATTTGAGAAATCACCCAGTTTGTTATTTTCTTGAGGCATAGCGACAAAGAAAGCAGACTAACAAACGACAAGTAAACTAGCAATGATAAATATGTTTGTGTTTTAAATATTTTTAAGCAAGCAAATAAAAATTAGAACAAGACAATGATAAATTGTGTGAAGGAACTTCACGAGAATTTAAAGATGTCTCACCGACAATGGCGTGAGAAATTATTCGTGCTACTTGTAAACTGCGTTGAGTTTTTCCCCGAAGAGGAGAGGAGATGTAGTACATTAGAGATAAGTATTTCCCTTACCGAGACCCAAGGTTATCGAACCAATAGGAGAATCACGCAAAACCTCTCCGACAACACGTACACACACAAAACCAAACATTTGCACCGAGCGCGGGCAAGAGGGTTATCAAGCCCCTTGGACTTGTTACTTGCAAGGATTAAATAATGTTAGATAGATAATAGAAATAAATAAAAGTAAATAACAATAAATAAATTGCAGCAAATTATTTTTGGAGTTTTAGGAATTATGTTGAAGTAGACCTAGGGGCATATTTTTCGCTAGAGGGTAAACAAATTACTATTGGGCAATTCAGAGAATATCGCATAGTTATGACATGTTATTCAAGGCAATGATCATGTATATATAGGCATCACGTTCATAAACAGGTAGATTGACTAATATCTGCATCTACTACTATTACTTCACTCATCGACTGCTATCCAACATGCATTTAGAGTATTAAGTATGAAGCAGAGTAACAATTGAAGCAAGATGACATGATGTAGACAAAGTAAGACAATCAATATGTTCAGACCCCGTCATTTTATCCTTAATGGCAGCAATACAATACGTGACATGACGCTTTCTGTCACTGGGATTGAGAAATGCAATATTGAACCCATCACAACGCACCACTCCCACTGAAGATAAATCAATTTAGTTGGCCAAACCAAACTGATAGATTGGAGATAAATACGAAGCTGTAACAATCATGCATGAAAGAATTCAGAGAAGACTCAATTAATATTCATGAATAATCTGATCATAAACCCACAATTCATCGGATTCCAACATCGGATAGATCACCGCGGGAATCACAATGAACTTTGTATTGAAGATCAAAGAGAGAGAATAAGCCATCTAGGTAGTAGCTATGGACCCGTATGTTTGTGGTGCGCTACTAACACATCATCATGGAGGCAACAAGGTTGATGTAGATGGCATCCATGATCGATTCCCCTTCCAGCGGGGCACAAAAAAGATCTCCAAATGGCCTCCCATCGGAATAAAAACTTGCGGCGGCGGAAAAAGTGTTTCGGGTGGCTCTTTGTTGGTTTCTGGATTTTAGAGAATTTATGGAGGTCGAATTAGGCTAGACGGAGCCACGAGGGGCCCACAAGGGATCATGGCGTGCTGATACGTCTCCAACGTATCTATAATTTTTGATTGTTCTATGCTGTTATGTTATCATTTTTGGATATTTTATAATTATTTTATAGCAATTTTATACCATTTTTGGGACTAACATATTGACATAGTGCCTAGTGTCAGTTGCCGTTTTTTGATGTTTTGTTCCTTCATAGAAAATCCATATCAGACGAGGTCCAATTGCCATGAAACTTTATGGTGATTCTTTTGGACCAGAAGGAAACTTGGGGGGCCAAGATTAACCAGCAGCCAAGGCCCACAGGGGCACTAGATACCACGGCACGCCAAAGGACCCTAGCACGGCCTCGTGTCTAGTGGGGCCCTCTAGAAGCTTCAACACCGCCTCTGGGCTCTATAAATACCCCAATATTCCAGAAACCCTAGAGGAGTCGACGAAAAATTGTTTCAGCCACCGCAAGTTCCAGAGCCAGGAAAACCAATCTACAACCTTTTCCACAGAAGAACACGATCATGGAGGGGTTCACCATCTTCATTGATGCTCCTCCCATGATGCGTGGGTAGTTCATATCACACCTACGGGTCCGTAGGCAGTAGCTAGATGGCTTTCTCTCCCATTTTGTTTCTCAATACAATGGTCTCTTGAAGATCCACATGCTGTAACTCGTTCTTTTGCGTTGTGTTTGTTGGGATTCGATGAATTGCGAGTTTATGATCAGATCTGTGAAAACATATTCATGCTTGATTATTATATCCTCGTATTTCTTCTACAATATTTGGTTTTTGTGTGGCCAACTTGATCTTTTATCTTGAAATGAGAAGAGGTGCTTTATGATGGGTTCGATCTTGTGGTGCTCAATCCGAGTGACACAAAGAGACATGCCACGCATGCATCCTTGCTAATAAGGATAAAATGATGGGGGTCTATTCCTACATGAATAGATCTTGTGTACATCATGTCATCATTCTTAAGGCATTACTCCGTTTCTCCATGAACTCAATACACTAGATGCATGCTCGATAGCGGTCGATGTGTGGAGTAATAGAAGTAGATGCAGGCAGAAGTCGGTCTACTTATTTTGAACGTGATGCCTATATACATTATCGTTGTCTTGAACATCGTCATACTTATTTGCTTTTCTATCAATTGCCCAACAGTAATCTGTCTACCCACCGCTTTCTATTTTCTTGAGAGAAGCAGCTAGTGAAACCTACGGTCCCCGGGTGTACTTCACATCATATATTTGCAGTCTCTACTTTGTTGTTTGCTTTTCTACTTTTTTTGCTCTTTGGTTTTCAGATCTATATTGCAAAAAAACACCAAAACTACATTGAAGCGTTCTATTTGCTATCACTCTTATTTGCATCTATCAATCTGTCCTTACTTTACCCATGAGGGATTGACAACCCCTCTACGCATTGGGTTGCGAGGATTTGTTATTTGTGTGGAGGGGCTGCTTACATAGTCTTGTGGATCTTTCTACTCGATTGATAACTTGGTTTCTTAACCGAAGGAAATACTTGTCGTCGCTGTGCTACATCACCCTTTAAGCTTGGAGGGAGACCAACGCACTCGCGAGGAGTCACAAGATTTCTGGCGCCGTTGCCTCAGAAGATCAAGTCAAGATCTATGAGGTTCCTACACACAAATCTCATCTCCTTGCAATTACATTATTTGCCATTTGCCTCTAGTTTTCCTCTCCCCCACTTCACAAATATTTGCCTTCTTTCCATTTTCCTTTTTCTTGCTTGCTTGCTTTTATTTCCTTCATGATAACACTCGAAAACAGAAAAATAAACAGGAAGATTAAAGACATATGGATTCTCATCCACTTGCTAATATTTTCAGAAGATCTAATTATGCTGAACCAATTTCTAGTAACTCAAGTGCTCTTGATTTCTTTTGTGAAGTTTTGCTTGAAGATCGTGAATCTGAATATTGTGATGAAGTGTTAAATGAAGAAATTTATAAAGTGATTCATGATATCTACTTGAATGAAAAGCATGATGGCAATGATGTTATTATAAATTCTATTAAGATCAATTGTGATAATAATATGCAAAAGTACAAGCTTGGGGATGCCAATTTTGTCATGTCCACTACTCATTGTAATGATCATGATTGGGGTGATGCTTCTTATGATCTTGAAAGTCCATTTAATCCTCATGATGAATATGATATTGACAATAATGTTTGCAATAGTATTTAAAGTCGGTTGGGAAGAGTGTCAACTTTAGGTAATAATGGTCCCACTATTTTGGAGAATCATCTATCTCATTTTGTTGTTGATAAAAGCGGGTTTGGAGAGGTCATGACTTTAGTTGATGTTAATCCCACTACCTTGGAAGATTATTAGACCTTTATGCATGTGGATCATGAAGAGAATATTTTATGTGATAGCTATATTGTTGAATTGGAATATGATCCTACATGTAATTACTATGATAGAGGGAAATATGGTTATAGAAATATTCATGTTACTAAATTATCTCTCTTCATGTTGAGATTGTTATTGTTTCTTTCATCTTCCATGCATATGTTAGATATTTCTTGTCTTGATAATTTGTTTGCTTATGAGATGCCTATGCATAGGGAGTATGTTAGACCTAAATGTGTTTGTCTTATACTACATGATGCTCTATTTGTGTTTCAACTACTATCTTTCATGTGAGCATTAATAAAATATCAGGCCTATCTTAATGGCTATAAAGAAAGAGCTTGTTGGGAGGCAACCCAATGAATACAATTTATTTTCGTTTTTGTTTTATGTTCTTGAGTGTTTGCACAATTATGCTACTGTTATAATTTTGTTTTTCGTGTTTTATTTAGTGTTTGTACTGAGCAAATCCTTTAGGATCATGGGGGCATTAGTTGTTGTAATCCTGTTGTAAAACAAAATCTTTTGCGTCCAGTAGAAATTTTTCCTAAAAATCACAAAAATGTCAAAAGTGTTAATTTTCTACACAAAATTGGTATACAAATTCCCTACGTGGTCCTAGTTTTCCAAATTTTTTAGAGTTGTAGAAGTATGAGTAAACTTCAAATCCTTACACACGGTTCTGTTTTTAACAAATTCTATTTTCTTTGTGTGATGTGCTTATTTTAGTGATTCTATGGTTTATATCGGGAGGCATAAGCCATGGTAGAGTTATAATACAGTAGGTATAATGCAAAAACAAAATTGGAATAGGTTTTCAACGGTACCTATAGTAAAGTTTGGTTTTCTTATACTAACAGATCTCATGAAATTTTGTTGAGTTTTGTGTGATTGAAGTTTTCAAGTTTTGAGTGAGATCACGATGGATGATGGGATAAGAAGTGATAAAAGCCTAAGCTTGGGGATGACCATGGCACCCCAAGGCAATATCTAAGGAGTACCAAGTAGCTAAGCTTGGGGATGACCCGGAAGGCATCCCCTCCTTCTTCTAGAAACCATCAGTAATTTTACTTGGAGCTATATTTTTATTCGTCACATATCATGAGTTTTGCTTGGAGAGTATTGTATCATTTGTGTCTTTGCTTTATTTTCTGGTTAGTTTATCATAATAAACCTTGGTGTACACACCCATTTGAGAGAGCTAAATTATGCAATGATTTGTTAGAATCGCTCTTTATGCTTCACTTAATTTTTTTGAGCCATGGAATTGCTCAAGTACTTCACTTATATCTTTTTGAGCACGTTGGTGCTGTTATTTTGAAAGAGTTTTTCTCTCATGATTCACTTAAATTATTTTGAGGGTTGATGAAATTTTAAAGAAACCTCTCTTGCTTCACCTATATAATTTTGAGAGTTTAAAATCCTAAAGAAACTTGTGCTCTCGTGCTTCACTTATACTTGTTTGAGCATTGGCAATTTGCTTTAAATGAAAATTAGTCCCAAAGTGATGAATGTATAGGAAAGATATAATAAAAAAACTTCTATGAAGTTCATTGGATATTAAACTTAATTCTTTGCAATAGTTTTGTCATATGAAGATAGTAATATGTGAGTTATGTTGATGAATAATTATGCTCTAGTAAGAATATTGGTGTTAAGATTTGTGATTTCTTATGCATGCACATGAAGTCAATAATTATGCTATGAAATTACATCCTACTTGTGTTGCATTATTCGGTGTTATTTATGTTTAATGTTCACTTATGATGATTTTCTTCCTTGGTTGGGCGCTTCCCAATCTATTTGCTAGCCTTCACTTGTACTAAGCGGGAATGGTGCTTGTGCATCCAAATCCTAAACCCAAAGTTGTGCCAAATGAGTCCAACAAACCTACCTATATGCGGTATTTCAACGCCGTTCCAAATAAATTTGCAAGTGCCAACTCTAAAAATTCAAAATAAAATTCTTCTTTGTGTGCCCGTACCGCTCATGAAGCGGCGATGGGTGGCCGTTATCTTCCATGTTAAATAGGTTATTCTCAATAGGAGTGTTTATTCACTTGTCATTGCACGAGAGTATGGGGGTAATAGGGATGCCCAGTCCCGAACAGAAATAATAAATATTTTATGTTGTCAAATAATAAATTCCTTTGAAAGTGTTGGTATGGACAACACCCGTGGATATGGCTAGCCGTGGAATGTGAAAGAATGGTGGAAATGGAATAAACTTTATTTCCAGTGTGGGAACCGCCTATAATTTCTTTAGCATGGAGGATACTGGAAACTCTTAGTCATTCTCGTCGACAGGAAAAGCATGCCACCCTAAAATTTTCTATCTCTAAGTTTTTCACTTTGAGCTATGGCACCTCGACAAATCCGTGCTTCCCTCTACGAAGGACCTATGTATTTAGCTTATGCAATTTTTATTTTTAAATTTGAGTCTCCATCTTCTCTTATAAAGCCCCAACTAGGGAACACCATTATCACACTTGAGCATTGGAGTATTTAATATTTGAGTGTGTTGCATGAATGGATCAATGATAAAGCATGATGGGCTAGGGATAACGTTCTTTAGCATTGATATTTTGAAAGACTTGGTTGCTTGTTGATATGCTTGAGTATTGAAATCTTCATGTCAAATTATAGATTATGGCTTTGCATCATCTAGAAGTCCATATGTCCATGATGAAAGAAAAATAATATGATGAACATGAGAGACAACATTCCACAATCAAAAAAATCTGTTTTTATTATTTACCTACTAGAGGACGAGCAGGAATTAAGCTTGGAGATGCTGATACGTCTCCAACGTATCTATAATTTTTATTGTTCTATGTTGTTATGTTATCATTCTTGGATGTTTTATAATCATTTTATAGCAATTTTATATCATTTTTGGGACTAACATATTAACATAGTGCCTAGTGCGAGTTGCTGTTTTTTGCTATTTTTTCCTTCGCAGAAAATCTATATCAAATTAGGTCCAATTGCCACGAAACTTTACACAGATTTTTTGGACCAGAATGAAACTTGAGGGACAAGATTGAGCAACAACCAAGGCCCAAGGGGGGCACTAGACACCACGACACGCCAGAGGCCCCTGGTGCGGCCTGGTGTCTAGTGGGGCCCTCTGAAAGCTTCCGCACCGTCTCTGAGCTCTATAAATACCCCAATATTCCAGAAACCCTAGAGGAGTCAACGAAAAATTGTTTCAGCCGCCGCAAGTTCGAGGGCCACGAAAACCAATCAAGAGCCTTTTCCAGAGAAGAACATGATCCTGGAGGGGTTCACCATCTTCATTTGTGCTCCTCTCGTGGTGCGTGAGTAGTTCATATCAGACCTACGGGTTCGTAGGCAATAGCTAGATGGCTTTCTCTCTCGTTTTGTTTCTCAATACAATGGTCTCTTGGAGATCCATTTGATGTAACTCTTTCTTTTGCGGTGTGTTTGTTGGGATCCGATGAATTGTGAGTTTATGATAAGATCCATGAAAACATATTCATGATTGATTATTATAGCCTCGTATTTATTCTCCGATATTTGGTTTTTGTCTGGCCAACTTGATATTTTATCTTGCAATGGGGAGAGATGCCTTGTGATGGGTTCGGTCTTGAGGTGCTCAATCTTAGTGACAGAAAGTAACATGACACGCATGTATCGTTGACATTAAGGATAAAACTATGGGGGTCTATTCCTACATGAATAGGTCTTGTCTACATCATGTCATCGTTCTTAAGGCATTACTCTGTTTCTCCATGAACTCAATACACTAGATGCATGCTGGATAGCGGTCGATGTGTGGAGTAATAGAAGTAGATGCTGGCAGAAGTTGGTATACTTATTTTGGACGTGATGCCTATATACATGATCATTGTCTTGAATATCGTCATAATTATTTGCTTTCGTATCAATTGCCCAATTGTAATTTTTCTACCCACCACTTGCTATTTTCTCGAGAGAAGCCACTAGTGAAAGCTACGACCCTGGGGTCTAGTTCACATCATCTGTTTGTAGTCTCAATTTTGCTATTTGCTTTTCTAATTTTTTTGCTCTTTTGTTTTCATATCTATATTATCAAAAAAACCAAAATACCTTGTTTCGTTCTATTTGCTATCACTCTTATTTGCTTCTATCAATTTATCCTTACTTTACCCACGAGGGATTGACAACCCCTCTACGCGTTGGGTTGCGAGGATTTGCTATTTGTGTGCAGGGGCTGCTTACATAGTCTTGTGGATCTTCCTACTCGACTGATACCTTGGTTTCTTAACTGGGGAAATCCTTGCCGTTGCTGTGCTACATCACCCTTTAAGCTTGGAGGGAGACCAACACACTCGCGAGGAGTTATGTGCCTACCCCCTGGGCGTGTCCTGTTGCCTTGTCGTTTCCTCGTGTGCCATTTGGTCTCCTTCGGAAGCTTCCATGTCCTCTTTTGTCTAGAAAAATCGTCAAAAAGTTTTGTACTGTTTGGACTTTGTTTGGTATCGATTTGATGGAAAACCAAAAACAAGCAGAAAACAACAATTGACACTTGGCATTGGGTTAATAGACTAGTTCCCAAAAATGATATAAAATAAGATATACTTGCATATAAAGCATTCAAGATTGGAAATGTAATAGCATGGAACAATAAAACATTATCGATACGTTGGAGACGTATGAGCTAGTAAGGATAAAACGATGCAGTTTAATCATATTGATTGGTTCTATTTTGTTTACATTATGCCATCTTGCTTAAAGCGTTAGTCTATTTGTCATGAACTTAATACTACAGACGCCTGATAGATAGTAGTTTATTGGTGTAGTAATAGTAGTAGACGCACACAGGAGTCGGTCTACTTGTCACGGACGTAATGCCTATATACATTATTATGCCATGAATAATATCATAACTATGCACTTTTCTTTGAATTGCTCAATTACCCACCGTATGGTATGCTCTTGAGATAGATGCCTCTAGTAAAAACTATGCCCCCGGGCCTAGTCAACATATTTACTAAAATCCTGAATACCTTACTGTAATTTATTCACTTTACCATTTATCTATCTACAAATATCAGATTTGATACTTGCAATTAATGACTAAATGGGATTGACAACTCCCTTGTGCGCATTGCGTGCAAGTATTTGCTCTTGTGTGTAGGTATTGAAAGGATCAAGATGGACCTAGAGGGGGGGGGGTGAATAGGTACAATTACAAATTTTAATTGTTTCTTAGCAATTTTAGGCAATAATGCAGAATATGAAGGTGAGCCTAACAATTGCAAAGATGGTAGTCGTACTACGTGTACTGAGAAACACAACAATTAACTAAAGAGTTAAGCACAGGTAATATAAGTAATACCACGAAGACAAATAACCACAAGTAGAGAGTTAGGGTTAGGGATAACCGCAACTACGAGAGACGAGGATGTATGTCGATGTTCACTTCCTTGAAGGGAAGCTACGTCACCGTTTAGAGAGGTGGATGTTACCACGAAGGCACACCAACGCCACGCAGGCTCATCCTATTCTCTCTTTAAGACAACACCACAAAGGCGATTCTCAACCACTAGTGGTAGACCTTGGGGTGGTCTCCGAACCCTCACAAACTTTTGGGGGGTAATCACAATGAACGATTCCTCGCCGGAGTACTCCTACCGCCTAGGAGTCTCCAACCTCCAAGAGTAACAAGATGCACTCCAAAAACAAGGGGGAATCAACTTTTGCTTTGGTGAATGTGTAGATAAGGCACTCCTCCTTCACTCCTCAAAATATAAAGAGCTTTGGTTGGCTAAGGAGGGAGAACTCCAAGAAATAGAGGTATGAAAATGGTGGAGAGAGAAAATGGAGTAGCTGCCTGTGCGTGGGGAAGAAGGCTATTTATAGGTGGGGATGAAATCTAGCCGTTGGGGGCCAGATTTCTACCAGCCTGGAAGTTCTGGCCAGGTTCCGGGCTACACAAAGTGATTGCACCTTGGTTGGAGTGCCCCGGTAGCAGTCAGGATGGGGACAGAAGTTCCGACCAGGGTACGACAAGGTTCCGACCTAACCAGAAAGATTGCACGAAAGATGGAAGTTTCTGTGGTTGTCTCGGAAGTTCCCCACACCTTCTGGTCCCCAAAAGTTCCGGCCGTCCCGGAAGTTCCGGCCTAGACAGAGTCTTTGCATTATCAATTTTGACAGATTTGAGAAATGGTTTTGCGAGAACTTATTTTTATGAAGAGTTGATTTCCAGATAATTTTCACAATGCATCCCTATTAGTAGTGCGATTTCCCTAAGGACTCAAGAAGGAAAGAAAAAATTTCGTGGCATTCCGTCTTTTTCCTTTTCCCGAGTAGAGGGGAAGTAACCATCCATGCTTCTCTTTACTTTTGTCGGTGTTGTTTACACTAGAGCATGTGGTTACAAATACAAATGAAATTGTCATAGATGTCAAAAATAATGAAGGGCAATGACGCACTTTCAATCCCTCCCTTTTTGACATAGATGACAATAATGCTTGAGAGGGTAGACACATAAAGTATGTATGTTATAGAGCAGTTTTGGTGAAAGGAAATAACTCCCCCACAACCTATGCCTTACTTTAGATTTGTATTTGAATTTCAAAGACACAATTCGAAGTTGCTCCCCCTCACACTATGCTACCCATACAAGAAGGACATAGTAACATGGAATGATTTACTAACCTTGATTTTTGTATGTGGCGACACATATATGGGAATATTACGCACAATATAAGATACAAATATGAAAGATGCCATGCAACACATGTAACCCATAAAGTGCACACACATGGATATATAGTCTAACAAAAACACAATGGTAAGGTTCAAATAGTAGCAAATAAAGCAAAGGTAGCAAATAAAAAAATATGCAAATGATAACGATGATCCCTATCGATGATCTCGATAGTCGTGCACAAGGTTCATGGAGCATCAAAAATTGACCTAGGACCCCCAAACACTTTGCTATAGCCCATGAAACTAGCCCGAAATGACAAAAACAATGAGTTTTTGCAACATCTCGATAGCCGTGCACAAGGTTCATGAAGCATAAAATCGACCCGGGACCCCAAAACAGTGCGCTATACCCCACGAAACTAGCCCAAAACGACAAAAACAACGAGTTTATGCGACGTCTCTATAGCCCTGCACAAGGTTCATGGAGCATCAAAAATCGACCCGGGAATCCAAAACAGTGCGCTATAGCTCACGAAACTGGCCCAAAACGACAAAACACCGAGTTTTTGCGACATCTTGATAGCCGTGCACACGGTTCATCGAGCATAAAAATCGACCAGGGACCCCGAAAGTGTGCGTTATAGCCCACAAAACTCGCGTGAAACGACAAAAACAACAAGTTTTAGCGACGTCCCGATAGTTGTGTACATGGTTCATGGAGCATAAAAAATCGACCCCGGACCCCAAAATAGTGCGCTATAGCCCATGAACCTTGTGCACCGCTATCGAGACTGGCCCGAAAAGTGTTTTTGGAACGTTTCGTTAGCCGTGCATAGGGTTCACGGAGCATAAAAAATTGACCCGACATCCTAAAACAGTGTGTTATAGCCCACGAAACTAGCCCAAAACGACAAAAACAACGTGTTTTTGGGACGTGTCGATAACCGTGCACACAGTTCATGGATCATCAAAAATCGACCCGTGACCGCAAAACAGTGCACTTATAGCCACGAAACTGGTCCAAAATGACAAAACAACAACTTTTTGCGACCTCTCCATAGCCGTGCACATGGTTCATGGAGCATCAAAAGTCGACTCGTGACCCTAAAACAGTGCGCTATAGCCTACGTAATGACAAAAACAACGTGTTTTTGGGACGTCTCGATAGCCATGCACGGGGTTCATGGAGCATCAAAAATCGACCCGGGACCACAAAACAGTGTGCTATAGCCCACAAAACTGGCCCAAAATGATAAAACAACGAGTTTTTGCAACGTCTCGATAGTCGTGCACAGGGTTCATGGAGCATCAAAAATCAACTCGGGACCCCAAAACAGTGCATATAGCCCACGAAACTAGCCCGAAACGATGGCCGTGCACATGGTTCATGGAGCATCAAAATCGACCCGGGACCCCAAAAGATGCGTTATAACCCACGAAACTCGCCTGAAACGACAAAAAACAATGAGTTTTTGCGACGTCTTGATAGCCGTGCACAGGGTTCATGGAGCATCAAAAATCAAATTGGGACCCCAAAACAGTGCACTATAGCCCATCAAACTGGCACGGAACGACAAAAACAACGAGTTTTTGCGATGTCTCGATAGCCGTACAGAGGGTTCATGGAGCATTAAAAATCTTCCCGGGACCCCAAAACAGTGCGCTATTGCCCACGAAACTAGCCCCAAATGACAAAACAACGAGTTTTGCGATGTCTCGATAGCCGTGCACACGGTTCATCGAGCATCAAAAATCAACCTGGGACCGCCAAACACTGTGCTATAGCCCATGGAACTAGCCCAAAATGACAAAACACCTACTTTTTGCAATGTGTCGATAGCTGTGCACATGGTTCATGGAGCATAAAAAATTAACCCGAGACCCCAAAACAATGCGCTATGGCCCACGAAACTAGCCTGAAACCACAAATAGTACAAGTTTTTGCGACGTCTCGATAACTGTGCGCACGGTTCAAGGAACATAAAGCACTGCGCTATAGCCCACGAAACGGGCCCAAAACGACAAAAACAACGTATTTTGGGACGTCTTGATAGCAGTGCCCAAGGTTCATGGAGCATCGAAAATCGACAAGGGATCCCAAAACAGTGCGCTATAGCCCACGAAATTGTCCCGAAACGACAAAAACAAGGAGTTTTTGCGACGTCTTGATAACCGCGGACATGGTTCATGGAACATGAAAAATCGAGCCGGGACACAAAATAGTGCGCTATAGCCCATGAAACTAGCCTGAAACCACAAAACAATGAGTTTTTGTGACGTCTGGATAGCCGTTCACAGGGTTCATGGAGCATCAAATATCGACCCGGGACCCGAAAAGAGTGCGTTGTAGCCCACGAAGCTGGCCCACGTTTTTGCGATGTCTCGATAGCCATGCATAGGGTTCACGGAGCATAAAAAATTGAACCGGCATCCTAAAACAGTGAGCTATAGCCCACGAAACTGACCCGAAACAACAAAAACAACGTGTTTTTGGAATGTGTGGATAACCGTGCACACAGTTCATGGAGCATAAAAAATTGACACGGGACCGAAAAACAGTGCACTTATAGCCACGAAACAGGCCCAAAATAACAAAACAATATTTTTTTGCGACCTCTCCATAGCCGTGCACACGGTTCATGGAGCATAAAAAATCGATCTGGGACCCCAAAACAGTGCGTTATAGCCCATGCAACTGGCCCGAAATGAATAAAACAACGAGTTTTGCGATGTCTTGATAGCCGTGCACATGGTTCAACGAGCATCAAAAATCAACCTGGGACCACCAAACAGTGTGCTACAGCATGAAACTGGCCCGAAAAGACCAAAACAATGAGTTTTTGCGATGTCTCGATAGCCGTGCACACGGTTCATTGATCATCAAATATTGACCCGGGACCCCAAAACAGTGAAACTAGCCCGAAACGATAAAACAACGGGTTTTTGCAATGTCTCGATAGACATGCACACGGTTCATGGAACATCAAATCTTGACCTGGGACCCCAAAACAGTGCGCTATAGCCCATGAATCTGCCCCGAAATGGCAAAACAATGAGTTTTGTGATGCCTCGATAGCAGTGCACACGGTTCATCGAGCATCAAAAGTCGACCTGGGACCGCCAAGCACTGTCCCATAGCCCATGAAACTAGCCCTAAATGACAAAAAAAACGAATTTTTACGTCGTCTCGACAACCGTGCACAAGGTTCATGAAGCATAAAAATCGACCCCGGACCCCAAAACAATGCGCTATAGCCCACGAAACTAGCCCGAAACAACAAAAACAGCGAGCTTATGTGACGTCTCTATAGCCGTGCACAAGGTTCATGGAGCATCAAAAATCGACACGGCACCCCAAAACAGTGCTAACGAAGCTGGACTGAGACAACAAAAACACCTAGTTTTTACGACATCTCGATAGCCGTGCACAAGGTTCATGGATCATATAAATCGATCCAGGACCCCGAAAGTGTGCGTTATAGCCCACGAAACTCACGTGAAACGACAATAACAACAAGTTTTTGCGACGTCTCGATAGTTGTGCACAGGGTTCATGGAGAATAAAAAATTGACCCGGGACCCTAAAGCAGTGCGCTATAACCCACGAAACGGTCCCAAAATGACAAAACACCTACTTTTTGCAATGTGTCGATAGCTGTGCACATGGTTCATGGAGCATAAAAAATTAACCCGGGACCCCAAAACAGTGCGCTATGGCCCACGAAACTAACCCGGAACCACAAAAACAACGAGTTTTTACGACGTCTCGATAGCCGTACATAGGGTTCACGGAGCATCAAAAATTGACCCGACATCATAAAACAATGCGCTATAGCCCATGAAACTCGCCTGAAACAAAAAAAACAACAAGTTTTTGCGACGTCTCGATAGTTGTGTACATGGTTCATGGAGCATCAAAAATCAGCCCGGGACCCCAAAACAGTGCGCTATAGCCCACGAAACTGGCCCAAAATGACAAAAACACCGGGTTTTTGCAATGTGTCGATAGCCGTGCACAGAGTTCATGGAGCATAAAAAATCGCCTGGTACCCAAAAACAGTGTGCTATTACAACCCATGAAATTTGCCCGAAACGACAAAAACAACGAGTTTTTGCGATGGCTCGATGGCCGTGCACAGGGTTCATGGAAATTAAAAAATCGACCTAGTACCCCCAAACAGTGCGTTATAGCACATGAAACTAGCCTGAAACGACAAAAACAACGTGTTTTTGCGATGTCTCGATAGTCATGCACAAGGTTCAAGGAGCATAAAAAATTAACCCGGGACCCCAAAACAATGCGCTATGGTCCATGAAACTAGCCCGAAACCACAAAACAACAAGTTTTTTGCGACGTCTCGATAGCCGTGCCCAGGGTTCATGGAGCATCAGAAATCGACCCGGGACCCTAAAGCAGTGTGCTATCGCCTACAAAACGGGCCCAAAACGACAAAAACAACGTGTTTTTGGGACGTCTCGATAGCGGTGTGCTACGGCAACAAAAGTTCTTCCCCGACAACGGCGCCAGAAATTCTTCTGCTACTTCTCAAACAACAACGCCAGAAATTGATAGGTTGACAAAGACTTGCTTGCGTTGGTTTTTCCCTTGAAGAGGAAAGGGTGATGCAGCACATGAGCAGTAAGTATTTCCCTCAGTTTGAGAACCAAGGTATCAATCCAGTAGGAGAATCTTGTCAAGTCCAGTGTACCTGCGCAAACACAAACGAGCTTGCACCCAACGCTATAAAGGGGTTGTCAATCCCTTCAAGATTGTTTGCAAAGTGAGATCTGAAGGCGGAAAGTGCAACAAAGTAAAAGAGTGTAAGGCTGAAAATATGGTGTGGAGTAGACCCGGGGGCCATAGTGTTCACTAGAGGCTTCTCTCAAAATAGCAAATATCACGGTGGGTGAAGAAATTACTGTCCAACAATTGATAGAACCGCGCAAAGTCATGACGATATCTAAGGCAATGATCATACATATAGGCATCACGTCCGAGACAAGTAGACCGATACTTTCTGCATCTACTACTATTACTCCACACATCGACCGCTATCCAGCATGCATCTAGTGTATTGAGTTCATGACGAACAGAGTAACACCTTAAGCAAGATGACAATATGTAGAGGGATAAACTCAAACCAATGATGAAAACCCCATCTTTTTACCCTTGATGGCAACAACACGATGCATGCCTCGCTACCCCTTCTGTCACTGGGTGAGGTCACCGCATGGTATGAACCCAAAACCAAGCACTTCTCCCATTGCAAGAATCATAGATCTAGTTGGCCAAACAAAACCCACAACTCGAAGAGAATTACAAGGATATGAAATCATGCATAAGAGAGATCAGAAGAAACTCAAATAAGATTCAAAGATAATCTGATCATAAATCCACAATTCATCGGATCTTGACAAACACACCGCAAAAGAAGATTACATGGGATAGATCTCCATGAAGACCATGGAGAACTTTGTATTGAAGATCCAAGAGAGATAAGAAGCCATCTAGTTACTAGCTATGGGCCCATAGGTCTATGGTGAACTACTCACGCATCATCGGAGAGGTCATGGTGTTGATGAAGAATCCCTCCATATCCGAATCCCCCCTCCGGCAGGGCACTAGAACGTGCCCCAGATGGGATCTTGCGGAGACAGAAGCTTGCGGCGGCGGAAAAGTACTTTCGATGATCTCCTGATTTTCTATGGGATTTTAGGGAATATATAGGCGCAAAACCTAGGGCAAAGGAGCCTCAGGGAGCCCACAAGCCAGGGGGGCGCGGGCCCCCCTGGCCGCGCCATGAGGGCTTGTGGGGTCCCTGATGACCGCCTGCCCTGATTCTGCGGCTGCCCGATCTTTTTCTGTTCCGGAAAAAAATCTTTTTGGCAGTTTCATTCCGTTTGGACTCCGTTCAAAATCCTCCTCTGAAAGGGGTCAAAAACATGGAAAAAACAGGAACTCGCTCTGGGCACCAAGTTAATAAGTTAGTCCCAAAAAATATATAAAAGGCATGCAAAACATCCAAAGTTTGACAAGATAATAACATGAAACCATAAAAAAATATAGATACGTTGGAGACGTATCACGGTGCACAAGGTTCATGGAGCATCAAAAATCGACCCGGGACCCCAAAACAGTGCGCTGTAGCCCACGAAACTGGCCCGAAACGACAAAACAAAGAGTTTTTGCGACGTCTTGATAATCATGACGTGGTTCATGAAGCATGAAAAATCGAGCCGGGACCCAAAATAGTGCGCTATAGCCCAAGAAACTAGCCCGGAACCACAAAACAACGTGTTTTTGCGATGCCTCGATAGTCGTGCATAGGGTTCACGGAGCATAAAAAATTGACCCGGCATCCTAAAACAGTGCGCTATAGGCCACGAAACTGGCCCGACACGACAAAACAACGTGTTTTTGGGACGTCTCGATAGCCGTGCACATAGTTCATGGAGCATTCAAAATCGACCCGGGACCGCAAAACACTGCACTTATAGCCACGAAACTGGCGTGAAATGACAAAACAACATTTTTTTATGACCTCTCCATAGCCGTGCACAGGGTTCATGGAGCATCAAAAATCAACTCGGGACCCTAAAACAGTGCGCTATAACCCACGGAATGACAAAACAATGTTTTTTTGGGATGTCTCGATAGCCATGCACAAGATTCATGGAGCATAAAAAATCGACCAGGGACCCCAAAACAGTGCGCTTATAGCCACGAAACTGTCCTGTAACGATAAAAACAACGAGTTTTTGCGATGTCTCGATAGTCATGCACACGGTTCTTGGAGCATCAAAAATCGACCCGGGACCCCAAAACAATGCGTATAGCCCACGAAACTCGCCCGAAACGACATAAAACAACGAGTTTTTGCGACGTATCGATAGCCGTGCACAAGGTTCATGGAGCATAAAAAATCAACCCAGGACCCCAAAACGGTGCGGTATGGCCCACGAAACTAGCCTGAAACCACAAATACAACAAGTTTTTGCGACATCTCGATAGCCGTGTGCAGGGTTCAAGGAACATTAAAAATTGATCCGGGACCCTAAAGCAGTGCTCTATAGCCCACGAAATAGGCCCAAAACGACAAAAACAACGTGTCTTTGCGACGTCTCAATAGCGGTGCACAAGGTTCATGGAGCATCAAAAATAGACCCGAGACCCCAAAAAAGTGCGCTCCCACGAAACTGGCCCGAAACAAAAAAAACAAGGAGTTTTTGCGACGCCTTGATAATCGTGCACATGGTTCATGGAGCATGAAAAATCGAGCCCGGACCCAAAATAGTGCGCTATAGCCCACGAAACTGGCCCGGAACCACAAAAACAACGAGTTTTTGCGACGCCTCGATAGCCATGCATAGGGTTCACGGAGCATAAAAAATTGACCCGGCATCCTAAAACAGTGCGCTATAGCCCACGAAACTTGCCCGAAACGACAAAAACACGTGGTTTTAGTACGTGCACATAGCTGTGCACACAGTTCATGGAGCATCAAAAATCGACCTGGGACCGGAAAAAAATGACAAAACAACAATTTTTTGTGACCTCTCCATAGCCGCGCACAGGGTTCATGGAGCATCAAAAATCGACTCGGGACCCTAAAACAGTGCGCTATTTCCCACGAAATGAAAAAACAACGTGTTTTTGGGACGTCTCGATAGCCGTGCACAGGGTTCATCGAGCATCAAAAATCAACCTCGGACCGCCAAACACTATGCTATAGCATGAAATTGGCCCAAAATAACAAAAACAATGAGTTTTTGTGATATCTCGATAGCCGTGCACAAGGTTCATGGAGCATAAAAATCGACCCGGGACCCCAAAACAGTGCACTATAACCCACGAGACTAGCCCGAAACGACAAAAACAACGAGTTTATGCGACATCTCTATAGCCGTGCACAAGGTGCATGGAGCACAAATATCGACCCGGGACCCCGAAAGTGTGCGTTAGCACCTGCTCGTGTCACAATTTCCCGATTTCGAAATGTTGCAAAGCCTGGGGTAGAAAAAAAGGGAGAAATGTTGTGGTTATAGGATGCAATTTCCTCTTCGAATAAACCTCGTAATCGTAAAAAGTGGGGTTTTTAGTGCTGGGCCTAGCAAAAGATAAATCGCCGTATACTAGGCCCTCCAACTTCTTAAGAGCATCAAAACTCGCATGAAACGACAAAAACAACAAGTTTTTGCGACGTCTCGATAGTTGTGCACAAGGTTCATGGAGCATCAAAAATCGACCCGCGACCCTAAAGAAGTGCGCTATAGCCCACGAAACGGGCCCAAAATGAAAAGAAACACCGACTTTTTGCAATGTATCGATATCTATGCACACGGTTCATGGAGCATAAAAAATTAACCCGGGATCCCAAAACAGTCCACTATGGCCCACAAAACTAGCCCGAAACCACAAATACAACTAGTTTTTGCGACGTCTCGATAGCCGTGCGTAGGGTTCAAGGAGCATCAAAAATTGATCTCGAACCCTAAAGCAGTGCGCAGCCCACGAAACCGGCCCAAAACGACAAAAACAACGTGTTTTTGGGACGTCTCAATAGCGGTGCACAAGGTTCATGGAGCATCAAAAATCGACCCAGGATCCCAAAACAGTGCGCTATAGCCCACAAAATTGGCCCGAAACGACAAAAACAAGGAGTTTTTGCGACGTCTTGATAATCATGCACATGGTTCATGGAGCATAAAAAATCGAGCTGGGACCCAAAATAGTGCGCTATAGCCCACGAAACTAGGCTAGAACCACAAAACAATGAGTTTTTGCAACATCTCGATAGTCGTGCATAAGGTTCAAGGAGCATAAAAAATTCACCTGACATCCTAAAACAGTGCGCTATAGCCCACGAAACTGGCCCGAAACAACAAAAATAATGTGTTTTTGGCACGTGTGGATAGCCGTGCACAGAGTTCATGGAGCATCAAAAATCGACCCGAGGCCGCAAAACAGTGCGGTTATAGCCACAAAACTGGCCCAAAATGACAAAACAAAAATTATTTGTGACCTCTCCATAGCCATGCACACGGTTCATGAGGATCAAAAATCGACTCGGGACCCTAAAACAGTGCGCTATAGCTCACGGAATGACAAAACAACGTGTTTTGGGGACGTCTCGATAGCCATGCACAGGGTTCATGGAGCATAAAAAATCTACGAGGGACCCCAAAACACTGCGCTTATAGCTACGAAACTAGCCCAAAATGTCAAAACAACGAGTTTTTCCGAAGTCTCGATAGTCGTGTGATGACCCACAAGTATAGGGGATCACTCGTAGTACTTTCGTAAGTAAGAGTGTCGAACCCAACGAGGAGCAGAAGGCTCTGATAAACGGATTTCAGCAAGGTAATAACTGCAAGCACTGAAAGTAGCGGTAACAAGTGATTATGTAACGAGGTGAAATGTAGCAAGCAAAGAATAACAAGTAACAAGTAGTAGCAACGGTGCAGCAAGTGTCCCAATCCCTTTTGCAGCAAGGGACAAGCCTGAACAAAGTCTTATAGGAGGAAAAACGCTCCCGAGGACACACGGGAATTTCTGTCATGCTAGTTTCATCATGTTCATATGATTCGCGTTCGTTACTTTGATAGTTTGATATGTGGGTGGACCAGCGCATGGGTACTTCCCTTACTTGGACAAGCATCCCACGTATGATTAACCTCTCTCGCAAGCATCCGCAACTACAAAAGAAGAATTAAGACAAAGTCTAACCATATCATTAAACTATTGGATCCAAATCAGCCCCTCACGAAGCAACGCATAGACTGGGGTTTAAGCTTCTGTCACTCCAGCAACCCATCATCTACTTACTACTTCCCAATGCCTTCCTCTAGGCCCAAATATGGTGAAGTGTTATGTAGTCGACGTTCACATAACACCACTAGAGGAAAAACAACATACATCATATCAAAATACCGAACGAATATCAAATTCACATGACTATTATTAACATGACTTATCCCATGTCCTCAGAAACAAAAGTAACTACTCACAAGACATAATCATAATCATGACCAGAGGTGTAATGAATAGCATCAAGGATCTGAACATAAACTCTTCCACCAAATAATCCAACTAGCATCAACTACAAAGAGTAATCAACACTATTAGCAACCTTACAAGTACCAATCGGAGTTGCAAGACGAAGATTGGTTACAAGAGATGAACTAGGGATTGGAGAGGGGATGGTGCTGATGAAGATGTTGATGAAGATGCCTCCCCTCCGACGAGAGGAGTGTTGGTGATGACGATGGCGACGATTTCCCCCTCCGAGAGGGAAGTTTCCCCGGCAGGATCATCCTGCTGGAGCTCTAGATTGGATCTGCTCAAGTTCCGCATCGTAGCGGCGGCGAAACCATGAAAAGGCTCCCTCTTGATTTTTTCCAGACTAGGACGCTTCATATAGCAAAAGAGGGGGGCTAGTGGGCCTTCAGGCAGCCCACAAGCTTGCCCACCGCCACGAGGGGGGTGGTGGCGGAGTGGGGGCTTGTGGGGCCCTTGTGCCCCCCCGGTAGTTCTTTCGCCCAGTATTTTTAATATATTCCAGAAAAAATCCACGTAAATTTTCAGGGCATTTGGAGATGTGCAAAATAGTGGACTAGGATATCCTCCTTTTCTAGTCCAGAATTCCAGCTGCCTGAATTCTCCCTCTTCAAATAATCCTTGCAAAATAAGAGAGAAAAGGCATAAATATGGTACCACAAGTAATATAACAGCCCAAAAAGCAATAAATATCAAAATGAAAACATGATGCAAAATGGACGTATCAACTCCCCCAAGCTTAGACCTCGCTTGTCCTCAAGCGAAAACCAAGTTCCATAAACATGTCCACATGTTTGGGGACGAAGGTGTCGATAAAACATAATACGGACATCAGGGCATCATGATCACACATAGAACAGCAATACATCATAAAGATTCTTATGGGAAAGTAACAATTCCTTCACAAATCAAAGCATGAAGCAAAAACCTTACCGAGAAGTAACCAACAATAGTCCATAGTCACTTAAGCAATTGCGATTTATCACAACATCAGAAAGAGTCAAATAAGAGCTTGTAAGGCAAACCCACATACTCAATCATCTCTTTTGTTTTCCACAATTGTTACAACTCACGTGGTACTCATGGTGTCAGAGTTTCAGCTGGACATAGAGGAAGATAGGGGCTTATAGTTTTGCCTCCCAACCATTTACCTCAAGGGTAAAGTCAACAACAATAAAGCATGAATACTCAACTCCAAGTTGATATATGAACATAGATCTTTCCCAAGCAGGTGACGGTAGCCAAGACAAAGGCAAAAAGGGAATTGGTGATGATCACCATGACTCTTACAAGGGTAGAAAGTAAAGGTACAAGATAGGCCCTTCGCAGAGGGAAGCAGAGGTTGTCATGCGCTTTTGAGGTTTGAACGCGTGTCCTCTTAGTGCGGAGGAACATCACTTTATATTGCCTCCTGTGATAAAGAACTTTATTATGCAGTCTATCGCTTTTATGTCTTCCTCATCACAGGTTCGTACAAAGTTTATTTTCCACACACTAATAGATCATACATATTAGAGAGCAATTTTTATTGCTTGCACCGATGACAACTTACTTGAAGGATCTTATTCAATCCATAGGTAGGTATGGTGGACTCTCATGGCAAAACTGGGTTGAAGGTTTATGGATGCACAAGTAGTATCTCTACTTGGTGCAAGAGTTTTGGCTAATATGAGGTGGAAGCAATCATCACATGCTAAGGGATCTATAATCATATAACATTGTTTGGAACCAAGCAAACACAATTCATTATGTTGTCTTCCTTGTCCAACATCTACTCCTAGGCATGTAATAGTTTGGTGAGTGCTCACAATTGTAAAAATTGTCTAAGATGATATATTTATATGTTAACCTCTCTTTCCTTATTACTTCTTATTAATTGCAACAATGACTGAGGTCTATGTTGATTTATTCTCAACAAGTTTCAATCATCATACGTGTCCTAAGTGAAGTTATCACTTTCCATAAGATCGTCTCATGATCTTTCATGCTATCATTCTTTTCATAATTTTGATCATGGCACAAAGCAAAGCCCTTGACTAAGAAACTCTTTGTTATATAGCTCGTAAGCTCGAATACATCGGGGGAGAGACAAAAGCAAAAGACTCAAACTAAAAACTAAAGACTTATTCCTCTAAAAGAAGAAATAAAAACTGAAAAGGAAAGAACTAAAACAAAGGTAAAAGTAAAAGATATAAATGTGGTATGATACCGGGGCAACTCCCCCAAGCTTGGCAGAAGCCAAGGGGATTGCCCATACCAATGCTTAGTTTTCTTCCTTTGGTGGTGATGGTGTTGTTGTTGTTGCCTTTGATTCCAAGAGAGCTATCAACCTTTGATTTATACCTTTGAGATCTGTGACATGGTTTTCCAGCAAAACAACTTCACGAGAAAGAGAAATATTGCGAGCACGAGTTGTTTCACAAAACCTCAAGAGTTCAATCAAGGATGGAGACAACACGTGGAGGAAGGGTTGGAGAAAATCTACTCCTTAAACGTCTTCAATGTTGAACATAGATTGAACTTCCTCCCTAGCTTGGGTTTTCTCCTTATCTTGGTCCCTGGCTTCCATGACTTCTACTCTTTTCAGATCAGCATCTACTTCCTCATGAACTTGGTGAAGATCATTCTCCCCAACAGATTCCCGGGACATCTTTGCTCTAAATCTGCAGCAGACAACAAGCTCGAAATGAAAACAGAGGAAAACTATGCGATACGGAGATCAAAACCTTCGGGTGACTATATATTGATTTTCCTAGGCCAGAAGGAGTCCTCCGCAAGAAAACGGAGTCCGGGAGGCACTCAAGGTGCCCACAAGCTTGCCCACCGCCACCAGGGTGGGGGGGGTGGCGGAGTGAGCCCTTGTGGCTGCCCCGTTTGCTCTCCGGACTGCTTTTTATTCTTCTAATTTTCCAAAAATTCCAAAACTGAGGAAATTTCCTATTGGAAAAGTATCGGAGTCCAATTTCTTGCCGAAACAGATACATCTTTGTTTTCAAGGTCTGAAACAGGCTCATAAACATCCCTTATGTACTCATGTGGAGGTTTGACATTGATGATATTGGTCTCAACATTTATGGGAGTACCAGAGATGTAATGCTTGATTCTTTGCCCATTTACCACTCTAGGAAAATTTCCTTCCGTGTTATTGATTTTGATGGCACCGGAACGATATACTTCCTTGACAACATAGGGACCTTCCCATTTAGAGAGAAACTTGCCTACAAAGAATCTCAAACGAGAATTGTATAGCAAGACATAATCACCTACATTGAACTCTCGTTTCTGTATTCGTTTGTCGTGCCATCTCTTAACCTTTTCCTTGAACAACTTGGCATTCTCATATGCCTGGGCTCTCCATTCATCTAACGAGCTGATATCAAACAACCACTTCTCACCGGCAAGTTTGAAATCAAAGTTGAGCTCTTTGATTGCCCAATAAGCTTTATGTTCCAGCTCAAGAGGTAAATGACAGGCCTTACCGTAAACCATTTTATATGGTGACATGCCCATGGGATTCTTATAAGCAGTTCTATAAGCCCATTGTGCATCGTCAAGTTTGCTTGACCAGTTCTTTCGAGATCTATTGACGGTCTTTTGTAGGATCAACTTGATCTCCCTATTACTCAACTCCACTTGACCACTAGACTGAGGATGATAAAGAGACGCAACTCTATGGTTGACATCATACTTAGCTAGCATCTTGCGGAAAACACCATGAATGAAGTGTGAACCGCCATCAGTCATCAAGTATCTAGGGACTCAAAATCTTGGGAATACGACTTCTTTAAGCATCTTAATAGAGGTGTGGTGATCAGCATTTTTAGTGGGGATAGCTTCTACCCACTTAGTAACGTAATCCACAGCAACTAAGATGTGAGTGTACCCATTGGAACTCGGGAAGGGTCCCATATAATCAAAGCCCCAGACATCAAATGGTTCAATGACAAGTGAATAGTTCATAGGCATCTCTTGACGCTTACTGATGCTCCCTATTCTTTGGCATTCGTCACAAGACAAGACAAACTTAAGGGCATCCTATAAGAGAGTGGGCCAATAGAAACCTGATTGCAATACCTTATGGGCAGTTCTATCTCCAGTATGGTGTCCTCCGCAGGCTTCGGAATGACACTTCTGCAGGATCTGTCCCTGTTCATGTTCAGGCACACAACGTATAATAACACCATCTACTCCTTCCTTATAAAGGTGAGGATCATCCCAAAAGTAGTGTCTCAAATCAAAGAATAATTTCTTCTTTTGTTCATAGGTGAAACTGGGTGGTATGTATTTGGCTACGATATAGTTTGAATAATCGGCATACCACGGTGCACTATGTGAAGTGCGGATGACATATAATTGCTCATCAGGAAAGCTGTCATCGATAGTTAGTGGGTCATCAAGGACATTCTCTAGCCTAGACAAGTTATCTGCTACAGGGTTATCAGCACCCTTTCGGTCAACGACGTGCAAATCAAATTCCTGTAGCAGGAGAACCCATCTGACCAGCCTAGGCTCAGCATCCTTCTTCTCCAAGAGGTACTTAATAGCAGCATGATCAGAGTGAATAGTGACTTTGGAGTCAACTATGTAAGATCTGAACTTTTCACATGCAAACACGACTGCTAAAAATTCTTTCTCCGTAGTGGCATAGTTTCTTTGGGCACTGTCTAGAGTTTTACTAGCGTAGTGAATGACATTCAACTTCTTGTCAACTCTTTGTCCTAGAACAACACCAACAGCATAATCACTAGCGTCACACATGATTTCAAAGGGCAAGTTCCAGTCAGGTGGTTGAACAATAGGTGCGGTTATCAAAGCCTTCTTAAGTATTTCGAAGGCGTCCTCACAATCCTCATCAAAAACAAAAGGAACATCCTTCTGCAAGAGGTTGGTAAGAGGCCTAGAAATCTTAGAGAAGTCTTTAATGAACCTTCTATAGAAACCAGCATGACCTAGGAAACTTCGTATACCTCTGATATCTGTGGGGCAAGGCATTTTCTCAATTGCATTAACCTTAGCCTTATCAAGTTCAATGCCTCTTTCAGAGATTTTGTGTCCTAACATGATACCTTCATTAACCATAAAGTGTCACTTCTCCCAATTCAAGACGAGGTTGGTTTCTTCGCATCTCTTTAAGACTCGATCAAGGTTGCTGAGGCAATCATCAAAGGAAGACCCGTAAATGGAGAAGTTATCCATGAAAACCTCGACAATCTTTTCATAAAAGTCAGAGAATATAGCCATCATACATATTTGGAAGGTGGCAGGTGCATTACATAAGCCAAACGGCATACGTCTATAGGCGAAGGTACCGAAAGGGCAGGTGAAAGTGGGTTTCTCTTGATCAGATTGTGCAACAGGTATCTGCGAGAAACCTGAATAACCGTCTAGAAAGCAGAAGTGTGTGTGCTTTGATAGCCTTTCTAGCATTTGGTCGATGAACGGCAAAGGATAATGATCTTTCCTGGTTGCCTTGTTCAATTTCCGGAAGTCTATCACCATTCTACAGCCGGTAATAATCCTGTGTGGGATTAGTTCATCCTTATCATTAGGAACGACGGTGATACCTCCCTTCTTAGGTATGCAATGTAGTGGACTTACCCAATCACTATGAGAAACAAGATAAATGATTCCTGCTTCCACAAGCTTTAATATTTCTTTTCTAATGACCTCTTTCATCTTAGGATTTAATCTCCTTTGATGATCAACAACTGGTTTAAAGTCAGGATCGGTTTTAATCTTGTGCTGACATAGAGTAGGACTAATACCCTTAAGATCATCAAGAGTATATCCAATAGCAGCGCGGTGCTTCCTTAGAGTTTTTAGTAACTTCTTCTCTTTGCGCTCTGAGAGGAGAGCACTAATAATGACAGGATATATCTCCTTCTCATCAAGATAGGCATACTTAAGAGTATCTGGCAACTCTTTAAGTTCGAACACAGGATCACCCTTTGGTGGGGGAGGATCCCCAAGCAGTTCAACAGGCAGATTATTCTTGAGAATAGGAAGTTGTTCTAAGACAATTCTATCTATCTCATCTCTCTCCTCCATATGCATATCATTTTCATGCTCACGCAGATATTGCTCTAAAGGATCCGTAGGATGTACGGCAATAGAGGCAAGAGCAATGATTTCATCCCTACGAGATGACTCTCTTTCATGGGTTTGTCTTCCAAACTCGGAGAAGATAAATTCATGAGACACACCCTCGAAACTAACTGTGACAGTCTGCTTAATGCAATCAATGTGAGCATTGACAGTGTTGAGAAAGGGTCTACGAAATATGATGGGACAAAAGCTATCTTATGCAGTACCAAGGACGAGGAAATCAGTAGGATACTTCGTCTTACCACACAGGAGTTCTACATCTCTCACAATTCCCAGAGGGCAGATAGTATCTCTATTAGCTAGCGTAATAGTGACATCAATGGGTTCTAACTCAGCAGGTGCAATCTCATCTTTGATTTCATCATATAGAGAACGGGGTATTGCACTAACACTAGCTCCCATATCACATAAACCATGGTAACAGTGATCTCCTATCTTAACAGAAACAACGGGCAGGCCAACTATAGGTCCGTGTTTGTCTTTCGCGTGAGGTTTAGCAATTCTAGCGGAGTCCTCACAGAATTTGATAATATGCCCGTCTATGTCTTCGACTAAGAGATCTTTGATAATAGCCACACTAGGTTCAACTCTAATCTCCTCAGGGGGTGCAAGTGGTCTAATGTAACCCCTACGCATCACAGTTGGAGCTTTAGAATAATCCTTTATCCTAGCAGGGTATGGTGGTTTCTGAGTGTAAGCACAAGGAACAACAGGATCAGTAAAAGCTATGATTTTCTCCTCAACTAGATTGGTTTTGGCTATGTTGCTTTCTACAGGAGGATGATATTTAAACCACTTCTCTTTGGGAAGATCAACATGAGCAGCAAAAGATTCACAAAGAGAAGCTACTATCTTAGAGTCAAGTCCATACTTAGCCCTAAAATCTCTAGAAGAGTTTGTCTCAACAAAAGATTTAACGCCATCAAACTGGAAATTCATACCTAACTCCTTAGCTTCCTCCAGCTCCCAATCTTCAAAGTTGCGTTTGATTCTCTCCAGTAAATTCCACTTGTGATCAATATCCTTCTTCATAAAAGAACCGGCACAAGAAGTGTCAAGCATGGTACGATCTTCATGAGAAAGCCGAGCATAAAAGTTTTGAGTGATGATTTATCTCGAGAGCTCATGATTGGGGCATGAATATAGCATTGATTTAAGCCTCCCCAAGCTTGAGCTATGCTTTCCCTGTCACGAGGCCAAAAGTTATAAATAAAGTTCCGATCACGATGTACTAAATGCATAGGATAGAACTTTTGATGAAATTCCAATTTCAACCGATTGTAGCCCCATGATCCAGCATCATCACATAGCCTATACCATGTCAAAGCCTTATCCTTCAAAGATAAAGGAAAGACTTTCTTCTTTACCTCATCCTCGGGCAAACCTGCAAGCTTAAATAAACCACAAACTTCATCTACATAGATTAGATGAAAGTCTGGATGAGAAGATCCATCTCGTGTAAAAGGATTAGCAGTAGTTTCTCAAGCATACCCAAATGAATTTCATAAAAGATATTTTCAATAGGTACCTCAGTTTGAGGAGAAACTCCTCGTGCTTCCGTTCATGGTGAAGATACCCCGAACAAACTCCTCAAAGGAAGAGTTTCCATAGTGACAAGTGAGAATAAATTTCAGCACAATATAAAAATGTTTCCTTACCAATTTCCACTTACCAAAGACGCTTCACTCCCTGACAACGGTGCCAGAAAAGAGTCTTGGTGACACACAAGTATAGGGGATCAATCGTAGTCCTTTCGATAAGTAAGAGTGTCGAACCCAACGAGGAGGAGAAGGCTCTGATGAACGGATTTCAGCAAGGTAATAACTACAAGCACTGAAAGTAGCGGTAACACGTGATTGTGTAACGAGGTGAAGCGTAGCAAGCAAAGAGTAACAAGTAACAAGTAGTAGCAACGGTGCAACAAGTGGCCAATCCCTTTTGCAGCAAGGGACAAGCCTGAACAAAGTTTTATAGGAGGAAAAATGCTCCCGAGGACACACGGGAATTTCTGTCATGCTAGTTTCATCATGTTCATATGATTCACGTTCGTTACTTTGATAGTTTGATATGTGGGTGGACCGGCGCTTGGGTACTGCCCTTACTTGGACAAGCATCCCACATATGATTAACCTCTCTCGCAAGCATCCGCAGCTACAAAAGACGAATTAAGACAAAGTCTAACCATAGCATTAAACTATTGCATCCAAATCAGCCCCTCATGAAGCAACGCATAGAGTGGGGTTTAAGCTTCTGTCACTCCAGCAACCCATCATCTACTTACTACTTCCCAATGCCTTCCTCTAGGCCCAAATATGGTGAAGTGTTATGTAGGGACGTTCACATAACACCACTAGAGGAAAAACAACATACATCATATCAAAATACCGAACGAATATCAAATTCACATGACTATTATCAGCATGACTTATCCCATGTCCTCAGGAACAAAAGTAACTACTCACAAGACATAATCATAATCATGACCAGAGGTGTAATGAATAGCATCAAGGATCTGAACATAAACTCTTCCACCAAATAATCGAACTAGCATCAACTACAAAGAGTAATCAACACTACTAGCAACCTTACAAGTACCAATCGGAGTTGCGAGACGAAGATTAGTTACAAGAGATGAACTAGGGATTGGAGAGGAGATGGTGCTGATGAAGATGTTGATGAAGATGCCTCCCCTCCGACGAGAGGAGTGTTGGTGATGACGATGGCGACAATTTCCCCCTCCGGGAGGGAAGTTTCCCCGGCAGGATCGTCCTGCCGGAGCTCTAGATTGGATATGCTCAAGTTCCGCCTCGTGGCGGCGATGAAACCATGAAAAGGCTCCCTCTTGATTTTTTCCAGACCAGGACGCTTCATATAGCAAAAGAGGGGGGCTAGTGGGCCTTCAGGCAGCCCACAAGCTTGCCCACCGCCACCAGGGGGGTGGTGGCGGAGTGGGGGCTTGTGGAGCCCTGGTGGCCCCCCTCCGGTAGTTCTTTCGCCCAGTATTTTTAATATATTCCAGAAAAAAATCCACGTAAATTTTTGGAGCATTTGGAGATGTGCAGAATAGTGGACTAGGATTTACTCCTTTTCCAGTCCAGAATTCGAGTTGCCTGAATTCTCCCTCTTCAAATAATCCTTGCAAAATAAGAGAGAACCGACATAGATATGGTACCACAAGTAATATAACAGCCCAAAAAGCAATACATATCAACATGAAATTATGATGCAAAATGGACGTATCATCGTGCACAGGGTTCATTGAGCATCAAAAATCGACATGGGACCCCAAAACAGTGCTCTATAGCTCGCGAAACTGGACCGAAACGACAAAAACACCGAGTTTTTGCGACATCTTCATAGCCGTGCACACGATTCATGGAGCGTAATAATCAACCCGGGACCCCGAAAGTGTGCGTTATAGCCGACGAAACTCGCATAAAACGACAAAAAAACAAGTTTTTGCGACGTCTCGATAGTTATGCACAAGGTACATGGAACATCAAAAATCGACCCGGGACCCTAGAGCACTGCGCTATAGCCCACGAAATTACAAAAACAGTGTGTCCAAAATGACAAAACACCTACTTTTTGCAATGTGTCGATAACTGTGCAAAGGGTTCATGCAGCATAAAAAATTAACCCGAGACCCCAAAACAGTCCGCTATGGCCCACGAAACTAGCTCGAAACCACAAATACAACAAGTTTTTGCGATGTTCCGATAGTCGTGCGCGGGTTCAAGGAGCATGAAAAATCGACCCGGGACCCTAAAGCAGTGCGCTATAGCCCACGAAACGGACCCAAAACGACCAAAACAACGTGTTTTTGGGACGTCTCGATAGCGGCGCACAAGGTTCATGGAGCATGAAAAATCGACCCGGGACCCCAAAACAATGCGCTATAGTCCACGAAACTGGCCCGAAACGACAAAAACAAGGAGTTTTTGCGACGTCTTGATAATCGTGCACATGGTTCATGGAGCATGAAAAATCGAGTCGGGACCCAAAATAGTGCGCTATAACCCACGAAACTAGCCCGGAACCACAAAACAACGAGTTTTTGCGAAGTCTCGATAGCCGTGCATAGGGTTCAAGGAGCATAAAAAATTGACCCGGCATCCTAAAACAGTGCGCTATAGCCCACAAAACTGCCCCGAAAAGACAAAAACAACGTGTTTTTGGTACGTCTGGTTAGCCATGCACACAGTTCATGGAGCATTACAAATTGACCCGGGACCGCAAAACAGTGCGCTTATAACCACAAAACTGGCCCGAAATGACAAAACAACAATTTTTTGTGACCTCTCCATAGCCGTGCACAGGGTTCATGGAGCATAAAAAATCGACCCGGTACACCAAAACAGTGCGCTATAGCTCATGAAAGTTGCCCGAAACGACAAACAAGTTTTTGCGATGTCTCGATAGCCGTGCATAGGGTTCATGGAGCTTAAAAAATCGACCGAGTACCCCCAAACAGTGCATTATAGCACACGAAACTAGCCCGAAACGACAAAAACAACATGTTTTTGCGATGTCTCGATAGTCGTGCAGAAGGTCAAGGGAGCATAAATAATTAACCCGGGACCCCAAAACAATGCGCTATGGCCCATGAAACTAGCCAGAAACCACAAAACAACAAGTTCTTGCGACGTCTCGATAGCCGTGCGCAGGGTTCATGGAGCATAGAAAATCGACCCGGGACTCTAAAGCAGTGCGCTATAGCCGACAAAACGGGCCCAAAACGACAAAAACAACGTGTTTTTGGGACATATCGGTAGCAGTGCCCAAGGTTCATGGAGCATCGAAAATCGACAAAGGACCCCAAAACAGTGCGCTATAGCCCATGAAATTGGCCCGAAACGACAAAAACAAGGAGTTTTTGCGACGTCTTGATAATCGTGCACATGGTTCATGGAACATGAAAAATTGAGCCGAGACACAAAATAGTGCGCTATAGCCCATGAAACTCGCGTGAAACGACAAAAACAACAAGTTTTTGCGACGTCTCGATAGTTGTGTACATGGTTCATGGTGCATAAAAAATCGACCCGGGACCCCAAAATAGTGCGCTATATCACACGAAACTGGCCCAAAATGACAAAACACCGATTTTTTGCAATGTGTCGATAGCCGTGCACAGGGTTCATGGAGCATAAAAAATCGCCCGGTACCCAAAAACAGTGCGCTATTACAGCCCACGAAAGTTGCCCGAAAAGACAAAAACAATGAGTTTTTGTGATGGCTCGATAGCCGTGCACAGGGTTTATGGAAATTAAAAAATCGACCCAGTACCCCCAAACAGTGCGTTATAGCACACGAAACTACCCCGAAACGACAAAAACAACATGTTTTTGCGATGTCTCGATAGTCATGCACAAGGTTCAAGGAGCATAAAAAATTAACCCGGGACCCCAAAACAATGCGCTATGTCCATGAAACTAGCCCGAAACCAGAAAACAACAAGTTTTTGCGACGTCTCGATAGTCGTGCCCAGGGTTCATTGAGCATCAGAAATCGACCCGAGACCCTAAAGTAGTGTGCTATCACCTACAAAAAGGGCCCAAAACGACAAAAACAACGTGTTTTTGGGACGTCTCGATAGCGGTGCACAAGGTTTATGGAGCATCAAAAATCGACCCGGGACCCCAAAACAGTGCGCTATAGCCCAAGAAACTGGCCCGAAACGACAAAGCAAGGAGTTTTTGCGACGTCTTGATAATCGTGACATGGTTCATGGAGCATGAAAAATCGAGCCGGGACCCAAAATAGTGCGCTATAGCCCAAGAAACAAGCCCGGAACCACAAAACAACGAGTTTTTGCGATGCCTCGATAGCCATGCATAGGGTTCACGGAGCATAAAAAATTGACCCGGCATCCTAAAACAGTGCGCTATAGCCCACAAACTGGCCTGAAACGACAAAACCAACGTGTTTTTGGACATCTGGATACCCATGCACACACTTCATGGAGCATTAAAAAACGACTTAAAACAACGAGTTTTTGCGATGTATCAATAGCCGTGCACAAGGTTCATGGAGCATCAAAAATCAACCTAGGACCCCAAAACAGTGCGGTATGGCCCACGAAACTAGGCTGAAACCACAAAAAAACAAGTTTTTGCGACATCTCGATAGCCGTGCGCAGGGTTCAAGGAACATTAAAAATCGATCCGGGGCCCTAAAGTAGTGCTCTAATGCCCCAAGAAACGGGCCCAGCATGACAAAAACAACGTGTTTTTGGGACGTCTTGATAGGGGTGCACAAGGTTCATGAAGCATCAAAAATCGACCCGGGACCCCAAAAAAGTGCGCTATAGCCCACGAAACAGGCCCGAAACGAAAAAAACAAGGAGCTTTTGCGACGCCTTGATAATCGTGCACATGGTTCATGGAGCATGAAAAATCGAGCCGGGACCCAAAATAGTGCGCTATAGCCCACGAAACTAGCCCGGAACCACAAAACAACTAGTTTTTGCGATACCTCGATAGCCATGCATAGGGTCCACGGAGCATAAAAAATTGACCAGGCATCCTAAAACAGTGCGCTATAGTCCATGAAACTGGCCCGAAACGACAAAAACAACGTGGTTTTGGTACGTGTGGATAACTGTGCACACAGTTCATGGAGCATCAAAAATCGACCCGGGACCGCAAAAAATGCGCTTATAGCCCCGAAACTGGCCCAAAATGACAAAACAACAATTTTTTGTGACCTCTCCATAGCCGTGCACAGGGTTCATGGAGCAACAAAAATTGACTCGGGACCCTAAAACAGTGCGCTATTGCCCACGAAATGACAAAAACAACGTGTTTTTGGGACATCTCAATAGCCGTGCATAGGGTTCATCGAGCATCAAAAATCAACCTGGGACCGCCAAACACTTTGCTATAGCATGAAACTGGCCCGAAATAACAAAAACAATGAGTTTTTGTGACTTCTCGATAGCCGTGAACAGGGTTCATGGAGCATAAAAATCGACCCGGGACCCCAAAACAGTGCACTATAACCCACGAGACTAGCCCGAAACGACAAAAACAACGAGTTTATGTGACATCTCTATAGGCGTGCACAAGGTTCATGGAGCATAAAAATCGACCTGGGACCCCGAAAGTGTGGGTTATAGCCCACGAAACTCGCATGAAACGACAAAACAACAAGTTTTTGCGACGTCTCGATAGTTGTGCACACGGTTCATGGAGCATGAAAAATTGACCCGAGACCCTAAAGAAGTGCGCTATAGCCCACGAAACGGGCCCAAAATGAAAAGAAACACCGACTTTTTTGCAGTGTGTCGATATCTATGCACAGGATTCATGGAGCATAAAAAATTAACCCGGGGTCCCAAAACAGTCCGCTTCGGCCCACGAAACTAGCCCGAAACCACAAATACAACAAGTTTTCGAAACGTCTCGATAGCCGTGCGCAGGGTTCAAGGAGCATCAAAATCGATCTTGAACCCTAAAGCAGTTTGCAGCCCACGAAACCGGCCCAAAACGACAAAAACAACGTGTTTTTGGGACGTCTCGATATCGGTGCACAGGTTCATGGAGCATCAAAAATCGACCCAGGACCCCAAAACAGTGCGCTATAGCCCACAAAACTGGCCCGAAACGACAAAAACAAGGAGATTTTGCGACGTCTTGATAATCGTGCACATGGTTCATGGAGCATAAAAAATCGAGCTGGGACCCATGAAACTAGCCCGGAACCACAAAAACAACGAGTTTTTGCAACATCTCGATATTTGTGCATAAGGTTCAAGGAGCATAAAAAATTCACCCGACATCCTAAAACACTGCGCTATAGCCCACGAAACTGGCCCGCAACGAGAAAAACAATGTGTTTTTTCCACGTGTGGATAGCCGTGCACAGAGTTCATGGAGCATTAAAAATCGACCCGGGGTCGCAAAACAGTGCGCTTATAGCGACAAAACTGGTCCAAAATGGCAAAACAAAAATTATGTGTGACCTCTCCATAGCCATGCACAGGGTTCATGGAGTATCAAAAATCGACTCGGGACCCTAAAACAGTGCGCTATAGCCCACGGATTGACAAAACAACGTGTTTTTGGGACGTCTCGATAGCCATGCACATGGTTCATGGAGTATAAAAAAATCGACGAGGGACCCCAAAACACTGCGCTTATAGCTACAAAACTAGCCCAAAATGTCAAAACAACGAGTTTTTCCGAAGTCTCGATAGTCGTGCACAGGGTTCATTGAGCATCAAAAGTTGACACAGGACCCCAAAACAGTGCGCTATAGCTCACGAAACTGGACCAAAACGACAAAAACACTGAGTTTTTGCGACATCTTCATAGCCGTGCACATGATTCATGGAGCGTAAAAATCAACCCGAGACCCCGAAAGTATGCGTTATAGCCCACGAAACTCGCATGAAATGACAAAAACAACAAGTTTTTGCGACATCTCGATAGTTGTGCACAGGGTTCATGGAGCATCAAAAATTGACTCGGGACCCTAAAGTAGTGCGCTCTAGGCCACGAAATTACAAAAACAACGTGTCCAAAATGACAAAAACACCTACTTTTTGCAATGTGTCGATAGCTGTGCAAAGGGTTCATGCAGCATAAAAAATTAACTTGGGACCCCAAAACAATCCGCTATGGCCATTCGCGGGTTCAAGGAGCATCAAAAATTGATCTGAGACCCTAAAGCAGTGCGCTATAGCCCACGAAGCGGACCCAAAACGACAAAAACAACTTCTTATTGGGACGTCTCGATAGCAATGCACAAGGTTCATGGAGCATAAAAAATCGACCCGGGACCCAAAAAAGTGCGCTATAGCCCACGAAACTGGCCCAAAACGACAAAAACAAGGAGTTTTTGCGACGTCTTGATAATCGTGCACATGGTTCATGGAGCATGAAAAATCGAGCCGGGACCCAAAATAGTGCGTTATAACCCACGAAACTAGCTCGGAACAAAAAAAAACGAGTTTTTGCGACGTCTCGATAGCCGTGCATAGGGTTCAAGGAGCATAAAAAATTGACCTGACATCCTAAAACACTGCGCTATAGCCCACGAAACTGGCCCGAAAAGACAAAAACAACGTGTTTTTGTTACGTCTGGATAGGCGTGCACATAGTTCATGGAGCATTACAAATTAACCCGGGACCGCAAAACAGTGCGCTTATAGCCACGAAATTGGCCCGAAATGCCAAAACAACAATTCTTTGCGACCTCTCCATAGCCGTGCACAGGGTTCATGGAGCATAAAAAATCGACCCGGTACCCAAAAATAGTGCGCTATAGTCACGAAAGTTGCCCGAAACGAAAACAACGAGTTTTTGCGATGTCTCGATATCCGTGGGATGTCTACTACGCAACCTTCTCCTTGTAGACGTTGTTGGGCCTCCAAGTGCAGAGGGTTGTAGGACAGTAGTAATTTTCCCTCAAGTGGGTGACCTAAGGTTTGTCAATCCGCGGGAGGCGTAGGATGAAGATGGTCTCTGTCAAGCAACCCTGCAACCAAATAACAAAGAGTGTCTTGTGTACCCAACACACCTAATACAATGGTAAATTGTATAGGTGCACTAGTTCGGCGAAGAGATGGTGATACAAGTGCAATATGGATGGTAGATATAGGTTTTTGTAATCTGAAATTACAAAAACAGCAAGGTAACAAATGGTAAAAGTGAGCACGAACGGTATTGCAATGCGTGGAAACAAGGCCTAGGGTTCATACTTTCACTAGTGAAGTTCTCTCAACAATGATAACATAATTGGATCATATAACTAGCCCTCAACATGCAACAAAGATTCACTCCAAAGTCACTAATAGCGGAGAACAAACGAAGAGATTATTGTTGGGTACGAAACCACCACAAAGTTATTCTTTCTGATCGATCTATTCAAGAGTTCGTAGTAAAATAACATGAAGCTATTCTTTCCGTTCGATCCATCATAGAGTTCGTACTAGAATAACGCCTTAAGATACATATCAACCAAGACCCTAATGTCACCTAGATACTCCATTGTCACCTCAAGTATCCGTGGGCATGATTATACGATATGCATCACATAATCTCAGAATCATCTATTCAACCAACACATAGAACTTCAAAGAGTGCCCAAAAGTTTCTACGAGAGAGTCAAAACGTGTGCCAACCCCTATGCATAGGTTCCTAATGTCACGAACCCCCAAGTTGATCACGAAAACATACATCAAGTACTCACATGAATCCACGTGTGCCAACCCATATGCATAGGTTCCCAATGTCACAAACCCGCAAGCTGATCACAGCAGATAGACACATGCAGGACATACATCAAGTGTTCTCAAAGACTCAATCCGATAAGATAACTCCAAAGGGGAAACTCAATTCATTACAAGAGGGAGAGGGGGAAGAACATCATAAGATCCAACTATAGTAGCAAAGCCATGGTACATCGAGATCAAGACATCTCAAGAACACGAGAGAGAGAGAGAGATCAAACACATAGCTACTGGTACATACCCTCAGCCCCGAGGGAGAACTATTCCCTCCTTGTCATGGAGATCGCTGGGATGATGAAGATGGCCACCGGAGATGGATTACCCCTCCGACAGGGTGCCGGAACGGGCTCCAGATTGGTTTTTGGTGGCTACAGAGGCTTGCGGCGGCGGAACTCCCGATCTAGGTTTCATTTTGGGGGTTTTTGAATTTATAGGAATGTATGGCGGTGGAATTGCGTCAGTTGGGCCCACGAGGAGGTCACAAGCCTGCCCTACGCCACCTAGGGTGGTGGTGGCGCCGTCAGGGCTTGTGACTCCCTCGTGGCTCTTCTGGCCTTCTTCCAAAGCTTCGGGGGTCTCTTTTGGTCCAAAAAAAATCATCGTAAAGTTTCATTCCATTTGGGCTCCTTCTGAAAATGGGCCAAAAACACGGAAAAAACAGAAACTGGCACTTGGCACTGAGTTAATAGGTTAGTCCCAAAAAAGATATAAAATAGCATATTCATGCATATAAAACATCCAAAATTGACAAGATAATAGCATGGAACCATCAAAAATTATAGATACGTTGGAGACGTATCACCGTGCATAGGGTTCATGGAGCTTAAAAATCGACCCAGTACCCCCAAACAGTGCATTATAGCACACGAAACTAGCCCGAAACGACAAAAACAACGTGTTTTTGCGATGTCTCGATAGTCGTGCACAAGGTTAAGGGAGCATAAAAAATTAACCCGGGACCCCAAAACAATGCGCTATGGCCCTTGAAACTAGCCAGAAACCACAAAACAACAAGTTCTTGCGACGTCTTGATAGCCCTGCGCAGGGTTCATGGAGCATCAAAAATCGACCCGGGACCCTAAAGCAGTGCGCTATAGCCCACGAAACGGGCCCAAAACGACAAAACAACGTGTTTTTGGGACATATCGATAGCAGTGCCCAAGGTTCATGGAGCATCGAAAATCGACAAGGGACCCCAAAACAGTGCGCTATAGCCCACGAAATTGGCCCGAAACGAAAAAAACAAGGAGTTTTTGCGATGTCTTGATAATTGTGCAGATGGTTCATGGAACATGAAAAATCGAGCCGGGACACAAAATAGTGCGCTATAGCCCATGAAACTAGCCCGGAACGACAAAACAACAAGTTTTTGCGATGTCTCGATAGCCATGCATAGGGTTCACGGAGCATAAAAAATTGAACCGACATCCTAAAACAGTGAGCTATAGCCCACGAAACTGACCCGAAACAACAAAAACAACGTGTTTTTTGAACGTGTGGATAACCGTGTACACAGTTCATGGAGCATCAAAAATCGACACGGGACCGCGAAACAGTGCACTTATAGCCACGAAACTGGCCCAAAATGACAAACCAACAATTTTTTGCGACCTCTCCATAGGCGTGCACAGGGTTCATGGAGCATCAAAAATCGATCCGGAACCCCAAAACAGTGCGTTATAGCCCATGCAACTGGCCCGAAATGACAAAAACAACGAGTTTTGCGATGTGTCGATAGCCATGCACATGGTTCAATGAGCATCAAAAATCAACCTGGGACCGCCAAACACTGTGCTATAGCATGAAACTGGACCGAAATGACCAAAACAATGAGTTTTTGCGATGTCTCGATAGCCGTGCGCAGGGTTCGTTGAGCATCAAATATCGACGCGGGACCCCAAAACAGTGTGCTATAACCCACGAAACTAGCCCGAAACGACAAAAACAACGAGTTTTTGCGATGTCTTGATAGCCGTGCACACGGTTCATGGAGCATCAAATCTCGACCCGGGACCCCAAAACAGTGCGCTATAGCCCACGAATCTGCCACGAAATGGCAAAACAATGAGTTTTGTGATGTCTCGATAGCCGTGCACAGGGTTCATCGAGCATCAAAAGTCGACCTGGGACCGCCAAACACTGTGCCATAGCCCATGAAACTAGCCCGAAATGACAAACAAATGTGTTTTTGCAACATCTCGATAACTGTGCACAAGGTTCATGGAGCATAAAAATCAACCTGGGATCCCAAAACAGTGCGCTATAGCCCACAAAACTAGCCCGAAACGACAAAAACAACGAGTTTATGTGACGTCTCTATAGCCGTGCACAAGGTTCATGGAGCATAAAAAATCGACACGGCACCCCAAAACAGTGCTCACGAAGCTGGACCGAGACGACAAAAACACCTACTTTTTGCGCCATCACGATAGCCGTGCACAAGGTTCATGGATCATATAAATCAACCTGGGACCCCGAAAGTGTGCGTTATAGCCCATGAAACTCGCGTGAAACGACAATAACAACAAGTTTTTACGACGTCTCGATAGTTGTGCACAGGGTTCATGGAGAATCAAAAATTGACCCGGGACCCTAAAGCAGTGCGCTATTGCCCATGATACGGCCCCAAAATGACAAAACACCTACTTTTTGCAATGTGTCGATAGCTGTGCACATGGTTCATGGAGCATAAAAAATTAACCCCGGACCCGAAAACAGTGCGCTATGGCCCACGAAACTAGCCCGAAACCATAAATACAACAAGTTTTTGCGACGTCTCGATAGCCGTGCGCATGGTTCATGGAGCATCAAAAATCGACTCGGGACCCTAAAGAAGTGCGCTATAGCCCACGAAACGGGCCCAAAACAACAAAACAACGTGTTTTTGCGACGTCTCGATAGTTGTGCGCAGGGTTCTTGGAGCATCAAAAATCGACCCGGGACCCCAAAATAGTGCGAGCCCACGAAAGTGGCCCAAAATGACCAAACGAACGAGTTTTTGCGACGTCTTGATAATCGTGCACATGGTTCATGAAGCATCAAAAATCGACCCGGGACCCAAAAATAGTGCGCTATAGCCCACGAAACTAACCCGGAACCACAAAACAACGAGTTTTTACGACGTCTCGGTAGCCGTACATAGGGTTCACGGAGCATCAAAAATTGACCCCGCATCAGAAAACAGTGCGCTATAGCCCACGAAACTGGCCCGAAACGACAAAAACACCGACTTCTGGCGATGTCTCTATAGTCGTGCACAAGGTTCATGGAGCATCAAAAATCGACACGGGACCCGAAAACAATGCGTTATAGCTGACGAAACTGGCCCAAAACGATAAAACACCGAGTTTTTCCGACGCATCGATAGCCGTCCACGGAGTTCATGGAGCATACAAAATGGACCCGGGACCCACAAACAGTGCGCTAGCCCACGAAACTAGCCCGAAACGACCAAAACCACAAGTTTTTGCGACGTCTCAATAGCCGTGCATAGGGTTCGTGGAGCATCAAAAATAGACCCGAGACCCCAAAGGACTGCATTATAGCCCATGAAAGAGGCCAAAATGACAAAACTCCGAGTTTTTGCGATGTCTCGATAGGCGTTCACACCGTTCATGGAGCTTAAAAAATTGACTTGGGACCCCAAAACAGTGCGCTATTGCCGACGAAACTGGCCCGAACGACAAAAGCAACGAGTTTTTGCAATGTCTCAATAGCCGTGCACAGGGTTCATGGAGCATCAAAAATCGAAACGGGACCGCAAAACAATGCACTTATAGCCACAAAACTGGCCCAAAATGACAAAACAACAATATTTTGCGACCTCTCCATAGCCGTGCACAGGGTTCATGGAGCATCAAAATTGACCCGGGACCCCAAAACTGTGCGCTATAGCCCACACAACTGGCCCGAAACGACAAAAACAACGAGTTTTGCGATGTCTCGATAGTAGTGCACTGGGTTCATCGAGCATCAAAAATAAACCTGGGACTGCCAAACACAGTGCTATAGCATGAAACTGGCCCGAAATGACAAAAACAATGAGTTTTTGTGACGTCTCGATAGCCGTGCACACGGTTCATGGAGCATCAAATATCGACCCAGGAACCCAAAATAGTGCGCTATAGCCCACGAATCTGGCCTGAAACGACAAAAATAATGAGTTTTGCGATGTCTTGATAGCCGTGCATGCGGTTCATCGAGCATCAAAAATCAACACAGGACCCCAAAACAATGCACTATAGGTCACGAAACTGGACCGAAATGAAAAAAACCAAGTTTTTGCGACATCTTGATATCCCACAAAACTCGCGTGAAACGACAGAAAGAACAAGTTTTTGCGACGTCTCGATAGTTGTGCACATGGTTCATCGAGCATAAAAAATCGACCCGGGACCCTAAAGCAGTGCGCACCCACGAAACGGGCCCAAAATGACAAAAACACCTACTTTTTGCAATGTATCGATAGGTGTGCAGAGGGTTCATGCAGCATAAAAAATTAACCCGGGACCCCAAAACAGTCCGCTATGGCCCACGAAACTAGCCAGAAACCACAAATACAACAAGTTTTTGCAACGTCTCGATAACCGTGAGCAGGGTTCAAGGAGCATCAAAAATCGACCCGGGACCCTAAAGAAGTGCGCTATAGCCCACGAAACTGGCCCAAAACGATAAAAACAACGTGTTTTTGGGACGTCTCGATAGCGGTGCACAAGGTTCATGGAGCATCAAAAATCGATCCGGGACCCCAAAACAGTGCGCTATTGCTCACGAAATGAAAAAACAACGTGTTTTTGGGACATCTCGATAGCCGTGCACAGGGTTCATCGAGCATGACAAATCAACCTGGGACCCCCAAACACTATGCTATAACATGAAACTGGCCCGAAATAACAAAAATAATGAGTTTTTGCGACGTCTCGATAGCCGTGCACATGGTTCATGAAAAATCGACCAGGGACCGAAAATAGTGCGTTATAGCCCACGAAACTAGCCCGGAACCACAAAAAGCAATGAGTTTTTGCGACGTCTCGATCGCCGCGCATAGGATGCAGGGAGCATAAAATATTGACCCGACATACTAAAACAGTGCGCTACAGCCCACGAAACTGGCCTGAAACGACAAAAACTACGTTATTTTTGGGACGTCTCGATAGCGGGGCACAAGGTTCATGGAGCATCAAAAATCGACCCGGGATCCCAAAACAGTGCGCTATAGCCCATGAAACTGGCCCGAAACGACAAAACAAGGAGTTTTTGCGATGTCTTGATAATCTTGCAAATTGTTCATGGTGCATGAAAAATTTAGCCGGGCCCCAAAATAGTGCGCTATAGCCCATGAAACTAGCCCGGAACCACAAAAACAACGAGTATTTGCGACCTCTCGATCGTTATGCATAGGGTTCACGGAGCATAAAAAATTGACCCAACATCATAAAACAATGCGTTATAGCCCGCGAAACTGGCCCGAAACGACAAAAACAACGTGTTTTTGGGACGTCTGGATTGCCGTAAATAGAGTTCATGGAGCCTCAAAAATCGACCACGGACCGCAAAACAGTGTGCTTATAGCCATGCAGAGCGTTCATGGAGGATCGAGAATCGACATGGAACCCTAAAACAGTGCGCTATAGCCCACGGAGTGACAGAAACAACGTGTTTTTGGGATGTCTCGATAGCCATGCACAAGGTTCATGGAGCATAAACAATCGACCAGGGACCCCAAAACAATGAGTTTTTGCGAAGTTCCGATAGTCGTGCGCAGGGTTCAAGGAGAATAAAAAATCGACCCGGGACCCAAGACAGTGTGCTATAGCCCACGAAACTGGCCCGAAATGATAAAAACAATGAGTTTTTGCGATGTCTCGATAGTCGTGCACAAGGTTCATGGAGCATCAAAAATCGACCCGGGACCCCAAAACAGTGCGTATAGCCCACGAAACTGGACCGAACCGACAAAACACCGAGTTTTTTTGAAGTCCCGATAGCCGTGCACACGGTTCATGGAGCATCAAAATCGACCCGGGACCCCAAAAGAGTGCGTTATAACCCACGAAACTCGCCCGAACCACCAAAAAACAACGAGTTTTTGCGACGTCTCGATAACAGTGCACAAGGTTCATGGAGCATCAAAAATCAACCTGGGACCCAAAAACAGTGCGCCATAGCCCATGAAACTTGCACGAAACGACAAAAACACCGAGTTTTTGCGATGTCTCGATAGCCGTGGACAGGGTTCATGGAGCATCAAATATCGACCCGGGACCCCAAAACAGTGCGCTATAGCCCACGAAACTGGCCCGAAATGACAAAACCAACGAGTTTTGTGATGTCTCGATAGCCGTGCACAGGGTTCATCGAGCATCAAAAATCAACGTGGGACCGCCAAACACTGTGCTATAGCCCATGAAACTAGCCCGAAAAGACAAAAACAATGAGTTTTTGCGACGTCTCGATAGCCGTGCACAGGGTTCACGGAGCATAAAAATCGACCCGGGACCCCAAAACAGTGCGCTATAGCCCATGAAACTAGCCCGAAGTGACAAAAACAATGTGTTTATGCGACGTCTCTATAGCCGTGCACAAGGTTCATGGAGCATCAAAAATCGACACGGGACCCCAAAAGAGTGCGCTATGGCTCACGAAACTGGATCGGAACAACAAAAAACATCGAGTTTTTGTGACATCTCGATAGCCGTGCACACGGTTCATGGAGCATCAAAAATCAAACTCGGACCCGAAAACAGTGTGCGCCCACGAAACTAGCCCGAAACCACAAATACAACAAGTTTTTGCATTGTCTCGATAGCCGTGCGCAGGGTTCGAGGAACATCAAAAATCGATCCGGGACCCTAAAGCAGTGCACTATAGCCCACGAAACGGGCCCAAAACGACAAAAATAACGTGATTTTGGGACGTCTCGATAGGGGTGCACAAGGTTGATGCGTCCATTTTGCATCATGTTTTCATGTTGATATTTATCGCTTCTTTGGCTGTTATTTCACTTCACAGTACTATTCTTATTCCTTTTCTCTCTTATTTTGCAAGGTTTACATGAAGAGGGAGAATACCGGCAACTGGAATTCTGGCCTGAAAGTGGAGCAAAGCTGAGATATCAATTCTGCGCAACTCCAAATGCCGTGAAAATCAATGGAGATTTTTTCCCAATTTATCAAACATTTTGGGCGAAGAAGTGCTAGAGGGGCACCGGGGGGTGCCCACAAGCCTGCATGGCGCGGCCACCCCCCAGGCCGTGCCATGGGGGCTTGTGGGCAGCCCACTGGCCCACTGGCCCCCCTCTTTTGCTATATGGAGGGTTTCGTCCAGGAAAAAAATCACAGAGGAGCTTTTTCGTGGTTAGATTTTTTTTGCTATATGGAGCCCCTTACGAAGTAACGCATAAACTAGTGGATCCAAGCCATCGTCATCACCAACACTCCTCTCATCGGAGGGGACTCATCACCATCAACATCTTCATCAACACCATCTCATCTCCAAACCCTAGTTCATCACTTCTAACCAATCTCCATCTCGCGACCCCGATTGGTACTTGTAAGGTTGCTAGTAGTGTTGATTACTCTTTGTAGTTGATGCTAGTTGGATTACTTGGTGGAAGAGATTATGTTCAGATCCTTGATGCTACTCATTACCCCTCTGATCATGATTATGATTATGCTTTGTGAGTAGTTACTTTTGTTCCTGAGGACATGGGATAAGTCATGCTAATAATAGTCATGTGAATTTGATATTCGTTCGGTATTTTGATATGTTGTATGTTGTTTTTCCTCTAGTGGTGTTATGTGAACGTCGACTACATAACACTTCACCATTATTTGGGCCTAGAGAAAGGCATTGGGAAGTAGTAAGTAGATGATGGGTTGCTAGAGTGACAGAAGCTTAAACCCTAGTTTATGCGTTACTTCGTAAGGGGCTGATTTGGATCCACTAGTTTAATGCTATGGTTAGACTTTGTCTTAATTCTTCTTTCGTAGTTGCGGATGCTTGTGAGAGGGGTTAATCATAAGTGGGATGCTTGTCCAAGTAAGGGCAGTATCCAAGCACCGGTCCACCCACATATCAAACTATCAAAGTAACGAACGCGAATCATATGAACATGATGAAACTAGCATGATAGAAATTCCCGTGTGTCCTCGGGAGCGTTTTTCCTCCTATAAGACTTTGTCCAGGCTTGTCCCTTCCTACAAAAGGGATTGGGACACTTTGATGCACCGTTGCTACTTTTGTTACTTGTTGCTTGCTACGAATCATCTCACCGCACAATCACTTGTTACCGACAATTTCAGTGCGTGCAAATTTTTCCTTTGTGAAAACCACTTGTCAGATCCTTCTGCTCCTCGTTGGGTTCGACACTCTTACTTATCGAAAGGACTACGATTGATCCCCTATACTTGTGGGTCATCAAGACTCTTTTCTGGCGCCGTTGCCGGGGAGTGAAACGCCTCTGGTAAGTAGAACTTGGTAAGGAAACATTCATATAGTGTGCTGAAATTTGTTGTCACTTGTCACTATGGATACTAATCCTTTGAGGGGCTTGTTCGGGGTATATTCACCTCGAACGGAAGGACAAAGAGTTGCTCCTCAACCTGCGGCACCTACTGAAAATATTTGCTTTGAATTTCCTTCGGGTATGCTTGAGAAACTGCTATCTAATCCTTTTACAGGAGATGGAACATCGCATCCAGACTTGCATCTGATCTATGTAGATGAGGTTTGTGGTTTATTTAAGCTTGCAGGTGTGCCCGAGGATGAGGTAAAGAAGAAGGTATTTCCTTTATCTTTGAAGGATAAGGTGTTGACATTTTATAAGCTATGTGATGATACTGGATCATGGGACTACAATCGGTTGAAATTGGAATTTCATCAGAAGTTTTATCCTATGCATTTAGTACATCGTGATCGGAATTATATTTATAATTTTTGGCCTCGTGACACAGAAAGCATCGCTCAAGCTTGGGGGAGGCTTAAATCAATGCTATATTCATGCCCCAATCATGAGCTCTCGAGAGAAATTATCATTCAGAACTTCTATGCTCGGCTTTCTCATGATGATCGCACCATGCTTGAGACTTCTTGTACCGGTTCTTTTATGAAGAGAGATATTGACTTCAAATGGAATTTATTGGAGAGAATTAAACGCAACTCTGAAGATTGGGACCTTGAAGAATGTAAGGAGTCACGTATGAATTTCACTTTTGATTGCGTTAAATCCTTTGTTGAGACAAATACTTTTTGTGACTTTAGCGCTAAGTATGGACTTGACTTTGAGATAGTAGCTTCATTGTGTGAATCCTTTGCTGCTCATATTGATCTCCCCAAAGAGAAGTGGTTTAAATATCATCCTCCGTTAGAAGTCAATGTGGTTAAACCCACTCTAGTTGAAGAGAAAGTCATTGCCTATAATGATCCTGTGGTTCCCAGTGCTTACATTGAGAAACCACCTTACCCTGTTAGGATAAAGGATCATTCTAAAGCTTCAACTGTGATACGTAGAGACTATATTAGAACACCTACACCCCCTGAGCAAATTAGAGTTGAACCTAGCATTGCTATTATCAAAGATCTTTTGTCTGAAGAAGTTGAGGGACATAATATTCACTTTTGTGAAGATGCTACTAGAATTGCTAAACCTCACGCTAGAGACAAACATAGGCCTGTTGTTGGCATGCCTGTGGTTTCTGTTAAGATAGGAGATCAGTGTTACCATGGTTTATGTGACGTGGGTGCTAGTGTTAGTGCAATACCTCAATCCTTATACAATGAAATCAAAGATGAGATTGCACCTATTGAGATAGAGCCCATTGATGTCACTATTCAGATTGCCAATAGAGATACTATATGCCCTGTGGGAATTGTTAGGGATGTTGAAGTCTTGTGTGGTAAAATGAAGTATCCTGCTGATTTCCTCGTTCTTGCTACCGCACAAGATAGCTTTCGTCCCATCATATTTGGTAGACCTTTTCTCAATACTGTCAATGCTCATATTGATTGTGAGAAACAAACTGTCACTGTTGGCTTTGAAGGTGTGTCACATGAGTTCAATTTCTCTAAGTTTGGTAGACAACCTCATGAAAAGGAGTTGCCTAGTAGGGATGAAACTATTGCCTTAGCCTCTATTGCCGTGCCTCCTACTGATCCCTTAGAGCAATACTTGCTTGAGCTTGAAAATGATATGCATATGGATGAAAGGGATGAGATAGATAGAGTTGTCTTAGAACAATATCCTATCCTTAAGAATAACTTGCCTGTTGAACTGCTTGGGGATCCACCTCCACCAAAGGGTGATCTTGTGTTCGAGCTTAAACCGTTGCCTGATACTCTTAAGTATGCCTATCATGATCAAAAGGAGATATATCCTGTCATTATTAGTGCTAGCCTCTCGGAGCATGAAGAAAAGAAGTTGCTAAAAACTCTGAGGAAGCATTGTGCTGCTGTAGGATATACTCTTGATGATCTTAAGGGCATTAGTCCCACTCTATGCCAGCACAAGATCAAAACTGATCCTGAATTCAAACCAGTTGTGGATCATCCAAGGAGACTAAATTCTAAGATGAAAGAAGTAGTGAGAAAAGAAATACTAAAGCTCCTGGAAGCGGGTATCATCTATCCTATTGCTCATATTGATTGGGTGAGTCCGGTGCATTGCGTCCCTAAGAAGGGAGGTATTACCGTTGTCCCTAATGATAAGGATGAATTGATCCCACAGAGGATTATTACTGGCTATAGGATGGTGATTGACTTTAGGAAGTTGAATAAGGCCACTAGGAAAGATCATTACCCTTTGCCTTTTATCGACCAAATGCTAGAAAGGCTGTCCAAACACACACACTTCTGCTTTCTAGACGGTTATTCTGGTTTCTCCCAAATACCAGTTGCACAATCTGATCAGGAAAAAACCACTTTCACCTACCCTTTCGATACCTTTGCTTATAGACGTATGCCTTTTGGATTTTGTAATGCACCTGCCACCTTTCAAAGATGTATGATGGCTATATTCTCTGACTTTTGCGAAAAGATTGTCGAGGTTTTCATGGATGACTTTTCTGTTTACGGGTCTTCCTTTGATGATTACCTCAGCAACCTTGATCGAGTCTTGCAGAGATGTAAAGACACTAATCTTGTCTTGAATTGGGAGAAGTGCCACTTTATGGTTAATGAAGGCATTGTCTTAGGACATAAAATTTCTGAAAGAGGTATTGAAGTCGATAAGGCTAAGGTTGATGCAATCGAGAAAATGCCATACCCCACATATATCAAAGGTATAAGAAGTTTCCTTGGTCATGCTGGTTTCTATAGAAGGTTCATTAAAGACTTCTCTAAGATTTCTAGGCCTCTTAGCAATCTCTTGCAAAAGGATATTCTTTTTGTCTTTGACGATGATTGTGAGGAAGCCTTCGAAATACTTAAGAGGGCTTTGATAACTGCACCTATTGTTCAACCACCTGATTGGAACTTGCCTTTTGAGATCATGGGTGACGCTAGTGATTATGCTGTTGGTGCTGTTCTAGGGCAAAGAGTTGATAAGAAGTTTAATGTTATTCACTATGCTAGTAAAACTCTAGAGAGTGCCCAAAGAAACTATGCTACTACGGAGAAGGAATTTTTAGCAGTCGTGTTTGCGTGTGAAAATTAGTAGTGACAGTAGTAGCAAGTAGCAACAGTAGCAAGCGACAGTAGTAGCAACAGTAGTAGCAGCAGCAGCAGCAAAAGAGCAATAAAAGTAATAGCAGTAGCAACAGTAGTAACAGCAGCAGAGCAAGACAAGTAACAACAGTAGCAACAGTAGTACAAACTCGTATGCAATGGGTCGGTGATTTGTTTGGATGGTATTCATCATGCAAAAGCTATAACACGGAGAGATATGTGGCTAGCTCCCGTTCGTCAATGTGATGTAGGCATGCATTCCGTGTGTCGTCATACGTGCTTAGGGAAAAGAACTTGCATGACATCTATTGTCCATCCTTCCCGTGGCAGCGGGGTCCAAAAGGAAACTACGGGATATTAAGGTTCTCCTTTTAATAAAGAACCGGACCAACGCATTAGCACTTGGTCAACACGTGAACTCCTCAAACTATGGTCATCACCGGGAGAGGTTCCGGTTATTGTCACTCCGGGGTTGCCGGATCATAACACATAGTAGGTAACTACAACTTGCAAGATCGGATCTAAAACACACATATATTGGTGACAACATAATAATTTCAGATAATAAATCATGGCACTCGGGCCCTAGTGACAAGCATTAAGCATGGCAAAGTAGTGGATACTAGGGATCAATCCCCGTCAAAACTAACTCGATTACATGATAGATCTCATCCTACTCATCACCGCCCAGCGAGCCTACGAATAGATTACTCACGAACGACGAAGGGCTTCATGGAATTGGAGAGGGAAGAAGGTTGATGATGACGATGGCGACGATTTCCCCTCTCCGGAGCCCAAGACGGACTCCAGATCTGCCCTCCAGATGAAGAATAGGTGGTGGAGGCGCCTCCTTATCGAAAACGCGATGAAAACTTCTATTTTCATTTTTTCTAGGTCGAAAGACAACTTATATAGCTGGAGTTGGGGGCGGCAGGTGCCTGTGGGCCCCACAAGCCTGCCCACCGCCACCGGGGGGGGGGGGTGGTGGTGGCGGAGCAAGGGCTTGTGGCCCACTGGCCCACCCCCTGAGGTGGAACTTGGCGCAAATATTTTTGATAGTTTCCAAAACTGCTCCCCGTAAATTTTCAGGAAGTTTGGAGAACTTTGATTTCTGCACAAAAATAACGCCGAGGCAATTCTGCTGAAAACAGCGTCAGTCCAGGTTAGTTCCATTCAAATCATGCAAATTATAGTCCAAAACAAGGGCAAAAGAGTTTGGAAAAGTAGATACGTTGGAGACGTATCAACTCCCCCAAGCTTAAAACCTTGCTTGTCCTCAAGAAACTCAATTCACAAACTGAGAGAGAAAGAAAAACTTTGACAAACTCTGTTTGATCTTGTTGTTGCAAGTATGTCTAACTCATAACCAGAATTTCAGCAAGATCACAAGTTAACCACATAAGCAAATGACACAAAGGTCTCACGATAAACTAATATCAATGGCATAATCAGCTAACGAGCAAATAATAATGAGTTTCAAATACCAACACTTCAATCAAAACAAGCATGAAGCAATATGAATAGATGGTATCTCGCTAGCTCTTTCTGAGACCGCAAAACATAAATGTAGAGCACTTTCAAAGATCAAGGGCTGACTAAACATTGTAATTCATAGCAACGAAGATCCAGTCATAGTCATACTCAATATCAATCAAAAGCAAAGCATAAAAATTACAGAGGTGCTCTCTAATTGGTGCTTATAAAAGAGGAGGATGACTCGACAGGAAAATAAATAGACATGCCCTTCGTCGAGGGAAGCATTGATTAGCAAAGGTGCCAGAGCTCAAGCTTTTGAAAACAGAGATAATAATTTTGGGTGGCATGCTTTCATTGTCAACGCAATGACCAAGAGTTCTCAATATATTCCATGCTACTCATGCTATAGGTGGTTCCCAAATAGAAAAGTAAAGTTTTAACTCCCCCACCACCAATCAATCACACTCCATGGCTAGCCGAATCCTCGGGTACCGTCCATACTAACATCATCCGGGGGGAGTCTTGTTTTACAGTTATGTTTTCGATTTAAGCATGGAACTGGGCATCCCAAATACCGGCCCCTTTCTCGTGAATGACTGTGAATAAACACATGTCGAGGATAACACTCCTAGCATGGAAGATACCAATAGTCCTCTGTCACCACATGAGCGGTTCGGGCATGCAAAACAGATTATTTCTTGAAGGTTTAGATAATGGCACATGCAAATTTACTTGGAACGGCAGGTAGATACCGCAAATAGGTAGGTATGGTGGACTCTCATGGAAAAACTTTTGGGTTTATGGGGGTGGATGCACAAGCAGTATTCCCGCTTAGTACAAGTGAAGGCTAGCAAAAGACTCGGAAGCGACCAACTAGAGAGCGACAACAGTCATCAAGATGCAATGAGTTTGAGTAACATTGAATGCAAGCATGAACATGATATAAATCACCATGAACACGAACATCATAGAGGCTATGTTGATTTTGTTTCAACTACGTGCATGAACACGCGCCAAGTCAAGCCATTTTAAACATTCAAAGGAGAATACCATCCTATCATACTACATCACAGTCATCTCAAAATCTATGTTGGCAATCAAGACAAACCATTATAAGCTCTCAGCTAAATAAGCATGGCATCAGAAACTATGATCTCTAAGTTGTCATTGCAAACATGGTTCTCTCACAACAAAGCTCAATCTGGGTCGACAAGCTAGTCATATTTACAAAAACAAAATAGATAGAGTTCATACCAGCTTTTCAATCTTAGTCACTTCATCATATAGCATCATTGTTGCCTTTCATTTGCACGATCGAACGATGAAAACGATAATAAGCGCATTGGACTAAGCTGAATCTGCACGCAAACAACAAGGAGAAAACAAAATAATATGGCTCTTTGAAAGCTAAACAGGTAAGCATGCAAGAACCAATAAACATTGTAACCAATATCTTCTACCTTGACACAAGGAAAAAGAAAACTATTTACACGGGAAAGCTCCCAACAAGCAAAAGAAGAAAGAAAAATCTTTTTGGGTTTTCTCAAAAGGACACAAAACAAGAAAACAAGAAAACAAGAAAACAAGAAAACGAAAAGAAACTAGCATGGATAATACAGTGGCAAAGTGTAAACACCGGCTAACAAAGCGAAAGCATACGCATGAATGTAAAGTCGGTGAGAACACGTACTCCCCCAAGCTTAGGCTTTTGGCCTAGCTTGGTCTACTCCCATGGATGATCCTGGCGAAACCCAAAGTCATAATGGGTGTTATACGGGAGTGCTGCAGCCACTGCCTGAATAGCTGCCTCACGAAGTCGAGCAGCAGTCGCCTCCCTCTCATACTCCTCTGCCTCTCCTATGGTTATGTAGTATCTTCGTTTAACCTGAAAATCAAAGAAAGCAGGAGCAGGAAGGGTAATATGGAAACCACGCTGTCGGTTAAATATCAAGCGGTATAGGAGGGATCCATGATCTCTCTCAAGGAACTGGTAGCGTGTTAGAGCGACATGATCAAGGTAGGCTGTACGGAGAGCAGGGTCTTCTGGACGGATGGATACTCCAAGAAAGTTTGCTAAGTGTGTAGCATAAACTCCACCAAAGAAATCCCCCTCACTGGCATTTTTATTCAGCCTCCTTGCTATAATAGCTCCCATATTGAAGCTCCTGTCACCTGTTACTGCGCTCTTAAGGATACTAAGGTCGGAAGCGCATAGGTGACAATGTGCACCCTTGCCGTTAACGCACCTACCTATGAAGAGTGCAAGGTAGTGCAAGGCAGGGAAATGGATGCTTCCTATGGTGGCTTGCGTGATATCTCTGGTTTCTCCAACAGTTATACTGGAGACAAAGTCTCTGTCCGAAGACTTAGGAGGATCATTAACACTACCTCCATCGGGTATCTTGCAGATCCTACCGAAATCCTCCAGATCCACGGTATAGGATTTATCGTACGGATCAAACAGTATGGATGATTCACGGCCAGCTAAAAATTTAAATCTACGCACGAAGGAGGAAGTGAGCATAGCATATTGTTCACATTTATCTGAGAGGAATTCTTCTAACCCGGCATTGCGGACAAGTGCATCAAACTCATCCTTGAAGCCCGCTTCGATCATGAACTCATCGGAAGGCCATTCACATGGTTGCACCGGTGCGTCCCTTAGTTGAAAAGGTTCGGGCTCCCGAAAGGAGAGACGAGGACCCTTCTTACTTGAGGAACCACCATGAAACTTCCCCCTGAACATAATTTCCTTTTGCTGAAATTTTTGAAGTTCAAGAGAGAAGTGAATGAGGACCAGCCATACCTTGTAGCAACTACTCCTACTAGTGCCTAGAGACCGTATCACGTGCTAAAACTACTTGGAACCAGCTAAAATCAACATTTATAGCTCAAGAACAGGGTCACCAAGGTAGCAAGAATTCGCGAAGGATAAAGCACTAGAGCAAAAACTAATTGGACTAATGGAGGAGCCACTTACCAAGGAGTAATTTCCCCAAAACAGTTCGGAGAATGGTGCTTTGAGCAAGGAGATCTAAAATCGCAGCCAAATGAGCAAGAACACGGGTTTGAGCTGCGAAACAAATTTTTCTGGAGGTGGAAGGAGAGGCTGGGAGCTGGAATGAGTGGAGGCGGTGCCTGTGGGCTCCACAAGCTTGCACCCCGCCACCAGGGGGGTAGGTGGCGGTGGGGGGGCTTGTGGCCCACTGGTCAGGCCCCTTGGCCAGCTCTCAGGCCCAGAGTTTTTCAAAAATTCTAGAAAAATCATACTAAATTTTCAGGACCATCGGAGAACTTTTATTTTCGAGGTATTTTTCTCTGGGACGCTAAAACAGAAAACAGGAAAAACTAAACTAATTCTATCATTTTTCTTCTAAGCAACAGAAAATGAAGACTCAAAACAGAGGTATGTGACTCTCTGATTCATCCGTTTCATGGTCATCAGAAGAAATTCGTCAATGGGGTTGATCAAGTCCTTATGACAAAACCTTCTCGAATCGCAAGAGAGAATGGAGAATTTTCGAATAGCCGCTAAGTCACCTCAATGGGGATATGAATCTCCCCAACAAGCAAATCATACTTCATCCTGACACGAGGAATAGGGTATTCAAAGCTCCCAATAAGAATCTATGAAGTCTTTTCGATGGCATTGATGCAATGTACTGGATATCATTTCTTCGAAAAGTGCACGGTGTGCTCATTTCCGTTGACATGGAAAGTGACATTGCCTTTGTTGCAATCTATAACAGCCCCTGTAGTGTTTAAGAAGGGTCTTCCAAGGATGATAGCTATGGCATCGTCCTCGGGAATATGCAAGATAACAAAGTCTATTAAGATAGTGGTATTAGCAACCACAACAAGCACATCCTCGCAAATGCCGATAGGGAAAGCAGTTGATTTGTCGGCCATTTGCAGAGAAGTTTCAGTGGGTGTCAACTTATCCAACTCAAGTCCACGATAAAGAGAGAGTGGCATAACACTATCACCGGCTCCAAGGCCACATAAGGCAGTTCTTACGTAGTTTCTTTTAATGGAGCAAGGTATAGTGGGCACTCCGGGATCACCAAGTTTCTTAGAAGTTCCACCTTTAAAAGTGTAATTGGCAAGCATGGTGGAGATCTCAAGATCTGGTATCTTCCGTTTATTACTCACAATATCTTTCATGTACTTGGCATACGGAGACATCTTGAGCATATCAGTTAACCGCATCTGCAGAAAGACGGGTCTTATCATCTCAACGAAGCGCTCCAAATCCTCATCATCCTTTTTCTTGGGTGGCTTAGGAGGAAAGTGTTGGAATTATGCCCTAGAGGCAATAATAAATATAGTTATTATTATAATTCCTGTATCAAGATAATCGTTTATTATCCATGCTATAATTGTATTGAATGAAGACTCATTTACATGTGTGGATACATAGACAAAACACCGTCCCTAGCAAGCCTCTAGTTGGCTAGCCAGTTGATCAAAGATAGTCAGTGTCTTCTGATTATGAACAAGGTGTTGTTGCTTGATAACTGGATCACGTCATTAGGAGAATCACCTGATGGACTAGACCCAAACTAATAGACGTAGCATGTTGATCGTGTCATTTTGTTGCTACTGTTTTCTGCGTGTCAAGTATTTATTCCTATGACCATGAGATCATATAACTCACTGACACCGGAGGAATGCTTTGTGTGTATCAAACGTCGCAACGTAACTGGGTGACTACAAAGATGCTCTACAGGTATCTCCGAAGGTGTTAGTTGAGTTAGTATGGATCAAGACTGGGATTTGTCACTCCGTGTGAACGGAGAGGTATCTCGGGGCCCACTCGGTAATACAACATCACACACAAGCCTTGCAAGCAATGTAACTTAGTGTAAGTTGCGGGATCTTGTATTATGGAACGAATAAAGAGACTTGCCGGTAAACGAGATTGAAATAGGTATACGGATACTAACGATCGAATCTCGGGCAAGTAACATACCGAAGGACAAAGGGAATGACATACGGGATTATATGAATCCTTGGCACTGAGGTTCAAACGATAAGATATTTGTAGAATATGTAGGATCCAATATGGGCATCCAGGTCCCGCTATTGGATATTGACCGAGGAGTCTCTCGGATCATGTCTACATAGTTCTCGAACCCGCAGGGTCTGCACACTTATGGTTCGACGTTGTTTTATGCGTATTTGAGTTATATGGTTGGTTACCGAATGTAGTTCGGAGTCCCGGATGAGATCACGGACGTCACGAGGGTTTCCGGAATAGTCCGGAAACGAAGATTGATATATAGGATGACCTCATTTGATTACCGGAAGGTTTTCGGAGTTACCGGGAATGTACCGGGAATGACGAATGGGTTCCGGGAGTTCACCGGGGGGGGGGGGGGGCAACCCACCCCGGGGAAGCCCATAGGCCTTGAGGGTGGCACACCAGCCCTTAGTGGGCTGGTGGGACAGCCCAAAAGGGCTCTATGCGCCAAGAAGAGAAAATCAAGAGAAAAAGAAAAAAAAGGGAGGAGGTGGGAAGGAAGGGGGACTCCCTCCCACCAAACAAAGTCCAACTCGGTTTGGGGGGGGGGAGTCCTCCCCCCTTGGACTCGGCCGACCCCCTTGGGGCTCCTTGAGCCCCAAGGCAAGGTCCCCTCCCTCCCACCTATATATACGGAGGTTTTAGGGCTGATTTGAGATGACTTTTCCACGGCAGCCCGACCACATGCCTCCACGGTTTTTCCTCTAGATCGCGTTTCTGCGGAGCTCGGGCGGAGCCCTGCTGAGACAAGGTCATCACCAACCTCCGGAGCGCCGTCACGCTGCCGGAGAACTATTCTACCTCTCCGTCTCTCTTGCTGGATCAAGAAGGCCGAGATCATCGTCGAGCTGTACGTGTGCTGAACGCGGAGGTGCCGTCCGTTCGGTAATAGATCGTGGGACTGATCGCGGGATTGTTCGCGGGGCAGATCGAGGGACGTGAGGACGTTCCACTACATCAACCGCGTTCACTAACGCTTCTGCTGTACGATCTACAAGGGTACGTAGATCACTCATCCCTTCTCGTAGATGGACATCACCATGATAGGTCTTCGTGCGCGTAGGAAATTTTTTGTTTCCCATGCGACGTTCCCCATCAGTGGCATCATGAGCTAGGTTCATGCGTAGATGTCTTCTCGAGTAGAACACAAAAGTTTTTGTGGGCGGCGATGTGCGTTTTGCTGCCCTCCTTAGTCTTTTCTTGATTCCGCGGTATTGTTGGATTGAAGCGGCTTGGACCGACATTACTCGTACGCTTACGAGAGACTGGTTTCATCGCTACGAGTAACTCCGTTGCTGAAAGATGACTGGCAAGTGTCGGTTTCTCCAACTTTAGTTGAATCGGATTTGACCGAGGAGGTCCTTGGATGAGGTTAAATAGCAACTCATATATCTCCGTTGTTGTGTTTGTGTAAGTAAGATGCGATCCTACTAGATACCCATGGTCACCACGTAAAACATGCAACAACAAAATTAGAGGACGTCTAACTTGTTTTTGCTGGGTATGCTTGTGATGTGATATGGCCAATGATGTGATGTGATATATTGGATGTATGAGATGATCATGTTGTAATAGAAATATCGACTTGCACGCCGATGGTACGGCAACCGACAGGAGCCATAGGGTTGTCTTTATACTAACGTGTGTGCTTGCAGATGCGTTTACTATTTTGCTAGGATGTAGCTTTAGTAGTAATAGCATGAGTAGCACGACAACCCCGAGGGCAACACGTTGATGGAGATCATGGTGTGGCGCCGGTGACAAGAAGATCGTGCCGGTGCTTTGGTGATGGAGATCAAGAAGCACGTGATGATGGCCATATCATGTCACTTATGAATTGCATGTGATGTTAATCCTTTTATGCACCTTATTTTGCTTAGAACGACGGTAGCATTATGAGGTGATCTCTCACTAAAATTTCAAGACGAAATTGTGTTCTCCCCGACTGTGCACCGTTGCTACAGTTCGTCGTTTCGAGACACCACGTGATGATCGGGTGTGATAGACTCAACGTTCACATACAACGGGTGCAAAACAGTTGCGCACGCGGAACACTCGGGTTAAGCTTGACGAGCCTAGCATGTGCAGACATGGCCTCGGAACACATGAGACCGAAAGGTCGATCATGAATCATATAGATGATATGATTAGCATAGGGATGCTTACCACTGAAACTATACTCAACTCACGTGATGATCGGACTTGAGCTAGTGTAAGTGGATCATGAACCACTCAAATGACTAGAGAGATGTACTTTTTGAGTGGGAGTTTAGCGAATAATTTGATTAAGTTAAACTCTAATTATCTTGAACATAGTCTAAGTCCACTTTGGATATATTTGTGTCGTAGATCATGACTCACGCGACAGTCATCCTGAATTTTAATACGTTCCTAGAGAAAGCTAAGTTGAAAGATGATGGAAGCAACTTTGTAGACTGGGCTCGTAATCTTAAGCTAATCTTACAAGCTGGGAAGAAGGATTATGTCCTTAATGCTGCGTTAGGAGATGAACCACCCCCTATGGCTGATCAGGATGTTAAGAACGCTTGGTTAGCACGTAAGGAAGAATACTCAATAGTTCAATGTGCAGTCTTGTATGGCTTAGAACCGGGACTTCAACGTCGCTTTGAGCGTCATGGAGCATTTGAGATGTTCCAGGAGTTGGAATTTATCTTTCAGAAGAACGCCCGGATCGAGAGGTATGAGACCTCCGATAAATTCTATGCTTGCAAGATGGAGGAAAACTCATCTGTCAGTGAACATGTGCTCAAAATGTCTGGGTACTCAAACCGTCTAGCTGAGCTGGGGATTGAACTCCTGCAAGAAGCTATCACTGACAGAATCCTTCAATCACTGCCGCCAAGCTATAAAGGCTTTGTGTTGAACTACAACATGCAAGGGATGAACAAGTCTCCCGGCGAGTTGTTTGCGATGCTGAAAGTCGCAGAGTCTGAACTCCGTAAAGAGCATCAAGTGTTGATGGTGAATAAGACCACTAGTTTCAAGAGAAACGGCAAAGGCAAGAAGGGCAATTCGAAGAAGAGCGGCAAGCCTGTTGCCAATCCGACGAAGAAACCCAAAGCTGGACCTAAGCCGGAAACAGAGTGTTACTATTGCAAGGGTATGGGTCACTGGAAGTGCAATTGCCCCAAGTATTTGGCAGATAAGAAGGCGGGCAAAGAAAAATCAGGTATATTTGATATACATGTTATTGATGTGTACTTAACCGGCTGTCGTAGTAGTGCCTGGGTATTCGATACCGGTTCTGTTGCTCATATTTGCAACTCGAAACAGGAACTGCAGAATAGGCGAAGGCTGGCGAAAGATGAAGTGACGATGCGCGTAGGAAATGGTTCCAAGGTTGATGCAATCGCCGTCGGCACAGTGTCACTTCAGTTACCGTTAGGATTAGTGATGAACTTAAATAATTGTTATTTAGTGCCTGCGTTGAGCATGAACATTATATCTGGATCTTGTTTATTGTGAGACGGTTACTCTTTTAAGTCAGAGAATAATGGTTGTTCTATTTCTATGAGTAACATCTTTTATGGTCATGCACCGAATGTGAGAGGATTGTTCATATTGAATCTTGATAGCGATACGCATATACATAACATTGAGATCAAAAGAGTTAGAGTTAACAATGATAGCGCCATATTTTTGTGGCACTGCCGCTTAGGTCATATTGGTGTAAAGCGCATGAAGAAACTCCATGCTGATGGACTTTTGGAGTCACTTGACTTTGATTCACTTGACACGTGCGAACCATGCCTCATGGGCAAGATGACTAAGACTCCGTTCTCAGGAACAATGGAGCGTGCAAGTGACTTGTTGGAAATCATACATACCGATGTGTGTGGTCCGATGAGCGTGGAGGCACGCGGCGGATATCGTTATTTTCTCACCTTCACTAACGATTTAAGTAGATATGGTTATGTCTACTTGATGAAGCACAAGTCTGAAATATTTGAAAAGTTCAAGCAATTTCAGAGTGAAGTGGAAAATCATCGTAACAAGAAGATCAAGTTCCTGCGGTCTGATCGTGGGGGTGAATATCTGAGTTTCGAGTTTGGTGCTCACTTAAGACAATGTGGAATTGTTTCACAGTTAACACCGCCTGGAACACCACAGCGTAATGGTGTGTCCGAACGTCGTAATCGTACTCTATTAGAGATGGTGCGATCTATGATGTCTCTTATAGACTTGCCGTTATCATTTTGGGGCTATGCATTAGAAACAGCTGCATTCACTTTAAATAGGGCACCATCAAAATCCGTTGAGACGACACCATACGAACTGTGGTATGGCAAAAGGCCAAAGTTGTCGTTTCTTAAAGTTTGGGGATGTGATGCTTATGTCAAAAAGCTTCAGCCTGAAAAGCTGGAACCCAAAGCGGAAAAGTGCGTCTTCATAGGTTACCCAAAAGAAACAGTTGGGTACACCTTCTATCTCAAATCCGAGGGCAAAGTGTTTGTTGCTAAAAACGGAGCTTTTCTCGAGAAGGAGTTTCTCTCGAGAGAATTGAGTGGGAGGAAGATAGAACTTGACGAGGTTGTCGAACCTCTAATCCCTCTGGATGGTGGCGCAGGGCAAGGGGAAACCTCTGTCATTGCAACACCGGTTGAGGAGGAAGTTAATGATGATGATCATGAAACTCCAGTTCAAGTTTCTGTCGAACCACGCAGGTCGACGAGACCACGTGTTGCTCCAGAGTGGTACGGTAATCCCGTCTTATCAATCATGTTGTTAGACAACAATGAACCTGCGAATTATGAAGAAGCAATGGTGGGCCCAGATTCCAACAAATGGCTGGAAGCCATGAAGTCCGAGATAGGATCCATGTATGAGAACAAAGTGTGGACTTTGGAGGTACTGCCTGAGGGCCGCAAGGCCACTCAGAACAAATGGATCTTTAAGAGGAAGACGGACGCTGACGGTAATGTGACCGTTTATAAAGCTCGACTTGTGGCAAAGGGTTTTTCACAAGTTCAAGGAGTTGACTACGATGAGACTTTCTCACCCGTAGCGATGCTTAAGTCCGTCAGAATCATGTTAGCAATAGCTGCATTTTTCGATTATGAAATCTGGCAGGTGGATGTCAAAACGGCGTTCCTTAACGGTTTCCTTAAGGAAGAGTTGTATATGATACAACCCGAAGGTTTTGTCAATCCTAAGAATGCTAACAAGGTGTGCAAGCTCCAGCGATCCATTTATGGACTGGTGCAAGCATCTCGGAGTTGGAACAAACGCTTTGATGAGGTGATCAAAGCATTTGGGTTTATACAAGTGGTTGGAGAATCTTGTATTTACAAGAAAGTGAGTGGGAGCTCTGTGGCGTTTCTAATATTATATGTGGATGACATATTACTGATTGGAAACAACGTAGAGTTTTTAGAGAGCATAAAGGATTACTTGAATAAAAGTTTCTCTATGAAGGACCTAGGAGAAGCTGCTTACATTCTAGGCATTAAGATCTATAGGGATAGATCAAAACGCCTAATAGGACTTTCACAAAGCACATACCTTGATAAAGTTTTGAAGAGGTTCAAAATGGAACAGTCCAAGAAAGGGTTCTTGCCAGTTCTACAAGGTACGAGATTGAGTAAGACTCAGTGCCCAGCAACTGATGAAGATAGAGAGCATATGCGCTCCGTCCCCTATGCTTCAGCCATAGGTTCTATCATGTATGCGATGCTGTGCACTAGACCGGATGTTAGCCTGGCCATAAGTATGGCAGGTAGGTTCCAGAGTAATCCAGGAGTGGATCACTGGACAACGGTCAAGAATATCCTGAAGTACCTGAAAAGGACTAAGGAGATGTTTCTCGTGTATGGAGGTGACGAAGAGCTCACCGTAAAAGGTTACGTCGATGCAAGCTTTGACACAGATCCGGACGACTCTAAGTCGCAAACCGGATACGTATTTATTCTTAACGGGGGTGCAGTAAGCTGGTGCAGTTCCAAGCAAAGCGTCGTAGCAGATTCTACATGTGAAGCGGAGTACATGGCTGCCTCGGAGGCGGCTAAGGAGGGTGTCTGGATGAAGCAGTTCATGACGGATCTTGGAGTGGTGCCAAGTGCACTGAATCCAATAACCTTGTTCTGTGACAACACTGGTGCCATTGCCTTAGCAAAAGAACCGCGGTTTCACAAGAAGACCACACACATCAAACGACGCTTCAACCTCATCCGCGACTACGTCGAGGGAGAGGACGTGAATATATGCAAAGTGCACACGGATCTGAATGTAGCAGACCCGCTGACTAAACCTCTTCCACGGCCAAAACATGATCAACACCAGAACTGTATGGGTGTTAGATTTATTACAATGTAATTCACATGGTGATGTGAGGGCTAGATTATTGACTCTAGTGCAAGTGGGAGACTGTTGGAATTATGCCCTAGAGGCAATAATAAATATAGTTATTATTATAATTCCTGTATCAAGATAATCGTTTATTATCCATGCTATAATTGTATTGAATGAAGACTCATTTACATGTGTGGATACATAGACAAAACACCGTCCCTAGCAAGCCTCTAGTTGGCTAGCCAGTTGATCAAAGATAGTCAGTGTCTTCTGATTATGAACAAGGTGTTGTTGCTTGATAACTGGATCACGTCATTAGGAGAATCACCTGATGGACTAGACCCAAACTAATAGACGTAGCATGTTGATCGTGTCATTTTGTTGCTACTGTTTTCTGCGTGTCAAGTATTTATTCCTATGACCATGAGATCATATAACTCACTGACACCGGAGGAATGCTTTGTGTGTATCAAACGTCGCAACGTAACTGGGTGACTACAAAGATGCTCTACAGGTATCTCCGAAGGTGTTAGTTGAGTTAGTATGGATCAAGACTGGGATTTGTCACTCCGTGTGAACGGAGAGGTATCTCGGGGCCCACTCGGTAATACAACATCACACACAAGCCTTGCAAGCAATGTAACTTAGTGTAAGTTGCGGGATCTTGTATTATGGAACGAATAAAGAGACTTGCCGGTAAACGAGATTGAAATAGGTATATGGATACTAACGATCGAATCTCGGGCAAGTAACATACCGAAGGACAAAGGGAATGACATACGGGATTATATGAATCCTTGGCACTGAGGTTCAAACGATAAGATCTTCGTAGAATATGTAGGATCCAATATGGGCATCCAGGTCCCGCTATTGGATATTGACCGAGGAGTCTCTTGGATCATGTCTACATAGTTCTCGAACCCGCAGGGTCTGCACACTTAAGGTTTGACGTTGTTTTATGCGTATTTGGGTTATATGGTTGGTTACCGAATGTAGTTCAGAGTCTCGGATGAGATCACGGACGTCACGAGGGTTTCCGGAATAGTCCGGAAAGAAAGATTGATATATAGGATGACCTCACTTGATTACCGGAAGGTTTTCGGAGTTACCGGGAATGACGAATGGGTTCCGGGAGTTCACCGGGGGGGGGGGGGGGGAAACCCACCCCGGGGAAGCCCATAGGCCTTGAGGGTGGCACACCAGCCCTTAGTGGGCTGGTGGGAGAGCCCAAAAGGGCTCTATGCGCCAAGAACAGAAAATCAAGAGAAAAGAAAAAAAAACGGGAGGAGGTGGGAAGGAAGGGCGACTCCCTCCCACCAAACCAAGTCCAACTCGGTTTGGGGGGGACTCCTCCCCCCTTGGACTCGGCCGACCCCCTTGGGGCTCCTTGAGCCCCAAGGCAAGGTCCCCTCCCTCCCACCTATATATACGGAGGTTTTAGGGCTGATTTGAGACGACTTTTCCATGGCAGTCCGACCACATACCTCCACGGTTTTTCCTCTAGATCGCGTTTCTGCGGAGCTCGGGCGGAGCCCTGCTGACACAAGGTCATCACCAACCTCCGGAGCACCGTCACGCTGCCGGAGAACTCTTCTACCTCTCCGTCTCTCTTGCTGGATCAAGAAGGCCGAGATCATCGTCGAGCTGTACGTGTGCTGAACGCGGAGGTGCCGTCCGTTCGGTACTAGATCGTGGGACTGATCACGGGATTGTTCGCAGGGCGGATCGAGGGACGTGAGGACGTTCCACTACATCAACCGCGTTCACTAACGCTTCTGCTGTACGATCTACAAGGGTACGTAGATCACTCATCCCCTCTCTTAGATGGACATCACCATGATAGGTCTTCGTGCGCGTAGGAAATTTTTTGTTTCCCATGCGACGTTCCCCATCAGAAAGGGCATAGGTCTCTGAACCCATGCCTCTCTTTCTCGTATATCTTAGGTTGTGGATTATCAGGATTAATCGTAGGTTCAATCTTCACATCCCCATCATGGCTAGGTTGAGCATTATTATGAATCTCACTGTCCACATTGTCACCAGGTTCATGTTCATCAACTGATTGTGTTTCTGCATCAGACGCAAAAATATCATTAGGTTCTTCAGGTGTGACATTATTTGGTGAACTGGCGTGCAGGTTTCTATCATCCTTCTTCTTCTCCTTAGGATGACTAGGTGTATCAGCATTGATTCCTTGAGAATCTTGATCAATTCTCTTAGGATGACTTTCAGGATACAAAGGTTCCTGAGTCATTTTGCCTCCTCTAGTAAAGACTCTGATAGAGTTGTTATTTAATTCATTGAGCAGGTCATTCTGAGATTTAAGTACTTGTTCCACCTGAGTAGTAATCATAGAGGCATGTTTACTCAGAAGCTTCAGAGCATTGACATTTCTGTCTACACAAGCACTTAAATGGCTAAGAATACGAGTACTTTGTTCCAAATGTCTGCTAACATAATCATTGAAACTCTGTTGTTTGGCAACAAAAGTTGTCAAATTCATCAAAGCATAGGCTATCAGGTTTATCAAAAGGAATATCACTCTCGTCAAACCTACGCAGAGAATTCACTTCTACTACCTGTATCGGGTTATCGAGACCATGGATCTCTTCGATAGGTGGTAGATTTTTGACATCTTCATATCTAATGCCTTTCTCTTGCATAGATTTCTTGGCTTCTTGCATTTCTTCGGGACTGAGGAATAGAATACCTCTTTTCTTTGGAGTTGGCTTAGGAGGTGGTTCAGGAATAGTCCAAGCATTATCGTTGATCAAGAGGTTATTCAGTAGAGTCTCAGCTTGTTCTATAGTTCGTTCCCTAAAAACACAACCGACACAACCAGCTAGGTAGTCTCTAGAGGCATCGGTAAGTCCGTTATAGAGGATATCAAGTATCTCGTTCTTCTTAAGAGGGTGATCAGGCAAAGCATTTTGTAGCTGGACGAGCCTCCCCCAAGCTTGTGGAAGACTCTCTTCTTGGAGTTGAGCAAAGTTGTATATTTCCTGTAAGGCAGCTTGCTTCTTATGGGCAGGGAAATATTTCTAACAGAAGTAATAGACCATCTCCTGGGGACTACGCACACATCCAGGAGCAAGAGAGGCGAACCAAGCTTTAGCGTTATCCTTTAGAGAGAAGGGAAACAACTTAAGGATATAGTAGTGACGGATCTTCTCCTCATTAGTGAAGAGGTTGGCTATTTCGGATAGTTTGGCAAGATGGGCTATGACCGTCTCAGACTCATAACCGTGAAAAGGATCAGATTCGACTATAGAGATTATCTCAGGGTCGACAGAGAATTCATAATCCTTATCGGTGACAAAGATATGCGAAGTGGCAAACTTTGGGTCATTTTTCATCCTAGCTTCCCGAGATTTTTCCTTCCACTTGACAATTAATTTCTCAGCATCATAGGCATCCTTACACGTAAGAAAATCCTCAGCTATCTCCCCCTCCATAACGTAACCCTCAGGTATATCAGGCAATTCATATCTAGGAGAGCTAGATCTAACAGGAGCAAAAGCAGGTTCTATCTCAATAGCATCGGCAGTTTTAGAAGCGTCACGAGCATTGGCAGTAACTCTAGCAATATGAGCATCAAGGAACACTCCTAGTGGTACATCAGGCAAAGGAGTATCTCTAGCAGTATCAAGCATAGCATCTCTAGCAGTATCAGGCATAGTATCATCAGGCACAGGCGACATATCAAGATTTCTAGCAGGAGGTGATGTTGCAAACTTACTCATAACTGAAGGTGAATCAAGTGCAGAGCTAGATGGCACTTCCTTACCTCCCCTTGTAGTTGAGGGCAAGACTTTGGTCTTCGGATCCTTCAGATTCTTCATAGTGATCAGCAGATATAAATCAAAAGTGACTCAGAGAATATAGCAATACCTCCCCGGCAACGGCGCCAGAAAAATGTTGATCGTGCAATCTCTGGCGTTAGCTAGACGAATGCTTATGACAACAAACCTTCCCTTGCAACGACACCAAAAGAATGCTACTAGCACTCCCCATCAACGAAACTAGAAGAATGTTGTTGAAGGCCCACTAGCGCGTGGGTTCGCAGCAGTTTTCGAGGGTAGAGTATTCGACCCAATTTGTTGGTTTGCACAACGGGAGGTGATAGAATACTCTCAAGTATTAGCAGCTGAATTTGTCAGAGTCAACCACACCTGAAAGATTAGTATCTGCAGGCACAGTAGTAACAGCAAAGTAGCGAGTAATGGCAGTGTAACGAGCAATAGCAGCGGCAAGGAACAGTAGTAGTGACAGTAGTAGCAAGTAGCAACAGTAGCAAGCGACAGTAGTAGCAACAGTAGTAGAAGCAGCAGCAGAGAAAGACAAGTAACAGTAGTAGCAACAATAGTAACAGCAGCAGAGCAAGACAAGTAATAGCAGTAGAGACAGTAGGACAAACTCGTAGGCAATGGGTCGGTGATTTGTTTGGATGGTATTCATCATGCAATGGCTATAACACGGAGAGATATGTGGCTAGCTCCCGTTCGTCAATGTGATGTAGGCATGCATTCTGTGTGTCGTCATACGTGCTTAGGGAAAAGAACTTGCATGACATCTATTGTCCATCCTTCCCGTGGCAGCGGGGTCCAAAAGGAAACTACGGGATATTAAGGTTCTCCTTTTAATAAAGAACCGGACCAACGCATTAGCACTTGGTGAACACATGAACAAACAATGGTCATCACCGGGAGTGGTTCCGGTTATTGTCACTCCGGGGTTGCCGGATCAAAACACATAGTAGGTAACTACAACTTGCAAGATCGGATCTAAAACACACATATATTGGTGACAACATAATAATTTCAGATCTGAAATCATGGCACTCGGACCCTAGTGACAAGCATTAAGCATGGCAAAGTAGTAGCAACATCAAATCTCAGAACATAGTGGATACTAGGGATCAATCCCCGTCAAAACTAACTCGATTACATGATAGATCTCATCCTACTCATCACCGCCCAGAGAGCCTACGAATAGATTACTCACGAACGACGAAGAGCTTCATGGAATTGGAGAGGGAAAAAGGTTGATGATGACGATGGCGACGATTTCCCCTCTCCGGAGCCCAAGACGGACTCCAGATCTGCCCTCCAGATGAAGAACAGGTGGTGGCGGCGCCTCGGTATCGAAAATGCAATGAAAACTTCTATTTTTATTTTTTCTGGGACGAAAGACAACTTATAGAGCTGGAGTTTGGGGCGACAGGTGCCTGTGGGCCCCACAAGCCTGCCCACCGCCACCAGGGGGGGTGGCGGAGCAGGGGCTTGTGGCCCACTAGCCCACCCCCTGAGGTGAACTTGGCGCAGATATTTTTGATATTTTGCAAAACTGCTCCCAATAAATTTTCAGGACGTTTGGAGAACTTTGATTTCTGCACAAAAATAACACCAAGGCAATTCTGCTGAAAACAACGTCAGTCCAGGTTAGTTCCATTCGAATCATGCAAATTATAGTCCAAAACAAGGGCAAAAGAGTTTGGAAAAGTAGATACGTTGGAGACGTATCACCCACTCTCTTCAAGGATGCCCGTAAGTTTATCTTGTCTTGTGACGAATGCCAAAGAATAGGTAATATTAGCAAACGTCAGGAAATGCCTATGAACTATTCACTTGTCATTGAACCATTTGATGTTTGGGGCTTTGATTATATGGGACCTTTTCCAAAATCCAGCGGGTATACGCATATCTTAGTTGCTGTTGATTATGTCACTAAGTGGGTAGAAGCTATCGCCACTAGTAGTGCTGATCACAACACCTCTATCAAGATGCCGAAAGAAGTTATCTTCCCTAGATTTGGAGTCCCTAGATATCTAATGACCGACGGTGGTTCACACTTCATTCATGGTGCTTTCCGTAAAACGCTTGCTAAGTACGATGTCAACCAGAGAATTGCGTCTCCCTATCTCCCTCAGTCCAGTGGTCAAGTAGAGCTAAGTAATAGAGAGATTAAACTAATTCTACAAAAGACTGTCAACAGGTCTAGAAAGAATTGGTCTAAGAAGCACGATGATGCACTGTGGGCTTATTGGATTGCCTATAAGAATCCCATGGGCATGTCCCCGTACAAAATGGTGTATGGGAAAGCATGTCACTTACCTCTTGAGCTAGAGCATAAAGCTTATTGGGCAATCAAAGAGCTCAACTTTGATTTCAAACTTGCTAGTGAGAAGAGGTTATTTGATATTAGCTCGCTTGATGAATGGAGAACTCAGGCATATGAGAATGCCAAGCTGTTCAAAGAGAAGGTTAAGAGGTGGCATGATAAGAGGATACAAAAGCGTGAGTTCAATGTAGGTGATTATGTCTTGCTATATAACTCTCGTTTAAGATTCTTTGGAGGCAAGCTTCTCTCTAAATGGGAAGGTCCCTACGTTGTTGAGGAAGTATATCGTTCCGGTGCTATCAAGATCAACAACACGGAAGGTAATTGTCCTAGAGTGGTAAATGGGCAGAGAATCAAGCATTATATCTCAGGTACTTCCATAAATGTTGAAAGCAATATCATCAATACCATAACTCCGAAAGAATACCTAAGGGACATTTATGAGCCTGTTTCAGACTCCTAAAACGAAGAGGTATGTGATTCGGTAAGAAAACAGAGTCGAAAACTTTTCCAATAGGAAATTTTCTCCGTTTTGGAATATTTGAAAAAAATACAAAAATTGGAAGTAGTCCAGAAAGTGCGCGAGGAGGCGACAAGCCTTCACGGCGCGGGCCCACCCCCTGGCCACACTGTGAGGGCTTGTGGCCACCTCGTGCGCCTCCTGGACTCCGTTTTCGTGCAGGGTACTCCCTCTGGTCTGAAAAAAATCATTATATATACTTTCGTCTGGTCTGACCCCTGCATCACGCAGATTTCCTGTGTTTTTCGTTTCGAGCCTGTTTCTGTTGCAGATCTAGATCGCCATGACTTCCCCAAAAGCTCCTAAGGACAAGATCTTCGAGAAGGTCATCAATCCCTACCTCACGGAAGTGCTGCAACACCCTCAATCTATCGAGATGCCTGAGGGGATGTTGCACATCCATGATGTTGATGGGCCTAAGAAGACCAGAAGCGTGGAGACGAGGCTCGAAGCAATGGAGCAACAAGTCTTCAAGTGCCAAGGCATGGTGGAGCGTGGACTCACCGCCAACCACATGATGATCACAGAGTTCACCAACAAGCACAGGATTGATGCCAATGACATTGGGAAGCACCTCTGCAGGCTCTATGATAGGGTTGATCAACTCCAGGGCCATATCTATGACCTGCAGAACCAAAACTGTGAGTATGAGTATAGATTTAAATCAATAAGGTTGGCTGCAGATTTGAGGATTCCGGAGACTCGTTCATCTTTCCATGATGGAGCACCTATGCCTTGGAAGACGGAGGATCAAACTCATGTTGCAACAAATCCACCATCACCACCAAAGGAAAACAACTGAGCATTGGTATGGACAATCCCCTTGGCTTGTGCCAAGCTTGGGGAGTTGCCCCGGTATCGTATCACCATCACATCTTTTGCCTTTACCTTTGTTTTAGTTTTCCTTTTCAGTTTTCTTTTTCTCTAGTAGTTTAAAAGTCTTCGTGTTTTAGTCTTGAGTTTTGCTTTGTGTCACCGCCGATGTATTCTTGCTCATGAGCCATATAATAAAGAGTGTCTTAGTTGAAGGGCTTTGCCTCTTGCCATGATCAAAAGAGTGAGAATAGAACAAAAGCATGAAAGATCATGTAATGGTCTTATGGGAAGTGATGGCTTCACATATAAAAAGAATGAGGATTGAAACTTGTTGAGGGTAGGCAAACATAGACCTTGGTCATTGTTGCAATTAATAGGAAGTGATAAAGAAGGAGAGGTTCACATATAAATATATCATCTCTGACACCATCTATGATTGTGAACACTCACTAAACTATTACATGCCTAGAAGTAGATGTTGGACAAGGAAGACAACATAATGAATTGTGTTTGCTTGGCTCTGAACAATGTTATTTGATTAGAGATCCCTGAGCATGTGACGATTGCTTCCACCTCACATTAGCCAAAACTCCCGCACTATGTAGAGATACTACTTGTGCATCCATAAACCTTCAACCCAGTCTTGCCATGTGTGTCCACCATACCTACCTATGGATTGAATAAGATCCCTCAAGTAAGTTGTCATCGGTGCAAGCAATAAAAATTGCTCTGTAATATGTATGATCTATTAGTGTGTGGAAAATAAGATTTATACAAACGTGTGATGAGGAAGACATAAAAGCGACAGACTGCATAATAAAGTTCTTTATCACAGGGGGCAATATAAGGTGACATTCCTCCGCACTAAGAGGACATGCATCCAATCCTCAAAAGCGCATGACCACCTCTGCTTCCCTCTGCGAAGGGCCTATCTTGTACCTTAACTTTTTGCCCTTGAAAGAGTCATGGTGATCTTCACCAATTCCTTATCTCGCCTTTATCTTGGCTAACGTCATATGCTTGGGAAAGATCTATATTCATATGTCAACTTGGAGGTAGGCATTCATGAATTATTATTGTTGACATTACCCTTGAGGTAAGCAGTTGGGAGGCAAAACTATAAGCCCCTATCTTTCTCCGTGTCCAGCTGAAACTTTGATCTCATGAGTACCACGTGAGTTGTAGCAATTGTAGAGAACGAAAGAATGATTGAGTATGTGAATTTTCTTTACAAGCTCTTATTGACTCTTTGTGATGTTGTGATAAATTGCAATTGCTTCAATGACTAAAGGCTATCGGTTGTTACTTCTCGGTAAGGTTCTTGATCCATGCTTTACTTTGTGAAGGAATTATCACTTTAGCATGAGAGATTATATGTAGGTATTGTTGTTCTGATCTTGATCATGATGCATGGATGTTCGTATCTTGTTTTGTCGACACCTCTCTCCCCAAACATGTGGACATATTTAGTGTGCTAGGCTTTCGCTTGTGGACAAGCGAGGTCTAAGCTTGGGGGAGTTGATACGTCCCTTTTTCATCATGCTTTCATGTTGATATTTATCGCTTCTTTGGCTGTTATTTCACTTCACGGTACTATTCTTATGCCTTTTCTCTCTTATTTTGCAAGGTTTACATGAAGAGGGAGAATACCGGCAACTGGAATTCTAGCCTGAAAGTGGAGCAAAGTTGAGATACCTATTTTGCGCAACTCCTAACGCCGTGAAAATCAAAGGAGATTTTTTTCCCAATTTATCAAAAATACTGGGCTAAAGAAGTGCCAGAGGGGCACCAGGGGGTGCCCACTAGCCTGCACGGCGCGACCACCCCCCAGGCCGCGCCATGGGGGCTTGTGGGCAGCCGACTGGCCGTCTGCCCCCCCTCTTTTGCTATATGGAGGGTTTCGTCCAGGAAAAAAAACACACAGGAGCTTTTTCGTGGTTTCGCCGCCGCCACGAGGCGGAACTTGAGGAGAACCAATCTAGAGCTCCGGCAGGACGATCCTGCCGGGGAAACTTCCCTCCCGGAGGGGGAAATCGTCGCCATCGTCATCACCAACACCTCTCATCGTAGGGGACTCATCACCATCAACTTCTTCATCAGCACCATCTCATCTCCAAACCCTAGTTCATCACTTGTAACCAATCTCCGTCTCGCGACTCCGATTGGTACTTGTAAGGTTGCTAGTAGTGTTGATTACTCTTTGTAGTTGATGCTAGTTGGATTACTTGGTGGAAGAGATTATGTTCAGATCCTTGATGCTACTCATTACCCCTCTGATCATGATTATGATTATGCTTTGTGAGTAGTTACTTTTGTTCCTGAGGACATGGGATAAGTCATGCTAATAATAGTCATGTGAATTTGGTATTCGTTCGATATTTTGATATGTTGTATGTTGTTTTTCCTCTAGTGGTGTTATGTGAACGTCGACTACATAACACTTCACCATTATTTGGGCCTAGAGGAAGGCATTGGGAAGTAGTAAGTAGATGATGGGTTGCTAGAGTGACAGAAGCTTAGTTTATGCGTTACTTCGTAAGGGGCTGATTTGGATCCACTAGTTTAATGCTATGGTTAGACTTTGTCTTAATTCTTCTTCCGTAGTTGCGGATGCTTGCGAGAGGTGTTAATCATAAGTGGGATTCTTGTCCATGTAAGGGCAGTACCCAAGCGCCGGTTCACCCACATATCAAACTATCGAAGTAACGAACGCGAATCATATGAACATGATGAAACTAGCATGACAGAAATTCCCGTGTGTCCTCGGGAGCGTTTTTCCTGCTATAAGACTTTGTCCAGGCTTGTCCCTTCCTACAGAAGTTATTGGGCCACTTTGCTACACCGTTGCTACTTTTGTTACTTGTTGCTTGCTGCGAATCATGTCACCGCACAATCACTTGCTACCGACAATTTCAGTGCGTGCAGATTTTTCCTTTCTGAAAACCACTTGTCAGATCCTTCTGCTCCTCGTTGGGTTCAACACTCTTACTTATCGAAAGGACTAAGATTGATCCCCTATACTTGTGGGTCATCAAAGGTTCACGGAGCATCAAAAATCGACCCGGGACGCCAAACCAGTGCGCTATAGCCCACGAAACTGGCTCGAAACGACAAAACAAGGAGTTTTTGCGACGTCTTGATAATCTTGCACATGCTTCAAGGAGCATGAAAAATCAAGCCGGGACCCAAAAACAGTACGCTACAGCCCACGAAATGACAAAAAAAACGTGTTTCGGGACGTCTCAATAGCCATGCACAGGGTTCATGGAGCATAAAAAATCGACCCGGTACCCAAAAACAATGTGCTATTGCTCCTGAAAGTGGCCCGAAATGACAAAACCAACGAGTTTTTGCGACGTCTTGATAATCGTGCACATGGTTCACGAAGCATCAAAAATCAATCCGGGACCCAAAAATAGTTCGTTATAGCCCACGAAACTAACCCGAAACCACAAAACAACGAGTTTTTGCGACATCTCGATAGCCGTACATAGGGTTCACGGAGCATAACAAATTGACCCGACATCCTAAAACAGTGCGATATAGCCCCATGAAACTGGTCCGGAACGACAAAAACACCGAGTTTTGGCGATGTCTCTATCGTCGAGCACAAGGTTCATCGAGCATAAAAAATCGACCCGGGACCCGAAAACAATGCGTTATAGGTGACGAAACTGGCCCAAAACGATAAAAACACCGAGTTTTTCCGACGTATCAGTAGCCGCACACATGGTTCATCGAGCATACAAAATCGACCCGGTACCCAAAAACAGTGCGCTAGCCCACGAAACTAGCCCAAAACGACCAAAACCACAAGTTTTTGCGACTACTCAATTATCGTGCATAGGGTTCGTGGAGCATGAAAAATCGACCTGAGACCCCAAAGGAGTGCATTATAGCCCATGAAAGAGGCCAAAACGACAAAAACACCGAGTTTTTGCGGCGTCTCGATAGCCGTACATAGGGTTCACGGAGCATCAAAAATTGACCCGACATCTTAAAACAGTGCGCTATAGCCCACGAAACTGGCTCGAAACGACTAAAATGCCGAGTTTTGGCGGTGTCTCTATAGTCGTGCACAAGGTTCATGGAGCATCAAAAATCGACACGACACCCGAAAACAATGCGTTATAGTTGACGAAACTGGCCCAAAACGACAAAACACCGTGTTTTTCCGATGTATCGATAGCCGTCCATGGGGTTCATGGAGCATACAAAATGCACCCGGTACACAAAAAGAGTGCGCTTGCCCACGAAACTAGCCCGAAACGACCAAAATCACAAGTTCTTGCGACGTCTCAATAGCCGTGCATAGGGTTTGTGGAGCATCAAAAATCGACCCGAGACCCCAAAGGACTGCATTATAGCTCATGAAAGAGTCCAAAACGACAAAAACATCGAGTTTTTGCGGCGTCTTGATAGCCGTTCACACGGTTCATGGAGCATAAAAAATCGACCCGGAACCCCAAACAGTGCACTATTGCCCACAAAACTGGCCCGAACGACAAAAGCAACGAGTTTTTGCGATGTCTCAATAGCCGTACACAGGGTTCATGGAGCATCAAAATTCGACCTCGGACCGCAAAACAATGCACTTATAGCCACAAAACTGGCCCAAAATGACAAAACAACAATTTTTTGCGACCTCTCCATAGCCGTGCACAGGGTTCATGGAGAATCAAAAATCGACCCAGGACCCCAAAACAGTGCGCAATAGCCCACGCAACTGGCCCGAAATGACAAAAACAACGAGTTTTGCGATGTGTCGATAGCCGTGCACTCGGTTCATCGAGCATCAAAAATCAACCTGGGACCGCCAAACACTCTGCTATAGCATGAAACTGGCCCGAAATGACAAAAACAATGAGTTTTTGTGACATCTCGATAGCCGTGGACAGGGTTCATGGAGCATCAAATATCGACCCGGGACCCCAAAATAGTGCGCTATAGCCCACGAATCTGGCCCGAAATGACAAAAACAATGAGTTTTGCGATGTCTCGTTAGCCGTGCACAAGGTTCATCGAGCATCAAAAATCGACACAGGACCCCAAAACAATGCGCTATAGGTCACGAAACTGGACCGAAACGACAAAACACCAAGTTTTTGCAACATCTTGATATCCCACGAAACTTGCACGAAACGACAAAAAGAACAAGTTTTTGCGACGTCTTGATAGTTGTGCACATGGTTCACGGAGCATCAAAAATCGACCCGGGACCCTAAAGCAGTGCGCACCCACGAAACGGGCCCAAAATGACAAAAACACATACTTTTCCAATGTGTCGATAGGTGTGCACATGGTTCGTTGAGCATAATTTTTTTACGTGGGACCCCTAAACAGTCCGCTATGGCCCACGAAACTAGCGAGAAACCACAACTACAACAAGTTTTTGCGACGTCTCGATAGTCGTGCGTAGGGTTCAAGGAGCATCAAAAATCAACCCGGGACCCTAAAGAAGTGCGCTATAGCCCACGAAGCGGGCCCAAAACGACGAAAATAACGTGTTTTTGGGACGTCTCCATAGCCATGCAAATAACAGCGTTCATGGAGCATCGAAAATCGACTCGGGACCCTAAAATAGTGCGCTATAACCCACGGAATGACAAAAACAACGTGTTTTTGGGATGTCTCGATAGCCATGCACATGGTTCATGGAGCATAAACAATCGACCAGGGACCCCAAAACAACAAGTTTTTGCGAAGTTTCGACAGTCGTGCGCAGGGTTCAAGGAGAATCAAAAATTGACCCGGGACCCCAAGACAGTATGCTATAGCCCACAAAACTGGCCCGAAATGATAAAAACAACGAGTTTTTGCGACGTCTCGATAGTCGTGCACAGGGTTCATGGAGCATCAAAAATCGACCCGGGACCCCAAAACAGTGCGTATAGCCCACGAAACTGGACCGAAACGACAAAACATCGAGTTTTTCTGAAGTCTCGATAGCCGTGCACACGGTTCATGGAGCATCAAAATCGACCCGGGACCCCAAAAGAGTGCGTTATAACCCACGAAACCCGCCCAAAACAACAAAAAACAACGAGTTTTTGCGACGTCTCGATAGTCGTGCACATGGTTCATGGAGCATGAAAAATCAACCTCGGACCTCAAAACAGTCGCTATAGCCCTTGAAACTGGCCCGAAAAGACAAAAAACAGTGAGTTATTGCGACGTCTCGGTAATCGTAGACAGGGTTCATGGAGCATCAAATATCGACCCGGGACCCCAAAACAGTGCGCTATAGCCCATGAAACTGGCCCGAAACGACAAAAACAACGAGTTTATGCGACGTCTCTATAGCCGTGCACAAGGTGTTGGGGAACGTTGCATGGGAAACTAATATTTTCCAACGCACACGAAGACCTATCATGGTGATGTCCATCTACGAGTGGAGATTTGGATCTACGTACCCTTGTAGATCACATAGCAGGAAGCGTTAAGAAACACAGTTGATGTAGTGGAACGTCTTCACGTCCCTCAATCCGCCCCATGAACCGTCCCACGAACCGTCCCGCGATCCATCCCACGATCCGTTCCGATCTAGGGCCGAACGGACGGCACCTCCGCGTTCAGCACACATACAGCTTGACGATGATCTCGGCCTTCTTGATCCAGCTAGCTAGACAGAGAAGTAGATGAGTTCTCCGACAGCGTGACAGTGCTCCAGTGGTGGTGATGATATACTCGTGAGGGGCTCCGCCCGAGCTCCGCAGAAATCCGATCTAGAGGTAGAACTATGTGGTCTAGGGTTGAGTTGCACGCGGCAAAAGTTGTCTCAAATCAGCCCTAAATCACCACTATAGATAGGAGGGAGGGAGGAGAGGAGGCAGCCTCAAACCCTCAAGGCTTGGACGAAATTGGAGGTGGAGGAGTCCTACTCCAATCCTACTAGGAGTAGGATTCCTCCTTTCCACTTGGAAACCCTTTCCACCTTTTCCACCTTTGGGTTTTTGCCTCTCAAACCTCATGGGCCTTAGTGGGAGCTTATGTAAGCCCACTAGGGGCTGGTTTGTGTCCTCCCACAGCCCATAAGGCCCCTCGGGGCGTGACACCCATCCCGATGGTCCCCGGTACCCTCCCGGCACTCACGGTACACTACCGATGAGCCGGAAACTTTTCCGGTGACCAAAACATCACTTCCTATATATCAATCTTTACCTCCGGACCATTCCAGAGCTCCTCGTGACGTCGGGATCTCATCCGGGACTCCGAACAACTTTCAGTTACCATGCATATAACTCAACTATACTAAAACATCATCAAACCTTAAGTGTGCAGACCCTGCGGGTTCAGAACTATGTAGACATGCCCCGAGGCACTCCTCGTTCAATATCCAATAGCGGGACCTGGCTCCCCATATTGGATCCTACATATTCTCCGAAGATATTATCGGTTGAACCTCAGCATCAAGGATTCATATAATCCCGTATGTCATTCCCTTTGTCCTTCGGTATGTTACTTGCCCGAGATTCGATCGTTGATATTCGCATACCTATTTCAATCTCGTTACCGGCAAGTCTCTTTACTCGTTCCGTAATACAAGATCATGTGATTTACACTTAGTCACGTTGCTTGCAAGGTTTGTGTGTGATGTTGTATTACCGAGTGGGCCCCGAGGTACCTCTCCGTCACACAGAGTGACAAATCCCAGTCTTTATCCATACTAACTCAACGGATACCTTCGGAGATACCTGTAGAGCACCTTTATAGTCACCCAGTTACGTTGCGACGTTTGATGCACACAAGGTGTAGCGACCCAACTCAAGACGAGTCAAGCCTCTGGTGTTTCCGTACCATCCCAAGATCATGCTGGTACACACTCAGTACATCAATGTATATATCAAGAGTTCAATCACACAGCTTTATTAATCGAAATCTCATATCGACTACTTTATTACAATAATGGATTACAATAAAGCGGCTGAAGGCCATCTCATGAGATATCTAACGAAGACTAGCGGAAGCATCAGGTAGACGAGTCCATCCGACTCCAGGGCATGTCGCTGAGCGTAGATCGTAGCCTCACTCTTGGTCGGAAAAGTACTCTGCAACATGATACGTTGCAGCCGTGTAGGTCAGCATATGGAATATGCCGGCAAGTCATCAAAGAGAGGGGTAAAAAATAATAATCAACTATCTCTACATGCATATTTGGCAGGTGGGGCTATAAGTTTTGCATAAAGCCAATTTTCTCCTACAACAAGAGGGGCTGGAAGCAAAATATTACTACATTGTTTGTTGTTAACGAGATGGTTCCGCCAACCAATTCTCATACCCGAGTTGTTGTTAATACCCACATCATTATTAAGTTGTGTCGAGAGTTCAGGGGAATTTCAATGCCTTCGGCTCAAGTTGTCCATGACCGTGGACACGGCTAATCGATTAGGTTTTGGCACTCTGCAGAGTTTTGCACACGTTCCCCACAAGATTTGATCGCCTCCGTGTATGTCCTCGCACTTCAGGGTGTTTGAAGACCGGATGATCAAAACATGGTGTTTCAACGGGTCCCTCTGAATCCCTGTCGGTGCCCATCCATTCCTACCGTTCTTCTACATCTGCTAGCACCGCATGTCCAGAGTCGCCGCGTTGTCCAACCAAGCCAAAGCCCATAATGACTTGTGGCTATGCAGGTAAGCCTTGGGTCTTGAAGCCTCCGTTCGTCTTTTCGAGCCTGGGTGAAGCTTTCCGCAAGATGTCATGGCCGTCTCCAGCATCCCGGGTCATCCACTGGTTTCTCCAGGGAGCCGATCAACCGTCCTTCACCCAGAGTTGCATTGCATCACGAGGTCTTGAAAATATTGTCTTAACCGGTCTTGATTATTTAATCAACCTCGCATCACTTGTGTTATGCATTCAACCGAAATCCCGTCTACTCAAGCATAGCAATATGAAATTTGTCGTCTCGGGGCCAAGTATTGGGGTTGTTATGTGCCTACCACATGATACTACAATCTATACTAAAATTTACAAGTACCTAAGCAGCATGCAATTGGGCAAAGAAAGGTGAAACTACCATGCATCGAAAAACATAGGAGATAGTATGATCAAAATGACTTGCCTTGATGATAGTTGTCTTGATCGAGCGCTTCTAAGTAACAAGCTTCGCACTGCGGGTGATCTACCGATACAAACAAATACACACCATAAGCACTACAATCAAACAACAAGTAAAAATAACATCACAAGTAAATAGTTGCTATGGCCTAAGTGAAAGAATTCACTATACGTCACTAAGGCAGAAACTTGTTTCTGTTAAAACCCCAAGTAAAAATATTTAACAAAATTTGAAACTTATACCAAAGTAAGATATAATCACTAGGAAGCAGTAGGAAAAAGAATCAAATCAAAATCATTTTTTAAACTCCTGGAATAAGCAAAACAAGGTTTAAACTAAATCTGATCTAATTCAAATTTGAAAATTTCAAACATAGACAAATTATATGTTTTTAAACACTAAAGAAAACTTGTGATCTACTGGAACAAGTTTCAACTCCATCGGAATTCGGGATCAAAAGCTATGATCAAAACAAATTTGAAACTTTCTCTGTTTTGGAATTAAACAGAAAAAGAGAAAACAGATTCTAACAGACACTGGTACATGTGGCAGTTTCTGATTTGTTGATGGGTGTTTGCTGCGAGGGAAAACTAACACACGGCCGCAATCTAAGGAAAACTACTCGGCTCAGTTTAAGTGACAGAAAAACCATCGGTTCTTTTAAAAGAACTGAAGGGGTATGCACATCTAATCTAACCCTTTGATCTAAGATCCTACGATGGAAAAAAACAACAGAAAGAAAACTAGAGGAGGGAGAGGCCCACCGTGGCTGAGGGGAGCTGGGCAGCTCCGGTGGCTGCTCCGGCGAGGGTGGGGGCTGGTCGCCGGCGGGGGTGGGGTGGCGGAGGAGGGGGCAGTCTGCTCCGGGCGTCGGGGAGGCAGCAGGGGGAGGCAGCAAGGCGACGGGGAGGCAGCAGAACTTCTGCTGGTCGAGCTCGAAGGGAAGCTCCGGCGGCTGTGCGGGCGAGGCGTGGTGGCTGGGCAGGGCGGCGTGGGGGTGGAACGGGGCGAGGGCGGCGTGGGGGTTCGTTTTTTATAGGGGAAGGGGGTGGCCGAGGAGGAAGGAAATCAAGGGCTGCCATGGAAGGTTCAGGTTCCCTGGAAGAAAGGAAGTTCACGGGAGAACAGGGAAGGAAGGAAGAAGAAAAGGGAAGGAAAGAGAGAGAAGAAAAAAAAGAAAGAAAAGAAAAGTGGGAAAGAAAAAAAAAGAAAAGGAAAGGGGGGTGGCGTGCGGTTTGCCAGGGGTGGCGCTGCGGTTGCCACAGATCCTGGCGTATGGGAGGCAGCACAAATATCTCCCGCTTCCTTTTTTTAACAGAAATTAAAAAAAGGAAACAAATAAAATAATTAATATAGGATATTATATACCAAAATGATCAGAAAAATATCCTCTACCCGATTAACATTTTTCCAAGGCAAAAATAAAAACTTAAAAAAATGTTTTTTCAGAAAAAATCCCTTATGCTATATTTCCTTTTTGCAATTATTTTCATGATAAAACTTTGGCTTTCTTGGCTCAAAATATTTCAGAGATGCCTCACGTTTTTGGAGGGTCATTTTCCTCCGCTCTCTCTTGCGTGCAAGAGGTTATTTCCTGGCATTTCTCGTGTGAAGAAAAAATAGAAATGCAAAAGCAAAAGTCGAAAGAATTCAAATGCAAACTTTATTTAAATCAATATGCATAGATGCTTAGCTACAATGTGAAACATTCCCAATTAGGAAAATTGGGATGTTACACAAGGTATTCCTCCGGTGCGAGTGAGTTATATGATCTCATGGTCATAGGAATAAATACTTGACACGCAAAAAAAATAATAGCAATAAAACGACACGATCAATATGCTACATTCATAGTTTGTGTCTTGTCCATCACATGATTCTCCTAATGATGTGATCCCGTTATCAAGTGACAACACTTGTCTATGGTTAGGAAACCTTGACCATGTTTGATCAACGAGCTAGTCAACTAGAGGCTTACTAGGGGCAGTGTTTTCTCTATGTATCCACACATGTATTTGAGTTTCCAATCAATACAATTATAGCTTGGATAATAAACAATTATCATGAACAAATAAATATGATAATAACTAATTTATTATTGCCTCTAGGGTATATTTCCAACAGTCTCCCACTTGCACTAGAGTCAATAATCTAGCTCACATCACCATGTGATTTTAACGAATCCAACACCCATATAGTTCTGGGGTTTGATCACGTCTTGCTCGTGAGAGAGGTTTTAGTCAACGGTTCTGAATCTTTCAAATCCGTGTGTGGTTTACAAATCTTTATGTCATCTTATAGATGCTGCTACTAGGTGCTATTCGGAAATACTCCAAATATCTACTCTACTACACGTATCCTTTTCACTACTCAGAGTTATTCGGATTAGTGCTAAAGATTTCGTCGACGTAACCCTTTACGACAAACTCTTTAATCACCTCCATAGTTGACAAAAATTCCTTAGTCCACTAGTTACTAAGGATAACTTTGACCGTTGTTTTAGTGATTCAATCGTGGATCACCTTTTGTACCCCTTGACAGACTCATGGCAAGGCACACATCAGGTACAGTACACAGCTTGGCATACTTCACAGCGTACGGCTAAGGCATAGGGGACGACCTTCATCCTTTCTCTTTCTTATGCCGTTGTCGGGCTTTTGAGTCTTGCTCATATTCACACCTTACAACACAACCAAGAACTCCATCTTTGCCAATCTATTTTGAACTCCTCCAAAAACTTGTCAAGGCATGCATTTCATTTGAAAGTTCTATTAAGCGTTTTGATCTATCTCTATAGATCTTGATGCTCAATGTTGAAATAGCTCTATACAGGTCTTCCTTTGAAAAACTCCTTTCAATCAACCTTTTATGCTTCACAGAAATTCTACATTACTTCCGATCAACAATATGTCAACCACATATACATATCAGAAATTCTATAGTGCTCCCACTCACTTCTTTGGAAATACAAGTTTCTCATAAACCTTGTACAAACCCAAAAGCTTTGATCATCTCATCAAAGTGTATATTCCAACTCTGAGATGCTTGCACCAGTCCGTAGAAGGATCGCTGGAGCTTGCATACTTGTTAGCACCGTTAGGATCGACAGAACCTTCTGGTTCTATCACATACAACCTTTCCTCAAGGAAACCGTGGCGGAAACAATGTTTTGACATCCTATGTGCAATATTTCATAAATAATGCACCAACTACTAACATAATTCCAACAGACTTTTAGCATCGCTATGAGTGAGAAAGTCTCATCATAATCAAGTCTTTGAACTTTGTCGGAAACATCTTTGCGACAAGTCGAGCTTTTCTTAATGGTGACTTTTAACCATCATTGTGTGTCTTTATTTTAAAGATCCATCTTTACTTAACAGTCCTACGACCATCAAGTAGTTCTTCCAAAGTCTACACTTAGCTTTCATACATGGATCCTCTCTCGGACTTCATGGCCTCCAGCCATTTTTCGGAATCCGGGCCCACCATCGCTTCTCCATAGCTCGTAGGTTCATTGTTGTTCAACAACATGGCCTCCAAGACAGGGTTACCGAACCACCCTATAGTAGTACGCCGCGACCTTGTCGACCTACGAGGTATGTAGTAACTTGATCCGAAGCTGAATGATCACCATCATCAGTTTCCACTTCAATTGGTGTAGGCGCCACAAGAACATCTTCCCGCGCCCTGCTACACACTGGTTGAAGTGACGGTTCACTACCTCATCAAGTTCCAGCACCCTCCCACTCAACTCTTTTGACAGAAACCTTTCCTCGAGAAAGGATCCGTTATTAGAAACAAAACACTTTTCTTCCAGATCTGAGATAGGAGATGTACCCAACTATTTTGGATATCCTATGAAGATGCATTTATCCGCTTTGGGTTCGCGCTTATCAGACTGAAACTTTTTCACATAAGCATCGCAGCCCCAAACTTTTAAGAAACGACAGCATAGGTTTCTCCAAACCATAATCCATATTGTGTCATCTCAACGGAAATACGCAGTGCCCTATTTAAAGTGAATGCGGTTGTCTCTAATGCATAACCCATAAACGATAGTGGTAATTCGATAAGAGACATCATAGTATGCACCATATCAAATAGGGCATGGCTATGATGGTCAGACACATCATCAAACTATGGTGTTCCAGGTGGTATGAATTGCGAAACAATTTCCACATTGTCTCAACTGTGTACCAAAACTCGCAACTCAAGTATTCATCTCTAGGATCATATCGTAGATAGTTTATCCTATTGTCACGACGATCTTCACCCTGAAATAGCTTTGAACCTTTCAATATTTCAGACTTGTGATTCATCAAGTAAATACTCCTATATCTACTCAAATCATGAGTGAAGTAAGAACATAACGATATCCACTGCATGTATCAGCACTCATTGGACTGCACACATCAAAAATGTATTGCATCCAACAAGTTACTTTCTTTTTCCATGAGGTATGATTTTGCATGTCTCAAGTGATTCAAAATCAAGTGAGTCCAAACGATCCATCTGCATGGAGTTTCTTCATGCGTTTATACCAACAGGTATGGTTTGCATGTCTCAAACGTTTAAAAAATGAGTGAGTACAAAGATCCATCAACATGGAGCTTCTTCATGCATTTTATACCGTCATGACTCAAGCGGCAGTGCCACAAGTAAGTGGTACTATCATTATTACTTTGTATCTTTTGGCACTAATATTATGAACATGTGTAGCACTACGATCGAGATTCAATAAACCATTGAAGGTAATTATTCAAGCAAATAGAATAACCATTATTCTCTTTAAATGAATAATCGTATTGCAATAAACACGATCCAATCATGTTCATGCTCAACGCAAACACCAAATAACAATTATTTAGTTTTAACACCAATCCCAATGGTAGAGAGAGCGTGCGATGTTTAATAACATCAACCTTGGAAACACTTCCAACACTTATCAGCGCCTCGCCTTTAGCTAGTCTCCGTTTATTTCGTAGCTTTTATTTCAAGTTACTAATCACTTAGCAATCGAACCGGTATATAATACCCTCATGCTACTAGGAGTAGTAGTAAAGTACACATCAATATCATTTATATCAAATATACCTTTGTTGACTTCGCCATCCTTCTCATCTACCAAGTATCTAGGGTAGCTCTGCCTCAGTGACCGTTCCCCTCATAACAGAAGCACTTAGTCTCGGGTTTGGGTTCAATCTTGGGTTTCTTCATTAGAGCAGCAACTAGTTTGCCGTTTCATGAAGTGTCCCTTCTAGCCCTTGCCCTTCTTGAAACTAGTGGTTTTACTAACCATCAACTATTGATGCTCCTTCTTGATTTCTACTTTCGCAGTGTCAAACATTGCGAATCCCTCAAGGACCATCATATCTATCCTTGATATGTTATAGTTCATCACGAAGCTCTAGCAGCTTAGTGGCAGTGACTTCTGGAGAACCATCACTATCTCATCTGGAAGATTAACTCCCACTTGATTCAAGCGATTGTTGTACTCAGACAATCTGAGAACACGCTCAGCGATTTGAGCTTTTCTCCTTTACTTTGTTGACAAAGAATCTTGTCGGGGGTCTCATACCTCTCAACAAGGGCATGAGCATGAAATATCAATTTCATCTCTTAGAACATCTCTTATGTTCCGTGACGTTTCAAAATGTCTTCGGGGCCTTGCTTCTAAGCCATTAAGTATTATGCACTGAACTATCACGTAGTCATCAAAAACGTGTATGTCAGATGTTCGTAACATCCACAGACGACGCTCGAGGTGCAACACACTGAGTGGTGCATTAAGGACATAAGCCTTCTGTGCAGAAATGAGGACAATCCTCAGTTTTAGGGACTCTATCCGCAAAGTTGCTACTATCAACTTTCAACTAAATTTTCTCTAGGAACAAATAAAAACAGTAGAGCTATAACGCAAGCTACATCGTAATTCCCAAAGACCATTAGACTATGTTCATGATAATTAGTTCAATTTATCATATTACTTAAGAATTCCCACTCAAAAAGTACATCTCTCTAGTCATTTGAGTGGTACATGATCCAAATCCACTAACTCAAGTCCGATCATCACGTGAGTTGAGAATAGTTTCAGTGGTAAGCATCTCTATGCTAATCATATCATCTATACGATTCATGCTCGACCTTTCGGTCTCATGTGTTCTGAGGCCATGTCTGCACATGCTAGGCTCGTCACGCTTAACCCGAGTGTTCCGCATGTGCAACTGTTTTGCACCGGTTGTATGTGAACGTTGAGTCTATCACACCCGGTCATCACGTGGTATCTCGAAACGAGGAACTGTCGCAATGGTGCACAGTCGGGGAGAACACAATTTCGTCTTGAAATTTTAGTGAGAGATCATCTCATAATGCTACCGTCGTTCTAAGCAAAATAAGGTGCATAAAAGGATTAACATCACATGCAATTTATAAGTGACATGATATGTCCATCATCATGTGCTTCTTGATCTCCATCACCAAAGCACCGGCACGATCTTCTTGTCACCGGCGCCACACCATGATCTCCATCAACGTGTCACCATCGGGGTTATCGTGCTACTTATGCTATTACTACTAAAGCTACGTCCTAGCAATATAGTAAACACTTCTGCAAACACAAACATTAGTTTAAATACAACCCTATGGCTCCTGCCGGTTGCCGTACCATCGATGTGCAAGTTGATATTAACTATTACCACATGATCATCTCATACATCCGATATATCACATCACGTCATTGGCCATATCATATCACAAGCATACCCTGCAAAAACAAGTTAGACGTCCTCTAATTTGTTGTTGCATGTTTTACGTGGCTGCTATGGGTATCTGGTATGATCGCATCTTACTTACGCAAAAACCACAACTGAGATGTGCAAATTTCTATTTAACCTCTCCAAGGACTGCCTCGGTCAAAACCAATTCAACTAAAGTTGAAGACGCCGATACCCGCCAATCATCTTTATGCAACGAGGTTGCATGTCAATCGATGAAACCAGTCTTTCGTAAGCGTACGAATAATGTCGGTCCGGGCCGCTTCAATCCAACAATACCGACGAATCGAGAAAAGACTAAGGAGGGCAGAAAATTGAACATCACCGTCCACAAAACCCTTTGTGTTCTACTCGAGATAACATCTACGCATGAACCTGGCTCATGATGCCACTGTTGGGGAAAGTTGCATGGGAAACAAATATTTTCCTACGCACACGAAGACCTATCATGGTGATGTCCACCTACGAGAGGAGATTTGGATCTACGTACCCTTGTAGATCACACAACAGGAGGCGTTAAGAAACACGGTTGATATAGTGGAACGTCTTCACGTCCCTCGGTCCGCCCCACGAACCGTCCCACGAACCGTCCCGCGACCCATCCCACGATCCGTTCCGATCTAGTGCCGAACGGACGACACCTCCGCGTTCAACACACGTACAGTTCGACAATGATCTCGGCCTTCTTGATCCAGCAAGCAAGACGGAGAAGTAGATGAGTTCTCCGGCAGCGTGACGGCGCTCCGGTGGTGGTGATGATCTACTCCTGCAGGGCTCTGCCCGAGCTCAGCGGAAATCCAATCTAGAGGTAGAACTATGTGGTCTAGGGTTGAGTTGCACATGGAAAAAGTTGTCTCAAATCAGACCTAAATCACCACTATATATATGAGGGAGGGAGGGGAGGCGGCATCCTCAAACCCTCAAGGTTTGGCCGAAATTGGAGGTGGCGGAGTCCTATTCCAATCCTACTAGGAGTAGGATTCCTCCTTTCCACTTGAAAACCCTTTCCACCTTATCCACCTTTGGGTTTTTGCCTCTCAAACCTCATGGGCCTTAGTGGGAGCTTATGTCAACCCACTAGGGGCTGGTTTGTATCATCCCACAGCCCATAAGGCCCCTCGGGGAGTGACACCCCTCCCGATGGTCCCCTGTACCCTCCCGGCACTCCCGGTACACTACCGATGAGACCGAAACTTTTCCGGTGACCAAAACAGGACTTCCTATATATCAATCTTTACCTCCGGCCATTCCGGAGCTCCTCGTGATGTCCGGGATCTCATCCGGGACTCCGAACAACTTTCGGTTACCACACATATAACTCAGCTATACTAAAACATCATCGAACCGTAAGTGTGCTGACCCTCCGGGTTCGAGAACTATGTAGACATGCCCCGAGGCACTCCTCGGTCAATATCCAATAGCGGGACCTGGATGCCCATATTGGATCCTACATATTCTCCAAATATCTTATCGGTTGAACCTCAGTGTCAAGGATTCATATAATCCCATATGTCATTCCCTTTGACCTTCGGTATGTTACTTGCCCGAGATTCGATCATCGGTATCCGCATACCTATTTAAATCTCGTTACGGGCAAGTCTCTTTACTCGTTCCGTAATACAAGATCTCGTGACTTACACTTAGTCACATTGTTTGCAAGGCTTGTGTGTGATGTTGTATTACCGAATGGGCCCCGAGATACCCCTCCATCACACGGAGTGACAAATCCCAGTCTTGATCCATACTAACTCAAAGGATACCTTCGGAGATACCTGTAGAGCACCTTTATAGTCACCCAGTTACGTTGCGACATTTGATGCACACACGGTATTCCTCCGGTGCCACTGAGTTATATGATCTCATGGTAATAGGAATAAATACTTGACACGCAAAAAACAATAGCAATAAACCGACATGATCAATATGCTACGTTCATAGTTTGGGTCTTGTCCATCACATGATTCTCCTAATGATGTGATCCCGTTATCAAGTGACAACACTTGTCTATGGTTAGGAAACCTTGACCATCTTTGATCAACGAGCTAGTCAACTAGAGGCTTACTAGGGACAGTGTTTTGTCTATGTATCCACACATGTATTTGAGTTTCCAATCAATAGAATTACAGCATGGATAATAAACGATTATCACGAACAAAGAAATATAATAATAACTAACTTATTATTGCCTCTAGGGCATATTTCCAACACAAGGTTCATGGAGCTTCAAAAATTGACACGAGACACCAAAACACTGCGCTACAGCTCACGAAACTGGACCGGAACGACAAAAACACCGAGTTTTTGTGACATCTCGATAGCCGTGCACACGGTTCATGGAGCATCAAAAATCATCCTGGGACCCCAAAACAGTGTGCTATGGCCCACGAAACTAGCCCGAAACCACAAATACAACAAGTTTTTGCAACGTCTCGATAACCGTGCGCAGGGTTCAAGGAACATCAAAAATCGATCCGGGACCCTAAAGTAGTGCCCCCACGAAACGGGCCCAAAACGACAAAAACAACGTGTTTTTGGGACGTCTCGATAGCGGTGCATAAGGTTCACGGAGCATCAAAAATTGACCCGGGACGCCAAAACAGTGCGTTATAGCCCACGAAACTGGCGTGAAACGACAAAACAAGGAGTTTTTGGGATGTCTTGATAATCGTGCACATGGTTCATGAAGCATGAAAAATCGAGCCGGGACCCAAAAATAGTGCGCTATAGCCCACGAGATGACAAAAAAACGTGTTTTGGGACGTCTCGAAAGCCATGCACAGGGTTCATGGATCATAAAAAATCGACCCGGTACCCAAAAACAATGCGCTATAGCTCCCGAAAGTGGCCCGGAACGACAAAACCAACGAGTTTTTGCGACGTCTTGATAATCGTGCACATGGTTCATGAAGCATCAAAAATCAACCCGGGACCCAAAAATAGTGCGTTATAGCCCACGAAACTAACCCGGAACCACAAAAACAACGAGTTTTTGCGACGTCTCGATATCCGTACATAGGGTGCACGGAGCATCAAAAATTGACCGTGCATCCTAAAACAGTGCGATATAGCCCACGAAACTGGCCCGAATGACAAAAACACCGAGTTTTGGCGATGTGTCTATCGTCGAGCACAAGGTTCATTGAGCATAAAATATCGACCCGGGACCGGAAAACAATGCGTTATAGGTGACGAAACTCGCCCAAAACGACAAAAACACCGAGTTTTTCTGACGTATGGATAGCCATGCACATGGTTCATCGAGCATACAAAATCGATCCGGTACCCAAAACAGTGCGCTAGCCCACGAAACTAGCCCAAAACGACCAAAACCACAAGTTTTTGCGACGTCTCAATAACCGTGCACAGGATTTGTGGAGCATCAAAAATCGACCCGAGACCCCAAAGGACTGCATTATAGCCCATGAATGAGGCCAAAACGACAAAAACACCGAGTTTTTGCAGCGTCTCGATAGCCTTTCACACAGTCCATGGAGCATAAAAAATCGACCCGGGACCCCAAAACAGTGCGCTATTGCCCACGAAACTAGCCCGAATGACAAAAGCAACGAGTTTTTGTCATGCCTCAATAGCCATGCACACGGTTCATGGAGCATCAAAAATCCACCCGGGACCGCAAAACAGTGCACTTATAGCCACGAAACTGACCCGGGACCCTAAAGAAGTGCCTTATAGCCCACGAAACGGGCCAAAAAAATGACAAAAACACCTACTTTTTGCAATGTGTCGATAGTTGTGCAGAGGGTTCACACAGCATAAAAAATTAACCCGGCCCCCAAAACAGTCCGCTACGGCCCACGAAACTAGCCAAAAACCACAAATACAACAAGTTTTTCCGACGTCTCGATAGCCGTGCGCAGGGTTCAAGGAGCATCAAAAATCGACCCGGTACCCTAAAGCAGTGTGCTATAGCCCACAAAACGGGCCCAAAACGACAAAAACAACGTGTTTTTGGGACGTCTAGATAGTGGTGCACAAGGTTAGTTTAAAGACAACCCTATGGCTCCTGCCGGTTGCCGTATGATACGTCTCCAACGTATCTATAATTTTTGATGGTTCCATGCTATTATCTTGTCAAACTTTGGATGTTTTGTATGCATTTTATATGTTTTTTGGGACTAACTTATTAACTCAGTGCCAAGTGACAGTTCCTGTTTTTCTGTGTTTTTGACCTTTTTCAGAGGAGAATATTAAATGAAGTCCAAACGGAATAAAACCTCCGAAAAGATTTTTTCCGGAACAGAAGATACACAAGGAGCTTGAGAACCAAGGCAGAGGGCACCAGGGGAGGCCACAAGCCCCCTAGCCGCGGCCTGGGGGGCCCGCGTCTAGCAGGCTTGTGTGCCCCTTGTGGCTCCTCTACCCTACTTCTTCCGCCTATAAATCAACAAAAAATCTGAAACCACGGGAGAGAGCCACGAAAATACTTTTCCGCCGCTGCAAGCTTCTGTCTCCGCAAGATCCCACGTGGGGCACGTTCCGGTGCCCTGCCGGAGGGGCGATTTCGGACACGGAGGGCTTCTTCATCAACACCATTGCCTCGCCGATGATGCATGAGTAGTTCACAATAGACCTTCTGGTCCATAGCTAGTAGCTAGATGGCTTCTTTTCTCTCTTGGATCTTCAATACAAAGTTGTCCATGATCTTCATGGAGATCTATCCGATGTAATCTTCTTTTGCAGTGTGTTTGTCGAGATCCGATGAATTGTGGATTTATGATCAGATTATCTATGAATCTTATTTGAGTTTCTTTTGATCTCTTATATGCATGATTTCATATCCTTGTAATTCTCTTCGAGTTGTGGGTTTTGTTTTGCCAACTTGATCTATCATTCTTGCAATGGGACAAGTGCTTGGTTTTGGGTTCATACCGTGCGGTGATCTTACCCAGTGACAGAAGGGGTAGCGAGGCACGCATCGTGTTGTTGCCATCAAGAGTAAAATTATGGGGTTTATATCTATTGCATGAATTTATCCCTCTACATTATGTCATCTTGCTTAAGGCATTACTCTGTTCGTTCTGAACTCAATACACTAGATGCATGCTGGATAGCGGTCGATGTGTGGAGTAATAGTAGTAGATGCAGAAAGTATCGGTCTACTTGTCTCGGACGTGATGCCTATATGTATGATCACTGCCTTAGATATCGTCATGACTTTGCGCGGTTCTATCAATTGCCCGACAGTAATTCGTTCACCCACCGTAATATTTGTATCTTGAGAGAAGCCTCGAGTGAACACTATGGCTCCCGGGTCTACTTCACATCATATTTTCAGCGTTACACTTTTACTTTGTTGCACTTTCCGCCTTCAGATCTCACCTTGCAATCAATCGTGAAGGGATTGACAACCCCTTTGTAGCATTGGGTGTATGTTTGCTGTTTTTGCGCAGGTACTTTGGAGACTTGGCTTGATACTCCTACTGGATTGATACCTTGGTGCTCAAACTGAGGGAAATACTTACTGCTCCTGTGCTGCATCACCCTTTCCTCTTCAAGGTAAAAAACCAACGCAAGCTCAAGAGGTAGCAAGAAGAATTTCTGGTGCCGTTGCCGGGGAGCATCAAGTGAAGCTTATCCAAGTAACCGTCCTAAACTCATCTCTTGCATTCACTTTTTTGCCTCTCGTTTTCCTCTCCCACACTTCTGAAAAACAAAATTTACAAAAAAATATTTGCCTTTTTCGTTTGCCCTTTTCCTTCGCTTGCTTTGTGTTTGCTTGTGTGCTTGTCTGCTTGCTGAAGTCACCATGACTGAAAATACAAAACTTTGTAACTTCTCGAATACAAATAATAATGATTTCATTAGTACTCCGATTGCTCCTGCCACTAGTGCGGAATCATATGAAATCAATGCCGCTTTGCTGACTCTTGTTATGAAAGAGCAATTCTTCGGCCTTCCTAGTGAAGATGCCGCATCCCATCTTAATACCTTCATTGAGTTATGCGATATGCAAAAGAAGAAAGATGTGGAAAATGATGTGATTAAATTGAAGCTATTTCTGTTCTCATTGCGAGATCGAGCAAAAACTTGGTTTTCATCTTTGCCCAAAAATAGTATTGATTCTTGGAACAAGTGCAATGATGCTTATATATCCAAGTATTTTCGACCGTCTAAGATTTTCTCTCTCCGTAATGATATCACGAATTTTAAGCAACTTGATCACGAACATGTTGCACAATCTTGGGAGAGAATGAAATTGATGATTAGAAATTGTCCCGCTCATGGCTTGAGTCTTTGGATGATTATACAAATATTCTATGATGGTTTGAATTTTGCTTCTAGAAATATCTTGGACTCCGCCTCCGGTGGAACTTTCATGGAAATCACATTAGGAGAAGCGACAAAACTCCTAGACAATATCATGACAAACTATTCTCAGTGGCACACTGAAAGGTCACCTACTAGTAAAAAAGTACACGCTTTAGAAGAAATTAACTCGTTGAGTGCTAAGATGGATGAGTTAATGAATTTTTTTTCTAGTAAAGGTGCTCCTCTAGATCCAAATGATATGCCCTTGTCTTACTCGATTGAGAGTAGCAATGAGAGCTTGGATGTTAATTTTTGTTGGTAGGAATAATTTTGGCCACAACAATGCTTTTAGAGGAAACTATATTCCTAGGCCTTTTCCTAGTAATCCCTCTAATAAATTTGGCAATTCCTACAACAATACTCAAGGAAATTACAATAAATTACCCTCTTATTTAGAGAGTAATATTAAAGAGTTTATCAACTCGCAAAAGATTTTCAATGCATCCATAGAAGAAAAACTACTCAAAATTGATGATTTGTCTAGGAGCGTTGATAGAATGTCTCTTGATATTGATGCTTTGAAAGTAAGATGTGCTCCTCCCAAGATCAATAGGGATGAAACTTTAAAAGCTATGCGTGTTTCCATGAATGAGAGTAAAGAAAGAACCTCCCAAATTCGTGCTAGACATGAATGGCTTAAAAAGGCGTGTTCTCGTGATAAGAATCACGAAGATCTTAAAGTGCTTGGTGTGACTCCCATTGAATCCTTGTTTTCTAGTGTCAAACCTAATGATGATGGGGCTGGATATGAATCCACTTTGGTTAAAAAATGCCCCAATGATTCGGAGTCCATCTACCTTGATGCTAAAAGCATTAAAAGTGGAGTAGAGGATGTCAGAACTTTGAGTAGTAATGAAATTACTACTTTGGATTTCAAGGAATTCAATTATGATAGTTGCTATTTGATTGAATGTATTTCCTTGATGCAATCCATGGTAAACTCTCCACACGCTTATAGCCAAACAAGGCCTTTACCGATCATATCGTCGATGCTATGATGAAATCATTTGAAGAGAAACTTGAATAGGAAGTTTCTATTCCTAGAAAACTTCATGATGAGTGGGAACCTACTATCAAAATCAAGATCAAAAACTATGAATGCAATGCTTTGTGTGATTTGGGTGCTAGTGTTTCCGCGATTCCAAAGTCTTTATGTGATGTTCTAGGCTTCAATGAGATTGATGAATGCTCTCTTAATTTGCATCTTGCGGATTCTACTGTTAAGAAACCTATGGCAAGGATCAATGATGTTCTTATTATTGCAAATAGGAACTATGTACCTGTAGATTTCATTGTGCTTGATATTGATTGCAATCGTACATGTCCTATCATTCTTGGTAGACCTTTCCTAAGGACTATTGGTGCTGTCATCGATATGAAGGAAGGAAATATTAGATTTCAATTTCCATTAAAGAAGGTCATGGAACATTTTCCTAGAAACAAAATAAGATTGCCTTATGAATCCATGATGAGGTCTACTTATGGTTTGAGCACCAAAGACGACGATACGTGATTCTATCGCCTTATGCTTAGCTAAGGGCGTTAAACAATAGCGCTTGTTGGGAGGCAACCCAATGAATTTATATTTGCCTTTTTGTTTCTGTTTTGTTGTGTAAACACCATCATAATTCTGTTATGATTGCGTTTTTTGTGTTTCTTTTGGTGTTTGAGCCAAGTAAAACCTTTATGACTAGTTTTGGTGATGGTTGTTTGATCTTGCTGGAAAAATACAGAAACTTTTCGCTCACGAAATTATTTTTCATTTTTATCCGGAAAGAGATTTTGAGTTGATTCTTTTTGCTGCTCGTTCATACGCCAATTTCCCAAATTGTCGAAATTTTTCAGAAGTTTTGAGATACCAGAAGTATACGAAGTATACAGATTGCTACAGACTGGTCTGTTTTTGACAGATTATATTTTTGTTGTGTTGATTGCTTATTTTGATGAAACTATGGATAGTATCGGGGGGGGGGGGGGGGGTACTAGTGATACGTCTCAAACATATCTATAATTTTTTATGGTTTCATGCTGTTATCTTGTCAACTTTGGATGTTTTATGTACCTTTTATATCTTTCTTGGGACTAACTTATTAATTGAGTGCTAAGTGCCAGTTCCTGTTTTGTGTGTGTTTTTGACTCTTTTCAGATCTGATTTTGGAACAGAGTCCAAACAGAATAAAATCCCTGAAATAATTTTTTCCTGAATGGAAGAAGATCAGGGGACTTGAGGGCCAAGGCAGGAGAGCCACACGGGGCCCACAAGCCGTGTAGCCGCCACCAGGGGGGCAGCGGCTACCAGGCTTGTGGCCTCCCTGGCGCCCCCCTGACCTAGCTCCTTCGCCTATATATTCCCTAAAATACACAAAACAATAGGGGAATCCACGAAAACACTTTTCCGCCGCTGCAAGCTTCCGTTTCTGCGAGATCTCATCGGGAGACCCTTCCCGGTGCCCTGCCGGAGGTGACTTTGGAGTTGGAGGGCTTCTTCATCAATATCATCGCCCTCCAGTGACTCGTGAGTAGTTCACTTCAGACCTACGGGTCCGTAGTTATTAGCTAGATGGCTTCTTCTCTCTCTTGGATCTTCAATACAAAGTTCTCCATGATCTTCATGGAGATCTATCCGATGTAATCCTCTTTGGCGGTGTGTTTTTCGAGATCCGATGAATTGTGGATTTGTGATCAGATTATCTATGATATATATTTGAGTCTTTGCTGATTTCTTATATGCATGATTCGATATCCTTGTAAGTCTCTCCGAGTCTTGGGTTTTGTTTGGCCAACTAGATCTATGATTCTTGCAATGGGAGAAGTGCTTGGTTTTGGGTTCATACCGTGTGCTGACCTTTCCTAGTGACAAAAGGGGCAGCAAGTTATGCATCGTGTTGTTGCCATCAAGGGTAACAAGATGGGCTTTTATCGTAGATATGAGATTGTCCATCTACATCATGTCATCTTGCTTAAGGCGTTACTCTGTTCTCAGGAACTTAATACACTAGATGCATGCTGGATAGCGGTCAACGTGTGGAATAATAGTAGTAGATGCAGAAAGTATCGGTCAACTTGTTTTGGACGTGATGCCTATAGATATAATCATTGCCTTAGATAATGTCATGACTTTGCGCGGTTCTATCAATTGCTCGACAAGAATTCGTTCACCCACCGTCTACTTGCTTTCATGAGAGAAGCCACTAGTGAACACTATGGCCCTCGGGTCTATTCACACCTATCGTTTCCACTTTCGCTTTTACTTTGCTTTATTTCTTTTTTGCTTTCAGTTCTCACTTGGCATACAATCTATAAGGGATTGACAACCCCTTCATAACGTTGGGTGCAAGCTCTTTGTGTTTGTGCAGGTACTTGTGACAATCCTTCACTGGATCGATACCTTGGTTCTCAAAACTAAGGGAAATACTTACCACCGCTATGCTACATCACCCTTTCCGCTTCGAGGGAACACCAATGCAAGGCTATAATGCCACGGGAGAATCCTTTGAATATTTGCCAAGGAAGTCCCTAAAGGCGTAGCCATAGCAGAAGGATTCCTGGTGTCGTTGCTCACGAGTATCAAGACAAGAATAGTCTACCGTCAACACGCTTGTTTCTGGCACCGTTGGAAGGTCTTTTGTGGCAGTAGCAGAAGTATTTCTGGCGCCGTTGCCGGGGAAGGAGAGATCTATCCAAGTAGGTCTCACAAACTCATCTCTTGCATTTACCTTTTTTGCCAGTTGCCTCTCGTTTTCCACTCCCCCAGTTCACAATTTGCCTTTTTCGTTTGCCTTTTTTCGTTTGCCTTTTTTCGTTCGCCCTTTTCTCTCGCTTGCTTTCTGTTCATTTGTGTGCCATGTGCCTGCAATATGCTTGCATCTTCGCTTGCTGAAAGTCTAGTGATATGGATCCTCATCCACTTGCTAATCTCTTTAAGAGATCCAATTATGTTGAACCAATTGCTAGTGAGTTGAGTGCATTTGACTTTTTCTATGGAGTTTTGCTTGAGATGCGAGAATCTGAAAATCGTGATGAGGAAATTTATGAAGCGATTCACGAGGGCTATTTGAATGAAAAGCATGATCGCAATGGTTTCACTATAAACCCTATTAGTGTCAATCATGCTAAAAATATGCAAAACCCTAAGCTTGGGGATGCTAGTTTTGCTATGTCCCCTACTTGTTGCAATGATCATGCTTGGGGTGATGATTTTTCTTATGATCTTGAAAATTTGTTTAAGCCTCATGATGAGTATGATGTTTGCAACAATATTGAAAGTGGGATTGGAGAAGTCATGACTTTATTTGATGATAATCCCACTATTTTTGAAGAGCGTCAACTTTGCATGCATGTGGATCATGAAAAGAATATCCTACGTGATAGTTACATTGTTGAATTCGAATATGATCCCACATGTAATTGTTTTGAGAGAGGAAAATATTGTGGTAGAAACTTTCATGTTACCAAATTACCTCTCGTTATGTGGAGATTGCTATTGTCTCTTTCTTCTTCCTTGCATATGGTAACTATTGGTTGTCTTGACAATCTGTTTTCCTATAAAATGCCTATGCATAGGAAGTATGTTAGAGTTAGATGTGATTTTCACATGTTTCATGATGCTCTCTTCGTGTCCGATTGCTATCTTTTGTGTGAGCATCATTTAAATCCTTATGCCTAGCTAAGGGCGTTAAACAATAGCGATTGTTGGGAGGCAACCCAACGAATCTATCCTTTTTATTTCTATTTTGTGTTTTCCACACTTTAATAATTCTGTTATGATTGTGTTTTTTGTGTTTCTTTTTGTGTTTGTGCCAAGCAAAACCGTTATGATTAGTCTTGGGGATAATCGTTTGGTCATGCTGGAAAAGACAGAAACTTTCCACTCACGAAAAGAATTTTCATTTTTTTTTTGTAAGAGGTTTTGAGTTGATTATTTTTGCTGCTGATTGCTACGCAAATTCCTCAGACTGTCTTTATTTCAGAATTTTATGAGGTACCAGAAGTATACGAAGTATACAGATTGCTACAGACTGGTCTGCTGTTAACAGATTCTGTTTTTGTTGAGTTGGTTGCTTATTTCGATGAAACTATGGATAGTATCGGGGGTATTAGCCATGTAAGATTGAAAATACAGTAACCCAACATCAACATAAGTAGAATTGAAGTTTGCTACAGTACTTAGGAAGTGGTGGTTTGCTTTCTTATACTAATGTTATCACAAGTTTCTGTTTAAGTTTCGTGTTGTGAAGTTTTCATGTTTTGGGTGAAGTTCTTATGGACAAAAAGATAAAGAGTGGGAAGAGCTCAAGCTTGGGGATGCCCAAGCCACCCCTAGATGATTCAAGGATGCTGTAAAATCCTAAGCTTGGGGATGCCCCGGGAAGGCATCCCCTCTTTCGTCTTCAATCCATCGGTAACGTTACTTGGGGCTATATTTTTATTCACCACATGTTATGTGTTTTGCTTGGAGCGTCTTGTATCGTAGGAGTCTTTTATTTTTGTTGTGTCACAATCATCCTTGCTGGACACCTAGAGAGAGAGAGACATGCACTCACCGTGATTTTGTCGAGCTTCACTTATATCCTTTGGTAGACAATTCAGCTCATATGTGCTTCACTTATATCTTTTGAGATAGTAGATTTTGCTCTACGTGCTTCACTTATATCTTTTAGAGCACGGCGGTGTGTGGTTTGGTAGTTGATCTATGCTTTGAAAGTAGTCTCAAAAGGGGTAGTTATCCAAAGGGATATGAAAACTTCCACCTTCATGTGCATTGAATAGTTAGAGAAGTTTGATTCATCTCAATTAGTTTTGAGTTGTGGTTGTGGTAATATTGAAGTTATGCTAGTAAGGTGTTGTGGATATAGAAATACTTGTGTTGAAGTTAGTGATTCCCATAGTATGCACGTATGGTGAACCGCTATGTGATGAAGTCTGAGCATGATTAGTCTATTGATTGTCATCCTTTGTGTGGCGGTCGGGATCGCGTGATGGTTTATACCTACCAACCCTTCCCCTAGGAGTATGCGTTGAATGCTTTGTTTCGATTACTACTAAAACTTTTGCAACAAGTATATGAGTTCTTCATGACTAATGTTGAGTCCATGGTTTAGATGCACTTTCACCTTCCACCATCACTATCTTCTTTACTGCCGTGCAATTTTCGCCGGTGCACAAAACCCACCTACTATGGCTTTTTCAAAGTCATTCCGAGATATGTTGCCATGCAACTACCACCATGACATGTGCCACCACTTCTACATTGCCATTGCATGATCGTAAGATAGCTAGCATGATGTTTCCATTAATGTCTATGCCATGCTAGATCATTGTCGCGGTACACTACCGAAGGCATTCCATATAGAGTCATCGTTGTTCTAAGTTTTGAGTTGTAAGTGTGATGATCATCATTCATGGAGCATTGTCCCATGTGAGGAAATAAAAGAGGCCAGGGAAGCCCATATACAAAAAGAGGCCAAAGATTCCCACCAAAATAAAAAATAATAATAATAAAAAAGAGGCCAAAGAGCCCACCAAAAAAAATGAGAGAAAAAGAGAGAAGGGACAATGCTACTATCCTTCCACACTTGTGCTTATTAAGCACCATGATCTTCATGATTGAGAGTCTCTCGTCTTGTCACCACCATATAGCTAGTGGGATATTTTCATTATATAACTTGGCTTGTATATTCCAATGATAGGCTTCCTCAAATTGGCCTTAGGTCTTCGTGAGCAAGCAAGTTGGATGCACACCCACTAGTTTTCTTTAAGAGCTTTCATATACTCTTAGCTCTAGTGCATCATTTGTATGGCAATCCCTACTCATTCACATTAATATCTATTAATGAGCATCTCCACAGCTCATTGATATGCCTAGTTAATGTGACCATCTTCTCCTTGTTTGTCTTGCAACCTCCACCACACTCCACACCACTTATAGTGCTAAAACCATGGCTCACGCTCATGTATTGCGTGAGAGTTGAAAAGGTTTGAGAAAGTAAAGGTGTGAAAACAATTACTTGGCCAATACCGGGGTTGTGCATGATTTAAATTCGTTGTGCAATGATGATAGAGCATAGCCAGACTATATGCTTTTGTAGGGATAACTTTCTTTTGGCCTTGTTATTTTGAATGTTCATGATTACCTTACTAGTTTGCTTGAAGTATTATTGTTTCCACGTCAATAGCAAACTATTGTTTTGAATCTAATGGATCTGAACATTCACGTCACATAAGAGGAGTTACCAGGGACATCTATGCTAGGTAGCATGAAAGCATCAAAAATTCATTCTTTATCACTTCCCTACTCGAGGATGAGGAGGAGTTAAGCTTGGGGATGCTTGATACGTCTCAAACGTAAATATAATTTTTGATTGTTTCATGTTGTTATCTTGTCAACTTTGGATGTTTTATGTACCTTTTACATCTTTCTTGGGACTAAATTATTAATTCAGTGCCAAGTGCCAGTTCCTGTTTTTGTGTGTGTTTTTGACTCTTTTCAAATCTGATTTTGGAACGGAGTCCAAACGGAATAAAATTTCCAAAATAATTTTTTCCAGAACGGAAGAAGATCACGGGACTTGAGGGCTAAGGCAGGAGAGCCACAGGGGGCCCACAAGCCATGTAGCTGCCACCAGGGGGGCGGCGGCTACCAGGCTTGTGGCCTCCCTAGAACGCCCCTAACCTAGCTCCTTCGCCGATATATTCCCTAAAATACAGAAAAAATAGGGGAATCCACGAAAACACTTTTCCGCCGCCGCAAGCTTCCGTTTCCGCGAGATCTCATCTGGAGACCCATCCCGGTGCCCTGCCGGAGGGAATTTGGACTTGGAGGGCTTCTTCATGAACATCATCGCCCCTCCAATGACTCGTGAGTAGTTCACTTCATACCTACGGGTTCGTAGTTTGTAGCTAGATGGCTTCTTCTCTCTCTTGGATCTTCAATACAAAGTTCTCCATGATCTTCATGGAGATCTATCCGATGTAATCCTCTTTGGCGGTGTGTTTGTCGAGATCCGATGAATTGTGGATTTGTGATCAGATTATCTATGATATATATTTGAGTCTTTGCTGATTTCTTATATGCATGATTTGATATCCTTGTACGTCTCTCCGAGTCTTGGGTTTTGTTTGGCCAACTAGATCTATGATTCTTGCAATGGGAGAAGTGCTTGGTTTTGGGTTCATACCGTGTGGTGACCTTTCCCAGTGACAGAAGGGGTAGCAAGGCACGCATCACGTTGTTGCCATCAAGGGTAACAAGATGGGCTTTTATCGTAGATATGAGATTGTCCATCTACATCATGTCATCTTGCTTAAGGCGTTACTCTGTTCTCATGAACTTAATACACTAGATGCATGCTGGATAGCTGTCGACGTGTGGAGTAATAGTAGTAGATGCAGAAAGTATCGGTCTACTTATTTTGGACGTGATGCCTATAGATATAATCATTGCCATAGATAACGTCACGACTTTGCGCAGTTCTATCAATTGCTCGACAGTAATTCGTTCACCCACCGTCTACTTGCTTTCATGAGAGAAGCCACTAGTGAACACTATGGCCCCCCGGGTCTATTCACACCTATCGTTTCCACTTTCGCTTTTACTTTGCTTTGTTTCTTTTTTGCTTTCAGGTCTCACTTGGAAAAAAATCTATAAGGGCTTGACAACCCCTTCATAGCATTGGGTGCAAGCTCTTTGTGTTTGTGCAGGTACTTGTGGCAATCCTTCACTGGATCGATACCTTGGTTCTCAAAACCGAGGAAAATACTTACCACCGTTGTGCTACATCACCCTTTCCGCTTCGAGGGAACACCAACGCAAGGCTCCAAGGCCACGGGGGAATCCTTTGCATATTTGCCAGGGAAGTCCCTAAAGGCGTAGCCGTAGGAGAATGATTCCTGGTGCCGTTGCTGAGGAGTATCAAGACAAGAATAGTCTCCCGTCAGCACGCTTGTTTCTGGCACCGTTGGAAGGTCTTTTGTGGCAGTAGAAACTAGCCGTGGAAAAGTGAGAATACAGTAATCTAACACCAATATAAATAGAAATCAAGTTTTCTACAGTACCTAAAGAGGTGATAGTTTGTTTTCTTGTGCTAATGATATCACGAGTTTCTGTTTAAGTTTTATGTTGTGAAGTTTTCAAGTTTTGGGTGATGTTCTCATGGACGATGAGATAAAGAGTGGAAAGAGCTCAAGCTTGGGGATGACCAAGGCATCCCAATCCAAACTCAAGGACACCAAAAAGCCTAAGCTTGGGGATGCCCTGGGAAGGCATCCCCTCTTTAGTCTTCAATCCATCGGTAACGTCACTTGGAGCTATATTTTTATTCACCACATGATATGTGTTTTGCTTGGAGCATCGTGTATTATAGGAGTCTTTTATTTTTGTTGTGTCACAATCATCCTTGCTGCACACATTTTGAGAGAGACATGCACTCATCGTGAATTTGCTTGAATACTCATTGAGCTTTGCTTATATCTTTTGAGTTAGGCAATTTAGCTCACATGTGCTTCACTTATATCTTTTGAGCTAGATGAATTTGCTCTAGTGCTTCACTTAGATATTTATAGAGCACGGCGGTGTCATATTTTGGAGAAATAAGAACTCTCGATCTTCACTTATATCTTTTTGAGAGTGCTCTCTCTGAGTAACTTGGTAGTTGGTTTGTGCTATGAAAGTAGTCCTAAAGATGATAGGCATCCAAAGAGGATACAATAAAACTTCCATATTCTTGTGCATTGATTAGAAAGAGAAGTTTGATTCCTCTCAATTAGTCTTGAGACATGGATTTGGTAATATTAAGAGTCATGTTAGTAGGGTGTTGTGAATCTAGAAATACTTGTGTTGAAGTTAGTGATTCCCGTAACATGCACATATGGTGAACCGCTATGTTAGGAAGTCGGAGCATAATTGATTTATTGACTGTCATCCTTTGTGTTGCGGTCGGGATCGCATGATGGTTAACACCTACCAACCCTTCCCCTAGGAGTATGCGGTTAGCACTTTGTTTCGATTACTAATAAAAACTTTCGCAATAAGTATGTGAGTTCTTCATGACTAATGTGAGTCCATGGTATAGATGCACTTTCACCTTCTACCATTACTAGCCTCTCGAGTGCCGCGCAACTTTCGTCGGTACACAAAACCACCATAGACCTTCCTCAAAACAGCCACCATACCTACCTATCATGGCCTTTCCATAGCCATTCCGAGATATATTGCCATGCAACTCCCACTGTTCCGTCTCATGACATGTGCTGTCACTTTCATATTGACATTGCATGATCGTAAGATAGCTAGCGAGTCATACGCTAAGCTAGATCATTGCACATCCCGGTACACTGCCGGAGGCATTTCCTATAGAGTCATCATTGTTCTAAGCATTGAGCTGTGAGTAAATAAAAGTGTGATGAACATCATTATTAGAGCATTGTCCCATGTGAGGAAAAAAGAGAGGCCAGAGTTGCCCACAAAAGAAAATATATGGAAAGAGGCCAAAGAGCCCAAACAAAAAAAAAGAGAGAAAAAGAGAGAAGGGACAATGGTACTATCTTTTTCCACACTTCTGCTTCATAATAGCACCATGTTCTTCATGATTGAGAGTCTCTTGTTTTGTCACCACCATATACTAGTGGGAATCTTCATTATATAACTTGGCTTGCATATTCTAATGATGGGCTTCCTCAAAATTGCCCTAGGTCTTCGTGAGCAAGCAAGTTGGATGCACACCCACTAGTTCTCCTTTTGAGCTTTCACATACTTATAGCTCTAAGTGCATCCATTGCATGGTAATCCCTACTCTTTGACATTGATATCTATTGATGGGCATCTACATAGCCCTTTGATACGCCGACTCAATGTGACCATCTCCTCCTTTTTGTCTCACAACCTCCACCACACTCTATTCCACCTATAGTGCTATATCCATGGCTCACGCTCATGTATTGCGTGAGAGTTGAAAACGGTTTGAGAAAGTAAGAGTGCGAAAACAATTACTTGGCCAATACCGGGGTTGTGCATGATTTAAATTCATTGTGTGGGGATGATGGAGCATAGCCAGACTATATGATTTTGTGGGGATAACTTTCTTTGTCCTTGTTATCTCGAAAGTTCATGATTACCTTGCTAGTTTGCTTGAAGTATTGTTTTTTTCATGTCAATAACAAACTATTGTTTTGAATTTTACAGATCTGAACATTCATGTCACTTGAAAGAAGTTACAAAGGACAAATATGCTAGGTAGCATTCCACATAAAAAATTCAGTCTTTATCACTTCCCTACTCGAGGACGAGCAGGAGTTAAGCTTTGGGATGCTTGATACATCTCCAACGTATCTATAATTTTTGATGGTTCCATGCTATTATCTTGTCAAACTTTGGATGTTTTGTATGAATTTTATATCTTTTTTGGGACTAACTTATTAAATCAGTGCCAAGTGCCAGTTCCTGTTTTTTCCGTGTTTTTGACCTTTTTCAGAGGAGAATATTAAACGGAGTCCAAACGGAATAAAACCTCCGAAAAGATTTTTTCTGGAACAGAAGATACAAAGGGAGCTTGAGAACCAAGGCAGAGGGCACCAGGGGAGGCCACAAGTCCCCTAGCCGCGGCCTAGGGGGGCGCCTAACAGGCTTGTGGGCCCCCTGTGGCTCCTCTGCCCTACTTCTTCCGCCTATAAATCAACGAAAAATCTGAAACCACGGGAGAGAGCCACGAAAATACTTTTCCGCCGCCGCAAGATTTTGTCTCCGTAAGATCCCATCTGGGGCACGTTCTGGTACCCTGTCGGAGGGGGATTCGGACACGGAGGGCTTCTTCATCAACACCATTGCCTCTCCGATGATGCGTGAGTAGTTCACCATAGACCTTCGGGTCCATAGCTAGTAGCTAGATGGCTTCTTTTCTCTCTTGGATCTTCAATACAAAGTTCTCCATGATCTTATTTGAGTTTCTTCTGATCTCTTATATGCATGATTTCATATCCTTGTAATTCTGTTCGAGTTGTGGGTTTTGTTTGGCCAACTTGATCTATGATTTTTGCGATGGGAGAAGTGCTTGGTTTTGGGTTCATATAGTGCGGTGACCTCACCCAGTGACAGAAGGGGTAGCGAGGCACGCATGGTGTTGTTGCCATCAAGGGTAAAAAGATGGGGTTTATATCTATTGCATGAATCTATCCCTCTACATTATGTCATCTTGCTTAAGGCGTTACCCTGTTCGTTCTGAACTCAATACACTAGATGCATGCTGGAAAGCGGTCGATGTGTGGAGTAATGGTAGTAGATGTAGAAAGTATCGGTCTACTTGTCTCGGACGGGATGCCTATATGTATGATCATTGCCTTAGATATCGTCATGACTTTGCGCGGTTCTATCAATTGCTCGACAGTAATTCGTTCACCCACCGTAATATTTGCTATCTTGAGAGAAGCCTCTAGTGAATACTATGGCCCCCGGGTCTACTTCACATCATATTTTCAGCCTTACACTTTTACTTTGTTGCACTTTCCGCCTTTAGATCTCACCTTGCAATCAATCGTGAAGGGATTGACAACCCCTTTGTAGCGTTGGGTGCAAGTTTGCTCTTTTTTTGCAAGTACTTTGGAGACTTGGCTTGATACTCCTACTAGATTGATACCTTGGATCTCAAACTGAGGGAAATACTTACTGCTACTGTGCTGCATCACCCTTTCCTCTTCAAGGGAAAAAACCAACGCAAGCTCAAGAGGTAGCAACCATAAAAAATCGCCCCGGGACCGCAACACAGTGCACCATAGCCCACGAAACTGGCCCGAAACGACAAAGACAAGGAGTTTTTGCGACGTCTTGATAATCGTGCACATGGTTCATGGAGCATGAAAAATCGACCCAGGACCCAAAATAGTGCGCTATAGCCCACGAAACTAGCCCGAAACCACAAAACAACTAGTTTTTGCGATGTCTGGATCGCCGTGCATAGGGTTCATGGAGCATAAAAAATTGACCCGCCATCCTAAAACAATGCGCTATAGCCCACGAAACCAGCTCGGAACGACAACAACAACGTGTTTTTGGGATGTGTGGATAGCCGTGCACATAGTTCTTGGACCATCAAAAATCGACCCGGGACCGCAAAACAGTGCGCTATAGCCCACGGAATGACAAAAACAATGTGTTTTTGGGACGTCTCGATAGGCATGCACAGGGTTCATGGAGCATAAACAATCGACCAGGGACCCCAAAACACGGCGCTTATAGCTACGAAACTAGCACAAAATGTGAAAACAATGAGTTATTGCGAAGTTTTGATAGTCGTGCGCACGGTTCATGGAGCATCAAAAATCGACCCGGGACCCCAAGATAATGTGCTATGGCCCACGAAACTGGCCCGAAATGATAAAAACAATGAATCTTTGCAACGTCTCGATAGTCGTGTACAAGGTTCATGGAGCATCAAAAATCGACCCGGGACCCCAAAACAGTGCGTATAGCCCACGAAACTGGCCCAAAACGACAAAACATCGAGTTTTTGTGAAGTCTCGATAGCCGGGCACATGGTTCATGGAGCATCAAAATCGACGAGGACCCCAAAAGAATGTGTTATAACCCATGAAACTCGTCCGAAACGACAAAAAACAACAAGTTTTTGCGACGCCTCGATAGCTGTGCACAAGGTTCATGGAGCATCAAAAATGAACCTAGGACCCCAAACCTGTTGGGGAACGTTGCATGGGAAACAAAAATTTTCCTACGCACACGAAGACCTATCATGGTGATGTCCATCTAGGAGAGGAGATTTGGGTCTACGTACCCTTGTAGATCGCACATCAGGAAGCGTTAATAAACGCGGTTGATGTAGTAGAACGTCTTCACGTCCCTCGATCAGCCCCATGAACCATCCCACGAACCGTCCCATGATCTGTCCCACGTTCCATTCCGATCTAGCGTCGAACGGACGGCACCTCCGCGTTCAGCACACGTACATCTCGACGATGAGCTCGGCCTTCTTGATCCAAGAAGTAAGAAAGAGAAGTATATGAGTTCTCCGGCAGCATGACGGCGCGCCGGTGGTGGTGACGATCTACTCCTGTAGGGCTTCGCTCGAGCTCCACAGAAATACGATCTAGAGGAAGAACTATGGCGTCTAGATCTGAGTTGGATATGGCAAAAGTTGTCTCAAATCAACCCTAAATCACCACTATATATAGAAGGAGGGGGAAGAGGCTTGCCTTGTGGACCAAGGCCCCAAGGGTGCGCCGGCCAGGAAGGAGAGGAGGAATCCTACTCCAATTAGGATTGGAAAGTGGAGTCCTTCTCTTCCTTCCCACCTCCCCTTTTTTCTCTTTGGTTTTGTTCTCTTTTGTGCCAAGGCCCTCTTGGGCTGTCCCACCAACCCACCAAGGGCTGTCGCGCCACACTGATACGTCTCCAACGTATCTATAATTTTTGATGGTTTCATGCTATTATCTTGTCAAACTTTGGATGTTTTGCATGCCTTTTATATATTTTTTGGGACTAACTTATTAACTCAGTGCCAAGTGCAAGTTCCTGTTTTTCCCATGTTTTTGACCCCTTTCAGAGGAGGATTTTGAACGGAGTCCAAACGGAATGAAACTGCCAAAAAGATTTTTTACGGAACAGAAAAAAATGAGGAAGCCGGAGAATCAGGGCAGGGGGCCACCAGGGACCCCACAAGCCCTGATGGCGCGGCCAGGGGGCCTGCGCCCCTGGCTTGTGGGCTCCCTGAGCCTCCTTTTCCCTAGGTTTTGCGCCTATATATTCCCTAAAATCCCATAAAAAATCAGGAGATCATCGAAAGTACTTTTCCGCCACCGCAAGCTTCTGTCTCCGCAAGATCCCATCTGGGGCACGTTCTGGTGCCCTGCCGGAGGGGGGATTCGGATACGGAGGTCTTCTTCATCAACACCATGACCTCTCCGAAGATGCATGAGTAGTTCACCATAGACCTATGGGTCCATAGCTAGTAACTAGATGGCTTGTTCTCTCTCTTGGATCTTCAATACAAAGTTCTCCATGGTCTTCATGGAGATCTATCCGATGTAATCTTCTTTTGTGTTGTGTTTGTCGAGATCCCATGACTTGCGGATTTATGATCAGATTATCTTTGAATCTTATTTGAGTTTCTTCTGATTTCTCTTATGCATGATTTCATATCCTTGTAATTCTCTTCGAGTTGTGGGTTTTGTTTGGCAAACTAGATCTATGATTCTTGCAATGGGAGAAGTGCTTGGTTTGGGTTCATACCGTGCGGTGACGTCACCCAGTGACAGAAGGGGTAGCGAGGCACGCATCGTGTTGTTGTCATCAAGGGTAAAACGATGGGGTTTTCATCATTGGTTTTAGTTTATCCCTCTACATCATGTCATATTGCTTAAGGCGTTACTCTGTTCGTCATGAACTCAATACACTAGATGCATGCTGGATAGCGGTCGATGTGTGGAGTAATAGTAGTAGATGCAGAAAGTATCGGTCTACTTGTCTCGGACGTGATGCCTATATGTATGATCATTGCCTTAGATATCGTCATGACTTTGCGCGGTTCTATCAATTGCTCGACAGTAATTTGTTCACCCACCGTGATATTTGCTATTTTGAGAGAAGCCTCCAGTGAACACTATGGCCCCGGGTCTACTCCACACCATATTTTCAGCCTTACACTTTTTCTTCGTTGCACTTTCCGCCTTCAGATCTCACTTTGCAATCATTCTTGAAGGGAGTGACAACCCCTTTATAGCGTTGGGTGCAAGCTCTTTTGTGTTTGCGCAGGTACTTTGGACTTGACGAGATTCTCCTACTGGATTGATACCTTGGTTCTCAAACTGAGGGAAATACTTACTGCTCCAGTGCTGCATCACCCTTTCCTCTTCAAGGGAAAAACTGACACAAGCAAGAGAAGTAGCAAGAAGAATTCCTGGCGTTGCCGGGGAAGGACTTTTGTTGCCGTAGCAAAAGAATTTCTGGCGCCGTTGCCGGGGAAGGACTTTTGTTGCCGTAGCAGAAGAATTTCTGGCGCCGTTGCCGGGGATAATCAAGTCAAGAACTCATCCAAGTAAGTGTCAAAAACTCATCTCTTGCATTGACTTTTTTTGCCTCTCGTTTTCCTCTCCGCCACTTCTGACAAACAAAAATTTACAAAAACATTTGCCTTTTTTGTTTGCCTTTCCTTTGCTTGTGTGCTATGTGACTTCATTATGCTCGCATCTTCGCTTGCTGAAAATCTATTGTTATGGATACTCATCCACTTGCTAATCTCTTTAAGAGATCCAATTATGTTGATCCAATTGCTAGTGAGTTGAGTGCACTTGACTATCTTTATCGAGTTTTTCTTGAGATGCGTGAATCTGAAAATCATGATGAAGAAATTTATGAAGTGATTCACGATGGCTCCTTGAATGAAAAGCATGATTGCAATGGTTTCACTATAAATCCTATTAGTGTCAATCATGCTAAAAATATGCAAAACCCTAAGCTTGGGGATGCTAGTTTTGCTAGGTCCACTACTTGTTGCAATGATCATGATTGGGGTAATGATTTTTCTTATGATCTTGAAAATTTGTTTAAGCCTCGTGATGATTATGATATTTGCAACAATATTGAAAGTGGGATCGGAGAAGTCATGACTTTAGTTGATGATAATTCTACTATTTTTGAAGAGCGTCAACTTTGCATGCATGTGGATCATGAAAAGAATATCCTTTGTGATAGCTATATTGTTGAATTTGATTATGATCCCACATGTAATTGTTATGAGAGAGGAAAATATTGTGGTAGAAACTTTCATATCACTAATTCACCTCTCGTTATGTAGAGATTGCTATTGTCTCTTTCTTCTTCCTTGTATATGGTCGTTATTGCTTGTCTTGATAACTTGTTTTCCTATAAAATGCCTATGCGTAGGAAGTATGTTAGACTTAGATGTGATTTTCACATGCTTTATGATGCTCTCGTTGTGCTTCAATTCTTGTCTTTTGTGTGAGCATCATTTAATTTTCAATGCCTAGCTAAGGGCGTTAAACAATAGCGCTTGTTGGGAGGCACCCCAATGAATTTATCTTTGCTTTTTTGATTTCTGTTTTGTTGCGTCCACATCATCATAATTCTGTTATGATTGTGTTTTTTGTGTTTGAGCCAAGCAAAACCTTTATGACTAGTCTTGGTGATGGTTGTTTGATCCTGCTCGAAAAAGACAGAAACTTTTCGCTCACGAGATGATTTTTCATTTTTATTCAGAGAGATCTTTTGAGTTGATTCTTTTTTCTACTGGTTTATATGTCTTTTGCCCAGGCATTCGTAATTGTTCAGAATTTTTGAGGTACCATAAGTATACAAAGTATACAGATTGCTACAGACTGGTCTGTTTTTGACAGATTCTGTTGTTGTTGAGTTGGTTGCTTGTTTTGACGAAACTATGGATAGTATCGGGGGTACTAGCCATAGAAAAGTGAGAATACAGTAATCTAACACCAATATGAATAGAAATCAAGTTTGCTACAATACCTAAAGAGGTGTTAGTTTGTTTTCTTGTGCTAATGATATCACGAGTTTCTGTTTAAGTTTTGTGTTGTGAAGTTTTCAAGTTTTGGGTGATGTTCTCATGGAAAAATGGATAAAGAGGGGAAAGAGATCAAGCTTGGGGATGCCCAAGGCATCCCAAGCCAAATTCAAGGACACCAAAAAGCCTAAGCTTGGGGATGTCCCGGGAAGGCATCCCCTTTTTCGTCTTCAATCCATCGGTAACATTACTTGGAGCTATATTTTTATTCACCACATGATATGTGTTTTGCTTGGAGCGTCTTGTATCATAAGAGTCTTTTCTTTTTGTTGTGTCACAATCATCCTTGCTGCACACCTTTTTGAGAGAGAGAGACATGCACTCATCGTGATTTTGCTAGAATGCTCATAGTGCTTCACTTATATCTTTTGAGCTAGATAATTTTGCTCTATGTGCTTCACTTATATCGTTTAGAGCACGGCGGTGCGTGACTTGGTAGTTGTATTATGATATGAAAGTAGTCCCAAAGGTGATAGGTACTGAAAGAGGATACAAAACCGCCATCTTAATGTGCATTGAGTAGAAAGAGAAGTCTTGATTCCTTTCAATTAGTTTTGAGACGTGGATTTGGTAATATTAAGAGCTATGTTAGTAGGATGTTGTGAATCTAGAAAAACATGTGTTGAAGTTAGTGATTCCCGTAGCATGCACGTATGGTGAACCGCTATGTTAGGAAGTCGGAGCATAATTGATCTATTGATTGTCATCCTTTGTGTTGAGGTCGGGATCGCGCGATGGTTAACACCTACCAACCCTTCCCCTAGGAGTATGCGTTTAGCACTTTGTTTTGATTAGTAATAAAAACTTTCGCAACAAGTATGTGAGTTCTTCATGACTAATGTGAGTCCATGGTATAGATGCACTTTCACCTTCCACCTTTGCTAGCCTCTTTAGTGCCGCGCAACTTTCGCCGGTGCACAAACCCACCATATGCCTTCCTCAAAACAGCCACCATACCTACCTACTATGGCATTTTCATAGCCATTCCGAGATATATTGCTATGCAAATCCAATTGTTCTGTCTCATGACATGTGTCGTCACTCTCATATTGCCATTGCATGATCGTAAGATAGCTAGCGAGATGTTCCAATGTCATACACCAAGCTAGATCGTTGCACATCCCGGTACACTACCGGAGGCATTTCCTACAGAGTCATCATCGTTCTAAGCTTTGAGATGTGAGTAAACAAAAGTGTGATGACCATTATTAGAGCATTGTCCCATGTGAGGAAAAAAAAGAGAGGCCAAAGAGCCCAAAAAAAGAGAAAAGAGAAAAAAAAGAGGCCTAAGAGCCCAAATGAAAAAAAAGAGGAGAGAAAAGGAGAGAAGGGACAATGCTACTATGTTTTTCCACACTTGTGCTTGATAATAGCACCATGATCTACATTATTGAGAGTTTTTTGCTTTGTCACTACCATATGCTAGTGGGAATCTTCATTATATAACTTGGCTTGTATATTCCAATGATGGGCTTCCTCAAATTGCCCTAGGTCTTCGTGAGCAAGCAAGTCGGATGCACACCCACTAGTTCTCCTTTTGAGCTTTCTTATACTTATAGCTCTAGTGCATCCCTTGTATGGCAATCCCTACTCATTCACATTGATATCTATTAATGGGCATCTCCATAGACCTTTGATACGCCGAGTCAATGTGACCATGTCCTCCTTTTTGTCTCACAACCACCACCACACTCTATTGCACCTATAGTGCTATATCCATGGCTCACGCTCATGTATTGCGTGAAAGTTGTAAAAGGTTTGAGAAAGTAAGAGTGCGAAAACAATTACTTGGCCAATACCTGGGTTGTGCATGATTTACATGAGTTATGTGAGGATGATGGAGCATAGCCAGACTATATGATTTTCTAGGGATAAGTTTCCTTGGCCTTGTTATTTTGAAAGTTCATGATTACCTTCCTAGTTTGCTTGAAGTATTATTGTTTTCATGTCAATAGCAAACTATTGTTTTGAATCTTACGGATCTGAACATTCATGTCACGTGAAAGAAGTTGCAAAGGACAACTATGAGGTAGTATTCCACATCAAAAATGTAGTCTTTATCACTTCCCTACTCGAGGACGAGCATGAGTTAAGCTTGGGGATGCTTGATACGTCTCCAACATATCTATAATTTTTGATGGTTTCATGCTATTATCTTGTCAAACTTTTGATGTTTTGCATGCCTTTTATATATTTTTTGGGACTAACTTTTTAACACAGTGCCAAGTGCCAGTTCCTGATTTTTCCATGTTTTTGACCCCTTTCAGAGGAGGATTTTGAACGGAGTCCAAACGGAATGAAACTGCCAAAAAGATTTTTTCCGGAATAGAAAAAGATCGGGAAGCCGGAGAATCAGGGCAGGGGGCTGACGTCAGCTGTGCTTCCCTGGCAATGGCTCCAGAAAAGGGCTGATCCTGCAATCTCTGGCGTTAGCTAGACGAATGCTTATGACAACGAACCTTCTCCTCCTACGACACCAGAAGAATGCTGCTAGCACTCCCCGGCAATGAAACTGGAAGAATGTTGTTGATGGCCCACCAGCGCGTGGGTTCGCAGCAGTTTTCGAGAGTAGAGTATTCGACCCAATTTGTAGATCGCCAAAGGAGGTGAGAGAATACTCTCGAGTATTAGCAACTGAATTGGTCGGATTCAACCACACCTAAAAGACTGGTATCTGCAAGCACAGTAGTAACAACAAAGTAGTATGGTAACAACGATGTCAAAAACGATCTGTTGACGGCAGACTATTCCTAACAACTGTATCAATGGCGCCTCTATTGCCGCGTCGACGGAAGTTGTGAATTCCCGTCAACGGTAGGTGAACCAACAGTGTAGCAGGTAGCAGCAGTGTAACGAGCAATAGCAGTGGCAAGGAACAACAGTAGTGACAGCAGTAGCAAGCGACAGTAGTAGCAACAGTAGCAGCAGAGCAAAACAAGTAACATCAGTAGCAACGGTAGTAGCAACAGCAGCAGAGCAAGACAAGTAAGAGCAATAGCAACAGTAGGACAAACTCGTAGGCAATGGGTCGGTGATTTGATTGGATGATATTCATCATGCAACAGCTATAACACGGAGAGATATGTGGCTAGCTCCCGTTCATCAATGTGATGTAGGCATGCATTTCGTGTGTCGTCATACGTGCTTAGGGAAAAGAACTTGCATGACATCTATTGTCCATCCCTCCCGTGGCAGCGTGGTCCAAAAGGAAACTACGGGATATTAAGGTTCTCCTTTTAATAAAGAACCAGACCAACGCATTAGCACTTGGTGAACACATGAACTCCTCAAACTATGATCATCACCGGGAGTGGTTTCGGTTATTGTCACTCCGGGGTTGCCAGATCATAACACATAGTAGGTAACTACAACTTGCAAGATCGGATCTAAAACACACATATATTGGTGACAACATAATAATTTCAGATCTGAAATCATGGCACTTGGGCCCTAGTGACAAGCATTAAGCATGGCAAAGTAGTAGCAACATCAAATCTCAGAACACAGTGGATACTAGGGATCAATCCCCATCAAAACTAACTCGATTACATGATAGATCTCATCCTACTCATCACCGCCGAGCGAGGCTACGAATAGATTACTCACGAACGACGAAGAGCTTCATGGAATTGGAGAGGGAAGAAGGTTGATGAAAACGTTGGCAACGATTTCCCCTCTCCGGAGCCCAAGACGGACTCCAGATCTGCCCTCCAGTTGAAGATTCGGAGGTGGTAGCGCCTCCATATCGAAAACGCGACAAAAAACTTTTTTTTATTTTTTCTGGGACGAAAGGCAACTTATAGAGCTGGAGTTGGGGGCGGTAGGTGCCTGTGGGCCCCACAAGCCTGCCCACCGCCACTAGGGGGGTGGTGGCGGAGCAGGGGCTTGTGGCCCACTGGCCCACACCCTGAGGTGGAACTTGGCGCAGATATTTTGGATATTTTCCAAAACTACTCCCCGTAAATTTTCAGGACGTTTGGAGAACTTTGATTTCTGCACAAAAATAACACCAAGGGAATTCTGCTGAAAACAACATCAGTCCAGGTTAGTTCCATTCAAATCATGCAAATTATAGTCCAAAACAAGGGCAAAAGAGTTTGGAAAAGTAGATACGTTGGAGACGTATCAACTCCCCCAAGCTTAAAACCTTGCTTGTCCTCAAGCAACTCAGTTGACAAACTGAGAGAGAAAGAAAAACTTTGACAAACTCTGTTTGATCTTGTTGTTGCAACTATGTCTAACTCATAACCAGAATATCAGCAAGATCACAAGTTAACCACATAAGCTAATGACACGAAGGTCTCACGGTAAACTAATATCAATGGCATAATCAGCTAACGAGCAAATAATAATGACTTTCAAATACCAACACTTCAATCAAAACAAGCAGGAAGCAATATGAATAGGTGGTATCTCGCTAGCTCTTTCTAAGACCGCAAAACATAAATGCAGAACACTTTCAAAGATCAAGGGCTGACTAAACATTGTAATTCATAGCAACAAAGATCCAGTCATAGTCATACTCAATATCAATCAAAAGCAAAGCATAAAAATGACAGAGGTGCTCTCTAATTGGTGCTTATATAAGAGGAGGATGACTCGACAGGAAAATAAATAGACAGGACCTTCGCAGAGGGAAGCATTGATTTGCAGAGGTGCTAGAGCTCAAGCTTTAAAAAAAGAGATAATAAGTTTGGGTGGCATGCTTTCATTGTCAACGCAATGACCAAGAGTTCTCAATATTTTCCATGCTACTCATGCTATAGGCGGTTCCCAAGCAGAAAAGTAAAGTTTTTACTCCCCCACCACCAATCAATCACACTCCACAACTAGCTAAATCCTCGGGTACCGTCTATACTAACATCAATCCGGGGGGAGTCTTGTTTTACAGTTATGTTTTGGATTTAAGCATGGAACTGGGCATCCCAAATACCGGCCCCTTTCTCGTGAAGGATTGTGAATAAACACATGTCGAGGATAACACTCCTACCATGGAAGATACCAATAGCCCTCTGTCACCACACGAGCGGTTCGGGCATGCAAAACAGATTTATTTCTTGAAGGTTTAGAGAATGGCACATGCAAATTTACTTGGAACGACAGGTAGATACCGCAAATAGGTAGGTATGGTGGACTCTCATGGAAAAACTTTTGGGTTTATGGAAGTGGATGCACAAGCAGCATTCCCACTTAGTACAAGTGAAGGCTAGCAAAATACTGGGAAGCGACCAACTAGAGAGCGACAACAGTCATCAAGATGCAATGAGTTTGACTAACATTGAATGCAAGTATGAACAGGATATAAATCACCATGAACACGAGGGTCACGGATATCCCCAACATAAGGTAATTTGCATACATTGCAAAAGTCCTGCAGCGTCATGCATTGGGGAACATCGTATATCATGAACTCAACCATGGGAGGATTCTTCCTCGGATAAAAGTTGAAGCTTTGAACGAAAATATAGGTGAGGAGGAGATATTGTGGGAACTTATCTTCAACGAACGCAGTAAGACCTGCGTTCTCCACCAAGTAATAAAAGTCTTCATAAAGTCCGGCAGTGCGCAAAAATTCATCACTTGGCCACTCGCACGCTCGAACTTCTATGACTCGAGGGATTACATAATTGGGGTGGTTCTTCTCATCCTCCTTGTGGTTACGGCTTGAAGAGCCTCTCAAGAACCTCCTCATCTTTTCCTTTTTCTAGGTCTGAAAAAATCTGAAATTTTTAGAGACTTCGAAAGAAAAGTGAATAAGGATTAACCCAACTTGTAGCAACTACTCCTACTAATGCCTAGAGACCGTATCACGCGCTAAAACTACTTGGGACCAGCTAAAATCAACTTTTCTAGCTCAAGAACAGGGTCACCAAGGTAGCAGGAATTCGCGAAGGATAAAGCACTAGAGAAAAAACTAATTGGACCAATGGAGGAGTCACTTACCAAGGAGTAATTTCCCCAAAACAGTTCGGAGAATGGTGCTTTGAGCAAGGAGATCGAAAATCACAGCCAAATGAGCAAGAACACGGGTTTGAGTTGCGAAACAATTTTTTCTGGAGGTGGAAGAAGAGGCTGGGAGCTGGAATGAGTGGAGGGGGTGCCTATGGGCCCCACAAGCTTGCACCCCACCACCAGGGGGTACGTGGCGGTGGGGGGGCTTGTGGCCCACTGGTCAGGCCCCGTGACCAACTCTCAGGCCCAGAAATTTTCAAAAATTCCAGAAAAAATCATACTAAATTTACAGGACCGTCGGAGAACTTTTATTTTTGAGGTATTTTTCTCCGGGACGCTAAAACAGAAAATAGCAAAAACTAAACTAGTTCTATCATTTTTCTTCTAAGCAACAGAAAAGGAAAACTCAAAACAGAGGTATGTGACTCTTTGATTCATCCGTTTCATGGTCATGGGAAGAAATCCGTCAATGGGGTTGATCAAATCCTTATGACAAAACTTTCTCCAATCGCAAGAGAGAACGAAGAATTTTAGAATAGCCACTAAGTCACCTCAATGGGGATATGTATCTCCCCAACAAGCAAATCATACTTCATCTTGACGCGAGGAATAGGGCATTCAAAGCTCCCAATGAGAATCAATGAAGTCTTTTCAATAGCATTGATGCAATGTACTGGATATCGTTTCTTCGGAAAGTGCACTGTGTGCTCATTACTGTTGACATGGAAAGTGACATTGCCTTTGTTGCAATCTATAACAGCCCCTGCGGTGTTTAAAAAGGGTCTTCCAAGGATGATAGCCATGGCATCGTCCTCGGGAATATCCAAGATAACAAAGTCTGTTAAGATAGTGGTATTAGCAACCACAACAGGCACATCCTCGCAAATGCCGATAGGGAAATCAGTTGATTTGTCGGCCATTTGCAGAGAAATTTCAGTGGGTGTCAACTTTTCCAACTCAAGACTACGATAAAGAGAGAGTGGCATAACACTAACACCGGCTCCAAGGTCACATAAGGCAGTTTTTACATAGTTTCCTATAATGGAGCAAGGTATAGTGGACACTCCGGGATCTCCAAGTTTCTTAGGAGTTCCACCCTTGAAAGTGTAATTGGCAAGCATGGTGGACATCTCAAGATCTGGTATCTTCCATTTATTAATCACGATATCTTTCATGTACTTGGCATACTGAGACATATTGAGCATATCAGTTAAATGCATCTGCAGAAAGACGGGTCTTATCATCTCAACGAAGCGCTCAAAATCCTCATCATCCTTTTTCTTGGATGGCCTAGGAGGAAAGGGCATAGGTCTCTGAACCCATGGCTCTCTTTCTTTACCATGCTTCCTAGCAGTAAAGTCATTCTTGTCGTATCTCTTAGGTTGTGGGTTATCAGGATTAACCATAGGTTCAATCTCCACATCCTCATCATGGCTAGGTTGAGCATTATTATGAACAACACTGTCCATGTTGTCACCAGGTTCATGTTCATCACCTGATTGTGTTTCTGCATCAGACGCAGAAATATCATTAGGTTCTTCAGGTGTGATAGTATTTGGTGAACTGGCATGTAGGTTTCTATCATCCTTCTTCTTCCCCTTAGGATGACTAGGTGTATCAGCATTGATTCCTTGAGAATCTTGATCAATTCTCTTAGGATGACCTTCAGGATACAAAGGTTCCTGAGTCATTTTGCCTCCTCTAGTAATGACTCTGATAGAGTTGTCATTCAATCCATTGAGCAGGTCATTCTGAGCTTTAAGTACTTCTTCTACCTGAGTAGTAATCATAGAGGCATGTTTACTCAGAAGCTTCAGAGCATTGACATTTCTGTCTACACAAGCACTTAAATGGCTAAGCATACGAGTACTTTGTTCCAAATGTCTGCTAACATAATCATTGAAACTCTGTTGTTTGGCAACAAAGTTGTCAAATTCATCAAAGCATAGGCTAGCAGGTTTATCAAAAGGAATATCACTCTCGTCAAACCTACGCAGAGAATTCACTTCTACTACCTGTATCGGGTTATCGAGACCGTGGATCTCTTCGATAGGTGGTAGATTTTTGACATCTTCAGATCTAATGCCTTTCTCTTGCATAGATTTCTTGGCTTCTTGCATATCTTCGGGACTGAGGAATAGAATACCTCTTTTCTTAGGAGTTGGCTTAGGAGGTGGTTCGAGAATAGTCCAAGCATTATTGTTGATTAAGAGGTTATTCAGTAGGGTCTGAGCTTGTTCTACAGTTCGTTCCCTAAAAACACAACCAGCACAACTATCTAGGTATTCTCTAGAGGCATCTGTAAGTCCGTTATAGAGGATAACAATTATCTCGTTCTTCTTGAGAGGGTGATCAGGCAAAGCAATCTGTAGCTGGACGAGCCTCCCCCAAGCTTGTGGAAGACTCTCTTCTTGGAGTTGAGCAAAGTTGTATATTTCCTGCAAGGCAGCTTGCTTCTTATGGGCAGGGAAATATTTCTCACAGAAGTAATAGACCATCTCCTAGGGACTACGCACACATCCAGGAGCAAGAGAGGTGAACCAGGCTTTAGCATCTACCTTTAGAGAGAAAGGAAACAAATTAAGGATATAGTAGTGGCGGATCTTCTCCTCATTAGTGAAAAGGTTGGCTATTTCGGATAGTTCGGCAAGATTGGGCTATGACCGTCTCAGACTCATAACCGTGAAAAGGATCAGATTCGACTAGAGATATTATCTCAGGGTCGACAGAGAATTCATAATCCTTATCGGTGACAAAGATAGGCGAAGTGGCAAACTTCGGATCATTTTTCATCCTAAATTCCCGAGATTTTTCCTTCCACTTGAGAATTAATTTCTCAGCGTCATAGGCATCCTTACACGCAATAAAATCCTCAGCTATCTCTCCCTCCATAACGTAACCCTCACGTATATCAGGCAATTCATATCTAGGAGAGCTAGATCTAGAAGGAGCAAAAGCAGGTTCTATCTCAATAGCATCGGCAATTTCAGAAGCATCACGAGCATTGGCAGTAACTCTAGCAATATGAGCATCAAGAAACACTCCTAGTGGAACATCAGGCAAAGGAGCATCTCTAGTACTATCAAGCATAGCATCATCAGGCAAAATAGCATCTCTAGCATCATCAGTTAAAACAGTATCAAGCATAGCATCTCTAGCAGTATCAGGCATAGTATCAAGCATAGTATCATCAGGCATAGTATCAAGCATAGCATCTCTAGCAGTAGTATCACAAGCATCATCAAGCACATGCGACATATCAAGATTTCTAGCAGGAGGTGAAGTCGCAAACTTACTCATAACTGAAGGTGAATCAAGTGCAGAGCTAGATGGCAATTCCTTACCTCCCCTCGTAGTTGAGGGCAAGACTTTGGTCTTCGGATCCTACAGGTTCTTCATAGTGATCCGCAAATATAAATCCCAAGTGACTCAGAGAATATAGCAATACCTCCCCGGCAACGACGCCAAAAAAATGTTGACGTCAGCTGTGCTTCCCTGGCAATGGCTCCAGAAAAGGGCTGATCCCGCAATCTGTGGTGTTAGCTAGACGAATGCTTATGACAACGAACCTTCTCCTGCAATAGCACCAGAAGAATGCTGCTAGCACTCCCCGGCAATGAAACTGGAAGAATGTTGTTGATGGCCCACCAGCGCGTGGGTTCGCAGCAGTTTTCGAGGGTAGAGTATTTGACCCAATTTGTAGATCGCCAAAGGAGGTGAGAGAATACTCTCGAGTATTAGCAGCTGAATTTGTCGGGTTCAACCACACTTGAAAGTTTAGTATCTGCAAGCACAGTAGTAACAACAATGTAGTATGATAACAACGGTGTCAGAAACGACCTGTTGACGGCAGACTATTCCTAACGATTGTATCAATGGTGCCTCCGTTGCCGCGTCGACGGAAGTTGTCAATTCCCGTCAACGGTAGGTAAACCAACAGTGTAGCATGTAGCAGCAGTGTAACGAGCAATAGCAGTGCCAAGGAACAACAGTAGTGACAGCAGTAGCAAGTAGCAACAGTAGAAAGCGATAGTAGTAGCAACAGTAGCAGCGGAGCAAAACAATTAACAGCAGTAGCAACAGTAGGAGCAGCAGCAGAGCAAGACAAGTAACAACAATAGCAACAGTAGGACAAACTCGTAGGCAATGGGTCGATGATTTGTTTGGATGATATTCATCATGCAACAGCTATAACACGGAGAGATATATGGCTAGCTCCCGTTCGTCAATGTGATGTAGGCATGCATTCCGTGTGTCGTCATACGTGCTTAGGGAAAAGAACTTGCATGACATCTATTGTCCATCCCTCCCATGGCAGCGGGGTCCAAAAGGAAACTATGGGATATTAAGGTTCTCCTTTTAATAAAGAACCGGACCAACGCATTATCACTTGGTGAACACATGAACTCCTCAAACTATGATTATCACCGAGAGTGGTTCCGGTTATTGTCACTCCGGGGTTGCCGGATCATAACTCATAGTAGGTAACTACAACTTGCAAGATCGGATCTAAAACACACATATATTGTTGACAACATAATAATTTCAGATTTGAAGTCATTGCACTCGGGCCCTAGTTACAAGCATTAAGCATGGAAAAGTAGTAGGAACATCAAATCTCAAAACATAGTGGATACTAGGGATCAATCCCCATCAAAACTAACTCGATTACATGATAGATCTCATCCTATTCATCACCGCCCAGCGAGCCTACGAATAGATTACTCACGAACGACGAAGAGCTTCTTTGAATTGGAGAGGGAAGAATGTTGATAATGACGATGGCGACGATTTCCCCTCTCCGGAGCCCAAGACGGACTCCAGATCTGTCCTCCAGATGAAGAACAGGAGGTGGTGGTGCCTCCGTATTGAAAACGCGACGAAAAACTTCTCTTTTTATTTTTTCTGGGATGAAAGGCAACTTATAGAGCTGGAGTTGGGGGAGGCACGTGGTTGTGTGCCCCACAAGCCTGCCCACCGCCACCAGGGGGGTGGTGGTGGAGCAGGGGCTTGTGGCCCACTGTCCCAGCCCCTGAGGTGGAACTTGGCGCAGATATTTTTGATATTTTCCAAAACTGCTCCTCGTAAATTTTCAGGACGTTTGTAGAACTTTGATTTCTGCACAGAAATAACACCAATGCAATTCTGCTGAAAACATCGTTAGTCCAGGTTAGTTCCATTCAAATAATGCAAATTATAGTCCAAAACAAGGGCAAAAGAGTTTGGAAAAGTAGATACGTTGGAGACGTATCAGGGGCCACCACGGACCCCACAAGCCCTCATGGAGCGGCCAGGGGGGCCCGCGCCCCCTGGCTTGTGGGCTCCCTGAGCCTCCTTTGCCCTAGGTTTTGCACCTATATATTCCCTAAAACCCCATAAAAAATCAGGAGATCATCGAAAGTACTTTTCCGCCACCGCAAGCTTCTGTCTCCGCAAGATCCCATCCGGGGCACGTTTTGGTTCCCTGCCGGAGGGGGGATTCGGATACGAAGGGCTTCTTCATCAACACCATGACCTCTCCAATGATGCATGCGTAGTTCACCATAGACCTACGGGTCCATAGCTAGTAACTAGATGGCTTTTCTCTCTCTTGGATCTTCAATACAAAGTTCTCCATGGTCTTCATGAAGATCTATCCGATGTAATCTTCTTTTGCGGTGTGTTTGTCGAGATCCGATGAATTGTGGATTTATGATCAGATTATCGTTGAATCTTATTTGAGTTTCTTCTGATGTCTCTTATGAATGATTTCATATCCTTGTAATTCTCTTCGAGTTGTGGGTTTTATTTGGCAACCTAGATCTATGACTCTTGCAATGGGAGAAGTGTTTGGTTTTGGGTTCATACCGTGCAGTGACCTCACGCAGTGACAGAAGGGGTAGCGAGGCACACATCATGTTGTTGCCATCAAGGGTAAAAAGATGGGGTTTTCATCATTGGTTTGAGTTTATCCCTCTACATCATGTCATCTTACTTAAGGCGTTACTCTGTTCGTCATGAACTCAATACACTAGATGCATGCTGGATAGCGGTCGATGTGTGGAGTAATAGTAGTAGATGCAGAAAGTATCGGTCTACTTGTCTCAGACGTGATGCCTATATGTATGATCATTGCCTTAGATATCGTCATGACTTTGCGCGGTTCTATCAATTGCTCGACAGTAATTTGTTCACCCACCGTGATATTTGCTATTTTGAGAGAAGCCTCTAGTGAACACTATTGCCCCCGGGTCTACTCCACACCATATTTTCAGCCTTACACTTTTTCTTCGTTGCACTTTCCGCCTTCAGATCTCACTTTGCAATCAATCTTGAAGGGATTGACAACCCCTTTATAGTGTTGGGTGCGATCTCTTTTGTCTTTGCGCAGGTACTCTGGATTCTCCTACTGGATTGATACCTTGGTTCTCAAACTGAGGGAAATACTTACTGCTCCTGTGCTGCATCACCCTTTCCTCTTCAAGGGAAAAACCGACGTAAGCAAGAGAAGTAGCAGGAAGAATTCCTGGCGTTACCGGGGAAGGACTTTTGTTGCCATAGCACACACCTAAGCCATTGGGCTTCCTCCGGGTGGGTTGCCCCCCTCCCGGTAAACTTCTGGAACCCATTCATCACTCCCGGTACAATGCCGGTAATATCCAAAAACCTTCCGGTAACCAAATGAAACCATCCTATATATCAATCTTTGTTTCCGGACCATTCCAGAAACCCTCGTGACGTCCGTGATCTCATTCGGGACTCCGAACAACATTCGTTAAGCACACATATAACTCAACTATACTAAAACATCATCGAACCTTAAGTGTGCACAACCTGCGGGTTCGAGAACAATGTAGACATGTCCCGAGGTACTCCTCGGTTAATATCCAATAGCGGGACCTGGATGCCCATATTGGATCCTACATATTTCCGAAGATCTTATCGGTTGAACCTGAGTGTCAAGGATTCATATAATCTCGTATGTGAATTCCCTTTGTCCTTCGGTATGTTACTTGCCCGAGATTTGATCGTGGGTATCCGCATACCTATTTCAATTTCATTACCGGCAAGTCTCTTTACTCATTCCGTAATATAAGATACTGTGACTTACACTTAGTCACATTGCTGGCAAGGCTTGTGTGTGATGTTGTATTACCGAGTGGGCCCCGAGATACCTCTTCGTCAAACGGAGTGACAAATCCCAGTCTTGACCGATACTAACTCAATGGACACCTTCGGATATACCTATAGAGCACCTTTATAGTCACCGAGTTACGTTGTGACGTTTGACGCACACAAGGTATTCTGCGGTGCCAGTGATTTATATGACCTCATGGTCATAGGAATAAATACTTGACACGCAGAAAACAATAGCACTAAAATGACACGGTAAATATTATACATATATAATTTTAGGTGTTGTCCATCACATGATTCTCCTAATGATGTGATCCTGTTATCAAGTCACAACACTTGCCTATGCCCAGGAAACCTTGACCATCTTTGATCAACGAACTAGTCAACTAGAGGCTCATTAGGGACAGTGTGTTGTCTATGTTTCCACACATGTATTTGAGTTTCCAATCAATACAATTCTAGCATGGATAATAAACTATTATTATGAACAAGGAAATATAATAATAACTAATTTATTATTGCCTCTAGGGCATATTTCCAACAAAAAGAGTGCGCTATAGCCCATGAAACTGACATGAAAGGACAAAAAACACCGAGTTTTTGCGATGTCTCGATAACCGTGGACAGGGTTCATGCAGCATCAAATATCAACACGGGCCCCAAAACAGTGTGCTATAGCCCACGAAACTGGCCCGAAATGACAAAAACAAGGAGTTTTGCGATCTCTCAATAGTAGTGCACACGGTTCATCGAGCACCCAAAATCAACTTGGGACCGCCAAACACTATGCTATAGCCCATGAACCTGGGACCGCCAAACATATCGATATCCGTGCACACAGTTCATGGAGCTTCAAAAATCAACCTCGGACCCCAAAACGGTGCGCTATGGCCCATGAAACTAGATCGAAACCACAAATACAACAAGTTTTTGCGACGTCTCGATAGCCGTGCGCAGGGTTCAACGAATATCGAATATTGATCTGGGAATCTAAAGAAGTGCACTATTGCCCACGAAACGGGCCCAAAACGACAAAAAAATGTGTTTTTAGGACGTCTCGATGACGGTGCAAAAGGTTCATGGAGCATAAAAAATCGACCCGGGACCCCAAAACAGTGCGCTATAACCCACGAAATTGGCCTGAAATGACAAAAACAAGGAGTTTTTGCGACGTCTTGATAATCGTGCACATGGTTCATGCAGCATCAAAAATCGACCCGGGACCCCAAAACAGTGCGCTATAGCCCACGAAACTGGCCCGAAACGACAAAACAAGGAGTTTTTGCGACATCTTGATAATCGTGCACATGGTTCATGGAGCATGAACAATCGAGTCGGGACCCAAAATAGTGCGCTATAGCCCACGAAACTAGCCCGGAACCACAAAAGCAACGAGTTTTTGCGGCGTCTTGTTAGCCGAGCATAGGGTTCACGGAGCATAAAAAATTAACCCGATATCCTAAAAATAGTGGGCTTATTAGCCGTGCATAGGGTTCACGGAGCATAAAAAGTTTGATGCCCACGAAACTGACTCGAAACGAAAAAACAAGGTGTTTTTGGTACGTCTGGATAGTCGTGCACACAATTGATGGAGCATCAAAAATCGACCCGGGACCGCAAAACAGTGCGCTTATAGCCACGAAACTGGACCGAAATGACAAAACAACAATTTTTTGTGACCTCTCCATAGCCGTGCACAGGGTTCATGGAGCATCAAAAATCGAATCGGGATCCTAAAACAGTGTGCTATAGCACACGAAATGACAAAAACAACGTGTTTTGGGACGTCTTGATAGCCATGCACAGGGTTCATCGAGCATAAAAAATCGACCCGGTACCCAAAAACAGTGCACTATAGCTCACGAAAGTTGCCCGAAATGACAAAACAGCGAGTTTTTGTGATGTCTGGATAGCCGTGCATAGGGTTCACGGAGCTTAAAATCGACCCAGTACCCCCAAACAGTGCGTTATAGCACACGAAACTAGCCCGAAACGACAAAAAACAATGTGTTTTTGCGATGTCTCGATAGTCGTGCACAAGGTTCACGGAGCATAAAATTAACCCGGGACCCCAGAACAATGCGCTATGGCCCATGAAACTAGCGAGAAACTACGAAACAACAAGTTTTTGCGATGTCTCGTTAGCCGTGCGTAGGGTTCATGGAGCATCAAAAATCGACCCGGGACCCTAAAGCAGTGCGCTATAACCCAGGAAACGGGCCCAAAACGACAAAAACAACGTGTTTTTGGGACGTCTCGAGCGGTGCACAAGGTTCATGGAGCATAAAAAATTGACCCGGGACCCCAAAACAGTGCGCTATAGCCCACGAAATTGGCCCGAAACGACATGTTTTTGCGACGTCTTGATAATCGTGCACATGGTTCATGGAGCAAGAAAATTCGAGCCGGGACCCAAAATAGTGCGCTATAGCCCATGAAACTAGCCTGGGACCACAAAAATAATGAGTTTTTGCGAAGTCTTGATAGCCGTGCATAGGGTTCACGGAGCATAAAAATTGACACGGCATCCTAAAACAGTGAGCTATAGCCCACGAAACTGACCCGAAACAATAAAAACAACGTGTTTTTGGGACGTCTGGATAACCGTGCACACATTTCATGGAGCACTTATAGCCACGAAACTGGCCCAAAATGACAAAACAACATTTTTCTACGACCTCTCCATAGCCGTGCACAGGGTTCATGGAGCATAAAAAATCGACCCAGGACCCCAAAACAGTGCGCTATAGCCCAAGCAACTCGCTCGAAATGACAAAAACAACTAGTTTTGCGATGTCTCGATAGCCGTGCACAGGGTTCATCGAGCATCAAAAATCAACCTAGGACAGCCAAACACTGTGCCATAGCATGAAACTGGCCTCAAATGGCAAAAACAATGAGTTTTTGCGATGTCCCGATAGCCTGCACACGGTTCATGGAGCATCAAAAATCGACACGGGACCCGAAAACAGTGCGCTATAGCTCACGAAGCTGGACCGAAACGACAAAAACACCGAGTTTTTGCGACATCTCGATAGCCGTGCACAAGGTTCATGGATAATAAAAATTGACCCGGGACCCTAAAAGTGTGCGTTATAGCCCACGAAACTCGCGGGAAACGACAATAACAACAAGTTTTGCGACGTCTAGATAGTTGTGCATAGGTTTCATGGAGCATCAAAAATGACCTCGGACCGTAAAGCAGTGCGCCCACGAAACGGGCCCAAAATGACTAAAACACCTACTTTTTGCAATGTGTCAATAGCCGTGCACGTGGTTAATGGAGCATAAAAAATTAACCCGGGACCCCAAAACAGTGCGCTATGGCCCACGAAACTAGCCCGAAACCACAAAAACAACGAGTTTTGCGATGTCCCGTGATACGTCTCCGTCGTATCTATTTTTCCGAACACTTTTGCCCTTGTTTTTGACTCTAATTTGCATGATTTGAATGGAACTAACCCGGACTAACGTTGTTTCCAGCAGAATTGCCATGGTGTTGTTTTTGCGTAGAAATAAAAGTTCTCGGAATGACGTGAAAATTTACGCAGAATTTTTGTGGAATATATAAAAAATACCGGCGCAAGAATCAACGGAGGAAGTGGAGCTATGAGCCCACAAGCCCACCAGGCGCGCCCCCCCTATTCGCGCATGGCAGGCTTGTGGGGCCCACAACGCTCCACCGCCTCCAATCTCACGTCTATTTAGTCCGTTTCATCCGAAAAAATCAAGGAGAAGAGTTCATCGCGTTTTACGATATGGAGGCGCCGCCACCTCCTGTTCTTCCTCTGGAGGGCAGATCTCGAGTCTGTTGTGGGCTCCGGAGAGGGGAGATCGTCGCCATCGTCATCACCAACCTTCCTTCATCACCAATTCCATGATGCTCTTCACCGTTCGTGAGTAATCTCATCGTAGGCTTGCTGGACGGTGATGGGTTGGATGAGATCTATCATGTAATCGAGTTAGTTTTGACAGGGATTGATCCCTAGTATCCACAATGTTCTGAGATTGATGTTGCTACTACTTTGCCATGCTTAATGCTTGTCACTATGGCCCGAGTGCCATGATTTCAGATCTGAACCAATTATGTTATCGCCAATATATGTGTGTTGTTGATCCTATCTTGCAAGTTGTAGTCACCTACTTTGTGTTATGACCCGGCAAACCCGGAGTGACAATAGCCGGAACCACTCGCGGAGATGACCATAGTATGAGGAGTTCATGTATTCACCAAGTGTTAATGCGTTGGTCCGGTTGTTTATTAAAAGGAGAACCTTAATATCCCGTAGTTTCCATTAGGACCCCGCTGCCACGGGAGGGATGGACAATAGATGTCATGCAAGTTCTTTTCCCTAAGCACGTATGACTACATACGGAATACATGCCTACATTACATTGACGAACTGGAGCTAGTTACATATCTCTCCGTGTTATAACTGTTACTTGATGAATAGCATCCGGCATAATCATCCATCACCGATCCAATGCCTACGATATTTTACTACTGGTCCCTGCTACGTTACTTTGCCGCTACTGCTGTCACTGCTGCTACTGTTACTCTGTTGCTACTGCTCTTACTTTGCTGCTACTGCTATCACTTTGCTGCAACTGGTTATTGCTGCTACTGCTGCTATCATACTATCTTGCTACTGATACTTTGATGCAGATAATAAATCTTTCAGGTTGGTTGAATTGACAACTCAACTGCTAATACTTGAGAATATTCTTTGGCTTCCCCTTGAGTCGAATCAATAAATTTGGGTTGAATACTCTACCCTCGAAAACTGTTGTGATCCCCTATACTTGTGGGTTATCAAGACCTTTTTCTGGTGTCGTTGCCGGGGAGGCACATCTATATTCTCTGAGTCACTTGCGATTTACGTCTGCTAGTCACTATGAGGAATCCGATAGATCCTAGAACTAAAGTCTTGCCCTCAACTACGAGGACATGTAAGGAACTACCATCTAGCTCTGCACTTCATTTATCTTCAATTATGAGTAAGTTTGCGACACCACCTCCTACTAGAAATCTTGATATGTCGCCTGTGCTTGATGATGCTACTTCTGCTGCCCATGATTCTTATGATGATGCTATGCTTGATACTGCTTTGCCACTTGGTGCATTCCTTGAAGCACAAATTGCTAGAGTTGCTGCTAGATGTGATGATACTTCTGAAACTACTGATACTATTGAAGTAGAACCTGCTATTTTCCCTGCTAGAACTAGCTCTCCTAGATATGAATTGCCTGATATGCCTGAGTGTTATGTTATGGAGGGAGAGATAGCTGAGGACTTTCTTGCTTGTAAGGATAGCTCTGATGTTGAGAAATTACTTCGCAAGTGGAAAGAAAAATCTCCGAACGCTAGGATGAAATACGACCCGAAGTTTGCTACTTCGCCAATCTTTGTGACTGATAAGGATTATGAATTCTCTGTCGACCCTGAGTTAATCACTCTGGCCGAATCTGATCCTTTTCACGGTTATGTGTCTGAAACGGTTGTAGCCCATCTTAGCAAACTGCACGATATAGCCACCCTATTCACTAGTGAGGAAAAGATCCGCCACTACTATATCCTCAAGCTATTTCCTTTCTCGCTAAAGGATGATGCTAAGACTTGGTTCACTTCTCCTGCTCCTGGTTGTGTGCGTAGCCCCCAGGATATGGTCTACTACTTCTGTGAAAAATATTTCCCTGCCCATAAGAAGCAAGCTGCCTTGCAGGAAATATACAACTTTCCGCAAGTTGAAGAAGAAAGTCTCCCACAAGCTTGGGGAGGCTTGTCCAGCTACTGAATGCTTTGCCTGATTATCCCCTTGAGAAGAATGAAAAACTTGATATCTTCTATAATGGACTTACCGATGCTTCTAGAGACCACCTAGATAGTTGTGCCGGTTGTGTTTTTAGGGAACGAACCATAGAACAAGCTGAGATCCTATTGCTACTGCGACAACAGACCTTGTCTGGCAACGACGCCAGAATCATGCTGCTACGGCTACGCCTATAGGGACTTCCTTGGAAAATATGCAAAGGATTTTGCCGCGGCCTTGGAGCCTTGCATTGGTGTTCCCTTGAAGAGGAAAGGGTGATGTAGCACAGCGGCGGTAAGTATTTCCCTCAGTTTGAGAACCAAGGTATCAATCTAGTAGGAGGAGCGTTCAAGTCACAAGTACCTGCACAAACACAAAGAGCTTGCACCCAACGCTATGAAGGGGTTGTCAATCCCTTATAGATTGTTTGCAAAGTGAGAACTGAAAGCAACAAAGTAAACAAAGCAAAGTAAAAGTGAAAGTGGAGACGATAGTTGTGAATAGACCCGGGGGCCGTAGTGTTCACTAGTGGCTTCTCTCATGAAAGCAAGTAGACGGTGGGTGAACGAATTACTGTCGAGCAATTGACAGAACCGCGCAAAGTCGTGACGTTATCTAAGGCAATGATTATATCTATAGGCATCACGTCCAAAACAAGTAGACCGATACTTTCTGCATCTACTACTATTACTCCACACGTCGACCGCTATCCAGCATGCATCTAGTGTATTAAGTTCATGAAAACAGAGTAACGCCTTAAGCAAGATGACATGATGTAGATGGACAATCTCATATCTACGATGAAAGCCCATCTTGTTACCCTTGATGGCAACAACATGATGCGTGCCTTGCTGCCCCTTCTGTGAATGGGAAAGGTCACCACACGGTATGAACCCAAAACCAAGCACTTCTCGCATTGCAAGAATCATAGATCTAGTTGGCCAAACAAAACCCAAGACTCGGAGAGACCTACAAGGATATCGAATCATGCATATAAGAAATCAGCAAAGATTCATATATAATTCATAGATAATCTGATCACAAATCCACAATTCATCGGATCTCGACAAACACACCGCCAAAGAGGATTACATCGGATAGATCTCCATGAAGATCATGGAGAAGTTTGTATTGAAGATCCAAGAGAGAGAAGAAGCCATCTAGCTACTAACTACGGAGCCGTAGGTCTGAAGTGGACTACTCACGAGTCATTGGAGAGGCGGTGATGTTGATGTAGAAGCCCTGCAACTCCAAAATCCCCTCCGGTAGGGCACCGGGAAGGGTCTCCAGATGAGATCTCGCGGAAACGGTAGCTTGCGGCGGCGGGAAAGTGTTTTCGTGGATGCCCTGATTTTTTCTGTGATTTTAGGGAATTTATTGGCCAAAGAGCTAGGGCAGGGGAGCGCCAGGGAGGCCACAAACCTGGTTGCCGCGGGACCCCTGGCCGCGGCAACAGGGCTTGTGGCCTCCCTGTGGGCCGCCTGCCTTGGCCCTCAAGCCTCCCGATCTTCTTCTGTTCTGGAAAAATTTATTTCAGGGATTACATTCCGTTTGGACTCCGTTCCAAAATCAGATCTGAAAAGATTCAAAAACACAGAAAAAATAGGAACTGGCCCTTGGCACTGAATTAATAAGTTAGTCCCAAAAGAGATATAAAAGGTATATAAAACATCCAAAGTTGACAAGATAACAACGTGAAACCATAAAAAATTATAGATACGTTTGAGACGTATCACCTATTGAATAACATCTTGTGCAATGAGAAGGCTTGGACTATTCCTGAACCACCTCCTAAGCCGACTCCAAAGGAAATAAGTATTCTATTCCTCAGTCCCGAAGATATGCAAGAAGCTAAGAAATCTATGAAAGAGAAAGGCATTAAATCTGAAGATGTCAAAAATCTACCACCTATCGAAGAGATCCATGGTATTGATAACCCGATACAGGTAGTAGAAGTAAAGTCTCTGCATAGATTCGATGAGAGTGATATTCCTTCTGGTAAACCTGCTAGCTTATGCGTGTATGAATTTGATAACTTTGTTGCCAAACAACAGAGTTTCAATGATTATGTTAGCAGACCATTGGAACAGAATGCTCGTATGCTTACTCATTTAAGTGCTTGTGTGGGCAAAAACATCAATGATCTTAAGCTCTTGAGTAAACATGCCTCTATGGTTACTACACAAGTATAACAAGTACTTAAGGCTCAAAATGACTTGCTCAATGAGTTGAATGACAATTCTGTCAGAGTCGTCACTAGAGGCGGTAGAATGACACATGGACCTTTGTATCCTGAGGGTCATCCTAAGAGAAATGAACAAGATTCTCAAGGAGTTAGCACTAAAGCACCTAGTCATCCTAGAAAGAAGAAAAAAGATGATAGGAACTTGCACGCTAGCAACCCAGATGTTGTTACACCTGAGAGTCCAAACGATGTCTCTGCTTCTGATGCTGAAACACAATCTGGTGATGAACATGAGCCTAATGATAATATCAATAGTGATGTTCATGTAGATGCTCAACCTAGCAATGATAAGGATGTGGAGATTGAACCTGTTGATCTTGATAACCCACAACCTAAGAATAGAAGATACGATAAGAATGACTTCGCTGCTAGGAAGCATGGTAAAGAAAGGGAACCATGGGTTCAGAAACCCATGCCCTTTCCTCCCAAACCATCCCAGAAAAAGGATGATGAGGATTTTGAGCGATTTGTTGAAATGATTAGACCTATCTTTCTGCAAATGCGTTCGACAGATATGCTCAAAATGTCTGTGTATGCTAAGTACATGAAGGATATTGTGACTAATAAGAGGAGGATACCCGAGGTTGAGATTTCCACCATGCTCGCTAACTATACCTTCAAGGGTGGAACTCCTAAGAAACTAGGTGATCCCGGAGTGCCCACTATACCTTGCTCCATTAAAGGCAACTACGTTAGAACTGCTTTATGCGACCTTGGAGCCGGTGTTAGTGTTATGCCTCTCTCTCTTTATCGTAGACTTGAACTAGATACGTTGACACCCATTGAAATCTCTCTGCAAATGGTCGACAAATCAACTGTTTTCCCTATCGGCATTTGCGAGGATGTGCCTGTTGCTTGCTAACGTCACTATCTTAACATACTTTGTTATCCTAGATATTCCCGAGGACGATGACATGGCGGTCATCCTCAGAAGACCCTTTTTAAACACTGCATGGGTTGTTATTGATTGCAACAAAGGCAATGTCACTTTCCATGTCAACGGTAATGAGCATACGATGCACTTTCCGAAGAACCAATATCGAGTACATTGCATCAATGCTATCGAAAAAACTTCCTCGATTCTTATTGGGAGCTTTGAATGCCCTATACCTCCTGTTAAGATGACGTATGATTTGCTCGTTGGGTAAATACACATCCCCATTGAGGTAACTTAGTGACTATTCAAAAATTATTCGTCTTCTTTTGCAATTCGAAAAGGTTTGTCAAGGAGACTTGATCATCCTCATTGACGGATTTCTTTCGATGACATTGAGATGGATGAATCGAGGAGTCACAAACCTCTGTTCCAAAATTTCACCTTCGGTTTCTTAGAAGAAAAATGATAGATTTAGTTTAGTTTTCCCTGTTTTCCGTTATAGCGTCCCGTAGAAAAGTACCCCAAAAATAAAAGTTCTCCGAACGTCCTGAAAATCAAGTATGATTTTTTCTGGAATTTTTGAAAAATACTGAGACGAAGAGCTAGTCTGGGGGTTGCACCAGTGGGCCACAAGCCCTGGAGGCGCGGGCACCCCCCTGGCCATGCCTACCAGGCTTGTGGGGCCCATGTGCACCCCCTCCACTCATTCTAGCTCCCATCTGGTTCTCCTACCTCCAGAAAAAAAATCGTTTCGCAGCTCAAATCCGTGTTCTTGCTCTTCTTGCTGGGATTTTCGATCTCCTTGTGCAAAGCACCATTCACCGAACTGTTTTGGGGGAAATTACTCCTTGGTAAGTGACTCCTCCATTGGTCCAATTAGCTTTTGCTCTAGTGCCTTATACTTCGGGTATTTTTGCTGCCTTGGTGACCATGTTCTTGAGCTTTGCATGCTAATTTTAGATGGTCCCAAGTAGTTTTGATGCGTAATATGGCCTCTAGGGACTTGTGGGAGTAGTTGCTACGAGTTTCGATGCGTAATATAGCCAGACTATATGATTTTGTAGGGATAACTTTCTTTGGCCTTGTTATTTTGAAAGTTCATGATTACTTTGCTAGTTTGCTTGAAGTATTACTGTTTTCTTGTCAATAGAAAACTATTGTTTTGAATCTTACGGATCTGAACATTCATGCCACGTGAAAGAAGTTGCGAAGGACAACTATGCTAGGTAGCATTCCACATCAAAAATTCATTCTTTATCACTTCCCTACTCGAGGACGAGCAGGAGTTAAGCTTGGGGATGCTTGATACGTCTCCAACGTATCTATAATTTTTTATGGTTTCATGCTATTATCTTGTCAAACTTTGGATGTTTTGCATGATTTTTATTTATTTTCTGGGACTAACTTATTAACTCAATGCCAAGTGCCAGTTCCTGTTTTTTCCATGTTTTTGACCCCTTTCAGAGGAGATTTTGAAACGGAGTCCAAACGGAAGAAAATCCCCGAAAAGATTTTTCTTGGAACGGAAGAAGATCGGAGAACTTGGGAGCCAATCCAGAAGAGCGCCAGGGGCCCCACAAGCCCCCACCCCGTGGCCAGGGGGCACGACATGCAGGCTTGTGGGCCCCCTGGAGGTCCCCTGACCTAGATCTTGCGCCTATATATTCCCAAATATTCCCAAAAAAATCAAGAGACGATCGCAATCACTTTTCCGCCGCCGCAAGCTTGTGTCCCCGCAAGATCCCATCTGGGGCACGTCCTGGTGCTCTGTCGGAGGGGGGATTCGGACACAGATGGCTTCTTCATCAACACCATGACCTCTCCGATGGTGCGTGAGTAGTTCACCATAGACCTACGGGTCCATAGCTAGTAACTAGATGGCTTCTTCTCTCTCTTGGATCTTCAGGAGATCTATCCGATGTAACCTTTTTTTGCGGTGTGTTTGTCGAGATCCGATGAATTGTGAATTTATGATCAGATTATCTATGAATCTTATTCGAGGTTCTTCTGATCTCTCTTATGCATGATTTCATATCCTTGTAATTCTCTTCGAGTTGTGGGTTTTGTCTAGCGAACTAGATCTATGAGTCTTACAATGGGGGAAGTGCTTGGTTTTGGGTTCATACCGTGCGGTGACCTCACCCAGTGACAGAAGGGGTAGCGAGGCACGCATCGTGTTGTTGCCATCAAGGGTAAAAAGATGGGGTTTTCATCATTGGTTTGAGATTATCCCTCTACATCATGTCATCTTGCTTAAAGCGTTACTCTATTCGTCATGAACTCAATACACTATATGCATGCTGGATAGTGTTTGATGTGTGGAGTAATAGTAGTAGATGCATAAAGTATCGGTCTACTTGTCTCGGACGTGATGCCTATATGCTAGATCATTGCCTTAGATATCGTCATGACTTTGCGCGGTTCTATCAATTGCTCGACAGTAATTTCTTCACCCACCATGATATTTGCTATTATGAGAGAAGCCTCTAGTGAACACTATGGCCCCGAGGGTCTACTCCACAACATATTTTCAGCCTTACACTTTTTACTTCGTTGCACTTTCCTCCTTCAGATCTCACTTTGCAAACAATCTTGAAGGGATTGACAACCCCTTTGAAGCGTTGGGTGCAAGCTTGTTTGTGTTTGCGCAGGTACTTTGGACTTGACGAGGCCCTCCTTCTGGATCGATACCTTGGTTCTCAAACTGAGGGAAATACTTACTGCTCCTGTGCTGCATCACCCTTTCCTCTTTGAAGGAAAAACCGACGCAAACTAGAGAAGTAACAAGAAGAATTCCTAAGCGCCAGGGAAGGACTTTTGTTGCCGCAGTAGAAGAATTTCTGGCACCGTTGCCGGGGAGGATCAAGTCAAGAATTCATCCAAGTAGGTGTCGCAAACTCATCTCTTGCATTTACTTTGTTTGCTAGTTGCCTCTCATTTTACTCTCCCCCACTTCACCAATTTGCGTTTTTCGTTCGCCCTTTTCTCTCGCTTGCTTTCTGCTCGTCTGTGTGGGATAGTTTATCCTGATGGCTAGATCCACCACTACGAACGATACTCCCGAGAGCGAAGTTCTCAATTTGAAACAAATTGAGGGAGAAAACTTAAAGGACGCTTGTTCTAGGATTTGCAATGCTCATAATAGATCTACTCATAAGCAATCCACTACCGTGTTGCTTCACATTTTTTATGTGGGTATTTCTCCTTGGAATAGGTATATTCTTGACACCATTGTAGGTGAAAATTTCTTGGGTAGCCATACCGTTGATTCTTACGGAGCTGTGATAAATTTGGTAAGCTCACCCCCACTCATGGTTAATGGAACTACCTTAACTCTGGAACATGTGATGCTTGGGCTGGATGCTATTGAAAATAAAGTTGCTACGATTGAACTAATTGAGAATTTGGATAAATAGATCCACAATCAAATCACTCAGTACGGATCCAAGGTGGGAATGGTTTTGAAAAATTTAAAGGAGAAGGAACCCACAGTTAACGAAAATCTAGTTCATGATTCCGCTAGGATTGGCAAACTAGAGGATGTTATAACCAACTTGGGTTCCGCTTTTGCTGCTGTGCAGAATACTCCAAATTTTGCCCACAATAAAATCACCAAGTCTTCTTTGTTCCTAAAAGTAATGGTGAGTCATCTAGCAAGAAAGATGAAAACCTGAAGATGATAAATTATCACGCCACTTATGGTTTGAGCACCAAAGACGACGACACGTGATTCTATCGCTCCTATGCCTAGCTAAGGGCGTTAAACAATAGCGCTTGTTGGAAGGCAACCCAATGTATTTATCTTTTCTTTCTGTTTTGTTGCGTCCACACTTTCATAATTCTGTTGTGATTGTGTTTTTTCCGTTTCATTTTGTGTTTGAGCCAAGCAAAACCTTTATGACTAGTCTTGGTAATGGTTGTTTGATCCTGCTGGAAAAAGACAGAAACTTTTCGCTCACTAGATGATTTTTCATTTTTATTCAGAAAGAGCTTTTCAGTTGATTCTTTTTTTTGCTGATTAAACTGCGTTTTCCCCAGGCCGTCGTCATATTTCAGATTTTTTGAGCTACCAGAAGTATACGGAATATACAGATTGCTACAGACTGGTCTGTTTTTGACAGATTCTGTTTTTGTTGAGTCGGTTGCTTGTTTTGATGAAACTATGGTTAGTATCAGGGGTTACTAGGCATGTGAAAGTGAGAATACAGTAGCCCATCATCAATATAGATGGAATTCAAGTTTGCTACAGTACCAAAAGAAGTGGTAGTTTGTTTTCTTGTACTAATGTTATCACAAGTTTCTGTTTAAGTTTTGTGTTGTGAAGTTTTCAAGTTTTGGGTGATGTTCTCATGGACAAAGAGATAAGGAGTGGAAATAGCTCAAGCTTGGGGATGCCCAAGGCATCCCAAGCCAAATTCAAGGACACCAAAAAGCCTAAGCTTGGGGATGCCCCGGGAAGGCATCCCCTCTTTCGTCTTCAATCCATCGGTAACATTACTTGGAGCTATATTTTTATTCACCACATGATATGTGTTTTGCTTGGAGCGTCTTGTATCTTAGGAGTCTTTTCTTTTTGTTGTGTCACAATCATCCTTGCTGCACACCTTTTTGAGAGAGAGAGACATGCACTCATCGTGATTTTGCTAGAATGCTCATAATACTTCACTTATATCTTTTGAGCTAGATACTTTTGCTCTAGTGCTTCACTTATATCTTTTGAGCTAGATACTTTTGCTCTTGTATTTCACTTATATCTTTAGAGCACGGTGGTGCATGACTTGGTAGTTGGCTTATGCTATGAAAGTAGTCCCAAATGTGATAGTTACCCAAAGAGGATGCAAAAACCTCCATCTTCATGTGCATTGAGTAGAAAGAGAAGTTTTGATTCCTCTCAATTAGTTTTGAGACGTGGATTCGGTAATATTGAGAGTTATGATTAGTAGGGTGTTGTGAATCTAGAGATACTTGTGTTGGAGTTAGTGATTCCCGTAGCATGCATGTATGGTGAACCGCTATGTCAGGAAGTCGGAGCATAATTGATCTATTGATTGTCATCCTTTGTGTTGAGGTCGGGATCGTGCGATGGTTTACGCCTACCAACCCTTCCCCTCGGAGTATGCGTTTAGCACTTTGTTTTGATTACTAATAAAAACTTTCGCAACAAGTATGTGAGTTCTTTATGAGTAATGTGAGCCCATGGTATAGATGCACTTTCACCTTCCACCATTGCTAGCCTCTCTAGTGCCGCGCAATTCTCGCCGGTGCACAAACCCACCAAAGTCCTTCCTCAAAACAGCCACCATACCTAACTACTATGGCATTTTCATAACCATTCCGAGATATATTGCCTTGCAACTCCCACCGTTCCGTCTCATGACTTGTGTCGTCACTCTCATATTGCCATTGCATGATCGTAATATAGCTAGCGAGATGTTTCAACGTCATATGCCATGCTAGATCGTTGCACATCCTGGTACACTACGGGAGGCATTTCCTATGGAGTCATCATCATTGTGATCTTTGAGCTTTGAGTAAATACAAAGTGTGATGATCATCATTATTAGAGCATTGTCCCATGTGAGGAAAAAAAGAGGCCACATAGCCCAAAAACAAAAAAATAGAAAAGGAAAGAAAAAAAAGAGGCCTAAGAGCCCAAATAGAAAAAAGAGATGAGATAAAAAGATAGAAGGGACAATGCTACTATCTTTTTCCACACTTGTGTTTCATGTTAGCACCATGTTCTTCATGATTGAGAGCTTCTTCCTTTGTCACTACCATATGCTAGTGGGCATCTTCGTTTTATAACTTGGCTTGTATATTCCAATGATGGGCTTCCTCAAAATTGCCCTAGGTCTTCGTGAGCAAGCAAGTTGGATGCACACCCACTAGTTTTCCTCTTGAGCTTTCACGTACTTGTAGCTCTAGTGTATCTCTTGTACGGCAGTCCCTACTCATGCACATTGATATCTATCAATGGACATCTTCATAGCCTATTGATACGCCGAGTCAGTGTGACCATCTCCTCCTTTTTGTCTCACAACCACCACCACACTCTATTCCACCTATAGTGCTATATCCATGGCTCACGCTCATGTATTGCGTGATAGTTATAAAAAGTTTGAGAAAGTAAGAGTGCGAAAACAATTACTTTGCCAATTCCGGGGTTGTGCATGAATTACATTAGTTGTGTGAGGATTATGGAGCATAGCCAGACTATATGATTTTGTAGGGATAACTTTCTTTGGCCTTGTTATTTTGAAAGTTCATGATTACTTTGCTAGTTTGCTTCAAGTATTACTGTTTTCTTGTCAATAGAAAACTATTGTTTTGAATCTTACGAATCTGAACATTCATGCCACGTGAAAGAAGTTGCGAAGGACAACTATGCTAGGTAGCATTCCACATCAAAAATTCATTCTTTATCACTTCCCTACTCGAGGACGAGCAGGAGTTAAGCTTGGGGATACTTGATACGTCTCCAACGTATCTATTTTTTTATGGTTTCATGCTATTATCTTGTCAAACTTTGGATGTTTTGCATGATTTTTATTTATTTTCTGGGACTAACTTATTAACTCAATGCCAAGTGCCAGTTCCTGTTTTTTCCATGTTTTTGACCCCTTTGAGAGGAGATTTTGAAACGGAGTCCAAACGGAAGAAAATCCCCGAAAAGATTTTTTTTGGAACGGAAGAAGATCAGAGAACTTGGGAGCCAAGCCAGAGGAGCGCCAGGGGCCCACAAGCCCCCAGCCCGCGGCCAGGGGGGCTGCGCCATCGAGGCTTGTGGGCCCCCTGGAGGTCCCCTGACCGAGATCTTGCGCCTATATATTCCCAAATATTCCCTAAAAATCAAGAGACGATCGCAATAACTTTTCCGCCGCCGCAAGCTTCTGTCCCCGCAAGATCCCATCTAGGGCACGTCCTGGTGCCCTGCCGGAGGGGGGATTCGGACACGGAGGGTTCTTCATCAACACCCTGACCTCTCCGATGATGCATGAGTAGTTCACCATAGACATATGGGTCCATAGCTAGTAACTAGATGGCATCTTCTCTCTCTTGGATCTTCAATACAAAGTTCTCCATGATCTTCATGGAGATCTATCTGATGTAACCTTCTTTTGTGGTGTGTTTGTCGAGATCTGATGAATTGTAGATTTATGATCAGATTATCTATGAATCTTAATTGAGTTTCTTCTGATCTCTCTTATGCATGATTTCATATCCTTGTAATTCTCTTCGATTTGTGTGTTTTTTCTGGCCAACTAGATCTATGATTCTTGCAATGGGAGAAGTGCTTGGTTTTGGGTTCATACCGTGCGGTGACCTCACCCAGTGACAGAAGGGGTAGCGAGGCACGCTTCGTGTTGTTGCCATCAATAGTAAAAAGATGGGGTTTTCATCATTGGTTTGAGATTATCCCTCTACATCATGTCATGTTGCATAAAGCGTTACTCTGTTCGTCATAAACTCAATACACTAGATGCATGCTGGATAGCGGTCGATGTGTGGAGTAATAGTAGTAGATGCAGAAAGTATAGGTCTACTTGTCTCGGACGTGATGCCTATATGCTAGATCATTACCTTAGATATCGTCATGACTTTGCGCGGTTCTATCAATTGCTCGACAGTAATTTGTTCACCCATCGTGATATTTCCTATTATGAGAGAAGCCTCTAGTGAACACTATGGCCCCAGGGTCTACTCCACACCATATTTTCAGCCTTACACTTTTTACTTCGTTGCACTTTCCGCCTTCAGATCTCACTTTGCAAACAATCTTGAAGGGATTGACAACCCCTTTGAAGCGTTGGGTGCAAGCTTGTTTATGTTTGCGCAGGTACTTTGGACTTGACGAGGCCCTCCTTCTGGATCGATACCTTGGTTCTCAAACTGAGGGAAATACTTACTGCTCCTGTGCTACATCACCCTTTCTTCTTCAATGTAAAAACCGACACAAACCAGAGAAGTAACAAGAAGAATTGCTAAGCGCAAGGGAAGGACTTTTGTTGCCACAACACTTATTCACTTTCCCTTAAAGTCATTAAAATTTCAGAAATTTTCAGTGATAGAAAAGGGAAAAGATAAGGAGGTTCTTAAGAGGCTCTTCAAGCCGTGACCCCAAGAATGATGGAAGTGAGAAGAAGCCCAAGTATCATGTCCCTTGAGTTGCAGAAGTTCTAGCGTGCGAGTGGCCAAGTGATGTGTAGTTACGCGCCGCTGGACTTTATGAGGACTTTTATTACTTGGTGGAGAACGCAGGCCTTACCGCCTTCATTGAAGATAAGTGTCCGCAATACCTCCTCCTCACTAATATCTTCGTACAAAGCTTTAACTTCTATCCGAGGAAGAATCCTCCTATGGTTGAGTTCAAACTTTATGATATCCCCCAGCGCATGTCACTCCAAGATTTTTGCAATGTTTGCAAATTAGCTTACGTTGGGGATATTCATGAACCTCATGCACAGGACTTGGAAGCTTTCATCGATTCTATTGCTATAGGAGAGGAGAGAGGAGTGTCTTGCGCTAGAGCTGCTAGCATGCATTTTCCCGTGCTTCGGGACTTCTCATTATTTGTGAGAAAATGTTTGATTTGTCGTGGGAAAGCTGGGTCCCTTAGTTCCCCAGATCTTGCGGTCTTGCGCGAAGCCCTCTATAATGATAAAACTTATAGCTTGGGCGCTATATTAGCTCGACGGTTGAACACGAACCGTTCTAAAGGCGTTGTCTATGGAGGTATCTATGCTACTCGTCTTGCTAGACATTTTGAGATACCCATTAGACTGGACGAGGAAGAAGAGATTCTTCTTCCCGAGAGATATCTAGATTATGATAGCATGGTTCACCATGACTTCCTTGATAGAGATATAAATAGAAGGATGATCTATAACCTGGTATTTAGTCAGGGTACTCGTGAGACTATTACTTTGCCTGCTCCTTCTTTGTTCAATCTTCATGCAAGCAGGTACATTATTATGCCCTCGGACATCTACACGTATTGGGGCATAGCCCAACCGCAGGTGCCCGTGCCCGAGCCACCAGTCGAGTACCACACGCCAGTTTATCAGTGGGAGCCATAGGAGCTCAGCAGTGGCATCCTCAGTCCACTCCTTAGTACCCTGGAGTAGACCAACTTAGGCCAAAAGCCAAACTTGGGGGAGTACGTGTTTCTCACCGACTTTATATTCTTGCTTATGCTTTCACTTTGTTAGTCGATGTCCACACTTTGCCACGGTATCATCCATGCTAGTTTATTTCTTTTTCTCATTTTCTTTTTGTGTGTCTGTCTAGTTTGAGAAAACCCAAAAAGATTTTCTTGTTCTTCTTTTGCTTGTTGGGAGCTTACCTTGTAATTAGTTTTCTTTTTCTTTGGGTCAAGGTAGAATACCATGGTTACAATGTTTACTGGCTCTCGCATGCATATCTGTTATATGTTAAAGAGCTATATTACTTTTTCTTCTCCTTTGTGTTTGCTTGCAGATTCCAGCTTAGTCCAATGCATGAGCACTCTTATTATTGTTCACGTCATTCGGTCGTGCAAGTGAAAGGCAATAATGACGATATATGATGAAGTGGATGAGCCTGGAAAAGCTGGTATGAACTCGATCTATTTTGTTTTTGTAAATATGACTCGCTCATCGTTCCTGATTCATCTTTGTTGTGAGAGAAACATGTTTGCAATGACAACTTACAGATCATAGTTTCTGATGCCATGCTAAATTAGCCAGGAGCTTATAATGGTTTGTCTTGGATGCCATGCTTAATTAGCTAGGAGCTTATAATGATTCACGCATGTAGTATATATTTATGTTCATGGTGATTTATGTCCTACTCATGCTTGCATTTAATGTTGGTTAATATTAATGCATTTTGATGACTATTGTCGCTCTCTAGTTGGACGCTTCCCAGTCTTTTGCTAGCCTTCACTTGTACTAAGCGGGAATACTGCTTGTGCATCCACTTCCATAATCCCAAAGTTGGTCCATATAAGTCCACCATACCTACCTATATACGGTATCTACCTGCCGTTCCAAGTAAATTTGCATGTGCCACTCTCTAAGTCTTCAAGAAATTATCTGTTTTGCATGCCCGAACCGCTCATGTGATGACAGGGGGCTATCAGTATCTTCCATGCTAGGCGTGTTATCCTCGATATGTGTTTATTCACTATCATTCACGAGAAAGGGGCCGGTAATTGGAATGCCCAGTTCCATGCTCAAATCGAAAAGATAATTGGAAACAAAACTCCCCCTGGATTGATGTTGGTATGGACGACACCCGAGTATTCAGCTAGTCGTGGAGTGTGATTGATCGGTGGTGGGGGAGTCAAAACTTTACTTTTCTGTTTGGGAACCGCCTATAGCATGTGTAGAGTGGAAGATGTTGAGAACTCTTAGTCAGTGCATTGAAAATGAAAGCATGCCACCCAAAAGTATTATATCTATTTTCAAAGCTTGAGATCTGGCACCTGTGCAAATCAATGCTTCCCTCTGCGAAGGGCCTGTCTATTTATATTCCTGTTGAGTCATCCTCCTCTTATAAAAGCACCAATTAGAGAGCACCTCTGTCATTTTTATGCTTTGCTTTTAACTGTTATTGAGTATGACTGTGACTGGATCTTCTTTGCCATGAATTACAATGTTTAGTCAGCCCTTGGTCTTTGAAGGTGCTCTGCATTTATGTTTTGCGGTCTCAGAAAGAGATAGCGAGATACCATCTGTTCGTACTGCTTCATGATTGTTTGGATTGAAGTGTTGACGTTTCAGACTTATTATTATTTGTTCGCTAGTAGATTATGCCATTGATATGAGTTTACCGTGAGACCTAGATGTCATTTGCTTATGTGGTTAGCTTGTGATCGTGCTGAAATTTCTGGATATGAGTGAGACATAGTTGCAACAACAAGATCAAACAGAGTTCGTAAAAGTTTTTCTTTTATCTCTTTCAGTTTGTCAACTGAATTGCTTGAGGACAAACAAGGCTTTAAGCTTGAGGGAGTTGATACGTCTCCGTCGTATCTACTTTTCCGAACTCTTTTGCCCTTGTTTTGGACTCTAATTTGCATGATTTGAATGGAACTAACCCGGACAAACGCTGTTTTCAGCAGAATTGCCATGGTGTTGTTTTTGCGCAGAAATAAAAGTTCTCGGAATGACCTGAAAATTTACGGAGAATTTTTGTGGAATATATAACAAATACCGGCACAAGAATCAACGGAGGAAGTGGAGCTGTGAGCCCACAAGCCCACCAGGCACGCCCTCCTGGCCATGTGTGGCAGGCTTGTGGGGCCCACAACGCTCCACCGCCTCCAATCTCAGGTCTATTTAGTCCGTTTCGTCCAGAAAAAATCAAGGAGAAGAGTTCATAGCGTCTTACGATACAGAGGCGCCGCCACCTCCTGTTCTACCTCTTTAGGGAAGATCTCGAGTCCGTTCTGTGCTCCGGAGAGGGGAGATCGTCGCCATCGTCATCACGAACCTTCCTTCATCGCTAATTCCATGATGCTCTTCACCGTTCGTGAGTAATCTCATCCTAGGCTTGCTGGACGGTGATGGGTTGGATGAGATCTATCATGTAATCGACTTAGTTTTGAAGGGGATTGATCCCTAGTAACCACTATGTTCTGAGATTGATGTTGCTACTACTTTGCCATGCTTAATGCTTGTCACTAGGGCCCGAGTGCCATGATTTCAGATCTGAACCTATTATGTTGTCGCCAATATATGTGTGTTCTTGATCCTATCTTGCAAGTTGTAGTCACCTACTATGTGTTATGACCCGGCAACCCCGGAGTGACAATAGCCGGAACCACTCCCGGAGATGACCATAGTATGAGGAGTTCATGTATTCACCAAGTTTTAATGCATTGGTCCGGTTCTTTATTAAAAGGAGAACTTCAATATCCCGTAGTTTCCATTAGGACCCCGCTGCCACGGGACGGATGGACAATAGATGTCATGCAAGTTGTTTTCCCTAAGCACGTATGACTACATACGGAATACATGCCTACATTACATTGACGAACTGGAGCTAGTTACAGATCTCCCTGTGCTATAACTGTTACATGATGAATAGCATCCGGCATAATCATCCATCATCGATCCAATGCCTACGAGTTTTCCTACTGGTCCTTGCTATGTTACTTTGCCGCTACTTTTGTCACTGCTGCTACTGTTACTCTGTTGCTACTACTATTACTTTGCTGCTACTGGTTACTGTTGCTACTGCTGCTATCATACTACCTTGCAACTGATACTTTGCTGCAGATACTAAATCTTTCAGGTGTGGTTGAATTGACAACTCAACTGCTAATACTTGAGAATATTCTTTGGGTTCCCCTTGAGTCGAATCAATAAATTTGGGTTGAATACTCTACCCTCGAAAACTGTTGCGATCCCCTATACTTGTGGGTTATCATACCGATAGCCGTGCACTGGGTTCATCGAGCATCAAAAATCAACCTGGGACCGCCAAACAATGTGCTATAGCATGAAACTGGCCCGAAATAACAGAAACAATGAGTTTTTGGGACGTCTCGATAGTCGTGCACAGGGTTCATGGAGCATCAAATATCGACCCGGGACCCCAAAACAGTGCGTATAGCCCACGAATCAGGCCCTAAGCGACAAAACCAATGAGTTTTGTGATGTTTCGATAGGCGTGCACAGGGTTCATCGAGCATCAAAAATCGACACGGGACCCCAAAATAGTGTGCTATAGCTCACGAAACTGGACTGAAACGACAAAACGGTTGATGGAGCATAAAAATCGACCCGGGACCCCAAAAGTGTGCGTTATAGCCCACAAAACTCGCTTGAAATGACAAAAACAACAAGTTTTTGCGACGTCTCAATAGTTGTGCACAAGGTTCATGAAGCATCAAAAATCGACTCGGGACCCTAAAGCAGTGCGCTATAGCCCACGAAACGGGCCCAAAATGAAAAAACACCTACATTTTGCAATGTGTCGATAGCTGTGCACAGGGTTCAAGCAGCATAAAAAATCAACCGGGGACACCAAAACAGTCTGCTATGGCCCACAAAACTAGCCCGGAACCACAAAAACAATGAGTTTTTGCGATGTCTCGATCTCCGCGCATAGGGTTCACGGAGCATAAAAAATTGACCCAACATCCTAAAACAGTGCGCTATAGCCCACGAAACTGGCCCGAAACGACAAAACAACGGGTTTTTGGTACGTGTGGATAGCCATGCACAGAGTTCATGGAGGATAAAAAATCGTCCCGGGACCGCAAAACAGTGCGCTTATAGCCCCGAAATGACAAAACAACAATTATTAGTGACCTCTCCATAGCCGTGCACAACGTTCATGGAGCATCAAAAATCGACTCGGGACCCTAAAATAGTGCGCTATAGCCCACGGAATGACAAAAACAACGTGTGTTAGGGACGTCTCGATAGCCATGCACAGGGTTCATGGAGCATAAACAATCGACCAAGGACCCCAAAACAGTGCGCTTATAGCTACGAAACTAGCCCAAAATGTCAAAATAAAGAGTTTTTGTGAAGTTTCGATAGTCGTGCGCAGGGTTCATGGAGCATCAAAAATCCACCCGGCACCCCAAGATAGTGTGCTATAGCCCACGAAACTGGCCCGAAATGATAAAAACAATGAGTTTTTGCGATGTCTCGATAGCCGTGCACACGGTTCCTGGAACATCAAAATCGACCCGGGGCCCCTAAAGAGTGCGTTATAACCCACGAAACTCACCCGAAACGACAAAAAACAACGAGTTTTTGTGACGCCTCGATAGCCGTGCACAGGGTTCATGGAGCATCAAAAATCGACCCGGGATCCCAAAACAGTGCGCTATAGCCCACGCAACTGGCCCGAAATGACAAAAACAATGAGTTTTGCGATGTCTCGATAGCCGTGCACAGGGTTCATCGAGCATAAAAAATCAACCTGGGACCGCCAAACACTGTGCTATAGCATGAAACTGGCCCGAAACTATAAAAACAATGAGTTTTTGCGATGTCTCGATAGCCGTGCACACGGTTCGTGGAGCATCAAATATCGACCCGGGACCCCAGAACAGTGCGCTATAACCCACGAAACTAGACCGAACCGACAAAAACAACGAGTTTTTGCGATGTCTCCATAGCCGTGCACAGGGTTCATGCAACATCAAATATCGACCCGGGACCCGAGAACAGTGCGCTATAGCCCATGAATGTGGCCCAAAATGACAAAAACAATAATTTTTGCCATGTCTCGTTAACCGTGCACAAGGTTCATCGAGCATCAAAAATCGACCTGGGACCGCCAAACACTGTGCTATAGCCCATGAAACTGGCCCGAAATGACAAAAAAAATGAGTTTTTGCAACGTCTCGATAGCCGTGCACACGGTTCATGGAGCGTAAAAATCGACCCGGGACCCCAAAACAGTGCGCTATAGACCACAAAACTAGCCTGAAACAACAAAAACAACGAATTTATGTGACATCTCTATAGCCGTACACAAGGTTCAAGGAGCATCAAAAATCGACACGGGACCCGAAAACATTGCGCTATAGCTCACGAAGATGGACCGAAACAACAAAAACACCGAGTTTTTGCGACATCTCGATAGCCGTGCACACGGTTCATGGATCATAAAAATCGACCCGGGACCCCGAAAGTGTGCGTTATAGCCCACCAAACTGGCGTGAAAGGACAATAACAAGTTTTTGCGACGTCTCGATAGTTGTGCACACGGTTCATGAAGCATAAAAAATCGACCCGGGACCATAAAGCAGTGCGCTATAGCCCACGAAACGGGCCCCAAATGACAAAACACCTGCTTTTTGCAATGTGTTGAAAGCCGTGCACAAGGTTCATGGAGCATAAAAAATTAACCCGGGACCACAAAACACTGCGCTATGGCCCACGAAACTATCCCGAAACCACAAATACAACAAGTTTTTACGACGTCTCGATAGCCATGCGCAGGGTTCATGGAGCATCAAAATTTGACCAGGGACCCTAAAGCAGTGCGCTATTGCCTACGAAACGGGAACAAAACAACAAAAACAACATGTTCTTGCGACGTCTCAAAAGCCATGCGCACGGTTCATGGCGCATCAAAAATTGACGCGGGACCTCAAAACATTGCGCTATAGCCCATGAAAGTGGCCCAAAACAACAAAACCAACGAGTTTTTGCGATGTCTTGATAATCGTGCACATGGTTCATGGAGCATCAAAAATCTACTCGGGACCCAAAATAGTGCGCTATAGCCCACGAAATTAACCCGGAACCACAAAAACAATGAGTTTTTGCGACGTCTCGATAGCCATACATAGGGTTACGGGCATCGAAAATTGACCTGGCATCCTAAAACAGTGCGCTATAGCCCACGAAACTGGACCGAAACGACAAAAACACCGAGTTTTGGCGATGTCTATATAGTCGTGCACAAGGTTCATGGAGCATCAAGAGATGACCCGGGACCCGAAAACAATGCGTTATAGCTAACGAAACTGGCCCAAAACGACAAAAACGCCGACTTTTTCCGACGTATCGATAGCCGTGCACAGGGTTCATGGAGCATACAAAATCGAGCCGGTACCCAAAAATAGTGCGCTAGCCCACGAAACTAGCCTGAAACGACCAAAACCACAAGTTTTTGCGACATCTCAATAGCCGTGCATAGGGTTCGTGGAGCATCAGAAATCTACCCGAGACCCCAAAGCACTGCCTTATAGCCCATGAAAGAGGCCAAAACAACAAAAACACCGAGTTTTTGTGACTTCTCGATACCCGTTCACACGGTTCATGGAGCATAAAAATTGACCCGGTATCCTGAAACATGAGCTATAGCCAACGAAACTGTCCCGAAACAACAAAAACAACATGTTTTTGTGACGTTTGGATAACCGTGCACACAGTTCATGGAGCATCGAAAATCGACCCGGGACCGCAAAACAGTGAACTTATAGCCACGAAACTGGCCCAAAATGACAAAACAACAATTTTTTTGCGACCTCTCCATAGCCGTGCACAGGGTTCATGGAGTATCAAAAATCGACCCGGGATCCCAAAACAGTGCGCTATAGCCCACGCAACTAGCCCGAAATGACAAAAACAACGAGTTTTGCGATGTCTCGATAGCCGTGCACAGGGTTCATCGAGCATCAAAAATCAACCTGGGACCGCCAAACACCGTGCTATAGCATGAAACTGGCCCGAAATTATAAAAACAATGAGTTTTTGCGATGTCTAGATAGCCGTGCACACGGTTCGTGGAGCATCAAATATCGACCCGGGACCCCAGAACAGTGCGCTATAACCCACGAAACTAGACCGAACCGACAAAAACAACGAGTTTTTGCGATGTCTCGATAGTCGTGCACAGGGTTCATGCAACATCAAATATCGACCCGGGACCCGAGAACAGTGCGCTATAGCCCATGAATCTGGCCCAAAATGACAAAAACAATGATTTTTGCCATGTCTCGTTAACCGTGCACAAGGTTCATCGAGCATCAAAAATCGACCTGGGACCGCCAAACACTGTGCTAAAGCCCATGAAACTGGCCCAAAATGACAAAAACAATGAGTTTTTGCAACGTTTCGATAGCCGTGCACACGGTTCATGGAGCGTAAAAATCGACCCGGGACCCCAAAACAGTGCGCTATAGACCACGAAACTAGCCTGAAAAAACAAAAACAACGAATTTATGTGACATCTCTATAGCCGTGCACAAGGTTCAAGGAGCATCAAAAATCGACACGGGACCCGAAAATATTGCGCTATAGCTCACGAAGGTGGACCGAAACGACAAAAACACCGAGTTTTTGCGACATCTCGATAGCCGTGCACACGGTTCATGGATCATAAAAATCGACCCGGGACCCCGAAAGTGTGCGTTATAGCCCACCAAACTCGCGTGAAACGACAATAACAAGTTTTTGCGACGTCTCGATAGTTGTGCACACGGTTCATGAAGCATAAAAAATCGACCCAGGACCATAAAGCAGTGCGCTATAGCCCACGAAACGGGCCCAAAATGACAAAACACCTGCTTTTTGCAATGTGTTGAAAGCCGTGCACAAGGTTCATGGAGCATAAAAAATTAACCCGGGACCACAAAACAGTGCGCTATGGCCCACGAAACTATCCCGAAACCACAAATACAACAAGTTTTTACGACGTCTCGATAGCCATGCGCAGGGTTCATGGAGCATCAAAATTTGACCAGGGACCCTAAAGCAGTGCGCTATTGCCTACAAAACGGGAACAAAACAACAAAAACAACATGTTCTTGCGACGTCTCAAAAGCCGTGCACACGGTTCATGGCGCATCAAAAATTGACGCGGGACCTCAAAACATTGCGCTATAGCCCATGAAAGTGGCCCAAAACAACAAAACCAACGAGTTTTTGCGATGCCTTGATAATCGTGCACATGGTTCATGGAGCATCAAAAATCGACTCGGGACCCAAAATAGTGCGCTATAGCCCACGAAATTAACTCGGAACTACAAAACAATGAGTTTTTGCGACGTCTCGATAGCCGTACATAGGGTTACGGGCATCAAAAATTGACTCGGCATCCTAAAACAGTGCGCTATAGCCCACGAAACTGGACCGAAACGACAAAAACACCGAGTTTGGCGATGTCTATATAGTCGTGCACAAGGTTCATGGAGCATCAAGAGATGACCCGGGACCCGAAAACAATGCGTTATAGCTAATGAAACTGGCCCAAAACGACAAAAACACCTACTTTTTCCGACGTATCGATAGCCGCGCACAGGGTTCATGGAGCATACAAAATCGAGCCGGTACCCAAAAATAGTGCGCTAGCCCACGAAACTAGCCCGAAACGACCAAAACCACAAGTTTTTGCGACATCTCAATAGCCGTGCATAGGGTTCGTGGAGCATCAGAAATCTACCCAAGACCCCAAAGGACTGCCTTATAGCCCATGAAAGAGGCCAAAACAACAAAAACACCGAGTTTTTGTGACTTCTCAATACCCGTTCAGACGGTTCATGGAGCATAAAAATTCGACCCGGGACCATAAAACAGGTCGCTATTGCCCACGAAACTAGCCCGAACGACAAAAGCAACGAGATTTTGTGATGTCTCAATGTGCACGGGGTTCATGGAGCATCAACGAGTTTTTGCGACGTCTCGATAGTCGTGCGCAGGGTGCATGGAGCACCAAAAATCGACTCAGGACCCCAAACAGTGCGCTATAGCCCATGAAATTAGCCTCAAATGACAAAAACACCGAGTTTTTGCCAAGTCACGATAGCCGTGCACACGGTTCATGCAGCATCAAAACCGACCCGGGACCCCAAAAGAGTGTGTTATAATCCACGAAACTCGCTCGAAAAGACGAAAAACTATGAGTTATTGCAACGTCTCGATAGCCGTGCATACGGTTCATGGAGCATCTAAAATAAACGCGGGACCCCAAAAAAGTGCTCTATAGCCCATGAAACTGACACGAAACGACAAAAACACCGAGTTTTGCGAAGTCTCGATAGCCGTGCACAGGGTTCATGGAGCATCAAATATCGACCCGGGACCCACGAAACTCGCCCGAAACGACAAAAAACTATGAGTTTTTGCGACGTCTCGATAGCCGTGCACACGGTTCATGGAGCATCAAAGATCGACCTCGGACCCCAAAAAAGTGCGCTATAGCCCATGAAACTGGCCCGAAATGACAAAAACAATGAGTTTTTGCGACGTCTCGATAGCCGTGCACACGGTTCATGGAGAATAAAAATCGACCCGGGATCCCAAAACAGTGCGCTATAGCCCACGAAACTAGCACGAAACGAGAAAAACAACAAGTTTATGTGACGTCTCTATAGCCATACACAAGGTTCATGGAGCATCAAAAATCGACACGGGACCCCAAAACAGTGCGTTATAGCTCACGAAACTGGACCGAAACGACAAAAACACCGAGTTTTTGCGACATCTTGATAGCCGTGCACACGGTTCATGGATCATAAAAATCGACTCAGGACCCTGAAAGTGTGCGTTTAGCCCACGAAACTCGCGTGAAACGACAATAACAAAAAAGTTTTTGTGATGTCACGATACTTGTGCACAGCGTTCATGGAGCATCAAAAATCGACCCGGGACCATAAAGCAGTGCGCTATAGCCCACGAAACGGGCCCAAAATGACAAAACACCTCCTTTTTGCAATGTGTCGATAGCCGTGCATAGGGTTCATGGAGCATAAAAAATTAACCCGGGACCCCAAAACAGTGCGCTATGGCCCACGAAACTAGCCCAAAACCACAAATACAACAAGTTTTTACGACGTCTCAATAGCCGTGCGCAGGGTTCATGGAGCATCAAATATCGACGAAGGACCCTAAAGCAGTGCGCTATAGCCCACGAAACGGGCCCAAAACAACAAAAACAACGTGTTTTTGCGACGTCTCGCTAGCCGTGCGCAGGGTTCATGGAGCATCAAAAATCGACCCGGGGCCCCAAAACAGTGCGCTATAGCCCACGAAAGTGGCCCAAAACAACAAAACCCATGAGTTTTTGCGACGTCTTGATAATCGTGCACATGGTTCATGGAGCATAAAAAATCGACTCCGAACCCAAAATAGTGCGTTATAGCCCACGAAACTAACCCGGAACCACAAAAACAACGAGTTTTTGCGACGTCTAGATAGCCGTGTATAGGGTTACGGAGCATCGAAAATTGACCCGGCATCCTAAAACAGAGCGCTATAGCCCACGAAACTCGACCGGAACGACAAAAACACTGAGTTTTGTCGATGTCTCTATAGTCGTGCACAAGGTTCATGGAGCATCAAAAGATGACCCGGGACCCGAAAACAATGCGTCATAGGTGACGAACTCGCCCAATAAGACAAAAACACTGAGTTTTTCCAACGTATCGATAGCCGTGCACAAGGTTCATGGAGCATACAAAATCGACCCGGTACCCAAAAATAGTGCGCTAGCCCACGAAACTAGCCCGAAACGGCCAAAACCACAAGTTTTTGCGACATCCCAATAGTCGTGCATAGGGTTCGTGGAGCATCAAAAATCGACCCGAGACCCCAATGGACTGCATTATAGCCCATGAAAGAGGCCAAAACAACAAAAATACTGAGTTTTTGCGGCTTCTCGATACCCGTTCACACGGTTCATGGAGCATAAGAAATCGACCCGGGACCTCAAAACAGTTCGCTATTGCCCACGAAACTGGCCCGAACGACAAAAGCAATGAGATTTTGCGATGTCTCAATAGCCGTGCACAGGGTTCATGGAGCATCAACAATCGACCCGGGACCGCAAAACACCACGAAACTGGCCCAAAATACCAAAACAACATTTTTTGCGACCTCTCCACAACCGTGCAGAGTGTTCATGGAGCATCAGAAATCAACACGGGACCCCAAAACCGTGCGCTATAGCCCACACAACTGGCCCGAAATGACAAAAATAACAAGTTTTGTGATGCCTCGATAGCCGTGCACAGGCTTCATCGAGCATCAAAAATCAACTTGGGACCGCCAAACACTATGCTACAGCATGAAACTGGCCCGAAATCACAAAAATAATGAGTTTTTGCGACGTCTCGATAGCCTTGCAGAGGGTTCATGGAGCATAGAAATCGAACCAGGACCCCAAAACTGTGCACTATAACCCACGAAACTAGCCCGAAACGGCAAAAACAATGGGTTTATGCGACGTCTCTATAGTCGGGCACAAGGTTCATGGAGCATCAAAAATCGACACGGGACCCCAAAACAGTGCGCTATAGCTCATGAAACTGGACCGAAACGACAAAAACACCAAGTTTTTGCGAAATCTAGATAGTCGTGCACACGGTTCATGGAGCATAAAAATCGATCCGAGACCCCGAAATTGTGCGTTATAGCCCACGAAAGTCGCGTGAAACAACAAAAACAACAAGTTTTTGCGACGTCTCGATAGTTGTGCACAGGGTTCATGGAGCATCAAAAATCGACTTGAGCCCTAGAGCAGTGCACTATAGCCCACGAAACGGGCCCAAAATGACAAAACACCTACTTTTTGCATTGTGTCTATAATTGTGCAGAGGGTTCATGCAGCATATAAACTTAACCCGGGACCCTAAAGCAGTGCGCTATAAGCCCACGAAACTAGCCCGAAACCACAAATACAACAAGTTTTTGCGACGTCTCGATAGCCGTGCGTAGGGTTCAAGGAGCATAAAAAATCGACCCGGAACCCCAAAACAGTGCGCTATAGCCCACGAAACGGGCCCAAAACGACAAAAACAACGTGTTTTTGGGACGTCTCCATAGCGGTGCACAAGGTTCATGGAGCATCAAAAATCGACCCGGGACCCAAAATAGCGTGCTATAGCCCACAAAACTAGCCCGGAACCACAAAAACAACGAGTTTTTGTGACGTCTCGATAGCCATGCATAGGGTTCACGGAGCATAAAAATGGACCCGACATCCTATAACAGTGCGCTATAACCCACGAAACTGGCCCGAAACGACAAAAACAATGTGTTTTCGGGACATGTGGATAGCCGTGCACACAGTTTATGGAGCATCAAAAATCGACCCGGGACCGCAAAATTGTGCGCTTATAGCCACGAAACTCGCTCAATATGACAAAACAACATTTATTTGTGACCTCTCCATATCCGCACACAGGGTTCTTGGAGCATCAAGAATCGACTCGGGACCCTAAAACAGTGCGCTATAGCCCACGGAATGACAAAAACAACGTGTTTTTGGGACGTCTCGATAGCCATGCACAGGGTTCATGGAGCATAAAAATCGACTAGGGACCCCAAAACAGTGCGCTTAGAGCTACAAAACTGGCCCAAAATGTCAAAACAATGAGTTTTTGCGAAGTCTCGATAGTCGTGCATAGGGTTCATGGAGCATCTAAATCGACCCGGGACCCCAAAACAATGTAGCCCACGAAACAGGCCTGAAATGATAAAAACAACGTTTTTTTGTGACGTCTTAATAGTCGTGCACATGGTTCACGGAGCATCAAAAATCGACCTTGGACCCAAAAATAGCGCGCTATAGCCCATGAAACTGGCCGAAAACGAAAAAACAACGTGTTTTTGCAACGTTTCGTTAGCCGTGCACACGATTCATGGAGCATCAAAATCGACCAGGGACCCCAAAAGAGTGTGTTATAAGCCACGAAACTCGACGGAAACGACAAAAAACTACAAGTTTTTGCGACGTCTCGATATTCGGGCGCAGGATTCATCGAGCATCAAAAATCGACCGGGACCCCAAAACAGTGCGCTATAGCCCATGAAACTCGCCCGAAATGACAAAAACAATGAGTTTTTGCGACGTCCCGATAGTCGTGCACAAGGTTCATGGAGAATAAAAATCGATCCGGGACCCCAAATAGTGCGCTATAGCCCACGAAAGTGGCCCAAAACGACAAAACCAACGAGTTTTTGCGACGTCTTAATAATCGTGCACATGGTTCTTGAAGCATAAAAAATCGACTCAAGACCCAAAATATTGCGTTATAGCCCACGAAACTAACCCGGAACCACAACAACAACGAGTTTTTTGCGACGTCTCGATAGCCGTACATAGGGTTCATAGAGCATCAAAAATTGACCCGGCATCCTAAAACACTGCTCTATAGCCCACGAAACTGGCCCGAAATGAGAAAAACAACGAGTTTTGGCGAGGCCTCAGTATAGTCATGCACAAAGTTCATGGAGCATCAAAAATCGACCCGGGACCCGAAAACAATGTGTTATAGCTGATGAAACTTGCCCAAAACGACAAAAACACAGAGTTTTTCTGACGTATCGCTAGCCGTGCACAGGGTTTATGGAGCATAAAAAATGACCCGATACCCAAAAACAGTGCGCTAGCCCACGAAACTAGCCTGAAACGACCAAAACCACAAATTTTTGCGACGTCTCAATAGCCGTGCATAGGGTTCGTGGAGCATAAAAAATCGACCCGAGACCCAAAAGGACTGCATTATAGCCCGTGAAAGAGGCCAAAACGACAAAACACAAAGTTTTTGCAGCGTCTCGATATCCATTCACACGGTTCATGGAGCATAAAAAATCGACACGGGACACCATAACATTGCACTATAGCCCATGAAATTGGTTCGAAACCACAAAACAACGAGTTTTTGTGACGTCTCGATAACCGTGGACACGATTCATGGAGCATCAAATATCGACCCGGGACCCCAAAATGGTGCGTTATAGCCCACGAAACTGGCCCGAAATGACAAAAACAACGAGTTTTGCGACGTCTCGATAGCCGTGCACAAGGTTCATGGAACATCAAAGATCGACCCGAGACCCTAAAACAGTTCATGATGACAAAAACAACGTGTTTTTGAGATAGTCGTCGAAGGGTACATGGATGATAAAAATTGACCCAGGACGCCAAAACAGTGCGTCACAACCCACGAAACTGGCCGAAATAACAAAAACAACGAGTTTTTGCAACGTCTCGATAGTCATGCATATGGTTCATGGAGCATCAAAAATAGACCCGGCACCCTAAAACTGTGCGCAATAGCCCACGAAACTCGCCCGAAACGACCAAAACAACATGTTTTTGGGTCGTCTCGATAGTCGTGCACAATGTTCTTAGAACATAAAAAATCGACCCGGGACCCCAAAACATTGCGCTCACGAAACCATCCAGGAATGACAAAACAATGAGTTTTTGGGAAGTCTGGATAGTCTTGCATAGGGTTCATGGAGCATCAAAAATTGACCCGGGATCCCCAAAAACTGTGCTAAAGCCCATGAAACTGGCCCAAAATGACAAAAACAATGGGTTTTTGCGACGTGTCAATAGTCGTGCATAGGGTTCATGTAGCATAAAAACTCGACCCGGACCCCAAAACAGTGCGCTATAGCCCATGAAACTAGTCCGAAACAACCAAACCAACGAGTTTATGCGACGTCTCTATATCCGTGCACAAGGTTCATGGAGCATCAAAAATCAAACCGGTACCCCAAAACAGTGCGTTATAGCTCACAATACTAGCCCGAAACGACAAAAACACCGAGTTTTTGCGACATCTCGATAGCCGTGAACACGGTTCATGGAGCATAAATATCGACTCGGGACCCACGAAACTCGCGTGAAACGACAAAAACAACAAGTTTTTGCGACGTCTCGATAGTCGTGTGCACGGTTCATGGAAAGTCAAAAACCCGACAAAAACAATGTATTTTTGGGACTTCTCGATAGTCGTGCACAAGGTTCATGCAGCATCAAAAATTGACCCGGGACCCCAAAACAGTGCGCTATGGCCCACGAAACTGTCCTGAAACGACAAAAACGACGTGTTTTCGGGATGTCTCGATAGTCGTGCACACGGTTCATGGAGCATCAAAAATCGACCCGGGACCGCAAAACAGTGCGCTTATAGCCACGAAACTAGCCCGAAATGACAAAATAACGAGTTTTTGTGACGTCTCTATAGTCGTCCACAGGGTTCATGGAGCATAAAAAATTGACCCGGGACCCCAAAACAGTACGCTATAGCCCACGAAACTGGCCCAAAATGACAAAACATCAAGTTTTTGCGACCTCTCCATAGCCGTGCAATGGGTTCATGCAGCATCAAAAATCAACTCGGGACCCTAAAACAATGCGCTATAGCCAACGAAATAACAAAAACAACGTGTTTTCCAGACGTCTCGATAGTCGTGCACACGGTTCATGGAGCATAAAAAAATCGACCACGGACCCCACGAAACAGGCCCAAAACGACAAAAACAACGTGTTTTTGCGACTCTTGATAATCGTGCACATGGTTCATTGAGCATCAAAAATCAACACGGGACCCAAAATAGTGAAACTAACCTGGAACCACAAAAACAATGAGTTTTTGCGACATCTCGATAGCCGTGCATAGGGTTCACGAAGCATCAAAAATTGACGTGGAATCCTAAAACAGTGCGCTATAGCCCACGAAACTGGCCCGAAATGACAAAAACAACGTGTTTTTCGGACGTCTCGATAGCCATGCACACGGTTCGTGGAGCATCAAAATCGACCCGGGACCGCAAAAGAGTGCGTTATAACCCATCACACTCGCCCGAAACGACAAAAAGCAACGAGTTTTTGCGACGTTTCGACAGCCGTGCACACGGTTCATGGAGCACCAAAATCGACCTAGGACCCCAAAACAGTGCGCTATAGCCCACGAAACAGGCCAGAAACGACAAAAACACCGAGTTTTGGTTGCACAAGGTTCATGGAGCATCAAAAATCGACCCGGGACCCCAAAACAATGTGTTATAGAAGACGAAACTCGCTCGAAACGAGAAAAACACCGAGTTTTTCCGACGTATCGATAGTCGTGCACAGGGTTCATGGAGCATAAAAAATCGACCCGGTACCCCAAAACAGTACGCTAGCCCACGAAACTAGCCCGAAACGACAAAATCACAAGTTTTTGCGACATCTCAATAGCCGTGCATAGGGTTCATGGAGCATCAAAAATCGACTCGAGACCCCAAAGGACTGCGTTATAGCCCATGAAAGATGCCAAAATGACAAAAACACTGAGTTTTTGCGGCATCTCAATAGCCGTTCACACGGTTCATGGACCATAAAAAATCGAACCGGGACCCGAAAACAGTGCGCTATTGCCCACGAAACTGGCCCGAACGACAAAAGCAACGAGTTTTTGCGATGTCTCGATAGCCGTGGGCACGGTTCATGGAGCAACAAAAATCGACCAGGGTTCCCAAAATAGTGCGCTATAGCCCATGAAATTGGCCCAAAACCACAAAACAACAAGTTTTTGTGACGTCTCGATAGCCGTGCGCAAGGTTCATGGAGCATCAAAAATCGACCCGAGAGCCCTAAAATAGTGTATCGTGACAAAAACAACGTGTTCTTTCGATGTCTCAATTGCCATGCGAAGGGTTCATGGATGATAAAAAATTGGTCCGAGACCCCAAAAAGTGTGTCTCAACCCACGAAATAGGCGCAAAACAAAAAAACACCGAGTTTTTGCGACATCTCGATAGCCGTGCACAGGGTTCATGGAGCATAAAAATCGACACGGGACCCCGAAAGTGTGCATTATAGCCCATGAATCTTGCATGAAACGACAAAACAACTAGTTTTTGCGAAGCTTTGATAGTTGTTAGCATGGTTAATGGAGCATCAAAAATCGACTCGGAACCCCAAAACAATGCGCTATAGCCCACGAAACTGGCCCGAAATGACGAAAACAACGGGTTTTTGTGACGTGTCGATAGCCGTGCACAAGGATCATGGAGCATAAAAAATCGACCCGGTACCCCAAAACTATGCGCTATAGCCCACGAAAGTTGCCCGAAACAACAAAAACAACGAGTTTTTGCGACGTCTCGATAGGCGTGCACAGGGTTCATGGACCTTAAAAATCGTCCCAGTACCCCCCAAACACTGTATTATAGCACGCGAAACTAGCCCGAAACGAAAAAAATAACGTGTTTTTGCAACGTCTCGATAGTCGTGCACACGGTTCATGGAGCATAAAAATTAACCCGGGACCCCAAAACAGTGCGCTATGGCCCACGGAACTAGCCCGAAACCACAAAACAACAAGTTTGTACGACGTCTCGTTAGCCGTGCGCAGGGTTCATGAAGCATGAAATATCGACCAAGGACCCTAAAGCAGTGCGCTATAGCCCATGAAACGGGCCCAAAACAACAAAAACAACGTGTTTTTGCGATGTCTAAATAATAGTGCACATGGTTCATGGAGCATCAAAAGTCGACCCGAGACCCAAAATAGTGCGCTATAGCCCACGAAAATAGCCGGGAACCATAAATAACGAGTTATTGCGACGTCTTGATAATCGTGCACATGGTCCATGGAGCATGAAAAATCGACCCGGGACCCAAAGTAGTGCGCTATAGCCCATGAAACTAGCCCGGAACCACAATAACAACGATTTTTTGCGACGTCTCGATAGCTGTGCATAGGGTTTGTCGAGCATAAAAATTGACCCGGCATCGTAAAACAGTGCGCTATAGTCCACGAAACTGGCCCAAAACGACAAAAACAACGTGTTTTTGGGACGTCGTGATAGCCATGCACACGGTTCATGGAGCATCAAATATCGGCCCAAGACCGCAAAACCGTGCGCTTATATAACCCGAAATGACAAAACAACAAGTTTTTGTGACGTCTCTATAGTCGTGCATAGGGTTCATGGAGTATCAAAAATTGACCCGGGACCCAAAACCAGTGTGTCGGGGAAAACCAGCACCTATGAGAAACTCGAGGAGTCCCTTGATAGTTTGTGTTGGGGAATGTTGCATGGGAAACAAAAAATTCCTACGCACACGAAGACCTATCATGGTGATGTCCACCTACGAGAGGAGATTAGATCCACATACCCTTGTAGATCGCTGAGTGGGAAGCATTAAGAAACGCGGTTGATGTAGTGGTATAGCTTTGTGATTCAAATCACCGTCGTTCCATGATCCGTCCCACGATTTGTTCCGATATAGCGTCGAATGGATATCACCTCCGCATTCATCACACGTACAGCTCGATGATGATCTCGGCCTTCTTGATTCAGCAAGAGAGACGGAGAAGTAGATGAGTTCTCTGGCAGCGTGACGGCGCTCCGGTGGTGGTGATGATCTACTCCTGCATGGCTCCGCCCTAGCTTCGCGGAAATCCGATCTAGAGGAAGAACTACGTGGCATAGGTTTGAGTTGCACGTGGCAAAGTTGTGTCTCAAAATCCCTAAAACCACTAATATATATAGGAGGAGGGGAGGGGCTAGCCTTGGGGCTCAAGGGAACCCCAAGGGCGCCGACCAAGGAGGAGGAGGTGGACACCAACCCCAATTTGGTTTGGGGGAAGGAGTCCACTCCTTCCTTCCCACCTCCCTCTTTCCTTGTTTTTTTTCTTTTCCTTTGGTATTTTCTCCTTGTGGCGCCATAGCCCTCTTGGGCTGGCCTCACGGGCCCACTAAGGGCTGGTGCGCCACCCTAGGGTTACTAGACTCACTCCCACGTGGGTGGCCCCCTTCCGGTGAATACCCGAACCCATTCGTCACTCCCGGTACACTACCCGTAATGCTCGAAAACTTTCCGATGACCAAATGAAACCATCCTATATATCAATCTTTGTTTTCGGACCATTCCGGAAACCCTCGTGACGTCCGTGATCTCATCCGGGACTCCGAACAATGTTCGGTCACCAACACATATAACCCAACTATACTAAAACATCATCGAACCTTAAGTGTGCAAACCCTGCGGGTTCGAGAACTATGTAGACATGACCCGAGACACTCCTTGGTCAATATCCAATAGCGGGACCTGGATGTCCATATTGGATCCTACATATTCTACGAAGATCTTATCGGTTGAACCTCTGTGTCAAGGATTCATATAATCACGTATAACATTCCCTTTGTCCTCCGTATGTTACTTGCCCAGGATTTGATTGTCGATATCCATATACCTATTTCAATCTCGTTATCGGCAAGTCTCTTTACCCATTTCATAATACAAGATCCCGTGACTTACACTTGAGTCACATTGCTTGCAAGGCTTGTATGTGATGATGTATTACCGAGTGGGCCCCGAGATACCTCTCCGTCACACGGAGTGACAAATCCTAGTCTTGATCCATGCTAACTCAACGAAAACCTTCGGAGATACCTGTAGGGCACCTTTATAGTCAACCAGTAACGTTGTGACGTTTGATACACGCAAGGTATTCCCCCGGTGTTAGTGAGTTACATGATCTCATGGTCATAGGAATGAATACTTGACACGCAGAAAACAATAGCAACAAAATCACATGATCACATGTTACGTTTATAATTTGGGTCTTGTCCATCACATGATTCTCCTAATGATGTGATCCCGTCATCAAGTGACAACACTTGTCTATTGTCAGGAGACCTTGACCATCTTTGATCAACGAGCTAGTCAACTAGAGGCTTACTAGGGACAGTGTTTTGTCTATGTATCCACATATGTATTTGAGTTTCCAATCCATACAATTCTAGCATGGATAATAAACGATTATTATGAAGAAGTAAATATAATAATAACTATTTTATTATTGCCTCTAGGGCATATTTCCAACAGTCTCCCACTTGCACTAGAGTCAATAATCTAGTTCACATCACTATGTGATTGTAATGAATCTAACACCCATACAGTTCTGGGGTTCGATCATGTCTTGATTGTGAGAGAGGTTTTTATTCAACGGTTCTGAACCTTTCAGATCTGTGTGTGCTTTACAAATCTTTATGTCATCTTATAGATGCTGCTACTACGTGCTATTCGGAAATATTCCAAATATCTACTCTATTATACGAATCCGTTTTATTACTCAGAGTTATTCGGATTAGTGTCAAAGCTTGCATCGACGTAACCCTTTACCACGAACTCTTTAATCACCTTAGTCCATTAGTTTACTAAGGATAACTTTGACCGTTGTTTAGTGATTCAATCCTTGATCACTTTTTGTACACCTTGACAGACTCATGGCAAGGCACACATCAGGTGTGGTACACAGCTTGGCATACTTTAGAGCCTACGGGTAAGGCATAGGGGACGACCTTGATGACCCACAAGTATAGGGGATCTGTCGTAGTCCTTTCGATAAGTAAGAGTGTCGAACCCAACGAGGAGCAGAAGGATCTGACAAGTGGTTTTCAGCAAGGTAATATCTGCAATCACTAAAATTATCGGTAACAAGTAGTTGTGTAACAAGATGATTCGTAGCAAGTAGCAAGAGTAACAACAGTGCAGCAAAGTGGCCCAATCCCTTTTGTAGCAAGGGACAAGCCTGGACAAACTCTTATAGGAGGTAAAACGCTCCCGAGGACACACGGGAATTTCTGTCAAGCTAGTTCTCATCATGTTCATATGATTTGTGTTTCCTACTTTGATAGTTTGATATGTGGGTGGACCGGCGCTTTGGTACTGCCCTTACTTTGACAAGCATCCCAATTATGATTAACCCCTCTTGCAAGCATCCGCAACTACGAAAGAAGAATTAAGACAAAGTCTAACCATATCATTAAACTAGTGGATCCAAATCAGCCCCTTACGAAGCAACGCATAAACTAGGGTTTAAGCTTCGGTCACTCTAGCAACCCATCATCTACTTACTACTTCCCAACGCCTTCCTCTAGGCCCAAATAATGGTGAAGTGTTATGTAGTCGACGTGCACATAACACCACTAGAGGAAAGACAACATACAACACATCAAAATATCGACCGAATACCAAATTCACATGACTACTTATAGTATGACTTATCCCATCTCCTCAGGAACAAAAGTAACTACTCACAAAGCATAATCATATTCATGACCAGAGAGGTAATGAGTAGCATCAAAGATCTGAACATATAATCTTCCACCAAGTAATCCAACTAGCATCAACTACAAAGAGTAATCAACACTACTAGCAACCTTACTAGTACCAATCGGAGTTGCGAGACGGAGATTGGTTACAAGAGATGAACTAGGGTTTGGAGATGAGATGGTGATGATGAAGATGTTGATGGTGAGGAGTACCCTCCGATGAGAGGAGTGTTGGTGATGACGATGGCGACGATTTCCCCCTTCGGGAGGGAAGTTTCCCCGGCAGGATCGTCCTGCCGGACCTCTAGATTGGTTTTGCTCAAGTTCCGCCTTGTGGCGGCAGTGAATCCTCCAAAAATCCTCCTCTTGATTTTTTCTGGAACAAAACCCTTCTTGTAGCAAAAGAGGGGATCCAGAGGGCCAAGTGGGAGCCCACAAGCCCCCTAGGCGCGACCAGGGGAGAAGCCGCGCCTAGCAGGCTTTTGGCCTCCTGCTGGCGCCCCTCTAGTAATTCTTCGGCCCAGTATTTTTTATAAAACAAAAAAATCCTCGTTGATTTTTACGGCTTTTGGAGTTGCGCAGAATAGGTATCTCAAACTTGCTCCTTTTTCAGGCCAGAATTCTAGCTGCCGGCATTCTCCCTCTTTTTGTAAACCTTGCAAAATGAGAGAGAAAAGGCATAAGTATTGTACTGTGAAGTGTAATAACAGCCCAAAATGCGATAAATATCAACATGAAAGCATGATGCAAAATGGACGTATCAGACCTTTGTCCTTTCTCTTTCTTATGTCGTGGTCGGGTTTTGAGTCTTACTCAAATTCACACTTCACAATACAACGAAGAACTCCTTCTTTGATGATCTATTTTGAACTCCTTCAAAAACTTGTCAAGTCATGAATCTCATTGAAAGTTCTATTGAGCGTTTTGATCTATCTCTTGATGCTCAATGTTCAAGTAGCTCTATCCAGGTTTTCCTTTGAAAAACTCTTTTCAAACAACCCTTTATGCTTTACAGAAATTCTACATTATTTCCGATCAACAATATGCCAACCACATATACTTATCCGAAATTCTATAGTGCTCCCACTCACTTCTTTGGAAATACAAGTTTCTTATAAACCTTGTATAACCCCAAAAGCTTTGATCTTCTCATCAAAGCCTATATTCCAACTCTGGGATGCTTGCACCAGTCCATAGAAGGATCGCTGGAGCTTGCATACTGTTTAGCATCCTAAGGATCGACAAAACCTTCTGGTTGTATCACATACAACCTTTCCTCAAGGAAACCGTCGAGGAAACAATGTTTTGACATCCTATGTGCAATATTTCATAAATAATGCAGCTACTGCTAACATAATTCCAACAGACTTTTAGCATCGCTACGAGTGAGAAAGTCTCATCATAGTCAACTCCTTGAACTTGTCGGAAACATCTTTGTGACAAGTCGAGCTTTTCTTAATGGTGACTTTTCACCATCATCGTCTATCTTCCTTTTAAAGATCCATATGTACTTAATAGTCTTACGACCATTAAGTAGTTCTTCCAGAGTCTACACATTGTTTTATACACGGATCCTCACTCATATTTCATGGCCTCCAGCCATTTGTTGGAATCCGGGCCCACCATCGCTTCTCCATAGCTCGTAGGTTCATCGTTGTACAACAACATGACCTCCGAGACAGGGTTACCGTACCACTCTGTACTAGTTTGCGACCTTGTCGACCTACAAGGTTTGTAGTAACTTGATTCGAAGCTCAATGATCACCATCATCACTTTCCACTTCAATTGGTGTAGGCGCCACACAAACAATTTCATGTGCCCTGCTACACACTGGTTGAAGTGAAGGTTCAATAACCTCATCAAGTTCCACCACCCTCCCACTCAATTCTTTCGAGAGAAACCTTTCCTCGAGGAAGGACCCGTTTCTAGAAACAAACACTTTGCTTCAAGATCTGAGATAGGAGATGTACCCAACCGTTTTGGATATCATATGAAGATGCATTTATCCGCTTTGGGTTTGAGCTTATCACACTGAAACTTTTTCACATAAGCGTCATAACCCCAAACTTTCAAGAAATGACAGCTCCGGTTTCTCCAAACCATAGTTCATACTGTGTTATCTCAGCAGAAATACGCGGTGCCCTATTTAAAGTGAATGTGTTTATCTCTAATGCATAACCCATAAACGATAGTGGTAATTCGATAAGAGACATCATAGTATGCACAATATCAAATAGGGCGCGGCTATGACGTTTGGACACACCATCACACTATGGTGTTCTAGGTGGCATGAATTGCGAAACAATTTCCACATTGTCTTAACTGTGTACCAAAACTCGCAACTCACATATTCATCTCTATGATCATATCGTAGACAGTTTATCCTCTTGTCACGGCGATCTTCACTCTGAAATAGCTTTGAACTTTTCAATATTTCAGACTTGTGATTCATCAAGTAAATACTCATGTATCTACTCAAGTCGTCAGTGAAGTAAGAACATAAGGATATCCACTGCGTGCCTCAGCACTCATTGGACTGCACACATCAAAAATGTATTACTTCCAACAAGTTACATTCTTGTTCCATGTGGTATCATTTGCATGTCTCAAGTGATTCAAAATCAAGTGAGTCCAAACGATCCATCTGCATGGAGTTTCTTCACGCGTTTATACCAACAGGTTTGGTTTGCATGTCTCAAACGTTTAAAAAATGAGTGAGTACAAAGATCCATCAGCATGGAGCTTCTTCATGCATTTTATACCAACATGACTCAAGTGGCAGTGCCACAAGTAAGTGGTACTATCATTATTACTTTATATCTTTTGGCATCAATATTATGAACATGTGTAGCACTACGATCGAGACTCAATAAACCATTGAAGGTAATTATTCAAGGAAATAGAATAACCATTATTCTCTTTAAATGAATAATCGTATTGCAATAAACACGATCCAATCATGTTCATGCTCAACGCGAAACACCAAATAACAATTATTTAGGTTTAACACCAATCCTGATGGTAGAGGGAGCGTGCGATGTTTGATCACATCAACCTTGGAAACACTTCCCACACGTATCATCACCTCGGCTTTAGCTAGTATCCGTTTATTCCGCAGCTTTTATTTCGAGTTACTAATCACTTAGCAACCGAACCGGTATCTAATACGCTCGTGCTACTAGGAGTACTAGTAAAGTACACATTAATATCATGTATATCAAATATACTTCTGTTGACTTTGCCAGCCTTCTTATCTACCAAGTATCTAGGGTAGCTCCGCCTCAATGATTGTTTCTCTCATAACAGAAGCACTTAGTCTCGGGTTTGGGTTCAATCTTGGGTTTCTTCATTAGTGCAGCAACTAGTCTGCCGTTTCATGAAGTATCCATTCTAGCCCTTGCCCTTTCGAAACTAGTGGTTTTACTAACCATCAATAATTGATGCTCCTTCTTGATTTCTACTTTTGCAATGTCAAACATTGTGAATTGCTCAAGGATCATCATATCTATCCTTGATTTGTTATAGTTCATCACGAAGCTCTAGCAGTTTGGTGGCAGTGACTTTGGAGAACCATCACTATCTTATCTCGAAGATGAACTCCCACTTGATTCAAGCGATTGCTGTACTCAGACAATCTGAGCACATGCTCAACGATTGAGCTTTTCTCCTTTACTTTGTAGACAAAGAATCTTGTCGGAGGTCTCATACCTCTCAACAAGGGCACGAGCATGAAATCTCAAATTCATCTCTTAGAACATCCCTTATGTTCTGTGATGTTTCAAAACGTCGTCGCCTCCTTGCTTCTTAGCCATTAAGTATTACACACTGAACTATCACGTAGTCATCAAAAACGTGTATGTCACATGTTCGCAACATCCACAGACGATGCTCGAGGTGCAGCACACCAAGTCGTGCATTAAGGACATAAGCCTTGTGCGCAGCTATGAGGACAATCCTCGGTTTTACGGACTCAGTCCGCAAAGTTGGTACTATCATCTTTCAACTAAATTTTCTCTAGGAACATATAAAAACAGTAGAGCTATAGCGCAAACTACATCATAATTCGCAAATACCTTTTGTCTATGTTCATGATAATTAGTTCAATTAATCATATTACTTAAGAACTCCCACTCAAAAATTACATCCCTCTAGTCATTTGAGTGGTGCATGATCCAAATCCACTAGCTCAAGTCCGATCATCACGTGAGTGGAGTATAGTTTCAGTGGTAAACATCTCTATGGTAATCATATCAACTACATGATTCATGGTCGACCTTTCGGTCTCTTGTGTTCCGTGGCCATGTCTGCCCATGCTAGGCTCGTCAAGTTTAACCAGACTGTTCCGCGTGTGCAACTGTTTTGCACCCGTTGTATATGAACGTTGAGTCTATCACACCCGATCATCACGTGGTGTCTCGAAACGACGAACTATCGCAATGGTGCACATTCGGGGAGAACACAATTTCACCTTGAAATTTTAGTGAGGGATCACCTCATAATGCTACCGTCGTTCTAAGAAAAATAAGGTGCATAAAAGGATTAACATCACATGCAATTCATAAGTGACATGATATGGCCATGATCTTGTGCTTCTTGATCTCCTTCACCAAAGCACCGGCACGATCTTTTTGTCACCGACGCCACATCATGATCTCCATCATCGTGCCGCCATTGAGGTTGTCGTGCTATCTATGCTATTACTACTAAAGCTACAACCTAGCAATATAGTAAACGCATGTACAAACACAAACGTTAGTTTAAAGACAACCCTATGGCTCCTGCCGGTTGCCGTAGCATCGACGTGCAGGTCGATATTAACTATTACAACATGATCATCTCATACATCCAATATATCACATCATGTCTTCGGCCATATCATATCACAAGCATACCCTGCAAAAACAAGTTAGATGTCCTCTAATTTGTTGTTGCATGTTTTATATGGCTGCTATGGGTATCTAGTATGATCGCATCTTAATTACGCAAAAAGCACAACGGAGATGTGCAAATTGCTATTTAAACTCTCTCCAAGGACAGCCCCGGTCAAAGCCAATTCAACTAAAGTTGAAGAAACCGACACCCGCCAGTCATCTTTATGCAACAAGTTGCATGTTGGTCGATGAAACCAGTCTCTCGTAAGCGTATGAGTAATGTCGGTCCGGGCCGCTTCAATCCAACAATACCGCCGAATCGAGAAAATACTAAGGAGGTCAGCAAATCGAACATCAACGCCCACAAAAAATCTTGTGTTCTACTCGAGATAACATCTATGCATGAACCTAGCTCTGATACCACTGTTGGGTTGCATGGGAAAAAAATCCTACGCACACAAAGACCTATCATGGTGATGTCCATCTACGAGAGGAGATTAGATCCACATACCCTTGTAGATCACTAAGCCGGAAGCCTTAATAAGCACGGTTGATGTAGTGGTACAGCTTCATGATTCAAATCATCGTCGTCCCACGATCCGTTCCGATCTAACGCCGAACGGACGACACCTCCACGTTCAACAGACGTACAGCTCGATGACGATCTCGCCCTTCTTGATCCAGCAATAGATATGGAGAAGTAGATGAGTTCTCCGGCAGAGTGACGGCGCTACGGTGGTGGTGATGATCTACTCCTGCAGGGCTCCGCCCGAGCTCCTCAGAAATCCGATCTAGAGGAAGAACTGTGTGGTATAGGTTTGAGTTGCATGTGGCAAAGTTGTGTCTCAAAAGCCCTAAAACCACCAATATATATAGGAGGAGGGGAGGGGCTAGCCTTGGGGCTCAAGGGAACCCCAAGGGCGCCGGCCAAGGAGGAGGAGGTGGACTCCCACCCCAATTCGGTTTGGGGGAAGGAGTCCACTCCTTCCTTCCCACCCCCTCTTGCCTTGTTTTTTTTCTTTTCCTTTGGTATTTTCTCCTTGTAGATCCATAGCCCTCTTGGGCTGGCCTCACCAGCCCAGTAAGGGCTGGTGCGCCACCCTAGGGTTACTGGGCTCACTCCCGGGTGGGTGGGCCTCTCCCAGTGAATACCCGGAACCCATTTGTCACTCCCGGTACACTGCCGGTAATGCCCAAAACATTTCCGGTGACCAAATGAAACCATTCTATATATAAATCTTCGTTTCTGGACAATTCCGGAAACCCTCATGAAGTCCATGACCTCATCCGGGACTCTGAACAACCTTAGGTCACCAACACATATAACCCAACTATACTAAAACATCATTGAACCTTAAGTTTCCAGACCCTATGGGTTCGAGAAGTATGTAGACATGACCCGAGGCACTCCTCGGTCAATATCCAATAGCGGTACCTAGATGTCCATATTGGATCCTACATGTTCTATGAAGATCTTATCGGTTGAACCTCTGTGCCAAGGATTCATATAATCATGTATAACATTCCCTTTGTCCTTCGGTATTGTTACTTGCCCGAGATTTGCTCGTAGGTATCCGTATACCTATTTCAATATCGTTACCAACAAGTCTCTTTACTTGATCTATAATACAAGATCCCGTGACTTACACTTGAGTCACATTGCTTGCAAGGCTTGTATGTGATGTTATATTACCGAGTGGGCCCCGAGATACTTCTCCGTCACACGGAGTGACAAATCTCAGTCTTGATCCATGCTAAATCAACGGACACCTTCGGAGATACCTGTAGAGCACGTTTATAGTCACCTAGTAACGTTGTGACGATTTATACACACAAGGTCTTCCTGCGGTGTCAGTGAGTTACATGATCTCATGGTCATAGGAATGAATACTTGACACGTAGAAAACAATAGCAACAAAATGACACGATCACATGCTACATTTATAATTTGGGTCTTGTCCATCACATGATTCTACTAATGATGTGATCCCGTCATCAAGTGACAACACTTGTCTATGGTCAGGAAACCTTGACCATCTTTGATCAACGAGCTAGTCAACTAGAGGCTTACTAGGGACGGTGTTTTGTCTATGTATCCACACATGTATTTGAGTTTCCAATCAATACAATTCTGGCATGGATAATAAACGATTATTATGAACAAGTAAATATAATAATAAATAATTTATTATTGCTTCTAGGGCATATTTCCAACAGTTTGGCGGGGGGAGGGAGGTATGGCGTTGAGAGCGGAAGTAATGATCACCACCAGCAAGGTTCTTTTTACCCAGGTTCGGGCAGCTTGGCGCGTAAAACCCTACTCCTGCTTAGTTTGGATTGTGGGTTTACTGTAGGTTAATTTTTCTATAGTAACTTAGATGGTGATTAGGGAGTCTCTGATCACCAAAAGGTCCAACCCCCTACGAATGAGCTTTGGGCCTCCTTTTATAGGCAAAGGGGTCACCAACAGTGCGCTCAAAGGGGTGTATAGTGAAGAATGTTCACCGCTTTGCTTCTTCAGTGGTGTCTATTGGAAATATGCCCTAGAGGCAATAATAGATTAGTTATTATTATATTTCTTTGTTCATGATAATCGTTTATTATCCATGCTATAATTGTATTGGTTGGAAACACAATACTTGTGTGGATACATAGACAAAACACTGTCCCTAGTAAGCCTCTAGTTGACTAACTCGTTGATTAAAGATGGTCAAGGTTTCCTGACCATAGGCAAGTGTTGTCACTTGATAACGGGATCACATCATTAGGAGAATCATGTGATGGACTAGACCCAAACTAATAGACGTAGCATGTTGATCGTGTCATTTTGTTGCTACTGTTTTCTGCGTGTCAAGTATTTATTCCTATGACCATGAGATCATATAACTCACTGACACCGGAGGAATGCTTTGTGTGTATCAAACGTCACAACGTAACTGGGTGACTAGAAAGATGCTCTACAGGTATCTCTGAAGGTGTCCGTTGAGTTAGTATGGATCAAGACTCGGATTTGTCACTCCGTGTGACGGAGAGGTATCTCGGGGCCCACTCGGTAAAACAACATCACACACAAGCCGTGCAAGCAATGTGACTTAGTGTAAGTTACGGGATCTTGTATTACGGAATGAGTAAAGAGACTTGCCGGTAAACGAGATTGAAATAGGTATGCGGATACTGACGATCGAATCTTGGGCAAGTAACATACCGAAGGACAAAGGGAATGACATACGGGACTATATGAATCCTTGGCACTGAGGTTCAAACGATAAGATCTTCGTAGAATATGTAGGATCCAATATGGGCATCCAGGTCCCGCTATTGGATATTGACCGAGGAGTATCTCGGTTCATGTCTACATATTTCTTGAACCCGCAGGGTCTGCACACTTAAGGTTCGACATTGTTTTATGCGTATTTGAGTTATATGGTTGGTTACTGAATGTTGTTTGGAGTCCCAGATGAGATCATGGACGTCACGAGGGTTTTTGGAATGGTCCGGAGATGAAGATTGATATATAGGATGACCTCATTTGATTACCGGAAAGTTTTCGGCATTACCGGGAATGTACCGGGAGTGACGAATGGGTTCCGGATGTTCACCGGGGGGCAAGCCCACCCGAGGGAAGCCCATAGGCCTTAGGGGTGCCACACAAGCCCTTAGTAGGCTGGTGGGACAGCCCAAGAAGCCCTATGCGCAGGAGAAAGAAAAATCAAAGAGAAAAGAAAAAAAGGGGAAGTGGGAAAGTGGAGAAGGACTCCACCTTCCAATCCTAGTTGGCATAGGATTGGAAGGGGAGGACTTCCCCCCTTGCTTCGGCTAAACCCCTTGGGTCTCCTTGAGCCCCAAGGCAAGGCCCCTCTCCTCCCACCTATATATCCAGAGGTTTTAGGGCTGATTTGAGACAACTTTGCCACGGCAGCCCGACCACATACCTCCACAGTTTTTCCTCTAGATCGCGTTTCTGCGGTGCTCGGGCGGAGCCCTGCTGAGATTAGATCACCACCAACCTCCGGAGCCGTCACACTGCCGGAGAACTTATCTACATCTCCGTCTCTCTTGCTGGATCAAGAAGGCCGAGATCATCGTCGAGCTGTACGTGTGCTGAACGCGGAGGTGCTGTCCGTTCGGCACTAGTCCGGAGCGGATCGTGGGACGGATCGCGGGACGGTTCGTGGGACGGTTCGCGGGGCGGATCGAGGGACGTGAGGACGTTCCACTACATCAACCGCGTTTCTTAACGCTTCTGTTGTGCGATCTACAAGGGTACATAGATCGGAAATCCCCTCTCGTAGTTGGACATCACCACGATAGGTGTTCGTGCGCGTAGGAAAATTTTTGTTTCCCATGCGACGTTTCCCAACAGTGGCATCATGATCTAGGTTCATGCATAGATGTTATATCGAGTAGAACACAAAAGTTTTTGTGGGCGGTGATGTGCGATTTGCTGCCCTCCTTGGTCTTTTCTTGATTCCGCGGTATTGTTGGATCGAAGCGGCTCGGACCGACATTACTCGTACGCTTACGAGAGACTGGTTTCATCGCTACGAGAAACTCCGTTGCTCAAAGATGACTGGCGAGTGTCGGTTTCACCAACTTTAGTTGAATCGGATTTGACCGAGGAGGTCCTTGGATGAGGTTAAATAGCAATTCATATACCTCCGTTGTGGTGTTTGCGTAAGTAAGATGCGATCCTACTCGATACCCATGGTCACCACGTAAAACATGCAACAACAATTAGAGGAAGTCTAACTTGTTTTTGCAGGGTATGCTTGTGATGTGATATGGCCAACGACGTGATGTGATATATTGGATGTATGAGATGATCATGTTGTAATAGTTAATATCAACTTGCACGTCGATGGTACGGCAACCGGGAGGAGCCATAGGGTTGTCTTTTAACTAACGTTTGTGCTTACTGATGCGTTTACTATATTGCTAGGATGTAGCTTTAGTAGTAATAGCATGAGTAGCACGACAACCCCGATGGCGACATGTTGATGGAGATCATGATGATGGAGATCATGGTGTGACGCTGGTGACAAGAAGATCGTGCCGGTGCTTTGGTGATGGATATCAAGAAGCACATGATGATGGAAATATCATGTCACTTATGAATTGCATGTGATGTTAATCCTTTATGCACCTTATTATGCTTAGAACGACAGTAGCATTATGAGGTGATCTCTCACTAAAATTTCAAGCTAAAATTGTGTTCTCCTCGACCGTGCACAATTGCGACAGTTCGTCGTTTCGAGACACCACGTGATGATCGGGTGTGATAGACTCTACGTTCACATACAACGGGTGCAAAACAGTTGCACACGCGGAACACTCGGGTTAAACTTGACGAGCCTAGCATGTGCAGACATGGTCTCGGAACACATGAGACTGAAAGGTCGAGCATGAATTGTATAGTTGATATGATTAGCATAGAAATGCTTACCACTCAAACTATTCTCGACTCACATGATGATCGGACTTGAGATAGTGGATTTGGATCATGTACCACTCAAATGACTAGAGAGATGTACATTTTGAGTGGGAGTTCTTAAGTAATATGATTAATTGAACTAATTGTCATGAACATAGTCTAATGGTCTTTGCGAATTACGATGTAGCTTGCGCTATAGCTCTACTGTTTTTTTATGTTCCTAGAGAAAATTAAGTTGAAAGTTGATAGTAGCAACTTTGCGGACTTAGTCTGTAAAACTGAGGATTGTCCTCGTTGCTACGTAGAAGGCTTATGTCCTTAATGCACCACTTGGTGTGCTGCACCTCGAGCGTCGTCTGTGGATGTTGTGAACATCCGACATACACATTTCTGATGACTACACGATAGTTCAGTGCAAAATACTCAATGGCTTAGAAGCAAGGAGCCGAAGATGTTTTGAAACGTCACGGAACATAAGAGATGTTCTAAAGAGATGAAATTGTGATTTCATGCTTGTTCCCTTGTTGAGAGGTATGAGACCTCCGACAAGATTCTTTGTCCACAAAGTAAAGGAGAAAAGCTCAATAGTTGAGCATGTGCTCAGATTGTCTGAGTACGACAATCACTTGAATCAAGTGGGAGTTGATCTTCCACATGAGATAGTGATGGTTCTCCAAAGTCACTGCCACCAAGTTGTGAGAGCTTCGTCATGAACTATAACATATCAAGGATAGATACAATGATCCTTGAGTGATTCGCGATGTTTGACACTGCGAAAGTAGAAATCAAGAAGGAGCATCAACAGTTGATGGTTAGCAAAACCACTAAGTTTCAGGAAAGGCTAGGGCTAGAAGGGATACTTCGTGAAACGGCAAAACAGTTGTTGCACTAATGAAGAGACCCAAGATTAAACCCAAACCCGAGACTAAGTGCTTCTGTTATGAGGGGAACGGTCACTAAGGCGGAGCTACCCTAGATGCTTGGTAGATAAGAAGGCTGGCAAAGTCGAAAGAAGTATATTAGATATACTTGATGTTGATGTGTACTTTACTAGTACTCCTAGTAGCGCGAGGGTATTGGATACCGGTTCGGTTGCTAAGTGATTAGTAACACGAAATGAAAGCTACGGTATAAACAGAGACTAGCTAAAGGCGAGGTGACGATTAGTGTTGGAAGTGTTTCCAAGGTTGATGTGATCAAACGTCGCACGCTCCCTCTATCATCGAGATTGGTGGTAAAACCTAAATAATTGTTATTTGGTGTTTGCGTTGTGCATGAATATGATTGGATCGTGTTTATTGCAGTATGATTATTCATTTAAGGAGAATAATAGTTGTTCTATTTGCTTGAATAATTACCCTCAATGGTTTATTGAATTTCGATCGTAGTGTTACACATGTTCATAATATTAGTGCCGAAAGATACAAAGTAATAATGATAGTACCACTTACTTGTGGCACTGCCACTTGAGTCATGTTGGTGTGAAATGCATGAAGAAGCTCCATGCTGATGGATCTTTGTACTCACTCATTTTTTGAAAACGTTTGAGACATGCAAACCATACCTGTTGGTATAAATGCATGAAGAAACTCCATGAGAGATGGATCGTTTGGACTCGCTTGATTTTGAATCACTTGAGACATGCAAAACATGCCACATGAAACAAGAAGAGTAACTTGTTGGGAGTAATGCATTTTTGATGTGTGCAGTCCAATGAGTGCTAAGGCACGTAGTGAATATCATTATGTTCTTACTTCACTGACGATTTGAGTAGATACAGGACTATTTACTTGATGAATCACAAGTTTGAAATATTGAAAAGTTCAAAGCAATTTCAGAGTCAAGATCGTCGTGACAAGAGGATAAACTGTCTATGATATGATCATAGAGATGAATATTTGAGTTACGAGTTTTGGTACACAGTTAAGACAATGTGGAAATTGTTTCGCAGTTCATGCCACCTAGAACACCATAGTGTGATGATGTGTCTAAACGTCATAGCCACACCCTATTTGATATGGTGCATACTATGATGTCTCTTATCAAATTACCACTATCGTTTATGGGTTATGCATTAGAGACAACCGCATTCACTTTAAATAGGGCATCGCGTATTTCCGTTGAGATGACACAGTATAGACTGAGGTTTAGAGAAATCTAAGATGTCGTTTCTTGAAAGTTTGGGGTTGCGATGCTTATGTGAAAAAGGTTTCAGTCTGATAAGCTCTAACCCAAAGTGGATGAAAATATCTTCATAGGATATCCTAAACAGTTGGATACATCTTCTATCTCAGATCCGGAAGCAAAGTGTTTGTTTCTAGAAACGGATCCTTTCTTGAGGAAAGGTTTCTCTCATAAGAATTGAGTGGGAGAGTGGTGGAGCTTGATGAGGTTATTGAACTGTCACTTCAACGAGTGTGTAGTAGGGCGTAGGAAGTTGTTCCTGTGGCGCCTACACCAATTGAAGTGGAAGCTGATGATAGTGATCATTAGAGCTTCGGATCAAGTTACTACAAACCTCGTAGGTCGACAAAGGTCGCGTGCTACTACAGAGTGGTACGGTGACCCTGTCTTGGAGGTCATGTTGTTGAACAACGATGAACCTACGAGTTATGGAGAAGCAATGGTGGGCCCGGATTCCGACAAATGGCTGGAGGCCATGAAATCCGAGAGAGAATCCATATGTGAGAACAAAGTATAGACTTTGGAAGAACTGCTTGATGGTCGTTGGACTATTAAGTAAAGATGGATCTTTATAAGGAAGACAAATGATGATGATGATAAGTCACCATTAAGAAAAGCTCGACTTGTCGCAAGGATGTTTTCCGACAAGTTCAAAGAGTTGAGTATGATGAGACTTTCTCACTCATAGCGATGCTAAAGGTCTGTTGGAATTATGTTAGCAGTTGCTGCATTATTTGTGAAATATTGCACATAGGATGTCAAAACATAGTTTTCCTCGACGGAAAGGTTGTATCTGATACAACCCGAAAGTTTTGTCGATCCTAAAGATGCTAACAAGTATGCAAGGTCCAGCAATCCTTCTGTGGACTGGTGCAAGCATCTCGGTGTTGGAATATATGCTTTGATGAGTTGATCGAAGCTTTTGGGTTTATACAAGGTTTGTGAGAAACTTGTATTTCCAAAGAAGTGAGTGGGAGCACTATAGAATTTCTGATAAGTGTATGTGGTTGACATATTGTTGATCAGAAGTAATGTAGAATTCCTGTAAAGCATACAAGGTTGTTTGAAAGGAGTTTTTCTGTAATGTAGAATTCCTGTAATGTAGAATTCCTGTAAATCATACAAGGTTGTTTGAAAGGAATACCTGGATTGAGCTACTTGAACATTGAGCATCAAGATCTATGGAGATAGATCGAAATGCTTAATAGAAGTTTCAACAAGATGCATGCCTTAACAAGTTTTTGAAGGAGTTCAAAATAGATTAGCAAAGAAGGAGTTCTTGACTCTGTTGTAAGGTGTGAATTTGAGTAAGACTCAAAACCCGACCACGGCAGAATAAAGAGAATAGACGAAGGTCGTCCTCTATGCCTTAGCCGTAGACTCTAGAGTATGCCATGCTGAGTACCGCACCTGATGTGTGCCTTGCAGCAAGTCTGTTAAGAGGTACAGAGAGTGATCCAGGATTGAATCACTGATAAGTGGTCAAAGTTATCCTTAGTAACTAATGGACTAAGGATTTTTTTCTCGATTATGGTGGTGGTTAAAGAGTTCGTCGTAAAGGGTTACGTCGATCCAAGCTTTGACACTAATCCGAATAACTATGAGTAGTGAAACGGATTCGTATAGTAGAATAGATATTTGGAGTATTTTCGAATAGCATGTAGTAGCAGCATCTATAAGATTTGTAAAGAACACACGGATCTGAAAGTTTCAGAACCGTTGACTAAAACCTCTCTCACGAGCAAGACGTGATCAGACCCCAGAACTATATGGGTGTTGGATTCGTTGAAATCACATGGTGATGTGAACTAGATTATTGACTCTAGTGCAAGTGGGAGACTGTTGGAAATATGCCCTAGAGGCAATAATAAATTAGTTATTATTATATTTCTTTGTTCATGATAATCGTTCATTATCCATGCTATAATTGTATTGATTGGAAACACAATACTTGTGTGGATACATAGACAAAACACTGTCCCTAGTAAGCCTCTAGTTGACTAGCTCGTTGATCAAAGATGGTCAAGGTTTCCTGACCATAGGCAAGTGTTGTCACTTGATAACGGGAACACGTCATTAGGAGAATCATGTGATGGACTAGACCCAAACTAATAGACGTAGCATGTTGATCGTGTCATTTTGTTGCTACTGTTTTCTGCGTGTCAAGTATTTATTCCTATGACGATGAGATCATATAACTCACTGACACCGGAGGAATGCTTTGTGTGTATCAAACGTCACAACGTAACTCGGTGACTATAAAGATGCTCTACAGGTATCTCCGAAGGTGTCCGTTGAGTTAGTATGTATCAAGACTGGGATTTGTCACTCCGTGTGACGGAGAGGTATCTCGGGGCCCACTCGGTAATACAACATCACACACAAGCCTTGCAAGCAATGTGACTTAGTGTAAGTTATGGGATCTTGTATTATGGAATGAGTAAAGAGACTTGCCGGTAAACGAGATTGAAATAGGTATGCGGATACTGACGATTGAATCTCGGGCAAGTAACATACCGAAGGACAAAGGGAATGACATACAGGATATATGAATCCTTGGCACTGAGGTTCAAACGATAAGATCTTCGTAGAATATGTAGGATCCAATATGGGCATCCAGGTCCCGCTATTGGATAATGACCGAGGAGTCTCTCGGGTCATGCCTACATAGTTCTCGAACCCGTAGGGTCTGCACACTTAAGGTTCAACGTTGTTTTATGCGTATTTGAGTTATATGGTTGGTTACCAAATGTTGTTCGGAGTCCCGGATGAGATCACGGACGTCACGAGGGTTTATGGAATGGTCCGGAGACGAAGATTGATGTATAGGATGACCTCATTTGATTACCGGAAAGTTTTCGGCATTACCGGGAATGTACCGGGAGTGACGAATGGGTTCCGGATGTTCACCGGGGGGGCAAGCCCACCCGGGGGGTGCCCATAGGCCTTAGGGGTGCCACACTATCCCTTAGTGGGCTGGTGGGACAGCCCAAGAAGCCCTGTGCGCAGGAGAAAGAAAAATGAAAGAGAAAAGAAAAAAAAGGGGAAGTGGGAAAGTGGAGAAGGACTCCACCTTCCAATCCTAGTTGGACTAGGATTGGAAGGGGAGGACTTCCCCCCTTGCTTTGGCCGAACCCCTTGGGGCTCCTTGAGCCCCAAGGCAAGGCCCCTCCCCTCCCACCTATATATACGGAGGTTTTAGGGCTGATTTGAGACAACTTTGCCACGGCAGCCCGACCACATACCTCCACGGTTTTTCCTCTAGATCGCGTTTCTGCGGTGCTCGCGCGGAGCCCTGCTCAGATTAGATCCCCACCAACCTCCGGAGCGCTGGCACGCTGTCGGAGAACTCATCTACCTCTCCGCCTCTCTTGCTGGATCAAGAAGGCCGAGATCATCGTCGAGCTGTACGTGTGCTGAACGCGGAGGTGCCGTCCGTTCGGCACTCGATCGGAGCGGATCGTCGGACGGTTCGCGGATCGAGGAACGTGAGGACGTTCCACTACATCAACCGTGTTTCTTAACGCTTCTGCTGTGCGATCTACAAGGGTACGTAGATCGGAAATCCCCTGTGGTAGATGGACATCACCATGATAGGTCTTCGTGCGCGTAGGAAATTTTTTGTTTCCAATGCGACGTTTCCCAACAGTCTCAGGGGTAGTAAATGCCTTGTGTGGCCCCTGACCTGCCGCAAGGGGGGTAGCGACACGTACACAGGTGAATCAACACCTCGGCTCTGTGCTGGCACATGGGAGATGTGCTGGAGCGGTCGGATTACGGACGAAACTTGCGGGGACACATGGTGAGCGACAGGAGCATGCTGGCCTGGAGCCTCCTTCGGGTGACTTGGTGACCTTCACGGCAAGGAAGGCTTGGATACTTTCCCGGCAAGGAGGGCTTACTAGGGGCCTCGAGTCTTCCCGGCAAGGGAAGCTTGCTGGGGTATTGCTGATCTTCGGGTACTCTTCCCGGCGGAGCCTACCTGTCAGGGCCTTGGGAGCCATCCCAGCAAGGAGGGCTTGCCGGGGCCTTGCGCCTTGAGCCCTTGCATCCCACATCCCACTTGGAGAGGTGAAGGGCGTGGCCTTGGATTGCCTCCCTGCTGTCTTCCCGGTACCATGTTGCCGGGGGCGTCGTCGATACCCGTGCATAAGTCTGGGGCACAAGAGACCCCAATCTCTAGTGCACCGACACAATGCACTATAGCCCACGAAACTGGCCCAAAATGACAAAACAACAAGTTTTTGCGACCTCTCCATAGTCGTGCACAAGATTCATGGAGCATCAAAAATCTACTCGGGACCCTAAAAAAGTGCATTATAGCCCATGAAATGACAAAAACAATGTGTGTTTGGGACGTCTCGATAGACGTGCACAGGGTTCATGGAGCATAAAAAATCAGCCACGGACCCCAAAACAGTGTGCTTATAGCCACGAAACTAGCCCTAAATGAAAAAACAACGAGTTTTTGCGAAGTCCCAATATTCGTGCACACGGTTCATGGAGCATCAAAAATCGACCCGGGACCCCAAACCAGTGTGCTGTAGCACATGAAGCTGGCCCGAAACCACAAAACATCGAGTTTTTGTGATGTTTGGATAGCCGTGCAAAGGGTTCATGGAGCATCAAATATCGACCCGGGACCCCAAAACAGTGGGTTGTAGCCCCACGAAACAGGCCCAAAATGACAAAAACAACGAGTTTTGCGACGTCTCGATATATGTGCGGAAGGTTCATGGAGCATCAAAAATCGACCCGAGACCCTAAAATAGTGTGTAATGACAAAAACAATGTGTTTTTGCGATGTCTCGGTAGCCGTGCGAAGGGTTCATGGATGATAAAAATTTGACCCGGGACCCCAAAAGTGTGTCACATCCCACGAAATTGGCCCAAAATGACAAAACAACGAGTTTTTGCGACGTCTCGATAGTCATGCATAGGGTTCATGGAGCATCATAAATTGACCCAGCAACCTAAAATAGAGCGCTATAGCTCACGAGACTAGTCCGAAACGACAAAAACAACGTGTTTTTGGGTCGTCTCAATAGCCGTGCACAAGGTTCTTGGAGCATAAAAAATTGAACCGGGACCCCAAAACAGTGCGCTTATAGCCACGAAAGCATCGTGAAATGACAAAACAACGAGTTTTTGCGAAGTCCCAATAGTCTAGCACAAGGTTCATGGAGCATCAAAAATCGACCCGGGATCCCAAACACGGTGTTATAGCACATGAAACTGGCCCGAAATGAAAAAAAACAATGAATTTTTGCGACGTCTCGATAGTCATGCACGACGTACATGGAGCATAAAAAATCGACCCGGGACCCCAAAACAGTGCGCTATAGCCCACGAAACTAGTCTGAAACGACAAAAACAACGAGTATATGCGACGTCTCTATAGCCATGCACAAGGTTCATGGATAATCAAAAATCGACCCGGGACCCCAAAACAGTGCGTTATAACTCACAATACTAGCCCGAAACGATAAAAACACCGAGTTTTTGGGACATCACAATAGCCGTGCACAGGGTTCATGGAGCATAAAAATCGACCCGGGACCCCGAAAATGTGCGTTATAGCCCACGAAACTCGCGTGAAACGACAAAAACAACAAGTTTTTGCGACGTCTTGATAGTTGTGAACATGTTTCATGGAGCATCAAAAATAAACTCGGGACACCAAACAATGCGCTATAGCCCACGAAACTGGCCCAAAATGACAAAAACAACGAGTTTTTGCAACGTGTCGATTGCCATGCACAGGGTTCATGGAGCATAAAAATCGACTCGGTACCCAAAAATAGTGCGCCATAGCCCACGAAAGTTGTCTGAAATCACAAACCAACGAGTTTTTGAGACATCTCAATAGACGTGCACAGGGTTCAAGGAACTTAAAAATCGACCTAGTACCCCCAAAAAGTGTGTTTTATGGTGGGGAACGTTGCATGGGAAACAAAAAATTTCCTACGCACACGAAGACCTATCATGGTGATGTCCATCTACGAGTGGAGATTAGATCTATGTACCCTTGTAGATCGCACAGCGGGAAGCGCTAAGAAACGCGGTTGATGAAGTGGAACGTCTTCACGTCCCTCGAACCGTCCCACGAATCGTCCTGCGATCCGTCCCATGATCCGTTCCGATCTAGCCCCGAACGGACGTCACCTCTGAGTTCAGCACATGTACAACTCGATGATGATCTCGGCCTTCTTGATCCAGCAAGAAAGACGGAGAAGTACATGAGTTCTATGGCAGCGTGACGGCGCTCCGATGGTGGTGATGATCTACTCCTGCAGGGCTCCGCTCGAGCTCCGCAGAAATCCGATCTAGAGGTAAAACTATGTGGTATAGGCTAGAGTTGCACGTGGCAAAGTTGTGTCTCAAAAAGCCCTAAACCAACACTATATATAGGAGGGACGGGGATGGCTAGCCTTGAGGGACAAGTCCCTCAAGGTCCGCCGGCCGCCAGCAGGAGGAGGACTCCTCCTCCAATTCGGTTTGGGAAGGAGGAGTCCTCCTCTTCCTTCCCACCTCCCTCTTTCCTTTTTATTTTTATTTTCTTTTGGTATTTTCTCTATGTGGCGCCATGGCCCTCTTGGCCTAACTCCACCATCCCACTAAGGACTTGTGGCGCCACCCTAGGGCCTTGGGCTCACTCCCGGGTGGGTGGGCCCCTCCCGGTGAACACCCGGAACCCATTCGTCACAACCGGTACACTACCGGAATTGCCCGAAACTTTCGAGTGACCAAATGAAACCATCCTATATATCAATATTTGTTTCGGGACCATTCTGGAAACCATCGTGATATCCGTGATCTCATCCTGGAATCCGAACAACATTCGGTAACCACACATATAACTCAACTATACTAAAACACCATCGAAACTTAAGTGTGCAGTCCGTGGGACACAAAATAGTGCGCTATTGTGATAGCCTGGATTATTAGGGATGATAGACTACTCATAATAATAAGGAATTCCTTCTTTTCTAGGAGCCCATTCGAATAGAAATCTCAAGTTAAGCGTGCTTGGCTTGGAGTAGTTCTAGCATGGGTGACCGACCGGGAAGTTGATCCCGAGTGCGCATGAGTGAGGACAAAGTGCGCAGAAAAGACTAGTATTGATATGTGGGGCCAGTCTAGATCCCACCAGGAGTAACGACCGCCGGCGGGTGTGTCCGGGGAGTTACACCTATAGCCCAAGAAACTAGCCCGGAACCACAAAAACAATGATTTTTGGCGACGTCTCGATAGCCGTGCATAGGTTCACCCAGCATAAAAAATTGATCCGGCATCCGGCGGGTGTGTCCGGGGCCATGCACCTATAGCCCAAGAAACTAGCACGGAACCATAAAAACAATAATTTTTGGCGACGTCTCGATAGCCGTGCATAGGTTCACCCAGCATAAAAAATTGACCCGGCATATTAAAACAGTGCAAGCCCACGAAACTGGCCGAAACGACAAAAACGACGTGTTTTTGGGACGTCTTGATAGCCGTGCGCACGGTTCATGGAGCAGAAAAAATCGTCCCGGGACCGCAAAACAGTGTGCTATAGCCCACGAAACTAGCCCAAAATGACAAAACAACAAGTTTTTGCGACCTCACCATAGTCGGGCACTGGGTTCTTGGAGCATCAAAAATTGACTCGGGACCCTAAAATAATGCGGTATAGCCAACGAAATGACGAACATAACGTGTTTTTGGAACTTCTCGAGAGCCATGCACACAGTACATGGAGCATAAAAAATCAACCACGGACCACAAAACAGTGCGCTATAGACAACGAAACTGGACCGAAATGACAAAAACACCGAGTTTTTTCCAACGTATCGATAGCCGTGCACAGGGTTCGTGGAGCATAAAAAATCGACCTTGTACCCCAAAACAGTGCGCTAGCCCACGAAACTAACCCGAAACGACCAAAACCGCAAGTTTTTGTGACATCTCAATAGCCGTGCATAGGGTTCGTGGAGCATCAAAAATCGACCCGAGACCCCAAAAGAATTGCGTTATAGCCCACGAAACAGGCCCAAAACGACAAAAACACCGAGTTTTTGCGGCATCTCGATAGCCGTGCACACGGTTCATGCAGCATAAAAAATTCACCCGCAACCCCAAAACAGTGTGTTATAGCCCACGAAACTAGCCTGAAAGACAAAAGCAACAAGTTTTGCGACGTCTTGATAGCCTTGCATAGGGTTCATCGAGCATCAAAAATCGAGCCGGGACCCCAAAATAGTGCACGATAGCGCATGAAACTAGCCCGAAACCACAAAACAACGAGTTTTCATGACGTCTGGATAGCCGTGCACAGGGTTCATGGAGCATCAAATATCGACCCGGGACCCCAAAAGAGTGCGTTGTAGCCCACGAAGCTGGCCCGAAATGACAAAAACAACGAGTTTTGCGACCTCTCGATAGCCGTGCGCAAGGTTAATGGAGCATCAAAAATCGACCCGAGACCCTAAAACAGTGTGTAATGATAAAAACAACGTGTTTTCGCGATGTCTTGATAGCAGTGCAAAGGGTTCATGGATAATAAAAAAATTGACCCGGGACCCCAAAAACTGCGTCACAACCCACGAAATTGGCCCGAAATGACAAAACAACGAGTTTTTGCGACCTTTCGATAGTCATGCTTAGGGTTCATGGAGCATCAAAAATTGACCCGGCACCCAAAAATAGTGCGCTATAGCCCACGAAACTAGTGTGAAACGACAAAAACAATGTCTTTTTGGGACGTCTCGATAGCCATGCACACGGTTCTTGGAGCACAAAAAATCGAACCGGGACCCCAAAACAGTGCGCTTATTGCCACGAAACCATACCGAAATGACAAAACAATGAGTTTTTGTGAAGTCTCGATAGTTTTGCACAGGGTTCATGGAGCATCAAAAATCGACCCCGGAACCCCAAACACTGTGCTATAACCCATGAAACTAGCCCGAAATCACAAAAACAATGAGTTTTTGCGACGTCTCAATAGTCGGGCACAGGGTTCATGGAGCATAAAAAATCAACTTGGGACCCCAAAACAATGTGCTATAGCCCACGAAACTAGTCTGAAACGACAAAACAACGAGTTTATGCGACGTCTCTATAGCCGTGCACAAGGTTCATGGAGCATCAAAAGTCGACCCAGGACCCCAAAACAGTGCGTTATAGCCCACGAAACTAGTCCGAAACGACACAAACAATGTGTTTTTGGGACGTCTCGATAGTCGTGCACACTGTTCTTGGAGCATAAAAATCAAACCGGGACCCCAAAATAATGCGCTTATAGCCACGGAACCATCCCGAAATGACAAAACAACTAGTTTTTGCGAAGTCTCGATAGTCTTGCACAGGGTTCATGTAGAATCAAAAATAGACCCGGGATCCCCAAACACCGTGCTATAGCCCATGACACTGGCCCGAAATGACAAAAACAATGAGTTTTTGCGACGTCTTGATAGTCGTGCACAGGGTTCATGGAGCATAAAAACTCGACCCGGCACCCTAGTAAAGTGCGCTTATAGCCACGGAACCATCCCGAAATGACAAAACAACGAGTTTTTGCGAAGTCTCGATAGTCTTGCACAGGGTTCATGTAGAATCAAAAATCGACCCGGGATCCCAAAACACCGTGTTATAGCCCATGAAACTGGCCCAAAATGACAAAAACAATGAGTTTTTGGGACGTCTCGATAGTCGTGCACATGTGTGACAGCCCGAGACCGACACCCCAGAAGATTCCCCCTTTATTCCGTTTCCGTCGTGTGGCTATTTTATTTTGTTGGTTGCATCATCATTTAGTTTGCATCGTCGCATCATGCATGGCTTCTTGCATCGGTTGTCTCGTGTGGTGTTTTGAGTGTTGTGCTTCGAGTGATCACCGAGTCATAGTGCGTTAGTAGCTCCCCCTCTGTGTCCTCTCATTTCATTTGGTGGTTTTGCTAAAGTTCCGTTTTAAACCCCTCTTTCCAAAAATATAGATTCGTCTTCTTTTAAAGAAAATCATTTTATTAAATGTGGGGGCAACCCCTAGGTTTTGCTTTATTTTTTTTCCTTTGTTATTTGTTTTAAAACTAGTGACCCTTTTATTTATAAAAGGGGTTTTATTTTTTTTATTCTTTGAAATGGGTTTTAATTTTTAATTCTTTAAAAGATTTTAGTTTTTATTCATTTAAAAAAATGCCCAGTCTATTTTAGAGTTGGGTTTTATTTTTAAAGGAGCAAAGACATTTTCCTTATTTTAATATTTATTATTTTATTTTTTTATTCCTTTTCTTTGTTAAAGGCCTTTTCTTTAGTTATAAAAATTCTGTTTTGAAAGTTTTAAAAAAAACCCAAAGAGGCAGAGGCCCAGCCGGCCCAAGGCCAACCAGGCCCCTGCCCTAGCCCCAGCGTTCCTCGTCTCCTCCCCGAGCGCCATCGCTCCCATCCCCTCGATCCCCTTCGCCCCAGCGCTCCCTCCTCCACGCCATAGCCCTCGACCCCTCTCTGCTCCTCCTCGCGCGCGCCACCCCTAGCTCGCCGGCGGCCAGGGCCCCTTAGCGGCGTGCCTCGCCGGCCTCCCATTTGAGCCGCGCGTTGCCTCCACCATCCCCGTTGCCCTCGGCCCCATTCCTGGCCGACCTCGACCTCTCACCGGAGATGGCCGTCCGCCGCCGCCGGCCTCGTCCTCCTCGCGCCGCTCGCCGGCCTCCCCATGCCCCGTGCCGCGCTCAGCTCCTCCTGCCGCCGCCTCCTCCTCCCCGCGTGCTGCGCCGCCGCCGTGCCGCTCCGCCTCTCCGGCCTCTCCTTCGCCACCGTTCCCCTCATCCACGCCGCCTCCGCGCGTGGCCCGTCGCGTTGTCGTGCTCGCCGTGCCGCCTGCGCCATGTCGCCGTGCCTGTTGCTGTACCGAGTCATTGTTGTGGCTGTCTCGTTGCTGTTGCCTGTTGCTGCGGCTCTTGCTGTTCTTCTGGTTGCTTGCCTGCCGCTTGCCTGTGCTGCTGCCTAATGCTGAGCCCGACGTATTTGCTGCTGCCTAATGCTGTTGCATGCTGGTTCGTGTCGCTGCTCGTCGCCGTTAGCTGCTGCTGTTGATGTGCCATTTTACTGCTGCTGCTATCAAGTTTGTTGTTGCTGTTGTGTCGTGCCGTGCTAGCTGCCGTTGCTTGCTGCTATTTGTGCATGCTTGCTGTTGCTGGCTGTAGTTGCAGTTTGCTGTTGCTGTTGCTTTGATGTTGTAGCTAGCTGTTGTTGCTAGCTTGCTAGTTAGTAGCCGCTGCTGTAGGTTGCTGCTACTAGGTAGGTTTTGATGCTGCTTGCTAGCTAATAACTGCCGTTGCTATTTGCCTGCTATGCAGCTTGTTGCTGCTGCAGATACTAGTTGCTTGTTGTTGTCAGGTCGATGTGCATGTTGCCGATGTAGTTGTTGCTAGTTGTTGTTAGATGTTGTTGCTAGGCTAGGTGCTAATTGCTGGCGGTCGTATGCTTTCGCTTGTCGTCGCCACATGCACCATCCCCGCCTGCCGAGAGTCTTCACAAGATCGTTGTGTACCACGACGTCCTCGACGACCCCGGGAACGAGTTCGACTTCCTCGACGTCGCCGAAGCCCCGTGATCGACTACCGACGCCAAAGACCCGGGACCCACGACGCCGAGCGAACGACTACCATCGACGAGACCCGACTCCCACGACGACCACGACCTCCACGACGTCCGCTTCGAACCGTTCCGCTCCGATGTGCACGCTCCGCAGGTATACCCATGAGACGTGGCCGAGACTCGTGTACATGTGTTGTAAGAGATATATGTATGTATGCACCGTATGTTGCCCGTTGCCCGTTGTCCCTCTTATGTTGTGCCTCGACACATGGGAACCCGATATACGGGATCACCCCATCTTTATTTACCGTACCCGCACGCGTTCCAAGTACGTTGGCACGATATCTCGACGAGTTATCGGGATAGGAACATTGCCGTGGCTTCGTTTCCGTTTTGCCGCCATGGTTCCCTCTCGCTCGCCGTGGCGACATGTGTTTCTTTCTCTTCTTGCCGTGGTGTTGATGATCTCGCATACATGACGCATTCATGGCATACATCTTGTGTTGCATGTTCTTGTGCCGTAGCTCCGATCTTTGTTTCGCGTGTTACCGTCTAGGATGCCATGTAGGATCACCGCTTCACCCCTAGCCATGTTAACAACAATTAAATATTGCGGTGTAAATAAACGGGAGTGAACTAATATTTAATCGTGGAGTTTCGTCGATTTGCAACCCGTTGCATATCGAGCTTCACTTAATGTGTAGAGTTTGCGTGAGATGAATTGCCATGCCATCCCTTGCATCATTGAACTGATCATGCATCATAGTAGGTTAAACATCATGTTGTGCACCGTGTGGTGAATATTTGTGTTGATGTTTGTTTCCGGTTTGCCCGTCTCGATAGATTTCCGCAAGCGTGTCGGAATGTGAGGACCCGTTCGACTACGTTGGTTCGCCGACATCTCGGAGTCATTCTTCTTCCAAGCGGGATCTCAGGCAAGATGACCATTTCCCCAGATACCATTACTATCATTGCCATTCTACTTATTTTGATGCTTTCGATTATGTCTCGTTGCCTACCACATGTTAAATATCAGCCTCTCAACAATGCCATGTTAACCTTCAACCTGTTCGACCTAGCAAACCACTGATTGGCTATGTTACCGCTTGCTTAACCCTGTGTTAGCTTTGCTAGTTGCAGGTGAAGTTGCTTCCATGTGATAACATGGGTTCCTTGTTATATCACCATATTAAATGCTATTTAATTTAGTGCACCTATATACTTGGTAAAAGGTGGAAGGCTCGGCCTTTCTAGCCTGGTGTTTTGTTCCACCTTTGCCCCCTTAGTTTCGGCTACTGGTGTTATGTTCCATAAATGAGCGCTCCTAACACGATCGGGGTTGTTATGGGGACCCCCTTGATAATTTGTTTTAGATTAAAGCTGGTCCGGCAAGGCCCAACATTGGTTCTACATTTGCCCAACATAATAATTCTGTTAACACTGAAATGCATAGGGCGTCATGAACCCGAGGAGTAATTTCACATAATACAGGGGGGCCAGTATTGTTGGTGCTGGTCCAAAACTAGAACCGTTTGCGGGGCCAACCCGGGGCAACTCGGGAGATTTCTATGTGGCCACCGTACGCTGTGCTTATCCGTCGTGTCTTGAGAACGAGATACGCGGCTCCTATCGGGATCGTCGACACGCCGGGCGGCCTTGCTGGATTAGTTTTACCTTTGACGAGATATCTTGTGCATCGGGATTCCAGTGATGCTTTGGGTAATCTCCGAGTTGAGGTTTTCCACTAGGGAATCTGACGAGATCGCGAGCTTCGTGATTGAGGATTTCTATGCGGCTTGTGGTAATTTGTGATGGACTAGTTGGAGCACCCCTGCAGGGTTAAATCTTTCGGAAAGCCGTGCCCGCGGTTATGTGGCAACATGGAAACTTTGTTTAACACTAATTCTAGATAATTTGAAGTTAACTTAATTAAAACATGCCAACTGTGTGTGTAACCATGACTGTCGCTTTCGTGAGTTCCTTCTCCGATCGAGGACACGGTGGAGTTATGTCTGACGTAGGTAGGTGTTCAGGATCATTCATTTGATCATCAGTAGCTCACGTCCGTTATGTGTAGATCTTCCGCCTCTTATTTCTTGTACTCGTAAGGTAGCCACCATAAATAATTCTTAGCCGATGCTGCAACCTCACCACTTAACCATGTCTCAACCATTAAGCTTTGCTAGTCCTGATACCTTTGGAAATGAGATTGCTGAGTCCCCTGTGGCTCACAGATTACTACAACACCAGTTGCAGGTACAGGTAAAGATTACTTGACGCGAGCGCGTTGATTGTTCATTTGGAGTTGCTTCTTCTTCTTCTTCATCATCGATCTAGGATGGGTTCCAGGCCGGCAGCCTGGGATAGCAAGGATGGGCATCATTCTTCTTTTTTCTCGTTTGTTTTCGTCTCTAGTCGGACCCTGCTCTTACAATTGATGATTATGTAATGTACTGTTGTGACTCTGATGTAGCTTGTGGCGAGTGTAAGCCAATTCTGTAATATATCTCTTCTTTTTAGTACATGTACTTGTAACAATATCCATTCTTGCGACACGACGAGATGCGCTTCTATCCCTGACGAGGCCCTCGTGCCGAATTGAGGATAGGGTCGCATCTTGGGCGTGACAAGTTGATATCAGAGCAGTACCGACCTAGGAGCCCCCTTGATTGATCGTACTTGGCCGAGTCGAGTCTAGTGAAAAACTACTTTGAGTCTAGTTATATATCGGAGAGTAGGATTCTTTTTTCTCCTCTTCTATGCTCTGGTGAGGAATCTTGACATAATAATTTAGATCTACTCCTCTTCTCACTCAAAAAAAAATTAGGATCACGCGGATATTTTTGAGATCTATATGATGCCGATGTGACGGAGTTCTGTCTTGGTGCTTCCTATCTGCTTTGAGTTTCACGGGAGTTGAGCTCCAGGGGATTCTAGAGCACATCGTTATCATTCAGATTTCTTCGTATCTCAGAACGAAGGATGTTCGTTATTGCTTCAATACTAGTAGTGGCGAGATAACCCCGATGTCCCCACTACTGGTGCAGATTTTTCGGGAGTACTGCCATACTTTGTATCGTTGTGATCACGAGGGTCTGTTGTAGATGAAGGTCCGAGATTCTGGTCATGTGTTGACGGATGTGATACAAGTGACGGGTTAGTATAGGAGTTGTGTGTTATTACTCCTTGTATCCGTGTACCAGATTGCATGACCAGTTATTTCGGGAATTCATAGGTGGGAATTCAAGTAGTTACTTATAGAATAATCTTCCAACAAATGCATGATGTTAGGTTCGGGTTCGACATCTAGTGGATTCTTGTCCACGAAAATATCGGACGAAATCTTTATCATGAGTTTGTTCTGGCTTGTTTCATAAGCCTCACCCTTTGTTTGTTGGAAAATGGTAATTCAAGTTGCTTCGATGTCAAGTGGTGATTTCAGATATTTTCTAAGAGGTGTTCTCATATTTTTATGAGAGTATTAATTCTGTTGCTCAAATAAATTCTCTTGTCAATTCTTGTCAACCGGAGTCGTCTTGTTAATTCTTTTTCAACCGTTGTGCTTCTCTTCAAGTGAATTCAATCTTCTCCAGTTTTTGCGGATCATTCTCTCTTTTATTTCCGGAGTTCATCTCATCTCTCCCAAGTTGTCTTTGTTTTTCCCCGCCCTCCCGCCCTTTTCTTCAGTGATTCAATTTTCATCCAAGAGTTTTCTCTTCTTTGTGCTTCTGCTATGTGTCCTTTTCTCTCTTACCCGGTGATTCATTGTGAAGATTCTTAGGAACTTCGTGTTCATAATTATTCAACCTGGTTGTCTTTTTCCGGGGAATTTAATTTAGTTATCCGTGTTCATCATATCCTTTTGATCCTTGTAAATTCTTCCTATGTTGGAGATTCTTATCAACATATCCTGTTATTCATTCATCTTTTTTCTATCCGGTGTGTTGAAGATATCTCGGAGTTTCTTGTTTCAGATCTTTAATTATTTCGAGGTGCTCAACCTCATCTAGTTCTCTTCATACCGGCACAATATCTCTATTCTAAGCAATCTTTTCTACGGTGGTTTCTTTGAGTGGGCCCATAACCCACAGGTTTTTCCAGGATCTTTCCTAGCTCTTTTAATCATTTCCCGGAGTTCTCTAATTATTTCAACTATGACGTAAGTATGATTTCCATCAGTCATATTACTTCTTCAAGTTCTATTTGAACTAATTCTCATATTGCCTCAACATTTCATTCCTCATTATTCCGGAGTGTCTCATTAATTCTTGGTGGTGTTCTTCTCATCATTCTCTTCTTTCAGACCGAAGGGTGTTTCTCTTGAATCTTGGTCCATTCTCTTGGAGATTCATCATTTCAGCTTCGTGTATCCTCTCATTTGTTGTCAATCATGAGTAATCCCTTTCGTGCTATCCGGTGCTTCTCTTAGTTGTTTTTATTTCTCGTTCCTCCGGAGGCCATCATTTTAGAAGATTCTTTGTTCTCAGCTTTCAGCTTTCGTCCTCAATTCTTCTCCATTGTTGTCTCTTCGTTCGTCTCGCGGTTATTCTCGTGCCTTATTCAAGTTTTTTTGTTAGGTGGATCATGATCTCTTCATTCTCATGTGTTTCCATGCATTCTTGGAATTCCCATTCAGTTGTGAATTCTTACCGGTGCGTCCTTCAATCATGCCTCAAGTGGTGCTTATCCCTCTGCCTATTCAAGATTCATTTCTAGTAGAATAAGTGATATGCTAATTCCGTTGCTTGTCATCAATTAAACTTGATGAAGGATGAGCATGACATAATTCTTATTCTTGTTCTTAGTAATCTGAATTCTTCTTCCGGAGTGACTCATGATATCAATTCTTTTCGCAAGTGCTTATCTTTCTTTTCCGAAGTTCCAAGTCTATCAAGTATCTCTTTGTGAGGCTTCATCTACATCTTGGCAAGGTCATAATCTTATCCTTTTCTACCTTCATATCTTGCATCATCCTTTTGATACGGAGGTCCTTCATGGTGGTTCATCAAGGTTTCAATCCATTCTCAAGTGTTTTCAAGATTCTTGTTGGAGAACCTCAAATATCCTTTCTCTTGCATTTATATGTGCAATTTTTCTTTCTTTATCCTTTGAGGTGGTATTATAGCATTCTTGTTAGTGTAGGAGTGTCGAAGAGACTTTCTTTCTAGAATAAGGTAATTAAATCCACCAATTCTTTAATCATGAGATATTTCAACCCATGATTTATTCATTGAGCTATCCTGGTTTGGATTTCACCTAAAGCTTTTCCTATGGATTGTGCTATCATGGTGATTGTCATTAATCCCAGTTCTCATGCACCCTCTTGGTGTAAGAAGTTTTGATATCTTTGCTTTTTTCTACCCTTGTTTCTTTTAGTGGTTGGTTGTCACCTCATATTTGTTGAGATTATTTTCATAAGCCCACTACTATCTTGTTCTTTTCATTGTTGTTTTTCCAACAACTCCGTTCAATTCTTCTTGCAAGGATGCTTGCCAAGTTCATTTGAGTTAGTAGTTGTCATTCTCTCTTCATTCTTTTCTTCCGTATGAGCCAGTTCATATTCTCTTCTTCTGGAGGCCTTGTGATGTTGCTCTTTTGGGTCTATCATGTTGGTCTATCAAGATCATGGTGTTCCCTTGTTCTATTTAGTTGTTTGATATGTATATTGTCCAATTCTCCTACCTTTTCGAATATTTTGTCCCATTTTCCTACCGAAGTGCTGCCGAAATTTTTCGTGAATTCTTGCTTCTTTCTCATACCATTCCTCATCGCCTTACAACTTTCAAGGAGCATTGGTTTCACTCGTCTGTCAAAGAAGCGACTAAGTTTTTACCTCTTGTTCTTTCTCATCCTCTCCCGCTATCATTCTTGGATCTCGGGGCGAGATCCACTTGTAGTGTAGGATAGTTGTGACAGCCCGAGACCGACGCCCCAGAAGATTCCCCCTTTATTCCGTTTCCGTCGTGTGGCTATTTTATTTTGTTGGTTGCATCATCATTTAGTTTGCATCGTTGCATCATGCATGGCTTCTTGCATCGGTTGTCTCGTGTGGTGTTTTGAGTGTTGTGCTTCGAGTGATCACCGAGTCGTAGTGCATTAGTAGCTCCCCCTCTCTCTCCTCTCATTTCATTTGGTGGTTTTGCTAAAGTTCCGTTTTAAACCCCTCTTTTTAAAAATATAGATTCGTCTTCTTTTAAAGAAAATCATTTTATTCAATGTGGGGGCAACCCCTAGGTTTTGCTTTATTTTTTTCCTTTGTTATTTGTTTTAAAACTAGTGACCCTTTTATTTATAAAAGGGGTTTGATTTTTTTTTATTCTTTTGAAAAGGGTTTTAATTTTTAATTCTTTAAAAGATTTTAGTTTTTATTCATTTAAAAAAATGCCCAATCTATTTTAGAATTGGGGTTTATTTTTAAAGGAGCAAAGACATTTTCCTTATTTCAATATTTATTATTTTATTTTTTTATTCCTTTTCTTTGTTCAAGGCCTTTTCTTTAGTTATAAAAATTCTGTTCTAAAAGTTTAAAAAAACCCAAAGAGGCAGAGGCCCAGCCGGCCCAAGGCCAAACAAGCCCATGCCCTAACCCTAGCGTTCCTCGTCTCCTCCCCGAGCGTCGTCGCTCCCATCCCCTCGATCCCCTTCGCCCCAGCGCTCCCTCCTCCATGCCATAGCCCTCGACCCCTCTCTGCTCCTCCCCGCGCGCACCACCCCTAGCTTACCGGTGGCCAGGGCCCCTTAGCGGCGCGCCTCGCCGGCCTCCCATTTGAGCCGCGCGTTGCCTCCACCATCCCCGTTGCCCTCGGCCCCATTCCTAGCCGCCCTCGACCTCTCACCGGAGATGGCCGTCCGCCGCCGCCGGCCTCCCCATGCCCCGTGTCGCGCTCAGCCCCTCCTGCCGCGGCCTCCTCCTCCCCGCGTGCTGTGCCGCCGCCGTGCCGCTCCACCTCGCCGGCCTCTCCTTCACCGCCGTTCCCCACAGCTGCGCCGCCTCCGCGCGTGGCCTGACGCGTTGCCGTGCTCGCCGCGCCGCCTGCGCCGTGTCGTCGTGCATGTTGCTGTACCGAGCCGCTGTTGTGGCTGTCTCGTTGCTGTTGCCTGTTGTTGCGGCTCCTGCTGTTGTTCTGCTTGCTTGCCTGTCGCTTGCCTATGCTGCTGCCTAATGCTGAGCCCGATGTATTTGCTGCTGCCTAATGCTGTTGCGTGCTGGTTCCTGTCACTGCTCGTCGCCATTAGCTGTTGTTGTTGTTGTGCCGTTTTACTGCTGTTGCTGTCAAGTTTGTTGTTGTTGTTGTGCCGTGCCGTGCTAGCTGTCGTTGCTTGCTGCTATTTGTGCGTGCTTGCTGTTGCTGGCCATAGTTGCAGTTTTCTATTGCTGTTGCTTTGATGCTGTAGCTAGCTTATGTTGCTAGCTTGCTAGTTGGTAGCCGCTGCTCTAGGTTGCTGCTGCTAGGTAGGTTTTGCTGCTGCTTGCTAGCTAATAGTTGTTGTTTCTATTTGCCTTCTATGCAGCTTGTTGCTGCTGCAGATACTTGTTGCTTGCTTCTGTCAGGTCGCTGTGCATGTTGCCGATGTAGTTGCTGCTACTTGCTGTTAGATGCTGTTGCTAGGCTAGGTGCTAGTTGCTGGCGGTTGTCTGCTTTCGCTAGCCGTGTTGTTGTCGCTTGTCGTCGCCGCATGCACCATCCCCGCCTTCAATGAGCCTTCGACAAGATCGCCGTGTACCACGACGTCCTCGATGACCCCGGGAACGAGTTCGACTTCCTTGACGTCGCCGAAGACCCGTGATCGACTACCGACGCCGAAGACCCGGGAACCACGACGCCGAGCGAACGATTACAGTCGACGAGACCCGCCTCCCACGACGACCACGACCTCCACGACGTCCGCTTCGAACCGTTCCGCTCCGATGTGCACGCTCCGAAGGTATACCCATGAGACGTGGCCGAGAACCGTGTACATGTGTTGTAAGAGATATATGTATGTATGCACCGTATGTTGCCCATTGCCCGTTGTCCCTCTTATGTTGTGCCTCGACACATGGGAACCCTATATACGGGATCACCCCATCTTTATTTACCGTACCCGCACGCGTTCCCAGTACGTTGGCACGATATCTCGACGAGTTATCGGGATAGGAACTTTGCCGTGGCTTCGTTTCCGTTTTGCCGCCATGGTTCCCTCTCGCTCGCCGTGGCGACATGTGTTTCTTTCTGTTCTTGCCGTGGTGTTGATGATCTCGCATACATGACGCATTCATGGCATACATCTTGTGTTGCATGTTCTTGTGCCGTAGCTCCGATCTTTGTTTCGCATGTTACCGTCTTGGATGCCATGTAGGATCACTGCTTCACCCCTAGCCATGTTAACAACAATTAAATATTGCGGTGTAAATAAACGGGAGCGAACTAATATTTAATCGTGGAGTTTCGTCGATTTGCAACCCGTTGCATATCGAGCTTCACTTAATGTGTAGAGTTTGCGTGAGATGAATTGCCATGCCATCCCTTGCATCATTGAACTGATCATGCATCATAGTAGATTATGCATCATGTTGTGCATCGTGTGGTGAATATTTGTGTTGATGTTTGTTTCCGGTTTGCCCGTCTCGATAGAGTTCCGCAAGCGTGTCGGAATGTGAGGACCCGTTCGACTACGTTGGTTCGCCGACATCTCGGAGTCATTCTTCTTCCAAGCGGGATCTCAGGCAAGATGACCATTTCCCCAGATACCATTACTATCATTGCCATGCTAGTTATTTCGATGCTTTTGATTATGTCTCGTTTCCTACCACATGTTAAATATCAGCCTCTCAACAATGCCATGTTAACCTTCAACCTGTTCGAACTAGCAAACCACTGATTGGCTATGTTACCGCTTGCTTAACCCTGTGTTAGCGTTGCTAGTTGCAGGTGCAGTTGCTTCCATGTGATAACATGGGTTCCTTGTTATATCACCATATTAAATGCTATTTAATTTAGTGCACCTATATACTTGGTAAAACGTGGAAGGCTCGGCCTTTCTAGCCTGGTGTTTTGTTCCACCTTTGCCCCCTTAGGTTCGGCTACCGGTGTTATGTTCCATAAATGAGTGCTCCTAACACGATCGGGGTTGTTATGGGGACCCCCTTGATAATTCGTTTTAGATTAAAGCTGGTCCGGCAAGGCCCAACATTGGTTCTACATTTGCCCAAGATAATAATTCTGTTAACACTGAAATGCATAGGGCGTCATGAACCCGAGGAGTAATTTCACATAATACAGGGGGGCCAGTGCTGTTGGTGCTGGTCCAAAAGTAGAGCCGTTTGCGGGGCCAACCCGGGGCAACTCGGGAGATTTCTATCAGGCCACTGTACGTTGTGCTTATCCGTCGTGTAGTGAGAACGAGATACGCGGCTCCTATCGGGATCGTCGACACACCGGGCGGCCTTTTTGTATTAGTTTTACCTTTGACAAGATATCTTATGCATCGGAATTCCGGTGATGCTTTGGGTAATCTCAGAGTTGAGGTTTTCCACTAGGGAATCCGACGAGATCGCGAGCTTCGTGATTGAGGATTTCTATGCGGCTTGTGGTAATTTGTGATGGACTAGTTGGAGCACCCCTGCAAGGTTAAATCTTTTGGAAAGCCGTGCCTGCGGTTATGTGGCGACGTGGAAACTTTGTTTAACACTGGTTCTAGATAATTTGAAGTTAACTTAATTAAAACATGCCAACTGTGTGCGTAATCGTGACTGTCTCTTTCGTGAGTTCCTTCTCCGATCGAGGACATGGTGGGGTTATGTCTGTCGTAGGTAGGTGTTCAGGATCATTCATTTGATCATCAGTAGCTCACGTCCGTTATGCGTAGATCTTCCCCCTCTTATTTCTTGTACTCGTAAGGTAGCCACCATAAATAATGCTTAGCCGCTGCTGCAACCTCACCACTTAACCATGTCTCACCCATTAAGCTTTGCTAGTCTTGATACCTTTGGAAATGAGATTGCTGAGTCACCTGTGGCTCACAGATTACTACAACACCAGTTGCAGGTACAGGTAAAGATTACTTGACGCGAGCGCATTGATTGTTCATTTGGAGTTGCTTCTTCTTCTTCTTCATCATGGATCTAGGTTGGGTTCCAGGCCGGCAGCCTGGGATAGCAAGGATGGGCGTCGTTCTTCTTTTTTCTCGTTTGTTTTCGTTCGTAGTCGGACCGTGCTCTTACTATTGATGATTATGTAATGTACTGTTGTGACTCTGATGTAGCTTGTGGCGAGTGTAAGCCAATTCTATAATATATCTCTTCTTTTCAGTACATGTACTTGTAACGATATCCATTCTTGCGACACGACGAGATGCGCTTCTATCCCTGACGAGGCCCTCGTGCCAAATTGAGGATAGGGTCACATCTTGGGCGTGACAACATGGTTCATGGAGCATAAAAAATTGACCCCGGACCCCAAAACTAGCCCGAAAAGACAAAAACAACGAGTATATACGACGTCTCTATAGCCGTGCACAAGGTTCATGGAGCATCAAAAATTGACCCGGGACCCCAAAACAGTGCGATATAGCTCACAATACTTGCCCGAAACGAAAAAAACACTGAGTTTTTGCGACATCTCGATAGCTGTGCACACGGTTCATGGAGCATAAAAATCAACCCGGGACCCTGAAAGTGTGCGCTATAGCCCACGGAACTCGTGTGAAACGACAAAAACAACGAGTTTTTGTGACATGTCGATAGCCGTGCACAAGGTTCATGGAGCATAAAAAATCGACCAGGTACCCAAAAACATTGCGCCATAGCCCATGAAAGTTATCCGAAATGACAAAACAACGAGTTTTTGCGACATCTCAATAGCCGTGCACAGGGTTCATGGAGCTTAAAAATCGACCCAGTACCCCCAAACAGTGCGCTATGGCCCACGAAACTAGCCTGAAACCACAAAAACAACAAGTTTTTGCGACGTCTCGATAGCCGTGTGCAGGGTTCATGGAGCATCAAAAATCGACCCGGGAACCTAAAGCAGTGCGCTATATCCACGAGACGGGCTCAAAACGACAAAAACAACGTGTTTTTGGGACGTCTCGATATCCGTGCACAAGGTTCATGGAGCATCAAAAATCAACATGGGACCCCAAAACAATGCGCTATTGCCCACAAAAGTGGCCCGAACGACAAAAACGAATAGTTTTTGCAACGTCTTAATAATTGTGCACATGGTTCGTGGAGCATCAAAAATCGACCCGGGACCCAAAATAGTGCGCTATAGCCCACCAAACTATCCCGGAACCACAAAAACAATGAATTTTTGCGATATCTCGATAGTCGTGCATAGGATTCACGCAGCATAAAAATTGACCGGGCATCCTAAAACAGTGCATTATAGCCCACGAAACTGGCCCGAAACGACAAAAAAGACGTGTTTTTGGACGTCTCGATAGCCGTGCACACTTTTTATGGAGCATAAAAAATCGACCCGGGACCGCAAAACAGTGCGCTTATAGCCACGAAAGTAGCCCGAAACAACAAAAACGAAGTGTTTTTGGGACGTCTCTATAACCGTGCATAGGGTTCATGGAGCATCAAAAATCGACCCACGACCCCAAAACAGTGCGCTATAGCCCACGAAACTGGCCCAAAATAACAAAACAACAAGTTTTTCCAACCTCTCCATACCCATGCACTAGGTTCATGGATTATCAAAAATTGACTCGGGACCCTAAAACAATGTGCTATAGCCAACGAAATGACAAAAACAACGGTGTTTTTAGGACGTCTCAATAGTCGTGCACACGGTTCAAGGAGCATAAAAAATCGACCATGGACCGCAAAACAGTGCGTTATAGCCCATGAAACTGGCCCGAAATGACAAAAACAACGAATTTTTGGGACTCTTCATAATCGTGCACATGGTTCATGGAGCATCAAAAATCGACCCGGGACCCAAAATAGAGCGATATAGCCCACAAAACTAGCCCGGAACGACAAAAACAATGAGTTTTTGCGACGTCTCGATAGCCGTGCATAGGTTTCGCGGAGCATCAAAAATTGACCTCGCATCCTCAAACAATGCGCTATAGCCCATGAAAGTGGCCCGAAACGACAAAAACAACGTGTTTTTGGGACGTCTCGATAGCCGTGCACACGGATTATGGAGCATCAAAATCGACACGGGACCCCAAAAGAGTGCGTTATAACCCACGACACTCGCCCGAAATGACAAAAAGCAACGAGTTTTTCCGATGTTTCGATAGTCGTGCACACGGTTCATGGAGCGTCAAAAATCGACGTGGGACCCCAAAACAGTGCGCTATAGCCCACGAAACAGGCCCGAAACGACAAAACACCGAGTTTTGGCGATGTCTCTATAGTCGTGCACAAGGTTCATGGAGCATGAAAAATCTACTCGGGACCCCAAAACAATGCTTTATGGCCGACGAAACTAGCCCGAAACGACAAAAACACCGAGTTTTTCCGACGTATCGATAGCCATGCACAAGGTTCATGGAGCATAAAAAATCGACCTGGTACCCCAAAACACTGCGCTAGCCCACGAAACTAACCCGAAAGGACCAAAACCACAAGATTTTGCTACGTCTCAATAGTCGTGCATAGGGTTCATGGAGCATCAAAAATCGACCCAAGACCCCAAAGGAGTGTGTTATAGCCCATGAAAGAGGCCAAAACGACAAAAACACCAAGTTTTTGCGTCGTCTCGATAGCCATTCACACGGTTCATGGAGCATAAAAAATCGAACCGGGACCCGAAAACAGTGCGCTATAGCCCACGAAACTCGCCCGAAATGACAAAAACAACGAGTTTTGCAACACCTCGATAGCCGTGCGCAAGGTTCATGGAGCATCAAAAATCGACCCGAGACCCTAAAACAGTGCGTAAGGTTTATGGAGCATCAAAAATCGACCCAGGACCCCAAAACAGTGCGTTATAGCTCCCAAAACTAGCGTGGAACGACAGAAACACCGAGTTTTTGAGACATCTCCATAGCAGTGCACAGGGTTCATGGAGCATAAAAATCAAACAAGGACCACAAAAGTGCGCGTTATAGCCCACGAAACTCGCGTGAAACGACCAAAACAACAAGTTTTTGCGATGTCTCTGTAGTTGTGCATAGGGTTCATGGAGCATAAAAAATTGACTCGGTACCAAAAAAGTGCGTTATAGCCCACGAAAGATGCCCGAAACGACAATAACAAAGAGTTTTTGCGACGTCTCGATAGTCGTGCACACGGTTCATGGAGCTTAAAAAATCGATCCAGTACCCACAAACAGTGCGTTATAGCATACAAAACTAGCCCGAAACGACAAAAGCAACGTGTTTTTGTGATGTCTCGATAGTCGTGCACAAGGTTCATGGAGCATAAAAAATTAACCCGGGACCCCAAAACAGTGCGCTATGGCCCACAAAACTAGCCCGAAACCAAAAAACAACAAGTTTTTATGACGTCTCAATAGCCGTGCGCAGGGTTCATGGAGCATCAAAAATCGACGCGGGACTCGAAAGCGGTGCGCTATAGCCCACGAAACGGGCCAAAAACGACAAAAACAACGTGTTTTTGGGACGTCTCGATAGCCGTGCAAAAGGTTCATGGAGCATCAAAAATCGACCCGGGAATCCAAAAGAGTGCGCTAGAGCCCACGAAACTTGCCCTGAACCACAGAAACTCGAGTTTTTGCAATGTCTCGATAGCCTTGCATATGGTTCACGGAGCACAAAAAATTGACCCCACATCCTAAAACAGTGCGCTATAGCCCACGAAACTGGCCCGAAACGACCAAAACAACGTGTTTTTGGGACATCTCGATAGCCGTGCATAGGGTTCATGGGGCATCCAAAATCGACCAGGGACCCCAAAACAGTGCGCTTATAGCCACGAAACTAGCCCAAAATGAGAAAAAAAACGAGTTTTTGTGAAGTCTCGATATTCGTGCGCACGGTTCATGGAGCATCGAAAATCGACCTAGGACCCCAAAACAGTGTGCTATAGCCCACGAAACTCGCCCGAAATGATGAAAACAACGAGTTTTTGTGACGCCTCGATAGCCGTGCACATGGTTCATGGAGCATGAAAAATCAACCTCGGACCTGTAAAGAGTGCACTATAGCCCACGAAACTGGCTTGAAATGACAAAAAGATCGAGTTTTTCCGGTGTTTCGATAGCCGTGCACAATGTTCACGGAGAATAAAAAATCGACCCGGTACCCCAAAACAGTGCGCTAGCACACGAAACTAGCCCGAAATGACAAAAACACCGAGTTTTTGCTACGTCTCGATAAACGTGCATAGGGTTCATGGAGCATCAAAAATCGACCCGGGACCCCAAAAAACTGCGTTATAGCCCACGAAATAGGCCCCAAACGGCAAAAACACCGAGTTTTTGCGGCATCTCGATAATCGTGCACACGTTTCTTTGAGCATAAAAACTGATCCGGGACCCCAAAACAACGCGCTATTGCCCACGAAACAGGCCCGAATGACAAAAGCAACGAGTTATTGCGCTGTCCCGATAGCCGTGCACACGGTTCGTGGAGCAACAAAAATCGACCCGGGACCCCAAACTAGTGTGATATAGCCCATAAACAGGCCCGAAACCAGAAAACAACAAGTTTTTGTGACGTATCCATAGCCGTGCACAGGTTTCATGGAGCATCAAATATCGACCCGGGACCCCAAAACAGTGCGCAATAACCTACGAACTCGCCCGGAACCACTAAAACAACGAGTTTTGCGACTTCTCGATAGCCATGCGAAGGGTTCATGAATGATAAAAAAATTGACCCGGGACCCCAAAAGAGTGTTAGAAATATGCCCTAGAGGCAATGATAAAATAGTTATTATTGTATTTCCTGTTACAAGATAATCGTTTATTATCCATGCTATAATTGTATTGAATGAAAACATAGATACATGTGTGGATACATAGACAATACAATGTCCCTAGCAAGCCTCTAGTTGGCTAGCCAATTGATCAATTATAGTCAAGGTTTTCTGACTATATGCAAGCGTTGTCACTTGATAACTGGATCACATCATTAGGAGAATCATGTGATGGACAAGACCCAAACTATGAACGTAGCATGTGATCGTGTCATTTTGTTGCTATTGTTTTTTGCGTGTCAAGTATTTATTCCTATGACCATGAGATCATATAATTCACTCGCACCGGAGGAATACCTTGTGTGTATCAAACGTTGCAACGTAACTGGGTGACTATAAAGGTACTCTACAGGTATCTTCGAAGGTGTCCGTTGAGTTAGTATGGATCTAGACTGGGATTTTTCACTCCGTGTGACGGAGAGGTATCTCGAGCCCCACTTGGTAATGCAACATCACAAACAAGCCTTGCAAGCAATTTGACTAAGTGTAAGTCACGTGATCTTGTATTACGGAATGACTAAAGAGACTTGTCGGTAACGAGATTGAAATAGGTATACGGATACCGACGATCGAATCTCGCGCAAGTAACATACCGAAGGACAAAGGGAATGACATACGGGATTATATGAGTCCTTGGCACTGAGGTTAAACCGATAAGATCTTCGGATATTATGTAGGATCCAATATGGGCATCCAGGTCCCGCTATTGGACATTGACCGAGGGGTGTCTCGGGTCATGTCTGCATAGTTCTCGAACCCGGAGGGTCTGCACACTTAAGGTTCGATGATGTTTTAGTATAGTTGAGTTATATGTGTGGTTACCGAATGTTGTTCGGAGTCCGGATGAGATCACGGATGTCACGAGGGTTTTCGGAATGGTCCGGAAACGAAAATTGATATATAGGATGGTTTCATTTGGTCATCGGAAAGTTTCGGGTATTTCCGGCAGTGTACCGGGAGTGACGAATGGGTTCCGGGTGTTTACCGGGAGGGGCCACCCACCCGAGAGTGAACCCATGGCCTTAGGGTGGCGCACCAAGTCCTTAGTGGGATGGTGGAGTGTTGATGCAACAAAAGACCTTCCAACGGCGCCAGAAACACATGCTGACGGGAGACTGTTCTTGATACTCCTCAGCAACGGCACCAGGAATGCTTCTGCTACGGCTACGCCTTTAGGGACTTCCTAGGAAAATATGCAAAGGATGTCCCCGTGGCTTTGGAGCCTTGCATTGGTGTTCCCTCGAACCAGAAAGGGTGATGTAGCACAGCGGTGGTAAGTATTTCCCTCAGTTTTGAGAACCAAGATATCGATCCAGTGAAGGAGTATCACAAGTGCGTGCACAAACACAAAAAGCTTGCTCCCAACACTATGAAGGGGTTGTCAATCCCTTATAGATTGTTTGCCAAGTGAGAACTGAAAGCAATAAAGTAACAAAGCAAAGTAAAAGCGGAGGTGTAAACGATAGGTGTGAATAGACCCGGGGGGCGTAGTGTTTACTAGTGGCTTCTCTCAGGAAAGCGGGTAGACGGTGGGTGAACGAATTACTGTCGAACAATTGATAGAACCACGCAAAGTTGTAACGTCATCTATGGAAATGATTATATCTATAGGTATCACGTCCAAAACAAGTAGACCGATACTTTCTGCATCTACTACTATTACTCCACACGTCGACCGCTAACCAGCATCTATCTAGTGTATTAAGTCCAAAAGAACAGAGTAACGCCTTAAGCAAGATGACATTATGTAGATGGACAATCTCATATCTACGACAAAGCCCACCATGTTACCCTTGATGGCAACTACACGATGTGTGCCTTGCTGCCCCTACTGTCACTGGGAAAGGTCACCACACGGTAAGAACCCAAAACCAAGCACTTGTCCCATTGCAAGAATCATGGATCTAGTTGGCCAAACAAAACCCAAGACTCAGAGAGACTTACAAGGATATCAAATCATGCATATAATAAATCAGCAAAGACTCAAATATATATCATAGATAATCTGATCACAAATCCACAATTCATCGTATCTCGGCAAACACACTGCCAAAGAGGATTACATCGGATAGATCTCGATGAAGATCATGGAGAACTTTGTATTGAAGATCCAAGAGAGAGAAGAAGCCATCTAGCTACTAATTACGGACACGTAAGTCTGAACTGAACTACTCATGAGTCATTGGAGGGGCGATGATGTTGATGAAGAAGCCCTCCAACTCCAAAGTCCCCTCCGCAGGGCACCGGGAATGGTCTCTAGATGAGATCTCGCGGAAATGGAAGCTTGCGGCGGCGGAAAAGTGTTTTTCGTGGACGCCCTGATTTTTTATGGATTTTTAGGGAACATATAGGCCAAAGACCTAGGGCAGGGGAGCGCCAGGGAGCCCACAAGCTTGGTTGCCACTGCCTCCCCCCTTGGTCGCGGCAACAGGGCTTGTGGGCTCCCTGTGGGCCCACTTGCTTGGCCCTCAAGCCTCGTGATCTTCTTCTGCTCTAGAAAAAATCATTTTGGGGATTTTATTCCGTTTGGACTCCGTTCCAAAATCAGATCTGAAAAGAGTCAAAAACATAGAAAAAACAGGAGCTGGCACTTGGCAGTGAGTTAATAAGTTAGTCCCAAAATAGATATAAAAGGTAAACAAAACATCCAAAGTTGACAAGATAAGAGCGTGAAACCATCAAAAATTATAGATGCATTTGAGATGTATCAAGCATCCCCAAACTTAACTCCTGCTCGTCCTCGAGTAGGGAAGTGATAAAGAATGAATTTTTGATGCTTTCATGCTACCTAGCATAGATGTCCTTTGTAACTCCTCTTATGTGAGGTGAATGTTCAGATCCATTAGATTCAAAACAATAGTTATCTATTGACGTGGAAACAATAATACTTCAAGCAAACTAGCAAAGTAATCATGAACTTTCGAAATAACAAGGCCAAAAGAAAGTTATCCCTACAAAATCATATAGTCTGGCTATGCTCTATCATCATTGCACAAAGAATTTAAATCATGCACAACCCCGGTATTGGCCAAGTAATTGTTTTCACACCTTTACTTTCTCAAACTTTTTTCAACTCTCACGCAATACATGAGCGTGAGGCATGGTTTTAGCACTATAAGTGGTGTGAAATGTGGTGGAGGTTGCAAGACAAACAAGGAGAAGATGATCACATTAACTAGGCATATCAATGAGCTGTGGAGATGTTCATCAATAGATATCAATGTGAATGAGTAGGGATTGCCATACAAATGAAGCACTAGAGCTAAGAGTAAGTGAAAGCTCTTAAAGAAAACTAGTGGGTGTGCATCCAACTTGCTTGCTCACGAAGACCTAAGGCAATTTTGAGGAAGCCTATCATTGGAATATACAAGCCAAGTTATATAATGAAAATTTCCCACTAGCTATATGATGGTGACAAAAAGAGAGACTCTCAATCATGAAGATCATGGTGCTTAATACGCACAGGTGTGGAAAGGTGGTAGCATTGTCCCTTCTCTTTTTTTCTCTTATTTTTTTTGAATGGGCTCTTTGGCCTCTTTTATTTCCTCACATGGGACAATGCTCCATCAATAATGATCATCACACTTACAACTCAAAACTTAGAGCAATGATGACTCTATATGGAATGCCTTCGGTAGTGTACCGTGACAATGATCTAGCATGGCATAGACATAAATGGAAACATCATGCTAGCTATCTTACGATCATGTAATGGCAATGTAGACGTGGTGGCACATGTCATGGTGGTAGTTGCATGGCAATATATCTCAGAATGACTTTGAGGGAGGCTAATGGTGGGTTTTGTGCACCGGAGAAAGTTTCATGGCACTAAAGAAGATAGTGATGGTGGAAGGTGAAAGTGCATCTAAACCATGGACTCAACATTAGTCATGAAGAACTCATATACTTGTTGCAAAAGTTTTATTAGTAATCGAAACAAAGCTTTCAACGCATACTCCTAGGGGAAGGGTTGGTAGGTATAAACCATCGCGCGATCCTGACCGCCACAGAAAGGATGACAATCAATAGACTAATCATGCTCAGACTTCATCACATAGCGGTTCACCATACGTGCATGCTACGGGAATCACTAACTTCAACACAAGTATTTCTAGATCCACAACACCTTACTAACAGACTCTGTTACAAACTTGAATTCTACTTATGTTGATGTTGGGTTACTGTATTTTCAATCTTCCATGGCTAGTACCCCTCGGTACTATACATAGTTTCATCAAAATAAGCAACCAACACAACAAAAACAGAGTCTGTTAACAGCAGACCAGTCTGTAGCAATCTGTATACTTCGTATACTTATAGTACTTTAAAAATTCTGAAAAACTACGACGGTCTGAAGAATTTGCGTAGCAATCAGCAACAAAAAGAATCAACTCAAAAGCTCTTACAGAAAAAAAAACGAAAATAAGAAAGTTTCTGTCTTTTCCAGAATGACCAAACGATCATCCCCAAGACTAATCATAACGGTTTTGCTTGGCACAAATGCAAAAAGAAACACAAAAAACACAATCATAACAGAATTATGAAAGTGTGAAAAACAGAAAACAGAAAGAAAAAGGATAGATTCGTTGGGTTGCCTCCCAACAAGCGCTATTGTTTAACGCCCTTAGCTAGGCAAAAGGTGATGGAATCACGTATAGTCATCTTTGGTGCTTCCCGCTTCACACGCAACTTCTGGCGCCATTGATACGACAGTTAGGAATAGTCTGCCTTGTCAACAGATCATTTCTCGCACCGTTGTTATCATACTACCTTGCTGCTGATACTTTGCTTGCAGATACTAATCATTGAGGTGTGGTTGAATCTGACACATTCAGCTGCTAATACTTGAGAGTATACTTTCACTTCCTGATAGGCGAACCAACAAATTTGGGTTGAATACTCTACCCTCGAAAACTGCCGCAAACCCACGCGCTGGTGGGCCATTGCAAGACAATTTCTAGTTGTTGAGCAACTGGGAGCAGTTCTGACTCCGTTGTCGGGGAGGCATCAAGTCAGGAACACGTCAACAGCACTTTTCTAGTGTCGTTGTCGGGGACTGCTAGTAGTGATGTCCATCTACGCGAGTAGATAGATGTACGTACCCTTGTAGATCGCTAAGCGGGAAGCGTTAAGAAACGTGGTTGATGTAGTGGTACAACTTCGTGATTCAAATCACCGTCGTCCCAATAGCGCTTGTCTATACGTGATTCCATCACCTTTTGCCTAATTAAGGGCGTTAAACAATAGCGCTTGTTGGGAGGCAACCCAGTGAATATATCCTTTTTCATTCTGTTTTGTGTTTTCGACACTTTCATAATTATGTTATGATTGTGTTTTTTGTGTTTCTTTTTGCGTTTGTGCCAAGCAAAACCGTTATGATTAGTCTTGGGGATGATCGTTTCGTCATGCTAGAAAAGACCGCCACACTTCAAGACTATTTCCCGTCCACGGGCAACTTCTGGCGTCATTGATACGACAGTTAGGAATAGTCTGCCTTGTCAAGAGATCGTTTCTGGCCCATTGTTATCATACTACCTTGCTGCTGATACTTTGCTTGCAGATACTAATCTTTCAGGTGTGGTTGAATCTGACACATTCAGCTGCTAATACTTGAGAGTATACTTTCACTTCCTGACGGGCGAACCAACAAATTTGGGTTGAATACTCTACCCTCGAAAACTGCCACGAACCCACGCGCTCGTGGGCCATTGCAAGACAATTGCTAAATGTTGAGGAACTGGGAGCAGTTCTGACTCCGTTGTCGGGGAGGCATCAAGTCAGGAACACGTCAACAACACTTTTCTAGTGTCATTGCCGGGGACTGCTAGCAGTGATGTCCATCTACGAGAGGAGATTAGATGTACGTACCCTTGTAGATCGCTAAGCGGGAAGCGTTAAGAAATGTGGTTGATGTAGTGGTACAACTTCGTGATATAAATCACCGTCGTCCCAATAGCGCTTGTCTATACGTGATTCCATCACCTTTTGCCTAGCTAAGGGCGTTAAACAATAGCGCTTGTTGGGAGGCAACCCAACGAATCTATCCTTTTTCTTTCTGTTTTGTGTTTTCCACACTTCCATAATTCTGTTATGATTGTGTTTTTTGTGTTTCTTTTTGCGTTTGTGCCAAGCAAAACCGTTATGATTTGTCTTGGGGATGATCGTTTGGTCATGCTGGAAAAAAGAGAAACTTTCTGCTCACGAAAAAGAATTTTCATTTTTTCTGTAAGAGCTTTTGAGTTGATTCTTTTTGCTGCTGATTGCTACGCAAATTATTCAGACTATCGTAATTTTTCAGAATTGTTGAAGTACCATAAGTATACGAAGTATACACATTGCTACAGACTGGTTTGCTGTTAACAGATTCTGTTTTTTGTTGTGTTTGTTGCTTATTTTGATGAAACTATGGATAGTATCGGGGGGTATTAGCCATGGAAGATTGAAAATACAGTAACCAAACATCAACATGAGTAGAATTTAAGTTTGCTACAGTACCTAAGGAAGTGGTGGTTTGCTTTCTTATACTAATGTTATCACGAGTTTCTGTTTAAGTTTCGTGTTGTGAAGTTTTCAAGTTTTAGGTGAAGTTCTTATGGACAAAAAGATAAAGAGTGGCGGGATCTCAAGCTTGGGGATGCCCAAGGCACCCCAAGATGATTCAAGGATGTCGTAAAAGCCTAAGCTTGGGGATGCCCCGGGAAGGCATCCCCTCTTTCATCTTCAATCCATCGGTAACGTTACTTGGGGCTATATTTTTATTCACCACATGTTATGTGTTTTGCTTGGAGCGTCTTGTATCGTAGGAGTCTTTTAGTTTTGTTGTGTCACAATCATCCTTGCTGCACACCTAGAGAGAGAGACATGCACTCACCGTGATTTTGTCGAGCTTCACTTATATCCTTTGGTAGACAATTCAGCTCACATCTGCTTCACTTATATCTTTTGAGCTAGTTGATTTTTCTCTATGTGCTTCACTTATATCTTTTAGAGCATGGCGGTGAGTGGCTTGGTAGTTGATCTATGCTATGAAAGTAGTCTCACAAGGGGTAGTTATCCAAAGGGATATGAAAACTTCCATCTCTATGTGCATTGAATAGTTAGAGAAGTTTGATTCATCTCAATTAGTTATGAGTTGTGGTTGTGGTAATATTGAAGTTATGTTAGTATGGTGTTGTGGATCTAGAAATACTTGTGTTGAAGTTAGTGATTCCCGTAGCATGCACGTATGGTGAACCGCTATGTGATGAAGTCGGAGCATGATTAGTCTATTGATTGTCATCTTTTGTGTGGCGGTCGGGATCGCGCGATGGTTTATACCTACCAACCCTTCTCCTAGGAGTATGCGTTGAATGCTTTGTTTCGATTACTACTAAAACTTTTGCAACAAGTATATGAGTTATTCATGACTAATGTTGACTCCATGGTTTAGATGCACTTTCACCTTTCACCATCACTATCTTACTTAGTGTCGTGCAACTTTCGCCGGTGCACAAAACCCACCATATAGCATCCCTCAAAACAGCCACCATACCTACCTACTATGGCTTTTTCAAAGCTATTCCGAGATATATTGCCATGCAACTACCACCATGACATGTGCCACCACTTCTACATTGCCATTGCATGATAGTAAGATAGCTAGCATGATGTTTCCATAGATGTCTATGCCATGCTAGATCATTGTCACGGTACACTACCGAAGGCATTCCATATAGAGTGATCATTGCTCAAAGTTTTGAGTTGTAAGTGTGATGCTCATCATTGATGGAGCATTGTCCCATGTGAGGAAATAAAAGAGTCCAGCGACGCCCATATACAAAAAGAGGCCAAAGATGCCCACCAAAATCAAATAAAACTAAAAAAATGAGGCTAAAGAGCCAACACAAAAAAAGAAAAAATGGGAGAAAAAGAGAGAAGGGACAATGCTACTATCCTTCCACACTTGTGCTTATTAAGCACCATGATCTTCATGATTGAGAGTCTCTCGTTTTGTCACCACCATATAGCTAGTGGGAAATTTTCATTATATAACTTGGCTTGTATATTCCAATGAGAGGCTTCCTCAAATTTGCCTTAGGTCTTCGTGAGCAAGCAAGTTGGATGCATACCCACTAGTTTTCTTTAAGAGCTTTCACATACTCTTAGCTCTAGTGCATCATTTGTATGGAAATCCCTACTCATTCACATTGATATCTATTGATGAGCATCTCCATAGCTCATTGATATGCCTAGTTAATGTGACCATCTTCTCCTTGTTTGTCTTGCAACCTCCACCACACTCCACACCACTTATAGTGCTAAAACCATGGCTCACGCTCATGTATTGCGTGAGAGTTGAAAAGGTTTGAGAAAGTAAAGGTCCGAAAACAATTACTTGGCCAATACCGGGGTTGTGCATGATTTAAATTCGTTGTGCAAGGATGATAGAGCATAGCCAGATTATATGATTTTGTAGGGATAACTTTCTTTTCGCCTTGTTATTTTGAAAGTTCAGGATTACCTTGCTAGTTTGCTTGAAGTATTATTGTCTCCACTTCAATAGCAAACTATTGTTTTGAATCTAATGGATCTGAACATTCACGTCACATAAGAGGAGTTACAAAGGACATCTATGCTACGTAGCATTAAAGCATCAAAAATTCATTCTTTATCACTTCCCTACTCGAGGACGAGCAGGAGTTAAGCTTGGGGATGCTTGATACGTCTCAAACGTATCTATAATTTTTGATGGTTTCATGCTGTTATCTTGTTAACTTTGGATGTTTTATGTACCTTTTATATCTTTTTTGGGACTAACTTATTAATTCAGTGCCAAGTGCCAGTTCCTGTTTTTTATGTGTTTTTGACTCTTTTCAGAGCTGATTTTGGAACATAGTCCAAACGGAATAAAATCCCCGAAATAAATTTTTCCAGAACGGAAGAAGATCAGGGGACTTGATGGCCAAGGCAGGAGAGCCACAGGGGGCCCACATGCCCTGTAGCCGCCACCAGGGGGCGGCGGCTACCAGGCTTGTGGCCTCCCTGGCGCCCCCCTGCCCTAGGTCTTTCGCCTATATATTCCCTAAAATCCAGAAAAAAATCAGGGCATCCACGAGAACACATTTCCGCCGCCGCAAGCTTCCGTTTCCGCGAGATCTCATCTGGAGACCCTTCCTGGTGCCCTGTCGGAGGGGACTTTGGATTTGGAGGGCTTCTACATCAACATCATCGCCTCTCCAATGACTCATGAGTAGTTCACTTCAGACCTACGGGTTCGTAGTTAGTAGCTAGATGGCTTCTTCTCTCCCTTGGATCTTCAATTCAAAGTTCTCCATGATCTTCACGGAGATCTATCCGATGTAATCCTCTTTGGCGGTGTGTTTGTCGAGATCCGATGAATTGTGGATTTGTGATCAGATTATCTATGATTTATATTTGAGTCTTTGTTGATTTCTTATATGCATGATTTGATATCCTTGTAAGTATCTCCGAGTCTTGGGTTTTGTTTGGCCAACTAGATCTATGATTCTTGCAATGGGAGAAGTGCTTGGTTTTGGGTTCATACCGTGTGGTGACCTTTCCCAGTGACAGAAGGGGTAGCAAGGCACGCATCTTGTTGTTGCCATCAAGGGTAACAAGGTGGGCTTTTATCGTAGATATGAGATTGTCCATCTACATCATGTCATCTTGCTTAAGGCGTTACTCTATTCTCATGAACTTAATACACTAGATGCATGCTGGATAGCGGTCGACGTGTGGAGTAATAGTAGTAGATGCAGAAAGTATCGGTCTACCTGTTTTGGACATGATGCCTATAGATATAATCATTGCCTTAGATAACGTCACGACTTTGCGCGGTTCTATCAATTGCTCGACACTAATTTGTTCACCCACCATCTACTTGCTTTCATGAGAGAAGCCACTAGTGAACACTACGGCCCCCGGGTCTATTCACAACTATCGTTTCCACTTTTGCTTTTACTTTGCTTTCTTTATTTTTTTCTTTAAGTTCTCACTTGGCAAACAATCTATAAGGGATTGACAACCCCTTCATAGTGTTGGGTGCAAGCTCTTTGTGTTTGCGCATGTACTTGTGACAATCCTTCACTGGATCGATACCTTGGTTCTCAAAACTGAGGCAAATACTTACCGCCGTTGTGCTACATCACCCTTTCCGCTTCGAGGGAGCACCAACGCAAGGCTCCAAGGCCACAGGGGAATCCTTTGCATATTTGCCAAGGAAGTCCCTAAAGGCGTAGCCGTAGCAGAAGGATTCCTGGTGTCGTTGATGAGGAGTATCAAGACAAGAATAGTCTCCCGTCAACACGCTTGTTTCTGGCGCCGTTGGAATGTCTTTTGTTGCAGTAGCACTTACCAAGGAGTAATTTCCCCAAAACGGTTTGGAGAATGGTGCTTTGAGCAAGGAGATCGAAAATCACAGCCAAATGAGCAAGAACACGGGTTTGAGCTGCGAAACAATTTTTTCTGGAGGTAGAGGAAGAGGATGGGAGCTGGAATGAGTGGAGGGGGTCCCTGTGGGCCCCACGAGCTTGCTTGCCGCGGCCAGGGGGTGGCCGCGGTGACAGGGCTTGTGGCCCACTGGTGTGGGCCCCAGGCCAGCTCTTAGTCCCAGTATTTTTCAAATATTCGAGAAAAAATCATAGTAGTCTTTCAGGACCATCAGAGAACTTTTATTTTCGGGGTACTTTTCTACCGGACGCTAAAACAGGAAACAGGAAAAACTAAACTAAATCTATCATTTTTCTTCTAAGCAAAAGAAAGTGAAAGCTTAAAACAGAGGTATGTGACTCTTTGATTCATCCATTTCATGGTCATCGAAAGAAATCCGTCAATGGGGTTGATCAAATCCTCATGACAAAACTTTCTCGAATCGCAAAACAGAATGGAGAATTTTCGAATAGCCACTAAGTCACCTCAATGGGGATATGTATCTCCCCAACAAGCAAATCATACTTCATCTTGCCACGAGGAATAGGGCATTCAAAGTTCCCAATAAGAATAGATGAAGTTTTTTCGATAGCATTGATGCAATGTACTTGTTATCGTTTCTTCGAAAAGTGCACGGTATGCTCATTACCGTTGACATGGAAAGTGACATTGCCTTTGTTGCAATCTATAACAGCCCCTGCAGTGTTTAAAAAGGGTCTTCCGAGGATGACAGCCATGGCATCATCCTCCGGAATATACAAGATAACAAAGTCTGTTAAGATAGTGGTATTAGCTACCACAACAGGCACATCCTCGCAAATGCCGACACGGAAAGCAGTTGATTTGTCGGCCATTTGCAGAGAAATTTCAGTGGGTCTCAACTTATCCAGTTCAAGTCTATGATAAAGAGAGAGAGGCATAACACTAACTAGGGCTCCAAGGTCACATAAGGCAGTTCTTACGTAGTTTCCTTTAATGGAGCAAGGTATAGTGGGCACTCCAGGATCACCAAGTTTCTTAGGAGTTCCACCTTTCAAAGTGTAATTGGCAAGCATGGTGGAGATCTCAAGATCTGGTACCTTCCGTTTATTGGTCATGATATCTTTCATGTACTTGTCATATGGAGACATTTTGAGAATATCAACTAACCGCATCTGCAGAAAGACGGGTCTTATCATTTCAATAAAGCGCTCAAAATCCTCATCATCCTTTTTCTTGGATGGCTTAGGAGGAAAGGGCATAGGTCTCTGAACCCATGGCTCCCTTTCTTTACCATGCTTCCTAGAAGTGAAGTCATTCTTCTCGTATCTCTTAGGTTGTGGGTTATCAGGATTAACCGTAGGTTCAATCTCCACATACTTATCATTGCTAGGTTGAGCATCATTATGAACATCGCTGTCCGTATTGTCACCAGGTTCATGTTCATCACCAGATTGTGTTTCTGCATCAGATGCAGAAATATCATTTGCTTCTTCAGGTGTGACAGTATTTGGTGAACTGACATGTAGGTTCCTATCATCCTTCTTCTTCTCCTTAGGATGACTGGGTGTATCAGCATTAATTCCTTGAGAATCTTGATCAATTCTCTTAGGATGACCTTCACGATACAAAGGTTCCTAAGTCATTTTGCCTCCTCTAGTAATGACTTTGACAGAGTTGTCATTTAATTCATTGAGTAGGTCATTCTGAGCTTTAAGTACTTGTTCTACCTGAGTAGTAATCATAGAGGCATGTTTACTCAGAAGCTTCAGATCATTGACATTTCTGTCTACACAAGCACTTCAATGACTAAGCATACGAGTACTTTGTTCCAAATGTCTGCTAACATAATCGTTGAAACTCTGTTGTTTGGCAACAAAGTTGTCAAATTCATCAAAGCATAGGCTAGAAGGTTTATCAAAAGGAACATCACTCTCATCAAACCTACGTAGAGAATTTACTTCCACTACCTGTATCGGGTTATCGAGACCATGGATATCTTCGATAGGTGGTAGATTTTTGACATCTTCAGATCTGATGCCTTTCTCTTGCATAGATTTCTTTGCTTCTTGCATATCTTCAGGACTGAGGAATAGAATACCTCTTTTCTTAGGAGTTGGCTTAGGAGGTGGTTCCGGAATAGTCCAAGCATTATCGTTGATCAAGATGTTATTCAGTAGAGTCTCAGCTTGTTCTACAGTTCGTTCCCTAAAAACACAACCGGCACAACTATCTAGGTGGTCTTTAGAAGCATCGGTAAGTCCGTTATAGAAGATACCAAGTATCTCATTCTTCTTAAGAGGGTGATCAGGCAAAGCATTCTGTAGCTGGATGAGCCTCCCACAAGCTTGTGGGAGACTCTCTTTTTTCATTTGAGCGAAGTTGTATATTTTCTGCAAGGCAGCTTGCTTCTTATGGGCAGGGAAATATTTCTCACAGAAGTAATAGACCATATCCTGGGGACTACTCACACATCCAAGAGCAAGAGAAGTGAACCAGGCTTTAGCGTCATCCTTTAGAGAGAAAGGAAACAGCTTAAGGATATAGTAGTAGCTGATCTTATCCTCACTAGTGAAAAGGGTGGCTATATCGTGTAGTTTGGTAAGATGGGCTACAACCGTCTCAGACTCATAACCGTGGAAAGGATCAGATTCGACTAGAGAGATTATCTCAGGATCGACAGAGAATTCATAATCCTTATCGGTGATAAAGATAGGTGAAGTGGCAAACTTCGGGTCGTATTTCATCCTAGCTTTCAGATATTTTTCCTTCCACTTGAGAAGTAATTTCTCAGCGTCATAGGCATCCTTACACGCAAGAAAATCCTCAGCTATCTCTCCCTCCATAACATAACCCTCAGGTATATCAGGAAATTCATATCTAGGAGAGCTAGATCTAGCGGGAGCAAAAGTAGGTTCTATCTCAATAGTATCGGCAGTTTGAGAAGCATCACGAGCATTGGCAGTAACTCTAGCAATATGAGCATCAAGGAATACCCCTAGTGGCATATCAGGCAAAGTAATATCTCTAGCAGTATCAAGCATAGCATCATCATGCAAAGTAGCATTTCTAGCATCATCAGGCACAACAGTATGAGGCATAGCATCTCTAGCAGTATCAGGCATAGCATCTCTAGCAGTATCAGGCATAGCATCTCTAGCAGTATCAGGCATAGTAGCATCATAAGCATCATGAAGCACATGCGACATATCAAGATTTCTAGCAGGAGGTGATGTCGCAAACTTACTCATAACTGAAGGGTAATCAAGTGCACAACTAGATGGCAGTTCCTTACCTCCCCTCGTAGTTGAGGGCAAGACTTTGGTTTTTGGATCTTTCAGATTCTTCATAGTGATCAGCAGATATAAATCCCAAGTGACTCAGAGAATATAGCAATCTCCTCCCCGGCAACGGCGCCAGAAAAAGTGCTGCTAGCAGTCCCCAGCAACGACACTAGAGAAGTGTTGTTGACGTGTTCCTCACTTGATGCCTCCCCGGCAACAGAGTCAGAACTCCTCCCAGTTGCTCAACAATTAGCAATTGTCTTGCAATGGCCCAAAAGCGCGTGGGTTCGCGACAGTTTTCGAGGGTAGAGTATTCAACCCAAATTTGTTGGTTCGCCCGTCAGGAAGTGAAAGTATACACTCAAGTATTAGCAGCTGAATGTGTCAGATTCAACCACACCTAAAAGATTAGTATCTGCAAGCAAAGTATCAGCAGCAAGGTAGTATGATAACAATGGTGCCAGAAACGATCTGTTGACAAGGCAGACTATTCCTGACTGTCGTATCAATGGCACCAGAAGTTGCCCGTGGACGGGAAATAGTCTTTCCCGTCAACGTGGAGAGAACCAGTATTGTAGCAGGTCGCAGCAGTGTAACGAGTAACAGCAGTGGCAAGGAACAGCAATAGTGACAAAAGTAGCAAGTAGCAATAGTAGCAAGTAACTGCAGTAGAGCAAAGCAAGTAACAGCAGCTGAGTAAAGCAAGTAACAACAGCAGAGCAAAACAAGTAACAGCTGCAGTGGGACAAACTCGTAGGCAATGGGTCGGTGATTCGTTTGGATGACATTCATCATGCAACAGTTATAACACGGAGAGATATGTGGCTAGCTCCCGTTCGTCAATGTGATGTAGGAATGCATTCCGTGTGTAGTCATACGTGCTTAGGGAAAAGAACTTGCATGGCATCTATTGTCCATCCCTCCCGTGCCAGTGGGGTCCAAAAGGATACTACGGGATATTAAGGTTCTCCTTTTAATAAAGAACCGGAACAACGCATTAGCACTTGGTGAACACATGAACTCCTCAAACTATGGTCATCACCGGGAGTGGTTTCGGTTATTGTCACTCCGGGGTCATAACTATGGTCATCATGTAACAGTTATAAAATGGGGTTATTTGTAACTAGCTCCAATTCGTCAATGTAATGTAGGCATGTATTCCGTATATAGTCATATGTGCTTATGGAAAAGAACTTGCATGACATCTATTGTCCATCCCTCCCATGGCAGCGGGGTCCTAATGGAAACTAAGGGATATTAAGGTCTCCTTTTAATAGAGAACCGGAACAAAGCATTAGCACTTAGTGAATACATGAAGTCCTCATAATATGGTCATCTCCGGGAGTGGTACCGGCTATTGTCACTCCGGGGTTGTCGGGTCATAACACATAGTAGGTGACTACAACTTGCAAGATAGGATCAAGAACACACATATATTGATGAAAACATAATAGGTTCAGATCTGAAATCATGGCACTCGGGCCCTAGTGACAAGCATTAAGCATGGCAAAGTAGTAGCAACATCAATCTCAGAACATAGTGGATACTAGGGATCAATCCCCGTCAAAACTAACTCGATTGCATGATAGATCTCATCCTACTCATCACCGCCGAGCGAGCCTACGAATAGATTACTCACGAACGATGAAGAGCTTCATGGAATTGGAGAGGGAAGAAGATTGATGATGACGATGGCGACGATTTCCCCTCTCTGGAACCCGAAACGTACTCCAGATCTGCCCTCTAGATGAACAAATTACCGTCGAGCAATTGATAGAACCGCGCAAAGTCATGACGATATCTAAGGCAATGATCATACATATAGGCATCATGTCTGAGACAAGTAGACTGATACTTTCTGCATCTACTACTATTACTCCACACATCGACCGCTATCCAGCATGCATATAGTGTATTGAGTTCATGACGAACAGAGTAACGCCTTAAGCAAGATGACATGATGTAGAGGGCTAAACTCAAACCAATGATGAAAACCCCACCTTTTTACCCTTGACGGCAACAACACGATGCGTGCCTCGCTACTTCTTCTGTCACTGGGTGAGGTCATCGCACGATATGAACCCAAAACCAAGCACTTCTCCCACTACAAGAATCATAGATCAAGTTGTCCAAACAAAACCCACAACTCGAAGAGAATTACAAGGATATGAAATCATGCATATAAGAGATCAGAAGAAACTCAAATAAGATTCATAGATAATCTGATCGTAAATCCACAATTCATCCGATCTCGACAAACACACCGCAAAAGAAGATTACATCGAATAGATCTCCATGAAGATCATGGAGAACTTTGTTTTGAAGATCCAAGAGAGAGAAGAAGCCATCTAGCTACTAGCTATGGACCCGAAGGTCTATGGTGAACTACTCACGCATCATCGGAGAGGTCATGGTGTTGATGAAGAAGCCCTCTGTATCTGAATCCCCCCTCCGGCAGGGCACCAGAACGTGCCCCAGATGGGATCTTGCGGAGACAGAAGCTTGCGGCGGCGGAAAAGTACTTTCGTGGATCTCTCGCGTAGTTTTAGATTTTTCAGGAATTTATAGGCGGAAGAGGTAGGGCAGACGAGCCACAGGGGGCCCACAAGCCTGCTAGATGCCCCCCCTGGCCGCACCTAGGGGCTTGTGGGGTCCCCTGGTGGCCCGTGCCTTGGTTCTCACATCTCATGCTTATCTTCCGTTCCGGAAAAAATCTTTTCGGAAGTTTTATTCCGTTTGGACACCATTTAAAATCCTCCTCCGAAAAGGGTCAAAAACACGGAAAAACCAAGATCTGGCACTTGGCACTGAGTTAATAAGTTAGTCCGAAAGAAGATATAACAGGCATACAAAACATCCAAAGTTTGACGAGATAATAGCATGGAACCATCAAAAATTATAGATACGTTGGAGACGTATCAGGCCCAAAACAACAAAAACAACGTGTTTTTTGGACGTCCAGATAGTCGTGCACTAGGTTCATAGAGTATAAAAAATCGACCCGGAACCCCAAAGCAGTGCGCTATAGTCCACGAGACTAGCCCGAAAGGACGGAAACAACAAGTTTTTGCGACGTCTTGATAATCGTGCACATGGTTCATGGAGTATCAAAAATCGACCTGGCACCCGAAATAGTGCGTTATAGCCCACGAAACTTGCCCGGAACCACAAAAACAACAAGTTTTTGCGACGTCTTGATAGCCACGCATAGGGTTCACGGTGCATCAAAAATTGATCCGGCATCCTAAAACAGTGCGTTATAGCCCATGAAATTGGCCTGAAATGACAAAAACAACGTGTTTTTGGGACGTCTCGATAGCCATGCACACGGTTCATGGAGCATCAAAAATCGACCCAGGACCGCAAAAGAGAGGGCTTATAGCACGAAACTAGCATGAAATGACAAAACAACGAGTTTGTGCGACCTCTCCATAGTCGTGCACAGGGTTCATGGAGCATCAAAAATCGACTCGGGACCCTAAATCAGTGTTCTGACGGCCCGAGACCGATGCTCTTGAAGATTCCCCTTTTTATTTCGTTATCGTCGTGTGATTATTTGTTTGTTGAATTCATCATGTCATCATGCCATCATGTCTTTAATCTTTTGCAACTCAAATAAATAAATTGCATAGATCTGTTGGTCTATTTAAATCGAGGGACATACACATGGTGATTTCTCTTTATAATTTATAACATATCCTCGCAATATTTTAGGGATCTACAATAAATATTCTCTTAATCAGAATCACCCCCAACACACTTGCGGTTCAAATCATATGTCTTTCCTACTTCAAGTTTCCCCTTCAACTTGTCTCTTTCCAATTTGTTGGTTCAAGCACAATTTTGTGAGTTTAGGGAAATATCCCATTAGTCTCAAATTCTTTCCTAACCTTCCCTTCCTTCTCTTTCAACAATCTATTTTTTCTCTTTCCTTAATTCAGTGGGAGAGAGGCCACAGCAGCCAGGCCAACCCATTGGGCCAAGGCCCAGCCAAAGCATCTCGAACCCTAGCCCAATCCCTCTCGTTCCCAGCCCCGCGCCGTACCTTCGTCGCCCTCCTCTTGATGTCTCCCTCTCCCTCTCGGTTTCCTCCAGCGCTGCCAGACACGAGCACCACTAGGGAGGCCCCGATCCCCATCGCCTCCTTTGCCCAGCCAGGAGCAGCAGCTCCCCAAACCCCTCGCGCAGCAGTAGCTCCCCAAACCCCCCTCGCGCAACCACAACCTATCCCATCATCTCCTTCCCCTGCTCGTGCTGCCAGACACGAGCTCCCATGGCGCCTGGCCCCCTCACCCATCATCTTCTCCACTTCCGTTGGCTGGAGCCCGCCCCGCCGCCGTGTCCTCAAGCCACCCTTGTTTGGAGCCACCGCGGACCTGCGCGCGCCCCGCCGTGCCATGGCCGGCCTTAGTTCCCAGCGCGCCCCTATCTTCGCTCCAGTCGACAAGCTCCACGCCGGAGAGCGCGTGCCGCTTCTGCTGCCTTGCTGCGACGAGCATGTCGCCCCGCCTCTGACTCTGCTCCAAAGGACCCGACATCGAGCCCCTAAGCGTGGCCACCGAGTCCCTTGCACGTGGCCTCATCCCCAAGCTGATGTTGTTCGACCTCGCGTGCCGACCCATCCATGCACCGCGCCTCTCTGATGTCTAGCGCTCGCGAGCCGTTCCCTCAGTGTCGTTCTGCGTAGCTCTCAAATGCAGTTGCTAGCCCGGCTATCATTGATCTTCTGCAGGCCGAATGCGCTCCGCGCTGCTGCTTGCGATGACCCCCCTCGACCTTCAGATGTAGTGGTCGGTAGGTCATTTGGACGCATCGCAGTGGAGTTTGTGTATCCCTTCAGATTCGTCAAGACCGGCGCTTCGACATGAATACTACAGGAACAACTTCTGTCGACCTTTGAGGATCGAGGATTCATCAAGTTCCTCACCAACCGTGTACGACTACGTTGCCGAAGACCAGTGTACCACTACTTCAATTACCGTTGCGGGAACCACTACTTCCACTACGTCCGCGACGACCCATGATCATCTACACTGCAACGACTCGAACTGCTCCAAGATGCACGCTTCAAAGGTATAACCGTTGGAACGATGCCGTGGACCGAATGCATGTGATGTATGAGATGAAACGTATGCTTGTGCCATATATGATTGCTTGTCGCACATTGTCCCTCTTTTGTCGTGCCCTCGAGACATGGGAACCCGGTAACCGGGATCACCCCATCATTTTTTTGGCATGACACGCACACGCTCCCAATTCGTTGGCACCGGCACCTCATCGAGTTATCGAAACCAGAACATTGTCGTGGCATCGTTTCCGTTTTGCCGTCATGGTTCCCTTTCGTTCGCCATGGCGACACAGGCGTCATATCCTGCTTGCTAATGTTTTCATAAACTTTGCATGCATGTTGCATTCATGGCATAACATCCTGTGTTGCACGTATCTCTTAACCATAGTTCCGTTCAATGTTCTTTTGTGTGAACCGACTAGTATGACCTGTAGAATCACATGCTTCACCTCTTGCCATGTTTAAACAACATTTAATATTGTCGTGTACTTAAACGGGAGCGAACTAAATAATTATATGTGGAGTTTCGTCAATATTCAACCCGTTGCATATTAAGCTTCACTTAATGTGTAGTGCTTGACTGTTGTGAATTGTCATGCCATGTCTTGCATAGTTTCAACTCGCCATGCATCATATGTGTTGTGCATCATGTCGTGCATGTGTCGTGATGAATATTGTGTGTTGATTGTTGTCTCGGTTGCTTCGCCTCGATAGAGTTCCGCAAGCGTGTCGGAATGTGAGGATCTGTTTGACTATGTCGGTTCGTCTGCTTCACTGAGTCGTTCTTGTTCCAAGCAGGATCTCAGGCAAGATGATCATTTCCCTAGATATCATTACTATCATTGCCATGCTAGCTGTTTCGTTTCTATCTCTATGTCTCGATGCCTACCACCTGTTTAAATAAGCCTCTCAACATTGCCATGAAATCCTTCAACATGTTCACAATCTAGGAAACCATTGTTCGGCTATGTTACCGCTTGCTCAACCATGTGTTAGCGTTGCTAGTTGCAGGTGTAGTTGCATCCATGTAATAACATGGGTTCCTTGTTATATCACCATATTAATTGCTATTTAATTCAATGCACCTATATACTTGGTAAAAGGTGGAAGGCTCGGCCTTCTAGCCTGGTCTTTTGTTCCACCTTTGTCGCCTTAGTTTCGGCTACCGGTGTTATATTCCATAATTGAGCACTCCTAACACGATCGGGGTTGTTAAGGGGACCCCCTTGATAATTCGTTTTAGTCTAAAACTGGTTTGGCAAGGCCCAACTTTTGTACTACATTTGCCTAATAACTAATGAACCACATAGGGAGTAACTAACCTGAGGAAACTTAATCAACCCCAGGGCCAGTGCTCCTCATCAGTGTTGGTCCAAAACGGGCTACCTGCGGGGCCACCGTGACGAAACTCGAGGTTTGGTTTTTACTCGTAGCTAGTCCCATCCGGTCGTGTCCTGAGAATGAGATACGCGGCTCCTATCAGGTTCGTCTACACGTTGGGCGGCCTTGCTGGATTAGTTTTACCTTTTAAGAAATATCTTGTGCATCGGGATTCCGGTGAGACTTTGGGTCTTCTCCGAGTTGAGGTTTTCCACTAAGGAATCCGAGGAGATCACGAGTTTCATGATCGAGGTTTTCTATGCGGCTTGTGGTAAGTTTTGATGGACTAGTTGGAGCACCCCTGTAGGGTTAAATCTTTCGGGAAGCCGTGCCCGCGGTTATGTGGCAACTTGGAAATTTTGTTTAATATCCGGTTCTAGACGACCTGAAGTAAAATTAATTAAACTTGTCAACTGAGTGCGTAACCGTGGCCGTCTCTTTCATGAGCTCTCATACATCTCCATCGTATCTACTTTTCCAAACTCTTTTGCCCTTGTTTTGGACTCTAATTTGCATGATTTGAATGGAACTAACCCGGACTGATGCTGTTTTCAGCAGAATTGCCATGGTGTTCTTTTTGTGCTGAAATTAAAGTTCTCGGAACGTCCTGAAAATTTACGGAGAATATTTCTGGAAAATATGAAAAATACCTGCGCAAAGATCCACCGGAGGGGATGGGCCAGTGGGCCACAAGCCCTGTTGCCCCCCCCCCCCCCCGTCGCGGCAAACAAACTTGTGGGGCCCACGTGGGTCTCCCGCCCCCAACTCCAGCTCTATAAATTCACTTTCGTCCAAAAAAAATCAGGAGAGAAGATTTCATCGCGTTTGCGATACGGAGGCGCCGCCACATCCTATTCTTCATCTGTAGGGCAGATCTCGAGTCCGTTTTGGGCTCCGGAGAGGGGAAATCGTCGCCATCGTCATCATCAACCTTCTTCCCTCTCCAATTCCATGAAGCTCTTCATTGTTCGTGAGTAATCTATTCGTAGGCTCGCTGGGCGGTGATGAGTAGGATGAGATCTATCATGTAATCGAGTTAGTTTTGACGGGGATTGATCCTAGTATCCACTATGTTCTGAGATTGATGTTGCTACTACTTTGCCATGCTTAATGCTTGTCACTAGGGCCCGAGTGCCATGATTTTAGATCTGAAATTATTATGTTGTCACCAATATATGTGTGTTTTAGATCCGATCTTGCAAGTTGTAGTTACCTACTATGTGTTATGACCCGGCAACCCGGGAGTGAAAATAACCGGAACCACTCCTGGTGATGACCATAGTTTGAGGAGTTCATGTGTTCACCAAGTGTTAATGCGTTGTTCCGGTTCTTTATTAAAAGGAGAACCTTAATATCCTGTAGTATCCTTTTGGACCCCGCTGCCACGGGAGGGATGGACAATAGATGTCATGCAAGTTCTTTCCGTGTTATAACTATTGCATGATGACTACACACGGAAGACCCCTAAGCACGTATGACTACACACGGAAGGCATGCCTACATCACATTGACGAATGGGAGCTAGCCATATATCTCTCCGTGTTATAACTATTGCATGATGAATGTCATACAAACGAATCACCGACCCATTGCCTACGACTTTGTCCCACTGCTGCTGTTACTTGTTTCGCTCTACTGTTGTTACTTGTTTTGCTCTGCTGCTGTTACTTGCTTTGCTCTACTGCTGTTACTTGCTACTGTTGCTACTTGCTACTGCTGTCACTATTGTTGTTCCTTGCCACTTCTGTTACTCGTTACACTGCTGCTACCTGCTACAATACTTTTTCGCACGACGTTGACAGGAAAGAATATTTCTCGTCCACGGGCAACTTCTGGCGCCATTGATACAACCGTTAGGAATAGTCTGCCGTCAACACATCGTTTCTAGCACCGTTGCTATCATACTACTTTTTTACTGATACTTTGCTTGCAGATACTAATCTTTCAGGTGCGGTTGAATCCGACACATTCAGCTGCTAATACTTGAGAGTATACTTTCACTTCCTGTCTGGCGAACCAACAAATTTGGGTTGAATACTCTACCCTCGAAAACTGCCGTGAACCCACGCGCTGGTGGGCCATTGCAAGAAAATTGCTAATTGTTGAGAAACTGGGAGCAGTTCTGGCTCTGTTGTCGCGAAGGCATCAAGTCAGGAACACGTCAACAACATTCTTCTAGTGTCGTTGTCAGGGACTGCTAGCAGCAGCTTTTTCCGGCGCTGTTGCCGGGGAAAGATTGTTATATTCTTTGAGTCACTTGGGATTTATATCTGCTGATCACTATGAAGAATCTGAAAGATCCAAAAACCAAAGTCTTGCCCACAACTACGAGGGGAGGTAAGGAACTGCCATCTAGCTCTGCACTTGATTGACCTTCAGTTATGAGTAAGTTTGTGACATCACCTCCTGCTAGAAATCTTGATATGTCGCATGTGCTTGATGATGCTTATGATGCTACTATGCCTGATACTGCTAGAGATGCTATGCCTGGTACTGCTAGAGATGTTATGCCTGATACTGCTAGAGATGCTATGTCTGATACTGCTTTGCCTGATGATGCTAGAGATGCTATTTTGCCTGATGATGCTAGAGATGCTATTTTCCCTGATGATGCTATGCTTAATACTGCTAGAGATACTACTTTGCCTGATGTGCCACTAGGGGTATTCATTGATGCTCATATTGCTAGAGTTACTGCCAATGCTCATGATGCTTTTGAAACTGCCGATACTATTGAGATAGAACCTGCTTTTGCTCCTGCTAGATCTAGCTCTCCTAGATATGAATTGCCTGATATGCCTGAGGGTTATGTTATGGAGGGAGAGATAGCTGAGCATTTTCTAGCGTGTAAAGATGCTTATTACGCTGAGAAATTACTTCTCAAGTGGAAGGAAAAATCTCTCAAAGCAAGGATGAAATACGACCCGAAGTTTGCCACTTCACCTATCTTTATCACCGATAAGGATTATGAATTCTCTGTCGATCCTGAGATAATCTCTCTAGTCGAATCTGATCCTCTCCACAGTTATGAGTCTGAGACGGTCGTAGCCCATCTTACCAAACTACACGATATAGCCACCCTTTTCACTAGTGAGGAGAAGATCCGCTACTACTATATCCTTAAGTTGTTTCCTTTCGCTCTAAAGGATGACGCTAAAGCCTGGTTCGCTTGTCTTGCTCCTGGATGTGTGAGTAGTCCCCAGGATATGGTCTATTACTTCTGTGAGAAATATTTCCCTGCCCATAAGAAGCAAGCTGCCTTGCAGGAAATATATAACTTTGCTCAACTCAAAGAAGAGAGTCTCCCACAAGCTTGGGGGAGGCTCATCCAGCTAGAGAATGCTTTGCCTGATCACCCTCTTAAGAAGAATGAGATACTTGATATCTTCTATAATGGACTTACTGATGCTTCTAGAGACCACCTAGATAGTTGTGACGGTTGTGTTTTTAGGGAACAAACTGTAGAACAAGCTGAGACTCTACTGAATAACATCTGGATCAATGATAATGCTTGGACTATTCCCGAACCACCTCCTAAGCCAACTCCGAAGAAAAGAGGTATTCTATTCCTCAGTCCCGAAGATATGCAATAAGCCAAGAAATCTTTGCAAGAGGAAGGCATTAGATCTAAAGATGTCAAAAATCTACCACCTATCGAAGAGATCCATGGTCTCGATAACCCGATACACGTAGTAGAAGTAAATTCTCTGCGTAGGTTTGATGAGAGTGATATTCCTTTTGATTAACCTGCTAGCCTATGCTTTGATGAATTTGACAACTTTGTTGCCAAACAACAGAGTTTCAATGATTATGTTAGCAGACATTTGGAACAAAGTACTCGTATGCTTATGCATTTAAGTTCTTGTGTAGACAGAAATGTCAATGATCTGAAGCTTCTGAGTAAACATGCCTCTATGATTAATACTCAGGTAGAACAAGTACTTAAAGCTCAGAATGACCTGCTCAATGAATTAAATGGCAACTCTGTCAGAGTCATTACTAGAGGAGGCAAAATGACTCAGGAACCTTTGTATCCGGAGGGTCATCCTAAGAGAATTCGTCAAGATTCTCAAGGAATTAATGTTGATACACCCAGTCATCCTAAGGAGAAGAAGAAGGATGATAGAAACCTGCATGTTAGTCCACCAAATACTGTCACACCTGAAGAACCAAATGATATTTCTGCGTCTGATGCAGAAACACAATCTGGTGATGAACATGAACCTGGTGACAATATGTACAACGATGTTCATAATGATGCTCAACCTTGCAATGAGAAGGATGTGGAGATTGAACCTATGGTTAATCCTGATAACCCACAACCTAAGAGATACGATAAGAATGACTTCACTGCTAGGAAGCATCGTAAAGAAAGGGAGCCATGGGTTCAGAGACCTATGCCCTTTCCTCCTAAGCCATCCAAGAAATAGGATGATGAGGATTTTGAGCGCTTTATTGAAATGATAAGACCCGTCTTTCTGCAGATGCGGTTAGTTGATATGCTCAAAATGTCTCCATATGCCAAGTACATGAAAGATATCGTGACCAATAAACGGAAGGTACCAAACTTGAGATCTCCACCATGCTTGCCAATTACACTTTCAAAGGTGGAACTCCTAAGAAACTTGGTGATCCCGGAGTACCCACTATACCTTGCTCCATTAAAGGAAACTACGTAAGAACTGCCTTATGTGACCTTGGAGCCGGAGTTAGTGTTATGCCTCTCTCTCTTTATCATAGACTTGAACTGGATAAGTTGACACCCACTGAAATTTCTCTGCAAATGGCCGACAAATCAATTGCTTTCCCTGTCGGCATTTGCGAGGATGTGCCTGTTGTGGTTGCTAACACCACCATCTTAACAAACTTTGTTATCTTGGATATTCCCGAGGATGATGCCATGGCTGTCATCCTCGGAAGACCCTTTTTAAACACTGCAGGGGCTGTTATAGATTGCAACAAAGGCAATGTCACTTTCCATGTCAACGGTAATGAGCATACCGTGCACTTTCCGAAGAAACGATATCAAGTACATTGCATCAATGCTATCGAAAAAACTTCATCGATTCTTATTGGGAGCTTTGAATGCCCTATTCCTCGTGTCAAGATGAAGTATGATTTGCTTGTTGGGGAGATACATATCCCCATTGAGGTGACTTAGTGGCTATTCGAAAATTCTCCATTCTCTTTTGCGATTCGAGAAAGTTTTGTCATGAGGATTTGATCAACCCCATTGACAGATTTCTTTCGATGACCATGAAATGGATGAATCAAAGAGTGACATACCTCTGTTTTAAGCCTTCACTTTCTATTGCTTAGAAGAAAAATGATAGGTTTAGTTTAGTTTTCCTGTTTCCTGTTTTAGTGTCCCGGAGAAAAATACCAAGAAAATAAAAGTTCTCTGATGGTCGTGAAAATCTAATATTATTTTTTCTGGAATATTTGAAAAATATTGGGACTGAGAGCTGGCCTGGGGGCCACACCAGTGGGCCACAAGCCCTGTCACCGCGGCCACCCCCCTGGCCGCGGCAAGCAAGCTTGTGTGGCCCACAGGGACCCCCTCCACTCATTCCAGCTCCCATCCTCTTCCTCTACCTCCAGAAAAAATCATTTCGCAGCTCAAACCCGTGTTCTTGCTCATTTGGCTGTGATTTTCGATCTCCTTGCTCAAAGCATCATTCTCCAAACCATTTTGGGTAAATTACTCCTTGGTAAGTGACTCCTCCATTGGTCCAATTAGTTTTTGCTCTAGTGCTTTATCCTTCACGTAGTTTTACTACCTTGGTGACCCTGTTCTTGATCTTGAAATGTTGATTTTAGCTGGTCCCAAGTAGTTTTAGCGCGTGATACGGTCTCTAGACACTAGTAGGAGTAGTTGCTACAAGGTGCTGTTGGTCATTATTCACTTTTCTCTTGAACTTCAAAATTTCAGCAAAAAGAAATTATGTTCAGGAGGAAGTTTCATGGTGGTTCCTCAAGTAAGAAGGGTCCCCGTCTTTCTATTCGGGAGCCCGATCCTTATCAACTAAGGGACGCACTGGTACAACCATGTGAATGGCCTTCCGATGAGTCCATGATCGAAGCAGGCTTCAAGGATGAGTTTGATACACTTGTCCGCAATGCCGGGTTAGAAGAATTCCTCTAAGATAAATGTGAACAGTATGCTATGCTCACTGCCTCTTTCGTGCGTAGATTTAAATTTTCAGTTGGTCGTGACTCATCCATACTGTTTGATCTGTATGATAAATCCTACGCCATGGATTTGGAGGATTTTAACATAATTTGCAAAATACCCGATGGGGGTAATCTTAAAGATCCTGCTAAATCTTCGGTTAGAGATTTTTTTTTCTCTAGTATATCTGTTGGAGAAACTAGAGACATCACGCAAGCTACCATAGGAACCATTCATTTCCCTGCCTTGCACTACTTTGCCCTCTTCATAGGTAGATGCATTAACGGTAAAGTTGATCATTGTCACCTATGCGCATCCAACCTTAGTATCCTTAAAAGCGCCGTTACGGGCGACAAAAGCTTCAACATGGGAGCTATTAAGCAAGGAGGCTGAATAAGAATGCTATTGAGGGGGATTTCTTTGGCGGCATCTATGCCACTCGCATGGCAAATTTTCTTGGAGTACCCATCCGCGCAGGAGATCCCCCGCTCCATACAGCTTTCGTTGACCGCGTCGCTATGACACGCTACCAGTTCCTTGAGAGGGATGATGAATCCCTCCTATATCGATTGATATTTAACCGGAGCATGTCTTCCCTATTACCCTTCCTGCTCCTGCTTTCTTTAACTTTCAGGTAAAACGGAGATACTACATAACCATAGGAGAGGCAGAGGAGTATGAGAGGGAGGCGACGGTTGCTCGTCTTCGTGAGGCAGCTATTCAGGCAGTGGCTGCAGCGCTCCCATATAACCCCGATTATGATTTTGGATTTCACCAGGACCGTCCTTGGGAGTAGACCAAGCTAGGACAAAAGCCTAAGCTTGGGGGAGTATGTGTTCTCACCGACCTTACATTCATGCTTATGCTTTCACTTTGTTCGTCGGTGTTCACACTTTGCCACTGTATTATCCATGCTAGTTTATTTTCGTTTTCTTGTTTTCTTGTTTGGTGTCCTTGTGAGAAAACCTAAAAAGATTTTCCTTTCTTCTTTTTGCTTGTTGGGAGCTTTCCCGTGTAAATAGTTTCCTTGTCTTTGGGTCAAGGTTAAGATATTGGTTACAATGTTTAGTGGCTCTCGCATGCATACCTGTTTAGCTTTCAAAGAGCCATATTACATTGTCTTCTCCTTTGTGTTTGCCTGCAGATTCAGCTTAGTCCAATGCACGAGCACTCTTATTATTGTTCACATCGTTCGATCGTGCAAGTGAAAGGCAATAATGATGATATATGGTGAAGTGACTGAGACTCGAAAAGCTGGTATGAACTCTATCTATTTTTTTTGTGAATATGACTAGCTTGTCGTCCCAGATTCAGCTTTGTTGTGAGAGAACCATGTTTGCAATGACAACTTAGAGATCATAGTTTCTGATGTCATGCTTATTTAGCTAGGAGGTTATAATGGTTTGTCTTAAATGCCAACATAGATTTTGAGATGACTATGATGTAGTATGATAGGATGGTATTCTCCTTTGAATGATTCAAGTGGCTTGACTTGGCGCATGTTCATGCATGTAGTTGAAACAAAATCAACATAGCCTCTATGATGTTCGTGTTCATGGTGATTTATATCCTGTTCATGCTTGCACTCCATGTTAGTCAAACTCATTGCATCTTGATGACTATTGTCGCTCTCTAGTTGGTCGCTTCCCAGTCTTTTGCCAGCCTTCACTTGTACTAAGCGGAATACTGCTTATGTATCCACTTCCATAAACCCAAAAAAAATTCCATGAGAGTCCACCATACCTACCTATTTGCGGTATTTACCTGCCATTCCAAGTAAATTTGCATGTGCCATTCTTTAAACCTTCAAGAAATAATATGTTTTGCATGCCCGAACAGCTCATGTAGTGACAGGGGGCTATTGGTATCTTCCATGTTAGACGTGTTATCCTCGACATGTGTTTATTCACTGTCATTCACGAGAAAGGGGCCGGTAATTGGAATGCCCAGTTCCATGCTTAAATCAAAAACATAACTGTAAAACAAGACTCCCCCCGGATTGATGTTAGTATGGACGGTACCCGAGGATTCGGCTAGCTGTGGAGTGTGATTGATTGGTGGGGGGGGAGTTAAAACTTTACTTTTCTGTTTGGGAACCGCCTATAGCATGAGTAGCGTGGAAGATATTGAGAACTCTTGGTCATTGCGTTGACAATGAAAGCATGCCACCCAAAATTATTATCTCTGTTTTCAAAGCTTGAGCTCTGGCACCTCTACAAATCAATGCTTCCCTCTGCGAAGGGCATGTCTATTTATTTTCCTGTTGAGTCCTCCTCCTCCTATATAAGCACCAATTAGAGAGCACCTCTGTCATTTTTATGCTTTGCTTTTGATTAATATTGAGTATGACTACGACTGGATCTTCGTTGCTATGAATTACAATGTTTAGTCATCCCTTGATCTTTGGAAGTGCTCTGCATTTATGTTTTGCGGTCTCAGAAAGAGCTAGCGAGATACCACCTATTCATATTGCTTCATGCCTATTTTGATTGAATTGTTGGTATCTGAAACTCATTATTATTTGCTCGTAGCTGATTATGCCATTGATATTAGTATACCGTGAGACCTTTGTGTCACTTGCTTATGTGGTTAACTTGTGATCTTGCATAAATTCTGGTTACGAGTTAGACATAGTTGCAATAACAAGATCAAACAGAGTTTGTCAAAGTTTTCCTTTCTCTTTCAGTTTGCCAATTGAGTTGCTTGAGGACAAGCAAGGTTTTAAGCTTGGGGGAGTTGATACGTCTCCATCATATCTACTTTTCCAAACTCGTTTGCCCTTGTTTTGGACTCTAATTTGCATGATTTGAATGGAACTAACCCGGACTGACGCTGTTTTCAGTAGAATTGCCATGGTGTTGTTTTTGTGCAGAAATGAAAGTTCTCGAAACATCCTGAAAATTTACGAAGAATATTTCTGGAAATTATGAAAAATACCTGCGTAAAGATCCACCGGAGGGGATGGGCCAGTGGGCCACAAGCCCTGTTGCCGTGCCCCCCACCCCCCCCCCCCCGGTTGCGGCAACCAAGCTTGTGGGGCCCACGTGGGTCTGTCGCCCCCAACTCCATCTCTATAAAATCACTTTCGTCCCGAAAAAAATCAGGAGAGAAGATTTCATCGCGTTTGCGATACGAAGGCGCCGCCAAATCCTGTTCTTGATCTGGAGGGCAGATCTGGAGTCCGTTTTGGGCTCCGGAGAGGGGAAATTGTCGCCATCGTCATCATCAACCTTCTTCCCTCTCCAATTCCATCAAGCTCTTCATCGTTCGTGAGTAATCTATTCGTAGGCTCGCTGGGCGGTGATGAGTAGGATGAGATCTATCATGTAATCGAGTTAGTTTTGACGGGGATTGATCCCTAGTATCCACTATGTTCTGAGATTGATGTTGCTACAACTTTGCCATGCTTAATGCTTGTCACTAGGGCCCGAGTGCCATGATTTCAGATCTGAAATTATTATGTTGTCACCAATATATGTGTGTTTTAGATCCGATCTTGCAAGTTGTAGTTACCTACTATGTGTTATGACCCGGCAACCCCGGAGTGACAATAACCGGAACCACTCCCGGTGATGACCATAGTTTGAGGAGTTCATGTGTTCACCAAGTGCTAATGCGTTGTTCCGGTTCTTTATTAAAAGGAGAACCTTTATATCCCGTAGTGTCCTTTTGGACCCCGCTGCCACGGGAGGGATGGATAATAGATGCCATGCAAGTTCTTTTCTCTAAGCACGTATGACTACACACGGAATGCATGCCTACATCACATTGACGAATAGGAGCTAGCCACATATCTCTCTGTGTTATAACTGTTGCATGCTGAATGCAATCCAAACGAATCACCAACCCATTGCGTGCAAGTTTGTCCCACTGCTGATGTTACTTGTTTCGCTTTGCTGCTGTTACTTGTTTTTCTCTGCTGTTGTTACTTGCTTTGCTCTACTGCTGTTACTTGCTAGTGTTGCTACTTGCTACTGCTGTCACTATTGATCTTCCTTGCCACTACTGTTACTCATTACACTGTTGCTACTTGCTACAATACTTTTTCGCACGACGTTGACGGGAAAGAATATTTCCCATCCACGGGCAACTTCTGACGCCATTGATACAACCGTTAGGAATAGTATGTCGTCAATAGATCGTTTCTGGCACCGTTGCTATCATACTACTTTGCTACTGATACTTTGCTTGCAGATACTAATCTTTCAGGTGCGGTTGAATCCGACACATAATATATGCTTAGCCGCTGATGCAACCTCACCACTTAACCATACCTCACCCATTAAGCTTTGCTAATCTTGATACCTTTGGAAATGAGATTGTTGAGTCCCTATGGCTCATAGATTACTACAACAGCAGTTGCAATTACACGTAAAGGGTTAATTTGACGTGAACGCTGATTGTGCATTTGGAGTTTATTGTTCTTCATCATCATCGATCTAGGATGGGTTCCAGGCCGGCAGGCTGGAATAGCAAGGATGGACGTCGTTATTTTATCGTTTGTTTTCGTCCGTAGTCGGAGCCTAATCTTCTTCATGATGATTGTATGTATTGTACTGATGTGACTCTGATTTAGCTTGTGGTGAGTGTAAGCCAACTCTTTATACTCATCTTTTGAGTACATGTATTTGTAGCGATATCCATTCTTGTGAAACGATGAGATGCGTTTCTATCTTTGTCGAGGCCCTCGCGCTAAAATAAGGATAGGACCGCATCTTGGGCGTTACAAATTGGTATCAGAGTAGTACAGACCTAGGAGGCCCTTGATTGATCAATTTGGCCGAGTCGGGGCTAGTGAAAAACTACTTGAGTCTAGTTATACACTACTGGAATTGAGAAATTTGCCATCTCCCATGCCTTTGCCGTCTGCTGACGCATGGCAAAGATCCTCTTTGCCGTCAGCTGGCACAAAGCAGACGGCAAAGAGGTTGCTGATGGTAAAGGTTTTATTTGCCGTCGGCCACCTCTTTGTCGTTTGCTGACGCATGGCAAAGGCCCCAGAGGCGGACGACACAGAGAACCCGGACGGCAAAGGGGCGCCACCCTAACGGCCGAAGCCCGCCCCACCCCACCCACCCCTTTGTCGTCCGCCTCCCAGCTTCTGCAGACGCCAAAGGGGGGGCTCCCCCTAACGGCACCCAGCTCCCACCCCCGCTCCCCTAACGGCACGCTCCACCACTGGTCCCCTCGATCTCCTGCCTTCTCTCGCTCGTGCCCCTGCCCACTATAGCATCGCCGCCACCACCCCCTTCACTGCTCCGGCCCATCGCCGCCGCCCACGACCGGAGCTCCCCGCTCCCCTCCTCCCTGCGACCCTCCTCCCCGCGGCCCTCCTCCCCGCCGCCCACGACCGACTCTCCCCGCCGCCCACGACCGGCTCTCCCCGCTCCCATCCTCCCCGCAAAGGGGCGCCACCCCCACGGCCGGAGCTCGCCCGCCCCTCCTCCCCGCGCACGTCCTCCCCACGCCCCTCCTCCCCGCCGCCCAGGGCCGGAGCTCGCCCTCCCCTCCTCCCACTACAGGTAAGTTTTTTTCTTTTTTTCTTTATTTCCTATTTTTTCTTTTAAACTAGTAGATAGTATATAGTATAGACATATAGTGTGTCAGTTAAATGACACTTTTGATTTTACATACACGATAGATAGTATATAGTATAGACATATAGTGTGTCATTTATTTAGGCTTCACATGTCATGTTTAGGCTTCACATGACATGTTTATGCTTCACATGACATATAGTGTGTCATTTATTTAGGCTTCACATGTCATGTTTAGGCTTCACATGACATATAGTGTGTCTGTTAAATTGGATAGTTGGTTTTTTTTCGTTTTTTATGTGAAACTAGATAGTTAGTTTATTAGGTAGAAAAAGTAGATAGATAAGAAAACAATAGATAGAAAAAAGAACTTAGAAGAAAATAAGAGAATAATAAACTAGAAGAAAAAGGAAGAAGAAGAAGAAGAAGAAAGAGGAAAGGAGGAGAAAGATAAAAGAAAGAAGAAGAGGAGGAGGAGGAGGAGGAGGAGAAAGAAGAAGAAGAAAAATAATATGATGATCAAGAAGAAGAAGAAGAAGAAGAGAGAGGAGAAGAACAAAGAAAAGGACCCCGACCCCTGACCCCCGGCCCACGACCCCCGACGCCCGACGCCACCAACCCCGACCCTCGACCCCCGACCTCTGACGCCACTGAGACCCGACTCCCGACCCCCGACGCCCGACACCACTGACCCCCGACCCCCGACTCCCGACCCCCGACCCCCGATGCCCGACGCCATTGACCCTCGACTACAGAAGCCACTGACCCTCGACCCTCGACCCCCGACGCCCGACGCCACTGACCCTCGACTCCCGACGCCACTGACCCTCGACCCCTGACCCCCGACGCCCCTAACCCTCGACCCCCGGCCCCCTACCCCCGACCCCCGACACCATTGACCCCCAACCCCCGACCCCCGACACCTCTTCGGCCTCTTGTTGACCAAAGAGACCCCAACCCCCGATGCCAGTGATCCTCGACCCCCGACAACACTAACCCCCGACCACCGACACAACTAAACCCCGACCGCCGACGCCACCGACACCCGACACCACCGACCATCGACGCCACTAAGCCGACGGGGTCATAATTTTGTAAATTATGAGTTAGGTCACATATTTTCCGATTATGTTAATTATAAAAACATCATATTTGTGTTGATCGGGTGAATTTCAATGTGCAGTTGTTCGACGACCTCCACGTGCGTTGGACGAGCTCCGCCCTTGCGTTTGTTGGTGAGCACAAATGACTTCTCCTCCTACCCCCTTAATTTGCTCTGTCCCGGTCTTCGTGCCGATGAAACTTGCTAGCTATAGGTTTCTTCAATCATGAGTATGTGTGACCAGTATGCGTCTCCCGTTCGAAAGGGCGACATCTATAAATATGCATTTCTTTGCATATTTATAACCGCCATCCTTTCGAATTGTCCAACATTATCCATGGACAGCCCGAGTATGTGTAGATTGGATTTGTTTTCCCGTATGCTATGCTCCGGATCCGATGCGGAATTTCGTCAGTGCCTCCCCTGTTGTTCTCCAGGTACACATCCTCTTTGCTTATTGCCGAGACGTGTACCAGGAGAACAGCGGGGAGGTGATGCCGAAATTCTGCGTCGCATCTGGAGCAGAGCATGGGAAAACAAACCCTGTCTACACATACTCGGGTGGGATTAGGACCTATCTTTACCTATTAGCGTCTAGGTTGCATGGACGTAATAAAACTGACAAACTTGATTACCGTATGAATATAGATGATGAATTATATATTTATTTCTTGTGCCCCCATAGGTAGCTAGGCAACATGAGTGATCGTGCTTGGATGTACACTGGTCACCCTAGTCAGAAAGACATGACCCATGAATGGTTAACAAAAACCAGGGGGTTTGTGAGAGCCGCATTTGCAAATGGCCAGCATAAAACATGGTGCCCCTGTCCCAACTGCGACAACTGGAAAAAGCAGACATAGTTTGAAATGGGTAAACACCTACAGAAGTGGGGTTTTACGCCTAATTATACGGTGTGGACTTTTCATGGTGAGTCTGACCAACGTGCCAGAGCTGAGGTGATTCGTCATCGCACCGATGAGCATGGTGCCGGGATTGAAGACATGGTGCAAGACTTTGATGATGCTCGTGATTCGGATGATGAGATGGAGGAATCTGCAAAGGCCTTCTATGAAATGCTGGAGTCTTCAAAACGTCCTCTCCACGAGCAGACTGAGCTTTGTCAGCTGGATGCCATCGCACAAGTAATGGCTCTGAAGGCTCAATTCAACCTAGGCAGAGAATGCTACGACGCGATGATGACGATATTTGGACGCTTTCTACCCAAAGGCCATGTACTGCCTGCAAACCTGTACCAGTCAGAGAAAATCCTCCGTGTACTTAAGATGCCCCATGAGAAGATACATGCCTGTGAGAATGGATGTGCCTTATTTAGGCTTGAGTATGCGGCCTTGAACTATTGCCCCATTTGCAATTCTTCCACGTATATTGTGGTAGACAACGGCATGGGTGAGAAGAATCAGACCAAAATCCCCATTAGTGTTCTTCGATATCTGCCAATCGTACCAAGACTTCAACGTCTTTTCATGGTCGAAGAGACGGCCAGGCAGATGACATGGCACAAATTGGGCAAAAGAACCGAACTAGATGCGGATGGGAACAAGATGCTGGTACACACTTCAGATGGTTTTGCGTGGAGGCACTTCGATGCATTACATAAGGATAAATCGGAAGATCCAAGGCAACCTAGAGTTGCCATCAGCACGGATGGGTTCAATGTGTATGGTATGACGGCAGCACAATACAGTTGTTGGCCTGTATTGGTCATTCCACTAAATTTGCCACCCGGAGAGATTATGAAAAGAAAGAACATTTTCCTGACGTTGATAATTCCAGGGCCCAACTATCCGGGGAAGAATATGAATGTGTACATGCAGCCGCTTAAGGATGAGTTGCAAGAAGCCTGGGATAATGGGATCAAGACCTACGACGCGGCTACCAAAACAAATTTCAAAATGCATATGTGGTACATGTACTCGACGCATGATTATCCGGCGTTTGCGCTATTCGCTGGCTGGTGTGTGCATGGAAGGTTCCCGTGCACCACATGCAAGGCAGCTCTTCAGTTCCGTTGGCTGCAGGCTGGTCGCAAGTATTCTTGCTTCGACATGCATAGACAATTCCTCGATCCTGACCATAAGTTCAGAAAAGACAAGAAGAATTTCATCAAAGGTAGAGTTGTCAAAAACACTGCACCAGCTGCGTTGACAGGCCAACAGACCCTTGATCAGTTAAAAGCTCTCGAGCCTGATCCTTTGCGTCCAGGATACTTGAAAGGGTATAATACGGAACATGCATGGACTCACAAGTCATGCTTATGGGATCTCCCTTACTTCAAAGACCTCCTTTGCCCACACAACATTGACGTGATGCACACCGAAAAGAATATTGCGGAGGCCATTTTTGGTACATTGTTCGGCATAGAGAGGAATTCAAAAGATAATCCTAAGGCAAGAATCGACCTGGAGGCTCTATGTGATAGACCGTTGCAAAATTTGCGACAACGGAAAGGAAAGCAAAGCATAGCGAAGCCAAAGGCATGGTTCAATCTTGAAAGGCCAGCTATGAGGGAAATGCTATTGTGGGTGAAAATGCGGTTGATGTTCCCCGATGGGTATGCTGCGAATCTAAAGAGGGGAGCGAGTCTTGAGAAATTGAAAATATTTGGGCTCAAGAGTCATGATTGGCACATATGGATTGAGCGGGTAATGCCGGTGATGTTGCGTGGCTTTACCCCTGAGGATGAATGGCTAGTACTGGCAGAGCTGAGCTATTTCTTCCGTTCTCTTTGTGCGAAAGAACTATCGCCTGGCGTGCTAGATGAAATGGAAGAGTTGGCACCGGAGTTGATCTGCAAATTAGAAAAGATCTTTCCACCGGGCTTCTTTAATCCAATGCAACATTTGATTTTGCATCTCCCGACCGAGGCAAGAATGGGGGGGCGTTCAAAATCGATGGTGCTACTCAACTGAGAGGATGCAGAAGACGCTTCGAGCTAAGTGTAAAAATAAACGTAGAATTGAAGCATCGATGGCCGAGGCATTCATTACTGAGGAGGCGGCAAACTTCGTGACAGCACACTACGAAGCCAAAAATCATCATTTGCATAACCCGAAGCCTCGGTACAATGATGGCGATCGAGAAAAAGTTCGATCCAACCTCAGCCTATTCAAAGGTAAGCTCGCACCATCCGGTGCTTCGAAAGGGAAATCGTTGGATGTTGAAGAATGGCGGACCATTTCATTGTATATCTTCACCAACCTAACAGAAGTGCGGCCGTACATCGAGTAAGTTCTCGGTAATTTATTTTTCTGCAACTTCTAATTGCTTTGAACTACTCTTATTCCCGAATATTTGATATAGTCGATACGTCGCCGAATTCGCGGATGGAGCGGTCATCGAAAAGGATTCCGTCGAACAGTATGAGCTTCTCGCAAAGCATGGAGGCGACTATCCCGGTTTCATCTCTTGGTTCAAACAAAGGGTAATTTATTACCATTAAGGGCCCATTTGATTTATTGGTCTAATTTGCGGCTAATGCATCCATTCTTTCGTATTAAACTTGTAGGCTGATGCAGAGTCTATGGACGCCGAGTTGAGACAAGTCGCTATTGGTTTTGACTATAAGGTTCGTTCATTTGACAAATACAACATCAACGGGTATCACTTTCGTACCTTTGGCAAAGAGCTATCTATGCCCGACCTAAAGACTACAAATTGTTCTGTCTCTGCTATCGGCGAAGGAGACACCGAGTATTATGGAAGAGTTGAAGCAATTTATGAACTTCTATTCTATGGTGAAAACCCACCGACCGTCGTAGTCTTCAAATGTTATTGGTTTGAGCCGAGGGAGACTAGAAGGACTCATGAACATATAGGACTAGTCGAAATCAACCAAAACACCCACTTAGATGTTCCCGATGTCTATATTACGGCTCAACAGGCGACACAAGTTTTCTATCTACCGTGGCCCTGCCAAACTGATCCAAATCTCAAAGGTTGGGATGTCGTTTATGAAGTGCCACCACATTTTAGACCACCTACCCTCAATGAAGAGGATTACGAACCTCACATTAACCCAGACACATATGAAGGAGAATTCTTCCAAGAAGCACGTATGTCCAAGAAACGTTTCAAGAACCGCTCTACTTCACCCTAGAACATTGAAGTAGACAGCGACAGTGAATCTGTCTTAACCCCTGAGCCCGAACAGGAAGAGCTGGAAGAAGAAGATGTTACTGCTGCGGATGACCTGTCACTTCTTGACCGATTACATAATGGTGGCCTTCCACATGTTCTTCGTGATAGTGATGATGATGATGCATTTATTGATGATAGTGATGATCATGATGCATTTGTTGACCCCGAAGCATATATAGACGAGGACGATTGTTATTAGCTCATGTCAGGTATTCAACTATTATACTATATATAAGTTTTGAGTTCATGTTAGGTATTCAATTTTTATTAGTCATGTTGGTATTTATGACGATGATACACTTAAATTATATACATTTTATTACTCCTGTTGGTATTTATGTTGTACTAATTTCATTTACTCTTTGTCATGACAGGTGTTGAAAGATGGTGGGAAAGGGTCGAAAGCACTCCGCGGCTGCTTCTTCGTCGGTGGGTGATGGGATGGGTACTTCCATTCTTGCCTCGCCTCTTCGGAGAGTGTTGCTCTCTACTTTGCAAGGAGCGCCCCCCGTGAGAGGAGGTCGACCCCCCGCGAAGCCGAGAGGCACTTAAGGTACATGTTGTATTCATGTTAGTATTTATGTTGTACTCATGTTGTATGCATATTGGTATTTATATACATTTTATTACTCATGTTGGTATTTATGTTGTAATAAAGGTACACGTGGCCGCGGGAGAGGTAGGGCTACACGGTCTCCGCCACTACCCCAAGCTGATTCACCTGAGCACAGGACTTCTAGGGTGGATTCGTCTGAGGTGGAGGCTACACGGTCTCCGGTTCACGAGCCTCGGGTCGACGAGCCTTCGACCCACGGGACTCGTGTCCCAGAGGCTTCCTTCCAGGCGACTCCGGAGCAAAGCAGGGATGAGGGTACTGTTGGAATTATGCCCTAGAGGCAATAATAAATATAGTTATTATTATAATTCGTGTATCAAGATAATCGTTTATTATCCATGCTATAATTGTATTGAATGAAGACTCATTTACATGTGTGGATACATAGACAAAACACCGTCCCTAGCAAGCCTCTAGTTGGCTAGCCAGTTGATCAAAGATAGTCAGTGTCTTCTGATTATGAACAAGGTGTTGTTGCTTGATAACTGGATCACGTCATTAGGAGAATCACGTGATGGACTAGACCCAAACTAATAGACGTAGCATGTTGATCGTGTCATTTTGTTGCTACTGTTTTCTGCGTGTCAAGTATTTATTCCTATGACCATGAGATCATATAACTCACTGACACCGGAGGAATGCTTTGTGTGTATCAAACGTCGCAACGTAACTGGGTGACTATAAAGATGCTCTACAGGTACCTCCGAAGGTGTTAGTTGAGTTAGTATGGATCAAGACTGGGATTTGTCACTCCGTGTGAACGGAGAGGTATCTCGGGGCCCACTCGGTAATACAACATCACACACAAGCCTTGCAAGCAATGTAACTTAGTGTAAGTTGCGGGATCTTGTATTACGGAACGAGTAAAGTGACTTGCCGGTAAACGAGATTGAAATAGGTATACGGATACTAACGATCGAATCTCGGGCAAGTAACATACCGAAGGACAAAGGGAATGACATACGGGATTATATGAATCCTTGGCACTGAGGTTCAAACGATAAGATCTTCGTAGAATATGTAGGATCCAATATGGGCATCCAGGTCCCACTATTGGATATTGACCGAGGAGTCTCTCGGGTCATGTCTACATAGTTCTCAAACCCGCAGGGTCTGCACACTTAAGGTTCGACGTTGTTTTATGCGTATTTGAGTTATATGGTTGGTTACCGAATGTTGTTCGGAGTCCCGGATGAGATCACGGACGTCACGAGGGTTTCCGGAATAGTCCGGAAACGAAGATTGATATATAGGATGACCTCATTTGATTACCGGAAGGTTTTCGGAGTTACCGGGAATGTACCAGGAATGACGAATGGGTTCCGGGAGTTCACCGGGGGGCAACCCACCCCGGGGAAGCCCATAGGCCTTGAGGGTGGCACACCAGCCCTTAGTGGGCTGGTGGGACAGCCCAAAAGGGCTCTATGCGCCAAGAAAAGAAAATCAAGAGAAAAGAAAGAAAAAGGGAGGAGGAGGTGGGAAGGAAGGGGGACTCCCTCCCACTAAACCAAGTCCAACTCGGTTTGGGGGGGGGAGTCCTCCCCCCTTGGACTCGGCCGACCCCCTTGAGCCCCAAGGCAAGGTCCCCTCCCTCCCACCTATATATACGGAGGTTTTAGGGCTGATTTGAGACGACTTTTCCACGGCAGCCCGACCACATACCTCCACGGTTTTTCCTCTAGATCGCGTTTCTGCGGAGCTCGGGCGGAGCCCTGCTGAGACAAGGTCATCACCAACCTCCGAAGCGCCGTCACGCTGCCGGAGAACTCTTCTACCTCTCCGTCTCTCTTGCTGGATCAAGAAGGCCGAGATCATCGTCGAGTTGTACGTGTGCTGAACGCGGATGTGCCGTCCGTTCGGTACTAGATCGTGGGACTGATCGCGGGATTGTTCGCGGGGCGGATCGAGGGACATGAGGATGTTCCACTACATCAACCGCGTTCACTAACGCTTCTGCTGTACAATCTAGAAGGGTACGTAGATCACTCATCCCCTCTCGTAGATGGACATCACCATGATAGGTCTTCGTGCGTGTAGGAAAAATTTTGTTTCCCATGCGACGTTCCCCATCAGTGGCATCATGAGCTAGGTTCATGCGTAGATGTCTTCTCGAGTAGAACACAAAAGTTTTTGTTGGCGGTGATGTGCGTTTTGCTGCCCTCCTTAGTCTTTTCTTGATTCCGCGGTATTGTTGGATTGAAGCGGCTTGGACCGACATTACTCGTACGCTTACGAGAGACTGGTTTCATCGTTACGAGTAACTCCGTTGCTCAAAGATGACTGGCAAGTGTTGGTTTCTCCAACTTTAGTTGAATCGGATGTGACCGAGGAGGTCCTTGGATGAGGTTAAATAGCAACTCATATATCTCCGTTGTGGTGTTTGCGTAAGTAAGATGCGATCCTACTAGATACCCATGGTCACCACGTAAAACATGCAACAACAAAATTAGAGGACGTCTAACTTTTTTTGCAGGGTATGCTTGTGATGTGATATGGCCAATGATGTGATGTGATATATTGGATGTATGAGATGATCATGTTGTAATAGAAATATCGACTTGCACGTCGATGGTACGGCAACCGGCAGGAGCCATAGGGTTGTCTTTATACTAACGTGTGTGCTTGCAGATGCATTTACTATTTTGCTAGGATGTAGCTTTAGTAGTAATAGCATGAGTAGCACGACAACCCCGATGGCAACACGTTGATGGAGATCATGGTGTGGCGCCGGTGACAAGAAGATCGTGCCGGTGCTTTGGTGATGGAGATCAAGAAGCACGTGATGATGGCCATATCATGTCACTTATGAATTGCATGTGATGTTAATCCTTTTATGCACCTTATTTTGCTTAGAACGACGGTAGCATTATGAGGTGATCTCTCACTAAAATTTCAAGACGAAATTGTGTTCTCCCCGACTGTGCACCGTTGCTACAGTTCGTCGTTTCGAGACACCACGTGATGATCGGGTGTGATAGACTCAACGTTCACATACAACACGTGCAAAACAGTTGCGCACGCGGAACACTCGGGTTAATCTTGACGAGCCTAGCATGTGCAGGCATGGCCTCGGAACACATGAGACCGAAAGGTCGATCATGAATCATATAGATGATATGATTAGCATAGGGATGCTTACCACTGAAACTATACTCAACTCACGTGATGATCGGACTTGAGCTAGTGTAAGTGGATCATGAACCACTCAAATGACTAGAGAGATGTACTTTTTGAGTGGGAGTTTAGCAAATAATTTGATTAAGTTAAACTCTAATTACCTTGAACATAGTCTAAGTCCACTTTGAATATATTTGTGTTGTAGATCATGGCTCACGCGACAGTCATCCTGAATTTTAATACATTCCTAGAGAAAGCTAAGTTGAAAGATGATGGAAGCAACTTTGTAGACTGGGCTCGTAATCTTAAGCTAATCTTACAAGCTGGGAAGAAGGATTATGTCCTTAATGCTGCGTTAGGAGATGAACCACCCGCTACGGCTGATCAGGATGTTAAGAACGCTTGGTTAGCACGTAAGGAGGACTACTCAATAGTTCAATGTGCAGTCTTGTATGGCTTAGAACCGGGACTTCAACGTCGCTTTGAGCGTCATGGAACATTTGAGATGTTCCAGGAGTTGGAGTTTATCTTTCAGAAGAACGCCCGGATCGAGAGGTATGAGACCTCCGATAAATTCTATGCTTGCAAGATGGCGGAAAACTCATCTGTCAGTGAACATGTGCTCAAAATGTCTGGGTACTCAAACCGTCTAGCTGAGCTGGGGATTGAACTCCCACAAGAAGCTATCACTGACAGAATCCTTCAATCACTGCCGCCAAGCTATAAAGGCTTTGTGTTGAACTACAACATGCAAGGGATGAACAAGTCTCCCGGCGAGTTGTTTGCGATGCTGAAAGTTGCAGAGTCTGAACTCCGTAAAGAGCATCAAGTGTTGATGGTGAATAAGACCACTAGTTTCAAGAGAAACGGCAAAGGCAAGAAGGGCAATTCGAAGAAGAGCGGCAAGCCTGTTGCCAATCCGACGAAGAAACCCAAAGCTGGACCTAAGCCGGAAACAGAGTGTTACTATTGCAAGGGTATGGGTCATTGGAAGCGCAATTGCCCCAAGTATCTGGCAGATAAGAAGGCGAGCAAAGAAAAATCAGGTATATTTGATATACATGTTATTGATGTGTACTTAACCGGCTCTCGTAGTAGTGCCTGGGTATTCGATACCGGTTCTGTTGCTCATATTTGCAACTCGAAACAGGAACTGCGGAATAGGCGAAGGCTGGCGAAAGATGAAGTGACGATGCGCGTAGGAAATGGTTCCAAGGTTGATGCAATCGCCGTCGGCACAGTGTCAGTTCAGTTACCGTCAGGATTAGTGATGAACTTAAATCATTGTTATTTAGTGCCTGCGTTGAGCATGAACATTATATCTGGATCTTGTTTAGTGCGAGACGGTTACTCTTTTAAGTCAGAGAATAATGGTTGTTCTATTTCTATGAGTAACATCTTTTATGGTCATGCACCGAATGTGAGAGGATTGTTCATATTAAATCTTGATAGCGATACGCATATACATAACATTGAGACCAAAAGAGTTAGAGTTAACAATGATAGCGCCATATTTTTGTGGCACTGCCGCTTAGGTCATATTGGTGTAAAGCGCAGGAAGAAACTCCATGCTGATGGACTTTTGGAGTCACTTGACTTTGATTCACTTGACACGTGCGAACCATGCCTCATGGGCAAGATGACTAAGACTCCGTTCTAAGGAACAATGGAGCGTGCAAGTGACTTGTTGGAAATCATACATACCGATGTATGTGGTCCGATGAGCGTGGAGGCACGCGGCGGATATCGTTATTTTCTCACCTTCACTGACAATTTAAGTAGATATGGTTATGTCTACTTGATGAAGCACAAGTCTAAAACATTTGAAAAGTTCAAGAAATTTCAGAGTGAAGTGGAAAATCATCGTAACAAGAAGATCAAGTTCCTGCGGTCTGATCGTGGGGGTGAATATCTGAGTTTCGAGTTTGGTGCTCACTTAAGACAATGTGGAATTGTTTCACAGTTAACACCACCTGGAACACCACAGCGTAATGGTGTGTCCGAACGTCGTAATCGTACTCTATTAGAGATGGTGCGATCTATGATGTCTCTTACTGATTTGCCATTATCATTTTGGAGCTATGCATTAGAAACAGCTCCATTCACTTTAAATAGGGCACCATCAAAATCCGTTGAGACGACACCATACGAACTGTGGTATGGCAAAAGGCCAAAGTTGTCATTTCTTAAAGTTTGGGGATGTGATGCTTATGTCAAAAAGCTTCAGCCTGAAAAGCTGGAACCCAAAGCGGAAAATTGAGTCTTCATAGGTTACCCAAAAGAGACAGTTGGGTACACCTTCTATCTCAAATCCGAGGGCAAAGTGTTTGTTGCTAAAAATGGAGCTTTTCTCGAGAAGGAGTTTCTCTCGAGAGAATTGAGTGGGAGGAAGATAGAACTTGACGAGGTTGTCGAACCTCTCATCCCTCTGGATGGTGGCGCAGGGCAAGGGGAAACCTCTGTCATTGCGACGCCGGTTGAGGAGGAAGTTAATGATGATGATCATGAAACTCCAGTTCAAGTTTATGTCGAACCACGCAGGTCGACGAGACCACGTGCTGCTCCAGAGTGGTACGGTAATCCCGTCTTATCAATCATGTTGTTAGACAACAATGAACCTGCAAATTATGAAGAAGCAATGGTGGGCCCAGATTCCAACAAATGGCTGGAAGCCATGAAGTCCGAGATAGGATCCATGTATGAGAACAAAATGTGGACTTTGGAGGTACTGCCTGAGGGCCGCAAGGCCATTCAGAACAAATGGATCTTTAAGAGGAAGACGGACGTTGACGGTAATGTGACCGTTTATAAAGCTCGACTTGTGGCAAAGGGTTTTTCACAAGTTCAAGGAGTTGACTATGATGAGACTTTCTCACCCGTAGCGATGCTTAAGTCCGTCAGAATCATGTTAGCAATAGCTGCATTTTTCGATTATGAAATCTGGCAGATGGATGTCAAAACGGCGTTCCTTAACGGTTTCCTTAAGGAAGAGTTGTATATGATACAACCCAAAGGTTTTGTCGATCCTAAGAATGCTAACAAGGTGTGCAAGCTCCAGCGATCCATTTATGGACTGGTGCAAGCATCTCGGAGTTGGAACAAACGCTTTGGTGAGGTGATCAAAGCATTTGGGTTTATACAAGTGGTTGGAGAATCTTGTATTTACAAGAAAGTGAGTGGGAGCTCTGTGGCGTTTCTAATATTATATGTGGATGACATATTACTGATTGGAAACAACGTAGAGTTTTTAGAGAGCATAAAGGATTACTTGAATAAAAGTTTCTCTATGAAGGACCTAGGAGAAGCTGCTTACATTCTAGGCATTAAGATCTATAGGGATAGATCAAAACGCCTGATAGGACTTTCACAAAGCACATACCTTGATAAAGTTTTGAAGAGGTTCAAAATGGAACAGTCCAAGAAAGGGTTCTTGCCAGTTCTACAAGGTACGAGATTGAGTAAGACTCAGTGCCCAGCAACTGATGAAGATAGAGAGCATATGCACTCCGTCCCCTATGCTTCAGCCATAGGTTCTATCATGTATGCGATGCTGTGTACTAGACCGAAAGTTAGCCTGGCCATAAGTATGGTAGGTAGGTTCCAGAGTAATCCAGGAGTGGATCACCGGACAGCGGTCAAGAATATCCTGAAGTACCTGAAAAGGACTAAGGAGATGTTTCTCGTGTATGGAGGTGACGAAGAGCTCGCCGTAAAAGGTTACGTCGATGCAAGCTTTGACACAGATCCGGACGACTCTAAATCGCAAACCGGATGAGTATTTATTCTTAATGGGGGTGCAGTAAGCTGGTGCAGTTCCAAGCAAAGCGTCGTAGCAGATTCTACATGTGAAGCGGAGTACATGGCTGCCTCGGAGGCGGCTAAGGAGGGTGTCTGGATGAAGCAGTTCATGACGGATCTTGGAGTGGTGCCAAGCGCACTGAATCCAATAACCTTGTTCTGTGACAACACTGGTGCCATTGCCTTAGCAAAGGAACCACGGTTTCACAAGAAGACCAGACACATCAAACGATGCTTCAACCTCATCCGCGACTACGTCGAGGGAGAGGACGTGAATATATGCAAAGTGCACACAGATCTGAATGTAGCAGACCCCTGACTAGACCTCTTCCACGGCCAAAACATGATCAACACCAAAACTGTATGGGTGTTAGATTTATTACAATGTAATTCACATGGTGATGTGAGGGCTAGATTATTGACTCTAGTGCAAGTGGGAGACTGTTGGAATTATGCCCTAGAGGCAATAATAAATATATTTATTATTATAATTCGTGTATCAAGATAATCGTTTATTATCCATGCTATAATTGTATTGAATGAAGACTCATTTACATGTGTGGATACATAGACAAAACACCGTCCCTAGCAAGCCTCTAGTTGGCTAGCCAGTTGATCAAAGATAGTCAGTGTCTTCTGATTATGAACAAGGTGTTGTTGCTTGATAACTGGATCACGTCATTAGGAGAATCACGTGATGGACTAGACCCAAACTAATAGACGTAGCATGTTGATCGTGTCATTTTGTTGCTACTGTTTTCTGCGTGTCAAGTATTTATTCCTATGACCATGAGATCATATAACTCACTGACACCGGAGGAATGCTTTGTGTGTATCAAACGTCGCAACGTAACTGGGTGACTATAAAGATGCTCTACAGGTACCTCCGAAGGTGTTAGTTGAGTTAGTATGGATCAAGACTGGGATTTGTCACTCCGTGTGAACGGAGAGGTATCTCGGGGCCCACTCGGTAATACAACATCACACACAAGCCTTGCAAGCAATGTAACTTAGTGTAAGTTGCGGGATCTTGTATTACGGAACGAGTAAAGAGACTTGCCGGTAAACGATATTGAAATAGGTATACGGATACTAACGATCGAATCTCGGGCAAGTAACATACCGAAGGACAAAGGGAATGACATACGGGATTATATGAATCCTTGGCACTGAGGTTCAAACGATAAGATCTTCGTAGAATATGTAGGATCCAATATGGGCATCCAGGTCCCGCTATTGGATATTGACCGAGGAGTCTCTCGGGTCATGTCTACATAGTTCTCAAACCCGCAGGGTCTGCACACTTAAGGTTCGACGTTGTTTTATGCGTATTTGAGTTATATGGTTGGTTACCGAATGTTGTTCGGAGTCCCGGATGAGATCACGGACGTCACGAGGGTTTCCGGAATAGTCCGGAAACGAAGATTGATATATAGGATGACCTCATTTGATTACCGGAAGGTTTTCGGAGTTACCGGGAATGTACCAGGAATGACGAATGGGTTCCGGGAGTTCACCGGGGGGCAACCCACCCCGGGGAAGCCCATAGGCCTTGAGGGTAGCACACCGGCCCTTAGTGGGCTGGTGGGACAGCCCAAAAGGGCTCTATGCGCCAAGAAAAGAAAATCAAGAGAAAAGAAAGAAAAAGGGAGGAGGAGGTGGGAAGGAAGGGGGACTCCCTCCCACTAAACCAAGTCCAACTCGGTTTGGGGGGGGAGTCCTCCCCCCTTGGACTCGGCCGACCCCCTTGAGCCCCAAGGCAAGGTCCCCTCCCTCCCACCTATATATACGGAGGTTTTAGGGCTGATTTGAGACGACTTTTCCACGGCAGCCCGACCACATACCTCCACGGTTTTTCCTCTAGATCGCGTTTCTGCGGAGCTCGGGCGGAGCCCTGCTGAGACAAGGTCATCACCAACCTCCGAAGCGCCGTCACGCTACCGGAGAACTCTTCTACCTCTCCGTCTCTCTTGCTGGATCAAGAAGGCCGAGATCATCGTCGAGCTGTACGTGTGCTGAACGCGGAGGTGCCGTCCGTTCGGTACTAGATCGTGGGACTGATCGCGGGATTGTTCGCGGGGCGGATCGAGGGACGTGAGGATGTTCCACTACATCAACCGCGTTCACTAACGCTTCTGCTGTACGATCTACAAGGGTACGTAGATCACTCATCCCCTCTCGTAGATGGACATCACCATGATAGGTCTTCGTGCGCGTAGGAAAATTTTTGTTTCCCTCGCGACGTTCCCCATCAGGTACGTCCCAAGAGACCCAGTGGGATACCTGGCCTGAGGCAAGTGGCCATGCTGGTAGCGACGAGGAGCTGGGTGAGGGGGCTACCGTCTACCAGCGTGGTAGTTCGGGGCTCCCGCTCGTGCCAGCGACCCCCGAGCAGAGGTGGTCGATTAGGCCAAATGGGGACAAGTAAGTTAATTTACTCTTATTTAACCTTTTGCCTTCGCGTTTTCTCAAATATCTAATGTTTTGGCTTTAATTTGTCATACTGTAGGGGTTGGATTGTTGCCAAGGGTGTCCGCAAGCCCAACAGCGTCCTTGGTGTTCTTTGCCGTCAAAACTTCCCAGGGTTTGTTACGTTGCCCGGTCGGGAGCGAGAAGTAGGAATGACCTCGGAGCACTACTTGGGTGCCCCGGCCCCGCCGGAGGTGGAGATCGACGGTGTTTTGTGTGACACGAGGGCGGACATGGTGATCCGAAAGTTCTGGGTAATTTCTCTTTCACACAACTATAAATCAACCATAGCTATTTATTGTACTAATCGGTGTTGTCTCGTTTGCGGACCTGCTACAGGTGTGAGGAGGGATACGAGGAGGACGCGGCAAAGGTTATCGAAACCGAATGTCGCCGCCTACTTCAAAACTTTCGGCACGAGGCTCCGGTGTAGGCTGTTCGAGACTACTATGCCACGCGGCGTATTAGGCTTGACAAGGCGAAGTGTCGTGATGCTAAGATGGAGAAGGAGCATTACATGAAGGTAATTACATATTATTAAGGCTTTGTAGTTAGTTTCCTTGATTTGGTTCTTACGCGCTCAAATTTCTCTTTATTAACTTAGGTGCCCCCGAGATGGTGTGTGGATAAGATGGATTGTTGGGAGGCCTTGGTGGATCAGTGGTGCTCCGAAACATGGGAGGCCAGCCACAACAACACCAAGGAGAGGCGTGACAAAATGGTTGGCGTGCCACACCATCAAGGGAGCGTCAACTTAATACAATTTGGCGAGAACTGGGTATGTGGTTTGCTTCATGCCTCATGCAATTCATTCTTAATGCTATCTTGAGCCCTTTACCAATACAATTTTCCTCTCTCTCTCTCTTTTAGGCGCGTCACAATAAGACGGAGGCGCCATAGATGTACGACCAGTATGCGATGCCCATACTGCCTCGTACAAGAAGGTCAAGGCATTCTTTGAGTCTGACCTCGAGCATCCAGAAAACTTCACCAACATCTCCTCCCACGACAAGCTCGTAAAGTACAGAGATCACGGGAAGGCGAGGAAAGGGGAGGACTTTAACCCGAGCGAGGGGCCTATTGATCCAGAGCTGGTGATGATAGCTGGCAACGGGAGGCCACATGGCTCGATCGCCATTAGAGACGGCCTTATACGTTGTCCTAGCTCTCTCCGACAGATAAAGGCACGCCAAACGAGCTCTTGTCCGGAGATAACACGTCGTCCACGGCCAGTCGAGCTCGCCATCGAGGTTGGTTTAATGGACTCAACTATCTTTCCGCATTATGTTGTGCGTTGGAACCAATATGATTACATTGCTAACAATGATTTGTGTTGTAGGCTGCTATTCAGAAAGAGAGAGAGGCAATGCAGGCGGCTATGGCGGAGAAGGATAAGGAAATTAGGGAGCTGGAGGAGAGGACGACTGCATTGGTGGAGGCGGAGAGGGCACGGAATGATGCGTCTACCAAGGTCATATACGAGCTCTTCGTGGTAAGTTTCTTCTTCATGTTATTTCAAATCTTGCATTTGAATGTCCGTTTCATTAATAAATAAAAAAGTTTGACTTGTCGAAACCAAATGTACAGTCTATGTGCGAGAAGAACGGCCAAGTCCCTCCGCCGATGCCAGTCATTAACGTGGCGGGGACGGTGAGTTTCATCTCAGTGGAGTGATCTTAAGAGTGTCCTCATGCTAACTACACATTGCAAACGATGTTTGGTGCAGAATATGTCCAGAAACGCATCGCACGACCCTTCTACACTCGAGCCTTCTCCAGGGCAGCCTTCTCCAGGTGAAACAAGCCAGACCACCGTGCTTGCCCCTAACTTAGGTATGTTATTTCTAGTGTTTTAATAAAAGATAGCTAGATGACATAATTAGCTTAGTTAGCTCCAAAATGACCTATTTAATAAAAAATGACCTATACTTAGCTAATTATCCTCAAAATGACATAATTAGCTTAGTTAGCTCCAAAATGACCTATTTAATAAAAAATGACCTATACTTAGCTAATTATCCTCGAAATGACATAATTAACTCCAAAAAGGCATTCTTAGCCAATTTAGCCCGAAGAAGGGGACAAGAGGAGAAGAAAGAGGAAAAATGAAAGGAAGGAAGAAGAAGAAGAGGAGAAGAAGAAGAAGGAGAGGGAGGAGGATAAGAAGAAGGAGAAGAAGGACGAGAAGAAGGAGAAGGAGCTCCTCCTTCTCCTTCTTCTTCCTCCTTCTTCCTCCTTCTCCTTCTCCTTCTTCTTTTCTTCTTCTTCTCCTCTTCCTTCTCCTTCTCCTCCTCCTCCTCCTCCTCCTTCTTTTACTTCTTCTTCTCTTTCTCTTCTTCTACGTAGCTTAGACTCATCCAACAAAGCCTAAATTGGCTAATTATCCATCTAAATGACATAATTAACTTAGTTAGCTCCAAAATGACCTATTTAATAAAAAATGACCTATACTTAGCTAATTATCCTCGAAATGACATAATTAGCTCCAAAAAGGCATTCTTAGCCAATTTAGCCCGAAGAAGGGGACGAGAGGAGAAGAAAGAAGAAAAATGGAAGGAAGGAAGAAGAAGAAGAGGATAAGAAGAAGAAGGAGAGGGAGGACGATAAGAAGAAGGAGAAGAAGGAGAAGGAGCTCCTCCTTCTCCTTCTTCTTCCTCCTTCTTCCTCCTTCTCCTTCTCCTTCTTTTCTTCTTCTTCTCCTCTTCCTTCTCCTTCTCCTCCTCCTCCTCCTCCTCCTTCTTTTACTTCTTCTTCTCTTTCTCTTCTTCTATGTAGCTTAGACTCATCCAACAAAGCCTAAATTGGCTAATTATCCATCTAAATGACATAATTAGCTTAGTTAGCTCCAAAATGACCTATTTAATAAAAAATGACCTATACTTAGCCAATTATCCTCGAAATGACATAATTAGCTCCAAAAAGGCATTCTTAGCCAATTTAGCCCGAAGAAGGGGACGAGAGGAGAAGAAAGAGGAAAAATGAAAGGAAGGAAGAAGAAGAAGAGGAGAAGAAGAAGAAGGAGAGGGAGGAGGATAAGAAGAAGGAGAAGAAGGAGGAGAAGAAGGAGAAGGAGCTCCTCCTTCTCCTTCTTCTTCCTCCTTCTCCTTCTTTTCTTCTTCTTCTACTCTTCCTTCTCCTTCTCCTCCTCCTCCTCCTCCTCCTTCTTTTACTTCTTCTTCTCTTTCTCTTCTTCTACGTAGCTTAGACTCATCCAACAAAGCCTAAATTGGCTAATTATCCATCTAAATGACATAATTAGCTTAGTTAGCTCCTAAATGGTCTATTTAATAAAAAATGACCTATACTTAGCTAATTAACCTCGAAATGACATAATTAGCTCCAAAAAGGCATTCTTAGCCAATTTAGCCCGAAGAAGGGGACGAGAGGAGAAGAAAGAGGAAAAATGAAAGGAAGGAAGAAGAAGAAGAAGAGGAGAAGAAGAAGAAGGAGAGGGAGGAGGATAAGAAGAAGGAGGAGAAGGAGAAGGAGCTCCTCCTTCTCCTTCTTCTTCCTCCTTCTCCTTCTCCTTCTTCTTTTCTTCTTCTTCTCGTCTTCCTTCTCCTTCTCCTCCTCCTCCTCCTCCTTCTTTTACTTCTTCTTCTCTTTCTCTTCTTCTACGTAGCTTAGACTCATCCAACAAAGCCTAAATTGGCTAATTATCCATCTAAATGACATAATTAGCTTAGTTAGCTCCTAAATGGTCTATTTAATAAAAATGACCTATACTTAGCTAAGTTCTCTCCTAAATGACATAATAATGCTTAAGTAGCTGCAACATGACCTATTCCCCCTAACTTAGGTATTAAATGGCCTATAATTAGCCTAGCTAGATCAAAAATGGCTTAATAAGCATAGTTTGCTCCGAAATGACCTATTTTACCCAAGTTAGCTCCGAAACGACCTATAGTTAGCTAGGGTTCCACCTAAATGACATAATTACCTTAGTTAGCTCCTAAATGGTCTATACTTAGCTAATTTCTCTCCGAAATAACCTATATATACACTACTTCATCTAGTATTATTCTTCTAACTTTCTTATTTGTCATTTTGCAGATTATCTTCACTTCACGGGAAGCTTGGAAAATATTGATGGAATGCTTGAAGATGATTTCTTGTACCATGGGTTGTATTGAAACTATTGTAGTATATGAATATAGGAAACTTTGTATGCACGTGGATGAAACTGGTGTAATATATGAAACTTTGTATGCACGTGGATGCAACTTGAAAGCTGGATATAAGAGGTTATTTTAGTATGGTTATGAGTACGGAAAGAAATTTATCTATGTCAAATATATATATATATATACTGATTATTGTTAAAAATGATGGATATAACAAAAAATAAATAAAAAAGGGGCTGATTCCCCTCTTTGACGTCTGCCCCCACATGGCAAAGGGGGGAGGCAGACGGCAAAGGGGGGAATCTGCCCCCTCTCTCTCCCCTCTTTGTGTCTGCCCCCACATGGCAAAGGGGGGGAGGCAGACGGCAAAGGGGGGAATCTGCCCCCTCTCTCTCCCCTCTTTGTCGTCTGCCCCCACATGGCAAAGGGGGGAGGAGGACGGCAAAGGGGGGAATCTGCCCCCTCTTTCTCCCCTCTTTGTCGTCTGCCCCCACATGGCAAAGGGGGGGAGGCAGACGGCAAAGGGAGGAGGCCTGCCGTTAACACTTAACGGGGACGTTGCACCCTTTGTCATCCCAGTTAATTTGCCGTCTGCCCCCTCATGGCAAAGATTCTTTGCCGTCCGCTTTGGGTAAGCAGACGGCAAAGAACCTCTTCACCGGATTTTTTTACCGTCTACTTTGCCGTCTACTGACCGACGGCAAAGCCTTTGCCGTCCGTGGTTGCACCCTTTGCCGTCCGCTTTGGCAGACGGCAAATTTCTGAATTTCAGTAGTGATATATATCGGAGAATAGGATTATTTTTTCTCCTCTTCTATGCTCTGGTGAGGAATATTGACGTAATAATTTTAATTCCACTCCTCTTCTCACTCAAAAGTTTTTTAGGATCACGCAGATATTTTTGGAATCTATATGATGCCGATGTGACGGAGTTCTGACTTGTTGCTTCCTGCTGTGTTGATTTTACTCCGGGGAGTTGAGCTCCAGGGAATTCTTGAGCACATTGTTATCATTCAGATTTCTTAGTATATCAGGACGGAGGATGTTCGAAATTGCTTCAATACTGGTAGTGGTGAGATAACCCCGACACCCCCAGTACTGGTGTAGAGAGTTCACTGGTACTGCCATACTTAGTATCATTGTGTTTTCGAGGATCTTAGATAGATGAGTTTCCGAGATCTCTGGTTATGTGTTGACGGATGTGATACACTGGAGGGGTAGTGTTATTGCTAGGAGTTGAAGTATGGATTTTACTACTTGTATCCCTGGACCCGATTGCATGACCATAAAAATTTGGGAGTTCTTAGGTGGGAATTCAAGAGATACTTATAGGACAATCTTCCAACAGATGCATGATGTGAGGTTGGGGTTCGACATCCAGTGCATTCGTTTGTTCACGGTCGTCTTACAGTGGTTCTCGTTTTGTCTTAAAGAGTCCTTGTAGCTTGCTACGACTCAGGGACGCTTCGTATGTCGTGTGCACTTCCTTGTACATGATGGCTACTGTAGAATAGAGCCCGTGCGGTCCTATCCACGAAAATACCGAACGGAATTTCTGTCATGAATTTGTTGTGGCTTGTTTCATAAGCCTCATCCTTTGTTTTGTTGGTATATGGTAATTCGAGTCCCTTCGATATCAAGTGGAATTCATATCTTTCCAAGGGGTGTTCTCATATTTCTATGGGAATGCAAATTATTTTTTCTCAATTAAGTTGTGTTTTCAATTCTTCTCAACCGGAGTCATCATTTCAATTGTTTTCAACCGGTGTCTGATAACCCACAAGTATAGGGGATCGCAACAGTTTCCGAGGGTAGAGTATTCAACCCAAATTTGTTGTTTTGACACAAAGGGAAGCGGAAGAATATTCTTGAGTATTAGCAGTTGAGTTGTCAATTCAACCACACCTGAAAGACTTAGTATCTGCAGCAAAGTTTTACTAATAAAGTAGTGTGATAGTAACGGTAGCAGCGGTAACAGTAGCAATAGTGACAGCAGTAGCGGTAACAGTAGCAGCAGTGACAGCAGTAGCGGCAAGGTAACGTAGCAAGGACCAGTAGGAAAAACTCGTAGGCATTGGATCGGTGATGGATAATTATGTCGGATGACATTCATCATGTAACAACTATAACATGGGGTGATTTGTAACTAGCTCCAGTTCGTCAATGTAATGTAGGCATGTATTATGTATATAGTCATACGTGCTTATGGAAAAGAACTTGCATGACATCTATTGTCCATCCCTCCCATGGCAGCGGGGTCCTAATGGAAACTAAGGGATATTAAGGTCTCCTTTTAATAGAGAACCGGAACAAAGCATTAGCACTTAGTGAATACATGAACTCCTCATACTATGGTCATCTCCGGGAGTGGTACCGGCTATTGTCACTCCGAGGTTGTCGGGTTATAACACATAGTAGGTGACTACAACTTGCAAAATAGGATCAAGAACACACATATATTGATGAAAACATAATAGGTTCAGATCTGAAATCATGGCACTCGGGCCCTAGTGACAAGCATTAAGCATAGCAAAGTAGTAGCAACATCAATCTCAGAACATAGTGGATACTAGGGATCAAACCCCATCAAAACTATCTCGATGACATGATAGATATCATCCAACCCATCACCGTCCAGCAGGCCTACGATGAGATTACTCACGAACGATGAAGAGCATCATGGAATTGGCGATGAAGGATGGTTGGTGATGACGAAGGCGTCGATTCCCCCTCTCCGGAGCCCAGAATGGACTCCGGATCTGCCCTCCAGAGGAAGAACAGGTGGTGGCGGCGGCTCCGTATCGTAAAATGCAATGAACTCTTCTCTCTGTTTTTTTTCGGGCGAGAGAGAATATATAGAGCTGGAATAGGAGGCGGTGGAGCCACGAGGGGCTCACAAGCCTGCCAGGCGCGACCAGGGGGCGCCTCCTGGGCTTGTGGGCTCGTGGCTCCGTCCCTCCAAGTAATTCTTGCGCCAGTATTTTTTATATATTCCAAAAAAAATCCTCGTAAATTTCCACGTCATTCCGAGAACTTTTATTTCTACACAAAAAAACACCATGGCAATTCTGCCGAAAACAGCGTCACTCCGGGTTAGTTCCATTCAAATCATGCAAATTAGAGTTCGAAACAAGGGCAAAAGAGTTTGGAAAAGTAGATATGATGGAGATGTATCAACTCCCCCAAGCTTAAATCATTGCTTGTCCTCAAGCAATTGAGATCACAAACTGAAAGAGACAAAAGAAAAACTTTTCCGAACTCTGTTTGATCTTGTCGTTGTAATTATGTCTAACTCATATTCAGATTTTCAACAAGATCATAAGCTAACCACATAAGAAATGACATTTAGGTCTCAAGATGTACTCATATCAATGGCATAATCAACTAGCGAGCAATAATAATAAGTTTCAAACGTCAACACTTCAATCAAAACAATGATGAAGCAATATGAACAGGTCGTATCTCGCTAGCTCTTTCTGAGACCGCAAAACATAAATGCAGAGCACCTTCAAAGACCAAGGGATGACTGAACATTGTAATTCATGGCAAAGAAGATCCAGTCACAGTCATACTCAATATCAATTAATAGCAAAGCGTAAAAATGACGGAGGTGCTCTCTAATTGGTGGTTTTTGAAAGAAGAGGATGACTCAACAGAAACATAAATAGATAGGACCTTCGCAGAGGGAAACATTGATTTGCATAGGTGCCAGAGCTCAAGTTTTTAAAATAGAGAAAAATAGTTTTGGGTGGCATGCTTTCATTGTCAATGTGATGACCAAGAGTTTTCACCATCTTCCATGCTACACATACTATAGGCAGTTCCCAAATAGAAAAGTAAAGTTTTGACTCCCCCACCACCGATCAATCACACACCATGACTAGATGAATCCTCGGGTGCCTTCCATACCAACAACAATCCAGGGGGAGTTTTGTTTGCAATTATCTTTTCGGTTTGAGCATGGAACTGGGCATTCCAATTACTGGCCCCTTTCTCGTGAGTGATAGTGAATAAACACGTATCCAGGATAACACGCCTAGCATGGAAGATACTGATCACCCCTTGTCACCACATGAGCGGTTCGGGCATACAAAACATATTATTACGTGAAGATTTAGAGAGTGGCACATGCAAATTTACTTGGAACGGAGGTAGATACCGCATATAGGTAGGTATAGTGGACTCATATGGAACAACTTTGGGTTTATGGAAGTGGATGCACAAGCAGTATTCCCGCATAGTACAAGTGAAGGCTAGCAAAAGACTGGGAAGCGACCAACTAGAGAGCGACAAAAGTCATCAATATGCATTGAAATTAACCAACATTGAGTGCAAGCATGAGTAGGACATAAATCACCATACACATGAATATCATAGAGGCTATGTTGATTTTGTTTCAACTACATGCGTGAACATGTGCCAAGTCAAGCCACTTGAATCATTCAATGGAGGATACCATCCTATCATACTACATCATAATCATCTTGAAATTCATGTTGGCATCCAAGACAAACCATTATAAGCCTGTCGGGACCCCGATCCTAAGCCATAGGAATCCAGCCCGTAACACATCGCATCCCTTTGTGGTCTCACGCACGGTTAACTCCACGGCTGCAGCCTTACCTTAGCCGGGACCATTTGCGTCTTTTGACTCACGTATGCGATAGTGTCGCTAGCAATCCAATGTCAAAGAACCCGGATCGACATGTCTAGTCATAAACCAAAGTGGCAGTTCCGCACAAGGACAGGCATACATGACCCAACAAAGCAGGTGTCGGTCACCAACGAACGTAGACGAGTCGTAGCAAGCTACAAGGACTCCATTACGTCGCGTGACATTTCCCCAAAGGGGACAGACACAGCAGCTAAGAAGGACACATGCCGGTCAACCAATGTGTCCGGAGCAGTAGCGAACTACCAAGGCTCGTTGGATCACAAAGGGGCATTTCCTTGTAAGGAGTGCTACTAAAGTTCACGACTAGGTATTCGAACCCCATACATATCAAGTAAGACACACGTACGCATGGCATACCGATATGTATAGATACATCGATGGCATCACAACATAACCATAACCATACAAGCTTTATTTAAGAGGCTCGGAAGAGCCACACACATAATATTACACATTAAGGGTCTCACGACCCATAATAGCAGTCATACAATACAAGCCAGCGGAAGAGTTATAAACTGTCTGGGTATAGACAGAGCAACTAGAAGGCACATGGCCTGACTATACTACAGAGCCGACGTAGGGCCAGATCGTAGCTGGGACACCAGCTACTCGTCGTCGTCGATGTCTACGAAGAACCCTCCATTAGGGTCATTAGCAACCTCTGCAACATTTATTAAGAAAACATGAGTACGAAGGTACTCAGCAAGACTTTAGGAGAACTAACTACTCATGCAAGGTATCAAAAGGTATTGTGGGGTTTCATGCGGGAAGCCAGCATTTGACTCGTGGCTAGACAACTTGCTTTTTGAAATTAGTTTTGACAACTTGATTTCTCGCACACGAGTCCACTAACACCACAACAATACACTATCGTGGAATAATTCCGTCTCCATACGGAAATGCCGTCCACGACACTCACGCTTATCTTGACAATTTTATGAGTAGCCATTGAAGTTATCTATGAACAACATATGTCTCCAAGTAGTCCATATCCGCGGACGCGGCTATTCGAATAGATCATAACCCTGCAGGGGTGTACTTCGTCACACACGCTCCCGCCACTTATCGCCATGTGCACGTCAGGCACCTCGGCAACCTTCAAGCGGAAGCCCAGCGAGGGAGTCGGCCACGACCGTTAACCACACTAGTACCTAGTCCAGGTTTATCGCCTATCTGAGAGTAACCCGTACGGATGTCCGGCCGAGGTTTCCGCCACGGCCTCAAACAATGTGTGCAGGGTTCCCAAGCCCACCATCCGGGTGCCACTTGGTACACCGTGCCACTGCCTACCGCATCACGGTCCACCTCTCAGGTCAGCACCATGCACGGCCTCCAGCATTATTCTAAACACCAGAAACTACTTGCAACTCCTGGACCGAGTACTACGCGATTAATAGGCCGAGCGGGGTCATATTTCAGGGCCCAGCATGTGGTAGTATCTAGTCTTGGATTACATACACGGAACTCAGTTCCTAAGGACGGTTCCAATGAAACAACCCGCCATGTACTCCTACACAGCCTTTCACCGGTACCTTTACCAAATCAAGTTCAACACACGACCTTTGCTCACCGAACACATTCCACATTTCTGTTCATCTCCCAGATGACAGACCATACACAACTCTAAGCATAGCATGCATAGCAGGATAAGGCACATCATAGCTCAAGCAACTACCAGGTATGCTAGGTTGCAAGGTTCGGCTATTTACTGTGACAAGGTTAAGTCATGCAAAGGAGGTGGGTCCAACTATCGTGGCAAAAGCAGTTGAAGCATTTGATCCTAATGCAATAAATAGGTGCAGGAGCAAGAACATAGGAGTTATCGTGATGATCAAAAGGGTTGCTTGCCTTGTTGCTCAGAGGAGGAACGATATCCGTCAGACGGATATTCGGTGGAATCCGGGGGTGCGGAGCCTACCGAAATGAATGGCAACATTCAATAACAAACATATGCAATCAAAATGATGCATAACAAACATGAGCATGGCATGAGAATGCAAGTGATAGGTTATTATAATCAAGATGTTTTAGGTTTAGAGTTGATTTGAATCACATTCGAATAGCAATTCAAACGGGTATTCTCGGATACCGGTTCAATTGATTCGACCTGATGCTCAGATCAACCTAATGTTAACATGCATGAAATGTCATGTTATGGTACTGATTTATATCTAGGGCAGTGTGTGATCATTGTATTTATAATGAAATTTGGATATTTTTGCAAATTCCATTTATAAAGTGATTAAAGAATTGAATTATTCCTTATTTCACAAATTAGGGTCCTGTAACTTTTTCAAACATAGTTGAAAATAGCATAATCAGAATCCTTGAATTTTTCTGATACTTTTTCATATATAATTTAGTTTCATTGGAGTTACAGATTAATTTCTATGATTTTTGCAATTTTTAGCAATTTCCTGAATTATTTTTATACTGGAAAGTCCATTTATTGCATCAGGCTGACGTCAACAGGTCAGCCGACCTGTGCAGGTCAAACCTGACAGGGGGGGCCCACTGGTCAGCCTCTCTGGGACTAATCTCGCGCTGACCAGCCCCTAATTGGGGTTTGACCAGGCGTGGGGCCCTCTGGCAGCGACTGAGGGGAGGGCGATTACGCCCTAATGGTCGGCCACGTCGACGGCCACCGGAGGGTGGTCGCCGGCGACCAGACCCGCGACGGAGGGCTCGCCGGAGGCGACCAAGATGGCGTTGCACAGCACCAAAACGCACGCGGTTTGCAGCTACAGCATGCTCGCGAAGTGGCCGATCTGGCAGGACCATCTGGGGAGGCTAGGGTCGCCGGAAGAGGCGTCGGCGACGAGCCGGAGCGGCGGCCGAAGCTCGGGCGTCGTCGGGGGCTTTGAATCAGAGGGATCCACGCTCAGTTCTTAGCTGCTACGGCATCTACGCGTCGTCCTGGAGCTGCTGGTGCTCTCGGGAGGACGAGCTGGACATCGGAGGACTACCGGCGACGAGCGGCAGCGGCGGTCCTCGTTGGGCTCCGGTGAAACTAGGGCTAGAGGAGGGGATCGACGGGGAAAACTTAGGGGAAACGACTGCATGCTCACAGGGAGTGCAGAGCAGAGCTCAGACGGCTCGGGGAATGCCTGGGGGCGACGAATCGACGGGAGAGGTCCGGCGGCCGGAGGAGGAAGACGACGGCGTTGCGGGCGTTGCAGGGCTCGAGGAAGCTTCGGCTTCTGCAGAGATGACCAGGGCGACGAGGCGGAGCTAATGGCGTGCTCTGGGAGGGGTTCCTATGGCCAGGGGCACGGCCAGCTCGAGCTCGAGCTCGGCTCTAATGGCGGCAGCAGGGAGAAGGAGGAGATCCGGGAGGAGGGGAAGAACCGAGGCGGGGAATGGATAGGGGAAGCTCTGGGGAGCTTATCCCCGTCATCGCCAGCGCGAACCGGCGGCCAGGCAGGCACGCAGGTGCGTGGCCGCGCCGGAGGAGGCGGCGGCCACCTCCTGCTGCCTACTGGCGCGAGGGAGGGGACGAACGGGGAGATGGGCCGGGCCTGGCTTGGGCGACAGGTAAGTGTTTTTCCATTTCCTCTGTTTTTGTTTTTCTGTTTTGCTATTTATTGCTTTGCTAATTATTTCAGCTCCAAAACAAAAAGTAAAAACTATTTTAGACCTCCTGAAATATTTGTTATAATATCCCTACTCATTTCCAAGGTTTTCAACATTTTTGGAAAATTATAGTTTCTGATTTCAATTTTTAAATTTGAAACCAGTGGCTTTTGCATTTATTTAAAATGCTTAAAGTGTCAAGAAAATAGTTTTCTCCAATGCTCATTTACTTTCATGATTTATCAGAAAGTTTGAACATTTCTTGAGGCCATTTTGGGTTCATTGATTTGAACTAGTTTGAAATTTCCTTTAATTGAAAAGGTGGCTAGGGTTTTGAGTTTTTCCTTTGCCACTTTGTTGTTTTTGTTGTAACTTCTTAGATGCAAATTCAAAGAAGACATGAGCACAATGCTATCTTGCTTAAGGGTTAGGGATGTGACAACTCACCCCCACTCAAAAGAATCTCGTCCCGAGATTTAGAAGTCGTCGGGAATAATGCAGGATATTTGAGTCGGAGACGATCCTCTCTTTCCCAAGTTGCCTCCTTTTCAGAATGATTTGACCATTGAACTTTAAGAAACTTGAGGTTTCGACGTCGAGTGGTATGCTCAGCTTGATCAAGAATACGCACGGGGTATTCTCGGTAAGAAAGGTTATCTTGTAGATCAAGCGTTTCGTGGTCCACTTCACGGATAGGATCCGAAAAGCAACGCCTGAGTTGCGAGACGTGGAAAACATCATGAACCTTGGAAAGATGCGGAGGAAGTTCCAACTGGTAGGCAACTTCTCCTCGTTTGGCAAGAATGCGAAAAGGTCCAATGTAACGAGGAGCCAACTTGCCCTTGATACAGAAACGATGGGTACCCTTCAAAGGTGTAACCCGAAGGTAAGCCTTCTCGTCAACTTCAAAGGTCACAGCCTTATGATGACGATCATATTGGCTCTTTTGACGAGACTGGGTTGTTTTCAACTTTTCACGAATAATGCGAACCTGCTCTTCTGCATCCTGGATCATGTCCGGGCCAAAGAGTTGCCTCTCTCCGGTTTCTGACCAATTAAGAGGTGTTCGACATCTTCGTCCATAGAGAACTTCAAAAGGGGCTTTGCCCAAGCTTGATTGATAACTGTTGTTATAAGCGAATTCGGCGAATGGAAGACACTTCTCCCAATTCATACCGAACGATATAACACAAGCTCGGAGCATATCTTCTAGAATTTGATTCACTCTTTCTACTTGACCACTTGATTGAGGATGGAAAGCAGTGCTAAAAGATAAGTGAGTCCCCATGGCATTCTGAAAACTTTCCCAGAAGCGAGAAGTAAAGATACTTCCACAGTCCGAGTTAATTTCCAGGGGAACACCATGAAGAGACACTATTTGAGAGATATATAACTCTGCTAGCTGGCTAGCTGTTATACTCTCACGAACAAGAAGAAAATGAGCCACTTTGGAAAGACGGTCAATGACCACAAAGATAGCATTATTTCCTTTCTTGGTCTTGGGAAATCCGGTAATGAAATCCATGCTAACTTTATCCCATTTCCATTCAGGAATAGCTAAAGGTTGAAGGGTGCCAGCAGGCCTTTGATGTTCTGCCTTAACTCGACGACAAACGTCGCAGTTAGCAACGAACTCAGCAATTTCTCTCTTCATCCTAGTCCACCAGAACCTCTGGCGTAGGTCCTGATACATCTTAGTACTACCGGGATGAATGGTGAGAGGGGAATCATGAGCCTCCTTAAGGATTAACTGCCTTAGATGTGGGTTCTTAGGAACCACTAAACGATTCTGGAAGAACACCACACCTTGATCATTCATGGAAAATTCTTTAGCGTTTCCGCTAAAAATATTCTCCTTGATCCGTGATATACCCTTGTCACGCTTTTGGCCAGCTATAATTTGATCCTTAAGAGTAGGCTTCGCCACCAGGGTAGAAAGGAATCCTTGAGGAACAATATGAAGATTCAACTTCCGAAAGTCCTCATGGAGAAGTGGTTGACCTTGTTGTAGCATCAAATTGTTACAATAAGATTTACGACTTAGTGCATCGGCCATAACATTGGCCTTCCCCGGGGTGTAAGTTATCCCTAAGTCGTAATCCGAGATCAACTCAACCCACCGTATTTGCCTGAGATTCAAATCCGGCTGGGTGAAGATATATTTCAGACTTTGGTGATCAGTGAATATTTCGCAACGATTACCCAGAAGGTAATGTCGCTAGGTTTTTAGTGCATGGACCACAGCTGCAAGCTCAAGGTCATGTGTGGGATAATTATCCTCATGTGGACACAACTGTCGAGATGCGTATGCAATCACATGACGATCTTGCATGAGAATGCAACCTAATCCTTGTCGTGAGGCGTCGCAATAGATAACAAAGTCCTTAGAAAAATCTGGTGGTAGCAACACAGGTGCGGAAGTCAGGCGTCTTTTCAGTTCCTGAAAACTATGCTCACACTGTGGTGTCCACTCGAACTTTTTATCCTTCTTGAGGAGTTCAGTCAGAGGCTTTGCAACCTTGGAGAAATTCTCGACGAAGCGGCGACAATAGCTCGCTAGACCAAGAAAACTCCTAACTTGCTTAACCGATTCAGGTTGAGTCCAATCAAGGACAGCTTGAACTCTCTCGGGATTGACAGCAATACCCTTACCAGAGATTACGTGGCCTAGATAGGTCACTTCTGGTAACTAGAATTCACATTTTGAAAATTTGGCATAAAGGCGATGCTCTCGAAGTTTCATCAATACCAGCCTTAGATGCTCGGCATGTTCTTGTTCATTCTTTGAGTAGATGAGAATATCATCGAGGTATACTACGACGAATTTATCCAAATACCCCATAAAGATTGAATTCATCAGCCGAGAGAAGGTGGCTGGGGCATTGGTTAAACCGAAGGACATAACGGTGTACTCATATTGGCCATAACGAGTAACAAAGGCCGTTTTTGGAATGTCCCTGTTCTTAATCTTGATTTGATGGTATCCCAACCTCAAATCCATTTTGGAGAAGACTGAGGATCCAGCGAGTTGATCGTACAGATCGTTGATCCTGGGGAGCGGATACTTGTTCTTTATGGTGACCAGGTTAACTGGTCGGTAATCTACAACCATCCGATCCGTTCCGTCTTTCTTCTTGACGAAGAGGACGGGACAAGCCCAAGGAGAGGAGCTAGGACGAATGAAACCCTTGTTCAAGGCCTCATCTAATTGCTTCTTAAGTTCGGCTAGCTCCAGGGGTGCCATCTTATAAGGTCTTCTGGCTATTGGGACAGTTCCCGGAACAAGATCTATCACAAACTCTACATCTCTGTCACGTGGAATTCCTGGCAGTTCCTCTGGAAAAACATCCGGGAAGTCACGTTCTACCGGAATGTCTTCAAGTTCCGGAAGAGGGTTGGCATTTAGGGAAAAGAGTTGGCATTTGGCAACTCGAGTAGAGACATTTACTATCTCACCCGAGGAATGGGTAAGCTGGACATTTCTAGATTGAGTATCAATCTTGGCGTAGTGAGCTGACATCCAGTCCATGCCCAAGATGATATTAATATCCGAAGATTTCAATGCTATCAATGAGGCTAGAAAAACTAGCCTGTCTACTAGAATTTCATTGCCATAGGTTATCCTAGAGGTTTGCCATTTACTACCAGGGGTTTGGACAACCAATGGGATTGGCATATCACAAAATGACATGTTATGCAACTATGCATAACTTTCTGAAATGAAGGAATGAGAAGACCCAGTGTCAAAGAGAACGGACGCTGGGTGATGATTAACAAGAAGCGTACCCAGCATGACGTCGGGATCCTCTGCAGCTTCTTCTGCTGACACATAGTTCACACGGCCACGTGTAGGAGTTGGCTTCACATAAAACACTTTACCCGACTTGGCCTGCCCGATGGATTTTCCGGGTTGCTTGGCACCCACATTCTGAGGACACTCACGGGAATAATGCCCTGGTTCTCCACACTTGTAGCATATCACCTGGTTGGCACGTGGTGCAGCATTGCTAGCTGGACCACCATAAGCTTTTGATGGAGGGTTGGCCTGATTCGTCTGAGGCGCCACATAGGATGGCCTCGGAGTGTATCTTGGCGGCACAGAACTGTTTGGAACCCACAGCCTGCGTTTTTGAAACGCGGAACCAGAAGATGAGCCAAAGTCACGGAAGTGCTTCCTTGTGGCTTCGAAGTCAGTATGACCAGTCTCCGCACTGATCGCTTTGTTGACCAGGGCTTGAAAGCTTGCACACTCATGGAGGCGCAGATCTCGACGGAGCTCAGGGCTCAGACCCTTACGGAATCTTGCTTGCTTCTTGGCGTCAGTAGATACCTCCTCTGTTGCATAGCGGGCGAGGTTACCGAACTCGCGGCTATAGGCATCCACAGACAACTTGCCCTGAGTGAAGGCACAGAACTCCTCTCTCTTTCTGTCCATCAGGCCCTCTGGAATATGGTGCAGACGAAAAGCTGCACTGAAGTCTGCCCATGTGGCCACTGGTTCAGCGGGACGCATAGCTTCAAAATTCTCCCACCACAGATTGGCGGGTCCCTCCAGGAAATACGCCGCAAAGGTCACCTTGTCGGCCTCAGACACATTCGCAGAGCGAATCTTGCATGAAATGCTGCACAGCCAGTCATCAGCGTCGAGGGGATCGACGGAATGATGAAACTTTGGAGGATTCAGCTTCACAAAGTCATTGAGGGACACTGCAGCATTCCTAGGCTGTCGAGCCGTATTCTGCTCAATACGCTCTAGCAGTCGGTTGGTCTCCCTTTTGTTTCTTTCTGCCTTAAGCATCACTTCTACCAGAGAAGGTGGGTGAGGCAGGTCTTCCTGCGAAGCTTGACTACCCTCACCTTGCTCATGAGCAGGGGCACGGTTCAACCTGGTGAACACCATCCTGACAAACAAACTCATAGCTTAGACCAATATCATATCAATACTAACTATGGATTAAGAATGTACTGAACACACGGAATGCGGAAATGAATATCCGAACAACATGGTAACAAGCAACTGTTATATATACACCATGGTTCATACACACCCTTACATAGTTCAGTACAAACTTACTCGAAGAGCAAACTACTGAAATGGTGGAACTACTCATCAGAGGCTTACAAGCTTCCTATACATTATTTATCTAGGCCTCCGGAATTCGTTTCACATTACTACCATACTCCACAAGTCACGCAGGACTGTGAACATACGGCTAATACCATACTATCCTTCCGCTCATAGCTCAGGCATCCGCATAGAACATCTCATAGAGATTACCTCCATGACCCGGAAGCTCAACCTGCGGATCAAGAAACACTCTAGCCTGAGATCCCTGGGATCCGTAAGGACACGGATGTGGCCTTGGTCCCCTGACTGGTGGTAAGAGGGGTCCCTGAAGAGGTGTGACTCCTCCTATAGCTGGCCAGTCAACGTGAGCCGGAAGATGGGTCCTAACAGGATTCAGCATCTCCATCTCTCCATACCCTGTCTGGACTACCGGTGCCAGCTGCATCAAAGCTGTCCACAGACGGGCACGGGTAGCATAAAGCTCCATGCGGAGAGCACGAGCATCCTTGTCTCTGTTCTCTAGCATCTCAACAGTGGACTGCAGAAGTGGATCCTCCATAGAAGAATCAAAATAGACTCCACTAAGGTATCCCTCTTCACCAGACTGAGAGGCCGGAACATAGCAGAACTCTGAATTCTGCAACAGTGCATGTCTCGCTCTCATAATGGTCAGCATTGAATAGGCAGCATCCTGTACTGCCATGTCAACGGTGACCCCCAACCCATAGGACCAATGGATTGGCTTCTCCGCTCCAGGGTAGTCTGGAAATACCCTAACAGTTCAGATGTACTGGCTCTGGTTGAAGTCTCGGTACTGTTCCTCTACCGTGTACTCGGGGTACCAGCGGTAACCGCACACCGACATCACCCTGACCAGCATGGCCGTATGACCCGGTACATCAATGCACCTGGTCAGACGTACCACCTGACGAGAAGGACAACCAGGCATCTGTAAATAGAGAGTAATGCAAAAGCATTAGAGCTCCGAATGAAAAATTGGGCAGCATAACGGCTGTAAATGCTCAAAAACAAATTTGAGACAACCCAAAATGGAATAGCATAACCACTCAACTATCAAGTTCAATTCTCTGGTCACCAAACTTACTTCCTGCTTCCTAGGAATAAGAGAAACCCAATATCTCTCGACCCGTAGTCCTATAAGCTACCGATCGGAAACACGAGCCTAGGAGAAGATGAGAAATCTAGTCCTTAATTCCCGCGGAAAAGACGAGGATGACCAGGATAGAATATCTTGAGAAGAGAACAAGAGTGTTACGTTCCCTTCCACAAACAATTCCCCTATATATAACTAAGAAATTCTAGACTCAACTTCGACCAGTTTGGCTTAGTAATCCTACAGTCAGTCAGGCTCTGATACCAACGCTGTCGGGACCCCGATCCTAAGCCATAGGAATCCAGCCCGTAACACATCGCATCCCTTTGTGGTCTCACGCACGGTTAACTCCACGGCTGCAGCCTTACCTTAGCCGGGACCGTTTGCGTCTTTTGACTCACGTATGCGATAGTGTCGCTAGCAATCCAATGTCAAAGAACCCGGATCAACATGTCTAGTCATAAACCAAAGTGGCAGTTCCGCACAAGGACAGGCATACATGACCCAACAAAGCAGGTGTCGGTCACCAACGAACGTAGACGAGTCGTAGAAAGCTACAAGAACTCCATTACGTCACGTGACATTTCCCCAAAGGGGACAGACACAGCAGCTAAGAAGGACACATGCCGGTCAACCAATGTGTCCGGAGCAGTAGCGAACTACCAAGGCTCGTTGGATCACAAAGGGGCATTTCCTTGTAAGGAGTGCTACTAAAGTTCACGACTAGGTATTCGAACCCCATACATATCAAGTAAGACACACGTACGCATGGCATACCGATATGTATAGATACATCGATGGCATCACAACATAACCATAACCATACAAGCTTTATTTAAGAGGCTCGGAAGAGCCACGCACATAATATTACACATTAAGGGTCTCACGGCCCATAATAGCAGTCATACAATACAAGCCAGCGGAAGAGTTATAAACTGTTTGGGTATAGACAGAGCAACTAGAAGGCACATGGCCTGACTATACTACAGAGCCGACGTAGGGCCAGATCGTAGCTGGGACACCAGCTACTCGTCGTCGTCGATGTCTACGAAGAACCCTCCATTAGGGTCATTAGCAACCTCTGCAACATTTATTAAGAAAACATGAGTACGAAGGTACTCAGCAAGACTTTAGGAGAACTAACTACTCATGCAAGGTATCAAAAGGTATTGTGGGGTTTCATGCGGGAAGCCAGCATTTGACTCGTGGCTAGACAACTTGCTTTTTGAAATTAGTTTTGACAACTTGATTTCTCGCACACGAGTCCACTAACACCACAACAATACACTATCGTGGAATCATTCCGTCTCCATACGGAAATGCCGTCCACGACACTCACGCTTATCTTGACAATTTTATGAGTAGCCATTGAAGTTATCTATGAACAACATATGTCTCCAAGTAGTCCATATCCGCGGACGCGGCTATTCGAATAGATCATAACCCTGCAGGGGTGTACTTCGTCACACACGCTCCCACCACTTATCGCCATGTGCACGTCAGGCACCTCGGCAACCTTCAAGCGAAAGCCCAGCGAGGGAGTCGGCCACGACCGTTAACCACACTAGTACCTAGTCCAGGTTTATCGCCTATCTCAGAGTAACCCGTACGGAAGTCCGGCCGGGGTTTCCGCCACGGCCTCAAACGATGTGCGCAGGGTTCCCAAGCCCACCATCCGGGTGCCACTTGGTACACCGTGCCACTGCCTACCGCATCACGGTCCACCTCTCAGGTCAGCACCATGCACGGCCTCCAGCATTACTATAAACACCAGAAACTACTTGCAACTCCTGGACCGAGTACTACGCGATTAATAGGCCGAGCGGGGTCATATTTCAGGGCCCAGCATGTGGTAGTATCTAGTCTTGGATTACATACACGGAACTCAGTTCCTAAGGACGGTTCCAATGAAACAACCCGCCATGTACTCCTACACAGCCTTTCACCGGTACCTTTACCAAATCAAGTTCAACACACGACCTTTGCTCACCGAACACATTCCACATTTCTGTTCATCTCCCAGATGACAGACCATACACAACTCTAAGCATAGCATGCATAGCAGGATAAGGCACATCATAGCTCAAGCAACTACCAGGTATGCTAGGTTGCAAGGTTCGGCTATTTACTGTGACAAGGTTAAGTCATGCAAAGGAGGTGGGTCCAACTATCGTGGCAAAAGCAGTTGAAGCATTTGATCCTAATGCAATAAATAGGTGCAGGAGCAAGAACATAGGAGTTATCGTGATGATCAAAAGGGTTGCTTGCCTTGTTGCTCAGAGGAGGAACGATATCCGTCAGACGGATATTCGGTGGAATCCGGGGGTGCGGAGCCTACCGAAATGAATGGCAACATTCAATAACAAACATATGCAATCAAAATGATGCATAACAAACATGAGCATGGCATGAGAATGCAAGTGATAGGTTATTATAATCAAGATGTTTTAGGTTTAGAGTTGATTTGAATCACATTCGAATAGCAATTCAAACGGGTATTCTCGGATACCGGTTCAATTGATTCGACCTGATGCTCAGATCAACCTAATGTTAACATGCATGAAATGTCATGTTATGGTACTGATTTATATCTAGGGCAGTGTGTGATCATTGTATTTATAATGAAATTTGGATATTTTTGCAAATTCCATTTATAAAGTGATTAAAGAATTGAATTATTCTTTATTTCACAAATTAGGGTCCTGTAACTTTCTCAAACATAGTTGAAAATAGCATAATCAGAATCCTTGAATTTTTCTGATACTTTTTCATATATAATTTATTTTCATTGGAGTTACAGATTAATTTGTATGATTTTTGCAATTTTTAGCAATTTCCTGAATTATTTTTATACTGGAAAGTCCATTTATTGCATCAGGCTGACGTCAGCAGGTCAGCCGACCTGTGCAGGTCAAACCTGACAGGGGGGCCCACTGGTCAGCCTCTCTAGGACTAATCCCGCGCTGACCAGCCCCTGATTGGGGTTTGACCAGGCGTGGGGCCCTCTGGCAGCGACTGAGGGGAGGGCGATTACGCCCTAATGGTCGGCCACGTCGACGGCCACCGGAGGGTGGTCGCCCACGACCAGACCCGCGGCGGAGGGCTCGGCGGAGGCGACCTAGACGGCGCTGCACAGCACCAAAACGCACGCGGTTTGCAGCTACAGCATGCTCGCGAAGTGGCCGATCTGGCAGGACCATCTGGGGAGGCTAGGGTCGCCGGAAGAGGCGTCGGCGACGAGCCGGAGCGGCGGCCGAAGCTCGGGCGTCGTCGGGGGCTTTGAATCAGAGGGATCCACGCTCAGTTCTTAGCTGCTACGGCATCTACGCGTCGTCCTGGAGCTGCTGGTGCTCTCGGGAGGACGAGCTGGACATCGGAGGGCTACCGGCAACGAGCGGCAGCGGCGGTCCTCGTCGGGCTCCGGTGAAACTAGGGCTAGAGGAGGGGATCGACGGGGAAAACTTAGGGGAAACAACCGCATGCTCACAGGGAGTGCAGAGCAGAGCTCACACGGCTCGGGGAAGGCCTGGGGGCGACGAATCGACGGGAGAGGTCCGGCGGCCGGAGGAGGAAGACGACGGCGTTGCGGGCGTTGCAGGGCTCGAGGAAGCTTCGGCTTCTGCAGAGATGACCAGGGCGACGAGGCGGAGCTAATGGCGTGCTCTGGGAGGGGTTCCTATGGCCAGGGGCACGGCCAGCTCGAGCTCGAGCTCGGCTCTAATGGCGGCAGCAGGGAGAAGGAGGAGATCCGGGAGGAGGGGAAGAACCGAGGCGGGGAATGGATAGGGGAAGCTGTGGGGAGCTTATCCCCGTCGTCACCAGCGCGAACCGGCGGCCAGGCAGGCACGCAGGTGCGTGGCTGCTCCGGAGGAGGCGGCGGCCACCTCCTGCTGCCTACTGGCGCGAGGGAGGGGACGAACGGGGAGATGGGCCGGGCCTGGCTTGGGCGACAGGTAAGTCTTTTTCCATTTCCTCTGTTTTTGTTTTTCTGTTTTGCTATTTATTGCTTTGCTAATTATTTCAGCTCCAAAACAAAAAGTAAAAACTATTTTAGACCTCCTGAAATATTTGTTATAATATCCCCACTCATTTCCAAGGTTTTCAACATTTTTGGAAAATTATAGTTTTTGATTTCAATTTTTAAATTTGAAACCAGTGGCTTTTGCATTTATTTAAAATGCTTAAAGTGTCAAGAAAATAGTTTTCTCGAATGCTCATTTACTTTCGTGATTTATCAGAAAGTTTGAACATTTCTTGAGGCCATTTTGGGTTCATTGATTTGAACTAGTTTGAAATTTCCTTTAATTGAAAAGGTGGCTAGGGTTTTGAGTTTTTCCTTTGCCACTTTGTTGTTTTTGTTGTAACTTCTTAGATGCAAATGCAAAGAAGACATGAGCACAATGCTATCTTGCTTAAGGGTTAGGGATGTGACAAAGCCCCTAGCTAATTAAGCATGGCATCAGAAACTATGATCTCTAAGTTGTCATTGCAAACATGTTTCTCTCATAACAAAGCTGAATTAGGAACGATGAGCTAGTCATATTTACAAAAACAAAATAGGTCGAGTTCGTACCAGCTTTTCCAGGCTCGGTCACTTCATCATATATCGTCATTATTGCATTTCACTTGCACGACCGAATGATGTGAATCATAATGAGAGTGTTCATGCATTGGACTAAGCTGGAATCTACAAGCAAACTCAAAGGAGAAGACAAAGTAATACGTCTCTTTGACGGATAAACAGATATGCATGTGAGAGCCACTAAACATTTTAATCATGGTCTTCTACCTTGACCCAAAGAAAAAGAAAACTATTTACACTGGAAAGCTCCCAACAAGCAAAAGAAGAACGGGAAATCTTTTTGGGTTTTGTTCTTTAAACACCACTAAGCAAACTTACAACTATTTTTTTTTGTTTTTCTCAGTCTAAACAAACACACGAGAAGAAAGCGAGGAAAAGAAATAAACTAGCATGGATGATACAATGGCAAGGTGTGAACATCGACTATCAAAGTGAAAGTGTAAGCATGAATATAAAGTCGGTGAGAGACACGTACTCCCCCAAGCTTAGGCTTTTGGCCTAAGTTGGTCTACTCCCAAGGAGGGAAGTAACCGTCTCCGGGGTACTCCGGAGTGGAATGAGGGTGCCACTGCTGGGTGAGCTCCTCTGGCTCCCACTGATAAACTAGCATCTGGTACTTGACTGGTAGCTCGGACATGGGCGCCTGCAGTGGCGCTATGCCCCAATATGTGTAGATGTCCGAGGGTATAATAATGTACCTGCCTAGATGAAGATTGAACAAAGAAGGAGCAGGCAAGGTAATAGTCTCACGAGTACCCTGGCTAAATACCAAGTTATAAATCATCCTCTTATTTATATCTTTATCAAGAAAGTCATGGCGAACCATGCTATCATAATCTAGATATCTCTCAGGAAGAAGCATCTCTTCTTCCTCGTACAGTCTAATAGGTATCCCAAAATGTTTAGCAAGATGGGTAGCATAGATACCTCCATAAACAGCGCCTTTAGTACGGTTCGTGTTCAACCGTTGAGCCACTATAGCGCCCAAGCTATAAGTTTTATCATTATAAAGAGCTTCGTGCAATACCGCAAGATCTGGGGAGCTAAGAGCCCCAGCTTTCCCACGGCCAATCAAACATTTTCCCACGAATAATGAGAGATACCGAAGCACGGGAAAATGTACACTAGCAACTCTAGCGCAAGACACTCCTCTCTCCTCTCCTACAACAATAGTATCAATGAAAGCCTCCAAGTCCCGTGGACGAGGTTCATGAATATCCCCAACAAAAGGTAATCTGCAAACATTGCAAAAATCCTGAAGTGGCATGCGCTAGGGGATATCATATAACTTGAACTCAACCATAGGAGGGTTCTTCCTTGGATAGAAATTAAAGCTTTGCACGAAAATATTAGTGAGGAGGAGGTATTGTGGACACTTATCTTCAACAAATGCGGTAAGGCCTGCGTTCTCCACCAAGTAATAAAAATCCTCATAAAGACCGGCGGCACGTAAGAACACATCGCTTCACCACTCGCACGCTCGAACTTCTGCAACTCGGGGGACCGGATACTTGGGTTTCTTCTTCTCATTTTCATCTTCCTTGGGGTCACGGCTTCAAGAGCCTCTTAGGAACCTCCTCATCTTTTCCTTTTTCTTTCTCTGAAAAATTCTGAAATTTTTAGTGACTCAAGAGAAAAGTGAACAAGGCTCAACAAAACTCATAGCAACTACTCCTACAAGTGCCTAGAGGCCATATCATGCATCAAAACTACCTGGGACCAACTAAAATTAACATGCAAAGCTCAAGAACAGGGTCACCAAGGCAGCAAAAATACGCAATGAATAAGGCACTAGAGCAAAAACGAATTGGACCAATGGAGGAGTCACATACCAAGGAACAATTCCCCCAAAACAGTTTGGTGAATGGGGCTTTGCACAAGGAGATAGAAAAACGCAGCAAGAAGAGCAAGAACACGGGTTTGAGCTGTGGAATGGTTTTTCTGGAGGTAGGAGAAGGATATGGGAGCTGGAATAAGTGGAGGGGGGCCACGTGGGGCCCACAAGCCTGCCAGGCGCGGCCAGGGGGTGGCCGCGCCTCCTGGGCTTGTGGCCCACTGGTGCATCCCCCTGACTAGCTCTCTGTCTCAGAATTTTTCAAAAATTCCAGAAAAAACCATACTTGAATTTCAGGGCATTTGGAGAACTTTTATTTTCTAGACACTTTTCTAAGGGACGCAAAAAGCACAAAACAGGAAAATAAAGCTAAATTTATCATTTTTCTTCTAAGCAACAAAAAATAAAAGTTCGGAAAAGAAGGTTGTGACTCCTAGATTCATCCATCTCATGGTCATCAAAAGAAATCTGTCAATGGGGTTGATCAAGTCTCCTTGACAAACTTTTTTCGAATCACATAAAACCGGAGAATTTTTGAATAATCACTAGGTTACCTCAATGGGGATGTGCATATCCCCAACAAGTAAATCATACTTCATCTTGATAGTAGGTATAGGGCATTCAAAGCTCCCAATAAGAATCGATGAAGTTTTTTCAATAGCATTGATGCAATGTACTCGATATTGTTTCTTCGGAAACTGCACCATGTGCTCATTACCATTAACATGGAAAGTGACATTGCCTTTGTTGCAATCAATAACAGCCCCTGCAGTGTTTAAAAAGGGTCTTCCGAGGATGACCGCCATGGCATCATCCTCGGGAATATCCAGAATAACAAAGTCCGTTAAGATAATAACGTTAGCAACCACAACAGGCACATCCTCGCAAATGCCGATAGGGAAAGCAGTTGATTTTTTGGCCATTTGCAAAGACATTTCAGTGGGTGTCAACTTATCCAATTCAAGTCTACGATAAAGAGAGAGAGGCATAACACTAACATAAGCTCCAAGATTGCATAAAGCGGTTCTAACATAATTTCCTTTAATGGAGCAAGGTATAGTGGGCACTCCGGGATCACCTAGTTTCTTAGGAGTTCCACCCTTGAAGGTGTAATTAGCAAGCATGGTGAAAATCTCAACCTCAGGTATCTTCCTTTTATTAGTCACAATATCTTTCATGTACTTAGCATAAGGAGACATTTTGAGCATATCTGTCAAACGCATTTGCAGAAAGACGGGTCTAATCATTTCAACAAAACGCTCAAAATCCTCATCATCCTTTTTCTTGGATGGTTTGGGAGGAAAGGGCATGGGTTTCTGAACCCATGGTTCTCTTTCTTTACCATGCTTCCTAGAAATGAATTCGTTCTTATCATATCTCTTGTTCTTAGGTTGTGGGTTATCAAGATCAACACTGGGTTCAATCCCCACATCCTTATCATTACTAGGTTGAGCATCATCATGAATACCACTATCGATATTATCACTAGGCTCATGTTCATCAGCAAATTGTGTTTCGGCATCAGAAACAGAGACATCATTTGGATTATCAACTCTAACAGCAGCAGGTTTGCTAGCATGCAAGTTCCTATCATCTTTCCTTTTCTTCCTATTACTAGGATGACTAGGTGCCTCAGTGCTAACTCCTTGAGAATCTTGTTCAATTCTCTTCGGATGGCCCTCGGGATACAAAATTTTCCTAAGTCATTCTACCACCTCTAGTGACGACTCTAACAGAATTGTCATTCAACTCATTGAGCAAGTCATTTTGAGCCTTAAGTACTTGTTCTACTTGAGTAGTGACCATAGAGGCATGTTTACTCAAAAGCTTAAGATCATTGACATTTCTATCCACACAAGCACTTAAATGACTAAGCATACGAGCATTTTGTTCCAATTGTCTGCTAACATAATCATTGCAGCTTTGTTGTTTGGCAACAAAGTTAGCAAATTCATCTAGGCATAAGCTAGCGGGTTTATCAAAAGGAATATCACTCTCATTGAATCTACGAAGAGAATTTACCTCTACTACTTGTGTCGGGTTATCAAGACCTTGTATTTCTTCGATAGGTGGTAGATTCTTAACATCTTCAGATTTAATACCTTTCTCTTGCATAGATTTCTTGGCTTCTTGCATATCTTCAGGACTGGGGTATAGAATACCTCTTTTCTTCGGAGTTGGCTTCGGAGGTGGTTCAGGAATAGTCCAAGCATTATCATTGCTCAAGATATTATTCAATAGAATTTCAGCTTGTTCCACAGTTCTTTCCCTGAAAACACAAGCATCACAACTATCTAGGTGGTCCCTAGAAGCATCGGTTAGTCCATTATAAAAGATATCAAGTATTTCATTCTTCTCAAGAGGGTGATCAGGCAAAGCATTTAGTAACTGGACAAGCCTCCCCCAAGCTTGTGGGAGACTCTCTTCTTCAACTTGCACAAAGTTATATATATCCTGCAAGGCAGCTTGTTTCTTATGGGCAGGAAAATATTTCTCAGAGAAGTAGTATATCATATCCTGGGGACTACGCACACAACCAGGAGCAAGAGAGGTGAACCAAGTTTTAGCGTCATCCTTCAGCGAGAAAGGAAACAACTTAAGGATATAGTAGTGGCGGATCTTTTCCTCACTCGTGAATAGAGTGGCTATATCGTGCAGTTTGGTAAGATGTGCTACAACCATTTCAGACTCATAACCGTGAAAAGGATCAAATTCGACCAGAGTGATTAACTCAGGGTCGACAGAGAATTCATAATCCTTATCGGTCACAAAGATAGGTGAAGTAGCAAACTTCGGGTCGTATTTCAACCTAGTGTTCAAAGATTTTCCCTTCCACTTGCGCAGTAAATTCTCAAGATCATAGCTATCCTTACAAGCAAGAAAGTCCTCAGCTACCTATCCCTCCATAACATAACCCTCAGGTATATCAGGCAATTCATATCTAGGAGAGCTAGCTCTAATAGGTGAAACAACAGGTTCTACTTCAATAATTTCAGCAGTTTCAGAAGTATCATCACATCCAGCAGCAACTCTAGCAATTTGTTCATCAAGGAATGCACCTAGTGGCAAAGTAGTATCAAGCAAAGCATCATCACAAGCATAATGTATAGCAGAAGTAGCATCATCATGCACAGGCGACATATCAAAATTTCTAGTAGGCGGTGGTGTCGCAAACTTACTCATAACGGAAGGTGAATCAAGTGCAGAGCTAGATGGCAATTCCTTACCTGTCCTCGTAGTTGAGGGCAAGACTTTAGTTTTTGGATCTCTCGGATTCCTCATAGTGATCAACAGGCGTAAATCCCAAGTGACTCAGAGAATAGAGCTAGGCCTCCCCGGCAATGGCGCCAGAAAATAGTCTTGATAACCCACAAGTATAGGGGATCGCAACCGTTTTCGAGGGAAAAGTATTAAACCCAAATTTGTTGATTCGACGCAAGGGGAAGCGAAAGAATATTCTAGAGTACTAGCAGTTGAGTTGTCAATTCAACCACACCTGAAAGACTTAGTATCTACAGCAAAGTTTCAGTAGCAAAGTAGTGTGATAGTAACGGTAGCAGCGGTAACATTAGCAATAGTGACAGCAATAGCGGTAACAGTAGCAGCAGTGACAGCAGTAGCGGCAAGGTAACGTGGCAAGGACCAGTAGGAAAAACTCGTAGGCATTGGATCGGTGATGGATAATTATGTCGGATGACATTCATCATGTAACAGTTATAAAATGGGGTTATTTGTAACTAGCTCCAATTCGTCAATGTAATGTAGGCATGTATTCCGTATATAGTCATATGTGCTTATGGAAAAGAACTTGCATGACATCTATTGTCCATCCCTCCCATGGCAGTGGGGTCCTAATGGAAACTAAGGGATATTAAGGTCTCCTTTTAATATAGAACCGGAACAAAGCATTAGCACTTAGTGAATACATGAAGTCCTCATACTATGGTCATCTCCGGGAGTGGTACCGGCTATTGTCACTCCGGGGTTGTCGGGTCATAACACATAGTAGGTGACTACAACTTGCAAGATAGGATCAAGAACACACATATATTGATGAAAACATAATAGGTTCAGATCTGAAATCATGGCACTCGGGCCCTAGTGACAAGCATTAAGCATAGCAAAGTAGTAGCAACATCAATCTCAGAACATAGTGGATACTAGGAATCAAACCCCATCAAAACTATCTCGATTACATGATAGATCTCATCCAACCCATCACCGTCCAGCAAGCCTACGATGAGATTACTCACGAACGGTGAAGAGAATCATGGAATTGGCGATGAAGGATGGTTGGTGATGACGAAGGCGTCGATTCCCCCTCTCCAGAGCCCAGAACGGACTCCGGATCTACCCTCCAGAGGAAGAACAGGTGGTGGCGGCGGCTCCGTATCGTAAAACGCGATGAACTCTTCTATCTGATTTTTTTCCGGGCGAGAGAGAATATATATAGCTGGAATTGGAGGTGGCGGAGCCACGAGGGGCTCACAAGCCTGCCAGGCGCCGCCAGGGGGGGCCGCGCCTCCTGGGCTTGTGGGCTCGTGGCTCCGTCCCTCAGTATTTTTGATATATTCCACAAAAAATCCTCGTAAATTTCCAGGTCATTCCAAGAACTTTTATTTCTGCGCAAAAAAAACACCATGGCAATTCTGCTGAAAACAGCGTCAGTCCGGGTTAGTTCCATTCAAATCATGCAAATTAGAGTCCAAAACAAGGGCAAAAGAGTTTGGAAAAGTAGATACAATGGAGACGTATCAGTGTCCTTCTCTTCAAATAATTCAATCCTTTCCAATTTCGCAAGATCAATCTCTCAATTCTTTCCGGAGTTCACCTCATCTATCCCAAGTGGTCTTTGTTTTCACCGCCCTCCCACCCTTTTCTTAAGTGATTCAATTGTCATCCAAGTATCTTCCTTTCATTATTGCTTCCGCTATCTTTTCTTTTCTTTTGTTCCTAGTGATTCATTGGGAAGATTCTCAGGAGTTTCGAGTTCATCATTCCTTCATTCTTGTTTTCTTCTCCGATGGATTCAATTCAAGATGTCAGTGTTCATCATATCCTTTTCATTCATTCAATGATTCATGTGTGGAAATTCTCATCAAACCTATCTTGTTTATTCATTGCTCTCTTTTTTATCCGGTGTGTTGAAGATATCTCAGAAGTTTCTTGTTTTCAATCCTTTCAATTATTCGAGGTGCTAACCTCATTAAGTTTTCGTATACCGGTGCAATATCTCTATTCCTCAGCAATCTTTCAACGGTGGTTTATTTTGAGTGGGCCCATAACCAACGGGTTCTTTTCCAGGATCTTATCTGATTTTTTCTAATCTTTTCCGGAGATCTCTAATTCTTTTTAAGTATGACGTAAGAATGATTTCCATTAGTCATATTCCTTCTTCAATATCACTTCAATTTATTTTCAACATTGTCTCAACTTTTCCTTGTTCTTATTCCGGAGTGTCTTAGTTATTCTGGTGGTGTTCCTTCTCATCATTCTCAGCTTGGAAGATCGAAGGAGTGATTCTCTTAAATCTTGCTCCATTCGTGTGAAGATTGTCATCTCTACTTCGTGTTATCCTCTCATTTGTTCTCGATCATGATTAATTTCTTCCATATCTATCCGGTGCATTTCAGATTTGTTTTCCTTCTTGATCCTTCGAAGGCCATCATTTCAAAAGATTTCTTCGTTCTCAGCTTTCTGCTTTCGATCTCAAATTCTTCTCAATTATTGTCTATTTGTTCGTATCTCAATTATTTTGGTGCCTTTTTCAAGTTTTCTCTTAGTTGGATCATGATGTCTTCATTCTCATATACCTCCATTCATTCTTAATATCCCCATTCATTTGGAATTCTTGTTGTTGGTTTGTTCAAGATTTCTTCTAGTTTGTGCTCATATCTCTCCTCTATCTTTTCAAGAAGAATAAGTGGTATGTTAAAATCAGTTGCTTTTCATCAATTTAATTCGATGAAGGATAAGCATAACATAATTCTTATTCTTGTTCATTAAGGTGATTTCAATTTTTCTTCTGGAGTGGCTCATCATATCAATTTTCTAATCTATGTTGTTCATCTTCTTTTTCCGGAGTTCCAAGTTTTCTCAAGCATCTCTTCACGAAGCTTCATCAAAATCTTTGCAAGGCCTTAATCTTATTTTTTTTTCAAGCTTCAATTCTATTATATCATCTTTCTATTCCAGAGGTGCATCATGGTGGTTCTTAAGCATTCAATTCTTTCTCAAGGTGTTCTTCAAGATTCTTGTGGTAGTACCTCAAGTGTTCTTTCTCTTGCATGTCAAAGAGCAAGTCTTTCTCCTTTATCCTTGAGGTGGTGTTATGGCGTTCTTGTTAGTGGAGGAGTCTCGAAGAGAAGTTGTTTCAAGAATTAAATATGTAAACCCACCAATCCTATGATCACGAGATATTTCTCAACCCTCGATTTCTTCATTGAGCTATCTTGGTTGAGACTACACCTAAAGCTTTGTCTAAGGATTGTTGCTATTGTGGTGGTTATCATTTATCCAAGTTCTCAATGTCTCCTCTTTTGGTGAAAGAAGTTTGATATCTTGTTGCTCCCAATCAATTCTTGTTTCTATTAGTGGCTGGTTGTCACCTCATAATTTTTGAGATGTTTTTCATAAGCCCACTACAAGCTTGTTCTTTCCGTTGTTGGTTTGCCAACAACTCCATTTAATTCTTCTTCTTAGGCTGCTCTTCAATTAAATTGTGATAGTAGTTGTCATTTTCTTCTCCGTTCTATTCTCTCCTATGATCTAGCTTCTATTTCTTGTTCCGGAGGATTGTGATGTTGCTCTATTCAATCTATCATCTTGTTCTCTCAAGATCATGTTCTTTCCTTGTTTTTCAATTTAATTGGTTTGTTGTGAATCTTGTCAAGATCTTCCCATCTTATCAAATTTTTGTCCTCAATTTCCTACCGAAGTGCTGCCGAAATTTTGTGTGAATTCTTGCTTGTTACCCATATCATTTTTCATCTCTTTGCAACCTTCAAGGATTGTTGGTTTCACTCATTTTTTAAAGAAGCGACCAAATTTTACCTCTTGCTCTTTCTCATCCTCTTCCCCTTTCATTCTTAGATCTCGGGGCGAGATCTCATGTTAGTGAAGGAGAGTTGTGACAGCCCGAGACCGATGCTCTAGAAGATTCTCCTTTTTATTTCATTATCGTCGTGTGATTATTTGTTTGTTGCATTCATCATGTCATTAATCTTTTGCAACTCCAATAAATAAATTGCATAGATCTGTTGGTCTATTTAAATCGAGGGACATTCACATGGTGATTTCTCTTTATAACTTATAACATATCCTCCCAATATTTTAGGGAGCTACAATAAATATTCCATTAATCGGAATCACCCCCAGCACACTTGCAGTTCAAATCATATGCCTTTCCTACTTCAAGTTTCCCCTTCAACTTGTCTCTTTGCAATTTGTTGGTTCAAGCACAATTTTGTGAGTTTAGAGAAATAGCCCCCTAGTCTCAAATTCTATCCTGGCCTTCTCTTCCTTCTCTTTCAAACAATCTGATTTTTTATCTTTCCTTAATTCACTGGGAGAGAGGCCACTGCAGCCATGCCAACCCATTGGTCCAAGGCCCAACCGAAGCACCTCGAACCCAAGCCCAATCCTTCTCGTTCCCAGCCCCGCGCCGCACCTTCGTCACCCTCCTCTTGATCTCTCCCTTTCCCTCTCGTTTTCCTGCAGCGCCGCCACACACGAGCACCACCGGGGAGGCCCCGATCCCCATCGTCGTCTGCGCCTAGCCAGCAGCAGCTTCCCAAACCCCCTCACGCAGCAGCAACTCCCCAAACCCCCCTCGTGTAGCCACACCCTAGCCCATCCTCTCCTTCCCCTACTCGTGCTGCCAGACACGAGCTCCCATGGTGCTTGGCCCCCTCGCCCATCATCTGCTCCACTTCCGGTGGCCGTAGTTGTCCCACTGTCGTGCCCTCAAGCCACCCTTGGTTGGAGCCGCCGCGGACCTGCGCGCACCCCGCTGTGCCATGGCCGGGCTAAGTGCCCCGCGCACCCCTATCTTCGCTCCGGCCGATGAGCTCCACGCCGGAGAACGTGTGCCGCCTCTGCTACCTTGCTGCGACGAACACGTTGCCCCGCCTCTGCCTCTGCTCCAAAGGACCCGACCCCGAGCCCCTCAACATGGTCGCCGAGTCCCTTGCATGTGGCCTCATCCCCGAGCTAATGTTGTTTGACCTCGCCTGCCGACCCATCCATGAATCGCGCCTCTCCGATGTCCAGCGCCCGCGAGCCGTTTCCTTAGTGTTGTTCTGCGTAGCTCTCAGATGCAGTTGCTTGCCCTGCTATCGTTGATCTTCTGCAGGCCGAATGCGCTCCTCGCTGGTGCTCGTGACGACCCCCCTTGGCCTTCAGATATAGTGGTCGGTTGGTCATTTGGACGCGTCGCCGTGGAGTTTGTGTATCCTTTCAGATTCGTCAAGACCGATGCTTTGACATGAATACTACGGAACAAATTCCGTCGACCTTTGAGGATCGTGGATTCGTCAAGTTCGTCACCAACCGTGTACGACTACGTCGCCAAAGACCCGTGTACCACTACTTCAATTACAGTTGCGGGAACCACTACTTCATATACGTCTGCGATGACCCATGATCATCTACACCGCAACGACTCGAACTGCTCCGAGATGCACGCTTCAAAGGTATAACTATTGGAACGATGACGTGGACCGAATGCATGTGATGTATGAGATGAACCGTATGCTTGCGCCATATATGATTGCTCTTGCATGTTGTCCCTCTTTTGTCGTGCCCTCGAGACATGGGAACCCGGTAACCAGGATCACCCCATCATTTTTTTGGCATGACACGCACACGCTCCCAATTCATTGGCACCGGTACCTCATCGAGTTATCAGAACCAGAATGTTGTCATGGCATCATTTCCGTTTGCCGTCATGGTTCCCTTTCGTTCGCCATGGTGACACAGGCGTCATATCTTGCTTGCCAATTGATGACCCACAAGTATAGGGGATCAATCGTAGTCCTTTCAATAAGTAAGAGTGTCGAACCCAACGAGGAGTAGAAGGCTCTGATAAACGGATTTCAGCAAGGTAATAACTGCAAGCACTGAAAGTAGCGGTAACAAGTGATTGTGTAGTGAGGTGAAACGTAGCAAGCAAAAAGTAACAAGTAACAAGTAGTAGCAACGGTGCAGCAAGTGGCCCAGTCCCTTTTGTAGCAAGGGACAAGCCTGAACAAAGTCTTATAGGAGGAAAAACGCTCCCGAGGACACACGGGAATTTCTGTCATGCTAGTTTCATCATGTTCATATGATTCGCGTTCGTTACTTTGATAGTTTGATATGTGGGTGGACCGGCGCTTGGGTACTGCCCTTACTTGGACAAGCATCCCACTTATGATTAACCTCTCTCGCAAGCATCCGCAACTACAAAAGAAGAATTAAGACAAAGTCTAACCATAGCATTAAACTAGTGGATCCAAATCAGCCCCTCACGAAGCAACGCATAGACTGGGGTTTAAGCTTCTGTCACTCCAACAACCCATCATCTACTTACTACTTCCCAATGCCTTCCTCTAGGCCCAAATATGGTGAAGTGTTATGTAGTCGACGTTCACATAACACCACTAGAGGAAAAGACAACATACGGCATATCAAAATACCGAACGAATATCAAATTCATATGACTATTATCAGCATGACTTATCCCATGTCCTCGGGAACAAAAGTAACTACTCACAAAGCATAATCATAATCATGATCAGAGGTGTAATGAATAGCATCAAGGATATGAACATAAACTCTTCCACCAAGTAATCCAACTAGCATCAACTACAAAGAGTAATCAACACTACTAGCAACCTTACAAGTACCAATCGGAGTCGCGAGACGGAGATTGGTTACAAGAGATGAACTAGGGATTGGATAGGAGATGGTGCTGATGAAGATGTTGATGAAGATGCCTCCCCTCCGACGAGAGGAGTGTTGGTGATGACGATGGCGACGATTTCCCCCTCCGGGAGGGAAGTTTCCCTCGCATGATCGTCCTGCCGGAGCTCTAGATTGGATCTGCTCAAGTTTCGCCTCGTGGCGGCGGCGAAACCACGAAAAATCTCCCGTATGATTTTTTCTGGACCAAGACCCTTCATATAGCAAAAGAGGGTGGCTAGTGGGCCGTCAGGGAGCCCACAAGCCCCCACTCCGCCACCAGGGGGTGGTGGCGGTGGCACGGCTTGTGGCGCCCTGGCAGCCCCCCTCCGGTACTTCTTTCACCCAGTATTTTTTATATAATCCCAAAAAATCCAAGTAACTTTTCACGGCATTTGGAGATGTGCAGAATAGTGGACTAGGATTTGCTCCTTTTCCAGTCCAGAATTCCAGTTCCCTGAATTCTCCCTCTTCAAATAAACCTTGCAAAATAAGAGAGAAAAGGCATAAATATGGTACCACAAAGTAATATAACAGCCCATAAAGCAATAAATATTAACATGAAAGCATGTTGCAAAATGGACGTATCAACTCCCCCAAGCTTAGACCTCGCTTGTCCTCAAGCGAAAACCAAGTTCCATAAACATGTCCACATGTTGAGGGACGAAGGTGTCGATAAAACATAATACGGACATGAGGGCATCATGATCACACATAGAACAACAATACATCATAAAGATTCTTATGGGAAAGTAACAATTTCTTCACAAAGCAAAGCATGAAGCAAAAACCTTACCGAGAAGTAACCAACAATAATCCATAGTCATTGAAGCAATTGCAATTTATCACAACATCAGAAAGAGTCAAATAAGAGCTTGTATGGCAAATCCACATACTCAATCATCTCTTTTGTTTTCCACAATTGTTACAACTCACGTGGTACTCATGGTGTCGAAGTTTCAGCTGGACACGGAGGAAGATAGGGGCTTATAGTTTTTGCCTCCCAATGATTTACCTCAAGGGTAAAGTCAACAACAATAAAGCATAAGCACTCAACTCCAAGTTGATATATGAATATAGATCTTTCCCAAGCATGTGACGGTAGCCAAGACAGAGGCAAAATAGGGAATTGGTGAAGATCACCATGACTCTTACTGTTGGAAATATGCCCAAGAGGCAATAATAAATTAGTTATTGTTATATTTCTTTGTTCATGATAATCGTTTATTATCCATGCTATAATTGTATTGATTGGAAACACAATACTTGTGTGGATACATAAAAAAACATTGTCCCTAGTAAGCCTCTAGTTGACTAGCTTGTTGATCAAAGATGGCCAAGGTTTCCTGGCCATAGGCAATTGTTGTTACTTGATAACGGGATCACATCATTAGGAGAATCATGTGATGGACTAGACCCAAACTAATAGACGTAGCATGTTGATCGTGTCATTTTGTTGCTACTGTTTTCTGCGTGTCAAGTATTTATTCCTATGACCATGAGATCATATAACTCACTGACACCGGTGGAATGCTTTGTGTGTATCAAACGTCGCAACGTAACTGGGTGACTATAAAGGTGCTCTACAGGTATCTCCGAAGGTGTTAGTTGAGTTAGTATGGATCAAGACTGGGATTTGTCACTCCGTGTGACGGAGAGGTATCTCGGGGCCCACTCGGTAATACAACATCACACACAAGCCTTGCAAGCAATGTAACTTAGTGTAAGTTGTGGGATCTTGTATTACGGAACGAGTAAAGAGACTTGCCGATAAACGAGATTGAAATAGGTATGCGGATACTGACGATCGAATCTCGGGCAAGTAACATACCGAAGGACAAAGGGAATGACATACGGGATTATATGAATCCTTGACACTGAGGTTCAAACGATAAGATCTTCGTAGAATATGTGGGATCCAATATGGGCATCCAGGTCCCGCTATTGGATATTGACCAAGGAGTCTCTCGGGTCATGTCTACATAGTTCTCGAACCCGCAGGGTCTGCACACTTAATGTTCGACGTTGTTTTATGCGTATTAGAGTTATATGGTTGGTTACCGAATGTTGTTCGGAGTCCCGGATGAGATCACGGACGTCACGAGGGTTTCCAGAATGGTCCGGAAACGAAGATTGATATATAGGATGACCTCATTTGATTACCGGAAGGTTTTCGGAGTTACCGGGAATGTACCGGGAATGACGAATGGGTTCCGGAAGTTCACCGGGGGGGGCAACCCACCCCGGGGAAGCCCATAGACCTTCAGGGTAGCACACCAGCCCTTAGTGGGCTGGTGGGACAGCCCAAAAGGGCTATATGCGCCAAGGAAAGAAAATCAAGAGAGAAAAAAAAAGGAGGAGGTGGGAAGGAAGGGGGACTCCCTCCCACCAAACCAAGTCCAACTCGGTTTGGGGGGGAGTCCTCCCCCCTTGGACTCGGCCGACCCCCTTGGGGCTCCTTGAGCCCCAAGGCAAGGTCCCCTCCCTCCCACCTATATATACGGAGGTTTTAGGGCTGATTTGAGACGATTTTTCCACGGCAGCCCGACCACATACCTCCACGGTTTTTCCTCTAGATCGCGTTTCTGCGGAGCTCGGGCGGAGCCCTGCTGAGACAAGGTCATCACCAACCTCCGGAGCGCCGTCACGCTGCCGGAGAACTCTTCTACCTCTCCGTCTCTCTTGCTGGATCAAGAAGGCCGAGATCATCGTCGAGCTGTACGTGTGCTGAACGCGGAGGTGCCGTCCGTTCGGTACTAGATCGTGGGACTGATCGCGGGATTGTTCGCGGGGCGGACCGAGGGACGTGAGGACGTTCCACTACATCAACCACGTTCTCTAACGCTTCTGCTGTACGGTCTATGAGGGTACGTAGATCACTCATCCCCTCTTGTAGATGGACATCACCATGATAGGTCTTCGTGCGCGTAGGAAAATTTTTGTTTCCCATGCGACGTTACCCAACAGTGGCATCATGAGCTAGGTTCATGCGTAGATGTCTTCTCGAGTAGAACACAAAAGTTTTTGTGGGCGGTGATGTGCGTTTTGCTGCCCTCCTTAGTCTTTTCTTGATTCCGCGGTATTGTTGGATTGAAGCGGCTTGGACCGACATTACTCGTACGCTTACGAGAGACTGGTTTCATCGTTACGAGTAACCCCCTTTGCTCAAAGATGACTGGCAAGTGTCGGTTTCTCCAACTTTAGTTGAATCAGATTTGACCGAGGAGGTCCTTGGATGAGGTTAAATAGCAACTCATATATCTCCGTTGTGGTGTTTGCGTAAGTAAGATGCGATCCTACTAGATACCCTTGGTCACCACGTAAAACATGCAACAACAAAATTAGAGGACGTCTAACTTGTTTTTACAGGGTATGCGTGTGATGTGATATGGCCAACGATGTGATGTGATATATTGGATGTATGAGATGATCATGTTGTAATAGAAATATCAACTTGCACGTCGATGGTACGGCAACCGGAAGGAGCCATAGGGTTGTCTTTATACTAACGTTTGTGCTTGCAGATGCGTTTACTATTTTGCTAGGATGTAGCTTTAGTAGTAATAGCATGAGTAGCACGACAACCCCGATGGCGACACGTTGATGGAGATCATGGTGTGACGCCGGTGACAAGAAGATCGTGCCGGTGCTTTGGTGATGGAGATCAAGAAGCACGTGATGATGGCCATATCATGTCACTTATGAATTGCATGTGATGTTAATCCTTTTCTTTGCACCTTATCTTGCTTAGAACGACGGTAGCATTATGAGGTGATCTATCACTAAAATTTCAAGACGAAATTGTGTTCTCCCCGACTGTGCACCGTTGCTACAGTTCGTCATTTCGAGACACCACGTGATGATCGGGTGTAATAGACTCAACGTTCATATACAACGGGTGCAAAACAGTTGCGCACGCGGAACACTCGGGTTAAGCTTGACGAGCCTAGCATGTGCAGACATGGCCTCGGAACACATGAGACAGAAAGGTCGAGCATGAATCGTATAGTTGATATGATTAGCATAGAGATGCTTACCACTGAAACTATTCTCGACTCACGTGATGATCGGACTTGAGATAGTGGATTTGGATCATGTACCACTCAAATGACTAGAGAGATGTACTTTTTGAGTGGGAGTTCTTAAGTAATATGATTAATTGAACTAATTGTCATGAACATGGTCTAATGGTCTTTGCGAATTACGATGTAGCTTGCGTTATAGCTCTACTGTTTTTATATGTTCCTAGAGAAAATTTAGTTGAAAATTGATAGTAGCAAACTTTGCAGACTGAGTCTGTAAAACCGAGGATTGTCCTCGTTGCTACGCAGAAGGCTTATGTCCTTAATGCACCACTAGGTGTGCTGCACCTCGAGCGTCGTCTGTGGATGCTATGAACATCCGACATACACGTTTCTGATGACTACACGATAGTTCAGTGCAAAATACTTAATGGCTTAGAAGCAAGGCGCCGAAAACGTTGTAAAACGTCACGGAACATAAGTGATGTTCTAAAGAGATGAAATTGTGATTTCATGCGTGTGCCCTTGTTGAGAGGTACGAGACCTCTGACAAGATTCTTTGTCCACAAAGTAAAGGAGAAAGGCTCAATCGTTGAGCGTGTGCTCAGATTGTCTGAGTACGACAATCGCTTGAATCAAGTGGGAGTTAATCTTCCAGATGAGATAGTGATAGTTCTCCAAAGTCACTGACACCAAGCTATGAGAGCTTCGTGATGAACTATAACATATCAAGGATACATACAATGATCCTTGAGCAATTCGCGATGTCTGACACTACGAAAGTAGAAATCAAGAAGGAGCATCAATAGTTGATGGTTTGTAAAACCACTAAGTTTCAAGAAAGGCAAGGGCTAGAAGGGATACTTCGTGAAACGGCAAAACAGTTGCTGCACTAATGAAGAGACCCAAGATTAAACCCAAACCCGAGACTAAGTGCTTCTGTAATGAGGGGAACAGTCACTGAGGCGGAGCAACTCTAGATACTTGGTAGATAAGAAGGTTGGCAAAAGTCAAGAGAAGTATATTAGATATACATGATGTTGATGTGTACTTTACTAGTACTCCTAGTAGCATGAGGGTATTGGATACCGGTTCGGTTGCTAAGTGATTAGTAACACGAAATGAAAGCTACGGCATAAACGGAGACTAGCTAAAAGCGAGGTGACGATACGTGTTGGAAGTGTTTCCAAGGTTGATATGATCAAACGTCGCACGCTCCCTCTACCATCGGGATTGGTGTTAAACCTAAATAATTGTTATTTGGTGCTTGCGTTAAGCATGAACATGATTGGATCGTGTTTATTGCAATACGATTATTCATTTAAAGAGAATAATGGTTACTCTATTTTCTTGAATAATCACCTTCGATGGTTTATTGAATCTCGATCGTAGTGTTACACATGTTCATAATATTGGTGCCAAAAGATACGAGTTAATGATGATAGTACCACTTACTTGTGGCACTGCCGCTTGAGTCATGTTAGTATAAATTGCATGAAGAGGCTCCATGCTGATGGATCTTTGTACTCACCTGATTTCGAATCACTAGTGACATGCAAACCATACCACATGAGCAAAACCTTGTTTTCATTGAGATGAAATAAGATAGTAACTTGTTGGAAGTGATACATTTTGATGTATGCAGTCCAATGGGTACTGAGGCACGCAGTGGATATCATTATGTTCTTACTTCACAGACGATTTGAGTAGATACAGGAGTATTTACTTAATGAATCACAAGTCTAAAATGTTGAAAAGTTCAAATCCGTTTCAGAGTGAAGTTCGTCGTAACAAGAGGATAAACTGTCTACGATATGATCATAGAAATGAATATCTGAGTTACGAGTTTTGGTACGCAGCTAAGACAATGTGGAAATTGTTTCGCAGTTCATGCCACCTGGAACATCATAGTGTGATGATGTGTCTGAACGTCATAGCCACGCACTATTTGGTATGGTGCATACTATGATGTCTCTTATCGAATTACCACTATCGTTTATGGGTTATGCATTAGAGACAACCGCACTCACTTTAAATAGGGCACCGCGTATTTCCGTTGAGATGACACAGTATAGACTGAGGTTTAGAGAAATCTAAACTGTCGTTTCGTGAAAGTTTGGGGCTTCGACACTTATGTGAAAAAGTTTCAATCTGATAAGCTCGAACCCAAAGCGGATAAATGCATCTTCATAGGATATCCAAAATAGTTGGGTACATCTTCTATCTCAGATCCGAAAGCAAAGTGTTTGTTTCTAGAAACGGATCCTTTCTCGAGGAAAGGTTTCTCTCGAAAGAATTGAGTGGGAGGGTAGTAGAACTTGATGAGGTTATTGAACCATCACTTCAACCAGTGTGTAGCAGTGCGCAGGAAGTTGTTCTTGTGGCGCCTACACCAATTGAAGTGGAAGCTGATGATGGTGATCATCAAGCATCGGATCAAGTTACTACAAGCCTCGTAGGTTGACAAGGTCGCATACTACTACAGAGTGGTACGGTAACCCTGTCTTGGAGGTCATGTTGTTGAGCAACAGTGAACCTACGAGTTATGAAGAAAGCGATGGTGGGCCCAGATTCCGACAAATGGCTGGAAGCCATGAAATCCGAGAGAGGATCCATGTATGAAAACAAAGTGTAGACTTTGAAAGAACTACTTGATGGTCATAAGACTATTGAGTAAAGATGGATCTTTAAAAGAAGACAGACGATGATGGTGATAAGTCACTATTAAGAAAAGCTCGACTTGTCGCAAAGATGTTTTCGACAAGATCAAACAGTTGACTATGATGAGACTTTCTCACTCGTAGCGATGCTAAAGGTATGTTAGAATTATGTTAGTTGTTGATGCATTATTTATGAAATATTGCACGTAGGATGTCAAAACATTGTTTTCTCGACGGTTTCCTTGAGCAAACATTGTATGTGATACAACCAGAAGGTTTTGTCGATCCTAAAGATACTAGCAAGTATGCAAGCTCCAGTGATCCTTCAATGGACTGGTGCAAGCATCTCGGAGTTGGAATATACACTTTGATGAGATGATCAAAGATTTTTGGTTTGTACAAGGTTTATGAGAAACTTGTATTTCCAAAGAAGTGAGTGGGAGCACTATAGAATTTCTGATAAGTATATGTGGTTGACATATTGTGGATCAGAAGTAATGTAGAATTTCTGTAAAACATACAAGGTTGTTTGAAAGGAGTTTTCAAAGGAATACCTGGATTGAGCTACTTGAACGTTGAGCATCAAAGATCTATGGAGATAGATCGAAAGCGCTTAATGGAAGTTTCAACAAGATGCATGCCTTGACAAGTTTTTGAAGGAGTTCAAAATAGATCAGCAAAGAAGGAGTTCTTAGTTGCGTTGTGAGGTGTGAATTTGAGTAAGACTCAAAACCCGACCCCGGCAGAATAAAGAAAATAGACGAAGGTCGTCTTCTATGCCTTAGCCATAGAATCTAAAGTATGCCATGCTGTGTACCGCACCTGATGTGTGCCTTGACTCAAAGTATGTTGAGAGGTACAGAGAGTGATCCATGATTGAATCACTAGCAGCGGTCAAAATTTATCCTTATTAACTAATGGACTAAGGAATTTTTCTCGATTATGGAGGTGCTTAAGGAGCTCGTCGTAAAGGGTTACGTCGATGCAAGCTTTGACACTAATCCGAATAACTATGAGTAGTGAAACGGATTCGTAGAGTAGAGTAGATATTTGGAGTATTTCCGAATAGCACATAGTAGCAGCATCTATAAGATGACATAAAGATTTGTAAACAACACACGGGTCTGAAAGTTTCAGAACCGTTGACTAAAACCTCTCTCAAGAGCAAGACGTGATCAGACTCCATAACTATATGGGTGTTGGATTCGTTGGAATCACATGGTGATGTGAACTAGATTATTGACTCTAGTGCAAGTGGGAGACTGTTGGAAATATGCCCTAGAGGCAATAATAAATTAGTTATTGTTATATTTCTTTGTTCATGATAATCGTTTATTATCCATGCTATAATTGTATTGATTGGAAACACAATACTTGTGTGGATACATAGACAAAACACTGTCCCTAGTAAGCCTCTAGTTGACTAGCTTGTTGATCAAAGATGGCCAAGGTTTCCTGGCCATAGGCAATTGTTGTTACTTGATAACGGGATCACATCATTAGGAGAATCATGTGATGGACTAGACCCAAACTAATAGACGTAGCATGTTGATCGTGTCATTTTGTTGCTACTGTTTTCTGCCTGTCAAGTATTTATTCCTATGACCATGAGATCATATAACTCACTGACACCGGAGGAATGCTTCGTGTGTATCAAACGTCGCAACGTAACTGGGTGACTATAAAGGTGCTCTACAGGTATCTCCGAAGGTGTTAGTTGAGTTAGTATGGATCAAGACTGGGATTTGTCACTCCGTGTGACGGAGAGGTATCTCGGGGCCCACTCGGTAATACAACATCACACACAAGCCTTGCAAGCAATGTAACTTAGTGTAAGTTGCGGGATCTTGTATTACGGAACGAGTAAAGAGACTTGCCGGTAAACGAGATTGAAATAGGTATGCGGATACTGACGATCGAATCTCGGGCAAGTAACATACCGAAGGACAAAGGGAATGACATACGGGATTATATGAATCCTTGACACTGAGGTTCAAACGATAAGATCTTCGTAGAATATGTGGGATCCAATATGGGCATCCAGGTCCCGCTATTGGATATTGACCGAGGAGTCTCTCGGGTCATGTCTACATAGTTCTCGAACCCGCAGGGTCTGCACACTTAAGGTTCGACGTTGTTTTATGCGTATTAGAGTTATATGGTTGGTTACTGAATGTTGTTCGGAGTCCCGGATGAGATCACGGACGTCACGAGGGTTTCCGGAATGGTCCGGAAACGAAGATTGATATATAGGATGACCTCATTTGATTACCGGAAGGTTTTCGGAGTTACCGGGAATGTACCGGGAATGACGAATGGGTTCCGGGAGTTCACCGGGGGGGCAACCCACCCCGGGGAAGCACATAGGCCTTAAGGGTAGCACACCAGCCCTTAGTGGGCTGGTGGGACAGCCCAAAAGGGATATATGCGCCAAGGAAAGAAAATCAAGAGAGAAAAGAAAAAAAGGAGGAGGTGGGAAGGAAGGGGGACTCCCTCCCACCAAACCAAGTCCAACTCGGTTTGGGGGGGGAGTCCTCCCCCCTTGGACTCGGCCGATCCCCTTGGGGCTCTTTGAGCCCCAAGGCAAGGTCCCCTCCCTCCCACCTATATATACGGAGGTTTTAGGGCTGATTTGAGACGATTTTTCCACGGCAGCCCGACCACATACCTCCACGGTTTTTCCTCTAGATCGCGTTTCTGCGGAGCTCGGGCGGAGCCCTGCTGAGACAAGGTCATCACCAACCTCCGAAGCGCCGTCACGCTGCCGGAGAACTCTTCTACCTCTCCGTATCTCTTGCTGGATCAAGAAGGTCGAGATCATCGTCGAGCTGTACGTGTGCTGAACGCGGAGGTGCCGTCCGTTCGGTACTAGATCGTGGGACTGATCGCGGGATTGTTCGCGGGGCGGATCGAGGGACGTGAGGACGTTCCACTACATCAACCGCGTTCTCTAACGCTTCTGTTGTACGGTCTACGAGGGTACGTAGATCACTCATCCCTTCTCGTAGATGGACATCACCATGATAGGTCTTCGTGCGCGTAGGAAAAATTTTGTTTCCCATGCGACGTTACCCAACACTTACAAGGGCAAAAAGTAAAGGTACAAGATAGGCCCTTCGCAGAGGGAAGCAGAGGTTGTCATGCGCTTTTGAGGTTTGAATGCGTGTCCTCTTAGTGCGGAGGAACGTCACTTTATATTGCCTCCTGTGACAAAGAACTTTATTATGCAGTCTGTCGCTTTTATGTCTTCCTCATCACAGGTTCGTACAAAGCTTATTTTCCACACACTAATAGATCATACATATTAGAGAGCAATTTTTATTGCTTGCACCGATGACAACTTACTTGAAGGATCTTATTCAATCCATAGGTAGGTATGGTGGACTCTCATGGCAAAACTGGGTTGGAGGTTTATGGATGCACAAGTAGTATATCTACTTGGTGCGGGAGTTTTGGCTAATATGAGGTGGAAGCAATCGTCACATGCTAAGGGATCTCTAATCATATAACATTGTTTGGAACCAAGCAAACACAATTCATTATGTTGTCTTCCTTGTCCAACATCTACTCCTAAGCATGTAATAGTTTGGTGAGTGCTCACAATTGTAAAAAGTGTCTAAGATGATATATTTATATGTGAACCTATCTTTCCTTATTACTTCTTATTAATTGCAACAATGACTGAGCTCTATGTTGTTTTATTCTCAACAAGTTACAATCATCATACGTGTCATAAGTGAAGTTATCACTTTCCATAAGATCGTCTCATGATCTTTCATGCTATCGTTCATTTCATACTTTTGATCATGGCACAAAGCAAAGCCCTTGACTAAGATACTCTTTATTATATAGCTCATAAGCTCGAATACATCGGGGGAGAGACAAAAGCAAAAGACTCAAACTAAACACTAAAGACTTATTCCTCTAAGAGAAGAAATAAGAACTGAAAAGGAGAGAACTAAAACAAAGGTAAAAGCAAAAGATATAAAGGTGATATGATACCAGGGCAACTCCCCCAAGCTTGGCTGAAGCCAAGGGGATTGCCCATACCAATGCTTAGTTGTCTTCCTTTGGCGGTGATGGTGGTGGAGTTGTTGGAGTAGTCTGATCCTCCGTCTTCCAAGGCATAGGTACTCCATCATGGCAGGATGAACGAGTCGCCGGAATCCTCAAATCTGCAGCCAACCTTATTGATTTAAATCTGTACTCATACTCATAGTTTTGGTTCTGCAGGTCGTGGATCTGGCCCTGAAGTTGATCAACCCTGTCATAGAGCCTGGAGAGGTGTTTCCCAATGTCAATGGCATCCATCTTGTGCTTGATGGTGAACTCCGTGATCATCATGTGGTTGGCGTTGAGTCCGCGCTCCACCATCCCTTGGCACTTGAAGACTTGTTGCTCCATTGCTTCAAGCCTCGTCTCCACGCTTCCGGTCTTCTTAGGCCCCTCAACATCATGGATGTGCAACATCCCCTCGCTCATCTTGATAGATTGAGGGTGTTTCAACACTTCCGTGAGGTAGGGATTGATGACCTTCTCGAAGATCTTGTCCTTAGGAGCGTTTGGGGAAGTCATGATGATCTAGATCTGCCACAGAAACAGGCTTCGAAACGAAAACAGAGGAAAATTGCGCGATACGGAGATCAAAACCTTCGGGCGAGTATATATTGATTTTTTCTGGACCAGACGGAGTGCTCCGCAAGAAAAAGGAGTCCGGGAGGCACACGAGGTGCCCACAAGCCCTCCCTCCGCCACCAGGGGGTAGGGGTGGTGTCCAAGCTTGTGGCCGCCTCGTGCGCTCTCCAGACTGCTTTTTATTTTTCTAATTTTCCAAAAATTCCAAAACGGAGGAAATTTCCTATTGGAAAAGCATCGGAGTCCAATTTCTTGCCGAAACAGACACCTCTTCGTTTTCAGGGTCTGAAACAGGCTGATAAACATCCCTTATGTACTCCTCTGGAGTTATGACATTGATGATATTGGTCTCAACATTTATGGGAGTACAGGAGATGTAATGCTTGATTCTTTGCCCATTTACCACTCTAGGAAAATTTCCTTCCGTGTTGTTGATTTTGATGGCACGGGAACGATATACTTCCTCGATAACATAGGGACCTTCCCATTTAGAGAGAAGCTTGCCTGCAAAGAATCTCAAACGAGAATTGTATAACAGGACATAATCACCTACATTGAACTCTCGTTTCTGTATTCGTTTGTCGTGCCATCTCTTAACCTTTTCCTTGAACAACTTGGCATTCTCATATGCCTGGGCCCTCCATTCATCTAACGAGCTGATATCAAACAACCGCTTCTCACCGGCAAGTTTGAAATCAAAGTTGAGCTCTTGGATTGCCCAATAAGCTTTGTGTTCCAGCTCAAGAGGTAAATGATAGGCCTTACCGTAAACCATTTTATACGGTGACATGCCCATGGGATTCTTATAAGCAGTTCTATAAGCCCATAGTGCATCGTCAAGTTTGCTAGACTAATTCTTTCGAGGTCTATTGACGGTCTTTTGTAGGATCAATTTGATCTCCCTATTACTCAACTCCACTTGACCACTAGACTGAGGATGATAAGGAGATGCAACTCTATGGTTGACATCATACTTAGCAGGCATCTTGCGGAAAACACCATGAATGAAGTGTGAACCGCCATCAGTCATCAAATATCTAGGGACTCCAAATCTTGGGACTATGACTTCTTTAAGCATCTTAATAGAGGTGTGGTGATCAGCATTTTTAGTGGGGATAGCTTCTACCCACTTAGTGACGTAATCCACAGCAACTAAGATGTGAGTGTACCTGTCGTGGGTATAAGCCTGACAGTAGATGTGTAGGGTACGAATGAGATGGGCAGAGTCCTAGCTACGGCGAGGTTGTATGAGTTCAGGCCCCTCTGCGGTGGAGGTAACAGCCCTACGTCTCAGTGCTCTCGGAGCTTGTTACCGAGTGTGATATGGAGTACAAAGATTTGCTAACCCCTTTACCAATGGGGGAGGGCGGCTTATATAGAGTGCGCTGCCCTCCACAACGGTTCTGACTCACGGGTGGAGTAGTGGCGATTGAATGCGGACGTTACAGGTAACGTATGCTCTAAATGCTAATAGATGCACCCGGAAACGTACGGCAGTTTCCCTCCGGAGAGGTTACGACGTATCGAGTGTATCCAGTCGGTGAACCTGGTGTCCTCCGAATGCTAGTTACCGACTGGATGATTCAGGGCCTGTTACCGACTGGATGACGGGGATACCTTGATTCAGTCGGGGCAGACTTAGGGTCATGTCCTTTTTGTGGGGTAGTCCTTGGATAGGACATGTACGGCAGGCCTATGACCCTACCCTAGGACTATGACCCCATCATTAGTCCCCGAATGGATTGGGATTGAAACGTAGAAGCGGTGCTTGAGGTTCAGATCCGACTGAACTAGGTTCGGCTTGGGCGTTGCTTGCCTCTATCCATTTTATGTCTCTCGACCAACGCTCCGAGTGGAAGTGCTTGCGAAACAAACAGTCGGGAACCGAGTGCTTCCACGGCATCTTTTGACGCGACCGATCAACTGACAACGGCGGATTTTCCGGGATCTCAAATTTTGGGTTCCGCGCGCTCAGCGGGGGCGGCGTCAGCGCGCTCGAGTAGCGCCTGACTCCTCGATCCTCGCGCCTTTAACTCCTCCACCGATATCGCCGCGGTTGGTTGGGTGGATAAGATTTCGGGCCCGCTCGCCAGCGACCCAGTCGGTGTTCTATTTAACTCTGGGCGACGAGACCTTTCGGTTACAATCGCCGAATCCTTTGCTCTTGCTTGCTCCGTCTTCCTCGCCACCTCTTGCGCCTGTACGCCCTTCCCTTCCCCTCTTTCTCGAGAGCTCGCCGTCGCCGCCATGACCAAAGGTCAGACCAGCAAGATGGAGGCAAGGAAGAAGAAGAACAAGGCGGCGGCTGCTCAGCGGCGGCAGCGGCCGTTGCCGGCGGGGTGGATCCAGGGAGATTTTCTCCCCTCCACGGTGACGGAGGGGGACCTGCTGGAGCTGGTAGAGCATGGCCAGCTCCTGCATAAGTCCTGGAGGCTGCCGGCGGACGACGAGGTCGAGCCGGCACCACGGGAGGGGGAGCGCGTCTTGCTCCTCAGCCATGTTCACAAAGGTTTCTCTCTGCCCCCGCATCCTTTCTTCAAAGGTATCATGAATCATTTTGGTGCTCAACTCCATCACTTCCCTCCGAATGCCATCGCCCACCTTTCTGCCTTCATTGTTTTGTGCGAGTGCTTTATCGGTTGCCCCCCCCATTGGGGTTTATTCAAACATATCTTCTCCGCCCGCTCTCAAACCATCAAACGTCTTAGTCAGTCGGATGATAAGACGCATCTCCTCCAGCTCTGCGGGGGTTTAGGGTTTCAGAAAAAGAGTCGGAGTAGCTACCCTGCTCTCCAGTTGAGCGAGTCGGTTAGGAACTGGCAGTCGACGTGGTTCTACTGCCAGGACATAGCATGTCCGAACGCGTCGACTGGGCTGCCTCCATTTAGTCTAGACCGCCCTGCTCCACCCAAGCAACTCGCCCTCTCGAAAGCCGAGAAGAACGACATCCAGCCTTTGGTCGAGGCACTCGTGGATGTTGTCAGGAGGGGGGTCACCGGTATTGACCTGTTGGAAGTCTTCATCGGTCGGTGAATCCAGCCTCTGCAGGCCCGCCACCATGCTATGTGGCACTACACAGGGCCCGAGGATTCCACTCGGACCAACGTGGAGGGCATTCTCGAGGAGAAGGTGACCTCATGGGTGCTCAAAATCACGGATCCCTGTGAGAACCCCAAAGGAGCCCGCCGAGTGACGCCTTACAGCGCGGACAACCCTCCACCGAATCAGGTGAGCAGCATTAGCCGAGTGCATTGAACTGTCTTGATTTCAGTCATTTATTTATATCTCCGTGTGATTCTTAATGTTTCCGACTGAACCTCATGCAGGAGTGGACCAACTGGTCTTCCCCCGTCTCGAACGGGAATCCAGAGGAGGAGGAGGAAGAAGGCAGCCAGGAGGGGAGTGTGGAGAGCGCCGAATACGTCTCCGACAGCGGGGAGTCGGAGGAGGAAAACAGCGAGGAAGAGGAAGAGGACGAAGGGTCAGATTCGCCACCCCCGCGGCCAGAGCATCGGAGTAAGCGTCGGCAGGAGCCTGCCGTCCCTTCAGCCCCTCCTACGTCGTCGAGTGCTCCGCCTGCTGCCCCGGCGGTACCGAGTGTTAGAGGCACCAAGAGGGCCAGGGACGCAGCCACTGAACTTGTAGGTCAATCCTCCAGGGCGCCCAAGCCAAGTGGGCCCAAACCTAAGAAGGCTCTGCCGCGGATGAGGGTGGCCGTCCCCGTCACCTCTACGTAAGTGAATCTAGCTTTCGGCTCTTTCTGTTGACCGAGAGAACTCCTGTTTTACAAGTCGAATGGACTTCACTCGACAGGGTTGCCACTTCTGCGACCTCGCCGGCCCGCCAAGGGGACGACCCCATGGACACGGACGACGTCGTTTTGTCTCAACCAGGTATGCTGTGGGAGAGTTGGGTATTTTATTTCTGTAAACCGCGCCATCCTTTTCTTTTTCTGAGGCGTTATGTTATTTGGCTTGTCAGGAGCGATCTGTCTGGACGAGGGTGACCAGAGGAGAGCTGACCCCGTCGTGGAGCCTGCCCAAGAGCCTGTCCTGGAGCCTGTCCTTGAGGCCGCTCTTCCTGCTGCCGCCCCCGCCGCCAACGCTCCCCCGACCGAAATGCCTCCCCCGACTGAAGTGCCTCCACCGACTGAACCGGTGCCGGTGGGTGAAGAACCTACTGGGGCGAACATTGGGATGCCCCATGAACTTTCCACGATTCCCGGTTCGTCGAATGTTGAATTCAGCATTTGGCGTGTCCCAGAGGAGCAGGTGGGGGCGGCCAAGGGGGCCATGATCCAGGTGGAGCTGATGGCCGGAGAGGCCAAGAGGGCTTATGACTCCGTTGCGGCCTTGTATCGGCAGAGCTTGGAGCTGCGCGATGACATCCGAGTAAGTAGCCTAGTAAGTACTTACTTTTCTTCTGTAGCCCACTAGGTGGTATTGTTGTTGCAATGGGTTCACTCCGAGTGAACCCAGTGGGTGTAGTCCCCGAGAATTCTGTCGAGTGCTTCCACCGACAGTTGTCTTTATATATTTGGTCTTTATTGTAGTTGTGTCCGTAGACAAGATTTCTGAGTGCGAGTACTTAATGCAGTCGGAGCGCTCTTGCGGTAAGAGTCTCCGGGAGTAAGTTGTACGCAGGTAGAGTAGTATTAGCCCCTAGGGCGTAGGTGAAAACATGCATCTCAATAGGGCGGGCCTGCTTGAGGTGTATGCCAGTGGGGTCACTCTTAGTGAACCCACTGGGTGTAGTCCCCGAGACCGCTGTCGACTGCTTGCGTCGGCAGGGGTCTTAAGAACTTAGCCTGTGAACTGATAAACTTACTGATTACCCTTTGTTTCTTGATGCAGAAAACTTGTGAAATGGGAACCGCTTATGAAGCCTTGAGAGCGGAGAGGAACCAGTACGCTGGTGAACTAGAAGCTGCAATGCTCGCCATGGCCGGCATGAAGAGTGCATTGGAAGTACGAGAGAAGTCCTTGGAGGAGGCGCTGGAGGCAAACAGGGTGTTGGTTGCGGAGGTGGAAAGGCTGAAGAAATAGAGGACCGAACTGCACAATCAAATGGCTGTTCGGAACAAACGATGGACAGCTCAGGAAAAGTACGTCAACGACTGGGCTATCCAGATGATGTCTCGTCTGGCAGGTAAGTCTTATGCTTTGTCGAGTGGTTGTACCGTGTGACCAACACTCGGTTTTTACTGTCTATTTGCTCGTTTGGTGCAGATTTTTGTACTGATGCCGAAGCTGAAGCAGCGGCTGTGGAGCGGTCCATGAAGGACAATGTGCCACTCAGCGAGGATGCCAACCGGGATCTGCTCCGTGCGCATATCCGCGTAAGCAAAGTGGGTCCTTTCATCAGCCGATTGAGAGAAGTCTTCGGCCGCATTGAGAAAGAGTTTTGGCCGGAAGACGAGTCGCGACAGGAGATGGGGAGTCTGTTGGGGCGACTAGATGAGATTCCGGCCCGAGTGCAATCCTGGAAGAAATCGGCAGCACGTTGCGGTGCTGACGTTGCGTTGTCTTTGGTCCGAGTCCATTGCAAGGAGGTGCGGGAAGATAAGCTGAAAGCATTGAAGGTCACCAACACGAAGAAGCTTCAATTCGAAGACTTCATGGAGACATTCCTTGAGACTGCTACCCGCATCGTAGATGGAATCGACTTGGACACTTTTGTGGAGCCCTCCAGTCCTGACGCCGGCCCAGCTGATGCATGATCGAACTTTATCCTCGGTATGCCGAGTGTTTACTTGTAATATACTCTGGCCACTTCTGTTGGCGGTCGTACTTTTAAATCGGTGTGGGTAAGCTTGATCCGCACCGAGTCAGCTATCATTTTTGAACTTATGTTGTCAGAATGAAAACATTTATTCTTTTGTTTGAATGTTGTTTGGAGTGCAACACTTAGTGCATACTCGGAGAAGATTAATACTTAGGCGATTCAGAATCGCAGCTAAGTCTCCGAGTGTGACGTATAGTGCACACTCGGAGTAGGTTAATACTTAGGCGATTCAGTAGAGCAGCTAAGTCCCCGAGTGTGACGTATAGTGCACACTCGGAGGAAGTTAATACTTAGATGATTCAGGATCGCAGCTAAGTCCCCGAGTGTGACATATAGTGCGCACTCGGAGGAAGTTAATAGTTAGGCAATTCAGAATCGCAGCTAAGTCCCCGAGTGTGACGTATAGTTCACACTCGGAGGAGGTTGCAGCTAAGTCCCCGAGTGTGACGTATAGTGCACACTCGGAGGAAGTTAATACTTAGGCGATTCAGAATCGCAGCTAAGTCCCCGAGTGTGACGTATAGTGCACACTCGGAGGAAGTTAATACTTAGGCGATTCAGAATCGCAGCTAAGTCCTCGAGTGTGACGTATAGTTCTGTTGGGGAACGTCGCATGGGAAACAAAAAATTTCCTACGCGCACGAAAACCTATCATGGTGATGTCCATCTACGAGAGGGGATGATTGATCTACGTACCCTTGTAGATCGTACAGCAGAAGCGTTAGTGAACGCGGTTGATGTAGTGGAACGTCCTCACGTCCCTCGATCCGCCCCGCGAACAATCCCGCGATCAGTCCCACGATCTAGTACCGAACGGGCGGCACCTCCGCGTTCAGCACACGTACAGCTCGACGATGATCTCGGCCTTCTTGATCCAGCAAGAGAGACGGAGAGGTAGAAGAGTTCTCCGACAGCGTGACGGCGCTTCGGAGGTTGGTGATGACCTTGTCTCAGCAGGGCTCCGCCCGAGCTCCGCAGAAACGCGATCTAGAGGAAAAACCGTGGAGGTATATGGTCGGGCTGCCGTGGGAAAGTCGTCTCAAATCAGCCCTAAAACCTCCGTATATATAGGTGGGAGGGAGGGGAACTTGACTTGGGGCTCAAGGAGCCCCAAGGGGGTCGGCCGAGTCCAAGGGGGGAGAACTCCCCCCCCCCCCCAAACCGAGTTGGACTTGGTTTGGTGGGAGGGAGTCCCCCTTCCTTCCCACCTCCTCCTTTTTTTTTCTTTCCTCTTGATTTTCTTCTTCTTGGCGCATAAACCCCTTTTGGGCTGTCCCACCAGCCCACTAAGGGCTGGTGTGCCACCCTCAAGGCCTATGGGCTTCCCCGGGGTGGGTTGCCCCCCCCCCCCCCGGTGAACTCCCGGAACCCATTCGTCATTCCCGGTACATTCCCGGTAACTCTGAAAACCTTCCGGTAATCAAATGAGGTCATCCTATATATCAATCTTCGTTTCCGGACTATTCCGGAAACCCTCGTGACGTCCGTGATCTCATCCGGGACTCCGAACAACATTCGGTAACAAACCATATAACTCAAATACGCATAAAACAACGTCGAACCTTAAGTGTGCAGACCCTGCGGGTTCGAGAACTATGTAGACATGACCCGAGAGACTCCTCGGTCAATATCCAATAGCGGTACCTGGATGCCCATATTGGATCCTACATATTCTACGAAGATCTTATCGTTTGAACCTCAGTGCCAAGGATTCATATAATCCCGTATGTCATTCCCTTTGTCCTTCGGTATGTTACTTGCCCGAGATTCGATCGTCAGTATCCGCATACCTATTTCAATCTCGTTTACCGGCAAGTCTCTTTACTCGTTCCGTAATACAAGATCCCGCAACTTACACTAAGTTACATTGCTTGCAAGGCTTGTTTGTGATGTTGCATTACCGAGTGGGCCCCGAGATACCTCTCCGTCACACGGAGTGACAAATCCCAGTCTTGATCCATACTAACTCAACTAACACCTTCGGAGATACCTGTAGAGCATCTTTATAGTCACCCAGTTACGTTGCGACGTTTGATACACACAAAGCATTCCTTCGGTGTCGGTGAGTTATATGATCTCATGGTCATAGGAATAAATACTTGACACGCAGAAAACAGTAGCAACAAAATGACACGATCAACATGCTACGTCTATTAGTTTGGGTCTAGTCCATCACATGATTCTCCTAATGACGTGATCCAGTTATCAAGCAACAACACCTTGTTCATAATCAGAAGACACTGACTATCTTTGATCAACTGGCTAGCCAACTAGAGGCTTGCTAGGGACGGTGTTTTGTCTATGTATCCACACATGTAAATGAGTCTTCATTCAATACAATTATAGCATGGATAATAAACGATTATCTTGATACAGGAATTATAACAATAACTATATTTATTATTGCCTCTAGGGCATAATTCCAACAAGTTCACACTCGGAGGAGGTTAATACTTAGGCGATTCAGAATCGCAGCTAAGTCCTTGAGTGTGACGTATAGTTCACACTCGGAGGAGGTTAATACTTTGGCGATTCAAGATCGCAGCTAAGTCCCCGAGTGTGACGTATAGTGCACACTCGAAGGAGGTTAATACTTAGGCAATTTAGGATCGCAGCTAAGTCCCCGAGTGTGACGTATAGTGCACACTCGGAGGAAGTTAATACTTAGGCGATTCAGGATCGCAGCTAAGTCCCCGAGTGTGACGTATAGGGAACACTCGGAGGAGGTTAATACTTAGACGATTCAGGATCGCAGCTAAGTCCCCGAGTGTGACGTATAGTGCACACTCGGAGGAAGTTAATACTTAGGCGATTCAGGATCGCAGCTAAGTCCCCGAGTGTGACGTATAGTGCACACTCGGAGGAGGTTAATACTTAGGCGATTCAGGATCGCAGCTAAGTCCCCGAGTGTGACGTATAGTGCACACTCGGAGGAGGTTAATACTTAGGCGATTCAGGATCGCAGCTAAGTCCCCGAGTGTGACGTATAGTGCACACTCGGAGGAAGTTAATACTTAGGCGATTCAGGATCGCAGCTAAGTCACCGAGTGTGACGTATAGGGAACACTCGGAGGAGGTTAATACTTAGACGATTCAGGATCGCAGCTAAGTCCCCGAGTGTGACGTATAGTGCACACTCGGAGAAAGTTAATACTTAGGCGATTCAGGATCGCAGCTAAGTCCCCGAGTGTGACGTATAGTGCACACTCAGAGGAGGTTAATACTTAGGCGATTCAGGATCGCAGCTAAGTCCCCGAGTGTGACGTATAGTGCACACTCGGAGGAAGTTAATACTTAGGCGATTCAGGATCGCATCTAAGTCTCCGAGTGTGACGTATAGTGCACACTCGGAGGAAGTTAATACTTAGGCGATTCAGGATCGCAGCTAAGTCCCCGAGTGTGACGTATAGTGCACACTCGGAGGAGGTTAATACTTAGGCGATTCGGGATCGCAGCTAAGTCCCCGAGTGTGACGTATAGTGCACACTCGGAGGAAGTTAATACTTAGGCGATTCAGGATCGCAGTTAAGTCCCCGAGTGTGACGCATAGGGCACACTTGGAGGAGGTTAATACTTAGGCGATTCAGGATCACAGCTAAGTCCCCGAGTGTGACGTATAGTGCACACTCAGAGGAGGTTACTACTTAGGCGATTCAGGATCGCAGCTAAGTTTTTTTTTCTGTGTGAGAACTCTGAATCTGCACAAAACTGAATCTGCTGAATATATTATTTCTTCAAACTTGTTCGTTACACTGTTTCAGTCGACGATCACGTGTAAAAACGCTTGAGGAGATCTCCGTTCCATGCGCGCGGCTCATCTACCTCCCTCTGAATATTGTAGAGTCTGTATGCTCCGTTGTTCAGCACCTTGGAAATGATGAAAGGCCCTTCCCAGGCCGGAGCCAACTTGTGTGGTCTTTGCTGATCCACTCGGAGCACCAAATCGCCAGCTTGGAACGTGCGACTCCTGACGTGACGTGCGTGGAAGCGTCGCAAATCTTGCTGGTAAATTGCCGAACGAGTGAGTGCCATCTCGCGTTCCTCCTCTAGAAGATCGACTCTGTCTTGCCTTGCTTGTTCAGCTTCGGTTTCGGAGAAGAGTTCAACTCTCGGGGCGTTGTGAAGCAGGTCACTCGGAAGGACCGCTTCTGCTCCATAAACGAGGAAGAACGGTGAACACCCCGTTGATCTGTTCGGAGTGGTACGGAGGCCCCAAAGCACTGAAGATAACTCGGTGACCCATGCGCCTGCAGCATGTCCTACCTCGCGCAAGAGTCGGGGCTTCAAACCTTGAAGGATAAGTCCATTCGCACGCTCAGCTTGTCCATTGGATTGCGGATGTGCTACAGAAGCAAAATCCACTCGGATACCCTGACTCGTGCAGAAACCTTTGAACCTGTCCGAGTCGAAGTTTGTCCCGTTGTCCGTGATTATGCTGTGAGGCACTCCGAATCTGGAGATGATGTCCCTGACAAACTTAACGGCTGTGGAGGCGTCGAGTTTCTTGATGGGCTTGGCTTCTATCCATTTTGTAAACTTGTCGACTGCCACCAACAAATGTGTATAGCCTCCTTGGCCTGTCTTGAATGGTCCGACTATGTCTAATCCCCAAACTGCAAATGGCCACACAAGTGGGATTGTCTTTAGTGCAGATGTTGGCTTGTGGGACTTATTGGAGTAGAACTGACAGCCTTCACATCGGTCGACCATAGCTTTGGCCATCTCGTTGGCCTGCAGCCAGAAGAATCCAGCTCTGAACGCCTTGGCGACGATTGCTCTCGAAGAAGCGTGATGGCCGCAGGTTCCCGAGTGAATATCCTCTAGGATCAACTGTCCTTCCTCTGGGGAAATGCAACGTTGAAGAACGCCTGAAACACTCTCCTTGTACAATTGACCGTCTATGACTGTGAATGCCTTCGACCTGCGAACTATCTGTCGGGCTTGGACTTCATCTTCTGGAAGTTCTTGTCTTAGGATATATGCTATGATCGGCACAGTCCAATTGGGAATGGCAACCAGAATCTCTGTGACCAGATCAACCACGGCAGGCACATAGACTTCAGTCGGATCTGTTGCGCTCTTGGGTTGTACTCGTTCTTCCGTGAAGGGATCTTCTTTGACTGAAGGAACATGGAGGTGCTCGAGGCAGACATCACTCGGGACTGGTCTCCGAGTGGATCCGAGTTTCACCAACTCGTCAGCCGCTTGGTTCTTCAGTCTTGGAACATGATGAAGTTCTAGACCTTCAAACTTCTTCTCCAGGTTCCTGACTGCATTGCAGTATGTTGTCATGGTGGGGTTCCTTACGTCCCACTCTTTCATCACTTGGTTGACCACCAAGTCCGAATCGCCGTAGACCATCAGGCGACGGACGCCGAGTGAGATGGCCATGCGCAATCCGTAGAGAAGAGCTTCATACTCTGCCTCGTTGTTAGAGGAATCAAAGTGTATCTGAAGCACGTACTTGAGCTTGTCACCCTTTGGCGATATGATCACAACACCAGCGCCGGATCCATTCAACATCTTAGACCCATCGAAGAACATTGTCCAATGAGCCGAGTAGATGTGAGTCGGTTGCTGTTGTTCTACCCATTCTGCTATAAAGTCGGCCAGGGCTTGAGACTTAATAGCTTTCTTGGCCTCGAACTTGATGTCGCAGTACAGCATCTCCATTGCCCACTTCGCCACTCGGCCTGATGCGTCCCGACTGTGGAGAATTTCTGACAACGGAGCATCAGAAACGACAGATACCGAGTGGTCTTGGAAATAATGGGCCACCTTCTTTGCAGTCATATAGACACCATAGATAAGTTTCTGATAATGGGGATATCTCTGCTTGGAAGGGGTCAGGACTTCGGAGATGTAGTACACTGGCCGCTGAACTTTGTATGCTTTGCCTTCTTCTTCTCGCTCGACTGTAAGAACAGTACTGACGACTTGATTTGTAGCCGCGATATATAGAAGAAGGGGCTCTTTACTGAGCGGAGCAGTAAGAACCGGCTGGGTGGAAAGTAGGACTTTGAGGTCGTCGAATGCGACTTGGGCTTCGTCTGTCCACTCGAAGGTATCTGACTTCTTCATGAGTCGGTACAGAGGAAGTGCTTTTTCGCCGAGTCGACTGATGAACCTGCTCAAAGCCGCTAGGCAACCTGTGAGCCGTTGAACATCGTGTATTCTGACCGGCCTATCCATTCGGACGATGGTCCTGATCTTTTCGGGGTTAACATCGATCCCTCGTTCAGAAATGAAAAAACCGAGTAACTTTCCGCTGGGAACACCGAATAAACATTTGGCTGGGTTTAGCTTGATATCATACCTACGAAGGTTGGCGAATGTTTCTGCCAAGTCAGTCAGCAGGTCGGAACCTTTGCGTGACTTGACTACGATATCATCCATATATGCCTCCACATTGCGACCGATTTGGTCGAGGAGACATTTTTGGATCATGCGCATAAAGGTAGCTCCTGCATTCTTCAGACCGAAAGGCATAGTGATGTAGCAGAAGCACCCAAACGGGGTGATGAAGGCTGTTTTCAACTCATCGGGACCATACAGACGGATCTGATGATACCCCGAGTAGGCATCAAGGAACGACAAACGCTCGCATCCCGCAATCGAATCGACAATTTGATCTATGCGGGGGAGCGGAAAATGGTCTTTCGGGCAGACCTTATTGAGGTGCTTGAAGTCAATGCACATTCGGAGTGACTTGTCCTTCTTGGGCACCATGACGACATTGGCGAGCCACTCGGAGTGGTGAACCTCACGAATGAAGTTGGCAGCCAGCAGCTTGGCCACCTCTTCTTCGATTGCCTTCCTCTTGTGCGCGGCGGACCGACGCAGGCGCTCTCGAACGGGTCGAGCGACGGGATCCACATGCAGTCGGTGCTCAGCCAACTCCCTGGGAACACCCGGCATGTCAGAAGGCTTCCATGCGAAGATGTCCCAGTTCTCACGGAGGAATTGGGTGAGCTCGGCTTCCTATTTAGGATCGAGGGTGGTGGAGATGTTCGTCGGGGCGGCAGACTCGTCCGTCGGATGGATGCTGATTTTCTTCGTCTCTCCCGCCGACTGGAACGCGGACTCAGAAGCTGGTTTCTTCGAGCGCATCAAGTCGGCAGGGTCGACTGTCTTCTTGTATTCGTCGAGCTCGAGCACCGCCATCTGATGGTCGGCGATTCTCGATCCCTCTTGCAGACACTCCTCGGCTCGCTGGCGGTTGCCGGTGATGGTAATAACGCCTTTTGGGCCCGGCATCTTCAGCTTCAAGTACACATAGCACGGGCGTGCCATGAAACTCATGTACGCCGGGCGGCCCAAAATCGCATGGTAAGCGCTCTGGAAACCCACCACCTCGAATGTGAGCTTCTCCTTGCGAAAGTTTTTGTCAGAGCCGAAAGTGACGTCCAGCGCGATCTGGCCGAGTGACTTGGCCTTCCGCCCGGGGACGACTCCGTGGAACTGCATATTGCTCTCGCTGAGTCTGGACATCGGAATGCCCATTCCCTTGAGGGTGTCGGCGTACATGATGTTCAGTCCGCTACCGCCGTCCATGAGGACTTTGCGCAGACGGACTCCCTCCACCACCGGGTCGACGACCAGAGCCTGTCTTCCTGGAGTGGGGACATGCGTTGGATGATCCGACTGATCAAAGGTGATCACAGTCTGAGACCATTTCAGAAACTTGGGAGCAGTCGGAACGGCCATGTTGACCTCTCTGTTCACTACCTTCAGACGACTCTTGCTTTCGACATCAGCAAAAATCATGAGGGTTGCATGGACTTGGGGGAACAGATCCTCCTTGTCTTCCTCGTCCTGCTCGGGATTCTTCTCACTCGATTGTCCTTCGTTGAACCCCTGGATCAGGAGACGACACTGCCAAGTGGTATGCTTCGCGTATATGGGATTGCCTTCTTCGTCCATCTTCGTGTGTATTGGACAAGGCTGATCTAGGATGGGATTGTTGAACGGCTTTCTCTTGGGGGCAGACTGTGCTTTCCCCTTGCCCTTGAACTTGGCGGTGGTCACAACTGCAGCTTCTGCCTGCGGTGTGGGTGGAACTTTCTGTTTCTGCTTCCGAGTGTTACCTCCGTCAGCATCGCCGACTGTCTTGTGTTTGCCGCTTCGGATGCGGTCTTCTTCCTCGCCATTTGCATAACGAGCAGCTATCTCCATCATCTTGCTCATGGAGATGTCGCCTGTCCGGCCGAACTTTAAGTACAACTCTCTGTACCGTACGCCTGCCTTGAATGCGCAAACTGCTTGATGCTCGGTGACGCTCTCCACCATGTGGTAAAGAGTCGTCCATCGCTGGATGAAGTCGCGCAAGGGCTCATTCGGCTTCTGGACACAGTGTTGAAGCTCCACAAGGCCTGCAGGGCGTTTGCACGTCCCTTCGAAGGTCCTCATGAACACTCGGGCAAGATCAGCCCAACTGTAAATGCTTGAGGGGGCTAACTGGTTCAGCCAAGCTCGCGCCGAGCCGTCGAGCATCAGAGGGAGGTGCTTCATAGCGACATAATCGTCCCCTCCTCCGATCTGGACTGCCACTCGGTAGTCGTCTAGCCATGTTTCAGGCTTGGTTTCCCCCGTAAATTTGCCGATTCCCGCTGCCAATCGGAAGTTGGGCGGGATGTCAGCCGAACGGATGGCTCGACTAAAACACTCGGGGCCGGACACGATGGTCCTGCCGTCACTTGGACGATCCAGATCGCGGCCATCGCGGTGGGCTCGACCCCTGTCGACTCTTCGCTGGGCGATTCGCCCTCTTGCGTCGGGTCTCGGGTCGTAAGTGTCGTCGACTAAACGCCGATCATCGTGATGTCGGGACCCATAGGGCCCACCCCGCGGAGGGGTGCGTGAACGGCGGCGATCTTCACGGATCATGGAACGACTGCCTCCCCTGTGGTGCTGATAGGAGCCGGGGCTGTGAACCGACCGATGCGTGTTTGCATGGGCGGAACTGTTGTGGATCCGATTGTGTGACTGGGAGACCGCCGAATTCTGCTGCTGCGCCGTGTGCAACAGAGCACGAATCTGCTCGATTCCTCTTCCTGCCTCTGAATCAGTCGGCTGGAGGGAATCGGCGATCTTGGCTGCCGCAGCCAAGTTGAGGAGAGGTGTGCGGAACAACTCTACGTTGCTCTGCCGGGTGTGCCGACTGGCAGAACGGCGAGGCGGACGGCGTGCACCGGATGCTTCACCGACTTTGCGCTCGTTCCGGTCGGCCTGATGGGGATCTTCATGGGTGTTGGCCATGTGAACTTCTGCTGCAGGCCCGCGGCCCACGTACTCGGAAGGGAGCTCAGTCGGAACCGAGCCCGAGCACTGGGGACGCGGGGCAACCACAACAGACTCCAGAATCGCCACTTGAGAGGACGCGAACTGGCGCTCTCGGGCATGCTGCACCCAACGTTGTAGACGCAGACTGCAAGATCGCCTGCTGCGGCGCGTGACGAAGGTGCAAGCCGGCAATGGAGCCGATTGTTGGAGAAGAAGAACGTCGCGAGCGCCGGCACGGAAGTGCATGGCCCCGCGACGGGGAAGCGCCTCGACGTCGAGAGGTGCATCCCGAAGCCACGCCGAATCGTCGACGATGAAGGAGAGAGTGCCGAAGAGGATCTGGTGACTCATGCTCGAACCTTCACCGGACGACATGACGAAAGGAAGTAGTCGCAAACTCGCCGGAAGTTGCTTAGACGCCTGCCCCACGGTGGGAGCCAACTGTCGTGGGTATAAGCCTGACAGTAGATGTGTAGGGTACGAATGAGATGGGCAGAGTCCTAGCTACGGCGAGGTTGTATGAGTTCAGGCCCCTCTGCGGTGGAGGTAACAGCCCTACGTCTCAGTGCTCTCGGAGCTTGTTACCGAGTGCGATATGGAGTACAAAGATTTGCTAACCCCTTTACCAGTGGGGGAGGGCGGCTTATATAGAGTGCGCTGCCCTCCACAACGGTTTTGACTCAGGGGTGGAGTAGTGGCGATTGAATGCGGAAGTTACAGGTAACGTATGCTCTAAATGCTAATAGATGCACCCGGAAACGTACGGCAGTTTCCCTCCGGAGGGGTTACGACGTATCGAGTGTATCCAGTCCGTGAACCTGGTGTCCTCCGAATGCTAGTTACCGACTGGATGATTCAGGGCCTGTTACCGACTAGATGACGGGGATACCTTGATTCAGTCGGGACAGACTTAGGGTCCTGCCCTTTGTGTGGGGTAGTCCTTGGATAGGACGTGTACGGCAGGCCTATGACCCTACCCTAGGACTATGACCCCATCAGTACCCATTGGAACTCAGGAAGGGTCCCATATAATCAAAGCCCCAGACATCAAATGGTTCAATGACAAGTGAATAGTTCATAGGCATTTCCTGATGCTTACTGATGTTCCCTATTCTTTAGCATTCGTCACAAGACAAGACAAATTTACGGGCATCCTTGAATAGAGTGGGCCAATAGAAACCTGATTGCAATACCTTATGGGCAGTTCTATCTCCAGCATGGTGTCCTCCGTAGGCGTCGGAATGACACTTCTGCAAGATCTGTCCCTGTTCATGTTCAGGCACACAACGTCTAATAACACCATCTACTCCTTCCTTATAAAGGTGAGTATCATCCCAAAAGTAGTGTATCAAATCAAAGAAGAACTTCTTCTTTTGCTGATAGGTGAAACTGGGTGGTATGTATTTGGCTACAATATAATTTGCATAATCGGCATACCACGGTGCACTATATGAAGTGCGGATGACATTTAATTGCTCATCAGGAAAGCTGTCATCAATAGGTAGTGGATCATCAAGGACATTCTCTAGCCTAGACAAGTTATCTCCTACAGGGTTATCAGCACCCTTTCGGTCAACGACGTGTAAATCAAATTCCTGTAGCAGGAGAACCCATCTGATCAGTCTAGGCTTAGCGTCCTTCTTCTCCATAAGGTACTTAATAGCAGCATGATCAGAGTGAATAGTGACTTTGGAGTCAACTATATAAGATCTGAACTTTTGACATGCCAACACGACTGCTAAAAACTCCTTTTCCGTAGTGGCATAGTTTCTTTGGGCACTGTCTAGAGTTTTACTAGCGTAGTGAATGACATTCAACTTCTTGTCAACTCTCTATCCTAGAACAGCACCAATAGCGTAATCACTAGCATCACACATGATTTCAAAGGGCAAGTTCCAGTCAGCTGGTTGAACAATAGGTGCGGTTATCAAAGCTTTCTTAAGTATTTCGAAGGCTTCCTCACAATCCTCATCAAAAAAAAAGGAACATCCTTCTGCAAGAGGTTGGTAAGAGGCCTAGAAATCTTAGAGAAGTCTTTAATGAACCTTCTATAGAAACCAACATGACCTAGGAAACTTCGTATACCTCTCATATCTGTGGGGCAAGGCATTTTCTCAATTGCATCAACCTTAGCCTTATCAACTTCAATTCCTCTTTCAGAAATTTTGTGTCCTAAGACGATACCTTCATTAACCATAAAGTGACACTTCTCCCAATTCAAGACGAGGTTGGTTTCTTCGCATCTCTGTAAGACTCGATCAAGGTTGCTGAGGCAATCATCAAAGGAAGACTCATAAACGGAGAAGTCATCCATGAAAACCTCGACAATCTTTTCACAAAAGTCAGAGAATATGGACAATAAATTTCAGCACAGTATATAAATGTTTCCTTACCAATTTCCACTTACCAAAGGCGCTTCACTCCCCGGCAACGGCGCCAGAAAAGAGTCTTGATGACCCACAAGTATATGGGATCAATCGTAGTCCTTTCGATAAGTAAGAGTGTCGAACCCAACGAGGAGCAGAAGGCTCTGATAAACGGATTTCAGCAAGGTAATAACTGCAAGCACTGAAAGTAGCGGTAACAAGTGATTGTGTAGCGAGGTGAAACGTAGCAAGCAAAAAGTAACAAGTAACAAGTAGTAGCAACGGTGCAACAAGTGGCCCAATCCCTTTTGTAGCAAGGGACAAGCCTGAACAAAGTCTTATAGGAGGAAAAACACTCCCGAGGACACACGGGAATTTCTGTCATGCTAGTTTCATCATGTTCATATGATTCGCGTTCATTACTTTGATAGTTTGATATGTGGGTGGACCGGCGCTTGGGTACTACCCTTACTTGGACAAGAATCCCACTTATGATTAACCTCTCTCGCAAGCATCCGCAACTACAAAAGAAGAATTAAGACAAAGTCTAACCATAGAATTAAACTAGTGGATCCAAATCAGCCCATCACGAAGCAACGCATAGACTGGGGTTTAAGCTTGTGTCACTCCAGCAACCCATCATCTACTTACTACTTCCCAATGCCTTCCTCTAGGCCCAAATATGGTGAAGTGTTATGTAATCAACGTTCACATAATACCACTAGAGGAAAAGACAACATACGGCATATCAAAATACCGAACGAATATCAAATTCACATGACTATTATTAGCATGACTTATCCCATGTCCTCAGGAACAAAAGTAACTACTCACAAAGCATAATCATAATCATGATCAGAGGTGTAATGAATAGCATCAAGGATTTGAACATAAACTCTTCCACCAAGTAATCCAACTAGCATCAACTACAAAGAGTAATCAACACTACTAGCAACCTTACAAGTACCAATCGGAGTCGCGAGACGGAGATTGGTTACAAGAGATGAACTAGGGATTGGAGAGGAGATGGTGCTGATGAAGATGTTGATGAAGATGCCTCCCCTCCGACGAGAGGAGTGTTGGTGATGACGATGGCGACGATTTCCTCCTCCGGGAGGGAAGTTTCCCCGGCAGGATCGTCCTGCAGGAGCTCTAGATTGGATCTGCTCAAGTTCCGCCTCGTGGCGGCAGCGAAACCACGAAAAAGCTCACGTATGATTTTTTCTGGACCAAGGTCCTTCATATAGCAAAAGAGGGGGCTAGTGGGCCGTCAGGGAGCCCACAAGCCCCCACTCCGCCACCAGGGGATGGTGGCGGTGGTAGGGCTTGTGGCGCCCTGGCAGCCCCACTCCGGTACTTCTTTCGCCTAGTATTTTTTTATATAATCCCAAAAAAAATCCACGTAACTTTTCAGGGCATTTGGAGATGTGCAGAATAGTGGACTAGGATTTGCTCCTTTTCTAGTCCAGAATTCCAGCTTCCTGAATTCTCCCTCTTCAAATAAACCTTGCAAAATAAGAGACAAAAGGCATAAATATGGTACCACAAAGTAACATAACAGCCCATAAATCAATAAATATCAACATGAAAGCATGATGCAAAATGGTCGTATCACCAGTGTTTTCATAAACTTTGCATGCATGTTGCATTCATGGCATAACATCTTGTGATGCACGTATATCTTAACCGTAGATCCGTTCAATGTTCTTTTGTGTGAACCGGCTAGTATGACGTGTAGAATCACATGCTTCACCTCTTTCCATGTTTAAACAACATTTAATATTGTCGTGTACTTAAATGGGAGTGAACTAAATAATTGTATGTGGATTTTCATCAATATGCAACCCGTTGCATATTGAGCTTCACTTAATGCATAGTGTTGTTCTGTTGTGAATTGCAATGCCATGCCTTGCAAAATTTAAACTCGTCATGCATCATATGTGTTGTGCATCATGTCGTGCATGTGCCGTGGTGAATATTGTGTGTTGATTGTTGTTTCGGTTGCTTTGCCTCGATAGAGTTCCGCAAGCGTGTCGAAATGTGAGGATTCGTTCGACTACGTCGGTTCGTCTGCTTCACGGAGTCGTTCTTCTTCCAAGCGGGATCTCAAGCAAGATGATCATTTCCCTAGATACCATTACTATCATTGCCATGCTAGCTGTTTCGTTTCTATCGCTATGTCTCGATGCCTACCACCTGTTTAAATAAGCCTCTCAACATTGACATGAAAACCTTCAACCTGTTCATAGTCTAGCAAACCACTGTTTGGCTATGTTACCGCCTGATCAACCATGTGTTAGCATTGCTAGTTGCAGGTGCAGTTGCTTCCATGTAATAACATGGGTTCCTTGTTATATCACCATATTAATTGCTATTTAATCTAATGCACCTATATACTTGGTAAAAGGTGGAAGGCTCGGCCTTCTAGCCTGGTGTTTTGTTCCACCTTTGCCGCCTTAGTTTCGGCTACCGGTGTTATATTCCATAATTTAGCACTCCTAACACGATCGGGGTTGTTATGGGGACCCCCTTGATAATTCGTTTTAGTCTAAAACTGGTCTGGCAAGGCCCAACTTTGGTACTACATTTGCCTAATAACTAATGAACCACATAGGGAGTAATTAACCTGAGGAAACTTAACCAACCCCTGGGCCAGTGCTTCTCATGAATGTTGGTCCAAAACAGGCTCCCTACGGGGCCACCACGAGGAAACTCGAGGTTTGGTTTTTACTCATAGATAGTCCCATCCGGTCGTGTCCTGAGAACGAGATACGCTGCTCCTATCGGGTTCGTCGACACGTCGGGCGGCCTTGCTAGATTAATTTTGCCTTTTACGAAATATCTCGAGCATCGGGATTTCGGTGAGACTTTGGGTCTTCTCAGAGTTGAGGTTTTCCACTAAGGAAACCGAGGAGATCACGAGTTTCGGGATCCAGGTTTTCTATGTGGCTTGTGGTAATTTGTGATGGACTAGTTGGAGCACCCGTGCAGGGTTAAATCTTTAGGAAAGTCATGCCCGCGGTTATGTGGCAACTTGGAAACTTTGTTTAACATCCGGTTCTAGACGACCTAAAGTAAACTTAATTAAACTTGCCAACTGAGTGCTTAACCGTGACCATCTCTTTCGTGAGCTCCTTCTCCAATCGAGGACACAGTGGGGTTATGTTTGCCGTAAGTAGGTGTTCAGGATCAGTCATTTGATCATCAGTAGTTCACGTACGTTATGCGTAGATCATCCCCCTTTTATTGTTGTACTCGTAATTTAGCCACCTCAAATAAATGCTTAGTCGCTTGCTGCAGCCTTACCACTTAACCATACCTCACCCATTAAGCTTTGCTAGCCTTTGGAAATGAGATTGCTGAGTCCCTGTGGCTCACAGGTTACTACAACACCAGTTGCAGGTACAGGCAAAGAGTTAATTTGACGTGAGCGATGATTGTGCATTTGGAGTTTCTTCTTCTTCTTCTTCATCGATCTAGGATGGGTTCCAGGCCGGTAGCCTGGGATATCAAGGATGGACGTCATTATTTTATTATTTGTTTTCGTTCGTAGTCGCACCCTGCTCTTCTTCATGATGATTGTATGTATTGTACTGATGTGACTCTGATTTAGCTTTTAGCGAGTGTAAGACAACTCTTTATACTCATCTTTTTAGTACATGTATACTTGTAACGATATGTATTCTTGGGAAACGACGAAATGCGTTTCTATCCTTGTTGAGGCCCTCGCGCCAAAATAAGGATAGGACCTCATCTTGTGCGTTAGAAGTGCGCTATAGCCCACTAAATGACAAAAAACAACGTGTTTTTGGGACGTCTCGATAGTCCTGCATAGGGTTCATGGATCATAAAAAATCGACCAGGGACCCCAAAACAGTGCGCTATAGCCCAAAATGACAAAACAACGAGTTTTTGCGAAGTCTCGATATTCATGCACAAGGTTCATGGAGCATCAAAAATCGACCCAGGACCCCAAAACAGTGTCCTATAGCCCACAAAACTGGCCCGAAATGATAAAAACAACGAGTTTTTGTGATGTCTCGATAGTCGTGCACACGGTTCATGGAGCATCAAAAATTGACCCGGGACCCCAAAACAGTGCGCTATAGCCCACGAAACTTGCCCGAAACGACAAAAACACCGAGTTTTTGCGAAGTCTCAATAGCCGTGCACACGGTTCCTGGAGCATCAAAATCAACCCGGGACCCTAAAAGAGTGCGTTATAACCCACGAAACTCGCCCGAAACGACAAAAAAAACAAGTTTTTGTGACGTCTCGATAGCCGTGCACAAGGTTCAAGGAGCATTAAAAATCGACCTCGGACCCCAAAACAAACTATAGCCCACGAATTTGGCACGAAACGACAAAAACAGTGAGTTTATGGGATGTCTCAATAGTCGTGCACAAGGTTCATGGAGCATCAAAAATTGACCCGAGACCCCAAAACAATGCGTTATTGCCGACAAAAGTAGCCCAAAATGACAAAAACACCGAGTTTTCCGACGTATCGATAGCCGTGCATAGGGTTCATGGAGCATAAAAAATTGACCCGGTACCCCAAAATAGTGCGCTAGCCCAAGAAATTCGCCCGAAACGACCAAAACCACATGTTTTTGCGACATCTCAATAGCCGTACATAGGGTTCATGGAGCATCAAAAATCGACCCGGGACCCCAAAGGACTGCGTTATACCCCACGAAACACGCCCAAAACGGTAAAAACACCGAGTTTTTGCGATGTCTCGATAGCCGTGCACACGGTTCATGGAGCATACAAAATCGACCCGAGACCCCAAAATAGTGCGCTATAGCCCACGAAACTAGCCCAAAACGACAAAAACAACGAGTTTATGCGACGTCTCTATAGCCGTGCACAAGGTTCGTGGAGCATCAAAAATCAACCACGAACCTTGTGCACAAGGTTCGTGGAGCATCAAAAATCGACCTGGAGCACCAAAACTGGCCCGAAACCAAAAAACAACGAGTTTTGCTGACGTCTCGATAGCCGTGCATAGGGTTCATGGAGCATCAAATATCGACCAGGGACCCCAAAACAGTGCGCAGCCCCACAAAACTGGCCCGAAATGACAAAAACAACGAGCTTTGCGACGTCTCGATAGTCGTGCTCAAGGTTCATGAAGCATCAAAAATCGACCTGAGACCCTAAAACAGTGCGTAATGACAAAAACAACGTGTTTTTGTGATGTCTCGATAGTCGTACTAAGGGTTCATGGATGATAAAAAAAATTGACCCGGGACCCCAAAACAATGCGTTACAACCCACGAAACTGGCCCGAAATAACAAAAACAACGAGTTTTTGCAACGTCTCGATAGTCGTGCACAAGGTTCATGGATCATCAAAAATTGACCCGGCACCCTAAAACAGTGCGCCCACGAAAGTTGCCCGAAACGACAAAAACAACGAGTTTTTGTGACGTCTCGATAACCGTGCACATGGTTCATGGAGCTTAAAAAATCGACCCAGTACCCCGAAAAAGTGCGTTATAATCCAACATCTCCCCTTTGTCATCAAGATGGCAAAAAGGAAAAGACGAAGGATGCACTAATGCAGCCTCTAGCTGAGGGAATCAAATGAGTCGTCGGAGGACACTGGGTCGTGAGGGTGATGAGAAGTGGCTTCATCTCCAGCTTCGACATCAAACTGAACAAACTTGGACTGGTATTGATCAATCGGAGTCACATCAGACTCGGAACCATCAGCAAGGGTCATGCGAGATGCACGCATCCCATCCTTAAGGGCATTCATGCCCTCCTTCCTAGACTTGTGCTCTTCCCACTGCTTCTTGTGCATATCTTGCTGCACACACAACATGGTCTTCAGAAGCCGCTAGAGTTTGTTGCTCTTCCTTAACCCGGAGTCACTAGGTTACCCACGACGATAAGCATGAGAGTGAGAGTGAGGTTCAAAGTGTTGTGAATCTTCAGCATGAAGATCCTCTTCCTCATTATCATCACCCTAATTAATGGTAGCCTTGCCCTTTTTTACCAACAAATTAACGCTGGCATGAGTAGTCACACCCCGTCCAGCAAGTGCATGAGGAGCAATCTCACTAATCAATGCAGTGATATAGGGAGCATAAATCGCCACCTTGCGGTTCATCACCACACTGTACATTTCATTCCATATGAAATCCATCACATCAGTAGGACCTTCACTAGAGTTGTGACAAGTGAAATGAAGAAGGTTGATGAGCTGACCACGAATCTTGTTTCGGTCACCAACCTTGAAAGCAAGCACTTCGCAAAAGATCCGATGCATGATACCATAGAAGGGGAAAAGATGACCAACATAGTCAACCTGTCCATCAGTCGAGTACAAGACAACCAAGTGATGAACCTGAAAGACCCCTTTGTCATGGATCTTGTACCCGCGATCAACAATAGTGTCAGTGAACTCATATCCCAATATACGAGTCAGCACACAGAACGAGGCATAGAGCTTCTCATCACCAGACGTCCATGTGAGAGTGCGCTGTGTATCAGCCCCAAAATGCACCGTGGCGTAAAACTGAGCCACAAGAGGTGGGGACACCTCATGCTGAAAGTTCATGAGAGGAAGAATATTGAGCTTGACACACATATTCTGAACCCCCGCAAAATATAGAGTGTTGGTGGGAGTCCTGTCAAAATGAGCGATGTTTATACTCTTCTGAATGACAAACTTGTTGACAAACTGATTGAAGATTTCATCATAAGTGCGTTGCTGAAATAAGGTCGAGAACTTGGAGCATGCCACATGTTCACGCTCTTCTTAAAGGGATTGATCCGGCGCTGAGCAACCCACTCCAGTGCCATTAAATCTTTCATGGAGATGGGCACGTGAGGAGGAGGATGAGTGTGAACTGGCTTGCCCTTTGTGGAATCGCCATTTTTGGAAACATTCTTCCATTTCTTTGAGTGAGAAGGTGTAGGAGAAGGCGAGTCATGATCTTCGAACTCAGCATGAGGCTCAGGGTGGTTCGATAAACCTTGGTTCTCAACTGAGGGAAAATACTTTTTGCTACTTTACTACTTCATCCCTTTATTTTCAGGGAAAACTCAACGCATCTACAAAGTAGCAGGCGCCAGGTATATGGGAAAATGATGCAGCTCTCACGCGTCATCATTCGAGTTAGAGGCAAAGAGCACATCGATCTACGCCCTCTATTGTCGGATGAAGCGTCGATTGGACTCCACATAAGCTTTGTCCTCGATGGATTTGACGATAGTTGATTGCTCTGATATCTCCTTCGCTTGTGCGAACTCGCACTCTGCCATGGCGAAGCCCGCAGCTGGCTCCGCCACCTCCTCCATGGGCCGGGGCTCCTTCTTATGTTCCTCCTCCTTCCTCGCCCGCTCGTCGTCCTCTTGCTCCTCCTCGACCCCCGCCCGCTCCTCTTCCTCCTCCCTATCCTACTCTACCTCCTCCTTCCCCTCCTTCCCCATCCTCTCTCTTCCTCTCCAGCTCTAGCGAATCCGAAGGAAGTCCCGCATCGAAACGAGTAGCGTTCCTCGCTCAGTTCTCCTCCAACAGTTGCAGTCGCCGCTCTGGAGTGAGCATGTCATATGTGGCGATCTAGGACCTCAACATGGTAAGGGGCTGATAGATTGGAAGTGGCAGCGATGCAAAGAAGAAAGGGGAAGAAATGGGACGGGCTAGGATTGGACCGTCGTTGTCTAACTTAAATAGTTGGTCTTCCTCCATCGGGTGGCATGCCGGAGCGGCACCGAGCGAAGAAGGCACCCGTCACGCCAACGGTCTCTGTGTGTACCCTGCATGGGCCCTATCGTCCAATCTGATGCGGTGTGTACGTTCTATTGTCCCATATTCCTCCTAGATATGAGCCAGATATGGAAAGTACTTGTTAGTCCGGGCATTTGGACCAACTATGAAGAACTCGATTGTGTGACTTTTTTCGAACATTTATCGGACAACCCGCCCGACTTTTATGGCGGGTACGTGTCGAGTTGTTGCTGATAACAAGGAGGGACAAATTTCCATGTTTTGGCCCTTTTGCAAAAGTTTAGCCCGATCGGACCCCTGATCAAAAACATTTCGGGATCTGACCCTTTACGTACCGCCAGATTCAACGGCAGTGGGGTATCGCTGCCTACCGTCGAGGCACCTCACGGTAGGCAACTTATCCTCATCAGTGCAGTGCATTCATACCGCCAAACAGGCTGACGGTAGCTTGTGCAACCCTACCATCGAGATGCTTGATGTTAGGTATGTACACACAATATACTCCTATCTGATACTTAGAATTTTTTTGGGATAGTGATGGAAGATTAGGCAAGTTCATGATTAATTTCAATAAATAATTCATGACTAGAACAGAAGATAGCATGCAATACTCTAGCAATCTAGAAGAGCAACCGAACATGCAGATCATCACCGCGCATGAAGTAGAAAATACAATGATGAACATTAGCAGATTACGAGTAACGTAATGTTCGTTAGTTGCAACAGGAGCGACTATGTTGATGATGATGTTGGTGACGATCTTCTGTTGATGGCGATGAAGACGACGATGAGTAAGGCCGCCCGACTTAGACGGTAGACGACCCGTGATGAAGGATTTGAGCAGTCGCGTAAAGCGCTTCCCAAAAACCTAATTCGTCATCTCCCGGTGCAGGATCGCAAAGACGAACGGTTCTGAAGACATGCCCTCTCACACGCCGATGCACGCCGACGTTTGAGATGAGGTAGACTACGACGACAGCGCAAGTGGTGAGACGAGGCAAAATCCTAGATGTTTTACGGTGTGTCTTTGGTCGACCACGGTAAGCAGTATATATATAGGAGGACCAAGGTCGGTTCCGTGTTGCGATCACGTCTCGAACCGACTTGGTTTCCAAGTCGTATACTTACCGGACAAGAAATTCTCACCTTGTCCGCCAAGACATAAAAAATAAAACAGCAAAGGGAAGTCGTGCCCCCGCAAGGCAACGGACCGAAATTCGGCGGACCATTCACGTGCATGTACGCGAGGCGAGCGAGCGCACGTGTGATCTTCTACTTTCTCTTCTCAACACACACTTAAAATGATGGGGATAACTCTCTATATAAACAGGTCCAACCATTCCTCAACTAACGGTAAAGAGAGTAAACTTTAGCACCACCACATCACCACTTGCCATCTTACTCAAGGACTTAATTTGAGATTTCAGATTTTATAGATGGACCAAACCCATGAATTCTAGTCTCTCCGTTCCTAAATATAAGTCTTTTAAGCGATTTCACTAAGGGTCTACATACGGAGTAAAATGATTGAATCTATACTTTAAAATATGTCTATATACATCCGTATCCAGTCCACTAGTGAAATCTCTACAAAGACTTATATTTAGTAACTTAGGAAGTAACAGATAGGTCATGCACCACTACCATCAGGTGCTTCAGCGGTAGGGATATATCCAACTGCCACCAACCCTGACAACAGGAAAAAAGATCTGATCCTGACTTTTTTTCGAACAGAGTCTTGATGAACTCTCGCAAAATAATCGAAACACAGAATTTTACCTCAAGGAGGGCTTGACAACGACGACACTGGCCTGGGCCACACGCGCTTTGACCGGCGCAACGCATTGCGAAGGACATGAGAAAGTTTGGGCAGAGGGCAAACCGCCACGTCGCCCCACCCTACTCTGCAATGGGCCAGTCCGGGAAATCCTATCCCTGCCGCCTACGGTACAACAGTCACCCACCGCAGAGAATCTCTTCGCAGCACCCACAGCTCGACCCCGGCCACACCCATACCCCCACTGACAACCGGGGCCCGCGTCCCCCGACCGCCTGACCAGACGCGCGGGCCAGGCCTTCCCCGGTGAATGAGCGTTTTCTCGGGGCGAGAACGAACTGTCCGGAACGTCACGGTCGCCGGCCGGAGCGCGTGGCCCGGAACAGCTGCCCGTGGCCGTGGGTTCGGGGGCGGGGCCCGCCAGTCAGAGAGAGGCGACCTGGGAGGAGGAGCGCCGCGAAATTACGGGAACGCCCCTGCCGCCGAGGATCGCGGGACCCCCCAAAAGCCCTGAACCCCCTCGCGCGAGAGCGGCCGAGCCTCGCCCCGGGGCAATGCCGTCCATCCGCGCGCTCATGCGCCTCGCCGCCCCCCTCCCGCCGCGCGCCGACGCGGCGGCGGAGGAGTCTCCCCCCTCCTCCTCCTCGTCGGCCTCGAAGCCCGCCGGCGCCGGGCGACGGTCCGTGCCGCCGCCGCCGCAGCAGCAGCAGCCGCAGGGCCGGGCGTACCCGCTGCGGGACTTCCCGGGGAGCGAGGCGGCCGCGCTGTGCGGCGCGTTCCGGGACAACGCCCGGTGGCTGCTGGCGCGGTGGGGCCCCGTCGGGGCCTCCCCGGGCCCCGCCGCGCGGCGGGCGTTCCTCTCCGACGACCGCACCGGCGCCCTCGTCCCCGTCGTCGCCGTCGAGGTGCTCGCCGCGTCCTCCCCCGCCCCGCTCTGCGACCTCTGCCGCTGCGCCGGTGAGTGCGCCCCGCCCCCATTTCGGCTCCCCGCGCGCTTGGTCCGGGCGCGTTTGCTCGTGCGATTGGCGCGGATTTAGGTTTTGGTCGGTCCCGGTAGTTTCTTGATCGCAGCTGATTCGTGCGAACGGATGAGCGGAGGGACGATTAAAAGCTACTCGTCCAGACGATTATTTTCCTTCGTGATTCGGGGAAGAAACGCGGTTTTCTGGTTAGATAGATTTCGTTCTTGGAAAACGTTCATTTCCGCGCTGCAAACATCTCGAAGTTGCGACCAAAATTCGGGAACGGATCATCATAATAATACCTGCATTTTGCTTCCTGTTCTTGCACTCACAACCATAGATTGTTTTACACATTGCCTGGATCGGATTCGACGGGCTCCATCTCGCCTGGTTCAAATTGTTTCGAATCCGCTCCCAGAAATGGCTATGCAGGTCGCAATGATGGCCTCTAGCCCACCAAAGTTTTGTTTCCCATCTTGGAAAAGTGGTGGTTTGCGCATTGATGAGTACTGTTTTTTCTGAACGAGAACAATTTCCTGTCAGGCTGGAGCCACCACTGGGTGTCAAAACGGAGCTACCACTTCATCATCCCAGCGGACGCAGACTGGGACCGGCATTTCGGCACAGACGCGCTGCTTGGGCGCAACGACCACCTCCTCCATGGCCTCATCCACTGCAATGGCTTCGGCCACCTCGTCGCCCTCCGCGGCCGCGACGGTGGCTCGGCTTTCCTCTCTGGTCATGACATAATGGATATCTGGGATCGCCTCTGCTCTGCTCTCCGTGTCAGGTAACAGATTTTACTTACTACACTTCTTTCCTGTCCAGGCATTCCCTGCATATGCACTTGTGTTAATAGGTACTACCATGACTGCTCAACTGATTGATCTGTATTCTTTGAATGGGCTTATGAGATGTGCGTACTGTAAGATTGCAATATTACATTTAGGAGGGAGTGGAGTAAATAATAGAACTTGAAACCCCTTTGCATGTATACAATGGTTATGCATACAATGGAGATCACTGCACTATTGTCTTCTGACCTTCGAGAGCTTTCTTTGCAGGGCTGTGTCTCTGGTGGATTTTTCTCGGAAGCAGTCTATGGACCTCCGCCTCTTGCTCGGCGTGGCGAATGGTGAGACATGGTTCACCCGCTGGGGATACTGCCTTGCCAGGAGATGCTTCAACATGTCTACCTCCACCTATGCCACTGCTTTGGAATCTCTGGCTTCACTGCATGTTGACCATCTTCGCAGCCGACATGTCCGTCGCGTGGTCACCATCTACCGGCGCCTATCCAACAAGCCTCTGATGACTGTCCGTGAGTTCCTCCGCTGCCTCCTTGACTGGAAACGCCATGAAGCACCCCTTACACCACCTCCTGTGAAGCCGTGCTCCCGGCTTCCCTTCCTGCTGCCGAAGCCGTGTACGATGAAGAGGAGCCCGCCGTGCAAGCGGTTTGAGGATGTGGTTGAGCGGCTCAATTGTCGATTTTCCAAGAAGCGTCTGGTCAATGCCGCAGAGGTTGTTGTTGAAAAGCTGCTTGAGCATGGAAATGATGCAGAGATGACAAGGCAGGCAGTGCGAGATGCTGCCAGGGTTGAAATCGGTGATACTGGTCTCCTCGACTTTGTCATCAAGTCTGTTGGTGACACCGTTGTTGGCAACCATGTTGTGCGCCGTCTGCACAACACTGCGACGCGTGTGCTCGAGTTCAGCCTTGAGGAACTGGAAGAGCCAGTGCAGATGGATGTTGAGGTACAGAACACCCGTCCTGCAGCACAGTGGCCGAGCGCAGTGGATGTTGAGCGGGATCTGCGTGCCGTCTACCGGGCAATGGTGGAAGCGCTAAGTGACGCAGCACAGGCCGTGCTGGACTGCAAACACTGGGTGAAGTGCTGGGGCCTTGGGGATGAGTCTGACGATCAGCTAAGGTTCCTTGTTGAATGGCGACCGCAACCTTGGGAAGCTGCTGAGCTCACACGGCCACTGCCGTCAGGGGAGATCATTGTGGTGCCAGTCCATACATCGATAGGCGAGCTTATCATCCAGGCAGAGCATGCGCTGAGGGACACGTACTGCTTCTTTGAGGAGTTCCAGGCTGAGACGCTCGATGGCATTACTGGTGAGAAGTGGGATCCTGTGGTGCTTGGTGGGGCAGAGTCCGGGGACACAATCGGCGTGCATGGCCACGGGGCGGACATGGAGACCGGGCTACGATGCCAGGGCGGGCTTGACACGTGGGAGGTGAGGTGCGTGTGCGGTGCGCAGGACGACGACGGCGAGCGCATGGTGGCGTGCGACGCTTGCGATGTATGGCACCACACCCGGTGTGTCGGCATCGCGGACAGCGAAGCGGTGCCGCCATTGTTCCTGTGCATACTCTGCGGCGGCGCGCTCCTAGCAGCCGGCCCGATTCTGGAGGAGGCACTAACGCTAGCCAAGTGACCATTATTTCTCTTTCAACTGCTGCTCCTGGGTTCATGATGCTCACTGATGGCAGTCTGACGAGGTAAAACCGGCTGTGAATCCTTTTTCTCTTGTGTAAAGCGCGCTGTTGTGGTATGATTGGTACTTCAACTCGGGTGTGGTAATGTTGGTACAAGTCAGAAGTTAATGTGTAGAAGTAGTAGATGATGATGATATGAGGGGATCAGTAGACAGTAGATGGGGAAGTAGCTAGCCCCATCCAATCCATGTCGGTTTGCAATCCGGCTGGAAATTTTGTTAGTACCTGATGCATCACAGAAGATGATATAGCTAGCTAGATGTACATACATGTTCTGTGATTGTATCCTGTATACTGTCTCTGAATCCCTCCCAAGTATTATATACAGACAAATAAAGCCATATTATGCTGGTGTGCTGTTGGTTTTGTTGTCGCTTCCAACAGGCGTTTCCGCTGTTTGTTGGCTTCATCGTGTATTCGTGTGTAACAATCTGTTGTATTGCAGCCAGGAGTTTTGCATGGTCGTCTCTAACTCTTTGCAACTTTCTCCCATGTCGATGAATGGATGTTGCCTAAAGTTTGGCCGCTCGGGAATCTGCTATGAGCGCGACGCCATTCTGTCTTTTAGCTTCTCAGCGCGACAAGGCCTTGTTCGTGGTATAGGGGTCGCCATCTGGAGTGCGAAGTTCCTGCTTAAAAAAAAGAGTTTGAAGTCCCTGAGGATGGGCTTGTTGGAGGACTTATTTCAAACGATTCGAAAATGATGTCTCTGGGTTTAAAAAAATCGAAAAATAGTGAAAACTTATACATATTTGTGACGAATTTGTAAAATTCCATAAAATATATTATGATTTGCAAGTTGCACAGAAAAATCCTGGCCAAACAAAAAAAGTTGGCCCATCCCAACAAAAAAAGTTGGCCCATTTTCATATATGGATTAGTTTTTTTTGTCTATGTCATGTATGAAAGTATATTGTTATGAAAATTTTCTTGCACGTGTTGTTATATGTGTATTTATGTATGTTCGTTTTCTATTATTATCTTGTAAAGTGGAAATATGTTTTTCAAGTCCTCCAATGAGGCCGTCCTCATCTTGCCCTTTTCATATGTATTTATGTATGTTACATTTTTTTTATTTTTTTGTGACGTGGAAATATGATTTTTAAGTCCTCCAATGAGCATGTACTCTCTTTTTTCGTTGCCATCTAGCGCTATGTTACATCTTTCCCCATTCCTAACTTCATTGGCCCCTGGCTTGGCGGCTTAGACAACCACTTCATTTTAAGGACATAGGGCATGTTTAGGACTGCTTCACTACCAAAATTAGCTTTACTTCATTAAATTTATTTTAGACTAATTTCATATAAATGTTGCAGCTTCACAAAGAGCAGTTTATCATGTTTGGCTTTGAGGTAGCTCCAGCTTCAAGAATGCGAAATTTGATGAAAAGGATCTATTTGATTGACTGTCGAGGGAAAAACAAAGAGGTATCCATTTACATGAGAGCTTTACAAAAAACAAAAAGTTTTACCCTAGATCTTAGTTTCTTGTGAAGTGCCATATTGTGGAGCTATTCCATTTGGTTTGCATTTTCTAGAACAGAGATGAATTTTAGTGAGCGGAGCCTAAATATCGTGAATTTTTGTCTAAAAAGACCATTAGCCGAATGTTATTGTCAAAAAAGACCACATGCGGTATGAAATGCGAGAAAAGACCCTCATTTTTCGTGGCAACATGCGCGCCAGGTGACGCGTGGCACCTGCCGCCACGGGCCGAGGCGGCTGGACCCCGCCGCCACCGGGCGAGGCGGCCGGCCGGGCAGGTGGCACCTGCCGCCAGCACTCCAGGCGGCCGGCGGGATGTTGTGCATGGCAGCATGCATGACGCCGTGATGGCCAGCCAGCCCTTGAGGCATGGCCAGCCAGCTCTTGAGGCATGCATGTACGTGTACGAGAGCATGGGCAGCGTGCCGCGTGGAGTGGTGGCGGCAGGTGCCACCTGCCCGGCCGGCCGCCTCGTCGGGTGGCGGCGGGGCCCAGCCGTCTCGGCCCGTGGCGGCAGGTGCCACGCGTCACCTGGCGCGCCTGCCGTCACGAAAAATGGGGGTTTTTTCTCGCATTTCATACCGCATGTGGTCTTTTTAACAATAACATTCGACTAGTGGTTTTTTTGGACAAAAATTCAAATATCGTGTCATAACTAACCTAGGCCGGGATAATTAAACAGCCATCCTAACTAACTAACAATTGTATACTTTTTAAACAAATTCACGAACATTTTGTTGAGACACGTGATGTTTCTCTAAAATGTCACAAATATATTTTTCAACGGTACAAACTATTTTAAAATATATATACAAACATTTGTTTTACATTGAAAAACATTCTACAAAAATCTCAGGAACATATTAGTGAAATGCATGAATATATTTTAAATGTCAACTTCTTCTGAATGATACAAAATATTTCTAAAATTGTAAAAACATTTTTTAAATTGAAAAAACATTTAAAAAATGGCATGGACGTAATTTCAAACCGCACCAACATTTTAAAAAATATCATGAAATATTCTTTAAAATTACAAGAATATATTTTACATCATATAAACATTCTTAAAAGTTGTCATGACATATTTTGGAAATGCATCATTTTTTAAAACATAGCAAAGGACTTGCCTCATTCATTAATCAGGAAGGAGGGTTTTAGGATACAAAAGAACCGGCCTTACATTGTAGCTCATCTACCTAAGATACAACCGGACTACTCTCGCGGCATTGATGATACTCAAGTGCCTAGTCCCGGCAGTCACGCACAATTTGGCCTCCTCTGGGATAAGCTTTAGGACATAGTATGGCTGTGTCGATTTCTTCCGGAAGACTCTAGCATTCCTTTCATTCCAGATGACCCACAAACAAGCATTGTAAGCGAAGCCATGACCTTCATGTTCAATGTATTCGGTTTTGACATGCTCGTCCACCAATACTTGGTGCTGCGTTCCATTCCTCATCTACCTATATCCAGCGTCCCCAATCCATACCATGCTTTGACCAATCGCCAAATGCTTAACGTAAACCGACACTTGAAAAAGACATGATCTAAAGTCTCGTGGGCCATGTTACAAAGGGTGCAAAGGCCGCAATTCTCCCAGCCGCTCTTCTCCAGCTCGTCGGTTGTCCAAATCCTGCTTTTAATTGTGAGTCATGAGAAAAACTTGACTTTGGGAGGCAGCCAAACCTTCTGAATGGTCTTGTTCATGACAGTGGACGTAGATCCTAGAAATTGTGCGTTGTAAGCAGCGGCGGAGCTTGAGCCAAAAATGTGTGTGTGTGTGGGGGGGGGGTCATGGGCTTGAGGGGGGCAAACTTCATTATTTTTAACTGATTTGGAGTCAAAAAAGAACCTAATATAAATAAATATAGGCTTAATTTTTTTGAGCTGGGGGCCATGGTCCAGGTTGACCCCCACCAAGCTCCGCTACTACCTGTAAGCACAACTCGTAGAGTACTCCCCATTCGCCTTAAATTTCAAGGTGATGGTGTCTTCAATGTCCATTTGTTTGTTTGAATAACACGAGCATTTTGAAAAAATGCGCGATCTAATTTGTAGACCGTATGGACATTATTTTAATGCTCGATAAAACTTTTTTAAAAATTTAAGTAAACTGAAATCTTGTATATATGTAGTTTTAAAAGAAGAAGAAGACAATGAACGAATCAAAAAGAAAAAAAAATAAGAAAAAACGAACATAATAACCAAACTGAGGCAAGACGAGCTACCACCTTGCATAAAGGGAGACCGATCTCATGGCAAGACGTGGATCTCTCGCGCGATGCTCTCTCCACAGCAGCCTAGAGGCAACGGTGCAAGGCATACCGATCTCATGTCCTTTCCCTATCGCCCAAACTCACGTACGAATCTCCTGTGGTGAGAGATGATCCCATATTGCCATGGAAATCCTCCTCGTGGGATTAGAACCCTAGGCCACTTTTCCTCTCAGTATCTCCCGGTTCAGTCTCTCCGACGCTATTCTTACATTAGTGTGCTTAAAGAGGACAAGATTGCATGTATACGTCGAACGTCTTCGCGATCCTATCACGATCTCTTAGCGTAAGCGTTAAGAAACGTGGTTGATGTAGTCGAACGTCTTCGTGATCCTATCACGATCCATCCTGCGAACTCCCGATCAAGTGTCGAACGGGCGGCACCTTCGCGTTCAACACACGTACAACTCGATGACTTCTCCGCCTCCTCGATCCAGCAAGCGAGGGTGGGTTGGTATATGAATTTCCGGCAGCGCGACGGCGTGACGGTGGTGGTGGTGGTGGTGTCCCGGCAGCTCTTCGCCTAAGCACTACCAGAAAAACTAGAGAAGAAATCGATCTAGGGAGAGAGATGGGCGCCAAGGGCTTCGTGTGTTCTCTTGGGACGCCCCCTCCTATATATATATATATATATAGGTGGAGGGGCATGGGTAACAGCCCCTCCAAGCCCTAGGGCACATCCAAGGGGGGAGTAGGTGGAATCCTAGTCCCCTTCCTTCCCTTTCATATAAAGGTGGATTTTCCACCTTTCCCAACTGCATGGGACTTGAGAGACTTGTGCGCTTGGCCCAATAAGGCCACGACGTCTCTCCTCAGCCCATGCAAACCCTTGGGACGTGGTGAAACCCTTGATGGACTTCCGGACTCCCCTGGAAGTTTCCGGAACCTTCTAGAAGCTTCTCCATACAATGCCGGAAAAACCCGAAACTTTTCCGGTAGCCAAAATATGACTTCACATATATAAATAGTTACATCAGGACCATTCCGGAGCTCCTCATGACGTCCGGGATATCATCCGGGACTCCGAACAGCTTTCTGTTACTACCACGCATAACTCATTAATACCAAATCATCACCAAAACTTAAGTGCGCAGACCCTGCGGGTTCGAGAACTATGCAGACATGACCGAGACACTCTCCGGCCAATAACCAATAGCTGGACTTGGATGTCCATATTGGCTCCTACATATTGTATGAAGATCTTTATCGGTCGAACCACGATGTCAAGGATTCAATCAATCCCGTATACTATTCCCTTTGTCTATCGGTATGTTACTTGCCCGAGATTCAGGACGACAAGATCTTAAGACCATGCAGATCTGAAAATGTCAATGATATAGGGATGTGAGACCTCTATGAATGAAGAACCGGCAAAAGCTCCAATATAAAAAACATCATAGTAGATGCATATGGACTCCGTTTTCGATGAACTCGAGCTTGTCATGAAGATGACCATAAGCTCTAAAACTCACAAAGAGAAACACCAAACAAGAACCAAGAAGTATGATGCAAGGATGCAAATGGTTTGAACTCTCAACGAACGATGCGATCGAGCTACTCAATTGAGAGCCCCCTTGACAGTACGACAATCTATCCTAAAACAGAAAACCTACCAAGGGAAAACCTATACCTTGCAACTCCTCCTCTTGAGCTAGATGACGATGATCTTGTCTTCCTCAAGATGGGCCACCTTCTTGATTGCGTTGGCTTGATGAAGACTAGTTGATTGCTCCCCCATACACAACATGGGTTAGTCGCTCTTCAGCATATCTTCACAAGTCCATTGCCACCACAATGGACGACAAGCTTCAAACATGATATCTTCGTGCTGATCCACTTGAACTTGCACACCGCAATCTTGATGACGATCACAAATTGACGCCATCCTTCATGGGTTGTATGAGATCTTCCTCTAGACGCAAGCCCATGGAAACACACCTAAACCCACATACCATGGGTTAGTACACAAACACGTAATGGACAATGCTTACCATACCATGGGATCACTTGATCCCTCTCGGTACATCTTGTACGCTTTGTGTGTTGATCATCTTGATTTACTCTTTGTCTAACGATCTTGATCAACCTTGTGTCTCTATGACCATTCTTTGAATAATACCTTGAATACCACCTTGGTCATCATATAAATTCCTTGAACCCAACACATGGACTTCAAGAAGTGTCTATGGACAAATCCTGTAAATATAACTTAAGGCAACCGTTAGTCCATATGAATTGTCATCAATTACCAAAACCATATATGAAGAAATATGCTCTAACAAAGACGTATTCGGCTCGCTCGATGCAGTAAATCCGACGACCAGTAACCCGACTGATCTTCTAAAGCGGGTGAAAGCTTAGCCCATGAAAAAGAGAGTAAGTATACTTGTACAAAATATGAGGGATACACGTATACGCTCGTATACTCCCGTCCTCTACATCAACTCCCCCATCAAGTAGCGTGCGTGGCAGGTTTGGCTAGCGGCCAGAAACCCTAGCTGCCACCGTCAAGAGAGCCAATTTTTGGCGCCGTTTTCTGGCATCTCTCCTCCGCCGGCGACTTCTTTGTCATCGGTCGTGAGGGGAATCATCGGATCTCGCACGTGCAGAACATTTTTTGCTTTAGGTTTTAGGGCCATAATAGCTTAGGTTTTTGGATCCTTCGACGTAATGGCTTCGACAACGGCGACAACAGTGTTGAATAAAGAGGCTCCAGATTCTTCCCCGATGAGGCGATCGTTTTTATGGTCGGTGATGGATTTAGGAACGAGTCTGTTCAAGCGGGAACATCGCGGCGACGACGACAACCTTGTAGTGAACTTGTGTCCTCGGGCTCCGCCAGTGTGATGACGTCTGGTCCAACGTCGGTACGGAGCTTGGAGGTAGTCCAGGAGCAGATGAGATTATGATGTGCATCAACGACATCTGAAAAACGAACGTGTGCTGAGTTCGTGGTTGATGGGTAGCAGCTATTGTTTCCTCATTCATCGTCTTAGTCGTGGTGGGGTGTCAGATCTGTAGTTCGATGGCGTGTTTGAAGTGTTGTCCCGATCTAATTCGTTCAACGATAATGGCTTCATCTTTGATGAGCCATCTTGAAGGTCCGTAAAGCTACATATCGGCGATGGAGCCGCGTCGAGCTCGGGTGAGGAGGTGACCCGTCATTTTATCCTTTGATGGCTGCTATGGTGATGTCGGACGTTGGTGTCAAACTCAACGATGTTTTGCTATCGTTTCAGTTTGGTCATCTTGATTTTTACGTGACTTGTAATTTAATCTTTATGATATGAATACGGTAGTATTATAATTTTTTCTTTTTTACTTCTGTCCTCTACCTCGACTGCCTCTGGCCAACGGGCCAACGTCTTACTACGGTCTCCCCACCTGTCCGATTCGACCCCCACCCCCAACCTTTTCCTCCTCCCACACGACGACCGCCGGGGCCGCCTCGCGTCGCCGTGGAGGGCCCCGCCCGATCGCGCCGGCCCGGCCATGGTGCACAGCGCGTATGACGCCGTCGAGCTGGTCTCCGGCGTGCCCGGACGCATCGAGGCCGTCGCCTCCCACGCCGGGAAGCTCCTCGTCGCGGCCTCCGACTGCTCGCTCCGCATCTACTCCGCGCCGCCCCCCGCCGACGGCGAGATCCGGAGGGACGGGCCCTACGCGCTCGAGCGCCAGGAGCAGCGCCTCTGGCGCCGCGCGCCCTCCGCCATGGAGGCCAGCGCCAGCCGCGACCTCCTGCTCTCGCTCTCCGAGTGGGTCGCCCTCCACCGCCTCCCGGGGCTCGAGACCGTCGCCGTCGTCTCCAAGACCAAGGGCGCCAACGTCTTCGCCTGGGACGACCGCCGGGGCCTGCTTGCCGCCGGCCGCCAGAAGCGCCTAACCGTCTTCCGCCTCGACGGTGAGAATTTTGTCGTCTGCTTTCGATATGTCCCAGCATTTTTCTCTCCGTTGCCATGGTTTGATCATCTGTTTGATTGCGATCTCGCTGGAGCTGGAAATAACCCGCTGGTACTTGTTAGACTGTTAGTCTCAGTTCGGTGAATCACAACTTTTATGCTGGAGCTCGAATTTCCATTGTAGGAAACACACGTCTTTTATGCTCTCTAGTTTTCCATGCCAAATAACATTACAGTATCTGATATCCGAATCAGGGAAGCTCTAATAAATTGTTTTTACCAGATTATTTAGCATGCTATGAGGTGGTATCCCCTTAAACCGAAGTACCGTATTCCTTTCGAACTTTATGTTATAATAAAATGTATGTTCCGTCAATTCTTTTTCTATTTTTAAATGTTTGTAACTTCTCATTGGCAAGGGGAAATTTGCAAATGTGACCCTGTTTGGAATTCGGAAAAGCTTATGAAGTACCAGTATACCTTTGTTTGTTGAAATTGGCAAAAGGAAAAATTACATGTAAATAAGCTTCATAGTGGTGAATGCTTCATAGTGTTCTAAGAGCAGTGTAGAGAAGACTAACTGTATTTAGCCGCATCTAGTACCTTATGTAAGAATTGAGGCCTGATGCGCCTTCAAATGTTAATTTCCTATGGTGCGTGTTTGATAGATTTGTGTAAGCTTCTACGGTAAAATAAAGGAATCTGGAAAGATGGCAAATGTTTAAACTGTTCAAATGATCTTGTTGTGAACAGGCAAGGAAACTTAATTTCTGTTTGTCAGGTGGGCGAGAATTTGTCGAGGTGAAGGAATTTAGTGTCCCTGATATTGTGAAATCAATGGCCTGGTGTGGTGACAACATATGCCTTGGCATCAGGAGGGACTATATGATCATAAATAGCGTGACTGGGGCATTAAGTGAAGTGTTTTCTTCTGGGAGGATTGCTCCTCCTTTAGTTGTGCCTCTTCCTACCGGGGAGCTCCTCCTTGGAAAGGTACAGTACTTCTTTTCACAATCTTACTAGTTTCTAGTTGATTTTCCATCTCATGATATTGTTTGGCAGATCGATGATAGCATTTTGTGGTGTTGTTTGGTTCCAAATGACTAGATAACAACATGATATGCTTTACAAGAAGAATGTGGCAGCTTTTCTAAACACCGGGATTTATTCATGTTTTCTTCGCATTGATTCCTAATCAATAGCTAAGCTGAATGCCTTCTTTCGTTCGAATTGCATCACAATTTGAGGATAAGGGAATCTTGTCTTGTGAAATATTGAAGATGTTGTACCACAATTGATGTGAAAACCTTTAGCTAGATGCATTATAATAACACTTAGGTACCAGTTAGAACACTTTCAAACTTTGTCATTTAGCTATCAGAAGGGACCGTCTTGATTCACATTCCCAAGCATGCGTTGATGTGCCATGAAAGTTTTCTTTAAAACAGATGTGAGTTAAAGGTCAGCGAGATTCAAACACGTATGAAGTGTCTCATTTATCTTTTTTGCTTGTTCATTTTTTCCAGGATAACATCGGCGTATTTGTTGATCAAAACGGGAAACTTGTTCAAGACGGTCGGATAATTTGGTCGGACACTCCTGCCTCTGTTGTTATACATAAGCCATATGCTGTGGCACGTCTGCCACGACATGTTGAGGTAAGTTGTTTTGTTTTGTGTATTGGTAAAGAGAATATCAAAGTCGTAAGTTTCATTAGCCCACCTAACCTACTGAGTATTGTTTCAGATACGGTCTCTTAGAGCTCCCAGCGCATTGGTTCAGACAGTTGTCCTCCGTGATGTTCAAAAGCTTGTTCAAACTGACAACTATATACTTGCTTCGCTGTCCAACTCAGTCTATGGTTTGCTGCCTGTTCCTATTGGTGCCCAGGTATGGTGCCTTTACTTTATTATTAATGTTGATCAGCGCACCGATGCCAATATTTACATATTTTTCGTTTTAGCCATCACAAGTCACAGCGTTGCTGTTTCATGCTAGGTCCCGCCTCCAGTATAAGTTGAATACGGTGTGAGAAACCTCAATAATTTAATGGCATTGCATAATTGTAAATACACAGCAGAAAAAAAGCACAATAAAATAATTTGACCTGATGGTCTCTCTTAAAAGTGATCAATCGAATTGTGTATTGTGCTGTAGGCAAGGATCTTTGTTCCATATCCTTTTTGTGTCACCAGTTCCATTGCAGATTCTTCCCAATAGTTAATGCCTTTTGCTTTTTTTATACTGGAGTGTTAATTTGATGAAATTCGCAAGTTAACAAGAAATGATCTGTCTTGATAACTTTGGAAGTTGTTTGTAAGGATTTATTCTTAGTTCCTTACTCGTATATCTTTTGGTATACAGATAGTGCAATTGACCGCCTCTGGAGAATTTGAGGACGCGCTGGCATTGTGTAAGTTACTTCCACCTGAGGATTCAAACCTACGAGCTGCAAAAGAAAGCTCAATACACATGAGGTATGTTCAGATTGCCTGATCCGATGGCCACGATAGTATTCATTTTGCTCTGTCCATAGTCAGTTGATAGTATGCTTGTATGTCATTGCATGACATGATTGGGTAGATGCTGTTCCGCTTTAGTTAAGCTATTTCAAGCACTGGAGCACAACTCTCTGCTTTTGTTTTGAATCTGTCATCAGGAAATCAAATTCAAGGAAAAGAAAACCATTATATGCCACCGGAACTCTGGGTTATTTCCATGCCCTCTTCATTTTCAGATTCCCTTCTCATTATGCCATCGACCTCATAGATAGCACCCATTGAGCTTGCCAATTAACATGCCCTCCCTTTTCTAGAATTCCCAGAATGCCCTCACAGGCCTGTTTTTATATCCCTCCCCCCGCCCTCTCTTTTTCTCCACTTCTCATGCTCTTCTCTCCATGACACCATTGCAGTTCATATTTGAATTTTGTACTATTCACATCATGATTTGTCTTTTTTTTATGAAGTTATTTGGATCTGAAATTTTGTCGTGTGGTAGATGTGTATTATGTCTAAGCCATATACACATCCTTTCAGAAATTTTCATGACCTTTAGACATGTTTTCTGATGACTTAATAAGGGCGCTAGTGCATTCTACATGCTCCCAAGGAATGGGGGCATATTGGTGGCTGTTAGCGAGAGTTATTCAGTGCCAGATACAGTTGTTTTCACATACAGTTGTTCCCATACAATTCATATACTATCCTAACTATATTATTATCACTAAGACTTGTATGTGGCAATTCATATACAGTCTGCAAACAACATATAAATTATGATGGAAAAGGTTGTTGGCATTTGGTAATTTATCATTTCAATAAAATGTTATGCCAAGACTTGATGTACTCATGTACACCAGGATTAGTAAACTTGCTTATTATTTTGCTTTTGATGGACTAGTAAGCTGCACTTGGCAATGGACGACATGATGAACATTCAGACTTTCATTTGCTTTGAAACAGGTTGTAGTTAAAATTTAATTTACAGCAAATGTAAGGTTTCTTACCTCAAAAACAGCATCTGAAAGCTTTCTAGAAAAATAAACTCTCAAATTTTATCACTGATGTGTGATGGTTAATGGCTATGGATGTTCACATGTACCCCTTTTTGAAGGCTGTAATCAATCAAATATACCATGGCAGATTTGTATTAGGTGCTGTTTTATAGTCTATAATTAAAATAGATGAACATCCTTGTTTCATTTCTTCTAAGTATTTTTCATGTTTTCTTATAATAACACAGTTTGGTCCCTTGCGTATAAGTAACCAACATCTTTCCTTTTTATTTCATGAATCAGATATGGGCACTTCTTATTTGATAATGGGAGCTATGAGGAAGCAATGGAACAGTTTTCGGATGCACATGTGGATATTACTTATGTGTTATCTCTATACCCATTCCTTGTTCTGCCTCAAACACACATTATAGGTGAACATGACAAGCTTCAAGACCTGCAAGAATTAGCAAGAGCATCTTCTGATGCGACAGATGAAATGGAAGCATATTCTTTGCAGCTTCATGATTCTGATGATAAATCTCCATTGGAGAACAAGAAAATGAGTCATAATGCTCTAATAGCCCTTGTGAAGTACTTGCAGAAGAAAAGAAATGGTATAATTGATAGAGCGACATCTGAAGTAACCGAGGAGGTCGTCTCTGGAGCTGTGCACCATAGCTTAAACTTATCTGAGCCATATAAGGCAAAGAAGCCAAATAAGGTAACTACTATTTCAAATGCCTGGCTTTCTTGTTGAGAACATTGTAATTAGTTGTGATGTGGAATTATTGCGTGAACCAGAAACTAGTTCAGCGTAAGTAAACCAGGCACTGATTGGACCGAAATATGCAAAGTCAAACTATTAGGTGCAATCTGGTGTTACTCTGAGTCTTTGAAAAGGTTGCATATCATACTGTTATTATGAATCCTAGTTTGGTTTGAGGATATCAACTTGCTTTTCTTGTTACTACCACTTCATTTCCTAGAGATAAAACATTCTAGGATCCCTGGACAATTTTTTTTTTTGTGAGATAGGCTGAGAGCTTCATTCATTTTGCATCTGGAGGTTGATTTATCGATTTTTGTATATCTCCAAGGTCAGTAGAAAAAATCCGGAAGAAAGAAGACATATCTTTATGCTTCTGTTTTTCCTGGAATTTGTTAAAAGAAACCCAAACATGTAGACTGAAGTGTCTGAGATTCCATAAGAATTCGAACTTCCTGTCTACATTCATGATACTCTCATCCCTGTAAACATGAGATAAATGCAATTCTCTGGAGCGAGTGGAACCTTCTGGCATTAATAATAAATAGCAAATTGGTTTTAATTTCTTGTCAGGACACCGTCCTTTCCAAAGTTCTTGTGCCTTATGTTTGCGAGTGTGCATGGTGTCTATTGTACATAATGTAAATTTGAAAATTTGTTTGTTAATAACTATAAAGAAAAGGTGATTCATTGGGATTCTACATTTTTTTATTGTCAGAAACGGCCCCAAACACATAGAAGCTCTGTTGCAAGAGAAATGGCGAATGTACTGGACACATCTCTTCTTCAAGCTCTTATTCTTACAAGACAGTCACCAGGAGCTATAGAGTTATTGAAAGGACTCAATTATTGTGATTTGAAGATATGTGAGGAGTTTCTGAAGGAAAAGAGCGATTATATGGTATTACTTGAGCTCTACAGAAGCAATGACATGCACCGTGAAGCTCTCCAATTACTCAATCGGTTGGTTGAAGAATCGAAGTCTGCGATGGCAAATGCTGATTTTAGTAAAAAGTTTAACCCACAAATGATCATTGAGTATCTCAGGGTATTGTTTTTTCTCCTCTGTCATCATATGACAGATACTTTTATTCACTTTATCACTTTACATTTACACAAAACAATGAAAACCAACCAGTTGCTGTTGGTTTCATGGTTATTTGTCCTAAAAATCAACTCTGTAAAAGTTTGACAAGTACATGTCTTAATGTATGCTTATTTAATAAATGTGTAATCATCATCAGAATATTAAATTTCAAATTGTGCTTCATGGTTTTCAGGATTGCATTTCTGTGCATATATATATGTGTGTGTTTAAATATTATTGCATCATGACTTCTGGATTATCAGTCCTAGTGTATATGTGCTTGCTCATTTGACGTGGCGGTGGGATCATATTGAATTTGTTTATTGCTGATATTAGTTGGCTTCCTGGAATCTCTCGTTGACATTAGGGAAACTTGTTGCAGCCATAATATTTGCAGCTGTATTGTTTGGTGTGTGTTTAAGGTTATTATTTGGACTTTGTCCTTCATATTATGGACTCAGTCCCTTTGTCACATTGTTCTGGTTTTCTACAGCTGATCTGAGATGCTGTGCTCTTTTGTGCAGCCCCTTTGTAGATCTGACCCAATGCTGGTTTTGGAGTCTTCTTTGTATGTTCTTGAACGCAACCCGTCAGACACTATTGAGCTCTTTTTGTCTGAAAATGTTCCAGCAGATTTGGTAAATTCATATCTGAAACAGCATGCTCCAAATTTGCAGTCAACTTACTTAGAGCTAATGCTTTCAATGAGTGAAACCGGGATCAATCCTAATCTACAAAATGAGCTGGTACGTATCTTTGTCTTGTCACATTGTTAGTATGTGAAAATTTATTGTATGTTGTTTGGACGATCTTAGCTCCATAAGCTGTTCTTACAAAGTTTGCGATAAGTGGATTTCTTCTACTGATATTCGAACTTTCTGGCCTGAAGGTGCAACTTTACCTTTCTGAAGTTCTTGACTGGTACAAGATTCTGAAGGATGAAGGAAATTGGACTGATAAAACATATTCCCCAACGCGGAACAAGTTGATATCTACATTAGAGAGTAATTCAGGTTACAATACGGACACACTTCTTAAACGCCTTCCCCAGGATGCTCTTTTCGAAGAGCGTGCTATCATGTACGGGAAAATGAACCAACACCTCCGTGCATTATCTCTCTATGTTCATAAGGTACTCACTGCTCTTTGATGTGCTTCTGGTATCTACTGATATAAATTTGTAATGGATAGGGATGGGTTTGAACTTTCAAAATAACTTGTGCACTATGTTGCAGCTCCATATGCCAGAGCGTGCTGTTGCATATTGTGACCGTGTTTATGAGGAAGGAGCGCAGCAGCCTTCCAAGTCCAATATTTATTTTAATCTTCTGCAAATTTATCTAAACCCGAAAAAAGCTGAAAAAGAGATCGAGCAGAAAATTATTCCAGTGGCATCACAGTACCCTGGAATTCAGAGGGTTAATTCTACTACTAAGCTCAGAGGAGGGCGTATGGGTAGAAAGGTTGTTGAGATTGAAGGGGCTGAAGACACACGCTTTAGCCCTAGTGGGCCAGAAAGTGGCCGAAGTGATGGTGATGGAGACGATGTTAGCGACGGAGGCCCTATAATGTTGAACGAAGCACTTGACTTGTTAAGCCAACGGTGGGATAGAATAAATGGTGCTCAGGCTCTTCGGTTGTTACCAAGAGACACAAAACTGCAGGTGAATAGTTTATATGTTTGAAAGGTATCATGGTTCATCTGTCCTAGGTTTACAGAAGTCCACACCGACCATTCTATTGCGGCATTGTGTTTAAAAAGCAACATAAAAGTATGAAGGTTCATGTTAATGTAGTGCTCTCCTTTTGTTTGCATACACGACATGTCTCTATTAGCTGGTGCGATTTATTGTTGTTTAGGCTGTTACAAGATACACATATGTGTCCCCTTAAAAGACCACAATTACGTAGCTTCTGAGATTGTTGTTTTCCAAAATTCGTTGCTTCAGTTGTTTAGTTTCATCTTTAGTATGTCCAGTTAGTAAAGCTTCTGAAAAGCCTAATAAATCTGGTGTGAATGCTTTCAGGATCTGGTGTCATTTCTCGAACCACTATTGCGGAACTCTAGTGAACATCGGCGCAATTATATGGTTATCAAAAACTTGATTCTCCGGGCAAACTTGCAGGTTAGCTTGATGTCATGTTCTGTGTTCGTGGGGTTGTCCTTGTAGAATGCCAGTATGTTTCTTATTATAACTATAGTAGTGTTTCTCTTCACTGGGAAAGAGTAAGGGAGCCCTCTAGGGTACTCCCTCCATCCCAAAATAAGTGTCGCAAAATCTGTACTAAGTTAGTACAAATTTTATACTAGATCAACGACACTTATTTTGGGATGAAGGGAGTATTATTTTGTGTATATAAAAACTGTTACATATGTACGTCAAACACGGGCAAACCACTAGGTGACTGTTGAGCAAAGAAGAAAGATATGACAGTTACAATCTAAGAAGCCAGTCCTGACTCCTAAAGGTTGGGGGGTCTTGATTTTGGAAAACGAAACCGTTTCTCTCTTTCCAAATGTGCCACATTACCGTGATGGCAATCTCCAGGAAACAGGGCTCTCTAAAGGCCACCTTAGCATGCTGTAACATCAAAGGGAAAGTGAGTGAGGGATCCCAGCATCCTTAGCATGCTGTAGCATCAAAGGGAAAGTGAGTGAGGGATCCCAGCATTGCTTAGCAAACGTTGAAAAGATGAAAAAAGATCTTCCAGTATTCCTTGGGAACACAGAACCTTTGGACCCAAATCAAAATGCAATCCCTGAAAATAAGGCTGGCAAGAACTTTTAACTTAGGAGTAGTCTTACTCTTTGATAACCAGTGGAATTGCGGCTGAACCACACTGGGCAAACAAGAACTTGATAGTATTTAACTAATGGTCTGGGGCCTTTAGCATCTCCTGGTCTTAAACAATTTAATGATGTATGTAATCATCTTGTGTACTGTCATAGTGCTGGTAAATATGCTATCTCATCATGCATGCCATAGTCATATTACAGGCTTAGCTAATAGTTAGGCTGTGAGTTTTTTTCTATCAAATAGATTTGTTGTATAGTGGAATTTATGAACATCTGTTCTATTTTCTTAAATCTATATATCAGGTAAAGGAGGATCTGTACAAACGACGCCAAGCTGTTGTGAAGATTGATGGAGATAGCATGTGTTCTCTTTGTCATAAGCGCATTGCAAACAGTGCTTTTGCAATTTATCCAAACGGACAGACATTGGTGCATTTTGTATGCTTTAGAGAATCACAACAGATTAAGGCTGGCAGAGGAGCAAACTCTGTGAAACGTAGATGATGTCACCATACTCCAGGTATAGATTTGAACTCCATATTCGTATATTGCCTATTACGGCGGACCAGATACAGCCGTTTGTTCAGCCTATTATGGCAGACTAGAATAAATCAAGAGTGTGTGCTAACTAGATTCCTCTTTTCATATATGTGTTTTGACAGGCCAGATGTCAATCACCAAGATTTTTAAGTTTGAACATCGGGGGGAGAACTGGCCAATAGCTGCAGTTTTTCTGGATCATGCCTGGAAAAAGTTGTGTTGAAGCCCTGATCCAATCCGCGGGGTCATCAACCCATGGCTTTGCCTGTAAGCATTGCTCTCTGGGTGAATCTCCTGCCCTCGTTTTGTGGCGTCAAGTTTTCATCGATGCCGTCTTGTGAAAACCCTTTTTGTTCATCTTTACTGGATCCGAGTGGATTGCTTCGGAAAGCTTTTAGCGGGCTCTCTTCAGAGCCTTGTATTTAGTGCACGTGCACGTTCGCTTGTTTGTTTCGAGTCCAGAAAGCTTACAGAGTTGAGTGGATGTGTTATAACGTATAGTGTTCCTGTCTTGTCTGTTGAAGCCTGTTGTAAATGTGGAGGCGGTGATATCCTGCTGTTTGTTGTACCAATCATAAGAGTAAATATTGAGATTCGTGTTTTTCCAAATATCGATCAGAATTCGTATACAGATCTACCACATCACTTTGTGTAAAGTACGGTAGAGCTACGCGCTTGCGAGGAAGGGTGTGTTTGGTTTGTGCCCAAGTTTGTCGTACCGAAAATTTGGTTGGCCAACATTGGTTTGAAGAACCGACTCAAGTTGCCGATGAAGCATTTGCATGCCGGAAAATTGCAAATACGGATCGACCAATATTTTAGCCATGACAAAAGAAAAAAAAGGGTAGGGTAGACCTTGGTGACAATTCTAACAAGAGAGTGTCGATTTTTACCTGTTTTTTCTAATTAACTGGGCATTAATACAAAATTGAGTCATTATTTAGTCACTTATTTTAGGACGAAGGGAGTAGGTGAGGCAATCTTTGCCTCCATTTCAAAAAAAAAACAAGGGAGCGAACCGACAGCACGGCGCAACCGAAGGGGAGGGCTGCGCGGTCGTGCCGCCACAGAGGTTGACAAGAATTTGTAGTTACACTACCCATATTGGTCACAAAAATGCATGTTTGATCAGCCTTGAGGAAGCAAAGACGGAGAGGTTTGGAGAAGCGGCTATGTTGGATTAGTCCAGCTGTCAGCCGCGGGTGGTCAGAGGTGGAAAATCCAAGGTCCAGAACGTTAAATCTTAAAAAGTGCGCAATCTTGAAAAAACAAAGTTCCAGAAGGGCGTATCTGCAACAGCAAAGCACACCCAGCTCAGAGATGGAGGAAGCACCGGGCAGGACCTAACAGAACAGGAACGAAAACCACGAGGACCGCTTTGTAAAACAGCAGCAACGGAAGGATTATTAGCAGGGAGGAGGGACCGGCGCGCGAAATCTCAAAAAAATTTGGACCATTTCTCGATTTGTGCGTGTCATCCTTGCGCAGGGGCCATGCTAATCTTCTCTGTATCGTTCCAATTTTATCGGATGTCCCCGAAGGGACGACGAGGTTGGAAGCGCGCGAGCTTATAAACCGATCGTGCTCTCCCTCGCTGGCCGATGTGGGACTAAACAAACGAGGCTCCTGCTCCCCGCGCGACGGAAGCGACGTCGGAACGTGCGGCGGGCAGGATCTCTTCTTGGCGCGGGCCAGAATAGTGGAGGGCCGTAATGGGCCTCCATGCTTGTAAGGAACAGCGAGCCTTCCTGTCAGCCTGCCCATGTGATGGCCTGATGCATGGGTTCTTTTTTCCACCGTCGGGGACAACGCTGCTTATTTGACTCCGGTTGCTAAAATTTTTTGGCTATCTGTTTTATTGCAAGTTTTTGTTGGTAGCTTACCAAGCTAGCTGCTTGGTAAAAAATAAAATAAAATTGGCTATCTGATTGTGGTTTTTTCTTCTGCGGGTAATTTGACTCGGTTTTTTGATACCAGTCATCGTACATCTTCTTACATTTCAATATAAATAAACGTGTATGTTCCCACAAAAAATAATACATAAACGTGTGTGTGTGTGCATTTGTTCCCAACTTTTAGGCTGCGGGTAGATTTACAACAAGAAGTCCTCGCGGAGTTTTGCTTCAGAGGTTATAAATTACATGGTCCCCAGAGTTGGCAGCTCTGCAAATCAATGATTTACTAACCACATCAGATATCCCAATTCATAGCAGAGTTCTCCAATGGATTGTACAAAACAGAAAGATCCGCAAGGTTTTACAAAAGTCTTCCCTAGGTTGAGCCAGATAACACTGGGATGAAGCTATAAACTGTCCAACAAAGGATGACAGGAAGATACCGTAAACACGGCATTATTGGTCTATATCTCGTTCCATGAGTCCATGAAACGGTTTGCTAAAAAAGGATATTTGCCATATATTCCTCTAGATTATGTAAAACTAGCGACAAAGTGAGCATGGAGAGGGTCTCGCTTTTTCCCTTTGCCTTCGCTACATGCTGGTTTTTCCTTGTCAGACTAACGCGCCCTGATGTGCTTCCTGGCCAAAACACGTGCCCCTGAAGCAAGGCCAGCGTCTCCTTCACTATATATAGAAGCTAGAAAAAGGAAAACCCTACCACGCCTAGCAGACACTAGCCAAACGTTGTTACAGACTCACTGTGTGAGACAGAAAGACTAGAAGAAGAGAGCCACTGCCGATGAAGCTGCCATATTTTCTTAAATGAATTGTACAAAGCAGACAGCCCCGCAAGGCTTTACAAGAATCTTCTCTAGGTTGAGGCAGATAACTTTAGGATGAAATGAACTATCCACAGAAGGATGACAGAAAGATGTTGTAAACACGGCAAAATTGGACTACGCCTAGTTCCTTGAATCGACGAAACGGTTTGCTGAAAAAAGAAGATATGTTTGTCATGTTCCTCTGTGCTGTACCACACTATCAAGATCTCTGTCATATGGGCAAGGTGACCGAACTCACGGCCGATGCGGCAGTTGCTCGCTGTACTTCACGCACCACATCAAATTGTCTTCTCAAGAATGCTGTCATCTTAACACCAGGATTACGGTGTTGCGTGCTCAGTCCGCATGTTGTTTCCTTGTGAGGCGTAGATTTATGTACCAACTCGCGAGGCAACGCAGTATCAATCCCACTAGTATCTTGAAGATGGCGAGGATAAAATAGGTCAGAACTGACCAGAGCAGGATCCAGAATATTCTCCAGATAAACGGCCCAGCAGGAAGGAGGGTGGCATACACTGGAGTCAGCACACGAATTACCTACACAGACAATGAATACCTTGCTCATTAGTAAAGTATTTGGTACATACAAATTGGCAGTATAAGAGCATGACATTTGGACGTGTTGACTTACCACACAAGCAGGGGCAAGGGGGATGAATGTTAGATCTTTCTGACGGTCATCAGGTTGCTCATTCAATATCTGTGCACATATTTTTCCAGCGAGACGGGCATTAGTAACAACAACAGATGAAAAAGGTTCAATTCTTGGCAAATGAGCAAGCATTATCACAAAGTTCTGGTATGCTCAGCAAATCAAAATCAGGAAAACAATACTTGGACATATCTCTGTTCGACACTCAGAAAGTCAAATCATAAATCTAAATGAGTCACATTATTCATCCATATATGCATGTCTAGATAGAATTTCCTAAATGACCCTATCAGGTGAAAGGCAACTACATGCCACAGAATCACTGACAGAAAACTACAAACCCAATGAAGCAAAACAACAAGAGTAGTAAAACAAATATTTCCCACAAATCAAATAAGCAATATTCCGCATGCATGAATGTGTCTTAGCATTTTTAATTGATAGGGTCATTTACTCTGAACCTCATTAGTTGTTTGTTTATTTATCCAAGCATCAAAGGGGCATAGGCTATGTAGCCAGCAATGTATTTGAATCAAGATACACATGTCACTGGTAAAGTTATTTGTCAGCGTATCACCTGCTTCGACAAGTCTTCCAGAAACTCTGAATAAGCAACTGGCTTTATCTCATTAAATTTTGCAAGGAATGAATGCTTGATAGCATCAATAAGTACTTCACACATAAATACATAGGAGGCATTCTGCAGTGACAAAAGGAAGTAATATTACTTTTGATATCATCCAAGTCTCTGATTACGACAAGAACAGAAAGGAAAAAAATTCAACATACAATAAGAAAACTGTCAAACCATGGCCCCTCTGCTTCCAAGATATTTTGAGCTAGTACAAACAGTAAAAATGCTGTGATGTGAAACCTCTCAATGATATCTGCAAAACAACAACTCAAAAATTAAGTGTTGCAAAAAGCGACGAAGAAAAAAATGTAACAATGGCATGATAAATATAGGACACAGTGCCAATTGCTAACTAACCACGTGTAGCATAAAACATAGCAGTTATATTGCATGCAGTGAACCGTTTGCAACCAATGCTCACAATTTCCTGCTACAGCAGTTAAATTGCATTCAGTGCACTGTTTGCAACCAACACTCACAATTTCCTGCTAGTAGGCATGAAAGGGTTGAACCTTGCATTTACAGCATGGCAAAGAATTTGCTTCTAGAAAATTAATGAATATCCAATATGTAAAAAGGTCTACGCGGACAATTTATCTATGGAGACCAACTCAGCATGGTTCATTCTACATAAGTCTATGGAGACCAACTCAGCATGGTTCATTCTACATAAGGAGATGGAATTGCTGAACACTGAGTAGCTAGACAACAACAATAAGCCATACATGACATACTGACAAATGCAGCTATGCAGCAACGGTTAATTCAAAAGGATCATCCAGACACTGGAAACGTAGCAAATACAGTCATCCAGCAGCATCTGATTTAGAATCATGGAAATGACACAATCATAAGGACACTCACCATAGTAAACCAGATTGTGAAGGTTCTCTTTGCTAACTTTCTTAAATACATTGCTTTTAATCTCGGCAAAATTATTGGACACCAAAAGAGCCAATAGTGCATTGTTATGGGCAATAATACATGTTGATAAGGTGATAGCTTGGGCTAAGAGGACAAATGAATGCACAAGTAATGACTTGTTAAGGAAACCAAATCCAGATTAATATGAAATGGAAGCAGCAAAGGTAACAAAGTAAACTTACAGTCTAACTGAAAGCTGGACGAACTTATGTTAGATAAAACTCAAGTCACTGTGATTCCAACTAAAACTAACATTACACGATGACTACCATATCTTTACTGTGAGCTTATAATCAGCTCGGTGCTACATATTAGTGTGGGCTACATAGTTTTCCTTTGAATTGGGGGATTCTGACACCACAAACTTGTAGAATTTAATAAATTAAACAAAGGCATGTAAAAGTAAGACATCATAGTTTGGAGCCAAGGATATCAAATGCGAGGACAGCAATAGCCCCATCTAAAAGGAACCGCAACAGTTCAAATGTAACCCTGTCAGTTGAACACGTTGACAGTCCCTCAGCTGAGTTGAACAAAACTTGCAACACATCCTCGCCAAATGATTGACATAGTTTGTCAAAGATCTAAAAGGAACAGAAAAAGGTAAGTGTCCTAATAACTAATAAAAATGTACATACATTTAATAAAATATACTTCCCTCACCTCTAGTACGTTGTATACCACATAGAGCTTGATCGTGCCCTGGCCACGAATGACATGGTAAATCAAACTAATATCTGACACACAAAACAAATTGTTTGAGGATTAACAAATATGTATAGGGTATCATTTTAGTTTGGCAAAATCAAAGGGAAAATAACGAACCTATCATTTGCAAAGAAGCAACTCCTAGGGCTAGAACTACAAAACATCCATAATCTGATAAATCAGCAGCATTTGGCCGAAGAAACTGCCTGTCACAAACACATTCGATAAATAAGTACATGACAGCATACGACCGAAAACAAAATAGTAAACTGGGGAAGAGTGGTGTGTAGTGTGTACAATCAAATGGCAAATATAAGTAAACAGATGAAAAATCACTCAACGCTACAAGCACTTTGTGCAGCATGAGTGTAAATAATTCAACAGGATTTCTCCCGCTGGTAAAGTCATGGCTATCATAAATGTTTGCCACTTTAAAAATAGAAAAGATACGACCTACCAACTAGACTAATACTGGCAATGGATGATAGCAACCACGTAATCAGACACTTAACTAGCATACCAGCAATGTCTCATTAACTTATTCAGAGAAGATACACTTCCGCAGACTAAACCATTCACTTCTGCAGACTAGTTAGTATATGCTTCCAACTAAGATGTTCTCATGCCAAAAAAAAAAAAAGATGACCTTATTTTTAGATTAAAAAAATTATTTTATTACAGGAAATGGTCAGCGGCATGGCAAATTAACTCGATTTTTCTCGGTTTTAAAGAAGAAAGTTCCCCAAACAAAACTAATCCTGTAAATCTCCAAACAGTCTGAGGCCCTCTCTGAAAGTGCTTAATTTCACATAGAAGTTTTTAGCTGATTTCTTGGAAAATCTTAAACAAAGAGTTAATTATTTGAGCAAGGGATTAAGCTAATCTGAGAAGGCCTATAGAGATGCCTTAATAAATCTTTGAACTTGTGGTAGCTTTAAGTTTAAGCAGAGACCTCCCAAACATCCCATAAATACGTTTCAATAGGAAGTAATCTCTAGATTCAGTTGCCGACAACAAAACCGAATGGTATCCTCTTTTAAGAACAAAATCCTAAAACTAGATTTGATAAATCATAAAACTTAGTGGAACCCGCACATAACAAAATAGTATGCAGATAATATTATGTGTAAATCATCAAGTTTACAGCATCATCGTGAACCCACCTGGTTTTCAGCACTCGCCAAACTGTCATCACAATTCTTGCAGGCATAATGGTGAGCAAAGACAGAAAGGAATCCAAGCAGACAAAGAATCCTGCGACAATTAGCTGCAGCATTGATCATAATCAAACATCTCCCCATGATTACAGAACATGCCACATCTAGAACTACTGAACTGAAACATTTAGCTATCTTTTGAATGTGGTAATCAAATCCAATTTTTTTAAGGAAAAGCTTGAAGGAATTATCGAATACATTATTTTTGTTAATTTATTAAGTACTGCAAAAGCATAACTTGTATGTATCCATATCTTAACAAGGATCTGAATTTAATTATATATTCATTTCAGTTAAAATATGTGGTGATGACATGGTTCCAGAAATATTACAACTGATGCATATTGGATTCATCTCCAGCAATGCTGGCAAACTATTCGAAATAATTTAGAATGCCCTAAAATTCAAAATAATTAGGATGGCCCTAAAATTCCTTTTTTTTTCAATATATAGGGTACAAAGAAGGGAGAATATTTGCAAGAGAGATACATACCCGTTCACATCTCCAAGGCACATGAAACATAGTGTTGTAGACCCGTTGTCGCTTCTTGTCATTGCCCACTGCAATTGTACTCCTAAGTGAATTACCGCTATACATTTCTCCAATGAAGTATCTGAATGGTGAATTGTCACGGCGCTCGACTTCTGCTGTATCACATAGTTGAAAAGAGGTGTAAATGCATACATTGGACTAATTCAGTGTGCAATAGGAGACTTGAATAAAGAAGTTGTTCTCATCTACGGCACTACAGAGCACCAACGATTAGGAGCTTGACAGTTAAAAAGGAACGCAAATCCACAGACTGGTAATGATATTTTTTGAAGGGTTTCCATAATAAAACATGAACAGAGTACCTCACTGGTTTAAATTATTTGGTTCAACTTTCTGTAGTTACTATTTTCACCCATTTGTATCGTATTGCACAAATCCGTTTGACGAGCTTATAGAAAATCAGTTAATCCTTATTTTCTTACTTAGAAAATGCAGGTTATGATATGATTATCTGCAGGTTTTTTGGTGAATTTTTACATATTCCAACTAAAAAAATGATGTCAGTGTTCTTTCTAAACCACTGTACAGGTACACTTTAGGTCTCATAATCCTCCAACTTTAGCAGGACACCCAAAACCCATAAGGCAACCACTTCAGTGTACCCCAAAAGCAATTTATGATTTGTACTTCAGACTGTTTAGTTTATGTCACAATGTTCATAGACTATGCTGGTTGCCGGTACGAAATTCGCAAATGAGACACTCTAAATGTGAACGACAAAATGTGTGCTGTAATCCAAACAAACAAACAGAAATATGTACCTCCGAGAACATTGCTGTTCTCCTTGATGTACTTCTCCCAGTCCAGCGACTCGTCCTTCTCCAGTTTCTTCACGACGCCGTTCGCCTCAGGCCGCCGGGTCGGGTCAATCGCATCGGGCACCGCGGCGGAGCTGCTTGCACAGCTGCTGGCCGCGTCCTCCGCGAACGTCACGGCCCTCCCATTCCCGGCCACGCTCCTCTGCCTCAGCTCCACGCCGGCGTACGACACGCAGATCGCCGCGGACCGCTCGGCGTCGGAGGCCTGGCAGACCTTCTCCACCACGGACCTCAGATCCGTCGTTACCCTGAGCGGCGCGGGCGGGTGGACGTCCACGCGCGGCTCCTCCTCCGCGATCGGGGGGCTCTGGAGGGCCCCCTGCTTGCGCCTGGAGCGCCGCCTGCGGCGGCTCTGGCCATCGGAGGAGGTCTCCGGGAGGGAGCGCGGGGACGCGTCGTCCACGTCGTCGTCGTCGGCGGCGGTGAGGTCGCTGGAGAGGAGCTCGAACGAGAGCTTGCGGCCGCCGGATCGGAATGACATGGGCGGCGGCGGGAGGGCTCCCTCGCCTACCCTAGGCGCGGGCGCGGGCCGGGCCTCAACGCCGCGCGCCGGCGAGGGGCGGAGCGGAGGGGGGAGGGGGAGGGGAGACGGTGGAGGAGTAACGGACGCAGCACGGGAGATTATTTTTCTCGCGTTTAATGTGTGCTTCTCTAATTCTAATTCCCTTCTCGTTTTCGCTTAATTTCGGATCATTATTTTGCGATATTTTTTCTGTACAAGATGGCGATGACGTGTGTGGGGCGAATGATAGGGAGCATACCTGGTCAAATGGGCCGGCCCGGCCCGGCCCGGCCTGCCTGGACCCGATTAATATACGGGCCGTGCCGTGCCGGCCCGCGTGCCCGGGGTTCAGGCCCAAGCACGGCACGTTGCCTAATCAGGCCGGCCCGCGACACGTTTAGGCCCGCGGCACACTAATCTTCCGTCACTGAAAAAACTCTCACGCCTGCCCCGCGTCTCCCGCCTCTCCCGCGCCTGCCCCCCCCTCAAATCTCCCGCGTGACCGCGTCTCCCGCACCTGCCCCCCCCCCCCCTCAAATCTCCTCGATCTCCCGCCGTCCCGCGCGTGCCCCCCTCAAATCTCTCGTGTTTCCCGCCCGCCCCGCCTGTGAATCGCTGTACTCGCTCATCTCGCGCCCGCCTAATCGTGCTGTGTCGGGCTGGCACGCGGGCTGGGGGTGGCGGCCCAGGCACGGCCCATGGCGTGCTCGTGCCTGGCCCGGGCATGATTAGGCCGTGCCGGGTCGGGCCCGTCTCGTGCCTGGTCTGCGGGCAGTCGTGCCGGCCCGTCAGGCACGGCCCGTTTGGCAAGGTTTGATAGGGAGTGTCATATGGCATCCTGATGTCAGCTATGCTAATGCACAAAAGTCCTTCCAATGGCGCCAGAAACAGGTGTGTCGACGGCACCAGGAATCCTTCAGCTGAGGCTACGCCTTAAGGGACTTCCTAGGCAAGTATGCAAAGGACTTCCCCCGTGGCCTTGGAGCCTTGCGTTGGTGTTCCCTTGAAGCGGAAAGGGCGATGTAGCACAGTGACGGTAAGTATTTCCCTCAGTTTGAGAACCAAGGTATCAATCCGGTGGAGGAGTATCACAAGATCCTGCACAAACACAAAAGCTTGCTCCCAACGCTATGAAGGGGTTGTCAATCCCTTATAGATTGTTTGCCAAGCGAGAACTGAAAGCAACAAAGTAACAAAGCAAAGTAAAAGCGAAGGTGTAAACGATGGATGTGAATAGACCCGGGGGCCGTAGTGTTTACTAGTGGCTTATCTCATGAAAGCAAGTAGACGGTGGGTGAACAAATTACTGTCGAGCAATTGATAGAACCGCGCAAAATCGTGACGATATCTATGCAATGATTATATCTATAGGCATCACGTCCAAAACAAGTAGCCCGATACTTTATGCATCTACTACTATTACTCCACACGTCGACCGCTATCCAGCATGCATCTAGTGTATTAAGTCCATAAGAACAGAGTAACGCCTTAAGCAAGATGACATGATGTAGAGGGATAATCTCAAACCAATGATAAAAACCTCATCTTTTACCCTTGATGGCAACTACTTGATGTGTGCCTTGTTGCCCCTACTGTCACTGGGAAAGGTCACCACATGGCAGAACCCAAAACCAAGCACTTCTCCCATTGCAAGAATCATAGATCTAGTTGGCCAAACAAAACCCAAGACTCGGAGAGACTTACAAGGATATCAAATCATGCATATAAAAAATCAGCAAAGACTCAAATATATATCATAGATAATCTGATCACAAATCCACAAGTCATCGGATCTCGACAAACACACCGCCAAAGAAGATTACATCGGATAGATCTCCATGAAGATCATGGAGAACTTTGTATTGAAGATCCAAGAGAGAGAAGAAGCCATCTAGCTACTAACTACAGACCCGTAGGTCTGAAGTGAACTACTCACGAGTCATTGGAGGGGCGATGATGATGATGAAGAAGCCCTTCGACTTCAAAGTCCCATCCGGCAGGGCGCCGGGAAGGGTCTTTAGATGAGATCTCGCGGAAACGGAAGCTTGCGGCGGCGGAAAAGTATTTTCGAGGCTCCCCTGATTTTTTGCGGAATATTTGGGAATTTATAGGCCAAAGACCTAGGTCAGGGGGCGGCCAGGGAGGCCACAAGCCTGCCCACCGCCGCCTCCCCCCTGGTGGCAGAGTGGGGGCTTGTGGGCTCCCTGGAGCCCACCTGGCTTGGCCCAAAAGCCCCCTGGTCTTCTTCCGTTCGGGAAAAAATCATTTCGGAGTTTTTCTTCCGTTTGGGCTCCGTTCCAAAATCAGATCTGAAAAGAGTCAAAAACACGGAAAAAACAGGAACTGGCACTTGGCACTGAATTAATAAGTTAGTCCCAAAAAAGATATAAAAGGTACATAAAACAACCAAAGAATACAAGATAATAGCGTAAAACCATCAAAAATTATAGATACGTTTGAGAAGTATCACATCCCAGTGTGTAAAGTAAAGGAAAGAGAACACAGATGATGAAATTGTTATTCATTAATTGAAGGTGTTAAACTAAAGCAACTGACATAGCATGGAATATTTCTTAATGAATGTATTCAATTAATTCCTGACACTGAGGAAGGAAGCAGTGCGCCTTTTCCCTTTGCGTTCGGTCGAGTCACGTCGATTGCCATGTCAGCTCATACGGATTACCCGACGGCAAAAACAACAATGAAGCTCCGTGACAGACAGAACACCTAGGCCGACAGGTGAGGATCCCGCAACTTTCCTACCCGCCGCTGCCTTGGTCCCCTTCCTCGTCCCTGTTTGGTGGCCTCGTCGGTGGCAAGAGGAGTGAAAATCATATGTGTCATTTCTTTTTTCCTAAGCTTTTGTTTTCATGACGGCATTGAAGAGGCAGTGGCAACGGCGGCATGTTAGAATAAGGTCTTTTCGACCTTTCCTTACCTTAACGGTGTCTACAAAGAGTGTGTGAGAGTTTGTGTCCGTACATTTGTCGGTTCCCATCAAATCATGGCAATTGGTGTACCTTTCAAAAAAAAGCTATTGGTTGACTATTGGTGTGTCTACTTCAACATCTTCGTCCGTGTTGTCATGTGAAATGAATGTGATGGATGTTGCTTCATCGAGTTATATATCTCATTTTAAAGGACGAGTGGCTATTGCGGCCTTCAAAACGTGATATGTTTAAGGGTTTTTGTAGGTGTTCTTTCTTTTAATGTTAGTTTAGTGTCATTTTTAATCTCTCGCGGGTTGTGTAAAATTAGAGAAAGAAGAAGACTAGTGTACTTTTTATTGTAGTTTTATGTTAAAACTCATACACAGATTACAGTACAAGATTAGAAAGGATGCTTGAAATTTTTAGTTCCCGGTTGGATTAGAAATTACATCACGTCACATAGAATGAAAGCCCGGATATGAGATAGATGGTTTAGGAAAAGTCAAGGTATATGAACATACATAGGACAAACCCAGTGCATAGAAGCTCCCACACAAGGTGGGGTCTAGGAAGGGATTATATGAACCTAGTCTTACGCGTGCTATAGTGCAATGCAGAGAGGCTCGTTCGAACCCAGAACCTCTTGGCACAAATGAGGAGTACTTCACCACTGCGCGAGGCATGTCCTCTATATGAACATACATCCCCGCAAAAAATGTTATATGAATATGCATTTTCAGCTTCACATTTTTTATTCCTCATACCAAAAGAGAAGAGATGAAAACTAATAAAAGGGCGTAAAAGAGGAGGGGGGGGGTGGGATATGCCCGGGAAGAAAACAAACAATGAAATAAAATACAGTTAACACGTGATGATTTTTAGTTTCATGCCCATTATTTAATGTAGATTTCCTATATTTAGTTGTAGATTTCCTTGTTTTTATGAAAGCATAATAATGCAATGCAACCAATCTTTGGGATTATTGGATATTGTGCAGACTAGGATAGCTGCCCAGTGACCCAAAGTCAAAGTATATTTTGCAGCTCATATACACAGTAGGGTATAATGTGGCATCTAGTTCTTGATTCAACAAAGTTTCTTAATCATAAGTAGTTGGGTTTGCCTTCCCTTCGAGATTGATTGGATACATTTGGTTAATCGTGTGGATGGATGGAGAAAACATTATCAACATGAGGCAAGGAGATTTCATTTAAAGCACTAGTTCAATCAATATCCACATATGATGTGTTATGCATTTAAAATGTCAAAATAATTATGTAACATACGTCACCACCTATAGCATGATGTTAGTTTCCATGTCTGTGTGGAGAAGAAAGAGAGCGACACCGGATTTAGATATATATATATATATATTGTGTTAGATTGACAATGTTAAGTTGTAGGATCTTCACAACATGTGCTCAAATCATAAAAGTAAAGTTGTACTCTCCGTACCATATCAAGAGCTAGAATATGGCTCTTCATTCACCCAACGAAGCATAATGGTGTGATTGTAAACTCCCCATTAGGCTAGTATTGAAAGTTAGGCGATGGGCGAAGGACCCACCAATATATAGGATCAATCATAGTCCTTTCAATAAGTAAGAGTGTCGAATCCAACGAGGAACAGAAGAAAATGATAAGCAATTTTCAGCAAGGTATTTCGTGCAAATGCTATAAGTAACAATGATAGATGGTTTTATAGCAAGATAATTCATAACAAGTGACAAGTAATCCTAATAGCAAGTGTGCATCAAGATAGACCAATCTTTTTTACAGCAAAGAACAAGCCTGAAAGTACTCTTATATAAAGCAAAGCGCTCCTGAGGATTGATACATCTCCAACGTATCTATAATTTTTGATGGTTCCATGCTATTATCTTGTCAAACTTTGGATGTTTTGTATGTCTTTTATATATTTTTTTGGACTAACCTATTAACTCAGTGCCAAGTGTCAGTTCGTGTTTTTTTCCGTGTTTTTGACCCTTTTCAGAGGAGAATATTAAACGGGGTCTAAACGGAATAAAACCTCCGAAAAGAATTTTTCCGGAACAGAAGATACACAGGGAGCTTGAGAACCAAGGCAGAGGGCGCCAGGGGAGGCCACAAGCCCCCTAGCCGCGGCCTGGGGGCGCCTAGCAGGCTTGTGGGCCCCCTGTGGCTCCTCCGCCCTACTTCTTCCGCCTATAAATCCCCGAAAAATCCAAAACCACGGGAGAGAGCCACGAAAATACTTTTCCGCCACCGCAAGCTTCTGTCTCCGCAAGATCCCATCTGGGACATGTTCTGGTGCCGTGCGAGAGGGGGATTTGGATAAGGAGGGCTTCTTCATCAACACCATTGCCTCTCCAATGATGCGTGAGTAGTTCACCATAGACCTTCGGGTCCATAGCTAGTAGCTAGATGGCTTCTTCTCTCTCTTGGATCTTCAATACAAAGTTCTCCATGATCTTCATGGAGATCTATCCGATGTAATATTCTTTTGCGGTGTGTTTGTCGAGATCCGATGAATTGTGGATTTATGATCAGATTATCTATGAATCTTATTTGAGTTTCTTCTGATCTCTTATATGCTTGATTTCATATCCTTGTAATTCTCTTCAAGTTGTGGGTTTTGTTTGGCCAACTTGATCTATGATTCTTGCAATGGGAGAAGTGCTTGGTTTTGGGTTCATACCGTGCGGTGACCTCACCCAGTGACAAAAGGGGTAGCGAGGCACGCATCATGTTGTTGCCATCAAGGGTAAAAAGAATGGGTTTATATCTATTGCATGAATTTGTCCCTCTACATCATGTCATCTTGCTTAAGGCGTTACTCTGTTTGTCATGAACTCAATACACCAGATGCATGCTGGATAGCGGTTGATGTGTGGAGTAATAGTAGTAGATGCAGAAAGTATCGATCTACTTGTCTCGGACGTGATGCCTATATGTATGATCATTGCCTTAGATATCGTCATGACTTTGCGCAGTTCTATCAATTGCTCGACAGTAATTCGTTCACCCACCGTAATATTTGCTATCTTGAGAGAAGCCTCTAGTGAACACTATGGGCCCCGGGTGTACTTCACATCATATTTTCAGCCCTACACTTTTACTTTGTTGCACTCTCCGCCTTTAGATCTCACCTTGCAATCAATCGTGAAGGGATTGACAACCCCTTTGTAGCGTTGGGTGCAAGTTTGCTGTTTTTGCGCAGGTACTTTAGAGACTTGGCTTGATACTCCTACTGGATTGATACCTTGGTTCTCAAACTGAGGGAAATACTTACTGCTACTGTGCTGCATCACCCTTTCCTCTTAAAGGGAAAAAACTAACGCAAGCTCAAGAAGTAGCAAGAAGAATTTCTGGCGCCGTTGCCGGGGAGCATCAAGTGAAGCTTATCCAAGTAACCGTCGCAAACTCATCTCTTGCATTTACTTTTTTTGCCTCTCGTTTTCCTCTCCCCCACTTCTGAAAAACAAAAATTTACAAAAAAATATTTGCCTCTTTTGCTTGCTTTCTGTTCGCTTGTGTGATGTGTGCCTTCAATATGCTTGCATCTTCGCTTGCTGAAAATCTATTGATATGGATCCTCATCCACTTGCTAATCTCTTTAAGAGATCCAATTATGTTGAACCATTTGCTAGTGAGTTGAGTGCACTTGACTATCTTTATGGAGTTTTGCTTGAGATGCGTGAATCTGAAAATCGTGATGAAGAAATTTATGAAGTGATTCACGAGGGCTCCTTGAATGAAAAGCATGATTGCAATGGTTTCACTATAAATCCTATTAGTGTCAATCATGCTAAAAATATGCAAAACCTTAAGCTTGGTGTCGTGGGTATAAGTCTGACAGTAGATGTGTAGGGTACGAAAGGATGGGCAGAACCTTAGCTACGGCGAGGTTGTATGAGTTCAGGCCCCTCTACGGTGGAGGTAAAAGCCCTACGTCTCAGTGCTCTTGGGAGCTTGATGTCGAGTGGAATATGGATTACAGTGAATTGCTAACCCCTGCACCAGTGGGGAAGGGTGGCTTATATAGAGTGCGCTGCCCTTCACAACGGTTCGGTGCACAGGGGTGGAGTAGTGGCGAATAAACGCCTACGTTACAGGTAATGTATGCCTTAAATGCTAATAAAGGTACATGAAAACGTATGACCGTTGCCCTCCAGGGGGGTTACGATGTACAGAGTGGAATCCAGTCGGTAAGTTTGATACGCTCCGAATGCTCATCTCTGACTGGATGATGGAGGAATCGTCACCGAGTGGATGATGGGAAGTCCTTAATTTAGTCGGAACTGACTAAGGGCCTTGTCCCTTATGAAGGGTAGTCCTTGGGTAGGACCTATAGGGCAGGCCTATGACCCTACCCTAGGACTATAACCCCATCATTAGTCCCCGAATGGATCGGGGTTGGAACGACGAAGCGATGCTTGGAGTGCGGATCCGACTGGTATGTATGCGACTTTGGCGTTGTTTGCCCTGATCCATTGTATCCTCTTGACCAGTGATCCGAGTGGATATATCTGTGAAACGAACCGTCAGAGACCGAGTGCTTCCGTGGAATCTTTTGACGTGACCGGTCAACTGACAGCGGCGGATTTTCTGGGATCCTCAAATTTCGGTTGCCGCGCGCTCAACGGGGATGACGACATCGTCATCGAGTAGTATCTGCCGCCTCGATTTCCGCGCCTTCATCTCCTCCACTGATATCGCAGCAACCGGTCGGGGGATAAGATTTCGGGGCCACGTGCTAGTGACCCAGTCGGAACCTTATTTAAACCTCTCCAGCGAGGGTTTCTCGTTGCACTCGCCTGATAACTCGCACTCGCCCCGCTTCTCCCGTGGCTTCCTGCGCACCCCAAGCTCCTTGCTTCCTCTCCTCCCCCGCGGATCTGCAGCCTCCACCATGACGAAGGGGCAGATGAGCAAGCTCGAGGCACGGAAGAAGAAGAAGGCGGCGGCTCCTGCTCAGCGGCGACAGCGGGCACTGCCGGCGGGTTGGATCCAGGGGGATTTCCTCCCCTCCACGGTGACGGTGGCGAACATGCTGGAGCTGGTGGAGCAAGGCATGATCGAGAACAAGACGTGGAGGCTGCCGGCGGTGGGCGAGACGGAGCCGACGCCCAGGAGGGGGAGCGCGTCTTGCTGCTCAGTCACGTGTACCGAGGCTTCTCTCTGCCTCCTCATCCCTTCTTCAGAGGTATAATGAACCACTTCGGGGCGCAGCTCCACCATTTTCCTCCCAACGCAATAGCTCATCTCTCTGCCTTCGTCGTGCTTTGCGAGTGTTTTATCGGTTGTCCTCCCCATTGGGGGCTCTTTAAGCACATATTCTCCGCTAGACCCCAAACCATCAAAAGACTTAGCCAGTCGGACGACAAAACTCATCTCCTCCAGCTCTGCGGAGGCTTAGGCTTCCAGAAGAAAAGCAAAACTAGTTATCCCGCTCTTCAGTTGTCTGAATCCGTTAGGAACTGGCAGTCGACTTGGTTCTACTGCCAGGACGTCGCTTGTCCGAATGCCGCAACTGGACTGCCACCTTTTAGCCTAGACCGACCGGCTCCGCCTAGGCAGCTTGCGCTCACGAAGATGGAAAAGATCCAGATTCAGCCTCTGGTCGACGCGCTGGTAGATGTCGTCCGCAAGGGAGTCACCGGCATAGATTTGCTGGAGATTTTTCTGGGTCGGCGTATCCAGCCTTTGCAAGCTCGACATCACGCCATGTGGCACTACACGGGGCCTGAGGACTCCACTCGGACTCACCCCGAGTGCGTGACCGGGGAGGTTGTGACGGTGTGGGTCCGCAGCATCACAGGCGCCTGCGATAACCCCAGAGGAGCCCGGCGAGTGAAGCCCTTCCGCGCGAACAACCCTCCTCCAAATGAGGTGAGTATAACTTGTCGAGTGCTCACAATTGTCTTAGATTTATCGCTTTTTCTTGTATCACTGTCTGACGTCTGATGTTGTCGATTGTATCTCGTGCATGCGTGGACCAACTGGTTTTCTCCCGTCTCGAACGGGAATCCGGCTGAGGAAGAGGAAGGCAGCCAGGAGGGCAGCGTGGAGAGCGTCGAGTATGTCTCCGACAATGGGGAGACGGAGGAGGAGTTCGAAGAAGAGGAGGGGGAAGATGAGGAACAGAACTCGCCACCCCCACCACCAGAGCCTCGAACTAAGCACCGTCACGAACCCGTGACCTCGTCGGCTCCTCCAGCGGCCTCGAGTGCCCCGCCAGCTCCTCCTGTGGTTCCGAGTGCCTTGCCAGCTACTCCCGTGGTTCCGAGTGCTCGGAGCACAAAGAGGACCAGGGACTCTGCTGTTGAGCCCGCGGGCCAGCCTTCTAAGGTGGCCAAACCGAGTGGATCCAAGCCTCGAAAGGCTTTGCCGCGGATGAGGATCGTCGTTCCCGTTGCCTCAGCGTAAGTGTATTGTTCTCCTATCTTCTTCCAGTATTTGATTGAACTCATGCTTATTGGTCGAGTGAATTTTACTCGACACATCTGCCACCTTCGCCACTTCTCTGCCATGCCAGGAAGACGATCCCATGGATACGGACAACGTTGCCACATCCCAGCAAGGTACGTCGTGGCGACTCCGAGAGCTTACATTATTGTTTCATGAATTCTGTCTTTGATCTTGCCCTTTTTCCTGTGGTCTCACGTCGTTCGGTCGGGCTTCCTTCAAAGGTGATTCATGTGGAGGAGGACGACCAGAAGAGGTCCGAGCAAGCTGCGGTGCCTGTCCTTGAGGCTGTTCCATCTGCTACTACTCCCGCCATGGACGCGCCGCCAACCGAGACGATGTCGTCGACTGAAACGACGCTCATCGCTGCTGAACCGACTGGAGCAGGACTTGGGATGCCCAAGGAGTCTCTTGTGGTGCCAGGTCCATCGACCGTCCAGTACGACGCCCAACGCCTCCCGAAAGATCAGGTGGGAGCTGCCAAGGGGGCCATGGCGCACACGAAGTTGATGGCGGGTGATGCCAAGAGTGTGTACGACTCCATCGCGTCTGTGTACAAGCGAAGCTTGGAACTCCGAGACGATATCCGAGTAAGTGGGCTAGTAAGTATTTACTTTCCTCTTGTAACCCACTGGGTGTTTAAGCAATATACAAGGATGCAATATGATTATTTTGCAATGGGTTCACTCTTAGTGAACCCAGTGGGTGTAGTCCCCGAGACTTCTGTCGAGTGCTTGCACCGGCAGTTGTCTTTATATACATTTTCTTTAACTTGATCAGATCATAACTAATCTGTTCGAACGTTACCGGTGGGGGCACTCCGAGTGCACTTACTGGAAGTAGTCCCCGAGAGTAATTTTACTCAGGTCGGGTAGTAGTAGCCTCACAAGCTTGTTTTTTGTTATGTAGCTCAATAGGGCGGACCTGTTTGAGCTTCATGCCAGTGGGGTCACTCTTAGTGAACCCACTAGGTGTAGTCCCCGAGACCGCTGTCGACTGCTTGCGTCGGCAGGGGTCTGAAGAACTTCGAGCTTTTATTGTTTTCCTTGTTGAATTTGTCTGATCTTCTCTTCGCGCTGATTTGCAGAAGACTTGCGAGATGGGATCAACGTACAACGCTCTGAAGGTTGAAAAGATTCAGCTTGCTGCGGAACTGGAGGCAGCTGTGCATGACTTGGCTGGTGTGAAGGGCCCTCTGGCTGAACGAGAGAAGTCCTTGGAGGAGTCCCGTGAGGCAAACAAGGCATTGGTGGCCGAAATGGAGAAAATGGGGAAACAAAGAACTGAGCTGATGGGTCAGATGAGGTCGTTGAACAGTCGGTGCATATCACAGGAGAAGTACGTCAGTGACTGGGCTAGGAAGATGATTGCGCTGCTCGGTGGTAAGTTTATTCTGAGTGCTTCTTGACTGTGTATTTCATTCTGCGCTTACTTTCTGCTCGTCTTGTCTTTGCAGATTTTTGTATGGACGCTGAGGCTGAAGCAGCTGACGTTGAGCGGTCGGTTATTCCGAACGTTCCACTCGGCGACGACGCCAATCGAGACATGCTCCGAGCACACATTCGCCTGGGCAAAGTGGGACCTTTCATCGGTCGACTGAGAGAGGTCGTCGGCCGAATCGATAAGGAGATGTGGCCCGAAGACGAGTCCCGGCGGGAGATGGAAGGGTTGATGACTTGACTGGAGGACGTCCCGAACCGAGTGCAGGCGTGGAAGAAGTTTGCTGCTCGCTGTGGTGCGGACGTGGCGTTGTCGCTGGTCCGAGTGCACTGCAAGGAGGCTCGCGAAGAGAAGCTGAAGGCGCTGCAGGTCGCCAACACCAAGAAGCTTCGATTCGAAGATTTCATGGAGACCTTCCTTGAGAGCACCACTCGCATCGCAGACGGGATCGACCTCGACACTTTCGTGGAGCCTGCCAGTCCCAGTGCCAGTCCTGGCGATGCTTGAAAAAACTTTACCTCGGTATGCCGAGTGGTAGTTGTATCAAACTTTGGCCACTGCTGTTGGCCGTCACATTCGTGGTTCGGTGTGGATATGCTTGATCTACACCGAACCGACTATCTTTAAACCAACTTTGAATTTGAATCGAATATTTTGCTCTTCCTTTGCCGAAGAATTGTTGACACGATTTTGGCTCGTGGTTTTTGTTTGGCGTTTCTTGGTGAAGCTAGTGGCAAACATGCGGAGCATGTAGTTGTCAGTTGTCTTGACATCTGCATGAGCCTCAATGAGGGTCTGCTAAGTCTCCGAGTGGATCTGTAGGATACACTCGAAGGCAATTGTTTACTTAGGCGATTCATGACCGCAGCTAAGTCTTCGAGCGCGACTGTAAGGTCGTACTAGGAGCGAGTTGCTACTCATGTAATTGCAGTTGTCTTGACATCTACATGAGCCTCGATGAGGGTCTGCTACTCATGTAATTGTCAGTTGTCTTGACATCTACATGAGCCTCAATGAGGGTAGTTGCTACTCATGTAATTGTCAGTTGTCTTGACATCTACATGAGTCTCAATGAGGATCTGCTAACCTCCGAGTGGATCTCTAAGATACACTCGAAGGAAGCTTTTTACTTAGGCGACTTTTGATCGCAAACAAGTCCCCGAGTGTGACGTTTAGAGCGTACTCGGAGAAAGTTGTTGTTTAGGCGATTCTGGATCGCGGCTAAGTCCCCGAGTGCGACGTGTAGTGCACACTCGGAGAAAGTTGGTACTTAGGCGATTCTTGATCGCAGCTAAGTCTCCGAGTGCGACGTGTAGTGCACACTCGGATAAAGTTGGTACTTAGGCGATTCTTGATCGCAGCTAAGTCCCCGAGTGCGACGGTTAGCGCACACTCGGAGAAAGTTTGTACTTAGGCGATTCTTGATCGCAGCTAAGTCCCCGAGTGCGACGTTTAGCGCACACTCGGAGAAAGTTTGTACTTAGGCGATTCTGGATCGCAGCTAAGTCCCCGAGTGCGACGTTTAGTGCACACTCGGAGAAAGTTTGTACTTAGGCGATTCTGGATCGCAGCTAAGTCCCCGAGTGCGACGTTTAGTGCACACTCGGAGAAAGTTTGTACTTAGGCGATTCTGGATCGCAGCTAAGTCCCCGAGTGCGACGTTTAGTGCACACGCGGAGAAAGTTTGTACTTAGGCGATTCTGGATCGCAGCTAAGTCCCCGAGTGCGACATTTAGTGCACACTCGGAGAAAATTTGTACTTAGGCGATTCTGGATCACAGCTAAGTCCCCGAGTGCGACGTTTAGTGCACACTCGGAGAAAGTAATTTTTTTTAGACCGGAGTCTGCGAACGCGGAAGAATTTTGAATCTGCAAAAACTCAATTTGCTTTGTATTACTTCAACGATACTTGTTCTTTACATTACTTCAGTCGACGGTCACGTGTAGAAGCGCTTCAGGAGATCTCCGTTCCATGCTCTCGGCTCGTCCGTTTCCCTGTCGAGGTTGTAGAGTCGATATGCTCCATTGTTGAGCACCTTGGAGATGATGAAGGGTCCTTCCCAAGCGGGAGCCAACTTGTGAGGTCTCTGCTGATCCACTCCGAGCACTAGGTCGCCTGCTTGGAATGTACGACTCCTGACGTGTCGCGCGTGAAAGCGCCGCAGATCTTGTTGATAAATGGTTGAGCGAGTCAGTGCCATCTCGCGCTCCTCCTCTAGAAGATCCACTCCGTCTTGCCTTGCTTGCTCTGCTTCAGCTTCGGAGAAGAGTTCAACTCGTGGAGCGTTGTGAAGCAAGTCACTCGGAAGGACTGCCTCTGCTCTGTAAACGAGGAAGAACGGGGATCGCCCTGTAGATCTATTTGGGGTTGTGCGGAGACTCCACAACACCGAAGGCAGCTCGGTGACCCATGCGCCGGCAGCTTGTCCCACTTCTCGCAGGAGTCGAGGCTTCAAACCTTACAGAATAAGTCCATTCACCCGCTCTGCTTGCCCGTTTGTTTGGGGATGCGCCACAGATGCAAAATCCACTCGGATACCTTGGCCTGCACATAAACCTTTGAATCTGTCCGAGTCAAAGTTTGTGCCATTGTCAGTGATTATGTTGTGCGGTACCCCGAATCTGGAGATGATGTCCCTGACAAACTTGATGGCTATAAGGGCGTCGAGCTTCTTGATGGGCTTGGCTTCAATCCACTTTGTGAACTTGTCGACTGCCACCAACAGATGTGTGAATCCCCCTTGGCCTGTCCTAAATGGACCGACTATATCTAATCCCCACATTGCAAACGGCCAAACAAGAGGGATTGTCTTCAACGCAGATGTTGGCTTGTGGGACTTGTTCGAGTAGAACTGACAGCCTTCGCATCTGTCGACCATATCCTTCGCCATTTCATTCGCCTGCAACCAGAAGAAGCCAGCTCTGAATGCTTTGGCGACGATTGCCCTTGAGGAGGTGTGATGACCGCAGGTTCCCGAGTTAATTTCTTCCAGGATTAACTGTCCCTCCTCAGGGGAGATGCATCGTTGAAGGACGCCTGAAACGCTTTCCTTGTACAACTGGCCATCAATGACGGTGAACGATTTTGACCTACGGACGATCTGTCTGGCTTGGACTTCGTCTTCTGGTAATTCTTGCCTCAGGATGTATGCAATGAACGGCACAGTCCAATCGGGGATGATAGCAAGAATCTCCATGATCAAATCAACCACAGCAGGGACTTCGACTTCAGTCGGATCTGTCGAGCTCTTGGGTTGTACTGGTTCTTCTGTGAAAGGATCTTCTTTGACTGAAGGCAGGTGAAGGTTCTCGAGGCAGACGTCCCCGAGTGCGATGGCCATGCGCAGTCCATAAAGGAGAGCTTCATACTTTGCCTCATTGTTGGAGGAATCAAAGTGTATCTGCAACACATACTTGAGTTAGTCACCCTTTGGCGATATGATCACAATGCCAGCGCCGGAGCCATTCAACATCTTAGACCCATCGAAGAACATTGTCCAATGAGCCGAGTAGATGTGGGTCGGTTGCTGTTGTTCTACCCATTCTGCTATAAAGTCAGCCAGAGCTTGAGACTTTATAGCTTTCTTGGCCTCGAACTTGATGTCGCAGTATAACATCTCCATTGCCCACTTCGCCACTCGGCCCGATGCGTCCCGATTGTGGAGGATTTCCGACAACGGAGCATCAAAAACGACAAACACCGAGTGGTCTTGGAAATAATGAGCCACCTTCTTCGCAGTCATGTAAATCTCGTAGATAAGTTTTTGATAGTGGGGATACCTCTGCTTGGAAGGAGTCAGGACTTCGGAGACATAATACACTGGCCGCTGAACCTTGTATGCTTTGCCTTCTTCTTCCCGTTCGACTGTGAGAACAGTGCAGACGACTTGATTTGTAGCCGCGATGTACAGAAGAAGGGGTTCCTTACTGAGCGGAGCAGTAAGAACCGGCTGGGTGGAAAGTAGGACTTTGAGGTCGTCGAATGCGATTTGGGCTTCGTCTGTCCACTCGAAAGTATCTGATTTCTTCATGAGTTGGTACAGAGGAAGTGCCTTCTCGCCGAGTCGACTGATAAACCTGCTCAAAGTCGCTAGGCAACCTGTGAGCCTTTGAACATCGTGTATTCTAACTGGCCGCTCCATTCGGACGATGGTCCCGATCTTTTCGGGGTTGACATCGATCCCTCGTTCGGAAACGAAGAAACCCAGTAACTTTCCGCTGGGAACACCGAATGAACACTTGGCTAGGTTGAGCTTGATATCGTACCTACGAAGGTTGGCGAATGTTTCTGCCAAGTCAGTCAGCAGGTCGGAACCTTTGCGTGACTTGACTACGATATCATCCATATACGCCTCCACATTTCGACCGATCTGGTCAAGGAGGCATTTTTCGATCATGCGCATAAAGGTCGCTCCTGCATTCTTCAAACCGAATGGCATAGTGACGAGCAGAAGCACCCGAATGGGGTGATGAAGGCTGTTTTTAATTCATCGGGGCCATACAGACGGATCTGATGATAGCCCGAGTAGGCATCAAGGAATGACAAACGCTCGCAACCCGCAGTCGAATCGACAATTTGATCGATGCGGGGGAGCGGGAAATGGTATTTCAGGCAGACCTTATTGAGATGCTTGAAGTCGATGCACATTCGGAGAGACTTGTCCTTCTTGGGCACCATGACAACATTGGCGAGCCACTCGGAGTGGTGTACTTCGCGAATGAAGTTGGCTACCAAAAGCTTAGCCACCTCTTCTCCGATTGCCTTCCTCTTGTGTGCGGCGGACCGACGCAGGTGTTCTCGGACAGGCCGAGCAGCAAGATCCACATGCAGTCGGTGCTCAGCCAACTCCCTGGGTACACCTGGCATGTCAGTGGGCTTCCATGCGAAAATGTCCCAGTTCTCACGGAGGAATTGGATGAGCTCGTCTTCCTATTTAGGATCGAGGGTGGTGGAGATGTTCGTCGGGGCAGCGGTGTCATCCGTCGGGTGGATGCTGACCTTCTTCGTCTCTCCCGCCGACTGGAAAGCGGACTCCAAAGCTGGCTTCTTTGAACGCATTAAGTCAGCGGGGTCGACTGTCTTCTTGTACTTGTCGAGCTCGAGGACAGCCATCTGCTGATCGGCGATCCTCGATCCCTGCTGCAGACACTCCTCAGCCCGCTGCCGATTGCCTGTGACAGTGATCACACCTTTGGGACCTGGCATCTTCAGCTTCAGGTATATGTAACATGGACGGGCCATGAAACGCGCATACGCCGGACGGCCGAGAATTGCGTGGTATGCACTCTAGAAGTCCACCACCTCGAACGTCATCTTTTCCTTGCGGAAGTTCTTGTCGGAGCCGAAGACGACGTCCAACGCGATCTGCCCGAGTGACTTGGCCTTTCGTCCGGGGACAACTCCATGGAACTGCATGCTGCTCTCGCTAAGTTTGGACATCGGAATGCCCATCCCCTTGAGAGTGTCAGCGTACATGATGTTCAATCCGCTGCCGCCGTCCATGAGGACTTTGCGCAGTCGGACTCCTTCCACCACCGGGTCGACGACCAGGGCCTTGTTGGGCAACGTAGCATAAATTCAAAATTTTCCTACGCATATTCAGATCTTCCTATGGAGAGACCAGCAACGAGAGAGGGGTAAGAGCATCTTCATACCTTTGAAGATCGCTAAGCGGAAGCGTTGCTAGAACACGGTTGATGGAGTCGTACTCGCAGCGATTCCGATCTAGTGTCGAACTACGACACCTCCGCGTTCAACACACGTGCAGCCCGGTGACGTCTCCCGCACCTTGATCCAGCAAGGAGGAGGGAGAGGTTGGGGAAGAACTCCAGCAACACGACGGCGTGGTGTCGATGGAGAGACGAGGTCTCCCAGCAGGGCTTCGCCAAGCACCGGCAGAGAGGAGGAGGGAGAAGAGCAGGGCTGCGCCGATAGAGAGGGAAAAACCGTGTGTCTCAATGGCCAAAAGTGCCCGATATATATAGGGGGAGGGGAGAGGGGGTGCCACCCCTAGGGTTCCACCCTAGGGGGTGCGGCAGCCCCCCCAGATGGGAGGTGCGGCGGCCAGAAGGGGGAGGAGGGGGTGGCGCACCATCTGGTGGGCCTTAGGCCCACCTGGCCTAGGGTTTGCCCCCCTTTTCTCTCCCTTGCGCTATGGGCTGAGTGGGGAGGCACACCAGCCCACCTAGGGGCTGGTTATCACCCCCACTTGGCCCACCTTACCTCCCGGGGTCGTTGCCCCCCTTCGGTGGTCCCGGTGGTCCCGGTACGTTACCGGTGATGCCCGAAACACTTCCGGTATCCGAAACCATCCGTCCTATATATCAATCTTTACCTCCGGACCATTCCGGAGCTCCTCGTGACGTCCGGGATCTCATCCGGGACTCCGAACAACTTTCGGTAACCTCGTATAACAATTCCCTATAACCCTAGCGTCATCGAACCTTAAGTGTGTAGACCCTACGGGTTCGGGAGACAGGCAGACATGACCGAGACACCTCTCTAGCCAATAACCATCAGCGGGATCTGGATACCCATGGTGGCTCCCACTTGCTCCACGATGATCTCATCGGATGAACCACGATGTCAAGGATTCAATCAATCCCGTATGCGATTCCCTTTGTCTGTCGGTATAGAACTTGCCCGAGATTCGATCGTCGGTATACCTATACCTTGTTCAATCTCGTTACCGGTAAGTCTCTTTACTCATTCCGTAGCACGTCATCGTGTGACTAACTCCTTAGTCACATTGAGCTCATGATGATGTTCTACCGAGTGGGCCCAGAGATACCTCTCCGTCTCACGGAGTGACAAATCCCGATCTCGATTCGTACCAACCCAATAGACACTTTCGGAGGTACCCGTAGTGCACCTTTATAGTCACCCAGTTACGTTGTGACGTTTGATACACCCAAAGCACTCCTACGGTATCCGGGAGTTGCACAATCTCACGGTCGAAGGAAAAGACACTTGACATTAGAAAAGCTTTAGCATACGAACAATACGATCTAGTGCTATGCTTAGGATTGGGTCTTGTCCATCACATCATTCTCCCAATGATGTGATCCTTTTATCAATGACATCTAATGCCCATGATCAGGAAACCATGATCATCTATTGACTAACGAGCTAGCTAACTAGAGGCTTGCTAGGGACACATTGTGATCTATTTATTCACACATGTATTACTGTTTCCTGTTAATACAATTATAGCATGAACAATAGACGATTATCATGAACAAGGAAATATGATAATAACCATTTTATTATTGCCTCTAGGGCATATTTCCAACAGTCTCCCACTTGCACTAGAGTCAATAATCTAGTTACATTGTGATGTATCGAACACCCATAGCATTATGGTGTTGATCATGTTTTGCTCGTGGAAGAGGTTTAGTCAACGGATCTGCAATATTCAGATCCGTGTGTACTTTACAAATATCTATCACTCCACTCTGGACATGGTCCTCGATGGAGTTGTAGCGGCGCTTGATGTGCTTCGTCTTCCGTTGAAACCTGGGCTCCTTGGCTATGGCAATGGCTCCAGTGTTATCACAAAAGAGTGTCATAGGACCCGACGCGCTTGGAACCACTCCAAGGTCAGTGATGAGCTCCTTCATCCAAATTCCTTCATGAGCCGCTTCTAAAGCAGCCATGTACTCCGCTTCACATGTAGATGCTGCCAAGACTTCTTGCTTGCTGCTGCACCAGCTCACTGCCCCACCATTCAACACATATACGTATCCGGTCTGTGACTTAGAGTCATCCGGATCTGTGTCGAAGCTAGCGTCGACGTAACCCTTTACGACGAGCTCTTCGTCACCTCCATAAACGAGAAACATTTCCTTAGTCCTTTTCAGGTACTTAAGGATATTCTTGACCGCTGTCCAGTGTTCCGTACCGGGATCACTTTGGTACCTCCCTGCCAAACTTATGGCAAGGTTTATATCAGGTCTGGTACACAGCATGGCATACATTAGAGAGCCCACGACTGAAGCGTAGGGGACAGAACTCATCTTCTCTCTATCTGCTGCCGTGGTCGGCGACTGAGTCTTACTCAATCTCATACCTTGCAAAACTGGCAAGAACCCTTTCTTTGAGTTTTCCATATTGAACTTCTTCAATATCTTGTCAAGGTATGTACTTTGCGAAAGACCTATGAGGCGTCTCGATCTATCTCTATAGATCTTGATGCCTAATATGTATGCAGCTTCTCCAAGGTCCTTCATTGAAAAACTCTTGTTCAAATAGGTCTTTATGCTCTCCAACATCTCTATATTACTCCCCATCAATAATATGTCATCCACATACAGTATGAGGAAAGCTACAGAGCTTCCACTCACTTTCTTGTACAGACAGGCTTCTCTGTAAACTTGTATGAACCCAAACGCTTTAATCACCTCATTAAAGCGAATGTTCCAACTCCGAGATGCTTGCACCAGCCCATAGATGGAGCGCTGGAGCTTGCACACTTTGTTAGCACCCTTAGGGTCGACAAAACCTTCTGGTTGCATCATATACAACTCTTCCTTAAGGTTCCCATTAAGGAACGCTGTTTTGACGTCCATTTGCCAAATTTCATAATCATAAAAGGCGGCAATTGCTAACATGATTCGAACTGATTTCAGCTTCGCTACGGGAGAGAAAGTCTCTTCGTAGTCAACTCCTTGAATTTGTCGAAAACCCTTTGCGACAAGTCGAGCTTTGTAAACGGTTACATTACCGTTTGCATCAGTCTTCTTCTTGAAGATCCATTTATTTTCTATGGCTCGCCGGTCATCGGGCAAGTCCACCAAAGTCCATACTTTGTTCTCATACATGGATCCTATCTCGGATTTCATAGCCTCAAGCCATTTGTTGGAATCCGGGCCCGCCATCGCTTCTTCATAGTTCGAAGGTTCACCGTTGTCTAACAACATGATTTCCATCACAGGGTTGCCGTACCACTCTGGTGCGGAGCGTGCCCTTGTGGACCTTCGCGGTTCAGTGGTAACTTGATCCGAAGCTTCATGATCATCATCATTAACTTCCTCTTCAGTCGGTGTAGGCGCCACAGGAACAACTTCCTGCGCTGCGCTACTATCCTGTTCGAGAGGGGGTGCAATTACCTCATCAAGTTCTACCTTCCTCCCACTTACTTCTTTCGAGAGAAACTCTTTCTCTAGAAAGGATCCGTTCTTGGCAACAAAGGTTTTACCTTCGGATCTAAGATAGAAGGTATACCCTATAGTTTCCTTAGGGTATCCTATGAATACGCATTTCTCCGCTTTGGGTTTGAGCTTTTCTGGTTGAAGTTTCTTCACATAAGCATCGCAGCCTCAAACTTTAAGAAACGACAACTTAGGTTTCTTGCCAAACCATAGTTCATACGGTGTCGTCTCAACGGATTTAGACGGTGCCCTATTTAAAGTGAATGTTGCAGTTTCTAATGCGTATCCCCAAAATGATAGCGGTAAGTCGGTGAGAGACATCATAGATTGTACCATATCTAATAAAGTGCGATTACGATGTTCAGACACTCCGTTGCGCTGCGGTGTGCCAGGCGGCGTCAGTTGTGAAACGATTCCACACTTCCTTAGGTGTGTGCCAAACTCGTGACTCAAATATTCTCCTCCACGATCAGATCGTAGACATTTAATTTTTCTGTCACGTTGATTCTCAACCTCACTCTGAAATTCCTTGAACTTTTCAAATGTCTCAGATTTGTGCTTCATCAAGTAGATATACCCATACCTACTCAAATCATCGGTGAGAGTGAGAACATAACGATGACCACCGCGAGCTTCAACGTTCATTGGACCACACACATCAGTATGTATTATTTCCAATAAGTCGGTTGCTCTCTCCATTATTCCTGAGAATGGAGTCTTAGTCATCTTGCCCATGAGGCACGGTTCGCATGTGTTAAATGATTCAAAGTCAAGAGACTCTAATAGTCCATCAGTATGGAGCTTCTTCATGCGCTTAACGCCGATATGACCAAGGCGGCAGTGCCACAAGTATGTGGGACTATCATTATCAACTTTGCATCTTTTGGTACTCACACTATGAATATGTGTAACATCACGATCGAGATTCATCAAGAATAAACCATTCACCAGCGGAGCATGACCATAAAACATATCACTCATATAAATAGAACAACCATTATTCTCTGACTTAAATGAGTAGCCGTCTCGCATTAAGCAAGACCCTGATACAATGTTCATGCTTAAAGCTGGTACTAAATAACAATTATTAAGGTTTAAAACTAATCCCGATGGTAGATGTAGAGGTAGCGTGCCGACGGCGATCACATCGACCTTTGAACCATTCCCGACGCGCATCGTCACCTCGTCCTTGGCCAGTCTCCGCTTATTCCACAGTTCCTGCTTTGAGTTGCAAATGTGAGCAACAACACCGGTATCAAATACCCAGGAGCTACTACGAGCGCTGGTAAGGTACACATCAATAATATGTATATCACATATACCTTTAACGTTGCCGGCCTTCTTGTCCGCTAAGTATTTGGGGCAGTTCTGCTTCCAGTGACCCTTTCCCTTGCAATAGAAGCACTCAGTATCAGGCTTGGGTCCGTTCTTTTTCTTCTTCCCGGCATCTGGCTTACCGGGCGCGGCAACAGCTTTGCCGTCTTTCTTGAAGTTCTTCTTACCCCTGCCTTTCTTGAAACTAGTGGTCTTGTTGACCATCAACACTTGATGCTCCTTCTTGATTTCTACTTCTGCAGACTTGAGCATCGAGTACAACTCGGGAATGGTCTTCTCCATCCCTTGCATGTTGTAGTTAAGCACAAAGCCTTTGTAGCTTGGTGGGAGAGACTGGAGGATTCTATCAATTATAGCATCATCCGGAAGTTCGACTCCAAGTGAAGTCAGACGACCGTGTAACCCAGACATTTTGAGTATGTGCTCACTGACAGAACTGTTCTCCTCCATCTTACAGCTAAAGAACTTGTCGGAGACTTCATATCTCTCGACACGGGCATGAGCTTGAAAAACTAGCTTCATCTCCTGGAACATCTCATATGCCCCGTGTTGCTCAAAACGCCTTTGGAGCCCCGTTTCTAAACTGTATAACATGCCACACCTGACCAAAGAGTAGTCATCATTCCGCGTTTGCCAGACGTTCAGAATGTCCTGGGCTGCTGCGGGAGCGGGAGGGTCTCCTAGCGGCGCATTAAGGACATAAGCCTTTTTAGCTGCTTCAAGGATGAGCTTCAAGTTGCGAACCCAGTCCGCATAGTTGCTACCATCATCTTTCAGCTTGTTTTTCTCTAGGAATGCGTTGAAATTGAGGTTGACGTTGGACATCTACAATATTTATAAAGACACCTTTTAGACTAAGTTCATGACAATTAAGTTCATTTAATCAAATTAAGTATGAATTCCCACTTAAATCGACATCCCTCTAGTCATCTAAGTGATACATGATCCATGTTGACTAACCCGTGTCCGATCATCACGTGAGACGGACTAGTCACCATGGTGAGCAACTTCATGCTGATCGTATTCAACCATACGACTCATGTTCGACCTTTCGGTCTCTTGTATTCGAGGTCATGTCTGTACATGCTAAGCTCGTCGAGTCAACCTAGGTGTTTCGCGTGTGTAAATCTGGCTTACACCCGTTGTATGCGAACGTTAGAATCTATCACACCCGATCATCACGTGGTGCTTCGAGACAACGAACCTTCGCAATGGTGCACACCTAGGGGAATACGTTCTCGAAATTTTAAGAGGGATCATCTTATTATGCTACCGTCGTTTTAAGCAATAAGATGTAAAACATGATAAACATCACAATGCAATCATATAGTGACATGATATGGCCATTATCATCTTTGCTCTTTCGATCTCCATCTTCAGGCATCGCATGATCATCATCGTCACCGGTGTGACACCATGATCTCCATCATCATGATCTCCATCATCGTGTCTCCGTGAAGTCGTCACGCCAACTACTACTATCACTACTACTATAGCTAACCGTTAGCAATGAAGTAAAAGTAGTAAGCACATGGCGTCGCATCTCATACAATAAATTAAGACAACTCCTATGGCTCCTGCCGGTTGTCATACTCATCGACATGCAAGTCGTGAAACCTATTACAATAACATGATCATCTCATACATCATACATGCAACATCACAACTTTGGCCATATCACATCACATGTCAAACCCTGCAAAAACAAGTTAGACGTCCTCTAATTGTTGTTGCAAGTTTTACGTGGCTGATTTGGGTTTCTAGCAAGAACGCCTTCTTACCTACGTGACAGCCACAATGATGATATGCCAAATCTATTTACCCTTCATAAGGACCCTTTTCATCAAATCCAATCCGACTAGAGTGGGAGAGACAGACACCCGCTAGCCACCTTTATGCACGGTGTGCATGTCTGTCGGTGGAACTAGTCTCACGTAAGCGTACGTGTAAAGTCGGCCCGGTCCGCTTCATCCCACAATACCGCCGGAAAAGAATAAGACTAGTAGCGGCAAGCAAATTGACAAATCATCGCCCACAACTTTTGTGTTCTACTCGTGCATAGAATCTACGCATAGAATACCTGGCTCGGATGCCACTGTTGGGCAACGTAGCATAAATTCAAAATTTTCCTACGCATATTCAGATCTTCCTATGGAGAGACCAGCAACGAGAGAGGGGTAAGAGCATCTTCATACCTTTGAAGATCGCTAAGCGGAAGCGTTGCTAGAACGCGGTTGATGGAGTCGTACTCGTAGCGATTCCGATCTAGTGCCGAACTACGGCACCTCCGCGTTCAACACACGTGCAGCCCGGTGACGTCTCCCGCACCTTGATCCAGCAAGGAGGAGGGAGAGGTTGGGGAAGAACTCCAGCAACATGACGGCATGGTGTCGATGGAGAGACGAGGTCTCCCGGCAGGGCTTCGCCAAGCACCGGCACAAAGGAGGAGGGAGAAGAGCAGGGCTGCGCCGATAGAGAGGGAAAAACCGTGTGTCTCAATGGCCAAAAGTGCCCTATATATAGGGGGAGGGGAGAGGGGGTGCCACCCCTAGGGTTCCCACCCTAGGGGGTGCGGCAGCCCCCCCAGATGGGAGGTGCGGCGGCCAGAAGGGGGAGGAGGGGGTGGCGCACCATCTGGTGGGCCTTAGGCCCGCCTGGCCTAGGGTTTGCCCCCCTTTTCTCTCCCTTGCGCTATGGGCTGAGTGGGGAGGCACACCAGCCCACCTAGGGGCTGGTTCTCACCCCCACTTGGACCACCTTACCTCCCGGGGTCGTTGCCCCCCTTCGGTGGTCCCCCGGGGCCACCTTCGGTGGTCCCGGTGGTCCCGGTACGTTACCGGTGATGCCCGAAACACTTCCGGTATCCGAAACCATCCGTCCTATATATCAATCTTTACCTCCGGACCATTCTGGAGATCCTCGTGACGTCCGAGATCTCATCCGGGACTTCGAACAACTTTCGGTAACCTCGTATAACAATTCCCTATAACCCTAGCGTCATCGAACCTTAAGTGTGTAGACCCTACGGGTTCGGGAGACAGGCAGACATGACCGAGACACCTCTCTGGCCAATAACCATCAGCGGGGTCTGGATACCCGCGGTGGCTCCCACTTGCTCCACGATGATCTCATTGGATGAACCACGATGTCAAGGATTCAATCAATCCCGTATACGATTCCCTTTGTCTGTCGGTATAGAACTTGCCCGAGATTCGATCGTCGGTATACCTATACCTTGTTCAATCTCGTTACCGGTAAGTCTCTTTACTCGTTCCGTAGCACGTCATCGTGTGACTAACTCTTTAGTCACATTGAGCTCATGATGATGTTCTACCGAGTGGGCCTAGAGATACCTCTCCGTCTCACGGAGTGACAAATCCCGATCTCGATTTGTACCAACCCAACAGACACTTTCGGAGGTACCCGTAGTGCACCTTTATAGCCACCCAGTTACGTTGTGACGTTTGATACACCCAAAGCACTCCTACGGTATCCGGGAGTTGCACAATCTCACGGTCGAAGGAAAAGACACTTGACATTAGAAAAGCTTTAGCATACGAACAATACGATCTAGTGCTATGCTTAGGATTGGGTCTTGTCCATCACATCATTCTCCCAATGATGTGATCCCGTTATCAATGACATCTAATGCCCATGATCAGGAAACCATGATCATCTATTGACTAACGAGCTAGCTAACTAGAGGCTTGCTAGGGACACATTGTGATCTATTTATTCACACATGTATTACTGTTTCCTGTTAATACAATTATAGCATGAACAATAGACGATTATCATGAACAAGGAAATATGATAATAACCATTTTATTATTGCCTCTAGGGCATATTTCCAACAGGCCTGCCTTCCTGGGGTGGGTACGTGTGTTGGATGATCCGACTGGTCAAAAGTGATCGTAGTCTGAGACCATTTGAGGAACGTGGGGTTGGTCGGGGTGGCCATGTTCACCTCCCTGTTCACCAGCTTCAGTCGACTCTTGCTTTCAACATCAGCAAAAATCATCAGTGTTGCATGGACTTGGGGGAACGGATCCTCCTTGTCCTCCTCATCCTGTTCATTGTCCTTTTCACTCGGCTGCCCTTCGCCGAACCCCGTGATCAGGAGGCGACATTGCCGAGTGGTATGCTTCGGAAATATGGCGTTGCCCTCTTCATCCATCTTCGTGTGGATTGGACATGGCTGGTCCAGGATGTGGTTTCCGAACTGCTTCTTCTTGGGGGTGAACTCAGCCTTCCCCTTGCCCTTGAACTTGGCATTGGTAACGGCTGCGGCCTCTGCCTGCGGAGTGGACGGAGCTTTCTGCTTCTGCTTCCGAGTGTTGTTCCCATCTCCATGGGCGACTGCCTTGTGCTTGCCGCTACGAATGCGGTCCTCTTCTTCGCCATTTGCATAGCGTGCCGCTATCTCCATCATCTTGCTCATGGAGATGTCGCCTGTCCGACCGAACTTCAGGTACATATCTCTGTACCGCACGCCTGCCTTGAAGGCGCAGACTGCTTGGTGCTCTGTGACGTTCTCCACCGTGTGGTAGAGGGTTGTCCAACGCTGGATGAAATCACGCAGGGGCTCATTCTGCTTCTGGACACAGTGTTGGAGCTCCACGAGACCAGCAGGGCGTTTGCACGTCTCCTAGAAGGTCCTGATGAAGACACGGGCCAGATCTACCCAGCTGTAGATGCTTGAAGGAGCCAACTGTTTTAGCCACGCTCGTGCCAAGCTGTCGAGCATCAGGGGGAGATGTTTCATGGCGACCTGGTCGTCTCCACCGCCGATCTGGACTGCCACTCGGTAGTCGTCCAGCCACGTTTCTGGCTTGGATTCTCCTGTAAACTTGCTAATCCCCGTCGCCAATCGGAAGTTGGGAGGGATGTCAGCCGAACGAATGGCTCGACTGAAACACTCGGGGCTAGAGACGATGGTCCTGCTTCCACTCGGACGGTCTATATCGTGACCATCGCGGTGGGTCCGGCCCCTGTCGACCCTCCTCTGGGCGATATATCCTCTTGTGTCGGGCCTTGGATCATAAGTGTCACCGACCGAACGCTGATCATCATGATGTCGGGGCCCATAGGGCCCACCCCGCGGAGGGGTGCGTGAACGGCGACGATCTTCGGGATTCATGGAACGGCTGCCTCCCGTGTGTCGCTGATGAGAACTGGGGCTGTGAACTGACCGATGCGTGTTCGCGTGAACAAAATTATTGTGGATCCTGTTGTGCGACTAGGAGACCGCCGAATTTTGCTGCTGCACCGTGTGCAGCAGGGCACGGATCTGCTCGATCCCTCTGCCAGCCTCTGAATCAGTCGGCTGGAGAGAATCGGCTATCTTGGCGGCGGCAGCCAGGTTGAGGACGGGTGTGCGGAACACCTCCACGTTGCTCTGACGAGTGCGCCAACTGGCAGAATGGCAGGGCTGACGGCGAGCACCGGATGTTTCGCCGACCTCTTGCTCGTTCCGGCCGGTTTGGCGGGGACTTTCATGGGAGTTGGCCATGTGCACTTCGGCTGTAGGCCCGCGACCCAAGTACTCGGAAGGAAACTCAGTCGGAACTGAGTCCGAGCGCTGGGACGGCGGCGCAACTACAACCGACTCGAGGACCGCCACTTGTGAAGACGCGTTCTGGCGCGCCTCGGCGTGTTGCACCCAACGCTGGAGCCACGGACGGCGGGACCGCTTGTTGCGGCGCGCGATGGGGGCGTAGATCGACATCGGAGCCGACTGCTAGAGAAGAAGGATTTCGCGGGCGCCGGCATGGAAGTGCGTAGCCCCGCGACTGGGGAGCGCCTCGACGTCGAGAGGGGCATCCCGAAGCCATGCCGAATCATCGATGATGAAGGAGAGGGCGCCGAAGAGGATCTCATGACCCATGCACAAATCTCTACCGGATGACATGATGAAAAGATGTAGTCGCAAACTCGCCGGAAGTCGCTTAGACGCCTGCCCCACGGTGGGCGCCAACTGTCGTGGGTATAAGTCTGCCAGTAGATGTGTAGGGTACGAAAGGATGGGCAGAGCCTTAGCTACGGCGAGGTTGTATGAGTTCAGGCCCCTCTACGGTGGAGGTAAAAGCCCTACGTCTCAATGCTCTTGGGAGCTTGATGTCGAGTGGAATATGGATTACAGTGAATTGCTAACCCCTGCACCAGTGGGGAAGGGCGGCTTATATAGAGTGCGCTGCCCTTCACAATGGTTCGGTGCACAGGGGTGGAGTAGTGGCGAATAAACGCCTACGTTACAGGTAACGTATGCCTTAAATTCTAATAAAGGTACATGAAAACGTATGACCGTTGCCCTCCACGGGGGTTACGATGTACAGAGTGGAATCCAGTCGGTAAGTTTGATACGCTCCGAATGCTCATCTCCGACTGGATGATGGAGGAATCGTCACCGACTAGATGATGGGAAGTCCTTAATTCAGTCGGAACTGACTAAGGGCCTTGTCCCTTATGAAGGGTAGTCCTTGGGTAGGACCTATAGGGCAGGCCTATGACCCTACCCTAGGACTATAACCCCATCACTTGGGGATGCTAGTTTTGCTATGTCCACTACTTGTTGCAATGATCATGAATGGGGCGATGATTTTTCTTATGATCTTTAAAAATTGTGTAAGCCTCATGATGAATATGATATTTGCAATAATATTGAAAGTGGGTTTGGAGAAGTCATGGCTTTAGTTGATGATAATCCCACTATTTTTGAAGAGCGTCAACTTTGCATGCATGTGGATCATGAAAACAATATCCTATGTGATAGCTATATTGTTGAATTTGATTATGATCCCACATGCAATTGTTATGAGAGAGGAAAATATTGTGGTATAAATTTTCATATCACTAAATCACCTCTCGTTATGTTGAGATTGCTATTGTCTCGTTCTTCTTCCTTGGATATGGTAGTTATTGCTTTTCTTGATAATTTGTTTCTCTATAAAATGCCTATGCACAGGAAGTATGTTAGACTTGGATGTGATTTTCACATGCTTTATGATGCTCTCGTTGTGCTTCAATTCTTGTCTTTTGTGTGAGCATCATTGAATTATCAATGCCTAGCTAAGGGCGTTAAACAATAGCGCTAGTTGGGAGGCAACCCAATGAATTTATCTTTGCTTTTTGCTTTCTGTTTTGTTGCATCCACACCATCATAATTCTGTTATGATTGTGTTTTTTTGTGTTTCTTTTTGTGTTTGAGCCAAGTAAAACCTTTATGACTAGTTTTGGTGATGGTTGTTTGATCATCCTGGAAAAAGACAGAAACTTTTCGCTCACGAAATTATTTTTCATTTTTATCCAAAAAGAGCTTTTGAGTTGATTCCATTTGCTTCTAGTTGATATGCCAATTGCCCTAATTTTCATAACTTTTCAGATTTTTTGAGATACCCGAAGTATACGAAGTATACAGATTGCTACAGAATGGTCTGTTTTTGACAGATTCTGTTTTTGTTGTGTTGATTGCTTATTTTGATAAAACTATGGATAGTATCAAGGGGTACTAGCCATGGAAAAGTGAGTATACAGTAATCTAACACCAATATAAATAGAAATCAAGTTGCTACAGTACCTCAAGAGGTGGTAGTTTGTTTTCTTGTGCTAATGATATCACGAGTTTCTGTTTAAGTTTTGTGTTGTGAAGTTTTCAAGTTTTGGGTGATGTTCTCATGGACAAAGGGATAAAGAGTGGAAAGAGCTCAAACTTGGGGATGCCCAAGGAATCCCAAGCCAAATTCAAGGACACCAAAAATCCTAAGCTTGGGGATGCCCCGGGAAGGCATCCCCTCTTTCCTCTTCAATCCATCGGTAACATTACTTGGAGCTATATTTTTATTCACCACATGATATGTGTTTTGCTTGGAGCGTCGTGTATTATAGGAGTATTTTATTTTTGTTGTGTCACAATCATCCTTGCTGCACACCTTTTGAGAGAGACATGCACTCATCGTGAATTTGCTAGAATACTCATTGAGCTTCGCTTATATGTTTTGAGTTAGGCAATTTAGCTCACATGTGCTTCACTTATATCTTTTGAGCTAGATAATTTTGATCTAAGTGCTTCACTTAGATCTTTTAGAGCACGGTCGTGTAATATTTTGGAGAAATAAGAACTCTCGATCTTCACTTATATCTTTTTGAGAGTGCTCTCTCTAAGTAACTTGGTAGTTGGCTTGTGTTATGAAAGTAGTCCTAAAGATGATGGGCATCCAAAGAGGATACAATAAAACTTCCATATTCATGTGCATTGATTAGAAAGAGAAGTTTGATTCCTCTCAATTAGTTTTGAGACATGGATTTGGTAATATTAAGAGTTATGTTAGTAGGGTGTTGTGAATCTAGAAATACTTGTGTTGAAGTTAGTGATTCCCGTAACATGCACGTATGGTGAACCGCTATGTTAGGAAGTTAGAGCATAATTGATTTATTGATTGTCATCCTTTGTGTTGCGGTTGGGATCGCGCGATGGTTAACACCTACCAACCCTTCCCCTAGGAGTATGCGTTTAGCACTTTGTTTCGATTACTAATAAAAACTTTCGCAATAAGTATGTGAGTTCTTCATGACTAATGTGAGTCCATGGTATAGATGCACTTTCACCTTCCACCATTGCTAGCCTCTCTAGTGCCGCGCAACTTTCGCAGGTGCACAAACTCACCATATACCTTCCTCAAAACAGCCACAATACCTACCTATTATGGCATTTTCATAGCCATTCCGAGATATATTGCCATGCAACTCCCACCGTTCCGTTTCATGACATGTGTCGTGACTTTCATATTGCCATTGCATGATCGTAAGATAGCTAGTGAAATGTTTCAATGTCATACGCCAAGCTAGATCGTTGCACATCCCGATACACTACCGAAGGCATTTCCTTTAGAGTCCTCATCGTTCTAAGCATTGAGTTGTGAGTAATTTAAATTGTGATGATCATCATTATTAGAGCATTGTCCCATGTGAGGGAAAAAAAGAGAGGCCAAAGTTGCCCACACAAAAAAAGAGAGATATATGGAAAGAGGCCAAAGAGCCCAAACAAAAAAGAGAGAAAAAGAGAGAAGGGACAATGCTACTATCTTTTTTCACACTTGTGCTTCATAATAGCACCATGTTCTTCATGATTGAGAGTCTCTTGTTTTGTCACCACCATATACTAGTGGGAATCTTCATTATATAACTTGGCTTGTATATTCCAATGATGGGCTTCCTCAAAATTGCCCTAGGTCTTCGTGAGCAAGCAAGTTGGATGCGCACCCACTAGTTCTTATTTTGAGCTTTCACATACTTATAGCTCTAAGTGCATCCATTGCATGGTAATCCCTACTCTTTCACATTGATATCTATTGATGGGCATCTCCATAGCCCTTTGATACGCCGAGTCGATGTGACCATCTCCTCCTTTTTGTCTCACAACCTCCACCACACTCTATTCCACCTATAGTGCTATATCCATGGCTCACGCTCATGTATTGCGTGAGAGTTGAAAAAGGTTTGAGAAAGTAAGAGTGCAAAAATAATTACTTGGCCAATACTGGGGTTGTGCATGATTTAAATTAGTTGTGTGGGGATGATGGAGCATAGCCAGACCATATGATTTTGTCGGGATAATTTTCTTTGCCCTTGTTATTTCAAAAGTTCATGATTACCTTGCTAGTTTGCTTGAAGTATTATTGTTTTCATGTCAATAGCAAACTATTGTTTTGAATCTTACGGATCTGAACATTCATGTCACATGAAAGAAGTTATTAAGGACAAATATGCTAGGTAGCATTCCACATCAAAAATGCAGTCTTTATCACTTCCCTACTCGAGGACGAGCAGGAGTTAAGCTTGGGGATGCTTGATACGTCTCCAATGTATCTATAATTTTTGTGGTTCCATGCTATTATCTTGTCAAACTTTGGATCTTTTGTATGCCTTTTACATATTTTTTGGGACTAACCTATTAACTCAGTGCCAAGTGCGAGTTCCTGTTTTTCCGTGTTTTTGACCCTTTTCAGAGGAGAATATTAAACGGAGTCCAAACGGAATAAAACCTCCGAAAAGATTTTCTTTTCCGGAACAGAAGATACGCAGGGAGCTTGAGAACCAAGGTAGAGGGCGCCAAGGGAGGCCACAAGCCCCCTAGCCGCGGCCTGGGGGCGCCTAGCAGGCTTATGCCCCCCTGTGGCTCCTTTGCCCTACTTCTTCCGCCTATAAATCCCCGAAAAATCCAAAACCACGGGAGAGAGCCACGGAAATACTTTTCCGCCGCCGCAAGCTTCTGTCTCCATAAGATCCCATCTGGGGCACGTTCTGGTGCACTGCCGGAGGGGGGATTCGGATACGGAGGGCTTCTTCATCAACACCATTGCCTCTCCGATGATGCGTGAGTAGTTCACCATAGACCTTCGGGTCCATAGCTAGTAGCTAGATGGCTTCTTCTCTCTCTTGGATCTTCAATACAAGTTCTCCATGATCTTCATGGAGATCTATCCGATGTAATCTTCTTTTGCTGTGTGTTTGTCGAGATCCGATGAATTGTGGATTTATGATCAGATTATCTATGGATCTTATTTGAGTTTCTTGTGATCTCTTATATGCATGATTTCATATCCTTGTAATTCTCTTCGAGTTGTGAGTTTTGTTTGGCCAACTTGATCTATGATTCTTGCAATGGGAGAAGTGTTTGGTTTTTGGGTTCATACCGTGTGGTGACCTCACCCAGTGACAGAAGGGGTAGCGAGGCACGCATCTTGTTGTTGCCATCAAGGGTAAAAAGATGGGGTTTATATCTATTGCATGAATTTATCCCTCTACATCATGTCATCTTGCTTAAGGCGTTACTCTGTTTGTCATGAACTCAATACACTAGATGCATGCTGGATAGCGGTCGATGTGTGGAGTAATAGTAGTAGATGCAGAAAGTATCGGTCTACTTGTCTCAGACGTGATGCCTATATGTATGATCATTGCCTTAGATATCGTCATGACGTTGTGCGGTTCTATAAATTGCTCGAGAATAATTCGTTCACCCACCATAATATTTGCTATCTTGAGAGAAGCCTCTAGTGAACACTATGGCCTCGGGGTCTACTTCACATCATATTTTTAGCCTTACACTTTTACTTCATTGCACTTTCCGCCTTCAGATCTCACCTTGCAATCAATCGTGAAGGGATTGACAACCCCTTTGTAGCGTTGGGTGCAAGTTTGCTATTTTTGCGCAGGTACTTTAGAGACTTGGCTTGATACTCCTACTGGATTGATACCTTGGTTCTCAAACTGAGTGAAATACTTACTGCTACTGTGCTGCATCACCCTTTCCTCTTCAAGGGAAAAAACCAACGCAAGCTCAAGAGGTAGCAAGGATACATGAGAATTTATGTCTAGTCATATTCATCATGTTGAGTTGATTCGCGTTTGTTACTTTCATAATTTGATATGTGGGTGGACCGGTGCTAAGGTGTTGTTCTTACTTGAACAAGCAACCCACTTATGATTACCCCCTCTCACAAGCATCTGCAACTACGAAAGAAGAATTGAGATAAATCTAACCATAACATGAAACATGTGAATCCAAATCAACCGCTTCTGAAATAACGCATAAACTAGGGTTTAAGCTTCTGTCACTGTAACAACCCATCATCTACTTATTACTCCACAATGCCTTCCCTTAGGCCTATAATATGGTGAAGTATCGTGTAGTCGACGTTCACACGACACCACTAAGAGAAGCAACAACATACATATCATCAAAGTATCGAACGAAACCAACTTCACACAATTACTTATAACAAGACTTCTCCCATGTCCTCAGGAACAAAAGTAACTACTCACAAATCATCACCATGTTCAAGGTCATAGGCGTAATAATTATGAATTAGGATCTGAGAATATTATCTTCCACCAAGTAAACAAACAAGCATCAACTACAAAGATGTAATGAACACTAGTAGTAACCCACAAGTACCAATCTAAGGTTTTGAGATAACGATTGCATACAAGAGATGGATTAGGGTTTGAGATGAGATGGTGCTGGTTAAGAAGTTGATGAAGATTGGTCCACCCACGAAGGAGTAAGCGTTTGTGATGACGGTGGCTTCTATTTCTCCCTCCCGGAGGGAAGTTTCCTCCACAGAATCGCTCTGCCGACAAGCAAAAGGGCCTCTGCCCAGGTTTTTGCCTCGAGCCGGTGGCGCTTCATACCAAAAGTATCTTTTTTTCTAGGTCGAAACCCAACTTATAGCAGAAAAGGGAGGCCGGAGCACCTGGGAGGTGGCTCCAAGCCATCAAGGCGCGCCCGCACGCGCGGGGGATTGGGGGGTGATACGTCCATTTTGCATGATGGATTCTTATTGATATTTATGCTATTCTTGTCCATTATTCCTCATTATGATACAATTATTCTTGTCCATTATTCCTCATTATGATACAATCCTTATGTATTTTCTCTCTCAATATGCAAGGTACATCACAAGGTCTGTACCTAAAACCAAGAAAATGGCTGAAAATTCAATGCACTCCAAATGACCTGAAACTTCATGGAGAATTTTTATGGAATATATCATAATTATGGGGCCAAAAATATACCAGAGGGGGGGGGCACCTGTTGGCCACAAGCCAACAGGGCGCGCCCACCCGTGTGGGCAGGCCCTAATGGCTTGTGGGGTCCCAACAAGTCTCCCGACCCCCTCTTCTCCTATATGGTGTGTTTTACCCTAGAAAAAACCACACGAATACTTTCGGGACGAAGCGCCGCCATCTCGAGGCGGAAACTAGTGCATATGCCCTTTTGCTCTCCGTCGGAGATATTTTGACGGGGAAACTTCCCTCCGGGAGGGGGAAATTGAAGCCATCGTCATCACCAACACTTCCTCCTTCGTGGGAGGACCAAACTTCGTGTCGGAAAGTTTGAGATGATATGGTGGCTGTGAATATGTTGATGAAGATTGGTCCTCCCACGAAGGAGGAAGCGTGGTTGATGACAATGGCTTTGATTTCCCCCTCTGGGAGGGAAGTTTTCCGGCATAATCGCTTTGTTGGCCAGCAAAAGGGCCTTTGCCTAGGTTTCCTCCTTGAGACAGCGATGCCTCGCCCCTAAAGTATCTTCTTATTTTTTCTAGGTCAAAATCCAACTTATAGCAGAAGAAGGAGGTCGGAGCACCTCAGAGGTGTCCCCAAGCCACCAGGGCGTGCCTTGTTGGATTGGCACCTATAGGTGCCCCCCTCTCGTATATTTTTGCTCTGAAATTTTATATATATTCCACAAAAATTCCTCATGAAGTTTCAGGTCATTTGGAGTCTAGTGAATTTTCATCCTTTTTCTTGGTTTTTCGGTCAAGAATTCTAGTTTCCGACAATTTCCCTATTTACGATGTACCTTGTAAATTCAGAGATAAAATGCATAAGAATTGTATTATAAAGTGTAATAATGACCAAGAATCATATAAATACTAATAAAAAATCATGATGCAAAATAGACGTATCGGGCAAAAAATAGATGCTCCGAATAACCCGTTTAGGAAGGTTTTCATGATGAAAAGGAGGAACACCGATCAGAAAGGTTGGTGATTTTATTAATCCTGTTACGCGATGCTAGAATGAGATGATGCCACGAGAAGCTTTCCTCTCAATTGACGTGGATAAGCTATGAGTGATCTCATGATCAAAATGGGACACAAAGGACATGGTGGCATGACACCACCACACAAAAATGCCCTTTTTAGCAAAAAAAATCATATGCAATGGGAGCGATAGTATGGTATAATAGTCGATCTTAGTGATAGGATGGCTCAGATGGAGTAGGGAGAATCCAATATGGGAGAAAAGTTTGGAAAGTGGTTATACTGACGAAGATGGATTTTTCCATATGGTGTGTGCTATGCAAAATTGTGCATGGTTAGCCTGGAAAGCTAGCCTCCATACCGAGACGAGCGACCAATTCCACATGTAACCGATAACAGTGGAAAATCTAGTTTAGTTCCCATATGATTGACAAATATAATGGATATATGGAGGGTGATGGGTATGGAGCATCTAACATTTGATGATGTCGAGAAGGTAGAATGGTATGGTTGTGCAATGTTGGATTGTGCTTGGCTATGGTTGTCGCCTCACGTCTAAAGGAATTTTCTAGTGCAAGAACTTGTTGGTATTACATATTGGTTCATCGAGTGAAACGATGCTTGGTAAGGAATGCAAAAGATGTCTAACAACATAGCAGGTTCATATTGTCCATCAAAGCTACAATGTTAATCAACATGAAAGTAAAGACAACTTGGTGTGTTCTCCATCGATATGAGTGAGTTAAACATCCACTGGTTATAGTGAAGCTGAAGGGTGTCTATCTGGAAAGGGAGAGGATGACAACATGCTGCATTAGGGCACATGTACTATAAGCAACACCATCCTCCTACAGTAGGCCTCCACATAAGAAACATAATGTTCATGACAACACCTCATGATATAATGGACGGTTACCTCAGTTGGTCCATACATGTCAACTCCCTCGGATCTTCCTCTTCCCTTTCTCTTAGGTCAAGGCCAACGATCTACACATTGGACGGTTGTACCATGGTTCCACCGCCATGGTTGAGATTTGGAAAATGAACATGGTAGCTTGTAGAGGAACCGGTCTCTTGAGGAAAGATTGTGAACATGAGAAAGAGAAGATACGAGTAAACTGTGGAAAAGGAGAGGTAACCACAAAATTATATGTTCATGGAACCACCATTGGCTTGGATGAGACTCGAGGGTAGTGGTTTCAATAACGAGTGTGTGTCTGGAATGTTGGGCGGCTGGTTGATGCTACACCTTTGGCTAGACCCTCACATGCAAGGATCAAGCAAGTGTAGCAATGTTTCCTCCCACTCCCCCTCTCCCCCTGTCGGTGTTTACTCACAACATAAGCCATGTGTAGGCTAAAGATGGTGGGAACCGAAGTGGCACCGGAGGGCGCTGGGAACGAGGATGGTACAAGCATGGAACGCATGATGTACCCAGGTTCAGGGCTCTCCGTAGAGATAATACCCCTAATCCTGCCGGAGTGTATGATATATGAATGGGACTACAAAGTGCTCCTGGAGCTGTACTGCGAAGGAGGAAGAAGGAGTTGTCGGCTCGCGTCTGCCTCTCCTATGTGGGGTGTGTGTATGCTGAGTTGACCGACCCCCTGCATGGAGGGGGGTCGGGGGGTTTTATAGACGAGCCCACCGACCTACAATATGGATAAAAGTACAAGAGTGGGACCCGGCTGGCAGCCTTGTCGGCTGGCCACGGGGCCCACAGGGGTCTTGTCTTGTCACTGGAGGGGCCCGCTGGCTGCGAGGTCCCGTCTGGCTATGGGACCCGCCGGCTAGCCAGTAAGGATCTCGCGTAAGGTTGACGCAGGACACGTGTGGTACGTCCGGCGTCGTCCAGCGTGAATCGTCATGGGCAGACAGTACGGCCGCCCCCACTGTTCCCACCCCGAGTGCCGTAATGGAGTGGGAGTTTGACAAGCCGACACTGTGCAGGGTGACGGATCGGAGCCGGAGGAGGTCAGCGGCGTGGCCGCCTGATACGTCTCAAACGTATCTACAATTTTTGATAGTTTCACGCTATTATCTTGTCTTCTTGGGTTGTTTTATGTACCTTTTTATATATTTTTGGGACTAACTTATTAATTCAGTGCCAAGTGCCAGTTCCTGTTTTTTCCGTGTTTTTGACTCTTTTCATATCTGATTTTGGAACGGAGTCCAAACGGAAGAAAAACCCCGAAATAATTTTTTCCCGAACGGAAGAAGTCCAGGGGGCTTTTGGGCCAAGCCAGGTGGGCTCCAGGGAGCCCACAAGCCCCCACTCCGCCACCAGGGGAGGCGGCGGTGGGCAGGCTTGTGGCCTCCCTGGCCGCCCCTAACCTAGGTCTTTGGCCTATAAATTCCCAAATATTTCGCAAAAAATCAGGGGAGCCTCCAAAATACTTTTCCGCCGCTGCAAGCTTCCGTTTCCACGAGATCTCATCTGGAGACCCTTCCCGGCGCCCTGCCGGAGGGTACTTTGGAGTTGGAGGGCTTCTTCATCATCATCATCTCCCCTCCAATGACTCGTGAGTAGTTCACTTCAGACCTACGGGTCCGTAGTTAGTAGCTAGATGGCTTCTTCTCTCTCTTGGATCTTCAATACAAGTTCTCCATGATCTTCATGGAGATCTATCTGATGTAATCTTCTTTGGCGGTGTGTTTGTCGAGATCCGATGAATTGTGGATTTGTGATCAGATTATCTATGATATATATTTGAGTCTTTGCTGATTTCTTATATCCATGATTTGATATCCTTGTAAGTCTCTCCGAGTCTTGGGTTTTGTTTGGCCAACTAGATCTATGATTCTTGCAATGGGAGAAGTGCTTGGTTTTGGCTTCTGCCATGTGGTGACCTTTCCCAGTGACAGTAGGGGCAGCAAGGCACACATCAAGCAGTTGCCATCAAGGGTAAAAAGATGTGGTTTTTATCATTGGTTTGAGATTATCCCTCTACATCATGTCATCTTGCTTAAGGCGTTACTCTGTTCTTATGGACTTAATACACTAGATGCATGCTGGATAGCGGTCGACGTGTGGAGCAATAGTAGTAGATGCAGAAAGTATTGGTCTACTTGTTTCGGACATGATGCCTATAGAAATAATCATTGCATAGAATCGTCACGACTCTGCACAGTTCTATCAATTGCTCGACAGTAATTTGTTCACCCACCGTCTACTTGCTTTCATGAGAGAAGCCACTAGTAAACACTACGGCCCCCGGGTCTATTCACATCCATCGTTTACATCTCCGCTTTTACTTTGCTTTGTTACTTTGTTGCTTTCAGTTCTCACTTGGCAAACAATCTATAAGGGATTGACAACCCCTTCATAGCGTTGGGTGCAAGCTTTTGTGTTTGTGCAGGATCTTGAGATACTCTTCCGCCGGATTGATACCTTGGTTCTCAAACTGAGGGAAATACTTACCGTCGCTGTGCTACGTCACCCTTTCCGCTTCGAGGGAACACCAACGCAAGGCTCCAAGGCCACGGGGGAAATCCTTTGCATACTTGCCTAGGAAGTCCCTTAAGGCGTAGCCGTAGCTGAAGGATTCCTGGTGCCGTCGACACAACTATTTCTGGCGTCGTTGCAAGGGATACACAACAAACATCAGAAGTATTTCTGGCGCCGTTGCCGGGGATACACAGGAAACATCAGAAGTATTTCTGGCACCGTTGCCGGGGAGGAGAAATCAAGATCTATCCAAGTAGGTCTCACAAACTCTTCTCTTGCATTTACTTCTGTTGCCAGTTGCCTCTCGTTTTCCTCTCCCCCACTTCACATTTGCCGTTTTCATTCGCCTTTCTCCCTTACCGGTTTCCTTTGCCGGTTTCTTGCTTGCTTGTGTGCTTGTTTGTTTGTTGAAGACATCATGTCTGAAAGCACCAAACTTTGCGACTTCTCGAGCACTAATAATAATGATTTTATTAGTACTCGGATTGCTCCCGCCACTAGTGCGGAATCGTACGAAATCAACGCAGCTTTGCTGAATCTTGTTATGAAAGAGCAATTCTCTGGCCTTCCTAGTGAAGATGCTACATCCCATCTCAATACCTTCATTGAGCTTTGTGATATGCAAAAGAAAAGAGATGTGGATAATGACGTGATTAAGTTGAAACTTTTTCCTTTCTCGTTGCGAGATCGCGCAAAAACTTTGTTTTCTTCTTTGCCTAAAAATAGTATAGATTATTGGGATAGGTGCAAAGATGCTTACATATCCAAGTATTTTCCGCCGGCTAAGATCATCTCCTTACGTAACGATATCATGAATTTCAAGCAACTTGATCATGAACACGTTGCACAATCTTGGGAGAGGATGAAGCTTATGATTAGAAATTGTCCTGCTCATGGCTTGAGTTTGTGGATGATTATACAAATCTTTTACGCTGGCTTGAATTTCGCTTCTCGCAATATCTTGGACTACACCTCAGGTGGAACGTTCATGGAAATCACGTTAGGAGACGCTACAAAACTCCTAGACAATATCATGACCAACTACTCTCAGTGGCACACTGAAAGGTCGCCTGCTAGCAAAAAGGTGCACGCTATAGAAGAAATTAACTCGCTTAGTGCTAAGTTGGACAACTTGATGAATTTGGTTGCTAGTAGAAACACTACCGTAGATCCTAATGACATGCCACTATCTTCTTTGATTGAGAGTAGCAACGCTAGTTTGGACGAGAATTTTGTTGGTAGGAACAATTTTGGCAACAATAATGCTTTTAGAGGAAACTATGTTCCTAGGCCTTTTCCTAGTAACTCCTCTAACAATTATGGCAATTCCTACGGCAACACTTATGGAAATCATAACAAATTACCCTCTGATCTAGAGAGTAATATCAAAGAGTTCATCAACTCTCAAAAGATTTTCAATGCGTCCATAGAGGAAAAACTACTCAAAATAGACGATTTGGCTAAGAGTGTTGATAGGATGTCTTGTGATATTTATGCTTTGAAAGTTAGATGCGCTCCTCCCAAGATCAACTTGGATGAAACTTTGAAAGCTATGCGTATCTCCATGAATGAGAGCAAAGAAAGAACCGCCCAAATTCGCGCTAGACATGAATGGTTTAAAAGGGTGCGTTCTAGTGATGCAAATCACGAAGATCTTAAAGTGCTTGGTGTGTCTCCTCTTGAATCTTTGTTTTCGCGTGTTAAACCTACTTATGGAGGGGCGGGATATGAATCCACTTTGGTTGAAAAACGCCCCAATGATTCGGAGTCCATCTATCTTGATGATAAAGGTGTGGAGAGTGGAGTAGAAGAAGTCAAAATTTTGGGTAGTAATGAAACTCCCACTTTGGATTTCAAGGAATTCAATTATGATAATTGCTCCTTGTTTGAATGCATTTCTTTGATGCAATCCATTGCAAACTCTCCACATGCTTATAGCCAAAGCAAAGCCTTTACCGCGCATATCGTAGATGCTATGATGAAATCTCTTGAAGAGAAGCTCGAACTAGAAGTCTCGATACCTAGAAAACTTCATGATGAGTGGGAACCTACTATCAAAATCAATATAAAAAACTATGAGTGCAATGCTTTGTGTGATTTGGGTGCTAGTGTTTCCGCGATTCCAAAGTCTTTATGTGATATTCTTGGTTTTCATGAGATTGAAGAGTGTTCTCTTAATTTGCATCTTGCGGATTCTACCGTCAAGAAGCCCATGGGGAGGATCGATGATGTTTTTATTGTTGCAAATAAGAACTATGTACCCGTGGATTTCATTATACTTGACATAGATTGCAATCCTTCATGTCCCATTATTCTTGGTAGACCTTTCCTAAGGACTATTGGTGCTATCATCGATATGAAGGAAGGGAATATTAGATTTCAATTTCCCTTAAAGAAGGGCATGGAGCACTTTCCTATAAAGAAAATAAGATTGCCTTATGAATCTATGATGAGGGCTACCTATGGTTTGAGCACCAAAGATGACTATACGTGATTCCATCACTTTCGCCTAGCTAAGGGCGTTAAACAAAAGTGCTTGTTGGGAGGCAACCCAATGAATCTATCCTTTTTCTTTCTGTTTTGTGTTTTTCACACTTTCATAATTCTGTTATGATTGTGTTTTTTGTGTTTCTTTTTGCGTTTGTGCCAAGCAAAACCGTTATGATTAGTCTTGGGGATGATCGTTTGGTCACGCTGGAAAAGACAGAAACTTTCTGTTCACGAAAAGATTTTTTTTCTGTAAGAGCTTTTGAGTTGATTCTTTTTGCTGCTGATTGATACACAAATTCTTCAGACTGTCATAATTGTTCAGAATTTTTGAAGTACCAGAGGTATACGAAACATACAAATTGCTACGGACTGGTCTGCTGTTAACAGATTCTGTTTTTGTTGTGTTGGTTGCTTACTTTGATGAAACTATGGATAGTATCGGGGGGTATTAGCCATGGAAGATTGAAAGTACAGTAACCCAACATCATCACAAGTAGAATTTAAGTTTGATATAGTACCTAAGGAAGTGGTGGTTTGCTTTCTTGTACTAATGTTATCACGAGTTTCTATTTAAGTTTCGTGTTGTGAAGTTTTCAAGTTTTGGGTGAAGTTCTTATGGACAAGAAGATAAAGAGTGGCAAGAGCTAAAGCTTGGGGATGCCCAAGGCACCCCAAGAGATTCAAGGATGTCGTAAAAGCCTAAGCTTGGGATGCCCCGGGAAGGCATCCCCTCTCTCGTCTTCAATCCATCGGTAACGTTACTTGGGGCTATATTTTTATTCACCACATGTTATGTGTTTTTGCTTGGAGCATCTTGTATCGTAGGAGTATTTTTTGTTATTGTGTCACAATCATCCTTGCTGCACACCTAGATAGAGAGACATGCACACATCATTATTTTGTCGAGCTTCACTTATATCTTTTGGTAGACAATTCAGCTCACATGTGCTTCACTTATATCTTTTGAGCTAGATACTTTTGCTCTATGTGCTTCACTTATATCTTTTAGAGCACAGCGGTGCGTGGCTTGGTAGTGGATCTATGCTTTGAAAGTAGTCTCAAAAGGGATAGTTATCCAAAGGGATACGCAAACTTCCACCTTCATGTGCATTGAATAGTTAGAGAAGTTTGATTCATCTCAATTAGTTTTGAGTTGTGGTTATGGTGATATTGAAGTCATGCTAGTAAGGTGTTGTGGATCTATAAATACTTGTGTTGAAGTTAGTGATTCCCGTAGCATACACGTATGGTGAACCGCTATGTGGTGAAATCTGAGCATGGTTAGTCTATTGATTGTCATCCTTTGCGTGGCGGTCGGGATCGCGCGATGGTTTATACCTACCAACCCTTCCCCTAGGAGTATGCGTCGAATGCTTTGTTTCGATTACTAATAAAACTTTTGCAACAAGTATGTGAGTTCTTCATGACTAATGTTGAGTCCATGGTTTAGATGCACTTTCACCTTCCACCATCACTATCTTCTTAAGTGCCGCGCAACTTTCGCCGGTGCACAAAACCCACCATTAGCCTCCCTCAAAACAGCCACCATACCTACCTACTATGGCCTTTTCAAAGTCATTCCGAGATATATTGCCATGCAATTACCACCATGATATGTGCCACCACGTCTACATTGCCTTTGCACGATCGTAAGATAGCTAGCATGATGTTTCCATTGATGTCTATGCCATGCTAGATCATTGCCACGGTACACTACCAAAGGCATTCCATATAGAGTCATAGTTGCTCTAAGTTTTGAGTTGAAAGTGTGATGATCATCATTATTGGAGCATTGTCCCATGTGAGGAAATAAGAGAGGCCAAAGAAGCCCATAAAAAAGAGGCCAAAGAGCCCACCAAAAAAAAATATAAGATAAAAAGAGAGAAGGGACAATGCTACCACTTTTTCCACACTTGTGCATTTTGAGCACCATGATCTTCATGATTGAGAGTCTCTCGTTTTGTCACCACCATATAGCTAGTGGGAAATTCTCATTATATAACTTGACTTGTATATTCCAATGATAGGCTTCCTCAAAATTGCCTTAGGTCTTCGTGAGCAAGCAAGTTGGATGCACACCCACTAGTTTTATTTAAGAGCTTTCACATACTTGTAGCTCTCGTGCATCATTTGTATGGCAATCCCTACTCATTCACATTGATATCTATTGATGAGCATCTCCGCAGCTCATTGATATGCCTAGTTAATGTGACTATATTCTCCTTTTTGTCTTGCAACCCCCACCACATTCCACACCATCTATAGTGCTATAACCATGGCTCACGCTCATGTATTGCGTGAGAGTTGAAAATGTTTGAGAAAGTAAAGGTGTGAAACAATTACTTGGCCAATATCGGGGTTGTGCATGATTTAAATTCGTTGTGCAATGATGATAGAGCATGGCCAGACTATATTCTTTTGTAGGGATAACTTTCTTTTGGCCTTGTTATTTTGAAAGTTCATGATTACTTTGCTAGTTTGCTTGAATTATTATTGTTTCCACGTTAATAGAAAACTATTGTTTTGAATCTAATGGATGTGAACATTCACGTCACATAAGAGGAATTACAAAGGACACCTATGCTAGGTAGCATGAAAGCATCAAAAATTCATTCTTATCACTTCCCTACTCGAGGACGAGCAGGAGTTAAGCTTGGGGATGCTTGATACGTCTCAAACGTATCTATAATTTTTTATGGTTTCACGCTCTTATCTTGTCTTCTTGGGTTGTTTTATGTACCTTTTTATATCTTTTTGGGACTAACTTATTAATTCAGTGCCAAGTGCCAGTTCCTATTTTTTTCGTGTTTTTGACTCCTTTTCAGATCTGATTTTGGAACGGAGTCCAAACGGAAGAAAAACCCCGAAATGATTTTTTCCTGAACGGAAGAAGTCCAGGGGGCTTTTGGGCCAAGCCAGGTGGGCTCCAGGGAGCCCACAAGCCCCCACTCCACCATCAGGGGGGCGGCGGTGGGCAGGCTTGTGGCCTCCCTGGCCGCCCCCTGACCTAGGTCTTTGGCCTATAAATTCCCAAATATTCCGCAAAAAATCAGGGGAGCCTTGAAAATACTTTTCTGCCGCTGCAAGCTTCCGTTTCCGCGAGATCTCATTTGGAGACCCTTCCCGGCGCCCTGCCGGAGGGGAGTTTGGAGTTGGAGGGCTTCTTCATCATCATCATCGCCCCTCCAATGACTCGTGTGTAGTTCACTTCAGACCTACGGGTCCGTAGTTAGTAGCTAGATGGCTTCTTCTCTCTCTTGGATCTTCAATACAAAGTTCTCCATAATCTTCATGGATATTTATCCGATGTAATCTTCTTTGGCGGTGTGTTTGTCGAGATCCGATGACTTGTGGACTTGTGATCAGATTATCTATGATATATATTTGAGTCTTTGCTGATTTCTTATATGCATGATTTGATATCCTTGTAAGTCTCTCCGAGTCTTGGGTTTTGTTTGGCCAACTAGATCTATGATTCTTGCAATGGGAGAAGTGCTTGGTTTTGGGTTCTGCCATGTGGTGACCTTTCCCAGTGACAGTAGGGGCAGCAAGGCACACATCAAGCAGTTGCCATCAAGGGTAAAAAGATGGGGGTTTTATCATTGGTTTGAGATTGTCCCTCTACATCATGTCATCTTGCTTAAGGCGTTACTCTGTTCTTATGGACTTAATACACTAGATGCATGCTGGATAGCGGTCGACGTGTGGAGTAATAGTAGTAGATGCAGAAAGTATCGGTCTACTTGTTTCGGACGTGATGCCTATAGAAATAATCATTGCATAGATATCGTCACGACTCTGCATAGTTCTATCAATTGCTCGATAGTAATTTGTTCACCCACCGTCTACTTGCTTTCATGAGAGAAGCCACTAGTAAACACTACGGCCCCCGGGTCTATTCACATCCATCGTTTACATCTCCGCTTTTACTTTGCTTTGTTACTTTGTTGCTTTCAGTTCTCACTTGGCAAACAATCTATAAGGGATTGACAACCCCTTCATAGCGTTGGGTGCAAGCTTTTGTGTTTGTGCAGGATCTTGAGATACTCTTCCGCCGGATTGATACCTTGGTTCTCAAACTGAGGGAAATACTTACCGTCGTTGTGCTACATCACCCTTTTCGTTTCGAGGGAACACCAACGCAAGGCTCCAAGGCCACGGGGGAAATCCTTTGCATACTTGCCTAGGAAGTCCCTTAAGGCGTAGCCGTAGCTGAAGGATTCCTGGTGCCGTCGACACAATTAGTTCTGGCGCCGTTGCAAGGGATACACAACAAACATCACCGCCGACGTTGTACCTGTCGTGCACCCCGATCCAGTACCTTCGCTGACGCGTAGCCACCTTTAAACGTAGGGTCTCGTCATGACCTACAGTCTGATGTGACTTGAGCTCCCTAGCCGGCTAGTTGCTTGACTAGCCGGCCTGGGCACGCCGCCTCGCCTCTAGCCGAGCGGCTTGGCCTAGACGGACAGAGGGAGGTATCCGTCTCGCCTCTAGCCGACAGGTGCTTCCTGGCCGGCCAGAGAATTGGCCGTCTCGCCCCCAGCCGGTAGGTGATTCCTAGCCGACCAGGGGGACTTAGGCTTTGCAGAATGGTTCTTGCTATTCCTTCTTGGTTGAAGGCAAAGGAGTAGGCTCGATGAGCCTACCCCGGGGTTATCCCCCCGACACCCCCCTCTCTCTCCCTGCCACACCCTCCCATTTGATCTTCTGATGGAGTTCAGGCTAGATAGAATCTTTGGTTTGCAAGCAATAGGTTTGTACTAGTTGGATTGCCATGGATTTAAGTATGTGAGGTGGTGGCTAATAGACTACTTAGTAAAAAGTAACTCTTTTTGAAAATTTTATTTTCCTTGCAATTTTAGCTTTTCTATGACAGTCTATCAAGTACCCTACACATGCAAGTCTATAAGAGTATAGGCAACGAAAACTAAATACATGCAAGTGTGCAATAACAAGGTAGAGTTAAAGATATGCAAACATGAATTCGCTCGGTGGAGATTTTTTTCATGTTTTGAATAGTTGGCGTTATTTTACATCCAAATTGATTGATGCTTGGATCCACTAAAGATCTAATATCACAAGGATACTGATTGCAAGGTTCCACTAAGGACTAAGTCCACGAAGGACAGTCGCCAACGAGGTTCTACGAAGGAGCAACCAACCTATGAAACTATGGCTTGCACACATGAAGGCCTTGCATGAATAAGGGTAAATCTTCATGAATTAGGCGATCTTAATTAGGTCCCGTATAAACTTCTTGGTTTTTCAAAATATTAAAGACTCCCAAGCACCTAACGGATCTAGGAGACGCACACCCTTCCAAAAGTAACAAGATTGAGACTGCTTGGTGATGAATCTCCTGCTCTTATGCTTCAAAAGATAATCACATTAACACTCAGACTATCTCAACATTTTTCTTTTGGGTTGGAGAAGTATGAATGAAAAACGAAGAGGGATGAGATGCCAACTAATTCACTTGGATGGTTGGAGTAGAAAGCCCTTTGAAATTGACACAAGGAGGTGGAGTTTTCACTCAGAACATATGATATGAGTGAAGTTTACTCGAGTGAATGTGTGGGATAGGTGGGAGTATAAATAGACGAGGCCAAGGTGCCTACTTTCAGATCAATTGTCAGATGGAACAGATACCTTGCTAGTGGCACAATCTCTGTAACCACTTTGAAAATTTCGAATGGGTGGTGGTGGTGGTGGTTTGGGGGGGGGGGGGGGGTCAGAAATTCTGAGAGGCCAGTGAAACGTTTTCCATGCGTCTCGGTGGTTTCAAATGGAATAGCTGGAAGCTCGAAGTGATCGGGTTTGCAACAATGTTCGTTTTTTCATCGGTTGATGCAACCCCTAGAGGTAATTGATGCACTATGAGATGACACGTATGCAGCTATGTGGCGAACCAATATGGTGGTTTGATGGTGAGGGGATAGTGGTATCCCTAGTTCATCAGAATTCAAGTCCTCGTGCTCGCATTATTCCTGACTTTATTTCATAATTTCCGACGATACGCGTTCAGTGGAAGGAGACGTTGCCGCCGCCAACGAGATGCCTACGATATACCTGGCCATGGAAAACCCAGCCCGACCCAAAAAAGCCTAACCCGACCCGGCCCAACCTTGCCCACGGGCTGGACTCGGGCCTAGATTTTGCGCCCGTCAGGCTTATTGGGCCGGGCTCGGGCCTGAAAAAACCTGAATTTAAGCCTACATCGGGCCGGGCTTACCGGGCCGGGTCGAGCTTCTTCAGGCTTGGGGCGGGCTTGGGCCCAAAACTAGGCCCGACGGTCGAGCCGGGTCGGGCTCGGGCCTGAGTTTTGTACCAAAGGCTATTTTAGGCCCGGCCCGAGTTTTGGCCATATATAGCCTACAATAACTTTGTAAATCTTAAAATGATATATGTGCCGTCTCACTTTCTTAAAGGTATTCATAAAGATATAATATTCATGTGTGCATTCGTAAGGACGAGCGTATGCGCGTATATATGAGTGCTTACGTAGTTACATTGTTATCTTTTTAGCTGTGTGTAGCTTGGGAGCTAGAAATTCTTGTAACCAGCCACGTAGTAACAAATTCACACATGCCTAGTAGATCACTAATCAAGGTATTAGTAAGACAATTTAGAAGTATATGAGCGGATGATCTTTCTTTTCTGTTAGCTAGACAATTGCACAAACTTCTGACACCATGAATCCCATCAAAAAAAAAATCTGACACCATGAAAACAGACTCTTCCAACACCTATAGTACACAGGCGTCTACACATACAAAATTCTCCTGTTGAACCAGAGACGCTGCTACTGCAGTTCAGAAATAAACAACGACTAGACACGAAAGGTGGAGCCGTGGAGGAATGAATATATATACAGGGTATTGTTCTATCTGAACGAACGATCAACGACCAAATAATTCACTCTACACATTTCGGGTGAAGTGCTACAGCCTACGGAGGTGGCCGGTGTGGGCAGCAGGAGGTCCCCTCCGAGTTCCGGTCGTGCGTGCAGCAAGAGGCCCCTGGCCCCGACAGCAGCCTCGCGCCCGCCGCTGCCGGCCCCGTTCTCGCCGCGGCAGCGCCGCGCGCCGCACCGGCGGCCAAGACAAGGAGGAGGAGGAGGAGCTTGCTCGCCGAGCAGATGGACGGGGCGGCGCCGGCGCAGGCACCCACGGCAACAGCTCGATCTCTTGTGGGTTTCACCTTTTGAGTATTGGTACGGGCTCGTGCGAACGGTGTGAAGTGCATATATATATATAGCGGAGGGAGGGCGCGTGCATGGAAATACGACACAGTTTTCCGGTGCTTGTTCGTGAAGTTTTCGGGCCGCGCAGGTGAGGTAATTGGGCGGCGCTTTCTCGGAATCACGAGAGAAGGCGAGAGATCGGCAGCGGTGAGAGTCGTGGCCGGCCAATACAAAACGCGAGAGCGGCACGAGGAACAGTGTTCCTGTTTTTAGGTATACACACACGCGTGGGATTGAACTGTCGTGGAGTGTTTTTATGTCTTCGCCTTTTCCTTCTGATGAAACCGGAATTTACCTGCACGTTTCGCGTGGAAACTGTTTTCTTTTTTTGAGGGTAGGCTGAAGACTGGGCTGATCCGGGTACAATGCCCAAACCAGACGGACTATGGCCGGCACACGAGCGCGGGAGGCCACAGCCTCTTTTCTCCTGTTTTCTTTTCCTGTTTTCTTTTTTTTGCATTTTTGTTTATACTTAAAATTTTCTAAATATATGTATGACATAAAAATGTTGAGAAAGTATTTAAAACAATGTTTAACAGTATTTGAAATTATTGAACAAGTATAAAAATATTGAAGACGTATTTTATAAATATTTGATAAATATTAAACAAGTATTTTTTTGAACAAGTATTTGAAAAAATTCTGATTATGTATATAAAAAATTTTGAACAAGCATTTTAAAAATATTGAACAAGTAATGTAAAAATGTTAGATGTGTATTAGAAAAATATTATAAACGTATACACAAAATGTAAAATTATAACCAAAATAAAAATAAATAAACAAAACTAAAAAAATATAAAAAAATGAAGAAATAAAGTGCAAAAAATGAAAAAAATGGAGAAGAAAAATTAAACTCAAAGAAAGCCGACTTGAATCACCTTAAGTACGACATGCAAACGAACCAACCTATGGTTGGATGGTTAGAGTGTTTGTGATATCCTCAGCCTATTAGGATGCAAATTTTGGTGCTCGCATTTATTCCTGGATATATTTCAAGATTTTCGGCGATGCGGATTCAGTGAAAGGAGATGCGGATCCATCCATTTTTCAAAATAAGTCCTTCAATATATTTTGTAAGTTCAAAAAATGTTTGTTGAATTTTCAAAAATCATCAAATACAAAACAATGTTCACCATTATTAAATAATTCTTATAACATTTTTCATCAAAATAATGTTTTTCATTAAAACTTTAGAATTTTGCATTCTTTTGAAACCATGATTTCCTTTTTGAATTCAAGAACTGTTTCTGACAGTTTAAAATTCAAATTTATTTAAATTTTTAAAGTAGAAAAATGGTTGGATATAGAATAAAAAAAATAAAAAATAAAGAACGAAATGTAAAAATGAAAAAGAAAATGTGGCTGGGTGGTCCCTCTTACCTAAAAAGGATACCAGGACAATAGTTCCTTAGACAGAATCAGGGATCAGAGCAACATATTTCGGACAAGTTTTCTTTTTTTTGCAGAAAAACTCTCGATCTATTCATTTTATCATGACAATACAACATTTTTTGAACAAGACCTTTTTGCGGTGGGATATTTTGAACAAGAATAATTCGCCTGGACAAACGACACGAGTACATTTGAGCGTGCATGCGTGGTGCAGGAACCCATGAACACAACGTACATCTGCATATCTGCCAAAAGTGCCTTCCACAACTCCAAAGATGTTCGTTGCAAAAAAAAAAAAAATTTAACTCCGACGTGTCGCTGCAAAAAAAATAAAAATCCAAAGGTGTGTATACGTACGCCCTTGGTCGATCAGAGGCACCCTAGCCAATGGTCAAAAAGATCCTAACAATAGATTGCATGCATGTCAAATTTTTTGTTTTAACCTTTTGTACTAATAAAATCCCAAATTGACCTTGCTTATAAATATATTTAAAATCTAATCTTTTTTGGTCACGTCAACATTTCTGACGTCCAACTAACACACGAGATGCTAATAACCATGGTGTCTCATCCTTAACACGCACGACATGCTGGTCGCCAGATGTGGCAAAGGACCAAACACCATGCACCCTGGCGTCTGGTCCTTGACCCGCACGATCAACCGATACCAAACGCCATGCACACTGGCGTCTGATCCCTAGCCCGCACGATCTACCGATATCAAACGCCGTGCACCCTGGTGTCTGATCCCTGGATCGTGCGGGCAAGGGACCAGGCACCAGGGTGCATAGCGTTTGGCCCTCCACGTCAGCCGGTATCAAACGCCATGCATCCGTCTGATCCCTGGATCGTGCAGGCCAGGAACCAGATGCTGCCAGGGTGCATAGCGTTTGGCGCTCCACGTCAACCGGTTAACAACCAGCGGGTCAGGAATCAGTCTCCTGACGTTTCCTATGTAAGCTGAACGTCAGGGATGTTAGCGTGATTAAAAAAAATTACTCAAAAATTATCTACATACGATATCAATTTATGATTTTTTTAACACAAAAGGTTAAAACAGAAAATTTTCGGTGCTATGCACCATAGCCGCGCGCGGACAAGGCCACGAGCATGCATGATTAGATATCACGCACTATGCCTTAATGCACTGGCCAAAAAGCCGTCAAGTTAATACCCTTTTTCAGAAATATAATGTAAACGTAGATGCTTACATATAGGCATGCACAGTCGTCTCTATACTTAGATGCAAAATGCAAAAGTAGAACACCTTTTAGTCTCCATTGAGTTGATCGGAAACTATCATTTGGCGCAACTAATATGAATCCTAAAGCCTCGATCGGAAGTCGATGCCTTGTCACGATCTTGCAAAGAAGAAAGAGCGTACACATCTGTCCATGTGTATGGTTCACAAACTTTCCGGCCACTAAATCGGCGTGCGCACACTAGCTATCTCTACCACAAAGCATCGGCTAAGAGCGATTTGCGTCTGTTTAAAGGAGTACTTCATCGCAAAGAAGAACTATTAAACGGAGATGCGACTGACTTGCCTTCGTTTCACGGCCGTCCAAGAATATTCTGCAAACAAGAATCTCTGATCGTGGTACGTAAAAGGGTTTGCCGACATTATCAGATCCCACAATGCGAGTTGCAATCACAAAGCGTTGCGTGCATGTTGATTCTTTAGTTAATTAACGCGGAGGCTTGAATGGATATCTTGATTTAGATACTAGTGTTGTACTCCAGTAGCTATCTCCATCCTTTCAAAAATAAGTTCCTTACCATTATATTATTTGAATGGTCAAGGTTTTCTTGACCAAACCGTCAAGTGATGATACATAAAAAGAACTTTAACTCCATCGCAAAAGGGAAATCTTTACATGCCAGTATCCTTTTTGGGTACTTTAGCTGCCGATGTGTGTTCATTCTAAAAGAAACTGCCATTGCGTGTACTGCACAAATTTCTCGGTAGTATAGTTGGCTGGGATTGTAAACACATGAATACAAACATATTGAACATACGAACATATTTATCAAAAATAATATAGTTTTGTCTTAGGTTCACAATCCACGTGTGTGTGATTTTGGTATACAAACAGACGTCGATTTTGCTTTATCTACGACTAAGCATGATTATCCTTCATGCACAAGAACACGAAGTTGCACCCTCTTAATTTGCAAATTTAGAGTAAAATGCACAACTATGTTATCGTGCACTTCAAAATAAGAAGCTGCAAAAAATAGTGTGCAAATTTGCACTTCATTACAAAATGACCAAAATTCCACAGAACAATCATATACAACACCAAACCTTAAATATACAAACTACCTAATTAAACATGCATTTCTGAACTTAAACTAATTATGCAAGTACAAGCTTCTTAAAAATATGCAAACAACATAATTGCACATTTCTAATCACAGTATTGCACAAACATAACATGCAATTCCAGGCTTCAAAATTGCAACAACCCAAACTACACATTTATAAACTAAAAATGCACAAAAGTATATATGCAGTTTCACGCTTGTGTGCAAATTGCCCAATTTCACACTTCTAAACCCAAAAACTTGCGCGGATACCCTTTTCTAAATCCAAAGTTATATAAAAAAAAATCATGTGCGAATGTAGTCTCTAGAAACTGCAACTAGCCAGTTAAACATTTTCAAACATCATAATGTTCACAGTTTTAAAACGAGATGCCAACTCACAAATGAAAAATATGAACTAAACAAATTAGATAGGTAAGGAAATAAGTTATTAAATATCCTTCAAATGAAAATAGGGATATCATCTTTAATTTATTACAAAAATGCACTCTACTCCCGCTTGCGGTGCACTAATAAAGTTGTAGTAGGTCCAAAGAGTAAGTTGGCCAAAATAAATACATCCTAGGGTCTCTTCGATTCAAAAAAATCTTATAGGAATTCGGGTCCTTGGGATGTTTTACTACATAGATCATATGAATATGATATTTTCCTAGGAAACCGTATGTACTGTATTCGATAGGAAATCTAACACATACTTCAATCTATTGGAAAAAAATCCTTTGTTTCTCTTGTAATACAATCAAAGAAATTTATATCCCATAGGATTCGAATGGCATGATATTCTAATCATGTATTTTTCATATCCTGCATTTTTATAATCCTGTGAATCATATAGATATCATCTTTTGGATTCGGGCATGTAAAAACTAAGCATACTTGTCTCTTTTTGATTATAATCGGGACATGCGATCCGGCACGCTGTGTGGTTCAGACTTAATTTGAATTTTAGATTGTGCTTTACTGATGACCATATACTAGATAGCATTGGAGGTCCGCCTCTTGCATCCATGTCCATGGACTAGTCCCTCGTCCACGAACGGATATCGGTAAAAGTTTATGGGCCTCTGTTGGAGATACCATAATACTCCTTTTCAGATTAAACAATGCTTATATACAGGTATGCACAGTCATATCTATTTTTAGGTGCAAAACAAGAACACCTTTTAGCCTCGATTGAGTTGATGGGAAGTTGGCGCAACCAATATAAATTATAAAGCCTTGATCGGAAGTCGATATCTGGTCACAATCTTGCAACGAAGAAAGACTTATGCACCCACGCGCTTCGTCCCAACGACAGTCCATATATGTCTACGTGTATGTTCACAAACGCTCTGGCCACTAAATCGGCGTGCGCGCACTAGCTACCACAAAGCATCGGCTAAGAGCGATCCATCGCTAGCCGTTTAAACTAGTGCTTCATCGCAAAGAAGAACTATTAAATGGAGATGCGACTGACTTGCCTTCGTTTCACGACTGTCCAAGAGTATTCTGTATACAAGAATCTCTGATCCTGCTATGTAAAAGGGTTCGCCAACATTATCAGATCCCACGATGCGAGTTGCGATCACAAAGCGTTGTGTCGATATTAATACTTTAGTTAATTAACATTGAGCCTTGAATGAATGGTTGATTTAGGTACTAGTGCTGTACTCCAGTAGCTATCTCCATCCTTTCAAAAATAAGATCTTTACCGTTATATTATTTGAATGGTCAAGATTTTCTTGACCAAACCGCCAATTTATATAGAAAAAGAACTATAATTTCATCACAAAAAGAAAATCTTTACCTGCCAGCATCCTTTTCGGGTACTTTAACTGTCAATGTGTGGTCCCTCTAAAAAGAAACTGCCAATGTGTGTACTGTACAATTTTTTTGGTGGTATAGTTGGCCGGGATAGTAAAATAGAAGAATACAAACATATTGACACATGTAGTTCTGTCTTCTTTATTTATCGAAAAGAATGCAGTTTTGTGTTAGTTCCACCCTCCGTACGCGTGTGATTTTGGTATACCAACGTCGATTTTGCTTTTCCGTGAGTAAGTATGATTATCCTTCACACAAAGGAAACACGAAGTTGCACCTTTTTTAATTTGCGAATTTAGTCTAATAATGTACAACTACGTCATTGTGCACTTTAAAATCCAAAAATGCACAGGAGATTGTGCAAATTTGCACTTCATTACAAAATGGCCAAAGTTGCACAAAACAATCGTATACAACTCCAAACCTTAAAATGTGCAAACTACCCATTAAACATGCATTTATGAACTTACCAAATGTGTAGTTACATGGTTCTTCAAAATATGCAATATGCAATTACATACTTCTTCAAAATATGCAAGCAACCTAATTGGACATTTCTAAGGACAAGATTGCACAAACATAATATGGAATTCCAGGCTTCAAATTTGCAAACAACCATAACTACACATTTCTAAAATAAAATGCACAAAGTATATATGCAATTCTACGTTTGAATGTGCAAATTACCTATTTTCACATTTCTAAACCCAAAGACTTGCACGACTACCCTTTTCTAAATGAAAAAATATACAAAAAATGATTATGTCCAAATATAGCCTTTAGAAGCTGCAACTAGCGAATTAAACATTTTCAAACATCATAATGCTCACAATTTTTGGATGAGATGCCAACTCACAAATGACAAATAGTAAGCTCAACAAATTAGATAGGTAACAAAACAAATAATCAAATATCATCCAAATAAAAATACGAATAGCATCTTTAGGTTACTACACAAATGCACTCCACGCTCACTTGTGGTGCACTAATAAAGTGTGTAGTAGGTCCAAAGAATAAGTTGGCCAAAAAAATCATAAGGTGTCTTTGATTCAAATAACTAATATAGGAATTTGGTCCTTGGGATTTTTGATTATGATATTCTCCGGGGAAATCATATGTACTACGTACATTTCACAGGAAATCTAGCATCCACTTCAATCTACTGGAGAAAATCCTTTGTTTCACTTGTGATACAACTAAACAAACTCAAATCATATAGGGTTTGAATAGCATGACATTCCAGTCATGTATTTGTCAAATTCCTGCATTTTTAGATTTCCGTGAATCGAAGAAGCCCTATGTTATGATTCCGTTAGGATGCACCATCTCTTCTGTAATACTCAAAAAAGTAAGAACCATGTTAGGATCAATACCATACTAGTGACCTTACGTACCATACATCAAATATAATCAATGATTGTGTATACCTTTAAGTTTTCTCATGTTATGTTGCTTATATAGCATAACAATTACTTATTTTGTGGGTTCCTATATTGCCATTAGATAATATATAACAATTCGTTCATACAACTGGCACCATAATTAAATGACACAATTTATATCACGTTTTATTATTCATGTTTGCATTTACGTGCCAAAATAAAATCCCTCACACATCCCTTTCTCTTCCACCCCTCTACCTCTCTCGTTTTGTGCCTTCCTCTTTCTCCATCTTGCCAATTTGGAATATTCTTAATAACAAACACCAACCATAAAATTTAGTTGGATGGGCTATTTTTAACTTGTCTCTCTATTTATATCCTTTTTTAATTTCAATCATCAAGTAGGTCAGGTTTTTGATTCAGTTTTCCTTGTAAACTGGATCAATATTTTCTTAAGGGGGAAACATCCTGCAATACCGCGTGCCTTTTGTTTCCGTACGCCATAGTACATGTCTAATGTAAATGTGTCACAATTTCCAAATCCGCGTGCAAGTTTCTGTTCCCCTGATTACTAGGGTGTGTGCGCTCATACTGAGCACTGGTATTCTCATCTTTATTAGCACTGACAATCTAGGGCAATGAAAAAAAACTTGTGTATATACTTTTCCATATCTGATCGTATGACCACAAGCAAATAAAGGATGAAGGAGAATATCTATACCTAATAATAAAGCGGCTATTGCTTCCGTAAAAAAACCCACTCCGGTATTTTTATAAAAAAAACCCTGTAATTTTTGTTATTCAACCCGCGCTTCATCATTTATCTGCAACGCAAAAGGAAAAAAATGATTCGCTGCAAAAATTATACCCGTACGCATCCCCTCCTCGCGTCGACCCTGGGCCACCCTGCCTGTGCCCAGGCCGCCGCCACACCACTCGCCGCCGCGGCCGACCTCAACCGCCACTGCTGCCGATCTCAACCCACCCGCCTCCGCGGCCGTACCTCTCCCCGCTCATTGCCCCTGTTGCGGCGCTCGAGCGCATCGCGTCGACCCTGGTCCACCCTGGCCTGTGCCCAGGCCACTGCCACACCACTCGCCGCCGCGGCCGACCTCAACCACCACTGTTGTCGATCTCAACCCACCCGCATCCGCGGCCGTACCTCTGCCCGCTTGCTGCCCCCCGTTTCGGCGCTCGAGCACATCTTCTGGATCAAATCAACGCGACAGCTATAGTGACTGGGGATGATGCGTCTGCTCGATGCAGAATGGCGGCGGCGCGCGAATAAGGCGCAGCGGAGCGAAGTACTTACAGGTTGAGGCGGGCCTCCATGGCTCACACGGGGAACTCCGAGGTTATGGCGCGGCAACGACAACTCCTTATGGTCAGATAGAGGCGCCTAACCCTTGCTCCCCTCATTGTATCCCCTCCTCCGGCAGGAACTCATCATCTGGTGAGATCCCCTCCCCATGCCTCCAACCGTGTGCCAAGCACCGGCAAGAAATTTTGTTTTGTGGGGATTTGTTTGCTGATGAATAAATGTATTGAATGTAAGATTGTATTGTTGTAGAGACAGAGAATGGAACACCAACTTTAGTTTGTCATCTGATCCCACATTCTCTACCCCATGAGTGAAATAAGATAACAGTCCATTGATCAATTCACGTAGGCTCTCTGTTTTGCTTTGCTTGTCCCACTCAATTTTTCATCATGATGGAATTAACAATGGACGGGTTGATTTTTTCAACAAAATAGGATAGGACTGACTACATTAGTTAGTTAGCTTATTATTTTAATAAATCAAAATAATTATAAAAAAATTAAAAGCGTGTGATATTTTTTTTCTTTCGTTGCAACGCACGGGCCCTTTCGCTAGTAGGATAAAAAAAGGTTACACAGAATGATGCGGACAAAAAAAGTAAAGTACAGAGCACTGCCCAACGGCGACGCAAAGGCAGATTAACACACGTACATCATGCGTAATATACCACATAACATATGCATGAACTTATTAAGCAATTGAGCATGACAGGTTACTCGACATCATCGCACAAACATGCATCATTTGACCTAGATTCGTTAAGCATGCATGCATAGCTAGCTAGTGACCGGGACAGCCGCCGCCGGGCCGGCCGGAGTAGGTGCAGCCCGAGGGGCCAGCGCCACTACTCCTCAGGAGGCGGGCGCGGCCGCCACGCGCCAGCAGAGGCGGAGGGCGCTGGCTCCCGGTGTTCGCCTCCGCGTCGCCGTCGGGCGGCGCTTCCGCCGGCGCGCCAGCAGCATGGAGAGGGCGGGCGTGGAGCGCGGCCGCCAGCAAGAGCACCACCAGCAGCGTGGATGCTGCCATGGCCGCCTGGCCTTTCTTAATCCCTACCGCCATAGCCAGTGTGATTAACAGAGATATATTGTGCTACCTAGCTAGCTAACACGTGATCTATATATAGACCTAGCTTAGTTTCTTTCCTTAATTACTACACGCACATGAATACTTCTGCTCTATGAGAGAAGTTAGAGTGGGAGCTATGTAGCCTAGATCACCGAGGGTAGGTTTATATAGAAACTAGCAATGTTTTTCTTAAAGCGTAGTGGAGGAAATAAATCATAGGATGCAATATAAGTATAACCCCATGCATGTGGTAGTCAATGGTCAATCGCCCGAAGGGATGGTTCATGGTTGCACTGCATGTGCAGGGCAGATGTACGATCGAGACACATGGCGAAAAGGATTAAAAGGAACCCTTCTCGCAAAAAAAAAAAAAAAAGGATTGAAAGGAACCCCATGCATGTCACTTGGAGCTAAAATTAGGTCAGACAAGGCACATCTCAAACTGCTTTAGTACTGACAATTGCTGCGTATATACAGCCCACCACTACCATCACCGCCACCGCTACCACCGGGATCAAAGTTCACATTTGACATTGCGTATCAAAGATCATCTCCAAGGGCCACTTTTTCCTCGATAAATTTCTTGTATAGAAAGAGTTAAGCGAAAAAACATGCTCCAATGGACTCTATTTTCTTAATAAATTATTGGGTCGTTTCAATAATAAGTCCCACCTCCCCCGATATACTAAGAAATTTGGCCTTTCCCAATATTTCTTTCAAGAAGTGTCGCATCAGTGCGCCGCTCGAGCAGCCCGCCGGACCACCGCAACATGGCCAATACGGCCGTTGGACCCCGCGGGTGGCCGGACCATCATCGTCGTCACTCATTGACAACTGGGGCACCGGGCTGTCACACTATCCTCCTACAGTAGGCCTCCACCTAAGAAACAAAATGTTCATGGCAACACCTCGGAATATAATGGACGGTTACCTCAGTTGGTCCATACATGTCAACTCCCTCAGATCTTCCTCTTCCCTTTCTCTTAGGTCAAGGCCAACGATCTACACATTGGACGGTTGTACCATGGTTCCACCGCCATGGTTGAGATTTGGAAAATGAACATGGTAGCTTGTAGAGGAACCGGTCTCTTGAGGAAAGATTGTGAACATGAGAAAGAGAAGATACGAGTAAACCGTGGAAAAGGAGAGGTAACCACAAAATTATATGGTCATGGAACCACCATTGGCTTGGATGAGACTCCAGGGTAGTGGTTTCAACAACGAGTGTGTGTCTGGAATGTTGAGGCGGCTGGTTGATGCTACATCTTTGGCTAGACCCTCACATGCAAGGAGCAAGCAAGTGTAGCAATGTTTCCTCCCACTCTCCCTATCCCCCCTCTCTCTCCCTCCCTCACCCTCCCATTTGATCTTCTGATGGATTTTAGGCTAGATACAATCTTTGGTTTGCAAGCAATAGGTTTGTACTAGTTGGATTGCCATGGCTTTAAGTATGTGAGGTGGTGGCTAATAGACTACTTAGAAAAAAGTAACTCTTTTTGAAAATTTTATTTTTCCTTGCAATTTTAGTTTTTCCATGGCAGTCTATCAAGTACCCTACACATGCAAGTCTATAAGAATATAGGCAACAAAAACTAAATACATGCAAGTGTGCAATAACAAGGTAGAGTTAAAGATATGCATACATGAATTCGCTCGGTGAAGATTTTTCCATGTTTTGAATAGTTAGCGTTATTTTACATCCACGTTGATTGATGCTTGGATCCACTAAAGATCTAATATCACAAGGATACTGGTTGCGAGGTTCCACTAAGGACCAAGTCCACAAAGGACAATCACCAACGAGTTTCTACGAAGGAGCAACCAACCTATGAAACTATGGCTTACACACATGAAGACCTTGCATCAATAAGGGTAAATCTTCTTGAATTAGTCGATCTTAGGTCCCGTACGAACTTCTTGGTTTTTCAAAAGATTAAAGACTCCCAAGCACCTAACCGATCTAGGAGGCGCACACCCTTCCAAAAGTAACAAGATTGAGACTGCTTGGTGATGGATCTCCTGGTCTTATGCTTCAAAAGATAATCACATTAACACTCAAACTATCTCAACATTTTGCTTTTGGGTTGGAGAAGTATGAGTGAAAAACGAAGAGGGATGATATGTCAACTAATTCATTTGGATGGTTGGAGTAGAAAACCCTTTGAAATTGACACAAGGAGGTGGAGTTTTCACTCAGAGCATATGATATGAGTGAAGTTTACTCGAGTGAATGTGTGGGATAGGTGGGAGTATAAATAGACGAGGCCAAGGTGCCTACTTTCAGATCAACTGTCAGATTGAACAGATACCTTGCCAGTGGCACAATCTCTGTAACCACTTCGAAAATTTCGAATGGGTGGTGGTGGTGGTGGTGGTTGGGGGGGTCAGAAATTCTGAGAAGCCAGTGAAACGTTTTCCATGCGTCTTGGTGGTTTCAAATGGAATGGCTGGAAGCTCGAAGTGATCAGGTTTGCAACAATGTTGGTTTTTTCATGGGTTGATGCAACCCCTAGAGGTAATTGATGCACTATGAGATGACACGTATGCAGCTATGTGGCGAACCAATATGGTGGTTTGATGGTGAGGGGGATATCGGTATCCCTGGTCCATCAGGATTCAAGTCCTCATGCTTGCATTATTTCTGACTTTATTTCATGATTTCCGACGATACGCGTTCATTGGAAGGAGACACTCCCGCCGCCAACGAGATGCCTACGATATACCTGGCCATGGGAAACCCGGCCCGAGGACCGGCCCGACCCGACCGACCCAAAAATGCCTAACCCGACCCGGCCCAACCTTGCCCACGTGCCGGACTCGGGCTTAGATTTTGAGCCCGTCAGGCTTACCGGATCGGGCTCAGGCCTGAAAAAACCCGACTTTACGCCTACATCGGGCCGGGCTTACCGGGCCGGGTCGAGCTTCTTCAGGCTTGGGCCCAAAACTAGGCTCGACGGTCGAGCCGGGTCAGGCTCGGGCCTGAGTTTTGTACCAAAGGCTATTTTAGACCCGTCCCGAGTTTTGGCCAGATATAGCCTACAACTTCGTAAATCTTAAGATGATATGGCGTCTCAGTCTCTCGAAGGTATTCATAAAGATAGGATATGCGTATGTGCATTCGTAAGAACGAGTGTATGCGCGTATATATGAGTGCTTACATAGTTACGTCAGTACCGTGTCAATTTTTTTTTTAAGCTGTGTGTAGATTGGAGCTAAAATTTCTGGTAACCAGCCACGTAGTAGTAAATTCACACATGCCTAGTACTCCCTGTGTTTCTAAATATAAGACCTTTGAGAGATTACACTATGAACTACGGAGGTGGCCGGTGTGGGCAGCGGGAGGTCCCCTCCGAGTTCCGGTCGTGCGTGCAGCAAGAAGCCCGTGGCCCTGACAGCAGCCTCGCGCCCGCCTCCGCCGCTGCCGGCCCCGTCCTCGCCGCGGCAGCACCGCGCGCCGCTGCGGCGGCCAAGACAAGGAGGAGGAGGAGGAGGAGCTTGCTCGCCGAGCAGCTGAACGGGGCGGCGCCGGCGCAGGCACCCATGGCAACAGCTCGATCTTTTGTGGGTTTCACTTCAGCTTTTGATTTTTGGTACGGGCTCGTACGAACGGGGTGAAAGTGTATATATAGCGGAGGGAGGGCGCGTGCATGGAAATACGACGCAATTTTCCGGTGCTTGTTCGTGAAGTTTTCGGGCCGCGCAGGTGAGGTAATTGGGCGGCGCTTTCACGGAATCACCAGAGAAGGCGAGAGATCGGCGGCGGTGAAAGTCGTGGCCGGCCGATGCAAAACGCGAGGACGCCATGAGGAACAGTGTTTCTATTTTTGAAGTGTTGTGATCTTCCCCTTTTCCTTCTGATGAAACGGGAACTTACCTGCACGTTTCGCGTGGAGACTGTTTTTTTTTTTTTTTGAGGGCAGCCTGGAGGTTGGGCTGATCCGGGTACAACGTCCAAACCCGACGGACTATGGATGGCCCATGAGTGTGGGAGCCCACAGCCTCTTTTTTCCTGTTTTTTTTACTGTTTTCCTTTTGAATTTTTCATTATACTTTAAAATTTTGGTAAGATTTGATATGATTTGGATATGGGTAGTGGATTTAGTTGAGATTTAGATACGAAATGTACTGAAAATGATTCGTTAGAAAAAAAAGTGCTAAATCTAATTTAGGTAAGGTTTTAAGAAATCTAATCCTCCAAAAATCATATGAAACTCTTTAGAATAAAAGAGGCCTTAGCTACATACCCATTACCCTATGTGTTCGCTCTGGACAATTTGGAGAACTCCTCGTATAGAAAGTACTACTCCCTCCGTTTCAAAATATAAGACCTTTTAGGCATTTAACTGGAAGACTACATACGGAACAAAATAAGTGAATCTATACTTTAAAATATGTCTATGTAGATCCGTATGTAGTTTATAGTACAATCTCTAAAAGATCTTATATTTAGGAACGGAGGGAGTAGTAACGACGATCCCCATATTCCATGCAAATTCCCATACGAAATCGTGTCTAGATTAACTGGAGGACATATACTCCTACTCGTAGCACTATATGGTAAGTAATAGAAACCTTTATCTCGAGGGATTTATGTGTATACCTGATAAAGATGTACCCGAGATATAATACTCAACGAACATAATAATTAAATTATACTGCTCGCAGCCGTGAAAACAAAATATTTTGTCATCAATGGTTGTCATGCATGCATGCATGCTTACCATACTACTCCCTCTGTTCCTAAATATAAGACCTTCTAGAGATTGCACTATAAACTACATACGAATGTACATAGACATATTTTACAGTATAGATTCACTCATTTTGCTCCGTATATAGTCTCCTAGTGGAATCCCTAAAAGGTCTTATATTTTAAAACGGAGGGAGTAATTAACTAACACCATAAATAATAACATTAATTATTATCATATCAACACCGACGTCACAGATCAACTCGTCATTTAACGGCTGCGAGATAAGGAGCGCAGGCACTTAGGTGTCCCAAAAGAACGTCCTATATAAATATAATGTATCCCTGTTTCTAGAATAACACATATCCTATTCATCAGAAATTGAGTGGAGTCCCACGATGGGAGTGTGTCTCTTCATGAGGGCAATGGCTGTGGTGTTGCTAATAGCAGCAACCGGGGCTGTACGCGCACTCGTCCAACACACCATAGAGGTAATTTTACTACTCATCATGTCCTGCGCGCGAGTATACGGTGCCACATGCTGATTTCTTGGGTGCTTGCCTGTCCATATATCGATCAGAACGTCGACGATGGCGACAGGATTGACTGCGTGCACATCGACAATCAAACTCGGGTTCGTTCGGGCCGTTTTGTTTTGATACCAGGTACTCCCTTCGTTTTTAAATATAAGACCTTGTAGAGATTACACTATAAACTACATACGGATGTATGTAGACATATTTTAAAATATAGATTCATTCATTTTGCTCCGTATATAGTCTATAGTAAAATCTTTATAAGGTCTTATATTTAGGAACGAAGTCGAGTAGTAGTTTTCGCCGATCTGGTCCGTGATCGATCTTGGTACGCAGGTGATGAAGCCAGGGCGAAGCATGAAAGAGATAATCGTCAGGTCGGACATCGCGTCCAGCCCACGACAAGAACGGCTGCAAACCTGGCGAAAACACGGGCGGTGTCCTGGCGGAACCGTGCCCATACGGAGGGCCTCGCCCAACGCCAACACAGATGCCATCTCCGCCCTGCACAAACGAGGCCATCGGGAGGCAAGTTTCCATATACTTTCTCCGTAACATTTTTAGATACAGAGGAAATATATATTACATACTCCTTTCGTTTCAAAATAAGTGCCTTAAATTTAGTATAATTTTCTATTAGTGTTAGTATAAAGTTGAGACATTTATTTTAAGACGGAGGAAGTATACTGGTACTATGTATTTTGTTGCTGGACAACGTTAACGTAGTAAAAACTGATTGCATACACATACGTGACATATAGGTTGCCGCTGCTTATGGAACTGACGGGCCGTACCACGGGCTTCGGGCAAACGTACCCTACTGGAGAGTTGATGGTGTGCACCACGACGAGTTCTCCATGAACTACATCATGATTGGCTATACGCTGGACAGGAGCTACATTCCGAGGCCAGGGGCTGAGCCGCCTGCAAAGCTCACCAATCAGATTATTGTTGGACTCGTGGTATGTACTGTTAGATTGATCTCTTTTCCAATGGGCCCAACGGCCCATTGGACCTTGACTCATGCCCTGATCGGGGGCGTCCAGCCCAAGCAAGGGTGGTGGGCCCCTGTCGCGCAGTGCTATATGTAGAGGAGGTGGGGACCATGGCACGGGTTACGAGGTTCGCCGCCGCCACTGGTTCCCCACTCTCTAACCCTAATCCGATCTAGAGAGATGCACTGAAGCGACGGGAAGTCCATCACCGCCACTACCGGATCTCTCTCCTTCACCATCGTCGTCACCACCTCACGATGGACGACCGGAGGGAGCTCATCGAGTACATCAAAAGGTAATAAATCTCCACATCATACCGAACACATCTAGCCTAAGATCCACGGGATCTATCAATGGTATCATGAGCCACGAGGCTTAGATGTGTTTTCGGTTGAAACACGACAAGGATAACATTTCCCCTCCCCGATATGAACCCTAGATGGGCAAAGAAACCGAAGATGGCCACGGGCCTCGTCGGCAAAGAGCGCCGCCTCGGCCGCGCCTGTTCCTCTCGATCCCCACAAGCATCGGCAAGCCGAGGTGTGGGGAAGAAGAACCAACCTCCTCGGAGGCAAAGTATGGATCTGAAAAGATCCAAAAGGAAAACAAAGAAAGGATCTGATTAGATCCAAAAGAAAAAGAAAAAAAAAAGAAAAGACCGGATTGGATCCGAAAGAGCAAAAAAAAAGGGGGGGATGCAAAGAAAAGGTCTACACCCCAACCGGGGCAAAGGGCACCACCACCGCGCCCTTGACGGTGGCGCGTTCACCTTGAAAGTGCTCGCGCGCGCCGGCAAAGGAACGGAGATGGAGCCACCGTATCATGCCGCTGTGCCATATCTCTACACGGAAAGGAAAAGGAGCACCACGGCCAACCCACTCGACGGCGGCGGGCTCACCGCAAGGGAACGCGCAACCGGCGAAAGGGGAGGCCACGGCGCCACTATCTCTTGCTCTGCCGACGCCTTGGTTCTCTCTCTGTCTGAGAACTAGATGGGGGAGGAGGGGCCAGTGGAGCAAGGAAAAAAAAAGAGAGAAAGAAAGAAAGAAAAGGGAGGACAGCCCAGGAAAGAGCCGTCACGCGCGGCGTGGGACCCTCGGTCACCACGGCCGGCGACCATTCCCCGCGCCCTCCGGCGGGGTTGCAAACCTCCGCGCGAGAGGGATCCCCTCCCGGCTCAGACCTGGTGAAGAAAAAACAAAAAAAAGGGGCAGAACCTCCTCGGTGGGGCATGGATGCCACCACGCGAGGAAGGGCCGAGGGCGGCGCATGGCGCGGTGGCCAGGCCGCGGCCGGTGGCTAGTGCTATCGAAAGGGGGCCGGCCTGGGCTCTTCCTCGGCGGGGCATAACAACCGCCACGCGAGGGAGCGGCAGGAGCCAGGGCAAGGCAGCCCGAGAAAAGAAGAAAAGGCAAGGGGGAGGGGGTCTCGCACGGCTCACGCGGCGCGCGGTGGCGTAGCCATCGCCGGCGGCCGGCATAGCTCCTACCCATCGTCGCAAGCGGCACGTGCGGGAGCCAGAGGGGCCGCACGGCGCGTGTGGGAGCACACGAGAAGAGATCGGCGGGCTGGGGGAGAAAATGGAGATTAGGGTTCCAGCCCGGTCGGCAGCTCCCTTTTTGTTCCCTCCGATCCCTGAGGGGAGCCGTTGGATGCAGATCAACGGCCAGATTCGCGTGCGCCGAAAACCCTAGTGAGGGCGGGCCTTATGGGCCAAAAGATAGGCGACCGGGCCACTCAGGCCGAAGGTAGCCCTAAGGCCGGCGGGAGGAAGCGCCTCGCCCAGGCCAGCGCACCGGGCCCAGGCGAAGAGAGAATGGTAGGCCGAGGCCACTGCCTGCTGGCCCCAATAGAGGCTCTGGTCTCTTTTCTCTTTTTTAAAAAGGAGATTTTTTATTTTTGTCTAGTTCTAGACAGATTTAAAATCTCCCTTTCTACACAAATTTTACAACGAAAATATTGTTTAGAAAGTACAAAAGAAAATGTTCAAAGTTTCTGTCAATTTACACAGAATTGTTAATTTATTTTTCTGAAAAGAAAAGTAAAAAGATTTCAGAGAACAAAATAGTTTTCTCAGAAAAGGAAAAGTTCATGATCTTTATAAAAGCATTAATAATGTTCATGAATTTTTTAATTATGACAAAATATATTTTCCTGTAATAGTGACATAATTTTTCTGCAAAGAAAAATAAAAGTTTCTGAAAATACAATATTTTTCAGAAAAAGAAAAGTTCATCGATTTTATAAAAGTAATTATAAAGTTCATGAAACTTTGATTTTAACAGAATATTTTTCTGTAAAGATGCATGAATTTTTATATTCACGTTTTTCCGCTGCAAAGTAAAAAGATTTAGTCCTCCAATTAAATTGGAACCAACGGGAAAATTTAATTGGAAGAAATGTTATTAGCAAAGTTTTTCCCTTGTGGGTGAAATAAGATTCAAACAGTTTCCGTTATGGCAATAGAATGTAGTTTGTTTTAAAGTTAAAATATGGTATTGTTGTTTTCTGACCAACGTTGATGATAACAATACTATATTTGTATGAGTCATCTTATGTTCAAAGCTTAAATCTCTGATAAATTTTGTATTAAAGTGATCAATTTTCAGAGCACAGATAAAGAAATGCATATGGTTAACGGTGATGATTCTTTCTTACAAATACTATCATCACATTGTTTATAAGTTATATGCATTATTTCCATTTCTGCCCAACGTTGATATGGAACTAATACAGTAGGATGATGTTTTATTCTAATTCTGCCCAACGGTGATTTAGAATATAAAAGAAAGTCTTACAAGGTTTAATGTGCATGATTTTAATCAGACCAACGTAGGGTTATTTTTATGCTCATTATCGTTGTTTATTGGCTAAGTATTCTCAGACTAAAAGTTATTCAAGCTTTCACTCATGAAAGCGAATGTTTTGGGTACTAGTGACCCGAAAGATGGAAAAGAAAGGTCATAACTTGAGGGAATAAATTCTCTCTAAAGAATGGCTTCAAAAGAAAAGGACTCTTGGATATTAATTCAAGAAAAGAAAAGAGATAGATCATTGAGAGTCTTGGTTGACGAATGTCTTTCATGTACTCTCTATGATGGAGTCTCCTTTTTCAGTCAACATGATTGAAATGAAACAAGCAACATGCATGTTTAATTTGACCAACATCGGATCAAACATGTGTGTCAAAGATAATTCAGATTTATTTCTGAATTTGATACAGTCAAAGGAGCCAATTATGGCATTTATGATGTCCCTTAAAGGGAATTACCCGCATGGCGAGAAAAGTCTGGGAAGAATGCCTGCGTAACCGGGTAAAGTTGGCAAAGGTCTTATCCTGTATGACAGGAGAAAGTTATGATGACTCATGTGCGGTTAATGTGTCCCACTATGGGAGAAAAGTATGGAGTAGCTATTAAGCTTTCCTATTATGAACAGTACACTTTATGTGTAACGGTCATTATGCAATCACTAAATCCAGAAATGATAAAAGTAACAGACGAACCTAAAGACAAGAATGATATGCAAGTGTGACTTGCAAAAGAGACAATGATAAAGAACTCTGTTGAGTTTCTGAAATGAAATGAGGAAAAAGTACTCCCATACTAGTTAACTTATAACTTCATTTTACATGAAGTGATAAGATGAATGAGCTAGATAATCTAAGTTCCCTCATTTCACAAGAGCTATGAATGGGTTTCGAAATTGTGGCAGAAAAGTTCTTGCCACATTTCGAGGGGGAGATAGAGACATGAAATACATTGTAGTGTATTTCATGACTCCTCTGTACTTTAGATGATGTGATGCACATTATGCATCTAAAGTGATCCATTAATGAAGAATGTGATTGTCAAGGGGGAGTACGACAGTCATCTGAATACCGTCATTATGATACCCTTAAAGAAAAGAAACAGTTGTATTTTCGGATCTTTTATAGTTTCGAAAGCAGACTAAGGAATACAACAGTGGTGCTTAAAGTGCCATAAACAAAAAAAAATTAAGGTACGCCATTTCTTCAGTGAAGATGGAGTAATCTGGGGGAGCATGTTGTATGACCTATACAACACCTGTTGTTAGATCTACAAGGGATCTTGTGATACAGGTCCCTGTAAAACCTATTGCCTTTTGGAAATGGGTGACTATAGAATTAATTTGCCTTTTGGCAATGACAGAGCAACGGCAACCCCATATGAAAGAAGTGCCAGTACTTGAGATTTTAATGGTCTCTAGGAATGTGAAAATCAGATACTTGTGATTACTATAAAGTCTATGTTAGTGAAATTCCACCATTTGAATTTCACTAACATAGACTTTTATGAAGCGTCTACAAGGCAAATGTGACTCCAAAGGAAATATGTAAATGCGTAAAACATGACTTAAATCGAAAGATTTTGTGCAAAGAAAATGAGAGGACAATTGCATTCATGCAAAGTTATTGAATGGGAAATTCGTTGACCAATTCCTATGCATGTGGATGATGTCCTACTTGCTAGTGGTGATGTCACTCTACTGCAGGAGGAGAAAAGAAGTTCTTGTCCTCAAAGTTCAAAAGAATAAAAGGGGGTATTAGGAATGTCGCATGGACATGCTAAGAAAGATCTCTAGAGTATGCATACGAGAAAACCTACGCCTGTTCTTATAGTCAAGGGTAATGGAAGTGGAAACTATGGTGTTCCAAAAGTTAATAAGAAAATATTGTAAACGGATATGGTACCATATGCTTCAGTTGTTGGAAGCTCAAGATATTACCCTGACACAGTTCACGTATATATCCGGGTTGTTTTGGCAATGTCCAGTCCATAGATAAATCAATGGAATGGATTCAAAGATATCGGCCTCATGCTAAAAGAAATAAGTGCTCTCAAAAGATTGTGAGTACAAAGGTAGGACTTGTGAAATGTATAGCGAAATCCACAATTGTCGCTAACTTTCATACTCGGAGTTTTGTGTGGAAAATCTCCAAATGAGTAAAACGATTGTCATCAATGTGATGCAATGATATGTTATAGCTTGATATGAGGCTGAGGGACGGGCAACGTGGTTAAGGCTACCTGTACCCGGAGTGGATAATTGTTGACAACGACGATTACCATTTTAAGTTCTTTCGCTCCTGTCACAACGAGTCAAGTGTTGATGCCAAACACACTGACAAAGAGTTACGTTTTGTGAAGGAGAAAGTCCGGAATTATGGAAAAATGCTTGAAGCATAAAGGCAACAAACAAGTGTTTTGCAGATCTGCTTATCAAAAGCTTACCGCCCAGTGTGTTCGGAGAACACACAGTCGACATGGGTTTTATGGTATAGTCTAAAATTTCCGGACAATAAAGGGCCCAAGGTTAAAGAATCTGTCTCAAAATTGAGAGGTACATTGTGGCTGTCTGATTCCATCAGCAATTGAGCCGTGACGATGAAACATGCCCTATGTATTGATCTGTTATGAAACGGGTAAAAGTATATGATGAGATCAAGGGGGAGAATGTTAGATTGATCTCTTTCCCAATGGGCCCAACGGCCCATTGGACCTTGACTCATGCCCTGATCGGGGGCGTCCAGCCCAAGCAAGGCTGGTGGGCCCCTGTCGCGCAGTGCTATATGTAGAGGAGGTGGGGACCATGGCACGGGTTACGAGGTTCGCCGCCGCCACTGGTTCCCCACTCTCTAACCCTAATCCGATCTAGAGGGATGCACTGAAGCGACGGGAAGTCCATCACCGCCACTACCGGATCTCTCTCCTTCACCATCGTCGTCACCACCTCACGATGGACGACCGGAGGGAGCTCATCGAGTACATCAAAAGGTAATAAATCTCCACATCATACCGAACACATCTAGCCTAAGATCCACGGGATCTATCATGTACTACCCTCTTCCTACCGAATTACTCGCCGCAAAAATAAATATAAATAGATACGTTTCGAACCAATATACGTCTGGATACATTCACTCATGCCACAAGTAATTTCAGACAAAAAAATATACTCATCACAAATAAAATACCGAGACTCTTGTGGACGCACCGATACCATGTGCCGCTCAATATAATGAAATCTTTTTTCCTTTCTCTTTTACGCGGAATTGAATGAAAGCCTTCTATTTATTGGAAAAACAAAAATTGTAGGCCTGGCCCGCTTTATACGGAGACTCCCTACCGAGACTGTTTGTATATCACACCATGAGTGTTCGCCCGCTTCTTTCGACCCTCTATTTTAAAGGCATATGCTGATACTCCCTCCGTCTCAAAATAAATGTTTGTACTCTTGCGACAGTTATTTTGAAACGGAGGAAGTAATAAATACTGAAAAATTGTACATGTGCAGAACGACGGCGGGGTGAATCACCACTGTTACAATCACGAGTGTGGAGGCTTCACCCTCACCAACAACAAATACGCGCTCGGCTGCTCGTGGAGCGGCCCTGGCTCAGAGGTCGGAGGCGAACGACGTAGCATCACACTGGGCATACACAGGGTAACCAACTAGAAGCTTTTTTCTTTCCTTCTTCTCTTGAACCGATCGAGAGGGTAACCACTACTAAGTTCATTTTTGCCGGGACGTCGACTAACTATATATGAACAAACGTGCGGTTTGAATGTACGTACAGGACGACGCCAAGCTGATCTGGTGGGTGTCGGTGATGGACGTGGACATCGGCTACTACTCGGAGGACGCGTTCGACACGGCCTTCCCCGAGGGTTCGTACGTGGAGATGGGCGGACGGGTGCTCAACACCAGGCCAGGAGGGAAGCACACCAGGACGCCCATGGACAACGGCATGCCCGCCTGCGCCGGCTCGCGCTTCGCCGCCACCATCTTTGAGTACCTCGGCGTCAACGCCGGCGGGCAGCTCTTCTTGGACGCCCCGGACAGGACGGTCACCACGACGCCCGGCTGCTACGGCGCAAAACCCATCGGCTTCAGCGCCGGCAGGGCCGGGTACGTGGTCGCATACGGGGGTCCAGGGGGCATCTACTGCGACCAGCCATGCTGCTAACTACGTACTTGTATACTGCAACTACTAGCTGGATCTGCAATCGCAGTAGAACCGTACCGTACCGGTGGAGATGTTTCTTCTTTTAACATCCAGCGTTGACTGGCTTCATTTGATTTAGCAGAGAAGCAGGGGAGATGTAATCTTCTCATGTGGAATGAACAATCGGTTTTGCTAAATCTCACTCCAAGTCTCAATCGATTGCATGTATTGACAATAGAAAATCTATCCAAAGGTTTGCGAGAATGTACCAAGGTCACACAAAAGAGGCCACCATCATACTAGAGACGGTGGTATCACATGATTTATGGATTTGACATGCTTTTTTGGAATGTCAGATTCTCACAACGACATCAACGTGCTCCAACGATCTCCGGTGTTCAGGAGACTTTGCAACGGGGAATCACCTCCGTGCAACTACATCGTCAACGGACGAGACTACAACATGGGATACTATCTTGCAGATGGCATATATCTTCAGTAGGTTGCATTTCTGAAGACCATATCCGAACCACATGACAAAAAACAAAAGCACTTTGCAACAATGTAGGAATCGGCTAGGAAGGATGTGGAGAGGTTTTTCGAGTGCTGCAAGCGCGTTGGGGAATTTTCGTGGGGTTGCAATGATGTGGAAACAATAAACTTTGTGGCAGATGATGACATGTTGTGTTATTTTACACAATATGTTCATCGAGGATGAGGGTGAAGGTGCAGCCCAAACCAACGATTTTAAAACACCTGGAGTACAAGTTGAAATCTCTGAAGATCAAGATGCGATGCAGCATAAGAATTTTCTGCAGATGTATCAGAATTGTTCGTGAGGCTGCAATGATGTGGGAACAATAAACTTTGTGACAGATGATAACATGTTGTGTTATTTTGTATAATATGATCATTGAGGATGAAGGTGAAGGTGCAGCCCAAAAAAACGATTTTAAAACACATGGAGTACAAGTTAAAATCTTTGAATATCAAGACGCAATAAAGCTTATGAATTTTATGCAGATGTATCAGAATCTTCGAGATTATCACATGCACACGTAACTACTCAATGATCCGATGGACGATAGATGGACCCGCTATGGAAATCAACAGTTTTGAAGATGCCTTTACGGGCGAAATGCATGTTTCAGAGCAATAGCAGGCTAGCAGCCGTGCACGACGGTGCAACGAGCGGTACAGCACCTCTCACCGCCAGTGATTTGCCCATCGCGCGGTTCAAGTGCGACCAAAATATCTTTCACCCTCGACTAGCTTCCTTTTTAGTACTACTACGGTCCATAAAATGAAAAATAAATTGGGTGGATACCAGCCGGCTCCAAACCTCCGTCTTTTCCCTTGGCCTATCATGTCCGTCTTCACCTACCCTAGCTACCCACACGTACGTAAGCGTGCGCGCATTCGTGCAACTTGAGTTTGGAGTCAACCGGAGTGAAAAGTGTGCTGAGATTGCATCACTGCCGCAATCATGGAAAGTTATGGCTTTTAAAAATCAAAAAATATAGTAATAAGTACATGCATCTGCATGAGGATCGATCGACCACCTTTGCAAATGGAAGCAAGGCTTGACCGGCGCCTTACGAATGAAATGCGTAGGCTAGCATGCATCATATATCATCAATAACGAAAGGTTCACATTTCTGAAACAGAACAAGCTAAGATCGAAAGAGCCACTGTTAATTTACATGAAGGCATCATCAAGGGACGAAGGACTAGCTCCTGCTGCCAGACTACTGCCAGACTACATCAAGGGCATGGTCATGGTCAGTGCCGCGCCGGCGGGGCACAGGTGATGTGCGCGTTGTTGGAGTGGCACGACGGCCCCGCCGCCGAGTCCTCCGGCTCCCCTCCCAGCACCCGCCGCGCCAGCTTCCAGCCCAGCATCATCCTTCCCAGCGCCTGCCGCAGCACCGGCGCCCCTGATCCCTTCCTCTGCTCCGACGACACAACGCCAACGCCGCCCATCGCCCAAGTTGCAGCAGCACCATCATGAGCGTTTGCTCCACGATGACCAGGCGCACCGTCCTCCGTCGAGGGCCGGACTTTGGTCGCCCCGTCGTCGCGGCGGAGGGGTTCCGCCTCGGCGGCGACGTGAACCATCGTCGGAGACAGCACCCCGTGCTTCTGCGGCTCCCGGGGTGACGGCCTCGAGCCGTAGGAGCTCTGCACGAGGGCACACGCGAGAAGAAGCAACGGGAGCCAAGCGCGGGAGCACCTTCCCATTTTGGTAGGTGTAGGTGAGCTTCCTTTCGAAGATGCTACTAGTAGTACTTCCTCTTTTACCAAAGGAATGGCGTCAAACTAGTAGGGGTAGAACTGTTGCTGCAATGCTTGCAATGCAGAGATGCACAGGCAAACATGACCTACTTGTAGAGGGTGCTCGGACGTACTACGTGGAGAAGAGAAGATAGACCGAAATGACAGGGCAATGGCGAGGAAGGCGCCCCACCGTACACGGTTTTCACCGGGCATGTGACGAGGCCGTACGTGCTAATAGCTTGCGGATGAAGAAACACACCAGCATAGTGCAGCAAATTTTGAAGTTGAAACGGACAACCTGGAAGGAAACCACGCGTGTCTGGTGTCTCCTCTGTCCGGCCGTGTACGTACGAACATGCATGCACCACGTACTCTATACTTGTAGCACAGGCACATCACGTGGACCTTTTTGCGAGGAAGATACACTAGTACTACAGCCTACAGTAGTATAGGAGTATCTAGGATACGCTGAGGTATAAAAGTGCTCCATCTGTAGCTTGCAAGGTGTATACAATGGGCTGGTGGTCCGGGTGGAGTTGCTCAGAAGCTTCACCAGGTTCACACTGCTTGTATTTATGCATGTATGCAGAGTTAGTTATAAAATCATATGGTGGAAAAATGCCGAGGTGGAGGAGTAGTAACCGTCCGCCATGGGATCATATGTCACGACATGCGCATGTCGGTTTCGACCGCATGGAGCTGCGAGCTTGTGATTTTTAAATGAAGGTGGATGCAGTGCATGAGCAGCTGTCGTCTTTGTATTGGAGCCAACAACGTAAACAGTAGGGTTGCAAAGCGGCATCCTGCATAGTGCTGAATTAGCACAAGTTTGGCAAACAACATCCTAGCAAGAAATAAATTTGTCTAACTTGAATACGAAACTGGCAGGTTCGGGCGCAGTCTTGCATCCCTAATAAAGAGCAGTGACAATAAACATCCAATAAGTAATATATAAAATGAAATAAAGCATTTCCAAATACCGTCCTACAGCCAAGTTGACTATGCCCTGCCTTGCCGAAATCCGCCACACCATTTCCAAATACCGTCCTAGTACCTATTAACATGACAACATAAAATTAACATATCTATTAAAGTTGAGAATTTGAGATTGTCAAATGACAGACATATATAAGGAACAAACTTTCGATTGCATGAGTGAGCCAAACAATCGAGGGGGTACTACTCTTCTCCCAATGTTTTAGAAGTTTTTTCTTGATAACAGTACAAGAGCACAATCTTCATTGAGCTCCTTTTTCACATAATGATAAATATGAACTCTCATCTATGAAAATGACTATAAATAAAATCAGCAAGCAATACACATCAATAATGCTTAAATGATGATGAAGAAAGCTAAAAGATGCCATGGTGTATACTTGTATCTTGTTCCCTAGCGATAGGAGGCAGCATCAACATCGGCAAGTAATTTTACACCACAAACATCAACAAGCAGCAAGCCATCAGCATGAACAAGCACGTTTATCCAACAAGCAACATCCTTAACGAGCACTTTTATCCAACCATTACATCAGTACAGGTCTATTATATACCTACATGAACGGATCAAATATACATCAAGGTAGGAGCATTACATCAACGGCGGTACTTTGGGGATATCCGCATCGACATTTTTTTTATTTTATTTTTAAAATAAAATGACGATACTTTGAGGATAACCGTATCAAAGCCGTATCTGGTGTATCGAGGTATCGGTGAAGTACTGAACGACGATACATAGATTTTTAACATATCGGTGCTGCAGAGCAAATACCGTGGAAGAATGGCGATGTGTGGATGTTATATGTAGTCAGTTTACTACACATGACTTTGGAAAAACCAGTAGGAATCGTATAAATATATATTACAAAATTCATTTAAGCACATGTATTTACAACACAATTTTGAACTCTTGGCTTCGTTCTATTCCCATGGATGGAACCGTCGTATCGAGAGATTTATAGAGTGAAACCACAATGCAATAACAAGGAGACAAAGGACATCCATTTTCTCCGAAGAGAAGGCCATTGTGAGAATTTAAGGAGCTATACGTGTAGCAGATATATGATATCTAGAATTTCAGATACATCATACATATGCCCATCCCGGCCGGCTGGCTATGCATGCCCTTCCGTTCATGTCTAAGTGTAGCTCAGACGGTTAGATTCCTTGTGGTGCGGAAATCAACGTATTAGAGTTTTAGATTTATTTCAAGCTCTTCCAGTTTCGAGCATTTTAATACCATGAAAGAAGATGTTTTCGTTGACTAGGGGGTATCTATGATGACTTTGTCAATCTTTTGCCGGCTCGGATATGCCTCGTGTCGACAGTTTGTTCTGTCGGAATTGCTCCGTACTGCGTAGGTTTGGACTTTGCCTTGGCGTGTCCGCCGCCTTCACCTACCCTACCACACGTACGTGTGCGCGCATTCGTGCAACTGGAGTTTGGAGTCAATTGGAGTGGAAGGTGTGCTGAGATTGCATCACTCCCGCAATCTCATGATCTCTTCACACGCAATCATGGAAAGTGACGGGTTCCAAAAAGACCACCCTTGATAACCTGTAATATCACATACGTTCTCCATGCATATGCATAAGGATGACCATCTTTGCCAAGTTAGAAATACTTCAGGCTCAAATTGAATCACAGACAATAGGGGTTGCATTGTCTTGACCGGTGCCTTACGAATTAATTAAGTACTATGGTATACATATCATGAATAATGTTTTTCAAGAACAAGTTCGAAATAGCTACTGTTAGTTTACATGAAGGCACCATCAAGGGACGAAGGAATCAGCTGGGACTACTGCGAGAAGCACCATGGTCAGTGGTCAGTGCCGCGCCGGCGGGGCACAGGTGATGTGCGCGTTGTTGGAGTGGCACGACGGCCCCGCCGCCGAGTCCTCCGCCTCCCCTCCCAGCACCCGCCGCGCCAGCTTCGAGCCCAGCAGCATCCTTCCCAGCGCCTGCCGCAGCACCGGCGACCCTGAACCCTCCCTCTGCTCCGACGACTCAACGCCACCACCGCCGCCATCGTCATCGTTTGCTCCACGACGACCAGCCGCACCCTTCACCGTCGACGGCCGGAATCCGATCGCCCCGTCGCCGTGAACCATCGCCGGAGACAGCGCCCCGTGCTCCTGCGCCCCCCGGGGAGACGGCCTCGAGCCGTAGGAGCTCTGCACAAGCCACACGCGAAGAGCAGCAGCAGCAGCGGGAGGCAAGCGCGCGAGCACCGTGCCATTTTCGTCACAGTTTCGGCGAAGGCACTACGACTACGTAGCGTAGCCAGGTGTTGGCGGTGAGCTTTCTTTCGACGATGGCTGTGACTTGTGAGCACTGGCTCTTTTACCAAGCGAGTGACAAGCCGAGTCCACCGCCTCCCCTCCCAGCACCCGCCGCGCCACCTTCAGCGCCTGCTGCAGCACCGGCGCCCCTGAACCCTTCCTCTGCTCTGACGACACACCAGCACTGTCGCCCATCGCCGAAGCTGCAACCGCGCCACCATCGCCAGCGCTCGCTCCATGATGACCGGCCGCACCCTTCTCCGTGGAGGGCTGGACTTCGGGCGCCCCGTCGTCACGGCGGCGCGGTCCGGCGGCGCCGTGAACCACCGAAGATACGGCCTCGGGCTTCTGCGGCTCCGGAGGAGACGGTCTCGACCCGTTCGAGCTCTGCACAAGGGCAGACGCGACAAGAAGCAGCGGGAACCAAGCGCGTGAGCACCGTGGCATTTTGATCAGGGTTCGGCGGGAAAGGCACTACGTACGTACGTAGCTAGGTGTTCGAGCTTTCTTTCGAAGATACTCCTACTTGCTAGTGATACCAAGAGAGGGCCAAGACTAGGAATAACTAAAACTGTTACCGCGATGCTTGCAATGCAGAGATGCACAGGCACACATGCCGTACTTATAGAGAGGGCGTTCGGACGTAGTACGTGAAGAAGAGAAGATAGTAGACCGAAATGACTAGGCAATGGCAAGGAAAGACGCGTTTTTCACTGAGCATGCATGCATGTGACGAGGCCTTCTTGCTAACTAGCGTGCGGTGCGGGTGAAGAACCGTAGAACACCTCAGCATAGTAAGTATCATCAACTTGAGCATAGGGCAGCAAAGTCTGCCTGGAAACTACGCGTGTGCATGGCATGGCATGGCAGACATGCATGCATGCAGCACCTGTCGGTGTGCGGTTTTGTACTCCTTCGTCAGGAGTATACTACTGTTACACTCTACAGTAATAGTATAGGAGTATCGAGGATTCGCTGAGCTGTAAAAAGTGCTGCATCTCTAGCTTGCAAAGAAATATACTACAATGGGCTGGTGGTCGGGGCATTGGAGCACTCAAGTTTCTTCAGTTTCACACCTGCAAGCATGCATGCATGCATGCAGAATTAGAGTTACATATAATCATATCATATGAGGGGTGAACTATGTTTAACTATGTGTATTGGCACGCCACCGCAAAGTATACGCGTTTATTGTATACTGCTGGATGTCGTCGACATAGCTGACGGAGCATCGAGTAGTGAGTTTCGGCACTGTGAGTCAGCACTAGTGTTGAATTGTTAGTTGCTTTTGCATAAGCAGCTGATAGCTAGCTGCCAAAATGCACGCACGCAGGGTTGGTATGTTCTCGGAAACTGGTGTAGCGTGTGGCTTGGAGCAGAGACCGACCAAGAGAGCATCTGAATATGCCTGCTCGATCCTTCACACGTAAGCACCTCGGCTACCGACTTAGGAAAAGGGGATGCAAGATAGTCAACATATGCTTGCTAAAAGTAGAAGGAAACTATGGACCTGTTAAGTATTATATATTAATATTATTCATATGGTATTATTATACTATAATACTATCTTCATAATGTTTAGTATTTTCTTCGTCTCAATGCATTAGCCATCTTACAAAAAAATAAATAAGTACTAGTTACATGCATATTAATTAAACCTCATCTATTACTTCCTTGTCACTACGATCGCTATTGTCTAGTCCCGCGCTAGAGCGATCCTTGCGTTCAGGTGCGCTGGACTGAAGTGAAAATGGGAGTGACTCTTTTTTGCATCTTAATGAGACAAATGCCACAAGTCGTTGAAGAACAAAAAGAAGCGCAAACAGATCCATCCATCTCTTGGAGAAAGAAAAAGACAGTCATGTCTGTGGCATTTTTACAAGGGAAATTCGTGGATTATTACAACACCAGAGTGGAGTATATTTACAAGATATATATAGAGCTGTAATATATTTAACACTTTACAGTTCATATACCGGTACATATATAGACATCTATTTGTTGCCGAATGACGATGACTGTACTTGTCAAACAACAACCAGACACCAGCTAGCTAGTCAAGGAACCAACATAGCAGTACGTACTACTAGTCTTTTAGCCACGACGAGCGAACCAACATAGTACTAGTGCATGCAGAGGGAAGTGCTATCTCTTGTTCTTACGGGGAGCAGCCCTGGCCGCCGCTGGAGCCGCACGAATGCCCAGCTCCTCCCGGCAGCAACCTGCGAGCCACGGCCGACCTGGACCCGGACGACCAGAGACCCCCGGCAGCATTGCTCGACATGGCAGACGCGGCGGAGCCACGGCCATGCTGATGCTGTGGCGCCGCCGTCTTCTCCACCGCCGACGTGCTCCCAACCATCAGCGTCTGCTCGGCGGCAAGTTCCTCTGCACTCGTCGCTTCCGCGACTCCACGCAGAACCTGGGAATTCACTAGGAGGAGGAAGCAGGCCATGAGCACCAGCGTCTTGCTGTTGTTGTTGCGGCCAGAGACCCCCATTATATTTGGACCTAGAGTTATGAACTGGACCAGTGATGGAAATCAGTTGTGTTTTTTGGCGGAGAGGGAGCAGTGGGTGGGTTGGGGCTGTAGCACTGGAGAAGGGGGCCTTTTATAGCTCCAAGTCGAAGAAGAAACCATTTCCATATGCCATTTCGCATGAATTTCAGTGGGAAAGTTCCCAGAGAGTTTACCCACCGACCATTGGCTATCAAGTAGCTAGTGGCAATCCTTCGGACGCAAGAAACCGAGGTAAGGTGTAATTTCAAGAGCGAGCACGTACACCTTCGCGCGCACATGCGCATGCAACTTGTGCGACAGCCTTCCCTCGTCGTATTTGTCTTGGGAAAAAACAAGGGAGTCAAAATTCTTTTGCAGGAAACACGTTAGTTAATTGGCATCTTAGCAAGAATCTGATGCACGCTTGACTGTGGAAGTGATACGGACGTCCATCAGCTGGTAAACTGTATTTGTCATGGGAAAAAACAAGGAAGCATAACACTTAATTACTTATTACTTCTTCCGTATTGTAATAATTGTAATCGTAGAGAACTACTCCCTCCGTTCTAAAATGTAAAACCTTTTAGAGATTTTACTATGTATTTCATACGGATGTATATAGACATACTTTAAAGTGTGAATTCATTCAATTTGTTTTGTATGTAGTTCATATTAAATCTTTAAAATCTCTTATATTTAAAAACAGAGAGAGTACTTTAGTTCTCTTTAACTATAATAATAATTATTATTATGTACAAAGGGAGTACATGTTAGTTATATATTTTTGTCGGAGACACGTTAGTTAATTGGCAACTTAACCGGAACTTGCAGCAAACTTCCTGTGTCGATCCGTTGTCGACGGTCGCACCGATTCGCTGCTTACTTTTACGGCCTTTCGACTTAGAATCGGAAGCTACAGTCCAGCCTCGGAATAAGCGTATGCGTGGACAAAGCTAGCGGCAGGGACGGAGCTGCCTTGTAAGGGCTGGGGTCAATGGACTCCAATGAAATTAGTAAATCCTTTATAAACTAAGTACTAATCACTATTCATTTATAAGAAATGACCCCATTGACATAGAAATGACCCCATTGAACTAATTTTCTAGCTTCGTCCCTGGCTAGCGGTAAGCACGACAAAGTATGTTTATGTATATTTATATGTAATCTGTAATGGAATCTGTTAAAAGACTTTTAGAGGTGTTATATACAATGGGCTGGTGGTCGGGGTTTGGATGGAGTGTTGCATATATATGCAAAAGTTTCTCCAGGTTCACACCGCGTGCTGGTTCTTCACCTTTTCGAGTTGCATGCATGGTTCATTATTATCATAAGCCTGCAGGTTAGGTGAATTGATCAGGCTGATCGCATCCCGCGCACGCCCAGGTTTGACTATGTGCACACGTCTAGGTTTGACTATGTGCACATGCCCACGAGTACTAAGATGTCGTCACAACTGACATAGGAGTAGCACCGACTAGTAGTGTACTAGTTGGAGTATTAATCGGCAGTGTAGTAGTTAGTAATTTTTTTGAAACAAAGACAAAAGATTTGCTTCATATGTTACTTATCGAGTTACAACACCCCGAAGATACAAAAACGACCACTGTTATGGCAATAATTGAACCCAATTTATTTGCTTCCGCGGCCATGCAAAGCGCTAACGCCGCATCCTTCTTGATGTTATTTAGAAGAACCAACGGCGGTGTACATTTTAATAGAAGACACGAGCATTTTGCTATTTCAAATGGACGGTGGGGTTAACATAACAAATGAGGCCATGGCCTTCTTGTGTGGCACGAAAGTGTTAAAGAGTCCAATCCATCATACCTCGGCGGACCGTGTCAAGAAGAGGTGTCAATGTGATCCATGGCAGCCAGGCCTATATCCAATGGCGGACTAGCCCATTGGATTAGGATGGGCCATCAGTAATACTGTACATATATATTATTTTATTATCGTTGTTTTCTTAGCCTTCCTTCTACTATATGATATAAAAGCTATTTTAAATTTTTTGAGTAGGCCATGACCCATCCCGATCATCCTCTACCTCCGCCACTGCCTATATCATGTCCCAAACTCTAATCTTGAATCTTCATCCGAAGAGAAGGTGGTCGATGGATTCCTGCACTTGCTTGCATAGAGGGCAACTGCAATTATTTGGCCAACCCTTGGCAAGTCTGTCAGCGGTCCAAATATCTGTTGCATATGGCCAAACCCTGTGCTGCAAAGCTAGCGGTAAGCACAGCACCAGCAGCACATCGAAGGGATGCTAGAGCAAATGCTGAAGTGATCTTCAGAACAGACGGGCGGATGGCCGATTGCTAGAGCCCGACTGGAACGGATGACAAACATGCATACGTACTCCATACTGGCAACACGTGTAATATACTACAACTGTACCAGTCTATCACTATAGTCTACAGTAGTAGGAGTATCAAAGATTCGCTGAGTGTTAAAAAGTGTGGCATCTGTCGCGTGCAAGGTGTAAACAATGGGCTGGTGGTCGGGGTTTGGAGTGTTGCATATGCAAAAGTTTCTCCAGATTCACACTGCGTGCTGGTTCTTCACCTCTCTTCCATGCATGGTTAGTTATTATTATAAACCTGGTTAGGTAAATTGAGGTCGATCGCAAAGTATGTTGTCGGGGACTAATATCCTAGATATTTTTCTCGCTTTCCATTCAATCTCGCTTTCCATTCACGCTCTTCTATTTTCCCAAGACAAATACAGTTTCATGGACGTCCTTATCACGTCTACAGTCAAGCGTGGATCAGATTCTTGCTAAGATGCCAATGAACTAACGTGTTTCCTGCAAAAGAATTTTGACTAATGTGTAATTAAGCGTTATGGTCTCCCTTGTTTTTTCCAAGACAAATACGACGAGGGAAGTGGTTATATGATGTCGCACAAGTTGCATGCGCATGTGCGCGCGAACGTGTAAGTGCTCGCTCTTGAAATTATACCGTACCTCGGTTTCTTGCGTCCGAAGGATTGCCAATGGTCAGTGGGTAAACTCTCTGAGAACTTTCCCACTGAAATTCATGCGAAATGGCGATATGGAAATGGTTTCTCCTTGGACTTGGAGCTATAAAAGGCCCTCTTCTCCAGTGCTACAGCCCCAACCCACTGCTCCCTCTCCGCCAAAAAACACAACTGATTTCCATCACTGGTCCAGTTCATAACTTTAGGTCCAAATGGGGGTCTCTGGACGCAACAACAACAGCAAGACGCTGATGCTCATGGCCTGCTTCCTCCTCCTCGTGGCTTCCCCGTTTCTACATGGAGTCGGGGGCGTCGCCGTCGCGGAAGCGACGAGTGCAGAGGAAGCAGCCAAGCAGACGCTGATGGTGTGGAGCACGACGGCGATGGAGAAGACGGCGGCGCCACAGCACCAGCATGGCCGGGGCTCGGCCGCGTCTGCCATGTCGAGCAATGCTGCCGGTGGTCTCTGGTCGTCCGGGTCCAGGTCGGCCGTGGCTCGCAGGTTGCTGCCGGGAGGAGCTGGCCATTCGTGCGGCTCCAGCGGCGGCCAGGGCTGCTCCCCGTAAGAACAAGATGACCCTTCCCACTGCATGCACTAGTGCTATGTTGGTTCGTTCCTCGTGGCAGCCCGTACTGCTATGCTATGTTGGTTCCCTGACTAGCTAGCTGGTCTTTGGTTCTTGTTTGCCAACCAGCCATCATTCAGCAACAAATAGATGTTTATATATGTACCGGTATATGAATTGTAAAGTGTTAAAACATATTACAGCGATCTTTATATATATATATATCTTGTAAATGTAGTCCACTGTGGTGCTGTGATAATCCGCAAATGGTCTTGAAAATGCCAGGAACATGACGTGCTTTTTCTTACTCCGGGAGATGGATGGTTATGTTCGCGCTTGTTTGTTTGTTTTTCTTCCACGAGAGGGAGAAATCACCAGTTGAAAACGAAGCGAGATGCCGTCTCATGCATGGCAGCAAACTAAGTTTTTCTTCAGAAATAACGCAGATGATCACAAGCACGCACACATACTCATTACTATGAACACATATATCTTTAAATGACTAAGCCGACATATCTCGAGATTGACGAATAATTGAAACACATCACTGGAAAACTTGATATAAACCAGAAACTCTTGGGCAAATAAATCTAATATAACCATCTATATATGCTTTGCTACGTATACGCAAAGTTTTGATTAGTTTGCACCGATGAACGGACATGCATCAAACCTCTGTACAGGAAATTGGAATGGCACGGACGATCGGCAGCCGTAAGCTAGGCGTGGCCGCGATCGGCCGGCCATGGTCGATCCCACGTTCGGAGGGCCTCTAGTCCTTGCTCGTTGCACCGTCATGCATGGCTACGTAGTACGTACTATTGTTCCACAAAAAAGAATTATGCACGTATACGTACGTTTCGTACCATGACCTTGTATACAGAACTTCAACTGTAATGATATATATATCGTTCATCAGGCAGGCCCATAGTTTGCTTCTACTTTTCCTAAGTTGGTAGCCGAGGTGCTTACGTACGTGTGAGGGATGGAGCAGGCATATTCTAGATGCTCAATTGGAGTCTTGGTCGGTCTGCTCCAGCCACACGCTACACCAGTTTCCAAGAATATACCAGCTCGTGCGTGCATTTTGGCAGCTAGAACTCACTAGCTACTCGGTGCTTATGTCATCTGTTACGACATACTTTGTGGCGGCTTGCGGGGGTGCCCATAGTCAAACATGGCCGTGCCCGACATGATACCTAAGTTTACCTATTAATAACTATGCCTACGTGAAATTAGTGACGAACCAAACCAGCTCTCTGCATGCATGCATGCATGCAGTGCGAACGTGGAGAAACTTGTGCATATGCAACACTCTTTAAGCAGTAATGCTAGACATACAAAAACTTATAAAGGTTTACTTAACCTTCCAAACTAACTCTTCTCTTCCCCCCGATTTTCAGTGGGGGTGGGGCCCCTCATCCCTCAATTACCAATCACAATCTTACACATTAGTTTGTACGTAAAATCTTTACGTAAGCCTTTGTAGGTGTAGCATTACTCCTCCTTAAGTTTCTATCTACATATATCCCCAACCACTAGCTCATTGCATATGATATACCTACTTTGCAAGCAAGAGATGCAGTACTTTACAACTCAGCGAATCCTTGATACTCCTTTTTTTAGTGTGAATCTTTGATAGTCCTACAACTACAGTAGACTGTAGTAGTATTATATTCCTGGCAAAAATGGTCCACGTGTTACGGGCGTGCGCGAATATATATATCTATATATAGTTTGCACGAAGGAGTTGCTGAGATGCAACACTTTTACACCTCAGCGAATCCTTGATACGGAGTGCTCCTATATATATAGTTGCACGAAGGAGTATACTTTACGAGTAGTATAGATGGAGATCGAGTACAAAACCATGCACCGACAGGTGGTGTTGGTGCATGCATGTTTGCCATGCCAGAGGAGACAGCGCGTAGTTTCCAGGCAGACTGTCTCTCCGTTTCAAATTTCAAATTTTGCTGCTCTGTGCTCGAGAATCAAGATGATGATACACTATGCCGATGTACGTGTGTGTACTCTTCGCCGGCCCGCACGCTAGCTAGCAATAAGGCCTCGTCACATGCATGCATGCATGCATGCCCGGTGCAAAACTGTGTATGTACGTGGGGCGCCTTTCCTCGCCATTGCCTCGTCATTTCGGTCTATCTTCTCTTCTCCATGTACGTCCCAACACCCTCTATAAGTAGGTCGTGTGTGCCGGTGCATCTCTGCATTGCAAAGCATCGCAGTAACAGTTGCTGCATTCCTTCCTGGCTTGTCACTCGCTTGGTAAAAGAGCCAGTGCTCACAAGTCACAGCCATCGTCGAAAGAAAGCTCACCGCCAACACCTGGCTACGCTACGTAGTCGTAGTGCCTTCGCCGAAACTGTGACGAAAATGGCACGGTGCTCGCGCGCTTGCCTCCCGCTGCTGCTGCTGCTCTTCGCGTGTGGCCTTGTGCAGAGCTCCTACGGCTCGAGGCCGTCTCCCCGGGGGGCGCAGGAGCACGGGGCGCTGTCTCCGGCGATGGTTCACGGCGACGGGGCGATCGGATTCCGGCCGTCGACGGTGAAGGGTGCGGCTGGTCGTCGTGGAGCAAACGATGACGATGGCGGCGGTGGTGGCGTTGAGTCGTCGGAGCAGAGGGAGGGTTCAGGGTCGCCGGTGCTGCGGCAGGCGCTGGGAAGGATGCTGCTGGGCTCGAAGCTGGCGCGGCGGGTGCTGGGAGGGGAGGCGGAGGACTCGGCGGCGGGGCCGTCGTGCCACTCCAACAACGCGCACATCACCTGTACCCCGCCGGCGCAGCACTGACCACTGACCAGTGAGGCAGTGACCAGGGTGCTTCTCGCAGTAGTCTCGCTCTGCCTGCAGGAGCTAGTCCCAGCTGATTCCTTCGTCCCTTGATGATGCATGCCTTCATGTAAATTAACAGTAGGTCTTTGGAATTCGTTCTTCCAGAAATGTGAACTTTTCGTTATTGATGATATATCATTGTACTGTACTTCATTCGTAAGACACCAGTCAAGACAACGCTTATTGTCTCTGATTCCATTTGAGCCTCAAGTATTTATAACTTGCAAAGGTGGTCGATCCTCATGCAGATTTGTTCTTTTAGAAGCCGTCCCTTTCCATGATGCAATCTCAGCTCACCTTTCCCTCGAATTGAGTCCAAACTCCAGTTGCACGAATGCGCGCACACGTACGTGTGTTGTGGCCGTGTGGGTAGGGTACGTAGGTGAAGGCAGACATGCCAAGGCAAAGTCCAAACCTACGTAGTACGGAGCAATTCCGAAAGAACAAACGGCCGACAAAGCCGCAAGTTTGACTGACTGACTGTATGTCTGTCTGTATTGATTTATCTTTGATTTCCAGTGGCTCGGTGAGCGGATGTGATCATACGAACATGGCGCGCGAAAAGGTCCCTTCGTTTCATACGTTTCAGGCAACGGTTCGAAATTCAACAGACCGGCACCAAAATTTTCTCTTTTGGTTTGCTAAGTCTCAGTCGACTGAAATTTCGTTATGTCTCAGTTGATTCTATATATTTTTGATCTTGCATGAAGAACCGTATAATATTTTCCCTTACAACTTTTTTTTTTTAAACAAGGCAAAAGGTTTACTATTTTCATTGAATAAGGGAGAAGGTTTAAGACAAATGATCGTAAATCGGGAGATAAATAACTACTCTTCGGCATTACACTACTCAAGTGGGTGGCACCGGCAATAGCCCAAAAAATGCACCTCCTCTTTTATCTTCGCGGCGAGCATCATCGTCGTAGCGGCATTGTTTCGAGACATCCTTGTATTATGTGCTTTTCAAATCTCCCAAGACATAAGCATGAACAAGGAGGCGATAACCTTTCTCTGTTCTCCATGCTCAATCAAATTTTTACTCCACATTCTCGAACTGAAGCCTCGTTTTGTCAGCTCCTCACCACATCAAAACCTATACCCAGCCATGTTGCAACCTCGATCCACACACGCTGCAAGAACCTGCATTGGAAGAGAAGTTGTGCTGCGGTTTCCTGGACTTGCTTGCAAAGCGGGCAGAGGTTGCAGTTCAGCCATCCACGACGGTGTAATCGATCGGTCATACAAACTATGTTTTGAATTATCAACCAAGCAAAAAAAATGCATTTCAGAGGGGCCCAATCCTTCCAAACAGCAGCATGCATGATGCTTGTCATGTGTCCCGCAAACTGCGTCATATAGGTGGTCAATGCTGAGTATTTTGCATTAGACATGAACTTTTAGAGGATAGCAGCGTGCACATCATTGTCGAGAGTGACAGAGGATAGCTTCTTCGAAAGCAAGACAAACTCTTGAATATGCTCAATGATGAGCCCATAATACTCACTACTCGGTGCTCCGTCAGCTGTGACTGACATCTAGCAGTATACTCCCTTCGTTCCTAAATACTTATTGTTTGGGAGAAGTACACTAGTTCTCTCCAACAACGAGTATTCGTATACAGGACTGAACCCCAATATCTGGCCCTCTATAGCTTTGACTATCTTGTGGAAAGTTTGGGATTTCAGGAATACCACGGTATTCAGGTTCTGAAGATCTTCCTGCTAGAATAACCTTAGAGAAACATTGTTGCAGATTTTTCCCTTTGAATATTTCGTTTTAAAAATCTGGAGCTTAGAGACTATGCTAGGCATTGGCTAAGCTTTCTGTCAGCTAGCATGCCCTCATATGTATCTTCTTTAAGGCCCAGTTCTTTTGGACTGTGCTGTGAAAATAAGCTCCTGTGAAAATAAGCTCAAGATAAGCTTTTGTGAAAATAAGCTCCACGTAATAAGCTATCCAGTTCTTTTCGATGTATGTTTTTTCAGCTTATGTATGGTATGGCCAGTGAAAAGGCTGTAATGCCCTTGGACTCTATTGTTGTTTGGGTTAAACGATATTGTGTTGTCTTTTTTTTTCATTGTTGCCCATTTGAATATCAATTCGACTTTCAAACACCACAACGTGTTATAATCAAACCTATGACCCACATTATCCATTTTGCTTTCATCTATTTTCAATCATGTCAATGCAAAAGAATTGGAATAATTATATGCAGTACAAACAATATTTACATTTCTGCCAGACGAACACACCTATAATAAAATTATTTCTGCCATATCAACACAATACAATCAATATATCTATATGAAAAATTTGTCCGCCGTATCATCACAATACAATCAATACATCTATAGAACACACCATAGCAAATCAGAGGAGCTGCTCACAGGAGAAAACCACTTCCAAAAAATTAGAGCCGGGCCATGGGGAGGGGGTATGAGGGTGGGTCGTCGGAGGGGCCGGACCAGGCGAGGAGCTCGCTGGGAGGGAGGGATGGAGCCCGCGGGGAGGGAGGAGTCGTCGGGTTCGGGCCGAGGGAAGGATCGCCGGAGATGGCCTCGGCGGCGGCAGCGGTGGGGGGCGAACCCTAGAAGCAGCGAGCCACAGAGGAGAGGGAGGAGCCTGGTCGAGTGTGGGACGAGCCTGGGTCGGGTCGATGACATTTTGCATGTAATAAGAGCAAAGAATAGGGGCATACTGTTATACCCTTTTTTCGTTTTAAGTGAATAAGCTGAGGGAAGCCACTCCATCCCAGCTTATTTTCATTGTGAAGGAGAGGAAGATGAAAATAAGTTGAGCTGACTTCTCTAGCTTATTTTTATAATAAGCTGCTTCTGTAAAAGAACTGATCCTAAATGGTAATATATTCAGGCGGGGAAACCCTACCTTTCGGTGATGGTTCAAAAAAGATATACCCGTATACATTGTGGTGGCACATAGTCAAACATGAGCGTGCGTGACATGCGACCTCAGTACACCCATCATATGATTATATAATTAACTCTGCATGCATGCATGCATAGAACCATGCACGCACGGCAGGTGTGAAACTGGAGAAGCTTGTCTGCTCCCAATGCCCCGACCACAGGCTCATTGTATATACCTTGCAAGCTAGAGATGCAGCACTTTTACACCTCAGCGAATCCTTGATACACCTATACAAGTACTACTGTAGAGTGTAGCAGTAGTATACTCCTCCTAAAAAGTTCCACGTGTTAATTACGCGTATGGTGTACAAAACCGCACAACGACAGGTGCTGCATATGCCATGCCAGACACGCCTAGTTTCCAGGCAGACTTTGCTGCCCTATGCTCAAGTTGATGATACGTACTTGTAGTACTATGCTGAGGTGTTCTACTGTCACATGCATGTGAAAAACGCGTGTTTCCTTGCCATTGCCTAGTCATTTCGGTCTATCTTCTCTTCTCCATGTACTACGTCCGAACGGCCCCTATAAGTAGGTCATGTGTGCCTGTACATCTCTGCATTGCAAGCATTGCAGTAACAGTTTTAGTTATCACCTAGTCTTGCCCCTCTCCTGGTATCACTAGCTACGTACGTACGTAGTGCCTTAATTAGTAGCCGAACCCTGATCAAAATGGCACGGTACTCACGCGCTTGGTTCCCGCTGCTTCTTCTCGCGTCTGCCCTTGTGCAGAGCTCCTACGGGTCGAGACCGTCTCCTCCGGAGCCGAAGGAGCCTGTGGCCGTATTTCCGGTGGTTCACGGCGCCGCCGAACCGCGCCTCCGTGGCGACGGGGCGCCCGAAGTCCAGCCCTCAACGGAGAAGGGTGCGGCCGGTCATCATGGAGCGAGCGCTGGCGATGGTGGCGCGTTTGCAGCTTCGGGGATGGGCGGCGGTGGCGCTGTGTCGTCGGAGCAGAGGAAGGGTTCAGGGGCGCCGGTGCTGCAGCAGGCGCTGAAGGTGGCGCGGCGGATGCTGGGAGGGGAGGCGGAGGACTCGGCGGCGGGGCCGTCGTGCCACTCCAACAACGCGCACATCACCTGTGCCCCGCCGGCGCGGCACTGACCATGACCATGACCATGACCAGATCGGGGTGCTTCTCGCAGTAGCCTGGCAGCAGGAGCTAGTCCCAGCTGATTCCTTCGCCCCTTGATGCTTTCATGCAAATTAACAGTAGCTATTTCGAACTTGTTCTTCCAAAAATGTGAATCATTCGTGATTGATGATATATCATAGTACTTCATTCGTACGGGACCGGTCAAGACAACCCCTATTGTCTCCGATTCCATTTGAGCCTGACGTATTTATAACCTGCAAAGGTGGTTGATCCTAATGCATATGCATGGAGAAGGTATGTTTTATTATTGTCTTTTTGGAACCCGTCACTTTCCATGATTGCGTGTGAAGAGATCATGAGATTGCGGGAGTGATGCAATCTCAGCACACCTTCCACTCCGGTTCAGTCCATGCAAACTTCCAGTTGCACGAATGCGCGCACACGTACGTGTGTGGTAGAGTAGTACGGAGCAATTCCAAAAGAACAAACTGCCGACAAAGCCGCAAGTTGACTGTCTGTCTGTCCGTCCGTTTGTGTCGATTTTATCGTTGGTTTCGAGTGCCTAATCCGTGGATGTCATCGTAATGAACATGGCGAAAAGGTTTCTTCCTTCCGTACGTTTCAGGCCATGGTTCCGAATCCATTAGACCTGCACCAAGTTTTTCTCTTTTAGCACTGTAATATATAAAATTACAAATACTCACGTATACTCGTCTCTATAAAACGCACACGGACACATCCTATAGTTAGATAGATTGATTCCTTAACAATTGTTACAAAGGGTTACGAGAGATATATATGAGGGGAGAGCCACGTCCTATACAAGTGGCTAGTGGCCAACGTGGTCTTCCCCTGATCCTACTTACAAGGAGATAATACAAGTGCTCAAGTAATCTAACACCCCCCCTCAGCCGGAACACCGTTTGAAAGGATGTTCAGGCTGTACCGGAAATCTGTGAACACTTGTGATGGTAGACCCTTTGTAAATACATCAGCAAATTGAGAACTCGATGGTATGTGGAGAACGCGGACTTCGCCAAGTGCCACACAATCACGTACGAAGTGTAGATCGATCTCAATGTGTTTGGTTCGTTAATGTTGCACTGGATTTGAAGCAAGGTATGAGGCACTGATGTTATCACAATACACCACGGTTGCTCGTGTTGGCGGCAGACGAAGCTCATGGAGAAGTTGACGTAGCCAGCACGATTCCGCCACACAATTGGCCATGCCACGATACTCTGCTTCGGCACTGGATCGTGATATGGTTGGCTGGCGTTTGGAGGACCAGGAAATGAGGTTGGAACCCAAGAAAACACAGAAGCCCGAGGTGGACTTGCGAGTATCTGGACAACCTTCCCAATTGGCGTTAGTATAAGCAATGAGCTCACGAGACGGCGACCGGTATAGCTGAAGACCATAGTGTGATGTGCCCTGTAGATATCGTAGAATGCGTTTCACAAGTTGCATGTGTGTGTCACGAGGGGCATGCATGAACAAGCAGACTTGTTGAACAACATAGGCGATATCAGGTCGTGTTAGAGTGAGGTACTGTAGGGCGCCGGCCAAGCTTCGGTATTTGGTGGGATTAGAGAGAAGGTGGCCGTCAAGTGAAGAGGTCTTGGAGCTAGTGTCGATGGGCGTGGAGACCGGTTTACAGTTGAGCATGTTCGCACGCTCAAGGATCTCTAGGGTGTATTGTTGTTGACATAGAAAGAGACCAGATGTATTTGTGGTGACATTCACTCCCAAGAAATGATGGAGAGAACCAAGATCCGTCATGAAGAACTCGGCTTTGAGGGAGTCGATGACGGAGGAGAGTGTTGCAGAAGAGCTGGCTGTAATGCTGATGTCGTCAACATATACCAAGAAGTAAGCAACAGAGGTGCCATGATGCATAATGAAGAGAGAAGAATCGCATTTAGATGCGTGGAATCCCAAGGAGAGGAGGAAGGCTTGGAACCTGAGAAACCATGTGCGTGGAGCTTGCTTGAGACCATAGAGCGACTTGCGGAGAATACATACATGGTCGGGGCGTGCTTGATCAACGAAGCCGGATGGTTGAGAGCATTAGACCGTCTCGTTGAGGTCGCCGTGGAGAAATGCTTTCTTGACGTCCAGTTGGTGAATTGGCCATGAGTGGGAAGTGGCAATGCTGAGGACCACACGAATGGTAGACGGCTTGACCACCGGACTAAAGGTTTCCCCGTAGTCCACGCCTTCTCTTTGAGTGAAGCCACGAACAACCCATCTTGCCTTGTAGCGCGCCAGGGATCCGTCATTGCGGAACTTGTGACGAAAGATCCATTTCCCCGTAACGACATTCACACCTGCAAGCTTAGGCACCAAAGACCATGTGAAGTTATCCATTAGGGCATGATATTCATCGAGCATAGCTTGTCGCCAATGGGGGTCTTTGAGAGCGGATTTGTAGGTGGGTGGAATGGGTGAGATGGCGGTGGATGAAGCAACCGTGAGAAACAAACGTTTGGGCATGAGATAACCAGCCTTGGCACGTGTGGACATTCGGTGTGCATTGTGGGGTGGATGTACTGGAATAGCGCGGGCCGGTAGAGGTGGCGCATGGGGTGTGGTTGGAGCGGAAAGCGAGGCGGATTCTGTGGGGCCCGATGGTTGTTGGGAAGAAGAAGCCGGCGAATCTGGTGATGACTCCGAGGAAGTAGCAGAGGAAGTGGCAGGCGAATCGGGCGCGGTAGGCGAGGCGGGTAGTGGAGGCGTGTGATTCGGTGGGGCAGGGCGACCAGGTGGCCCGGGCGGTTGGAACGAGGAGGAGTGGGCGGACGACGCGGTCGAGCCAGCTGGGGAAGGACACGCGGCAGGTGAGGGTGCGGGCGCCGGTGCGCTGCAGGCGGGAGTGGGTGGTAATGATGGGTGGGGCCTGGGTGGATCAGGCGGTGCGTGATCCAAGAGATTCGGCTCGGAGGGGCGGCTGCATGAGGATTTTTTGTGGACATGGAGGGCGTGTGAACCGGTGTGTGGGGCTGGTAGGGAAATACGTGTTCATCAAAAATGACATGGCGCGAGACGATAACCCGACGGGATGTGAGGTCGTAGCAGCGATACCCTTTGTGTTCTAATGGGTAGCCGAGGAAAACACAAGGAGAAGAACGTGGGGAAAGTTTGTTGTCCATAGTGGCATATAGATTTGGGTAGCATAGGCATCCAAAAACACGTAGGTGAGTATAATCCGGTTGCACGCCATGGAGGAGGTAGGATGGTGTGGATGGGGTGATGGCACGAGAGGGTCGTCGGTTTAGGAGATAAGTGGCAGTGTGAAGTGCCTCAACCCAAAAGGGTGGAGTGAGGTGGGCTTGGAGAAGAAGCGTGCGCAAAATGTCGTTGGTGGTGCGGATGAGACGTTCTGCTTTGCCGTTTTGGGGTGAAGTGTGGGGGCAAGAGAACCGATATGCTATGCCGTTTGATGAGAAGAAGGAGCGGAGAGAGTTGTTGATGAATTCACCACCGTTATCACATTGCATGCTTTTGATGACGACATGAAATTGTGTGTGGACAAAGGTGAAGAAGCGCTGGAGTACAGTGGATGTCTCGTTTTTGTTACGCAAGGGAAACGTCCAGGAGTAGTGTGTGTAGTCGTCAAGGATGACCAAATAGTATTGAAACCCGGAGAAGCTCACAACAGGTGAAGTTCATAAATCACAGTGAATTAAATCAAAGGCAGCATATGTTTTGCTAGAGGAAGAAGAAAAAGGGAGGCGTGTCTGATGCCCAAGTTGGCAAGCACTACAAGGCGAGTGTGGAGCTTTATTACAATCATGAAGGAAATCTCTTGATATAGTAGAAAATGTAGATGTGTTGGGGTGGCCGAGACGACGGTGCCATAGGTCCGATGTGGTGGCGAGGAGAGCAGACGGCCGAGCTGGTTTGTTGCCGTTGAAAGGGTATAGGTCGCCGGTACTAGCGGAGATCATGAGAACCTATCGAGTGCGAAGATCCTTCACAAGAAAACCACATGGAAAAAATTCAATAGAGCATGAGTTATCGGTGGTTAATTTACGGACGGAAATAAGACTAGTAACGACAGAGGGGGAGACCAACACATCGGTGAGGCGAAAGTGGTGTGGGTGGAGTGTGGTGGAGCCAGTGGCTGTGACAGGAATGTGGTGACCATTTCCAACAAGGATTCTCGAGGGAACATGCTGTAACAAATGACTAAACGAGGTCAGGTTACCTTGTGTGCCTGTCACATGTGATGAAGCGTCGCTCTCCAAATACCACTCGGGGGAAGGGTTGGAGTTGATGCCGGAGTTGCTGAAGGCGGCGTTGAGCATGGCGAGATGCTCCCACGATGGCGGCCCGGCGTTGTACGGGGGAGCTGGTGGTGCTGGGTGGTACATGGGGTAAGCTTGGGCGTGCGCGCCAGGGCGGGGACCCAAGACACCAGAAACGTTGGGAGGAATCCAGCCAGGGTGTGGTGACGGAAGAGCCATACCGTAGGGGGCGAAGTACCCAATGAAGGGTGAGAATGCCGGCTGCGACGGGTGTCCACGTCCAGAGGAGTCCCCGCGGCCACGACCACGGCCGCGGCCACGACCAGAGGGCATCTGTGTAGGATGCGGGTGGCCCTAGGCGCGGTCAGCAGCGGGGCGATCCGGAGCAGATGAGCCACTGCTCTGGCCGCGATCACCGCCAGGGAGGACGAAGGCAGATGTGCTTTCCTCGGCAGCATGCTGCGCCTGGGATTCCTCGGCGAGGACGACCCAAGAGAGCACGGCGTCGAAGGGGAGCTCCTAGTCGCCGAGGACGACACAGATGGTGTCCAGCCGCTTGTCAAGGCCATGGAGAAACTGGGTGGTGAGATCGCATTCGGTGACGGCCTGATCGATGTCGGCGAGACCGTCGATGAGGAGCTTCATGCGACGGGTGTATTCGAAGACGGAGAGGTCACCTTGCTTGAGGTTGCGGTACTGCCGATTGAGCAGTATGAAATGGGCGGCGCGGTTGGCGAGGAAGAAGTCGCGGATCTTCTTCCAGATGGCGTAGGAGGTGGTGGCACCGACGACATGGTCGATCATGGGATCGGCAAGGGTGGCGTAAAGCCAGAGCGTGACATGAGCGTCGAGCTCAAGGTAGGCCGCGTCGGCGTTGGGTGGTGGCGGGTGCTCGATGAGGTAGAGAACGCCGTAGCGAACAAGGACCATGATGAAGAACGACTTCCACTTGTGATAATTGTGGTCGGCGGGGTTTAGGAGGAACTTGATGTGGTTGGTGATGTGATCAAAAAAATGGGATGGCGAGGGGTGGGTGGCAACGGCGCAGGAGCCGGCGATGCGGAGGAGAAGAGGGGGGCGAATTGAGATCCAGAGGCGGCGGTGGAGCCAGAGAAGACGAACGGCGGAGGTGGAGGAGCCGAGGTGGCCGAGGACGCGGCGGCGGCGGCGGTGGCCGGAGAGGAAGCAGTGTGCGGCAGAGCGCCGGGACTGAGAGCAGCGGAGGAGTGGGAGGAGGCGTCGGCGTCCATGGTGGCCTGGTAACTGATACCAAGTTAGATAGAGTGATTCCTTGACAATTGTTACAAAGGGTTACAAGAGATATATATGAAGGGAGAGCCACGTCCTATACAAGTGGCCAACGTGGTCTTCCCCTGATCCTACTTACAAGGAGATAATACAAGTGCTCAAGTAATCTAACACCTATCACCACGAGGCATATCTGAGCTAGTACAAGATTGACAAAGTCACTACAGGACTGAGGTGATACCCCCATGACGGCCGACCACCGTCGGCGTAGGCAAGGAAACCATCGGCTTAGATCTACGCCGAGGGCTGCCGTCGACGTATACATCCCTCGGGGTAGCCGCCGATGCCGTTGGCGTACACGTAGCCATCGGCGTATACTTATACACCGACGGCAACCTGCGGTCGTAGGCGTAGACGCCATGGGCGTACTTGTTGTGCGGCCCATGCAGGATCTAACGGTTAGGCATTGTCTAGCCACCGACGGCCTGGCCGTCGGCCTAGCTTAGCCGAGAGCACGCGTGGAAGGCCGCGCGGCAGGCCGAGAGCGCGTCTGGGATTGGGCCTACGCCGACGGCCTGGTCGTCAGCATATAACCAGGCCTACGACGACGGCCGGGCCGTCGGCCTAGCTTAGCGCGAGGGAGGACACGTGTTTCGGTCGTCTGGTGACCTGCTGAGGTCCGGACGTCCGACAAGAGTCGGTCATCGGCCGACTACGTGTTTCGGTCGTCCGGTGACCTGCTGACGTTCGCACGTCCGACAAGAGTCCCGTAGTCAACGCAAACATCTTCTTCATTGGTATTAAAATCCTCAAAACTCGGAAAGCCTAAAATAAATCTAAAAGTCTAATACGTTGGTTTCCGCACCATAAGGAATCTACCCATCTGAGCTACCACTTAGACATGAACCGAAGTGCATGCATGGCCGGGGTGGGCATATGTATGATGTATCTGAATTCTAGATATCATATATCTGCTACACGTTTAGCTCCTTCAATTTTCACAATGGCCTTCTCTTCGGAGAAAATGGGTGTCCTTTGTCTCCCTGTCATTGCATTGTGGTTTCACTCTATAAATCTCTCGATATGACGGTTCCAATCCATGGGAATAGAGCGAAGCCAAGAGTTCAAAATTGTGATGTAAATACATGTGCTTAAATAAATTTGGTAATATATCTTTATACGATTTCTACTGGTTTTCCAAAGTCATGTGTAGTAAACTGACTACATAGAACATCCACACATCACCATTCTTCCATGGTATTTGCTCTGAAGCACCGATATGTTAGAACTCTATGTATCGTCGTTCAGTACTTCATCGATAACTCGATACATCATATACATCTTCGATACGGTTATCCTCAAAGCATCACCATTTTAAATTTAAAAATAAAAGAAAAAAATGTCAATGCGGATATCTCCAAAGTACCGCCGTTTAGTACTGCTCCTACCTTGATGTATATTTGATCTGTTCATGTATGTAGTAGACTTGTACTGATGTAATAGTTGGATAAAAGTGCTTGTTAAGGACACTCCTTGTTGGATAAAAGTGCTTGTTGATGTTGATGGCTTGTTGCTTGTTGATGTTTGTGGCGTATACTTGCCGATGTTGTTGCTGCCTCCTATCGATAGGGAAGAAGATACAAGTATAAACCATGTTATCTTTTAGCTTCCTTCATCATCATTATTTGAGCATTATTGATGTGTATTGCTTGTTGATTTTAATTATCGTCATGTTCATAGGTGAGAGTTCCTATTTATCATTATGAGAAAAAGGAGCTTAATGAAGATTGTGCTCTTTATATTGTTATAAAGAAAAAACTTCTAAAACATTAGGAGAAGAGTAGTACCCCCTCGATTGTTTGGCTCACTCGTGCAATCGAGAGTTGGCTCTTTATATATGTGTGTCATTTGGCAATCTCAAGTTCTCAATTTTAGAAGATTTATTGATTTTATGTTGTCATGTTAATAGTTACTACAGTCCAGTTGGGTTGGAACAGTAGGAGGCTGTGTTACCCCCTTGATCATAATGAGATTTTAAAAATGAAAAATAAAGCGGCATGGGACCAATTAGGCAACCAGTAGGGCGATATTTTGATCTCATCTCATACCTTTTATTTTGTTAATTTCTAGTACATGTTATTTCATTATTATTATTATGAGTAGCCTTGGACAGGCCCATAGTTTCCTTCTACTTTTAGCATGCATATGTTGACTATTTTGCATCCCGCTTTTCCTAAGTCGGTAGCCGAGGTGCTTACGTGTGAAGGATCGAGCATGCATATTCAGATGCTCTCTTGGTCGGTCTCTGCTCCAGCCACACGCTACACCAGTTTTCGAGAACATACCAGTCCCGCGTGCGTGCATTTTGGCAGCTAGCTAGCTGCTGCTTATGCAAAAACAACTAACAATTCAACACTAGTGCTGACTCACAGTGCCGAAACTCACTACTCGGTGCTCCGTGAGCTGTGACTGACATCTAGCAGTATACAATATATATACTCATATACTTTGGCCCTGTTTGGATCGTAGGATTAGAGTTAGAATTGGTTAGATTTGAGCCATCTAACCCTCAAAGATCCAAACAGGTGGGTTAGAGTTGGTTAGATGCACCTAACCCATCCAAGAGGTGTTTTTTGAGGTTAGAATAGGTGGGGTTCAGAGAAAGAGAAAGGTTCAAAATAGCCAAATAATTTAAAAAAATCATTTATTGTTCATCTAATCCTTTCATCCAAACACCTTTAGAGTTAGAGTTAGTTTAAGGGTTAGAATCTAACTCTAACTCTAACCAGGTTAGAGTATCCAAACAGGGCCTTTGTGGTGGCACATAGTTAAACATGGGCGTGCGTGACATGCGACCTCAGTTCACGTGTGCTTCCAATGCCCCGACCATCGGCGATAGAGGGCGTGTTTGGTTGCCCGCGCTGCACCTGCATGGCATCCGAGATGCAATTTTCAGCTTGTTTGGTAAACCGTATGGCCATCTGGGCCTGGCCCACCTGATGCAAAAAGTACCCTCTCAGTCAGGCTGAGAGCTACGCCGGATTCGGCTGTTCCTTGGATGCATGCACGAGTCGTGCAAAACGCCCTTCTCCTCTCCCGTCGCCCCGATCTGGATCAGGGAGGGAGATCGCCTCGCCACCCGCGCCGCCATGCCTCCGGCCGCCAGCCCCGCCGCCGAGCGCCTCCCTCCCGTCGCCCCGATCTGGATCCCGAGGGAGATCGCCTCGCCACCGGTTGCCGCGCCGCCATGCCCTCCGGCCGCCAGCCCCGCCACCGAGCACCTCCGCTCCCGTCGCTCCGATCTGGATCGGGGAGGGACATCGCCTCGCCACCGGTTGCCGCGCCGCCATGCCCTCCGACCGCCAGCCCCGCCACCGAGCACCTCGGCTCCCTGCCCGACCTGGATCGGGGAGGGAGATCGCCTCGCCTCGCCTCTGGTCGGTTGAGTTGATCCGCTCCCTGCAGTCTACCAAACATCATCTCTTGTATATAGCATCTCTCATGCAGTAATATCACACAATCCACCAAACACACATCTCAACCAATCTCTGCATCAACTCAACCAGGCCACACTCACCCAGGATCCCTCATGCGATGCAGGCTAGAGCCACCCAGGCAACCAAACACACCCAGAGGCTCTTACATTAGCGTTGCATTCACACCGCCAATCTCGACCGCTCGCGCATGCAGTGGGATCCCCACCAACCAACCAACCGGACGCAGATCCCTTGTGGCATTTCTGTCCGCCCCCACCTCTAAATCTCTTCAAGCCCCGATACACGAAAAACAATAATACTTCATCTACGTAACCTGTTACATAATCTTACATAACCTTTCCTTTAATTCTCTCCCTTCCTTCCTGATTTTTAAGGGTGTGGCCCCCCTCTCTTTCCTTCATCCAATTAGCAGTCGCCAAATCAATTGCATTACGTAAAGTGCACGTAACTTTACGTGGATGTAGCATTCCTGCACGAAGTATGGCCAAAGCGGTATTCCAATACGACCGACATACGTGTGGCATCTTATCGCTCCAAGGCCTCGCCGGGACTAGTTGTCGACCATTCAAATTTTGAATCCCCACCAGTGGTGGACCAGAGCTCGGAGAGAACCAGACGTCCCTCGAAGATACTTACCGCGCGGGATGGACGAGATGCCAGAATCGCTCATCCAGCTCCTAATGAGGTATGCACAAACCCTGGTTCAGCCCGTTCTTCTTTTCTGTGCTTCTTCAAGGATTCATCAAACTTCAATCCCCACCCAAAATCCAACCATGCATCTGAGCTACTCAGATGGAACACCAGACCGAGCTCGCGTACGCCACATGCCCGAAGACAGGAAACGTCGTGAATGGATTCGAGACCGAGCAAGATACTAGCTGGTCTCCATAAAGAGGAGAAGTGGGATCCCCAATTTCTGCGGTACTCGAGGCATCCCCAATCACGGCGGCCGGTGAGGACAATGCATATCTTTCCAGGAGACCCACAATGCATATATATTTGCGGCTCTCCAGTACGAGAGTGGGGATGATATCTTTCCAGGAGACCCACAATGCAAATATATTTGCGGCTCTCCAGTACGAGAGTGGGGATGATATCTTTCCAGGAGATGATTGATGCATCTCGCCGTCGTTGTATTCAGGAACGGTGTCAACAAATTTCATTTTCAGTTGAAGTTTGTCGTTAACGTCAAGGTCCTTTATATTGAATGCGCAGAAGAACTCGGCTGCACTATTCAACAATAGCATGTCACAACAAAAAATAGTCAGCTTTGGGTTTCTTTTATATCATCATGAATCGATTCCCAGTTTTGATTTCGTATAAGAAAAGCAACAATGTTTAAATGGTACGAACTGCACCGGGAATTCAGTTCAGAAACATAAAAATATATAAGGAGGTGATTGTCTAAAAAATATAAACGTTGCATATTTATGCAGATTGAACGACCAAAAACAAACCAAAGCAACATTTGAGAAAATGTAAAAGTTTGGTTTTCGTATAAGAAAAGGAACAATGTTTAAATGGTACGAACTGCACCGGGAATTCAGTTCAGAAACATAAAAATATATAAGGAGGTGATTGTCTAAAAAAAATCATGTTATGAACGTTGCATATCTATGCAGATTGAACGACCAAAAACAAACCGAAGCAACTTTTGAGAAAATGTAAAAAGAATCTGTGGAAACATGTAGTACTCCATACATCAGTGAGCATTATAAATTCTCTGTCTTGTTCTTCAACTTGTTTCGACACTGCTGTGGCCGAATTCCATGGACACCGCTGGGCTTTCGCCTGCTCCTCTTCGCCATTGATGCGGAGTTCCTTCTCCTCTGCTTCTTGTGTGTTGTTAAAAGAAGCAGAGTAAGAGAGAAGGGACAATGGGAAGGTGAGGGTCACATCACATCTCATCACACATGAGAGGAAATAATCGGGCCCACAACTATGGAATACGGTGGATACTTCCTTCGTTTCAAAATATAAGTCTTTCTACTAATTCTATTAGAGAACTACATATAGATGTATATAGAAGAGTGTAGATTTATTCATTTTATTTTGTATATGGAATACGGTGGATACTCCCTTTGTTTCAAAATACACGTCTTTCTATTAATTCTATTAGAGAACTACATATAGATGTATATAGAAGAGTGTAGATTTATTCATTTTATTTTGTATATGGAATACGGTGGATACTCCCTCCGTCTCAAAATATAAGTCTTTCTACTAATTCTATTAGAGAACTACATATAGATGTATATAGAAGAGTGTAGATTTATTCATTTTATTTTGTATATGGAATACGGTGGATACTCCCTTTGTTTCAAAATACACGTCTTTCTATTAATTCTATTAGAGAACTACATATAGATGTATATAGAAGAGTGTAGATTTATTCATTTTATTTTGTATATGGAATACGGTGGATACTCCCTCCGTCTCAAAATATAAGTCTTTCTACTAATTGTATTAGAGAACTACATATAGATGTATATAGAAGAGTGTAGATTTATTCATTTTATTTTGTATATGGAATACGGTGGATACTCCCTTCGTTTCAAAATACAAGTCTTTCTATTAATTCTATTAGAGAACTACATATAGATGTATATAGAAGAGTGTAGATTTATTCATTTTATTTTGTATATGGAATACGGTGCATACTCCCTTTGTTTCAAAATACAAGTCTTTCTATTAATTCTATTAGAGAACTACATATAGATGTATATAGAAGAGTGTAGATTTATTCATTTTATTTTGTATATGGAATACGGTGGATACTCCCTCCATCTCAAAATATAAGTCTTTCTAGTAATTCTATTAGAGAACTACATATAGATGTATATAGAAGAGTGTAGATTTATTCATTTTATTTTATATATAGTCATCTAATGAAATCATTAAAAAAACTTATATTTAGAAACGAAGGGAGTACGTGTCAATACGAGCCGCATGCAATGGTCCCACATTGTACTGGCCCCTGCATGCGGCGGCGTGGATCTACACCCGGACGGGATTGCCGATGTGAATGCAACGCGCGCGCCGGAGAGAAACCGCGTCCGCTCATTGTATATACACCTTGCAGGCTAGAGATGCAGCCCTTTTTGCAGCTCAGGGATTCCTTGATACTCATATACTACTACCGTAGAGTACTGTAGCAGGTGTACACTCTTCGCGAAAAGGCCTGCGTGTTACGCGTATGGAATACAAAACCACGCACCGACAGGTGCTGCATGCCATGTCACACACACGCGTAGTTTCCAGGCACACTTTTGAGGCCCTATGCTCAAGTTGATGATACGTGCTGTGCTCAGGTGTTCTACTCTTCTCGCGTCTATGTGGCATGCTCATGGTATATACGTGGTATATACATGCATGCATGCATGCTGGGTGAAAAACGCGTCTTTCCTTGCCATTAGCAAGAAGGTCTGTCTTCTCTTCTCCACGTACTACGTCGGTGCGGGGGACTCTATAAAGTACGGCATGTGTGCCTGTGCGTCTCTGCATTGCAAGCATTTGCAGTAACAGTTTTAGTTATCCCTAGTCTTGTCCCTCGATCACCAAGCTAGCTCGTACCCACTGCCTTTCCCGAACCCTGATCAAAATGGCACGGTGCTCACGCGCTTGGCTCCCGCTGCTTCTTCTCGCGTCTGCCCTTGTGCAGAGCTCCTGCTGGTCGAGACCGTCTCCTCCGGAGCCGCAGGAGCCCGGGGCCGTATCTCCGGTGGTCCACGCCGCCGCCGAACGACCGCGCCTCCGGGACGACGGGGCGCCCCAAGTCCAGCCCTCCACGGAGAAGGGTGCGGCCGGTCATCATGGAGCGAGCGCTGGCGATGGTGGCGCGGTTGCAGCTTCGGCGATGGGCGGCAGTGGCGGTGTGTCGTCGGAGCAGAGGAAGGGTTCAGGGGCGCCGGTGCTGCAGCAGGCGCTGGAAAGGATGCTGGGCTCGAAGCTGGCGCGGCGGATGCTGGGAGGGGAGGCGGAGGACTCGGCGGCCGGGCCTTCGTGCCACTCCAACAACGCACGCATCACCTGTGCCCCGCCGGCGCAGCACTGACCACCGAGTTTGTTGCCAATGCCAAGTTTACGACACGGATCCCGGAACGACACGGCGCCTCGACCCTCATCACCATGAGAGTCAAAATGGATACAAATCAATTGATTCTATTGTACTCCATATAGCTACTTACGTGGCTTGATCCGTGTCCATTGATTGTAGGTACAACTAGGGAACAGCTATTGTAATACAGATGTACATCATATAGCTACTTACGTGGCTTGATTGTAGGTACAACTAGGGAACAGTCCTTTTTTACGTTAGCCATACATGGCATGTTCCGTGTTACTTGTCCTTTCAATACACCGAAAGCCAAACTGGATACAAATCCATTGATTCCATTTGCCCCTTACGCATGATTCCCAAACTCCAGCGGGAAGCCGGCCGGGCACCGCATCCGCCGATCCACACCACCGGCCGGCGACGTCCGTCCGTTGAGCACCGCGTCCGCCCTCCGCTGTAGGCCGCCGAGCGCCGCGTCCGGAGCCCGCACGTCGACACCAACCGCTGGGCACCGCGTCCGCCGCCCGCCCTCCACTGCACGCCGCCGAGCGCCGCGTCCGGAGCCCGCACGACGACAGCAGCCGCCGGCGCCGCTGGGCGCCGCTGCACGCATCGTTTTGGTCGACGGTACAGGGGACGTGGCACCGTTCCACGTTCCCGGCAACTGCGCTACTGACCAGCTAGTCCGAGCTGATTCCTTCGTCCCTTGATATGATGCCTTCATCATGTAAATTAACACTAGCTCTTTCGACCTTAGTTTGTTCTTCCAGAAATGTGAACCTCTTTCGTTAGTCTACGCATTTCATTCGTAAGGCGCCGGATCAAGACTTGCTTCCATTCGCAAAGGTGGTCGATCCTCATGCATCTGCATGCATGTAGAACGTACTAGTAGCATATTTTTAGATTTTTAAAAGGAGCCTGCTACTCCACCACTTGGAGGGCCGTTCGATCTACATGTGGCCGTCGGATCTGCTCCGGTCAGGCACCCCATAATTCCTGAAACGATGGCTGAGTTGCAGAAACTTTCGCTTTGTTGTAAGAAATAAACTTTGGACCCGTTAATTCCTGAAACAACGGTCGAGTTTCAGAAACAATTTGCTTGTTGCAGGATTTTTCTTTTCTTTGTCTTTCTGCAACATAGGTACTTTTGCGGAAGATTTTTTGCAACAAAAGTTAATGTTTCAGGAATTTTTACAACAAAGCTCAAGTTGCGGAAATTTTTTGCAACGTTCATGAGCGGCATGGACGGCTGGTGGCGGTCGGATGGTCAGAACATAAATCTATAGTAGACCACTGCAACATCGTATATGTTTCAGAAACATAGTCTTTGTTGCATAACCGCATAGTCATTTGGACGCGTGTCTTAAGGTGGCTGACGCGTGTCTTACGGAAGATGTACATCATATATACATGCATGCATGCTGGTTAAAAAACGCGTCTTTCCTTGCCATTAGCAAGAAGGTCTGTCTTCTCTTCTCCACGTACTACGTCGGTACGGGGTACTCTATAAAGTACGACATGTGTGTCAGGGTGGACACGGTCCGGGCCGGTCCGGTCCTGGTCCGAGCCGGCGTTTGGACCGGCCGCCGGCGGTCCGGTCCGGACCGGACCGAGCAGGCTAGCGGTCCTCTTTTCAGGGACCGCACCGGCGAGGCAAAAGCCCGGGCCGGACCGGCGGACCGGCCAACAGCTCACCGGCGGCGAGGTGATGACCATGGCATTGACTATCGAAGGCTCTAGGTCGTAATCGGAAGCGGAGACAGAAGGAATAGGTGCGGGCACTCATGTAGAGCTCGATACCGAGGTCGGGGAGGCCGGAGAAGCAGCGACGGCGACGGAATCAACGATGAACAGCGACGGCCGGAGCTGGAGATCGAGCAAGATCCCGACTGATTCGTGGCGAATCCCATCGATTTTGTTACGGGGGGGAAGGCGATCCGATGCTTGCGAAACTCCTGGACATGGTGGTTCGTTCTGGAGAGGACAGTGGCCACGTCCTCCTCCATCTCGTGCTCTGGATGACGGCGGCGGCATAGCACGTCTCCCCCGCCATGCCTGAGCCGCCATACCTCCAGCACCACCCCGGCACTCCTCCAGCACGCCCCCGCCATGCCTCCAGCACACCCCCGCCATGCCTCGCCATGCCGCGGCCGTGCCCTCGCCATGCCGCCGGGGAGCTGTTCGGTCCGCTCGGTCGGACCGGGCTTTAACCGGACCGGACCGACCAAAATTCGGTCTTGTTTTGAGGGACCGGACCGGCCGGTTTTTATGGTCGGGCCTGGACCGAGCCGGCTCGGACCGAGCGGTCCACGAGCGGGCGTCCAGGCTGACATGTGTGCCTGTGCGTCTCTGCATTGCAAGCATTTGCAGTAACAGTTTTAGTTATCCCTAGTCTTGTCCCTCGATCACCAAGCTAGTTCGTACCCACGCGGACCCTGATCAAAATGGCACGGTGCTCACGCGCTTGGCTCCCGCTGCTTCTTCTCGCGTCTGCCCTTGTGCAGAGCTCCTGCGGGTCAAAACCGTCTCCTCCGGAGCCGCAGGAGCCCGGGGCCGTATCTCCGGTGGTCCACGCCGCCGCCGAACGACCGCGCCTCCGGGACGACGGGACGGTCCAGCCCTCCACGGAGAAGGGTCCGGCCGGTCATCATGGAGCGAGCGCTGGCGATGGTGGCGCGGTTGCAGCTTCGGCGATGGGAGGCAGTGGTGGTGTGTCGTTGGAGTGGCGATGGGAGGCAGTGGTGGTGTATCGTCGGTTCAGTGGCGCCGGTGCTGCAGCAGGCGCTCGGAAGGATGCTGGGCTCGAAGCTGGCGCGGCGGATGCTGGGAGGGGAGGCGGAGGACTCGGCGGCCGGACCGTCGTGCCACTCCAACAACGCGCGCATCACCTGTGCCCTGCCGGTGCGGCACTAACCACTGACCAGCTAGTCCCAGCTGATTCCTTCGTCCCTTGATGGTGCCTTCATGTAAATTAACAGTAGCTCTTTCGATCTTGTTCTTCCAGAAATGTGAACCTTTCGTTATTTTGATGATATATGATTCTAGTCTAAGCATTTCATTCGTAAGGCGCCGGTCAAGACTTGCTTCCATTTGCAAAGGTGGTCGATCCTCATGCATGCAGATGCATGTAGAATGTAGTACTAGTATATTTTTAGATTTTTAAAAGCCGTCACTTTCCATGAGCGCACGTGAAGAGATAGATCGTGTATGCTAGAATCCCGGTAGTAGAGACGGTGGGTTTTCCTTGTGCTGTACTTTGAGGAGCTCCTACCGATGTCCATCGGTGAGGCAGTGACGGCGACAGAGAAAGATGTGTTGGCGGAAGATCCTATTTTTCAAAAAAATAAAAACATCTGCAGCTGAAACTTGCAAATTCTCAAATGCCTGTAGACACGACCGATTAGTGATCGAACGTGTTCGTTTTAAATCCTTATTTTTTATCCATGCAGCCGCATCTTTCATATTTCTTTTCATATGTTCGATCATTTACACGTGATTGACGAAGAAGAAAAGAAAAAGAAAAGAATAAAGAAAGAAAGAAAAAAGGTGATCTTGAATGGTGTGCGTCCTACTTAACGAACTGACCAGGTATGTCCGGACACGTCCACGAGCTCTCATAATGTTTTTATATTTGAGATAGATATAAAAGATGCCGATCAATCCGGACATTTGAGATGAATATAAAGGGTCTAATTGTGTTAATTTTTTGTGATCAGTCAATGATGCAGACAGACCGTTCTAACGTTTAAAACGGGTTTAAGAGGTCCCGCTATAGATGCTCTTACTTACCCGTTACCAGCTACTAGTAGATGCAACACTTTCACACCTCAGCGAATCTTTGATGCACATATACTACTGCAGAATGCAACACCAGCGTATCTTCTTGTAAAATGATCCACGTGCTACAGTAGGTGCAAAACCACGCGCCGACAGGTGGGGTGCCGCATGCATGCAATGCAAGTCTGTCATGCCAGACACGGCCGGCCAGAGCCAAAGGAGACACGCGTAGTTTCCAGGCAGACTGTCTGTCCGTCCCTCCCAACTTCAACGTTTGCTGCTCGAGATAGACAGACTCAAGAATCCAGATGATACATACACTATGCTAATGTGTAGTGTATTCTTCACCCCGCACGTTACTTAGCAAGAAGGCCTCGTCACATGCCGGCCCGGTGAAAAGAAAACTGTGTGCGTGGGCAGGGTGCCTTTCCTCGCCATTGCCTCGTCATTTCGGTCTATCTTCTCTTCTCCACGTACGTCCCAACACCCTCTATAAGTAGGCCGTGCGTGCCGGTGCATCTCTGCATTGCAGTAACAGTTGTATTCCTGGTTAGTTTGTCACTCGTCGTTTGTGGTAAAAGAGCCAGCGCTCAGTAGTATCTATTCTTCGAAAGAAAGCTCACCGACACCTACCTACGTACGTACGTAGTGCCTCGCCGAAACCCAGGCGAAAATGGCACGGCGCTCGCACGCTTGGCTCACGCTGCTTCTTCTCATGGGTGCCCTTGTGCAGAGCTCCTACGGGTCAAGACCGTCTCCCCGGGAGCCGCAGATGTCCAGGGTCCACTCTCCGACGATGGTTCACGGCACCGTCCAAACGGAACCCTACGGCCGCGACGACGGGTCGACCGTAATCCGGCCCTCCACGGAGGAGGGCGCGACCGGTCATCATGAAGCAAACGCTGCTGATGGGGGTGCTGCTGCAACTTGGGCAATGGGCGGCGGTGGCGTTGTGTCGTCGGAGCAGAGGAAGGGTTCAGGGGCGCCGGTGCTGCGGCAAGCGCTGGGAAGGAAGCTGGCGCGGCGGGTGCTGGGAGGGGAGGCGGAAGACTCGGCGGCGGGGCCGTCGTGCCGCTCCAACAACGCGCACATCACCTGTGCCCCGCCGGCGCAGCACTGACCACTGACCAGGGTGCTTCTCGCAGTACGTAGTTCGGGAGAGCTAGCTAGCTTGTCCCAGCTGATCCATTCATCGTTGATGTTTTCATGTAAATTAACACTAGAACTTTCGATCTCGTTCTCTCAAAACATGCTAGGCTGAGTTGAAGTTGATTCACCATGAGACCTCTTTGATTCACTCATGACTCATCCTTGATGCTTTCATGTAAATCGATTCAGTAGCTCTTCTGAATCTCGTTCTTCCAAAAATGTGACCCCTTTCGTTGTTGATGCTACTTACATGATCTATACTTACTTCATAATTTTTAAGGCATCATGATATATACTACTCCCTCCGGTACTAAATATAAGTCTTTAAAGATGTTTCATTAATGGACTACATAAGGATGTATATAGACATACTTTATAGTGTAGATTCACTCATTTTGTTTCGTAATTAGACTTCTAGTGAAAAATCTTAAAAGACTTATGTTTAGGAACGGAGGGAGTACTATATTAAAGCTGCTAAGCTAGCACCCTCCGGTGCATTTCAAGTGTTGGGCGATGGTTCTCTTCTTAATTGACACGTCACCATATTTATCTGTTTGCCATGTATTGACTGAGCCTGATTTTTTTCAAAAAGAAAAAATCATGCTGCTTGAGAATTATAGTCGAAGGCATTTTTTAACATAGTATAGACATAGATGTTCATATGTATGTACATATACCCAGGGGCGGAGGCAGGGGGTGCCAGCAGGGGTCAGACCCCCCCCCCCCCCCCCCCACCGGCTGGCCCCCCATGATAGTTCGTTAGTAGGTACTACTAGTGTCCTGGTAGTTTGTACATATAGCTTAGCTTTTATGTGATGGCTGATCGCTAATTTTTTGGTGGAGTTAGAAAACTTGCTAGCCCAACTGCCCAAGGCCCAACGTGGGAATCATTAATTAAGCCTAAAAAACTGGATGTGATTACGTGCATGCAGCCACAGCCAAGGAAAAGCAGTTATATCCTTCAATCTAGCCTAAAAAACTGGATGTGATTAGATTACGTGCAGCCAGGGCGCCGCTGGACTCTGAAGTCTGGATCGCTGATCCCTCAATGTCGCTGCCACCAGGATGCCCCTGTACGTAATAGTTTGTCAATCGCTGATCCTTCGAGTCTTCAGGTTCTGCATCGCCGGCCGTCCCTGCCTGCCCGTCATCTGTCGCTTCTCATTCTTCGTCGCCTGTCGCTTCCCGTTCTCCGTCGCCGTCGTAATAGGGACTAGGGAAGTGGTCTAAACTTCAGAGTTCAGTTCGTGCTTCATCGGCTGATCGGCATGATGCCATGATATATACATCAACAAATCAAAACTTCAACTCGCAATCAAGGTACGTCGTCGCAGACACACTGTTAATCTTGGTGAATTAGTGCCGTTTTCATGAAGATAGTTTAATTTACTGTTCCACTTACTGAAGGATGAAGAGAAAGAAGAATACAACAAAAATAGATTCGTTTTTCAAGCCTATTGCTTCTACCTCTAATGCAGCTGAAACTGCAAATCCACCAGAGGAGCAACCTGTTATAGATGATAATTCCAGCCCCAGTTCAGTTGATTGCCTCGCCCCCCTCATGTTCAAATCCTGGCTCCGCCCCTGCATATACCTATTCCTATGAATGCGCACGCGCATATTCTATTCCTATAAGCGCAATTCAAAGACTGAGCCGACACATTCTCTTAAGATTGATGAAGTCGTTATAGACACCTTCGTAGCCGATGAGAATGTCTCCTCTTACTGAATGCACATCTCATGAAGGGCTAGAATAAATTTAAAAATATAAGCATCAATGTCAAGTCTACGACTGGAACTCTCATGAGTTGGGATACCATTGTTCTCCTTATCATTTAACCACAAATTGGTTCGTCACTTGCGTTTGTTACTTACCCATCATTTTATATATCCTCCTCTCCCGTCCCTTCGCATGACCCTTCACGAATCATTTCATCGTTCTCAAGAGATATTTCTCTTCCTTCGGCACATGTTGCAGCAAAAGCGTAGTGACGGCCCAACTTTCTTTAACCATGTCTCTCTTTCTTCCTCTGATCTTGTCGTTGTTGCTCCGTTGGCCCAATGAGCTAAACCCGGGGTCTATTTCGTGAGGAGCGACGTGTGCGACAACGAGGACTGGCAGTGGGTATCGCAACTGGCCACCATCGACAGCGAGTGTTTCAACGTATATAGTAAATAATTGAAGTTGCTAAGCTAGCTTCACTGTCATGCATTTGAAGTACTCTACCTTCAGTGCTTCTGTACGTGACACGTGTTGGTTTTTATTTAATTCACTATTAGATTTTTCTTTTTGTGTTTGCTACTGTTTTTTGACACAATATAACGCCGGTGCACACATATACGCGAGCACCAGCGTTATAGACTTATGAACACACGCAAGCACACTATCTATATGAAAACATTTGAGATACTAAGCCGGGACTACATTTTGAAACCGATGAAGGCACCATACATGCTTCCGTGGTTGACGGGGACGTCTTCTCGTACTGAATGAATATCACCAAAGATGCTTAAATAAATCCAGGAAAGTGGGAGCAACGGAGCCAAAAGAGTACACCGTAGATGTCACATACACTGACTTCTATGAATGCACCCGCACACCCAACCCATATAACGCTATCAGGAGAGACCGGAATAAATTCAGAAAAATGCGAGCATCAGCATCAACACAGTTACACTCACCTATGTAAATGCGCACACACACCCAATCCCTATAACATTGTGAGTAGTATAAACGGTAGCAGTTTTTCCTTATTCTACCTTCCATATAAAGTTAGGTTAATTATGATGCACTACCTAGCAGCTTTTTCCGTAGGACATCATAGGATAAGAAAATTAAAGAAAATTATGTGCCTTAGAGCATCTAGGTTAATACCAATTAAACTGTGAGAGTTAGGCTTGATTTAACTGATAATGCATCTCTAATTCGATCAATCATGCATGCTATTTTTTCACAACTAAGAATTACGGGTTGCAACATATATTACTCAAAATATTATGTATAAAGAAATCGTCATTGCACTGTAATGCCAAAGATTCCATCTTTTCACTTGAGTATCTTCATTCAATTTTTTGCTGTTTTGTGAACTGATGTTTGTATGCATTACATAAAACATTAACACTGTTGGGTTTTTAACTCGGCTACCTATACCGAGCCTAAAAGAGTAGGCTTTGTCTATTGGTGGATCCTTTCTACTCCCTCCGTTCCTAAATATAAGTCTTTATAGAGATTTCACTAGTGAACTACATAGGGATGTATATAGACATACTTTAGATTATAGATTCAATCATTTTGTTCCGTATGTAGACCCTTAGTGAAATCGCTTAAAAGACTTATATTTAGGAAAGGAGGGAGTATTTTTTTAATTCACTTTTTTTGTTTTTTTTCATCTACTGTATCTTGCTTCATTCATTAATATAAAATTTCATCTATTATAGGGTGGGGTGTTATCTATAAAATGTGATCTTCATGTTGGAGCAATTTTCTTCGGTTCGCAGGATGCTTCATTCTGTATAACTTTTGGTTGTATTAGATAGTTTTCAGACTTCGGCTATCTTGATAGGAACAACTTTTGCCGAAACATTTAAAATATATAGCTAAGTACATGTAACTATAGGTGAACTGTTTTTTGATATCTTTCGATATTTTTCGAAGTTAAATTGACTCACACATTACCAACTGTCAGTTTTCTTACTCATGCTTTCTTTCCTTGTGTAACCATCCAAACAAGCTTCACGACGGCCGCGCCTCCGCCTACTAGTTTTCTAATGATCTGATTCCATTTGAGCCGATAGGGGTAACTTGCAAAGGTGGTCGACGATCATGAGAGATGTGCAGCCATGCAGGAAAACATTTTTTTTTTCTTTTTTGTGGAAGCGGTCGTCAAAGTGTACAGTTTCTGTCACTGCGTGTGCCGCGAAAGTCAGATGGCGGGCAATCTCAGCTCAGCTTCCAATCCCATGGGCCATGCATGGCCACACCAGTCGCATCACTCCAAAAGTCCAAACCCCAGTTGGCGAAGTTTGACGAAGGCCTACGAGGCAATTCCGGGAGCAATAATTCTAGATCTACGGGACTTTTACGGAGTCATTACGGACCTTTCCTAAATAATCTCAGTCCTTCCTGATTTTTCATCGGGTGACCCGCCTCACTCTTTTTCTCTCCAATCACCTGTTGCCATGTCATCATGTAAACAAAATCAGTCTGTAATTGTCCGTATGTGTAGCATTACTGTTCCGGGAGAATAAAACGGCGAGTTTGACGACGTGGTGCCCGCGAAAATAGTTAAACATGCGTAGTTTACACTAGTAGAAAAAGGGCCTTTGGCCTGAACCCTTTAGTCCCGGCCTGCCTCTGGGCCGGGACTAAAGGCCCGGCTACGTCGTCCCAAATCGCACGAGGCTTTGGTCACGGCCCGTAAGGAGCCTTTAGTCCCGATTTGTGTCTCGACACGAGACTAAAGGGTTTGGAGGATTTAGTCCCGGTTCGTGTCTTGGACCTTTAGTCCTGGTTCATGTCTCGAACCGGGACTAAAGGGTTTGGAGGATTTAGTCCCGGCTGGTGTCTTGAACCAGGACTAAAGGGTAGACCTTTAGTCCCGGTTCGTGACACGAACCGGGACTAAAGGTATTCAGATATTTTTTTTCTGTTTTTAAATTCTTGTTTGTAGTTTCTATTTTAAATTGATTATATCTTTTAGGATATTTGATGTTTTTGATTGATTCTTTTTGCATTAGATTCAAAATTTTGTCTAGTTTCTGTTTGTGCCATTAATTTTCAAATTTGAATGGTTTAAATTTGAATTTATTTAAATTTGCTTCAAACCCAGTTTTTAATAACTTGAGTTTACAAATAGTTTTTAATTTAATTTTTTTTGCTCCCACTCATGTGTTAGATTGTTGTCACCGTAAGATTTATTTGGTTATTTTAGAATAATTTAAATTAGGATTTTAATTAAAGAAATATTTTTTTTGCTTATATAGTTGTTTTAGTCATTTAATTGTTGTTTATTATTATTTTTAGTTAGTTCTTTCTGTAGATTTTAACATGTTGTAGTATGGTGCATATTTAATGCACAACAAAATCTACAGTTCAATTAATTTTTAAAAAATGCCTTTGTAGCAGATGAGTTTTCGTCTAAAACCTTGATACTTTGAGTTTTGTAGAAAATAAACAAAAATGATAAATCTTCAAAAAATAAACAAAAATGGTAAAATCTTCAAAAAATAAAATCCTTTAAGATGTTGTTAGGTTTTAGTGTCTAGTCGGTATAGAAATTTTGAGATATGAATTTTGACCATTTTTGCAAAAAAGGAAAAAAATAAACGGCTATAACTTTTGCATACGACGTCCAAAAAAAATTAATATATAAAAAAAAACTAGAAAAAATTGGTACTCGATTTCACCCGGGCTTGCCTGGTGAAGTTTTCTCACATGCTCAAAATTCCAAATGAAAAAAAAGTTATTTCAAAAAGAAGTTTTTCCAAAAAAAGTAATTTTATTTAAAAATATTAGGTTGTTTTCATTGAAATTCACTATTATTGTTACTTATTAAGTTTATTTTAATAATTGTTTGTAATTCAAAAAATTAAATCATGTGACATGACATCAAGACCCAAGTTGTTTAGGATTGATAGCTTACTATTGTGAGGAAAACAACAAATGCACACTTGGCAACTAGGGTGAGGATGGGTGATTAGAGATTAAATTGTCCTCTTTAGTCCCGGTTGGTGAATCGGGACTAAAACCCCTTATGAGCCGGGACTAAAGGCACTGTTCCCACTAGTGTTACGCTGTAAGACTGACGGTGTGTCTCTCTTGGTTTTGTCTCTGATCTCCAGCGCTTGGATGTGAACAGGGCGAAAAGGTTTCATCCCTACGTGTCAGTCTACGGTCCAGTGGCGTCCATTAGGAGCGCGTTTGGCAGCCCGGCCTGGCTAGCTCAACGCTGCCTCATATGAGGCTGGTTGAACAAATGCATTATTTAAAACTACATCTATAACCTGTCTAGCTGGTCGTATTTAGTTCTCACCCATTAAGGGATGGCTTAGCACGGTGTTTGGTTGCGTCGTCCGAACTCACACATAAACACGTTATTTGGTTGCATATGGGGTGCCAGATGTGTTAACCTTGTATCCTATGTGGTGAGGTTACTTTACACATGATCACACGTAGTACATCAATGTCACAACAGAGCAATGACAACGAACTGCACGATGATGACGAAGTTCTTCACAGCAAGCCATGGCGCCGCCTTGCCAACTGCAATGTTGCCAACTTCAACCTCGCTAACTTTGTGCTTTCGCACATAGTTGATGAGAGCTTCTTTTGTCGTCTGCCTAGTCTTAAACCCTCTATGTGGTTGTTGTTGCTGTAAGAGGCAACTTGTTCAGTGCAAGCTTCCCACAAACTGTAAACTCCAGATACCTTCCCGACAAACAACGATATCATTTGTCCAAGGAGTGCACAAGAGCAGCAACTGAAGCAGCAAGCAAAAGAACAACCAAGAAACAAGCAATGTAGCAAAAGTGGTAAGCATGCATAACCATATGGCATAGCAAGTTCAAACCTAGCACTACTCGGGTGTCATCCTACCACCACATTCAAAAGAGGGTGTCATCATACCATCGCAAGTACACGATCACGAGAACACTACTATAAAAATAGCTATAGCCAATATGGACACTAATGACGCACTATACATGTGGTGCGCCATTACTAAATAGTAATGGCGCACCACGTGCAGGTGCGCCATTAGTAAGCAAAACAGTAATGACGCATCAGGTGAAAAGTACACCATTACTAAGTTTGACCAAGGTTTGACCCAACCACACACATAATAATGGTGCACTTTGTATAGGTGCGTCATTACTAAGTTGACATAGTAATGGCGCACCTTCACAAAGTGCGCCATTACTATGTGTATGACTGGGTCAAACCTTGGTCAAACTTAGTAATGGCGCACTTTGTAAACGTGCGCCATTACTATGTCAACTTAGTAATGACGCACCAGGTGAAAAGTGCACCATTATTAACTTTGACCAAGTCATACACATAGAATGACACACTTTGTATAGGTGCGCCATTACTAAATGCACCCCCTCCCCCGTGGACCGCCTTTTCAGTTTTTAAAAAACTAAAAGAAAATGATGGAAATGTCAAAAAAATAAAAGAAAATAAGTTCCCCATGTGATATGTGGTCTAGTTGTTGGGAAAAACAAATATGAATTTCGACTTTATTTGCAAAATCTCTCTGGAATTTAGTAAAATGGGCATAATTTTTACATACGAACTCGGATTAAAAAGTTTTTTATATGAAAAAATCATCTACGCGAAAAGTTACATGCGAATTCAACCGGGGGAACCCCGTTGAAGATTTTTAGAATCCCCAAAAACCTAACAAAAAAAAGATACGGGGCTTTTAAGATCTAGAGGGGAAAAAATTCAAAGTTAGTAACGGCGCACCATTTGCTAGGTGCGCCACTAGTAACAGAAAAAATTGGATTCGTTTTTTTTGGCACAAATGTTCAAAATATGATACGTAATATGACCGGGAAGTTTGAAATATTTTTTCAAAATTTCATCACACTCATAACATGAGCAAAGTCCTAGACATCAACAAGGTTTAATAGGATGGATATGATAGATATATCAACGAGTGTCTCTTAAGTGAGTTGGTGCTGGGGTTGGATAGAACTGAGAAGTTAAGCGTGATGTGGTTGGAATAGTGTGAGGATGTGTGACCTTTCGGGAAGTTTGACCATGGAGTGTGATTTGACTTGAGATTAAGCATATTGACTCGAGATTAAGCCATAGTGACCCCAGATTAAGAAAAAAAGGAAAAAATTATAAGCTACATAAAATATACGTCGTCATCACCGTCGCTATTGCCATCGCCACCGAGGATCATGCACGCGGTAACCAGCAGCAAGCTCTAGTAGAAGCTTTTGCCCAGCCAGCTCCCGAGCCAGAGAACCATGTGAGGTCTGTGATGACCCACAAGTATAGGGGATCAATCGTAGTCCTTCCGATAAGTAAGAGTGTCGAACCCAATGAGGAGCAGAAGGATCTGACAAAGTGTTTTTCAGCAAGGAAATATCTGCAAGCACTGAAATTGTCGGTAACAAGTGATTGTGTGGTGAGATGATTCGTAGCAAGCAACAAGTAACAAAAGTAGCAACGGTGCAACAAAGTGGCCCAATCCCTTTTGTAGCAAGGGACAAGCCTGGACAAAGTCTTATTGGAGGAAAAACGCTCCCGAGGACACATGGGAATTTCTGTCATGCTAGTTTCATCATGTTCATATGATTCGCGTTCGTTACTTTGATAGTTTGATATGTGGGTGGACCGGCTCTTGGGTACTGCCCTTACTTGGACAAGCATCCCACTTATGATTAACCCCTCTCGCAAGCATCCGCAACTACGAAAGAAGAATTAAGACACAGTCTAACCATATCATTAAACTAGTGGATCCAAATCAGCCCCTTACAAAGCAACGGATAAACTAGGGTTTAAGTTGTTGTAACTCTAGCAACCCATCATCTACTTACTACTTCCCAATGCCTTCCTCTAGGCCCAAATAATGGTGAAGTGTTATGTAGTCGACGTTCACATAACACCACTAGAGGAAAAACAACATACAACATATCAAAATACCGAACGAATACCAAATTCACATGACTATTATTAGCATGACTGATACGTCTCAAACGTATCTATAATTTTTGATGGTTTCACGCTATTATCTTGTCTTCTTTATGTACCTTTTATACCTTTTTGGGACTAACTTATTAATTCAGTGCCAAGTGCCAGTTCCTTTTTTTCCGTGTTTTTGACTCTTTTCAGATTTGATTTTGGAACGGAGTCCAAACGGGAGAAAAAACCCCGAAATGATTTTTTTCCCGAATGGAAGAAGACCAGGGGGTTTTGGGCCAAGCCAGGTGGGCTCCAGGGAGCCCACAAGCCCCCACTACGCCACCAGGGGGAGGCGACGGTGGGCAGGCTTGTGGCCTCCCTGGCCGCCCCTGACCTAGGTCTTTGGCCTATAAATTCCCAAATATTCCGCAAAAAATCAAGGGAGCCTCGAAAATACTTTTCCGCCACCGCAAGCTTCCGTTTCCGCGACATCTCGTCTGGAGACCCTGCCGGAGGGGACTTTGGAGTTGGAGGGCTTCTTCATCATCATCATCGCCCCTCCAATGACTCGTGAGTAGTTCACTTGAGACCTACGGGTCCGTAGTTAGTAGCTAGATGGCCTCTTCTCTCTCTTGGATCTTCAATACAAAGTTCTCCATGATCTTCATGGAGATCTATCCGATGTAATTTTCTTTGGCGGTGTGTTTGTCGAGATCCGATGAATTGTGGATTTGTGATCAGATTATCTATGATATATATTTGAGTCTTTGCTGATTTCTTATATGCATGATTTGATATCCTTGTAAGTCTCTCCGAGTCTTGGGTTTTGTTTGGCCAACTATGTCTATGATTCTTGCAATGGGAGAAGTGCTTGGTTTTGGGTTCTACCATGTGGTGACCTTTCCGAGTGACAATAGGGGCAGCAAGGCACACATCAAGTAGTTGCCATCAAGGGTAAAAAGATGGGGTTTTATCATTGGTTTGAGATTATCCCTCTACATCATGTCATCTTGCTTCAGGCGTTACTCTGTTCTTATGGACTTAATACACTAGATGCATGCTGGATAGCGGTCGACGTGTGGAGTAATAGTAGTAGATGCAGAAAGTATTGGTCTTCTTGTTTTGGACGTGATGCCTATAGAAACAATCATTGCATAGATATGGTCACGACTTTGCGCGGTTCTATCAATTGCTCGACCGTGATTTGTTCACCCACCGTCTACTTGCTTTCATGAGAGAATCCAGTAGTAAACACTACGGCCCCCGGGTCTATTCACATCCATCGTTTACACCTCCGCTTGTACTTTGCTTTGTTACTTTGTTGCTTTCAGTTCCCACTTGGCAAACAATCTATAAGGGATTGACAACCCTTCATAGCGTTGGGAGCAAGTTTTTGTGTTTGTGCAGGATCTTGAGATACTCCTCCACTGGATTGATACCTTGGTTCTCAAACTGAGGGAAGTACTTACCACCGCTGCGCTACATCACCCTTTCGCTTCGAGGGAACACCAACGCAAGGCTCCAAGGCCACGGGGGAAATCCTTTGCATATTTTCCTAGGAAGTCCTTTAAGGCATAGCCGCAGCTGAAGGATTCTTGGTGCCGTTGCTGAGGAGTATCAAGCAACACTCCTATTGCTGGCGCCGTTGGAAGGTCTTTTGTTGCAGTAGCAGAAGTATTTCTGGCGCCGTTGCCGGGGAGGAGAAATCAAGATCTATCCAAGTAGGTCTCACAAACTCTTCTCTTGCATTTACTTTTGTTGCGAGTTGCCCCTCGTTTTCCTCTCCCCCACTTCACATTTGCCGTTTTCATTCGCCGTTTTCTTTTGCCCTTGCCGTTTTCCTTTGTCGGTTTCTTGCTTGTTTGTTTGTTGAAGACATCATGTCTGAAAACACCAAACTTTGCGACTTCTCGAGCACTAATAATAATGCTTTTATTAGTACTCCGATTGCTCCCGCCACTAGTGCGGAATCGTATGAAATCAACGCAGCTTTGCTGAATCTTGTTATGAAAGAGCAATTCTCTGGCCTTCCTAGTGAAGATGCCGCATCCCATCTCAATACCTTCATTGAGCTTTGCGATGTGCAAAAGAAAAGAGATGTGGATAATGACGTGATTAATTTGAAACTTTTTCCTTTCTCGTTACGAGATCGCGGAAAAACTTGGTTTTCTTCTTTGCCTAAAAATAGTATCGATCCTTGGGATAGATGCAAAGATGCTTACATATCCAAGTATTTTCCGCCGGCTAAGATCATCTCCTTACGTAACGATATCATGAATTTCAAGCAACTTGATCATGAACACGTTGCACAATCTTGGGAGAGGATGAAGCTTATGATTAGAAATTGTCCCGCTCATGGCTTGAGTTTGTGGATGGTTATACAAATCTTTTACGTTGGCTTGAATTTCTCTTCTCGCAATATCTTGGACTCCGCCTCAGGTGGAACGTTCATGGAAATCACGTTAGGAGACGCTACAAAACTCCTAGACAATATCATGACCAACTACTCTTAGTGGCACACTGAAAGGTCGTCTGCTAGCAAAAAGGTGCACGCTATAGAAGAGATTAACTCGCTTAGTGCTAAGATGGACGAGTTGATGAATTTGGTTGCTAGTAGGAACGCTACCGTAGATCCTAATTACATGCCACTATCTTCCTTGATTGAGAGTAGCAACGCTAGTTTGGACGTGAATTTTGTTGGTAGGCACAATTTTGGCAACAACAATGCTTTTAGAGGAAACTATGTTCCTAGGCCTTTTCCTAGTAACTCCTCTAACAATTATGGCAATTCCTACAACAACACTTATGGAAATCACAACAAATTACCCTCTGATCTAGAGAGTAATATCAAAGAGTTCATCAACTCTCAAAAGATTTTCAATGCGTCCATAGAGGAAAAACTACTCAAAATAGACGATTTGGCTAAGAGCGTTGATAGGATGTCTTGTGATATTGATGCTTTGAAAGTTAGATGCGCTCCTCCCAAGATCAACTTGGATGAAACTTTGAGAGCTATGCGTATCTCCATGAATGAGAGCAAAGAAAGAACCGCCCAAATTCGCGCTAGACATGAATGGTTTAAAAGGGTGCGTTCTAGTGATGCAAATCACGAAGATCTTAAAGTGCTTGGTGTGTCTCCTCTTGAATCTTTGTTTTCGCATGTCAAACCTACTTATGGAGGGGCTGGATATGAATCCACTTTGGTTGAAAAACGCCCCAATGATCCGGAGTCCACCTATCTTGATGATAAAGGTGTGGAGAGTGGAGTAGAAGAAGTCAAAATTTTGGGTACTAATGAAACTCCCACTTTGGATTTCAAGGAATTCAATTATGATAATTGCTCCTTGTTTGAATGCATTTCTTTGATGCAATCCATTGCAAATCTCCACAGGCTTATAACCAAAGCAAAGCCTTTACCGCGCATATTGTAGATGCTATGATGAAATCTCTTGAAGAGAAGCTCAAACTAGAAGTCTCTATACCTAGAAAACTTCATGATGAGTGGGAACCTACTATCAAAATCAAGATCCAAAACTATGAGTGCAATGCTTTTTGTGATTTGGGTGCTAGTGTTTCCGCGATTCCAAAGTCTTTATGTGATATTCTTGGTTTTCATGAGATTGAAGAGTGTTCTCTTAATTTGCATCTTCCGGATTCTACTGTCAAGAAACCCATGGGAAGGATCGATGATGTTCTTATGGTTGCAAATAAGAACTATGTACCCGTGGATTTCATTGTACTTGACATAGATTGCAATCCTTCATGTCCCACTATTCTTGGTAGACCTTTCCGAAGGACTATTGGCGCTATCATCGATATGAAGGAAGGGAATATTAGATTTCAATTTCCTTTAAAGAAGGGCATGGAGCACTTTCCTATAAAGAAAATAAGATTGCCTTATGAATCTATGACGAGGGCTACTTATGGTTTGAGCACCAAAGATGACTATACGTGATTCCATCACTTTCGCCTAGCTAAGGGCGTTAAATAAAAGCGCTTGTTGGGAGGCAACCCAACGAATCTATCCTTTTTCTTTCTTTTTTGTGTTTTCCACACTTTCATAATTCTGTTATGATTGTGTTTTTTGTGTTTCTTTTTGCGTTTGTCCCAAGCAAAACCGTTATGATTAGTCTTGGGGATGATCGTTTGGTCATGCTGGAAAAGACAGAAACTTTCCGCTCACGAAAAGAATTTTCATTGTTTTTATGTAAGAGATTTTGAGTTGATTCTTTTTGATACTGATTGCTACGCAAATTCTTCCGAATGTCGTAATTGTTCAAAAATTTTGATGTACCAGAGGTATACGAGGTATACGAAATATACATATTGCTACAGACTGGTCTGCTGTTAACAGATTCTGTTTTTGTTGTGTTGGTTGCTTATTTTGATGAAACTATGGATAGTATTGGGGGTATTAGCCATGGAAGATTGAAAGTACAGTAACCCAACATCAGCACAAGTAGAATTTAAGTTTGCTACAGTACCTAAGGAAGTGGTGGTTTGCTTTCTCGTACTAATGTTATCACGAGTTTCTGTTTAAGTTTCGTGTTGTGAAGTTTTCAAGTTTTGGGTGAAGTTCTTATGGACAAAGAGATAAAGAGTGGCAAGAGCTCAAGCTTGGGGATGCCCAAGGCACCCCAAGAGATTCAAGGATTCCGTAAAAGCCTAAGCTTGGGGATGCCCCGGGAAGGCATCCTCTCTCTCGTCTTCAATCCATCGGTAACGTTGCTTGGGGCTATATTTTTATTCACCACATGTTATGTGTTTTTGCTTGGAGCGTCTTGTATCATAGGAGTCTTTTATTTTTGTTATGTCACAATCTTCCTTGCTGCACACCTAGAGAGAGAGAAATGCACTCACCGTAATTTTGTCGACCTGCACTTATATCTTTTGGTAGACAATTCAGCTCACATGTGTTTCACTTATATCTTTTGAGCTAGATACTTTTGCTCTATGTGCTTCACTTATATCTTTTAGAGCGCAGCGGTGCGTGGCTTGGTACTTGATCTATGCTTTGAAAGTAGTCTAAAAAGGGGTAGTTATCCAAAGGATACGAAAACTTCCACCTTCATGTGCATTGAATAGTTAGAGAAGTTTGATTCATCTCAATTAGTTTTGAGTTGTGGTTATGGTAATATTGAAGTCATGCTAATAAGGTGTTGTGAATCTAGAAATACTTGTGTTGAAGTTAGTGATTCCCGTAGCATGCACGTATGGTGAACCGCTATGTGATGAAATCTGAGCATGATTAGTATATTGATTGTCATCCTTTGCGTGGCGGTCGGGATCGCGCGATGGTTTATACCTATCAACCCTTCCCCTAGGAGTATGCGCTGAATGCTTTGTTTCGATTACTAATAAAACTTTTGCAACAAGTATATGAGTTCTTCATGACTAATGTTGAGTCCATGGTTTAGATGCACTTTCACCTTCCACCATCACTATCTTCTTAGTGCCGTGCAACTTTCGCCGGTGCACAAAACCCACCATTAGCCTCCCTCAAAACAGCCACCATACCTACCTATTATGGCTTTTTCAAAGTCATTCCAAGATATATTGCCATGCAACTACCACCATGACATGTGCCACCACGTCTACTTTGCCTTTGCACGATCGTAAGATAGCTAGCATGATGTTTCCATTGATGTCTATGCCATGCTAGATCATTGCCACGGTACACTACCGAAGGCGTCCCATATAGAGTCGTCGTTACTCTAAGTTTTGAGTTGAAAGTGTGATGATCATCATTAATGGTGCATTGTCCCATGTGAGGAAATAAAAGAGGCCAAAGAAGCCCAACAAAATAAAAATAAAAAAAGAGGCGAAAGAGCCCACCAATAAAAAAAATGAGAGAAAAAGAGAGAAGGGACAATGCTACCACTTTTTCCACACTTGTGCATATTAAGCACCATAATCTTCATGATTGAGAGTCTCTCGTTTTGTCACCACCATATAGCTAGTGGGAAATTTTCATTATATAACTTGGCTTGTATATTCCAATGATATGCTTCTTCAAAATTGCTTTAGGTCTTCGTGAGCAAGCAAGTTGGATGCACACCCACTAGTTTTCTTTAAGAGCTTTCACATACTCATAGCTCTAGTGCATCAATTGTATGGCAATCCCTACTCATTCACATTGATATCTATTGATGAGCATCTCCACAGCTCATTGATATGCCTAGTTAATGTGACTATCTTCTCCTTTTTGTCTTGCAACCTCCACTACATTCCACACCATCTATAGTGCTATAACCATGGCTCACGCTCATGTATTGCGTGAGAGTTAAAAAGGTTTGAGAAAGTAAAGCTGTGAAACAATTACTTGGCCAATATCGGGGTTGTGCATGATTTAAATTCGTTGTGCAATGATGATAGAGCATAGCCAGACTATATGCTTTTGTAGGGATAACTTTCTTTTGGCCTTGTTATTTTGAAAGTTCATGATTACCTTGCTAGTTTGCTTGAATTATTATTGTTTCCACGTCAATAGAAAACTATTGTTTTGAATCTATTGGATCTGAACATTCACGTCACATAAGAGGAATTACAAAGGACACCTATGTTAAGTAGCATGAAAGCATCAAAAATTCATTCTTATCACTTCCCTACTCGAGGACGAGCAGGAGTTAAGCTTGGGGATGCTTGATACGTCTCAAACGTATCTATAATTTTTTATGGTTTCACGCTGTTATCTTGTCTTCTTTGGTTGTTTTATGTACCTTTTATATCTTTTTTGGGACTAACTTATTAATTCAGTGCCAAGTGCCAGTTCTTGTTTTTCCGTGTTTTTGACTCTTTTCAGATCTGATTTTGGAACGGAGTACAAACGGAAGAAAAACCCCGAAATGATTTTTTCCCGAACGGAAGAAGACCAGGGGGCTTTTGGGCCACCAGGGGGAGGCGGCGGTGGGCAGGCTTGTGGCCTCCCTGGCCGCCCCCTGACCTAGGTCTTTGTCCTGTAAATTCCCAAATATTCCGCAAAAAATCAAGGGAGCCTCGAAAATATTTTTCCGCCGACGCAAGCTTCCGTTTCCGCGAGATCTTATCTGGAGACCCTTCCCGGCACCCTGCCGGAGGGGACTTTGGATTTGGAGGTCTTCTTCATCATCTTCATCGCCCCTCCAATGACTCGTGAGTAGTTCACTTCAGACCTATGGGTCCATAGTTAGTAGCTAGATGGCTTCTTCTCTCTCTTGGATCTTCAATACAAAGTTCTCCATGATCTTCATGGACATCTATCCGATGTAATCTTCTTTGGCGATGTGTTTGTCGAGATCCGATGAATTGTGGATTTGTGATCAGATTATCTATGATATATATTTGAGTTTTGCTGATTTCTTATATGCATGATTTGATATCCTTGTAAGTCTCTCCGAGTCTTGGCTTTTGTTTGGCCAACTAGATCTATGATTCTTGCAATGGGAGAAGTGCTTGGTTTTGGGTTCTACCATGTGGTGACCTTTCCCAATGACAGTAGGGGCAGCAAGGCACACATCAAGTAGTTGTCATCAAGGGTAAAAAGATGGGGTTTTATCATTGGTTTGAGATTATCCCTCTACATCATGTCATCTTGCTTAAGGCGTTGCTCTGTTCTTATGGACTTAATACACTAGATGCATGCTGGATAGCGGTCGACGTGTGGAGTAATAGTAGTAGATGCAGAAAGTATCGGTCTATTTATTTTGGATTGTCCATCTACATCATGTCATCTTGCTTAAGGCGTTACTCTGTTCTTTTGGACTTAATACACTAGATGCATGCTGGATAGCGGTCGACGTGTGGAGTAGTAGTAGTAGATGCAGACAGTATCGGTCTACTTGTTTTGGACGTGATGCCTATAGAAACAATCATTGCATAGATATCGTCACGACTTTGCGCGGTTCTATCAATTGCTCGACAGTAATTTGTTCACCCACCTTCTACTTGCTTTCATGAGAGAAACCACTAGTAAACACTACGGCCACCGGGTCTATTCACATCCATCATTTACACCTCTGCTTTTACTTTGCTTTGTTACTTTGTTGCTTTCAGTTCTCACTTGGCAAACAATCTATAAGGGTTTGACAACCCCTTCATAGCGTTGGGAGCAAGTTTTTGTGTTTGTGCAGGATCTTGAGATACTCCTCCACTGGATTGATACCTTGGTTCTCAAACTGAGGGAAGTACTTACCACCGCTACGCTACATCACCATTTCTGCTTCGAGGGAACACCAACGCAAGGCTCCAAGGCCACGGGAGAAATCCTTTGCATACTTGCCTAGGAAGTCCCTTAAGGCGTAGCCGCAGCTGAAGGATTCGTGGTGCCGTTGCTGAGGAGTATGAAGCAAAACTCCTATTTCTGGCGCCGTTGGAAGGTCTTTTGTTGCAGTAGCAATGACTTATCCCATGTCCTCAGGAACAAAAGTAACTACTCACAAAGCATAATCATAATCATGATCAGAGGTGTAATGAGTAGCATCAAGGATCTGAACATAAACTCTTCCACCAAGTAATCCAACTAGCATCAACTACAAAGAGTAATCAACACTACTAGCAACCTTACAAGTACCAATCGGAGTCGCGAGACGGAGATTGGTTACAATAGATGAACTAGAGTTTGGAGATGAGATGGTGCTGATGAAGATGTTGATGGTGACGAGTCCCCTCCGATGAGAGGAGTGTTGGTGATGATGATGGCGACGATTTCCCCCTCCGGGAGGGAAGTTTCCCCGGCAGGATCATCCTGTCGGAGCTCTAGATTCGTTCTGCTCAAGTGCCGCCTTGTGGCGGCGGTGAAACCATGAAAAAGCTCCTCCTTGATTTTTTTCCTGGACGAAACCCTCCATATAGCAAAAGAGGGGGGCCAGTGGGCCAGTGAACTGCCCACAAGCTCCCATGGCGCGGCCTGGGGGGTGGCCGCGCCGTGCAGGCTTGTGGGCACCCCCTGGTGCCCCTCTGGCACTTCTTCGGCCCAGTATTTTTGATAAATTGGGAAAAATCCCCGTTGATTTTCACGGCGTATGGAGTTGCACAGAATAGGTATCTCAACTTTGCTCCACTTTCAGGATAGAATTCGAGTTGCCGGTATTCTCCCTCTTCATGTAAACCTTGCAAAATAAGAGAGAAAAGGCATAAGAATTGTACCGTGAAGTGAAATAACAGCCAAAGAAGCGATAAATATCAACATGAAAACATGATGCAAAATGGACGTATCAACTCCCCTAAGCTTAGACCTCGCTTGTCATCAAGCGAAAGCCGAGCTCAATGAATATGTCCACATGTTTAGGGAGAGAAGTGTCGACAAAACAAGATACGAACATGCATGCATCATGATCAAGATCAGAACGGCAATACCAACATATAATCTCTCATGCTAAAGTGATAATTCCTTCACAAAGTAAAGCATGGATCAAGAACCTTACCGAGAAGTAACAACCGATAGCCTTTAGTCACTGAAGCAATTGCAGTTCATCACAACATCAGAAAGAGTCAAATAAGAGCTTGTAAAGCAAATCCACATACTCAATCATTCTTTCGTTCTCTACAATTGCTACAACTCACGTGGTACTCATGAGATCAAAGTTTCAGCTGGACACCGAGAAAGATATGGGCTTATAGTTTTGCCTCCCAACTGCTTACCTCAAGGGTAATGTCAACAATAATAATTCATGAGTACTTACCTCCAAGTTGACATATGAATATAGATCTTTCCCAAGCATGTGACGGTAGCCAAGACAAAGGCAAAATAGGGAATTGGTGAAGATCACCATGACTCTTTCAAGGACAAAAAGTAAAGGTACAACATAGACCCTTCGCAGAGGGAAGCAGAGGTTGTCATGCGCTTTTGAGGTTTGGATGTGTGTCCTCTTAGTGAGGAGGAATGTCACTTTATATTGCCTCCTGTGATAAAGAACTTTATTATGCAGTCTGTCGCTTTTATGTCTTCCTCATCACAGGTTCGTATAAAGCTTATTTTCCACACACTAATAGATTATACATATTAGAGAGCAATTTTTATTGCTTGCACCGATGACAACTTACTTGAGGGATCTTATTCAATCCATAGGTAAGTATGGTGGACACTCATGGCAAAACTGGTTTGAAGGTTTATGGATGCACAAGTAGTATCTCTACTTGGTGCGGGAGTTTTGGCTAATATGAGGTGGAAGCAATCGTCAAATGCTAAGGGATCTCTAATCATATAACATTGTTCAGAGCCAAGCAAACACAATTCATTACGTTGTCTTGCTTGTCCAACATCTACTTCTAGGCATGCAATAGTTTGGTGAGTTTTCACAATCATAGATGGTGTCAGAGATGATATATTTATATGTGAACCTCTCCTTCCTTATCACTTCCTATTAATTGCAACAATGACCAAGGTCTACGTTTGCCTACCCTCAACAAGTTTCAATCCTCATTCTTTTTATATGTGAAGCCATCACTTCCCATAAGATCATTACATGATCTTTCATGTTTTTGTTCTATTCTCACTCTATTGATCATGGCAAGAGGCAAAGCCCTTCAAGTAAGACACTCTTTATTATATGGCTCACGAGCAAGAATACATCGGGGGTGACACAAAGCAAAACTCGAAACTAAAACACTAAGACTTTTAAACTACTAGAGAAAAAGAAAACTGAAAAGGAAAACTAAAACAAAGGTAAAGGCAAAACATGTGATGGTGATACGATACCGGGGCAACTCCCCCAAGCTTGGCAAAGCCAAGGGGGTTGCCCATACCCATGCTCAGTTGTCTTCCTTTGGTGGTGATGGTGGATGAGTTGTTGAAGAGGTCTTGAGCTTGTTTAATTTCCACTTGAGCATAAAATTTTGCTCCCTCAGATCATCATTTTCCTCTTCATCAAGCTTAAACACCCTTTGGCATAATTCCTGCTTACTCTCCTCTTCGTTTTTGGAGTCTGAGATATAATGCTTGATTCTCTGCCCATTTACCACTCTCGGACAATTACCTTCCGTGTTATTGATCTTGATAGCACCGAAACGATATACTTCCTCAACAACATAGGGACCTTCCCATTTAGAGAGAAGCTTGCCTGCAAAGAATCTTAAACGAGAGTTAGATAGCAAGACATAATCACCTACATTGAACTCACGCTTTTGTATCCTCTTGTCATGCCACCTCTTAACCTTCTCTTTGAAAAGCTTGGCATTCTCATATGCCTGAATTCTCCACTCATCAAGCGAGCTAATATCAAATAACCTCTTCTCAGCGGCAAGTTTGAAATCAAAGTTGAGCTCTTTGATTGCCCAATAAGCTTTATGCTCTAGCTGAAGAGGTAAATAACATGCTTTACCGTACACCATTTTGTACGGAGACATGCCCATGGGATTCTTATAGGCAGTTCTATAAGCCCACAGTGCATCATCAAGCTTCTTAGACCAATTCTTTCTAGACCTGTTGACAGTCTTTTGCAGAATCAGTTTAATCTCTCTATTACTTAGCTCTACTTGACCACTGGACTGAGGGTGATGGGGAGACACAATTCTATGGTTGACATCGTACTTAGGAAGCGTTTTATGGAAAGCTCCATGAATGAAGTGTGAACCACCGTCGGTCATCAGATATCTAGGGACTCCAAATATAGGGAAGATAACTTCTTTCAGCATCTTGATAGAGATGTTGTGATCAGCACTACTAGTGGGGATAACTTCTACCCACTTAGTGACGTAATCAACATCAACTAAGATGTGAGTATACCCATTGGATTTTGGAAAAGGTCCCATATAATCAAAGCCCCAAACATCAAATGGTTCAATGACAAGTGAATAGTTCATAGGCATTTCCCGACGTTTGCTAACATTACCTATTCTTTGACATTCGTCACACGACAAGACAAACTTACGGGCATCCTTGAAGAGAGTGGGTGTGACAGCCCGATGCCGACGTTCCAGAAGATTCCCCTCTCTTTCCGTTTTCGTCGTGTGTCTATTTTCAGTTGCCGCATCATCATCGCATCATGCACATCATCTGCATTGCATCGGTGTCTCCGTTGCTGCCCGTCTTCAAAACTTGCATTCGTTAGTAGTCGCCGGTTCTCGTCGTTGTCCGTTCCGAGCCCGAACGCACTCGCACGCGCCCGCGGCACCGTCGAAACCCTGTTTTTAAAGTGCGTTTAAAACTTCCTCTAATCGAGGTGAAACTTGGCACGCGGTCGCGATTAGATGTAGCTAGGCCGCCTGTCGAATTTCGTCGCGATCGGAGACCGTCTGGTACCCGAACGGTCGACCGTAGCGGCACCGTCTTCGGTTATTCGTCGGACGTCTGTCGGTGTTTGAAATTCGTGCCGCACCGCCCGTTCTCCCTCTCGTCTCCGGATATTCCCTCTACACAGCCACTCCTCCGACACGCGTTCGGAATTAGCCGAATCCGTCCGCGCCGTTGAATCCGGGGCGGAAAACCGCTAAACCTAGCCCCCCCATTTGTTATAAATAGACCTCCTCCTTAATTTTAGGCAACCAACCCCTCACCACCTCGGGATCCGCGCCGTCCCGAAACCCTAGCCGCCCCACCTGCTCTCTCCCCCCACCTCCAGCCGCCGGCCCGCCCGGGCCCGAACCAAGCCCGTCAAAGCCCATCTGGGCCCGACCCGGAGCTCCCTGCCGTTCCTCCCATGGCAGCCTTGAGCTCCTCCCGAGCCCGTGCCTGGGCAGAGCCTCTCCCTGCCGAAGGCAGCAGCCCCGCACCTTGTCCTGTTCCCCGACGCCGGTAGCAGCTCGCCGGAGCACCTCTGCCGGCCGGAGTCGTCGCCCTCGCGCCGTTCCCCGCAGCTCGCCGCCGCCCTTGTCGCCTCGTCGTCGGACCTTCCACCGCCGGGAACGGACCCGTCGGTCCTCGGGCTACGAGATCAAGTCGGCCTCACCTCGATCCCGCCGGCGCCGTCGCTTTCTCCACGCTCGCCGGCCGCTGGGGCCACTGGAGCCGAGCTCCCCCTTGATCCCGATCTGGATCAGGAGGGCGGCTCGCTCGTGTGAGCCTCCCGCTCGCGAGCGTTGACCGCTGCGCTGCGCACCTGGGCCAGCTTGCGCGCTTGGGCCGCGCCGCCCAGGCCGGCCTCCCTCCCTTGGCCCAGTCGCTAGCCCAGCTCCTTCGGCCGCCTCAGCTTGACCTCGTCTCCAACCGGGCCCAGGCCCGAGGTGAGTATCACCCCTATTCTTCGCCCATGCGTTGTAATTTGCACAATAGATTAGGCCCGTTAGTATATTGTTTTAGGGTTTTTTTTCTTTCGGATGTGTTAATCCGTAAGTCAGAGCGAGGCATATCTTTTAATCCGTAAGTCAGAGCGAGGCATATCTTATATCATTTTGGGGTAGCTTCGCGAGTAGAACACGATTATCCAACATGCATAATTGTTTAACGCCGTTTAGCGTGCCTAATGATTTGTTTTGCGTGCTGTTACAATAGGTTCCGATCCGTAGTTATTTTTCGTGCGTGTCCGGGTTGTTCGTATGACGTAGAATAAATGTCCATGCTCTAGGGAGCTATTTTCCATGTAGTTTAGAGCGGTAAAGTGTATTTTTTCGTGTAGGGTTTGCCCGTTAGATTATTTTTCGTGTCTAGGTTTAATTCTCCCGCATTATTGTGTAGCGTTATTTTGTGTTGCAAACCCCACATATTATATATGTTTCCGGGGTAGGAAAATCCCATGGATTTTTCTGTGCAATTAGTTTTAGGTTTTGAGGAAGTTAGTTCGCGAGATATTTTGTCGTGAAGCCCTTTTGTTTAATCCGTAGGTTTTATTCCGGGCCTCGTTTGAATTAGTTGTCAACTAGTGATTTGATCTTGGATGTTTTGTATAGCCTCTGGTATTTTTGGTTGCAATAGAAATGCATGTTTAGGTGTTGTTTGCTTGCTCTCAAGTTGCTAGGAATAGTGCTGTTTTAGAGGAGCTGAAATATTTCTAAGTCTGGAATCTGTTATTATTTTGTTGCTGTCTTGTCTTGCTTGTATCTTGTGATCTGTAGCTCTTTTGAGGTTGGCCCAATGGAGTTAGTTGTTCCCCTTATGTTTCTCTAGCATGCTGTTAAGTTTCATGCCATTTGGAGACCTGTATCTTGGGTTTTTGCTGCTGTCAATATGCCTTCAGGCTGAAAACTGCACTTTCAGGAGGTGTTATTTTCACTAAGTCTGAATAGTGTGTGTGATGCCATTTGGTGTCTTCTTTTCCTAGTGCTCCTTGCTTCCATGTTAGTTGTTGTTAGTTGTTTGTAGTAGTGCGTCTTGCCCTCTTTCATGCCATGCCTTGCTTGAGTTTATCGGAGTTGTGTAGCCGAAGTTGTGAGGCGTAGAAGTTGCTATGTGGCTGTTTTGGGCAGTTTGTAGTCATTTCTTGTTTTGCTTGTAGATGTTGAACCGTAGCTCCGATTTGATCGTGTCCTACATGAAACTTGCTTAGGTTCTTGTGTAGTTTCATTTTCTCTTGCTGTTTGCATGTGTTGAAATGCTCGTAGCTGCCGGTGCACACATTTTGCATTCATGCCATCATATCTTGCGGTGCTTGTATCTTTTGATCCGTAGCTCCGTTGGAGATGTTATTTACGTGTAGATTGCTTGCCTTGACGCGTAGAATCACGTGAACCTATTTGTTTTGCTGTTTAACAACTAACTAAAATGCATTAGTTCAGATCTGGACAGAATTGTAAATTAACATGTGAGGTCGTTTCGGAGGTGCTATATGTCATTTCCGACCTCACTTAAAATGCCTAGATAGGTAGTTTAATTTCCGCTTCACCTCTTGCATGTTTGACAACATTAATATTGTCGTGTAGATAACCGGGAGTGAACTAAATAATTAACGTGGAGTTTCGTCAATATGCAACTCATGCATATTGAACTTCACTTAATGTGTAGTGTTTGATTGTGTGATTTGTCATGCCGTGACTTGCATGTATTCAGTAGCTCATGCATCATATGTGTCGTACATCGTGTGGTGAATTCCGTGTGTTGATTTGTGTTTCCGGTTTGCTTCGTCTCGTTAGAGTTCCGCAGCGTGCCGGATTGTGAGGACCCGTTCGACTACGTCGGTTCGTCTGCTTCACGGAGGCATTCTTCTTCCAAGCGGGATCTCAGGCAAGATGATCATTTCCCCAGATACCATTACTATCATTGCCATGCTAGTTTATCGCTTCTGTCGATTACGTCTCGTTGCCTACCACTTGTTAAAGTCAGCCTCTCAACAATGCCATGATTACCCTCAACCTGTTCGACCTAGCAAACCACTGATTGGCTCTGTTACTGCTTGCTTAACCCTGTGTAGCGTTGTTAGTTGCAGGTGCAGATGCTTCCATGCAAAGCATGGGTTCCTTGTTATATCACCATATTAAATGTTATTTAATCTAATGCACCTATATACTTGGTAAAAGGTGGAAGGCTCGGCCTTTCTAGCCTGGTGTTTTGTTCCACCTTTGCCCCCTTAGTTTCGGCTACCGGTGTTATGTTCCATAAATGAGCGCTCCTAACACGATCGGGGTTGTTATGGGGACCCCCTTGATAATTCGTTTTAGATTAAAGCTGGTCTGGCAAGGCCCAACTTTGGTACTACATTTGCCTAATAACCTAATAATAATGCATAGGGACCCGCCGGCACCCGCGGACTAATTTAATCAACCCCCGGGCCAGTGCTCCTCATGAGTGTTGGTCCCACCTGAGCGATGTCCGGCGCCCCTCTGGTCACCCGGAGGTTTAGCGATCCCGACGTCTAGCTCATCCGTCGTGTCCTGAGAACGAGGTACGCGACTCCTATCGGGATCGTCGACACGTCGGGCGGCCTTGCTGGATTAGTTTTACCTTTGACGAGATATCTTGTGCATCGGGATTCCGGTGATGCTTTGGGTAACCTCAGAGTTGAGGTTTTCCACTAGGGAATCCGACGAGATCGCGAGCTTCGTGATTGAGGATTTCTATGCGGCTTGTGGTAATTTGTGATGGACTAGTTGGAGCACCCCTGCAGGGTTTAATCTTTCGGAAAGCCGTGCCTGCGGTTATGTGGCAACGTGGATACTTTGTTTAACACTGGTTCTAGATAACTTGAAGTTAACTTAATTAAAACCTGCCAACTGTGTGTGTAACCGTGACTGTCTCGTTCGTGAGTTCCTTCTCCAATCGAGGACACGGTGGGGTTATGTCTGACGTAGGTAGGTGTTCAGGGTCATTCTTATGATCATCAGTAGACACGTCCGTTTTGCGTAGATCTTCTGTTGGAATTATGCCCTAGAGGCAATAATAAATGTATAGTTATTATTATAATTCCTGTATCAAGATAATAGTTTATTATCCATGCTATAATTGTATTGAATGAAAACTCATTTACATGTGTGGATACATAGACAAAACACCGTCCCTAGCATGCCTCTAGTTGGCTAGCCAGTTGATCGATGATAGCCAGTGTCTTCTGATTATGAACAAGGTGTTGTTGCTTGATAACTGGATCACGTCATTGGGAGAATCACGTGATGGACTAGACCCAAACTAATAGACGTAGCATGTTGATCGTGTCATTTTGTTGCTACTGTTTTCTGCGTGTCAAGTATTTATTCCTATGACCATGAGATCATATAACTCACTGACACCGGAGGAATGCTTTGTGTGTATCAAACGTCGCAACGTCACTGGGTGACTATAAAGATGCTCTACAGGTATCTCCGAAGGTGTTAGTTGAGTTAGTATGGATCAAGACTGGGATTTGTCACTCCGTGTGACGGAGATGTATCTCGGGGCCCACTCGGTAATACAACATCACACACAAACCTTGCAAGCAATGTAACTTAGTGTAAGTTGCGGGATCTTGTATTACGGAACGAGTAAAGAGACTTGCCGAGAAACGAGATTGAAATAGGTATGCGGATACTGATGATCGAATCTCGGGCAAGTAACATAGCGAAGGACAAAGGGAATGATATACGGGATTATACGAATCCTTGGCACTGAGGTTCAAACGATAAGATCTTCGTAGAATATGTAGGATCCAATATGGGCATCCAGGTCCCGCTATTGGATATTGACCGAGGAGTCTCTCGGGTCATGTCTACATAGTTCTCGAACCCGCAGGGTCTGCACACTTAAGGTTCGACGTTGTTTTATGCGTATTTGATTTATATGGTTGGTTACCGAATGTTGTTCGGAGTCCCGGATGAGATCACGGACGTCACGAGGGTTTCCGGAATGGTCCGGAAATGAAGATTGATATATAGGATGACCTCATTTGATTACCGGAAGGTTTTCGGAGTTACCGGGAATGTACCGGGAATGACGAATGGGTTCCGGGAGTTCACCGGGGGGGGCAACCCACCCCGGGGAAGCCCATAGGCTTTGGGGAGACACACCAGCCCTTAGTGGGCTGGTGGGACAGCCCCAAGGGGGCCTATGCGCCAAGAGAAGGAAATCAAAGGAAAGGAAAAAAAAAAGAGGGAGAGTCCTCCCCCCTAGCTCGGCCGACCCCTTGGGGATCCCTTGGACCCCAAGGCAAGGTTCCCCTCCCTCCTCCTATATATATGGGGCTTTTAGGGCAGATTTGAGACGACTTTCTCACGGCTGCCCGACCACATACCTCCATAGTTTTTCCTCTAGATCGCGTTTCTGCGGAGCTCGGGCGGAGCCCTGCTGAGACGAGATCATCACCAACCTCCGGAGCGCCGTCACGCTGCCGGAGAACTCTTCTACCTCTCTGTCTCTCTTGCTGGATCAAGAAGGCCAAGATCATCGTCGAGCTGTACGTGTGTTGAACGCGGAGGTGCCGTCCGTTCGGTACTAGATCGTGGGACTGATCGCGGGATTGTTCGCGGGGCGGATCGAGGGACGTGAGGACGTTCCACTACATCAACCGCGTTCTCTAACGCTTCTGCTGTACGATCTACAAGGGTACGTAGATCACTCATCCCCTCTCGTAGATGGACATCACCATGATAGGTCTTCGTGCGCGTAGGAAAATTTTTGTTTCCCGTGCGACGTTCCCCAACATCTTCCCCCTCTTATTTCTGGTACTCGTAAGTTAGCCACCAAATATATGCTTAGTCGCTGCTGCAACCTCACCACTTAACCTTACCTCACCCATTAAGCTTTGCTAGTCTTGATACCTTTGGAAATGAGATTGCTGAGTCCCCTGTGGCTCACAGATTACTACAACACCAGTTGCAGGTACAGGTAAAGGTTACTTGACGCGATCGCGTTGATTGTTCATTTGGACTTGCTTCTTCTTCTTCTTCTTCATCGATCTAGGATGGGTTCCAGGCCGGCACCCTGGGATAGCAAGGATGGACGTCGTTCTTCTTTTGTCGTTAGTTTTCGTCCGTAGTCGGACCCTGCTCTTACTCTTGATGTTTATGTAATGTACTGATGTGACTCTGATGTAGCTTGTGGCGAGTGTAAGCCAACTCTTTATGTATCTCTCCTTTTCAGTACATGTACTTGTAACGATATCCATTCTTGCGACACGACGAGATGCGCTTCTATCCCTGACGATGCCCCGTGCCAAATTGAGGATAGGGTCGCATCTTGGGCGTGACAGTGGGCCAATAGAAACCTGATTGCAATACCTTGTGTGCAGTTCTATCTCCCGCATGGTGTCCTCCGTAGGCCTCGGAGTGGCACTTTTGTAGGATCTGTCCATGTTCATGTTCAGGTACACAACGTCTAATAACACCATCTACTCCTTCCTTATAAAGGTGAGGATCATCCCAAAAGTAATATCTCAAGTCAAAGAAGAATTTCTTCTTTTGCTGGTACATGAAACTAGGTGGTATGTATTTGGCAACGATATAGTTTGCATAATCAGCATACCACAGTGCACTACGTGAAGCATTGATGACATTCAGTTGCTCATCGGGAAAGCTATCATCAATAAGTTGTGGGTCATCAAGAACATTCTCCAACCTAGACAAGTTATCTGCTACTGGGTTATCATCACCCTTCCTGTCGACAACGTGCAAATCAAATTCTTGTAGCAAGAGAACCCATCTGATAAGTCTAGGTTTAGCGTCCTTCTTCTCCATGAGGTACTTAATAGCAGCATGATCTGTGTGAATAGTGACTTTGGAATCAACTATGTAAGACCTGAACTTTTCACATGCAAACACGACTACTAAAAATTCCTTCTCCGTAGTGGCATAGTTTCTCTGGGCACTGTCTAGAGTTTTACTAGCGTAGTGAATAACATTCAACTTCTTATCAACTCTTTGCCCTAGAACAGCACCAACAGCATAATTACTAGCATCACACATGATCTCAAAAGGCAAGTTCCAATCAGGTGGTTGAACAATAGGAGCAGTTATCAAAGCCCTCTTAAGTATTTCGAAGGCTTCCTCACAATCATCGTCAAAGACAAAAGGAATATCCTTTTGTAAGAGATTGGTAAGAGGCCTAGAAATCTTAGAGAAGTCTTTAATGAACCTTCTATGGAAACCAGCGTGACCAAGGAAACTTCTTATACCTTTGATATCTGTGGGGTATGGCATTTTCTCGATTGCATTAACCTTAGCCTTATCGACTTCAATACCTCTTTCAGAAATTTTATGTCCTAAGACGATGCCTTCATTAACCATAAAGTGGCACTTCTCCCAATTCAAGACAAGATTGGTGTCTTTACATCTCTGCAAGACTCGATCAAGGTTGTTGAGGCAATCATAAAAGGAAGACCCGTAAACGGAAAGTCATCCATGAAAACCTCAACAGTATTTTCACAAAAGTCCGAGAATATAGCCATCATACATCTTTGAAAGGTGGTAGGTGCATTACATAAGCCAAAAGGCATACGTCTATAAGCAAAGGTACCGAAAGGGCAGGTGAAAGTGGTTTTCTCCTGATCAGATTGTGCAACTGGTATTTGAGAGAAACCAGAATAACCGTCTAGAAAGCAGAAGTGTGTGTGTTTGGACAGCCTTTCTAGCATTTGGTCGATAAAAGGCAAAGGGTAATGATCTTTCCTATTGGCCTTATTCAACTTCCTAAAATCGATCACCATCCTATAGCTAGTAATAATCCTCTGTGGGATCAACTCATCCTTATCATTAGGGATGACGGTGATGCATCCCTTCTTAGGGACGCAATGCACTGGACTCACCCAATCTCTATGAGCGATAGGATAGATAATACCCGCTTCCAGGAGCTTTAGTATTTCTTTTATTACTACTTCTTTCATCTTAGGATTTAATCTCCTTTGATGATCAGCAATTGGTTTGAAATCAGGATCAGTTTTGATCTTGTGCTGGCATAGGGTAGGACTAATGCCCTTAAGATCATCAAGAGTATATCCTATACCAGCACGGTGCTTCCTCGGAGTTTTTAGTAACTTCTTTTCTTCATGATCCGAGAGGCTAGCACTAATAATAACATGATATATCTCCTTTTCATCAAGATAGGCATACTTAAGAGTATCAGGCAATTGTTTAAGCTCGAACACATGATCACCCTTTGGTGGGGGTGGATCCCCAAGCAGTTCAACAGGCAAGTTATTCTTAAGGATAGGATATTGTTCTAAGACAACTCTATCTATTTCATCCCTTTCATCCATATGCATATCATTTTCATGCTCAAGCAAGTATTGCTCTAAGGGATCAATAGGAGGCACGACAATAGAGGCTAAGGCAATAGTTTCATCCCTACTAGGCAACTCCTTTTCATGAGGTTGTCTGCCAAACTTAGAGAAATTGAACTCATGTGACACACCTTCAAAGCCAACAGTGACAGTTTGCTTCTCACAATCAATATGAGCGTTGACAGTATTGAGAAAGGGTCTACCAAATATGATGTGACAAAAGCTATCTTGTGCGGTAGCAAGAACGAGGAAATCAGCAGGATACTTCGTTTTACCACACAAGACTTCAACATCCCTAACAATTCCCACAGGGCAGATAGTATCTCTATTGGCAAGCTGAATAGTGACATCTATAGGTTCTATCTCAACAGGTGCAATCTCATCTTTGACTTCATCGTATAAGGATTGAGGTATTGCACTAACACTAGCACCCAAGTCACATAAACCATGATAACAATGACCTCCTATCTTAACAGAAAGTACAGGCATGCCAACAACAGGCCTATGTTTGTCTCTAACGTGAGGTTTAGCAATTCTAGTAGCATCTTCACAGAAGTGAATATTATACCCCTCAACTTCTTCAGACAGAAGATCTTTGATAATAGCAATGCTAGGTTCAACTCTAATTTGCTCACGGGGTGTAGGTGTTCTAATATAGCCTCTACGTATCACAGTTGAAGCTTTAGAGTGATCCTTTATCCTAACAGGGAAAGGTGGTTTCTCAATGTAAGCACTGGGAACAACAGGATCATTATAGGCAATGAGTTTCTCTTCAACTGGAGTGGGTTTTACTACATTGACTTCTAAAGGAGGATGATATTTAAACCACTTCACTTTGGGGAGATCAATATGAGCAGCAAAAGATTCACACAATGAAGCTACTATCTCAGAGTCAAGTCCATACTTAGCGCTAAAGTCACTAAAGGTATTTGTCTCAACAAAGGATTTAACGCAATCAAACGTGAAATTCATACCTGACTCCTTACCTTCTTCAAGCTCCCAATCTTCAGAGTTGCGTTTAATTCTCTCCAATAAATTCCATTTGAAGTCAATATCTCTCTTAATAAAAGAACCAGTACAAGAAGTGTCAAGCATGGTGCGATCATCATGAGAAAGCCGAGCATAGAAGTTCTGAATGATAATTTCTCTCGAGAGCTCATGATTGGGGCATGAATATAGCATTGATTTAAGCCTCCCCCAAGCTTGAGCGATGCTTTCTCTGTCACGAGGCCAAAAATTATAAATATAATTCCGATCACGATGTACTAAATGCATAGGATAAAACTTTTGATGAAATTCCAATTTCAACCGATTGTAGTCCCATGATCCAGTATCATCACATAGCCTATACCATGTCAACACCTTATCCTTCAAAGACAAAGGAAAGACCTGCTTCTTGACCTCATCCTCGGTCACACCTGAAAGCTTAAATAAACCACAAACTTCATCTACATAGATCATATGCAAGTCTGGATGTGATGTTCCATCTCTTGTAAAAGGATTAGCCAACAGTTTCTCAAGCATACCCGAAGGAAATTCAAAGCAAATATTTTCAGTAGGTGCAACAGGTTGAGGAGCAACTCTTTGTGCTTCCGTTCGAGGTGAAGATACCCCGAACAAGCCCCTCAAAGGATTATTATCCATAGTGACAAGTGACAATAAATTTCAGCACACTATATGAATGTTTCCTTACCCAGTTCCACTTACCAAAGGCGCTTCACTCCCCGGCAACGGCGCCAGAAAAGAGTCTTGTTGACCCACAAGTATAGGGGTTCAATCGTAGTCCTTTCGATAAGTAAGAGTGCTGAACTCAACGAGGAGTAGAAGGATCTGACAAAGTGGTTTTCAGCAAGGAAATATCTGCAAGCAGTGAAATTGTCGGGAACAAGTGATTGTGTGGTGAGATGATTCATAGCAAGCAACAAGTAACAAAAGTAGCAACGCTGCAGCAAAGTGGCCCAATCCCTTTTGTAGCAAGGGACAAGCCTGGACAAAGTCTTATAGGAGGAAAAACGCTCCCGAGGACACACGGGAATTTCTGTCATGCTAGTTTCATCATGTTCATATGATTCGCGTTCGTTACTTTGATAGTTTGATATGTGGGTGGACCGGCGCTTGGGTACTGCCCTTACTTGGACAGGCATCCACTTATGATTAACCCCTCTCGCAAGCATCCGCAAATACGAAAGAAGAATTAATACAAAGTCTAACCATAGCATTAAACTAGTGGATCCAAATCAGCCCCTTACGAAGCAACGCATAAACTAGGGTTTAAGCTTCTGTCACTCTAGCAACCCATCATCTACTTCATACTTCCCAATGCCTTCCTCTAGGCCCAAATAATGGTGAAGTGTTATGTAGTCGACGTTCACATAACACCACTAGGGGAAAAACAACATACAACATATCAAATTAACGAAGGAATACCAAATTCACATGACTACTATTAGCATGACTTATCCCATGTCCTCAGGAACAAAAGTAACTACTCACAAAGCATAATCATATTCATGACCACAGGTGTAATGAGTAGCATCAAGGATCTGAACATAAACTCTTCCACCAAGTAATCCAACTAGCATCAACTACAAAGAGTAATCAACACTACTAGCAACCTTACAAGTACCAATCGGATTCGCGAGACGGAGATTGGTTACAAGAGATGAACTAGGGTTTGGAGATGAGATGGTGCTGATGAAGATGTTGATGGTGATGAGTCGCCTCCGATGAGAGGAGTGTTGGTGATGACGATGGCGACGATTTCCCCCTTCGGGAGGGAAGTTTCCCCGGCAGGATCGTCCTGCCGGAGCTCTAGGTTGGTTCTGCTCAAGTTCCGCCTCGTGGCGGTGGTGAAACCACGAAAAAGCTCCTCCTTGATTTTTTCCTGGACGAAACCCTCCATATAGCAAAAGAGGGGGGCCAGTGGGCTAGTGGGCTGCCCACAAGCCCCCATGGCGCGGCCTCGGGGGGTGGTCGCGCCGTGCAGGCTTGTGGGCCCCCTGGTGCCCCTCTGGCACTTCTTCGGCCCAGTATTTTTGATAAATTGGGGCAAAAATCCCCGTTGATTTTCACGGCGTTTGGAGTTGCGCAGAATAGGTATCTCAACTTTGCTCCACTTTTAGGCTAGAATTCCAGTTGCTCGTATTCTCCCTCTTCATGTAAACCTTGCAAAATAAGAGATAAAAGGCATAAGTATTGTACCATGAAGTGAAATAACAGCCAAAGAAGCAATAAATATCAACATGATGCAAAATGGACGTATCAGTGTGCCATGGCAACAAACCCAACACCCCGGGCCTTGTTGTCCAGCAGGTGACTCAGAGCTGCCATGCGGAGTAATACAATGCCGTTGTGACATCCTCAGCTTTTGCTACAGTGATCTTTGTAATTAAACTACAACAATCTTATGCTAATGATGCCACCTCACCGTGATTACTGTTGTTAAACTCGCATTGGTTAAAGATCCATCTTTACTCAATAGTCCTATGACCATCAAGTAGTTCTTCCAAAGTCTACACTTTGTTTTCATACATGGATCCTCTCTCGGATTTCATGGCTTCCAGCCATTTGTCGGAATCTGGGCCCACCATTGCTTTCTCCATAACTCGTAGGTTCACTGTTGCTCAACAACATGACCTCCAAGACAGGGTTACCGTACCACTCTGTAGTAGTACGCGACCTTGTCAACCTACGAGGTTGGTAGTAACTTGATCCGATGCTCGATGATCACCATCATCAGCTTTCACTTCAATTGGTGTATGCGCCACAGGAACAACTTCCTGTGCCCTGCTACACACTGGTTGAAGTGATGGTTCAATAACCTCATCAAGTTCTACCACCCTCCCACTCAATTCTTTCGAGAGAAACCTTTCCTCGAGAAAGGATCCTATTTCTAGAAACAAACACTTTGCTTTCGGAGCTGAGATAGGAGATGTACCCAACCGTTTTGGATATCCTATGAAGATGCATTTATCCGCTTTGGGTTCGAGCTTATCAGACTGAAACTTTTTCACATAAGTGTCGAAGCCCCAAACTTTCAAGAAACGACAGTTTAGATTTCTCTAAACCTCAGTCTATACTGTGTCATCTCAACGGAAATACGTGGTGCCCTATTTAAAGTGAATGCGGTTGTCTCTAATGCTTAACCCATAAACGATAGTGGTAATTCGATAAGAGACATCATAGCATGCACCATACCAAATAGTGTGTGTCTATGACGTTCAGACACATCATCACACTATGATGTTCTAGGTGGCATGAACTGCGAAACAATTTCCACATTGTCTTAACTGCGTACCAAAACTCGTAACTCAGATATTCATTTCTATGATCATATCGTAGACAGTTTATCCTCTTGTTACGACGAACTTCACTCCGAAACAGAATTGAACTTTTCAATATTTCAGACTTGTGATTCATTAAGCAAATACTCTAGTATCTACTCAAATCGTCATTGAAGTAAGAACATAATGATATCCACTGCGTGCCTTAGCACCCATTGGACTGCATACATCAAAATGTATCACTTCCAACAAGTTACTATCTTATTTCATCTCAATGAAAACAAGGCCTTGCTCATGTGGTATGATTTGCATGTCACTAGTGATTCAAAATCAAGTGATTATAAAGATCCATCAGCATGGAGCCTCTTCATGCAATTTATACCAACATGACTCAAGCGGCAGTGCCACAAGTAAGTCGTACTATCATCATTACCTCGTGTCTTTTGGCACCAATATTATGAACATGTGTAACACTACGATCGAGATTCAATAAACCATTGAAGGTGATTATTCAAGCAAACAGAGTAACCATTATTCTCTTTAAATGAATAATCGTATTGCAATAAACACGATCCAATCATGTTCATGCTTAACGCAAGCACCAAATAACAATTATTTCGGTTTAACACCAATCCCGATGGTAGAGGGAACGTGAGACGTTTTGATCATATCAATCTTGGAAACACTTCCAACACGTATCGTCACCTCGCCTTTAGCTAGTCTCCGTTTATGCCGTAGCTATCATTCCGTGTTACTAATCACTTAGCAACCGAACCGGTATCCAATACCCTCATGCTACTAGGAGTACTAGTAAAGTACACATCAACATCATGTATATCAAATATACTTCTTTCGACTTTTGCCAGCCTTCTTATCTACCAAGTATCTAGAGTTGCTCCGCCTCAGTGACTGTTACCCTCATTACAGAAGCACTTAGTCTCGGGTTTGTTGGAATTATGCCCTAGACGCAATAATAAATATAGTTATTATTATAATTCCTGTATCAAGATAATCGTTTATTATCCATGCTATAATTGTATTGAATGAAGACTCATTTACATGTGTGGATACATAGACAAATCACTGTCCCTAGCAAGCCTCTAGTTGGCTACCAGTTGATCAAAGATAGTCAGTGTCTTCTGATTATGAACAAGGTGTTGTTGCTTGATAAGTGGATCACGTCATTAGGAGAATCATGTGATGGACTAGACCCAAACTAATAGACGTAGCATGTTGATCGTGTCATTTTGTTTCTACTGTTTTCTGCGTGTCAAGTATTTGTTCCTATGACCATGAGATCATATAACTCACTGACACCGGAGGAATACTTTGTGTGTATCAAACGTCGTAACGTAACTGGGTGACTATAAAGATGCTCTACAGGTATCTCCGAAGGTGTTAGTTGAGTTAGTATGGATCAAGACTGGGATTTGTCACTCTGTGTGACGGAGAGGTATCTCGGGGCCCACTCGGTAATACAACATCACACACAAGCCTTGCAAGGAATGTGACTTAGTGTAAGTTGCGGGATCTTGTATTACGGAATGAGTAAAGAGACTTGCCGGTAAACGAGATTGAAATAGGTATGTGGATACTGACGATCGAATCTCGGGCAAGTAACATACCGAAGGACAAAGGGAATGACATACGGGATTATATGAATCCTTGACACTGAGGTTCAAACGATAAGATCTTCGTAGAATATGTAGGATCCAATATGGGCATCCAGGTCCCGCTATTGGATATTGACCGAGAAGTCTCTCGGGTCATGTCTGCATAGTTCTCGAACCCGCAGAGTCTACACACTTAAGGTTCGACGTTGTTTTATGCGTATTTGAGTTATATGGTTGGTTACCGAATATTGTTCGGAGTCCCGGATGAGATCACGGACGTCATGAGGGTTTCCGGAATGGTCCGGAAACGAAGATTGATATATAGGATGACCTCATTTGATTACCGGAAGGTTTTTGGAGTTACCGGGAATGTACCGGGAATGACGAATGGGTTCTGGGAGTTCACCGGGGGGGCAACCCACCCCGGGGAAGCCCATAGGCCTTGAGGGTGGCGCACTAGACCTTAGTGGGCTGGTGGGACAGCCCAAAAGGGCCCTATGCGCATTGGAAGAAAAATCAAAGAGAAAGAAAAAAAAAGGAGGAGGTGGGAAGGGAAGGAAGGACTCCCACCCACCAAACCAAGTCCAACTCGGTTTGGGGGGGAGACCTTCCCCCCTTGGCTTGGCCGACTCCCTTGGGGCTCAAGGCAAGGCCCCCCCTCTCCCACCTATATATACGGAGGTTTTAGGGCTGATTTGAGACGACTTTTCCACGGCAGCCCGACCACATACCTCCACGGTTTTTCCTCTAGATCGCGTTTCTGCGGAGCTCGGGCGGAGCCCTGCTGAGACAAGGTCATCACCAACCTCCAGAGCGCCGTCACGCTGCCGGAGAACTCTTCTACCTCTCCGTCTCTCTTGCTGGATCAAGAAGGCCGAGATCATCGTCGAGCTGTACGTGTGCTGAACGCGGAGGTGCCGTCCGTTCGGTACTAGATCGTGGGACTGGTCGCGGGATTGTTCGCGGGGCGGATCGAGGGACGTGAGAACGTTCCACTACATCAACCGCGTTCACTAACGCTTCTGCTGTACGGTCTAGAAGGGTACGTAGATCACTCATCCCCTCTTGTAGATGGACATTACCATGACAGGTCTTCGTGCGCGTAGGAAATTTTTTGTTTCCCATGCGACGTTCCCCAACAGTGGCATCATGAGCTAGGTTCATGCGTAGATGTCTTCTCGAGTAGAACACAAAAGTTTTTGTGGGCGGTGATGTGCGTTTTGCTGCCCTCCTTAGTCTTTTCTTGATTCCGCGGTATTGTTGGATTGAAGCGGCTTGGACCGATATTACTCGTACGCTTACGAGAGACTGGTTTCATCGCTACGAGTAACCCCGTTGCTCAAAGATGACTGGCAAGTGTCGGTTTCTCCAACTTTAGTTGAATCGGATTTGACCGAGGAGGTCCTTGGATGAGGTTAAATAGCAACTCATATATCTCCGTTGTGGTGTTTCCGTAAGTAAGATGCGATCCTACTAGATACCCGTGGTCACCACGTAAAACATGCAACAACAAAATTAGAGCACGTCTAACTTGTTTTTGCAGGGTATGCTTGTGATGTGATATGGCCAACGATGTGATGTGATATATTGGATGTATGAGATGATCATGTTGTAAGAGATGATATCCACTTGCACGTCGATGGTACGGCAACCGGCAGGAGCCATAGGGTTGTCTTTATACTAATGTTTGTGCTTGCAGATGCGTTTACTATTTTGCTAGGATGTAGCTTTAGTAGTAATAGCATGAGTAGCACGACAACCCCGATGGCGACACGTTGATGGAGATCATGGTGTGGCGCCGGTGACAAGAAGATCGTGCCGGTGCTTTGGTGATGGAGATCAAGAAGCACATGATGATGGCCATATCATGTCACTTATGAATTGCATGTGATGTTAATCCTTTTATGCACCTTATTTTGCTTATAACGACGGTAGCATTATGAGGTGATCTCTCACTAAAAATTCAAGACGAAATTGTGTTCTCCCCGACTGTGCACCGTTGCTACAGTTCGTCGTTTCGAGACACCACGTGATGATCGGGTGTGATAGACTCAACGTTCACATACAACGGGTGCAAAACAGTTGCGCACGCGGAACACTCGGGTTAAGCTTGACGAGCCTAGCATGTGCAGACATGGCCTCGGAACACATGAGGCCGAAAGGTCGATCATGAATTATATAGATGATATGATTAGCATAGGGATGCTTACCACTGAAACTATACTCAACTCACGTGATGATCGGACTTGAGCTAGTGTAAGTGGATCATGAACCACTCAAATGACTAGAGAGATGTACTTTTTGAGTGGGAGTTTAGCGAATAATTTGATTAAGTTAAACTCTAATTATCTTGAACATAGTCTAAGTCCACTTTGAATATATTTGTGTTGTAGATCATGGCTCACGCGAGAGTCACCCTGAATTTTAATACGTTCCTAGAGAAAGCTAAATTGAAAGATGATGGAATCAACTTTGTAGACTAGGCTCGTAATCTTAAGCTAATCTTACAAGCTGGGAAGAAGGATTATGTCCTTAATTTTGCGTTAGGAGATGAACCACCCGCTACGGCTGACCAGGATGTTAAGAACGCTTGGTTAACACGTAAGGAGGACTACTCAGTAGTTCAATGTGCAGTCTTGTATGGCTTAGAACCGGGACATCAACGTCGCTTTGAGCGTCATGGAGCATTTGAGATGTTCCAGGAGTTGAAGTTTATCTTTCAGAAGAACGCCCGGATCGAGAGGTATGAGACCTCCGATAAATTTTATGCTTGCAAGATGGAGGAAAACTCGTCTGTCAGTGAACATGTGCTCAAAATGTCTGGGTACTCAAACCGTCTAGCTGAGCTAGGGATTGAACTCCCGCAAGAGGCTATCACTGACAGAATCCTTCAATCACTGCCGCCAAGCTATAAAAGCTTTGTGTTGAACTACAACATGCAAGGGATGAACAAGTCTCCCGGCGAGTTGTTTGCGATGCTGAAAGTCGCAGAGTCTGAACTCCGTAAAGAGGATCAAGTGTTGATGGTGAATAAGACCACTAGTTTCAAGATAAACGGCAAAGGCAAGAAGGGTAATTCAAAGAAGAGCGGCAAGCCTGTTGCCAATCCGACGAAGAAACCCAAAGCTGGACCTAAGCCTGAAACGAAGTGTTACTATTGCAAGGGTATGGGTCACTAGAAGCGCAATTTCCCCAAGTATCTGGCAGATAAGAAGGCGGCCAAAGAAAAATTAGGTATATTTGATATACATGTTATTGATGTGTACTTAACCGGCTCTCGTAGTAGTGCCTGGGTATTCGATACCGGTTCTGTTGCTCATATTTGCAACTCGAAACAGGAACTGCGGAATAGACGAAGGCTGGCGAAAGATGAAGTGACGATGCGCGTAGGAAATGGTTCCAAGGTTGATGCAATCGCCGTCGGCACAGTTTCACTTCAGTTACCATCAGGATTAGTTATGAACTTAAATCATTGTTATTTAGAGCCTGCGTTGAGCATGAACATTATATCTGGATCTTGTTTATTGCGAGACGGTTACTCTTTTAAGTCAGAGAATAATGGTTGTTCTATTTCTATGAGTAACATCTTTTATGGTCATGCACCCAATGTGAGAGGATTGTTCATATTGAATCTTGATAGCGATACACACATACATAACATTGAGACCAAAAGAGTTAGAGTTAACAATGATAGCGCCATATTTTTTTGGCACTGCCGCTTAGGTCATATTGGTGTAAAGCGCATGAAGAAACTCCATGCTGATGGACTTTTGGAGTCACTTGACTTTGATTCATTTGACACGTGCGAACCATGCCTCATGGGCAAGATGACTAAGACTCCGTTCTCCGGAACAATGGAGCGTGCAAGTGACTTGTTGGAAATCATACATACCGATGTGTGTGGTCCGATGAGCGTGGAGGCACGCGGCGGATATCGTTATTTTCTCACCTTCACTGACGATTTGAGTAGATATGGTTATGTCTACTTGATGAAGCACAAGTCTGGAACATTTGCAAAGTTCAAGCAATTTCAGAGTGAAGTTGAAAATCATCGTAACAAGAAGATCAAGTTCCTACGGTCTGATTGTGGGGGTGAATATCTGAGTTTCGAGTTTGGTGCTCACATAAGACAATGTGGAATTGTTTCACAGTTGACACCGCCTGGAACACCACAGCGTAATGGTGTGTCCGAACGTCGTAATTGTACTTTATTAGAGATGGTGCGGTCTATGATGTCTCTTACCGATTTGTCGTTATCGTTTTGGGGTTATGCATTAGAAACAGTTGCATTCACTTTAAATAGGGCACCATCAAAATCCGTTGAGACGACACCATACAGCGTGTGGTATGGCAAAAGGCCAAAGTTGTCGTTTCTTAAAGTTTGGGGATGTGATGCTTATGTCAAAAAGCTTCAGCCTGAAAAGCTGGAACCCAAAGCGGAAAAGTGCGTCTTCATAGGTTACCCAAAAGAGACAGTTGGGTACACCTTCTATCTCAAATCCGAGGGCAAAGTGTTTGTTGCTAAGAACGGAACCTTTCTCGAGAAGGAGTTTCTCTCGAGAGAATTGAGTGGGAGGAAGATAGAACTTGACGAGGTTGTCGAACCTCTCATCCCTCTGGATGGTGGCGCAGGGCAAGGGGAAACCTCTGTCGTTGCGACGCCGGTTGAGGAGGAAGTTAATGATGATGATCATGAAACTCCAGTTCAAGTTTCTGTTGAACCACGCAGGTCGACGAGATCACGCGCTGCTCCAGAGTGGTACGGTAATCCCGTCTTATCAATCATGTTGTTGGACAACAATGAACCTGGAAATTATGAAGAAGCAATGGTGGGCCCAGATTCCAACAAATGGCTAGAAGCCATGAAGTCCGAGATAGGATCCATGTATGAGAACAAAGTGTGGACTTTGGAGGTACTGCCTGAGGGCCGCAAGGCTATTCAGAACAAATGGATCTTTAAGAGGAAGACGGACGCTGACGGCAGTGTGACCGTTTATAAAGCTCGACTTGTGGCAAAGGGTTTTTCACAAGTTCAAGGAGTTGACTACGATGAGACATTCTCACCCGTAGCGATGCTTAAGTCCGTCAGAATCATGTTAGCAATAGCTGCATTTTTCGATTATGAAATCTGGCAGATGGATGTCAAAACGGCGTTCCTTAAGGAAGAATTGTATATGATGCAACCCGAAGGTTTTGTCGATCCTAAGAATGCTAACAAGGTGTGCAAGCTCCAGCGATCCATTTATAGACTGGTGCAAGCATCTCGGAGTTGGAACAAACGCTTTGATGAGGTGATCAAAGCATTTGGGTTTATACAAGTGGTTGGAGAATCTTGTATTTACAAGAAAGTGAGTGGGAGCTCTGTGGCGTTTCTAATATTATATGTGGATGACATATTGCTGATTGGAAACAACGTAGAGTTTTTGGAGAGCATAAAGGATTACTTGAATAAAAGTTTCTCTATGTAGGACCTAGGAGAAGCTGCTTACATTCTAGGCATTAAGATCTATAGGGATAGATCAAAACGCCTGATAGGACTTTCACAAAGCACATACCTTGATAAAGTTTTGAAGAGGTTCAAAATGGAACAGTCCAAGAAGGGGTTCTTGCCAGTTTTACAAGGTACGAGATTGAGTAAGACTCAGTGCCCAGCAACTGATGAGGATAGAGAGCATATGCGCTCCGTCCCCTATGCTTCAGCCATAGGCTCTATCATGTATGCAATGCTGTGCACTAGACCGGAGGTTAGCCTGGCCATAAGTATGGCAGGTAGGTTCCAGAGTAATCCAGGAGTGGATCACTGGACAACGGTCAAGAATATCCTGAAGTACCTGAAAAGGACTAAGGAGATGTTTCTCGTGTATGGAGGTGACGAGGAGCTCGCCGTAAAAGGTTACGTCGATGCAAGCTTTGACACAGATCCGGACGACTCTAAGTCGCAAACCGGATACGTATTTATTCTTAATTGGGGTGCGGTAAGCTGGTGCAGTTCCAAGCAAAGCGTCGTAGCAGATTCTACATGTGAAGCGGAGTACATGGCTGCCTCGGAGGCGGCTAAGGGGGGTGTCTGGATGAAGCAGTTCATGACGGATCTTGGAGTGGTGCCAAGCGCACTGAATCCAATAACCTTGTTCTGTGACAACAAGGGTGCCATTGCCTTGGCAAAGGAACCACGGTTTCACAAGAAGTGGACCAGACACATCAAACGACGCTTCAACCTCATCCGCGACTATGTCGAAGGGGAGGACGTAAATATATGGAAAGTGCATACGGATCTGAATGTAGCAGACCCGCTGACTAAACCTCTTCCACGGCCAAAGCATGATCAACACCAGAACTGTATGGGTGTTAGATTTATTACAATGTAATTCGCATGGTGATGTGAGGGCTAGATTATTGACTCTAGTGCAAGTGGGAGACTGTTGGAATTATGCCCTAGAGGGAATAATAAATATAGTTATTATTATAATTCCTGTATCAAGATAATCGTTTATTATCCATGCTATAATTGTATTGAATGAAGACTCATTTACATGTGTGGATACATAGACAAAACACTGTACCTAGCAAGCCTCTAGTTGGCTAGCCAGTTGATCAAAGATAGCCAGTGTCTTCTGATTATGAACAAGGTGTTGTTGCTTGATAACTGGATCACGTCATTAGGAGAATCACGTGATGGACTAGACCCAAACTAATAGACGTAGCATGTTGATCGTGTCATTTTGTTGCTACTGTTTTCTGCGTGTCAAGTATTTGTTCCTATGACCATGAGATCATATAACTCACTGACACCGGAGGAATACTTTGTGTGTATCAAACGTCGCAACGTAACTGGGTGACTATAAAGATGCTCTACAGGTATCTCCGAAGGTGTTAGTTGAGTTAGTATGGATCAAGACTGGGATTTGTCACTCCGTGTGACGGAGAGGTATCTCGGGGCCCACTCGGTAATACAACATCACACACAAGCCTTGCAAGCAATGTGACTTAGTGTAAGTTGCGGGATCTTGTATTACGGAACGAGTAAAGAGACTTGCCGGTAAACGAGATTGAAATAGGTATGTGGATACCGACGATCGAATCTCGGGCAAGTAACATACCGAAGGACAAAGGGAATGACATACGGGATTATATGAATCCTTGACACTGAGGTTCAAACGATAAGATCTTCGTAGAATATGTAGGATCCAATATGGGCATCCAGGTCCTGCTATTGGATATTTACCGAGAAGTCTCTCGGGTCATGTCTGCATAGTTCTCGAACCCGCAGGGTCTGCACACTTAAGGTTCGACGTTGTTTTATGCGTATTTGAGTTATATGGTTGGTTACCGAATGTTGTTCGGAGTCCCGGATGAGATCACGGACGCCACGAGGGTTTCCGGAATGGTCCAGAAACGAAGATTGATATATAGGATGACCTCATTTGATTACCGGAAGGTTTTCGGAGTTACCGGGAATGTACCGGGAATGACGAATGGGTTCCGGGAGTTCACCGGGGGGCAACCCACCCCGGGGAAGCCCATAGGCCTTGAGGGTGGTGCACCAGCCGTTAGTGGGCTGGTGGGACAGCCCGAAAGGGCCCTATGCGCATTGGAAGAAAAATCAAAGAGAAAGAAAAAAAGGAGGAGGTGGGAAGGGAAGGAAGGACTCCCACCCACCAAACCAAGTCCAACTCGGTTTGGGGGGGAGACCTTCCCCCCCTTGGCTCGGCCGACCCCCTTGGGGCTCCTTGAGCCCCAAGGCAAGGCCCCCCCTCTCCCACCTATATATACGGAGGTTTTAGGGCTGATTTGAGACGACTTTTCCACGGCAGCCCGACCACATACCTCCACGGTTTTTCCTCTAGATCGCGTTTCTCTGAAGCTCGGGCGGAGCCCTCCTGAGACAAGGTCATAACCAACCTCCGGAGCGCCGTCACGCTGCCGGAGAACTCTTCTACCTCTCCGTCTCTCTTGCTGGATCAAGAAGGCCGAGATCATCGTCGAGCTGTACGTGTGCTGAACGCGGAGGTGCCGTCCGTTCGGTACTAGATCGTGGGACTGATCGCGGTATTGTTCGCGGGGCGGATCGAGGGACGTGAGGACGTTCCACTACATCAACCGCGTTCACTAACGCTTCTGCTGTACGGTCTACAAGGGTACGTAGATCACTCATCCCCTCTCGTAGTGGACATTACCATGATAGGTCTTCGTGCGCGTAGGAAATTTTTTGTTTCCCATGTGACATTCCCCAACAGGGTTTGGGTTTAATCTTGGGTCTCTTCATTAGTGCAGCAACTATTTTCCGTTTCACGAAGTATCCCTTCTAGCCCTTGCCTTTCTTGAAACTTAGTGGTTTTACTAACCATCAACTATTGATGCTCCTTCTTGATTTCTACTTTCGCAGTGTCAAACATCACGAATCGCTCAAGGATCATTGTATCTATCCTTGATATGTTATAGTTCATCACGAAGCTCTCACAGCTTGGTGGCAGTGACTTTGGAGAACCATCACTATCTCATCTGGAAGATTAACTCCCACTTGATTCAAGTGATTGTCGTACTCAGACAATCTGAGCACACGCTCAACGATTGAGCTTTTCTCCTTTACTTTGTGGACAAAGAATCTTGTCGGACCTCTCAACAAGGGCACGAGCATGAAATCACAATTTCATCTCTTCAGAACATCACTTATGTTCCGTGACGTTTCAAAACGTCTTCAGTGCCTTGCTTCTAAGCCATTAAGTATTTTGCACTGAGCTATCGTGTAGTCATCAGAAACGTGTATGTCGGCTGTTCACAGCATCCACAGACGACGCTCGAGGTGCAGCACACCGAGTGGTGCATTAAGGACGTAAGCCTTCTGCGCAGCAACGAGGACAATCCTCTTCAAAGTTTGCTACTATCAACTTTCAACTAAATTTTCTCTAGGAACATATAAAAACAGTAGAGCTATAGCGCAAGCTACATCGTAATTCGCAAAGACCATTAGACTATGTTCATGACAATTAGTTCAATTAATCATATTACTTAAAGAACTCCCACTCAAAAAGTACATCTCTCTAGTTATTTGAGTGGTACATGATCCAAATCCACTATCTCAAGTCCGATCATCACGTGAGTCGAGAATAGTTTCAGTGGTAAGCATCTCTATGCTAATCATATCAACTATACGATTCATGCTCGACCTTTCGGTCTCATGTGTTCCGAGGCCATGTCTGCACATGCTAGGCTCGTCAAGCTTAACCCGAGTGTTCCGCGTGTGCAACTGTTTTGCACCCGTTGTATGTGAACGTTGAGTCTATCACACCCGATCATCACGTGGTGTCTCGAAACGAAGAACTATCGCAACGGTGCACAGTCGGGGAGAACACAATTTCGTCTTGAAATTTTAGTGAGAGATCACCTCATAATGCTACCGTCGTTCTAAGCAAGATAAGGTGCAAAAAGGATTAACATCACATGCAATTCATAAGTGACATGATATGACCATCATCATGTGCTTCTTGATCTCCATCACCAAAGCACCGGCACGATCTTCTTGTCACCGGCGTCACACCATGATCTTCATCATCATGATCTCCATCAACGTGTCGCCATCGGGGTTGTCGTGCTACTCATGCTATTACTACTAAAGCTACGTCCTAGCAATATAGTAAACGCATCTGCAAGCACAAACGTTAGTTTAAAGACAACCCTATGGCTCCTGCCGGTTGCCGTACCATCGACGTGCAAGTCGATATTATCTATTACAATATGATCATCTCATACATCCAATATATAACATCACATCGTTGGCCATATCACATCACAAGCATACCCTGCAAAAACAAGTTAGACGTCCTCTAATTTTGTTGTTGCATGTTTTACGTGGTGACCATGGGTATCTAGTAGGATCGCATCTTACTTACGCAAACACCACAACGGAGATATATGAGTTGCTATTTAACCTCATCCAAGGACCTCCTCGGTCAAATCCGATTCAACTAAAGTTGGAGAAACTGACACTTGCCAGTCATGTTTGAGCAACGGGGTTACTCGTAGCGATGAACCAGACTCTCGTAAGCGTACGAGTAATGTTGGTCCAAGCCGCTTCAATCCAACAATACCGCGGAATCAAGAAAAGACTAAGGAGGTCAGCAAAACGCACATCACCGCCCACAAAAACTTTTGTGTTCTACTCGAGAAGACATCTATGCATGAACCTAGCTCTGATACCACTGTTGGGGAACGTCGCATGGGAAACAAAAAATTTCCTACGCGCACGAAGACCTATCATGGTGATGTCCATCTACGAGAGGGGATGTTCGATCTACGTACCCTTGTAGACCGCACAGCAGAAGCGTTAGTGAACGCGGTTGATGTAGTGGAACATCCTCACGTCCCTCGATCCGCCCCGCGAACCGTCCCGCGATCAGTCCCAAGATCTAGTGCCGAACGGACGGCACCTCCGCGTTCAGCACACATAGAGCTCGACGATGATCTCGGCCTTCTTGATCCAGCAAGAGAGACAGAGAGGTAGATGAGTTCTCCGGCAGCGTGACGGCGCTCCGGAGGTTGGTGGTGATCTTATCTCAGCAGGGCTCCGCCCGAGCTCCGGAGAAACGCGATCTAGAGGTGAAATCGTGGAGATATGTGGTCGGGCTGCCATGGCAAAGTTGTCTCTAATCAGCCCTAAAACCTCCGTATATATAGGGGGGAGAGGGGGACCCTTGCCTTGGGGCTCAAGAGGCCCCAAGGGGGTCGGCCGAGCCAAGGGGGGAAGGTCTCCCCTTCCAAACCGAATCCAACTTGGTTTGGAAGGTGGAGTCCTTCTTCCCTTTCCCACCTCCTCCTTTTTTTTTCTTTGATTTTGTTCCTATGGCGCATAGGGCCTTCTTGGGCTGTTCCACCAGCCCACTAAGGGCTGGTGCGCCACCCCCAAGGCCTATGGGCTTCCCCGGGGTGGGTTGCCCCCCCCCCCCCCGGTGAACACCCGGAACCCATTCGTCATTCCCGGTAACTCTGAAAACCTTCCGGTAATCAAATGAGGTCATCCTATATATCAATCTTCGTTTCCGGACCATTCCGGAAACCCTCGTGACGTCTGTGATCTCATCCGGGATTCCGAACAACATTCGGTAACCAACCATATAACTCAAATACGCATAAAACAACGTCGAACCTTAAGTGTGCAGACCCTGCGGGTTCGAGAACTATGTTGACATGCCCCGAGGTACTCCTCGGTCAATATCCAATAGCGGGACCTGGATGCCCATATTGGATCCTACATATTCTACGAAGATCTTATCGTTTGAACCTCAGTGCCAAGGATTCATATAATCCCGTATGTCATTCCCTTTGTCCTTCGGTATGTTACTTGCCCGAGATTCGATCGTCAGTATCCGCATACCTATTTCAATCTCGTTTACCGGCAAGTCTCTTTACTCGTTCCGCAATACAAGATCCCGCAACTTACACTAAGTCACATTGCTTGCAAGGCTTGTGTGTGATGTTGTATTACCGAGTGGGCCCCGAGATACCTCTCAGTCACACAGAGTGACAAATCCCAGTCTCGATCCATACTAACTCAACTAACACCTTCGGAGATACCTCTAGAGCATCTTTATAGTCATCCAGTTACGTTGCGACGTTTGATACACACAAAGCATTCCTCCGGTGTCAGTGAGTTATATGATCTCATGGTCATAGGAACAAATACTTGACACGCAGAAAACAGTAGCAACAAAATGACACGATCAACATGCTACGTCTATTAGTTTGGGTCTAGTCCATCACATGATTCTCCTAATGATGTGATCCCGTTATCAAGTAACAACACTTGTCTATGGTCAGGAAACCTTGGTCATCTTTGATCAACGAGCTAGTCAACTAGAGGCTTACTAGGGACAGTGTTTTGTCTATGTATCCACACAAGTATTGTGTTTTCAATCAATACAATTATAGCATGGATAATAAACGATTATCATGAACAAAGAAATATAATAATAACTAATTTATTATTGCCTCTAAGGCATATTTCCAACATGCGGCGCATATCCTAGGTGGATCTTGTGAGCCGTGACTTTTTTCTTCATGTAACACCGGATTGTATCCGGCACACACTCTCTCTTGATTATCCTTGATCAATAAAGGTGATATTCATAAAAGAATAGATAGCCCTAAATATGTGATGATGCATATTATTCTTGAAAACCATCTCTTAATTAAGAAAAGTCATATTTTTTCTCTCCCTCCGTTACTAAATATAAGTTTTTTATATATATTTTACTAAAAAATTACATACGGATGTATATAAATATATTTTAAAGTATAAATTTACTAATTTTACTCTGTACGAAGTATTTAGAAACCGAGGGAAGTATGTTTTTTCAAACTATCATTTATGGTACGTGACCCCGCGGCCGGCGTGGAGCGCCGTGCCACTCAGTCAGTCGGGCCAATTGTCCTGCCGCGATTACCGCCTAGACGCGAATGGGCCCGTTCCCAATCGACCACTGCTCCGGCCACGTACTACTACCTTTTTTTGACGTGGGTACTACTCCCTCCGTTCCTAAATATAAGTCTTTTAAGAGGTTTCACTAGAAGGACTACATACGGATGTATATAGACATACTTTATAGTATATATTCACTCATTTTGTTTCATATGTAGCCCTCTAGTGAAATTTTTAAAAAGACTTATATTTAGGAACGGAGGAAGTACTACCTTTCTAGCAAAGCAACGTTTGATGGAGACACCGACGTACGAAGAAAAAGGCATGAATAATGGCGTGGGTACCGTGCTCGTCATTTCCCTACGATCAAGGTGACACGCGCGCTCTTCTTCCTCGTCGTCATTCCAGAAACGGTTGAGATGGCTGCGTAATAAGCCGCGCAAGAACGGGTCGAAGGAACAACTCTGAAAAACCATCTGTTAAATTATGATCCAAATTCTATCGTATTAAATTAGACATAGTACAAATGGTGTGGGCCTTTGCGTTGGTACCGACGCGTACGAGTACAACTCGTTTACTTGTCCTCCAAGGATCCTCATGTATTGCCCCTCTTATATACTTCATGTAGTCGCACCTAAAGACGGTCTGTCGTCTCGTGCTTGTAATACTCCATCCTCATAGTGATTACGCCTGCGTGCGTCCGTGGTTTTTTCCCGTAAGGGTTTTCACGTAAAAATTTATGACTCTTGTGTCTCTTTGATCTTGTTTTATCTAACAAGCCTTCTGACTGATCTGGTCCAACTCTGAAGAGAACGCGGTAACAAGAGCCGTCCCCGCCCGTGATTTCGCTGCAGAATGGCGACCTCGCCTGGCTTTTCCCGGGGAAATTTGGAGATTTGCGTGCGCTGTGCGCCGAAAAACGCGTAGTTTGGCACGACGTCGGATCCAACACAAGCGTATACGTACGTACGTACGTGCTGTACAAAACAACAGATCGTTCATCGATTGTTAAAATAAATAAATAGAAAACAGATATATAATAATTTATTTATCGGAGTAAGAACGAAAGGTAGAAATCCGGTGACGTTCCGGCTCCCGATCACGGATCCAGCACACGGCAGCTGACCTACCCGACCCGGCCGTGCGTGCGTGCGTGCGACCGGCCCAGCACCACCTCTGCCGTGCCGCGCCAGCGCCGACGCGCATCGGGTTTGGCAGTCCACCACGGGCACGGAGCACGTACTCCTCCTTTCTTTTTTGAACCAACCAACCAACGCCCATCGTTACGTTACAACTTACTTACAACTCGCCACGAAAACGAGAGCTGAAAGCGGCAACCACCCACCCGACCCCGCCTCCTCCTCCTCCCCTCCCGGGCCAGAGTCCACCCTCGCCCCCCCTCTCCTCCGCCCGCCGACACCGCCAAATTCACCACTCCCCCCCTCGTCGTCCTCAGCCGACAGATTCCCGGCCGCGAAGCTCGCTTCCCGCGAGATCCCGCGGCCGCAATGGAGGTGCGAGCCCGAGCAATCTCTCTCTCTCTCTCCCTCTCTCTCTCTCTCTCTCTTACGACTACACGGCCTTATCCTCCTCTCCCTCTTCATCCCGGAGACGCCGCTCCTCCGTCGCGCTCGCGCGGCGGCCGTCTCTTCTCGTACCAGAGCTCCGGGTTGGAGGTCATGGGATGCGACGAGGATCTTGCTCGCCCCTGGTCCTCGCCGCAAGCCACGAGGACGAGCCTCGCCTCGCCTCGCCTCCCCTCGCTGCTGCTTTTCTGCTAGATTCCGCGCGTTCCCCTGCCCCAAAAAGGCTACCTTGCCTAGCGCAATGCGGGTCAACGGCCCGGCGGTGGGTGAGCTGTCTGCTCTGCTCCTCGGTAACTCCGCCGCAACCGCAATGCTGACCAGCTCCCTCTAGATGTACATGTAGAGGAAGCCAGGCGATCTTTCCGCCAGATTTCCGGCGTTTGCTATAGAATGTGGATTCGGTGTCTGCCTGTAGGCAGGACTCGTTTCACGTTTGCCGTGGGTTAAAAACTGGCTGGTAGATCTGGTCTTCACCTTCAGCTTCTAGTTTCTGTTGGGAAATTGCAGCTGTCATACTATTACCTTTCACAGCAAATACTAGATGATTTGGGCTCCTGCCTAGGCTAGAGTATCAGTTATGGGACTTATATTTTCGGCCAACGAATGCACTCTGTTCCTTTTTGCATTTAAGGGAAAAAATTAACCACTCCTGGTAACAGGGCAGCTGCCATGCATTACTTTTGCAGCCCTAATTGTACAACAGCACGATTCCTAAATGACCCTGTTCTGTGCTGTCATCGTTATCTTATTCATTGTAGTATGATTCTCATTGATTCACATAGTGCTATCTACTGTATTCTTTCCGCGTCGGTTATAATAAGTATAACCTGATAATCAACCGACTAACTTGGTTAATGTTTATCACGGGTTCATAATTTCCTGTGGCTACACATACTACTAGTACTGTGTTTTCCACCTGGTCTTGGCTGCTAATATTCACCAATCTGACTTGAGCTGGTTGAATATACGTCTGTTTATAATTATAGCTCCTGGAATAACATTTTTAACTAAAGTTTAGCATGTGGTCTCCTGTTAATAATTTATCATGACACCTGTGACTACATTACACTTCCCATCTTCATCCATCATATACAAAGTTTCTTTAATACTCCCTCCGTTTCTAAATACAACCCCCTTTAGAGATTCCAATACCAGCTACATACAAAGCAAAACGAGCGAATCTACACTCTAAAATATGTCTGTGTACATCCGAATGTAGTCCGTACTGAAATATCTAAAAAGGCTTATATTTAGAAACGGAGGGAGTATATGCAAATCCAAATAGAAATGCGACTTTTTAGTTAAATTTCTTCTCTCGTAATAATTGATCGTGACACCTGGGAATACATCGCACTGCTCATTTTCATTTATCATACAATGTTTGTTTAGTATATGCCAAATGGAAATGTAACTTTTGTTGAGTTAAATGTCTTCTCCCTTCTGTATAGTTCGAAAAGGATAATTTTATTACCCAGTTGATGTTCCTCGGTCCTGACAGCTATTTTTCTACCTACATTGCCAAATCCATTCTGTCCAATGTTGTCCCACCATTCATACTTGTGTTGTTGGTTTGAGTCATTTAACATTTTTTCAGAATGAGACTGTTCTGTAAACGCTGGAAAGTTTGGGTTTCAGGAATGCTAAAATGTGTCAACTCTTTATCCAAAAATATACAATTACTACAATCGTGCATCTTGTCTCCTCCTGTGTGCGAAAGTAGCACTAGCGTCTCATTTACCATTTGTTCATTTTCGGTAGATGTATAATCACTACGGTCCATCTTATCACCTCCTCTGTGCTAAAGTAGCACTAGCAATATCTGAGTCGTCCGTTATCGTGAGATGTAAAATGACGACAGTCCATCTTATCACCTCCCCTGTGTTAAAGTAGCACTAGCAATATCCCATTTTCTCATCATTGATATTCTGTTGCAGGTGAGGACAGTAAAAGTTGGCAATATTTCATTGAGTGCCTCAAAAAGGGAGATCACAGAGTTCTTCTCTTTCTCTGGTGATATAGAATATGTTGAAATGCAAAGGTAATTCATGATTACTTATTGCAGCGTCTGTTTTCATTGGAGCAGAAGAGTGTTTTCTTAAATATTTGCTTGTGTTTTCATCAGCGAAACTGATTGGTCACAACTTGCGTACGTCACATTTAAGGACTCACAAGGAGCAGACACTGCTGTGCTTCTCTCAGTACGTTCGAGCTCCTGAAACTTATTACTTGGTGATATTTCATCTCACTGCTCTCTGGGGATTTGGCTTATAATCATGGATTGCTAATTTACAGGGGGCAACGATTGTTGATCTTCATGTCATCATAACTCCAGTTGAGAACTATCAGTTGCCTCCTGAAGCCCGCAAACAATTACTGGTAAGAATGTTTTAATGTTTGAACTGCATGCCCATTATTTTAAGTTGTGTTAAACTGGAAAGAACTTGCTTTCAGGCCTGGGATTTTTTTAATCTCTGAAACTGAAAAGGAACTATATGAATACTACAACTGTTTCCAATCAAGAATATGGTGCATTCTTTTAATAGCACAACTTGGGGTAGAAATAATATTTCTTTTTCTTGCTCTTACTCTTTAATGGCTTTCTATAGACGTGGTTTCTTCCTCTCTGGAGCAGCATTTTTTTAAGTTTAGCAATTCAAATGTCAGATATTGCAGTATTAAACTTCCAGTAACATTGTTTCAGTTTCTTACCATGGTAAAGAACATTTCTATGTCAACGAGGATAGATAAAGATGCTGTATGAATTGTATCTCAAATCAGTCTCCTGCAACTGCGGTCACTACCCTGACTACCTTTAATAATATGCATTGATATTTCACTCTTCTGAAGTTTTGTGCACGTCCTTGTGGGTGCAGGGAGAAAATTCTCCCTCTGCTGAATCTGCAGTCAGGAAGGCGGAGGATGTTGTGAGCAGCATGATGGCCAAGGGTTTTGTGCTCAGCAAGGACGCACTCAACATGGCAAGGTCTTTCGACGAGCGTCACAACATCATGTCCACTGCCACCGCCACCGTCGTGTCTCTAGACCACCAGTACGGGCTGAGCGAGAAGATCAGCCTGGGCCGGGCGGTCGTCGGCAGCAAGGTCAAGGAGGTGGACGAGCGGTACCAGGTGTCGGAGCTCACGAGGTCTGCCCTGGCCGCCGCCGAGCAGAAGGCGAGCGTCGCGGGCTCGGCCCTCATGGGCAACCAGTACGTCTCGGCCGGCGCCTCCTGGCTGACCAGCGCGTTCGGCATGGTGACCAAGGCGGCGGGCGACATGGGCTCCATGGCCAAGGACAAGGTGGACAGGGCCGAGGAGGAGAGGAAGGCCATCATGTGGGAGGAGAGGAACGGGCTGGTGAGCGAGTACGCCAAGATCCATCTTGATGATCACTCCTCCTGGGAGCCCGCGGTCCTTCCCGTGGAATCGGTGGACGAGCAGAAGCTCCAGGCCGTGTGATGGCATCCGATCCGACAAACCGGAACGGTAGCCGCTTCGACCGGTGTGTGGCATTTGTTGATTGTTACTTCCTGTCAATGTCCGACATATATATAGAGAGATCCTTTTTTTCCGCCGCTGCGGCGCTGAAGCAGAAACAGGGTGCTGCCTGTCTATCAGCGCCTGTAGTGTGTTGTAAATTTTAGATTGCTGCGCTTGTGTTCCTATCAGGTTTGTTATACTGTTAGAAAGGTTTTTCTTTTTCTTTTCTCATTATTGTTTTTCTCTGCTACCATAGAATGCAACTCTGCTCGTTGGATGTAATATACTACCTGACGCTGAGATCAAGTGTGGGAAATTGAAGTTACTTTGCCCCTCGCCCCTCTTGTAATCTGACTTTGATCTCGAAACAGCCCTTCGTCCCGTTTTATAAATAAAGCAATCTGACTTTGATGAGGACGTAATTCCGGCGTTACCTGCGTAAATGTTTGTTTCTGTTCCGTTATCATTTGACAGCGGTCCGTTTTTCGGATCGTATTGAAAAAAGAAGAAGAAAAAAAGGAGTGGGACGTGTTGAAGATTGCGTTACGGACCAGGTCTGAAGCCGTGTGGACGTGGCACCGTGAGAGATACGGTAATGGGGCGTTGCATCCAAAGTGGCCGTGCTTAGTCGAAACTTCTGACTTGGTTCCTCTGAAATTTGCTACTGGCTTTCGTACTCCTTGGATAATGCACGGAGCATAGCATAGTGTCCTACGCATAGTTTGCCGTGGCCTCACGAAGGTACGCACGTCACGTCCCGACCTTGTGGTTGACGAAGAGGAAGGCATGCCGACATGTATCCGGCTCTCCTAGCACTGGCTCTTCGATGATCATGCAGCAACCAGATCACGTTGACGTTGCCAATGCCAGCATTCTACTGTCGGGAATGGGGTGTGCGGATGCCGACCATGTGGATCGGATCAAGGTGAAGATCTCAATGATGTACTGGATTGGCTCAAGGACAATGTAATCTTGATAAGAACAAAATGTTGCTTGCACCGCAAGCTTGACGTCCACAAAAATCATTGGAAACTACTATATCGAGTTATTATTGTTTTTCGGGGGCAGCAGGAGTTCATCCCTCGTTGGGGAGTCGCCTCCCCGCTCGCTTTCTAAGGGAAGTCTCCTATCAGAAACGCCTTTCCTGCAAGGGTGAAATGACAATTGGGACAGCAAATCTGCTGACGAATGTTGCAAGAATAGTAGATGGATGTTGATGTGTACTACAAACGTGCAGTTAACGAACATAAAGAAATTATAACAATATAATAAAGGAATGAAGATGAGAACCATGACCTGACACCACAATCAAGCTAATCTTGGGCCAACATGGTGTGCCAAGTGGTCATGCGTGATGGACTTCATTGGCACCGCATTCTTTCTTCAAGCTTGTGCTGAACCAGATATGATCTGCTGACTCCATGGTCCAACAACACCGGCATCCGTCAGTATCCATCTCGCTGTCTAGTCTTATTAATATCGCTTAGCCAATCTGAATCCTGGGAGTTGTAGTAAATATCTCCTCCGCTGCCCTCGGAGAAGAATATCTCCTGAATTAGGCCTATGTTTTCCCACTAAGCTTGCCAATTAAGATGTACAAATCCACCTCATCTGGATTTAAATATGACAATGTTCGTTACCGACGGCGGTCCTCTAAACCCACAATGTATTATGTACCCGAGGATTTATCTTAAGGATATGAATTCTATGATTTTGACAGCTCACGATCAGCAAGTCGTCTCTCGATGGGTTATGAAGCGATTTTAATTTTTGGGCTGATCAGATCGAGTTCATCGAAGTGTGGGGAATCTCTGGAGTTCTAAGACGTGTAGTCGTACGCTTAGTTTAAGAATTAATATTTTTTGTAAGGAGAATGTGCAACCTAAACTAAACTTATCTCATTGTTATAGGTAATTTGTACCTATACCTAACTTACCTTATTATTATAATATCGAGCAAGACATATTTGATCACTAATACTGCATCCATTCTTCAGTCCCTCAATTCCTCACCGAATTAACCAATACAAATCTTTATCCACACGAAATACATATATTTTTATACTAAACTTTTATATTTTTTAAGCATATTATTTTATCATACTACAACCTCAATGAGTATGATGTTCTGCATTTAATTGACATAGTTAATCACACATCAATATTGCTGAATATTAATTATAGTATTCATTTTCATAGGTAGTAACATACACTATTAAAAATGCTAAATTTAAGTTATGTGCGTTAAGAAAAGTTCATTTTGATTCGTATTTTTGATGATTTGCATAAATTATATTGTGTGAAACAAAAAGTGAGTGTAACTACACTGGTCATACGAAACATTTGTCCTACATATTGTGCGGGTGTATGCGCTTATGTTTATTTTTATATCGTTAAATACCATAACAGAGCTTCCTAAAGCATATTGTCTAACAAAAATCTTAAAAGTGTTTTCTAGTGTATTATTAGGTAAGTATATTTATAGAGTATAAATAGAGTAGTTGGCAACTAAATCTTGCAAATTAAGCTCAGTAATAAATTGAAAATATGTGTGTTCTCTTTACTTGGTATTGCAGTAGGGTGGTTTATAGTAATCACTTGTGTAAAACTAAAAATGACGCCAATTCTGTTTGTGCGTACTGATTTGATTATGTCATATACACTTATGTAATGCGTTTGGATTTCTCTAATGTAACAATCTATCTTTCAAATCATAAAGTTGTGCATAGAATTGCACATATAAATCTACTTAACATAACGTTTAGGAGCCTAAATAATTGACTCTATATTGGCACAAGGACGGCCAACGCGGAGCAACTGCCCCCGCATCGCCCGCATCTGGCGACTCGGGGGGAAACACCAGCCGCCTTCGCCTGTCCCCTTCTCATCTGCCTCCCACCACGCGCCTTCGGAGAGCGGGCCGATGAAGCCGTGCCGTGATCCGGGATGGTGGCGGCAGGGGGATTTTTGCCCCTCAAACCGTCATACCTTCGTCCCGAATGACGTTGGCGACGACTCCTTGAGCGCTTCGACCCAATGTTCAATATCGAGTGGGTGCTCTCGTAGATCTTCATCATGGCAGATCTGTGATCCATGCGCAGGTACCACATTGTGATGATGCGGCGGTCGGATTCAGTTCTGGTTTATAGCGCGCGCATCCGGCGTGTCCACTACTCTCTGCCAGACGCGGGCGGAAGTGGTGGTCATGGATCTCAGTTATTGTCCAGATCCGACATCAGCTACGGTGGTGTAGTTGGGCACCTAGCGGCACTGTGGTGGCGCCGATGGTGGCCGGCCAAGCAATGGCAGACAGGTTCGGGGCGGCATTGTGACGCCCTCGGCTTAATCGTACGCTAATCATACACGCAAATACGTACGATCAAACCCAAGGACTCACGGGGAGATATCACAACACAACTCTAGACACAAATAAAATAACATCAGCTCCATATTACAAGCCAGGGGCCTCGAGGGCTAGAATACGAAAGCTCGATAAGCACACGAGTCAGCGGAAGCAACAAATATCTGAGTACAGACATAAAACAACATGGGGGGTGCCTTAGAGAAGGCTAGCACAAAAGATACAACGATCGAACGAGGCGAGGCCTCCTGCCTGGGAACCTCCTAACTACTCCTGATCATCAGCGGCCTCCACGTAGTAGTAGGCACCGTCGGGGTAGCAGTCGTCGGTGGCGGGGACCTCCATCTCCTGGGCTTCATCATCTGGTCGCAGCAAACGGATCAAGGGAACAAGGGGGGAGCAAAGCAGCGGTGAGTACTCATCCAAAGTACTCGCAAGTCTTACATCAGAACTATTCTATTTATGCATCAGTATCAAAGAAGGGGGGGGGTTATATGTGGACTGACTGCAGCAATGCGAGAATAGAGAGGGAAGGCCTAGTCCTATCGAAGACTAGCATCTTCAGGGGTCTTGCAGCAATAGACGAGAGTAGAACAGGGGTAACACATTAATAGTCATATTGTTGCAGCAATGTTAAAGTGAGGTCACGCCTAAAGATCCTCCCTCGACTCCCTGCGAGGAAGCAATCCCGAGGCAAACTAATTCCAGTTAAGTAACAATTGTAGTTGTATAAGATCGGGGCACAACTCCAAGTCGTCCTGTAACCGTGGACACGGCTATCCGAATAGTTAATTTTCATCCCTGCAGGGGTGCACCACATGTCCCGTCACGCTCGATAACACTCTGGCCGGACATACTTTTCTGGGTCCTGCCCGGCCTCGGAATATCGACACGTCGCAGCCCCACCTAAGACAAATCAGAGAGGCCAGCCCGCCGGTCTAAATCCTAAGCACAAAGGGTTCATGGGCCCAGTTCCCCTTCACGCTCCTGCACGTGGCGTGGGCGGCCGACGTCAGTCCTAGCATCCCTTAATCACAAGCGCGATGCATCTCGGGACCACTCGGGCGCGCGCCGCTACACTGCTGGCATCTGAAAAGCTTCGGCTGATACCGCGACGTCGAGTACCCATAATTCTTCCCGCGTAGCCGGTTAGTGCGAAAAGGTCTCCGACCAACCCAGATCAAATACCCAAATCCATTAGCATTTTAATTGGGCCAACAACACGGTCTCGCGGGAATCCACCCGTCTTACAACTAATCACCAATGATCCCAGTAACATGGTCGAGTAACTGTGTGGTTGTAACATCGGGGGAATCCGAGGTATCACCCTTGTTGGATTCCGAACGATGTACCCGTCAAGGTGGGCTTAGAGGAATCACCCTCGGGGGTCCCACACTCGCGGGGTGGCACGACAGAGACGTCATCGGGAATGGTGAAAGAGGAATCACCCTCGATAACCACGACCGACTAGCTATACTACAGAGATATCATCAGGGGTACTTAGCGAGGTGTCACCCTCGGTACCCGATAGTATCCCTGTAGCATCGTACAACGAAGGGGGGTGAACGTGCTGTGTCGGGTCTGGCTCGTCGATCAGAGATCGAGATTTGAAAACAAGCGGGGCAACTGATCTACGGGGTCAGAGGGGATGACTGCTCCACCTATACTAAGCAGATTAAAGGTACAGGACTGAAAGTAGCAGTTCATCAAAAACAGGCTATGCATCAGATATAGGAGCTAACTACAACAGTAGCAAAATACTAATGCAAGCAGTAGGAAGAAAGACATAGGCGATATAGGAATGATCAAGGGGAATTTGCTTGCCTTGCTGCTCTGCGGCAATGGACTGATCGGCAGGGTCGTAGATGTACCCGGCAGCAGCGTCAGTCTCGGGGTCTACCGGTAAGAAGAGGGGGAAGAAACAATAAATAATAGCACCGATGCAACACAAAGCATGACATGGAAATATGCAGGCTAGACATGAGCTAACGCAGCAACATCCGTCATAGACGGGTCAGAAGAATATCTGACGATATTTTCCGGGTCTCGGGCTACTACCGGTTACACTGGAAACGATGGAAAAGTTCCATGTTTGCTATGCTAGGGACGCTTGACAGACGAACGGGTCGTGTATCCGGGTTCGTCTCGCTTTGCTGATCAACTTTCATGTTGAAATTATTTTGATCTGACTTACGGATTATTTAATATTAATTTTTAAAGTTTTATTAATTATTTAAGAATTAAAAACAGATTTAAAAGATTTAGTAAAATCCTATTATGACATCATCGCGATGTCAGGCTGACATCACATTTGACCGGTCAACTGACCAGCGGGTCCCGAACGTCATGGCACAAGCTTTATTTAAGATTAAATATTTATTAATCAGATTAATTCAACGAGGGACCCACGTGTCATACTCTAATTATGTTAATTAATTATTTTAACTAATATATCTATTTATTTATTTATTTAAGAAAAACATTATTTTTAATTATCGCGCGGGGCCTCCCTGTCATTGGTAGCGGTGCATTGGCCCCACCGGTAAGTGGCCTAAAGCTAATTTCTCATCTATTTTTATTAGATACCTAACCGCTCAAATACCGTATTTCTCTAAATACCCAAATACACAAATACATACATAATACGGGCATCGAATACATACATACATACATACATACGGCATCTAATACATCAATTGTTTTTATTTCTTTTTTTTCTCTCAAAACACTCATCTCTCATCTCTCTGTTAACAGAGACAGAGAACAATTTTCTCTAACACCACCTAGAAGAACACCAACTTCGAATCCTTCTACCGGAGTCCACCGTCGACGGATCGAGGCCCCGTTTGCCGGAACGGAACCGTGACGTCGAGGAGAACGGTAAGGTGGGAGGAGCCCGAGGAGGGGCTCACCGACGGTGACGTGACGGCCCGGTGAAGCCGGAGTTCGCACGTAGTTGACGGTGGAGACGGACGTGGAGGCGGTGACGGTGACGGTGGTGGTGACGTGCCGGCGAGGAGGAGCCGGTGAGGAGGGCCCCGGTGAGGAGAGGCCCCCGGAGGTGGAGCCGCCGACGGGGAGGGGCGGCCACCGTGGAGAGGGCCGCCGGAGAGGTACCTCCCGGGAGGGCCGGCCGCCGAGATGGGGGGGCCGAGGTGGCCGGCACCCCTGCCGGCGGGGTGGAGGCCGAGAGATGGGGGGGGGCGCCGGGAGAAGGAGGGGCCGTGGGGTGGGGCGGCTCGGTGTAGGAGGTGGCCGTGGGGTGGGGAGGAGGCCGTGGGGGGAGGAGGCCGGCGGGGGAGAGGGCTGGCCGCCGGCGTGGTGAGGGGTGGCCGCCGGCCGGTGGGAGAGGGGCGGCCAGGGAGGGGCGAGATGGGGGAGAGGGGCGACGGGAGTTAGGAGAGGAGGGAGGCGACGGGACCTCGGGGGAGATGGGGGGCCGAGAGAGAGGGAGATCGTGGGAGAGAGAGGGAGTCACGGGAGGGGAGGAGGGAGTGGGCGCGTGGGGGGTGGGGCCCCCCACGAGGGGGGGGCTGGCGGCGGCGCCCAGGGGGGGGGAGGGAGTTGGCGTGGGGAGGGTGTCGCCAGGAGGGAGTTAGGGTTTGGGGGTGGGGCGTGGGAGGTGGCCGGCTGGGCCCCTTTTGGCCCAGCTGGGCCGGCTGGGGGGGGGGGGGGCTTTCTCCTTTTTTTTTTGATTTGTTTTTATTTTGCTTTACCTTTTTCCTTTTCTTTTTTTTTATTATTTCTTTCTTTCAGTTTTCTTTCTTTCTTTTATCATTACTATTTCTTCAATACTTTCCTCTTATATGTATATCCTTTTAATACTTGTAATGAACCGATAAGGTGCTTCCCATTGCTTTCAAATCATCGATCCGGACAAACGCGAAACCACGCGGGTCTGAGATGGGAATTCGATGACGTGGCATCATTAGCGGTGATCACTGTAGCTTAATTACAATTACTACTGTAGCAAAAGTCGAGGATGTCACAGGCATGGGTGCCTGTTGCCGTGAATAAAGGTGGCGGTCTTCATGCTTTGCTTGATCACGGCAACGGTCGACATGATTGGCCGTCCTTGATCCGGCCATCGACGGGTTCCGGATCTACTGATGATGATCTTGCCCAGAAGATCTAGATCAGACAGTCTCCGATCGTGCACATCCAGATCAGCATACGAGGTTCTATGGGCACGGCGCGAAGCTGTGGAGTTTGTTGATAACATGGGACATGTCGGCCTCTCGATTTCCATGGAGTAGACATCGATGAAGAAGGTCATGGTAGCTGAAATCAAAGGATCAATTAGTCGGACGGGGCCTTGGTGGCGATGAAGTCAACGAGGTGTTTGATAACTCTCAGAAGCAGCACTGATAAGTGGGGACGACAATATTGTAGGATTTTATTTTTGATGATGCTCTTCACATGCTGAGACGTGACTTTCATGATGAAAGCCTAAGATCTAACCTTCATTGGTCGTTGCCTGACAATTGCCATGTTGAAAGAATTGTTTTGAGAGCTCGCATTCCCTTCAGTGTTAGGCCCTCATCTTCTCGGGACACCACCCCCCCCCCCCCGGGGGGGGGGGGTCGCCCTGTTTGCCCGACCTATGGGCTCCTCTTCATGTAACTCATAATGTGTCACTATATTATTATGTTGTGGCATTAGGCTTTCAAGTGTATATTACTAGCCACAAGCGATTTTGCGTCCGAAGAAAAAACAACGGCCAAAAATGTGTATCATATACGGCTTCGATACAACCATAAGGAAGGAAACTGGTGTAAACATTACATGCCCAAGACGGGGACCTAACCATTAGGAGGTATTTTGAAGGAAACGTTTTGCATAACTCCTTAAATTTTAGATTCAACAACATCACTATTAGAGATACGACAATCAAGTCAGTCAATCAAGAACAAAATCAACACAGAAAATACGTGATTTTAACATGAAAAACCCTCCAAGGCAAGAAAAAAAACAGACGCCAGGCAGCGAACTTCACTATATCGAAAGAGGTTACATACATCGGTGATTTTTTTTTGAAAAAGGAGGTTAAGGCCCCTGGCCTGTGCATCAATCGATGCATACATCCATCTTTATTAATTATTCAACAAAGGTCTGACAAGAACATACATCAAACCACCCAAAGTCTCACTCACACCTACAAAACACGATAATGTGAAGTGCTCTCACTCCCCATATCGAAAACCGGTGTCGTCGCTGATCCATCCACATAACGTATCGGAACTAACAACCGGTGCATTAGAACTAAAGCGTACACCACACGCACACGTTTTAGAAGCCGCCATCATCATCGAACCGCTGACCCATCTTCAGGAGAGAAATCCGCATCATCCATGCCAGTCCGGCCATCCGTCGACGCCACCACGGCGCCCAACGATACCACCTCCCTGCGCTCATCCATCCAGAAGGAAAGACTCTGTAAGATCTGTCGTGCGTAGCACCTGCCGAACATGCATGACAAAGCATAGCACCTGTCGGCTAGGCATGACGTCACTGTTGGGGAACGTCACATGGGAAACGAAAATTTTCCTACGCGCACGAAGACCTATCATGGTGATGTCCATCTACGAGAGGGGATGTGTGATCTACGTACCCTTGTAGACCATACAGCAGAAGCGTTAGTGAACGCGGTTGATGTAGTGGAACGTCCTCACGTCCCTCGATCCGTCCCGCGAACCGTCCCGCGATCAGTCCCACGATCTAGTGCCGAACGGACGGCACCTCCGCGTTCAGCACACGTACAGCTCGACGATGATCTCGGCCTTCTTGATCCAGCAAGAGAGACGGAGAGGTAGAAGAGTTCTCCGGCAGCGTGACGGCGCTCCGGAGGTTGGTGATGATCTTGTCTCAGCAGGGCTCCGCCCGAGCTCCGCAGAAACGCGATCTAGAGGTAAAACTGTGGAGGTATGTGGTCGGGCTGCCGTGGCAAAAGTTGTCTCAAATCAGCCCTAAAACCTCCGTATATATAGGTGGGAGGGAGGGGAGGAGGCAGCCTCAAAACCTAAAGGTTTGGCCGAAATTGGAGGTGGAGGAGTCCTACTCCAATCCTACTTGGAGTAGGATTCCACCTTCCCACTTGGAAACTCTTTCCACCTTGTGTTTTTTCCTTCTCAAACCTTATGGGCCTTAGTGGGAACTTATTCCAGCCCACTAGGGGCTGGTTTATCTCTTCCCATAGCCCATGAGACCCCTTGGGGCGTGACACCACTCCCTATGGTCCCCGGCACCCCTCCCGGCACTCCCGGTACACTACCGATGAGCCTGAAACTTTTCCGGTAATGCACGAAAACCTTCCGGTAACCAAATGAGGTCATCCTATATATCAATCTTCGTTTCCGGACCATTCCGGAAACCCTCGTGACGTCCGTGATCTCATCCGGGACTCCGAACAACATTCGGTAACCAACCATATAACTCAAATACGCATAAAACAACGTCGAACCTTAAGTGTGCAGACCCTGCGGGTTCGAGAACTATGTAGACATGACCCGAGAGACTCCTCGGTCAATATCCAATAGCGGGACCTGGATTCCCATATTGGATCCTACATATTTTACGAAGATCTTTATCGTTTGAACCTCAGTGCCAAGGATTCATATAATCCCGTATGTCATTCCCTTTGTCCTTCGGTATGTTACTTGCCCGAGATTCGATCGTCAGTATCCGTATACCTATTTCAATCTCGTTTACCGGCAAGTCTCTTTACTCGTTCCGTAAAGATCTCGTAACTTACACTAAGTCACATTGCTTGCAAGGCTTGTGTGTGATGTTGTATTACCGAGTGGGCCCCGAGATACCTCTCCGTCACACGGAGTGACAAATCCCAGTCTCGATCCATACTAACTCAACTAACACCTTCGGAGATACCTGTAGAGCATCTTTATAGTCACCCAGTTACGTTGCGACGTTTGATACACACAAAGCATTCCTCCGGTGTCAGTGAGTTATATGATCTCATGGTCATAGGAACAAATACTTGACACGCAGAAAACAGTAGCAACAAAATGACACGATCAACATGCTACGTCTATTAGTTTGGGTCTAGTCCATCACATGATTCTCCTAATGATGTGATCCCGTTATCAAGTGACAACACTTGCCTATGGCCAGGAAACCTTGACCATCTTTGATCAACGAGCTAGTCAACTAGAGGCTTACTAGGGACAGTGTTTTGTCTATGTATCCACACAAGTATTGTGTTTCCAATCAATACAATTATAGCATGGATAATAAACGATTATCATGAACAAAGAAATATAATAATAACTAATTTATTATTGCCTCTAGGGCATATTTCCAACAGTCTCCCACTTGCACTAGAGTCAATAATCTAGTTCACATCACCATGTGATTCCAACGAATCCAACACCCATATAGTTATGGGGTCTGATCACGTCTTGCTCGTGAGAGAGGTTTTAGTCAACGGTTCTGAAACTTTCAGATCCGTGCGTTCTTTACAAATATTTATGTCATCTTATAGATGCTGCTACTACGTGCTATTCGGAGATGCTCCAAATATCTACTCTACTATACGAATCCGTTTCACTACTCATAGTTATTCGGATTAGTGTCAAAGCTTGCATCGACGTAACCCTTTACGACGAACTCTTCAACCACCTCTATAATCGAGAAAAATTCCTTAGTCCATTAGTTACTAAGGATAAATTTTGACCGCTGCTAGTGATTCAATCATGGATCACTCTCTGTACCTCTCAACATACTTTGAGTCAAGGCACACATCAGGTGCGGTACACAGCATGGCATACTTTAGATTCTACGGCTAAGGCATAGAAGACGACCTTCGTCTATTCTCTTTATTCTGCCGGGGTCGGGTTTTGAGTCTTACTCAAATTCACACCTCACAACGCAACCAAGAACTCCTTCTTTGCTGATCTATTTTGAACTCCTTCAAAAACTTGTCAAGGCATGCATCTTGTTGAAACTTCCATTAAGCGCTTTTGGTCTATCTCCCTAGATCTTTGATGCTCAACGTTCAAGTAGCTCAATCCAGGTATTCCTTTGAAAACTCCTTTCAAACAACCTTGTATGTTTTACAGAAATTCTACATTACTTCTGATCCACAATATGTCAACCACATATACTTATCAGAAATTCTATAGTGCTCCCACTCACTTCTTTGGAAATACAAGTTTCTCATAAACCTTGTACAAACCCAAAATCTTTGATCATCTCATCAAAGTGTATATTCCAACTCCGAGATGCTTGCACCAATCCATTGAAGGATCACTGGAGCTTGCATACTTGCTAGTATCTTTAGGATCGACAAAACCTTCTCGTTGTATCACATACAATGTTTGCTCAAGGAAATCGTCAAGAAATAAATGTTTTGACATCCTACGTGCAATATTTCATAAATAATGCATCAACAACTAACATAATTCTAACAGACCTTTAGCATCGCTACGAGTGAGAAAGTCTCATCATAGTCAACTGTTTGATCTTGTCGAAAACATCTTTGCGACAAGTCGAGCTTTTCTTAATAGTGACTTATCACCGTCATCGTCTGTCTTCTTTTAAAGATCCATCTTTACTCAATAGTCTTATGACCATCAAGTAGTTCTTTCAAAGTCTACACTTTGTTTTCATACATGGATCCTCTCTCGGATTTCATGGCTTCTAGCCATTTGTCGGAATCTGGGCCCACCATCGCTTTCTCCATAACTCGTAGGTTCACTGTTGCTCAACAATATGACCTCCAAGACAGGGTTACTGTACCACTCTGTAGTAGTATGCGACCTTGTCAACCTACGAGGCTTGTAGTAACTTGATCCGATGCTTGATGATCACCATCATCAGCTTCCACTTCAATTGGTGTAGGCGCCACAGGAACAACTTCCTGCGCCCTGCTACACACTGGTTGAAGTGATGGTTCAATAACCTCATCAAGTTCTACTACCCTCCCACTCAATTCTTTCGAGAGAAACCTTTCCTCTAGAAAGGATCCGTTTCTAGAAACAAACACTTTGCTTTCGGATCTGAGATAGGAGATGTACCCAACTGTTTTGGATATCCTATGAAGATGCATTTATCCGCTTTGGGTTTGAGCTTATCAGACCGAAACTTTTTCACATAAGTGTCGAAGCCCCAAACTTTCAAGAAACGACATTTTAGATTTCTCTAAACCTCAGTCTATACTGTGTCATCTCAATGGAAATACGCGGTGCCCTATTTAAAGTGAGTGCGGTTGTCTCTAATGCATAACCCATAAACGATAGTGGTAATTCGATAAGAGACATCATAGTATGCACCATTCCAAATAGTGCGTGGCTATGACGTTCAGACACATCATCACACTATGATGTTCCAGGTGGCATGAACTGCTAAACAATTTCCACATTGTCTTAACTGCGTACCAAAACTCGTAACTCAGATATTCATTTCTATGATCATATCGTAGACAGTTTATCCTCTTGTTACGACGAACTTCACTCCGAAACAGAATTGAACTTTTCAATATTTCAGACTTGTGATTCATTAAGTAAATACTCCTGTATCTACTCAAATCGTCAGTGAAGTAAGAACATAATGATATCCACTGCGTGCCTCAGCACCCATTGGACTGCATACATCAGAATGTATCACTTCCAACAAGTTACTATCTTGTTTCATCTCAATGAAAACAAGGCCTTGCTCATGTGGTATGATTTGCATGTCAATAGTGATTCGAAAAACAAGTGAGTACAAAGATCCATCAACATGGAGCCTCTTCATGCAATTTACACCAACATGACTCAAGCGGCAGTGCCACAAGTAAGTGGTACTATCGTCATTACCTCGTGTCTTTTGGCACCAATATCATGAACATGTGTAACACTACGATCGAGATTCATTGAAGGTGATTATTCAAGAAAATAGAGTAACCATTATTCTCTTTAAATGAATAATCGTATTGCAATAAACACGATCCAATCATGTTCATGCTTAACGCAAGCACCAATAACAATTATTTAGGTTTGACACCAATCCCGATGGTAGAGGGAGCGTGCGACGTTTGATCATATCAACCTTGGAAACACTTCCAACACGTATCGTCACCTCGCCTTTAGCTAGTCTCCGTTTATGCCGCAGCTTTCATTTCGCGTTACTAATCACTTAGCAACCGAACCGGTATCCAATACCCTCGTGCTACTTGGAGTACTAGTAAAGTACACATCAACATCATGTATATCAAATACACTTCTTTCAACTTTCGCCAGCCTTCTTATCTACCAAGTATCTAGAGTTGCTCCGCCTCAGTGACTGTTCCCCTCATTACAGAAGCACTTAGTCTCGGGTTTGGGTTTAATCTTGGGTCTCTTCATTAGTGCAGCAACTGTTTTGCCATTTCACGAAGTATCCCTTCTAGCCCTTGCCTTTCTTGAAACTTAGTGGTTTTACAAACCATCAACTATTGACGCTCCTTCTTGATTTCTACTTTCGGAGTGTCAAACATCGCGAATCGCTCAAGGATCATTGTATCTATCCTTGATATGTTATAGTTCATCACGAAGCTCTCACAGCTTGGTGGCAGTGACTTTGGAGAACCATCACTATCTCATCTGGGAGATTAACTCCCACTTGATTCAAGTGATTGTCGTACTTAGACAATCTGAGCACACGCTCAACGATTGAGCTTTTCTCCTTTACTTTGTGGACAAAGAATCTTGTTGGAGGTCTCGTACCTCTTAACAAGGGCACAAGCATGAAATCACAATTTCATCTCTTTAGAACATCACTTATGTTCCGTGACGTTTTACAACGTTTTCGGCGCCTTGCTTCTAAGCCAATAAGTATTTTGCACTGAACTATTGTGTAGTCATCAGAAACGTGTATGTCGGATGTTCATAGCATCCACAGATGACGCTCGAGGTGCAGCACACCGAGTGGTGCATTAAGGACATAAGCCTTCTGCGTAGCAACGAGGACAATCCTCGGTTTTACAAACTCAGTCTGCAAAGTTTGCTACTATCAATTTTCAACTAAATTTTCTCTAGGAACATATAAAAACAGTAGAGCTATAGCGCAAGCTACATCGTAATTCGCAAAGACCATTAGACTATGTTCATAACAATTAGTTCAATTAATCATATTACTTAAGAACTCCCACTCAAAAAGTACATCTCTCTAGTCATTTGAGTGGTACATGATCCAAATCCACTATCTCAAGTCCGATCATCACGTGAGTCGAGAATAGTTTCAGTGGTAAGCATCTCTATGCTAATCATATCAACTATACGATTCATGCTCGACCTTTCGGTCTCATGTGTTCCAAGGCCATGTCTGCACATGCTAGGCTCGTCAAGCTTAACCCGAGTGTTCCGCGTGCGCAACTGTTTTGCACCCGTTGTATGTGAAAGTTGAGTCTATCACACCCGATCATCACGTGGTGTCTCGAAACGACGAACTGTAGCAACGGTGCACAGTCGGGGAGAACACAATTTCGTCTTGAAATTTTTAGTGAGAGATCACCTCATAATGCTACCGTCGTTCTAAGCAAAATAAGGTGCATAAAAGGATTAACATCACATGCAATTCATAACTGACATGATATGGCCATCATCACGTGCTTCTTGATCTCCATCGCCAAAGCACCGGCACGATCTTCTTGTCACCGGCGCCACACCATGATCTCCATCAACGTGTTGCCATCGGGGTTGTCGTGCTACTCATGCTATTACTACTAAAGCTACATCCTAGCAAAAAAAGTAAACGCATCTGCAAGCACACACGTTAGTATAAATACAACCCTATGGCTCCTGCCGGTTGCCGTACCATCGACGTGCAAGTCGATATTTCTATTACAACATGATCATCTCATACATCCAATATATCACATCACATCATTGGCCATATCACATCACAAGCATACCCTGCAAAAACAAGTTAGACGTGCTCTAATTTTGTTGTTGCATGTTTTACGTGGTGACCATGGGTATCTAGTAGGATCGCATCTTACTTACGGAAACACCACAACGGAGATATATGAGTTGCTATTTAACCTCATCCAAGGACCTCCTCGGTCAAATCCGATTCAACTAAAGTTGGAGAAACCGACACTTGCCAGTCATCTTTGAGCAACGGGGTTACTCGTAATGATGAAACCAGTCTCTCGTAAGCGTACGAGTAATGTCGGTCCAAGCCGCTTCAATCCAACAATACCGCGGAATCAAGAAAAGACTAAGGAGGGCAGAAAAACGCACATCACCGCCCACAAAAAAAATTTGTGTTCTACTCGAGAAGACATCTACGCATGAACCTAGCTCATGATGTCACTGTTGGGGAACGTCGCATGGGAAACGAAAATTTTCCTACGCGCACGAAGACCTATCATGGTGATGTCCATCTACGAGAGGGGATGTGTGATCTACGTACCCTTGTAGACCGTACAGCAGAAGCGTTAGTGAACGCGGTTGATGTAGTGGAACGTCCTCACGTCCCTCGATCCGTCCCGCGAACCGTCCCGCGATCAGTCCCACGATCTAGTGCCGAACGGACGGCACCTCCGCGTTCAGCACACGTACAGCTCGACGATGATCTCGGCCTTCTTGATCCAGCAAGAGAGACGGAGAGGTAGAAGAGTTCTCCGGCAGCGTGACGGCGCTCCGGAGGTTGGTGATGATCTTGTCTCAGCAGGGCTCCGCCCGAGCTCCGTAGAAACGCGATCTAGAGGTAAAACTGTGGAGGTATGTGGTCGGGCTGCCGTGGCAAAAGTTGTCTCAAATCAGCCCTAAAACCTCCGTATATATAGGTGGGAGGGAGGGGAGGAGGCAGCCTCAAAACCTAAAGGTTTGGCCGAAATTGGAGGTGGAGGAGTCCTACTCCAATCCTACTTGGAGTAGGATTCCACCTTCCCACTTGGAAACTCTTTCCACCTTGTGTTTTTTCCTTCTCAAACCTTATGGGCCTTAGTGGGAACTTATTCCAGCCCACTAGGGGCTGGTTTATCTCTTCCCATAGCCCATGAGACCCCTTGGGGCGTGACACCACTCCCTATGGTCCCCGGCACCCCTCCCGGCACTCCCGGTACACTACCGATGAGCCTGAAACTTTTCCGGTAATGCACGAAAACCTTCCGGTAACCAAATGAGGTCATCCTATATATCAATCTTCGTTTCCGGACCATTCCGGAAACCCTCGTGACGTCCGTGATCTCATCCGGGACTCCGAACAACATTCGGTAACCAACCATATAACTCAAATACGCATAAAACAACGTCGAACCTTAAGTGTGCAGACCCTGCGGGTTCGAGAACTATGTAGACATGACCCGAGAGACTCCTCGGTCAATATCCAATAGCGGGACCTGGATTCCCATATTGGATCCTACATATTTTACGAAGATCTTTATCGTTTGAACCTCAGTGCCAAGGATTCATATAATCCCGTATGTCATTCCCTTTGTCCTTCGGTATGTTACTTGCCCGAGATTCGATCGTCAGTATCCGTATACCTATTTCAATCTCGTTTACCGGCAAGTCTCTTTACTCGTTCCGTAAAGATCTCGTAACTTACACTAAGTCACATTGCTTGCAAGGCTTGTGTGTGATGTTGTATTACCGAGTGGGCCCCGAGATACCTCTCCGTCACACGGAGTGACAAATCCCAGTCTCGATCCATACTAACTCAACTAACACCTTCGGAGATACCTGTAGAGCATCTTTATAGTCACCCAGTTACGTTGCGACGTTTGATACACACAAAGCATTCCTCCGGTGTCAGTGAGTTATATGATCTCATGGTCATAGGAACAAATACTTGACACGCAGAAAACAGTAGCAACAAAATGACACGATCAACATGCTACGTCTATTAGTTTGGGTCTAGTCCATCACATGATTCTCCTAATGATGTGATCCCGTTATCAAGTGACAACACTTGCCTATGGCCAGGAAACCTTGACCATCTTTGATCAACGAGCTAGTCAACTAGAGGCTTACTAGGGACAGTGTTTTGTCTATGTATCCACACAAGTATTGTGTTTCCAATCAATACAATTATAACATGGATAATAAACGATTATCATGAACAAAGAAATATAATAATAACTAATTTATTATTGCCTCTAGGGCATATTTCCAACACTGACATCACCACCGAAGCTCCGTACAGGACGAAGACGCTCCACCTCCTGCCTCTGTCCTCCGGCGCTTCTCCACAAATGATGCTCCCTAGAGAGGAATGACACCACTTCCCCCATGCAATAGAGTGGGAATGGGAAAAAAGGGGTTACTTTTATTTTCATACCAATGTCGCCATCGTCCGATCTAGAAAACCAGTTCCTAGGGTTTCTCCTGGAGTAGCACGAGTGGATCGACCTTCCTGCGCTCATCCATCCAGATGCGAAGACTCTGTAAGATCTATCGTGCGTAGCACCTGCCGAACAGGCACGACAAAGCGTAGCACCTGTCGGCCATGCATGACCTGACATCACCACCGAAGCTCCGTGCAAGACGAAGACGCTCCACCTCCTGCCTCTGTCTTTTAGCCCTACTCCACAAACGATGCTCCCTAGAGAGGAACGACACGACAATGCCGCCATTGTCCGATCTGAAAAACCAGATCCTAGGGTTTTCTCTGGAACATACATCGGTGATTTACAATTGATCAACTTATCCGATGCACCGGCTTATAAAGGATATATATAACACAGGTGGATTCACTCCGTTTCTGTGCAAGCCTACCGATGACGGGTCTCGATCCGCTCGCTATGAGAATTTTGAGTGTAACAAACAATCATGAACATACATTCTTCACAAGACAGTTAAGCAGACTTTGACATCGTTTTCAAATGAAAGATTTAAAAAGAATCAGAAGTTACACATCAAAATCTCAGCACAGTCAGCCAAATTTAAGGTAGGGGCAATTGCGCCGCCACATCCGAGTATAAAGCAAGCTAACCTCACCTTCACAAAAAAACATCATCCACTACTCAATACCATCAATTTTATCATCATATTGCCAATACAGTTCTTCCAAAACACACACACACGGTGATCAATATCATGGCGGCTGCAAGAGAAAGACGACTACCGCATCTTCACCTCACGCTCGACGCCCCCACGTGGGCCTTCCGGTGCCCCGCCCCGGCGTCGGTCACCGTGGCCACGCTGTCCACGTCGGCGCCTCGGCCGGACGGCGAGTTCCGCCTGATCGACTTCGACAGGCTCTCCGTCCTTGGGCGCGGGAACGGTGGAATCGTCCACAAGGTCTCGCACCGCCGCACGTCGGCGCTATACGCGCTCAAGATCATTCACCGTGGCCACCCCGGCGCCGATGAGGAGGTGGACGTCGTTCGCCGCGTCGACTCGCCGCACATCGTCCGGTGCCACTCCGTCCTCCCGACGGCGTCCGGCGACTCCGCCTTACTCCTCGAGCTAATGGATGGCGGCTCGCTCGACTCGCTCGTCCGCGGCGGCCATGGAGGCTTCCCGGAGGAGGCGCTGGCGGAGGTGGCTGCCCAGGCGTTGTCTGGCCTAGCATACCTCCGTGCACGCCGCGTCGTGCACCGGGACATCAAGCCGGCGAACCTTCTGGTCAACAGTGCCGGACATGTCAAGATCGCCGACTTCGGCATAGCCGAGGTCGTCTCCCGCGCCGGAAAATACCGCGCGGCCTACGAGGGCACCGCCGCGTACATGAGCCCCGAGCGCTTTGACACGGAGCGGTCGTTGCATGGCGACGGCGACGAGCAGGACCGCGTCGACCCCTACGCCGCGGACGTGTGGGGGCTGGGGGTGACCGTCTTGGAGCTCCTTGTCGGTCGGTACCCGCTGCTCCCGGCCGGCCAGAAGCCAAGCTGGGCGGCGCTCATGTGCGCCATCTGCTTCGGCGAGCTGCCGACACTTCTTGACAGCACGGCGTCGCCGGAGCTCCGGGGTTTCGTGGCCGCTTGCCTGCAGAAGGACCACCGGAAGCGTGCGTCCGTGGCGGAGCTGCTGGTGCACCCGTTCGTCACCGGGAGGGACGTAGCGGCGTCCAGACGGGCGCTATGCCAGGTGATCGAGCAGCGATCGATGCCGATAAGCACGCGCGTGTAAATGTTGAAGTGTCACATTCTCGAATCGTAAATACCTAAGCTAGGCATTTGCGCAGATAGATAGTGGCCGGACGATACTCTCATCTTTGACGGGTCTCATCCCATTGGGTCTGGACATATGAAATGGATTTGTTGCCCATTAGTTGCTCATTTCTGAGTCAGACCAACGCCATCAAAGGCAAAGTTATACGCAACTACGTACTCAATATCTATCTTAGGGTGACGGATGGGTGCAAGTTCACCGGAGAACCAGTAACACCCCACTATCTATCTTAGGATGACGGGTGCGGGTTCACCGAAGGTTTTTTGGCTGGTCGCCGGACATAGAGGGATGGTCGGGGCGACGGTAAGACCGGCGGTGGGAACAGGTTCAAGGGAGGCCCATGCGAGATCTGTTGTGGGAGTGCGCCGACCACCGGGGGAGGGGGGGGGGGTAGCAGGCAGGAGGTATGTTTCCATGAGGAAGAGGGCCGGCTCGAGGAAGAAGATGCGAGCATTGCCGCTTGTTTGTCATCGAAGGACTCAAATTGATTCTCCAAATTACTGACCCAATCCGAATTTTTAGGCGACTTACGTATAGCCATGCCCATTTATATATTAGGAATTTATTTTCCAAACTAGACACCATATGTCTTATCCGGATTATCACAACACAAATGTCGTCGCCATCAACCATCCACGATGATGAACATTTGCATACCACATAACTCGGCATCGAGATCGTGCTCCAAAACTATGCCTTCAAGATGGACAACGGGAAACAATGTCATAGGCATCACCATCGTCCAACCCAATAAGACATTGGCCAAGGGTTTCACCTGAAGCATGGACCACACAAAAGAGGACATAGAGGTGGCACCAGAAACTACTCCTCGGATGACGTACAATGGCATCCTTGGGCGTAACGTCGCCAGTTTCGATCCACTCTTCTCGAATATGCACAAATGATCGAGCCCCACCGTTAACCAATAGCCATTGCCACCAATGTAGAGATGTAACACTACAAGACGTAATTAACCACCCGCACCACATGAAGAAACATATCTCATGAGGCCTCAAACTAGTGCCCAACCTCGTCGTTGCATCGATCATGCACACCACAAAGTTCAACTCTAGTACCACCATAGTAGCACAAGGTTGGTATTGGACGCTCGAGCCTGACACCAACAAGACAAAGCACCGCAGAGCCGAAGCCCCGCCACCAAGCACTACATGATGCTAAACTTGTCGGCAAGTCAATGCACCACCATATTTGAGTTCATCATCCTCCATCAACGAGCCGTCAGGTCCGGCATTTCTAGTTAACATTGTTGTTTGAGTGAGCACTCCTGCAGTGCCGTATGTGCGGTGCCTCCATTATCTAGTGCTTTCCTCCATGGCACGGCGCCACATAACTGCCCATCCCCTTCCAGGAGAAAGGCTTGCCATTGTAGTGACACCTATTGGCGGTTGTCCAAATAAGGGGTCGTGGCACTAGGGTTTGTGTCACCGCCCCAAGTCGCCCCCGAGGAGGGAAACATATGCCTATTTGGTGTTGTCTTTTTTATGTGTTATTGATAAACTATTCTGTTGTTGTTAATTTTATGATTCTAAACTTCACAATATTGATGTAAAATGTTGACCGACAAAGCAGTAGACACTCTATAAGTAAAATTTTACAAGCTAGGGGATCACTGCATGATAAACCCTTGATTATTCAAGTCATAGACTCGTTATATTCAATTTTGGATAAGACACGAGTTTAAAATTTTGGATCGATATTTTATTAAAATAACATATTTATTTTGACAAACAAATTGATTTCAACAGTTGATGACATTGATAATGCACATCAGATCAAAAAATACAACAAACATGAACAACATAGACCCTTGATAAAACAAAAAGTTACATCAAAGTTCTTCAAAGTCGTAGCCTCTAGCTCCACCACCTATATATCTTGGCATCAATTCATATATACCTCCCCTGAATAAACCATGGTAGACCTAACGTGCACCAGTTGGCCTAACGTCACAGGGTTTGAAGAATTACACCCGTCGATTCTGTGTCACATTAACTCCAAGAAAATGGATATATTTTTAACAGAGATATAGATTAATTAAGATCCCATGGAGCATTTCCCGAACCTTGAGCCCAAGAATGTTCCGAGAAGGATCGTTAGCTGAGATTGCAATAATCCTAGGAATCTAGGAAAGATACCACCGTCCACAAGTAAACTAACCAACCCTCAGACAAATCATATAAGAGCCTCTCCATCCCTACATTGTGTGCATCGTTTTGCAGCTGATAGCTAGGTTGCTCTAAATTAGCCTCTTAGCTGCAATTACGTACGTACGTACTCTATGGTACATCTTGTTGACATGTCGGTTTCATGACATAACCGGCCTAGGTTTTGACAAGCTTCTCTAGTACTATAGCTAGGGAGATAAAACATAGGTGACGCTTCACTGCTAAGTAACTTGCGAGCTCATATATGCTAGTATGATAATTTTGTTGTACCTGCTGAGATCTTTCTTGCGCTCTACTATCTCACTTGCTGATTAATTGTCGAAGTAATCTATACTGGTAAGCATACGGTCGATCCAAGGCTAATGCGCGCAGTTTCTCCATTGCTTCCCATGCATGCATGAAATTTCAGGTATTAAGCTTGCGACAAAGACCCAACCATGCATGCACCAAACATATGTATCCAAATCACATGTTAACTGGTGAGGCAAAACCCAGGTTAATTACGCTTGTTACGCATGGATCAATGGCGACAGTGTGCGTGCAAGTACTTCTACTAACTAGTAACTTCTACTCAGTACTAAGTAAGTAACTGCACTGTGTACTCACTACTCCTGGCTAGGTTCTATCAACAATGTCGCCGTCGCCGTCGATCGGAAAGACGATGAAGTAATGTCGACCGCGAGCGACAAAGCCGTCGCTGCAAGTCCCCAGGGGATTAGACGTTAACAGATCGATTTCACGTAAGCTACTACGTAATGACACCGACAGTTAACTTCTCTGACAGAGACTCAGAGAGTGCATATTCAGTTAACGTACAACCAACCGTCATATATAGTATACTGCGATACTAAGTGTAGCATTGGTTCTTACTTTCTTTCTTTCTTTCTTTTCGTGGCGTCTTTTTTGGATGATGCACCGGATTATGCACTGAGTTGACGCCAGCAATAACCAATACAATGCACGTTGAGATACTGCTGTGTGCACAATGCATTCTGGCCTTGATGATAGTAACAACAACTTTTTACCAAGTTGTTCAGAGTGGAAGGCCTGCTTGCTTGCTTGTGTATATAATCATATAAACATGCGGGATACAGTTCTACCAAGAATCAAGCTTTAGCTCAAGGATATGGTGTGTATTGTGCACTCCCAGCTGGCCTGGGTTCAGTCCGTGTTGGACGAATAAAGAGTGTTTGTTATCCTCCTGCTTAAGAAATACATTAAGCATTCAAATCTACCATTCCTGCTAAAAATGAAAATTCAAACTATCACAACATTTAGGTGTTGCGGTGATGTGCATGTGGTTTCAGTTTGCAGATTAGATAGCTGGGTTTTTCTTACATCTTGATATTTGATGTGTTGCTGTGGCCACAAAGAAGATGCAGGAGCACACTGAGAGCGATAAGTCGTGGGTGTGGCACACACTGGATTTTGTCGACTATGAATTCAAGGAGATGTTCGCCATCCACTTTGGATCCGTGGAGAGTGAGCATTGAATACCCTATAGTGTGTGCCGCTTTCATGCTTTCATTTGCTATCAACATGATGTCATCCATAGCTATGAGATATATTAAGTGTAGCATTGGTTCTTTCTTTCTTTCCTTTCGTGGCGTCTTTTTTGGATGATGCACCGGATTATGCACAGAGTTGACGCCAGCAATAATAACCAATACAATGCACGTTGAGATACTGCTGTGCACGATGCATTTTAGCCTTGATGATTGTAACAACAATTCTCTTTCCTTTTTATTTCTGGAACTGATGTGGGAACTTCAAGGGAAGGCTTGCAAGGGTTCCTCGATAATGTATTGTTCAAATCCTTCAAAATTCTCACGTGAATACTTTTGCTGAGCTATGGGTGCTTCTAATGTTTGTTTTTGAAACGCGGTCCCTTAGAGCATCTACAGCCGGACCCCTCATACTCATTTCAAATAGCCGGACAGGCCGCCCGGTTACCAAAAATTGCACTAGCCGGACCGCTCAAACAGGCCTCAAACGCTCGGGCTGACCGGCACCTCTCATATCCAGCCCAAATATGGGGCTGATATAGGGGAGCCCGAGCGCGCCCGGGCACACCCACCATGTTCGCCTGACAGCATGGCCCATGTGGACTCGTCCGGAGACCCAAAGGTCCGACAGGCACCTCGACCATCACCGTGGTGTGAACGCCGCGTGGCCCTGCTCTGGCTCACCACCCGAGGCCATAGCCGGCTATTTAAGACGGTTAGCGTCCCCCAGCCCTAGCATATCCACCTCATCCCTTCCTCCGCCGCCACCAGAGCCCATCCACCTCCTCTCCCCCGCTCTGTGGCCTCAGTATGGTCTTCCGTAGGATCACCACCTACGCTCAGCTCACGTCGGAGCGCCGGATGCAGATCGAGGCAGAGATCCAAGCTCGGCATGCTGCCCGCATTGCTGTGGGTCTCCCTCCGGACTCGTTGGAAACGAAGAAGGAGGAGGAGGAGGAGGAGGTGCCGGAGACCATGAAAGGGGGACGAGCCAGAGGAGGAGGACGACCCGGAGATCCATGCTCCGGGCTTGAACATGACAGAGGCGGAAACTGAGTTCGCCGTCGCCCAACCGAGGCGATGGCGGAGCAGCAAGCCATCTTGGATTCCATCCGGGATGAGGCTGAGGTGGAGGCCAACTGTCGGCTCATCCGACAGAGACAGACGAAGGCCAATGTCGTCCACGATGAGCTTGAGGCGGACATAGTGGTGAAGGAAGCTGCATCGGTGCAGCCAAAGGCGTCGGAGGGGGCTGCGGTAGAGGCGCGGAGGGGGCGGAGCTGCACCTGCCACACATCTATCCGCCGGAGGGTACGGAGATCGTCGATATCTCCAACGAAGAGTAGATAGTTTCTACATATAGTACGCAGGTTTATATGTTGCATGCATGTGTATGGATGTGAGGAATCAATATGAGATGTCCGGATGTAGTAGTCTACTTTTGAGGCGTGCCCGGTAAGTGCCCGCCGCGGGTGTTTGAGGGGCCGGATTTGCAAGTTGCGACTGTCGATGCTCTTATGGCCCAATTCATTAAAAAGGGTAAACTGGAGTTGCCTGGTTAATTAACGAAAACCAGGGCGAAAACGGTTATAACAAGCCCACATAAAAGGGCAACAATTGCTGAAGTGCACTGGAGTTGTCCATGCACCCATTGCTGAAGTGAACCGCCGACAACAGAAGGACAAGTCGCGACCATGAATTATGCATTATCCATGTTGAACACCAATTCTTGGGAGGGGGTGGTGTATGGATCCATGTTTGTATGTGCTCTGGTATCGGCCCTACGCTCCCCGCTCTCCACCATCCTCCATGTTCATTTTATGTTATTGCTGCTGCTGACAAAGGGTGCAATGGTAGTAGTACTACAAAGTACAGACTAGCTCATGTGCTTCATCTTGTACTGTATCTTTTTTTGCGGGAACCTTGTATTGTATCTTAATCATGACACATGGAAAAAATTCTAGTATGACACTTTATTTAATAAGAAAAAGAGAGACTTACCACATCTGAATTTGGATATATAGCTCTTAGCACCCAAACAAAGACAGTACTTTCTCTCTTATAAAATACATTAAATCATAGATCTTCTAGATACAAAACAATATGATAAAATCATCGCCGAAGAAAAACAGTAAGATACTGCAATCTTTGTATCTAGGTCCATATTGAACACATACGATATAATGTAAGATGCAATGCATTAACAGCGCCGTAATACAAAAAAATACACTAGTAAACTTTGTAATTTCAAATGGTAAACGTGCGACAATCATACATGATTATTAAACCAAACAAGATGAAAACAACACCATGACCTGACTCGGACCCAACTAAATATCGGGGCCAAAATGGTGTGCAGCGTTTGCTAAATTAAGTGAGCAACGGTGGTTCAGAAATTAAGTGTGTAGATTGTGCTGACTGCTGAAGTGGATAGGATCTGCTGATTCAACGGTCCACCAAAACTGGCCTCTCTGGCTCAGTCTTATCTGTTTTTTCTTATTTATTCCCTCTCTCGCTCAAGCAGTCTAGTATGTAGGTATCTTCTATAGCAAATATCTCCTGGATTTCCATGGAAAGAAAAAGAGTATCTCCAGCGTAAATCTATATATTTTTATGCTACGCTCTGTTTACCAAACATATAAGTATATAACTAAAATGTCCATGTCACCTCAGATCTAGAATGCCAGTGTTCACTAGCGACGGCGGTCCTCCTAAACCCCACCGTGTTAAGTTGATATCGAATCAGATTTTTGTCGGTTAATTAATCTATAGTGGGTCACACACCCAAGATATTATGTTGGTGGAGCTAGCGGATAATCGTTTTATCAAAGTTGTTTCTTGAAGAAATACCTAAGAGCCTCTCTAATACCGTGCTTCAAACCATCCTTAAACGTTTGATTGTATTGTCCCGACATTTTGTGCCCTCCAACCTTGTTAAGAAAACATCCGCGGACCGGTTCACGCGTTCAAATTTGCGTGAACTAAAAGCAGACGTGAAAAAGGTTTGTGGACATCCGGAGAGCTGCCACGTCGGACGGCAACACCCTTAGCCCACAGAAAATCCTATTGACGCCCAACTTTTATCACTTTGTTATTCCTCCTGATGTACTACCCACTCTCTCCCATGCCTTACCTGACCTCCACCACACCACGTGGGGGCCAGCCTACTCGTCGACGCCTCCATACCACCCCTGGTCCGGCTGCCGCCTAGGTACCCTTCACCTTTGCACATTGGCATCCACGGCGGACACCACGCCCAGGAAGTGTTCGACCAAATTTCATTGCCAAATTTATTGACATTTTGTTGTTTGCTTTCAAGCAAACATGATGGATTCGATCACGGAATACTTCTACGTCGAGGTCATGGAATTTTCCTCATTAGACTAGTACGAATATGAGGATGAAATGACGATAATGCATGAGGTTCTCGAAGATGTCGAACGTCCAGACGAGCATGATCTCATTTTTGAGGGATCAATGAAGGGGCACCAAGTGCTGAATCGGAAGAGGGCACGGGGGCTGGTGGATGGCTACTTTGTCCCCGATGCGCTATTCGAGTCCATTTTTCGCCATCAATTTCCAATGAGGTGAACTATGTTTGATCGTCTCTATAATGATTGATGGGCTTATGATGACTACTTCATCTTAAAGAATGATGACATTGATAACATTTGATATCCTGGTTTCCAGAGATGCACAACTACATTGAGGAGGCTTGCCTATGGCATGACCTTAGATTCGTGGGGCGAGTACCTATAGATCTCTGAAACCACATGTCTCGAAGCCGTGGTCAGGTTTGCTATTACGGTGGTCAAGGTGTTTGGAGCGGAGTACTTGACAAAATCAACTACTGAAGACACCACATGACTCATTGTCAGAAGTAAGAGGGTGGCTAAGTATGTTCGGATCACTCGATTGCATGCACTCGCAATTAAAGAATTTTCCATGTGATCTACAAGGACAATATCAGGGCCATTGCAAGAAGCCCACCATCATTCTTGAATCAGATGCATGACAAGACCTCTGGATTCGGCCCTCTTTCTTTGGTATGATCGGGTCACACAATAACATCAACGTGCTGCGGCGGTCTCTATTGTTTGCAAGGCTTTGTGCGGACAAGCTCATTCATGCAACTATACCATCAATGACCATGAGTAGAACGGGTTATTATCTTTGTGATGGTATTTATCCTATGTGGGCGACTTCATCAAGACCACTTGTGATCCACGGGGTGAGAAAAGATCTCACTTTGCGCAAAGACGAGAAAGGGTGTCAAGAGGGCATGTGAAGTGCTCCAAACCTGTTTTAGAGTCGTTTCAGGACTTGCAAAAATATGATATTCAGAGACGTTGTGGGAGGCGATGACAGACTGCATAATCATGCATCACATGATTGGGGGGGATGAGAATGACGGAGTTCGCCATGGTATGAAATTTGAGAAAATGGGTGATCCTATCAAACTTTTAGAGCGGATTTCGATGACGTTCGAGCAATTTATCCAGATGCCACAATAGATTCTCCATCGAGCTAGTCATGAGCAGTTTCAGAAAAATCTGGTTGATCATTTGTGTCTATTTGAGCCATACAAAAATGTCTTAATAAGTTGAAATCAAATTTGAACTATTTTATTGCAAAATTTAACGTTCGGATTGTAGTATTTAAATTTGAATTATTGTTGCATTGGAATATTGGCAAAACATAATTATGTACAAAGGAGAACATTTATCTTTAATATGTTGAAGTGTTTCAGATATACCCCTCCGTTCCAAAATAAGTGTCGCAAAATTTATAATAAGTTAGTATAAATTTTATACTACATCAACTATACTTATTTTGGAACGGAGAAAGTATATGATAGAAAACGACAGTGCACATGATTTTTGTAGTATGACGCGGGAGAACAAACCATTCATACGGAAGCAAAATGCGGCAGGGCGCTGGATCCTTGTCATATAAAGGTAGGACGAAAAGCATGTAGGGAATAGTAATTTCTAATATTAGCAAACATTAGCACGTCTGAGCGCATTGTGTCTTTTACAGTGTGGATTACATTGTTGGAATGCGTCTTCCGGATCCTCACGGCGTGGCTAACAGCCTGCCCCGAGTCCTTCTCCTCCACGACCGCATGCTCTGCATGCACGGCTCACGTCCGTTGTAGCCTCTCACCCACGATTCCCTCACCTTTCTGTAACTGTATATATACCCCTTGAGGGATGGAATACAAGGTGTGGTGATTGCTCCATTACTTGACTTGGTATCAGCTTCTTCGATCCTACGCTTCCGCCATGAATCACCTTCTGCGCCGCACTCGCTCGGCCGATTTTCACACCCCTCCTGCTGCTCCTCGCTCGGCTAGTCTCGCCACCCCTCCAGCCCCCATCCCCGCTCGCGCTCCCTCCACCACCGATCGGGGCAAGGAGTCCCTTGCTGAGCCCTCTTCCTCAACCATCGGGCCGGCCGCCGCCCCTAGCGCCGCCCTCCTTCGTCCCCCCGCGGTGGCCCTGCGCACCACCGGCAGCGAGCTAGTCCCGCAACTCACCCTCGGCTCCCCGGGCGCCGCCCCACCCGATGCCGGCCCCTCCACCGCCAACAACCTCCCTGCCTCCATCTCCCACCATTTTTCCTGTAAGCTCGAGCTGGAGACCCGCAACTACTCCAAGTGGCGCCAACTGGTCTACTTCATCTGTTGCCGCCACAACGTCCAGCACCACCTCGACATCGCTGCGGCCCCGCTCCAACAAACCGCTGTGTGGCGCAACGACGACATCACCATCGTCCTATGGATGTACGAGGTGATCGCCGAAGACCTCCAGGACGTCGTGATGTCCCTCGAGAGCTCCGCCCGCGACGTCTGGGTCCAACTCCATCTGCTCTTCCGCGACAACCAACCGGGGCGCGCCATCATCCTCGAGGCCGAGTTCCGCAACATGATGCAGGGTGACCTCTCCATCGCCGAGTACAGCCGGTGCCTAAAGGCGCTCGCCGACGCGCTCGGTGACGTCGGTGCCCCCATCTCCGACCACACCCTCACCCTCCAACTCATTCGTGGCCTCGGTCGCCGTTTCCAGGTCATGGCTACCCTTCTTCCGATGCAGGACCCCTTCCCGTCCTTCATTCAGGCCCGCTCCCGTCTCCTTATGGAGGAGCTCTCTGCCAACGAGCGGGCCTGCCTGGATGGGCAGGGCATGGGCTCCCTGACCGCGCTCACCATCGGCCGCTCCCCCGACACCGGCACCCCCGCCAACGACAAGGGCACGGCACCGGCCTCCCCCACCCCCGGCGACAGACCACCCCGCGGTTGTGGGCATGGCCGCGGGCGTGGCCGCGGCTCCTCCGGCTCCTCTTCTGGTGCCTCCTACGCGGGCGGCCGTGGCGCTCCTGCCCCCGCTGGCGCTCAGCCTGCCCGCCCATGGCTCGGCTACTTCGCCCCGTGGGACACTCCATTCCCTCCCCAGTCGCACCACCTCCGCGCGCCGTGGTCCTCGTCCAACGCCGCCGGCGTCCTCGGGCCTCGTCCACCTCCACCGCACCAGGCGTACCCCGTCGCCGCGCCGCCTGCCGCGAGTGGCCCCTCCTGGGAGCAGTACCACCAGCTCAACGCCGCGCTCCACAACTTGTCGATGTAGCAGCAGCAGCATGCCGGCGGCGCCCCCGACTGGATCCTCGACACCGGCGCCTCCTCCCACGTCGCTGGTAAGACGTCCACCCTCACCTCTTATTCTTCCCCCTTGGTGCATCACTCCCAGGGCATCACCGTTGGGGATGGGTCTCGCCTCCCCATCACCGCTGTCGGCCGCGCCAAACTATCCTCCTTCACCCTCAATGACGTCCTCGTCACACCATCCATCATCCGCAACCTCGTTTCTGTTCGCCGTTTTACCATTGACAACTTCTGTACAATTGAGTTTGACCCCTATGGTTTCGCTGTGAAGGACCTAGCGACGGGGCGCGTCATGATGCGGTCCAATAGCCATGGCGACTTGTACCCATTCTTCGGCAACTCCCGCGTCCAACATGCTCTCTCCGTCGTCAGCAACTTGTGGCACCTTCGCCTTGGCCACCCCAGCACTACCTCCATTTCCATTTTAGCTAAAGATTTCTTACCTTCATGTAATAATGGCCCGTCCAACCCTCGTGTTTGTAGCTCGTGTCAATTAGGCAAGCAGCCACGGCTGCCCTTTTCTTCTTCTCATTCTGTCACCACTGCATCGTTTCAATTAGTTCATTGTGATTTGTGGACCTCCCCCGTGTGTAGTTTTTCCGGTTTTCAATATTACCTTGTGCTCCTCGACGATTTCTCCCACTACTCGTGGACATTTCCCCTACGGCACAAATCCGACACCTCCGCCGTTCTCACCCGTTTCTTCGCCTACGTACAAACACAATTTCACGTCACCATCCAGTGCATGCAATGTGACAACGGGGGTGAGTTCCTCACCACGGCCTTACGCTCCCTCTTCTCCTCCCATGGCGCCTCCTTCCGGCTCTCTTGCCCAGACACATCCCCACAGAACGGTAAGGCCGAACGCCTTCTTCGTACGACCAACGACATCCTTCGGGTCCTCCTCCTACACGCTCGCCTTCCCCCCGAATTCTGGGTTGAAGCTCTCCATGCTGCCACCCATGTCCTCAATCGTCGTCCCTCGTCCGCTATCCAGCGCCAAACACCTTTCTTTCGCCTGCTCGGCCGCCATCCCACCTACGACCATCTTCGAGTCTTCGGGTGCCTCTGTTTCCCAAACACATACGCCACCAGCCCTCACAAACTTGCCCCCCGTGCCATTCGGTGTGTCTTCCTCGGATACGCTCTCGAACATAAGGGCTATCGCTGCCTCGACCTGTCCACACGGCGCGTCATCATCTCCCGCCACGTTACGTTCGACGAAACTGTTTTCCCCTATTTCCCTGCCACACCACCTGCGCGCACTCCCTTAGCCGCCGGAAATCCCGGGGCCAGTATCCTCCCCGAACGTCGCGCCCTACCTACCTCGTCTGCATCCCCTCCGGGATCCGCGCAGCTCGGATCCGCTGTCGCTCGGTCCACGGCAACCAGCCCGCCCGCTCCGCGCGTCTCCACGCCGTGCCGACCGCTTCCACCCAGCCCCCGTGCCGGGCCCGCCACACCGATCCCCACGCCACCACCCAGTCCACCATCCTCCACGGGTCCCGCTGCTACACCCCCATGCAGCCCCGCGCGCACGTCGCCCCCCGCGCGCACCTCCCCCCCCACCTGCTGGCCCGCCAGCGCCTACGCCCACGTCGCTCCCTTCCCGCGCTGTTCCGGTAGCTCCACCATCCAACACCCACGCAATGCGCACCAGGGCCAAGTCAGGGTTCGCCCTACCCAAACAGCCCGTCTCTCTCCACACCACTGCATCCACCATCAGCCCCATTCCCTCCTCCTATCGCGTGGCCCTCAAAGACCCCAACTGGTCCAACGCCATGCGCGAGGAGTATGATGCACTAATGCAGAATGATACGTGGTGTTTGGTGTCCCGTCCTGGAGGTGCTAATGTGGTTACAGGAAAATGGATCTTCCGGCATAAGTTCAACACCGACGACACGCTTGCTCGCTACAAAGCGTGGTGGGTTCTTCGCGGCTTCACGCAACAGGCTGGCGTCGACTACGGGGAAACCTTCAGCCCCGTCGTCAAGCCGGCCACGGTCCGGACCGTGTTGAGCCTCGCCGCCGGCCGGTCGTGGCCCATCCATCAGTTGGACGTGAAGAACGCCTTTCTTCATGGCCACCTCGGCGAGACCGTCTACAGCCAGCAGCCCTCCGGCTTCCTCGACGCCGCCAACCCTTCGCGCGTGTGCCGCCTCAACCGCTCCCTCTACAGCCTCAAGCAGGCGCCGCGAGCCTGGTTCTCGCGCTTCACCGGCTACCTGCTTGCTCTTGGCTTCACGGCGTCGCACTCGGACTCCTCGCTGTTCATCCTGGGCGGGGACACCACCTCGCCTACCTGCTGCTGTATGTGGACGACATCATCCTCACCGCGAGCTCCGACGACCTCCTCCAACGCATCATCGCGTTGCTTCACACGGAGTTCTCCATGACGGATCTCGGCGTCTTGCACCACTTCCTCGGCATCAACGTCACGACCACGTCGGCTGGGCTCTTTCTCTCTCAGGAGCAGTACGCTCTTGAGATCCTCGATCGAGCGGGCATGCTCAACTGCAAGCCCATCGGCACGCCGGTCGACACGCTCGCCAAGCTCTCCGTCGACTCCGGCCCCCTCTTCCACGATCCGACGCTCTACCGCAGCCTGGCAGGTGCTCTTCAGTACATCACCCTCACGCGGCCGGACCTCTCCTACGCCGTCCAGCAATGCTGCTTGTTCATGCATGCGCCCCGCGACGCCCATTTTCAGCTCGTCAAGCGCATCCTGTGCTACCTCCGTGGCACCACCCACCTCGGTCTGCTGATCCACCGCTCCGCCGCCTCTGAACTCATCGCCTACTCAGATGCCGACTGGGCGGGCTGCCCGGACACCAGGAAATCCACGTCCGGGCATTGCGTCTTCCTCGGCCCCAACCTGCTCACCTGGTCCTCGAAGCGGCAGAACACGGTGTCCCGCTCAAGCGCCGAAGCCGAGTACCGTGCTGTGGCCAACGCCGTCGCTGAGTCCGCCTGGCTTCGTCAACTCCTCGGCGAGCTTCATCAACCTCCTGTGCGCGCCACCGTCGTCTACTGCGACAACGTCAGCGCCATGTACATGTCTCGCAATCTGGTGCAGCACCAGCGGACGAAGCACGTGGAGATCGACTTACACTTCGTCCGTGAACGCGTGGCGCTGGGAGAAGTTCGTGTCCAGCACGTTCCCACGAGCTCTCAGTTCGCCGACATCTTCACCAAAGGAATCCCAACATCCGTCTTCGACGAGTTCCGCTCCAGTCTTAACGTTCGCGAACCTCACGTTCGGACTGCGGGGGGGTGTTGGAACGCGTCTTCCGGATCCTCACGGCGTGGCTAACAGCCTGCCCCGAGTCCCTCTCCTCCACGATCGCATGCTCTGCATGCACGGCTCACGTCCGTTGTAGCCTCTCACCCACGATTCCCTCACCTCTCTGTAAGTGTATATATACCCCTTGAGGGATGGAATACAAGGTGTGGTGATTGCTCCATTACTTGACTTACATCTAGGAATCTATAGCCACGGTAAAACGGTTCATACTCTGCACGCTCAAAGACTCCACAGGGCTAGGGCAAGATCTACTCCGCCAAGGAGCAGCACCTCTTCTTCCTCCTCGAATTCCATGGAGAGAAGGACCCAAGCTCACCATTCTAATCATCTCCACCATATAATCAACCCAAACAGGAGGATGTAGGATTTTACACCTTCGGGTGGCCTGAACCTGGGTAAAAAAGTCACCGTGTCGTAAATTGTTTTGTTCTCATGAGTTAGGAGCGGATCGCGAATGTGTTAGCCCTTCATCGAACCAATAAGGGGGCATCCGTGGTCCCCGGGTGACAGAACAACACCTCATTATTTAGTTTTCTAAGGGATCATTCTTCAGTCAAATGGACACTGCAATTTCAGGCCACAACGATCAAGGGGCATCTTCTGATCTGGGCCGTCCAAGTTGCATCCAATGGCCCGAATTTGATTTCTTTATATAGACCAATGTGTTTCTTCACCGTTCTCGCCTTTAATATTTATTAACGCATTTGCTTTACTTGGTTGAACTACATTTACGGTAATTGGGGATATAAAGCCATGTTAACTTTAAACTACTTATTGTCCAAAAGAGAAAAAAAAATCGTATTAATAGGCCAACACCCCATACAGATTAACAAAAGCTTTTCGACAAGGATTCGATTGGCGCTCGTGTAAACCAAAAGGCAATCAACAAATATGAACACATTCCCTCAAGTTTCCAAAAACTCTATGAAACTGGAGCTAGTAACCAATCTCAACATGGAAATATTGAAGAACATGTATAAACAAGAAATCTCAAATATCATGAGCAGGAGCTCAGGCTACTTTTTTTTGTTTTTGCGAAAACAGTAAAAAAAACTGACGCCAGATTTTTCGGCATGGCAAATCTGACATTTTTCATGATAATTTATATTGGTGCAACGATGACAATTTTAGTTTCCAAAAATGCCAATTTTTTGATTAAAAAATGACCTGAGACGGATTTATCATGCTTGCCAATTAAACTTGTCATCCTTGAAAAAAGTAATTGTCATGTTCGATTTGCCATGGTAAAAAAAAAACTGGCGTCAGATTTATAAAGGAGTCCCATACTAAACTAGTAAACTCTACCTAAAATATTAAAAGAAAAAACCCAAGGATCCTCATGTGTTGTTGCTTTGAAATCATTATTCTCCAGGTTCTTGAGATGCTGTCAATTTCAACATGTAGGTCTCCAACCTGCTTGAGTATATCCACCAAACTCCTAAAATACTAATTCCATGCATATCCAGTAAGCTAATTAAGAATTACATCTTCACATTGCTTTCCAAGGAAAGATTTAAAAAGGACGGCCGTTGCTCGTCACGATCTCAGCCGCCACACCGCTGTATAAAGCAAACCTGAATCGAAAGGCAAATTCCCGATCCAACATTCTCTCGAAAGAACAATCTGAATTCGGAGGCTCGATTCAATCAGCCTGAAAATTCCATCTTTAAGAGGAAGATCAGTTTAATGGCGGCGGCCAGAGAAAGACGGCTGCCGCAGCTGCACCTCACGCTCGACGCCCCCGCGTGGGCCTTCCGGTGCCCGGCCCCGGCGCCGGTCACCGCGGCGACGCCGTCCACGTCGGCGGCTCGGCCGGACGGCGAGTTCCGCCAGAGCGACTTTGAGAGGCTCTCTGTCCTTGGCCGCGGGAACGGTGGAATCGTCCACAAGGTCTCGCACCGCCGCACGTCGGCGCTGTACGCGCTCAAGATCATCCACCGCGGCCATCCCGGCGCCGATGAGGAGGTGGATGTTGTGCGGCGCGTCGACTCGCCGCACATCGTCCGTTGCCACTCCGTCCTCCCGACGGCGTCCGGCGACTCTGCCTTACTCCTCGAGCTGATGGACGGCGGCTCGCTCGACTCGCTCGTGCGCGGCGGCCAGGGAGGCTTCCCGGAGGCGGCGCTGGCGGAGGTGGCGGCGCAGGCGCTCTCCGGCCTGGCATACCTCCGCGCACGCCGCGTCGTCCACCGCGACATCAAGCCGGCAAACCTCCTGGTCAACAGGGCCGGCCAGGTCAAAATCGGCGACTTCGGCATCGCCGAGGTCGTCTCCCGGGCCGGCAAGTACCGCGCGGCCTACGAGGGCACCGCCGCGTACATGAGCCCCGAGCGGTTCGACACGGAGCGGCTGCACGACGGCGAGGAGGGCCGCGTCGACCCCTACGCCGCCGACGTGTGGGGGCTGGGCGTGACCGTCCTGGAGCTTCTCATGGGGCGCTACCCGCTGCTCCCGGCCGGGCAGATGCCGACCTGGGCGGCGCTCATGTGCGCCATCTGCTTCGGCGAGCTGCCGGCGATTGCCGACGGCGCGGCGTCGCCGGAGCTCCGGAGCTTCGTGTCCGCCTGCCTGCAGAAGGACCACCGGAAGCGGGCCTCTGTCGCCGAGCTCGTCGCGCACCCGTTCGTCGCCGGGAGGGACACGGCAGCTTCGAGACACGCGCTCCGGGAAGTCATCGAGCAGCGCCAATAAGATCATGGGGTTCTCGAATTGCTAGAAATTTGCACAGTTGTGGATACAAACAGTGGAAGAACTCTGCAATTTTAGATGGAACAGTTTTGGTGTCTATCCGTCGCTTTATTTCTGTTGACCAAATTACTGATCACCAAATGCCAAGTTATATGCTCAAACTTTAGAAAGGCAACTGCTCAACTACACAATACCTAAAAAAATTCGTCCTCCTTTATACATAAAGCACTAACCATACAAGTACACTGATACAAACAGACATCAACACCGCACACACCCAAGGCAAGATACAAAAATATCTAGCATCGCCACACCACCACAACAACTACCAAACAACAAAAATCGCTTGGAAACAATGGGGACCTCCATCACGAGCAATCCCCCGAGGAGAGGAGAGGCGGATATCGACGGAACAAGGACTCCAAGACGGTACTTCGAGAAGGGCATATGGCCATGAGTAGCCGCCACCGTCCGATCTCGAAGATCAAGGGGTTGTTTGGTTTGTGACTAAGTTTGTCAAAGGTTGTCACATCTAAGCTTGACCAACTTAGATGGGTGTTTGGTTCAAGCCACACCTTTTACAAGCCACTCCAGGGTCCCACATAACATACACTCCAAAAATATGGCAAGATTCCCTTAGGCTTGCCAACTTGTTGCTCTCTTTTTAAAGAACCAACCTTAGGCAAGTGTGGCAACATTGTGTGGCAAAATATGGCATTCCTAGGTGTAAAACTAAACAGCCCCCAAGTTTTCATCCGGAGCATCACAAAGGAGTGGGAACACCATGATGGAGCCTTCATGAAGGATAGATCGTCGGCCCATGAGCAAGTGATGTACCTTGGCGTTCACACCTCTCCGACGCACCCTCGCTCCGTCAACCACCCGCAGCCAAACCATCCGCGTGGCCATGGTTGCGCACCCGCACCCAAGATGCATGCTCCGCCCACGAACGTCGCGTCTCCCACCTCCAGGGCCACCGCCCTTCATCCAAACACCCCCAAGACCAGCCAAAGTGACCGGCTTTGGACCAAAGGACGCACCCGACCGCCAAACCGAAGCATAAGTCCTGCCTCGACCAACGCCGGAGATGCATCAGCCCACACATGTACGGAGAAAGGGGGAGAAGGGGGACGGGACGCATCCACGACCGGCACACCCCGTGTCGGTGGTGGGTAGTCCGACCTCGTGGGCGCTTCCCATCCCTCCAGCCTACCTCCCCATCGAAAACCCCTATGCCGCCCCACCTCGACAGCCGACACAGATCCACGCGAGGCCACCAACACACACCCGTCCGCCGGCAAGGAAAACCCCAAGGACCGCCGCCAACCACCAAGAAAGCTCATCGGAGAGCCCGTCCGCACTGCCCGCCTCCGCCCAGGCGCAGGAGTACCTGGAGACCGGCTAGCCCGCCCACCGACCTGCCACTGTTGCGGTGCTGCAGCTCGTGCCGCCCTCGGCCCGCGTCGCCTAGCCCCAGATCCGGTCACGCCATCAGACAAAATATTTGCTCTCGCCGCCGCCTATCTTGGAGAGTAGGCACGCCCCAACACCTAGCCGCTCGCCGTGGGGAAGCAGTGGAATCGGAGCTTCGCCTCTGCCCGCCACACCTTCGTGTCGCTCGGTAGAGCTCCACGCTCCGAATCGAGCTGCCGGTCCCTGCCAGCACTGCCCGACCAGGAGGACCACGAGGCCGTGCCGTCATCGGTGATGGCCGGGCGAACGCCCTCGTGCGGCGGCGAGGGAGGAGGGGGAGGTCGGTGGGATTTAGGGTTGCCACTCGGTCGCCTTGCGGGGGCTACGCGGGAGGAGGGGGAGAGGAGTCCAGGTCTCTCAACTACACATTTAAACCTACAATTGTACATAATTTCAAAACTGAAAATTAATTTACTTTTTACTGGATCAAGATTCAAAACTTGGCATCTTGAGCTCCATCAACTCCAAATAATCCACTATCACGCTATTGTACCTTAAATATTTACATATTGCCCACCCCCCCCCCCCCACCCCCGAAGTTTGAGGGGCATCCTATATCTTGCAGAGGGTCTCTTATATTTGAGGCAAAAATACTAAATTTACGAAAACTTTTCTACAGAATAAACTTTACATTTGCCCTTTCCATAAATTTTGTTTAACCCTCCCATGATGATTTATATGAGCCTTCACGTCACGCACGGGAATTCTCCCGCAAGTGAACCATCTTCACAAAGAAGATATAACCCATCACGCCCATTCCACGTGATAAGCTGCCACACGAAGATCTTGATCTTCAAAGGAAGAGACGATTCCCACAAAGGTGTGGTCCAAGCATGAGTCGCCACACGGCATAGGGAAAACAACTAAAATGCATTCACGTGGTGGAGTCTGAATCTGTGAATACAATCATTCAAATATTTGTTATGGCGATACGAGAAACCCTAGTCGCCGTCAATAGCCCCCTCCTTCTCTGCCTCCTTCACATCGCTACCGCCGGGGGGGGGCACCTATGAAGTCGTGCGGCGCCCCGAGATGGTGGCAGCGGGGCTGCTCCGACCCAGTGCGCCACGGGCTCCCGCCACCACCCCCGCCAGACCAATATCCATTCTTGTGAGGCATGATGCTCCCTCTCATCCCGTCCTCTGACTACAATGTCTTTTGATCGGCCCGGCGTGGTGGCGTGGCCTCGGCCTAATCCTCCCTTGTCCTCTTCCCTCCTCAGTTGCACAACCTTTCCTCTTGTGCTGCTGGTGATGGGTGTGCCACGGATGGTGACAGCTGGGATAGTTGAGACTCTGCCTTGCCTTGTTGAAAGTCCCCCTCATCTTCGGTGGCACCTCCCCCGAGCAGCTGTGCTGGTATCGTCCGATTCATGGGGTCGCGTGGTCTTCTTTCGCGGGCCGTTGAGGCCTCATGGTGGATTTCTGTCAGCATCGCTCCGGTCCTGGCAGCCATGGAACTGCGTTCTCCAGCATCCATGGCTTTTCGAAGTTCTTTCTCGGTGCGCTCCCGACACCGGCTTTCCGGTTGTTGCGTCCTCTTCGGCCTTCGCTTCATCGGTGTCCCGACGACTCCTCCTCGGCAGCTTGGATTTCCATTCTCTTCTGCTCCTAGATTGTTAGTGGCATCGGTCGCCATCCCCTCTTCTGTGTCGGCTCTCTCCGCCCTGCTGCTTCTCGACCACGTCCACCTCCACACCGTGCCAGCCCCAAAGCTTGCGTTTTCTGATGGCGATCCGTATCGCCCCTTGGTTGTAGGTGCAGCCCCACCACCCCCCTCCTCATGTGTTGATCTTGACCAGCAGATCGACTGTCTCATCTCTGAACCCTGATCTGGCGGCAATGGGGTTGCTTCGACTCAGGCCAGGACCAAATCCCTGCTCGGCTCGCTGATGCTAGCAGCAATGGCATTTGCGGGTGCCATTTCCCTTCTTGGAGGCGCTGCTACGGAGTCTATCTGTGCCCCTCTTCGAGCACCGGGGAAACTCTTGTTTCGGTTTTTCTGAATGTATGGCCGTGGCGACACAACGTCGCTCTCCTTCTTGAAGTCGGTACCTTGCGTACTCGTGATGGCCCCGGCGTTGGCTTTGGAGATGTTTGACGTCCTTTTAGCTATGTTTTTATGTATAAAGCAACAACCATACAAAGTACACGGCTGAACGATACAAGAAGATGAGGTGACCCCATACGCGGTCGATCCCAAAATAACCGGATCACGCACGCGACTAAGCAATCGAAATAAAGTACATGATGGACTAAAGCAACACCGCGCTAAGCCCTATAACACCTAAGCTCCACAACAACGCCCCAGAAGGGATAACGGCGCGCCGTTGCCGAGTCTACAACAGATAGAGGTTTTCACCCCGGAACTCGGACACAAAGAGGAACACCATGACAACGTCTTCTGTATTCAGGCTCGTTATGTTTTTTCTCTAACGGCGCTATGTTTTTTCTCTATTCAGGCTCGACATCTCTTGTCTCTCTGCTGTAGGTATCATTTTCATGTCTTTCTATGTACGTGTTCATGACATGTGTCGTACTTTTTTATTTACTCACTCTATTTTCCTTTTATCAATGAATGAATGAATGATACACAAGATTTGTGTATTCGCCAAAAAATGATAGCAACTCCAGAATCTAAGGACATGCGGTTCTCTGAAATCCAGATTCTTTTTTCAAAGGAAGTAGAAATTCAAGATGATGTCGAAGATTTTCTCTGGACCTGGAGAGTTAAGAGGAGGAAAATTCATGGGCAGATCCGATAGATTGCAATCCTAGAAATTCAGGACGATACCACCGTCCACATCTCACTAACTGACCCTCGGACGAATCACACGAGAGACTCTCTCTATCCCTGCATTGTGTGCACCGTTTTGCAGAAGTTGATAGCTAGGTTGGGCTAAATTAGCCTTTTAGCTGAACGCACACTATGGTACTTTCTGTCGACATGTGGTTTCTTCATATAGACAGCATAGGTTTTGACAAGTAGGTCAGCACTATATGGAGATAACACTTAGGTGACGCGTGAATGTTAAGTATCTCGCGAGTTCATATATGTTATCATAATTTTGTAGTACCTGCGGAGGAAAGCACGTTCAAGTATCCCTGAATTCCATTCTCAGGCTTGTTTCTACATGGGAACAAGAAAGTAAACTTTCAGATGATTGTTACTACAAGGTACCCGCTAATTGTAATAAATAGACCCGTAAAAAATGTACATGCTCAAACATCATTAACTAACTCCTTAGAGCATCTACATCCGTGTTCCTCAAACCCTCCTCAAACATCTGGGCAGACCGTCCGGTCACAAAAAATCGACCCAGCCGGACCCCTTAAACCGATCAAACGCCCGGTCAGTCCATCCGGTCACAAAAAATCGATCCAAACGGGCCTTTCAAACCGGCCTCAGACGTCCGGGCTGGCCGGTATCCCCCATTTTCAGCCTAAATATGGGGCGGATATGGGGGAGCCCGGACGCGCCCGGGCACGCCTGCCAGGCCCGCACTGGCCCACGTTGGCCCGCATCTACCCTTCATATATTCTTCCCACGCGGCCTCGAGGAGGAGATGGTTGTACGACTTGCGCTCCGCCGCTTCCGGAAGGCGGCCGCACGACGGTATAGCACCCGGACTCGCAACGCGGGGAATCCATTGCTTCCGCACAACCGATGCTTGGATCCGGTGTTGCTGTCTCACCGGAGGCGGTGCGGTCCGTCTGTCATCTGAACGTCACGGTGGAAGCGCAACCCCTCTGTTGACGCGCCGAGCACAAAGCATGGCCGACCTCAAACGATGTCATGGCGCGGTGTGCCCGTCGGACGAGGCAGCGGTCACGGGATGCGGCGGAGGCCCTCGTGGCGGCGGATGTTGGAGGGACGGAATCACACTCTCTGACGCCCCGTAGGGTGCATCAGTGCGCTCCACGCAACCGCGTCGTGGTGGACGTCGGTTCCTTCGAGGAAAGATTCGTCACCGACCTCATGTCGACTGATACCGTCTGGGTTACGGGCTCCGACGAGGAAGAGTTGGGCATGGAAGACGGCGGGAGCTCGACTCCCGTGAGCCGGCTAGTGTCCCATGTCCTAATGTACCTCGTCGACGACCGGATCGACACTATGAGGGACGCAGCCAGCCGCCGGAGCCGGACGAACTCTGCTTAGTATTAGGTTTATATTGTATGTAATAGTATGTATTTGAGGTTTCTAATTTAAAGTATCCTGATGTAGAATACAATATTTAAGGTATGACCGGTCAGCGTCTGCAGACGCGTCCAGACACATCCGTAGGCCTTTGAGGAGTCGGATTTAAGGAGTCCGGCTGTAGATGCTCTTACGTATCAATCTCGATTCATTTCAATATGAGGAGGTAAACTAATAAGCACTACCAGTCCAAGGGTAATGTTATTTCTCCAATGCCTTCCATGCATGATTAGCAAATTTAAAATTTCAGATTTTAGACCTGCGAAGGCCCAACGGTCGCTTTGTTAACCGGTGGGGCAAAACCCAGGTTTACATTGCTATCCATGGATGGTGACAGTGTGCAACTGCAAGCACCAGTTAATTGCACTGGTGGGCGATGGCTTGGCTCTAGCAAAAAACGTAGCCGTCGACCGGAAGAAGATGCACTGACGGCCGATCGATCTCCCGTATGCAGGTACGTAATGACGCCGACAGTAAACGCCTCTGACAGAGAGTGTATGCTCAGTTATTCACTTAGCAGCCGTCATGGCGTCTTCTTTGGACGATCTATCGGATTGTGCAAAAGCAATGCACTGGAATACTCGATGCGTTTTGGCCCTGACGATGATTATAGCAGCAAGTAAGCAACGATGGATGATTCTTTTGGACTCCTCAAGTGCATGAATGAATCTCAAGGAAGGGGTGCAAGAGTTTCTGAGAAACGTGTAGTAAATTTGTATGGCTGCTGTTTTGTAGTTTGTGCTGTTTTCCTGCCTCTCATTTTTTTGTTATAACACTACCAAAAAAGCCCGTGCGTTGCAATGGAAGAGAAAATAACACACGCTTTAAACGTAATATATTTTCACATGACATCACATTTGTGTTGTCGACGATGGCCTCAGTGCTCACACAACGAAAACACGTTTGAATGTACAATCACTCGGAATAAGATGAGAAATATGTTGTTTCTCTCCACGAGATTTTCCAAAGGTATGCATGTGTGGTTAACGATGTTTTCTTTCCTCTCAATTTGGTTTTAATTTAATGGATATTTATTGCAATTCGTATGGTCGTCGGAAAGAGAGAAAAAAAAAGACCGTGCACTACAGATTAAGTTTGCACCAAAAATAATATTTAACAAGTATTCAACAGCTAAAAACAACATCCTATTTAGATTCTACACTTTTTTTTCAATCAAATTTCATATATAACATGTTAAAATCGAAGTTACGGTTTAAAAGATATGGATAATTTTGTTTTAGATAAAATATGGATTGATTAACTGAAAAGTCAGGGTTTTTTTTGTTAAAACAAAAAATGTTTCGGCTGACTTAAATAGGGACGGCGGGTTGATTACCTGAAACATCAGGGAGTTTTCTGTAAAATACAAAAAAACGGTTCGGCTCTGACTAAAAGATGGACCGCGGGTTGATTATCTAAAACTGTGAGGACTTTTCTGCAAAACGACAGAAAACGGTTCGTTCTGACTTAAAATTGGACTGCGGGTTAATTAACTGAAACTGCGAGGGCTTTTCTGTAAAATGACCGACGACGGGCGACAGAAGCGCTGCGTGCTTTATTATTAGGGGAGATATAACAAAGTATTGGAGCATGGTGACCAAAACCCCCTCTTTTCGAAAAAAAAATCTTTCAATTTGACTAATTTAGTAACAGAACAAATTTTACCTGGCTCCGACAAGGGAGAGGTGAAGACGGAGACGCGCCTTCAGCTCGCTTCAGTTTTTGCACTCGTTGCTAGGCGGCCTGTTCATTTGGATGTAATTTTTATTATTTCTGGTGTTTGTTATTTGTAATGCTTGAAAATGAGCGGATTGGAGCCTGCACTTACCCTCCCGTCCTAGTATCAGTCGCCGCCTCCCCTAAGAAAATTAGGGTTTCTCCGCCTCCTGTCGGTGTCGGCGCTGGTCCGCCTCATCTCCGATGGCCTTAGGGCCATGGAGGCGCGGTGGATCACATCCCTTGCCTGTGCGAGGGCTTCGTTTTTAGATGTGTTTTTGAGTTTTGTTAGGGTTTTTGTCATGTTCAAGAAGGCGAGACGATGACGACTCCTTAAAAATGGAATAAGGTTCTTCTCGTCTAGCCCACGTTCCGTGATGCATCTAGCATCATGGGTGGGTGTGCGGAGGTGTGTCTCCGACGGACCTGTCTTTGGTAGATTTGCTTGGATTTGTTCGTCGTTCGTCTACGTTCGTGTGTCTTCGGGTTGGATCCTTTCGATCAACGTTACTCTTCAGCGATGACGGTTGTTGTTCTGGTGCGCTTGTCCTATGGGGTATTAGCACGATGACTTCTTGACTGTCTACTATATCAAGTTTTGTCCGACTCTAATGAGGAAGGGGCAATGACGACGGCGCGCCTTCGTCTCGCTCCAGTGCTTGTAGTCGTTGCTAGGTGGTCTATGAATTCGGATGTGGTTTTTATTATTTCTGGTATTCGTTGTACTACCATGTTTAAAGATAAATAGATCGGATGTTTTTAGTAAAAAGAAAAAAAGAAAATGAATGGATTGAAAGTTTTTCTGCCAAAAAAGAGTAACAAAACACAGTGATTTGAATCAAGATACTTGGTAGTAGTTGACACGACATGTGGCAGGTTATGCAAAAAGCAGCTCACATTATATACTCCCTCTATACCGAAATGCTTGTAGCTAGGAAAACTTAATATAACATTAAAAACAGAAACGATGATCTAACAGGCAAGTCTTATGGTTCTGTATAATTTTATTTTTACAGAATGGAGGTTAGTTCTTCTTTTTAGAAATAATTTTGTTAGACAATTTTGAGAAACAAATGAAGATTAGATAGGAGGATTTCTATCATTTGTTAGACAACTAGGCCTAGCTGACTTTGTTAGATCATTTGAATCATTTTGATCATTTTTACAGATTTCTATCATTTGTTAGATAGGAGGATTTTGAGAAACAGATTTGGTCACCTCACCGTGTACCGAATGGACCCACATTTGAATCTAAGTTAGCTGTATATATATTTTCACCCTGTTTTTTTTGCTGTTTATTCCTGATTTTAACGCCAGATCCATATCTAGCTTATTGTGATATCTAGACTGGACAAGCCTCACATCTTACTCAGCCAGCCCATTAAACTAATTTTGGGAAGGTTTCTACACACCGGTATGGACCGGTTTGTGAACTTTTCATGCATTTTTTGTTTTGTTTTTCCTGTGCTTCTTTACCTCGGTTTTCTGTTCTTCTTGATCAATACATGTCTATGTCTTAAGTACATGTTGTACATTATTCGTTTACATATGAACCATTTTCTAGATATAAGCTAAATATTTTCCAAACATATGATGAACATTTTTAAATACATGCTTTGAATATTTTTTTCAAATACATGTTAAAAAATCAAAGACACATTGAACTTTTTTTAATGATATCATACATATTTATACATTGTATAGATATTTTTTTCAAATACGCGTTTGAATTTTTTCTGAACAAATGTTACACATTTTCAAATACATGTTGATTTTTTAATAGTACAAAAGTTATTAAAAAATGATGTCAACAGTCTTTTTACATTTTATTAATATACTTTTTGAAATGTCATGAGCATATTTTTGAAATGAGTAAGAGTTTTTGTTTGAATGTCAAAATTATTTTTTGTACGGTATGAAATACTCCCTCCGTCCCAAAATAAGTGTCTTAAGCTTAGTTCAATTTTGTACTAGAGCTAGTACAAAGTTGAGACAGTTATTTTGGGACAAAGGGAGTATTTGTTTAAATTATGCACATTTTTGTAAAATTTATAAAAATATATATAATGTCAAGAAAATGTTTTTGGATGTTCTGAAATTTTTCAAATGTCACGAACATTAAGTTTGAAAGTGTGAACATTTTTTGAATGTTACAAACATTTTGAAGTTGTCTGAACATTTTTTAGACTGCATGGAAACTTATAAAAGACGCGATGAACACTTTTCAAAAAAATATAATGTTTATGGGATTTATTTATTTCGTTAATATGCACAAAAGTATAGGAAAAAAACAAACAAACTAACTTACTGAATAATTGAACAAACATGCTATTAGGCTGGCCCACTAGGGCCTTCCTTATGGCAACACGGTGGTAGGACTCGCAACAAGTGAGGTATAGTGTTGCCCTGATTTTAAAACGATGACTCACACTAGACTTTTTAATTCAAATATTTAGGCCATAGTGGGCCAGTAGTGAACTTCTCATATGAATGTGGCCCGAGCTAAAGAAATTTTAAAAAATATGAAATGTAGAATGTTAAGAAATCACAAGGTGTGCAGTGCCAGTGGGCCACCTTTCACCTCCTAAGGTTTGCCCCTAGAAATATGTGCACAGTGCACACGACTGGAGAAAAAGGTGGCGTACATGTGAGGTTCGAGCACGGTGAGCATGATCAAAATGCTCACACTAAGATGCCCGCATCTGGTGCAAGGTTAAAATATCAAATATTTGGTTAGCATCATTTTGACCTAAAAAGAGTGACCATGTTAACTCTTCATGATGTTTCTTTTTGACTCTTGAAGTGCATGAACCAATTTCAAGGAAGGTGTGCAAGAGTTTTTGAGAAATGCATAGTCTAGATCCTTGAAAATCCCAACATGAAGCCTTTGCTAAGTCGTGGATGCCCCTAGTGTGTTCTTATGAATATCTCTAGTAGATTATGATGTAAGCATCAACATATGAAGTATAGGAACATACCGTAAGGGTGTCTTTTTTTTTTAGCCGAGCATAACACCCCTTTCCATTACATCAAACGAAAATACAGCAGATCCACAATGTTTACCAAAAAACAGAAAAGAGTACTCGTACGACACAAAGTTCTAGCAGACTGCCAGCTTTCACCTATGAAACAGTCGTTCGCCTTCGAACCGACTGCCATAGCATAAAAACCAACAATCGTTTAGAGCTGACAAAGTATCTTCGAAACAACACAAAAAATCACAGACTCAACCAGGCATAAGGACTAACACCCTGCATGATATCTTCATCAGACAACTCAAGAACTTTCATATCAGAGCGCGCTCATTCCCGTGATCCCCTGCCTAGCTGCCTCGCAGAGCTTCATGAGCTGCATAGAATTTGTCCTTACCAACTCCGCGCCAGAGCGAAGTTCTTCTGCATCATCCTCTTGCTGCAAGCCTGCCCAATATAGAAGGAACGAACACATTGAAAATACAATTTCAAAGGGAGTTTTGATCATTTTATTTTTGAAAGTAGCCATGTTCCTATAGCCAACCAAAGAGCCCAGCATACAGCCGCAAGCCCCACCGTGTAGTATTTCCCACCAGCAGGCAAGAAAGCATTACACCAGGAATAGTATTGCCAGTAAGAGTTAGGGCAGCTGTCAGTCCCGAGAGTAACCCCGACCGATCTCCACACAACCCTAGCAACAGGGCATGTAAAGAAAAGGTGTTGCGAAGTTTCCCTTTGACGACAGAAATAACAACTAGGATTCCGAGGCCATTTTTTCTTTTTCATCACATCTCTCGTCAACACCGCATCCTGAGACAATTGCCACATGGAAATTTTAATTTTCAAAGGCATTTTCGCTTTCCAAATCCATCTATAATGACACCCATGCAATGGTTTCTCCAACCACTTATACATGGACTTGGTGATGAACTTGCCATTATCAGTCAAGCCCCAGGATACTTTGTCACCATCCCAGGTTAACACAATACCAGAAATAGTTCTATGCATCTCTCTCCATCGGTCTCTAAGTTCAGGGTTTAGCCTCCTCCTAAAAAAGGAGTAATCTTCAACCTGGCACAACCTATCCACCGTACACTCTGGATCATTACAAATGTCAAATAGCAAGGGGAATTGATCTTTGAAAGGAGGAAGCCCATCAACAGAATCATGCCAAATCCTGGCAACGTTCCCGGATTCAATTTTAACTTTCCTCCCTCCCAAATAAAATTCCTTGACTTTAAGAATAGATTTCCAGCAAGGTGGGTCAGAGAACCTGGGCTTAACAGTAGCCGCAGTTTTGTTTCTGAGATATCTAGCTTTGATAATGACACCCTTCTTCGTCTCCAACTTCCACCACCACTTAACCATCAAGCTAATATTTTGTTTATGGAGGTCTTTAACCCCCAGCCCCCCTTTTTGCTTGGATCTACACACCCTGTTCCATTTCACCATATGGTATCTCCTCTTTTTATTGTTCCCTTGCCAGAAAAACATACGTCTGTGTTTATCCAGCTTCTCTATGAATGTTTTATTCATAAGCCACATGGACATGTGGTAGATGGAGATCTGGGTGATAAAATAATCCAGGAGAGTCAGTCTACCTCCCATGGAAGCAGCATTGCCAATCCAGGCCTGAAACCACTTCATATATCTTTCCACAATAAATTCCCAATCAGAGTTCTTCAATGTGGTATAGCTAATAGGCATACCAAGATATTTGATGTGGAACTTACCAATATCACAGCTAAACAAATCAGCATAGGTTTTAACCACGTTAGCATCCCCTCCAACAGTAAAAATTTCACTTTTTTGATTATTGACCTTAAGGCCTCACATCATCTCAAAAATATGAAGCAACAACCTCAGGTTGACTACATTTTCTACATCATGTTCTATATAAATAATTGTATCATCAACGTATTGCAACACTGAAAAGACCTCGATGACGCCTAGAGGGGGGGGGTGAATAGGCTATTTAAAAACTTCTTCGGATTTGGCTTGAACCTAATACGGAAATAAGCTAAGAGGGTACTTGTTAAGCACAAATCCTAAATGCACTAGGCATTGCAATGTGTATCAACAACACGATCTACCAAGATGGACACAATACAGTTACTAACAAGCACAAGTAAGTTACACAAACTTACTTGAGCTATATCACACGACAAGTAGGTGAACAACACAAGATACTAGATCACACTATATCACACGATATATCAAAAGCTGCAAGTGTGAACGTGTGGATATAGAGGGTATGCTTGAATGATTAATCTTGTACAAGAAATAGACAACACAATATAATGAGCACAACCAATATGCAATGTATGTATGCTCAAATAACACAAGTAAACTACAAGTAAGGAGTTAGGGTTAAGGATAACCAAGGTCACTGAGACGAAGATGTATCCCGATGTTCACTTCCTTGGAGGGAAGCTAGTCACCGTTAGAGAAGTGGATGTTACCACGAAGGCACACCAACGCCACGAAGGCTCACCCTATTCTCCCTTTGAGATAACACCACGAAGGCGTTTCTCAACCACTAGTGGTAAGCCTTTGAGGTGGCTTCCAAACCCTCACAAACTTTTCCGGGGGAAATCACACGGATTGATTCCTCTCCGAAGAACTCCTACCGCCTAGGAGTCTCCAACCTCCAAGAGTAACAAGATCACGTGGAATGATCAAAACTTGCTCAAATCACAAATATCTTGGGTTGAGAGAAGGAGAGGGAGACGATCTATCTTTTGATTGGAACAACTCTCAAAGGGGCTCACAAATGCTCTTGGGATCTAAGATTTGGAGTGAGCAAATGTGTGTGAGGTGGAAATGTGTTCTTATGAGGATAAGGCTGTGTTGGGCCACCCTCTCACGAAGTGGGAGAGGGGTATTTATAGTGTGGAGAGAAAAAGAGCCATTGGGGACACTTTAAGTCACAAAGGGTCCGGACGTCCGACAATTGTCGGAAGTCCGGGCGTCCGTGAGGGGCCGGACGTCCGACCGGGGTCGGACGTTCGAGACTTTTAGGCATGACTGGAACTCTTCTGAATTCATCAGCGGCCGGACGTCCGACAGGGGTTGGTCGTCCGAGGCCTGTAGATGTGCCTGAACATATTTGAATTCATCAGCATACGGACGTCCCGAGAGGACCGGAAATCCGAGTTATACAAGTCAACTTCTACTGGTGGTAGGTTCCATATTTCCAACGGGTGTCGGACGTCCGGCACTCGGACGTCCGGAGGGAGCCGGAAATCCGAGTTATAGAGCTCATGTTCTTCTGGTGCAGGGCACCGGATTTCCGAAGCCTGTCGGTCGTCCGAGCCTTGACCGGCCCTCGGACGTCCGGAGGAAGCCGGAAGTCCGAGTTATATGGCTCAAGTTTCTCTGGTGCATAGTTACGGAATTCCGAAGCTGGTCGGCTATCCGGGCCTCGGACGTCTGGAGCGAACCGGAAGTCCGAGTTATATGGCTCTGATTTCTCTGGTATAGGATTCCGGATTTCCGAAGCTGCCGGTCGTCCGGCCCTCGGACATCCGGAGGAGGCCGGATGTCCGAGGCACTGGTTCTGTTTTCAGATAACAACAAAACAGTAGAGATGTGGTGTGAGCAGAAAGTGATGATGTAGTTTGAGCAAGTTCATCGCAAAACCTGTGATCCCCTCTTAATAGTGCGGGATCCCTAAGGACTCAAGAATCTAAAAGAGTACTGATGATCCATACTTGAGTGTATACTTTTATTCGGTGATCATCACTCCGCACAACTAACGTCAAAGGAACTGATACCTTTGAGTTAGCCCTTTCACCTGAGCTTGATGTTGTTGTTCCTTCTTGGCTCAAGTTGAAAGCAAGACATGATGAAGTCTTCAAGTAGCTTTCCCATACACAATGCGGAAAGCCTAGCTTATGTATTTATCTTCATTTGTCCACCATGTGTGAACATCCACAAGAATCAAGCATGTAGTGCTCAAGAATGCTTATCTTGATCTTGTCATATCCACCATGTGGACATCCACAAGAATCAAGCATGTAGTGCTCAGGAATGCTTATCTTGATCTTGTCCTTGTTAGCACATGATCATTGACAATAGTTTCAATGATATATTCGTGCCGATCCACTCTAACTTGCACACCACAATCTTGATGACGATCACCACTTGACGTCATCCTTCATGGGTTGTATGAGATCTTCCTTTTGACGCAAGCCCAATGGAAACACACCTAACCCCCACATAGGAGTCTCACAAAGACCATGGGTTAGTACACAAACACGTAATGGACAATGCTTACCATACCATGGGTTCACTTATCCCTCTCGGTACATCTTATACGCTTTGTGTGTTGATCATCTTGATTTACCCTTTGTCTGAGATCTTGATCAACCTAGTGTTTCTATGACCATTCTTTGGATAGTAACTTGAATAACATCTTGGTCAACATATAAACTCCTTGAACCCAACAGATGGACTTCAAGAAGTGCCTATGGACAAATCCTATAAATATAACTTAAAGCAACCATTAGTCCATAGGAGTTGTCATCAATTACCAAAACCACATATGGAGATATATGCTCTAACAATTTCCCCCATTTTGGTAATTGAAGACAACCAGTTCAAGAGAGTTTATATAAGGAGATAAGCATAACCAAGCGCACACAGACAACCAGTTCAAGAGAGTTTATATAAGGAGATAAGCATAGCCAAGCGCACACATACAAGGTAATAATGCATGTGTGCAAGATGTAAATGCTTACGCAATAAAAGCAAAACCCTCTAAACATATCCAAAGTAAACTTGCATGTGTGCAAGATGTAAATGCTTACGCAATAAACGCAAAACCCTCTAAGCATATCCAAAGTAAACTCTCTAAACTTCTCCCCCATTGGCATCGATTGCCAAAATGGACGACAAGTTTAGAAAGCCAAAATAGTAGGTGGTCCTCCAAAAAGTGTGTACTTCTTAGCAAATGAGTGCAGAAAAATACACAAATACAATGATAAGTAGTTGGAGGAAAACAACCTATATTGAGGACCCAAAGATTGCAAATAAAAGGATCGTATGCCACAAAGACATACAAAGATGGAGGCAAGCAATCAAGGAATTCCAGATGGAATGAACAATCATATGGTCCTTCGAACCACATGAATAAAAGATATTATGATAGAGGCAACATAGTGCTTTATCAAAAACTAGAGAAGCTCCCCATGATTTGTGCACTAATATGAGATTTTTGTATTTGACACAGGTGCACAAAGTAGGATCGTTGCTCCCCCAGAATTAATAGAAACACACAACAAGTGCAAGAAGATAGATGAGACAATAAGCATATCAATTGCACAAAACTAATGGTTGAGCAACATGTAAAGGAAGCAACTTAAGAATAAGCTCAACCAAAGTAATGTGTGTGAGTCATGGCAAAGCACTTGAGAAGACTTAAGATAAGGATGAGCATTACTCATCAACATAGTCTTGATGAATATGAGATACAAAGTGCAAGACATATCATTCCCACACACACATACTAGAAAATGGGTTCACAAGCTTACTAATGAACAAAATAAGAACCAACGCTTGTGACAACCCATTGTGAAGATAGGAGGTAAGAACCTTGTCAATAGGAGAGATACTAGTTGAAATGGCAAAACCCTACTCAAGACAAGCATGAGGAAAAAATAATCTTCACTGCCAAAGAGTGCATCAAGATGTAGAAATAAGATGCGCACTCAAAACAAATCCTTTCACGAAGCCATAAAAAAAACTTGAAAGAGGAAATGCAACGATGGACGTGAAAGAAAAGAGGATATCAATTAGAGATGTAACTTCTCTCATGTGTAAAAGATTCTAAGTAGAAGACAATCATGATGATATATATCCACAAAGAAGGATGTACACACGAAATGGTTACAAGAAGGAACAAACTAGATATTCAAAAAGGAAGTCATAAATATATCAATGAGATCTTTTGCTTGGAAGCATAGCACATGGCCTAATATTTTCTTATTGTACAATATGAACTTCCAACATATGAACATCAAGGACATCCCAACTAGTAGTAAGACATCATCGTTCGGATGCTTTGAGAACGCAAACAAGTACTACGAGAACAAATCAAGAGATTCATGCCATGATGCAACCTGGAAAAGAAAAGACAGGTTGGGTCCTTTGCAAGAGAAGAATGCATGAAGTGGATACTTGTTACCGAGACAGCATTGGATTGATGTAGTAGATAGTTGTTCTTTGATCATCCTAACTTGGCTCCAATAATTATATGGTCTCAACATCTTCCTTATAGGTGAGCCGAGCATCCAATGCATCTCCAGTTGTTCCTGGAACAACAAAAACAAACAAAATGGTGCCCAAACTCATTGGGACCAAAGAGTTAGAAAACCAGCAATACATAGGACAAACTCCACACACATATGTGCATATAGATATGAATTTGAATTTCATGCACACCTTAGCCAATTTATGACAGGGTGGAGTTTCCCTTATATATTGGGTCAAAGGAGGAAAGCAAGCAAAAGAAGTTGTATATAGTAGCTAGATATGCATGCTCAAGACTCTCAAGAATCAACTCAACACAAAGTTGATAAGTCATCAAAAAACAAGGTATCAAGTGATATTAAGATCCTAACACAAAAGAACTATCACTTGAAAGATATCAATTAAAAGATACATCAAGGAATGAGATATCCATTGACACATGCCAAATAGAAGGCAACAAGAAACCAATTGAAGGAAAACAAACACGAGGTATCTAGTTTCTAAGAGAGAGCTAGGTTCCAACAAACAAAGCCCTCTACAAATTTTCATGATGGCACAAAGCATCATAAAGAGCAAGACTTGCCTCCCATCAACACACACTTGATGGGGATCAAATGATTTTATGATGGGTGAATAAAGAGAGTGTTTTTAAAGAGAATAGGATAGCTCCCCCAAGGGACGTGCATTATATAGAATTTGCATTTGAATACAAAACGCACACGATGGTATCATCACTTTCTCTATATCTATAACCACACTAGACATGTTAAAAATAGATTCATAAGAGGCAAGAAATACAAACGAAACACAAAATCCAATGTCAAGATGATTATCAATTCCAATCACATGATGGGAATACCAATTGTCAAGGACAAGAAGTATTTTTGAAATGATACTCATTGGTAGATCACAAATATATCCAAGATCATATTTACCCATAAAACGCAAGCAAATGTCACTTGTAGAGCTAACATGCCACCTAGGAACAAGATAGTTTACAATATCAACGCTAAGTGACAATACGTCAAATGTACACATTTTCTAGGTTTGTAATATGCACATAGCATATTATTCTCCCATAATGTGATAAACCAATAACATTAACAAGTGGCAAATTAAAACCAACAAGAGATACTTAATGGACCATATAGAATTTGAATTTCTCATGAGTAAGACATACCTCATAGACACTAGATAATCTTGAAGCATCAAAACTAAGTGGTATTCCCCATGTATACACATTTATAGGATTGTGAGGTGTTCAAAGCACATCACTCCCCCACAATGGGATAATCCATTAATCTCTCACAAGAGCCAACAAAAATACAAACAAGACACAAAAGGCTCAATACAAGACTCACATGTACATGATATGCAAAACAACATACCCCTACTCGATTACTCAAGATAAGCAAGTTGGAAGCACAACATATACAAACGCATGCAAGGTACAAAACCACAACATGCAAAGGGGAAAGCACCTAACAATGTAAACAGTTTAAGTATAAGTTACCGTAAGGAGGCACATTGGATATAAGATAGAAACTCGATAATCCAAATGACTTGGCTTGAGATAATATGAATGATGAAGACCCCTTAATTCTTCATTATGTATCCAAGTCTCTAGTGTCCTCCATAGTCACCTATTGATCAAGTTTGAGCTTGTTGGTCCCCAACTACGTTGGGTCCTAAGAGGTTAATCACAATAGGCTTGGCAACCCAAATGGTTCTTTTCTTGACAGCATTTTGAGTACCAACAAACTTGGCAAACACATTGCCAACCTTATCCTTCCCAAGGGAATAGGTATCATCAATAGTGATTGGGTTGGATAAGTTACCGCTCGTGCAAGACGAAGCGACGTGACCCTTCTCACGACATAAGTAGCAACATCTACCCTTTGTTTTCTTCCCAGTTGATTTCTCACCTTGGGGAGTGTTGGTTTGGGTCTTATTGGGAAGAGGCCTTCCTTCAACTTGTAGTTGAATATGTTATTGAGTTTGTGGCCGCTTCCCTTGTTGCTTGTGACTTTGAGACTTCGTCTTCAGAGGGCAAGATCTAACATGGTGCCCTTTAACTTTGCACTTGAAGCAAATGATTTTGGCCGAATTTTTGACTTGTTCTAGGCCCCTGTTGTTCTTGTTTGAGTTTACTCCAACATCATTTTTGTCATTCGGAGATGTTTGCTCACACAGGACGTTGTTGAGTGTCGACATCCCTTCATGACACTGTTCCAAGTCTTTCTTCAAAGAAGTGACTTGGGCCTTGAGCTCTTCGATTTCCTCTGCACGGTTAGTATCAATGCAAGTACTAGAGGAAGTGTAAGCTTCAATGTTAGAGCAACAAGGCAAGGAAAGTAATTCATCACACGAGGTAGCAACATTGTGAGTAGATGAATTACGAGGACTAGCACATGGAAATATAGTACTTTGACTAGAAGTAGTGCCATTGTCCACATGAGGCTCACTTGATGTTACCTTGGTGATGATAGCCTCATGAGCTAACTTTTGCACATTATGAGATGTTAGAAGATCAGCATGAGAGCTTGTGAGCATTACATGGTTTTCTTCCAACTTCCCATAATTGCTAGTTAGTAAGTCAAGTTGAGCACGTAGCTCAACATTCTCCTTCAATGTTGTTCAAAAGAGATAGGGTTAGATGTACAAGTATCATCAACAACACGAGAGGAGTAAGTAGAAAATAGAGACTTCTCATGAGTAGATTGAAGCTCCTCATAGATCTTAGAGGTTTTGATGAGCTCTCCCTTGAAATTATTGCATTCAAGGAGAAGGACCTCAAAATCATTTTTAAGTTTATCATGAGCAACTTCAATATCTCCTTTTGAAGATCTTAAGTCTCTACATGCTTGATGACTCTTCTCAAGTTCATGTTCAAGTTGTTCACTTTTAGCTTGTTCATGATTAAGTGAATCATTACAATTTTCAAAGTAAGCAAGAACATCTTGGAACCTTTGAAGCGCGTTATTTTTAGCTTTATGAAGAATTTTACTGATCACATAGATATTTTCAGTCAAGTCATCATCATCATCCTCATCGCAAATATCATCGTTATTGCACAGGGAAGATGATACCTCATTATTACCTCTTGCCATGAGGCACATGTGAACTGGAGGAGTTGATGATGATTCTTTTGGTGAATCAGATTCTTCATTAGTCAAAAGTACTTCATATTTCTTGATTTCCTCTAAATGGTTAGTCATAGAGCAACTAGGGAGAAACAAGATATTTTGATCAAGAGGACACGAGGAAGCAGGCATATCGCCACAGACATTTGTCGAGGAATCTTTAGGTGAAATGCATGACCTATCAGCACAATAATTTACACTATGTGTGGTGCTAGATATGCTCGTGTCCATAGAGGCTATGACATTTTCATCAACATATATTTCTTCACTCACCATGTCATTACCTTGTGAGATTGAAGATGCTGAGGTGTGCAAGCAATCGGATATGGAAGTAGTGGTGGACTCTTTAAGATCGAAAAGAGTGAAGAGCTCATGCACCAACTCTTTCATCATAATACCGTCTTCATCAAGATTGGACCCACCATATATATCTTCAAGTTTAGTCCAAACTTCATGAGCTGACTTGCAAGTCGAGATAGACTTAAACACTTCAGGACTTATGGTTCGATGAATGGCAAGAAAAGCCTCACAATCAAGATACATTTCATTAGTAGATGAAGATGCATCATCCTTTTTGTCGGCAATCCCTACAAGAACAATTCGTAAAGTATTTGGGCCCATGGCCCGAAAGTGATGAAGCATACGAATTCTCCATAGGGTATAATTTGTGCCATCAAAGTCAAAGATGCCATTGTGCACTAATCCAATAGTCGACATCGATACTCTCTAGGTCGTGAAACCTAATTAAAGAGAGACCTAGATCTGATACCAATTGAAAAGACCTCGATGACGCCTAGAGGGGGGTGAATAGGCTATTTAAAAACTTCTTCGGATTTGGCTTGAACCTAATGCGGAAATAAGCTAAGAGGGTACTTGTTAAGCACAAATCCTAAATGCACTAGGCACTGCAACGTGTATCAACAACACGATCTACCAAGATGGACACAATACAGTTACTAACAAGCACAAGTAAGTTACACAAACTTACTTGAGCTATATCACACAACAAGTAGGTGAACAACACAAGATACTAGATCACACTATATCACACGATATATCAAAAGCTGCAAGTGTGAACATGTGGATATAGAGGGTATGCTTGAATGATTAATCTTGTACAAGAAATAGCCAACACAATATAATGAGCACAACCAATATGCAATGTATGTATGCTCAAATAACACAAGTAAACCACAAGTAAGGAGTTAGGGTTAAGGATAACCAAGGTCACTGAGACGAAGATGTATCCCGATGTTCACTTCCTTGGAGGGAAGCTAGTCACCGTTAGAGAGGCGGATGTTACCACGAACGCACACCAACGCCACGAAGGCTCACCCTATTCTCCCTTTGAGATAACACCACGAAGGCGTTTCTCAACCACTAGTGGTAAGCCTTTGAGGTGGCTTCCAAACCCTCACAAACTTTTCCGGGGGAAATCACACGGATTGATTCCTCTCCGAAGAACTCCTACCGCCTAGGAGTCTCCAACCTCCAAGAGTAACAAGATCACGGGGAATGCTCAAAACTTGCTCAACTCACAAATAGCTTGGGTTGAGAGAAGGAGAGGGAGACGATCTATCTTCTGATTGGAACAACTCTCAAAGGGGTTCACAAATGCTCTTGGGATCTAAGATTTGGAGTGAGCAAATGTGTGTGAGGTGGAAATGTGTTCTTATGAGGATAAGGCTGTGTTGGGCCACCCTCTCACGAAGTGGGAGGGGGGTATTTATAGTGTGGAGAGAAAAAGAGCCGTTGGGGACACTTTAAGTCACAAAGGGTCCGGACGTCCGACAATTGTCGGAAGTCCGGGCGTCCGTGAGGGGCCGGACGTCCGACCGGGGTCGGACGTTCGAGACTTTTAGGCATGACTGGAACTCTTCTGAATTCATCAGCGGCCGGACGTCCGACAGGGGTTGGTCGTCCGAGGCCTGTAGATGTGCCTGAACATATTTGAATTCATCAGCATACGGACGTCCCGAGAGGACCGGAAATCCGAGTTATACAAGTCAACTTCTACTGGTGGTAGGTTCCATATTTCCGACGGGTGTCGGACGTCCGGCACTCGGACGTCCGGAGGGAGCCGGAAATCCGAGTTATAGAGCTCATGTTCTTCTGGTGCAGGGCACCGGATTTCCGAAGCCTGTCGGTCGTCCGAGCCTTGACCGGCCCTCGGACGTCCGGAGGAAGCCGGAAGTCCGAGTTATATGGCTCAAGTTTCTCTGGTGCATAGTTACGGAATTCCGAAGCTGGTCGGCTATCCGGGCCTCGGACGTCCGGAGCGAACCGGAAGTCCGAGTTATATGGCTCTGATTTCTCTGGTATAGGATTCCGGATTTCCGAAGCTGCCGGTCGTCCGGCCCTCGGACATCCGGAGGAGGCCGGATGTCCGAGGCACTGGTTCTGTTTTCAGATAACAACAAAACAGTAGAGATGTGGTGTGAGCAGAAAGTGATGATGTAGTTTGAGCAAGTTCATCGCAAAACCTGTGATCCCCTCTTAATAGTGCGGGATCCCTAAGGACTCAAGAATCATAAAAGAGTACTGATGATCCATACTTGAGTGTATACTTTTATTCGGTGATCATCACTCCGCACAACTAACGTCAAAGGAACTGATACCTTTGAGTTAGCCCTTTCACCTGAGCTTGATGTTGTTGTTCCTTCTTGGCTCAAGTTGAAAGCAAGACATGATGAAGTCTTCAAGTAGCTTTCCCATACACAATGCGGAAAGCCTAGCTTATGTATTTATCTTCATTTGTCCACCATGTGTGAACATCCACAAGAATCAAGCATGTAGTGCTTAAGAATGCTTATCTTGATCTTGTCATATCCACCATGTGGACATCCACAAGAATCAAGCATGTAGTGCTCAGGAATGCTTATCTTGATCTTGTCCTTGTTAGCACATGATCATTGACAATAGTTTCAATGATATATTCGTGCTGATCCACTTGAACTTGCACACCACAATCTTGATGACGATCACCACTTGACGTCATCCTTCATGGGTTGAATGAGATCTTCCTTTTGATGCAAGCCCAATGGAAACACACCTAACCCCCACATAGGAGTCTCACAAAGACCATGGGTTAGTACACAAACACGTAATGGACAATGCTTACCATACCATGGGATCACTTATCCCTCTCGGTACATCTTATACGCTTTGTGTGTTGATCATCTTGATTTACTCTTTGTCTGAGATCTTGATCAACCTAGTGTTTCTATGACCATTCTTTGGATAATAACTTGAATAACATCTTGGTCAACATATAAACTCCTTGAACCCAACAGATGGACTTCAAGAAGTGCCTATGGACAAACCCTATAAATATAACTTAAAGCAACCATTAGTCCATAGGAGTTGTCATCAATTACCAAAACCACATATGGAGATATATGCTCTAACAAGCACAACAATACCATCAGGAATAAGATCTGCGGCAAGTCCAACAATAAGCTTGTTCCGCCGAGCATTCTTAATCATCTTCGCGAGGCACTCCGTAGCTAGATTAAAGATGAATGGGTAATGCCGGTCACCCTGCCGCACCCCTTTTGCACTCTGGAAATAAGGCCCCACACAATTGTTAAGCTTAATGCTGACAGTACCATCGTACAAGATTTTTTTTAATCCAACCACACCAAGTTTCACTAAAGCCTCTCATACTATGACACTCCAAAAGGAAGTCCCAGTTAACTTTGTGATATGCTTTCTCAAAATCAAGTTTCAGCACAATGCCAACTTTTTATTAACATGAGTATGATTTAAGATCTCATGTAAAGCTAAAATCCCATCCATAATGCTTCTCCCTTTGATAAAAGCATTCTGTGTGGAGATAATCAAAGTATCAGCTACATGTTCTGCACGCCTATCCAACACTTTTGTAATCAGCTTATAAAGGTATCTTAACAAGCATATGGGTCTAAATTGTTGGATTCTATCAGCTCCCAAAACCTTAGGCAGCAAGGAAATCACACCGTAATTAAGCCGCCTAACATCGAGCGACCCTCTATGGAAGTGATGGAACACGGACATAATGTCATTTTTGACAATGTCCCAACACACTTGGTAGAATTCGGCACGTATATTATCTGGACCAGGAGCTCTATTTGCTGCCATATCAAACAGAGCACTTTTAACTTCAGCCTCTGTAAATTCTCGACACAGGGTATCATTATCATCTTCACTCAGCTTTTCTTCCTGCGACCAAGTCTCGGGATCCAGGTGAAAGATATTGCCTTGGCCAGGACCAAATAGTTCCTTGTAGAACTCAATGGAGTGAGCAATAAGTTCTTCATTCCCCTCAATCACCTCTTCCCCCATCTTAAGAGAGTGAATCGTGTTCTTCCGTTTGCGCCCGTTAGCTATCTTATGATAGTAACTAGTGTTCATGTCTCCCTTCAGCAGCCATCTCTCATGAGATTGTTGCAGCCAGTATATTTCCTCATTTACTAGCAGCTCATGAAGCTCGAAATCAACATCAACCTTCTTATTATACATTTCAGGTAACAGAGGTCCGTCTTCCTCCAACTCTTCCAAATGGGCTAATTCATTCCTAAGCTCTTCTTTCCTTTTTTTATCACGACCAAACTTATCCGAGCCCCATCCCTTGAAGTAAGTTTTAATCCTTTTCAACTTAATGTTTAGGATGTCAATGGGATCATCAGATCGCACAGATCTGGACCAGATTTTGTTAACAGTGGGAGTGAACTTATCATCTTTGATCCAAGACACATCAAAGCGAAATTCACAAGGTTTAGGAGCATCCCTCCCCTCCTCCCCGAACTAAGCAACAGGGGACTGTGGTCAGTAATTTCCCTTACCAGTTTCCTGACCGAAACCAGAGGAAATATATCTTCCCATGTCTCAGACATGAGAATACGATCAAGTTTCTCTAAAGTAGGATGAGCTTGATTATTGGTCCAGGTATATTTACCCCCACTGGTATGGATCTCTCTCAGCGCCAAAGTATTAATAACTGAGTTGAATAGGTCCGTGGATTTGCGGATAGAGAAGTTCTTATTCTTCTCCCCGGAGTGTCTTAAGATATTGAAATCACCTCCAACTATGTACGGTATTTTCATATTACCGCACATAGATGCAAGCTCCACAAGGAACTCTTCTTTGGATTCCTCATGAGCAGACCCATACACCACCAACAAAACCCACACTGTCTTACTTCTTTTATCATCGAGGACCAGTTGCAAAATATACCTTCCCTTGGTGCAGGATATGATGTCTAGAAGATCATGCCTAACTCCACACAGTATTCCTCCAGATCTACCCCTAGAGGGAAACCACTCCCAACTGAACAAACCAAAGGGGTCCAGCCTCCTAAGACACTTGGAGGAAAAATCTTTCTTCATGGTCTCTTGCAGACCCAAGAAATCCAGGGAATGGTCACGAATGAGGTCAATGAGGCAGGTGGCCATTCCTTTCTTGCCTACCCCCCGACAGTTCCAAATGAGATCTCTCATTTGGAACGCTTCTTATGGAATTTTGCCCGAGTAACTCCACCAAGGGATATGGTAGAGTTACAATTTTCTCCAACATTCTCATCCTTCTTTTTTTGACTTCTAGTCACAAGTCTAGAAATCTTCACAATAGGTTTTCTATTATTTTTCTTTTTAGATTTAGTTATAGATTTGCATTCAAATATCGCTTCGTCTTGGTCCAGCCATTCTAAGCTAACAGGGGTACTACGTCACAGGCCATCAGTGATAAAAATATCATGTTCCTGATTGTCGTGGCTCGACTTTTTCTTAATGTCGAGCTCCTCTCTAACCTGCTCCAGCTCTCTAAGCACATCAATGCACGCAAAACTACCATCAGGAATAATAACCCCCATATTGCTAGCTCTACTAATCAACTCAACATCAGAAAGAACACCAAAAGAATTATTGCCAGGCTTAGGGATACCTTCCAGATCCTTCTTACTAGCCAACCTCCTGGCTCTGTCCTCCACCTTCTCCTACATCCCACAGGTATTCCTCTTACTGAACCTGGTATCAGCTTCAGAAGCAATGGGAGGAGTAGGAATCACATCCACATTGTTATCGGTTTCAGGTGACAGTACCACATAATCATTTGAGACTTTCATGTTAGGATCAGCCTCCCGTAAGGGTGTCATAACCGTAGGTATAAGTATAGTTATCATAGATGACAGATCGAACAATCAATCTATATGAGAGATTATGTCTCTAGTCACAACTTAAGTTGATCTATTGCAATGATGAGACTAAATCGATACCATTAATTTGTATGCTTGTTGGTCTGTAGTTTCTGTTGTTTTTCTATCTTCCAAAATTTTCTATAACTTATGCTCCCTCCATTCTATAATGTAGTGTGTCCATGTTTTTTGAGATTTAAATTTAATCATCAATGTAACCTACGTTGGCGACTGTGGACTAGTAGGAGAAAGTCTAACAGCAGCGCTTTTTCTATCAATATCAGTAGCGCTGGTGACAGCGCTACTGCTAACGCGCTACAACTAACCTCTTAGCTATAGCGTTGGAATTCCGGCGCTACTGGTATGTACGTTCACAGTAATGCTGGAACAAAGTAAGCATTGCTGCTAAACCAGCGCTATTGCTAATATTCTAGCGTTGCTGCTAATATTCCTGCTTTTAAGAATTTAATTACCGTCTATGTATCCCCGGTCTACGTATTTGTGCATGCTTTATACAGTAGTTTCATCATAACATAATAAACATACATTATTCTCATCATATCATACACATAAAGTAGTCTCGTCATTTATATCATCATCATGATTATTCAACACAAATGTCATCAAATCTCGAAAATAGCGATACACAAGTCATGACACACCCACAAGTTTCATCATCCCTATCTAAACCATGACGTAGAAGAGAAGAGCGACCAGCATGAGCAAGAGCGCAACTATGTAGTACTTCTTGAGGCACCGGTTTCACTTCATCTCTTGCCGTGTCATCCACCTTAAGTACATCTTTTCTGCTTCGGTTCTGCTATCGAACCCTCTGTAGCTAGTGCACGGGTACCTGTCCACCTAGGCCTGAGCATCTGTCTAGTGGTCGTACACTTCTGGAACCCTCCCAATGAATACGACGCAGCAGTCCTTCGCCATCTTCGATCTACGTACCTGCATCGTAAGTTGATGAAATGAACGATATATAATATGCAACATAATGTACTTGAGAAACACAAAGAGGCATAGTTAGCAGAATACGAGCAACCTATATAGTAAACATAAATAACGAAGTTCCTCGTACACAAACTAATTAACTAGAGCGATGTACGCTTGTTCATAGAAAGACAGTAGTACTAATTATAAACACACATTGTCATCGTCAATCACTACTCCATCTCGACGCTCCAATCTTCATAGTCAGGGATGAAGGACCCAAGCTTCTTGAAAGAATTCAGGTCAAGACGCTGAGCGAGTAGCAGCTCACGGACAGTCTCCTGCCTCATTGGCCCATGGAAGAACATCCCTCCTTGTTCGACGACCTGCTTCATGATCACCTGGGCAAGTTCACACTGGATGTGATAAAAACTCAGCTCGGATTCGATGATCCGGTGTGCTTCCTATGATTGTGGCCCAATTGACAATCTCGGCATCGCCGGAATTAGCTGACATGTGAAGGCGTTGTCTATCCCTTCTGTACTCGATCATGTGAAATATGAGGTAGAATCCATCAGCCTTACTATAGTTCGGTTGCTGGATGCAGCAGAAGTTGGTCTTATTGCTGAAAGTCGGCGCTTTATTCTTGTACTTCTTCACCTGGATATATCCACCAGTAAGGCAGAAGGTTAAAATGACACTATCGAGAACACTCTTTATGTGCGTGTAATCCTTTTTCTTGATGTTCTTCGTTGAGTCCATGTACAGAGCATGGGAGTATAGTGGGTACAGACAGATGAGGACCCCCCCCCCCCCCCCCCCCGCGCTGCGCAAAATAAGTACACCTCAAATTAGCCTCCATGCTTCCAACGGAATGATCAAAACTTACGAAAGTATATCTGCGGATAACTTATGGGATGATAAGGCAGGAGAATTGTTTCCTTGTCCTTATTAGCGATCATGAAGTCGCTGATGTACTTGCTCGCAGAGTCACGATGCTCTTTGCAGGCTGCCAAGAAGCTCTCGTGCATATAGTATGGGTCCGCGACGCAGATATATTCTATGCTCTCGCGCCTGATGATGTAGTTGAGATACATCGCATGTAGGTGGATGAACTGAAAATCCAACTTGATCATGTGGAACTTCTCCGCGGGTCATGTGTCGGCGTATGAACTCGCACTCGAAACCTGAACTGCGTAAAGAGGGTATCCTGGTTTTTTCGAGCTGAGAAGTCTTTTCTCTATGGTCAGCACATCATCATGAAGTCTCCTTAGATCATTGTTCATTATGCTCTCTAGCACTTTCTGAGGTAGTATCGGGTGGCCAACGACATGGAAACGCTCCGCATCTACGACAGGTATTCTGTCTACCGCCCGATGCTTCAGAGGCAGCTGGCTGCTTGAAGTAGCTCTGGCGCCTTTACAACCATTCCTGCCCCGTCTCCTTCTTTTCTTCTTGGAGGGTGGCGGTAGTGAGCCAGCGCTACTACTAAGTAGCAGCAGCGCGTGATATATTCCAGCGCTACTAATAGGATTCTACCTATAAGGTTTTTCCTACTAGTGGTGGTGGGAGCAAACATTATACCATTGAAAACTTATTTCAAATACAAATTAAATAGTATAATTTTTGCTGCCCTGGGATCGTCCATGTTGGTTAAATTTATGGTCAAGCCTAAAACTCAAAAAGCACGGGAACATTATATTATGGAACGGATGGAGTAACAAAATATTGGAGCATGGTGACGAAAAAGTAGTTGACATGAACATGTGGCAATTTATGCAATAAGCATCTCATTCAATAGTATAGTTTTTGCTCCCCCCCCCGCATTATTCGTGTTGGTTAAATTTATGGTCAAACTTAAATCTCGAAAAGTACGGGTGCACTATATTATGGAACGGATGAAGTAACAAAATATTGGAGCATGCTGACGAAAAAGTAGTTGACATGAACATGTGACAATGTATGCAATAAGCATCTCACACAATATATACTATTAGAAACATGAATGAAGATTGAACAGACGAGTCCTGGTGTTCAGGTTTCCACCGGCCAAACCACTGGTTCATAGGTTTCGACATCGGTCCGGTATGACTTTTTTTTAACTGGTATGACTTTATTTTTACATAATGAAGGTTAGGAGGATTTCTATCATTCATTTGGCAACTAAGCCTAGCTGATTTGGTTACTGGGCCAGATTTGGTCGCCTTGGCCTATACCCAATAGACCCACATTTGAATCCCAAGAGTTGTACATATATTTTCCACTCAGTTATTGTTTTTTTCTTTTGCGGCTCGGTCCTGATTTTAAAAACTATGGCTCACACCAGACCGTTGACTTCAGAATTGTGGGCCAAAATGGGCTAGTAGTGAACTGCTCATATAAATGTGGCCCAAGCTAAGATTTTTCTAAATAAAAACCTGTGAAATATAGAATGTTGAGAAATCTTAGAGTATGCAGTGGGCCATCCTTCACCCCCAAAGGTTCGCCCCTAGACATATGTGCACACACTTAGAAAGGAAGTTGACATATATGTTAGGTGCGAGTACAGTAAACATAATAAAATTGCTCACGCTCAGATGCTCGCATCTGGTGAAATGTTAATATATCAAATATTTGGTTAGCATCAATTTGAATAAGATAAAGTGACATTTTTAATTCTTAAATGATGATTCTCCTTCCTAAAAAGAAGATCCAACAAATATCAAGGATTACCATCCTATATTTTGGTGCATGGTTTCTCTAACATCTTTTTCATGCTTTTGGCATCTTAGTTGGAACCAATGCTTCCTTCCCTGTTGATCTCTTAAGCCTAGAGCACTTTTGTAGGATTCACAACATTTCAACATGATGCTCAACTCCGCATGATTCCTCCATTGGTGGAAGGCTCGAGATGGTCTAACGAAAATTGACATTTCGAATGTTGTTGATTCACTTGCCTAGAAATTTGTCCTTACCACGCCTTTCTCATGAGGCTTCTACACGAGTTGGCACAACTAGATATGTTGCCTTCTCCGCTCAGCATCCACCACAGTTATGATTAGTGGAGAAAGAAGTAAGATGTTGATGTTGGAGCGAGGGGCCTACCAAGGATGTTCTTTGTAACTAGCAATATTCATCCTCGCCATGCCACCCTACACACAACGCTGAAGTGGGAGGTTAGACAGAAGGGTGTTCGAGGACTAAGTGTCCCACCGAAGAGTTTCTATAGAATCGACATTCAAACAAAATGTAATTTTCTTCTTGAAACCGACACCGAGAGATAATCATTAGTACAAAAAAGCCTAGCTATAGCTTGGCAAAAACTGTTTCGATGGCGTGGACGCCCAACGACACCAATATGACATTTAAAAAATAGTGGTGGCATTGGAGCCCATGTCAGCAGTATTTTACGTGTTGATAATGCGCCACGTGGCCAACATCACCCCTATAATCTCACACCTAGCAACGTGTAATGTATTTTGCATGTTTTGTGTAGCCAATAAAAAAATCTCCACCAAATAACATTTACCATTTCACACTAAAACTAAGTACATATAAAACAGTACACGGTAGAAGAATCCTAGTTAATAGAACAATACCAGTTAATTAACAACAATCTTACAAACACTAGCTAGCTAGCTAATAAACGATAATCTCACAAACACTAGCTAACTAATAGTTAATAAGCAGTTTAACATCAATGGCCAGTCACACACATATTTTAAATGAGTTCGATAATGATCACCATCCTCAAGTCAACGCGCGAGGTGTTTTTGATAGTGACTAAGACGGCATGTACAATCTAGAGATTTTTGCTAGTAAGGAAGTTGTTCCACCCCGCCATGCTTAAGACAGTGCGACCGTTTGTGTCCACTGCGTATACACACGTGGTGATGGAGCCCCTTGTGGTCAGACATAGTCCAGCAATGTCTACTTCATCTGGCTCGATGGCACACCTCATGGATAGCCTCCTAGGAAATTTCTGAAGAAAAGAACATATATGATAAATGAGCATGTCATGTGCAATTATCAACAAAACATACACTTCAATTCACATATATGATATATCATCAGGTTCAAGACTAAGCATATCATCATATACTACGCTAAGCATATCATCAAATACTACCGTAAGCATATCATCACATTAATACACCAAGTATATCATGAAATTACTACACAAATCATATCATCAAATTCTATACTAAGCATATTATAAAAAAAACTACACTAAGTATCATCAAATTACTATAATAAGTAACCTACCATGACATGGCAGATATCATCCGTCCTTGTGAGAAGGGTTACGAATGGCATCCCAACGTAGGCATCACATGTCTAAAGTATGTCCTAGAGGTCGCTCGATCCCTCCTCGCCCGGCCTCATTCACCCGGCCTCATTCATTGGGCATACAATAATTCATCAAGTGGATCCTCATCATCTTTCTCCGTGTTGAAATAGATAACAACAACCTAGGTCTTGGTCCTTTGAGAAAAACAAAAACAAAACACAATGCAACAATGCATTAATAAAATAACAACAAAAACTAACCCAAACAAAACAAATAATTGTTAGGAGGTTCATATTAATTGTTGCCGCTGCAGGAACAAAATTCGATTGGAAGTAGACGCCGAACAACATGCCAGTTGCAAGGCTGCTGGCGCATCTTGACTTGCACACTAGACATGGTGATAGTTACGTCATTCTGCACAAAACATAATGAACACTAAGTATAATTCGATCCTAGATTACTAGCTAAATCAACAGAAAAGAGTAGAATCTGATTCTAAACTAAAACATATTGAACACTAAAAAATGTGTACCCTTGCTAAGAAAAAACGGTTTCTACACTAACAAATCAGTTTTTACTGAGTATAATCGGACTCCAACTACACTACTAAATCAACACAAAAGAGTAGCATCCGATTCAACACTAAAACACATTGACACTACTTTTTTACCCCAAGTAGAAAATTGGTTTCTTCACTAATAAATCGATTTCTACTAAATATAATCAGATAATACACTGGTAAATCTAATTCTATACTACTAACTTTATACATAAATACACAAAATCCATGGATTCCATGGCTTCTGCGGACGAGGGAGTTGAGACGCTATGGGAGGGGAAGAAGATGTGCAAGGCGGGAGGGGAGATCTCACCTGCTGATCTGGAGGTGGTGGCGACCGTGCTGGTCTGGCGGCGATGACTGGCGTGGTCGGGCGGTGGCATCGGCCGCGCTGGTCGAGAGGGAGACGAAGTGAAAAAGATGTGGGGTAAATCAGAATGACTTAGGTTTTTTTTACTGTGGTGACATTTAGAAAATGGACTAGTGCTGACATGGACCTAACGGGCAACGTTATAGCAAATTGTAGCAAATAGGAGAAAAAACTCAACAAATATCTATAATGTGACATGAAAATACTACGCCGACACTAAGGTCATATCAATGGCGTACCAAATATACCAACCTCACAACTATTTAAAAATAATAATGACGGCGTTGATGAGAAATGACGCGTCATCAGTAAAACTTGTGGCTAGCCATTTCTTTACTAGTGAATGTTGATCCTTGAAACTCAAAAACTGTTTGGTATTGCCACGTGAATCTATTTCTACTAAAAGGACCTAGTACTGGACACTAGTTAGCCTACAAGCAAAGAGGTTTGACAAAAAGTGCAAAAAAATTCCCTCGACTTGGAAACCAGGGTATCAATCCATGGAGATAACACCCCCAACCTCTTCCGAGTAGCATTGCAATACAAATTGATAGTTTCAACAAGATACGAAAGATAATGTTTTTGATTTTTTTGTATTTTCCATAAATAACCGAAAATAAAAGTGCATGTCCATACGTATGTCTGCCATTCATATGGTCCTCATATGTGTACCAATAAAATAAATGCATATCCATACGTAAGAAGATTACAAATATATACAATGAATGTGGATATATTTGTTATTAATTTGATGCTAAAAATAATACGGCACCAACTTCTATAAAAACAGGCAATACATTAGAAGCAAACTCAAACGGTGGAAGACACAAACCATAGTAAACCTGCTACTACTAGGGTTTTTCGAAAAAAGATGAGGGGTAGCCACATGATGATCGTCTGCCTCGTTCTTCTAGTGTTAGCTTCAGGTATCTTATGTAGTGATGCTTTTTTACTTCATATACATTTCGAGATGTATAATCTACCCAGTGCTTTTTGATTTTTTTAATTGATGATTTCTTTGTGGGGAATATTCATCATATATGAAGGTACGGCGACAGCATCGACAATGCAAGGCGGATCTCTAACCGGAACAAACTGCATAGTCAAAACCCCTATGCCTTGTGATCAGATCAAGAGATGTGTAGATATGTGCAACTCCTTGTCTCCGGTACGCGGCAAGCCTGAGATTAGTTGTGTTGACAAAGAATGCAGGTGCACGTTTTGTTGAAGTTCGACATGAATCTACAAAGAAGACATTTATTTCCTTGTTATCGGAGCAGGGGCGATCATCGTGTGTGTGTGCGCGTGTGTGTTAGCAATATTTGGTACCAGAATATCAAAACAATAAATGGCATGAATTTTTTGATTCCGCATGGAACATCATGTAACCAGATCGGTAGCAGATTGTTGCTGGCTAATCCATATGTGCGGACTTCGTGACATACTGGCATACATGATCAAATCTCTGTCTGTGTTGCTTTCAACAGATAGTACTCGGTCAGATTGGGACTTGTTGCCGTCCTTGTCTTCTGTTTTCATTCTTTTTCAACCTTCTTCCCCAAATCATACTCTTTTCTTTTCTTTTTCTCCCCAAAATATATCCGCTTCTTTTACAAAATCATACTCAATTTATGAGATGGTAGATTGCGTTTGGTCAGAAGGCTCTCATCAGGGAGGACTGTTTATTACTATTCCCTCCGTTTGTAAATATAATATTTTTTTCTAGAGATTTCGTTAGAAGAGTACATATAAAATAAAATGAAAAATATATACTTTAAAATATGTCTATATATATATATATATATTGGGGACAGCTAGGCGTCCACCGGTGGATCCGTATTAATTATCCATCACGTGACTAGCCGTTGGATGTATGCGTGCGCAACCGTTCGATGTACACACATCCTGCAACAATGTTTCAGTTGCCGAAACTAGCTCGTTGTTTCGGCCCCGACATCGCACGTTCGATGTACACACGCGGTCGCCTCTCCCGATCAAATACATCCTGAAACAACGTTCCAGTTGCTGAAACTAACTCGTTGTTTCAGCTCCGACATCGCACGCCCGATGTACACGCGCGGTCGCTCCTCCGATCAAATACATCCTGAAACAACATTTCATTTGCTGAAACTAGCTCGTTGTTTCGCCCCCGACATCGCACGCCTGATGTACACGCGCGGTCGCTTCCCTCGATCAAATACATCCTGAAACAACGTTCCAGTTGTTGAAACAAGCTCGTTGTTTCGGCCCTGACATCGAGCGGCCGAACGGCGTTCTTCACTTTTGCAACATAGGTAATGTTGCGAAAACATTTGCATCAGAGGTCATGCCGAAATAACTTCTGCAACAAAGGTCATATTGCAGAAAACTTTTGCAACATAGGTCAGGTTGCATAATTTTTTTCTTTATATTTTTGCAACACATGTACTATTGCGAAAGAAACTTTTGCAACAAAGATCATGTTGCAGAAAACTTTTACAACATAGGTCTGGTTGCAGAATTTTTATTTCTTCGTCTTTTGCAATGTAAGTACTGTTGCGGAAAAAACTTTTGCAATAAGGGTCATGTTGCAGAAAACTTTTGCAACATAGGTTAAGTTGTAGAAAAAAACTTCGTGTTTTGACAACAGAGCTGATGTTGCAAAAACTTGTCTAAATTACAGCCGCCGTTCACCGCTATAGTTAGCAACACAAGATAAAATAAAAAAATGCATGTCATAGACAAAAGGAATGACAGACTATGCATGCGAGCGTCAGAACGTGCCTGACCAAGCATGGATCAAGCGATCGAACGGCTGCGCGGGTGGCGGAGCTCTCCGCGCGATCAGCCGGTAAAGAGTTAGCGTTTTCCATATATATTTGTATGTATATTCAAGAAAAATATATATCTATATGTAGTCTTTTAATAAAACTTTTAAAAATAACTTATATTTAGAAACGGAGGAAGTAGGATAGAATAAAATTCACATCCAAATTGACAACAGGTTACTATCTCACCCCTCAGAGATTAATAAGCATTTTTAATCGAGCGACATGGACGAATGTGACCTTGAAATTCAAAGGCAGCTAGGTACCTGTAATGCAGTACGTAGTCAGGCCGTAGTGGCTAATTGGCATGCTACGTGGTAATTAACTGGAACGAAAGCGAGAGGGACGAGAGCTCAGTCGATCCGTGCGAAAAGTGGCCATGCCGATCAAGCAATCACATTATTAAGTAATTAGAGTTTGGTACTTTGGTTAAACGTGTTGTGCGACGTGTGACATCAGGCGCCTCCATTGTTAGAACACAACGCAGCACGCCATGGCACGTTCATCTGCGCCGTTTTGAATAAATTTATTAAGGCCTAATGTTGAGAAGCAGTTATACGCTATATATGCTGCTTTCTGCTGACTGGAAAAAGGCTGATGTTACCAAAAGATAAATTTCCCTGTTTTTTCTAGGTCAAACCATTTCTTAAAAAATATAAGCTTGATCAAGTTTATAGAAATATATCAGTGTCAACAATACCAAACTAATATTCTCTTTTGAGGAAAATATCAAATAATGTTAAATGCTTCATCTTGAAATACGTATTGACAATGTATTTATTCAGTATAGAAAATATTCTTAGTTCTTATCTATAATCTTGGCCAAACTTAACAAAGATGGACTTCTGAAAAGGCTTAGGAGAACTATTCTGTGGAAAAGAGGGCGTACTTCAAGTCAAAGTTGGGCATTAACTTTACAATTCAGTTATGCGAAATGATAAGGACATCTACAATGGAAGACCCTAGACAGACACTTAAAAGAGAAAGAAATAAATATGAACTATTTTGTGTTAGCGGTTGTGTATTGCATATTTGTTACCTGCAATTTTTGTTAGTTGTTTGGAGCACTTTTATTAGTTATGTATTGTATACTTGTCCAATGCCGACATTGCATTGGACAAAGCGCGGGGAAACCCTTTTTCGTCGTACTTGTCCAATGCAAGTGTATTAGTTGTACAATGCACATTTAACAATTGTTTACTACATGGATGGTGCTATTTTTTTATTAGTTGTCTTCTACTTTTTTACAAGTGCCTACCACATTTGTTGAGAAAAATCGACAAACTTTATGTTTCGTTGGTTCATGTTGTTATGTCAAATTTGAGTTGGATTTTAGGCCCTGTTTGAAACCATAATAGATTGTAATAATTTGAATTATGAAGATAGATTATATAATCTGGTTTATAAAAATAATACATGTGAGCATGTTTGAAGGCATGTTATATAAACTGTAATTCAGGTTTTACATTGTACAATGGCATGTTTGCCATGTTTATAAAATTGGACGGTGGCGGTGACAGTAGATAATTATCTCCAAGTTTACAAGGGTAATAGGTCATTAGTAATCCATAATCTGATTTTAGCTGGGGTAGAGTAGATTATGAGTTTTTAATAATCTAGTCATCTAGTTTTTAAAATCTACAATATAAAATATCCTATTTGAAAACATAATAGATTATAAAACCAGATTATATAATCTGGGTGTTTCTAAACAGGGCCTTAATGTACTTATTAGACCTTGCTCTAAATTGCAAGAACACGATGAAGTATGAGTCACTGATGACATTTTGGATTCTTACTTATTGTTGAAACAACACAAAACAAGGTACTAATCTTAGTAAAAGAAGTATATCCAAATATCCAATGACATTATTGCGAGGATCTTGCACATATGGTAGCCTAGTCAACAACTCCGTTCACAAAATCAGGAAACGATAAAAAAATAACCATAAATAAGAAACTAATTTTGTGAATTAAATCAAGAACAAAACATATTTCCTAAAAAAGACTATATTTTGAAATCCAAGAGAAGATTGTATATTATAAATATTCCATGTAAATTTTCGTTTCTGTTTTTTTCTTGCTTTTAATTTTCTATCTTATAAATTTAACTTTAATAATTCCATATTTTTTCTATGTTTATTACAATTATGTTTATAACTTTTGTATGTTTTTTCCTTGTATTTTTTGACTATTTGCTCTCTTTTTCTATTCTTTTTTGTCTTCCCTCTGACATTTTAGTTTTTTTATATGTTTTCGTATTTCTTTGAGTTGTCTTATTTTGTGATGTATTGTCCTTTATTTATTTGTGCAGAAACTGGGTTGCCACTTGTGCTAAAAGACAGCCGCCACAGTTCTACCAGGTTATGAACAAAACATGGTACTCCCTCTGTTCATAAGTATAAGTTTTTCTAAAGGTTTCGCTAAAAAATTACATACGGATGTATATAAACGTATTTCAAAATGTTTATTCACTCATTTTACTACGTATGTACTTCACTAAATAAATCATTACCTAATAATAAAGAGGCTATCGCTTCCGTCGGAAAACCCACCGATGTGATTTTACAAAAATGCCCTTACTGTTTATGACATTAAACTCGTAGTATATATTAAATATATTTTTAACTACTCACATCTTTTAAACCGTAACTTCAAATTTAACATATTATACATGGAATTTGATTAGAAAAATATGTAGAATTTAAATATCATATTATTTTATCTGTTAAACGTTTAATAAAAATACTATCTAGGGTGCAATCTTAATAAATAAGTCATTATTCGTCTTTCTTTCATACCGGTACTCATCCGGGTTGGGGATGAACACGTCAACAAAATCAGGATTAGAGATGAAACTGAAGGTCACTTGACTGATTCTTTGTACATATTAAATCTACATGCAAGCCATGTTAAAATAGAAGACCTGTGAAATTTTGAACTGCATTTTTATAGGATAAGACCATCTTTATTTGTATCATAACTATAAATTCTCAAATTATAGACACTTTTTATAAATTAAGAGCGTGTGCCGTGTGATATTTCTTTCTCCCGTTGCAACGCATGGACTCTTTTGCTAGTCTTTAATAGGGCCTATATTTAGGAACGGAGGGAGTATTAGACTATTAGTCGATAGTTGAGGGACCAAAGGTAACATTTTCTGATTTTACAGTGGCGTGGAAGCAAAATGTGTTTATCCGTTTCCACCGTGATGCAAGATGCATCTAGTCCCAGGAGCTAAAACATAACCTATGTCTGAACAAGTGACTAAGTATTCCTAGGACATCACTAAACTAACTACCCATGTGTTATGCCCTGCATACATGGCACTGTACATGGCTAGCAAAATTGATCCTATGTATGTGCATGGCTCTGCCGCCCAGCGGGATCACGTCTGCCGGCGCTACAACGAAGACGAGGCGTCGGCGACCAGCTTCCGGAGCGCGCGTTTCGAAGCTGCCACCTCCCTCCCGGCGACGAATGGGTGAGCAAGCAGCTCCGCGACGGACGCCCTGCTGCGGTAGTCCTTTTGCAGGCACGCGGCGATGAATCCCCGGAGCTCCGGCGAGGCCGCGCCGTCGGGCAGCACTGGCGGCTCACCGAAGCAGACGGCGCACATGAGAGCGGGCCAGGTCGGCTGCTGCCCGGCGGGCAGGAGCGGGTACCTGCCCATGAAGAGCTCAAGGAGCGTGACGCCCAGGCTCCACACGTCGGCGGCGTACGGGTCGTAGTGCCCGCCGTGCGCCTCCGGGTCGAAGCGCTCGGGGCTCATGTACGCGGAGGTGCCGGCGTAGGACGTGCACTGGTCGCCGGCGCGGGCGAGCACCTTGGCGATGCCGAAGTCGGCGACCTTGACATCCCCGGCCGTGCTCACGAGGAGGTTGGCCGGCTTGATGTCGAGGTGCACGATGCGGCGTGCGTGGAGGTACGCCAGCCCGGACAGCGCCTGCGCGGCCACCTCCGCGAGGGCGGCTTCCGCGAACGCGCCGCGGCGGCTCCTGATCGAGTCGAGCGACCCGCCGTCGACCAGCTCGAGGAGCAGCGCGACGTCGCCGGAGGCGTCCGCGGGGAGGACGGAGTGGCAGCGGACGACGAAGGGCGAGGCGGTGCGGCTGAGGACGTCGGCCTCGGCGGCCGCGGCGGGGTCGCCGTAGTGCTGCACCTTGAGCGCGTAGAGCGCGCACGTCTCCCGGTGGCGGGCCTTGTAGACGGTGCCGCCGTTCCCGCGGCCCAGGACGGCGAGCTTGTCGAAGTCGGCGAGGCGGAACTGGCTGGACAGCGCCGACGGAGTCGAGGCCTTGGTGGCCGCCGGGTTGGTGCGCCGGGCGATGACAGCGAGGTCCTGGGCGGCGGCGCGGGACGGGACGGGCAGCGCGAGGTGCAGCTGCGGCAGCCTCTTCTCACGTATCATAGCCATGTGTTCGACACCACCGTAACGCCGAGTGACCTGAGCTGCTGCTGCTGCTGCTGCTTAACTGCTTTGGGCTGTCGGAACTTGAAGCAGACTGGCAGCTCATTTATACGTGTGCTCTGCTCTTTGTCTCAAAAAAAAGAAAAGTGTGCTCTGCTCTGCTCTGCTAGTGTGATTCTGAAGTCTGAATCCGTATCCATCTCTGTCTCTGTCTCTGCTGCTTTCAGCAAATATAATCATAGTCGACCAGATTGTGACTTGTACTGTCCATACTCTAATTTCTTTTCAAATCGTACTGCTCAGTTTATGAGGTGGCAGACTGCGTTTGGTCACAACTCAGAAGGTGGCTCTCATGGAGGAATGTTTGTCATTAGAATACATACAATAGATAGATAGAATAAAACCGCCTCGATCGCCCATCGGAGGGAGAAATTTTTAATGGAGCGACATGGACGAATGTGACCATGAAATTCAAAGGCAGGTGGGTGCCTGTGATGCAATATACGTAGGCATGGACCGTGGTGGTTAATCGGCATGCTACGTGCTGATTAATTGGAACACGATAGCGAGAGGGACGACGAGAGCTCAGTCGATCAAGGTATCAACACCCAGCAGTAAGGCCTACCTCTAATGGTAATGAACTGCCAGTATTAAAGTATTAGGGTTCGGTTAAACGTGTTGGGCAACGTGTGTCGTCAGGCGCCTCCATTGTTAGACTTAGAACACAGCACACCACGCCATGGCGCGTCCATCTGCGCCGTTTCGATTTTCTTTATCGAAATGAGGGACCTAGTTTTGGCAAGCAGTTGTACGTTAATGTTATGCCGCATTCTGTTGGCATGTTTGACAGAAAAAAGGGCTGCCTCAGATAAAAAGTTCAGCGCTAATTGTACTAAGCGTAATGCTAAAGCTGTCGAAGATGTTCTTCCACGTCACCCGATTAACAATGCCTTGTCAATCTCCGACGGCCGGCGAGTCAGGCGTGAACTGGTGGTAATTTAATCACCAGCACCTCCAGCAGCCGGCTTTATTCTATCCTAACCAGAGCAGAGTCTATAAGAAGATAGTCTAGAAATCGCACCACGTACGTGACCCGTGGCAGCCAGCCTGTTGTCTTCACCTCTGGCTGACGTGTCCGGTCCAGCTAGTACAAAGTGCAGGGTGAGACTTGCTGTAGATTGTACCTCTGGATGGAAACTCAGGGTATGATTTGCGCATGTCACAATCTGGTCGGCTGTGATTTGCTGAAAGCAACCAACATAGTCAAACCAAAGCAAAGCAAAGCACCCGTATAAATGAGCTCTCAATCTGCTTCATCAACGACCCAAAGCAGTTAAGCACACCAGCAGGTCACTCGGATTACGGTAGTGACCATCATCATCAACCTTTCGCTGCCGGTGTCTCCCGGCGCCGCCGCCCAGGACCTCGGCCGGCGCCGACGGCCACCAAGGCCTCGACCCCGTCGGCGTTGTCGAGCCAGTTCCGCCTCGCCGACTTCCCAGGACCTCGGCCGGCGCCGACGGCCACCAAGGCCTCGATCCCGTCGGCGTTGTCGAGCCAGTTCCGCCTCGCCGACTTCGACAAGCTGGCCGTCCTGGGCTGCGGGAACCAGGGGCGGGCCCAGGAATTGAGGGCCGTGTATTCAAAATTTTAAAACCTTTTTTTAAAACACATATCCTTTCTTTTGGCATGTATAACCAATTATAACATCATAATGTACTATTTCTAAACTATATAAAAGATATCACATAATATATTATATATTGATAAAAAATGATCATAACTTGGTATTGTTCAACATATAGAAGTAAAAAGTGATCAACATATCATGACAAAATCTAAGATATATAGAGGGTAGAAAATAGCAATTGAGAAGAAACCTTACAAATTACAAGATAACTTTGCGATCCTTCATGCTTAGAAAATGAGATGATGTCCTCATCCTTACTTCCCAGGACCTTGGCCGGCGCCGACGGCCACCAAGGCCTCGACCCCGTCGGCGTTGTTGAGCCAGTTCCGCCTCGCCGACTTCGACAAGCTGGCCGTCCTGGGCTGCGGGAACGGGGGCACCGTCTACAAGGTGTGCCACCGGGAGACGAGCGCGCTCTACGCACTCAAGGTGCAGCACTACGGCGACCCCGCCGAGGCCGACGTCCTCAGCCGCACCGCCTCGCCCTTCGTCGTCCGCTGCCGCTCCGTCCTCCCCGCCGCGGCCTCCGGCGACGTCGCGCTGCTTGCTCACCCGTTCGTCGCCGGGAGGGACGTGGCAGCGTCTGGTCGCCGACGCCTCGTCGCCGTGGGTTGAGTGCCGGCATACGTGATCGTATTATCAGGTGGCAGGGCCATGCACATACTACTACTCCCTCGTTCCTAAATATACGTCTTTTTAAAGATTGTGTTAGTGGACTACATACGAAGCAAAATGAGTGAATCTACGTTCTAAAATATGTCTATGTACATCCGTATATAGTCCTTTAATAAAATCTCTAAAACTATTTATATTTAGGAACCGAGGGAGTAGATAGGATCAATTTTGTTAGGTGCTAGCCATGTACGGTACCACGTATGCAGGGCAGCATAACACGTCAATTAGATTACGTAGTGATGACCTAGTTAGAAGCTAATGAACTCACTTGTTCATATAAAATATAAATTTCCGTGGCGACTGATTTCTATGTTGATACAAGGGCTAATATCAAAATATGAGACCAGAGTAGCTCCCGTTTTACTTGAAGGTCGAGCGATGCAGCCTTGTTATTGTCTCTATCTATATAGAAAACGTGTGCAATTCATCCAGTGATCAATGCAGCCGTGTTATTGTCTCTATCTATGCAGAAAACGTGTGTAATGTTGGGATTACTTCTTATGCCTAATTGCTGACTAATTGACATAAATAATTCGAACACGCCCGCTAATTGACCTATTTTAAGCTTGATCGAGGGACTGCACCATTGCCAAAAGGTTGCACTCTAAAAAAAATTTGTTTGTGAGAATGATCAAATACAACAAGATATTTAGTAAAGGGGAATAATAACCAGAGAATATCGATTATACTCAAATAGCATATACAGGTCAAATGTTCAGCAGAACAGCTAATCAAAAACCAAATTAACATGAAACAGAAAAGCCAGAAAAAATGATTAATCCTAATCTGGATGGAGGACTGAACAATATCTCTTATAACTAGCTTTTTTACATGAGAACACCTAGAAAAGCTTCTAGATGAACAAAAGCGAGACAAGGTCCATGCTAAACAGATCTTGGCAAGAAATTGCTAGGCATCTCATAAACCAATACCTATATATGATTCAGCTAGGCACCATACAGAAGGTACTACAAACAATTACGGCTGTGAAAATATTAAGCACTGTGACCTCCAAAGATTACAGGAATAAACCTCCTCAAAACTACTAGTACTATGCACATTCATGCATCGCCATTCATGTACTGGTTGAACCATATCACAAAAGGTAATGCAAAGCACATATCAGCTTCATCCAGTTTCTGATCGCAGAATGTGTGCTAATTACGACACGCCCCCCTCCTCTTCCTCTTCTTCCTCTTCTCTTCCTCTTCTTCACTGTGCAACACGTTCAGACTCTCAGCAATCTCCACATCCAGCTCGGGACTGAAGTAGACCAGGTCCATCCCAAGCATGCCATCCGCGCAGCGGGTTCCACGGACGGTGATATCGTCCGGGATGTACTTGGCGTCATCCGGATACACGATTTTCCTCGCACTACGCTCACCATAGTAGCAACGTCCTGTTAACAAGAAAATAAACCCCGGCATTCAGTAAGAAGAGATAGATCTCACGTTAATAATAAGCCGATTCCAATTCAAATCTACCGCTAATTGGCGGCAGTAAACTTACCCGCATTCGCGTAGGGTAGAGGGCAGCAGAATTCTGGCGCGGGCTTACGTGAGGATAACGAGAATTGGGCGAAGAAAAGCGTCCTCTCAAGCCCCAAATCACAAGTGGCCGTGAAGTTCGCTTGGTAGAGCATAACACCCACGGGGTGGTAGCCTTTGTTTCTTTCCTCCACACCCAAGATAGTATCAAGTTTATACTCTGATCCCTACATATATAGGGACAGCAAGCAAGAGTGTACGTTGGTCAACATTAATCAAGGTATAAAGGAAATGTATAATTATATATAGGTAGCAGGAGTAGCTAATGATCGATCGATGGAAACGAAATTCAATAATACCTACCAAAAACTGTTGGGTCGTCGTGTATTCCTCGAGCAGCTCTTCAATCTTTGAACGGAACAAGTTGCTCATATCCTCGTACTGTGATCTCTCGCTCGACACCGCCATCAATGCCCCCGCACAAAGTTGAGGAGCTTGCACAGTTTGAGGGGAAGGCCCGGATCTGTTTTTGTTCCACATGAGCGAAATACAGGCCGTCATGTCATCAACGCGCAGCATGATACCGTTAGCTTGAGCCTCGGTGATAAATGAGAGCAGCTCGCTTCGCGTATCAGGCATCGACAACAGCCGCCGGTGCAGCTCACCCAGCCCAAGCGGCCGATTGTGTCCGGCGGCCTTGGCAGACTCGTGGAAGGGGTTCATTTCACAACTCTCCGTCGTCGATGATGGCAACATGTTGGCAATGTCGCATTTTGTACTGCAGAGGAACCCCAGAGTACAAGCCGGCGTCGAGAACCGGGGGTCGACGAATGCGGCGAGCTTCATAAGGCCCTTGAGGGAGTGAACCTGTAAGCGGAGCAGGCATCGGGGGTCGAGGACGTCATTGTACTCTGCCATGTCCATGGCTTGAGAAGCTGGCAGAGTGCAGCCACAACTGTTGTACCAGATGGAGTTGACGATGATGTTGGAGACAGGGTCCATGCAGCCGTAGCAGTGTCAGGTGGTGGGCGAAGGGTGACCGGCTTTGCCGGCTGCCCACTCGAGGGAGGCCTGGGTCCGATCAGATTCAGGGTCGAATGCTTCCTCCTCGGCGTAGTATAGGTCGTGTTGGATGAGCATGACGGCGAGGGGGAGGTTGGCGTCGGCCCTGTAGAGGTAGCTGACGGCCTGCTCCTTTTCGAGGCACCCGAAATACGCCATGAGGAAGGCGAGGAGGCTGTGGTAGGATCTTGATGCAACCATGTGCAAGCCGCCCAAACCGGGGTTGGATATTATGGCGTCGAGCACCTGCTGTTCCTCTAATATTGTGTCGGGCGGAGAGGTGGAGGTGGAGGTGGAGGTGGAAGCTGTTGATGATGCTGCTGCTGCAGGGGCGGTGTCCTTGGGCTTGGGGAGGAGGGCTAGGGTGTTGAGGATGATGTTGGAGACGGGGTCGAGGAGGCCGAGGCAGGAGCCGCCGCCGCCGTTGGCGAGGAGGTCGAGGAGGTCCGGCATGGCGTCGCAGGGCAGCCGGCTGACCGCCTCCTCGTAGAAGCCAAGGATGAGCTTGCCGATGGCTTGGGGCAAAAATCCTCGTCGGAGAGAAGAGTCGCGTCGCCGGCGCGGCAGTTGCGGCTGTGCAAGCACGAGATCAGGCCCCTCCGGCTCCCAAGGGGACCAGAGCCGGCGGCAGAAGTGGATCGAGACGCCATCAGCGGCTGAAGTTCCGCGAGCAGAGATGGCGAGCGCAGCTAACTTGGGGTGTGTTTGGTTGGAGGGATAGGCTAGGGTGGTTGTGGGTATCCCCAACCAGGTGGCTGGGGATAGTCCTTTTTTTTGTTTGGTTGGAGGGTAGGGTTATCCTTTTTTTTTGTTTGGCTAGGGTGGTTGGGAGGATGGATAACCACGTGGCTGGCGAGCTCCCGCGGCGGCGGCGCCCGCGCCGGCCAGCTCCCGCGGCGGCCGCGCTCGCGCCGGCCAGCTCCCACGCCGGCAGCTCCCGCACCGGCCTCCCGCGCCGGCCAGCTCCTACGCCGGCCGCCTCCTGCGCCGGCCGCCCTCCCGCGCCGGCCGCCTCCCGCCCTCCCGCGCCGGCTGCCCCAGGGTGGTTGCCACCGCCCGCCCGTTTTTGGCGGTTGGCCACATCCCTTTTTTCTGGGAATATTCCCAGCATCTGGTTGACTCTGTCCCTCCTCGCCCCAGATCCAAACGCATGGCAACCACAGAAAAAAGTGGTTATCCCTGTCCCTGGGAGGATATCCCTCCAACCAAACACACCCTTGGTGGCGGCGGGTACGTCGATCAAGGCCTTCTCCCGACGCGACGAACAACAACGTAAGGTACGTACGATACGACGAGTCGACCGGTCAGTGGACGGACCGATTGAAATCCTACGGGACTTTAATATGGGTGAGAAAATTGGGTATTTGTCACTTTTAACATGGGGATTCGCAAAATTGCCACTCTGTACATGGGCTTCGCAAAATTGCCACCCATGATATGGGCACTTTGATTACCATGCCATTTTTAGTATTTTACTGATTTTTCTTTTGTTTTCCTATTTATATGCACCAGAAAGGACTAGACTGCCCCTGGCTATTCTATACGTTGCTTGGTTGGTCAAAACTCAAAATTGGAATGCTGGCTCGCCAGTGTTGCTTGCCGCAGTATTTCATCCATGCCTTCGCACGCCAGCTAAGCTCCCTGCTGACTGCTCATCCGTGCCTGCCCATCGAGTAACTCGTTCTCACCTGTTCATTGCATAGCTCGCCCATGCCTGCGTGCACCATGAGAGCGTGCTCTCGTCTGCTCGGCGTCATAGCTTGCCTGTGTGTGATGTCGACGCTCACTGTTCACCCATGCCTGCACACCTGCGTCGTGCGAAGCGTGCCCTCGCCTGCTTGCGCAAGTTGCAGCTCACCTCCCCTGCTCGCCCACACCTGCGCTGTTGCGCACACCACTGCAGCTCGACCCGCGGCGTGCTGGTGGAGTAACGGTCTGGCGAGGACAGCGATGAACAGCAGCACTAATGGCGTGGCGGAAGCAGCTGGACCCATGGAGGATGGAGAAAAAGGTGAGTACATGTGACCAGGTGCTGGACATGGGAGAGAATACGAGCAACTTACAATTGTACACCCTTGAAAGTTGTACTTCGCCTAGAACCTCTTACTACTTGTTCATGGATTAAATTAGGGATCAAGCAAACAAAGCAAGAGAAAGAGATAAAACAGTATTATCCGCCGTTGCGTTACTACCGTACCAGGGTGCGTCATGCGCAGCGTCGAGGCCATCGAGGGCGGTGACGTTCAGGCCAATAGGCGGCATCGCGGGAGCGTTCAGGAGATTCGGCCTATAGGCGACTTGCACCGGCCGCGCTCTTTTTGGCTGATTGCGTGCACGTTCGGAACACAGTAAAATACTGCCTACTGCATACATGGTAGAGGTACACGATGCGATCAGGTACATGTAGACATCAAGGGCAGTCTAGTCCTTTAAATGGAAAAACTAATGAAAAATCCATAAAAGGTGGAAAATGGCATGGTAATCAAAGTGGGCACCAAATGAGTGGCAATTTTGCGAAGTCCATCTGGACAGTGGCAATTTTATGAAGCCGCATGTTAAAAATGGCAAATAGCCGATTTTCTCAATATGGGTGTGCTAGCTCTTACCGATCCGTATTATGTTTGGAAACCGACCCATACTAGCAGCAGGAAAATCTCTCTCGATCGTCTCGTTTCTGTTTCTGTTCGAGCTCAGGGGCCATGGCGGCCGAACCCTAACCTTCAGATGGATCGAACCTTCGTCGCCGTCTGATTAACCTCCTCCCCGTCAGAATCAGATCGCTGGACACCGAATCTCAGTCCAGCCCTGAAACAAAATCACGAGACGAACGAATCGGGCGGGGGATCGCCGCGGCCAGGAGGTTAATACGTATGCTAGACACTTTTCAGTAGTATACAAACTGCAGAATAAATTTATATAGACCCGGTGCATTTGCTATATGATAAATCTGTTGTAGTCCAAAATATTCATATTCTAGACAATTTTCAGTAGTATATGAAAAGAGTGGATTTTTATAGAGGAATTTCGATCATAGCTGCCGAATGGACTGATGACAACACTGGGATTGTCACCGAGTTGTTCGCCAAGCAAGTTGGGATGGGAAATAGGCCAAACACTCACTTGACTTCCAATGCATAAGAAGAGGTGGCAAATCAATTCAAAATGAAAACAGGGTTGGGCTATAAGGGAGACTAATTTAAAAACAAGTGGGACAAACTGAAAGCTGATTACCACTTGTTCAAGAAACTTAGGTTGAGAGAGACGGGAGCGGGATGGGACTATGAGCGGAACACTCTGAAACAAGATGACGAGTGGTGGAAGAAAGCGAAACAGGTGAGTATCATGTTTATTTTTTGCATATCATAATGTATTATGTTTTATTATTGATTAACAAATGTTATCTTTGATGTATTCTAGGAAATTAAAGGTGTTGGGAAGTTTAAGAAGCAAGGGCTTCGCAATGAAGCGAACTTAAAGGTCATGTTTGAAGACATAATGATGGTTCTGATCACTGGAATCCTGGATCAGGCATACCCCCTCCTTCAAGTGAAGTATTAGCTGATGCTATGAATGTTGATGACATCCATGATTGTGATTTGGAGGAAGCACCACCAATTCCTGCTGATGTAGGAGCAAGTGGTTCAGCGGTAACGAGGCTTGGAAAATTTATTCATGACAATAGCAAGAAACCCAAGACTGCACATGTGATGCAGGAGGAGATAACAAGGATTGGTAACATTGCTGAGAGGTCTCAATCATCATTCGAGTCTTTCATAAAGAATGATGAAACCACCTCAGTTACCTCCGTCATGGATGAGGTGATTGCTTGTGGCCCCAACGAAGGTAGTTATGAGCACTTCATTGCTACTGAGTTGTTCATCAAGAGAGATCAAACAGAGATGTTTCCGCACATTAGTGCCGCATCTCGATTGGGTTGGCTCCGCAGGAAGTATGACAACAAGTATCTGAAGTAGATGATTCTTTATGTACGAGTGATGGTCTCGCTTATATTGTCGAAAGTATTTGTGCACAATGTTGAACAATTATTTTCTATTCGGTGTGTACGATTGCTTGAATAATATTAATCTAGGAATTTCTATTAGGCTAATATCTCGTTACTTATTTGTCGTGTACGTGCAGATGTCATCTGACAGTGACAATGATGATGGCAACCACTATGGAATGAAGAAAAGAATAATTTACCACCATGCAAAAGAAATGCCCATTATCTGTTCTGGAGCAGGAAACATAGTTGGGAAGTATTGTGAAAATTGGGTGATGAAGGCCGATCCTAGGACTTCTATCTTGAGTGGGTTTGGATGGTTGCAGGAGACTCTTGGCACGCCCAGAGAGATGTACACAATGTTGAGAATGAGTGCATAGTTTTTTTTATCTTCATGACATTTTAGTGGAACGGTATGGCCTCCAACACTCGCCTTTTGTTAGTAGTTATGAGTCTCTTGATATGTTCTTGTGGATCTTGGGGGGGGGGGGGGGGGCTGTGAATCAAATAGAATAACCTAAAACCGATTCAAACGTGTAGCAGATACTATCAACCGCAACTTTCATGAAGTACTCGCTTGTGTCGTCAAGATGGCAGCTCACTACATTAAGCCCAAGGATCCCAATTTCTACACAGTGCATCCTAGGATTAGGAATGATAGAAGGGCATATCCACATCTCAAAGACTGCATTGGTGCAATAGATGGGACTCACGTTAGAGCTGTTATTCCTGAAGATAAGCAAGTAAGGTACATTGGAAGAAGAGGTGCCGTTACTCAAAATGTGATGGCGGTATTTGATTTTGATATGCATTTCACTTATGCTTCAATTGGACAACCTGGCGCTATGCATGACACCAGTGTGCTATATCATGCGATCGATAAGGAACGTGCCATCTTCCCACATCCTCCAATGGGTGAGCTTATTTATTAATTCCATCTAATGTTATGTATTCTAAACTTGTATGCACTATTCACTTTGTTTTCTTTTGTGTAGGCAAGTACTACCTTGTAGATGCAGGCTATCCAAACAGACTAGGATATCTCGTACCATAAAAAGGAGAAAGGTATCATGTCCCTGAATTCCAGAGAGGTGTAGCACCGACCACTCCAAAGGAGAAGTTCAACAAGATCCACTCGTCCAAGCGCAATTGCGTAGAGAGAACCTTTGGAGTGTGGAAGATGAAATGGCAAATTCTTCTCAAGATGACATCATACTATGACATTGCACAGTTATGTTCGCCCACATGATAGAGATGATGTCCATTTTGCTCGATGTGATAGGGACCCAAATTATGTGCCAACAATTCCAGAACGCTATAAGCGGTATGCACTCCCATCGGGTGCATCCGATTCATCAACTAGTGAGACCAGTGGCCGTGATATGGATGAAATTAGGGATCAACTAGCTACAGCCATCACCGTAGGTTGGTGATGTTCACTGCATGTTAGCGATAAGTGGTCGTGACATGGATGATATTTAGATTTGCAAACATACTCGTTCATTTGTGGGGCCTATAGCTCATGTGCGACGTTTTTGATACTAATTGGCTGCAAAGAAGCATCGTTGATAAGAATGGCTCTGCTGCGACACCTCTGTGCGCACAAATAGCCCAGACACGACATGGCCCTTAAGCACAATATGTATCAGGATTAGGTGGAGCCGGGCGGGACCCACAGGTTATCCACGTCGACATGGGACCCAAATGGCGGCTACTACAGTCAAACAGTTATCCCCTGCGCGCGCATCCTCCCTCTTCTTCTTCTCTCGCGACGAAGCACGGCAACGCCGGCGAGCTCCGATTCAGAAAGGCAAATTTACAAGCATTTAAAAGCAAATCGACCGAATTCGAACAAACATAGATCCATTTCAGAAAACATCATAGGTTCGATTACAAGGGATCGTCGGAGACGATTACAAGTTCGACACCCTCGATTACACGGGCTCCTAAGCTCGACCGCCTATGCTCCTACCTCACCATCTCCAAAAGTGGGCGCTCACCTAAGCCCCAGCGGTGCGGCCCCGACGTTGCGGCGGCGCCGGTCAGTCGGAGTCAGAGTCGGAGGCGCCTCACCCCCTGTCGGCGCAGGATGCCTCGATGGCTTGGCGGAGGCGGATCTCGTCGAGCTCCTCTTCCCTCTGCCGGCGCGCGACGACCTGTTGGGCCTCTTCCTTGGTGTGCTCTGATACGTCTCCAACGTATCTATAATTTTTGATGGTTCCATGCTATTATCTTGTCAACTTTGGATGTTCTATATGCATGAATATGCTATTTTATATCTTTTTTGGGACTAACCTATTAACTCAGTGCCAAGTGCCAGTTTCTGTTTTTCCGTGTTTTTGGCCCATTTTCAGACGGAGTCCAAATGGAATGAAACTTTACGATGGTTTTTTTTGGACCAAAAGAGACCCCCGAAGCTTTGGGAGAAGGCCAGATGGGCCACGATGGAGTCACAAGCCCTCACGCCGCCACCCCCCAATGGTGGCGAGCAGGCTTGTGACCTCCTCGTGGGCCCAACTGACGTAATTCCACCGCCATAAATTCCTATAAATTCAGAAACCACGAGAAAGAAACCTAGATCGGGAGTTCCGCCGCCACAAGCCTCTGTAGCCACCAAAAACCAATCTGGAGCCCGTTCCGGCACCTTGCCGGAGGGGGAATCCATCTCCGGTGGCTATCTTCATCATCCCGGCGATCTCCATGACGAGGAGGGAGTAGTTCTCCCTCGGGGCTGAGGGTATGTACCAGTAGCTATGTGTTTGATCTCTCTCTCTCTCTCGTGTTCTTGAGATGTCTTAATCTCGATGTACCATGGGCTTTGCTACTATAGTTGGATCTTATGATGTTCTTCCCCCTCTCCCTCTTGTAATGAATTGAGTTTCCCCTTTGGAGTTATCTTATCGGATTGAGTCTTTGAGAACACTTGATGTATGTATTGCACGTGTCTATCTGCTGTGATCAACTTGCGGGTTCGTGACATTGGGAACCTATGCATATGGGTTGGCACACGTGGATTCATGTGAGTACTTGATGTATGTTTTGGTGATCAACTTGTGGGTTCATGACATTGGGAACCTATGCACAGGGGTTGGCGCACGTCTTGACTCTCTGGTAGAAACTTTGGGGCACTCTTTGAAGTTCCATGTGTTGGTTGAATAGATGATTCTGAGATTGTGTGATGCATATCGTATAATCATACCCATGGATACTTGAGGTGACAATGGAGTATCTAGGTGACATCAGGGTCTTGGTTGATATGTATCTTAAGGTGTTATTCTAGTACGAACTCTATGATGGATCGAAAGGAAAGAATAGCTTCGTGTTATTTTACTACGGACTCTTGAATAGATCGATCAGAAAGAATAACTTTGTGGTGGTTTCGTATCCGACAATAATATCTTTTTTTGTTCCCCGCTATTAGTGACTTTGGAGTGACTCTTTGTTGCATGTTGAGAGCTAGTTATATGATCCAATTATGTTATCATTGTTGAGAGAACTTCACTAGTGAAAGTATGAACCCTAGGCCTTGTTTCCACGCATTGCAATACCGTTCGTGCTCACTTTTACCATTTGTTACCTTGCTGTTTTTGTAATTTCAGATTACAAAAACCTATATCTACCATCCATATTGCACTTGTTTCACCATCTCTTCGCCGAACTAGTGCACCTATACAACTTACCATTGTATTGGGTGTGTTGGGGACACAAGAGACTCTTTGTTATTTGGTTGCAGGGTTGCTTGAGAGATACCATTTTCATCCTACGCCTCCTGTGGATTGATAAACCTTAGGTCACCCACTTGAGGGAAAATTGCTACTATCCTACAAACCTCTGCACTTGGAGGCCCAACAATGCCTACAAGGAGAAGGTTGCGTAGTAGACATCACGCTCCATAACCTCGGCTATGACGTCGTCGAGCTCGCCGCCGTTGACGTAATCTTCCGGCAGAAAGCCCGGCGGCAGCAGTGCGGGTGCAATGGCCGAGCTGCCCCTCACTCCAGAGGAGCCCGCGACAGGGGCAGCAGAGGAGCCCGCGGCAGAGGAGCGTGCCGCTTCCCCCATCTAGCGGTCGTACTCCTCCACCTCGCGCCGAGCGAACGCACGCCGTGGCGCGAGCCCCCAGTTGGTGTACCTTCGGGCGCCGCGCTTCCGAGCAGCATCGGAAGCAACCCGCGCCGCCCGTTCGTGGTCAGACTCCGGGGTTTCAGGCGCCGGCCGCTTCGGCCTCCGGTTTCCGCCACCAGAATGGCCGCCGCGCGAGCTGGAAGATCCTGGCCTTATGATCCGTGCGGCGGCGAGGCTGGATTGCGTGGTTTTGGTGGGGTTCGCCGACGGTGAGGGGCGAGAGGGGCTAGAGCGGCGCAGATATGGAAATAGCTAGGGTACGACACATCTCACCGTATAAATAGCTCCGATGGGACACTCATGTGACGCCTGCCGACTTCCCTGGCCCACGGGTTAGGTTGACCGCTCGGTCAAATTGACCGGTCAGCCCGAGCGCCCTGCTCTATTTCCAACGTTGCCCTGTTTTCAGTGTTTTCAGTTTAAATACATACACATTGCCCTGCGTTGGAATCGATGTAAATAAATACACATGTATTTTTCTTCCAGGTGTAACTTACACGCGAAGAGCAATTTACAGGTGTAAACGAAAACGGCGAATAGTGGTCTGTTTAAATGTTTGTCAAACTTTGGTTTGACCAAGTTTGAAATGAGCATAAAAATAATAATAAAATATTGGAAAACCAGTGCACATATTCTTACTTTTTCATATACTAACAACTCAAATTGATTTGGCTGTTTTAGACATGATGGACAAAAAAACTTGTTTTAGATATGGGGTATTTACCCCCTTTGGACCTAATTTAAAACTCATGTGCGAAGACAAATGGTTTTGGGTGTTGAACTTCAAACTTTCAAAAACATGACAAAAGCTTCATTTTGGAGTGACTAAGAAGGATCCAGGCTTGGTTTGTCATTTTCATGTTTGCAACTTGTTTTAAATGTTTGTCAAACTTAGGTTTGATCAAGTTTGAAATGAGCATAAAAAATTAAATTAAAATAAAATATTGGAAAACCAGTACACATGTTCTTACTTTACCATATACTAACAACTCAAATTAATTGGTACTAGTTTTCTATTTTTTTGATTTTTTTTAAATTACTTATGCTCAACCCTAACGTTTGAAAACCGTACAACGTCGTTCGTGATAGCCAAGTTTGTGAAGGTTTTTCATGAAAAACTCCATAGTCCAGATTTCTTATTTTTCCTATGGAGTTAGTCACATATAATGATGATTGCCACTATTTTCTATTTTTTTTATTTTTTTTAATTACTTATGCTCAACCCTAACGTTTGAAAACCGTACAACCTCGTTCGTGATAGCCAAGTTTGTGAAGGTTTTTTCATGAAAAACTCCATAGTTCAGATTTCTTATTTTTCCTATGGAGTTAGTCACATATAATGATGATTGCCGCTAGTTTTCTATTTTTTTGATTTTTTTTGAATTACTTATGCTCAACCCTAACGTTTGAAAATCGGACAACCTCGTTCATGATAGCCATGTTTGTGAAGGTTTTTTCATGAAAAACTCCATAGTCCAGTTTTCTTATTTTTCCTATGGAGTTAGTCACATATAATGATGATTTCCACAAGTTTTCTAGTTTTTTGATTTTTTTAATTACTTATGCTCAACCCTAAAGTTTGAAAACCGTACAACCTCGTTCGTGATAGCCAAGTTTGTGAAGGTTTTTTCATGAAAAACTTCATAGTCCAGATTTCTTATTTTTCCTATGGAGTTAGTCACATATAATAATGATTGACACAAGTTTCCTATTTTTTGATTTTTTTGAATTACTTATGCTCAACTCTAACGTTTGAAAACCTCTTAAGACCCCCTCAAAACCCCATCAAAACCCCGCACCTATCCGTACCATTGGATCACCGTGAATGAACGATCTGGATCAGGAAGTAGGGCTACGTCAGCGATCTGCGGGCTATGCTTTCATTGATCAAAGTTGTGAAGCAACTATGTTTTATGTTTTGGATTGTGAAGCAACTATGTTTTATGTTGCTCCATAAATTCTGAAATTTTACCAGGACATTCTCCTATCCATATCATTGCCTCATGCCAAAATTCAACTCAATTTAGCTAGTAAATATTTCTTGGCAAATTCCCAAAGTTTCTGATCCAAAGGAAGCTTTGTGAAGCAAGTGCTAGCTAGGAGTGTTTAAATGCGTTGAAACTTTGTCATCATCTCAAAATGCTCAAATAATGCCTCTTCTACAAATTTGAGCATCACTCCTTCAACCATGTGACCATAGCATCAAATCTTTGTCTCTGGTCATTATTTTGGATTGTGAAGCAACTATGTTTTATGTTGCTCCATAAATTGACAAATTTTACCAGGACATTCTCCTACCTATAAAACCTCTCTAAACAAATGTTGAGATCATTTTATTTAGCCAATTATTCCCAGTAATTCTTCTAAGATTCTGTCCAGCAGGATGGTGTGTGAAGGAAGTGCTCGCGGGTATAAATCCTCTCTCTGTTGTGTAGCTCGCTGGCGCGTGTGTGTGTTGAGTCTGAGCTCAAGGAAGGGCGTTCGAGCACCGGAAAAACCACCTCGTAGTGTCCCTGTTCTTCTTCCTTCTTCGATCCGACAAGGTGTTTGTGCACTGGGGAACCCTGGGCGTTGTCGCTCTTGCGTTTGTTGGTTGTCTCCGGTGATCGCTGGAGCGTGGCGGTTCCATTTTTGTCCTGACATTTGGCATTAGAGCTAGGTTGAGAGGGGGAGGTCGCCGACCATGGCGCTCGTGCCGTACTCTGGTGGATCGGGGACTGCGATGGCGATGTCGGTGTTGGGGAACGTCGCATGGGAAGCAAAAATTTTCCTACGCGCACGAAGACCTATCATGGTGATGTCCATCTACGAGAGGGGATGAGTGATCTACGTACCCTTGTAGATCGTACAGCAGAAGCGATTAGAGATCGCGGTTGATGTAGTGTAACGTCCTCACGTCCCTCGATCCGCCCTGCGAACAATCCTGCGATCAGTCCCACGATCTAGTACCGAACGGACGGCACCTCCGCGTTCAGCACACGTACAGCTCGACGGTGATCTCGGCCTTCTTGATCCAGCAAGAGAGACGGAGAGGTAGAAGAGTTCTCCGGCAGCGTGACGGCGCTCCGGAGGTTGGTGATGATCTTGTCTCAGCAGGGCTCCGCCCGAGCTCCGCAGAAACACGATCTAGAGGGAAAACTATGGAGGTATGTGGTCGGGCAGCCGTGAGAAAGTCGTCTCAAATCTGCCCTAAAAGCCCCATATATATAGGAGGAGGGAGGGGGACCTTGCCTTGGGGTCCAAGGGAACCCCAAGGGGTCGGCCGAGCCAGGGGGGAGGACTCTCCCCCCCCCCAAACCGAGTCCTACTTGGTTTGGTGGGAGGGAGTCCTTCCCCCTTCCCACTTCTTCCCCTTTTTTTTTTCTTCCTTTGATTTTTCTTCCTTGGCGCATAGGATTTGGTGGGCTGTCCCACCAGCCCACTAAGGGCTGGTGTGACCCCCACAAATACCTATGGGCTTCCCCGGAGTGGGTTGTCCCCCTCCGGTGAACTCCCGGAACCCATTCGTCATTCCCGGTACATTCCCGGTAACTCCGAAAACCTTCCGGTAATCAAATGAGGTCATCCTATATATCAATCTTCGTTTCCGGACCATTCCGGAAACCCTCGTGACGTCCGTGATCTCATCCGGGACTCCGAACAACATTCGGTAACCAACCATATAACTCAAATACGCATAAAACAACGTCGAACCTTAAGTGTGCAGACCCTGCGGGTTCGAGAACTATGTAGACATGACCCGAGAGACTCCTCGGTCAATATCCAACAGCTGGACCTGGATGCCCATATTGGATCCTACATATTCTACGAAGATCTTATCGTTTGAACCTCAGTGCCAAGGATTCGTATAATCCCGTATGTCATTCCCTTTGTCCTTCGGTATGTTACTTGCCCGAGATTCGATCGTCAGTATCCGCATACCTATTTCAATCTCGTTTACCGGCAAGTCTCTTTACTCGTTCCGTAATACAAGATCCCGCAACTTACACTAAGTTACATTGCTTGCAAGGCTTGTGTGTGATGTTGTATTACCGAGTGGGCCCCGAGATACCTCTCCGTCACACGGAGTGACAAATCCCAGTCTTGATCCATACTAACTCAACTAACACCTTCGGAGATACCTGTAGAGCATCTTTATAGTCACCCAGTTACGTTGCGACGTTTGATACACACAAAGCATTCCTCCGGTGTCAGTGAGTTATATGATCTCATGGTCATAGGAATAAATACTTGACACGCAGAAAACAGTAGCAACAAAATGACACGATCAACATGCTACGTCTATTAGTTTGGGTCTAGTCCATCACGTGATTCTCCCAATGACGTGATCCAGTTATCAAGCAACAACACCTTTCTCATAATCAGAAGACACTGACTATCATCGATCAACTGGCTAGCCAACTAGAGGCATGCTAGGGACGGTGTTTTGTCTATGTATCCACACATGTAAATGAGTCTTCATTCAATACAATTATAGCATGGATAATAAACTATTATCTTGATACAGGAATTATAATAATAACTATACATTTATTATTGCCTCTAGGGCATAATTCCAACAGTCGGTCCCCTTGCTCACATGGGAGAACTTCACCACCTGGGCCATCAAGGTGGAGGCCGACCTGGATGCCGCCAGTCTCTGGGAGGCGGTGGTGCCGCCGGAGGACGCGGCGTTGGCGGTGATCGCCAAGAAGGATAAGCCGGCGAGGGCTTATCAAGTTTGCAGATGTGAGTGGTGACTCTTTGGATGGCTTGATATATAAACCTGGAATGAGAGTGAAGCAGCCGGAACGAGCACCATGGCCGGCGACCTCCCCCTCTCACCCTCGCTCTGATACCAAATGTCAGGACAAAATGGCATCGCGGCTCGCCGGTGATCGCCGCAGACACGACCGGAGAGGAGGAAGATGAACCGAGTGGATTTTCAAGCGCACGAACACCACCGCCGCGACAAGGGCCTTTTGTGTATTCCTCGAGCTCGAACTTGAGAACAGAGGAAAACAGAGGGGGCTCTCACCACAGCCACCGACGTCGCCGGGAACAAAAGCGTCGTCGTTGCTGTCACCCAGAACAAAAGCTTCGCCGCCGCCACTGGCTCACTAGCAGGAACAAAGAGGAGGGAGCAACGCAGGTTCAAACAGGGATACTCATTCAGACAGGCACGGGGATACGTTTGACTAGATGCGCTGACAAGTGGGGTCCGTACTTATGTGGATAAGTTGTGGGTCCAGCTCCATATAGCTAATGAGGGCATCAGTTCAGATTAAGGGCCATGTCGTGTGTGGGATATTTCCTCGGTCAGAAACGTCGCACTGAGGCAATTCAGACGAACGACGTCGCACTCCTTCCAATTCCCCTAAAAAACGTCGCACACGAGCTATTCGCCCTCATTTGTGATCCAAATTGTGCTATATGTATTCAAATTTGTCTAATAAACGCATGCATATTAGTATGTATATTTCTGAAAAATCAACCTAAAAAGTGTTGGAAATATGCCCTAGAGGCAATAATAAAATGGTTATTATCATATTTCCTTGTTCATGATAATCGTCTATTGTTCATGCTATAATTGTATTAACAGGAAACACTAATACATGTGTGAATAAATAGATCACAATGTGTCCCTAGCAAGCCTCTAGTTGGCTATCTCGTTAGTCAATAGATGATCATGGACATTAGATGTCATTGATAACGGGATCACATCATTGGGAGAATGATGTGATGGACAAGACCCAGTCCTAAGCATAGCACTAGATCGTATTGTTCGTATGCTAAAGATTTTCTAATGTCAAGTATCTTTTCCTTCGACCGTGAGATTGTGCAACTCCCGGATACCGTAGGAGTGCTTTGGGTGTATCAAACATCACAACGTAACTGGGTGACTATAAAGGTGCACTACGGGTACCTCCGAAAGTGTCTGTTGGGTTGGTACGAATCGAGATCGGGATTTGTCACTCCGTGTGATGGAGAGGTATCTCTGGGCCCACTCGGTAGAACATCATCATGAGCTCAATGTGACTAAGGAGTTAGTCACACGATGACGTACTACGGAATGAGTAAAGAGACTTACCGGTAACGAGATTGAACAAGGTATAGGTATACCGACGATTGAATCTCGGGCAAGTTCTATACCGATAGACAAAGGGAATCGTATACGGGATTGATTGAATCCTTGACATCGTGGTTCATCCGATGAGATCATCGTGGAGCAAGTGGGAGCCACCATGGGTATCCAGACGCCGCTGATGGTTATTGGCCAGAGAGGCGTCTCGGTCATGTCTGCATGTCTCCTGAACCCGTAGGGTCTACACACTTAAGGTTCGATGACGCTAGGGTTATAGGGAATTGTTATACAAGGTTACCGAAAGTTGTTCGGAGTCCCGGATGAAATCCCGGACGTCACGAGGAGCTCCAAAATGGTCCGGAGGTGAAGATTGATATATAGGACGGATGGTTTCGGATACCGGAAGTGTTTCGGGCATCACCGGTAACGTACCGGGACCACTGGGACCACCGAAGGGGGGCAACGACCCCGGGAGGTAAGATGGGCCAAGTGGGGGTGGGAACCAGCCCCTAGGTGGGCTGGTGCGCCTCCCCACTCAGCCCAATGCGCGGGGGAGAGGAAAGGGGGGGGGCAAACCCTAAGCCAGGTGGGCCTAAGGCCCACCAGGTGGTGCGCCACCCCCTCCTCCCCCCTCTGGCCGCCGCACCTCCCATCTGGGGGGGGGGCTGCCGCACCACCTAGGGTGGGAACCCTAGGGGTGGCACCCCCTCTCCCCTCCCCCTATATATAGTGGGCACTTTTGGCCATTGGAGATTAGATTTTTCCCTCTCCCTCGGCGCAGCCCTGCCCTTCTTCCTCCTCGTCTCTGCCGGTGCTTGGCGAAGCCCTGCCGGGAGACCTCGTCTCTCCATCGACACCACGCCGTCGTGCTACTGGAGTTCTTCCCCAACCTCTCCCTCCTCCTTGCTGGATCAAGGTGCGGGAGACGTCACCGGGCTGCACGTGTGTTGAACGCGGAGGTGCCGTAGTTCGGCACTAGATCGGAATCGCTGTGAGTACGACTCCATCAACCACGTTCTAGCAACGCTTCCGCTTAGCGATCTTCAAAGGTATGAAGATGCTCTTACCCCTCTCTCGTTGCTGGTCTCTCCATAGGAAGATCTGAATATGCGTAGGAAAATTTTGAATTTATGCTACGTTACCCTACAAAAAGGTAGGCAATTGTGTTTTTTGGCAATTGTGGTTGATATGTATATGAAAACGGACAAAATAAGTATTAAAAAACAAACATAAAAATGTGCAGGAGGTCACTAACGAGCTGTAGCCCTGCAATTTGTTCTCTTGTTGTTCCCGCTCTTGCCAGGTTGCATAAAATCTCAAAACAAAAAAGAAACAGGCTACATCCGCATGGAATGGGCTGGCAGCCCAACAACCCACGAACCAGAGTAGCGGATCGTTGCAGAACATTTCTACGCTCCTGTCTCGATCGGTGGAGCGATCGGAGCCACGTCTATAGGAGGAGCGGACTGTTGCCGAACGGGCTCCTGTTCGCTATAACTTGTCGGTGGCATCTAGGCGTAATATTTTGCCACTCCTGATTTTCAGTTTTTACGGAGCCAGCCCAGGCTCGCTCTGCAATTTGAGCCTCATGGAAGGAGCGCTCTATCCCGACAGATCCACGGAGCAAGGTCGTTCGGGACAGCTCCGCTCGCTCTGGCTGCGGAGCCAGGAGCTGGAGCGTTGCCGAACGGGCCCTACTACCTTTTTCTTTGTTAGGAAACCTATGCGGTATTACGAGAGTGGTTTTTTTCATGGTCCGAGTTTCTACCGGGTACGCGGATGTCACATAGTACAACTATGATATTCGTGCAGTATTCAGCGGTCAACATGTATAGGCGTGTTGTGTACCAAGCGTAACTCACGTGTATTCTGCATATGATGTATATCATTAAATTCAGTACAATATTGTTGGTTGGGGGTTACATGTTGTCTAGGTCATAGCATTGAAGTGAGGCATAGCTCTTCACTAAGCATATTCTATTCCAGCGGATGTTCATACTACTCACAATCTTTAACGTACACTCTGTGTGAATAACACTATATCGTCCTTTGTGCAAGCATCACTCCTTCTTATGTAAAACGGATTGGCGAGATAGCTAACCATACATTATCTGGTTTGACGCATTTTTTAACTAGCATCCCAACTTTTTTTTGAACGGGGAAGGCCTGGGTGGCCCTTATATTTCATGTGATAGGAGGGTTACATCATTTGCTAGTACATCCATAAGGAAACCAGAAGGCTCCTCCATCCACTTTATAGTTCTAGTGGAATCAACATTTCTAGCTAGAGTATCTCTACCATATTAGCCTCCCTAGGGCAAAACAAAAACTAGATGAGATTAAAGTTTCTAGCAAGAAAGGAGCACTCTTCAAAGATTGCACCGCTGGACCAAGTGAGTTTCCGTCACTTAACATAGTGTCAATCACATCCATGCAATCTGACTCGACGATGAGCTTGTCCAGTCCCACCTCGCTTGCCAGAATAAGTCCATCCCTGAGTGCTCCTGCTTCGGCTGAACAAGCATCTTCAACAAATGGTATACCACTACAAGCTCCTGCGATAAAAGTGCCCCTTTCATCACGCAATACCGCGCCAGTGCTGCGAGTGCTAGAGTCGCAGCAGAATCCAGTGTCCACATTGAGCTTGTAGTAACCCTCGGTCGGTCACATCCATCCATGGCGACGGATCCCCGACTTCTTACTTCGAGCCCTGAAGAAATTCTTTGCAAGAGTTGAGATCGCATGTGCAGACCTGGGTGGTTCGAAAAGTTTCTCACCATGAGTAAAGCTCCTTCTCTCCCACCAAACATACCAGGCTATGGTAGCGATCAGCTCACCACGCCCAACATCCGAGACATGTGACCTGATGTTGCTCTTACATAAGAGGAGCTCCGAGAGGATGGCGCTCCCATTGCTCTCTAGTGTGGTTATCTCTTGCACTAGGCTTGATAAACCCAGAATTCTCCATATCTCTTGCACTCTTGGGCATTGGAAGAATACATGTTTGATGCTTTCACAATCCGTTGTGCACAATGGACAATGGGAGCTTGACTGAATATGTCGGTTGGCAAGAACACCATAGCAGGGTATTGCTCCCATTAGAGATTTCCAAAGGTGGATTTTGATCTTTGCTGGTACCCGTAGTTTCCAAATGGTTCTCCATATTGGGCTAGTACCTGAGGATTGGTTTGAGTTTGTCCTACTCAACTTTCGCCCATGTTGGAAATCCCATTCTTCATGATAGGCCGATCGTACCGAAAAGACGCCATGTTTATTTGGGTGCCACGATACAAAATCCGTCATCATACCCAGCGTCAGTGGGATGTTGATAATACGTTGAGCATCCACAGGCCAGAATATATCGTTGATAAGCTCCTCATCCCACACTTTGTTCTCCTCATCAATAAGTTCAGATACCCTTGTGATCACAATATTGTTTCTTGGTGTCAACACTTTTTTACTCGGGCTACTCGGTATCCATGGATCCTCCCAGATGTTGATAGAAGAGTCGTCCCCCACTCGCCATATGATCCCTTTCTTAAAAGTTTGCAGCCCACTCCATATGCTCTGCCATGTATATGAGCTTCCTTTCTTCAGGGAACAGTTCAGAAGATCTCCATCAGGGAAATACTTAGCTCTTAGCACTCTAGCACATAACGATTCTGGGTCACAAATGAGCCTCGAGGACTGTTTGGCTAAGAGAGCTAGGTTAAAGCAGTGGATGTCTCTAAAGCCCATACCTCCCTTATCCTTCGGCACCCACATCTTCCACCAAGCAAACCAGTGCATATGTTTTTTGTGTTCATCATCCCCCCACCAATACTTTGACATCACCGATGTGATGCTATTGCAGATCTCCTTCGGTAGTTTGAAAACTGACATTGCATAAGATGTAATTGCTTGGATCACCGCTTTCAATAGGATTTCCCTTCCACCTACAGATAGTAGCTTCTCTTTCTAGCCTCTGATTTTACTCAACACTCTCTCCACCAGGTGTTGGAAGCAATTAGCTCTATCAACGCCCACAATCGGTGGGAGCCCCACGTATTTCTCAAAAATTGCTTCGGCCATGATGTTCAAAGTGGTGCATACCTCCACACGAACATGGACCGGGGTGCATGGGCTAAAGAAGATGGCTGATCTGGCCTCACTGATTAGCTGGCCCGAAGCCATAGAATAATCATTAAGCGCTTGACAGATACTTGCCGCATTCCCCTGATCAGACCTCATCAAGATAAGCGAGTCATCAACAAAAAGGAGGTGTGCAACGGAGGGAGCGTCCCGGCACACCTTGAGTCCAACTAGATTTCCGATGGTCTCCTCGAATGATAATAAGCTTAATAAACCCTCTGCACAGATTAGGAACATGTAGGGGGATAGGGGATCACCTTGCCGAAGGCCCCTAGTAGGGGTAAACGGGTCCGAGAGCTCGGAGTTTATTCGGACTTGGTATTGCAAAAATGAGACACACTCCATAGTGAGGATCACCCAGTTCTCAAATAAGCCCAGCTTGATCATCATCTTCTCCAGAAATGACCATTCGACACGGTCATATGCCTTATGCATGTCAAGCTTCACCGCACACGTCCCATATCCCGTGTTCTTCCTCTTGATAGCATGATAAGATTCAAAGGCCACCAAGAAATTATCCATGATCAACCTGCGAGGTACAAAAGCACTTTGGTTTGGTGAGATAATTTCAGTCAACACAAATTTCAGTTTCCCGGCCAAAACTTTGGAGATGACTTTGTAGAGGACATTGCAAAGGCTAATAGGCCTGAATTGCGTTACATGTTCGGGGTTTTCCACTTTGGGTATGAGCACAATTCTGGTGTTATTCCAGCCTGCCGGGATTTTTTTATTGTGAATGGCTGCTAAGACCTCATCCACCAGATCCTCTCCAATGATGTGCCAAAATCTCTTATAAAAGACAGCATGAAGGCCATCAGGCCGTGGAGCCTTAAGATCACCAATATTATACAACGCTTTCTTCACTTCTTACCTGGTATAAGGCTTATTTAAGTCCCCATTCATCTCAGCCATGACTCGTGGGGCTACCTTCTGAATTATATCATCATTGATCACCTGCGCCTCCGAGGTAAAGAGAGTGGAGAAGTAGGAGGAGACATGATTGTGGATGTCGTTGAGTTCCTCCAGTCAATCACCGTTTGGGTCTCGAATCTTCTTTATTAGATTCTTATTTTTCCTACCGTTTGCTGCCTGATGGAAATAACCTGTGTTTTGGTCCCCTTTAGCTAACCAATATGCTCGGCCACGTTGCAACCAATACAACTCTTCTTTATCCAAAAGTTCATCAATCTCTATATGAAGTTCCTGTTGTTTGATTGCAGCCTCATCAGATAGAGGCCCTGATAGCACTGCATTTAGGTCAGCTTGCAGTTTTCGGAGTCTAGCTCTCGGCCTCTTCAGTGTCTCCTTGTCCCATTTGTGAAGATCTGCATGTACCCCAGCGACAACATCTGCCAATGATCCCAAGCCCTCCTCCTTTCTTCTCTCCCAAGCCGTTTGCACAATAGTTTCCACGTTCTCCTCCGCTAGCCATCTTGCTTCAAACTTGCGGGTGCCAGCCGCTCTTCTTTGTTGCACAACCAAGGTATATTATGTATCAATAAGAATGGGGCAATGATCTGATCTATCGTAGTCCTCATTTGGCACACCAAACTCCGGGAATAGAATGCCCATTTGCACATTACTCACTGCTCGGTCCAGCCTCTCCCGGATGTTTCCACGGCGCCAAGTCAAAACGTCACCCGCATACCCTAGATCGTCTAACCCACAATCTGTCAAAGCATCACTGAACCCACGGAGGCATCGTAGTGGTCGTGGGGCACCCCTTCCTTTTCACTATTGTGTAAGATTGCATTGAAATCCCTTGCAAGGAGCCAAGGCAGGTCTATCATCGCTTGTTGATAGGATCGATATGGTTGACTAGAGGGGGGGGGGTGAATAGGTAACGACCACTTTTTAAATAATCTTAGCAAGTTAAGGTAAACAACATATGGGTTCACAAATATAACAACAATGGGGTGAACCGTAATGAAGCTAACAACAAGAGCTACTAAGACAAGTAAGAGATAGACAACAACATAAGCATTCACAAAGTAAAGGTTAGAGATAACCACAAGTGGAACCAATGAAGACGAGGATGTGTTACCGAAGTTCCTTCCCTTTGACAGGAAGTACGTCTCCGTTGGAGCGGTGTGGAGGCACAATGCTCCCTAATAAGCCACTAAGGCCACCATATTCTCCTCACGCCCTCGCATGATGCAAGGTACCGTGATTCCACTATAGGTTCCCTTGAAGGCGGCGACCGAACCTTTACAAACAAGGTTGGGGCAAACTCCACACAAATCTTGGAGGCTCCCAACAAGACCACGAAGCTTCACTACAATGGAATGTGGCTTCGAGGTGACCTCAACCGTCTAGGATGCTCAAACACCCAAGAGTAACAAGATCCGCAAGGGATTGGTGGGGGAATCAACTTTTCTCTTGGTGGAAGTGTAGATCTAGGCCTTCTCAACCAATCCCTAAAGAATCAACAAGTTTGATTGGCTAGGGAGAGAGATCGGGCACTTTTGAGCTTAGGGAGCAACAATGGAGCTCGGGAGGGTAAGAGATAAGGTTCCACGGCTAGAAGAACCCCTTATATAGTGGGGGGAAAATCCAACCGTTTTCCCACTCACAGCCCGTGCCTAGCGGTACTACCGCTGGATGCAGCGGTGCTACCGCTAGCACTCCAGCGGTACTACCGCTGGCTGCAGCGGTGCTACCGCTCGCACTCCAGCGGTACTACCGCTTGGCCCATGGTAGTGCATAAGCACTACCGGGCCAACCACCGCCAAGAAAGTCTTCGCAAAAAGGTCCGTCCAAGTACAACCGCTAGGAATGCGGTACTAAGCTCCTGGAGCGGTACTACCGCTGACGAGGGGTGGTACTACCGCTGGCTACAGCGGTACTACCGCTAGCACTCCAGCGGTACTACCGCTAGGCACAGCGGTACTACCGCTGAGGGACCATTTGCAAAGAAGAGAGAAACACAAAGGCGGGAGCCACTCCAAAGATGCCGGCAAGGGGGAAAGGAGATGAAGTGTGCGCGTGCAAAATTTATTCCACCCAAACCTTTCCACTACGGTTCCCCTCTTAATAGTACGGCGTTCCTATGACTCTAATAAAGAGAATCGTAGAGTACACCATGCTTTTGTTCCATGAAAGAGGGGGCGAGTCGTCTTGTGCAGTTGACGTGTGTTATCTGAAATCTTAACACACGCGGTTAGTCCTTTGCGGTACTGTCATCAATCACCAAAATTACTTAGGCATAAACTATGCCCTAACAATCTCCCCCTTTTTGGTGGATTGATGACAATACTGGATTTGCACAGTGAATAACATGTGAACAAAAAGATAGAGATATATGAAATTAAGGAGCATATGACTCATAGCATATGATGGAAATAAATCTCGCACTAGTTCATGTCTCACGTCACACAAAGCAAAGATAGCAAAATAGAAGCAAACCAAGTTCAAAGCAAACACGAAAGATAAGCAAAGCTAAGCAAAGTTCAACTCTCAAATCCAGCTCCTAGACTCTCTCCCCCTTTGGCACAAGACACCAAAAAGGGGCACACCTAACGACACAGGTGGTCACTCCTCATCCTCATCATCCCCAGACTCGTCCGTAGCATCCGGATCGTCCTGCTCCTCCTCATTGTCCTCCTCCTCCTCGGCATCAGACCACTGATAACCTTGAGCCCGCATACAAGCCGACTCTGGAGTGATGTCGTCCTTTGAGCCGCTGGAGATCTCAACATCAAGTGTCCTCAGGACACGCTTGTGACTCTGACGGTTCTCCTTCTGGTCCACTTGAGTCTGATACTGTCCCTTAGCCTGCATACAGAAGAGAGTCTTCATTTTATCCTGCAGTTTCATGGCCCAAGATGGCATAGCAGAAGAGCGGGACTGGGAAGCGGTGCCTCTGTCAGCAGCAGTCTCTGTGTCAGTGTCCATGTGCTGAGATGAAGTTGATGGGTTGGCCCATTTGTCCTTGATGCGGAGCTTGATAGGATCATGCACAAAGTAATCGGCCTGAAGGTGGAACTCCTCAAGCGGATAAGTGTCTTGCCACTTCTGGCGAATATAGGCAAACAAGTAGGGCCCGTAGATGGGAACCTTGCGCATCATGATGCAGTTCCAGAGCTCAATGAACATGACGTCAGAAATATCGAGAGGGGCAGACTCCTTAGTCATAGCCTCCTCACAAAGCAGAAGCATCTCAGCCAGAGAACCGTGTACCTTGTCGAAGTTGCCAATGCGAGGGAAGAGGGTGTTGCGAAAGATCCGATGCATGATATCCAGATGTCTGGGGAGCACACCTTTCTTCACATAGAGTTGCTGCAACCTGTCCTTGGGGGGGGCCTATTAGTGGAGGCTGCGGCATGAGGACGCGACCCAATTGGAGTGTCAGCTCCCTGAAAGTCAACTTTGAGAAATGCCATGAATTCACGCGAGGAACCTGTCATCTTCTGAGTCCCAGTCATCCAAACCAGGGAGCACTCGTCATCAGGCGAGAAGTGAACCATGACATAGAACTGGGCAACAACATCTGGATCAAAGTATTTCTTGAAGGAGATGATCTCCTTAATGCCCAACTTGTCAATCAGAGAGAGAGCGTCACCAAAGTAATCCAGGTTCCGCTGAAGGTGAGCCAAGTCAATCCACTGAACTGGAACAAAGCTCTTCTTGAAATGCTTGATAATGTCACGATAGATCTTGCAGTGATCCGTGGCCCAAACATGCTCGACATCCCTGATCACAGCCTTCTCTTGGAGATAGTGATTTTTGGTGCGGAACCACAGAAAATCCTTAGGGGGCATAGTGCGAACGTTGACCCCCTTGTCCTTGTGAGCGGCCTTTTTGAAGGACTTCTTTTTGGGTTGCAGACCGGAAGTGGCGGAGCCCTCTGGAGCCTCTGGATTGCGATAATGCTTCGACTATGTGTCCCGTGGGGGGTTCGAGCGGCGAGCACCACCTGTGACACAAAACACACACCAAAAAAGAGCGACAGAAGGAGTCAAGGCAATGAACAAGAAGAGGCATAAAAGTAAACACACATTGCCAAGCAAATGAAAAGAAGAGACAGAATATCCTCCTGGCGGTAGTACCGCTACCCGTGGCGGTAGTACCGCTCGGGTCCTGGCGGTAGTACCGCTACCCCTGGCGGTAGTACCACTACCCCTGGCGGTAGTACCGCTAGGGTTTGACTTTCAGATCTGAATATGAAAAGGACCCATAGAGACGGCTACATGGGATTTCCGAGGGCCATGGGACTGTGTATGATCACTAAAAACTCCACCACAGCCCTAACCACATGAGGATCACAAGTACCATCTAAATAAGGACATGCCTAGCCAAGAGGATGCAAGTTTTAGATCTAATCCAAAAATAGAAGAAGTGCTTGATCTAAAACATGAAAATCCTAGGGCATGGCAATAAAAAGGCAAAGAATCATAGGACCTACACTCCCCTCGAATATCTCCTTCATGTCATCCAAGAACAAAGCACAATACCATAGACATGGATCCAAATCACCAATGCTCCTAACCCTAGAACAAGAAAACATCAACCAAGAGAAGAAAGGGAGGAGCTTTACCGGGGTCCATGGCACTTGGAGGAGGAAGGAGAAGTGGGGCAAACCCTCCAACTCAAGGGAGAGAAGGGGCTCCACGAATAGAGATCCAAATAGGGGGAGTTCGGGTTGGGGAGGGAGGAGCCACGAGGAAGAAGAAAGAGGCAGGAAAAAACGGGCTCCCCCTCCTTTATATAGCCCAAGGGGTACGGGCCAGCGGTAGTACCATTGTGGTCCTGGCGGTAGTACCGCTCCCCCTGGCGGTAGTACCGCTCCCCCTTCAGACAACCCTAAAAATGTCCTAGTTAGGTCGTGGTAGACTGGGGTCCTGGCGGTAGTACCGCTGGGGTCCTGGCGGTAGTACCGCTGGGGTCCTGGCGGTAGTACCGTTGGGGTCCTGGCGGTAGTACCGCTGCAAATGTCACAACGGGACCTAGGAGATGAGAAGAACGTGGGCAAATGACAAGTTAGTGAAAATAAGAAGATAGCACTAGCAAGATATACTGACTTGTCATTTTTTATCCTTTCTTCCATATGAGAGAAAGGTGGGGGGTGGTGGCCGAGGCCACCTATGTTTGAGACAAAGGTATGACACCGTGAAGAATTATCCTTGGGTTCATGACCAACGCTCGTCTTTGAAGCACAAGTGCCATTTGGCAATGGCTAAAGTGAAAGACTAGATCGATTTATGCATAATGGGGGGAGGAAGAGCTCATTGAGAAAACAACACTCCCCCTATGTCCATGCCTACATCTAGAACAAGATAGAATGCATAGTAAGGTGCAACGTGCCTAGCTTCAATCCACATTACTTGAATAAATGATATTTATCTCATGCCTTAACTCCCGGAACCTTGCTTCATCTAGGGGCTTAGTGAAAATATCTGCAAGTTGCTCTTTAGTGTGGATGAAGTGAACCTCAATATCACCTAGCTTGATATGTTCACGAATGAAGTGATGGTGAATATCAATATGCTTGGTCTTGCTATGTTGCACTGGGTTGAGGGAAATCTTGATAGCACTTTGATTGTCACATAGAAGAGGCACTTTGTCACAAGTGACACCGTAATCCTTTAAAGTTTGCCTCATCCATAGCAATTGTGCACAACAACTTGCAGCTGCCACATACTCAGCTTCGGTGGATGATAGAGAGACACAATTCTGCTTCTTTGAAGACCAACTTACCAGTGAGCGACCAAGGAATTGGCATCCTCCAGAAGTTGACTTCCTCTCCACACAATCTCGTGCCCAATCTGAGTCAGAATAGCCTACTAGGTTGAAGTTTGCTCCTTTGGGATACCATAGGCCAAAGTTTGGGGTATGAGCCAAATATCGAAAGATTCGCTTAACAGCCATATAATGACTTTCTTTTGGTGCGGATTGAAACCGTGCACATATCCCTACACTCAACATAATATCTAGTCTAGATGCACAAAGGTAAAGGAGGGATCCAATCATGGAGTGTTATACCTTTTGATCCACTGCTTTACCATTGGGATCACTGTCAAGCTTGCATCTTGTTGGCATGGGGAACTTGACCGGCTTGACATCTTCAAGCTCGAACCGTTTGAGCATGTCTTGAGTGTACTTGGCTTGTTTGATGAAGGTCCCTTCTAGGCCTTGTTTAATCTCGAAGCCGAGGAAGAACTTCAACTCTCCCATCATGGACATCTCAAATTTCTCAGTCATTAGTGCAGCAAATTCTTCATTGAAAGAAATGTTAGGAGAGCCAAAGATAATATCATCAGTTGGCATATGAACAAATCCCCTTTAACCCTCTTAGTAAAAAGAGTGGGATCTATCTTCCCAATTTCAAACCCACGATCTTGTAACAACTCAGTAAGATACTCATACCACACACGTGGGGCTCGTTTAAGGCCATAGAGTGCCTTATTAAGTTTGTACACATGATTGGGGAGCTTGGGATGTTCGAATCCCGGCGGTTGTTTGACATAGACCAACTCATTTAAAGGACCATTAAGAAAGGCACTTTTCACATCCATTTGTTGTAATTTGAAGTTATGATGAGAAGCAAATGCAAGCAACATGCGAATAGATTCTAGACGAGCAACGGGGGCAAAGGTTTCACTGTAGTCGATACCCTCGACTTGGGAGTAGCCTTGAGCCACCAATCTTGCCTTGTTTTGAATCACAATCCCATTGGCATTTTGCTTGTTCTTGAATATCCATTTGGTCTCGATGACATTATGTTCCTTCGTTGGCCTTGGCACTAAATCCCAGACTTGGTTACGCTCGAAGTTGTTAAGTTCTTCATGCATGTCCATAAGCCAATCCTCATCATCAAGCGCTTCATGTACCTATTGAGGTCCACAATACGAAACAAACGCGTGATGCTCACAATAATTCCAAATCTGTTGACGAGTGGATACTCCCCTTTTTAAACTGCCAAGTACATTCTTCATAAGATGTGACTTGACTCTCAGCTTGTTTGCAATCTTGGCTGCTCGACGCTCCAAGAGTTATTCATTGGATAACTGGGGAGCATCGACTTGTTTACTTTGCTTGCCCTTGCGTCTTGAGCCTCCCTTGGCACCGGCTGTTGGTGTTGCAGAAGGGAATTGTGAGACAGTATCCTGATCATCTTGACTTTCGACTTGAGCAGATTCACTTGTTTGTCCTTGTACTTGTGGTTTCTCTTGATCTTGATCTTGTGCTTCTACTTGGTCTGGATCTTGTGGTTGCACTTGATCTTGATCATGAGCAGGTTCGGAACCTTGGGTAAGTGCTTGAATATCATGGGACACATCATCATTGTTGGGCAATTTATCTTGACCTTGAGCTTGTTCATTTTGTTGAGAGTCTTCTCTTTGTTCATCGGAAGCGTGTGGGGCTTGTGGGGGTGATGGCTCCATTTGAGTAGAGCATTGTCCTTCTCCTTCGGCCACAAGGGGTTCCTCAATGGGGAGTATTTGACCAATCCCCATTCTTCTTATGGCTTGGGGAGGAATTTCATCACCTACATCACAAAGACCACTTTGCTCCACTTGGGAGCCATTATTTTTATCAAACTCCACTTTACACGTCTCCTCAATGAGTCCGGTGGACTTGTTGAGCACACGGTAAGCATGTGAGTTTGTAGCATAACCAACAAAGATGCCCTCATGTGCTCTAGAATCAAATTTAGCTAAACGTGCACCTTTCTTGAGAATGAAACACTTACAACCAAATACCCGAAAGTACTTGAGATTGGGTTTGTTTCCAGTTAGAATCTCATATGGAGTCTTGTTCAGGCCTTTGCGGATATAGAGCCGATTGGACGCATGACATGCTGTGTTGATGGCCTCTGCCCAAAAGTTATATGGAGATTTGAATTCCGCCATCATTGTTCTTGCAGCGTCTATCAAGGTCCGGTTCTTCCTTTCTGCCACGCCGTTTTGTTGAGGGGTATATGGTGCTGAATATTGATGTTTTATTCCCTCATCACCTAGAAACTCATCCAAGGTGTAGTTCTTGAACTCGGTGCCGTTGTCACTTCTAATCATCAAGATCTTTGCTTCATGTGGACGTTGAGCTTCATTAGCAAAGTTGATGACAGTTTGTTGAGTTTCACTCTTCCTTTTGAAGAAATATACCCAGGTGTATCTTGGGTAGTCGTGAACAATCACCAAGCAGTACTTTCTGCCTCCAAGACTATCAAATGATGGAGGGCCGAAAAGATCCATATGGAGGAGCTCCAATGGCCTCTTAGTGTAAATGAGAGTCGTTGGACCATGAGCAGTTTCATGAATCTTTCCTTCAATGCAGGCACTGCAAGCACGATCTTTAGCAAAACTCACATTTGTTAGTCCACGAATATGGTCACCTGTTAGAAGACTTCGCAAAGATCTCATATTGACATGAGCTAATCGGCGATGCCAAAGCCAGCCCACATCAACTTTAGCCATTAAACATGTCGCGGTCTTAGTGGGTCGCTTTGAGAAGTTCACCACATAAAGACCGTTTTCGACATATCCAACATAGGCTACTTTAAGAGTCTTGCTCCACAGGAGGACCACATTATCAAGATTAAAGAATGTGGAAAAGCCCATAATTGCAAGTTGACGAACCAAAAGTAAATTGTAGGCAAGAGACTCAACAAGCATGACCTTCTCAATAGATAACTCTTGAGAGACGACCACCTTACCAAATCCCAATACCTTTGACGAGGATGCATCGGTGAATTGGACATGGGTGGGCATAGATGGAGAAGGATGCACATCCACCACTAAGTCCTTGATTCCGGTCATATGATTTGTTGCTCCACTATCGAGCAACCATGACACCCCACCAGAAGCAAACTCCTGCAATAGATCAAGGCTTGGTTTTAGGTACCCATTTTTTAATGGGTCCTTTCATGTTAGAGACAAGGGTCTTAGGAACCCAGATAGCCCATTCAATGTACTCATAGTAGGAACCAACAAATCTGGCATAAACATGCCCATCACTAGCATGACATAAGACATAAGAAGAATTGAGTTTGTCGGCTGTGTTAGTAGGAATGGTTTTGCCCTTCTTGACGTTTCCATCGTCCACCTTGTTCATGTTCACTTCCTAAGTCCCCTCACCCTCTTTGACAAAGATGTCCATGAGGGTAGGAGATCGTTTGTTCCTGTTCCTCCTTTTTCCTTTTGACTTGGAGATAAGTCCAAGTCCCTCCTTTCCTACAACACCCTTTTGAGTGCTCAAGAAGTCGTTCAGGCTCTTCTCACCTTGTATGAATGCCACAAGGACCTTCTCAAGTTTCTCCTTTAACTTGGCATTTTCCTCCACAAGATGTACATGCTCACAACAGGGATTAGTTGCACAAGCATTATCAATTAACACAAAGGGAGGACAAGTAGAGATCTCCTTGGTAAGCTTAGCTTGGAGTTGATCATGAGACTCTTTCAGAGACAAATGAACACCTTTCAAGACCTTGTGGGCCTTGTCAAGTGTGTTAAACTCCACTTTGAGTCTGTCATGGCCAACCCCAAGAGCATACTTCTCAGACTTAAGCATACGAGTAAGAACAGTATCATGATCTAGTTTCTTTTGCATTTTAGCGCAGTCATCGTTGTATGACTCCTCGAGAGCCAAACGAAGAGTGCGCTCCTTTTTTAGAGCAATAGATAATTCAGCAATTTCATCGGCATAGTCACGACTGTGTCCCTGAAGCTCGGAGATGGTCTCCTCATGAGACTCAATGAGGTCATTGGCCTCACCCAGTTGTTCCAAGAGAGCAACAAAGTGCTTCTTGGATTCTCCCTTAAAAGTGCACAGAAACTTGTCAAGATCATGCTCATTAAGTTCCCCAACATCACTATCATCAACACAATTTAACAGTGAAGGAGCAGTAGCGATGTTGGTCTTAATGATGGGGGTTACCTGATTGATACCTTTTGCCATGAGACACTTGGTGATGTGGTTCTCGTTGGGAGCGTTGAAGAGAGACACCTTCTGGGGAGAAGTAGTGGCAATAGCAATAGTTGCCGTTGCCACTGTATCATCATCATCATCATCATCATCGGAAGGGTACTCTTCAAGGGCCACCATCCCCTTTGGGTGGGGTTTCTTCACAAAGTTGTTCTTGATTGGAAATGACTTGGTTTTGTCTTTGCAAATGAGCTTGCCCTCGTTGTCTTCCCTTTTCTCATAGGGACATTCGGCCACGAAATGGCTCATGTTACCACAGTTATAACATGTCCTCACTCGTTGCTCGGGTTTGAACCCACTCGAGTTGTTCTTGGTGAATGTGGGTCTTGAGTTCCTCTTGTTGCCCCATAATTGCCTTGATGCAAGAGCCATGTGCTCATGATAGGCATACTTTGTGTCTTCAGGGCAACTCTCCTCTTCCTCATCCTCTTCTTCTTCTTCAAATGTTGCTTTTGCTTTTAACGCAAGGTTGGGTGAAGTTGTCTTTGAGCGAACACGAGCAAGTGCATTGTCAGCTATTTCGTTCATGATTGACATTGCAATAAATTCATCCAACACCTCACTGGAAAACAAGGAGTGGTAGTCTGGTCGCTGACGAATGACAGATGACATGGCTTTACTGAAAGGCATGATGGCTTTGAGAAACTTGCGCTTGACCCATGTGATATGGGGTAGCCCGATCTTCTCAGTGAGCGGTAACATAGATGATGATGGTGGATAGATAGCTTGGTGTGGCCGATGATCTCTCCTCGCTAGATCCCTGATGCCAATGCAGCAGCTCTCTACCCTTCGGATATTCACAACTTCACACTCTTGCGCAACGTAGCCGTCGACCACGAGACTGTAGAATTGCAATATACTAATTCCCAATGGAACAGCAGATCACACTTAACTTGTAGTATATAATCTCCAGGTCGATACGAATTGGAGATAAGGATTCAAGATGAATGCTTATAGAAGTCTCATGGACTAGGGTTTATCTTAAACGTGGTCTCCCTATCTAATCTGAGAGCAGCCCTCTATATAAGAGGGGCTGGGTGATGAGCCCAGGGGGGGGGGCGCTAGGTCTGGTGCGCCCAGCCTGGTCCTCCTGACTTGGTGCAACCTAAACTGGTCGACTCAAAACGTGGTTCGACTCAACTTGATACAAACTGACCCAACTTGGGTTCAGCCCCTTGGCACGCAGGCCATGTACTTGAGGTATGGCGCGGCAATATGGTGTTGGTGCGCCTGGTGTTACTCGACGTGGGGATCCTCCTCCTTGACGTTAGCGCTTGACTGCCTCTCCTCCCTCGCGCCCTCTTGCTTGTAGTCCACGTCATGCTCCTCTTGCTGCAACTCCTCGCTCCCTCGTGCTATGCCTTCTTCTCCCATGCACCTGAGTATGCAAACACTCAAAGACTTAGGCAGAAGAAAGCTCTCATTAAAATAAATAGCATATTCAACTAAGAGAGAATTCACCTGTTGTTCTATTATCTTTGCACGAGCTCTTGTGATAGGTCCAATTCTGATTTCATCATTGGACGTCTTCTTTGTAGCCACTGGGTGATCATCATCATAGGTTGGAGGTGGGTCAAGTGTAGGGATGTACTCATCATCTCCCCCCCCCATCAAAAGGCGTCGACCTCGACGCTCCAAGGTCTTCTCCATCATATGGTGACAAATCAGCAACGTTGAAGCTGTTGCTAACGCCACCAAACTCAGCAATAGGAATATCAATCGACTAGGCATTGTCATTTATCTTGGCTAGCACCTTGTAAGGACCAGCACCACGCGGTAACAACTTGGAACGCCGCAACTGTGGGAACCTATCCTTGCGCAGATGCACCCAAACCATATCTCCAGGCTGAAACAAAACTTGCTTTCTTGATTGGTTTCGTGCAGCAGCAATGTACTTGCCTTTCGTCTCAATAGCCGCTTATGTCCTCTCATGAATTTTCTTCACATAATCTGCTCTTTTTGATGCCTCCATATTTACTCTCTCATGCAATGGAAGAGGCAGCAAATCTAGCGGTGTGAGTGGTTTGAAGCCATACACCACCTCAAAAGGACAAAGCTGGGTAGTAGTGTGCACCGCTCTGTTATATGCAAACTCAACATGTGGCAAACACTCCTCCCACTCACGTAGATTTTTCTTGATCATAGCTTGCAGCAATTGGGACAATGTGCGATTCACCACCTCCGTTTGACCATCCGTTTGGGGATGACATGTAGTACTGAACAGCAGCTTCGTTCCTAGCTTTCCCCATAGGGTCTTCCAGAAGTAGCTCATAAACTTCACGTCCCTGTCAGAAACAATTGTCTTTGGCACTCCATGCAAGCGTACGATGTCCCTGAAAAACAGGTTAGCAATATGCGACGCATCGTCGCTTTTGTGGCATGCAATAAAATGTGCCATCTTTGAAAGTCTATCCACTACCACAAATATAGAATCATGACCTCTTTTAGTGCGTGGCAAACCTAACACAAAATCCATACTGATATCTTCCCATGGTGTAGTAGGTGCAGGTAGTGGCGTATACAAACCGTGAGGCTTTAGTTTTGACTTGGACTTGTTACATGTAATGCAGCGCCTAACAAACCTGTCCACGTTGCGCCTCATCTTGGGCCAATAAAAGTGATCAGCTAGCATGAGCAATGTCTTCTCACGCCCAAAGTGACCCATCAATCCTCCTGCATGTGATTCCTGCAACAACAGCAAACGCACCGACGATTCTGGAACACATAGTTTGTTAGCACGAAACAAAAATCTATCATGTATGTGGTACTTGTCCCATGCGTGTCGAAGCATACACAAACGATATGGTTCAGCAAAATCATGATCAGTTGCATACAAATCACACAAGCTCTCTAAACCAGGAATTTTAACATCGAGATGTGTCAATAACATGTTCTTCCTAGATAGAGCATGAGCAACAACATTATCTTTCCCTTTCTTATGCTTAATTATGTAGGGAAACGACTCAATGAACTCAACCCACTTAGCGAGGCGCCTATGCAAATTAGATTGAGCTTTCAGATATTTTAAAGCTTCATGATCAGAATGTATGATAAATTCTTTTGACCACAAATAATGTTGCCAAACTTCAAGAACTCTAACAAGCGCATACAATTCTTTGTCATAAACAGGATAATTCAATCTAGCACCAGAAAGTTTCTCGCTGAAATAAGCAATAGGTCTACCTTCTTGCATCAACACACCACCAATTCCTATACCACTAGCATCACATTCAACTTCAAATTGCTCAGAAAAATCTGGTAGTGCAAGTAATGGTGCAGAAGTAAGCAAACGTTTCAGCTCATCAAATGCATGATCTTGTGCAGCGCCCCAAACAAAAGGCACTCCTTTCTTAGTTAATTCATTCAATGGTGCAGCAACAGTACTAAAGTCTTTCACAAAACGCCGGTAGAAACCAGCAAGACCGTGAAAACTTCGGACTTGACTAACATTCATGGGAGTAGGCCAATTTTGAATTGCTTCAATTTTAGATGAATCTACTTGTACTCCATGCTTAGATACAACGTGTCCCAGAAATATGACCTTATCTTTTGCAAATGTGCACTTCTCAAGATTAGCATACAATTTATCATCACGCAACACTCGCAAAACTTGTCTAATATGATCACAATGTTCAGATTCATTGCGGCTGTAAATAAGTATGTCATCAAAATATACAACCACAAAACGACCAATAAACTCTCTCAAAACATGATGCATTAATCTCATGAATGTACTAGGTGCATTAGTAAGACCAAAAGGCATAACTAGCCACTCATATAAACCAAATTTAGTTTTGAAAGAAGTTTTCCATTCATCCCCTTCTTTCATCCGAATTTGAGATAACCACTACGCAAATCAATTTTAGAGAAAACAGCAACACCACTCAACTCATCTAGCATATCCTCTAAGCGTGGAATAGGATGACGATATCGAATAGTGATGTTGTTAATAGCTCTACAATCGACGCACATACGCCATGTACCATCTTTCTTAGGCACCAAAATAACAGGAGCCGCACAAGGACTAAGAGAAACACGAATATACCCTTTGTCTAGTAGTGCTTGCACTTGCTTATGTATTTCCTTCGTTTCTTCGGGGTTGGTCCTGTATGGCGCTCGGTTGGGGAGGGTAGCGCCTGGTATGAGATCAATTTGATGCTCAATTCCACGCAATGGTGGTAGCCCCGCTGGTACCTCCTCCGGAAACAGATTGCCATATTCCTGCAAAACAGCAGACACACCAAGAGAAACAGGTTGCATATCATTAGAAACTAAAACCTCGCCTTTGTACATAAGCACGAGAGGCATAGCTGTAGGATCCTCTCTAAATTCTCTCATGTCTTCTTTGGTGGCTAATAGAAGCAAACTAGTCTCTCTCGCACTTTTCGTTATATTGTCACTCATGGGGTTCTCTCGTGCAGGTGGCTGGTCGATATTCACTTCTGTTTTCTGACGAGACTCATTCACAATTTGCTGTGGTGACATAGGCTGTAGATTTATTTTCTTGCCCTTGAACTCCAAGTGATAAGTGTTGGCGTGGCCATTGTGTTGCACATGGCGATCATATAGCCATGGCCGACCCAACAATAGATGGCAAACAGTCATAGGAACCACATCAAACTCAATGGAATCCGTGTATGGTCCTATTTCAAAATTCACACGCACCATATGATTCACTTTCATCTCTCCATTGTCACTCAGCCATTGTACGTAGTATGGGTTTGGATGAGGCAAATACTTCAATTTCAGCTTGGCACATAATTCTTTGCTTGCAAGATTACGGCAGCTACCTCCATCAATGATCACCTTACAAGCTTTGTTGGGGCCAACTAGTGCTTTGGTTTGGAACAGATTGCAGCGCTGTGAATCAGCATGTGGCTGCACACTAAGGGCACGCTGCTTGACAACAATAATGGGCGCGGGAGAAGCAAAGGCATCGATGCCGCCCTCACTTGCGTACCCATCACCATCGGAAGCATATGGGTCAGCGTCATCTCCAGTCTCATATTCATTGTCATCGTTCACAATCATCACTTTTCTGTTTGGGCACTCTCTCTTGAAGTGTCCCTTGCCTCCACATGTATGACAGAGCATATCTCGGTTACGGGCTGTAGACATATTGGAACCGGAGCTAGCAGCAGGAGCAGCAGGTTTCTTTGATTGTGAAACAGTGGAGGCTGATTTTGTTGCAGAAGAAGAGGGGCGGCTGGCAGCGCCCTCACTAGGCGTGTAAGGAGGCGGCTGTGTTCTGTTGGAGAACCGTCCCGCTGTAGCATAACGGGCTTTAATTTGAGCTTCTTTGGCCAACTGGGACTCAGCTTCTCTTGCATGGTGTAGCAGCTCGTTCATTGTATTGTATTGGTGATGCCGAACAATACCCTTGATGTTATATTTCAGCCCATGGAGAAAACGTTGCATAGTCGTCTCAGCAGATTCTCTAACTCGTGCACGCTGCAGCAACATCTCCATCTCCATGTAATATGCATCAACCGTCAGGGAACCTTGCTTCAATTGTGTCAATTTATCATAAACTGTCCGCAAGTAATTAGTGGGAACAAAACGAGCTCGCATGATCTCCTTCATATGGCGCCAAGTAAGAATAGGTAACGCATTGTCTTCTCGTCGTTTGCGCACAATGCTATCCCACCAACGCAAAGCATAACCATCAAATTCTGAGGAAGCAAGCTTGATCTTCCTATCTTCAGTGTAATCATGCAAACGCCATAATTTCTCCATCTTGAGCTCCCATGTGAGGTACTCTTCTACATCAGTAGAGCCTTCAAATCTGGGATTTGTGAACTTAGGCTTGCCCAAACCATCATCCTCCTGCAGTGGTACACGTCGAGCACCAAGTGGTGGTGGGCGACCAGGCCCTTGCAAGCCACGCCCACGGCCGTTATTTCCCATCATGTTTTCATTGTCTCCATGGACACTATCATCATCTCCATGGCCCTCATGTTGGCGTTGCTCAATAGCTACACGCAGCCCATGGACTGAAGTTGTCAATTGTTGTATGCTTGTGTGGAGATCATTGACTTGTGTTGGCATAGCATTGACTGTAGTTTCAGTTGCATCCACTTTCATGTGTATAGCTTGAATATCAGCATCAATATTGTCAGTGGATCTATGGATAAGCCCTGTCAAATGATCACGAAGAGCTTCATATTCCTTCCATGTAACACACTCGTCACCATCCTTTTTCTGCATCACATCAACACCATTCTCAGACATGATTAGCAGGTTAGTGCAGTAAATCAAAAATCGTTTGGGTGGAACACTCACAACTCACTGAACTGACAAGAAAAGGGAATCTTACCGTTCCAAAGTGAATAGCAATGCACACTTACCAGGTCAGATAGAAGGCTAGTGCACGGATGTGATGAAGTGAATACCAGGGTATAAGAGCTACCACATGACAGAGCAGGATTAAATTTGGTGGAGCTGTAGGTATGGTACCCTATCTACACCGAAGACAAGTCCTAGTGCTGATCGTGTGAGACACACCCAAAGAAACTCACGCAGTGGAGATGAATGGGGCAATTGCAACTCTGAAAATGAGCATAGATTTGATGTATGTGTCGGAGTAATGCTCGTGTTGCAATGCACAGGGAGAGACGCTAGCAAAAAGCTCAGGGTATACAGGCACAAGATTGCTCACTACTAGTGCAAATACAAGATAATACAATGCCAGCAATAGATAGCAGCAACTTCTGGCCAATGTCTCTCTCTTTTCTTTCTTTTCTCTGTGTTTTTTTTATTCACGCTTTTTTTTGCTACAGTAAAACCAAACGTCGCACCGCGGAATTGTTTCAATGAGGCGGAAACAATTTGCACAAGAAAAACCCTAATCAGAGCAGCCCGATGAGCACAAGGACAAGCTAGTCTCAATGGCTAGGCTCCTAACACCTTTGTATAGAATGGTTGTGGCTAAAGTTGGGAAAGACACCAAACTGAACTCTTTGTGGACTTAGACAAGCAAACGCAGACGCACGCGGATAGCAGCAACAATGGCCGAAGCAGCTAGGGTTTCAGCCCAGAAAGTTGACAAAGACTCAAACTGACACAAAGATCAAAAGAAAACAACTAGAAAGACAAACCCTAGACTCCTACTAGCAAAACCGAAAGGATCAAAAGGACGAACACAACTGACCAGCAACTAGAACGAAGCTACGATGCAATCTAGGCTATGGCCAAAACTACGAACCCTACTATTTTTGGCTTTTTCTGGATAGGAATAAGAACACAAACTAATCTACGGGGTGGATTTGTGGATGCTCACCGAGTAAACGCTGGAAATCTGATACCAAGATGATATGGGGTAGCCCGATCTTCTCAGTGAGCGGTAACGTAGATGATGATGGTGGATAGATAGCTTGGTGTCGCCGATGATCTCTCCTCGCTAGATCCCTGATGCCAATGCAGCAGCTCTCTACCCTTCGGATATTCACAACTTCACACACTTGCGCAACGTAGCCGTCGACCACGAGACGGTAGAATTGCAATATACTAATTCCCAATGGAACAGCAGATCACACTTAACTTCTAGTATATAATCTCCAGATCGATACGAATTGGAGATAAGGATTCAAGATGAATGCTTATAGCAGTCTCATGAACTAGGGTTTATCTTAAACGTGGTCTCCCTATCTAATCTGAGAGCAGCCCTCTATATAAGAGGGGCTGGGTGATGAGCCCAGGGGGGGGGGCGCTAGGTCTGGTGCGCCCAGCCTGGTCCTCCTGACTTGGTGCAACCTAAACTGGTCGACTCAAAACGTGGTTCGACTCAACTTGATACAAACTGACCCAACTTGGGTTCAGCCCCTTGGCACGCAGGCCATGTACTTGAGGTATGGCGCGGCAACATGGTGTTGGTGCGCCTGGTGTTACTCGACGTGGGGATCCTCCTCCTTGACATTAGCGCCTGACTGCCTCTCCTCCCTCGCGCCCTCTTGCTTGTACTCCACGTCATGCTCCTCTTGCTGCAACTCCTCGCTCCCTCGTGCTATGCCTTCTTCTCCCATGCACCTGAGTATGCAAACACTCAAAGACTTAGGCAGAAGAAAGCTCTCATTAAAATAAATAGCATATTCAACTAAGAGAGAATTCACCTGTTGTTCTATTATCTTTGCACGAGCTCTTGTGATAGGTCCAATTCTGATTTCATCATTGGACGTCTTCTTTGTAGCCACTTGGTGATCATCATCATAGGTTGGAGGTGGGTCAAGTGTAGGGATGTCCCCATCACCATGTATCATCCACATCCTTGCTCCCATGATCCTTGAGTGCCACATCAATAGCAGTCACCCTCCGATAGAGATCACGAGGGTCCTCGTCTTCCTTCATCACAAACTCATCGGCCTTATCAAGTATCACTTCATAGTTGGATCGTTGAATGCTTGAGCTCCCCTTGTACAACACCATAATATGCTCCCAACAATCCTTGGCCAAAGTGAAGGGACGCAAGTGAGGAAGATCTTCAGGTGGCACTGCGGACTGGAGAATAAACAAAGCGGAGTGATTGTATTGATTGTCTGCATCTTCTCTTGGAGTGAGGTTGCTTGGATCATGAGGATAATATCCCTGCTCGATGATTCTCCACAAATTTGTCGAGCTGTGATTCAAATGATACTTAATAGAAAATACCCAGTTAGCAAAGTCACCTTTCACAAGCTTAGGAGGAGGACCAACCGGGTTAAGACGCGGTGTGGGAACGGGTCCTCCATAGACCATGGGAGGTTGAACTGAGGCATAGGTTCCAGTCCCATCCTTTTCGTGAGATGAGGAAGGTGGCATACCTTTAGCCGCTTCCTTAGAGGAATTGGCCTCCGAATCGGTGATGGTGGGTTTAACCACTAACGCCGGTTCGGGTGGACTTTTAAATCCCTCAATTAACTCTTTAAGCATGGTATTGACTTCGTTCATCAAGGACGTCTTGAGGGCGACCATAGCCGTATTCAAGTCGTCCCTTGTGACCAAAGTCAAGTCCATGGCCTCGGGTTGCCCATGGGTAATTCCCTCTTCGCCTTCCATACTCTTCAGGTGGTGAAACCCTTCATAAAGAGACGTGGCTCTCATACCAATTGAAAGGATCGATATGGTTGACTAGAGGGGGGTGAATAGGCAACGAGCACTTTCTAAATAATCTTAGCAAGTTAGGGTAAACAACATATGGGTTCACAAATATAACAACAATGGGGTGAACCGTAATGAAGCTAACAACAAGAGCTACTAAGACAAGTAAGAGATAGACAACAATATAAGCATTCACAAAGTAAAGGTTAGAGATAACCACAAGTGGAACCAATGAAGACGAGGATGTGTTACCGAAGTTCCTTCCCTTTGACAGGAAGTACATCTCTGTTGGAGCGGTGTGGAGGCACAATGCTCCCCAATAAGCCACTAAGGCCACCGTATTCTCCTCACGCCCTCGCACGATGCAAGGTACCGTGATTCCACTATAGGTGCCCTTGAAGGCGGCGACCGAACCTTTACAAACAAGGTTGGGGCAAACTCCACACAAAGCTTGGAGGCTCCCAACAAGACCACGAAGCTTCACCACAATGGAATGTGGCTTCGAGGTGACCTCAACCGTCTAGGATGCTCAAACACCCAAGAGTAACAAGATCCGCAAGGGATTGGTGGGGGAATCAACTTTTCTCTTGGTGGAAGTGTAGATCTAGGCCTTCTCAACCAATCCCTAAAGAATCAACAAGTTTGATTGGCTAGGGAGAGAGATCGGGCACTTTTGAGCTTAGGGAGCAACAATGGAGCTTGGGAGGGTAAGAGATAAGGTTCCACGGCTAGAAGAACCCCTTATATAGTGGGGGGGGGGGTCCAACCGTTTTCCCACTCACAGCCCGTGCCTAGCGGTACTACCGCTAGCACTCTAGCGGTAGTACCGCTGGCTGAAATGGTACTACCGCTGGCACTACCGCTGGCACTCCAGCGGTACTACCGCTGGCTGCAGCGGTACTACCGCTTGGCCCATGGTAGTGCATAAGCACTACCGGGCCAACCACCGCCAAGAAAGTCTTCGCAAAAAGGTTCGTCCAAGTACAACCGCTAGGAAGGCGATACTAAGCTCCTGGAGCGGTACTACCGCTGACCAGGGGCGGTACTACCGCTAGGCATAGCGGTACTACCGCTGAGGGACCATTTGCAAAGAAGAGAGAAACACAAAGGCGGGAGCCACTCCAAAGATGCCGGCAAGGGGGAAAGGAGATGAAGTGCGAGCGTGCAAAATTGATTCCACCCAAACCTTTCCACTACGGTTCCCCTCTTAATAGTACGGCGTTCCTATGACTCAAATAAAGAGAATCGTAGAGTACAGCGTGCTTCTATTCCATGAAAGAGGGGGCGAGTCGTCTTGTGCCGTTGATGTGTGTTATCTGAAATCTTAACACACACGGTTAGTCCTTTGCGGTACTGTCATCAATCACCAAAATTACTTAGGCATAAACTATGCCCTAACACTTGTAATTGCCTCAGGTAATCCCACGTTAGATGTTTCCTTTCTCCACTAGGCTCGTCGTACTACCCAGTGAATCGCTAGCCAGCAGGGTTGTGTTCATTAATCCGAATGTCGATGAAGTTGTATGCACCTCTATGGATGTAACAACCACGTTATTGTTCCACAGCATCACCAGACCGCCGCTTCGGCTATCACTTTCTAAAACGGACATCTGATCAAACCCGAGTCTTCTCATCAGTTTTCCTGTCCTAGCTTTGTTCAGATGTACTTCAGACAGGAAAAGCACATCTGGCCTTACACGCCCATGGATGCCCACGAGTGCCCGCACTGCTGCAGGTTTCCTCAACCCACGACAGTTCCATAAGAGTTTCATTGCATCCAGTCGAGCTCCTTATCGGAGCTCGCCGATATCTGATGACTAGCATCCATGACTGTGTTGCACCCTGTTCTTGATCTCTTCGACTCTTGTGACGAAACATCGTCCTCCTCCTCCTCTTCAGCACTTTGGCTGGGACCAAGTAGCCCCAATGGTGGTATTCTGACAGCCGCTGAGTCCAGCAACAATGGCAGCTTTGTACTATTTGTCTCTAAACCAGGCTCATCATATGTTAGTCTCTTGCGAGATTTATCTTTGTCCTGCTTCGGTCCATCGTCCGATTTGAGGGGGCTACTGGCATCATCCTGAAGCTCCTTTGTTGATGCTTTGCCGCCCTCTGGTCTACCCTGGGTGTTAGGCTTCTGCCCCCAGGATTATTGTGTCATGGAAGTTGAGGCTGGGTTACGGCCCTAGGAGCAAGTATCCAATCGCGCCATGCATGGATGCCTTATCATGCTTCCCATTACCGTGCTCGAGGAACGTGTGACCCATGTGGCCACAAACATAGCAAAACACCGGCATCTTCTCATAGAGGATTGAGTAGTACACTTTCTTTTGATTCTTGGTTATGGAGACAGACCTCATCAGGGGTTCGTTCACATCGAGCTTAACCCGAACCCTTACGATCCTGCATTACCCCATCTAGGGTTAAGCATGACACTCACCACGGTGCTCACTTTCCTGGTCAAGGATCTAACAACCGGTTCCTTCCTATACAATGGGTGGAGATCCACCACCTGAATCCATACTGCTAGTTTATCGAGAGCAACCTCATCAAATTTTGTGAACCCATCACAGCTCTCAATGAGAACACCCTAATCCAGAAAGAGTCATGGCCCTTCCTGTGTGATCTTCTTCCAATCACCAAGGCAATTTACTGTGATCGAGAATAGGTTCTCTCCCACAACGCTGAAAGAGACCCCCTGTGCCACACTCCAAGCCATGCGCATACTATCATAGAAGGCTCCCCTAGAGAAGGGTTTATCGGTATGTACCCTGATACATCTCAAACGTATCTATAATTTTTGAAGGTTTCACGCTCTTATCTTGTCAACTTTGGATGTTTTATATACTTTTTATATCTTTTTTGGGACTAACTTATTAACTTAGTGCCAAGTGTCAGTTCCTGTTTTTTGTGTGTTTTTGACTCTTTTTAGATCTGATTTTGGAACGGAGTCCAAATGGAATAAAATCCCTGAAATAAATTTTTCCGGAACAGAAGAAGATCGGGAGGCTTGAGGGCCAAGGCAGGGGGCCCACAGGGAGCCCACAAGCCCTGTTGCCACGGCCAGGGGGCCCGCGGCAACCAGGCTTGTGGCCTCCCTCGCGCTCCCCTGCCCTAGCTCTTTGGCCTATAAATTCGCTAAAATCGCAGAAAAATCAGGGCATCCACGAAAACAATTTTTCGCCGCCGCAAGCTTCCGTTTCCGCGAGATCTCATCTGGAGACCCTTTCCAGTGCCCTGTCGGAGGGGACTTTGGAGTTGGAGGGCTTCTACATCAACATCATCGCCTCTCCAATGACTCGTGAGTAGTCCACTTCAGACCTACGGGTCCGTAGTTAGTAGCTAGATGGCTTCTTCTCTCTCTTGGATCTTCAATACAAAGTTCTCCATGATCTTCATGGAGATCTATCCGATGTAATCCTCTTTGGCGGTGTGTTTGTCGAGATCCGATGAATTGTGGATTTTTGATCAGATTATCTATGAATTATATTTTAGTCTTTGCTGATTTCTTATATGCATGATTTGATATCCTTGTAAGTCTCTCCGAGTCTTGGGTTTTGTTTGGCCAACTAGATCTATGATTCTTGCAATGGGAGAAGTGCTTGGTTTTGGGTTCATACTGTGTGGTGACCTTTCCCACTGACAGAAGGGGCAGCAGGCACGCATCATGTTGTTGCCATCAAGGGTAACAAGATGGGCTTTTATCGTAGATATGAGATTGTCCATCTACATCATGTCATCTTGCTTAAGGCGTTACTCTGTTCTTTTGGACTTAATACACTAGATGCATGCTGGATAGCGGTCGACGTGTGGACTATTAGTAGTAGATGCAGAAAGTATCGGTCTACTTGTTTTGGACGTGATGCCTATAGATATAATCATTGCCTTAGATAACGTCACGACTTTGCACGGTTCTATCAATTGCTCGACAGTAATTCGTTCACCCACCGTCTACTTGCTTTCATGAGAGAAGCCACTAGAGAACACTACGGCCCCCGGGTCTATTCACAACTATCGTCTCCACTTTCACTTTTACTTTGCTTTGTTTACTTTGTTGCTTTCAGTTCTCACTTTGCAAACAATCTATAAGGGATTGACAACCCCTTCATAGCATTGGGTGCAAGCTCTTTGTGTTTGTGCAGGTACTTGTGACTTGAACGCTCCTCCTACTGGATTGATACCTTGGTTCTCAAAACTGAGGGAAATACTTACCGCCGCTGTGCTGCATCACCCTTTCCTCTTCAAGGGAACACCAACGCAAGGCTCCAAGGCCGCGGGGAAATCCTTTGCATATTTGCCAAGGAAGTCCCTATAGGCGTAGCCGTAGCAACAGGATTCCTGGCGCCGTTGCCAGGGAAGGTCTATTGTCGCAGTAGCAGAAGGATTTCTCGCGCCGTTGTTGGGGAGGAGAGATCAAGTCAAGATCTATCCAAGTAGGTGTCACAAACTCATCTCTTGCATTTACCTTTTTTGCCAGTTGCCTCTCGTTTTCCTCTCCCCCACTTCACATTTGCCGTTTTCATTTGCCTTTCTCCCTTGCCATTTCCTTTTGCCTTTTTGCCGTTTTCCTTTGCCTTTTCTTTTGCCCTTTTTGTTTTCATTTGCCTTTCTCCCTTGTCGTTTCCTTTTGCCTTTTTTCCTTTCTCCTTTGCCGTTTTCATTTGCCTTTTTGCCTTTCTCCTTTGCCCGTTCCACTCGCTTACTTCCTGCTCCTTTGTGTGTGGGATAGTCCATCAATGGCTAGACCCACTACACCAGACGATACCCCTGAGAACGAAGTTCTCAATTTCAGGCATAATGAGGAAGAAATTTAAAGCACGCTTGGTACAGGATTTGCAATGCTCAAAGTAGATCTACTCGTAAGCAATCCACTACCGTTCTTCTTCGCAGTTTTTATGTTGGAATCTCTCCTTGGAATAGGTATATCCTTGATACCATCGTAGGCGGGATTTTTTTGGGGAGCCATACTATTGACTCCTATGGAGCTATCATGAATTTGGTAGGCTCACCCCCGCTCATGGTTAATGGAACCACCTTGACCGTGGAACACGTGATGCAAAGGCTTGATGCTATTGAAAACAAAATTGCCACAATCGAACTTATTGAGGGTTTGGACAGAAAGATCCACAATCAAATTACTCAGTACGGATCCAAAGTGGGAATGGTCTTGGAAAATTTAAGGGAGAAGGGACCTATAGTTAATGATTCCTCTAGAATTGGCAAACTAGAAGATGTCATAACCAACTTGGGTTCCGCTTTTGCCGCTGTGCAAAATACTCCAAATCTCACTCTCAAAAAGACCGTCAAGTCTGTTTTTGTTCCTAAAGTTGGTGAGTCATCCAATAAAGATGAAGATCTTAAGATGATAAATGATCACGCTACTTATGGTTTGAGCACCAAAGATGACTATACGTGATTCCATCACCTTTTTCCTAGCTAAGGGCGCTAAACAATAGCGCTTGTTGGGAGGCAACCCAACGAATCTATCCTTTTTCTTTCTGTTTTTTGTTTTCCACACTTTCATAATTCTGTTATGATTGTGTTTTTTGTGTTTCTTTTTGCGTTTGTGCCAAGCAAAACCGTTATGATTAGCCTTGGGGATGATCGTTTGGTCATGCTGGAAAAGACATAAACTTTCTGCTCACAAAAATAATTTTCATTTTTTTTCTGTAAGAGATTTTGAGTTGATTCTTTTTGCTGATGATTTCTACGAAAATTCTTCAGGCTTTCGTAATGTTTCAGAATTTTTGAAGTACCATAAGTATACGAAGTATACAGATTGCTACAAACTAGTCTGCTGTTAACAGATTCTATTTTTGTTGAGTTGGTTGCTTATTTTGATGAAACTATGGATAGTATCGGGGGGTATTATCCATGGAAGATTGAAAATAATGTAACCCAACATCAACATGAGTAGAATTTAAGTTTGCTACAGTACCTAAGGAAGTGGTGGTTTGCTTTCTTATACTAATGTTATCACGAGTTTCTGTTTAAGTTTCGTGTTGTGAAGTTTTCAAGTTTTGGGTGAAGTTCTTATGGACAAAGAGATAAAGAGTGGCAAGATCTCAAGCTTGGGGATGCCCAAGGCACCCCAAGTTGATTCAAGGATGCCGTAAAATCCTAATCTTGGGGATGCCCCGGGAAGGCATCCCCTCTTTTGTCTTCAATCCATCGGTAACGTTACTTGGGGCTATATTTTTATTCACCACATGTTATGTGTTTTGCTCGGAGCGTCTTGTATCGTAGGAGTATTTTGTTTTTGTTGTGTCACAATCTTCCTTTCTGCACACCTAGAGAGAGAGATACATGCACGCACCGTGATTTTGTCGAGCTTCACTTATATCCTTTGGTTAGATAATTCAGCTCACATGTGCTTCACTTATATCTTTTGAGCTAGTTGATTTTGCTCCATGTCCTTCACTTATATCTTTTAGAGCACGGATGCACGTGGATTGGTAGTTGATCTATGCTATGATAGTAGTCTCTAAAGGGGTAGTTATCCAAAGGGATATGAAAACTTCCACCTTCATGTGCATTGAATAGTTAGAGAAGTTTGATTCATCTCAATTAGTATTGAGTTGTGGTTGTGGTAATATTGAAGTTATATTAGTAAGGTGTTGTGGATCTAGAAATACTTGTGTTGAAGTTAGTGATTCCCGCAGCATGCACATATGGTGAACCGCTATGTGATGAAGTCTGAGCATGATTAGTCTATTGATTGTCATCCTTTGTGTGGCGGTCGGGATCGCGCGATGGTTTATACCTACCAACCCTTCCCCTAGGAGTATGCGTTGAATGCTTTGTTTCGATTACTACTAAAACTTTTGCAACAAGTATATGAGTTCTTCATGACTAATGTTGAGTCCATGGTTTAGATGCACTTTCACCTTCCACCATCACTATCTTCTTTAGTGTCGTGCAACTTTCGCCGGTACACAAAACCCACCATTAGCCTCCCTCAAAACAGCCACCATACCTACCTACTATGGATTTTTCAAAACTATTCCGAGATATATTGCCATGCAACTACCACCATGACATGTGCCACCACTTCTACATTGCCATTGCATGATCGTAAGATAGCTAGCATGATGTTTCCATTGATGTCTATGCCATGCTAGATCATTGTCACGGTACACTACCGAAGGCATTCCATATAGAGTCATCATTGCTCTAAGTTTTGAGTTGTAAGTGTGATGATCACCAAAAGAGGAAGTAAAAAGAGGCCAAAGGTGCCCACCAAAAAAAAGAGGCCAAAGAGCCCACAAAAAAATGAGAGAAAAAGAGAGAAGGGACAATGCTACTACCTTTCCACACTTGTGCAGATTAAGCACCATGATCTTCATGATTGAGAGTCTCTCGTTTTGTCACCACCATATAGCTAGTGGGAAATTTTCATTATATAACTTGGCTTGTATATTCCAATGATAGGCTTCCTCAAAATTGCCTTAGGTCTTCGTTAGCAAGCAAGTTGGATGCACACCCACTAGTTTTCTTTAAGAGCTTTCACTTACTCTTAGCTCTAGTACATCATTTGTATGGCAATCCCTACTCATTCACGTTGATATCTATTGATGAGCATCTCCATAGCTCATTGATATTCCTAGTCAATGTGACCATCTTCTCCTTGTTTGTCTTGCAACCTCCACCACACTCCACACCACTTATAGTGCTAAAACCATGGCTCACGCTCATGTATTGCGTGAGAGTTGAAAAGGTTTGAGGAAGTAAAGGTGTGAAAACAATTACTTGGCCAATACTGGGGTTGTGCGTGATTTAAATTCGTTGTGCAAGGATGATAGAGCATAGCCAGACTATATGATTTTGTAGGGATAACTTTCTTTTTGCCTTGTTATTTCGAAAGTTCATGATTACCTTCCTAGTTTGCTTGAATTATTATTGTCTCCACGTCAATAGCAAACTATTGGTTTGAATCTAATGGATCTGAACATTCATGTCACATAAGAGGAGTTACAAAGGACATCTATGTTAGGTAGCATGAAAGCATAAAAAATTCATTCTTTATCACTTCCCTACTCGAGGACGAGCAAGAGTTAAGCTTGGGGATGTTTGATACGTCTCAAACGTATCTATAATTTTTGATGGTTGCACGCTGTTATCTTGTCAACTTTGGATGTTTTATATACCTTTTATATCTTTTTTGAGACTGACTTATTAATTCAGTGCCAAGTGTCAGTTCCTGTTTTTCTGTGTTTTTGACTCTTTTCAGATCTGATTTTGGAACGGACTCCAAACAGAATAAAATCCCTGAAATAAATTTTTCCAGAACAGAAGAAGATCGGGAGGCTTGAGGGCCAAGGCAGGGGGCCCACGGGGAGCCCACAAGCCCTGTTCCGCGGCCAGGGGCCCCGCGGCAACCAGTCTAGTGGCCTCCCTGGCGCTCCCGTGCCCTAGCTCTTTGGCCTGTAAATTCCCTAAATTCGCAGAAAAAATCAGGGCATCCACGAAAACACTTTTCCGCCGCCGCAAGCTTCCGTTTCCGCGAGATCTCATCTGGAGACCCTTCTCGGTGCCCTGCCGGACGGGACTTTGGAGTTGGAGGGCTTGTACATCAACATCATCGCCTCTCCAATGACTCATGAGTAGTCCACTTCAGACCTACGGGTCCGTAGTTAGTAGCTAGATGGCTTCTTCTCTCTCTTGGATCTTCAATACAAAGTTCTCCATGATCTTCATGGAGATCTATCCGATGTAATCCTATTTGGCGGTGTGTTTGTCGAGATCCGATGAATTGTGGATTTGTGATCAAATTATCTATGAATTATATTTGAGTCTTTGTTGATTTCTTATATGCATGATTTGATATCCTTGTAAGTCTCTCCGAGTCTTGGGTTTTGTTTGGCCAACTAGATCTATGATTCTTGCAATGGGAGAAGTGCTTGGTTTTGGGTTCATACCGTGTGATGACCTTTCCTAGTGACAGAAGGGGCAGCAAGGCACGCATCGTGTTGTTGCCATCAAGGGTAACAAGATGAGCTTTTATCTTAGATATGAGATTGTCCATTGATACGTCTCCATCGTATCTACTTTTCCAAACTCTTTTGCCCTTGTTTTGGACTCTAATTTGCATGATTTGAATGGAACTAACCTGGAATGACGCTGTTTTCAGCAGAATTACCTTGGTGTTATTTTTGTGTAGAAATAAAGTTCTCCAAACTTTCTGAAAATTTACGGGGAGCAGTTTTGGAAAATATAAAAAATATCTGCGCCAAGTTCCACCTGAGGGGGTGGGCCAGTGGGCCACAAGCCGTGGCTCCGCCACCACCCCCTGGTGGCGGTGGGCAGGCTTGTGGGGCTGTAACGACCAAGATGCGGTCCTTTCCGATCTGGGGGGTCGAGGCCCCCGAATAGGAAAGAAGCGCATCTAAGCGTTTCGCAAGAAAGTAAACATAGCACAAAATAATAAGTACAGTAGACAATTTGGGATTCAACTGTCTTCTTATTAATAATACAGAGTACAACGCAGATACAAACAAGGTAGTTCCGGTACGGACTACAAAACAAGGAAAATGCTATGCTACCCGCTGCAGGCCCACGATCACGACCACGGCTCAGTCCTCTGGATAGTTCACGTAAAGGCGGTCTGTCTCCTCGTCGTACTGCCACGCCAGCTGGGTGCCGTCGGGATCAACTGCCTCTGGGGTACCTGTACCTGCTGGGAGTTTCGGAGGAATCCGTGAGCCACGGGGACTCAGCAATCTAAGACCTTGGTGCCAAAACTAGTCACGTTATTTGGGTAAGGAAGGGATGAAGTGTTTCAGGCTGCTGCATCCTATGATAGAATAAGTGGCTAACTTACGCAAAAGAGAAGGGAAGGTGGTCTACTCTAACGGTCGGGATTACTTGATCAGAAAGTGATCCCGAACACCTACCTACGGCATTCATAACCCCACCATGTTCCCGATCGAAGAGAGATCTTTGAAGGGACAGTCACGGTTACGCACACAGTTGGCATTTTTATTAGTTTATGTTTAAGTTCTCTAATACCGGATGTTAACAAAATATTCCAAGTTGCCACATAACCGCGGGCACGGCTTTCCGAAAGATTAAACCCTGCAGGGGTGCTCCAACTAGTCCATCACAAACGAACCCAGGCCGCAAAGGCATCCTCTATCACGAATCTCGTGATCTCGTCGGATTCCTTAGAGGAAAACCTCAACTCTGGGGAAAACCAAAGCTTCACTGGGATTCCTATACGCAAGATATACCGCTAAGGTAAGGCAAGGCTAGCAGGACCTCCCGTCGTGTCGACGACCCTGATAAGAGCCACGTATCTCAGTCTCAGGACACGACAGATGAGCTAGACGTCGGGATGGCTAAACCTCTGGGTGACCAAGTGGGGCCAACACTCATGAGGAGCACTGGCCTGGTTTGTTGATTAAGAAACCTCGGGGTAGCTATACCCTATGCAGATTATTATGTGATTAGCAGATTAAAACCAAAGTTGGGTCCTGCCGGACAAGCCTTAGCACTACGCGATTTATCAAGGGGGTCCCCATAATAATCCCGAACGTGTTAGGAGCGATCATTATGGAATCAAACACCGGTAACCGGTAACTAAGGCGGCAATAACGGAACAAGACACCCGGCAAAAGGCTAGGCCTCCCGTCATTTACCAAGTATATAGGTGCATTAATTAAATAACATAATTTAATATAATGATATCAAGCTCATGTCATCACATGAGTTTAAAACACCTGCAACTAACAATGCTAACATTAGTAGCTGAGCAAGCCTACCTAGCCATACAAGTTTGCTAGGAAAGAGTACGATGTTTGGGCTCATGGCATATGAAGAGGCAATTTAATTTCAGTGGTAGGCAGCGAGCAATATGACAAGGAATCAAAACTAACAAAACAAGTCTAGAGATGGAATCAAGGTCATATCATCTTGCGTGTGATATCCTCAGCTTGGAATGGTTCTGGATCGTCCTGCACGTACTCTCCTGACTCCACGTATTCGTACTCCGCTCCCGGTGCTACCCAACATAATAATAACAGACAATGAACAGCAGCACCACAAGATGCAACAATCACATGATGCATGAGATGAAAGTTGAGCATGCACCACTATTACTATCACTAGCACAAGCAAAATAAACTACAGCAAGTTTCTGGACAAAACTGGGCACTAAGCTATTTTGACATGCATGAGAATGACATGAACAGATGCAGCTCGTAAAACGGTGCAAATCCATATAAAGAACATTGCAAACGGAGCTACGGATCAACGGGAATCAACGAAACAAGATATGAAGCTCTACGTGAAAGATTCAACACCACACACACAATTGGCACAAATCTGGTATTCCCAGGTTGCCAAGACATATAATAACCCAACATGAATGAAATGGAGCAAGGTAGAACACCACAACATGAATTAAGCACAAACTTTGAACAAAATGGCAAAACTACATAATCTGCCAGTTTCTGCATCTTAGCTGTTTGGGAGCAACATGCGACATAGCTACAGGTCTTCAAACATGACAAATAATATATGTGGCTGTTGCCAACCAAGAACACTACAAGCCCCAGCAAGAATCACAGCAAAAGGAATTAAACTCTAGAAGATACAAGGCCACAAACTTTCCCAAAACCATCAGATCTCAGGGACTTTGTGAAAATTCCTGCACCTGAGTTTATGTTTCTGTTCTGAAGCTTTTTGACAACAATGAAAACACAATCTACTGGACTCCAAATGGCTTGAAAATTGACAGGAAGCTTCACAAACATATCAGTTTCAAAATACTAGCACTGAACCAAGGCCAGTTCTCAACAGAATGACCAGCACATCCTCATCTACAGGGGAAGAAAATGTTTCCAGCATCCCAGACTTAGTGAAATTTTCAGAGTTCAAAAATCTGGAATTTTCCAGCCACATGCCCACTTTGTCTAGGCATAGTTTGCACACACATGTCATCAAGAGGTAGTTGACACCACTATGGTGTTGAGCACAAACCCCTAATATTAACACACAAAACCCCATGCCCTTGGGCTCCATCTATACCATGGAATCAAGGACCAAACTCTCAACAAAACTGCAAATGCAACTCCACAAGGTATTCTTCTAAGATGACAATTACATAGGTTGAGTTTCATGTGCACAATGACAAAGTGACATGGGGGTTTGAACCCCATGTTTGTGTCATGCACATCAACAACACCCACACATATATCACACTATCACTAGCATCAAGCACAACAAAATATAATTCCTATGCTAACAAGAGAGTTTGCACACCTTCACATATGGGCATGTGATGGTACACACTCTCACATGCATCACTAGGATCACCCTAGGAATCATGTCATCCTCAAGGTGCAACCCCCACAACAATCTACCCTTGCTTAACTAGTAAGCTCCACCTTCACATGCTATCATAGCTAGCCACCTAGTGCAACACATCACATCAAATACATGTGGTGAGGGGAGGCATCCACACCCCACTAAATCTATGCAAGCAATTAAAAATACAACAACAACTTAGCCCACCTAAAGATCAAAAGATGGGGCTATACATGATTAACTAGTGCAACTTTCACACCTTAAGCACAACACTCACAAGAAGCAAAACAACTAGCACCAACTCCTATCAAGGGTCACTTCACATCACAAAGGTGCAATCACCCTAAGCTTCACAAGGCTAGCAACAACATCCATCACACACTAGTGTGCAAAACACACACACACTTGAATCTGCCCTACTATTCTAGCAGAAACAGAACCAAAACACCACTATGTTTAAGAGTTAGCTAAACAGAAAAAATAGCAGATCTAAAATGCCACTTTGTATAAGAGTTAGAAAAACAGGGAAAAGAAATAGACAGAAAAGAAAGACAACAAAAAAAAGAAACAGGGGCTCCTGGGAATCGAACCCAGAACCCCTGGTGTCCAGCAACAGCAACAAACCACCACGCCACTGTCACCTAGTCGACAGGGTGGAGGTGATAACAGAGCAATCTGTTACTGGTCACTATGCAAAGAAATAGCAAAACAAAAAGAGGCCGAGGGGGGATCACACCCGCGCCCTCTCATCGGGCACAAACACTCGCTACCACTGCACTACGGATCAATTCTGAACATATACACGCTGCAAATCAGAAGAGGACACCCTCCCTGCTCGTGTGCTACCGACGACTGGCCGGAACAGGGGAGGTGCCTCGCCGGTGCTGCAAGTCGAATTCGTCTCCGGCTCATGGAGGGAGGAAGCCCTCATCCACACGGGTCCATCCCCGCACCTAACTATGCCCACGGGGCTCTACTGCGATGTGGCCACGGCGACCTGCGGCTCCGGCGACAGAAACATCTCGCCGACGACCTCTACTGCTACAGCGCCCGATCTAAGGCAGGGAGGAAGGAGGGGGTGCATTACCTCGTGTACGAGTCGAGGAGGGAGCAACAGTAGAGGAAGTAGCGGGAAGAAGAGTGCGGTGCGGCGGAGCTCGTCGGAGAAGAAGGGGCTCCGGGAGGAAGAGGATGCAGTGTCGGGGACGTCGATCTAGCGGCGGGAACGAGCCCGTGGTGAGGCCCGCGTGCTCCTGGACCCCTCGACGTGGAGGACAAGGTACCACGGCGACAACGGGGATCTACTTCACCCGTCGGCCATGGCGAAACCGGCGGCTTACCTCACCGCGACGAGAGAGAAAGGAGGGAGAAGGGATCTGGTGGAGCGGCGGCAGAAGGGAAACCCTAGCTGAGGCACGGACGCCAAGGGCTTTTATAGGGCGAGAGGGGAACGAGGGACGCACCGCGGTGGCCAGCGTGCGGGCTCTCTCCGGTGGAACAGAGGGGAGAAGAAGAGAGGCTGACTCGTGGGGCCTCCTGCCTCGCTGGAAAGAGGAGGATGACGACGCCCGCGCGCGTGACTGGGGAAGAAGTGGGCTGGGCCGCGAGGCTTGATTGCCATAGGCGACAGATAGAGGAAAAGACTGAGAGGGATTTGAATTCTTTAAAAATAAACTCAGCTAGGATTTAAATCCACTAGCAGTTCTGATGGGGTAAAAATCAAAGCAAAAATGCCCCTGGCCATAAGGAATTATGGCCTATTAGAATAAAATAGGAAAGCAATATTTGGAGCCATTTGGAATAAATGCAAAACAGTAATTAATTTACTGTTTTGGGTTTATTTGCACCTTTAAAAAGAAAGAACAAAACAACAAATTCACACCTCCTCATAACCACAATTTACTCTAACCACCAGACATTTTAGAATAACTTTTGGGAAGGTAGAATTTTGACATGAGATGATAGGAGGGAAAAAGGATTATAAATAGCAGAGAGCTTTGAAATACCAAGCATTCACTTCTACTCATCTCACACCAACATCACATCACATCACACAAGATAATACAATACCATAACATCACACCTAGCAAGATCACAAGCAATCATAACATGACATAGAATCATAAGGTATGGCAAGGATGGTATGGCATGGATGCATGCATGCAAAAGAAAAATGGAAGGTGGCACATGAATTCATACATGCATAGAAACTCTCATGACAAAGTCAAGGTGGTCCCACATGGAAGCTTACAAAAAGGGAAAGTCCTACACTTGGGGCATTACAGGGGCCCACACGGCTCTGCCGCCCCCAACCTCAGGTTTATAAGTCTCCTTTCATCCCAGAAAAAATAAAAAGAGAAGTTTTCGTTGCGTTTGCGATACGGAGGCGCCGCCACCACCTGTTCTTCATCTGGAGGGCAGATCTGGAGTCCATCTTGGGCTCCGGAGAGGGGAAATCGTCGCCATCGTCATCATCAACCTTCTTCCCTCTCCAATTCCATGAAGCTCTTCGTCGTTCGTGAGTAATCTATTCGTAGGCTCGCTGGGCGTTGATGAGTAGGATGAGATCTATCATGTAATCGAGTTAGTTTTGATGGGGATTGATCCCTAGTATCCACTATGTTCTGAGATTGATGTTGCTACTACTTTGCCATGCTTAATGCTTGTCACTAGGGCCCGAGCGCCATGATTTCAGATCTGAAACTATTATGTTGTCACCAATATATGTGTGTTTTAGATCCGATCTTGCAAGTTGTAGTTACCTACTATGTGTTATGATCCGGCAACCCCGGAGTGACAATAACCGGAACCACTGCCGGTGATGACCATAGTTTGAGGAGTTCATGTGTTCACCAAGTGCTAATGCGTTGGTTCGGTTCTTTATTAAAAGGAGAACCTTAATATCCCGTAGTTTCCTTTTGGACCCCGCTGCCACGGGAGGGATGGACAATAGATGTCATGCAAGTTCTTTTCCCTAAGCACGTATGACGACACACAGAATGCATGCCTACATCACATTGACGAACGTGAGCTAGCCACATATCTCTCTGTGTTATAGATGTTGCATGATGAATATCATCCAAACAAATCACCGACCCATTGCCTACGAGTTTGTCCTACTACTGTTGTTACTTGTCTTGCTCTCCTGCTGCTACTACTGTTGCTACTGCTGTTACTTGTCTTGCTCTGCTGCTGCTACTACTGTTGCTACTGCTATTACTTGTCTTGCTCTGCTGCTACTGTTGCTACTACTGTCGCTTGTTACTGTTGCTACTTGCTACTGCTGTCACTATTGTTGTTCCTTGCCACTGCCGTTACTCGCTACTTTGCTGTTACTACTTTGCTTGCAGATACTAATCTTTCATGTGTGGTTGAATCTGACAATTCAACTTCTAATACTTGAGAGTATTCTCTCACCTCCCGTCGTGCGAATCAACAAATTTGGGTCGAATACTCTACCCTCGAAAACTGCTACGATCTCATGCGCTTGTGGGCCGTCAACAACATTCTTCTAGTTTTTGATTGCCGGAGAGTGCTAGCAGCATTCTTGTGGTGCCGTTGCAAGGGGAAGAACCGTTGACATCAAGCATTTTTCTGGCGCCGTTGTCGGGGAGGTATTGCTATGTTCTCTGAGTTACTTGGGATTTATATCTGCTGATCACTATGAAGAATCTGAAGGGTCCAAAAACCAAAGTCTTGCCCTCAACTACGAGGGGAGGTAAGGAATTTCCATCTAGCTCTGCACTTGATTCACCTTCAGTTATGAGTAAGTTTGCGACATCACCTCTTGCTAGAAATCTTGATATGTCGCCTGTGCTTGATGATACTTATGATGCTATGCTTGATACTGCTAGAGATTCTATGCTTGATACTGCTTTGCCTCATGATGCTAGAGATGCTATTTTGCCTTATGATGCTATGCTTGATACTGCTAGAGATACTACTTTGCCTGATGTTCCACTAGGAGTGTTCCTTGATGCTCATATTGCTAGAGTTACTGCCAATGCTCGTGATGCTTCTGAAACTACCGATACTATTGAGATAGAACCTGCTTTCGCTCCTGCTAGATCTAGCTCTCCTAGATATGAATTGCCTGATATACCTGAGGGTTACATTATGGAGGGAGAGATAGTTGAGGATTTTCTTGCGTGTAAGGATGCCTATGACGCTGAGAAGTTACTTCTCAAGTGGAAGGAAAAATCTCGGGAAGCTAAGATGAAATATGACCCGAAGTTTGCCACTTCACCTATCTTTATCACCGATAAGGATTATGAATTCTCTGTCGATCCTGAGATAATCTCTCTAGTCGAATCTGATCCTTTTCATGGATATGAGTCTGAGACGGTCATAACCCATCTTGCCAAACTACACGATATAGCCAACCTTTTCACTAATGAGGAGAAGATCCGCCACTACTATATCCTTAAGTTGTTTCCTTTCTCTCTAAAGGATGACGCTAAAGCCTGGTTCACCTCTCTTGCTCCTGGATGTGTGCGTAGTCCCCAGGAGATGGTCTATTACTTCTGTGAGAAATATTTCCCTGCCCATAAGAAGCAAGCTGCCTTGCAGGAAATATACAACTTTGCTCAACTCCAAGAAGAGAGTCTCCCACAAGCTTGGGGGAGGCTCGTCCAGCTACAGAATGCTTTGCATGATCACCCTCTTAAGAACAACGAGATACTTGATATCCTCTATAACAGACTTACCGATGCCTCTAGAGACCACCTAGATAGTTGTGCCGGTTATGTTTTTAGGGAACGAACTTTAGAACAAGCTGAGACTCTACTGAATAACATCTTGATCAACGATAATGCTTGGACTATTCCCGAACCACATCCTAAGCCAACTCCGAAGGAAAGAGGTATTCTATTCCTCAGTCCCGAAGATATGCAAGAAGCCAAGAAATCCATGCAACAGAAAGGCATTAGATCTAAAGATGTCAAAAATCTACCACCTATCGAAGAGATCCATGGTCTCGATAACCCGATACATGTAGTAGAAGTGAATTCTCTGCGTAGGTTTGATGAGGGTGATATTCCTTTTGATAAACCTGCTAGCCTATTCTTTGATGAATTTGACAACTTTGTTGCCAAACAACAGAGTTTCAATGATTATGTTAGCAGACATTTGGAACAAAGTACTCGTATGCTTAGCCATTTAAGTGCTTGTGTAGACAGAAATGTCAACGATCTGAAGCTTCTGAGTAAACATGCCTCTATGATTACTACTGAGGTAGAACAAGTACTTAAAGCTCAGAATGACCTGCTCAATGAATTAAATGACAACTCTGTCAGAGTCATTACTAGAGGAGGCAAAATGACTTAGGAACCTTTGTATCCCGAAGGTCATCCTAAGAGAATTGATCAAGATTCTCAAGGAAACAATGCTGATACACCCAGTCATCCTAAGGAGAAGAAGAAGGATGATAGAAACCTACATGCCAGTTCACCAAATACTGTCACACCGGAAGAACCTAATGATATTTTTGCGTCTGATGCAGAAACACAACCTGGTGATGAACATGAACCTGGTGACAATATGGACAGTAATGTTCATAATAATGCTCAACCTAGCAATGATGAGGATGTGGAGATTGAACCTACGGTTAATCCTGATAACCCACAACCTAAGAAGTACGATAAGAATGACTTCACTATTAGGAAGCATGGTAAAAAGAGGGAGCCATGGGTTCACAGACCTATGCCCTTTCCTCCTAAGCCATCCAAGAAAAAGGATGATGAGGATTTTGAGCGCTTCGTTGAGATGATAAGACCCGTCTTTCTGGAGATGCGGTTAACTGATATGCTCAAGATGTCTCCGTATGCCAAGTACATGAAAGATATCGTGACTAATAAACGGAAGATACCAGCTCTTGAGATCTCCACCATGCTTGCCAATTATACTTTCAAAGGTGGAACTCCTAAGAAACTTGGTGAAACTGGAGTGCCCACTATACCTTGCTCCATTAAAGGAAACTACGTAAGAACTGCCTTATGTGACCTTGGAGCTGGTGTTAGTGTTATGCCGCTTTCTCTTTATCGTAGACTTGAATTGGATAAGTTGACACCCACTGAAATTTCTCTGCAAATGGCTGACAAATCAACTGCTTTCCCTATCGGCATTTGCGAGGATGTGCCTGGTGTGGTTGCTAATACCACTATCTTAACAGACTTTGTTATCTTGGATATTCCCGAGGACGATGCCATGGCTGTCATCCTCGGAAGACCCTTTTTAAACACTTCAGGGGCTGTTATAGATTGCAACAAAGGCAATTCACTTTCCATGTCAACGGTAATGAGCACACCGTGCACTTTCCGAAGAAACGATATCAAGTACATTGCATCAATGCTATCGAAAAGACTTCATCGATTCTCATTGGGAGCTTTGAATGCCCTATTCCTCGTGTCAAGATGAAGTATGATTTGCTTGTTGCGGAGATACATATCCCCATTGAGGTGACTTAGTGGCTAGCCGAAAATTCTCCATTCTCTCTTGCGATTCGAGAAGGTTTTGTCATGAGGACTTGATCAACCCCATTGACGGATTTCTTTCGATGACCATGAAACGGATGAATCAAAGAGTCACATACCTTTGTTTTAAGATTTCATTTTCTTTTGCTTAGAAGAAAAATGGTAGAATTAGTTTAGCTTTTCCTGTTTTCTGTTTTAACGTCCCGGAGAAAAGTACCTCGAAAATAAAAGTTCTCTGATGGTCCTGAAATTTTAGTATGATTTTTTCTGGAATTTTTGAAAATTTCTAGGCCTGAGAGCTGGCCTGGGGGCCAAAGCAGTGGGCCACAAGCCCTGCCACCGCCACCTACCCCCCTGATGGCGGGGTGCAAGCTTGTGGGCCCCACAGGCAGCCCCTCCACTCATTCCAGCTCTCAGCCTCTTCTTCCACCTCTAGAAAAAATTGTTTCGCAGCTCAAACACATGTTCTTGCTCATTTGGCTGTGATTCTCGATCTCCTTGCTCAAAGAACCATTCTCCGAACCGTTTTGGGGAAATTACTCCTTGGTAAGTGACTCCTCCATTGGTCCAATTAGTTTTTGCTCTATTGCTTTATCCTTCGTGAATTCTTGCTACCTTGGTGACCCTGTTCTTGAGCTTGAAAAGTTGATTTTAGCTGGTCCCAAGTAGTTTTAGCGCGTGATACGATCTCTAGGCACTAGTAGGAGTAGTTGCTACAAGGTATGGATGGTTCTCATTCACTTTTCTCTTGAACTTCAAAAATTTTAGCAAAAGGAAATTATGTTCAGGAGGAAGTTTCATGGTGGTTCCTCAAGTAAGAAGGGTCCCCGTCTTTCTTTTCGGGAGCCCGAACCTTTTAAACTAAGGGACGCACCGGTGCAGCCATGTGAATGGCCTTCCGATGAGTTTATGATCGAAGCAGGTTTCAAGGATGAGTTTGATACACTTGTCTGCAATGCCGGGTTAGAAGAATTCCTCTCAGATAAATGTGAACAGTATGCTATGCTCACTTCGTCTTTCGTGCGTAGATTTAAATTCTCAGTTGGCCGTGACTCATCCATACTGTTTGATATGTACGATAAATCCTATACCATGGATCTGGAAGATTTCAATAGGATTTGCAAGATACCCGATGGGGGTAGTGTTTGTTGGATTACGTAGCATAAATTCAAAATTTTCCTACGCATATTCAGATCTTCCTATGGAGAGACCAGCAACGAGAGAGGGGTAAGAGCATCTTCATACCTTTGAAGATCGCTAAGCGGAAGCGTTGCTAGAACGCGGTTGATGGAGTCGTACTCGCGGCGATTCAGATCGCGGTGTGATTCCGATCTAGTGCCGAACTACGGCACCTCCGCGTTCAACACACGTGCAGCCCGGTGACGTCTCCCGCACCTTGATCCAGCAAGGAGGAGGGAGAGGTTGGGGAAGAACTCCAGCAGCACGACGGCGTGGTGTCGATGGAGAGACGAGGTCTCCCGGCAGGGCTTCGCCAAGCACCGGCAGAGAGGAGGAGAAAGAAGGGCAGGGATGCGCCGAGGGAGAGGGAGAAGTCTGTCTCCCAAGGGCCAAAACCCCTCTCTATTTATAGGAGGAGGGGGAGGGGCTGCGCCACCCCTAGGGTTCCCTCCCTAGGGGCCGGCGGCCACCAGATGGGAAAGGGGGGCGGCGGCTAGGGTGGGGAGGGGGTGGCGCACCACCTGGTGGGCCTTAGGCCCACCTAGCTTAGGGTTTGCCCCCCCCCTTTTCTCTCCCCACGCATTGGGCTGAGTGGGGAGGCGCACCAGCCCACCTAGGGGCTGGTTCCCTTACCCACTTGGCCCACCTTACCTCCCGGGGTCGTTGCCCCCCTTCGGTGGACCCCCGGGGCCACCTCCGGTGGTCCCGGTACGTTACCGGTGATGCCCGAAACACTTCCAGTATCCGAAACCATCCGTCCTATATATCAATCTTTACCTCCGGACCATTCCGGAGCTCCTCGTGACGTCCGGGATCTCATCCGGGACTCCGAACAACTTTCGGTAACCTCGTATATCAATTCCCTATAACCCTAGCGTCACCAAACCTTAAGTGTGTAGACCCTACGGGTTCGGGAGACAGGCAGACATGACCGAGACACCTCTCTGGTCAATAACCATCAGCGGGGTCTGGATACCCATGGTGGCTCCCACTTGCTCCACGATGATCTCATCGGATGAACCATGATGTCAAGGATTCAATCAATCCCGTGTACAATTCCCTTTGTCTGTCGGTATAGAACTTGCCCGAGATTCGATCGTCGGTATACCTATACCTTGTTCAATCTCATTACCGGTAAGTCTCTTTACTCATTCCGCAGCACGTCATCGTGTGACTAACTCCTTAGTCACATTGAGCTCATGATGATGTTCTACCGAGTGGGCCCAGAGATACCTCTCCGTCACACAGAGTAACAAATCCCGATCTCGATTCGTACCAACCCAACAGACACTTTTGGAGGTACCCGTAGTGCACCTTTATAGTCACCCAGTTACGTTGTGACGTTTGATACACCCAAAGCACTCCTACAGTATCCGGGAGTTGCACAATCTCACGGTCGAAGGAAAAGATACTTGACATTAGAAAAGCTTTAACATACGAACAATACGATCTAGTGCTATGCTTAGGATTGGGTCTTGTCCATCACATCATTCTCCCAATGATGTGATCCCGTTATCAATGACATCTAATGCCCATGATCAGGAAACCATGATCATCTATTGACTAACGAGCTAGCCAACTAGAGGCTTGCTAGGGACACATTGTGATCTATTTATTCACACATGTATTACTGTTTCCTGTTAATACAATTATAGCATGAACAATAGACGATTATCATGAACAAGGAAATATGATAACAACCATTTTATTATTGCCTCTAGGGCATATTTCCAATAGTGTTAATGATCCTTCTAAGTCTTCGGTCAGAGACTTTGTCTCCAGTATAACTGTTGGAGAAACCAGAGATATCACGCAAGCCACCATAGGAAGCATCCATTTCCCTGCCTTGCACTACTTTGCCCTCTTCATAGGTAGGTGCATTAATGGCAAGGGTGCACATTGTCACCTACGCGCTTCCGACCTTAGTATCCTTAAGAGCGCAGTAACAGGTGACAGGAGCTTCAATATGGGAGCTATAATAGCAAGGAGGCTGAATAAAAATGCCAGTGAGGGGGATTTCTTTGGTGGAGTTTATGCTACACGCTTAGCAAATTTTCTTGGAGTACCCATCCGTCCAGAAGAACCTCCTCTCCGTACAGCCTACCTTGATCATGTTGCTCTAACACGCTACCAGTTCCTTGAGAGAGATCATGGATCCCTCCTTTACCGCTTGATATTTAACCGGCAGCGTGTTTTCCATATTACCCTTCCTGCTCCTGTTTTCTTTGACTTTCAGGTAAAACGAAGATACTACATAACCATAGGAGAGACAGAGGAGTATGAGAGGGAGACGACTGCTGCTCGACTTCGTGATGCAGCTATTCAGGCAGTGGCTGTAGCGATTCCATATAACACCCATTATGATTTTGGGTTTCGCTAGGATCATCCTTGGGAGTAGACCAAGCTAGCCAAAAGCCTAAGCTTGGGGGAGTACATGTTCTCACCGACTTTACATTCATGCTTATGCTTTCACCTTGTTAGCCGGTGTTTACACTTTGCCACTGTATTATCCATGCTAGTTTATTTTTGTTTTCTTGTTTTCTTGTTTTGTGTCCTTTTGAGAAAACCCAAAAAGATTTTTCTTTCTTCTTTTGCTTGTTGGGAGCTTTCCCGTGTAAATAGTTTTCTTTTTCTTTGGGTCAAGGTAGAAGATATTGGTTACAATGTTTAGTGGTTCTTACATGCTTACCTGTTTAGCTTTGAAAGAGCCATATTACTTTGTCTTCTCCTTTGTGTTTGCCTGCAGATTCAGCTTAGTCCAATGCGCTTATTATCGTTTTCATCGTTCGATTGGGCAAATGAAAGGCAACAATGATGATATATGATGAAGTGACTGAGACTGAAAAGCTGGTATGAACTCTATCTATTTTGTTTTTGTAAATATGACTAGCTTGTCGACCCAGATTTAGCTTTGTTGTGAGAGAACCATGTTTGCAATGACAACTTAGAGATCATAGTTTCTGATGCCATGCTTATTTAGCTGAGAGCTTATAATGGTTTGTCTTGAATGCCAACATAGATTTTGAGATGACTATGATGTAGTATGATAGGATGGTATTCTCCTTTGAATGTTTCAAGTGGCTTGACTTGGCGCATGTTCATGCATGTAGTTGAAACAAAATCAACATAGCCTCTATGATGTTCGTGTTCATGGTGATTTATATCATGTTCATGCTTGCATTCAATGTTAGTCAAACTCATTGCATCTTGATGACTGTTGTCGCTCTCTAGTTGGTCGCTTCCCAGTCTTTTGCTAGCCTTCACTTGTACTAAGCGGAATACTGCTTGTGCATCCACTTCCATAAACCCAAAAGTTTTTCCATGAGAGTCCACCATACCTACCTATTTGCGGTATCTACCTGCCGTTCCAAGTAAATTTGCATGTGCCACTCTCTAAACCTTCAAGAAATAATATGTTTTGCATGCCCGAACCGCTCATGTGGCGACAGGGGGCTATTGGTATCTTCCATGCTAGGAGTGTTATCCTCGACATGTGTTTATTCACAGTCATTCACGAGAAAGGGGTCGGTAATTGGAATGCCCAGTTCCACGCTTAAATCGAAAACATAACTGTAAAACAAGACTCCCCCCGGATTGATGTTAGTATGGACGGTACCCGAGGATTCGGCTAGCCGTGGAGTGTGATTGATTGGTGGTGGGGGAGTTAAAACTTTACTTTTCTGTTTGGGAACCGCCTATAGCATGAGTAGCATGGAAGATATTGAGAACTCTTGGTCATTGCGTTGACAATGAAAGCATGCCACCCAAAATTATTATCTCTGTTTTCAAAGCTTGAGCTCTGGCACCTCTGCAAATCAATGCTTCCCTCTGCGAAGGGTCTGTTTATTTATTTTCCTGTTGAGTCATCCTCCTCTTATATAAGCACCAATTAGAGAGCACCTCTGTCATTTTTATGCTTTGCTTTTGATTGATATTGAGTATGACTATGACCGGATCTTCGTTGCCATGAATTACAATGTTTAGTCAGCCCTTGATCTTTGAAAGTGTTCTGCATTTATGTTTTGCGGTCTCAGAAAGAGCTAGCGAGATACCACCTATTCATATTGCTTCATTCTTGTTGTGATTGAAGTGTTGGTATTTGAAACTCATTATTATTTGCTCGTTAGCTGATTATGCCATTGATATTAGTTTACCGTGAGACCTTTGTGTCATTTGCTTATGTGGTTAACTTATGATCTTGCTGAAATTCTGGTTATGAGTTAGACATAGTTGCAACAACAAGATCAAACAGAGTTTGTCAAAGTTTTTCTTTCTCTCTCAGTTTTTCAACTGAGTTGCTTGAGGACAAGCAAGGTTTTAAGTTTGGGGGAGTTGATACGTCTCCATCGTATCTACTTTTCCAAACTCTTTTGCCCTTGTTTTGGACTCTAATTTGCATGATTTGAATGGAACTAACCTGGACTGACGCTGTTTTTAGCAGAATTGCCTTGGTGTTATTTTTGTGTAGAAATTAAAGTTCTCCAAACGTCCTGAAAATTACGGGGAGCAGTTTTGGAAAATATAAAAAATATCTGCGCCGAGTTCCACCTCAGGGGGTGGGCCAGTGGGCCACAAGCCCTGGCTCCGCCACCACCCCCCTGGTGGCGGTGGGCAGGCTTGTGGGTCCGACACGGCTCTGCCGCCCCCAACCTCAGGCCTATAAGTCCCCTTTCGTCCCAAAAAAAATAAAAGAGAAGTTTTCGTCGCGTTTGCGATACGGAGGCGCCGCCACCACCTGTTCTTCATCTGGAGGGCAGATCTGGAGTCCGTCTTGGGCTCCGGAGAGGGGAAATCATCGCCATCGTCATCATCAACCTTCTTCCCTCTCCAATTCCATGAAGCTCTTCGTCGTTCGTGAGTAATCTATTCGTAGGCTCGCTGGGCGGTGATGAGTAGGATGAGATATATCATGTAATCGAGTTAGTTTGATGGGGATTGATCCCTACTATCCACTATGTTCTGAGATTGATGTTGCTACTACTTTGCCATGCTTAATGCTTGTCACTAGGGCCCGAGTGCCATGATTTCAGATCTGAAATTATTATGTTGTCACCAATATATGTGTGTTTTAGATCCGATCTTGCAAGTTGTAGTTACCTACTATGTGTTATGATCCGGCAACCCCGGAGTGACAATAATCGGAACCACTGCCAGTGATGATCATAGTTTGAGGAGTTCATGTGTTCACCAAGTGCTAATGCGTTGGTCCGGTTCTTTATTAAAAGGAGAACCTTAATATCCCGTAGTTTCCTTTTGGACCCCGCTGCCACGGGAGGGATGGACAATAGATGTCATGCAAGTTCTTTTCCCTAAGCATGTATGACGACACGCGGAATGCATGCCTACATCACATTGATGAATGGGAGCTAGCCACATATCTCTCCGTGTTATAGCTGTTGCATGATGAATATCATCCAAACAAATCACCGACCCATTGCCTACGAGTTCGTCCTACTACTGTTGTTACTTGTCTTGCTCTGCTCGTGCTACTACTGTTGCTACTACTGTTACTTGTCTTGCTCTGCTGCTGCTACTACTGTTCCTACTGCTGTTACTTGTCTTGCTCTGCTGCTACTGTTGCTACTACTGTCGCTTGTTACTGTTGCTACTTGCTACTGCTGTCACTACTGTCGTTCCTTGCCACTGCCGTTACTCGCTACTTTGGTGTTACTACTTTGCTTGCAGATACTAATCTTTCAGGTGAAGGTTGAATCTGACAATTCAACTGCTAATACTTGAGAGTATTCTCTCACCTCCCGTCGTGCGGATCAACAAATTTGGGTCGAATACTCTACCCTCGAAAACTGCTACGATCCCATGTGCTTGTGGGCCGTCAACAACATTCTTCTAGTTTCGATTGCCGGAGAGTGCTAGCAGCATTCTTCTGGTGCCGTTGCAAGGGGAAGAACCATTGACATCATCCATCTATATCATGTCATCTTGGTTAAGGCGTTACTCTGTTCTTTTGGACTTAATACACTAGATGCATGCTGGATAGCGGTCGACGTGTGGAGTAATAGTAGTAGATGCAGAAAGTATCGGTCTACTTGTTTTGGACGCGATGCCTATAGATATAATCATTGCCTTAGATAACGTCACGACTTTGCGCGGTTCTATCAGTTGCTCGACAGTAATTCGTTCACCCACCGTCTACTTGCTTTCATGAGAGAAGCCACTAGTGAACACTACGGCCCCCGGGTCTATTCACAACTATCGTCTCCACTTTCACTTTTACTTTGCTTTGTTTACTTTGTTGCTTTCAGTCCTCACTTTGCAAACAATCTATAAGGGATTGACAACCCCTTCATAGCGTTGGGTGCAAGCTCTTTGTGTTTGTGCAGGTACTTGTGACTTGAACGCTCCTCCTACTGGATTGATACCTTGGTTCTCAAAACTGAGGGAAATACTTACCGCCGTTGTGCTACATCACCCTTTCCTCTTCAAGAGAACACAAACGCAAGGATCCAAGGCCGCGGGGAAATCCTTTGCATATTTGCCAAGGAAGTCCCTATAGGCGTAGCCGTAGCAACAGGATCCTGGCGCCGTTGCCAGGGAAGCTCTGTTGTCGCAGTAGCATACCCTGGCTATAGCCATGAACTCCGCTTCCCCCCCCCCTCGTCGGGGAATTCCTCATTGAAGTTCAGATCATCTTCCTCTCTTCCATGCAGTTTATATTTCCAATCAGGTCCTCCACTCCCCTCGAGTTATCCGCCCTCGTCACGCTGTTCGCCGAAGACTTTGATCCGGTCGCCGCCATGGATTAGCGTTTTCCGCCATGACACGAGGGTAGCTGTAATGCCCAAGTGTAGAACCTACCCTTTTTGGACCTACTTCATGTGGGACCACCTTGTCAGAGGTGGTGATGTTGTCCTTTTGAGCCATGATTTCATGTGTGTCCCTTATTACTTGCTTCCCTTCCATGCATGCATAACATATCATTCCTTGCCATACTTTATGATTGCATGTCATGATCATGTTTGCATATGCTCTTACTAGGGGTGAGTATTGAGGTGTTATATTTCATGTGATCATGTGATGTGTGCCTTGTGTGGAGTGTAGCATGTGTTAGCAAGTGCTTATTTTTATTTCCTTTCAAAACCAACCACCTTCTCCCCCCCTCTATTTTCCCCTATGAAAAATTTCACCTCTTTCTTTCCTGTTAAAATAATGCCCATGTTTTATCTAGAATTGTGGTGGATGAGAAATGTAAGTTGCTGGTTTTGTGTGGGTGTTTATAGGGGCATATAAAATTACAAACAGTTCAAATTATTGCTTTGTTGTAAAATATCTACTTGCTCCTAAATTCTTGTTCTGATTTTTATAAAGTAGGATTTGGTTTTCCAAGTCCAGGGATGTTCTTGTGATTTTTTTTGTCATGTGTATACACCCATGGGCATTTCTTTCTTCCCTATATATTCCTGTAAATAAGAGACTGCTTAGGGGGATTTATTCCTTATCTATCGCCATATTGGGCTGGTTCCCGCGCAGGCGTGGCCCATCTACTCCCTCCCTTGCGCGTAGAGGCCCAGTCCCACGACGCCTCCTTCCTCCTCTCACGTCGTGTCTTTCCCCTGCATTATTTCCGTCAGTCTGTGAGAGCGCTTGTTGACGCCGTGAGGGCGCCAACGTCGAGGGGGGCCCTTATAACCTGGGCGTCCGTGCCTCCCCCTCCTCCTAGGGTTCCTCCTCTCCCCAGTCTGCCGCCGCCACCTTTCCTCCTTCCCATCTCTCACCTCCCGTCGACAGGAGAGTTTCTGTAGGGCGACAGGAGGGTGTGCAGCTCCTCGCCGGCGGACGCCACGCTCCCGCCTCCGATCGCCGCCGTCGCCATGTCCGGGAGCTCGGGGTGGATCCCCGCGATCCATTCCCGGCGCTAGGAGCCCCGGGGACCGATTACTCCGCCGGATCCGACCACGTCTACGGCGAGTTCCCGGTGCTCTTCCCCCTGCATCGGTTCTTCAGTCAGGAACAGCTACGCCGACGGCCTTCTTCCTCTCCGGCGCTTCTCCCGTCACAGATCGGCGCCCCCTCTTCCGGTTCTAGGTGACGACCGCCCCTCCTCCCTTCTCCATGGTATAGATGGTGTGGTAGAGGTGTTGCTTCTCTGTTCCCAGGAGAGGGCGACAGGAGGTGTGTGGTGTGTTAGCAGGGTTAGAAACCTCGATGTGGGAGGTTCAGTGTAGAAAAGTAGGTGTGTTTTTCCCTCTCCCGCAGGCGTGGTAGAGGCGTGGTAGAGATGGCCATCTCTGGTGACCTCTCTGTCACCGGCTCGCAGGTGTTGGCCAGCGAGTAGGATCGAGTCCAAGTAGGTTGCGTTAGATCCCTCCTCCGTCAGTCGATGCATCGTAGCGCAGTGGTTGGTTGTGCGTTGTTTCTTCGTCAGGTGTAGGGATCGATTCCCAGTAGAAACACCCCCCTTTTGTTTTTCCTTTTCCTGTTTCATCAGCAGGGCAGCGCAGTAAGTAGTTCTTCTGCTTTGGTCCTCCTTAGCCGAGTACCTAGAGCCCAGCAGAGTGGTAGGACAGCAGTTTGCACTTCAGCAGGTCTGGGGTTCGACCCCAGCACCTCACCTTTTGTCTGAACCTTGTTTTACTTTCTTTTCTCTCTTCCTTGTTGTTTGGTAGCTAAACAGCCCTGTTATTTTTGTATTTGGTATTTCTTTTCTTCCTTGGTTTTTTTTCCCTTTCTTGTATGGTGTGTGCATGTGTTAGGCTTGGTGAAGGTTGGTGATGGAGTGTGTGCATGGTGGCACACACACAAGGGGTGTTTTGTGCATAAGAGTGTGTGTGTGTGTATGATTTTGCCCCCACACACCTTGCAAAGATGTGGGTGTAGGGTGCTTGCAGCATGTGTGTGTTATTGCACTAGGGGTGCTCATGTAGCAAAAATCAGGTGTAGGAGATCATGTAGCCTTATCATGCTTAGAAGTGCAATTTTGTTGTTGATGCAAGTAAGCATAGAGTTGCTAGTTAAGCATGGGTATATTCTTATGGGGGTTGCACCTTGAGGGAGACATGACTACAAGGGTGTTCCTTGTGGTGCATGTGAGAGTGTGCACCATCACATGCCCATATGTGGAGGTGTGCATACTCTCTTGATAGCCCAAGGTCCCATTGTGATGTGTTTGGTCTAATAATTTTGGGATATGGGTGTGGGTGTTGTTGATGTGCATGACACAAACATGGGGTTCAAACCCCCATGTCACTTTGTCATTGTGCACATGAAACCCTCCTATGTAATTGTCATCTTAGAAGCATACCTTATGGATTTGCATTTACATTTTGTTGTAAGTTTGGGCTTTGTTTCCATGGTATAGATGGAGCCCAAGGGCATGAATTTCGTGTGTTAGTAGTAGGGGTTTGTGCTCAACACCATAGTGGTGTCAATCACCTCTTGGTGACATGTGTGTGCACTATGCCTAGACAAAGTGGGCATGTGGCTGGAAAATTCCAGATTTTTGAACTCTGAAAAATTCACCAAGTCTGGAATGCTGGAAACATTTTCTTCCCCTATAGATAAGGATGTGCTGGTCATTCTATTGAGAACTGGACTTAGTTCAGTGCTAGTGTTTTGAACCAGGTATGTTTGTGAAGCTTCCTGTAAATTTTCAAGTCATTTGGAGTCCAGTAGCTTGTGTTTTGATTGCTGTCAAAAAGCTTCAGAACAGAAAACAGAATCTCAAGTGCAGGAATTTTCACTAAGTCCCTGAGAACTGATGGTTTTGGGAAAGTTTGTGGCCTTGTATCTTCTAGAGTTTAATTCCTTTTGCTGTGATTCTTGCTGGAGCTTGTAGTGTTCTTGGTTGGCAACAGCCACATATGTTATTTGACTTACTTGAAGACCTGTAGCTATGTTGCATGTTGCTCACAAACAGCTAAGATGCAGAAACTGGCAGATTGCGTAGTTTTGCCATTTTGTTCAAAGTTTGTGTTTAATTGTTGTTGGGGTGTTCTACCTTGCTCCATTTCATTCATATTGGGTTAATATATGTCTTGGAAACCTGGGAACACCAGATTTGTGCCAATTGTGTGTGTGGTGATGGATCTTTCACGTAGGGCTTCATATCGTGTTTCGTTGATTCCCGTTGATCAGTAGCTCCGTTTGCAAAGTTCTTTACATGGTTTTGCACCGTTTTTACGAGTTGCATCTGTTCATATCATTCCCATGCATGTCCAAATAGTTTAGTGCAAAGTTCTGTCCAGGAACTTGTTGTAGTTTATCTTGCTTGTGCTAGTGTTAGAAATAGTGGTGCATGCTCAACTTTCATCTCATGCATCATGTGGTTGTTGCATTTTGTGGTGCTGCTGTTCATTGGCTGTTATTCTTGTGTTGGGTAGCACCGGGAGCGGAGACCGATTACGTGGAGTCAGGAGAGTACGTGCAGGACGATCCAGAACCATTCCAAGCTGAGGATATCACAGGCAAGATGACATGACCTTGATCCCATATCTAGACTTGTTATGTTAGTTTCCATTCCACGTCATATTGCTCGCTGCCTACCACTGAAAATATATTGCCTCTTCATATGCCATGAGCCTAAACACCTTACTCTTTCCTAGCAAACTTGCATGGCTAGGTAGGCTTGCTCAGCTACTAATGTTAGCATTGTTAGTTGCAGGTGTTTATAACTCAGGAGTTGACATGAGCTTGATATCATTATATTAATTACTGTTATTTAATTAATGTATCTATATACTTGGTAAATGACGGGAGGCCTAGCCTTTTGCCGGGTGTCTTGTTCCGTTATTGCCGCCTTAGTTACCGGTTACCGGTGTTTGATTCCATAATGATCGCTCCTAACATGTTCGGGGTTGTTATGGGGACCCCCTTGATAAATCGCGTAGTGTTAAGGCTTGTCCGGCAGGACCCAACTTTGGTATTAATCTGCTAATCACTTAATAATAAACTGCATAGGGAATAGCTACCCCGAGGAATTTAATCAACAACCCGGGCCAGTGCTCCTCATGAGCGTTGGTCCAAACTTGAGTCGTGTGCGGGGCCAACCCGGGGCAACTCGGGAGATGTCTATCAGGCCACCGTACGCTGTGCTCATCCGGCGTGTCCTGAGACTGAGATACGCGGTTCTTATCAGGGTCGTCGACACGTCGGGAGGTCCTGCTAGCCTTGTCTTACCTTAGCGGTATATCTTGCGTATAGGAATCCCAGTGAAGCTTTGGTTTCACCCAGAGTTGAGGTTTTTCCTCTAAGGAATCCGACGAGATCACGAGATTCGTGATAGAGGATGCCTTTGCGGCCTGTGTTCGTTTGTGATGGACTAGTTGGAGCACCCCTGCAGGGTTTAATCTTTCGGAAAGTCGTGCCCGCGGTTATGTGGCAACTTGGAATATTTTGCTAACATCCGGTATTAGAAAACTTAAACATAAACTAATAAAATATGCCAACTGTGTGCGTAACCGTGACTGTCCCTTCGAAGGTCTCTCTTCGACCGGGAACACTGTGGGGTTATGATTGCCATAGGTAGGTGTTCAGGATCACTTTCTGATCAAGTATTCTCGATCGTTGGCGTAGACCACTTTTACTTCCTTCTCGCGTAAGTTAGCCACTTATTCAATCATAGGATGCAGCCGCCTGAAACACTTCATCCCTTCCTTACCCAATAACATGACTAGTTCTGGCACCAAGGTCTTAGATTGCTGAGTCCCCGTGGCTCACGGATTCCTCCGAAACTCCCAGCAGGTACACGTACCCCAGATGCAGATGACCCCGACGGCACCCAGTTGGCGTGGCAGTACGACGAGGAGACAGATCACCTTTACGTGAACTATCCAGAGGACTGAGCCGTGGTCGTGATCGTGGGCCTGCAGCGGGTAGCATAGCATTTCCCTCATTTTGTAGTCCGTACCGGAACTACCTTGTGTGTATCTGCATTGTACTCTGTATTATTAATAAGAAGACAGTTGAATCCCAGATTGTCTACTATATTTATTATTATGTGCTATGTTTACTTGCTTGCAAAACACTTACATGCGCTTCTTTCCTATTCGGGGGCCTCGACCCCTAGATCGGAAAGGACCGCATCTTGGACGTTACAGTAGCCCTCTCTCTCGCGCTATATATATTGTTGTTCGTGGCCTCCAGGTGAGGTAGAGTTGAAGACGGATTCCAACTTGGTCAGAGATCCCACAGAACCCTAGACGTCGCCGCTGGGGGAATTAAATCGCACATATTCTTGAGGCAGAACTAGCATCCTAACTTGGTTGTTGAAGGTACCATATATGTATGGTAGTCATGTGTGTGTGTGTGTTTGTTTTTGTAATATGTACCACGTAAAATTCACATAATATTAAATGTATTTAACTTTCAACGGGTGAAAGTAATGCATCCATGAAACATGTATGAGTATAGAGAGGGTTGAGGGAGTCGAGGACAAAGGGGTCCTCGGGTCGCTGACCTATCCTCACGGGGCGGACTCATGGGCTGCCCTATGATTCATTGAAGGCCGAATTACCAAACAACACCGTATCGAGAACGAAATCTTCCGAAGCCTTGATGTACGCTCTAAGTCAAGATGATAATATTGACATGTTTACTCCTTGGTGTAACCAACATTGTGTAACCCTAGTACCCCTGGTATCTATATAAACCAGAGGATTTTAGTCCGTAAGGGTGATTAAGACCATTACTCCTAAGATTTTATACCACAACATACGATCTCGAAGTAGATCAACTCTGTATTCGGTACTCCATCATCAATGTAAACGAGAGTAGCGTGCACGGTTTTACCTCCATCAAGATGGCCCGAACCCTGGTAAATATCGTCTCCCTTGTCTCTTGTTACCCATCGATTCAAGATCCACAGTTCGGGACCCCCTACCCGAGATTCGCCGGTTTTGACATCGACATTGGTGCTTTCATTGAGAGTTCCACTATAGGATCGCCACAAGGATCAATGGCTCGCTTGGTCACCAGCGATGGCATCAACACCGTAGGCAAAATCTATGAGTTTTGGCAAGGTCCCCATAAGCGGACCCCAGAGTTTCCCGGACGTTCAGATCACCTCGGGACACAAAATCAGTAACTAATATAAAACTCGCCAGAAAAGGCCAAAAGTGTGAGTTTTGGCGATTTCCCCATAACCGGACCCCAAGGTTCCCCGAACATTTGGATCGCCCCAGGACCCAAAATCAATGAGTAATAGCATAGAAAACAAGCGAGAATAGGCCAAATTTGCGAGTTCTAACGAGTTCCTCGTAACCGGATCTCGGGGTTCCCCGGACCACCTCATCGCCTGGGGATCCAAAATGAGTGAGTAATAGTGTAGAAAACTAGCGAGAACAAGCCAAATCTATGAGCTTTTGTGAGGTCCCCGTAAGCGGTCTCGGGAATTCCCCGGACGTTCGTATCGCATCGGGACCCAAAATCAGTGGGTTATAGTATAGAAAACTGACAAGTAATGGCCAAAACTGCGAGTTTGGCCGAGTTCCCATAACCGTACCTCGGGGTTCCATGAACGTTAAAATCGCAGCGGCCAGCGGGACCCAAAATTAGTGGGTAATAGTATAGAAAACTAACTGGAATAGGCCAAAGTTGTGAGTTTTAACATGGTCCTCGTGACCGGATCCCGGTGTTTCCCGGACGTTTGGATCACAGCGGGACCCAAAACGAGTGAGTGATAGTATAGAAAACTGGTGAGAATAGGCCAAATTTGCGAGTTTTACGAGTTCCTCAAAACCGGACCACGGGATTCCACGAACGTCCACATCGCCGCGGGACCCAAAATCAATGAGTAATAGCATAGAAAACTGGCGAGAATATGCCAAATATGCTAGTTTTGACGATTTCCCCGTAACCAGACCCCGAGGTTCCTCGGTAGTCCTGATCGCCCTAGGATGAAAAATCAGCGAGTAATAGTATAGAAAACTGGCTAGAATAGGCCAAATATATGAGTTTTTTCGATGTCCCTGTATTCGGAACCAAGAGTTCTCCAGACGTTTGGATCGCATTGGGACCCAAAATTAGTTAGTAATAGTATACAAATCTAGCCAGAATAGGGCCAAATAGTGAGTTTTGACGACGTCCTCGTAACCGGACAACAGGGTTCCCCTAACGTCCAAATTTCCCTGAGACCCAAAATCAGTGAGTAATAGTATATAAGACTCGCCGCAATAGGACAAATCTATGAGTTTTCGCGATGTACCCGTAAGCGGACCTCGGAGTTTCTGAGACTTCTGAATCGCAATGAGACCCAAAATGACTGACTAATAGTGTAGAAAATTGGACAGAAAAGGCCAAATCTATGTGTTTTTGCGAGGTACCCGTAATCGGTCCACGGAGTTCCCCGGATGTTCGGATCGCAGCAGGACCCAAAATCAGTGAGTGCTAGTATAGAAAATTGGTAACAATAGGCCAAATCTATGAGTTTGGACAAGTTCACTGTAACCGTACCACGGGGTTCCCTGAACGGTTGAATCGCAGCGGGACCAAAAATCGGTGAGTAATAGTATAGAAAACTGGCCAGAATAGGCCAAAGTTGTGAGTTTTGACGAGGTCCCCGTAACCAGATCGCGGTGTTCCCCGGACGTTCGGCTCGCAACGGGACCAAAAATGAGTGAGTAATAGTATAAAAACTGGCCAGAATAGGCCAAATCTGCGAGTTTTGACGAGTTCCCTGTAACCGGACATCGGGGTTCCACGAACGTCCGGATCGCCCCGGAACCCAATATCAGTGAGTAATAGCATAGCAAACTGGCGAGAATAGGCCAAATCTATGTGTTTTGGCGAGGTCCCCGTAAGCGGACCCCGGAGTTTCCCGGACGTTCGGATCGCCCATGGACACAAAATTAGTAAGTAATAGTATATAAAACTCGCCAAAAAATGCCAAAACTGTGAGTTTTGGCGAGTTCCCCATTACCGGACCCCAAGGTTCCCTGAACGTTCGGATCACCGCGGGACACAAAATCAATGAGTAATAGCATGAAAACTATCAAGAATAGGCCAAATTTTCGAGTTCAAACAAGTTCCTCATAACCGGACCTCGGGGTTCCCCGAACCTCTTGAACGCCCGGGGTTACGAAATCAGTGAGTAATAGTGTAGAAAACTGGCGAGAATAGGCCAAATCTATGAGTTTATGCGAGATCCCCGTAAGCGGACCCGAGAATTCCCCGGATGTTCGTATCGCATCGGGACCCAAAATCAGTAGGTAATAGTATAGAAAACTAACGAGAATAGGCCAAATCGGTATGTTTTGACGAGTTTCCTGTAACCATACCCTGGGGTTCCGTCAACGTTAGAATCGCAGCGGCCAGCGGGACCCAAAATTAGTGGTTAGTAATCTAGAAAATTGACCAGAATAGACCAAAGTTGTTAGTTTTGACAAGGTCCTCGTAACCGGATCACGGTGTTTCCCGGACGTTTGGATAGCAGCGGGACCCGAAACTAGTAAGTAATAGTAAAGAAAACTGGCGAGAATAGGCCAAATCTACGAGTTCTACGAATTCCTCGAAACCGGACCCCGGGGTTCCACGGACGTCCGGATCTCCCCGGGACCCAAAATCAATGAGTAAGAGCACAGAAAAATGGCGAGAATAGGCCAAATATGCGAGTTTTGACGAGTTCCCCGTAACCGGACCCCGGGGTTCCTTGGACGTCCTTATCACCCCAAGATCGAACATCATCGAGTAATAGTATAGAAAACTCGCCAGAATAGGCCAACTCTATGAGTTTTGTCGATGTCCCCGTATGCGGAACCCAGAGTTCCCCGAATCAGTTAGTAAAAGTATAGAAAATAGGGCCAAACAGTGAGTTAGGACGAAGTCTCCATAAACGAACAACGGGGTTCCCCAAACGTTCGGATCGCCCCGGACCCAAAATCAATGAGTAATAGTATATACGACTCGCCACAATAGGTCAAAACTATGAGTATTTGCGATGTACCCGTAAGTGGACCCCGAAGTTCGCCGGACGTTCGAATCGGAGCGTGACATAAAATGAGTGAGTAATAATATGGAAAACTGGCCAGAATAGGCCAAATCTACGAGTTTTCGAGAGGTCCCCGTAAGCGGTCCCCGGAGTTCCCCGGATGTTCGGATCGCAGCGGGACCCAAAATCATTGAGTAATTGTAAATCTGTGAGTTTTCACGTGTTCCCCATAACCGGATCACAAATTTCCCCGGACGGTTGGATCGCAGCGGGACCAAAAATCAATGAGTAATAGTACAGAAAACTTGCGAGAATAGGCCAAATCTGCGAGTTTTGATGAGTTCCCCGTAACCAGACATCGGGGTTCAACGAACGTCCGGATCGCCCCGGGACCCAATAGAAGTGAGTAATAGCATAAAAACTGACGAGAATAGACCAAATCTATGAATTTTGGTGACGTCCACGTAAGCGGACCCCGGAGTTTCCCGGATGTTCGGATCGCCCCGGGACCCAAAATCAGTAAGTAATAGTATATAAAATTGGTTACAATAGGCCAAAAGTATGAGTTTTGATGAGCTCCCCATAATCAGACCTTGAGATTCCACGAATGTCCGGATCGCCCAAGGACCTAAAATCAATGAGTAATAGCATAGAAAACTAGCGAGAATAGGCCAAATATGTGAGTTTTGATGAGGACGCCGTAAGCGGATCATGGTGTCCCCCGGACTTCCTTATAGACCGGGGACCCAAAATCAGTGAGTAATAGTATAGAAAACTAGCCATAATAGGGCCAGACTGTTTTGATGAGTTCCCCGAAACCAGAGACTAGGGTTCCCCGAACGTTCGGATCGCCCACAGACTCAAAACGAGTGAGTAATAGTATATAACACTCGCCACAATAGGCCAAATCTATGAGTTATTGTGATGAACCCGTAAGCGAACCTGCACTCCCTGAGACGTTCGGATCATACCGAGACCCAAAATCAGTGAGTCATAGTATAGAAAACTAGCCAGAATAGGACAAATCTGCGAGTTTTGACGAGTCCTGTGTAACCGGACATTCGGGTTCCACGAACATCTGGATCGCACCCAATATTAGTGAGTAATAACATAGAAAACTAGCGAGAATATGCCAAATCTATGAGTTTTGGTGAGGTCCCCGTAAGAGGACCCCGGAGTTTCCCGCACGTTCGGATCGCCCCAGGACACAAAATCAGTAAGTAATAGTATATAAAACTCGCCACAAAAATACCAAAACTATGAGTTTTGGCGAGTTCCCCATAACCGGACCCCAAGGTTCCCTGAACGTTCAGATCACCGCAGGACACAAAATCAATGAGTAATAGCATAGAAAACTATCGAGAGTAGGCCAAATTTTTGAGTTCTAAAGAGTTCCTCATAACCGGAACTCGGGGTTCCCCGAACTTCCATACCTCCCGAGGTTCCAAAATCAGTGAGTAATAGTGTAGAAAATTGGCGAGAACAAGCCAAATCTATGAGTTTTTGCGAGGTCCCCATAAGCGGACCCGAGAATTCCCAGGATGTTCGTATCGCACCGGGATCCAAAATCAGTAGGTAATAGTATAGAAAGCTAACGAGAATAGGTCAAATCGGTAAGTTTTGACGAGTTCCCCGTAACCATACCCCGGGGTTCCGTGAACGTTAGAATCGCAGCGGCCAGCGGAACCCAAAAACAGTGGGTAGTAATCTAGAAAACTGACTAGAATAGACCAAAGTTGTGAGTTTTGACAAGGTCCTCGTAACTAGATCCCGGTGTTTCCTGGACGTTTGGATCGCAGCAGGACCCGAAACTAGTAAGTAATAGTATAGAAAACTTGCGAGAATAGGCCAAATCTATGAGTTTTACGACTTCCTCGAAACCGGGCCCTGGGGTTCCACGAACGTCCGGATCTCCCCGGGACCCAAAATCAATGAGTAATAGCATAGAAAACTAGCAAGTATAGGCCAAATATGAGAGTTTTGACGAGTTCCCCGTAACCGGACCCCGGGATTCCTAGGACGTCCTTATCACCCCTGGATCCAACATCAACGAGTAATAGTATAGAAAACTCGGCACAATAGGCCAACTCTATGAGTTTTGTCGATGTCCCCGTATGCGGAACCGAGAGTTCCCCGGACGTTCGAATCGTAGTGGGATCGAAAACCAGTTAGTAGAAGTATAGAAAATAGGGGTAAACAGTGAGTTAGGACGAAGTCTCCATAACCGGACAACGGGGTTCCCCGAACGTTCGGATAGCCCCGGACCCAAAATCAATGAGTAATAGCATATACGACTCGCCACAATAAGTCAAATCTATGAGTTTTTGCGATATACCCGTAAGTGCACCCCGGAGATCGTTGGCGTTCGAACCGGAGCGAGACATAAAATGAGTGAGTAATAATATGGAAAACTGGTCAGAATAGGCCAAATCTACGAGTTTTCGAGACGTCCCCGTAAGCGGTTCCCAGAGTTCCCCGGATGTTCGGATCGCTACGGGACCCAAAATCAGTGAGTAATTGTATAGAGAAATGGTCAGAATAGGGCAAATCTATGAGTTTTCACGAGTTCCCCGTAACCGTACCACGGGGTTCCCTGAACGTTAGAATCGAAGTGGGACCAAAAATCAGTTAGTAATAGTATAGAAAACTGGCCAGGTTAGGCCAAAACTGTGAGTTTTGACGAGGTCCCCGTAACCGGTTCGTTGATTTCCCCGGACGATTGGATCGCAACGGGACCAAAAATCAATGAGTAATAGCATAGAAAACTAGCAAGAATAGGCCAAATATGAGAGTTTTGACGAGTTCCCCGTAATCGAACCCCGAGATTCCTAGGACGTCCTTATCACCCCGGGATCCAACATCAGCGAGTAATAGTATAGAAAACTCGGAACAATAGGCCAACTCTATGAGTTTTGTCGATGTCCCCGTATGCGGAACCCAGAGTTCCCCGGACGTTCAAATCGCAGTGGGATCAAAAACCAGTTAGTAGAAGTATAGAAAATAGGGGTAAACAGTGAGTTAGGACGAAATCTTCATAATCGGACAACGGGGTTCCCCGAACGTTCAGATAGCCCCGGACCCAGAATCAATGAGTAATAGCATATACGACTCGCCACAATAGGTCAAACCTATGAGTTTTTGCGATGTACCCGTAAGTGGACCTCGGAGATCGTCGGACGTTAGAACCGGAGCGAGACATAAAATGAGTGAGTAATAATATGGAAAACTGGTCAGAATAGGCCAAATCTACGAGTTTTCGAGACGTCCCCGTAAGCGGTTCCCAGAGTTCCCCGGATGTTCGGATCGCTACGGGACCCAAAATCAGTGAGTAATTGTATAGAAAACTGGTCAGAATAGGGCAAATCTATGAGTTTTCATGAGTTCCCCGTAACCGTACCACGGGGTTCCCTGAACGTTAGAATCGAAGTGGGACCAAAAATCAGTTAGTAATAGTATAGAAAACTGGCCAGGTTAGGCCAAAACTGTGAGTTTTGACGAGGTCCCCGTAACCGGTTCGTTGATTTCCCCGGACGATTGGATCGCAACGGGACCAAAAATCAATGAGTAAGAGTATAGAAAACTTGCGAGAACAGGCCAAATCTACGAGTTTTGACAAGTTCCCCGTAACCAGACATCGGGGTTCCACGAACGTCCGGATCGCCCCGGGACCCAATAGAAGTGATTAATAGCATAAAAAACTGATGAGAATAGGCCAAATCTATGAATTCTGGCGAGGTCCACGTAAGCGGACCCCGGAGTTTCCCGGATGTTCGGATCGCCCGAGGACCAAAAATCAGTAAGTAATAGTATATAAAACTGGTTACAATAGGCCAAAATTGTGAGTTCTGACGAGCTCCCCATAATCATACCTTGAGATTCCTCGTATGTCCGGATCGCCCGAGGACCTAAAATCAATGAGTAGTAGCATAGAAAACTGGCGAGAATAGGCCAAATATGTGAGTTTTGACGAGGACTCATAACCAGATCGTGGTGTCCCCCGGACGTCCTTATAGCCCGAGGATCCAAAATCAGCGAGTAGTATAGAAAACTAGCAAGAATAGGCCAAATCTATGAGTTTTGTCGAGGTCCCCGTATGCGGAACTAAAAGTACCCCGGAAGTTCGTACCGTAGTGGACCCAAAATCAGTGAGTAATAGTATAGAAAACTAGCCAGAATAGGCCAAATCTATGAGTTTTGTCGAGGTCCCCGTATGCGGAACCAAAAGTTCCCCGGAAGTTCGTATTGTACTGGACCCAAAATCAGTGAGTAATAGTATATAAAACTAGCCATAATAGGGCCAAACTGTGAGTTTTGACGAGTTCCTCGAAACTGGAGACTGGGGTAAGTTCCCCATAACCGGACCCCAACATTCCCCAAAAGTTCGGATCGCCGCGGGACACAAAGTCAATGATTAATAGCATAGAAAACTATGAGAATAGGCCAAATTTGCGAGTTCTAACGAGTTCCTCATAACCGGACCACGGGGTTCCCCAGACCTCGTGACCTCCCGGGATTCCAAAATCAGTGAGTAATAGTGTAGAAAATTGGCGAGAACACGCCAAATCTATGAGTTTCTGCGAGGTCCCCGTAAGCGGACCAAGGAATTCCCTGGATGTTCGTATCGCGCCAAGACCCAAAATCAGTAGGTAATAGTATTGAAAACTAACGATTATAGGCCAAATCGGCATGTTTTGACGAGTTCCCCATAACCATACCCCGGGGTTCCGTGAATGTTCGAATCGCAGCGGCGAGCGGGGACAAAAATTAGTGAGTAGTAATCTAGAAAACTTACCAGAATAGACCAAAGTTGTGAGTTTTGACAAGGTCCTCGTAACCGGATCCCGGTGTTTCTCAGACGTTTGGATCGCAGCGGGACCCAAAACTAGTAAGTAATAGTATAGACAACTGGCAAGAATAGGCCAAATCGACGAGTTTTACGAGTTCCTCGAAATCGGACCCCGGGGTTCCACGGACGTCCGGATCTCCCCGGGGCCAAAATCAATGAGTAATAGCATAGAAAACTCGCGAGAATAGGCCAAATATGCGAGTTTTGATGACTTCCCCGTAACCGGACCCCGGGGTTCCTTGGGCGTCCTTATCACCCTGGGATCCAACATCAACGAGTAATAGTATAGAAAACTTGCCAGAACATGCCAACTCTATGAGTTTTGTCGATGTCCCCGTATGCGGAACCCAGAGTTCCCCGGACGTTCGGATCATAGTGGGATCGAAAATCAGTTAGTAAAAGTATAGTACATAGGGCAAAATAGTGAGTTATGACGAAGTCTCCATAACCGGACAACGGGGTTCCCCCAACGTTCGGATCGCCCCGGACCCCAAATCAATGAGTAATAGTATATACGAATCGCCACAATAGGTCAAATCTAGGAGTTTTTGCGTTGTACCCGTAAATGGACCCCGGAGTTCGCCGGACGTTCGAATTGCAGCAAGACATAAAATGAGTGAGTAATAATATAGAAAACTGGTCAGAGTAGGCCAAATCTATGAGTTTTCAAGAGTTCCCCGTAAGCAGTCCCCGGAGTTCCCCGGATGTTCAGATCGCAACGGGACCCAAAATCAGTGAGTAATAGTATAGAAAACTGGTCAGAATAGGGCAAATCTGTGAGTTTTCATGAGTTCCTCGTAACCATACCCAGGGGTTCCGTGGACGTTAGAATCGCAGTGGGACCAAAAATCAGTGAGTAATAGTATAGAAAACTGGCCAGGTTAGGCCAAAACTGTGAGTTTTGACGAGGTCCCCGTAACCGGATCACAGTTTTCCTCGGACGACTGGATCGCAGCGGGACCAAAAATCAATGAGTAGTAGTATAGAAAACTTGTGAGAATAGGCCAAATCTACGAGTTTTGATGAGTTCCCCGTAACCAGACACCGGGATTCCACGAACGCCCGGATCGCCCTGGCACCCACTAGAAGTGAGTAATAACATAAAAACTTATGAGAATAGGCCAAATCTATGAATTTTGGCGAGGTCCACGTAAGCGGACCTCGGAGTTTCCTGGATGTTCGGATCGCCCCGAGACCCAAGATCAGTAAGTAATAGTATATAAAACTCGTTACAATTGGCCAAAACTATGAGTTTTGACGAGCTCCCCATAATCAAACCTTTAGATTCCTCGAATGTTCGGATCACCCTAGGACCTAAAATCAATGAGTAATAGCATAGAAAACTAGCGAGAATAGGCCAAATAGGGGAGTTTTGACGAGGACCACGTAACCGGATCGTGGTGTCCCCCGGACGTCCTCATAGCCCGGGGATCCAAAATCAGCGAGTAGTATACAAAACACGCCAGAATAGGCCAAATCTATGAGTTTTGTCGAGGTCCCCGTATGCGGAACCAAATTTCCCCGGACGTTCGTATCGTAGTGGACCCAAAATCAGTGAGTAATTGTATAGAAAACTAGCCATAATAGGTCCAAACTGTGAGTTTTGACGAGTTACCCGTAACCGGAGACTGGGGTTCCCCGAATGTTCGGATCGCCCCCGGACTCAAAATCAGTAAGTAATAGTATATAAGACTCGCCACAATAGGCCAAATCTATGAGTTTTTTTCCGATGAATCCAGAAGCAGACCGCGCACTTCCCGGGACGTTCGGATCACACCGAGACCCAAAATCATTGAGTCATAGTATAGAAAACTGGCTAGAATAGGCCAAATCTATGTGTTTTCGCAAGGTCCCGTAAGCATTCCTCGTAGTTCCAAGGACATTCGGATCGTAGCGGGACCCAAACTAGTGAGTAGTATAGAAAGCTGGTCAGAATAGGCCAAATCTGCGAGTTTCGACAAGTTCTCCGTAATCGTACCCCGAGGTTCCGTGAATGTTAGAATCGCAGCGGGAGCAAAAATCACGGAGTAATAGTATAGAAAACTGGCCATAATAGGCCAAAGCTATGAGTTTTGTCGTTTGGATCGCTATGGAACAAAAAAAACAATGAGTAATAGTATAGAAAAAGGTCAGAATAGGCAAAATCAGCGAGGTTAGACGAGTTCCCCGTAACCGGACCCATGGGTTCCTCGAACATCCTCATTGCCCCGGGATCCAAAATCAGCGAGAATAGTATAGAAAACTGGCCAGAATGAGCCAAATCTATGAGCTTTCTCGAGGTCCCCGTATGTGGACCCAAGAGTTCCCCGGATGTTCGGTTCACACTGACATCCAAAATCAGTGAGTAATAGTATAGAAGACTAGCTAGAATAGGGCCAAAATGTGAGGTTTGACGAGTTCCCCGTAACCAGACCCCGTGTTCCCCGAATGTTCGGATGGCCCCACACAAAAAATCAGTGAGTAATAGTATATAAAACTCGTCACAATAGGCCAAACTATGAGTTTTTGCGATGTACCCGTAAGGGGACCCCGGAGTTCCCTAGACATTTGCATCACAACGAGACCCAAAATTAGTGCGTAATAGTATAGAAAACTGGCGAGAATAGGCCAAATCGATGAGTTTTTGTGAGGTTCTCGTAAGCGGTCCTTAGAGTTCCACGGACATTCAGATCGCACCGGGACCCAAATTCAGTGAGTAATAGCATAGAAAATTGGCTAGACTAGGCCAAATCTATGAGTTTTCGCGAGGTCCCCTTAAGCGGACCCTAGAGTTTTGTGGACGTTCGAATCGCAACGGAACTAAAAATCAATTAAAACTGGCCACATTAGGCCAAAGCTGTGAGTTTTGCCGAGTTCCCTGTAACCAGACCCCAAGGTTCCCCGAATCTTTGGATCACATCAGGACCCAAAATAAGTGACTAATAGTGTAGAAAACTCGCCAGAATAGGCCAAGGCCGTGAGTTTTGACGAGGTCCACGTAACCGGATCGCGGTGTTCCCCGGACATTAGGATTGCAGCAAGGCCAAAAATTGGTGAGTAATAATATAGAAAACTAGCGAGAATAGGCCAAATCTGCGAGTTTTGACGAGTCCCCCTTAACCAGACACCGGGGTTCCACGAACGACCGGATCGCCCCGGGACCCAATATCAGTGAGTAATAGGATAGAAAACACGCAAGAATAGGCCAAATCTATGAGTTTTGGCGAGGTCCCCGTAAGAGGACCCCGAAGTTTCCCGGAAGTTCGGATTGCCCCGGGACCCAAAATCAGTGACTAATAGTACATAAAACTGGCCAGAAGAGGGCAAAACTGTGAGTTTTGGCGTGTTCCCCATAACCGGACCCCAAGGTTTCCCGAACGTTCAGATCGCCACGGAACCCAAAATCAATGAGTAATGGCATTAAAAACTGGCGAGAATAGGCCAAATGTGCGAGTTTTGACAAGTTCCTCGTAACTGGACCCGGGGGTCCCAGACGTCCTGATCGCCCTGAGATCCAAAATGAGTGAGTAATAGTATACTACCTAGAATAGGCCAAAGCTCTGAGTTTTTGTGAGGACCGCGTAAGCGAACCCGGGAATTCCCCAGATGTTCGTATCGCAGCGGGACCCAAAATCAGTAGGTAATAGTATAGAAAACTAACGAGAATAGCCCAAATCTGTGAGTTTTGACGAGATCCCCGTAACCGTACCCTGGGGTTCCTTGAACGTTAGAATCGTAGCGGCTAGCGGGACCCAAAATTAGTGGGTAATAGTATAGAAAACTAACCACTATAGAACAGATCTATGAGTTTTGTCGAGGTCCCTGTATGCGGACTCAAAGTTTCGCGGATGTTCAGATCGTAGTGGAACCCAAAATCACTGATTAATAGTATAGAAAACTAGCAAGAATAGGCCAAACTGTGAGTTTTGACGAGTTCCGTGTAACCGGACACCGGGGTTCCCCAAACGTTTGAATCGCCCCCGGACCCAAAATCATTGAGTTTTTGTGATGTACCCATAAGCGGACCCCGGAGTTCCCCGGACGTTTGGATCTCAGCGATACCCAAAATCACTGAGTAATAGTATAGAAAATTGGCCAGAATCGGCCAAATGTGTAAGTTTTCGTGAGGTCCTCATAAGCTGTCCTCGGAGTTCCCCGAACGTTCGGATCGCAGAGGGGCCCAACATCAGTGAGTAATAGTATAGAAAACTGGTTAGAATAGGCAAAATCTGTGAGTTTTGATGAGTTACCCGTAACCACACCGCGGGGTACCCTCAACGTTAGAATCAAAGTGGGACAAAAATCATTGAATAATAATATAGAAAACTGGGCAGCATGGGCCAAAGCTGTGAGTTTTGAAAAGGTGCCCGTAACCGGATCATGGTGTTCCCCGGACGTTCAGATGCAACGGGACCAAAATTCAGTGAGTAATATTATAGAAAACTAGCCACACTAGGCCAAATCTGCGAGGTTTAACGAGTTCCCCGTAACCGGACCCCCTGGTTCCCCGGACATCCGGATCGCCCCGGGATCCAAAATTAGCGAGTAATAGTATAGAAAACTGGCCATAATAGGCAAAATATATGAGTTTTGTCGAGGTCCCCATATGCGCACCCAAAGTACCCCAGACGTTCGGATCGCAATGGGACCCAAAATCAGTGAGTAATAGCATAGAAAATTGGCGAGAATAGGCCAAAACTGTGAGTTTTGACGAGTTCCCCGATGTTCCGATCGCCCCAGGACCCAAAATCAGTTAGTAGTAGTATATAAAACTCACCTCAATAGGGAAATCTATGAGTTTGGCGATGTACTCATAAACGGACCTTGGACTTCCCCGGACGTTTGGATCGTAGCAAGACCCATAATGAGTGAGTAATAGTATAGAAAACTGGCCAGTATAGGCTAAATAGATAAGTTTTTGTGAGGTCCCCGTAATCGGTCCATGGAGTTCCCCGGACGTTTGGATCACAGTGCAACCCAAAATCAGTGAGTATCTGTATGGAAAATTGGCTAGAATATGCCAAATCTATGAGTTTTAGTTAGGTCCCCATAAGGGAACCCAGAGTTACATGGACGTTCGGATCGTAGCGGGACCAAAAATCATTGGAAACTGGCCAGAATAGGCCAAAGCTGTGAGTTTTCACGAGTTCCCTGTAACCAGACCCCGCAGTTCCCCGAACGTTCGGTTCAGAGCGTGACCCAAAATCAGTGAGTAATAGTGTAGAAAAATCGCCAGAATTGGCCAAAGCTGTTAGTTTTGACGAGGTCCACCTAACTGGATTGTGGTGTTCCCCGGACGTTAGGATTGCAACAGGACCAAAGATCAGTGAGTAATAGTATAGAAAACTGGTGAGAATAGGCCAAATTCCACATAACCGGACATCGGAATTCCCTAAATGTTAGAATCGTCGCGGGACCAAAAATCAGCGAGTAACAGTATTGAAAACTTGCTAGAATAGGCCAAATCTACGAGTTTTGACGAGTTCCCCACAATCGTACATCGGGGTTCCACGAACGTCTATATGGCCCGTGACCCAATATCAGTGAGTAATAGGATAGAAAACTCGCGAGAACAAGCCAAATCTATGAATTTTGGCGAGGTTCCCGTAAGCGGATCCCAGAGTTTCCCAAACGTTCGGATCGTCCCGGGACCCAAAATCAATAAGTAATAGTATACAAAATTGGCGAGAATAGGCCAAAACTGTGAGTTTTCGCGTCTCCCCATAACTGGACCCCGAGGTTCCCCGAACATTCGGATCGCCACGGGACCCAAAATCAATGAGTAAGAGCATAGAAAATTGGCCGAAATAGGCCAAATCTATGAGTGATCATGAGGTTCCCGTAAGCGGACCCCGGAGTTCCGTGGATGTTCAAATCGGAGCGGGACCTAAAATCAGTGAAAACTTGACAAAATAGGCCAAAGCTGTGAGTTTTGACGAGCTCCCTGTAACCGGACATCGGGTTTCCCCGAATGTTCGGATTGCACCGGGACCCAAAATCATTGAGTAATAGTATAGAAAACTAGTCAGAATAGCCAGATCTGCGAGTTTTGATGAGTTCCCCATAACCGTACCCCGGGGTTCCCTAAACGTTAGAATCGCAGTGGGACCAAAATTCACTTAGTAGTAGTATAGAAAACTGGCCAGAATAGGCCAAATCTGTGAGTTTCGACGAATTCCCCATAACCGGACACCGGGGTTCCACGAACGTCCGGATTGCCCCGGTACCCAATATCAGTGAGTAATAGGACAGAAAACTGGTTTGATTAGGCCAAATCTATGAATTTTGGCGAGGACACCCTAAGCGGGACCCGGAGTTTCCCGGACGTTCGTATCACCCCCGGGACCCAAAATTAGTGAGTAATAGTATATAAAACTAGCCAGAATAGGCAAAAATTGTGAGTTTTAGAGACGTCACCGTAAGCGGACCCAGAGTTTCCCGAACGTTCCGATCGCCACGGGACCCAAAATCAATGATTAATAGCATAGAAAACTTGCGAGAATAGGCCAAATCTGTGAGTTTTGAAAAGTTCCTCGTAACCCGACCCTGGGGTTCCCCAAACGTCCTGATCGCCCGAGGAACCAAAATAAGTGAGTAAGAGTATAGAAAACTAGCTAGAATAGGGCAAATGTGTGAGTTTTTGCGAGGTCCCCGTAAGGGGGCCCGGGAGTTCTCCGGACGTTCGTATCACACACAGACCCAAAATTAGTAGGTAATAGTATAGAATACTGACGAGAATAGGCCAAATCTGCGAGTTTTGATGAGTTCCCCATAACCATACCCCAAGGTTCCGTGAATGTTAGAATTGCACCGGCCACCGGGACCCAGAATTAGTGGGTAGTAGTATAGAAAACTAACCCAAATAGGCCAAAGTTGTGGGTTTGCCGTGAGGTCCCCGTAACCAGATCACGGTGCTTACGGGACGCCCGGTTTGCCCGTGGACCCAATATGAGTGAGTAATAGTATAGAAAACTCGTCAGAATAGACCAAATCTATGAGTTTTGGAGAGGTTCCCTGAAGCGGACCCTCGAGTTCCCCGGACGTTCTGATCAGAGTGGGACCCAAAATCATTGAGTAGTAGTATAGAAAACTGGCGAGAACAGGCCAAAACTGTGAGTATCATCGAGCTCCCCATAATAGAACCCCAGAGTTACCCGAATATTCCGATCGCCCAGGCACCCATCATCAATGAGTAATAGCATAGAAAACAAGCGGGAATAGGCCAAATATGCGAGTTTTGACGAGTTCCCCGTCGTGATCGCCCTCGATCCAAATCAACATGTAATAGTATAGAAAAGTAGCCAGAATAGGCCAAATCTATGAGTTTTGTCGAGGTCCCTGTATGCGGACCTAAGAGTTCCAAGGACGTTTGGATTGTAGTGGGACACAAAATGATTAAGTAATAGTATATAAACTAGCAAGAATAGGGCCAAACTGTGAATTTTGACGAGTTCCACGTAACCGGACACCGGGGTTCCCCGAACGTTCAGATCGCACCCGGACTCAAAATCAGTGAGTAATAGTATATAAGACTCGCCAAAATAGGCCAAATATATGAGTAATAGTATATAAGACTTCCCCGGACGTTTGGATCGCAGCGAGAACCAAAATCAGTGAGTAATAATATAGAAAATTGGCCAGAATAGGCCAAATCTATGGGTTTTCGTGAGGTCTTGTCAGCGGTCCCCAGAGTTCCCCGGACGTTCAGATCATAGCGGGACCCAAAGTCAGTGAGTAATAGTATAGTTAGCTGGACAGAATAGGCCAAATCTGCTAGTTTTGACGAGTTACTCGTAACTGTACCCCAGGGTTCCCTAAACGTTAAGTCGCAGCCGGACCAATAATTAGTGAGTAATAGTATAGAAATCTGACCAAAACAGGCCAATCTATGAGTTTTGGCAATGTACCCATAAGCGGACCCCGGGGTTCCCTGGACGTTTGCATCATAGCGAGACCCAAAATCAGTAAGTAATTGTATAGAAAACTAACGAGAATAGACCAAATCTATGAGTTTTTGCGAGGTCCCCGTAAGTGGTCTTCGGAGTTCAGCGGACGTTCGGATCGCAGCAGGACCCAAAATCAGTGAGTAATAGCATAGAAAATTGGACATAATAGGACAAATCTATTAATTTTCATGAGGTCCACGTAATTGAACCCAGAGTTCCGTGGACGTTCGGATTGCAGCGGGACCAAAAATCAGCGAAAACTGGCCAGAATAGGCCAAAGTTGTGAGTTTTGACTAGTTTCCCGTAACCGTACCACGAAGTTCCCTAAAGTTAGAATCGCAACGGGACCGTAAAACGGTGAGTAATAGTATAGAAACTGGCGAGAATATGCCAAATTTGTGAGTTTTGATGAGGTCCCCGTAACCGGATCGCGGTGTTCCCCAGACGTTCGGATCGCAGCGGGACCAAAAATCAGTGAGTAATAGTATAGAAAAGAGGCCAGAATAGGCCAAATCTGCGAGTTTTGACGAGTTCCCCATAACCGGACAACGGGGTTCCACCAACATTCGGTTCGCCCTGGATCCAATATCAGTGAGTAATAGCACAGAAAACTGGCGAGAATTAATAGGCCAAATCTATGAGTTTTGGCGATGTCCCCGTAAGAGGACCCCGGAGTTCCCCAGACGTTCAGATCACTCTAGGACCCAAATCAGTAAGTAATGTTATATAAAACTGGCCCGAATAGGCCAAAACTATGAGTTTTGAAGAGTTCCCCATAACCGGACACCGAGATTTCCCGGACATGCGGATCACCGCGGGACCCAAATTCAATGAGTAATAGCATAGAAAATTGGCGAGAATAGCCCAAATCGGTGAGTTTTGACGAGTTCCCCATAACCAGACCCCGGGGTTCCCCGAACGTCTTGATCGCCCCGGTGTCCAAACTATGTGAGTAATAGTATATAAAACTGGCGAGAACAGGCCAAAACTATGAGATTTTGCGAGGTCCCCATAAGCGGACCCGGGGGTTCCGTGAACATTAGAATCGCAGCATGACCAAATATCAGTGAGTAATAGTATAGAAAACTGGCCAGAATAGGCCAAAGTTGTGAGTTTTGACGAGTTCCATGTAACCGAATCCCGGTGTTTACTAGACGTTCGGATCGCACTCGGACCCAAAACTAGTGAGTAGTAGTATAGAAAACTAGATAGAATAGGCAAAATTTGGGAGTTTTGACAAGTTCCTCGAAAGACGTCCGGATCACCCCGGGACCCAATATGAGTGAGTAATAGTATAGAAAAGTGGCCAGAATAGGCCAAATCTATGAATAGGTCAGAATTGGCGAGGTCCTCGTAAGCAGATTCCAGAGTTCCCTGGACGTTCAGATCGCAGTGGGACCCAAAATCGGTGAGTAATAGTATATAAAACTGGCAAGAATATGCCAAAACTGTGAGTTTTGATGAGTTCCCCATAACCGAACCTCAGGGTTCCCCGAACGTTCCGATCGCCCCAGGACCCAAAATCAATGAGTTATAGCATAGAAAACTAGCAAGAATAGGCGAAATATGCGAGTTTTGACGAGTTCCCTGTAACCGGACCTCGGGGTTCCCCGGACGTCGTGATCGCCCCGGGATTCAACATCAGCGAGTAATAGTATAGAAATTTGGCCAGAATAGGCCAAATATATGAGTTTTGTTGAGGTACCTCTATGCAGACCCCGGAGTTCCCCGAACGTTCGGATCGTAGTGGGACCCAAAATCAGTGAGTAATAGTATAGAAAACTAGCCAGAATAGGGCCAAACTATGAGTTTTGTTGACTTCCTCGTATCCAAACACTGGGGTTCTCCGAACGTTCGGATCGCCCCCGGACTCAAAATCAGAGAGTAATAGTATATAAGACTCACCACAATAGACCTGATACGTCTACGGCGTATCTATAATGTTTGAATGTTTCATGCCAATATTCTACAACTTTCATATACCTTTGGCAACTTTTCATACTATTTTTGGGACTAACATATTGATCCAGTGCCCAGTGCCAGTTCGTGTTTGTTGCATGTTTTTTGTTTCACAGAAAATCCATATCAACCCAAGTCCAAACGGGATAAAAACTTATAGAGATTTTTTTGGAATATATGTGAATTTTGGGAAGTGGAATCAACAGAAGGTGGTGCCTGAGGGGCCACAAGCCATAGGGGCGCGCCCTGCGGGGTAGGGAGCGCCAGGGTGGCTTTTTGTACCCCGTAAGGCGGTTGATGCTCTTCTTTCGCCCGAGGAAATCTAATATCCGGATAAAAATTGTGTTAAAATTTCAGCCCAATCGGAGTTACGGATCTCCGGGAATATAAGAAATGGTCAAAAGCCAAAATCTAAAACGCAGAAACAGAAGGAAACATTGAGAGAGATCCAATCTCAGAGGGGCTCTTTATAACGACTAAGATGCGGTCCTTTCCTATTTAGGGGGCGATGCCCCAAAATGGAAAGAAGCGCATCTATGCGTTTCGCAAGCAAGATAAACATAGCACATACATAATATTAGAATGACAAATAGGGAATCGTTTGCCATCTCACATGGATAATATCAGAGTTTACATCCACACATTTATTCGGACAAGGTAGTTCCTCTACGGACTACATAACACAAGAAAAAGGCTATGCTATCCCGCATGCTTGCCCATGATCACGACCACTGCCTCAGTCTTCTCGATAGTTCACGTACAGGCGGTCGTTCTCCTCATCGTACTGCCACGCCAGTTGCGTGCCCTGTGGATCACCTGCGTCGGGCGTACCTGTACCTGTTAGGCGGTTGAAGTAATCTGTGAGCCACGGGGACTCGGCAATCTATGACCTTGGTATCGAAACTAGTCAAGTCATTAGGTGAGGTAGGTTCAGTGTTTAGGTTGCAGCATACTAAGCATTTATGGTGGCTAACTTACGTAGATCAAAGTTATAGATGTGGTGGTCTACGCGAGCGGTCGAAGACTACGTGATCACTAAGTGATCCTGAACACCTACTTACGTGAAACATAACCCCACCGTGTTCCCGATCGAAGAGAGGTGTTCGAAGGGGACAGTGACGGTTACGCACACGGTTGACAGTTTTATTATAGTTAGTTCAAGTTATCTTTAACTGGATGTTAACAAATAATCCATGTTGCCACAAAACCGTGGGCATGGCTTTCCGGAAGATTAAACCCTGCAGGGGTGCTCCAACTAGTCCATCACAAACGGTCACTGGCCGTAAAGTAATCCTCTATCATGAATCTCGTGATCTCGTCGGATTCCTTAGAGGAAAACCTCAACTCTGGGAGAACCAAAGCTTCACCAAGATTCCTATACGCAAGATATATCGGTAAGGTAAGACAAGACTAGCAGGACCTCCCGTCGTGTCGATGACCCCGATAAGAGCCGCGTATCTCAGTCTCAGGACACGACAGATGAACGACGCGTAGAGTGGCCTGATAGAAATCTCTCAAGTTGCCCTGAGTTGGCCCCGCACAGTGCTTTAGTTTGGACCAATACTCGTGAGGAGCACTGGCCCGGGTTGTTGATTAATTTCTCAGGGTAGCTATTCCCTATGCAAATTATTATTAGGTGAAAGCAAATTAAAAACAATGTTGGGTCCTGCCGGACAAGTCTTAACACTACACGATTTATCAAGGGGGTCCCCATAACAACCCCGAACGTGTTAGGAGCGATCAATTATGGAATCAAACACCGGTAGCCGGAAACTAAGGCGGCAATAACGGAACAAATCACCCGGCAAAAGGCTATCCTCACGGTGTCCTCGTTGCACGCAGAGCGAAATCGACCCACGCAACAACAAAAAATGCAGGTACCGATGATTATCAAACGTGGAGTCATAATGATGTGTGCTCAATGTCTTAACGCTAGACATGTTGCTTCACGACAACCAAGTCACAAACATGCAACTAGTCTTGTTGGTTCGAAGGGAACAAAAAAAGACAAACCCACTCTCATGAAAATCCATCGCGTGATAAACCAACATGTGGTTTGATGATTAAAAGGACAGTGGTATCTTTAGTACATCAAAGTTTAAAACCTGATGCTTGAATTATTCCTGAATTTATATTAGGATTTCCAGCAATACGCTTTGAGTGAAAGGAAACGTTTCCGTCGACGACGAGGCATCTACATTGACTTCGTAAATCTCAAGATGATATGCTGGTTCAATCTATCAAAGATGTTCATAGGAGTAGGATGTACGTATGTGCGTTCATATGGATGAGTATATATTCGTGTATATGAACGTTTGCCGTTTATACTATGTTAACAAAATAAAATCCATCGCGTGTTCATGTTGACCACGTACACCCGTGGACCACACTCACAGTACCCCCGTCCAGCCGTTCACCGTCTACCTTTGTACACCGCGTCCATCCAGGCCGCAGAAACGCAACCACACCGCACAAACTGCCACGCCCACGCGGCCTTCCCACACCCCGCACGCACTTCCTCTCACTGCACCTCGGGTCCCACGCCCCTGACCCCACCCGTCATAGGACGGTCGGTCCGCTGGTGCACGCAGCCTCCATTTCCGAAGGACACCTCGCCTCCAATCTCCTCCACCCACACCAGCCAAGGGGCAGACGGTCTCCCCCCTCCGCGCGATCCAATCGCCTCGCCGCCGCCGCCGCCGCCGTCGCCGCCGTCATGGCCTTCCTCGCGCGGGCGCTGCGCCACTCGAAGCCGTACCTGCCGTCGCGCGGGCCCGCGGCGGGCGCGTCCTGCCGCTGGATCTCCTCCACGGCCGCCGCGGGCTCCCCCGAGGCCGGCGCGGCCGTGGCGCCCGCCGACCCGGAGATGCCGCCGCCGCGGGAGCCCGTCGGGGGCGCGCGCGTCGAGCTGCCGCCCAACCCGGAGGACGCGCTCGAGGTGTTCGTCGACGGGCACGCCGTGCGGATCCCCAAGGGCTTCTCCGTGCTCCAGGCCTGCGAGGTCGCCGGCGTCGACATCCCGCGCTTCTGCTACCACAGCCGCCTCTCCATCGCCGGCAACTGCCGCATGTGCCTCGTCGAGGTCGAGAAGTCGCCCAAGCCCGTCGCCTCCTGCGCCATGCCCGCCCTCCCAGGTCCGCCGTCCCCCATTCTGTTTCGCCGCAGCGTGCACCCCGTGCCTTCTTTCAGGTTGCAAATGGGCCATGCTGGTCTGGTTTGATCCTGTTATGTGCGTCGGTCTCTCAGATCCATTCAGCTCATAGACAATCAGCGCCTTAGGGTTCCCACGTACATTACGTTTGATCAGTAATAATCCTTGTACAGAGACTAGAAACATGGACTTAGTTTGTTGGTTGTTGGGCTACTGAACGATCAGTCAAGCGTGTGTGGTTTCTAGTATGATTTGCGCGAGTTCCTGACCTTGGAGTGTCTTGTTGGATTAGGGATGAAGATTAAGACCAACACACCAATTGCGAAGAAGGCAAGGGAGGGTGTCATGGAGTTCTTGCTGATGAACCATCCGCTCGATTGCCCAATCTGCGATCAGGGCGGGGAGTGTGACCTCCAGGATCAGTCCATGGCCTTTGGGGCTGACCGTGGTCGTTTCACCGACATGAAGCGGTCGGTTGTGGATAAGAATCTGGGCCCCTTGGTGAAGACGGTGATGACCCGTTGCATCCAGTGTACAAGGTGATGCTTTTGGTGCTTCTTGGTCAATGTTTATGAGTATTCCACTTCCACTTTAAATAAATTGATGCTATCTGGTTTCTCTATGTTTTCACTACTGTAGGTGATTCATTTTTCTAGCATTGTTAGGTTAAGAGCTTATTGAGAAAACTTATTAAGGTTAACAACTGTTGGAGAAGAACACTCCTTCTAATATATCCATGTGCTTCAGTATGAATATTGTGCAGTCACATTTATGTTGTCATGTATTGTTTTATTGACATTATTGTTGCAGTAACACATCATCCTTTATGCAAAATAGTTTACCTACTTGTGCAAGCTCTAGTTTACCTTTACCATTTGCTAGTATGTAATTTTCAAATTTCTCTCATCTTACAGGTGTGTCAGGTTTGCATCTGAGGTTGCTGGTGTTCAAGACCTGGGCATGTTAGGCCGTGGCAGTGGTGAAGAAATCGGAACATATGTGGGGAAACTCATGACAAGTGAACTATCTGGAAATGTTATTGATATCTGCCCCGTTGGAGCTCTTACATCCAAGCCGTTTGCATTTAAAGCTAGGAACTGGGAGATGAAGGGCACTGAGACTATTGATGTTACTGATGCAGTAGGGTCCAACATCCGTGTTGACAGCAGAGGTCCTGAAGTTATGCGCATTGTTCCTCGCCTCAATGAGGTTTGCTTATTCTCCGCATCTCTGTAATTTGACTGTTGTGTATGATTTTTTGCTGGTAACGGTCACACTGCCTGATACTTCATGGTATATTAACTATGCTGTGATCCCCCAGAAGCCATAACGCATGCTAAGTCTGGCATAAAAGGTTGCCTAGTGCATGAAGAAGGCTTGTAGTCACTAGGCACCACCCTCCTACGTTAAGTGCGCCTGTCTAGCCCAAGTAATCAGTAACTAGGCGCTACCCCCTCTAGCCTACCCCAACTTGTTTGGGACTAAAGGCTTTGTTGTTGTTGTTGTTGTTGTATCATTATTGATGTTACAGTATGGTCATTACGGAAATTTCTGTTATGCTTTCTCAAAGTGACATCCATAACTCGTCGGAAGATTGTTCAATGTTGTTAAACGAACATCCAAATTACTGTGTGTGCTTAAATCATTAGGATTAACTGCCCCATCTGCATTAAACTGTTATGTAACAATTAAACTGTTGTATTATTACCAATGCTGCCTCCCCCGTACAGTGACATGTTACCTTGATATGTTTTGTAATATTAGCAGCTTGACAGTGCTCCCAGGATTTGTTCTTGATGGTTTTGCAGATTACCGTAGCGTATCTTATTTGCTTCGCATTAATGATCTTCCTGATTCTGGACCTAAAAGAGATGGAAGTAAATGTTGGTGTACTGTGAGAATATAATATAACATAATTTAAAGTACTCTTCCATACTTTTGCTCTGTAAATTTTGTAAGGAATGACTAGTTGATTGAGCCTTCCATCCTTAGCCTGCCAATTTATTGCCATGAAAATGAATACCTGAATGAGCAATTTTTTTATCATTGCAGGATATCAACGAAGAATGGATATCTGATAAAACACGGTTTTGTTATGATGGTCTGAAGAGGCAAAGACTAAACGACCCTATGATTCGTGGTCCTGATGGCAGGTTCAAGGCAGTGACATGGCGTGATGCTATTGCGGTTGTTGCTGAGGTTTTGAATCAAGTCAAACCAGAAGAAATTACTGGAGTCGCTGGCAAACTTTCTGATGCAGAATCCATGATGGCGCTGAAAGATTTTGTTAATAAAATGGGTTCCGATAAGGTGCTCTGTGAGGGAAATGGTCCGAATCCACCAGCAGATATTCGATCAAACTACCTAATGAATACTAGCATTGCTGGTCTTGAGAAAGCCGATGTCTTCCTTTTGGTTGGTACGCAGGTAAAATTCTGATTTTCTTGCTCATGATCACTTTCCAGGTTGCTTTCCTTATCTAACAATGTGCTCTGTTCTGTTATCACTTAGATTCAGTTTCATGTTCTGGTAGTGTATATTATCTGCTCTTGGATGCGCAACTGCTTGAAAGCATCTTTTAGAGTCATAGCAACAATATCTCACTAGATTTTATAAAAACAGCCATGTAATAGAAATATTCCATTACACGCCAGAACATAGCATGTTGAGCGCAAAGTAGCCTCCTAATTAAGGAGTTGTTCGGTGATCCTCCAGCTCCCTGAAATCTGAGGATCTGCGGAGCACCCTTCCCCCCGCTCCATGATTTTTAGCTGCTGCTCCACCAACTCCAGGAGTGGGGTTGCGGAGTGGGAGGGCCTCCGAACAGGGCCCTAAATGCCATTGCCTAGTGGCATTTTTTTTTTGCAATAGCTATATACTAGTATACTTGTAATAATGCAGCTGATGTTTCCAAAGAATTGCGGTTACTTTCTTCAGGCGTGTCGAAGCAGTGAACCGCCATTAAATAGACAAATTTATTTGGTAGTCAGTTTGATATCCAACTTGTTAGACCAAGGGAATTGAGATGTCCTGTTTGTCCTTCATATTTTCTGCCACCCCTTCTTTTTGGTCACACTCTTCAGATATTTCTATTGTGAGTTAAGTTACATTTTTTGCCTCCATAAAACAGCCTAGGGTGGAAGCTGCTATGGTGAATGCAAGGATTCAGAAGACTGTTAGAGCAACACAAGCAAAGGTGGGCTACATTGGTCCTCCGGCAGACTTCAACTATGACACTCAGCATCTTGGCACAGGGCCAGATACCCTTGTTGAGATAGCTGAGGGCCGGCATCCTTTCTGCTCAATACTAAAGTCTGCAAAGAACCCAGTAATCATCGCTGGAGCTGGGTTATTTGAACGGGAAGACCAAGGTGCTGTGTTCTCAACAATTGAAACTGTAGCCAAGAAATTCAATGTGACGAGACCAGACTGGAATGGCCTCAATGTCCTATTGCTCCATGCTGCACAGGCCGCAGCTCTTGATCTGGGCCTCGTCGCTAATCCTACTGAGAGCGTCAAGTCTGCCAAGTTCCTTTACCTGATGGGAGCCGACGATATCAACTTGGACAACCTTCCAGCGGATGCATTTGTTGTTTACCAAGGGCACCATGGTGACAAGGCTGTGTACAGGGCCAATGTTATTCTGCCGTCTTCAGCATTTAGCGAGAAAGAGGGCACCTACGAGAACACCGAGGGATGCACCCAGTGGACCATCCCAGCTGTCCCTACAGTCGGTGATGCTAGGGATGACTGGAAGATCGTTCGTGCTCTCTCCGAGGTTGCCGGGGCTCCACTGCCGTACGACAGCGTCGCAGCTGTGAGGAGCCGGATCGGTATGGTGGCCCCAAATCTTGTGCGCGTCGACGAGAGGGAGACATCTGTGATTTCTGCTGAGGTGAAGCCTCCGGTAAAGCAGCAAGTGAGCCCGGCTCCATTCAAAGCTGCCGTGGAGAACTTCTACATGACCGATGCAATCACACGGGCTTCAAAGATAATGGCTCAGTGCAGTGCAACCTTGTTGAAGAAGTGAGGCCCTACTCTACGTGATAACCGGCAGACAAGATTTTAGTTGCCCTTTTCCATTTCGCTCACCAGTTGTTGTTGCTTGGTTGGCTGGGAGTATAAATTTGGACTGTCTCCACCCTAGCTAGATCTGAGGAGCAGCGAAACTTGAAAGCAGTGCATTTTTCTGTAACGTGTGAGAAGCGGAGCATACTTAATAAGCTTGTTGTCCTTTCGAATTAGACGGCAGCTGCAAGCAAATAATTTTGTTGTATTTCGGGTTTTCGCCTGCTCGTTTCCCCGATTCCAGGAGGCAGGCAAATGCAATGTAGCTGTATGTGCAAATTAAGGTATACCCCATTTTATCATTCACAGGTGTGTTGAATGGCACATGGATTTTGGATTTGGGCCTCCCTCTCATTGTTCTTTCTTTGAATAGTTTATTTATATGTTATCCAATGTTGTATGTTTGTGTCGATTGGTTTTCATAAGTTGAATGTGGCTGATGCATGATCTGTTCGCTCATGACCATGCGGAGGTGAGATTGGCCTAAGGCAACTCCAACGTGGATCACCAAATTGCCTCACCCGCAAATGTCTGGACAGTTCATCCAACGGGGGTCACTAGATTTGTTTGGATCGGTTCGGATGTTCAAAATCACACAAATTGAAAACAAACCTATGAGGAATTTTGTAGGCCTGCCACGTCGGACTTCAAAAAACGTTGATGTTTGCTGGCTTATTTGGCAAAGAAAAATAGAGTACGTTATAAGAAATTAATCGGTCAGTTGAATATTCGGGAGCAGTAATTTAATCCTTCAAATTTTTTTCTTGTTTTATTATTTTTTTAGTAGTCTTTATAGTAGTCTTAGATTTTTCATTTTGATGAGCCTCACTTTGAGGAATTCATGGAATAATCCATTTTCATGGAATAATGAATTAAGGAAGAAAGGATATGAGTCTTTGTTACCCCCCCCCCCCTCCCCCCTCGGCGCACGGGATCTGCCCTTGCCGCCGCTGTCCATGGTGCCCGTCAAGTATCCAGGCAAATGTCATAGCGGAATATTTTGATGTTGTTATTGTTGACTTTGAAGAAATCATGATAGTTGTATATGCAAATGTCATAGCGGAATATTTTGATGTTGTTATTGTTGACTTTGAAGAAATCATGATAGTTGTATATGCAGTGGAGAAGGATGATTTGTTTTACGAGGCATGGTTGGCTATAGGTGTGAGTTTCAAGGCATGAAGCACAACGTGACATTTTGGTAAAGTGGTATGTTTGGTTCATTGAGCATATGTTAGGTTGTTGGGTCATTTAGCGTTGCCAGTGACTTTAATCCGACCTGATTATGAGAGGAGGCTAGTCCCACCTTATAAGGAGGAGTGTCACACTCCCTTCTATTTTTTTGAGATGTGATGGGCTCTTCGCTTGTAGTGTTGTGTTCTATCTCCGATGCTCACCGGAAACGTCCGAACCTCGACCTGACATTGGGAGCTGACCCTCGGACGCTAGCAACACAAGCACTATGCGCCCTACATCATGGAGTTATCCATGGCCGAGGCCATTCAAAATGTCGTCAACGAGTATTGTGGTGTGTATGCATAAGTGCGAACAAGATGGTCAATGATCGCGTCACTCAAAGAGCTCATAAGTTTTACTTATCATTGCTTTACGTATTGTCCATTTTGTTGATTTGCTCAATGTTGCGATTTGTTGATCACGCGTGTGCACGTTGTACCAAACGATGGAGTGGAAGCCCCTCACGCTAATACATTGTTGGATGAAACTCAATAAAAGCAACTGAATCAGTCAGTGCCTATGAAGAAGTTGATAAGCTCAGGGAGGGGAAGGACGATGAATTTACAGAGCTTGTTGACCATGTTCTTTATTGTTGGACATCTTTTAGGGAGTGCTTTCGGATTTAAATGTACGGTTGAATTGCTATTGACCTAAATACATCTGTCAGAGTGATCAAAAGCGGATGTTAAATTGCTATTGATCTAAATACATTTATCAAAGTGATCAAAAATGGATGTTAGATTGCTACTGATCTATACATACATTTGTCAAGGTGATCGAAAGCGGATGTTAAATTGCTATTGATCTAAATACATTTATCAGAGTGATCAAAAATGGATGTTAGATTGCTACTGATCTAAATATACATTTGTCAAGGTGATCGAAAATGGATGTTTTGATTTGGTTTTATTTAGAAAAAAAATGTGGCAAATGAGCGGACATTTGGTAAGTCTATATCTATACCTACGTATTAATAAAGCATCTATTGTTTCTGTGATACGTCATTAAATTTGCCTCTAAAGTTTGTCAAAATTACCCACCAATGCCACCCGTAAGTGTAAAAAATGATTCTTTTTTGAACTTCCGTTCGGCTCTTTCTCTCAAATTCTAAAGCATGCGGTTCCTGTATTTTATCACCAACACAAGGCTAGCCCAATTGGTTGTGTGCGCATTGTCCCATCGTGGAGACCTAGGTTCGATCCCGATCGTGGCCTCCAGCCCTTTTTCTTCTATTTCGCACTTTTTCTAAAAAAAAATCTCGTTTACCTTTATTTCGATAAACTTTGCACAAATGTTAATCATGGATTAAAGAAATGTCAAATTTGTAGACAAAAAAGTTCCCGTATATACAAAAAAATATACAGTACGCATGGACAATAAATAATACATTTTTTATTTTGAAAAATATTGATCGTGTATTTTAAAAATTTAAATGTGCATAGAAAAATGTTTCCGGTGTATAAGGAAACATATACAAAAATATATAGTGTGTATGGAACAAAGTAGACATAAAAAATAGAACTTTACAAAAATGTTAATTGTGTATTTGAATAATGTAAAACATGTATATAAAAAATATTCATGATGCATACAAAATATGTAAAATGTGTATTAAAAAAATTAGACATCAAAACTCAATAATGTTTCTGATGTCACACGCAAAAAAATGTTTCTAATGTATAAAAAAATATACAATGTTGTTTATACAAGCTTTACGTAAACAAATGGCTTAGCTTTGATTTTTCATACACATAAACTGTTTTGCTAATTATTTTTTTAAGAATATCGATATTGATACGCAACTTGGAACATTTGGTATGCATGTACTTACAAATTGATTGTTTTCGATAGAGCTGTCTAATATGTTTACAACCAAATTAAGATTTCACGTAGATTTCAAATGCAAACACATATATTAGCAAGATACAAATAATGTTCTTATGCATATGCTGTCATTAATTAACAAAACATACTTTGCCATTTTCATCATAATTCAAATAATGTTCATGCATTTTAAGAAATGTCCTAAAATTTTAAGAACACAATGCGATTATTACAATTGGAGATTATGATTTTTTTCTCCCGTTGCAACGCATAGGCCTTTTTTGCTAGTTTTACTTATTGTTGCTTTACGTATTGTCCATTTTGTTGATTTGCTCAATGTTGCGATTTGTTGATCACCTGAACGCGTGTGCATGTTGTACCAAACGACGGAGTGGAAGCCCCTCGCGCTAATACATTTGTTGGATGAAACTTAATAAAAGCAAGTGAATCAGTCAGTGCCTATGAAGAAGTTGATAAGCTAAGGGACGGGAAGGACGATGAATTTACAGAGCTTGTTGACCATGTTCTTTATTGTTGGACATCTTTTAGGGAGTGCTTTCGGATTTAAATGTACGGTTGAATTGCTATTGACCTAAATACATCTGTCAGAGTGATCAAAAGCGGATGTTAAATTGCTATTGATCTAAATACATTTATCAGAGTGATAAAAAATGGATGTTAGATTGCTACTGATGTAAATATACATTTGTCAAGGTGATCGAAAGTGGATGTCTTGATTTGGTTTTATTTAGGAAAAACAAAATGTGGCAAAGGGGCGGACATTGTCCGTGGACAAGTTTGAACGTGTCCGCAAGTATTTGATAAGGTCCATTTTGGTTATCCGCGTTGAGTTGGCGGCAGATGATTTCCTCGCCACTCGCCAATGTTTGGAGCGTGCGTGGAAACTGTTGGGTATTCCACGAATACGACCAAGAAGCTCGTGCTGCCCCTTATCTCCCTCCCCGCGCCCCAGCAGCACGAGCATGGCGTTGCACTGCGCCGCCGCCGGCAGCGTCTCGCCGTCCACCGGCCCGTGCCTCCTGCTTCGCCACCGCGCGCTCCGGCGCTCCCCGTCCCGGCCGCGGCGGCCGCACGGCCTGGCTCTAGCTTCTGCCGGTGCCCGGTGGGCGTGCGGCGCCAGGAGGCGGGTGAGGCACGAGGAGGAAGACGAGGAGGAAGACGAGGAGGAGTACGGGCACAACGAGGAGATGGCGCGGCTGGAGGCCTACAGCGAGGGGGCGCGCGACCTGGCCCTCCTCGTCACGGCCGCCGTCGACGGCGACCTCGAGTCCGTGCTCGTCTTCAAGGTACCAGATCAGATGGCGGATACACTACACTTTGTGAGGTTCCGGCCGTGCTCCTCCTCGGAGCGCATTGCTAATTGCTGCTGTGTTGCGTGGTGGGTGGCAGGGCTTCTCGTCGAGGCTGAGCGGGAGGACGGCGCCGGACCCGGCCATGAGCGTGCTCCCGGAGCGGGCCGTCATACGGTCGGTCGACGTGGTCAGGGGGCCCTTCGACCCCACCAACATCGACTACCTCGAGAAGGGCCTGCCATGGGAGGAATTCAAGAGCCGCCTCCAATAGCCAAAATCATGCGAAAATCATGGTGGCGGGATTGTAGGGAGTAGGGCATTTTGGCGGCCGAGCTCCATCAAGACTTCAGTTAAAATCAAAATCCAGTTCCAAAAGATTCCTGAAAAATTATATACATGTATACGAGGATGTAGGTGTATGTGTAAAATTTCAGGATGAAATACCTTAAATTGCGAGCTGTATAAAAAAAAAAGATCATGTACTTTTTTTTCGATGAACTACACATGTGCTAAAAGGCGCACTTTCTTTTTTTTTTTAGCTCTCAATTTAACATATTTCGACCCAAAAATTTACACATGTGTCGTGCCCATTATGTTCCTATGTACTCCCTCCATTCTCTTATACAAGGCCACTATGAAAAATACATTTTGCATCTATATAAGGCCATCAGCAGTAATCGAGGTAACATTAATAATGTTTCCTCATACTCCTTCCGGTTTAAAAAGCGTGCATGCAAATTCTCTAGGACCTAGATGGTTATTGATTGGCTGTGAAATGAGTTAAAAATAGCATTCACACTACACATGCATATAGAAATAATACAACGAAGTACTAGTAGAGCAAGTACAATAGAGCAGAGTCAGCTGGCTATAAGGAATAAACTAATATATTTTTGTTTAGTTAGAGTAAAGAGAAGAGGAGAGAGAAGGTAAGCGGGCTCTTAGCTAAGAGCCAGCTCTATCACGTGCTCCTAGGCATTTTGTGAGTATGAAAGGTGGACCATATAATGAAGAAGCAGTACACTTTTGCAATGAACTATTGTACATGCTGGCTATAAGATGGGCTATAGATGACATGACAATGGCTTATAGCCAGCAGCTAGCTGTACTATTGTAGTTGCTCTTAGCTGCTAGGAATAAATGCAACGTGACTTAGTCTTTGTCTATTTTAAAAACGTACGCAAGTCTAACTGTGTCTTTTAAACCGTGAGGGAGGGAGTACTAATAACTTGTTTAATAATTGCATGTATGTATTCATAATGACATTTGACTACTTTCTTCTCACTCATTCGTTGCATGCATGCAACGTATTAATAATTCCGGTTAACAAAAAAAAAGCTTAACTTTCGAACCTGTCATTAAATTTTGTCCTAGTATCTGTAATATGAGTTTGTGGCCTTATATAAAGGAATGGAGGAAGTATACATGTGTAATTCTTTTTAAAAAACATGTTGGATCATAAAAAATATGAACTTCAAAATTTTCAAATTAAGTGCTCGATGAGCTGGGCCTCCGTTTAGCATTTTCGAATCATAGACTGAAATGTCTATCAGAGATTCAGAGGGCACGTCACATTAGAGGGCCATGACAAAACACCAATTGAATAAAGAATACATCATCTGCATCAATATAATCGATACGGATCATACAGGAGGCCAAAGGATGGTTGGCCCAAGGAAGCAACTGCGTCTGTCCATGTCTCGTCTAGGCGGTAGCCACAAAACAACACTCGGCAACAAAGACCGTGTACAAAGCATATGCAAAACGAATGGAGCGTCGCTACTACAAACGTTCTATCTGTTCCAGCCACGAACAGTCCATCAGATCAGATCAGATCATTTCCATGCAACCGAGTCGATCTCGTTCCTTGCGGACTTGTACAGCTCCAGCTTCTTCACGAGGGAATCCCTCTTCTCCATCAACGCGGGGTCCTCGTCCAGCATCGCGCTCAGCTGCTTCTTCTGTGTGATGGAAGCAATGACAAATGGAGGAGAATGAGACCAGTGGTTTAGGACTCTACCCGACTTGCTGTACTTACACAAATGCAAATCAACACAAGGTTAACATACGCAAACTTAAAGTCTGGTGAAATTTTTCACATTTAGCCACTGACTGGTGGGTGGGTAAAACATCTCTGTATTTATGTGCGAAAATAGTAGATTCAGTAAGTAGTTAGCAAAAACATACCTCTTTGCTTCCTACATGCGCATAGAAACGGTTGAGCAGATTTCTTTTTGCCTCCTTCACTTGGCAGTGCACGACTGCTTTCGGAATCGTGTTCCTCAATGTATCGCAAACCATGTTGATGTAAGATGATACATTCGATCCTGAAATAAAGGGACGATGTCATTGATACAGGCATATTGTAAACTGTTGTCGAACTCTGTTAGCATGGATAATTTATCCACACTAACATCAAGATGCATAAAGCGAGCCTGTCCATCATGTGCAATTATTCCAAGCCCCAAGGTTCTACAGCACTAGTGATCCTACATTCTAAAACGGTTGCCTGATCAATAGTCCCTTTGAAAAGATTGAATATAATTAACTTACCGATTCTTCGAAGATGGTTATCCTGATATCTGTCGTTGGCCGGAGTGTTATTGTTAGCTCCTTTGTCTGGTTCAGTAGGAAGTTTCCTGAAGAACTCTACTGTTAGGTAACTGGCCTCCATGTCAACTAGACGAATAACCGTCTTGCGGCCATCCTCACGGAATCTTTCTAGGCTTTCATTTGCTGCTGCAGCTATATCTGATTGAAGCGTTGGGAAACGCTTCAATTCCTGGAATAATCAAGGTAGACATGATATATGAGAAACGAGAAACAGTCCAAGGCAAGAGTGACGCCCGGCGATCACTCATCCATAACCAAAGTTCACCAATACTAAAAAATAGCACTCACCTCTGTTGCTGCAATCGACCTTCGGACTAGCTCCTTCAATACCAAATGGACCTACAAATTATGAGACCATCAGCAAGTGCATGTAGCTAACAAAATAATGCTCCCAAACAAGCATTGCTATCAGATATCCTCCATATTATGTCAAAAAAAGAGAAATGTGAAAATTCCACTTCCGCTCTACTCACACTGCTTCCACATTTGAACATGGAACAAACTTACTAAACCATTCCGACGTTCAGTACTTCAACAAGATAATGGTTTCCTGCTATGTTACTTCACATACAACATCCATACATGCCTTTTTGAATTAATCAAGATAATCACACGAAATAACATCTTTCCATACGTACTTCAGATGTCCCTATTATACTAGTTCAGAAGTTGCTCATAGTCCACCAATATCCTGAGTTAACTTTATCTCTACTTACTTAAAAAGAATGTAAGGTTCCATATTTCACTTTCCTTCCCACCACCCCTTTGTCCAACCTTCACCATATGATAATCAATAACCTTAATTTACTTATCTTCTGAATTTATTCCACTTTAGTTTACTTACGGATGTTCTCATCAAAATATAAGGTAAATCACGGGTAGGATTTAATAAACATTTATTTACACAATCGCGTTAATATGGGCAGGTAAATCACAAGCGAACGTACTAGAATGTTTATATCCCGTTGCAACGCACGGGGACTGTCCTAGTAATGAATAAATACCATAGGCTAGAACCTAGATTCTACATGAGAAGATCAGTTAAGTTGGTATGTTTATATATCAGTTGCTTAAACATTAAGGAGCCTCAAGAGGAGCCATGGATTAAAAAAAATACCGCATCAACTGAAGCTTCAGCCGGACCCCTAAAGTAGCTGAGTGAACTATCTATAAGTCTTCTGTAACCTTGCTCAGGGGCAATCAAATGGGGCTGGTAACCATCAGCCTCAGAAATGACTTTCCGAACATTTTGCAATGAAAGATGTTTATCGAAAGGAAGCTTTTTCAATGCTGCAGGTAACTGGTGGTCAAAGACACCATAAATGCGATCTCCACCTGGTCGACTGGTAACAATGAATAATGAAAGGTAAATTATCAGAAGCATTCTTTGAAACAAAAAAGGAAAAGCATGCTTGTAGTATCTTCACCATCTATCTAGCAATGGCACTTTATGAACATACAAGGCATCATTATAAAAAGAAAAGTCACATGTACAAAATGGCTAGTTGAACATCTTACCCGCCATCTAAGTGCTCTTTAAAAACTCGGTCAAATGCACGACACATGTCCAATATCGTATACAGTTGTGCCTGTTGATTATGTTAAATGTATAAGAGAAATGTTATATAGAAGTTGTTTGGGAATATGCCATTAACATCACTGCAAACAAGCATTCCAAGCTGTGCCGCAAATTACTTTCAGCTTTTATGTTAGCATGGTTGTTCTTACCCCAGCATCACCTCCAATTGGCCTACCAAGTCGATCCAACTCAGCTTCAATTTCATCAACTGTCTTGTTGATCATTGATATAATACTTGGAATTTTGGCTTTGATCACAGCCTCTAAATGCTGGATAAATAAATGGAAGTACATCAGCAAACAGTTTATGCAAAATTCAAAATTTTGGCAAAGCAAACAGCAAGAGTAAATGACTTAACCTGTGACAGAAGCTTAGCAAGATACTCTGCACCCATTTTATGTGCCAAGTGACCATAATCAGAACTACTTTGGAAGTACTCTTGTTCTTTGCGACGTGCTGCGAGCATGTCAACATTTTTGTTGATATCAGCCTGTGAACGGTTGACAATGCCCACCCAGGGGTGCTGCAAGCGATAAGACCTCCCTTCGAGTACCTAAGATCAATTAAGATAGGAAGTTTAAGTGATATGCCCATAGAGGATGAGTTCATAGCAATTGCAAAACCACATACATCAATAGCATTGGTACCCTTGTCCATCAAATCAAGTTTTGTTACAACTCCAAAGGTCCTTTCACCTGAAAATGAAAAAGGATGTCAAAAGAAAGAAGAAACCTGCCAGATTACCTGGCATGATAACAAAAGAAGCTACATATATAATTCTTGTTTTATGCAAAGTAGATTTGAAATGCTGCAGGAACAAAATTCAAACTGCACCTGTAGGATCCACGTCCTTAGCAAGCTTGATAGCATCTGATGTTGCTATATCTTGGTTTGCTGGAGAGATGGCCAATATGATAGAGTTTGGCTGAAGTTTCCAGACAACGAAAATAGGTCAAGAAAGTTGTAGATTTTGATCAACAGTATGGTCAATCATCTTTGCCTCGTGTAAATAAAAATAAGAATCACAATATAAATATAGCAAGAGAGCAAGAATGAACGCAAACTTAAGACTGGTTCTTAATTTATCATACCCATCCCAGAAGGGAGAAAAAAATGCCAATACAGCACCATTGTAATACCATGTTTATTTGAGCTACATTTTACTTCATGAATATTCCCTGGTATGTTATGCCAGTTCTAAGCATTACTCACGTTTTAGCCTAATCAGTATAGCAAACCACAGCAATGACTTTTACCTTGTCGACGTAAGACCGGACCATGTTTTCAATATCTTGCACAATAGACTCAGGCTGCCCCTCTGTAGTAGATAGTTGCAGTTAGGATAGTTATATAATAATGCAATAAAGAATCTTATGTTAACCAAAGAAGAAGCAGCTAAGTCAATAATTGAAATATTACCTACAGCAACCTTCGTCAGTCCAGGAAGATCAATAAGTGTCAAGTTAACAACTGCACAAAGAAGGTTGCCAAATTAAAGCAGTTCAAAAGGTAAAAAACAAACTACATATCTAATTAGCACATAGAAATCTTTTGGAGTACCGGCAATATAGTGCAGTAGCATCAACACATTTTGCCAAAAGAAAAACTATACATATGAAAAGTAACCACTAAGATACACAACAGCAAATCTAAACAAATACCCAAGTCTTACCATGTGGAGAATATATACTCAAATGGATAGGAACATTTGATATTGCTTTCGTTTTTCCAGTCATGCGATCAGTTTCATCAGCAATCTCTTTCCTAACAGCAGCTGCATTAAGGTTTTAACAAAAAAATAACTTAAAATCACCACAATACAAACAAACAAACAAAAGAGTAGATCAATGATCACATATGTTTTGATGTCTAACACTAATAATAAAATAAACAACCAAATAAACATCACAATTATCATGCTAAATAACAGTGAACAGCCCAGAGATTAACAAGTACAATTGCCAGGAACCATGAATTGGTTCACATGCTTTCACAAACTAATACAGTTAATTCTTCCAGAAATGAAATTGCCCAATTTTCTAAATTGAAGCTATTGTTCATGGTACTAAAAGAAAAGATAAAGCAATGTAATTCATCGGTTGAGCTCTACAAATAACTAAGTTTGCTGTATGAGGAAAACAAAAGTACTAGATGCTCACGATGTACTATTGGGAGTAACTGTTTTCATATTGCATGGACCTTCAAAGTATTCATACATTGTGATGATTCTAAGATGTGTTGTATGGTACTCATGAGTCGACGTGAGTTAAGCAGCAGCAACCAGGGGAGGAGGGGAGGAGAAGACCAGTAGCAGCAGCAACCAGGGGAGGAGGGGAGGAGAAGACCAGTAGCAGCAGCAACCAGGGGAGGAGGGGAGGAGAAGACCAGTAGCAGCAGCAACCAGGGGAGGAGGGGGAGGGGTTGAGCAGCAGCAACCAGGGGAGGAGGGAAGGGGCGGAGTGGAGACGATCAGCAAACCAGGGGTGGTGGCGGCTGCCAAGTAGAGGGTTGGGTCGGGGTTGGACTGGTTCGATCTAGGTTTCCAGGGGGGTGGGCAAACAAATACAGTAAAAAAAATATGACAGGTGGGGCCCAAAACAACGAGTCGTTCGGCCCAGAATCCACGTCGCTCGACTCATCCCAAGAGTCGAGTCGAGAGGTCGAGTCGACCCTGGAAGTGTGGCTCATCGACTAGTCGAGCGGCTCAAAAACAGAGATGGTACTATACATTCTTCTTTCATTGCTTACTTGTTGATGAGTACTCTGGTACAGAGTCAAAATACAACTCTTAACACATAAATATGCTCAGTCACTGGCAAATGTTACACGGTTGACGGTTCACATAGTAATCATGTATGTCTATGATATTTTGGCCGTTATAGATACAACGGTTGGATCTTTTGACATAAAAATTGTGAACCTATATATGATAGCAGAGCAGGCAATGTTTACGTAATTGCTACTGGGCTGCAAGCAAGCACAACGGGAGCGTAGGTCCCTTACCAAAGTCGGAGAAGCACTTCCGTGGGGCGTGGAGTAATCATGTGGTATGCCTATGATATTTTGGCCGATATAGATACGACGGTTGCATGTTCTGACATAAAAATTGTGAACGTATATTTTGATAGCAGGGCAGGCAGTGTTTACACTAATTGTATCTTGTTTGTAGATAGATCGTTCACATAATAATGGATGTGGTTTCAGGCAGTCAGTATGATTAGGGAATGCAGAATGCTTGCTCACATGTACTCTTGTGTCGGTTATAATTGCAATTGAAAACATCTTTTGACAACGCTCTAACTCTAAAATTTGGAACTGAAGAAACCAAGCAAGCTGCTGGGCTACAACTACAAGCAAGCACAAACGGAGAGCACAGGTCCCTTACCGAAGTCGGAGAAGCGCTTCCGCGGGGCGTGGAGGAACTCGGCGTACTCCTGGCCGCCCTCCGTCTTGTGCAGCTGCAGCACCAGAGGCCTCCTCGTCACGATCCCTGATCAAGCCAACAATAACGCAAATCAGCGACCCAGGACCGACTAGTTTTTGAACAAAAATGGCGATCCAGCGACGGGATTACCAGATCCACGGGGCAGGAAGTCCCTCCCGACAATGCTCTCGAGCACCGACGACTTCCCAGAACTCTGGAGACACCAGAAAAGGAAGGTAGTAAGTGGGCGGTCCGGCGGGCAGATCTGGGCGCGGGGCCGGCGGATCTGGGGGGCGAGCTGGGGCGGGGGCGGGGGCGGTGGCGTACCTGGCCTCCGACGACGGCGACGGAGGGCAGCGCCTCCCAGAGCGACCCCCCGGCGCCGCCGCCGTGGTCGCCGAGCACGGTGCACGCCTGCTGGATCCGGTTCACCAGCCCGATCAGGCTCCCCATCGTCGCCATCTCGGGCGGGCCCCCTCCGGCCGCTTCCCCGCGTGCGGTGGTCGCCGGCGGCGGTGGCGGTGGCGGTGGCGGTGGCGGTGGGGGTTGGGATCTGTCTGCCGGAGTGAGGGAGGAGGAGGAAGAGCCGAGGAAAATGGGTTAAGCTAAAAAGGATTTTAAAAGCGGTGGTTATATGCGGCTTCGGGGGCGCGAGCTGGGTGGACCGCGCCTTGCTGCGCCGGGCGTGGGCCCCCGGGGAGGTGGGACGGGAGGCTGCGGGTGGGGCCCGGGGAGCGCGTGGCGGTTGGACGTGGTGAGTGGTGGGTTTTGGTGGACCGGGTGCAGGGAGCCGGAGCCGTTGGATCTCGGCTGTGGGTTGTGTTGTGCTGTGTTTGCTTCCAGCTCCGTGCGAGCGAGGTGCGGGGCGACCGACGGCTGGCGGGTGGGGCCCAGCTTTTCCGGTGCGTGACGCGTGAGCAGCACCTGTGCCTCCGTTGGGCGCACCTCGCGTTTGAAATCAACGGCCTCTCCACTGGGCACACCTCGCGTCTGAAATCAACGGTGGGGATGGAGGCTCGGAAGCGCAAATGGAGTACGGTCTTTTGGCTTCTCCCGCATCCGTCCGCGGACACGGGACTCATGACACGGATGCGGAAGTCGGTGGTACAATGTTGTCGGCATACATCTGGCCTCCTCGTGTTTTCTTTTAAAGTGTGCACGTTTAAATAGACGCATACATATACTACACATGTTTAAATGTTCGAATGTAGCAGTAGTTTAAATTTTAAAAGTTCGAATATTGCATTACAACATTGTCGTCTCCTTTAGCTACCGACAGATGCCCAATCAGGTCTTTTTTCAGTTGCTCGTGAGTTGCTCAATGCGGAATTTGTTGATGTATTTGAATAAACTCTTTAAGTATGGCTGAATTATGGTTTGGAAGTTCGATAGGATCATCCATCAATGCCAAATGGCAGCACGCCCTGTTGCGGTCGAGCACTCGATGACCCTTGGTGAAATCCTTGAAACTCAGAACATGCTTCTCTGCATGCTCCGAGTCTTCAAGGACTGTCTGTATCATCGTCGTTTCATCTGTGTAGTCCTCTCCTCGTCGAACGACTCAACATAGCGTTCATATATGTACTTTAAATCTGAATATGCTGCTTGAAAGAACAAGGGACAATTTTTGTAGCTTTGACAATTCACCGAACAGTTGTTGGGCATGATGAGTATAGCAGTACATATGGTATTTGGCGGGATGGTCGGAGGAGAGGGTGGAATGGCGATGGAGGGGAAGCGGAGTGGAACCCGGGTGAAACACTGTAGGTGACGGAGACGTAAAGTTTCGAAGGAGTGTGGCGTACCAATCGGAGTGATGAAGCAGTGACGAAGGCAAAGAGAGAAAAGGAGAACTAGCCGACCGACGAACATTTGTATAGATATGTTGAAAAATTTAAAAGGTTGACACCGAGGCAAATAGTATTTTTTGTTGTACGGAATGAACAACTTGTTACAACACACTGAACCTTTTCAGGGGTAAGCTTGGGAAGTTGAAGCTCGGTATATATAAAATAATTACTCAGAGAGTGGATAATTTCTTGCTATTTGGTAATCCTAATTTATTATTGGAAACTCAGAAAGAAGACGGAAATCGTGTGGAAGAGACAATGGACTCAAAAGTAGTACAATACATGTTGTCTTTCTTCTGTATATCAAAGGGCTCTTGTAGATGAATAATGGTCCATTCACCTTATATAACTCTTTTGAATTGAAAGAAGGGAGAGGGTGGTGCTTGAAGGGAACTAGCCGACAGATGAACATAAACGGTGGTTTTATCCAGGTTTAGGCCCTCGAGTGGGTTGCCTTGTTCCCCACATCCTACCTACATCTCTTTATTAATGAACACATATGATCATTGTTAGTGTTTCGTGAATTCTTTTCTCTAGGCTGGATCTAGTGCTTCCACCTTCCGGGCCTCGTCGTCTTTGTTGATAAGTGGGACCGAACAAACATGCGCGGATGCTATAGACCTCTGGCGGGCTCTTACACCATGACTTGCAAATCTTGTAAAGTGAACACTAAACGTAGCTGAACTGTCGGAGTATCGGAATCACACTGAGCCACTGAGGGGTGGGTACATCCTCAGCCTCATTCGAGGATGCATCCTATTATGTCATCTTAAAAGCACCTTCAACCAAGCGACCCAAACGGACATGCGTATTGTCCATTTTTTGTCCGTTTGGGTCGGCATGTCCATCCTATTTTGCAAACGGGTCGACCGTGCGCTAACGCGTCGACCAATTTTTTGTCCATGCCGGCAAGCTTTTGGCCAACGTCGAGTCAGGGCGACGACCGTCCGTGGCCTTGCCGGCGAACCTATGACGGGTCAGACCCAAGCGGCTAGATGGATTGAGTGCCTGCATGTGGCACCGAGGGATTGCCCGGACCTGGTGGACAGGCACCCGGCCATTCCATGGCAAGCGCAGTCCGCCGACGGTCGGATTCACCAAATCACGCCGACAGGATGCGTAAAATTTCACCAAATCCCACCACCACCGCAGATCCATCAATAGGCCTTCCGCACCAGGATGAAGGAGGCACCCTGTCGGTGGATTTGCTGCTGAAGAGCTAGCGTGGCCGGTGGAAAATGGGGTCGTCGGCATAGGGTTTGTGTGTTTTCCGGGCAGCAGGTGGGGGAAGGGGATAAGAAGGAGAGACTATGACGCCGACTAGCGGACCAAGGGAAGGAGTAAGCAGGAGAGGCGCGTGTTCGCGACGACGCAAATGACGTCCAAATTTACATCGAGAATGAATCGCGACCGGACGAAAAATGGACGCACATCCGTTTGAATCGGCATGTTGGGTCGACTTTTTCGTTCACCGCGACCCAAACAGACCCATGGGCAAAATGGGTCGGTGCATTGGAGTTGCTATAAGAGCAACGCTACCAAATTTCAAGCCATGCACGCATGTAATTCATTAAGAACGAGATTACAACGCCACAGATGGCATAACACCACGACCACTAGAATGAAAATTACAACGCCACTGATGGCACGACACTTACGTCGCTGCAGATGGCACAAACCAAAACCTCATCGCCACAAACAAACAAGAAGGACGCCTACCACCCACAACCAGAGATGAAACCCAAGTAACCCAGAGCAGAGCACTAACTGGCATGGAGCGACGACTATCTATGGCAGGACCTGCAGCACCAGGCAGAACAAGACCGCAACCACGAACGGGGCGCACGCACCGCCATGACAGCAACAACCAACAACACCAGGAGGGCCAAACATGCTTGAATGAAGCATAAGCACAAAGAGAAGACGGCCACAGAGCGCCGCACAGCCAAGCCAAACCAGACCGCCGAGCCAGCAGCCACCCAACCGGCCATAGAAGGGAAGATCCAAGCAAGGGGATCAACCCCGGCGAGGCGGTGACAGAGGCTACTAAATTCCCATCCAAAAGGAAAACGATACAGGAGCTTTTCAGGACAACAATGATCTTTAAATGAAAATTTGCAGATTCGCCTGGCAGCATACACTACATCTATGTTCTTCAACATACATTACATCTACATCTATGCAAGAGAGATACCTAAAAATAAGGCATCAAATGATGATCCAAGTGTGACGCAACTCTCGACAACATTGGATCTTGGATCGCATCATCTCTATCATTATTATTATTCATGAATTCTTGGTGCCTCACAAGCTTACAAAACGAGAGATTTGGCCCCGCAAGCGCAGAGCAAATACACCACACATTACTACAACAAATAACTTGTCGACAAATGGCACACTAACAATTCTACGCAGACAGGTATGACAAGGGTTTTATTCCAACATGAGAGAGCAAGCCACGCTAACAATCCTACCTAGCGTTGGGCCTTCCTTGGTAAGCCACACTAACCATTGGTTGGATTGGTGAGAGTCAGCCGCACCAGAGATCAGACCTTATTGGGGCTGCGCAAAAGGAGATGATAGATCTCGTTGTTCATCTCAGACATGTATTCATACCCAAGATTGTCGGCACGACTCCTGAATTCATTAACTTCCTCCGGCGGCACTTGTATGCCAACTAACACGTTTGCTCCGGTTTCGCCCTGCCAAAAATAATTAGCTCACCGAATGTGTACATTTTGCAGCTTCTTCTATACGGTCTGAAAAGGATAATTTTGCATAGTTTGGCTACATACTACTGTAACAATCCGTGTGTCCCAAACAACTTTGCATTTGCTGGATCACATATTAATTTTCCATGGAAGATTTCATTCATTTCTAATTTCAAGGCAGGTGGCAATATGATAATATTGTCAGATCTATAAGATTGCATACAACAGAGCTCAAATAAAATACCTGCGCACGGTAATGGAAAAGGCTGATATTCCATCGGGGGCTCAATGTATCCAAAAAATTCATAAGAGCACCTGGCCTTTCTGGGAAAATAAACCGGTAAACAAGTTCGTCTTTTACTTCTGACCTGCCTCCAATCTGAAAATAGGTATTCAAGGGATGATAAGACAACGACATACAGTACATCATTTTAATACAAAATGGCCAAAAGGACATTAAAATAAATAGAATAGGCTAATTCAACTCTTTGAGCCGTACGCAATCAACACAATCATTTGCACACCCTCTACATCTTTTCATGTTAACATTTATATTTACAAAGCAACATCAAAACCACAACACTTCACAGGATTTTCATTCTTTATTTCTTGAAATATCTCAGCAGGGTTTGAAGTACAGAAAGAAACAAGGGATCGAATGTCCAATATGTTGAATGCTTGCGGTGCTGCCCAATTACATACTTATCTCTACAGTAGTTTTATGCACACAAAAAGAATGCAATATAACTTCTGTTCTGCAATTTTCTTTCCCTATTTTTCCACACAGAGCTACACAGACACGTCAAAGGAAATGTTTCAACAAAAGCCTTTGGGTATATACGAAGAATATATACATATTTATAGGGCTATGGCTTTATATATCTGTTCCTATTACTCATGATACACAAGGAACTAGGCCTAGCCCAGTTGGTGAGAGGTCTGTACAACCCCACCACCCAATTATGAGTCATCTTTGATGCGTAGGGTACTTGTCACTTTCTTAATGGCAAAATACACGGCCAAGTAAAGAAAAAAACCCTGTAGTGGCTTGCCCGAGCGAAGGACCTGGGAGCTCAGGTAGCTTAGAGCTGACCGGTGGAAGGTGGTTCAAGTCATCATGGTGCCGTTCTAGAATTTCTTTTCCTTGTACAGTTTTCTAGGTCATCTTCATTTTTAATTTTGTTATGCTCTGTACTAGGTGCTGTAAAGTTCATTTCCCTTCTTAATGCATTGAAGTGCAGTATCCCCTGCATGGTCACTAAAAAATTAGTGGGAAAAACATAATCTGACCGCAATAGACCTAGTTTTCCAGAACTGGCAAAGCAGAGAAGAGCACAATAGTGAGAAGATGTTTAACAAGGACAGAATGAATTTAATGAAGTTTGCACATTATGATATACGACGCTTAGAGAGAAAGATGATATAATTAGTGTAGAATTGATTATATCCATTCAGCTCAAATTCACCCAAAAATTACATTTTATCTTTTATAACAGTTTGCAAATCATCCTAGCATGCTGCAAATGGAATATTTATTAAGTAAACCTTGATATGACCATAATATAACTCATAGTAGTTACTTGTCAACTGTACCAAAATAATGTGTTAATGGTATATGCGAGTCTATCATTGTGGCAGAAAAATGGAACTTACAAAGTATCTTAGGTGGTCCTTTGCGAGATCGTTGTCAGTAAGGTTCACAGTCTTAAGTTCTGACGATTCCATGCGTTCCACCATTGCTTTAAGCTCATGATCAGTATAGATGCCAACACTGTAATACAAAAAAAAACATATAGATTAGTCAGGAGAATGTATCAAGTACCTTCTCTATGTATGAGTATTCTTGTCCCATCAAGGTTCTAGAAAAGGTAACCAAGAAACGATAAACCAGTACATAAACAATAATATTGAAATTGGTGTCTGAGTACCTGTAAAGGACAAGGGCTTCTTTTCCATGAGAATCATATCTGTATTTGAATTCAGTAATATTCATCCGGCCAACCTGCAGAACAAGAAATCATAAGAAAACAAATAGACAAACTACTATGTGTTGATAGAAAAATCATGGTGCTTACAAGTTCCGCAAACTTTTTGAAGCTTCCCTGCTCCTCTGGCAAAAATGTAGCTAATACCGCTTCTCGTTTTCGACCAACATCAGCAAGCTCAGTTACTAATCTAAGTCTATCAAAGTTCATATTTGCACCACTACTTATTGCAACCACAGTTTCCCCTTTCAAACCATAGTATTTGCAGTAAGCTTCAGCCCCTGCTAAGGCAAGGGCCCCAGCAGGTTCAAGGATATTCCTGTTCTCCTCAAACATATCCTGCACCCTCGAAGAACAACATTTTCAGTATGAACAACATTGCTAGCGCAGAACATCCACAGCAATGTAGCATAAACAGTCCATAAGCATGGTGGCAGCGAGATTAGAACAGAACAAAATGCTGTGTGATAATTTCCAGCATCCTACTTTTCAGCAATGTTAACAGGATACCTATGCGTAGTAAATTAAAAAAATACATTGAATATCAATATCCACAGCAATAATAGAAAGCTCGAAAACTAGGTCACCTTCTCCACTAGAGAGTGATTAAAACATGTAACTTTAGAAAGTTCTCCTGCTGGTGGATTATATGGACAGACCATTGGATCACAGAAAATTTAGTAAGAAAGTAGAGATTCTTCTTTTTTTTTCCTTGCGCATTGTATGCTGAGTTATTCAAGTAAATTGAGTAGTTACAGACTTACAGTGACAAAAGCAGGTCACTGTTCAGTAACAGATACATTTAACATAACAAGGCAGAGCAGACATAGAATAAATCGACCACTCTCACCTTTATTGAAGCACAAATAGCATCTCGGCTGACCAGGACAATGCCATCTACAAGTTCTTGACATAAGCGAAATGTCTCCTCCCCTACAACTTTGACAGCTACACCATCAGCAAACCCTCCAACGTGTTCCAACACGACCCTCTGGCCATGACACAAGGACAATGCCATGGCATTTGCATCTGAGGGCTCTACTCCAATTATTTTGACCTGTACGAGAACGTATGTAAACATACAAGAAAGTGACACCCCGAACACGACTATTGTACTCCAATGTAACCAAATGATGTATTGAGTTCAATCTGGAGAAGGATTACAATTAGCCGATTGGATAAAAACAATTGAACCTTCAAAGCGCACTTAAAATAAAGCCATTTACTTTGATGCCATTTACAATTTACTTAGGTTAGGTGTCTTGCGAGATTTTTCATAGAAGAAGAAAATACTCCTGAGCTTGAAAGCTAACCTCAGGGCGGACCCGTTTCACATAGGCAGCAATGCCAGCAATTAATCCACCACCTCCCACAGGTACAAATATTGCATGTAATGGACCTTGCAATTGGCGAACAATTTCCATGCCAACAGTTCCTTGTCCAGCAATGATGTCAGGATGGTCAAAAGGAGGTATGAATGTTCGGCCTTCCTGTTCACACCGTAATTTTGCATATGATTGAGCTTCGTCATATGAGTCTCCCATCAGAACGACTGTCGCACCCAATCTCTCCACTGATCGCCACTGGATCAAGTTATATGTTAGTAGCTGGTGATAATAACGTAAATATACCATGTAAAACATCATGAGATTGATAACCTTGATTTCTGGTGTTGTCACAGGCATGACAATAACGGCATCACAGCCCAGTTTCCGGGCAGAAAGAGCAACTCCTTGAGCATGGTTTCCAGCAGAGGAGCAGATAACACCATTGTTCAACTGCTCTTGGGAGAGCTTTGCCATCATATTATATGCACCTCTCAACTTGAATGAAAATACCTATGCATGAAAGAAACAAATTTACCTAGGTATGTAAATAGCCATTGACGAAGCCGGTAACAGCTACATGTACAATAAAAAGAACACAAAAAGTAGAAAATCAAGCATTTGGCAAACAATAAATCAAAAATATGCATGAGAGATGAAGTTCTCAGTATGCACCTAGGATACCCCTATCCGTCTCTCTGATATCCTTATGTCAATCATAATAACACTAGATGATCTGACATATCAGATGAGGCGCAAACCTCCACATGCCCTAAACTTGCCATTGTTCACCAAATCTTAATATTAAGTTCATAACCAAATAAACTCAGTTGTAGCTGAGACCAGGGATGGTATCCAGGTTAAATGCACTTTCAGAAGAACTTGTGCACAGGCTCGGCTGCAACAATGGTTTGAGGCTTTGAGCTTGAAGATACTGCTAGTAGTATTTGCTATTCTGATGCAGATTCTGTGCTACGGAAGTATGAAGAAAATGGTACTTACTCTTCCATCTTTCTATATAAGACTATCAATTTCAAAGGAGCTGTGCCTGTTTTTGTTCCGGCTGTTTGGAAACCGCAAAATCCCCCCTAAGATTCAGGTTTTCCTGTGATTAATGTTCTTGAACAGGATTATGACTAGGGGCAACTTTTTACAAAAGGGATGAAGAAAAACCCTGAATGTGTGCACTGTTCTGAAACTGAATCAGGGGGCCACCTACCTTTTTACTGTATTGTAGATAGGTTGAGTTGGCAAGAAATAGCTGCTGTTACAGGCTACCTGTATTCAGGTTTCTGACCTTTTTGTCTGTGGCTACTTGCTGGTTAAATAACAACTAATAAGATGTTTAATATATACAATGTCAGTTCTGCAGCAGTTCTGTGGGGTGTCTGGAATTGCAGAAATAACATAGCACTCAGACCCGGGTTAGTATTATGAAACGGGGGTGGAGGCTCATAGTGGTGACACTAAGGAACTGGAAGGCGCCCTTCAAAGAGGGAGATGGATCAGCTGAGAGTAATCCTGCTAAAAAAGATGACAGAATCCTTGTTGTCAACTGGAGGTTAACAAGGCCAACATCTGCTAACTAACTTCTGCAAGCACTTTCTGAGAGGGGGATGTGGAACAATGCCCCCCTTCAAAACTGTGCTACTAGCTCTGGATGGTTGCAGTGCAAAGTAGCTGATGAAGTGATGATTATTCTGAAGCTGGGGGGTGCTCTGCCTCTCCCCTGCAAGAGCAAGCGCTGGGATAGAAGAAATGGGCGCTGAAGTAATTAATTAATCATGTTTTGGTGTGGCCACTGTACTACAGACCCCTGACGCGGTGGTCCATTTCAATCAAATAAACCAAGGCGCCTAAACTTGCGGCGACCTCGCAATCTCCGATTACATTACAGTAGCGCTGATGAACACCATCTCCAATCACCAAAACACCACACTAACCCCCTATCAAAATCAAACGCCCTATCGAGCATGGGAAGTCCGGTTACTCCAGTAGCGTCTGAAACCTCCATCGTTGTCGAGAAAGCATGACAACAACAGCGCGTCAACGCGGAGGTGCGCGAGGAATGTATCTAAACAGTAAACGTCACAGGCAAAATAGGGTAAAAGTAAGAGCCACACCGATGGAATGGAAGCTCTACCGGAGCACAACCATTCGAAAATTCGAAAACCTCCTCATGTATAATAAGGTGGCGATTGATTGGTTGATTGATTACCGGCTGCAGGTCCTCGCGCTTGATGTGGAGGCTGACCCCGAGGCGGTCGGAGAGCTTGGCGGCGCGCTCGAGCGGGGTCTCGACGGCCACGTCGTAGACCTTGGAGGCGAGCACGCCCGTGAGGTACTCCATGGCGCCGGGCCCGTCGAGGCCGCCGCCCCCCTCCTCGTCCTCCTCCCCGGCCCCGTTCCCGCGGCGCGGCACGCCCACCAGCGACCCGCTCGCGCCCTGCAGCGACTCGGGCGCCACCCGCATCAGCGGCGCGGGCGCCAAGGGCGAGAGGTCCGCCTTCAGGGGCGCCGCGGCCTCCGGGGACGTCGTCGCCGCGGACGCGGCCGCCCTCGCGGGCGGGCGGCATGCCACGCGGCCGCTGCGGGGCGCGGCGCGGAAGGAGGCCGCGGGCGGGGAGGAGGTGGCGGCGGCCGCCATTGTTTTCCTCGGTGCAGCGGGGAGGGATGGGGGAAGGTGGTTTCGGGGGAGCGCGTGACGGGGTTGGGTCGCGGGATGTGGTGATGTGGCGTGGGCAGGTGGACGTACGTGCGTGCGTGGGTGGGGCCGAGATCGTGCCCTCGGCGTATCTGGGGGATGCGCGGGCGCCCCTTTTTGTTGGCGCTTCTGCCGTCCTTCTCGCGCTCGGCGTTGGACTGGACCCATGCTGCTGCTGAAAAAAGCATGTTTAACTCGAGCTCCAAGTTTGGTCATCATCAAAAAACAAAAAGAGTACCGTATGGATATTTCTTGGGGGCTTCATTTCGTCTCATTGATTGCCCTTTAAACCATCTCGTTTATTAAAAGCAAAAAAATGTTAATTAAAAGGAAGAAGCTCACGTTGAGCCGACCGATCGCGTGCGAGTGTCCGCCGCCTCCGTGTTCGTCGGATTGGGTCTCCATCATACGGTCGAGAGCAAGCCCCTCTGTGTCCACGTTTTCTGCAACTGAGCCTTTGTTTTAGAAAAGAGAGTTCGCAACGGTGGACACTCGTGCGGCTGGAAGGACAACAACGGCAAGGATTCCAGTCGAATCTCGTCGGATCCGGTGAGGATGACATGCGGGGACATCCAGGAGCGAGGGGGGGGGGGGGCGAGACTCGTGCTACGGGGAGGGCGGCGACAACGAGGATTCCAGCTGTATCCGACGAGGATAGCATACGGGAAGGAGGCGGGGACGTCCGCGAGCGGCGGGGGCTCGGCACAGCGAGGTCCAACGAGGTTGGAGGCAAGCTTCACGACGAGGATCGCGACAACGGCGGCGAGGGCTTAGCTCAGCGAGGTCCAGCAAGGTTGGAGGCAAGCTTCACGGCGAGGACCGCGACGGCAGCGACGAGGGCTCGGCTCAGCGAGGTTGGAAGCAAGCTTCACGACGAGGACCGCGACGACAGCAGCGCACGACGCTTGTGCGACGATAGACAGAGAACGACGAAAAAAAAATAGAAGGAAGAGGAGGACAACAGCGAGGCGGGCTGGTAGAAGGCGTGGAGCTCGCCGGCAACGGCATGAAGGCGGGGACGGGCGACGCCAATCCTCTGTCACCACCATCTAGCAGAGCTCGTGGAAAACAAAGCGACGCTTTTTTTACAACCTCCTCTTTGTTGCAAGATTTTCTGTAACATCAATCATGTTGCAAAACATTTCTTCCATAACACCATACGAAGGCGAAGACAAAATATTCTGCAACATTACCATTGTTGCAAAGTTTTTCTGCAACAAGACCTTCATTGCAAAAGTTTTCTGCAGCAAGATATGTGTTGCAAAGATTTCTGCAACGAGTCCTTTGTTACAAAAAATCTGCAACAACAACTTTATTGCAATGGTGAAAGGTGCTGCTCTGTCGCGCGATTGCAACGGTCAAAGCAGTTGTTTATGCAATGCGATCGTAGCTTCAGGAATTAATGGTCACACGATTGCAACAATCAAAGCAGTTGTTTCTGTAGCGCGACTGTTGTATCAGGAATTAATGAGTGGGGGAGGGAACAAGCAGGGTGTGCCAGGAGATTGATCGGACTGGGCTCGACGGGCGCAACGAGGCGAGGACGGCACGGAGACGGGACGCGACGACGCCCAACGAATCTCCGGAGACCAGAGCTGCGGGCGCGTGGAGGGAGGGAATGAGGCAGGGAGCGCCGCGGGCGCAAGGAAGAGAAGGCGACGAGGCGTTGCGTGCACGAGAGCGGGCCACGGCGGGGGGGGGGGAGGCAAGCACTAACTGCCTCGGTCTCTCCTCTCCCCCTCCCTAATAAAGGGCAGGAAGACGTGGGGACGTGGGGATTAACTGCACCTACGACCCATCGTGGCCCCACGGCATACGCGCGTGTTTGAACGTGGCCAGGATCCCAACCGTCGGGCCTTGCCCGTAGAGGATCCCGCTCATGGGGTGAGGACTAGCTGGCTAGACCTACGGTGGCGACCTGTTGCGCGCGTGGGGCGAGGCTCGCCCGCTCTGTGGGTTGGCATGGCGCGCCCAGGATGATGCGAGAACCGAAGTGGCATCGCATGATCTCAAGCGTCATCCAGCTGTGGCGATCCACAAGCCAGAGCTGGGTGGTCCTCCACTCCCACGATGCGCATTTCCAAAGAGGGGGAAGCCGCTGGCCCCCGTTCATCGAAAAACTCAGACCCCCGTCGACTTCGGGGACTACTATCGGGGATATGACCCCGGGTATACCAAAGCAGGGGAAACACCGCTTCTGAAACATTGAAGCCGGCTGCCCCCCTTCGTGTCGTTTGGTCGTCTGATTGGCTGCCCACGATGGCTGGCTCCCCAGACCACGGGTCGGCTGCTCGGCATCCTGCCCCTCCAACCGGTCGTGGGTGTAGCTGGCCGACAAGTCAACACCCGTTCAATCCGCTCGTACCAGCGTGCAACGACAAGATAAGACCTCCCCTAGCGAGGCCCATGTTGCTACATAGGTCGTTCACAGAGGGTGGATGGCTACATGATCCATTGACACGACCAAGGCAAAGCAACAGTGTTGCGGGTACCGCTCACCCTGACCGGGCGGGCCGGTCTTGTAGCCGGCGTGCGGTCACCTACTCCATGACGCCGACAAAGCGTGGCTATAGTGGAGGCAGTTGTACCGCTGACCGTTGCCAACCGCAGCCGGGCAAGGCAGCGCAGTGGCCGCGCGGTACATGCCATCCTGTGGCGTCAACGTCACACACCAATGGGAACGACCAGCCGACGGGACCCCACATCGACGGGAGCCTGCAGCTGGCAGGCCCCACAGGCGACAAGACCACATAGCCGATGAGCCCTGCGGCCATCAAGGGAGGCTGCCAGTCGGGGCGTGCTTCCAGTATACTCGAATATTGTAAGCTGGGGGGTTGGCCTATAAAACCCCCCTTAGTCCCCCATGCAGAGGGGCTTGATCACCTTCAGTTATAATCTCCCCCCATAGTCAGGGGCGGAGCTGCATCTGCATCTACCATGTACACCGTTGCTAGTTTAGCATGATGCACTTATATACATGCTTGATCCAAGTGCTAAACTACCTGTAAAAAGCTACTTGACCCTGTTGCCCGTGCAACAGGGTAGCTCCATGCAGCTCCGCCCCTGCCCATAGTGACACACCCCCACAAGAGAGGGAAGAAGAGAGAGCTAGCTCCTTCTTCCTCCTCCCAAACACAGCTCAAGGAACACCTGTATACTACTTACTCATCGCATACTAGATCAGGTAGGACTAGGGGTGTTACTTCCCACGAAAGGCCCCGAACCTGAATGTGTCTCACACCGCTTGTCCCTAATTCTGCTTCCGAAGCCCGACGACGCCCTCTCGCTCTAACCACACTCGAAAAGCCATCCCATGACATCTGTTGGGACGAAACAACGACAATTCTCTTAAGAAAAATGTTCCGAATCAAGTACTCCCTCCGTCCTAAAATAAGTGTCTTAACTTTGTACTAGATCTAATATAAAGTTACACTAAACTTGAGGCAATTATTTTGGGACGAAGGGAGTAGTACACAATTTAATTTCCAGAAAAAAACACAGAACACGATTTGACGTCTCTTTCAATTCGTCGATACAAGAAGCAAAATTGTTGTGTGAAGGAATCAATAAGAACATCTTCAATAGACGTGCGTTTTTTTTTGCAGCGCCGAAATAGCATTTTTGCGCATGAAAGCGACGAAGGGGTTTTCCAGATGTACAAAAACATGGCGTCAAATTTGATGGACCCACCTACAGCAGCCAACATGCACAATCGGCATTTTAAATATGCAGCTCAGAAGCCAGTGCGTCCAAAATTTACAGCACGGACGCTGACATTTTCTTATGCGCGCTCTATTTTACACGTGTGTCGAAATGTTATTTTTTTATCTCCGTCACACAAAAACATCGAATTTTTAGTGTGAGAGGCTTTTTTTTACAGCTATTGGAGATAGACCTAAGCCAAGCGGCAAATCTTGTGCCAGGTTGTGGCATCCAGAGCGGTACAGTTTTCAGCTGACGCCGCCTAAGGCTTTGTTCGGGTGCACAGGGTTTGAAGGAGATTAAGAGAGATTGTGAGGGATTAAATACCCTCTAAGTCAAATTCCTTTTCAATTTCCTTCAAACCTCTCCAATCCCCTTGGAAAAGAGATTAAACGAACAAGCCCTAAACGGACAACGGCTAACTGTACTCTATGGTTCGCTCACGCCGGATCATGTGAACGTGACTACGTACGCACGTTTGACGATTGACACCCACTGCCATTAGTCTGGGACTACGGAGGTGTTATTAATGGCAGATTTGGATTGTTGCTGCAGTACCAATAGAAAACCGTGTTTGCAATAAAGAAAAACGAAAGTGATGGCTACAACGAGCCTACCAGTTATTATTATTACCACCTCCGGTTTATGGTGTGTTTGGTTTGAGAACCAAAATGCATGGCATGTCATGGTCTCGTTCTGAAGGAATGGGTTGGTTCCATTCTTGTGTTCGGTTGAAGATACAAATGTCACGGGTTCGTTCCATTCTTGTGTTTGGTTGGACATATGAAATGAGAAAAATATGACTCAACTCACCTTGTGGGGTTATTCTTTTTCTTTTATCGAAATATTATATAAATTCCAGCAAGATTTTCATTGTATTTTTGGTTTTAACAATTAGCAGGGATGTTTTCTTTTTTCTTCTATCAATAAGAGAAGAATAACCAGGTGATTCCTTTGATTTGGTGGAATCGCTTGATGAAGCATATATAGGGAATATTCCTTTTCTGAGGATCACCCGGTTCCGGTTCCATTCTCAACTAAACATTGGAATGGTGGACTGCGGACGAAATCAACCCGTCTCGTGTCACTATATCCTCAAAGCAAACACACCCTTAGAAGGCACGATTAAATTTACGTGCATTTCCATAATAGATAAGGTTTAAGGCGCATTGCATTTACTTCTAGCATCTAATTAGTACCCCGTCGTACTATTTCTAGTATATGCGTGCATAGTGTGAATGCTTTTCATTAACTCATTTCACAACCAATCAATAATCATCTAGGTTTTAAAGATTTTTCATGCACGCCTTTTAAACCGTGACGGAAGGAGTATTAGAATACTCCCTCCGTCACGGTTTAGAAGGCACAGTTAAACTTGTGTAAGTTTCCAAAATAGACAAGGTTTAAGACGCGAAAGCAATTACTCATATTAATTAGTACTAGTACTACTCATGCATGCGCCCTCCCAATTTGCCGTTCACACATTACTACTAGTAATTTCTCAGTTGATTAGGCGCATTAACATTTACACCTGCTACATCTCACAACCAATTGATGACTACCTTGATCCTAGAGATTTTCCAGGTGTGCCTTCTAAATTGTGACGGAGGGAGTATATGTAAGAAGAAAACGATTTAGTGTTGTCAGATTGTGGGGTGGGGGGATGAACAGTGGGACCAATGGTAAAAATAAAAATACAACCAAGAGCAAGAGGACACAGCTACTCAGGCTTTTTTGTTTCTATCTCACCACCTAACCACGCGACCAAGGACAAAAAGTTCACGCAGAATATGGCAGGAATCTCATTGCATTTGGTTTATACTACAATGGCCACCACATGACATCTTCATGCTTTTAAACAGTTAGCGAGCAGATTTGCATCATGGACAGCCGCTCGGATTTCGAACGAAATGTCGAATGTTTGTCATCATTTGGATCGTATTCATCATCTACTGCCAGGATTGATGCCACTTGTTTAACAAAGAGTAGCAAAATTTGAATTAAACGGTCGCAGAGTAGCTGGCTCACCTCGTCTACGTCGCAGCAGCTTCTATAATTACCCAGGATAGCAGACACACCAGCTGTTGTTTTGGTTGACGGTTTTCCTCCATAAAAGCTGCAAGCCACCACCCCACCGTGCCTGCTGAAAGCAGATCATGTTTCTTACTCTACAAATAGACACACAGCTAAGGTTAATTAGCATACTGAAAAGAACCCTAAACCCTAAACCAGGCTGCAAGCTCTAGTGTCAGTGGCGGAACTAGATAATTTACCAGCAGGAATTTGCTTTTTGCGACGAAAAAACGTTGAATTATGCAAACAATTGTTTCCGATTAGACAACGGAACACCATCATTTTTTTTTTGCTCTGAAATAATTTAGCGTTGCCAGGTTGCGGTAAAAAGATGAGCAATCCAGAAGTTACCGCTGGATTTGGATTATACAATTGCCGCCACGAAACAATGACAGCCGCATACCAGGTCTGTATACTGGAAAGACTCAGATTTCGGCGAAATGTTTTGTTCTCATTCATCTATACTGTGTAGAAATGATGGCACCAATTTACACGTGAACTAAATAGTCCTAGCGTAGTTGCTTCAGATATGCGGCGCATAGGAAATCACACACAATGAGTAGCACCACCACTGCCCAGAGCACATGTAGAACAACAATATGTAGTATTTTGAATCAATCAAGGTTGAAGACTCTCGAGCTAAGGACAACCTCACACAAGCTCTTCAAGATGGTGACACCTTGAAGCTCTCCTATGGCCGGTAGCCACAACGAGGCCAGCTTTGCAATCTCATCACACATGCTCCCAGTCAGCAACCTATTTGTGATGTGCATCTTGTGAAGTTCGTCGTGCGAACTCAGCTGGCTCGTTGAACTCCGCGGTCAAAGATCATAGCTGTGAGGTGATGTCCCTATGCCACCCATACCCATATCTGTTGCTAGCTTGCTTGAAGCAAAAGAAAATAAAATGTAGGTGCTCAAGTGCCCCGATGCTCAGGCTCATCCCTTCCTGCACACTTGCTTATCTTGAGATATGACTGGCATATATATTACCCTTTGCGGGATTGTTAGGACATGAGTTTCTCTCTTGTGCACCAACCCCGAATGCCACAATAAACATCACATACCAGCTTGTCACCTACTTCTCCTACCTCAAAGTACTCCTAGTGTAAAAAACTCGATCCAAAATTCATGAAAAAAAATAGTTGGTGAAATTGACATATAACACATACTAATCATGTTACAAGGATCAAATCCAAATTTGTAACACATAACTAGAAGCAAGAAAGAAAGACAAATCTAGTTTGGACTAGTATTTTTTCCAATTTGGTCCATCAATCTGGAGCATGGACAATATTAATTTTGGATTTTTCTTTTATGTTTCTCAAACAATTACTGGAGCTTGGACATGAAATCTGTTGTAGTATTGTGTTGTGTTTTTTTCTAGAATTTTTAGCAACTTCTAAATGGACTAAAATATATGGGAGTACTCCATGTCAGGGAGTACGTGATACCCCAGACATTCGACATTGTGCCTTCAAATTCTGAAACGTAACATGGATTGAGCCAGGACACTTTGCGTATCAAGCAGAGCCTGTTTGTACCTGCGTCCAGCACCCGAACGGCTCGAGTTCTCTAAGAAAAACGTTGGAATCAAGCACTATTACTGCACGATTTGATACTGCACCACAGTTTTCAGCTGCCGCCTAAACGGGCAACTGCTAACTGTACTATATGGTTTATTACACCGAATCATGTGCATGTTGTGACTACGTACGCACGTTTCACGATTGACAGCCACCACCATTAGTCTGACGCTACGGAAGTGTACTCTATTGATGGCAGATTTAGATGGTTGCTGCATGCCCGTGCCAACAGAAAAAACGTATTTGGAATAAAGAAAATGAAAACGATGGCAACAACCAGCCTATCAATTATTCAAGTGGGCACCATTATTATACTTATTCGTTAAAAAATGAATCAGTGTTGTCGGGTTGCAAGAAAAGAAATTGAACACCGAGACCAAAAATACATCCAAGAGGACGCGGCCACCTACCACGAGTAAAAACTGGTGAAGATAGACAAAAATTCACGCGACATGGCAGGAATCTCATTGCATTTGGTTTATATTACAATGGCACTACTCCTACAGGGCATCTTCATACTTTAAAACCATTGCACAACAGAGTTGCATAATGGGCAGGCTCCAACTTCGAGCGAAATATTTTGTTACCATTTGGATCTTATTTAGCGCCCACTAGCAGGATTGGTACCACCAGGTTACCGAAGAGTACCTACTGAAAGCTGAATAAAACGACTGTGCAGTAGCTGGCTCACTCACCTCATCTATGTGGCAGAGCAAGCTTTGCCAGCAGGGTCTCTAGAAGTGTTTCCCTCGCTCGTTGTCCCAGATAAGTGAATCCCATAAATGCTGCAAGCCCACCACTCCACTCTGCCTGCTGAAAGCAGATCATGTTTCTTGCTCTACAAATAGACCAGAACACAGTTAAGGTTCGAACACTGAAAACGACATGACAAATAGTGTCAGGCTGCAAGGTCTAGTGTTAGTGACAGAATTAGATAATTTACCAGCAGAAAATTGTTTGCAATGAACAAAAAACGTTGAACTGTAGACAATTGTTTCCGATTAGACAAGCAAGCACAATCATTTTTTTTGCTCTGAAATAGTTTAGTGTTGCCAGGTTACTCTGAATCCAGAGTTGCTGTTGGATTTAGTTTATACAAATTGCCACTACAAAACAGCGTCATATAATTTAAAAGATTCATACACCAGGTCGACTGGTAAGACTCAGATTTCGACCAAAATTTACCAAAGAATATTTAGAGCTGAACTAAACAGTGTGCAGCTCCATCACATTCTTTTCTCAATCTGGACCAAAACGTGCTTCATGTCCTCCAGGGCTACTTGGCTTGGGACCTGAATCAGCCTGGAATTCAGCATCCTGGAGAAGTGTTACACAGAAGTAACAGACAGCTTTGAGTCCCAGCAAAGCAGCTGACCACTGTTCTTGAATTCACAGTTTCCACTATCCGCAACCCCCCCATCCACTTGAAATTGGCATGTCACTGCTAATCTGCCAATCTGCTAGGAATTAATTGCAAACATTAATGCCAGTCATCTCACAGATATCAAGCTACAGTTGTCTAGCAACCACACATTCAAAGAGGAGATGAAGGACGCAACAGAAATGTCCATGCACATGAAATCCAAACGGAACATATCCGCTTAGCACTCAATACTTCAATAGTTGACATGACACACTCCCTTGCTTCTACTCCTGTTACTCTGCTAGGCACGTTTAACAGGTGAGAGCACCCACAATACATCCTGATCAGATCTCCCCTTGTGTTAATTCACAGCTAAAACTGTCCATCTTTTGTGACTTTCACCTTCACACTGTATCAAGTCTCTTTTGGCACTACAGGGCTCAGACAATAAACTCAGTGCTGAACCATTCAAAGACGAATTTCTGAGTGGAAAACAGAATTCCTTAATGACTTCAAGTGTAGTCCTTCCGCTCACTGACTGCTAAAATATCATGTTAATGGGCATCAGGACTTAAAAAAAACAGCAACACAATAAGGGGAAACACTCAGAATTAACCTATCGTGCCAAATATAGATTCCACAATTAGTTTCGGTATGGACCTAATTGCTTGGATTGCAGAAAATGCAGGACCATGCGAGTCTCATACTGAATCTCGAGTTCCATACCAAGCCAAGTAAACCATGAAGCAGTCTACATACTTCCCTAGATGCATTCTTTATCTCTGCTGAAAGTTTAGAAGGAACAATATGCATCTTTAACTGCAAGCTATGTGGAGCACGAGAGGCAACTAATATACTTCCTCAACCAATCTAATGTGAAATCCATCTGGGGTGTAATCAGAATGCTCTAGAGCGGGAGATATGCGCTATTTCAACTGGAAAACTCTATAGCCAACTGGTACACAGGGAATCTGGAATCTACAGGAATTTAGTACATGTTTGGATTACATGCAGTCTCATAGATTCTTTGATTCAAGAAAAAACCCGACCATTAACAATAAGATTTTTAAACTGGCTGAAGTTGTTTTCCATGCTACCTCTTGTGTAGGGACTAGGGAGAGACTGTTCGGTGCTCAGGTAGTCTGAGATCACGTAAATCAGTGCAATGATCTCTCTGCTTCGGTAAACCACAATGGAATCCGAAGCTACAAGCAGAAGACAACAGTTCCCACGTTTATAATGTTCTAGTTTGTTATGTTTTCATGAATGCGGTGACTGTTACAGCATCTCGTTTTCAGTTTTCTGTGCTTAAATGTCTGGAAGATGCATGGCTCATTTGTGTTGTTGTAATCTTGTACATCTTTGAATTCGATAAAAGAAGCCAGGAGTTGCGCCCCAGATAAAAAAAATGCATAAGCATGGTAACGTTCAGAAGGTCGGGATGGCACTAAATACTCATTTCTTATCAAATATTCATGTGCAAAATGGGAGTAAGCCAGCTCAAGCAATTAACAAAAGCAAGGAAAAAAAAATAGGGAATCTTCATATATTAACATAATGAAGCAAGTTAATGGCTGTCCTAATATTCATATCAAATACCAGACGACATTCGTATGTTTCATACAGTATCACTTGATTCACTTCTATAATAAAAAAGGATACATTTGCAATACATGACTTCATAATTCACATAAGAAAAATGAACATAGAGAAAAACAACTGTAGTTGTAGGTACATACTCCCATCATTCTAAGAAGGCATACTTCAACAGACTTTCTAATAGATAATCACAATCAAATCAACTAACTATAATTAGCCTTATGCATCATTACATTTTCATTCATCTGATATCGTCATGCTCATTTTCATTCATCTGATATCATCATGCTCTCTGAAGGCAGTAAATGAAAATTTGGTAGAGAAAAATTCTAAGACTAAAACATAATACTGCAAAGTTTACCTCATGGGAGTTTTGTTTCATAACAGAGCTACCTCTCGGTAGAGTTTGTTGTAACAACAACTGTTCCTTATCGACAATATAGCATCTTGAAAAAGCATTAGTTGCACTGATTTTATTCGTGCTTCCCTGGTAGTTCATTTAGGTCGCTGTCTTCTCTTTTGAATCTCCTTATCAAGGAAAATCATTATTGTTTCCGTCACGTGATTTGGAGCAATGCCTTCCGCAATCATCCTCCTCAAATACTTGTCGGCTTCCTTCAACCTACCAGCTTTCGCATTAATATTGATCAAGGTATTAAAAGTAACAAGATCTGGTTTCATGCCCCTTGTGGTAATCTGCTCAAGCAAACAATTTGCTTCTTCAACCTTCCCAACCTTACCCAATTGATTGATCAAAGTGTTGTACATAACAATATCCATGTAAACACCTTTTTTTGACAATTGTTCCATGATTGAGCTAGCAACCTCTGTTTTCCCCATCTGACCAAGACCTTGAATTATCAGGTTGTATGTTGCTATGTCGTTGGGGCAGAGCTGTCCGCCCCTCTCGTGAAGAACTGCCCAGACCTGCTTCAAATACCCCTTCTTGACAAATGAGGTCATCAGTGAATTGTATGTATAACTTGTCCCTTTCCTACCCAGATTTGTAAAGATCTCAAATAACTTGCAGGCTACACTCAACTTCCCTTTGGCCAAAAAGATTGACATATATGTATTAACCATGTCAGCATCGAAAGTTTTACCCCCCATGCCTTCCACCCTCTGCCCTCTGTGCACTGTAAATATAGCAGAATTATTTGAATGATCAGCATGTTTGGCAAGATGATCTAAGTGTGGGGACAAAGACCAATCATCCTTGGGTTCATTATTTGTGGTTCCATCGTTTGTATCAGTGCATACTGCAGGATTGAGCAAACTCATCACATCGTTCATATTACCATCAAATGGAAAGATTGATGTTCCATCTTTCGCTCTATCCTGTGGTCCTGTCAAGGCATCCATCATGTTGGACTTCCATCGAATGGCATCTGGCAAAACAGAGCTGTCTCTTATGATCTTGACTATCTTCTCTTCCAAATCCCACCGTCTACTCTTGTTAAAACCTATAAGTAATGATGTAACAGTAACCAAATCAATAACAAAGCCGCGTTCTTCCATCTCCTTCACCAAACCGACTGCCTCTGCAACTTGGTCCCCTGTCCCCTCCTTGCAGAACTCCCTTACCATGATACTGTATGCAATCCCATCCAATAGCTGACCTTTCTTCCTTAGCTCATAGAACAGCCGACATGCTGCTTCTGCCCTCCCGTTCTTGAAAAGCCCATCAATCACTGTGTTGTGTGTGCTCGCTGAGCATTGGATCCCATCCGCCACCATTGTCTCGAAAAACCCGCACGCCTCATCAAGCCTCTTTGCTTTGAAGAGACCATTTAGAAGCGAATTGTACACCACGACATCCCCCTTCAGCCCGGTGCCCCCGCGCATCTCCTGAAACATACGCAGTGCGTCGTCCATCCTGAAACTCTTGCAGCACCCATCCACGACCGCACGGTAAGTGAACAAGTCTGGGTGGATCCCTGCCAACTTCATTTCATCAAAGACCACCAAAGCATCAGCCACCCTCCCGCCAATCACAAGCACACGTATGACCGAATTGTACGTGCATACATCTGGCACGAGTGGAGGAGATGCGGCTTTCATGGCCGCGAAAAGCTTGAGGGACTTATCCAGGCGCTTCCACTTGCCGAAGGCGTGGATGCAAATGTTGTAGAACCTTAAGTTGGAAGGGAGGCCCCTCCTTGACATTTCGTCGAACACATGGCAGAAGTCATCGTGGAGGTTCTCCTTGGACAAGGCGAGGAGGAGGCGGTTGGTGGCTCGGACGTGAGGCGGGTGGGAGGCGATGGGAAGCAGCCTGCGGATGGCGGGGACGGCGGAGACGGGGTCAGGGGAGGCGATGAGGGAGGGGATGGCGGCGGCGGCGAGGCGGGGGAGGAGGTCCGGAGGGGCGTCCTGGAGGAGCGCGAGCGCGGCGTCGAGGCGGGAGGCGGAGAGGAGCGCGGAGAGCAGGCGGGGCAGGAGCGCGTCGGGGGACGGGGAGGAGAGCGCGAAGGGGAGGAGCGCGTCGAGGAGCGGCGGGGAGTGGGTGGCGAGCGCGCGGAGCAGGACGGGGAAGGTGGTGGCGAGGTGCGGGGAGGCCGGCGGCGTGGCGGCGAGGAAGAAGGAGAGCTTGGAGGTGGGCGGGAGGGCCGGGTGGCGGAGGACGTGGAGGCGGACGGGCAGCGGCAGCGGCGCGGCCGGCAGGAGCGCGGGCGGGATATGCGGCGTGGTGAGGAGGTGGTTGGCGAGGCGGGTGGCGAGGAGCGCGTCCGTGAGGTCGGAGAGCGGCGCGGCCGCGGCCGTGGTCAGGCGCCGGACGCGCGCCGTCGGCGGCATTACCGCGTGTGGGCAAATTAGCTTCTCCTGCCGCGGCGCAGTGGCGCGGCGAGAGTGTGAAACGTTTGAAGGAGCCGGGAATCGAGTGAATTGCCAAAAACCATTATGTTCTCGAATTACCACCATATTTCTTGGCGGCTCCAAAAATCTATCATGTGCTAAATTTTTTAATAAGACAGATGTTATAAATCATCCGATTGATGCGAGGGGAAAGATCATCTACCTCGTCGGCTGTTGGATCGGGTGTTGTGTAGCTGTTGGATCACACCCATCATCCCCTTCTTGTAACGAATCGCACTCGCACACCCCGCATTTGCTGAGAGAAGGAACAAAAACAAACACGAAGTCGGTTGAGGAAGTGAGGAGAGCATCCACACATGTTTTTCGGCACCGTCGTCGCACAGCGGACACGCACATGCAACGCAATCGACGGCGCCACTCAAGCGAGCTATTGGGGCAACGCTCTGTTGTAGGCATGGATGTGATGCTATAATGCACCGGTCGCCACTCACCTCAAGTTGTTGCCACTCCCCTACGGCGGAGCTGCGTTGAAGCAGGTGGTCCGTTGAAGCCCTGGTGGCGGAGCTGCAATGGAGTAGGTGGTCCGCTGCAATGGCGCAACAACTCCTCGGCCGCGGAGTTGTGTTGGAGCAGGTGGCCCGCTGCAGCCTGACAGCGGAGCTGCATTGAAGCAGGTGGTCCATTGAAGGCACGGCGGTGAAGCTCCATTGGAGCAAGTGGTCCGCTCTAATGGCGTTGCCACACATAGACAATGATGTTGCTTTGCAGCAGGAGGTCCGCTGCAGGGGCGCCGCCATGCCTCCACGACGTTGTTGCTTTAGCGGGTGGTCACAACTGTCATGAACAGTTGTGTTGCAGCAGCGGCGATGTTGTGTCGGCGCAGGTCGTCTGGCAGAGGCCTCGTGCGAGCTTGTGAAACGAAGATGGAGGCTTGTGATATGTCTCCAACGTATCTATAATTTTTTATGGTTCCGTGCTATTATCTTGTCAAACTTTGGATGTTTTGTATGCCGTTTATAACTTTTTTGGGACTAACTTATTAACTAAGTGCCAAGTGTCAGTTCCTGTTTTTTCCGTGTTTTTGACCTTTTTCAGAGGAGAATATTAAACGGAGTCCAAACGGAATAAAACCTCCGAAAAGATTTTTTCCGGAACATACGCAGGGAGCTTGAGAACCAAGGCACAGGGCACCAGGGAAGGCCACAAGCCCCCTAGCCGCGGCCTGGGGGGCGCGCCTAGCAGGCTTGTGGCCCTCCTGTGGCTCCTCTCCCATACTTCTTCCGCCTATAAATCCCCGAAAAATCTGAAACCACGGGAGAGAGTCACGAAAATACTTTTCCGCCGCCGCAAGCTTCTATCTCCGCAAGATCCCATTTGGGGCACGTTCTGGTGCCCTGCCGGAGGGGGATTCAGACACGGAGGGCTTCTTCATCAACACCATTGCCTCTTCGATGATGCGTGAGTAGTTCACCATAGACCTTCAGGTCCATAGCTAGTAGCTAGATGGCTTCTTCTCTCTCTTGGATCTTCAATACAAAGTTCTCCATGATCTTCATGGAGATCTATCCGATGTAATCCTATTTTGCGGTGTGTTTGTCGAGATCCGATGAATTGTGGATTTATGATCAGATTATCTATGAATCTTATTTGAATTTCTTCTGGTCTCTTATATGCATGATTTCATATCCTTGTAATTCTCTTCGAGTTGTGGGTTTCGTTTGGCCAACTTGATCTACAATTCTTGCAATGGGAGAAGTGCTTGGTTTTGGGTTCATACCGTGCGGTGACCTCACCCAGTGACAGAAGGGGTAGCGAGGCACGCATCATGTTGTTGCCATCAAGGGTAAAAAGATGGGGGTTATATCTATTGCATGAATTTATCCCTCTACATCATGTCATCTTGCTTAAGGCGTTACTCTGTTTGTCATGAACTCAATACACTAGATGCATGCTCGACAGCGGTTGATGTGTGGAGTAATAGTAGTAGATGCAGAAAGTATCGGTCTACTTGCCACGGACGTGATGCCTATATGTATGATCATTGCCTTAGATATCGTCATGACTTTGCGCGGTTCTATAAATTGCTCGACAGTAATTTGTTCACCCACCGTAATATTTGCTATCATGAGAGAAGCCTCTAGCGAACACTATGCCCCCGGGTCTACTTCACATCATATTTTCAGCCCTACACTTTTACTTTGTTGCACTTTCCGCCTTCAGATCTCACCTTACAATCAATCGTGAAGGGATTGACAACCCCTTTGTAACGTTGGGTGCAAGTTTGCTGTTTTTGCGTAGGTACTTTGGAGACTTGGCTTGATACCTTGGTTCTCAAACTGAGGGAAATACTTACTGCTACTGTGCTGGATCACCCTTTCCTCTTCAAGGGAAAAACCAACGCAATCTCAAGAGGTAGCAAGAAGAATTTCTGGCGTCGTTGCCGGGGAGCATCAAGTGAAGCTTATCCAAGTAACCGTCGCAAACTCATCTCTTGCATTTACTTTTTTGCCTCTCGTTTTCCTCTCCCCCACTTCTGAAAAACAAAAATATTTGCCTTTTTCGTTTGCCCTTTTCTTTCGCTTGCTTTCTGTTCGCTTGTGTGCTTGTATGCTTGCTGAAGTCACCATGACTGAAAACACCAAACTTTGTGACTTCTCAAGTACTAATAATAATGATTTTATTAGTACTACGATTGCTCCCGCCACTAGTGCGGAATCATATGAAATCAATGCTGCTTTGCTGAATCTTGTTATGAAAGAGCAATTCTCCGGTCTTCCTAGTGAAGATGCCGCATCCCATATGAATACCTTCATTGAGTTATGCGATATGCAAAAGAAGAAAGATGTGGATAATGATGTGATTAAATTGAAGCTATTTCCGTTCTCATTGCGAGATCGAGCAAAAACTTGGTTTTCATCTTTGCCCAAAAATAGTATTGATTCTTGGAATAAGTGCAAAGATGCTTATATATCCAAGTATTTTCCACCGGCTAAGATTAACTCTCTCCGTAATGATATCATGAATTTTAAGCAACTAAATCATGAACATGTTGCACAATCTAGGGAGAGAATGAAATTGATGATTAGAAATTGTCCGCTCATGGCTTGAGTCTTTGGATGATTATACAAACCTTCTATGCTGGTTTGAATTTTGCTTTTAGAAATGTCTTGGACTCCGCCTCCGGTGGAACTTTCATGGAAATCACATTAGGAGAAGCCACAAAACTCCTAGACAATATCATGACAAACTATTCCCAGTGGCACACTGAAAGGTCACCTACTAGTAAAAAGGTACACGCTATAGAAGAAATTAACTCGTTGAGTGCTAAGATGGATGAGTTAATGAAATTGTTTGCTAGTAAAGGTGCTCCTTTAGATCCAAATGATATGCCCTTGTCTTCCTTGATTGAAGGTAGCAATGAAAGCTTGGATGTTAATTTTGTTGGTAGGAATAATTTTGGCCACAACAATGCTTTTAGAGGTAACTATATTCCTATGCCTTTTCCTAGTAATCCCTCTAATAACTTTGGCAATTCCTACAACAATGCTCATGGAAATTACAATAAATTACCCTCTGATTTAGAGAGTAATACTAAAGAGTTTATCAACTCGCAAAAGGTTTTCAATGCATCCATAGAAGAAAAACTACTCAAAATTGATGATTTAGGAGCGTTGATAGAATGTCTCTTGATATCGATGCTTTGAAAGTAAGATGTGCTCCTCCCAAGATTAATATGGATGAAACTTTGAAAGCTATGCGTATTTCCATGAATGAGAGTAAAGAAAGAACCGCCCAAATTCGTGCTAGACATGAATGGCTTAAAAAGGCGTGTTCTCGTGACATGAATGGCTATATGAAGGGTTTCATCCAGGAAAAAATCAAGGAGGAGCTTTTTCGTGGTTTCGCCACCGCCACGAGGCGGAACTTGAGCAGAACCAATCTAGAGCTCCGGCAGGACGAACCTGCCGGGGAAACTTCCCTCCCGGAGGGGGAAATCGTCGCCATCGTCATCACCAACACTCCTCTCATCGGAGGGGACTCGTCACCATCAACATCTTCATCAGCACCATCTCATCTCCAAACCCTATTTCATCACTTGTAACCAATCTCCGTCTCGCGACTCCGATTGGTACTTGTAAGGTTGCTAGTAGTGTTGATTACTCTTTGTAGTTGATGCTAGTTGGATTACTTGGTGGAAGAGTTTATGTTCAGATCCTTGATGCTACTCATTACCTCTCTGGTAATGAATATGATTATGATTTGTGAGTAGTTACTTTTGTTCCTGAGGACATGGGATAAGTCATGCTAATAGTAGTCATGTGAATTTGGTATTCGTTCGATATTTTGATATGTTGTATGTTGTTTTTCCTCTAGTGGTGTTATGTGAACGTCGACTACATAACACTTCACCATTATTTGGGCCTAGAGGAAGGCATTGGGAAGTAGTAAGTAGATGATGGGTTGCTAGAGTGACAGAAGCTTAAACCCTAGTTTATGCGTTGCTTCGTAAGGGGTTGATTTGGATCCACTAGTTTAATGCTATGGTTAGACTTTGTCTTAATTCTTATTTCGTAGTTGCGGATGCTTGCGAGAGGGGTTAATCATAAGTGGGATGATTGTCCAAGTAAGGGCAGTACCCAAGCGCTGGTCCACCCACATATCAAACTATCAATGTAACGAACGCGAATCATATGAACATGATGAAAACTAGCATGACAGAAATTCCCGTGTGTCCTTGGGAGCGTTTTCCCTCCTATAAGACTTTGTCCAGGCTTGTCCCTTGCTACAAAAGGGATTGAGACACTTTGATGCACCATTGCTACTTTTGTTACTTGTTGCTTGCTACGAATCATCTCACCACACAATCACTTGTTACCGACAATTTCAGTGCATGCAGATTTTACCTTGCTGAAAACCACTTGTCAGATCCTTCTGCTCCTCGTTGGGTTCGACACTCTTACTTATCGAAAGGACTACGATTGATCCCCTATACTTGTGGGTCATCAAGACTCTTTTCTCGCGCCGTTTCCGGGGAGTGAAGCGCCTTTGGTAAGTGGAACTTGGTAAGGAAACATTCATATAGTGTGCTGAAAATTATTGTCACTTGTCACTATGGATACTAATCCTTTGAGGGGCTTGTTCGGGGTATCTTCACCTCAAACGGAAGCACAAAGAGTTGATCCTCAACTTGCTGCACCTACTGAAAATATTTGCTTTGAATTTCCTTCGGGTATGCTTGAGAAACTGCTCGCTAATCCTTTTACACGAGATGGAACATCACATCCAGACTTGCATCTAATCTATGTAGATGAAGTTTGTGGTTTATTTAAGCTTGCAGGTTTGCCCGAGGATGAGGTCAAGAAGAAGGTCTTTCCTTTATCTTTGAAGGATAAGGCGTTGACCTGGTATAGGCTATGTGATGATACTGGATCATGGGACTACAATCGGTTGAAATTGGAATTTCATCAAAAGTTTTATCCTATGCATTTAGTACATCGTGATCAGAATTATATTTATAATTTTTGGCCTCGTGACAGAGAAAGCATCGCTCAAGCTTGGGGGAGGCTTAAATCATTCCTATATTCATGCCCCAATCATGAGCTCTTGAGAGAAATTATCATTCAGAACTTCTATGCTCGGCTTTCTCATGATGATCGCACCATGCTTGACACTTCTTGTACCGGTTCTTTTATGAAGAGAGATATTGACTTCAAATGGAATTTATTGGAGAGAATTAAACGCAACTCTGAAGATTGGGAGCTTAAAGAAGGTAAGGAGTCAGGTATGAATTTCACTTTTGATTGCGTTAAATCCTTTGTTGAGACAAATACTTTTTGTGACTTTAGCGCTAAGTATGGACTTGACTCTGAGATAGTAGCTTCATTGGGTGAATCCTTTGCTGCCCATATTGATCTCCCCAAAGAGAAGTGGTTTAAATATCATCCTCCTTTAGAAGTCAATGTAGTTAAACCCACTCCAGTTGAAGAGAGAGTTATTGCCTATAATGATCCTGTGGTTCCCAATGCTTACATTGAGAAACCACCTTTCACTGATAGGATAAAGGATCATTCTAAAGCTTCAACTGTGATATGTAGAGGCTATATTAGAACACCTACACCCCCTGAGCAAATTAGAGTTGAACCTAGCATTGCTATTATCAAAGATCTTCTGTCCGACGATGTTGAAGGACGTAATATTCACTTCTGTGAAGATGCTGCTAGAATTGCTAAACCTCACGCTAGAGACAAACATAGGCCTATTGTTGGCACGCCTGTTGTTTCTGTTAAGATAGGAGATCATTGTTATCATGGTTTATGTGACGTGGGTGCTAGTGTTAGTGCAATACCTCAATCCTTATACGATGAAATCAAAGATGAGATTGCACCTGTTGAGATAGAGCCTATTGATGTCACTATTCAGCTTGCCAATAGAGATACTATCTGCCCTATGGGAATTGTTAGGGATGTTGAAGTCTTGTGTGGTAAAACGAAGTATCCTGCTGATTTCCTCGTTCTTGCTACCGCACAAGATAGCTTTTGTACCATTATATTTGGCAGACCCTTCCTCAATACTATCAATGCTCATATTGATTGGGAGAAGCAAACTGTCACTGTTGGCTTTGAAGGTGTGTCACATGAGTTCAATTTCTCCAAGTTTGGTAGACAACCTCATGAAAAAGAGTTGCCTAGTAGGGATGAAACTATTTCCTTAGCTTATATTGCCGTACCTCCTACTGATCCCTTAGAGCAATACTTGCTTGAGCATGAAAATGATATGCATATGGATGAAAGGGATGAGATAGATAGAGTTGTATTAGAACAATATCCCATCCTTAAGAATAATCTGCCCGTTGAACTGCTTGGGGCTCCACCCCCACCAAAGGGTGATCCTGTGTTCGAGCTTAATAAGTTGCCTGATACTCTTAAGTATGCTTATCTTGATGAAAAAGAGATATATCCTGTTATTATTAGTGCTAGCCTCTCGGAGCATGAAGAAAGGAAGTTACTAAAAACTCTGAGGAAGCACCGTGCTGCTATTGGATATACTCTTGACGATCTTAAGGGCATTAGTCCCACTCTATGCCAGCACAAGATTAAAACTGATCTTGATTTCAAACCAGTTGCTGATCATCAAAGGAGATTGAATCCTAAGATGAAAGAAGTAGTAAGAAAAGAAATACTAAAGCTCCTGGAAGCGGGTATTATCTATCCTGTTGCTCATAGCGATTGGGTGAGTCCGGTGCATTGCGTCCCTAAGAAGGGAGGCATTACCGTTGTCCCTAATGATAAGGATGAATTGATCCCACAGAGGATTATTACTGGCTATAGGATGGTGATCGATTTTACGAAATTGAATAAAGCCACTAGGAAAGATCATTACCCTCTGCCTTTTATTGACCAAATGCTAGAAAGGTTGTCTAAACACACACACTTCTGCTTTCTAGATGGTTATTCTGGTTTCTCCCAAATACCAGTGGCACAATCTGATCAGGAGAAAACCACTTTCACCTGCCCTTTCGGTACCTTTGCTTATACACGTATGCCTTTTGGCTTATGTAATGCACCTGCCACCTTTCAAAGATGTATGATGGCTATATTCTCTGACTTTTGTGAAAAGATTGTCGAGGTTTTCATGGATGACTTTTCCGTTTACGGGTCTTCTTTTGATGATTGCCTCAGCAACCTTGATCGAGTCTTACAGAGATGTAAAGACACCAATCTTGTCTTGAATTGGGAGAAGTTCCACTTTATGGTTAATGAAGGCATCGTCTTAGGATATAAAATTTCTGGAAGAGGTATTGAAGTCGATAAGGCTAAGGTTGATGCAATCGAGAAAATGCCATACCCCACAGATATTAAAGGTATAAGAAGTTTCCTTGGTCATGCTGGTTTCTGTAGAAGGTTCATTAAAGACTTCTTGAAGATTTCTAGGCCTCTTACCAATCTCTTGCAAAAGGATATTCCTTTTGTTTTTGACGATGATTGTGAGGAAGCCTTCGAAATACTTAAGAGGGCTTTGATAACCGCACCTATTGTTCAACCACCTGATTGGAACTTACCTTTTGAAATCATGTGTGATGCTAGTGATTATGTTGTTGGTGCTGTCCTAGGGCAAAGAGTTGATAAGAAGTTGAATGTCATTCACTACGCTAGTAAAACTCTAGACACTGCCCAGAGAAACTATGCTACTACGGGGAAGGAATTTTTAGCAGTCGTGTTTGCATGTGAAAAGTTCAGGTCTTACATAGTTGATTCCAGAGTCACTATTCACACTGATCATGCTGCTATTAAGTACCTCATGGAGAAGAAGGACACTAAACCTAGGCTTATCAGATGGGTTCTCTTGCTACAAGAATTTGATTTGCACGTTGTTGACAGAAAGGGTGCTGATAACCCAGTAGCAGATACCTTGTCTAGGTTGGAGAACGTTCTTTATGACCCACAACCTATTGATGATAGCTTTCCCGATGAGCAACTGAATGTCATCAATGCTTCACGTAGTGCACCATGGTATGCTGCTTATGCAAACTATATCGTTGCCAAATATATACCACCTAGTTTCACGTACCAAGAAAAGAAGAAATTCTTCTTTGACTTAAGACACTACTTTTGGGATGATCCTCACCTTTATAAGGAAGGAGTAGATGGTGTTATTAGACGTTGTGTACCTGAACATGAACAGGGACAGATCCTACAGAAGTGTCACTCTGAGGCCTACGGAGGACACCATGCGGGAGATAGAACTGCGCACAAGGTATTGCAATCAGGTTTCTATTGGCCCACTCTCTTCAAGGATGCCTGTAAGTTTGTCTTGTCTTGTGACGAATGTCAAAGAATAGGTAATATTAGCAAACGTCGGGAAATGCCTATGAACCATTCACCTGTCATTGAACCATTTAATGTCTGGGGCTTTGATTATATGGGACCTTTTCCAAAATCCAACGGGTATACTTGTCATTGAACCATCACTTGTCATTGAACCATCCTAGTTGATGTTGATTACGTCACTAAGTGGGTAGAAGCTATCCCCACTAGTAGTGCTGATAACAACACCTCTATCAGGATGCTGAAAGAAGTTATCTTCCCTAGATTTGGAGTCCCTAGATATCTAATGACCGACGGTGGTTCACATTTCATTCATGGTGTTTTCCGTAAAACACTTGCTAAGTACGATGTCAACCATAGAATTGCGTCTCCCTACCATCCTCAGTCCAGTGGTCAAGTAGAGCTAAGCAACAGAGAGATTAAACTAATTCTGCAAAAGACTGACAACAGGTCTAGAAAGAATTGGTCTAAGAAGCTCGATGATGCACTGTGGGCTTATAGAACTGCCTATAAGAATCCCATGGGCATGTCTCCGTTCAAAATGGTGTACGGTAAAGCATGTCATTTACCTCCTGAGCTAGAGCATAAAGCTTATTGGGCAATCAAAGAGCTCAACTTTGATTTCAAACTTGCTGGTGAGAAGAGGTTATTTGATATTAGCTCGCTTGACGAATGGAGAACTCAGGCATAAGAGAATACCAAGTTGTTCAAAGAAAAGGGTAAGAGGTGGCATGATAAGAGGATACAAAAGCGTGAGTTCAATGTAGGTGATTATGTCTTGCTATATAACTCTCATTTAAGATTCTTTGCACGCAAGCTTCTCTCTAAATGGGAAGGTCCCTATGTTGTTGAGGAAGTATATCGTTCCGGTGCTATCAAGATCAACAACACGGAAGGTAATTTTCCGAGAGTTGTAAATGGGCAGAGAATCAAGCATTATGTCTCAGGTACTCCCATAAATGTTGAAAGCAATATTATCAATACCATAACTCCGAAAGAATACCTAAGGGATATTTATCAGCCTGTTTCAGACTCCGAAAACGAAGAGGTATGTGATTCGGTAAGAAAACAGAGTCCAAAACTTTTCCAGTAGGAATTTTTCTCGGTTTTCGAATATTTGAAAAATACAAAAATTGGAAGTAGTCCGGAAAGTGCGCGAGGAGGCGACAAGCCTGCACGGGCGCGGGCCCACCCCCTGGCCGCGCCGTGAGGGCTTGTGGCCACCTCGTGCGCCTCCCGGACTCCGTTTTCATGCATGGTACTCCTTCTGGTTTGAAAAAAATCATTATATGTACTCCCGTTTGGCCTGACCCCTGCATCACGCAGATTTCCTCTGTTTTTGTTTCAAGCCTGTTTCTGTTGCAGATCTAGATCGCTATGACTTCCCCAAAAGCTCTGAAGGAAAAGATCTTCGAGAAGGTCATCAATCCCTACCTCACGGGAGTGCTGCAACACCCTCAATCTATCGAGATGCGTGAGGGGATGTTGCACATCCGTGATGTTGAGGGGCCCAAGAAGACCGGAAGCGTGGAGACGAGGCTCGAAGCAATGGAGCAACAAGTCTTCAAGTGCCAAGGGATGGTGGAGCATGGACTCAACGCCAACCACATGATGATCACGGAGTTCACCAACAAGCACATGATTGATGCCAATGACATTGGGAAGCACCTCTCCAGGCTCTATGACAGGATTGATCAACTCCAGGCCCATATCTATGACCTGCAGAACCAAAACTGTGAGTGTGAGTATAGATTTAAATCAATACGGTTGGCTGCAGATTTGAGGATTCCGGAGACTCATTCATCTTTCCATGATGGAGCACCTATGCCTTGGATGTTGGAAATATGCCCTAGAGGCAATAACAAATTACTTATTATTATATTTCTTAGTTCATGATAATCGTTTATTATCCATGCTATAATTGTATTGAATGAAGACTAAAATACATGTGTGGATACATAGACAAAACACTGTCCCTAGCAAGCCTCTAGTTGGCTAGCCAGTTGATCAAAGATAGTCAGGGTCTTTTGATTATGAACAAGGTGTTGTTGCTTGATAACTGGATCACGTCATTAGGAGAATCACGTGATTGACTAGACCCAAACTAATAGACGTAGCATGTTGATTGTATCATTTTATTGCTACTGTTTTCTGCATGTCAAGTATTTGTTCCTATGACCATGAGATCATATAACTCACTAACACCGGAGGAATACTTTGTGTGTATCAAACGTCGCAACGTAACTGGGTGACTATAAAGATGCTCTACAGGTATCTCCGAAGGTGTTCGTTGAGTTAGTATGGATCGATACTGGGATTTGTCACTCCGTGTGACGGAGAGGTATCTCGGGGCCCACTCGGTAATACAACATCACACACAAGCCTTGCAAGCAATGTGACTTAGTGTAAGTTGCGGGATCTTGTATTACGGAACGAGTAAAGAGACTTGCCGGTAAACGAGATTGAAATAGGTATGCGGATACTGACGATCGAATCTCGGGCAAGTAACATACCGAAGGACAAAGGGAATGACATACGGGATTATATGAATCCTGGGCACTGAGGTTCAAACGATAAGATCTTCGTAGAATATGTAGGATCCAATATGGGCATCCAGGTCCCGCTATTGGATATTGACCGAGGAGTCTCTCGGGTCATGTCTACATAGTTCTGGAACCCGCACGGTCTGCACACTTAAGGTTCGACGTTGTTTTATGCGTATTTGAGTTATATGGTTGGTTACCGAATGTTGTTCGGAGTCCCAGATGAGATCACGGACGTCACGAGGGTTTCCGGAATGGTCCAGAAATGAAGATTGATATATAGGATGACCTCATTTGATTACCGGAAGGTTTTCGGAGTTACCGGGAATGTACCGGGAATGACGAATGGGTTCCGGGAGTTCACCGGGGGGGGGGCAACCCACCCCGGGGAAGCCCATAGGCATTGAGGGTGGCGCACCAGCCCTTAGTGGGCTGGTGGGACAGCCCAAAAGAGCCCTATGCGCCATAGGAAGAAAAATCAAAGAGAAAAAAAAAGAGAGAGGAGGTGGGAAAAGGGGGAAGGACTCCTCCTTCCAAACCTAGTTGGACTCGGTTTGGAAGGGGAGGGTTCCCCCCTTAGGTTCGGCCGACCCCTTGGGAGTCCTTGGACCCCAAGGCAAGGCTCCCCCTCCTCCTCCTATATATAGTGGGGTTTTAGGGCTGATTTGAGACAACTTTGCCACGGCAGCCCGACCACATATCTCCACGGTTTTGCCTCTAGATCGCGTTTCTGCGGAGCTCGGGCGGAGCCCTGCTGAGACAAGATCATCACCAACCTCCGGAGCGCCGTCACACTGCCGGAGAACTCTTCTACCTCTCCGTCTCTCTTGCTGGATCAAGAAGGCCGAGATCATCGTCGAGCTGTACGTGTGCTGAACGCGGAAGTGCCGTCCGTTCGGCACTAGATCGTGGGACTGATCGCGGGACGGTTCGCGGGGCGGATCGAGGGACGTGAGGACGTTCCACTACATCAACCGCGTTCACTAACACTTCTGCTGTACGGTCTACAAGGGTACGTAGATAACACATCCCCTCTCGTAGATGGACATCACCATGATAGGTCTTCGTGCGCGTAGGAAATTTTTTGTTTCCCATGCGACGTTCCCCAACAGTGGGATCATGAGCTAGGTTCATGTGTAGATGTCTTCTCGAGTAGAACACAAAAGTTTTTGTGGGCGGTGATGTGCGTTTTGCTGCCCTCCTTAGTCTTTTCTTGATTACGCGGTATTGTTGGATCGAAGCGGCTCGGACCGACATTACTCGTACGCTTACGAGAGACTGGTTTCATCGCTACGAGTAACTCCGTTGCTCAAAGATGACTGGCGGGTGTCAGTTTCTCCAACTTTAGTTGAATCGGATTTGACCGAGGAGGTCCTTGGATGAGGTTAAATAGCAACTCATATATCTCCGTTGTGGTGTTTGCGTAAGTAAGATGCGATCCTACTAGATACCCATGGTCACCACGTAAAACATGCAACAACAAAATTAGAGGACGTCTAACTTGTTTTTGCAGGGTATGCTTGTGATGTGATATGGCCAAGGATTTGATGTGATATACTGGATGTATGAGATGATCATTGTCACATCCCTAACCCTTAAGCAAGATAGCATTGTGCTCATGTCTTCTTTGCATTTGCATCTAAGAAGTTTCAACAAAAACAACAAAGTGGCAAAGGAAAAACTCAAAACCCTAGCCACCATTTCAATTAAAGGAAATCTCAAACTAGTTCAAAATCAATGAACCCAAAATGGCCTCAAGAAATGTTCAAACTTTCTGATAAATCATGAAAGTAAATGAGCATTGGAGAAAACTAATTCTTTACACTTTAAGCTTTTTGAATAAATGAAAAAGGCTACTGGTTCCAAGTTTTAAATTTGAAATCAGAAACTATAAATTTCCAAAAATGTTGAAAACCTTGGAAATGGTTGGGTTTATTATAACAAATATTTCAGGAGGTCTAAAATAGTTTTTACTTTTGTTTTGGAGCTGAATTAATTAGCAAAACAATAATTAGCAAAACAGAAAAACAAAAAAACAGAAAAAAATGGAAAAACCTTACCTGTCGCCTAAGCATGGCCCGGCCCATCCGTGGCTCGTCCCCTCCCTCGCGCCAGTAGGCAGCAGGAGGTGGCCGCCGCCCCCTTCGGCGCGGCCACGCACCTGCGTGCCTGCCTGGCCGCCGCCTCGCGCTGGCGACGACGGGGATAAGCTCCCAGGGCCTCCCCTATCCATTCCCCGCCTCGGTTCTTTTCCTCCTCCCGGATCTCCTCCTCCTCCTTGCTGCCGCCATTAGAGCCGAGCTCGAGGTCGAGCTGCCCGTGCCCCTAGCCATAGGATTCCCTCCCAGAGCACGCCATTAGCTCCGCCTCGTCGCCCTGGTCATCTCTGCAGAAGCCGAAGCTTCCTCGAGCCCTGCAACGCCCGCAACGCCGTCGTCTTCCACCTCCGGCCGCCGGACCTCTCCCGTCGATTCGTCGCCCCCAGGCCTTCCCCGAGTCGTCTAAGCTCTGCTCTGCACTCCCCATGAGCATGCGGTCGTTTCCCCTAAGTTTTCCCCGTCGATCCCCTCCTCTAGCTCTAGTTTCACCGAAGCCCGACGAGGACCACCGCTGCCGCTCGTCGCCGGTAGCCCTCCGATGATCAGCTCGTCCTACCGAGGGCACCAGCAGCTCCAGGTCGACGCGTAGATGTTGTAGCAGCTGAGAACCGAGCGTAGATCCCTTTGATTCAAAGACCCCAATGACGCCCGAGCCTTGGCCGCCGCCAAGCTCGTCGCTGGCGTCATCTCCGGCCAGATCAACCCCGGCTAAGTGCAGAAATGAAGCTGCGAGAGACGTGCCGTTCCTCTGGTGCTCTCCGCGCAGCATTTGGCCCCCTGTGCGCCGTTTCCGAGCCCCTCCGCCGCGCTGGTGGTCGCCGGAGGCTCCCCGCCGGCGAGGACGACCTCGCCGCCGGTGGATGTCGACGTGGCAAAGCTAACCCAGCAGCTCAGCACCTAATCACTCGCTGACAAGTGGGCCCAAGGCCAAGTCAAACCTCAGTTAGGGCTGGTCAGCGCGGGATTAGTCCCAGAGAGGCTGACCAGTGGGGCCCCCCTGTCAGGTTTGACCTGAACAGGTCGGCTGACCTGCTGACGTCAGTCTGATGCAATAAATAGAATTTCCAGTATAAAATTAATTCAGGAAATTGCTAAAAAATTGTAAAAATCATAGAAATTAATCTGTAACTCCAATGAAAATAATTTATATATGAAAAAGTATCAGAAAAATTCAAGGATTCTGATTATTCTATTTTCAACCATGTTTAAAAAAGGTATAGAACCCTAAATTGTGGAATAAGGAATAATTCAATTCTTATAATCACTTTTTAAATGGAATTTGCAAAAATATTCAAATTTCATTATATATACAATGTTCACCACTGTCCTAATTACAAATCAGTACCATAACATGACATTTCATGGATGTTAACATCAAGTTGATCTGAGCATCAGGTCGAATCAATTAAACCAGTATCCGAGAATACCCCGTTTGAATTGCTATTCGAATGTGATTCAAATCAACTCTAAACCTAATACATGTTGAAAATAATAACTTATCACCTTGCATTCTCATGCCATGCTCATGCATCATTTTGAGTGCATATGATTGTTATTGAATGTTGCCATTCATTTCGGTAGGCTCCGCACCCCCGGATTCCACCGAATATCCGTCTGACGGATATCGTTCCTCCTCTGAGCAACAAGGCAAGCAACCCTTTTGATCATCCCGATAATTCCCATGTTCTTGCTCCTGCACTTATTTATTGCATTAGGATCAAATGCTTCAACAGCTTTTGCCACGTTAGTTGAACCCACTTCCTTTGCATGACCTAACCTTGTCACAGTAAATAGCCGAACCTTGCAACCTAGCATACCTGGTAGTTGCTTGAGCTATGATGTGCCTTATCCTGCTATGCATGCTATGCTTAGAGTTTTGTATGGTCTGTCATCTGGGAGATGAACATAATTGTGGAATGTGTTTGGTGAGCAAAGGTTGTGTGTTGAACTTGATTTGGTAAAGGTACCGGTGAAAGGCTGTGTAGGAGTACATGGCGGGTTGTTTCATTGGAACCATCCTTAGGAACTGAGTTCCGTGTATGTATTCCAAGACTAGATACTACCACATGCTGGGCCCTGAAATATGACCCCTCTCGGCCTATTAATCGCGTAGTACCCGGTCCAGGAGTTGCAAGGAGTTTCTGGTGTTTATAGTAATGCTGGAGGCCGTGCATGGTGCTGGCCTGAGAGGTGGGCCGTGATGCGGTAGGCAGTGGCACGGTGTACCAAGTGGCACCCGGATGGTGGGCTTGGGAACCCTGCGCACATCGTTTGAGGCCGTGGCGGAAACCTCGGCCGGACTTCCGTACGGGTTACTCTCAGATAGGCGATAAACCTGGACTAGGTACTAGTGTGGTTAACGGTCGTGGCCGACTCCCTCGCTGGGCTTCCGCTTGAAGGTTGCCGAGGTGCATGACGTGCACATGGCGATAAGTGGCGAGAGCGTGTGTGACGAAGTACACCCCTGCAGGGTTATGATCTATTCGAATAGCCGCGTCCGCGGATATGGACTACTTGGAGACATATGTTGTTCATAGATAACTTCAATGGCTACTCATAAAATTGTCAAGATAAGCGTGAGTGTCGTGGATGACATTTCCGTATGGAGACGGAATGATTCCACGATAGTGTATTGTTGTGGTGTTAGTGGACTCGTGTGCGAGAAATCAAGTTGTCAAAACTAATTTAAAAATGCAAGTTGTCTAGCCACGAGTCAAATGCTGGCTTCCCGCATGAAACCCCACAATACCTTTTGATACCTTGCATGAGTAGTTAGTTCTCCTAAAGTCTTGCTGAGTACCTCCGTACTCATGTTTGCTTAATAAATGTTGCAGAGGTTGCTAATGACCCTAACGGAGGGTTCTTCGTAGACATCGACGACGACGAGTAGCTGGTGTCCCAGCTACGATCTGGCCCTACGTCGGCTCTGTAGTATAGTCAGGCCATGTGCCTGCTAGTTGCCTTGTCTGTACCCAGACAGTTTATAACTCTTCCGCTGGCTTGTATTTGTATGACTGCTATTATGGGTCGTGAGACCCTTAATGTGTAATATTATGTGTGTGGCTCTCCCGAGCCTCTTAAATAAAGCTTGTATGTTTATGGTTATGTTGTGATGCCATCGATGTATCTATACATATCGGTATGCCATGCGTACGTGTGTCTTACTTGATATGTATGGGGTTCGAATACCTAGTCGTAAACTTTAGTAGCACTCCTTACAAGGAAATGCCCCTTTGTGATCCAACGAGCCTTGGTAGTTTGCTACTGCTCCGGACTCATTGTTTGACCGGCATGTGTCCTTCTTAGCTGCTGTGTCTGTCCCCTTAGGGGAAATGTCACGCGACGTAATGGAGTCCTTGTAGCTTGCTACGACTCGTCTACGTTCGCTGATGACCGACACCTGCTTTGTTGGGTCATGTATGCCTGTCCTTGTGCGGTACTGCCACTTTGGTTTATGACTAGACATGTCGATCCGGGTTCTTTGACATTGGATTGCTAGCGACACTATCACATACGTGAGTCAAAAGACGCAAACGGTCCCGGCTAAGGTAAGGCTGCAGCCGTGGAGTTAACCGTGCGTGAGACCACAAAGGGATGCGATGTGTTACAGGCTGGATTCCTATGGCTTAGGATCGGGGTCCCGACAGCGTTGGCATCAGAGCCTGACTGACTATAGGATTACTAAGCCAAACTGGTCGAAGTTGAGTCTAGAATTTCTTAGTTATATATAAGGGAATTGTTTGTGGAAGGGAACGTAACACTCTTGTTCTCTTCTCAAGATATTCTATTCTGGTCATCTTCGTCTTTTCTGCGGGAATTAAGGACTAGGTTACTCATCTTCTCCTAGGCTCGTGTTTCTGATCGGTAGATTATAGGACTACGGGTCGAGAGATATTGGGTTTCTTTTATTCCTAGGAAGCAGGAAGTAAGTTTGATGATCAGAGAGTTGAACTTGATAGTTGAGTGGTTACGCTATTCCATTTTTGGGTTGTCTCAAAATTTGTTTTGAGCAATTATAGCCGTTATGCTGCCCAATTTTGCATTCAGAGCTCTAATGCTTTTGCATTACTCTCTATTTACAGATGCCTGGCCGTCCTTCTCGTCAGGTGGTATGTCTGACGAGGTGCATTGATGTACCGGGTCATACGACCATGCTGGTGAGGGTGATGTCGGTGTGCGGTTACCGCTGGTACCCCGAGTACACAATGGAGGAACAGTACCGAGACTTCAACCAGAGCCAGTACATCTGCACTGTTAGGGTATTTCCAGACTACCCTGGAGCTGAGAAGCCAATCCATTGGTCCTATGGGTTGGGGGTCACCGTTGACATGGCAGTACAGGATGCTGCCTATTCAATGCTGACTATTATGAGAGCGAGACATGCACTGCTGCAGAATTCAGAGTTCTGCTATGTTCCGGCCTCTCAGTCTGGTGAAGAGGGATACCTCAGTGGAGTCTATTTTGATTCTTCTATGGAGGATCCACTTCTGCAGTCCACTGTTGAGATGCTAGAGAACAGAGACATGGATGCTCGTGCTCTCCGCATGGAGCTTTATGCTACCCGTGCCTGTCTGTGGACAACTTTGACGCAGCTGGCACCGGTAGTCCAGACAGGGTATGGAGAGATGGAGATGCTGAACCCTGTTAGAACCCATCTTCCGGCCCACGTTGACTGGCCAGCTATAGGAGGAGTCACACCTCTTCGGGGACCCCTCTTACCACCAGTCAGGGGACCAAGGCCACATCCGTGTCCTTATGGATCCCAGGGATCTTAGGCTAGAGTGTTTCCTGATCCGCAGGTTGAGCTTCCAGGTCATGGAGGTAATCTCTATGAGATGTTCTATGCGGATGCCTGAGCTGTGAGCGGAAGGATAGTATGGTAGTAGCCGTACGTTCACAGTCCTGCGTGACTTGTGAAGTATGGTGGTAATGTGAAATGAATTCTGGAGGCCTAGATAAATAATGTATAGGAAGCTTGTAAGCCTCTGATGAGTAGTTCCACCATTTCAGTAGTTTGCTCTTTGAGTAAGTTTGTACTGAACTATGTAAGGGTGTGTATGAACCATGGTGTATATATAGCAGTTGCTTGTTACCATGTTGTTCGGATATTCATTTCCGCATTCCGTGTGTTCAGTACATTCTTAATCCATAGCTAGTATTGATATGATATTGGTCTAAGCTATGAGTTTGTTTGTCAGGATGGTGTTCACCAGGTTGAACCGTGCCCCTGCTCATGAGCAAGGTGAGGGTAGTCAAGCGTCGCAGGAAGACCTGCCTCACCCACCTTCTCTGGTAGAAGTGATGCTTGAGGCAGAAAGAAACAAAAGGGAGACCAACCGACTGCTAGAGCGTATTGAGCAGAATACGGCTCGACAGCCTAGGAATGCTGCAGTGTCCCTCAATGACTTTGTGAAGCTGAATCCTCCAAAGTTTCATCATTCCGTCGATCCCCTCGACGCTGATGACTGGCTGTGCAACATCTCACGCAAGATTCGCTCGGCGAATGTGTCTGAGGCCGACAAGGTGACCTTTGCGGCGTATTTCCTGGAGGGACCCGCCAATCTGTGGTGGGAGAATTTTGAAGCTATGCGTCCCACTGAACCAGTGGCCACGTGGGCAGACTTCAGTGCAGCTTTTCGTCTACACCATATTCCAGAGGGCCTGATGGACAGAAAGAGAGAGGAGTTCTGTGCCTTCACTCAGGGCAAGCTGTCTGTGGATGCCTATAGCCACGAGTTCGGTAACCTCGCCCGCTATGCAACAGAGGAGGTGTCTACTGACGCCAAGAAGCAAGCAAGATTCCGTAAGGGTCTGAGCCCTGAGCTCCGTCGAGACCTGCGCCTCCATGAGTGTGCAAGTTTTCAAGCCCTGGTCAACAAAGCGATCAGTGCGGAGACTGGTCATTCTGACTTCGAAGCCACAAGAAAGCACTCCCGTGACTTTGGCTCATCTTCTGGTTCCGCGTTTCCAAAACGCAAGCTGGGTTCCAAACAGTTCTCTGCCGCCAAGATACACTCCGAGGCCATCCTACGTGGCGCCTCAGACGAATCAGGCCAACCCTCCAGCAAAAGCTTATGGTGGTCCAGCTAGCAATACTGCACCACGTGCCAACCAGGTGATATGCTACAAGTGTGGAGAACCAGGGCATTATTCCCGTGAGTGTCCTCAGAATGTGGGTGCCAAGCAACCCGGAAAGTCCGTCGGGCAGGCCAAGTCGGGCAAAGCTTACTATGTGAAGCCAACTCCTGCACGTGGCCGTGTGAACTATGTGTCAGCAGAAGAAGCCGTAGAGGATCCCGACGTCATGCTGGGTACGCTTCTTGTTAATCATCACCCAGCGTCCGTTCTCTTTGACACTGGGTCTTCTCATTCCTTCATTTCGGAAAGTTATGCACAGTTGCATAACATGTCATTTTGTGATATGCCAATCCCATTGGTTGTCCAAACCCCTGGTAGTAAATGGCAAACCTCTAGGATAACCTATGACAATGAAATTCTAGTAGACAGGCTAGTTTTTCTAGCCTCATTGATAGCATTGAAATCTTCGGATATTAATGTCATCTTGGGCATGGACTGGATGTCAGCTCACTATGCCAAGATTGATACTCATTCTAGAAATGTCCAACTTACCCATCCCTCGGGTGAGATAGTAAATGTCTCTACTCGAGTTGCCAAATGCCAACTCTATTCCCTAAATGCCAACCCTCTTCCGGAACTTGAAGACATTCCGGTAGTCCGTGACTTCCCGGATGTTTTTCCAGAGGAACTGCCAGGAATTCCACCTGACAGAGATGTAGAGTTTGTGATAGATCTTGTTCCGGGAACTGTCCCAATAGCCAGAAGACCTTATAAGATGGCACCCCTAGAGCTAGCCGAACTTAAGAAGCAATTAGATGAGGCCTTGAACAAAGGTTTCATTCATCCTAGCTCTTCTCCTTGGGCTTGTCCCGTCCTCTTCGTCAAGAAGAAAGACGGAACGGATCAGATGGTTGTAGATTACCGACCAGTTAACCTGGTCACCATAAAGAACAAGTATCCGCTCCCCAGGATCAACGATCTGTACAATCAGCTCGCTGGATCCTCAGTCTTCTCTAAAATGGATTTGAGGTTGGGATACCATCAAATCAAGATTAAGAACGGGGACATTCCAAAAACAGCCTTTGTTACTCGTTATGGCCAATATGAGTACACCGTTATGTCCTTCGGTTTAACCAATGCCCCAGCCACCTTCTCTTGACTGATGAATTCAATCTTTATGGAGTATTTGGATAAATTCGTCGTAGTATACCTCGATGATATTCTCATCTACTCAAGGAATGAACAAGAACATGCCGAGCATCTAAGGCTGGTATTGATGAAACTTCGAGAGCATCGCCTTTATGCCAAATTTTCAAAATGTGAATTCTGGTTACCAGAAGTGACCTATCTAGGCCACGTAATCTCTGGTAAGGGTATTGCTGTCAATCCCGAGAGAGTTCAAGCTGTCCTTGATTGGACTCAACCTGAATCGGTTAAGCAAGTTAGGAGTTTTCTTGGTCTAGCGAGCTATTGTCGCCGCTTCGTCGAGAATTTCTCCAAGGTTGCAAAGCCTCTAACTGAACTCCTCAAGAAGGATAAAAAGTTCGAGTGGACACCACAGTGTGAGCATAGTTTTCAGGAACTGAAAAGACGCCTGACTTCCGCACCTGTGTTGCTACCACCAGATTTTTCTAAGGACTTTGTTATCTATTGCGACGCCTTGCGACAAGGATTAGGTTGCATTCTCATGCAAGATCGTCATGTGATCGCATACACATCTCGACAGTTGCGAACACATGAGGATAATTATCCCACACATGAGCTTGAGCTTGCAGCTGTGGTCCATGCACTAAAAACCTGGCGACATTACCTTTTGGGTAATCGTTGCGAAATATTCACTGATCACCAAAGTCTGAAATATATCTTCACCCAGCCGGATTTGAATCTCAGGCAAAGACGGTGGGTTGAGTTGATCTCGGATTACGACTTAGGGATAACTTACACCCCGAGGAAGGCCAATGTTATGGCCGATGCACTAAGTCGTAAATCTTATTGTAACAATTTGATGCTACAACAAGGTCAACCACATCTCCATGAGGACTTTCGGAAGTTGAATCTTCATATTGTTCCTCAAGGATTCCTTTCTACCCTGGTGGCGCCTACTCTTAAGGATCAAATTATAGCTGGCCAAAAGCGTGACAAGGGTATATCACGGATCAAGGAGAATATTTTTAGCGGAAACGCTAAAGAATTTTCCATGAATGATCAAGGTGTTGTGTTCTTCCAGAATCGTTTAGTGGTTCCTAAGAACCCACATCTAAGGCAGTTAATCCTTAAGGAGGCTCATGATTCTCCTCTCACCATTCATCCCGGTAGTACTAAGATGTATCAGGACCTACGGCAGAGGTTCTGGTGGACTAGGATGAAGAGAGAAATTGCTGAGTTCGTTGCTAACTGCGACGTTTGTCGTCGAGTTAAGGCAGAACATCAAAGGCCTGCTGGCACCCTTCAGCCTCTAGCTATTCCTGAATGGAAATGGGATAAAGTTAGCATGGATTTCATTACCGGATTTCCCAAGACCAAGAAAGGAAATAGTGCTATCTTTGTGGTCATTGACCGTCTTTCCGAAGTGGCTCATTTTCTTCCTGTTCGTGAGAGTATAACAGCTAGCCAGCTAGCAGAGTTATATATCTCTCGAATAGTGTTTCTTCATGGTGTTCCCCTGGAGATTAACTCGGACCGTGGAAGTATCTTTACTTCTCGCTTTTGGGAAAGTTTTCAGAATGCCATGGTGACTCACTTATCTTTTAGCACTGCTTTCCATCCTCAATCAAGTGGTCAAGTAGAAAGAGTGAATCAAATCCTAGAAGATATGCTCCGCGCTTGCGTTATTTCGTTCGGTATGAATTGGGAGAAGTGCCTTCCATTCGCCGAATTCGCTTATAACAATAGTTATCAATCAAGCTTGGGCAAAGCCCCTTTTGAAGTTCTCTATGGACGAAGATGTCGAACCCCTCTTAATTGGTCAGAAACCGGAGAGAGGCAACTCTTTGGCCCGGACATGATCCAGGATGCCAAAGAGCAGGTTCGCATTATTCGTGAAAAGTTGAAAACAGGCCAGTCTCGTCAAAAGAGCCAATATGATCGTCATCATAAGGATGTGACCTTTGAAGTTGACGAGAAGGCTTATCTTCGGGTTACATCTTTGAAGGGTACCCATCGATTCGGTATCAAGGGCAAATTGGCTCCTCGTTACATTGGTCCTTTTCGCATTCTTGCCAAACGAGGAGAAGTTGCCTACCCGTTGGAACTTCCTCCACATCTTTCCAAGGTTCATGATGTTTTCCACGTCTCGCAACTCACGCGTTGCTTCTCGGATCCTATCCGTGAAGTGGACCACGAAACGCTTGATCTCCAAGATAACCTTTCATACCGAGAATACCCCGTGTGTATTCTTGATCAAGATGAGCGTACCACTCGACGTCGAAACCTCAAGTTTCTTAAAGTTCAATGGTCAAATCATTCTGAAAAGGAGGCAACTTGGGAAAGAGAGGATCGTCTCCGACTTGAGTATCCTGCGTTATTCCCGACGACTTCTAAATCTCGGGACGAGATTCTTTTGAGTGGGGGTGAGTTGTCACATCCCTAACCCTTAAGCAAGATAGCATTGTGCTCATGTATTCTTTGCATTTGCATCTAAGAAGTTTCAACAAAAACAACAAAGTGGCAAAGGAAAAACTCAAAACCCTAGCCACCATTTCAATTAAAGGAAATCTCAAACTAGTTCAAAATCAATGAACCCAAAATGGCCTCAAGAAATGTTCAAACTTTCTGATAAATCATGAAAGTAAATGAGCATTGGAGAAAACTATTTTCTTGACACTTTAAGCTTTTTGAATAAATGAAAAAGGCTACTGGTTTCAAGTTTTAAATTTGAAATCAGAAACTATAAATTTCCAAAAATGTTGAAAACCTTGGAAATGGTTGGGGTTATTATAACAAATATTTCAGGAGGTCTAAAATAGTTTTTACTTTTGTTTTGGAGCTGAATTAATTAGCAAAACAATAATTAGCAAAACAGAAAAACAAAAAAACAGAAAAAATGGAAAAACCTTACCTGTCGCCTAAGCCTGGCCCGGCCCATCCCTGGCTCGTCCCCTCCCTCGTGCCAGTAGGCAGCAGGAGGTGGCCGCCGCCCCCTCCGGCGCGGCCACGCACCTGCGTGCCTGCCTGGCCGCCGCCTCGCGCTGGCGACGACGGGGATAAGCTCCCCAGGGCCTCCCCTATCCATTCCCCGCCTCGGTTCTTTTCCTCCTCCCGGATCTCCTCCTCCGCCTTGCTGCCGCCATTAGAGCCGAGCTCGAGCTCGAGCTGCCCGTGCCCCTAGCCATAGGATTCCCTCCCAGAGCACGCCAATAGCTCCGCCTCGTCGCCCTGGTCATCTCTACAGAAGCCGAAGCTTCCTCGAGCCCTGCAACGCCCGCAACGCCGTCGTCTTCCACCTCCGGCCGCCGGACCTCTCCCGTCGATTCGTCGCCCCCAGGCCTTCCCCGAGCCGTCTAAGCTCTGCTCTGCACTCCCCGTGAGCATGCGGTCGTTTCCCCTAAGTTTTCCCCGTCGATCCCCTCCTCTAGCTCTAGTTTCACCGAAGCCCGACGAGGACCGCCGCTGCCGCTCGTCGCCGGTAGCCCTCCGATGATCACTCGTCCTACCGAGGGCACCAACAGCTCCAGGTCGACGCGTAGATGCTGTAGCAGCTGAGAACCGAGCGTAGATCCCTCTGATTCAAAGACCCCGATGACGCCCGAGCCTTGGCCGCCGCCAAGCTCGTCGCCGGCGTCATCTCCGGCCAGATCAGCCCCGGCTAAGTGCAGAAATGAAGCTGCGAGAGACATGTCGTTCCTCTGGTGCTCTCCGCGCAACATTTGGCCCCCTGTGCGCCGTTTCCGAGTCCCTCCGCCGTGCTGGTGGTCGCCGGAGGCTCCCCGCCAGCGAGGCAAAGCTAACCCAGCAGCTCAGCACCTAATCACTCGCTGACAAGTGGGCCCAAGGCCAAGTCAAACCTCAGTTAGGGTTGGTCAGCGCGGGATTAGTCCCAGAGAGGCTGACCAGTGGGGCCCCCCTGTCAGGTTTGACCTGAACAGGTCGGCTGACCTGCTGACGTCAGTCTGATGCAACAAATAGAATTTCCAGTATAAAACTAATTCAGGAAATTGCTAAAAAATTGTAAAAATCATAGAAATTAATCTGTAACTCCAATGAAAATAATTTATATATGAAAAAGTATCAGAAAAATTCAAGGATTCTGATTATGCTATTTTCAACCATGTTTAAAAAAGTTACAGAACCCTAAATTGTGGAATAAGGAATAATTCAATTCTTATAATCACTTTTTAAATGGAATTTGCAAAAATATTCAAATTTCATTATATATACAATGTTCACCACTGTCCTAATTACAAATCAGTACCATAACATGACATTTCATGCATGTTAACATCAAGTTGATCTGAGCATCAGGTCGAATCAATTAAACCGGTATCCGAGAATACCCTGTTTGAATTGCTATTCGAATGTGATTCAAATCAACTCTAAACCTAATACATGTAGAAAATAATAACTTATCACCTTGCATTCTCATGCCATGCTCATGCATCATTTTGAGTGCATATGATTGCTATTGAATGTTGCCATTCATTTCGGTAGGCTCCGCACCCCCGGATTCCACCGAATATCCATCTGACGGATATCGTTCCTCCTCTGAGCAACAAGGCAAGCAACCCTTTTGATCATCCCGATAATTCCCATGTTCTTGCTCCTGCACTTATTTATTGCATTAGGATCAAATGCTTCAACTGCTTTTGCCACGTTAGTTGAACCCACTTCCTTTGCATGACCTAACCTTGTCACAGTAAATAGCCGAACCTTGCAACCTAGCATACCTGGTAGTTGCTTGAGCTATGATGTGCCTTATCCTGCTATGCATGCTATGCTTAGAGTTGTGTATGGTCTGTCATCTGGGAGATGAACAGAATTGTGGAATGTGTTTGGTGAGCAAAGGTTGTGTGTTGAACTTGATTTGGTAAAGGTACCGGTGAAAGGCTGTGTAGGAGTACATGGCGGGTTGTTTCATTGGAACCGTCCTTAGGAACTGAGTTCCGTGTATGTATTCCAAGACTAGATACTACCACATGTTGGGCCCTGAAATATGACCCCGCTCGGCCTATTAATCGCGTAGTACCCGGTCTAGGAGTTGCAAGTAGTTTCTGGTGTTTATAGTAATGCTGGAGGCCGTGCATGGTGGTGACCTGAGAGGTGGGCCGTGATGCGGTAGGCAGTGGCACGGTGTACCAAGTGGCACCCGGATGATGGGCTTGGGAACCCTCCGCACATCGTTTGGGGCCGTGGTGGAAACCTCGGCCGGACTTCCGTACGGGTTACTCTTAGATAGGCGATAAACCTGGACTAGGTACTAGTGTGGTTAACGGTCGTGGCCGACTCCCTCGCTGGGCTTCCGCTTGAAGGTTGCCGAGGTGCATGACGTGCACATGGCGATAAGTGGCGAGAGCGTGTGTGACGAAGTACACCCCTGGAGGGTTATGATCTATTCGAATAGCCGCGTCCGCGGATATGGACTACTTGGAGACATATGTTGTTCATAGATAACTTCAATGGCTACTCATAAAATTGTCAAGATAAGCGTGAGTGTCGTGGACGACATTTTCGTATGGAGACGGAATGATTCCACGATAGTGTATTGTTGTGGTGTTAGTGGACTCGTGTGCGAGAAATCAAGTTTTCAAAACTAATTTAAAAATGCAAGTTGTCTAGCCACGAGTCAAATGCTGGCTTCCCGCATGAAACCCCACAATACCTTTTGATACCTTGCATGAGTAGTTAGTTCTCCTAAAGTCTTGCTGAGTACCTCCGTACTCATGTTTGCTTAATAAATGTTGCAGAGGTTGCTAATGACCCTAACGGAGGGTTCTTCGTAGACATCGACGACGACGAGTAGCTGGTGTCCCAGCTACGATCTGGCCCTATGTCGGCTCTGTAGTATAGTCAGGCCATGTGCCTGCTAGTTGCCCTGTCTGTACCCAGACAATTTATAACTCTTCTGCTGGCTTGTATTTGTATGACTGCTATTATGGGTCGTGAGACCCTTAATGTGTAATATTATGTGTGTGTCTCTTCCGAGCCTCTTAAATAAAGCTTGTATGTTTATGGTTAGGTTGTGATGCCATCGATGTATCTATACATATCGGTATGCCATGCGTACGTGTGTCTTACTTGATATGTATGGGGTTCGAATACCTAGTCGTAAACTTTAGTAGCACTCCTTACAAGGAAATGCCCCTTTGTGATCCAACGAGCCTTGGTAGTTCGCTACTGCTCCGGACTCATTGGTTGACCGGCATGTGTCCTTCTTAGCTGCTGTGTCTGTCCCCTTTGGGGAAATGTCACGCGACGTAATGGAGTCCTTGTAGCTTGCTACGACTCGTCTACGTTCGCTGATGACCGACACCTGCTTTGTTGGGTCATGTATGCCTGTCCTTGTGCGGTACTGCCACTTTGGTTTATGACTAGACATGTCGATCCGGGTTCTTTGACATTGGATTGCTAGCGACACTATCACATACGTGAGTCAAAAGACGCAAACGGTCCCGGCTAAGGTAAGGCTGCAGCCGTGGAGTTAACCGTGCGTGAGACAACAAAGGGATGCGATGTGTTACAGGCTGGATTCCTATGGCTTAGGATCGGGGTCCCGACAATCATGTTGTAATAGATAATATCGACTTGGACATCGATGGTACGGCAACCGGCAGGAGCCATAGGGTTGTCTTTAAACTAACGTTTGTGCTTGCAGATGCGTTTACTATTTTGCTAGGATGTAGCTTTAGTACTAATAGCATGAGTAGCACGACAACCCCGATGGCGACACGTTGATGGAGATCATGATGTGGCGCCGGTGACAAGAAGGTCGTGCCGGTGCTCTGGTGATGGAGATCAAGAAGCACATGATGATGGCCAATCATGTCACTTATGAATTGTATGTGATGTTAATCCTTTTATGCACCTTATCTTGCTTAGAACGACGGTAGAATTATGAGGTGATCTCTCACTAAAATTTCAAGACGAAATTGTGTTCTCCCCGACTGTGCACCGTTGTGACAGTTCTTCGTTTTGAGACACCACGTGATGATCGGGTGTGATAGACTCAACGTTCACATACAACGGGTGCAAAACAGTTGCACACGCGGAACACTCGGGTTAAGCTTGACGAGCCTAGCATGTGCAGACATGGCCTCGGAACACATGAGACCGAAAGGTCGAACATGAATCGTGTAGTTGATATGATTAGCATAGAGATGCTTACCACTGAAACTATTCTCGACTCACGTGATGATCGGACTTGAGATAGTGGATTTGGATCATGTACCACTCAAATGACTAGAGAGATGTACTTTTTGAGTGGGAGTTCTTAAGTAATATGATTAATTGAACTAATTGTCATGAACATAGTCTAATGGTCTTTGCGAATTACGATGTAGCTTGCGCTATAGCTCTACTGTTTTTTATATGTTCCTAGAGAAAATTTAGTTGAAAGTTGCTAGTAGCAAACTTTGCAGACTAAGTCTGTAAAACCGAGGATTGTCCTCGTTGCTGCACAGAAGGCTTATGTCCTTAATGCACCACTCGGTGTGCTGCACCTCGAGCGTCGTCTGTGGATGCTGTGAACATCCGACATACACGTTTCTGATGACTACACGATAGTTCAGTGCAAAATACTTAATGGCTTAGAAGCAAGGCGCCGTAAACGTTTTGAAAATGTCACGAAACATAAGTGATGTTCTAAAGAGATGAAATTGTGATTTCATGCTTGTGCCCTTGTTAAGAGGTATGAGACCTCCAACAAGATTCTTTGTCCACGAAGTAAAGGAGAAAAGCTCAATCGTTGAGCGTGTGCTCAAATTGTCTGAGTACGACAATCGCTTGAATCAAGTGGGATTTAATCTTCCAGATAAGATAGTGATGGTTCTCCAAAGTCACTGCCACCAAGCTGTGAGAGCTTCGTGATGAACTGTAACATATCAAGGATAGATACAATGATCATTGAGCGATTCGCAATGTTTGACACTGCGAATGTAGAAATCAAGAAGGAGCACCAATAGTTGATGGTTTGTAAAACCACTAAGTTTGAAGAAAGGTAAGGGTTAGAAGGGATACTTCGTGAAACGGCAAAACAGTTGCTGCACTAATGAAGAGACCCAAGATTAAACCCAAACCCGAGTCTAAGTGCTTCTGTAATGAGGGGAACAATCACTGAGGCAGAGCAACTCTAGATACTTGGTAGATAAGAAGGCTGGCAAAAGTCGAAAGAAGTATATTTGATATACATGATGTTGATGTGTACTTTACTAGTACTCCTAGTAGCATGAGGGTATTGGATACCGGTTCGGTTGCTAAGTGATTAGTAACACGAAATGAAAGCTACGGCATAAAAGGAGACTAGCTAAAGGCAAGGTGACGATACATGTTGGAAGTGTTTCCAAGGTTGATATGATCAAACGTCGCACGCTCCCTCTACCATCGGGATTGGTGTTAAACCAAAATAATTGTTATTTGGTGCTTGCATTAAGCATGAACATGATTGGATCGTGTTTATTGCAATACGATTATTCATTTAAAGAGAATAATGGTTACTCTATTTGCTTGAATAATCACCTTCAATGGTTTATTGAATCTCGATCGTAGTGTTACACATGTTCATAATATTGGTGCCAAAAGATACGAGGTAATGATGTTAGTACCACTTGCTTGTGGCACTGCCGCTTGAGTCATGTTAGTATCAATTGCATGAAGAGGCTCCATGCTGATGGATCTTTATACTCACTTGATTTTGAATCACTAGTGACATGCAAATCATACCACATGAGCAAGGCCTTGTTTTTATTGAGATGAAACAAGATAGTAACTTGTTGGAAGTGATACATTATGATGCATGCAGTCCAATGGGTGCTGAGGCACGTAGTGGATATCATTATGTTCTTACTTCAATGACGATTTGAGTAGATACAAGAGTATTTACTTAATGAATCACAAGTCTGAAATATTGAAAAATTCAATTCTGTTTCAGAGTGAAGTTCGTCGTAACAAGAGGATAAATTGTCTACGATATGATCATAGAAATGAATATCTGAGTTACGAGTTTTGGTACGCAGTTAAGACAATGTGGAAATTGTTTCGCAGTTCATGCCACCTGGAACATCATAGTGTGATGATGTGTCTGAACGTCATAGCCACGCACTATTTGGTGTGGTGCATGCTATGATGTCTCTTATCGAATTACCACTATCGTTTATGGGTTATGCATTAGAGACAACCGCATTCACTTTAAATAGGGCACCGCGTATTTTCGTTGAGATGACACAGCATAGACTGAGGTTTAGAGAAATCTAAACTGTCGTTTCTTGAAAGTTTGGGGCTTCGACACTTATGTGAAAAAGTTTCAGTCTGATAAGCTCGAACCCAAAGCGGATAAATGCATCTTCATAGGATATCCAAAACAGTTGGGTACATCTCCTATCTCAGATCCAAAAGCAAAGTGTTTGCTTCTAGAAACGGATCCTTTCTCGAGGAAAGGTTTCTCTTGAAAGAATTGAGTGGGAGGGTAGTAGAACTTGATGAGGTTATTGAACCATCACTTCAACCAGTATGTAGCAGGGCGCAGGAAGTTGTTCCTCTGGCGCCTACACCAATTGAAGTGGAAGCTGATGATGGTGATCATCGAACATCGGATCAAGTTACTACAAGCCTCGTAGGTTGACAAGGTCGCGTACTACTTCAGAGTGGTACGGTAACCCTATCTTGGAGGTCATGTTTTTGAGCAACAATGAACCTACGAGTTATGAAGAAAGCAATGGTGGGCCCGGATTCCGACAAATGGCTGGAAGCCATGAAATCCGAGAGAGGATCCATGTATGAAACCAAAGTGTAGACTTTGGAAGAACTACTTGATGGTCATAGGACTATTGAGTAAAGATGGATCTTTGAAAGGAAGACAGATGATGATAGTGATAAGTCACTATTAAGAAAAGCTCGACTTGTCGCAAAGATGTTTCCGACAAGATCAAACAGTTGACTATGATGAGACTTTCTCACTCGTAGCGATGCTAAAAGTCTGTTAGAATTATGTTAGTAGTTGCTGCTTTATTTATGAAATATTGCACGTAGGATGTCAAAACATTGTTTCCTCGACGGTTTCCTTGAGCAAACATTGTATGTGATACAACCAGGAGGTTTTGTCGATCCTAAAGATACTAGCAAGTATGCAAGCTCCAGTGATCCTTCAATGGACTGGTGCAAGCATCTCGGAGTTGGAATATACACTTTGATGAGATGATCAAAGATTTTGGGTTTGTACAAGATTTATGAGAAACTTGTATTTCCAAAGAAGTGAGTGGGAGCACTATAGAATTTCTGATAGGTATATGTGGTTAACATATTGTTGATCAGAAGTAATGTAGAATTTCTGTGAAGCATAAAAGGTTGTTTTGAAAGGATTTTTTCAAAGGAATACCTGGATTGAGCTACTTGAACATTGAGCATCAAAGATCTATGGAGATAGATCGGAAGCGCTTAATGGAAGTTTCAACAAGATGCATGCCTTGACAAGTTTTTGAAAGAGTTCAAAATAGATCAGCAAAGAAGGAGTTCTTGGTTGTGTTGTGAGGTGTGAATTTGAGTAAGACTCAAAACCCGACCCCGGCAGAATAAAGAGAATAGACGAAGGTCGTCTTCTATGCCTTAGCCGTAGACTCTAAAGTATGCCATGCTGAGTACCGCACCTGATGTGTGCCTTGCAGCAAGTCTGTTAAGAGGTACACAGAGTGATCCAGGATTGCATCACTGATCAGCGGTCAAAGTTATCCTTAGTAACTAAATAGACTAAGGAATTTTTCTCGATTATGGAGGTGGTTAAAGAGTTCGTCGTAAAGGGTTACGTCGATGCAAGCTTTGACACTAATCCGAATAACTATGAGTAGTGAAACGGATTCGTATAGTAGAGCAGATATTTGGAGCATTTCCGAATAGCACGTAGTAGCAACATCTATAAGATGACATAAAGATTTGTAAAGAACGCACGGATCTGAAAGTTTCAGAACCATTGACTAAAACCTCTCTCACGAGCAAGACGTGACCAGACCCCAGAACTATATGGGTGTTGGATTCGTTGAAATCACATGGTGATGTGAACTAGATTATTGACTCTAGTGCAAGTGGGAGACTGTTGGAAATATGCCCTAGAGGCAATAATAAATTAGTTATTATTATATTTCTTAGTTCATGATAATCGTTTATTATCCATGGTATAATTGTATTGAATGAAGACTAAAATACATGTGTGGATACATAGACAAAACACTGTCCCTAGCAAGCCTCTAGTTGGCTAGCCAGTTGATCAAAGATAGTCAGGGTCTTCTGATTATGAACAAGGTGTTGTTGCTTGATAACTGGATCACGTCATTAGGAGAATCACGTGATGGACTAGACCCAAACTAATAGACGTAGCATGTTGATCGTGTCATTTTATTGCTACTGTTTTCTGCGTGTCAAGTATTTGTTCCTATGACCATGAGATCATATAACTCACTAACACCGGAGGAATACTTTGTGTGTATCAAACGTCGCAACGTAACTGGGTGACTATAAAGATGCTCTACAGGTATCTCCGAAGGTGTTCGTTGAGTTAGTATGGATCGAGACTGGGATTTGTCACTCCGTGTGACGGAGAGGTATCTCGGGGCCCACTCGGTAATACAACATCACACACAAGCCTTGCAAGCAATGTGACTTAGTGTAAGTTGCGGGATCTTGTATTAGGGAACGAGTAAAGAGACTTGCCGGTAAACGAGATTGAAATAGGTATGCGGATACTGACGATCGAATCTCGGGCAAGTAACATACCGAAGGACAAAGGGAATGACATACGGGATTATATGAATCCTTGGCACTGAGGTTCAAACGATAAGATCTTCGTAGAATATGTAGGATCCAATATGGGCATCCAGGTCCCGCTATTGGATATTGACCGAGGAGTCTCTCGGGTCATGTCTACATAGTTCTCGAACCCGCAGGGTCTGCACACTTAAGGTTCGACGTTCTTTTATGCGTATTTGAGTTATATGGTTGGTTACCGAATGTTGTTCGGAGTCCTGGATGAGATTACGGACGTCACGAGGGTTTCCGGAATGGTCCGGAAACGAAGATTGATATATAGGATGACCTCATTTGATTACCGGAAGGTTTTCGGAGTTACCGGGAATGTACCGGGAATGACGAATGGGTTCTGGGAGTTCACCGGGGGGGGGGGGGGCAACCCAGCCCGGGGAAGCCCATAGGCATTGAGGGTGGCGTAGCAGCCCTTAGTGGGCTGGTGGGACAGCCCAAAAGAGCCCTATGCGCCATAGGAATAAAAATCAAAGAGAAAAAAAAGAGAGAGGAGGTGGGAAAAGGGGGAAGGACTCCTCCTTCCAAACCTAGTTGGACTCGGTTTGGAAGGGGAGGGTTCCCCCCTTAGGTTCGGCCGACCCTTTGGGAGTCCTTGGACCCAAAGGCAAGGCTCCCCCTCCTCCTCCGATATATAGTGGGGTTTTAGGGCTGATTTGAGACAACTTTGCCACGGCAGCCCGACCACATATCTCCACGGTTTTGCCTCTAGATTGCGTTTCTGCGGAGCTCGGGCGGAGCCCTGCTGAGACAATGTCATCACCAACCACCGGAGCGCCGTCACGCTGCCGGAGAACTCTTCTACCTCTCTGTCTCTCTTGCTGGATCAAGAAGGCCGAGATCATCGTCGAGCTGTACGTGTGCTGAACGCGGAGGTGCCGTCCGTTCGGCACTAGATCGTGGGACTGATCGCGGGACGGTTCGCGGGGCGGATCGAGGGACGTGAGGACGTTCCACTACATCAACCGCGTTCACTAACGCTTCTGCTGTACGGTCTACAAGGGTACGTAGATCACACATCCCCTCTCGTAGATGGACATCACCATGATAGGTTTTCGTGCGCGTAGGAATTTTTTTGTTTCCCATGCGACGTTCCCCAACATTGCAAGACGGAGGATCAAACCCATGTTGCAACAACTCCTCCACCACCACCAAAGGAAGACAACTGAGCATTGGTATGGGCAATCCCCTTGGCTTGTGCCAAGCTTGGGGGAGTTGCCCCGGTATCGTATCACCATCACATCTTTTGCCTTTACCTTTGTTTTAGTTTTCCTTTTCAGTTTTCTCTTTCTCTAGTAGATTTAAAAGTCTTAGTGTTTTAGTCTTGAGTTTTGCTTTGTGTCACCCCCAATGTATTCGAGCTCGTGAGCCACATAATAAAGAGTGTCTTAGTTGAAGGGCTTTGCCTCTTGCCATGATCAAAAGAGTGAGAATAGAACAAAAGCATGAAAGATCATGTAATGATCTTATGGGAAGTGATGGCTTCACATATAAAAAGAATGAGGATTGAAACTTGTTGAGGGTAGGCAAACGTAGACCTTGGTCATTGTTGCAATTAATAGGAAGTGATAAAGAAGGATAGATTCACATATAAATATATCATCTCTGGTACCATCTACGATTGTGAACACTCACTAAACTATTGCATGCCTAGAAGTAGATGTTGGACAAGGAAGACAACATAATGAATTGTGTTTGCTTGGCTCCGAACAATGTTATATGATTAGAGATCCCTTAGCATGTGACGATTGCTTCCACCTCACATTAGCCAAACCTCCCGCACTAAGTAGAGATACTACTTGTGCATCCATAAACCTTCAAACCAGTTTTGCCATGTGAGTCCACCATACCTACCTATGGATTGAATAAGATCCCTCAAGTAAGTTGTCATCGGTGCAAGCAATAAAAATTGCTCTCTAATATGTATGATCTATTAGTGTGTGGAAAATAAGCTTTGTACGAACCTGTGATGAGGAAGACATAAAAGCGACAGACTGCATAATAAAGTTCTTTATCACAGGGGGAATATAAAGTGGCGTTCCCCTGCACTAAGAGGACACGCATCCAAACCTCAAAAAGCATGACAACCTCTGCTTCCCTCTGCGAAGGGCCTTTCTTGTACCTTTACTTTTTGTCCTTGAAAGAGTCATGGTGATCTTCACCAATTCCTTATCTTTCCTTTATCTTGTCTAACGTCATATGCTTGGGAAAGATCTATATTCATATGTCAACTTGGAGGTAAGTATTCATGAAATATTATTGTTGACATTACCCTTGAGGTAAGCGGTTGGGAGGCAAAACTGTAAGCCCCTATCTTTCTCTGTGTCCAGCTGAAACTTTGATATCATGAGTACCACGTGAGTTGTAGCAATTGTAGAGAACGAAAGAATGATTGAGTATGTGGATTTGCTTTACAAGCTCTTATTTGACTCTTTCTGATGTTGTGATAAATTGCAATTGTTTCAATGACTAAAGGCTATCAGTTGTTACTTCTCAGTAAGGTTCTTGATCCATGCTTTACTTTGTGAAGGAATTATCACTTTAGCATGACAGATTATATGTTGGTATTGTTGTTCTGATCATGATCATGATGCATGAATGTTCGTATATTGTTTTGTCGACACCTCTCTCCCTAAACATGTGGACATATTTATTGAGCTAGGCTTTCGCTTGAGGACAAGCGAGGTCTAAGCTTGGGGGAGTTGATACGTCCATTTTGCATCATGTTTTCATGTTGATATCTATCGCTTCTTGGGCTATTATTTCACTTCACAGTACAATTCTTATGCCTTTTCTCTCTTATTTTTCAAGGTTTACATGAAGAGGGAGAATACCAGCAGCTCGAATTCTGGCCTGAAAGTTGAGCAAAGTTGAGATACCTATTCCGCGCAACTCCAAACGCCGTAAAAATGAACGAGGATTTTTTCTGGATTTATAAAAATACTGGGCGGAAGAAGCGCTAGAGGGCGCGAGGGGGTGGCCACAAGCCTGCACGGCGCGGCCACCCACCCAAGCTGAGCCATGAGGGCTTGTGGGCAGCCTGCTGGCCCACTTGCCCCCTCTTCTGCTATATGAAGGGTTTCGTCCAGGAAAAAATCAAGGAGGAGCTTTTTTGTGGTTTCGCCGCCGCCACGAGGCGGAACTTGAGCAAAACCAATCTAGAGCTCCGACAGGACGATCCTGTCAGGGAAACTTCCCTCCCGGAGGGGGAAATCGTCGCCATCGTCATCACTAACACTCCTCCCATCGGAGGGGACTCGTCACCATCAACATCTTCATCAGCACCATCTCATCTCCAAACGCTAGTTCATCACTTGTAACCAATCTCCGTCTCGCGACTCCGATTGGTACTTGTAAGGTTGCTAGTAGTGTTGATTACTCTTTGTAGTTGATGCTAGTTGGATTACTTGGTGGAAGAGTTTATGTTCAGATCCTTGATGCTACTCATTACCTCTCTGGTCATGAATATGATTATGCTTTGTGAGTAGTTACTTTTGTTCCTGAGGACATGGGATAAGTCATGCTAATAGTAGTCATGTGAATTTGGTATTCGTTCGATATTTTGATATGTTGTATGTTGTTTTTCTTCTAGTGGTGTTATGTGAACGTCGACTACATAACACTTCACCATTATTTGGGCCTAGAGGAAGGCATTGGGAAGTAGTAAGTAGATGATGGGTTGCTAGAGTGACAGAAGCTTAAACCCTAGATTATGTGTTGCTTCGTAAGGGGCTGATTTGGATCCACTAGTTTAATGCTATGGTTAGACTTTGTCTTAATTCTTCTTTCGTAGTTGCGGATGCTTGCGAGAGGGGTTAATCATAAGTGGGATGATTGTCCAAGTAAGGGCAGTACCCAAGCGCTGGTCCACCCACATATCAAACTATCAATGTAACGAACGCGAATCATATGAACATGATGAAAACTAGCATGACAGAAATTCCCGTGTGTCCTCGGGAGCGTTTTTCCTCCTATAAGACTTTGTCCAGGCTTGTCCCTTGCTACAAAAGGGATTGGGACACTTGCTGCACCATTGCTACTTTTGTTACTTGTTGCTTGCTACGAATCATCTCACCACACAATCACTTGTTACCGACAATTTCAGTGCGTGCAGATTTTACCTTGGTCAAAACCACTTGTCAAATCCTTCTGCTCCTCGTTGGGTTCGACACTCTTACTTATCGAAAGGACTACGATTGATCCCCTATACTTGTGGGTCATCAGGCGCCATGGGCCAGGTGTGGGGGGCGCACCAGCCCACCCAAGGGCTGGTTTCCTCTCACACTTGGCCCATGTAGCCTCCTGGGGCTGGAGGCCTCTCCTGATGGGCCTCCGGAACCCTTTCGGTGGTCCCGGTACTTTGTCGTCGGTGCCCAAAACATTTCCGGCGTCCAAACCCTTCCATCCTATATATCAATCTTTACATACGAACCATTCCGGAGCTCCTCGTGATGTCCGGGATCTCAACCGGGACTCCGAACAACCTTTGGTAACCTCGTATAACAATTCCCTATAACCCTAGCGTCATCGAACCTTAAGTGTGTAGACCCTACGGTTCAGGAGGCATGCAGACATGACCGAGACATCTCTCCGGCCAATAACCATCAGCGGGGTCTAGATACCCATGGTGGCTCCCACATGTTCCAAGATGATCTCATCGGATGAACCACGATGTCAAGGATTCAATCAATCCCGTATTCAATTCCCTTTGTCTACCGGTATAGAACTTGCCCGAGATTCGTTCATCGGTATCCCTATACCTTGTTCAATCTCGTTATCAACAAGTCTCTTTACTCGTTCCGTAGCACATCATCTCGTGGCTAACTCCTTAGTCACACTGATCTCATTATGATGATGTTCTACCGAGTGGTGCTACAGCAACAAAAGTCCTTCCCTAGTGCCGAGGAATTCTTCTTGTTACTTCTCTGGTTTGCGTCGGTTTTTCCCTTCAAGAGGAAAGGGTGATGCAGCACAAGAGCAGTAAGTATTTCCCTCAGTTTTATAACCAAGGTATCGATCCAGAAGGAGGGCCTCGTCAAGTCCAAAGTACATGCGCAAACACAAACAAGCTTGCACCCAACGCTTCAAAGGGGTTGTCAATCCCTTCAAGATTGTTTGCAAAGTGAGATCTGAAGGCGGAAAGTGCAACAAAGTAAAAAGTGTAAGGATGAAAATACGGTGTGGAGTAGACCCTGGGGGCCATAGTGTTCACTAGAGGCTTGTCTCAAAATAGCAAATATCACGGTGGGTGAACAAATTACTGTCGAGCAATTGATAGAACCGCGCAAAGTCATGACGGTATCTAAGGAAATGATCATGCATATAAGCATCACGTCCGAGACAAGTAGACCGATACTTTCTGCATCTACTACTATTACTCCACACATCGACCGCTATCGAGCATGCATCTAGTGTATTGAGTTCATGACGAATAGAGTAACGCTTTAAGAAAGATGACATGATGTAGAGGGATAATCTCAAACCAATGATGAAAACCCCATCTTTTTACCCTTGATGGCAACAACACGATGTGTGCCTCGCTACCCCTTCTGACACTGGGTGAGGTCACCGCACGGTATGAACCCAAAACCAAGCACTTCTCCCATTGCAAGAATCATAGATCTAGTTGGCCAGGCAAAACCCACAACTCGAAGAGAATTACAAGGATATGAAATCATGCATAAGAGAGATGAGAAGAAACTCAAATAAGATTCATAGATAATCTAATCATAAATCCACAATTCATCGGATCTCGACAAACACACCGCAAAAGAAGATTACATCGGATAGATCTCCATGAAGATCATGGAGAACTTTGTATTGAAGATCCAAGAGAGAGAAGAAGCCATCTAGTTACTAGCTATGGACCCGTAGGTCTATGGTGAACTACTCACGCATCATCGGAGAGGTCATGGTGTTGCTGGAGAATCCCTCCGTGTCCGAATCCCCCCTCCGGCAGGGCACCAGGACGTGCCCCAGATGGGATCTTACGGAGACAGAAGCTTGCGGCGGCGGAAAAGCGATTGCGATGGTCTCTTTATTTTTTTGGGAATATTTGGGAATATATAGGCGCAATACCTAGGTCAGGGGACCTCCAGGGGGCCCACAAGCCTGGATGGCGCGACCCCCCTGGCCGCGGGGTTGGGGCTTGTGGGGCCCCTGGGGCTCTTCTGGCTTGGCTCCCAAGTTAACCGATCTTCTTCCGTTCCAGAAAAAATCTTTTCAGGGATTTTCTTCCGTTTGGACTCCGTTTCAAAATCTCCTCTGAAAGGGGTCAAAAACATGGAAAAAAAGGAAGTGGCACTTGGCACTGAGTTAATAAGTTAGTCCCAGAAAATAAATAAAAGGCATGCAAAATATCCAAAGTTTGACAAGATAATAGCATGAAACCATAAAAAATTATAGATACGTTGGAGACGTATCAAGCATCCCCAAGCTTAACTCCTGCTCGTCCTCGAGTAGGGAAGTGATAAAGAATGAATTTTTGATGTGGAATGCTACCTAGCATAGTTGTCCTTTGCAACTTATTTCACGTGACATGAATGTTCAGATCCGTAAGATTCAAAACAATAGTTTGCTATTGACATGAACACAGTAATACTTCAAGCAAACTAGCAAAGTAATTATGAACTTTCAAAATAACAAGGCCAAATAAAGTTATCCCTACAAAATCATATAGTCTGGCTATGCTTCATCATCCTCACACAACTAATGTAAATCATGCACAACCCCGGAATTGGCCAAGTAATTGTTTTCACACTCATACTTTCTCAAACCTTTTATAACTATCACGCAATACATGAGCGCGAGCCATGTATATAGCACTATAGGTGGAATAGAGTGTGGTGGTGGTTGTGAGACAAAAAGGAGGAGATGGTCACATTGACTCGGCTTATCAATAGGCTATGGAGATGCCCATTAATAGATGTCAATGTGAATGAGTAGGGATTGCCATACAAGAGATGCACTAGAGCTATAGTTATGTGAAGGCTCAAGAGGAGAACTAGTGGGTGTGCATCCAACTTGCTTGCTCACGAAGACCTAGGGCAATTTTGAGGAAGCCCATCATTGGAATATACAAGCCAAGTTATATAACGAAGATTCCCACTAGCATATGGTAGTGACAAAGCAAGAAGCTCTCAATCATGAAGAACATGGTGCTAACATGAAGCAAAATTGTGGAAAAAGATAGTAGCATTGCCCCTTCCCTTTTTTTCATTTGGGCTCTTAGGCCTTTTATTGTTGTTGTTTTGGGCTCTTTGGCCTCTTTTTTATTTTTTTTATTTCCTCACATGGGACAATGCTCTGATAATGATGATCATCACACTTTTATTTTCTCATAGCTCAGAGACCACAATGATGATGACTCCAAAGGAAATGCCTCCGGCAGTGTACCGGGATGTGCAACGATCTAGCATGGCGTATGATGTTGAAACATCTCGCTAGCTATCTTACGATCATGCAATGGCAATATGAGAGTGATGGCACAAGTCATGAGACGGAACGGTGGGAGTTGCATGGCAATATATCTCGAGAATGGCTATGAAAATGCCATAGTGGGAAGGTATGGTGGCTGTTTTGAGGAAGTAATTTGGTGGGTTTGAGTACTGGCGAGAATTGCGTGGCACTAGAGAGGCTAGCAATGGTGGAAGGTGAAAGTGCATCTATACCATGGACTCACATTAGTCATGAAGAACTCACATACTTATTGCGAAAGTTTTTATTAGTAATCGAAACAAAGTGCTAAACGCATACTCCGAGGGGAAGGGTTGGTAGGTGTAAACCATCGCGCGATCCCGACCTCAACACAAAGGATGGCAATCAATAGATCAATTATGTTCTGACTTCCTAACATAGCGGTTCACCATACGTGCATGCTACGGGAATCACTAACTTCAACACAAGTATCTCTAGATTCACAACACCCTACTAACATAACTCTCAATATTACTGAATCCACGTCTCCAAACTAATTGAGAGGAATCGAAACTTCTCTTTCTACTCAAGGCACATGAAGATGGAGGTTTTTGCATCCTCTTTGGGTACCTAGAACATTTGGGACTACTTTCATAGCATAAGCCAACTACCAAATCATGCACCGCCGTGCTCTAAATATATAAGTGAAGCATAAGAGCAAAAGTATCTAGCTCAAAATATATAAGTGAAGCACTATGAGCAAAAGTATCTAGCTCAAAGGATATAAGTGAAGCACTATGAACATTCTAGCAAAATCACAATGAGTGCATATCTCTCTCTCTCAAAAAGGTGTGTAGCAAGGATGATTGTGACACAACAAAAAGAAAAGACTCCTAAGATACAAGACACTCCAAGCAAAAAACATATGATGTGGTGAATAAAAATATAGCTCCTAGTAATGTTACCGATGCATTGAAGATGAAAGAGGGGATGCCTTCCCGGGGCATCCCCAAGCTTAGGCTTTTTGGTGTCCTAGAATTTGGCTTGGGATGCCTTGGGCATCCCCAAGCTTGAGCTCTTTCCACTTCTTATCTCTTTGTCCATGAGAACATCACCCAAAACTTGAAAACTTCACAACCCAAAACTTAAACAGAAACTTGTGATAACATTAGTACAAGAAAACAAACTACCACTTCTTTTTGGTACTGTAGCCAACTTGAATTCCATCTATATTGAGGATGGGCTACTGTATTCTCACTTTTCCATGGCTAGTACCCCCTGATACTAACCATAGTTTCATCAAAACAAGCAACCAACTCAACAAAAAACAGAATCTGTCAATAACAGACCAGTCTGTAGCAATCTGTATACTTCGTATACTTCTGGTACCTAAAAAAATCTGAAAAATTATGACGGTCTGGGGAAAAAGCATATCAATCAGAAGAAAAAAGAATAAACTCAAACTCTCTTTCTGAATAAAAATGAAAAATCATCTCGTGAGCGAAAAGTTTCTGTCTTTTTCCAGCAAGATCAAACAACCATTACCAAGACTAGTCATAAAGGCTTTGCTTGGCTCAAACACAAAAAGAAACACAAAAAACACAATCACAACATAATTATGAAAGTGTGGACGCAACAAAATAGAAAGAAAAAGATAAATTCATTGAGTTGCCTCCCAACAAGCGCTATTGTTTAACGCCCTTAGCTAGGCATAGAAGTGATAGAATCACGTATCGTCGTCTTTGGTGCTCAAACCATAAGTGGTCCTCATCATGGATTCATAAGGCAATCTTATTTTCTTTCTAGGAAAGTGTTCCATGCCCTTCCTTAAAGGAAATTGAAATCTAATATTCCCTTCCTTCATATCGATGATAGCACCGATAGTCCTTAGGAAAGGTCTACCAAGAATAATAGGGCATGAAGGATTGCAATCAATGTCAAGCACAATGAAATCCACGGGTACATAGTTCCTATTTGCAATAATAAGAATATCATTGATCCTTACCATGGGTTTTTTGACAGTAGAATCAGCAAGATGCAAATTAAGAGAACACTCTTCAATCTCATTAGAACCCAGAACATCACATAAAGACTTTGGAATCGCAGAAACACTAGCACCCAAATCACACAAGGCATTGCACTCATAGTTTTTGATTTTGATTTTGATGGTAGGTTCCCACTCATCATGAAGCTTTCTAGGGATAGAGACTTCCAATTCAAGTTTCTCTTCAAGAGCTTTTATCATAGCTTCGACGATATAATCGGTAAAGGCTTTGTTTTGGCTATAAGCGTGTGGAGAGTTTAACATGGATTGCATCATAGAAATGCATTCAATCAAGGAGCAACTATCATAATTGAATTCCTTGAAATCCACGGTAGTAATTTCATTACTACTCAAAGTTTTAACGTCTTCTACTCCACTTTTAATGCTTTTAGCATCAAGATAGATGGACTCCGAATCATTGGGGCACTTTGGAACCAAAGTGGATTCATATCCAGCCCCATAATCATTAGGTTTGACACAAGAAAACAAAGATTCAATGGGAGTCACACCAAGCACTTTAAGATCTTCGTGATTCTCATCACGAGTTTCTGGTTTAGCAGCCATTTTATTGACTAAAGTAGCTTGCTTATCAGAAATCTGGCCCACTAGCTTTTCAAGACGAGCAAACTGAGAATTCAGAGCAAGGAATTCTTTGGCCATATCATCAACTTCTCTACTCATAAAAGACAGAAAAGAATTTTGCTCCTTCAGCTCTCTACGGAAGTAACTATTATATTCAAACTGTGTAGACATGAAGCCTTTAACACTAGTTTCAATCTCTTCTAACTTCGCAAAGCGAGCATCAAAATCCCTTAGTGGGGCCATTCGAGCTTTAGCAGGCAAGCACACAAGCAAACAAAGAGCAGGCGAGAAAAAGGGCGAACGAAAAGGCGAACAAAAAAGGCAAATTGGTGAAGTGGGGGAGGGGAAAACGAGAGGCAAGTGGCAAACAAAGTAAATGCAAGAGATGAGTTTGCGACACCTACTTGGATGAGTCCTTGACTTGATCTTCCGCCCCGGCAACGGCGCGAGAAATTCTTCTGCTACGGCAACAAAAGTCCTTCCCTGGCGCTTAGGAATTCTTCTTGTTACTTCTCTGGTTTGCGTCGGTTTTTCCCTTGAAGAGGAAAGGGTGATGCAGCACAGGAGCAGTAAGTATTTCCCTCAGTTTGAGAACCAAGGTATCGATCCAGAAGGAGGGCCTCGTCAAGTCCAAAGTACCTGCGCAAACACAAACAAGCTTGCACCCAACGCTTCAAAGGGGTTGTCAATCCCTTCAAGATTGTTTGCAAAGTGAGATCTGAAGGCGGAAAGTGCAACGAAGTAAAAAGTGTAAGGCTGAAAATATGGTGTGGAGTAGACCCTGGGGGCCATAGTGTTCACTAGAGGCTTCTCTCAAAATAGCAAATATCACGGTGGGTGAACAAATTACTGTCGAGCAATTGATAGAACGGCGCAAAGTCATGACGATATCTAAGGCAATGATCATGCATATAGGCATCATGTCCGAGACAAGTAGACCAATACTTTCTGCATCTACTACTATTACTCCACACATCGACCGCTATCCAGCATGCATCTAGTGTATTGAGTTCATGACGAACAGAGTAACGCTTTAAACAAGATGACATGATGTAGAGGGATAATCTCAAACCAATGATGAAAACCCCATCTTTTTACCCTTGATGGCAACAACACGATGTGTGCCTCGCTACCCCTTCTGTCACTGGGTGAGGTCACCGCACGGTATGAACCCAAAACCAAGCACTTCTCCCATTGCAAGAATCATAGATCTAGTTGGCCAGACAAAACCCACAACTCGAAGAGAATTAGAAGGATATGAAATCATGCATAAGAGAGATGAGAAGAAACTCAAATAAGATTCATAGATAATCTGATCATAAATCCACAATTCATCGGATCTCGACAAACACACCGCAAAAGAAGATTACATCGGATAGATCTCCATGAAGATCATGGAGAACTTTGTATTGAAGATCCAAGAGAGAGAAGAAGCCATCTAGTTACTAGCTATGGACCCGTAGGTCTATGGTGAACTACTCATGCATCATTGGAGAGGTCATGGTGTTGATGGAGAAGCCCTCTGTGTCCGAATCCCCCCTCCGGCAGGGCACTAGGACGTGCCCCAGATGGGATCTTGCAAAGACAGAAGCTTGCGGCGGCGGAAAAGCGATTGCGATGGTCTCTTTATTTTTTGGGAATATTTGGGAATATATAGGCGCAAGACCTAGGTCAGGGGACCTCCAGGGGGCCCACAAGCCTGGATGGCATGCCCCCTGGCCGCGGGGTGGGGGCTTGTGGGGCCCCTGGGGCTCTTCTGGCTTGGCTCCCAAGTTCTCCGATCTTCTTCCATTCCAGAAAAAAATCTTTTCGGGGATTTTCTTCCGTTTGGACTCCGTTTCAAAATCTCCTCTGAAAGGGGTAAAAAACATGGAAAAAACAGGAACTTACACTTGTCACCGAGTTAATAAGTTAGTCCCAGAAAATAAATAAAAGCTATGCAAAACATCCAAAGTTTGACAAGATAATAGCATGAAACCATAAAAAATTATACATACGTTGGAGACTATCAAGTGGGCCCAGAGATACCTCTCCGTCATACGGAGTGACAAATCCCGGTCTGGATTTGTACCAACTCAACAAATACTTTTGGAGATACCCGTAGTGCACCTTTATAGTCACCCAGTTACATTGTGATGTTTGATACACCCAAAGCACTCCTACGGTATCCGAGAGTTGCACAATCTCACGGTCGAAGGAAAAGATACTTGACATTAGAAAAGCTTTAGCATACGAACAACACGATCTAGTGCTATGCTTAGGATTGGGTCTTGTCCATCACATCATTCTCCTAATGATGTGACCCCGTGATCAATGACATCTAATGTCCGTGATCAGGAAACCATGATCATCTATTGATCAACGAGCTAGCCAACTAGAGGCTTGCTAGGGACACATTGTGATCTATTTATTCAGACATGTATTACTGTTTCCTGTTAATAGAATTATAGCATGAACAATAGACGATTATCATGAACAAGGAAATATGATAATAATCATTTTATTATTGCCTCTAGGGCATATTTCCAACAATCTCCCACTTGCACTAGAGTCAATAATCTAGTTCACATCACTATGTGATTGGAACGAATTCAACACCCATACAGTTTTGGGGTTCGATCATGTCTTGCTTGTGAGAGAGGTTTATAGTGAACGGATCTGAACCTTTCAGATCCGTGTGTGCTTTACAAATCTCTACGTCATCCTATAGATGCTACTACGCCCCATCTGGAACCATTCCAAATGATTTCTCCATTATACAAATCCGGTTTACTACTCATAGTCCTCCAGATTAGTGACAAAGCTTGCATCGACGTAACTCCTTTACGACGAACTCTTTAATCACTTCCATAATTGAGAAAAATTCCTTAGTCCATTAGTTACTAAGGATAACTTTGACCGCTCTCCAGTGATCCATTCCTGGATCACTCTTGTACCCCATGACTGACTCATGGCAAGGCACGCTTTAGGTGCGGTACACAGCATATCCGTTGGGTAACGTAGCATAAATTCCAAAATTTGCCTACGCATATTCAGATCTTCCTATGGAGAGACCAGCAACGAGAGAGGGGTGAGTGCATCTTCATACCTTTGAAGATCGCTAAGCAGAAGCGTTGCTAGAACACGGTTGATGGAGTCGTACTCGCGGCGATTCAGATCGCGGTGTGATTCCGATCTAGTGCCGAACCATGGCACCTCCGCGTTCAACACACGTGCAGCCCGGTGACGTCTCCCGCACCTTGATCCAGCAAGGAGGAGGGCGAGGTTGGGGAAGATATCCGGCAGCATGACAGTGTGGTGTCGATGGTGAGACGAGGTCTCCCGGCAGGGCTTCGCCAAGCACCGTGGGAGAGGAGGAAGAAGGGGGGTAGGGCTGCGCCGAGGGAGAGGGAAAACTGTGTGCAAAACAGCCCCAAAACCGCCACTATATATAGGAGGAGGGGAGGGGGGTGCCACCCCTAGAGTTCCCACCCTAGGTGGTGCGGCAGCCCCCCAGATGGGAGGTGCGGCGGCCAGGGCTCGGGGAGGGTATGGCGCACCCCTAGGTGGGCCTTAGGCCCACCAGTGCCTAGGGTTTCCCCCCTCTCCACCTCCTGTGCCTTGGGCCTCCTTGTGGGAGGCGCACCAGCCCACTTTGGGCTGGTTGCCCTCCCTATTTTGGTCCATGCTAACTCTTGGGGCTTGTGGCCCCTCCCGGTGGACCCCCGGGACCATTCCCGGTGGTCCCGGTACATTACCGGTGACGCCCGAAACATCTCCGGTGTCCAAAACCATCCATCCTATATATCAATCTTTACCTCCGGACCATTCAGGAGCTCCTTGTGATGTCCGGGATCTCATCCGGGACTCCGAACAACCTTCGGTAACCTCGTATAACAATTCCCTATAACCCTAGCGTCATCGAACCTTAAGTGTGTAGACCCTACAGGTTCGGGAGACAGGCAGACATGACCGAGACACCTCTCCGGCCAATAACCATCAGCGGGGTCTGGATACCCATGGTGGCTTCCACTTTCTCCACGATGATCTCATCGGATGAACCACGATGTCAAGGATTCAATCAATCCCGTATACAATTCCCTTTGTTTGTCGGTATAGAACTTGCCCAGGATTCGATCGCCGGTATACCTATACCTTGTTCAATCTCGTTACCGGTAAGTCTCTTTACTCGTTCCATAGCACGTCATCGTGTGACTAACTCCTTAGTCACATTGAGCTCATGATGATGCTTTACCGAGTGGGCCCAGAGATACCTCTCCGTCACACGGAGTGACAAATCCCGATCTCGATTCATACCAACCCAACAGACACTTTCAGAGGTACCCGTAGTGCACCTTTATAGTCACCCAGTTACGTTGTGACGTTTGATACACCCAAAGCACTCCTACGGTATAGGGAGTTGCACAATCTCACGGTCGAAGGAAAATACACTTGACATTAGAAAAGCTTTAGCATACGAACAATACGATCTAGTGTTATGCTTAGGATTGGGTCTTGTCCATCACATCATTCTCCTAATGATGTGATCCCGTTATCAATGACATCTAATGCCCATGACTAGGAAACCATGATAATCTATTGACTAACGAGCTAGACAACTAGAGGCTAGCTAGGGACACATTGTGATCTATTTATTCACACATGTATTACTGTTTCCTGCTAATACAATTATAGTATGAACAATAGACGATTATCATGAACAAGGAAATATGATAATAACCATTTAATTATTGCCTCTAGGGCATATTTCCAACAGTCTCCCACTTGCACTAGAGTCAATAATCTAGTTACATTGTGATGTATCGAACACCCATAGTATTATGGTGTTGATCATGTTTTGCTCGTGGAAGAGGTTTAGTCAATGGGTCTGCAACATTCAGATCCATATGTACTTTACAAATCTCTATTACTCCACTCTGGACATGGTCCTGGATGGAGTTGTAGCGGCGTTTGATGTGCTTCGTCTTCCGGTGAAACCTGGGCTCCTTGGCTAGGGCAATGTCCCCAGTGTTATCACAGAAGAGTGTCATTGGACCCGACGCGCTTGGAACCACTCCAAGGTCGGTGATGAGCTCCTTCATCCAAATTCCTTCATGAGCTGCTTCTGAAGCAGCTATGTACTCCGCTTCACATGTAGATGCTGCCACGACTTCTTGCTTGCCGCTGCACCAGCTCACTGCCCCACCATTCAAAACATATACGTATCCGGTCTGTCACTTAGAGTCATCCAGATCTGTGTCGAAGCTAGCATCGACGTAACCCTTTACGACGAGCTCTTCGTCACCTCCATAAACGAGAAACATTTCCTTAGTCCTCTTCAGGTACTTAAGGATATTCTTGACCGCTGTCCAGTGTTCCATACCGGGATCACTTTGGTACCTCCCTACCAAACTTATGGCAAGGTTTATATCAGGTATGGTACACAACATGGCATACATTAGAGAGCATACGGCTGAAGCGTAGGGGACAATACTCATCTTCTCTCTATCTGCTGCCGTGGTCAGTGACTGAGTCTTACTCAATCTCATACCTTACAAAACTAGCAAGAACCTTTCTTTGAGTTTTCCATATTGAACTTCTTCAATATCTTGTCAAGGTATGTACTTTGCGAAAGACCTATGAGGCGTCTCGATCTATCTCTATAGATCTTGATGCCTAATATGTATGCAGCTTCTCCAAGGTCCTTCATTGAAAAACTCTTGTTCAAATAGGCCTTTATGCTCTCCAACATCTCTATATTATTCCCCATCAATAATATGTCATCCACATACAGTATGAGGAAAGCTACAGAGCTCCCACTCACTTTCTTGTACAGACAGGCTTGTCCATAAACCTGTATGAACCCAAACACTTTAATCACCCCATTAAAGCGAATTTTCCAACTCCGAGATGCCTGCACCAGCCCATAGATGGAGCGCTGGAGCTTGCACACTTTGTTAGCACCCTTAGGGTCGACAAAACCTTCTGGTTGCATCATATACAACTCTTCCTTAAGGTTCCCGTTAAGGAACGCTGTTTTGACGTCCATTTGCCAAATTTCATAATCATAAAAGGCGGCAATTTCTAACATGATTCAGACAGATTTCAGCTTCGCTACGGGAGAGAAAGTCTCTTCGTAGTCAATTCCTTGAATTTGTCGAAAACCCTTTGCGACAAGTCGAGCTTTATAAACGGTTAGATTACTGTTTGCATCAGTCTTCTTCTTGAAGATCCATTTATTTTCTATGGCTCGTCGGTCATCGGGCAAGTCCACCAAAGTCCATACTTTGTTCTCATACATGGATCCTATCTCAGATTTCATAGCTTCAAGCCATTTGTTGGAATCCGGGCTCGCCATTGCTTCTTCATAGTTCAAAGGTTCACCGTTGTCTAACAACATGATTTCTATCATAGGGTTGTCGTACCACTCTAGTGCGGAGCGTGCCCTTGTGGACCTTGGCGGTTCAGTAGTAACTTGATCCAAAGCTTCATGATCATTATCATTAACTTCCTCTTTAGTTGGCGCACGCGCCAGAGGAACAACTTCCTGCGCTGCGCTACTTTCCTGTTCGAGAGGGGGTGCAATTACCTCATCAAGTTCTACTTTCCTCCCACTTACTTCTTTCGAGAGAAACTCTTTCTCTAGAAAGGATCCGTTCTTGGCAACAAAGGTTTTACCTTCGGATCTAAGATAGAAGGTATACCCAATGGTTTCCTTAGGGTATCCTATGAATACGCATTTCTCTGCTTTGGGTACGAGCTTTTCTGGTCGAAGTTTCTTCACATAAGCATCACAGCCCCAAACTTTAAGAAACGACAACTTAGGTTTCTTGCCAAACCATAATTCATACGGTGTCGGCTCAACGGATTTAGAAGGTATCCTATTTAAAGTCAATGCTGCAGTTTCTAATGCGTATCCCCAAAATGATAGCGGTAAGTCGGTAAGAGACATCATAGATCGTACCATATCTAATAAAGTGCGATTACGACATTCAGATACTCCGCTGCGTTGCGGTGTGCCAGGCGGCGTCAGTTGTGAAACGATTTCACACTTCCTTAGGTGTGTGCCAAACTTGTGAATCAAATATTCTCCTCCACGATGAGATCGTAGACACTTAATTTTTCTGTCATGTTGATTCTCGACCTCACTCTGAAATTCCTTGAACTTTTCAAACGTCTCAGGTTTGTGCTTCATCAAGTAGATATACCCATACCTACTCAAATCATCGGTGAGAGTGAGAACATAACGATAGCCACCGCGAGCTTCAACATTCATTGGACCACACACATCAGTATGTATTATTTCTAATAGGTCGGTCGCTCTCTCCATTATTCCTGAGAATGGAGTCTTAGTCATCTTGCCCATGAGGCAAGGTTCGCATGTGTCAAATGATTCAAAGTCAAGAGACTCTAATAGTCCATCAGTATGGAGCTTCTTCATGCGCTTAACACCGATATGACCAAGGCGGCAGTGCCACAAGTAAGTGGGACTATCATTATCAACCTTACATCTTTTGGTATTCACACTATGAATATGTGTAACATCACGATCGAGATTCATCAAGAATAAACCATTCACCAGTGGAGCATGACCATAAAACATATCACTCATATAAATTGAACAACCATTATTCTCTGACTTAAATGAGTAGCCGTCTCGCATTAAGCAAGACCCTGATACAATATTCATGCTCAAAGCTGGTACTAAATAACAATTATTAAGGTTTAAAACTGATCCCGACGGTAGATGTAGAGGTAGCGTGCCGACGACGATCACATCGACCTTGGAGCCATTCCCGACGCGCATCGTCACCTCGTCCTTGGCCAGTCTCCGCTTATTCCGCAGTTCCTGCTTTGAGTTGCAAATGTGAGCAACAACACCGGTATCAAATACCCAGGAGCTACTACGAGCGCTGGCAAGGTACACATCAATAACATGTATATCACATATACCTTTAACGTTGTCGGCCTTCTTGTCCGCTAAGTATTTGGGGCAGTTCCGCTTCCAGTGACCTTTTCCCTTGCAATAGAAGCACTCAGTCTCAGGCTTGGGTCCATTCTTTTTCTTCTTCCCGGCATTTGGCTTACCGGGCGCGGCAACGGCTTTGCCGTCTTTCTTGAAGTTCTTCTTACCCTTGCCCTTCTTGAAACTAGTGGTCTTGTTGACCATCAACACTTGATGCTCTTTCTTGATTTCTACTTCTGCAGACTTGAGCATCGAGTACAACTCGGGAATGGTCTTATCCATCCCTTGCATGTTGTAGTTCAGCACAAAACCTTTGTAGCTTGGTGGGAGAGACTGGAGGATTCTGTCAATTATAGCATCATCCGGAAGTTCGACTCCAAGTGAAGTCAGACGCCCGTGTAACCCAGACATTTTGAGTATGTGCTCACAGACAGAACTGTTCTCCTCCATCTTACAGCTAAAGAACTTGTCGGAGACTTCATATCTCTAGACACGGGCATGAGCTTGAAAAACTAGTTTCAGCTCTTGTAACATCTCATATGCACCGTGTTGCTCAAAACGCCTTTGGAGCCCCGTTTCCAAACTGTATAACATGCCACACCTAACCAGAGAGTAGTCATCACTCCGCGTTTGCCAGACGTTCAGAATGTCCTGGGCTGCTGCGGGAGTGGGAGGGTCACTTAGCGGTGCATCAAGGACATAAGCCTTTTTAGCTGCTTCAAGGATGAGCTTCAAGTTGCGAACCTAGTCCGCATAGTTGCTACCATCATCTTTCAGCTTGTTTTTCTCTAGGAATGCGTTGAAATTGAGGTTGACGTTGGCCATCTACAATATTTATAAAGACAACTTTAGACTAAGTTCATGACAATTAAGTTCATTTAATCAAATTAAGTATGAACTCCCAGTTAAATCGACATCCCTCCAGTCATCTAAGTGATACATGATCCATGTTGACTAACCCGTGTCCGATCATCACGTGAGACGGACTAGTCACCATGGTGAGCAACTTCATGTTGATTGTATTCAACCATACGACTCATGTTCGACCTTTCGGTCTCTTGTATCCAAGGTCATGTCTGTACATGCTAAGCTCGTCGAGTCAACCTAGGTGTTTCACGTGTGTAAATCTGGCTTACACCCGTTGTATGCGAACGTTAGAATCTATCACACCCGATCATCACGTGGTGCTTCAAGACAATGATCCTTCGCAACGGTGCACACTTAGGGGAATACGTTCTCGAAATTTGAAGAGGGATCATCTTATTATGCTACCGTCGTTCTAAGCAATAAGATGAAAAACATGATAAACATCACAATGCAATCATATAGTGACATGATATGGCCATTATCATCTTTGCTCTTTCGATCTCCATCTTCAGGCATCGCATGATCATCATTGTCACCGGCGTGACACCATGATCTCCATCATCATAATCTCCATCATCGTGTCTCCGTGAAGTCGTCAGGCCAACTACTACTATCACTACTACTATAGCTAACCGTTAGCAATGAAGTAAAAGTAGTAAGCACATGGCGTTGCATCTCATACAATAAATTAAGACAACTCCTATGGCTCCTGCCGGTTGTCATACTCATCGACATGCAAGTCGTGAAACCTATTACAATAACATGATCATCTCATACATCATACATGCAACATCACAACTTTGGCCATATCACATCACATGTCAAACCCTGCAAAAACAAGTTAGACGTCCTCTAATTGTTGTTGCAAGTTTTACGTGGCTGATTTGGGTTTCTAGTAAGAACGCTTTCTTACCTACGTGACAGCCACAATGATGATATGCCAAAGATATTTACCCTTCATAAGGACCCTTTTCATCAAATCCAATCCGACTAGAGTAGGAGAGACAGACACCCGCTAGCCACCTTTATGCACGGTGTGCATGTATGTCGGTGGAACCAGTCTCACGTAAGCGTACGTGTAATGTCGGTCCGGGACGCTTCATCCCACAATACAGCCGGAAAAGAATAAGACTAGTAGCGGCAAGCAATTGACAAACCATCGCCCACAACCTTTTGTGTTCTACTCGTGCATAGAATCTACGCATAGAAAACCTGGCTCGGATGCCACTGTTGGGTAACGTAGCATAAATTCAAAAAAATTCCTACGCATATTCAGATCTTCCTATGGAGAGACCAGCAACGAGAGAGGGGTGAGTGCATCTTCATACCTTTGAAGATTGCTAAGCGGAAGTGTTGCTAGAACGCGGTTAATGGAGTCGTACTCGCGGCGATTCAGATCGCGGTGTGATTCTGATCTAGTGCCGAACCACGGCACCTCCGCGTTCAACACACGTGCAGCCCGGTGACGTCTTCTGCACCTTGATCCAGCAAGGAGGAGGGATAGGTTGGGGAAGATCTCCGGCAGCATGACGACGTGGTGTCGATGGTGAGACGAGGTCTCCCAGCAGGGCTTCGCCAAGCACCGTGGGAGAGGAGGAAGAAGGGGGCAGGGCTGCGTCGAGGGAGAGGGAAAACTGTGTGCAAAACATCCCCAAAACCCCCACTATATATAGGAGGAGGGGTGGGGGTGCCACCCCTAGGGTTCCCACCCTAGGTGGTGCGGCAGCCCCCCCAGATGGGAGGTGCGGCGGCCAGGGTAGGGGGAGGGGGTGGCGCACCCCTAGGTGGGCCTTAGGCCCACCAGCGCCTAGGGTTTCCCCCCTCTCCACCTCCCGCGCCTTGGGCCTCCTCGTGGGAGGCGCACCAGCCCACTTTGGGCTGGTTGCCCTCCCTCTTTTGGCCCATGCTGCCTCTTGGGGCTGGTGGCCCCTCCCGGTGGACCCCCGGGAATATTCCCGGTGGTCCCGGTACATTACCGGTGACGCCCAAAACATTTCCGCTGTCCAAAACCATCCATCCTATATATCAATCTTTACCTCCGGGCCATTCCGAAGCTCCTCGTGACGTCCGAGATCTCATACGGGACTCTGAACAACCTTAGGTAACCTCGTATAACAATTCCCTATAACCCTAGCGTCATGGAACCTTAAGTGTGTAGACCCTACGGGTTCGGGAGACAGGCATACATGACCGAGACACCTCTCCGGCCAATAACCATCAGCGGGGTCTGGATACCCGTGGTGGCTCCCACTTGCTCCACGATGATCTCATTGGATGAACCACGATGTCAAGGATTCAATCAATCCCGTATACAATTCCCTTTGTCTGTCGGTATAGAACTTGCCCGAGATTCGATCGCCGGTATACCCATACCTTGGTCAATCTCGTTACCGGTAAGTCTCTTTACTCGTTCCGTAGCACGTCATCGTGTGACTAACTCCTTAGTCACATTGAGGTCATGATGATGCTCTACTGAGTGGGCCCAGAGAGACCTCTTGATCACGTGGAGTGACTAATCCTGATCTCGATTCATACCAACCCAACAGACACTTTCACAGGTACCCGTAGTGCACCTTTATAGTCACCCAGTTACGTTGTGACGTTTGATACACCCAAAGCACTCCTACGGTATCCAGGAGTTGCACAATCTCACGGTCGAAGGAAAAGACACTTGACATTAGAAAAGCTTTAGCATACGAACAATACGATCTAGTGTTATGCTTAGGATTGGGTCTTGTCCATCACATCATTCTCCTAATGATGTGATCCCGTTATCAATGACATCTAATGCCCATGACCAGGAAACCATGATCATCTATTGACTAATGAGCTAGCCAACTAGAGGCTTGCTAGGGACACATTGTGATCTATTTATTCACACATGTATTATTGTTTCCTGTTAATACAATTATAGTATGAACAATAGACGATTAGCATGAACAAGGAAATATGATAATAACCATTTTATTATTGCCTCTAGGGCATATTTCCAACAATATCATACTTATAGATCCTACGGCTAATGCATAGGGGACGACATTCGTCCTATGTCTTTCTTCTGCCGTAGTCGGGCTTTGAGTCCTACTCAAATTTACACCTTACAACATAGCAAGAACTCCTTCTTTGCTGATCTATTTTGAACTCCTTCCAAAACTTGTCAAGGCATGCATTTCGTTGAAAGTTTCATTAAGCACTTTGATCTATCTTTATAGATCTTGATGCTCAACTCTCAAGTAGCTACATCTAGGTTTTCCTTTGAAAAAACTCCTTTCAAACAACCCTTTATGCTTTGCAGAAATTCTACATTATTTCTGATCAACAATATGTCAACCACATATATACATAAGAAATTCTATAGTGCTCCCACTCACTTCTTTGGAAATACAAGTTTCTCATAAACTTTATAAAACCAAAAACTTTGATCACCTCATCAAAGTGTATATTCCAACTCTGATGTGCTTGCTCTAGTCCATAGAAGGATCGCTGGAGCTTTGCATACTTGTTAGCACCCTTTAGGATCGACAAAATCTTCTGGTTGTATCACATACAACCTTTCCTCGAGGAAACCGTCGAGGAAACAATATTTTTACATCCCATCTGCAATATTTCATAAATGATGCAGCAACTCCTAACATAATTCGAACCGACTTTCAGCATCACTACGAGTGAGAAAGTCTCATCATAGTCAACTCTTTGAACTTTGTCGGAAACATCTTCGCGACAAGTCAAGCTTTCTTAATGGTGACTTTTCACCATCACCGTGTGTCTTCCTTTTAAAGATCCATTCACAGTTAATAGTCTTATGACCATTGTAACGACCAAACCTCGAAGGATTTGAGTCTCTGTGCTTTACTGTGCTAGTCCCTGGATCGACTCGCTAGCACACACAGTATAGATGAAAACCAGAATAGCAAGTGCATCATTTATAATAACGTATGATCCAGAATTTATAAAATATAACAATCTGCATAGCACTTAGCTAGCTTTATTCTAATAAACAGCGGAAAAGTAGCAGAATAATAACGATGAGTCCCATCATAGCCCACTGGCGATGTTGAGTGAAGACTCGCGACCCTAACGGTACCTTACTCCTCGTCTGAATATCCTGCAACATGATACGTTGCAGCCATATAGGTCAATACTTTGAATGTATTGACAAGTTACACAAGAAAAGATAATATAACAGACCTACATGTATATGCATAGTATAACAAAAGAAAGGCTGATGGTTATTTTGCAGAAAGCTGATTTTATCCTCATAGCTACCTAATAGTCAAGTTTTAATTTGTTGCTATAATACTTATATATGGTTGAATTGGCATCTCCAACTCCAACCTATTACCATTTTTAAGTTCCCCATCAAGTTTTATTAAGTGTGTCATCTGTCAAGATCATCCAACAACTGTAATGGCCTAGCTGCTCAAAATTGTCCATAACCGGGGACACGGCTAATCATGATTAGTTTATACACTCTGCAGAGGTTAGTACGCCGTACCCACTGGACCCAACCCGAAGATTGAGACGAAGTCTTTCAGAAGCAGTCACCTAGTCCCACAGGAGGCCCATCCCACCTATCATAGCTACATCAGCTGGCACATCCGGGTAAGGTTTCCACGACTGATCAACTAAGCCAGGGCCCATAATAGCCAGTGGTCGCACAAGGAAGCTACTAGTCACTAAGTCTGTCTGATCTTTTTGAACCTGGGCGGCATTCCACTTACATTCAGAGGGTAGAAACCATGATGTTCTTGAAACCACCCAACAATACCATATCCGCCCAGAGGTGTATTATTTCCTTAATTACTACTCAAATTTATTTTGTAGTAATCCTCACATAATCTCAATGAATACAGAAACCAATCCCCGTCTACATAGCATAGCAAAACAACAAATACCACGATCTTCAAAGACGAGGGATATAGATCAATAGCATAGAATAATAATAATAATCCTATACATGCATAAATTTTCATAGGGTGATATAATACTACATGCATAGAAAAATAATAGGTAAAGGATGATCAACATGTAACTTGCCTTGATTCTGGTTCAGAAAGTCACACTCCTGACAATAGTTTGCGTCGCACTCCGCACAATCTACACGTTGCAAACAATCACACCAATCAATCACCACAATCAAATAACACCAAATAAAATCATCGGCAAATAAACAACTTGTTTAAAACCAAAGCATAAATAGCATGGCAGCAGGTATAAAATCATCTACATGCTGATACGATGACAACGCAAAAAGAATCAACTAAACCGGATGAACGGTTTGCAAAATATGGCCTCCGATAGGTTTAAAATAATCTGTTTTAACAAAAAAGTTTATTTTCGTAAAACTGAAAACTACTGGTTCTAACATGTTCTACTCATCAATACGAGATCACAGGAAAAAGAATTTCCTGAATCGGAGTTACGAGTAAAAAGATAAACGCGTTTCAAAATTATACCGAGAATCCGACAGAGCTAAAACAGATTAAAAACAGATTGAATTTCGTCCTGAAGCTGTTCATCGGGGTTTTATGAATCGCTCGTGCGTGCGTTCTCACCACGAACAGCGGGGAAAAACGGAACCGTCTCGGTGTGGCTCCTCCGATGGTGCTCCGGTGGCGGTCGAACGGACTCCGTTGACGGCGGCTCCGCGAACTCCGACGAACACACACGAACTCGGACGTGCGCGGCGTTGCTCCGCGGTGCGTTCCTCGGCGAGATGGGGTTCTCGGTCTCGTGGTGCAATGCTCCATCTGGCTCGCTGGGAGCTGGCTGGCTGAGCCTGGCTCGGCCTGGCCAGCTGGTGGGCTAGACCATATTTTTTTAAGTAAAAATAAAGAAACAAATATATATTAAAATAATATATATATATTTTTTAAAGAAAAACAAACAGAGAAAAATAAAATAATAGCGATAATATACGTATACAAAATACATACGTATGTATATTAAAACCAAACGCATATAGTAATATATATTTATAAGTATATATAGATACATATATTAAAATCTAATATAGATATATATATATATATATATATATATATATAATAAATATCCTAATAAATACTAAAGGAAACCTAGTTCCACCTAATGCAAACTTTGAAAAAAAATAGCTTTAATGCAATAGACCACGCAAAAGCATTTGAAAAACTCAAATAAAATAATTTCGGGCATTATAAAAATTTGCGAAACCAAAACGATAACTCCAAATGATATTCAAAACGTTATGCATTTTAATTCGACAAGGGAGAAGTCATATTATCTCCACTCAAATAAATTGCCCGAAGTTGCAAAATGAATAAAATTTTCAGAAGAGTAAATAATGCATAAAAATATGAGATGCATATGAATGATCTATTAACATCCGAATTTAGGAAAATTGGGATGTTACAAAGCTACCCCCCTTAGGATGAATCTCGCCCTCGAGATTCGGGTTGGCTAGCAAGTAGGTGTGGGTGTTCGTGCTTGAGATCCTCCTCTCGTTCCCAAGTAGCCTCTTCTTCGGTATGATGATCCCACTGAACTTTGCATAACTTGATTGTCTTGATGAGAGTAACTCTCTCTGCTGTCCCAGAATCTTAACAGGCTTCTCCTCATATGTCAAGTCGGTCTCCAACTGAATTGCCTCAAGTGGCACTGTATCTCTCAAAGGAACATCTGCCATCTCGGCATGACACTTCTTCAGCTGGGATACGTGAAACACATTATGAACTCCTGACAAAGCTTCTGGCAACTCCAACTGATAAGCTACTTCTCCTCGACGCTCCAAGATCTTGTAAGGCCCCACAAAGCGTGGTGCTAACTTACCTTTGATTCCAAACCTCTTAATTCCACGAAGTGGTGAAACTCTAAGGTATGCACGGTCTCCTACCTCATATGCCACCTCCTTACGCTTTGCATCTGCATAACTCTTCTGTCTGGACTGTGCTACCATTAGCCTGTCACGAACCAACCTGACTTTCTCTTCAGCATCTCTAATCAAGTTTGGTCCAAAGAACTGACGCTCCCCAACCTCATCCCACATCAATGGCGTCCTGCACTTCCTGCCATACAGAAACTCAAACGGTGCCATCTGCAGACTAGCCTGGTAACTGTTATTATATGAGAACTCTGCATATGGTAAATTATCATCCCAACTGGACCCATAGTCCAAAGCACAAGCTCTCAACATGTCCTCCAATATCTGATTGACCCTCTCGGTCTGCCCATCTGTCTGTGGATGGAATGCTGTACTGAACTCCAGTCTAGTACCCAATGATTCATGCAACTGACGCCAAAATTTAGAAGTGAACTGAGTACCTCTATCAGACACTACCTTCTTTGGAACTCCATGCAGACAGACAATTCTGGACATATAAATCTTAGCTAGCTTAGCACTGGTATAGGTAGTCTTTACCGGGATGAAGTGAGCGACTTTAGTCAAACGATCAACAACTACCCAAATAGAATCATAACCTGATCGAGTCCTGGGTAATCCAGTGATGAAATCCATACCAATCTGATCCCACTTCCAATCAGGTATAGGCAATGGTTGTAACAAACCTGCTGGTTTCTGATGCTCTGCTTTAACTCTCTGGCACACATCACATACTGCAATATACTCAGCAATTTCCCTCTTTAGGCTAGGCCACCAAAATCTCTCCCTCAAATCCAAATACATCTTAGTATTACCTGGGTGAATAGAGTAAGGTGAATCATGCGCCTCCTGAAGAATCAATTTCCTTATATCTGCATCCTGAGGTACACAAATACGCTTCTCAAACCATATGGTTCCATGTTCATCCTCATGGAAATCCTTTGCTTTCCCTTTTAGCATATTCTCCTTTATCTCAGCAATATACTTATCATCCTTTTGAGCTTCTCTAATTCTGTCAAGCAAAGTAGGCCTTACCTCAAGTGTAGCCAAATAGCCTCTAGGGACCATATCCAATCTCAGATTTCTGAACTGCTCACATAACTCCGGTGGCATATCCTCAATATCAATTGCATTAGCATGGCTCCTACGACTCAATGCATCAGCAACAACATTAGCCTTACCAGGATGATACTGTACATTCAAATCATAATCCTTAATAAGCTCCAACCATCTCCTCTGTCTGAGGTTCAACTCCCTCTGAGTAAATATGTACTTCAGGCTCTTATGATCAGTAAATATATCACAATGATTACCAACGAGATAATGCCTCCAAGTTTTCAATGCATGCACAACTGAGGCTAACTCCAAATCATGTGTAGGATAATTATGCTCATGATTCTTAAGCTGACGTGAAGCATAAGAAACAACTTTACCTTCCTGCATCAAAACACTCCCAAGTCCCTGACGAGAAGCATCACAATATACCTGGAAGTCTTTATGTATATCTGGCAAAGTTAAGACTGGTGCTGTGACTAAACGTTGCTTCAACTCCTGAAAGCTAGCTTCACAATCATCAGTCCAAACAAACTTATTTCCCTTCTTCAACAATTCAGTCATAGGCTTTGCAATCTTTGAGAAATTCTCAATAAACCTCCTGTAATAACGTGCTAAGCCCAAAAAGCTGCGAATCTCACCAACTGACGTGGGTGTCTCCCACTCTGTAACAGCAGCAACCTTGGATGGATCAACTGCAACTCCATTACCTGATATAACATGGCCAAGGAATGCTACCTCATCCAGCCAAAACTCACATTTGCTGAACTTGGCATACAAATGGTGCTCCCTCAGTTTCTCCAACACCAAACGCAAATGCACTTCATGCTCTTGCTTATTCTTGGAGAACACCAATATATCATGAATGAAAACAACCACAAATTTATCCAAGAACTCCATAAACACCTTGTTCATTATATTCATGAAGTATGATGGGGCATTAGTCAATCCAAATGACATAACAGTATACTCATACAGCCCATACCTCGTAGTGAAAGCAGTCTTTGGAATATCTTGCTCACGAATCTTTAATTGATGATAACCAGAACGAAGATCAATCTTAGAAAACACAGTAGCTCCCTCCAACTGGTCAAACAGATCATTTATCATAGGCAAAGGATACTTATTCTTAATGGTTACCTCATTCAGAGAACGATAATCAATACACATCCTCAAGGTTCCATCCTTCTTCTCCACAAACAAAACAGGGGCTCCCCAAGGTGATGAACTTGGGCGAATAAATCCTTGTGCCTGTAACTCCCTCAACTGCTTCTTCAATTCCTCCAACTCTTGAGGAGGCATTCTGTATGGTCTCTTTGCAATAGGTCCGGTACCAGGAATCAAATCAATGAGAAACTCAATATCTCTATCTGGTGGCATACCTGGCAACTCCTCCGGAAACACATCTGGATAATCGTTCACAACTGGCACCTCTTCCAGGCTACCCCCTTAAGAGAGTTCACCTGCATCCTCTTATGCTGGTACTTACATACATATTTGATTCTTTTCCCTCCTGGTGCACTGAGAGAAATAGATCGACTAGCACAATCGATAACTCCTTCATATAATTGTAACCAGTCCATACCCAAAATAATATCCAGACCTTGTGACTTCAATATGATCAAATCTGTCGGGAAAACATGCTTCCCAATAGACAAGTTTAACTGATGACAACCAACACCTGCTATCATCTCAGCTCCTGGGGAACTCACTCTAATAGGTATACTAAGGGTTTTGGTTGGCAATCCATGTTTATCAACGAATACCCTCGAAATAAATGAATGTGATGCACCAGTATCAAAAAGAACAAGAGCGGGTACTGAATTGATCAAAAACTTACCAATCACTGCCTCTCGCTCATTATAGACCTCCTCCACATTAACGTGGTTGACATGACCCTTTTGAAAGGGGTTTGGCTTGATGGATCCAGAATTCCCATTACCATTATTGCTCTCTGGGCATGCATTGGAATAGTGGCCCATCTTTCTGCACTTGAAGCACTGGACCTGTTTAAGGTCTCTCTGCACTGGCACATTCTGGCGGTTCTGGTTATTATTACCTCCATTACCATTACCATTGCCATTGTTGCCCTTGTGTCCATTATGATGATGGTGGCCATTATGATTGTGGCCATTACCTCCATGATGATGATGTCCATTACCTCCATGATTATGATATGAAGTGCGTGGCTTCTGCTGTGGTCCTGAATTAAACTTGTTGTTGCTATACTTCCTCTTGCGGTTCTCTATTGCCTGATGCTTTCCCTCAAGCACAATAGCCTTATCAACAAGCTCCTGATAATTACCAAAAGTGGCCACAGTCAACTGAACTCCCAAATCATCATTCAGGCCCTCCAAGAACTTCTCTTGTCTAGCTGCATCAGTGTTAACATCATTAGGAGCATAACGTGCAAGTTTGTTGAACTCCTCCACATACTCATTAACTGAGCGACCTCCCTGACGCAAGCTGCGAAACTCCTTCTTCTTTAGACTCATGGCGCCAACAGACACATGTGCGGCGCGGAAAGCTGCCTCAAACTGCGCCCATGTGATAGTATCAATGGGATAGGTGACCAAGTAGTTGTCCCACCAAGCTGCGGCAGGACCCTCCAATAGATGTGAGGCAAACCTCACCCTCTCTGCATCTGTGCATCCAACGGTCTGCAGGTTCCTACCAATAGAACGAAGCCAATCATCCGCCATAATAGGTTCAGGGCTGCTGGAGAACCTTTGAGGATTCAACCTCAAGAACCTAGTAAGCATATCCATAGGTGGCGGAGGCGGTGGGTTGTTGTTATTGTTGGCCAAACTCTGGGCAAGCAACTGGATCAATTGGCCTTGTCCCTCAAGTATCTGCCGCACATATTGCGGTGCATCATTGCCATTGCCATCATTGTTGCCTGCTCCTGCATTCCCGTCCCTAGGCTCACGTCTCGGCCGCATCTCGTAGGCAAGAATAGATAAGAAAATAGATAGAATAGGTCTAAAGGAATATAGATATTCTACCCATATGCATATTATGATCAAGGTAATATATATGAGGCAACAAAACATCATAACAAATAACACAAACAAGCATAACAATAATCAAACATATCTATATATATAGTCGAATAATTCCAACAAGATACTAATTTAACAAACAAGCAAGATAACAATCAAGCAAGCAACCTAGTATCGTCATGCCACAAAGCGGGCATAATCAGATACGCTAACACGTTAATAGCGCAAATAAAACAAGATAAGTGGTGGTCTCAACACTAGTTCCTACTTAGTTGGTCAAGATACTAGAGTGGTTGTCTAATGAAAGAGTAAGATGTAGACAAAGTGTATAGAATAAATTTAGACTCCTATGGTTTTTCTAATCCATTTTCTAGGGTCACTACCTACAGTCAACGCATTGCTCTCATACCATCTGTAACGACCAAACCTCGAAGGATTTGAGTCTCTGTGCTTTACTGTGCTAGTCCCTGGATCGACTCGCTAGCACACACAGTATAGATGAAAACCAGAATAGCAAGTGCATCATTTATAATAACGTATGATCCAGAATTTATAAAATATAACAATCTGCATAGCACTTAGCTAGCTTTATTCTAATAAACAGCGGAAAAGTAGCAGAATAATAACGATGAGTCCCATCATAGCCCACTGGCGATGTTGAGTGAAGACTCGCGACCCTAACGGTACCTTACTCCTCGTCTGAATATCCTGCAACATGATACGTTGCAGCCATATAGGTCAATACTTTGAATGTATTGGCAAGTTACACAAGAAAAGATAATATAACAGACTTACATGTATATGCATAGTATAACAAAAGAAAGGCTGATGGTTATTTTGCAGAAAGCTGATTTTATCCTCATAGCTACCTAATAGTCAAGTTTTAATTTGTTGCTATAATACTTATATATGGTTGAATTGGCATCTCCAACTCCAACCTATTACCATTACTAAGTTCCGCATCAAGTTTTATTAAGTGTGTCATCTGTCAAGATCATCCAACAACTGTAATGGCCTAGCTGCTCAAAATTGTCCATAACCGGGGACACGGCTAATCATGATTAGTTTATACACTCTGCAGAGGTTAGTACGCTGTACCCACTGGACCCAACCCGAAGATTGAGACGAAGTCTTTCAGAAGCAGTCACCTAGTCCCACAGGAGGCCCATCCCACCTATCATAGCTACATCAGCTGGCACATCCGGGTAAGGTTTCCACGACTGATCAACTAAGCCAGGGCCCATAATAGCCAGTGGTCGCACAAGGAAGCTACTAGTCACTAAGTCTGTCTGATCTTTTTGAACCTGGGCGGCATTCCACTTACATTCAGAGGGTAGAAACCATGATGTTCTTGAAACCACCCAACAATACCATATCCGCCCAGAGGTGTATTATTTCCTTAATTACTACTCAAATTTATTTTGTAGTAATCCTCACATAATCTCAATGAATACAGAAACCAATCCCCGTCTACATAGCATAGCAAAACTACAAATACCACGATCTTCAAAGACGAGGGATATAGATCAATAGCATAGCAATAATAATAATAATCCTATACATGCATAAATTTTCATAGGGTGATATAATACTACATGCATAGAAAAATAATAGGTAAAGGATGATCAACATGTAACTTGCCTTGATTCTGGTTCAGAAAGTCACACTCCTGACAATAGTTTGCGTCGCACTCCGCACAATCTACACGTTGCAAACAATCACACCAATCAATCACCACAATCAAATAACACCAAATAAAATCATCGGCAAATAAACAACTTGTTTAAAACCAAAGCATAAATAGCATGGCAGCAGGTATAAAATCATCTACATGCTGATACGATGACAACACAAAAAGAATCAACTAAACCGGATGAACGGTTTGCAAAATATGGCCTCCGATAGGTTTAAAATAATCTGTTTTAACAAAAAAGTTTATTTTCGTAAAACTGAAAACTACTGGTTCTAACATGTTCTACTCATCAATACGAGATCACAGAAAAGGAATTTCCTGAATCGGAGTTACGAGTAAAAAGATAAACGCGTTTCAAAATTATACCGAGAATCCGACAGAGCTAAAACAGATTAAAAACAGATTGAATTTCGTCCTGAAGCTGTTCATCGGGGTTTGATGAATCGCTCGTGCGTGCGTTCTCACCACGAACAGCGGGGAAAAACGGAACCGTCTCGGTGTGGCTCCTCCGATGGTGCTCCGGTGGCGGTCGAACGGACTCCGATGGGGTTCTCGGTCTCGTGGTGGAATGCTCCATCTGGCTCGCTGGGAGCTGGCTGGCTGAGCCTGGCTCGGCCTGGCCAGCTGGTGGGCTAGACCATATTTTTTTTAAGTAAAAATAAAGAAAAAAAATATATATTAAAATAATATATATATATTTTTAAAGAAAAACAAACAGAGAAAAATAAAATAATAGCGATAATATACGTATACAAAATACATACGTATGTATATTAAAACCAAACGCATATAGTAATATATATTTATAAGTATATATAGATACATATATTAAAATCTAATATATATATATAAATATAAAATAAATATCCTAATAAATACTAAAGGAAACCTAGTTCCACCTAATGCAAACTTTGAAAAAAAATAGCCTTAATGCAATAGACCACGCAAAAGCATTTGAAAAACTCAAATAAAATAATTTCGGGCATTATAAAAATTTGCGAAACCAAAACGATAACTCCAAATGATATTCAAAACGTTATGCACTTTAATTCGACAAGGGAGAAGTCATATTATCTCCACTCAAATAAATTGCCCGAAGTTGCAAAATGAATAAAATTTTCAGAAGAGTAAATAATGCATAAAAATATGAGATGCATATGAATGATCTATTAACATCCGAATTTAGGAAAATTGGGATGTTACAACCATCAAGTGGTTCTTCCAAAGTCTATACTCTGTTTTCATACATGGATGCTCTCTCGGATTTCATGGTGTCCAGCCATTTGTCGGAATCCGGGCCCACCATCGCTTCTCCATAGCTCGTAGGTTCATTGTTGTCCAACAACATGACTTTCAATACAGGGTTACTTCACCACTTTGTAGCAGTAGTACGTGACCTTGTCGACCTACGATGTTTCTAGTAACTTGATCTGAAGTCTCATGATCACTATCATTAGTTTCCACTTCAATTGGTGTAGGCGCCATAGGAACAACTTCCTACGGCCTGCTACACACAAACTGGTTGAAGTGATGGTTCACATAACCTCATCAAGTTTCCACCAAAACTCCCACTCAATTCTTTCGAGAGAAACCTTTCCTCGAGAAAGGACCCGTTTCTAGAAGCAAACACTTTTGCTTCCAGATCAGAGATAGGAGGTATACCCAACTGTTTTGGGTGTCCTATGAAGATGCATTTATCCGCTTTGGGTTCGAGCTTATCCGGCTAAAACTCTTTCACATAAGCATCGCAACCCCAAACTGTTATGAACTGACAGCTTAGGTTTGTCTAAACCATAGTTCATACGGTGTCATCTTAAAGGAATTACGTGGTGCCCTATTTAAAGTGAATGCGGTTGTCTCTAATGCCTAACCCATAAACGATAGTGGTAATTTGATAAGAAATATCGTAGTATGCACTATATCTAATAGTGCACGATTATGACATACGGACACACCATCAGACTATGGTGTTCCAGGTGGCATGAGTTGTGAAACAATTTTCACCTTGTCTTAAACGTTTACCAAACTCGCGACTCAGATATATATGACTACCTCCACGATCACATCGTAGACATATTATCCTCTTGTCACGATGATCTTCAACTTCACTCTGAAATTACTTGAACCTTTTTCATTAATTCAGACCTGTGTTTCATCAAGTAAATACACTAGTATCTACTCAAATCATTTGTGAAGTATGAACATAATGATATCCACTGCGTGCCTCAGTACTCATCAGACTGCACACATCAAAATGTATTACTTCCAACAAGTTACATTCTTGTTCCATCTCACTGGAAAAAGAGGTCTTCAGTCATCTTGCCCATGTGGTATCATTTGCATGTCTCAAGTGATTCAAAAATCAAGTGAGTCAAACGATCCATCCGATGGAGTTTCTTCATGCGTTTATACCAACGGGCATTGTTTGCATGTCTCAAACGTTTCAAAAATGAGTGAGTACAAAGATCCATCAGCATGGAGCTTCTTAATGCATTTTATACCAATATGACTCAAGCAGCAGTGCCACAAGTAAGTAGTACTATCATTACTACTTTGTATCTTTTGGCAACAATATTATGAACATGTGTATCAGTACGACCGAGATTCAATAAACCATTCATTCTAGGTGCAAGACCATTTAAGGTATCATTCAAGTAAACAGAATAAACATTATTCTCTTTAGATGAATAATCGTATTTGCCATTAACATAATCCAATCATGTCTATGCTCAACGCAAACACCAAATAACAATTATTTAGGTTTAACACTAATCTCGATGGTAGAGGGAGTGTGCGATGTTTGATCATATCAACCTTGAAGCACTTCCAACACACATCGTCACCTTGCCTTTAGCTAGTCTCTGTTTATTCCGTAGCTTTTATTTCGAGTTACTAACACTTATCAACCAAACCGGTATCTAATACCCTGGTGCTACTAGGAGTACCAGTAAAGTACACATCAATATCATGTATATCCAATATACTTTTGTCGACTTTGCCAGCCTTCTCATCTACCAAGTGTCTAGGGTAGTTCCTCTTCAGTGACCGTTCCCCTCATTACAGAAGCACTTAGTCTCGGGTTTGGGTTCAACCTTGGGTCTCTTCACTAGAGCAGCAACTGGTTTGCGTTTAATGAAGTATCCTTTCATGCCTTTTCCCTTCTTGAAACTAGTGGTTTCACAAACCATCAACAATTGATGCTCCTTTTCGATTTCTACTTCCGCGGTGTCAAACATCACGAATAGCTCAAGGATCATCATATCCATCCTTGATATGTTACAGTTCATCACGAAGCTCTAGTAGCTTGGTGTCAATGACTTTGGAGAACTATCACTGTCTCATCTAGAAGATCAACTCCCATTCGATTCAAGCGATTGTAGTACTCAGACAATCTGAGCACTTGCTCAATGATTGAGCTCTTCTCCTTTACTTTTGCAGACAAAGAATCTTGTCGGAGGTCTCATACCTCTCAACAAGGGCACGAGCATGAAATCCCAATTTCATCTCTTGGATCATCACATATGTCCTGCGACGTTCGAAACGTCTTTAACACCTTATTTCTAAGTCGTTCAAGCAATATGCACTGAACTATCATGTAGTTATCAAAAACGTGTATGTAGGATGTACGCAACATCCATAGATCACGCTTGGGGTTCAGCACACTGAGCGGTGCTTTAAGGACATAAGCCTTCTGTTTAGCAATGGGGACAATCCTCAGTTAACAGACTGAGTCCACATAATTGCTACTTCTATCTTTCAACCATATTTTCTCTAGGAACGTATCAAATACCGTAGAGCTATAGCGTAAGTTACAACATAATTTGCAAAGACCTATTTGACTATGTTCGTGATAATTAAGTTCATCTGATGAACTCCCACTTAGATCGACATCCCTCTAGTCATCCAAGTGTTACACGATCCACGTTGACTAGCCCATGTGCGATCATCACATGAGACGGACTAGTCATCAATGGTGAGCATCATCATGCTGATCGTATCAACCATACGACTCATGTTCGACCTTTCGGTCTCCCGTATTCGAGGCCATGTTTGTACATGCTAGGCTCGTCGAGTCAACCTAAGTGTTTTGCGTGTGTAAACTGGCTTACACCCGTTGTATGCGAACGTTAAATTCTATCACACACAATCATCACGTGGTGCTTTGAGACAACGATCCTTCGCAATGGTGCACACTTAGGGGAATACTTTCTCAAAATTTTCATGAGGGATCATCTTATCTTTGCTACCGTCGTTCTAAGCAATAAGATGTAAAACATGATAAACATCACATGCAATAATATAGTGACATGATATGGCCATTATCATCTTGCTCCTTTGATCACCATCTTCGGGGCACCATGATCATCATCGTCACCGACATGACACCATGATCTCCATCATCATGATCTCCATCATTGTGTCTCCGTGAAGTTGTCACGCCAATCTATTACTTCTACTACTATAGCTAACGTTTAGCAACAAAGTTAAGTAATCAACATGGCATTGCATCTCATACAATAAATTAAGACAACTCCTATGGCTCCTGCCGATTGTCATACTCATCGACATGCAAGTCGCGAATCCTATTACAAGAACATGATCAATCTCATACATCACATATGCAACATCACATCCTTTTGGCCATATCACATCACATAGCATACCCTGGAAAACAAGTTAGACGTCGTCTAATTGTTGTTGCAAGTTTTACGTGGCTGATTTGGGTTTCTAGCAAGCGCGTTTCTTACCTACGTGACAGCCACACCGTTGATATGCCAATGCTATTTACCCTTCATAAGGACCCTATTTATCGAATCCGATCCGACTAAAGTGGGAGAGACATGCACCCTCTAGCGACCTTATGCAACTGGTGAATGTTTGTCGGTGGAACCATTCTCACGTAAGAGTACGCGTAAAGTCGGTCCAGGCCGCTTCATCCCACAATGTCGCCGAATCAAGATAAAACTAGTAACGACAAGCAATTGACAAAATCAGCGCCCACAACTTTTGTGTTCTACTCGTGCATAGAATCTACGCATATAACCTTGGCTCTGATACCACTGTTGGGTAAACGTAGTAAATTCAAAATTTTCCTACGCCATACAAGGATCTATCTATGGAGAGACCAACAACGAGAGAGGTTGTAGAGCATCTTCATACCTTTGAAGATCACTAAGCGGAAGCGTTACTATGAACACGGTCGATGGAGTCGTACTCGTAGCAATTCAGATCACAGTCGGTTCCGATCTATGTGCCGAATCACGGCACCTCCGCGTTCAACACACGTACAACCCGATGACGTCTCTCGCGCCTTGATCTAGCAAGGAGGAGGGAGAGGTTGGGGAAGATCTCCGGCAGCACGACGGTGTGGTGTCAATGGAGAGACGAGGTCTCCCGGCAGGGCTTCGCCAAGCACCGTGGGAGAGGAGGAAGAAGAAGAGCAGGGCTGCACCGAGAGAGAGATGGAAAACCGTGTCTCCAATGGCCAAAACCCCCGCTATATATAGGGGGAAGGGAGGGTGGCGCCCCCTTTAGGGTTTCCCCCTTGAGGGGGGGGGGGGGGGGGGGGGCGGCAACCCTAGATGGGGAAAGGGTGGCGGCGAGGAGGGGAGGAGGGGGTGGCGCACCCCCTGGTGGGCCTTAGGCCCACCTGCGCTAGGGTCCCCCCTTCCCCCTCTTAGGCGCCATGGGCCAGGTGTGAGGGGCGCACCACCCCACCCAAGGGCTGGTTCCCTCTCACACTTGGCCCATGTAGCCTCCTGGGCTGGAGGCCTCTCCCGGTGGGTCTTCGAAACCCTTCCGGTGGTCCCGGTACTTCGCCGGCGGTGTCCGAAACATTTCCGGCGTCCAAACCCATCCATCCTATATATCAATCTTTACCTCCAGACCATTCTGGAGCTCCTCGTGACGTCCAGGATCTCATCCGGGACTCCGAACAACCTTCGGTAACCTCGTATAACAATTCCCTATAACCCTAGCGTCATCGAACCTTAAGTGTGTAGACCCTACGGGTTCGGGAGGCATGCAGACATGACCGAGACATCTCTCCGGCCAATAACCATCAGCGAGGTCTGGATACCCATGGTGGCTGCCACATGTTCCACGATGATCTCATCGGATGAACCACAATGTCAAGGATTCAATCAATCCCGTATTCAATTCCCTTTGTCTACCGGTATAGAACTTGCCCGAGATTCGATCGTCGGTATCCCTATACCTCGTTCAATTTCGCTACTGGCAAGTCTCTTTACTCGTTCCGTAGCACATCATCTCGTGGCTAACTCCTTAGTCACCCTGAGCTCATTATGATGACGTGAGACGTCTCCAACGTATCTATAATTTTTGATGGTTTCATGCTATTATCTTATCAAACTTTGGATGTTTTGCATGCCTTTTATATACTTTTCGGGACTGACTTATTAACTCAGTGCCAAGTGCGAGTTCCTGTTTTTTCCATGTTTTTGACCCCTTTCACAGGAGATTTTGAAACGGAGTTCAAACGGAAGAAAATCCCGAAAAGATTTTTTCCGGAACGGAAGAAGATCGGGAAGCTTGGGAGCCAAGGCAGGGGAGCCTCAGGGGCCCCACAAGCCCCCACCCCGCGGCCAGGGGCGTAGGCCGTGCCACCCAGGCTTGTGGCCCCCCTATGCGCCCGCTGACCTAGGGGTTGCGCCTATAAATTCCCTAAAAATCCCAAAAATATCAGGAGATCATCGAAATCACTTTTCCGCCGCCGCAAGTTTCTGTCTCCGCAAGATCCCATCTGGGGCACGTTCTGGTGCCCTGCCGGAGGGGGGATTCGGACACGGAGGGCTTCTCCATCAACACCATGACCTCTCCGATGATGCATGAGTAGTTCACCATAGACCTACGGTTCCATAGCTAGTAACTAGATGGCTTATTCTCTCTCTTGGATCTTCAATACAAAGTTCTCCATGATCTTCATGGATATCTATCCGATGTAATCTTCTTTTGCGGTGTGTTTGTCAAGATCTGATGAATTGTGGATTTATGATCAGATTACCTATGAATCTTATTTGAGTTTCTTCTGATCTCTCTTATGCATGATTTCATATCCTAGTAATTCTCTTCGAGTTGTGGGTTTTGTTTGGCCAACTAGATCTATGATTCTTACAATGGGAAAAGTGCTTGGTTTTGGCTTCATACTGTGCGGTGACCTCACCCAGTGACAGAAGGGGTAGCGAGGCACGCATCATGTTGTTGCCATCAAGGGTAAAAAAATGGGGTTTTCATCATTGGTTTGAGATTATCCCTCTACATCATGTCATCTTGCTTAAGACGTTACTATGTTCGTCATGAACTCAATACACTAGATGCTTGCTGGATAGCGGTCGATGTGTGGAGTAATAGTAGTAGATGCAGAAAGTATCGGTCTACTTGTCTCGGACGTGATGCCTATATGTATGATCATTTCCTTAGATATCGTCATGACTTTGCGCGGTTCTATCAATTGCTCGACAATAATTTGTTCACCCACCGTGATATTTGCTATTATGAGAGAAGCCTCTAGTGAACACTATGGCCTCGAAGGTCTACTCCACACCATATTTTCAGCCTTACACTTTTTACTTCGTTGCCCTTTCCGCCTTCAGATCTCACTTTGCAAACAATCTTGAAGGGATTGACAACCCCTTTTGAAGCGTTGGGTGCAAGCTTGTTTGTGTTTGCGCAGGTACTTTGGACTTGACGAGGCCCTCCTTCTTGATCGATACCTTGGTTCTCAAACTGAGGTAAATACTTACTGCTCCTGTGGTACATCACCCTTTCCTCTTCAAGGGAAAAACCGACGCAAACCAGAGAAGTAACAAGAAGAATTCCTAGCGCCAAGGAAGGACTTTTGTTGCCGCAACAGAAGAATTTCTGGCACCGTTGCGGGGGAGGAAGTTCAAGTCAAGAACTCATCCAAGTAGGTGTGGCAAACCCATCTCTTGCATTTACTTTGTTTGCTAGTTGCCTCTCGTTTTCCTCTCCCCCACTTCACCAATTTGCCTTTTTCGTTCGCCCTTTTCTCGCCTGCTCTTTGTTTGCTCGTGTGCTTGCTTGCTTGCTGAAGTCACCATGAACGAAAACACCAAACTTTGTGACTTCTCGAATACTAATAAAATGATTTTATTAGTACTCCGATTGCTCCCGCCATTAGTGCGGAGTCAAACGAAATCAATGCCGCTTTGCTGAATCTTGTTATGAAAGAGCAATTCTCTGGCCTTCCTAGTGAAGATGCCGCATCTCATCTCAATACCTTCATTGAGATTTGCGATATGCAAAAGAAGAAAGATGTGGATAATGACGTGATTAAATTGAAGCTTTTTTCCTTTCTCGTTGCGGGATCGCACAAAAACTTGGTTTTCTTCTTTGCCCAAAAATAGTATCGATTCTTGGGATAAGTGTAGCGACCCGACTCAAAACGAGTCTAGCCTCTGTGTATCTGTGCCATCCCTGGATCAGTATGCTGGCACACACAGTACATCAATGTATATATCAAAGTGCAATCACATGTAAATAGCGTAAAACTGATATATACCTTAAATATCTCAGCGGAAGCAGTCAAGGGAGTGGAGTCCCAATAAACACCAACGGCAAGTTGAGTGCGGACCGTAACCCTGAATCGTACTCTTACTCGTCGAAGAAAATATCTGCAACATAAGACGTTGCAGCCGTGTAGGTCAGCATATTGAATATGCCGGCAAGTCACATATGAGAGGGGGTAAAATGTCATCTATACTATATGCATATATGGCAGGTGGGGTTGTAAGTTTTAGCGTAAAGCAAATTTTCTCCTACAACAAGAGGGGCTAAAAGCAAAATATTACTACGCTGTTGGTTGTTAATGACATGGTTCCGCCAACCCGTTCGCATACCCAAGTTATCAATATTACCCTCATCAAATATATATATATATATATATATAATGGTGTTGAGAATTTTCAGATAACTTCAGTTCCTTTGGCTCAAGTTGTCCATGACCGTGGACACGGCTAATCGATTAGGTTTGAGTACTCTGCAGAGTTTTGCACACGTTCCCCACAAGATTTGATCGCCTCCGTGTACGTCCTCGCACTTCAGGGTGTTTGAAGACCGGATGATCAAAACATGGTCTTTCAACGGGTCCCTGTGAATCCCTGTCGGTGCCCATCCATTCCTACCGTTCTTCTACATCTGCTAGCACCGCCTGCCCAGAGTTGCCGTATTGTCCAACCAAGCCAGAGCCCATAATGACTTGTGGCTGTGAAGGTAAGCCTTGGGTCTTGAAAATATCCGTCCGTCTCTTTGAGCCTGGGTGAAGCTTTCCACAAGATGTCATGGCCGTCTCCAGCATCCCGGTTCATCCACTGGTTTCTCCAGGGAGCCGATCAACCGTCCTTCACCCAGAGTTTCATTGCATCACGAGGTCTTGAAAAGTCTTGACTTAACCGGTCTTGGTTATTAAAGTATCCTCGCATCACTCGTGATAAACTCTCAACCAGAATCCCGTCTACTAAAGCATAGCAATATGAAATTTGTCGTCCCGGGCCTAGTAACGGGGTTGTTGGATGCCTACCACATGATACTACAATATGTAACCATAATTTCCAAGTACCTAGTCAGCATGCAATTGGGCATAGGATGGTAGAACTACGTTGCATAAAACATAGGTGATACATGATCAAATGACTTGCCTGGTGATGTTGACGAAGAAGAATTTTCGTTCTCGGGAAATACGTGATAGAACTATTCGTCACTCTGCGATGAAATCTATATAATCAAACATAGTATTCACATAAGCACTCACACTAGCAATCATTTTAGTAATCAATTAACAAACAACAATAAAAGTTGATGCAATCAAAAATCAATAAGAGAGAGCGAATAAAAATCCAAAGAAAACTTCAAAGAAGCTAGGAAGCCTTCTACTACATCAAACACTATATAGTTTTTGTTCTAACTGAAAATAAAACACTAAAATATAAAAAATAACAGAAAACAAAATATAAAATAACTAAGATAACAGAAGTAAAATTTACAAAACAATATTATTTTATAAGTATTTTCAAAATAGGAAATCAAACTAGCAATGCAATCAATTCACAAGTTAGTATAGAACTAGAATTGATTCCATGCAAACAAATAAGAATAAATAAAATAAATTTTTGTTGTTGTTGAAAAGTTACCGGTAAATATCAGAAACCAATATATAACTTGTCACAATTACAAAAAAAAAAACAAATTAAGAACAACTAGTCGAAAACCCGTGCATTCGCACGGGCGGATCTATAATCATAGCAATGGTAATATTCAAGAAAATAACATGAACCACAAACATATGTCTGCATATGCAATGCAATTTTGTTGTGGTCATTATCATTTAAGTTAATGACTAAAAGCAACAAAAAGAATAACTACAAAGACACAAATTATTTATAAGTCGAGTGAGAATTTGGACAAAAGTACATACAACATTTAATAATTGACTAAATGATCATGATAAATAAAGGATAATACTTATTTTATTTTGGAAATTTATATTGAGGAATATCTGAGAATCTTAGGGCGTACATGACACATCTCAAAAATCAGATAGGATGGATATGTAACAACCTTGTGTGTGTGTTTGTGTGTGTATATGTCAAGAGGTCCGTTGTCAAGTCATTTCTCTAGTATTCTCTTGATGTGACATTATGAGTTAATATAAAGCTTCATTTATTAGAAGAATTTTTTTATAATAAATGGTTGATACGATAGCATGATTAATACTGAATACCATATGCATTTGATATCATCCCTAAATTACACAAAAATATATCGTTATACACTGCACAACCAACCTACATAGCTTCATACCCACCAATACACTATATCTTTGTAGACATAGATACTCCATAATATTAAGAATCAGCAATACACTATATTTGTACAAAAAATGAATAGAAAAAGAAGGATGTGAAGAAGCATCTCTCTATGCTGATATGACTAGCTAGTATTACCATATCCATTTTAGTTACCATAGGGGGTGTTCAAAGCTGAAACAGAAAAATCTTAATCGTGGTCACCTACAGTTAAGTGATAATATAATGTTAGAAGCAAGTTCGATCAATGTTATAATATACTCTAATTATCACACATATAATCCAAACAAAATAAAGTTTCCAAACAATTTTCTAGATATTTGTGCACAAAACCCTCAACTAACAATTGAAACTGTGTAAAAGATGTCCTTGGTCATTCATGAAACAAATAATGTGTATACATTATAATTTAATAAATATATAAAAAATAATTATAACAATCTTGTCAATTATCATTTAATTACAAAATAAGCCGAAGTCTTATATCTTAGTAACTAAAGTCATACTCCCGTCTTTGTGAAATTTAAAAGGAAACATAACTAAAAAAGTGCTCATGATGCATGTCAAATATAATATATCTATGTGCACGATAAACATACAAATTATTTTTGTAACATCGACCTAGAGATAAATTTCCTACATTTTTCATATTTAATTGGCTTCCAACTCAATGATTGAAATACACGCGTAGTTTAGATGGATTATTTTTTTAAATACATGCTAATGCTACAGTAAACACCAAACACACCATAAATAATATAATTTATTGATCAGAACAATCATCTTAATTATACTTTCAAGAGATTATGGCCCTGTTTCTTTAAAAAGTCCTAGGACTTTTTTTAGTCCCAACTAAAAAGTCTCTAGTCCCTACCCGTTTCTTTCCAGGGACTAAACATGGACTAGGGGTCATTAAATGACTTGCAAAAAGACCATATTACCCCTGACGGGAACTACGACGGGAACTGGGAGATCCACTGCGCCTCGTCGTCTTCATCGGTGGCCATGGCGGCGGCGGCTGCACAGGGCACTGGCGGCGGCGGCTGGGAAGGGCACGGGCGGCGGCGATTGGGAAGGGCACGGGCGGCGTCGGCGGCTGGGAAGGGCACGGGCGGCGGCGGCGGCTGGGAAGGGCACGGGCGGCGGCGGCGGCTGGGAAGGGCACGGGCGGCGGCGGCTGGGAAGGGGAGAAGGGGCGGGGAAGAGAAGGGGAGGAGCGAGCGGATGGGAGGAAGCGATAAGATGCGGCGCGGGGGTACGGTGGGAAAAAGTCCCTAAAAGTCCCTCCTGGAGGGACTTCTTCAACTAGTCCCAAATGATCACTTTTAATCCCTAAAAGTTCCTCCTGTTTTTTTCCCATGAGACTTTTAGGGACTTTTTTAGTCCCTACACCAAAAAGTCCCTGGAAAGAAACACCCCCTGTATTGACAACAAAGCAACAAACCGAGTTATATGGTAGATGTTAGATTCATTGGTGCAGTGGTTTACCCGGTGTCCGGTCGTCAGCATTCAGATTGATTTACACTGGTCATGCATGCGGGCTAATAGTTAACTGAACATGCATGTATAGGCTGGATGGTGCACCTACGTGACTTTATGGAGAGGCTGGCCATTCGTGTATGACGCGCGCCTATGATGGCACCAGTGTGCGTGGTGCGCACCTGCGCCTGCGCTTGCCGGTCTTGATGACGCATGTAGCGTGGGTCTTGTGCGTGCAGTGCGCGGCCATTAGCGCCGGATACTCGTGTCTGCCCAACTGAGAGACGCAGTGCAGGCACGACTGTTGGACTGCATGCAGGGAATTCACATCCAACAATCAAGAGAGGATGGGTTGTTTTGATGGCTAGCTTAGAGCACAAGGTTAGGTTAGAGGATGTGGGAATATGGTAAAGCGGACCGGTGAAATCAACTATTTTATATTTGTTTTCTTTTTTTAATTGAACATTAGATCTGAATCATTATAATGAAGGACCCACAAGTTTAAAGTTTTTTTATTATGAGCTAATCTACACCGTTATAACTCGGCCCTACCGGATGAATGACTCGTATTTACTGATTAACGTGGTAATTTCTTGGGAGTCTATAATTAGTATAAGTATAGATTAATACAAAAGAAATAGCAAGAAAACAAAAAAGGCTAAAACAAAATCTGTTTTGCTTAAAACCCTAAGTAAAAATATTTAAAAAAAATTAAACTTAAACTACTAAAAGATATGATCAATAGGAAACAGTAGCAAAAAGAATTAATTTAAAAGCTATTTTAAACTCCCGGTATAAGCAAAACAAGCTTTAAATCAAATCTGATCTAATTCAAATTTCATAAATCCAAACATAGACAAATTATATATCTACAGAAAATACATAAAATTTGTGATCCAAAGCAAAAAGAATCGCCTAATTCGGAGTGATAGACTAATAGATATGAATTTTCTAAGGTTGCAATTTTCTGAAAAAACTGCAATACGGGATTTCGTGAATCTCACCATGGGTGACAGAGAGGAAGAACTCCGGCGAGGTAGCTGCTCCGGCGAGGTGGGGAGGTCGCCGGCGGGGGTGGGGGTGTGATGGAGGAGGGTGGCGGCGAGGTAGGGAAGGCGCGGGAGGTGGTGCAGGGGGGCTGAAGGTGGCGCATGGGCGACAGGGGAGAGCTCCCTGGTGCGTTCTTGACAGGGAAAAGGGGAGGTGGTGGAGAGATGCTACGGGCATGGGAACGGGGCGTTTCTCGAGGGGAATGGAACGAGGAGGACGAGGGGATCCTTTATAGGGGCGAGGGAGGTGCTGGGAGGGAAGGAGCTTCGCGAATCCCGGAGAAAAAAAAATTGGGAGGAAGCTTCCTGGTGCGTGGCCATGGTAGAGAAAGAAAGAACGAGGGGAGGAAGAAGAAGGTGAGTTATCGGCCTGATTTGTTTCCTAAAGTGGCCCAGGGACTTTCCTAAAACAAAGATCTCTTTCCATATTTATTAGAACAGAATTAAAACTATTAAAAGTAAATGGAATATTCCTCGGAATATAGGGGTAATATATATTAAATTTTTCAGAAAAATAAATCCAAAAAGATGGGCATTTTTCCACTACCAAAATAAATACTTGAAAAAAATGTTTTTTTAGAAAATCCCTAAATTGGTTTATTTTGTTTTTGCAAATATTTTTCAAATAAACCTTGGGTTTTATGGTCCAAATATTTCAAAGGAATATCCCCGGTTTGGAGGGTCATGTTCCTCCTCTCTTTCTTGCTTGGCAAGGATTATTTTCGGGGTATTTCTCGGGGAAGAAAAATATAGAAGGAAGGGCAAATATTTGAAAGAATTCAAATGCAAAACTCCGTTCAAATTCTTTATAGTTGAAGAGGTCATGTCATCTTCTCTCATTGCTTTTAATTGGATGAATTTGAATTTACCGGAGAAGGGGAAAGTCATTTCATTCCCTCTCATTCAAAAGTTTTTGAAAAGTTTCAAACTCCACTCAAGTTTCAATCACTCAAGCAAACAAACAAACACTATAATAATTATATTAACATTCCAAGATTTGGGATGTTACAATAAGTGCAAAGATGCTTATATATCCAAGTATTTTCCGTCGGCTAAGATCATCTCTCTCCGTAATGATATCATGAATTTCAAGCAACTTGATCATGAACATGTTGCACAAGCTTGGGAGAGAATGAAATTAATCATTAGGAATTGTCCCGCTCATGGCTTGAGCCTTTGGCTGATTATTCAAATCTTTTACGCTGGCTTGAATTTCGATTCTAGAAATATCTTGGACTCCGACTCTGGTGGAACGTTCATGGAAATCACGTTAGGAGAAGCCACAAAGCTCTTAGACAACATCATGACGAACTACTCTCAGTGGTACACTGAGAGGTCACCTACTAGTAAGAAGGTACACGCTATAGAGGAAATTAACTCGTTGAGTGCTAAGATGGACGAGTTAATGAATTTTGTTGCTAGTAGAAGTGCTCCTTTGGATCCTAATGATATGCCTTTGTCTTCTTTTATTGAGAGTAGCAACGCTAGCTTGGACGTTAATTTTGTTGGTAGGAATAACTTTGGCAACAACAATGCTTTTAGAGGAAACCATGTTCCTAGGCCTTTTCCTGGTAACTCCTCTAATAACTTTGGCAACTCCTACAACAATACCCATGGAAATTACAATAGATTACCCTTTGATCTAGAGAGTAATATCAAAGAGTTCATCAACTCTCAAAAGATTTTCAATGCGTCCATAGAGGAAAAGCTACTCAAAATTGACGATTTAGCTAAGAGCGTTGATAGAATGTCTAGTGATGTCGATGCTTTGAAAGATAGATGTGCTCCTCCCAAAATCAACATGGATGAAACTTTGAAAGCTATGCGTGTCTCCATGATTGAGAGCTGCGACATGGATCAAAATCCTTCTGCCACTGCGACAACAGACCTTCCCTGGCAACGGCGCCAGGAATCCTTCTGTCACGGGCTACGCCTATATGGACTTCCTTGGCAAATATGCAAAGGATTTCCCCGCGGCCTTGGAGCCTTGCGTTGGTGTTCCCTTGAAGAGATACCAAATAAATGATTACTCGAATCAGGGTTTTGGGCATAAAGATTCCACTGACCCGTCAAAAGGGGGAAAGGGTGATGTAGCACAACGGCGGTAAGTCTTTCCCTCAGTTTGAGAACCAAGGTATCGATCCAGTGGGAGGCTCGCGTCAAGTCACAAGTACCTGCACAAGCACAAAGAGCTTGCACCCAACGCTATGAAGGGGTTGTCAATCCCTTATAGATTGTTTGCAAAGTGAGAACTGAAAGCAAAAAGTAAACAAAGCAAAGTAAAAGTGAAAGTGGAGACGATAGTTGTGAATAGACCCGGGGGCCGTAGTGTTCACTAGTGGCTTCTCTCATGAAAGCAAGTAGACGGTGGGTGAACGAATTACTGTCGAGCAATTGATAGAACCGCGCAAAGTCATGACTTTATCTATGGCAATGATTATATCTATAGGCATCACGTCCAAAACAAGTAGACCGATACTTTCTGCATCTACTACTATTACTCCACACGTCGACCGCTATACAGCATGCATCTAGTGTATTAAGTTCATAAGAACACAGTAACACCTTAAGCAAGATGACATGATGTAGATGGACAATCTCATATCTATGATAAAAGCCCATCTTGTTACCCTTGATGGCAACAACACGATGCGTGCCTTGCTGCCCCTTCTGTCACTGGGAAAGGTCACCGCACGGTATGAACCCAAAACCAAGCACTTCTCCCATTGCAAGAATCATAGATCTAGTTGGCCAAACAAAACCCAAGACTCGGAGAGACTTACAAGGATATCAAATCATGCATATAAGAAATCAGCAAAGACTCAAATATAATTCATAGATAATCTGATCATAAATCCACAATTCATCGGATCTCGACAAACACACCGCCAAAGAGGATTACATCGGATAGATCTCCTTGAAGATCATGGAGAACTTTGTATTGAAGATCCAAGAGAGAGAAGAAGCCATCTAGCTACTAACTACAGACCCGTAGGTCTGAAGTGGACTACTCACGAGTCATTGGAGAGGCGATGATGTTGATGTAGAAGCCCTCCAACTCCAAAGTACCCTCCGGCAGGGCACCGGGAAGGGTCTCCAGATGAGATCTCGCGGAAACGGAAGTTTGCGGCGGCGGAAAAGTGTTTTCGTGGATGCCCTGATTTTTTCTGGGATTTTAGGGAATATATAGGCGAAAGAGCTAGGGCAGGGGAGCTCCAGGGGGGCCACAAGCGTGGTAGCCACCGGCCCCCTCGTGGCGGCTACAGGGCTTGTGGGCCCCCTGTGGATCTCCTGCCTTGGCCCTCAAGTGCCCCGATCTTCTTCTGTTCTGGAAAAATTTATTTCGGGGATTTTATTCCGTTTGGACTCCGTTCCAAAATAAGATCTGAAAAGAGTCAAAAACACAGAAAAAACAGGAACTGGCACTTGGCACTGAATTAATAAGTTAGTCCCAAAAATATATAAAAGGTATATAAAACATCCAAAGCTGACAAGATAACAACATGAAACCATCAAAAATTATAGATACGTTTGAGACGTATCAAGAGCCAAGAAAGAACCGCCAAAATTCGTGCTAGACATGAATGGCTTAAAAAGGCATGTTCTCGTGATGAGAATCACGAAGATCTGATAGTGCTTGGTGTGACTCCCATTGAATCTTTGTTTTCTTGTGTCAAACCTAATGATTATGGTGCTGGATATGAATCCACTTTGGTTGAAAAGTGCCCCAATGATTCAGACTCCATCTATCTTGATGCTAAAAGCATTGAAAGTGGAGTAGAAGATGATAAAACTTTGAGTAGTAATGAACTTACTACCGTGGATTTCAAGGAATTCAATTATGATAGTTGCTCCTTGATTGAATGCATTTCTTTGATGCAATCCATGTTAAACTCTCCACACGCTTATAGCCAAAACAAAGCCTTTACCGATCATATTGTCGAAGCTATGATAAAATCTCTTGAAGAGAAACTTGAATTGGAAGTCTCTATCCCTAGAAAGCTTCATGATTAGTGGGAACCTACCATCAAAATCAAAATCAAAAACTATGAATGCAACGCTTTGTGTGATTTGGGTGCTAGTGTTTCTGCGATTCCAAAGTCTTTATGTGATGTTCTGGGTTTTAATGAGATTGAAGAGTGTTCTCTTAATTTGAATCTTGCTGATTCTACTGTCAAGAAACCCATGGGAATGATCAATGATGTTCTTATTGTTGCAAATAGGAACTATGTACCCGTGGATTTCATTGTGCTTGACATTGATTGCAATCCTACTTGCCCAATTATTCTTGGTAGACCTTTCCTAAGGACTATCGGTGCTGTCATCGATATGAAGGAAGGGAATATTAGATTTAAATTTCCTTTAGGGAAGGGCATGGAACACTTTCCTAGAAAGAAAACAAGATTGCCTTATGAATCCATGATGAGGGCCACTTATGGTTTGAGCACCAAAGACGACGATACGTGATTCTATCGCTTTTATGCCTAGCTAAGGGCGTTAAACAATAGCGCTTGTTGGGAGGCAACCCGATGAATTTATCTTTTTTCTTCCTGTTTTGTTGCGTCCACACCATCATAATTTATTTTTGTGTTTCTTTTTGTGTTTGAGCCAAGCAAAACCTTTATGACTAGTCTTGGTAATGGTTGTTTGATCCTGCTGGAAAAAGACAGAAACTTTTCGCTCACGAGCTGATTTTTCATTTTTATTCAGGAAGAGATTTTGAGTTGATTCTTTTTGCTGATGGTTGATATGCCTTTTTCCCAGGCCGTCGTAATGTTTCAGATTTTTTGAGGTACCAGAAGTATACGAAGTATACATATTGCTACAGACTGGTCTGTTTTTGACAGATTCTGTTTTTGTTGAGTTGGTTGCTTGTTTTGATGAAACTATGGTTAGTATCGGGGGGTACTAGCCATGGAAAAGTGAGAATACATAAGCCCATCATCAATATAGATGGAATTCAAGTTTGCTACAGTACCAAAAGAAGTGGTAGTCTTTTTTCTTGTACTAACGTTATCACGAGTTTCTGTTTAAGTTTTGTGTTGTGAAGTTTTCATGTTTTGGGTGATATCCTCATGGACGATGAGATAAGGAGTGGAAAAAGGTCAAGCTTGGGGATTCCCAAGGCATCCCAAGCCAAATTCAAGGACACCAAAAAGCCTAAGCTTGGGGATGCCCTCCCGGGGCATCCCCTCTTTCGTCTTCAATCCATTGGTAACATTACTTGGAGCTATATTTTTATTCACCACATGATATGTGTTTTGCTTGGAGCGTCTTGTATCGTAGGAGTCTTTTTTTTTGTGTCACAATCATTCTTGCTGCACATCTTTTTGAGAGAGAGAGAGAGACATGCACTCATCGTGATTTTGCTAGAATGCTCAGAGTGCTTCACTTATATCTTTTGAGCTAGATACTTTTGCTCTAGTGCTTCACTTATATCTTTTAGAGCACGGCGGTGTGTGATTTGGTAGTTGGCTTATTCTATGAAAGTAGTCCCAAAAGTGATAGATACCTAAAGAGGATGCAAAAACCTCCATCTTCATGTGCATTGAGTAGAAAGAGAAGTTTCGATTCCTCTCAATTAGTTTTGAGACATGGATTCAGTAATATTGAGAGCTCGGTTAGTAGGGTGTTGTGAATCTAGAGATACTTGTGTTGAAGTTAGTGATTCCCGTAGCATGCACGTATGGTGAACCGCTATGTTAGGAAGTTGGAGCATAATTGATCTATTGATTGTCATCCTTTGTATTCAGGTCGGGATCGCGCGATGGTTTACACCTACCAACCCTTCCCCTCAGAGTATGCTTTAGCACTTTGTTTCGATTACTAATAAAAACTTTTGCAACATGTATGTGAGTTCTTCATGACTAATGTGAGCCCATGGTATAGATGCACTTTCACCTCTCTAGTGCCGCGCAATTCTCGCCGGTACACAAACCCACCATATGCCGTCCTCAAAACAACCACCATATCTACCTACTATGGCATTTTCATAGCCATTTCGAGATATATTGCCATGCAACTCCCACCGTTCTGTCTCATGACTTGTGCCGTCACTCTCATATTTCCATTACATGATCGTAAGATAGCTAGCGAGATGTTTCAACGTCATACGCCATGCTAGATCCCGGTAGACTGCCGGAGGCATTTCCTATGGAGTCATCATCTTTGTGATCTTTGAGCTATGAGTAAATAAAAGTGTGATGATCATCATTATTACAGCATTGTCCCATGTGAGGAAATAATAAAAAAAAGAGGCCAAAGAGCCCCAAAAAAGGGGGGAAAAGAAAAGAGAAAAAGAGAGAGGCCTAAGAGCCCAAATGAAAAAAGAGAGAAAAGAGAGAAGGGACAATGCTACTATTTTTTCCACACTTGTGCTTCATTATAGCACCATGTTCTTCATGATTGAGAGCTTGTTGCCTCGTCACCACCATATGCTAGTGCGAATCTTCATTATATAACTTGGCTTGTATATTCCAATGATGGGCTTCCTCAAAATTGCCCTAGGTCTTCGCGAGCAAGCAAGTTGGATGCACACCCACTAGTTCTCATTTTTGAGCTTTCACATACTTATAGCTCTAGTGCATCCTTTTGTATGACAATCCCTACTCATTCACATTGATATCTATTAATGGGCATCTCCATAGCCTATTGATACGCCGAGTCAATGTGACCATCTCCTCTTTTTTGTCTCACAACCACCACCACACTCTATTCCACCTATAGTGCTATATCCATGGCTCGCGCTCATGTATTTCGTGATAGTTATAAAAAGTTTGAGAAAGTAAGAGTGCAAAAACAATTACTTGGCCAATACCGGGGTTGTGCATGATTTACATTAGTTGTGTGAGGATGATGGAGCATAGCCAAACTATATGATTTTGTAGGGATAACTTTCTTTGGCCTTGTTATTGTGAAAGATCATGATTACCTTGCTAGTTTGCTTGAAGTATTATTGTTTTCATGTCAATAGCAAACTATTGCTTTGAATCTTACGGATCTGAACATTCATGTCACGTGAAAGAAGTTGCAAAGGAAAACTATGCTAGGTAGCATTCCACATCAAAAATTCATTCTTTATCACTTCCCTACTCGAGGATGAGTAGGAGTTAAGATTGGGGATGCTTGATACGTCTCGAACGTATCTATAATTTTTGATGGTTTCATGCTATTATCTTGTCAAACTTTGGATGTTTTGCATGCCTTTTGTATATTTTGTGGGACTAACTTATTAACTCAGTGCCAAGTGCCAGTTCCTATTTTTTCCATGTTCTTGACCCCTTTCAGAGGAGGTTTTGAAACAGAGTCCAAACGGAAGAAAATGCCCGAAAAGATTTTTTTCAGAACGGAAGAAGATCGGGAAGCTTGGGAGCAAAGGCAGGGGAGCCTCAAGCCCCCACAAGCCCCCACCCCGCGGCCAGGGGGGTAGGCCGCACCACCCAGGCTTGTGGGCCCCCTGAGCGCCCCCTGACCTTGGGGTTGCGCCTATAAATTCCCTGAAAATCCCAAAAAAATCAGGAGATCATCGAAATCACTTTTCCGCCGCCACAAGCTTTTGTCTCCGCAAGATCCCATCTGGGGCACGTTCTGGTGCCCTGCCGGAGGGGGGATTCGGACACAGAGGTCTTATCCATCAACACCATGACTTCTCCGATGATGCGTGAGTAGTTCACCATAGACCTACAGGTCCATAGCTAGTAACTAGATGGCTTCTTCTCTCTCTTGGATCTTCAATACAAAGTTCTCCATGATCTTCATGGAGATCTATCTGATGTAATCTTCTTTTGCGGTGCGTTTGTCGAGATCCGATGAATTGTGGATTTATGATCAGATTATCTAGAATCTTATTTGAGTTTCTTCTGATCTCTCTTGTGCATGATTTCATATCCTTGTAATTCTCTTCGACTTGTGGATTTTGTTTGGCCAACTAGATCTATGATTCTTGCAATGGGAGAAGTGCTTGGTTTTGGGTTCATACTGTGTGGTGACCTCACCCAGTGACAGAAGGGGTAGCGAGGCACGCATCGCGTTGTTGCCATCAAGGGTAAAAAGATGGGGTTTTCATCATTGGTTTGAGTTTATCCCTCTACATCACGTTATCTTGCTTAAGGCGTTACTCTATTCGTCATGAACTCAATACACTAGATGCCTGCTGGATAGCGGTCGATGTGTGGAGTAATAGTAGTAGATGCAGAAAGTATCGGTCTACCTGTCTCAGACGTGATGCCTATATGTATGATCATTGCCTTAGATATCGTCATGACTTTGCGCGGTTCTATCAATTGCTCGACAGTAATTTTTTCACCCACCGTGATATTTGCTATTTTGAGAGAAGCCTCTAGTGAACATATGGTCTCCGGGTCTTCTCCACACCATATTTTCAGCTTTACACTTTTTACTTCGTTGCACTTTCCGCCTTCAGATCTCACTTTGCAAACAATCTTGAAGGGATTGACAACCCCTTTGAAGCGTGCAAGCTCGTTTGTGTTTGCACAGGTACTCTGGACTTGACGAGACTCTCCTACTGGATCGATACCTTGGTTCTCAAACTGAGGGAAATACTTACTGCTCCTTTGCTACATCACCCTTTCCTCTTCAAGGGAAAAACCAACGCAAGCAAGTTTCCGTCAACGTGTTCTGGCGCTGTTGTTTGAGAAGTAGCAAGAAGAATTTCTGGCGCCGTTGCCGGGGAAGGACTTCTGTTGCCGTAGCAGAAGAATTTCTGGTGCCGTTGCCGGGGAGGAATATCAAGTCAAGAACTCATCCAAGTAGGTGTCGTAAACTCATCTCTTGCATTTACTTTGTTTGCCAGTTGCCTCTCGTTTTCTTCTCCCCCACTTCACCAATTTGCCTTTTTCATTTGCCTTTTCCATTTGCCTTTTCGTTCGCCCTTTTTATCGCTTGCTCTTTGTTCGCTTGTGTGCTTGCTTGCTCGCCGAAGTCACCATGAATGAAAATAGCAAACTTTGTGACTTCTCGAATACTAATAATAATGATTTTATTAGTACTCCGATTGCTCCTGCCACTAGTGCGGAGTCATACGAAATCAATGCCGCTTTGCTGAATCTTGTTATGAAAGAGCAATTCTCCGGCCTTCCTAGTGAAGATGCCGCATCCCATCTCAATACCTTCATTGAGATTTGCGAAATGCAAAAGAAGAAAGATGTGGATAATGACGTGATTAAATTGAAGCTTTTTTCTTTTGTCGTTGCGAGATCGCGCAAAAACTTGGTTTTCTTCTTTGCCCAAAAATAGTATCGATTCTTGGGATAAGTGCAAAGATGCTTATATATCCAAGTATTTTCCGCCGGCTAAGATCATCTCTCTCCGTAATGATCTCATGAATTTCAAGCAACTTGATCATGAACATGTTGCACAATCTTGGGAGAGAATGAAATTGGTTATTAGAAATTGTCCCGCTCATGGCTTGAGTCTTTGGATGATTATTCAAATATTTTATGTTGGCTTGAATTTTGCTTCTAGAAATATATTGGACTCCGCCTCAGGTGGAATGTTCATGGAAATCACGTTAGGGGAAGCCACAAAGCTCCTAGACAACATCATGACGAGCTACTCTCAGTGGCACATTGAAAGGTCACCTACTAGTAAGAAGGTACACGCTATAGAAGAAATTAACTCGTTGAGTGCTAAGATGGACGAGTTAATGAATTTGGTTGCTAGTAGAAGTTCTCCTTTGGATCCTAATGATATGCCCTTGTCTTCTTTGATTGAGAGTAGCAACGCTAGCTTGGACGTTATTTTTGTTGGTAGGAATAACTTTGGCAACAACAACGCTTTTAGAGGAAACTATGTGCCTAGGCCTTTTCCTAGTAACTCCTCTAATAACTTTGGAAACTCCTACAACAATACTCATGGAAATTACAATAGATTACCCTCTGATCTAGAGAGTAATATCAAAGAGTTCATCAACTCTCAAAAGATTTTCAATACGCCCATAGAGGAGAAACTACTCAAAATTGACGATTTGGCTAAGATCGTTGATAGAATGTCTAGTGATGTTGATGCTTTCAAAGTTAGATGTGCTCCTCCCAAGGTCAACATGGATGAAACTTTGAAAGCTATGCGTGTTTCCATGATTGAGAGCCAAGAAAGAACCGCCTAAATTCGTGCTAGACATGAACGACTTAAAAAGGCGCGTTCTCGTGATAAGAATCACGAAGATCTTAAAGTGCTTGGTGTGACTCCCATTGAATCCTTGTTTTCTTGCGTCAAACCTAATGATTATGGGGCTGGATATGAATCCACTTTGGTTGAAAAGTGCCCCAATGATTCGGAGTCCATCTATCTTGATGCTAAAAGCATTGAAAGTGGAGTAGAAGATATTAAAACTTTGAGTAGTAATGAAATTACTACTATGGATTTCAAGGAATTCAATTATGATAGTTGCTCCTTGATTGAATGCATTTCTTTGATGCAATCCATGTTAAACTCTCCACACACTTATAGCCAAAACAAGGCCTTTACCGATCATATCATCGAAGCTATGATAGAATCTCTTGAAGAGAAACTTGAATTGGAAGTCTCTATCCCTAGAAAGCTTCATGATGAGTGGGAACCTACCATCAAAATCAAAATCAAAAACTATGAATGCAACGCTTTGTGTGATTTGGGTGCCAATGTTTCTGCGATTCCAAAGTCTTTATGTGATGTTCTGGGTTTTAATGAGATTGAAGAGTGTTCTCTTAATTTGCATCTTGCTGATTCTAATGTCAAGAAACCCATGGGAAGGATCAATGATGTTCTTATTATTGCAAATAGGAACTATGTACCTGTGGATTTCATTGTGCTTGACATTGATTTCAATCCTGCATGCCCTATTATTCTTGGTAGACCTTTCCTAAGGACTATCGGTGCTGTCATCGATATGAAGGAAGGGAATATTAGATTTAAATTTCCTTTAGGGAAGGGCATGGAACACTTTCCTAGAAAGAAAACAAGATTGCCTTATGAATCCATGATGAGGGCCACTTATGGTTTGAGCACCAAAGACGACGATACGTGATTCTATCGCTTTTATGCCTAGCTAAGGGCGTTAAACAATAGCGCTTGTTGGGAGGCAACCCAATGAATTTATCTTTTTCTTTCTGTTTTGTTGTGTCCACACCATCATAATTCTGTTGTGATTGTGTTTTTTGTGTTTCTTTTTGCGTTTGAGCCAAGCAAAACCTTTATGACTAGTCTTGGTAATGGTTGTTTGATTCTGCTGGAAAAAGACAGAAACTTTTCGCTCACGAGATGATTTTTCATTTTTATTCAGAAAGAGATTTTGAGTTGATTCTTTTTTGCTTCTGGTTGATATGCCTTTTGCCCAGGAATTCGTAATTTTTCAGATTTTTTGAGGTACCAGAAGTATACGAAGTATACAAATTGCTGCAGACTGGTCTGTTTTTGACAGATTCTGTTTTTGTTGAGTTGGTTGCTTGTTTTGATGAAACTATGGTTCGTATCGGGGGGTACTAGCCATAGAGAATACAGTAGCCCAACACCAATATAAATGTAATTCAAGTTTGCTACAGTACCAAAAGAAGTGGTAGTTTGTTTTCTTGTGCTAATGTTATCACGAGTTTGTGTTTAAGTTTTGTGTTGTGAAGTTTTCAAGTTTTGGGTTTTGTTCTCATGGACGATGAGATAAGGAGTGGAAAGACCTCAAGATTGGGGATGCCCAAGTCATCCCAAACCAAATTCAAGGACACGAAAAAGCCTAAGCTTGGGGATGCCCCGGGAAGGCATCCCCTCTTTCGTCTTTAATCCATCGGTAACATTACTTGGAGCTATATTTTTATTCACCACGTGATATGTGTTTTTCTTGGAGCGTCTTGTATCGTAGGAGTCTTTTATTTTTGTTGTGTCACAATCATCCTTGCTGCACACCTTTTTGAGAGAGAGACATGCACTCATCGTGATTTTGCTATAATGCTCATAGTGCTTCACTTATATCTTTTGAGCTAGATACTTTTGCTCTATGTGCTTCACTTATATCTTTTAGAGCATGGCGGTGCGTGATGTGGTAGTTGGCTTATGCTATGAAAGTAGTCCCAAAGGTGATAGGTACCCAAAGAGGATACAAAAATACCTCCATCTTCATATGCATTGAGTAGAAAGAGAAGTCTTGATTCCTCTCAATTAGTTTTGAGACGTGGATTCAGTAATATTAAGAGCTATGTTAGTAGGGTGTTGTGAATCTAGAGATACTTGTGTTGAAGTTAGTGATTCCCGTAGCATAAACGTATGGTGAACCGCTATGTTAGGAAGTCGGAGCATAATTGATCTATTGATTGTCATCCTTTGTGTTGAGGTCGGGATCGCGCGATGGTTAACACCTACCAACCCTTCCCCTAGGAGTATGCGTTTAGCACTTTGTTTCGATTACTAATAAAAACTTTCGCAACAAGTATGTGAGTTCTTCATGACTAATGTGAGTCCATGGTATAGATGCAATTTCACCTTCCACCATTGCTAGCCTCTCTAGTGCCGCGCAATTCTCGCCGGTACACAAACCCACCGTATGCCTTCCTCAAAACAGCCACCATACCTACCTTCTATGGCATTTTCATAGCCATTCCGAGATATATTGCCATGCAACTCCCACCGTTCCGTCTCATGACTTGTGCCGTCACTCTCATATTGCCATTGCATGATCGTAAGATAGCTAGCGAGATGTTTCAACGTCATACGCCAAGCTAGGTCGTTGCACATCCCGGTACACCGCCGGAGGCATTTCCTATAGAGTCATCATCATTTTGAGCTTTGATCTTTGAGTAAATAAAAGTGTGATGATCATCATTATTAGAGCATTGTCCCATGTGAGGAAATAAAAAAAAGAGGCCAAAAGAGCCCAAAAATAAAAAAAAAAGAGAAAAGAAAAAAAGAGGCCAAGAGCCCTAATAAAAAAAGGGAGAAAAAGAGAGAAGGGACAATGCTACTATCTTTTTCCACACTTGTGCTTCATAATAGCACCATGTTCTTCATGATTGAGAGCTTCTTGCCTCGTCACCACCATATGCTAGTGGGAATCGTCATTATATAACTTGGTTTGTATATTCCAATGATGGGCTTCCTCAAATTGCCCTAGGTCTTCGTGAGCAAGCAAGTTGGATGCACACCCACTAGTTCTCCTTTTGAGCTTTCACATACTTATAGCTCTAGTGCATCCGTTGTATGGCAATCCCTACTCATTCACATTGATATCTATTAATGGGCATCTCCATAGCCCTTTGATACGCCGAGTCAATGTGACCATCTCGTCCTTTTTGTCTCACAACCACCACCACACTCTATTCCACCCGTAGTGCTATATCCATGGCTCACGCTCATGTATTGCGTGACAGTTATAAAAGGTTTGAGAAAGTAAGAGTGCGAAAACAATTACTTGGCCAATACCGGGGTTGTGCATGATTTACATTAGTTGTGTGATGATGATGGAGCATAGCCACTGTCGTGGGTATAAGTCTGACAGTAGATGTGTAGGGTACAAAAGGATGGGCAGAGCCTTAGCTACGGCGAGGATGTATGAGTTCAGGCCCCTCTACGGTGGAGGTAAAAGCCCTACGTCTTAGTGCCCTTGGGAGCTTAGTGTCGAGTGGAATATAGGATTACAGTGAATGCCAACCCTTGCACCAGTGGGGAAGGGCGGCTTATATAGAGTGCGCTGCCCTTCATAATGGCCTGATGGACAGGGGTGGAATAGTGGCGAATAAATGCCTACGTTATAGGTAACGTATGCCCTAAATGTTAATAATGGTGTATGAAAACGTATGACCGTTGCCCTCCTGGGAGGTTACGATGTACAGAGTGGAATCTAGTCGGTACGTTAAATATGCTCCGAGTGTTCGTCACCGACTGGATGATGGGGGGAGTCCTTAGTTCAGTCGGAACTGTCTAAGGGCCTTGTCCTCTATGAAGGGTAGTCCTTGGGTAGGACCTATAGGGCAGGCCTATGACCCTACCCTCGGACTATAACCCCATCATTAGTCCCCGAATGGATCGGGGTTGGAACGACGAAGTGATGCGTGGAGTACGGATCCGACTAGTATGGATGTGACTTTGGTGTTGTTTGCCTCGATCCATTTTATCCTTTCAACCACTGATCTGAGTGAATATACCAGTGAAACGAACCGTCAGGGACCGAGTGCTTCCGCGGAATCTTTCGATGTGACCGATCAAACTGACAGCGGCGGATTTTCTGGGATGCTCAAATTTCGGTTGCCGCGCGCTGAGTGGGGATGACGACATTGCCATCGAGTAGTTTCTGCCGCCTCGATTACCGCGCCTTTATCTTCTCCACTAACATCGCAGCACCCGGTCGGGGGGATAAGATTTCGGGGCCACCTGTTAGTGACTTGGTCGGAAGCTTATTTAAGCCTCCCCGGCGGGGATTTCTTGTTGCGCTGCTCTTCTTCCTCGCATTAACCTCGCTCCTCCCGCAACTCCTTGCGCGCCCCAAGCCTCCTCCTTCCTCTCCTCCTCTGCACATCTATTTCCTTCGCCATGACGAAGGGGCAGACCAGCAAACTCGAGTCGCAGAAGAAGAAGAAGAAGGGGACGGCCCCTGCTCAGCGGCGACAGCGGGAGCTTTCGGTGGGTTGGATCCAGGGGGATTTCCTCCCCTCTACGGTGACGGCGGACGACTTGCTGGAGCTGGTGGAGCACGGCATGATCGCCAACAAGTCATGGAGGTTGCCGGAGGGCGAGACGGAGTCGGCGCCGAAGGAGGGGGAGCGCGTCCTGCTGCTCAGCCATGTGTTCAGGGGCTTCTCCTTGCCTCCCCACCCCTTCTTCCAAGGTATTATGAATCACTTCGGGGTGCAGCTCCATCATTTTCCTCCGAACGCGATAGCCCACCTTGCCGCATTCGTCACCCTTTGCGAGTGCTTTATTGGATGTCCCCCCCACTGGGGGCTCTTTAAGTACATATTCTCCGCTAGGTCCCAAACCGTCAAAAAGCTTAGCCAGTCGGACGATAAAACCCATCTCCTCCAGCTCTGCGGGGGCTTAGGCTTCTAGAAGAAAACAAAGAGTAGCTACCCCCTCTCCAGTTGTCCGAGTCAGTTAGGAACTGGCAGTCAACCTGGTTCTATTGCCAGGACATCGCGTGTTCGAATGCTGTGACTGGGTTGCCACCTTTTAGCCTAGACCGTCCGCCCCTCCGAGGCAGCTTGCGCTCACAAAGGTGGAAAAGATCCAGATCCAACCTCTGGTCGACGCGCTGATAGCCGTCGTCCGCAAGGGAGTCACCGGCACAGATTTACTGGAGACTTTCCTAGGTCGGCGCATCCAGCCGCTGCAAGCCCGACACCACGCCATGTGGCACTACGCGGGGCCTGAGGATTCCACTCGGACTCATCCAGAATGCGTGACCGGGGAGACTGTGACAGCGTGGGTCCGCGGCATCACAAGCGCATGCGACAACCCCCGAGGAGCCCGGCGGGTGAAGCCCTTCCGCGCCGATAATCCTCCTCCGAATGAGGTGGGCACATCTTATCGAGTGCTTTCAATCTTATTAGATTTATCGCTTTTCTTGTACCGCCGCCTGACGTCTCACGTTGCAGACTGTGTTTTGTGCAGGAGTGGACCAACTGGTATTTTGCCGTCTCGAACGGGAATCCACCTGAGGAAGAGGAGGGCAGCCAGGAGGGCAGCGTGGATAGCACCGAGTACGTCTCCGACAGTGGGGAGACGGAGGAGGAGATCAAAGAGGAGGAGGAGGAGGTTGGCGAGCAGAGCTCGCCACCTCCACCACCAGAGCATCGAACTAAGCGCCGTCACGAACCCGCGGCTCCGCCGGCTCCTCCAGCGGCCCCGAGTGCTCCGCCAGCCTCTCCCGTGCCTTCGAGTGCTCGGAGTGTGAAGAGGACTAGGGACACTGCTGCTGAGCCCACGGACCAGCCGTCCAAGGTGGCCTAACCTAGTGGACCCAAGCCTTGGAAAGCTTTGCCTCGGATGAGGATCACTGTTCCAGTCGCCTCAGCATAAGTGACTTGTTCTTGCATCTTCTTTCAGTATCTGATTGAACTCGTGCTTATCCGTCGAGTGGATTTCACTCAACAGGGCTGCTACCTCCACCACCTCTCTGCCGCGCCAAGACGATGATCCCATGGACACGGATAACGCTGCCACATCCCAGCAAGGTACGCTGTCACGACTCTGAGAGTTTGTATTATTGTTTTGCGAGTGCTTTCTTTAATCTTGACCTTTTTCTGTAATTTCATGTTGTTCAGTCGGGCTTCCTTCGGAGGTGATTCATCTGGAGGACGACGACCAAAGGGGTCAGGGCCAACTTTGGCGCCTGTCCTTGAGGTTGTCCCATCTGCTGATGCTCCCACGATGAACGTGCCGCCGACCGAGACGATGCCGCCGACTGAGACGGTGCCCCTCGCGGCAGAACCGACTAGAGCGGAGCTTGGGATGCCCAAGGAGTCTTCTGTCGTGCCGGGTCCGTCAACCGTTCAATATGACGCCCGATACCTCCGAGAAGACCAGGTGGGGGCTGCCAAGGACGCCATGGTGCAGGTGGAGCTGATGGTGGGTGACGCCAAGGGAGCGTATGACTCCATCGCGTCTTTGTACAAGAAAAGTTTGGAACTCCAGGACGATATCCGAGTAAGTGCGCTAGTAAGTGTTTTCTTTCCTCTTGTTACCCACTGGGGGTTTAAGTGATATACACGGATACAGTAGGATTATTTTGCAGTGGGTTCACTTTGAGTGAACCCAGTGGGTGTAGTCCCCGAGACTTCTGTCGAGTGCTTGCACCGACAGTTGTCTTTTGTGGGGACCCCGACTAGCAAGTCGAGTTCGCCGTGCCCAGTGACCCCAAGGATCAATGTTCACTGAACACATATACTGAATAATAGAGTCTTACATCCAAGTACCAAAATTATTACATCAAATGACCAGAAGGTCGGGTTCAAGAGCAAGGCCTAAAGCCAATTAAACGGATACATCGAGTAGCGGAAACTCGTAAGGGCTAAGCGGTGCCCATGCCATCAAGCCTACACCGACAGGCATTCTGACTTGGAATCGTCCTAGATCGCAGGTTCTTCTCCGACGGCGTACTCGTCACCAAACTCCGGTCCTTCCATGTCTGGTCAATAACATAACCAGTGGCAAGCCAATGAGTAGTTTGAATGTACTCGCAAACAACCCATGATATGAATATGGTGAGGAATAACAGTAACATGTATCTTTAGTGGAATGCAATGTGGTGGCATGATCAGGTATATGCAACAAGTTAAAGAATTACTTTTGAAGAACAGGTTACAGATATCGACATATCTGACAAGGGTTGAACACACCGGGTTCACCCTATATGCCAAGTCATCGGACTTGTCATAACCTCAAGGTTTTAATGAGGGCTAAACCATCCGGGTTTACCCTATATGCCAAGTCATCGAACTTGATCATATTATTGCGGTTATCATAACAACACCATTTTAACACCACACACACACACTTTTGGTTTATGCGGAAACACTGGACGTAGTTTAAGCAGCACCACCCAACTGTCCTTGACCGTGGACACGGCTATTCGAATAGTTTACACTCTGCAGAGGTAGTACGCTGGACCCACGAGAAACGGGAAACTTCCGTGTCATACACGACTCGCGGTATATCACGTATACCCGAGGTAAGTACCCGATCATCATCTTTCCCCTGACGATACTAGACAAAGAGGTCCACTCGATTGGTACCCAGCCCACATGTTGTACGTCTTACGAGCACCGACTCTGGACCGTATCAACCATGCAGGGACCAACGGTGTGCCTGGAACTCATAATAATGGCATAGTCGTCCTACCTGGCAAGACCCCATCACGAGAGTGACACCGATCACTCCCGCCACTAGTAATGTGGCTCTTTGCTAGCACCGGCCAGAGTAATCAACAAAGCCCCATCCCATAAAGGGGTATCGTGGTCGTACTGGTAAGGTTGGGACGGTCGACACATCATAAATCTAATCCCATTTCCGAAACCATACTCACACCAAAATCACCGGTGCATCACTTCACCAAAAGTGATCACCAACTCCTCATCACCCTCGGGCATTAGTGGCACCCGACGGGGTTTTCATAAATTCTTTGTTTAACTCATCATCATGCTTGTGATAATATGCTCTATCATTACTTGTCAACATGGTATAACATGACCCTCACGGGGTAGGGTCAAGCTCAATGCAATGATTTTTACTTGACTAGTCAACATGACAGTAGCATGATCCTCGTAGACAGTAGGGTCAGCTTATCATGTTTGTGCTCCGAGGAGCCATGTGAATATCATTATCAACATGCAAGTGCTTCGAAGAAGCCTCCGGTACCATCACCACAATGATGAACCGGCACCCTGATCACATGCAACGGAAAAATACTTGCTATACTAGCATGCAGCATTTTATATACTTAAGTCATCGCAAAAGGCTGCTTGCCTTGGTCAGCTAGGTATCTGGGGTCTTCGAGGTCTTCCGCTCCGGATCTTCCATCACTCGGTAACTCTACCGTCGAGAAAGGAATAAATAAATACTAGCTCTCACTAAAACAGATCACAAAGTGCTTTTAAAAATGTTGCAAGGCTTGAATAAATTCAGTTTATTATTTTGGAAAATGTTTCCTATAGTTTTATTAGCTAAGCATATTTATTTAAAAGCAAACAGAAGTAAACAAGTGCTTTTTAATATCATTTTATTATATCAAAATAGTTTCTGTTTTTGATAAATGTCAACTATTACAGAATCAAATACTACTCATTTTTAGAAAATTACTGGTGGAAGAATTATATTTTTCTACTGGATGAATCTTTTTATAAAAATCATTTAAGTTACTGGATTAAAATAAAAGGAAAAGGCCAGGGGAACAGATCCAGCCGGCCCAGCCAGCAGGCCTGGCCACCAGGCGCGCGCGGGCGAGGTTCAAACCTGACCTGCGGGCCCGTGGGGTCAGCGTCAGCGGCTGCACGCGCTGGCTGCCCCAGGACACCGACAGGTGGGCTCCACCTATCGGGTCCTTCTCCTACCTCCAGCCAGAGAGGTGGAGATGGACGCCGGCGAGGCTGCCGTTGTCCTCAGGCCAATCTAGGAACGGGAACGGGTCCCTCGTGCCTCCGCCTACCTGCTCGTGGTCGGGACGTCACCGAAGGTGGTCTGGGTCGCCGGCGACGAGGTGCCCGTGGCGGAAGGGTTTCGGGTTGGTGTTGAACTAGGGGCTAGGGGCACGGATTCGCTCGGGGAAATTAGGGGAAATGTTCCTGGTGTCAAGGGGAGTGTAATGGGAGGTCGGGCAGCGCAGGAGCCGACGTGTAGCCGGAGATCGATCGAAGCTCCGAGGCGGAGGGGCCTCGGTCAATCTCGAGCACCGGGGCTCTGCGAGCTCGATTAGGTGGCTAGGGAGTGTCTACTGGTTGTGCTGAAGCTGCTTGGAGGGTGCTGGGGTGCCGGGGGGACCTATTTATAGGCCAACAACGATGACCCGACTCGGGCGCGCCGGTGACTCACCGTGGCGCGCGTGCGAGCACAGTGAGTTGCTGGCCGCGAAACCACGGGTTCGGGACGTTGTTTAGGACCTCCTGGTGCAACGGCAGTAGAGGGAAAGCGAGTGGGGTCGAGCCGCAGCGACCGTGCATGCTCGGTCGCGTCGGGCGCGCACGGGCACGCGTCGCCTGAGCTCTTGCGCGAGGGGGAGAGGGTCCCTGGGGTAGCTTTGCACTGAATGGTTGTCGGGGGAGCGTTTGGACATAACTGGGGAGGTTGGGACCGGCCGAAGCGTCGTCCCCTTGCTGGCGGCTCTCTGCAGCGCGCCCAGAGCGCAGTTTTGGCATGCCACGGCATGCTGGCTCGCTCTGGGGCACTTGGGACGTGTCCATCATGTCCTGAGTGTTGCTGGGAGTGTGCCTAGCCGCTGTGGCTTAGTGGGAGCTCGAGCTGGTCAAGGGAGCAAGGAACACTAGTGTTGCCAGTACTGCCCTGCGGCTTAAATTGGAGTTCTTGTCACTTGTGCTTGGAGTTGGGGAGGGGCTGATTGACTGGGTGCTCAGGGTGTTCTGGTGCTCTAACCCACCAAGTTTGGGGCCTACATTGGGTAAAACAATGGCTAGGAGGGTTTTTACCTTCCTTTGAGTAGGTGTTCGACAGTGACTTGGGGTGCTTCCACCCCACCACTGGAAATGAAACTTAACAGGTTTGGTCTTGGGGTAAAAACATGGGGTTCGACCAAATCTGAGCTCCATTGAACAAGTTTGACTTTGTAAACTTGAAAATGTCTCAAAATGACCAGTACTGTCCTTTACAAAGGGAGTGTGGCCAAACAGAGTCTCACAAATCCCATCTTTGGTGTGGAGTCCTCATTTGGAGTGTCAAACACTTCTGCAAAGTTTCAGCTCCATTGGAGAAACTTTGCAATGTAGAGTTGTTCCAACTCTACTCTGGACAGAGAGGGTTTTGGGCTCATTAGGTGCACTTCCCCACCTTGGATCAAGGTGATATTTTAGGTGAGCACCTAATATGGCTTGGGAGGGCTCGTGTAATTTTATGCGATTTTACTGAGATAATTTCCTTTGGAAACATCTCAAAAAGCTAAAACAGACAGAAATGGTTTTTAGGGTTTTACTCAAATAATATTAATATAAAATATGGTTTAAAATCTTATATATGGAAAATATATGTCCTTCCGAGCTTCCATGAATTTACTCAGAATTTTCTAAGGCAGGAAAGCAATTTTCCTTGTGGGAATATCATTACTGGCCTTAGAAACAGACATGGATATAAAATAGGAAAATAATATTTTAAATCACCAATTAATGTTTTTAATGAATGAAAATAATATTTGGATTAGATCACTAACTTTGGTTGGAAGTGCCACTTGGCTTCATGAGCTAGTAGTGTATCCCAACATGATGAAGGTGATCTTAATATAAAGGAAAAAGGGTTTTTGAAGAGAGCAAAATAATAAGTTTTCATAGGTTTGAGTCATCAAACAGACAAGCATACACTCAAACAAGGGTTCACATTGCACTCACAACATTATTTGAAAATGGTTTAACAAGCTGTAATTTTTGCAACATAAAATACTTGTGGTGAAAAACAGGGTGTGACATCTTTATATGTATTTCCCGTGGTCTGAGCAGATCAGAGCTGATCTGCCCGAATATTACCAGTGGGGGCACTCGGAGTGCACCTATTGGATGTAGTTCCCGAGAGTAGTGTTACTCAGGTCGGGTAATAGCATTCTCGTAGATTTGACTATTTGTCATGGAGCTCAATAGGGGTTCGAGCTTCATGCCAGTGGGGTCACTTAGTGAACCCACTGGGTGTAGTCCCCGAGACCACTGTCGATTGCTTGCATCGGCAGGGGTCTGAAGAACTTTGATTGTTTTGTCATATGTGTCGCTACTTTTTCCTTGTTGAATGTGTCTGATCTTCCGTGTGCTCTTATTTGGCAGAAGACTTGCAAAATGGGATCCGCGTACAATGCTCTGAAGGCTGAGAAGATTCAACTCGCTGCGGACTTGGAGGCGGCTGTGAATGACCTGGCTGGTGTGAAGGGGGCTCTTGCTGACCGAGAGAAGTCTTTGGAGGAGTCCCTGGAGACCAACAAGGCATTGCTAGCCGAAATTGAAAAATTGAAGATTCAAAGAACCAAATGGATGGGCTAGCTGAAGTTGATGAACACTCGGTGCATGGCACAGGAGAAGTACGTCAGCGACTGGGCAAGGAAGATGGTTGCACTGCTTGGTGGTAAGTTTTTGCCGAGTGCTTCTTGACTTTGGAGTTCATTCTGCGCTTACTTTCTGCTTGTCTTTTCTTTGCAGACATCTGTCGGGACGCTGAGGCTGAAGCAACCGACATTGAACGGTCGGTTGTTCCAAACGTTCCACTCAGCAACGAAGCCAACCGGGACTTGCTCCGAGCGCATATTCGCCTTGGCAGAGTGGGACCTTTTGTTGGCCGCCTGAGAGAAGTCATCGGCCGGATCGACAAGGAGCTGTGGCCCGAAGACGATTCCCGACAAGAAATAGATGGGTTGATGACTCGGCTGGAGGACATCCCGAGCAGAGTGCATGCATGGAAGAAGTCTGCCGCTCGTTGTGGTGCGGACGTGGCGCTATCTCTTGTACGAGTGCACTGCAAGGAAGCTCGCAAAGAAAAGCTGAAGGCGTTGCAGGTCGCCAACACCAAGAAGCTTCGATTCGAAGGTTTCATGGAGACCTTCCTCGACACAGCCACTAGCATCGCAGACGGGATCGACCTTAACACCTTTGTTGAGCCTGCCAGTCCTGGTGACGCTTGAAAAACTTTATGGTGAACGCACTTTTACCTCGGAATGCCGAGTGTTATCTGTATCAAACTTTGGACACTGCTGTTGGCCGTCACATTCGTGGTTCCAGCTTTGAATTCAAATTGAAAATTTTGCTCTTCTTTTGCTAAGTTTTTTTTGACACGATTTTGGCTCGTGGTTTTTGTTTGGCGTTTCTTGGTGAAGCCAATGGCAAACATGCGGAGCATGTAGTTGTCAGTTGTCTTCACATACACATGAGCCTCAATGAGGGTCTGCCAAGTCTCCGAGTGCGCACTCGGAGCAAACTTTTACTTAGGCAACTCTGGGTCGCGGCTAAGTCTCCGAGTGCGACTTTTAGTGCACACTCGGAATGAGTTGCTACCCATGTAGTTGTCAGTTGTCTTCACATCCACATGAGCCTCAATGAGGGTCTGCTAAGCCTCCGAGTGGATCTCTAGTATACACTCGGAGGAAGCTTTTTACTTAGGCGACTCTGAGTCGCAGCTAAGTCCCCGAGTGCGACTTTTCGTGCACACTCGGAATGAGTTGTTACTCATGTGGTTGTCAGTTGTCTTCACATCCACATGAGCCTCAATGAGGGTCTGCTAAGCCTCCGAGTGGATCTCTAGGTCACACTCGGAGGAAGCTTTTTACTTAGGCGACTCTGAGTCACAGCTAAGTCCCCGAGTGCAACTTTTCGTGCACACTCGGAATGAGTTGTTAGTCATGTAGTCGTCAGTTGTCTTCACATCCACATGAGCCTCAATGAGGGTCTGCTAAGCATTTGAGTGGATCTCGAGTATACACTCGGAGGAAGCTTTTTACTTAGGCGACTCTGAGTCGCAGCTAAGTCCCCGAGTGCGACTTTTCGTGCACACTCGGAGTGAGTTGTTACTCATGTAGTTGTCAGTTGTCTTCACATCCACATGAGCCTCAATGAGGGTCTGCTAAGCCTCTGAGTGGATCTCTAGTATACACAAGAAGGAAGATTTTTTACTTAGGCGATTCTGGATCGCAGCTAAGTCCCCGAGTGCGGCTTTTAGTGCGCACTCGGAGCGAGTTAGTACTTAGGCGATTCTGGGTCGCAGCTAAGTCCCCGAGTGCGGCTTTTAGTGCACACTCGGAGCAAGTTTGTGCTTAGGCGACTCTGGTTCGCAGCTAAGTCCCTGAGTGCGGCTTTTAGTGCGCACTCAGAGCGAGTTTGTACTTAGGCGATTCTGGATCGCAGCTAAGTCCCCGAGTGCGGCTTTTAGTGCGCACTCGGAGCGAGTTTGTACTTAGGCGATTCTGGGTCGCAGCTAAGTCCTCGAGTGCGGCTTTTAGTGCGCACTCAGAGCGAGTTTGTACTTAGGCGACTCTGGGTTGCAGCTAAGTCCCCGAGTGCGACTTTTAGTGCACACTCGGAGAGAGTTTGTACTTAGGCGACTCTGGGTCGCAGCTAAGTCCCCGAGTGCGACTTTTAGTGCACACTCGGAGAGAGAGTTTTTTACTTAGGCGACTCTGGGTCGTAGCTAAGTCCCCGAGTGCGACTTTTAGTGTGCACTCGGAGCGAATTTTTTAGACCGGAGTCTGCAAACGCGGAAGAATTTTGAACCTGCAAGAAATCAATCTGCTTTGTATTACTTCAATGATACTTGTTCTTTACATTGCCCCCGTCGGCGGTCATGTGCAGAAGCGCTTCAGGAGATCTCCGTTCCATGCTCGCGGCTCGTTCGTTTCCCTGTCGAGGTTGTAAAGTCGATACACTCCATTGTTCAGCACCTTAGAGATGATGAAGGGTCCTTCCCAGGCGGGAGCCAACTTGTGTGGTCTCTCTGATCCACCCGGAGCACCAGGTCGCCTGCTTGGAATGTGCGACTCCTGACGTGTCGCGCGTGAAATCGCTGTAGATCTTGTTGATAAATTGTTGAGCGAGTCAGTGCCATCTCACGCTCTTCTTCAAGAAGATCCACTCCATCTTGCCTAGCTTGCTCTGCTTCGGCTTCAGAGAAGAGTTCGACTCGTGGAGAGCTGTGAAGCAAGTCACTCGGAAGGACCGCCTCTGCTCCATAAACGAGGAAGAACATGGATTGCCCTGTAGATTTATTCGGAGTTGTGCGGAGGCCCCATAGCACCGAAGGCAGCTCAGTGACCCATGCGCCGGCGGCATGTCCAACTTGTCGCAGGAGTCGAGGCTTCAACCCTTGAAGAATAAGTCCATTCGTCCGCTCTGCTTGCCCGTTTGTTTGAGGGTGCGCCACAGATGCAAAATCCACTCGGATACCTTGGCCTGTGCAAAAGCCTTTGAATCTGTCTGAGTCAAAGTTTGTGCCATTGTCGGTGATTATGCTGTGCGGAACCCCGAATCTGGCGATGATGTCTCTGACAAATTTGATGGCCGTAAGGGCGTCAAGCTTCTTGATGGGCTTGGCTTCAATCCACTTGGTAAACTTGTCGACTGCTACCAACAGATGAGTGAATCCCCCTTGGCCTGTTCTGAATGGTCCGACTGTATCTAATCCCCACACGGCGAATGGCCAGACGAGAGGAATTGTCTTTAGCGCAGACGTTGGCTTGTGGGACTTGTTCGAATAGAACTGACAGCCTTCACAACGGTCGACCATGTCCTTTGCCATTTCATTCGCCTGCAACCAAAATAAACCAGCTCTGAATGCTTTGGCGACGATTGCCCTTGAGGAGGCATGATGGCCGCAGGTTCCCGAGTGGATTTCTTCGAAGATTAATTGTCCCTCCTCAGGGGAGATGCACCGCTGAAGGACGCGTGAAACACTTTCCTTGTATAACTGGCCATCGATGACGGTGAAGGACTTCGATCTGCGGGCGATCTGCCTAGCTTGGACTTCTTCTTCTGGTAACTCTTGCCTCAGGATGTACGCAATGAACGGTACAGTCCATTCGGGGATGAGAGCAAGAATCTCCATGATCAAATCAACCACAGCAGGGACCTCGACTTTAGTCGGATCTGTTGAGCTCTTCGGTTGTACTGGTTCCTCTGTAAAAGGATATTCTTTTACTCAGGGGAGATGTAGGTGCTCGAGGCAGACATCACCCGGGACTGGTCTCTGAGTGGATCCAAGTTTTGCCAATTCATCAGCTGCTTGGTTTTTCAGTCGCGGAACTGGTGAAGTTCCAGACCTTCAAACTTCTTCTCTAGCTTCCTTACTACGTTGCAGAATGCAGTCATGGTGGGGTTCCTTACATCCCACTCCTTCATCACTTGATTAACTACCAGATCTGAATCACCATAGACCATCAGGCGACGGACGCCGAGTGTGATGGCCATGCGCAATCCATAAAGGAGAGCTTCATACTCTGCCTCATTGTTGGAAGAATTGAAATGTATCTGCAACACATACCTGAGTTTATCACCTTTTGGCGATATGATCACTACACCAGCGCCGGAGCCATTCAACATCTTGGACCCATCGAAGAACATGGTCCAATGAGCCGAGTAGATGTGAGTCGGTTGCTGTTGTTCTACCCATTCTGCTATGAAGTCAGCCAGAGCTTGAGACTTTATAGCCTTCTTGGCTTCGAACTTGATGTCGCAGTATAACATCTCCATTGCTCACTTCGCCACTCGGCCTGATGCGTCCCGATTGTGGAGTATTTCCGACAACGGAGCATGAGAAATGACAGACACCGAGTGGTCTTGGAAATAATGAGCCACCTTCTTTGCAGTCATGTAGATCCCATAAATAAGCTTTTGATAATGGGGATACCTCTGCTTGGAAGGAGTGAGGACTTCGGAGACATAATACACTGGCCGCTGAACCTTGTACGCTTTGCCTTCTTCTTCGCGTTCGATTGTGAGAACAGTGCTGACGACTTGATTTGTAGCCGCGATGTACAGAAGAAGGGGTTCTTTACTGAGCGGGGCAGTAAGAACCGACTGGGTGGAAAGCAGGGCTTTGAGGTCATCGAATGCAATTTGGGCTTCGTCTGTCCACTCGAAAGTATCTCATTTCTTCATGAGTCGGTACAGAGGTAACGCCTTCTCGCCGAGTCGAGCGATAAACCTTCTCAAAGCCGCTAGGCAACCTGTGAGCCTTTGAAAATCATGTATTCTGACCGGCCGTTCCATTCGTACGATGGTCCCGATTTTTTCGGGGTTGCCATCGATCCCTCGTTCGGAAACGAAGAAACCGAGTAACTTCCCGCTGGGAATGCCGAATGAACACTTGGCTGGGTTGAGCTTGATATCATACCTACGTAGGTTGGCGAATGTTTCTGCCAAGTCAGTCAGCAGGTCGGAACCTTTGCGTGACTTGACTACGATATTGTCCATATATGCCTCCACATTTCGACCGATCTGGTCAAGGAGGCATTTTTGGATCATGCGCATAAAAGTTGCTCCTGCATTCTTCAATCCGAATGGCATAGTGATGTAGTAGAAACACCCGAATGGGGTGATGAAGGCTATTTTTAATTCATCTGGACCATACAGACGGATCTGATGATAGCCCGAATAGGCATCAAGGAATGATAAACGCTCGCAACCCGCAGTCGAATCAACAATTTGATCAATGCGGGGGAGCGGGAAATGATCTTTCAGGCAGACCTTATTGAGATGCTTGAAGTCGATGCACATACGGAGAGACTTGTCCTTCTTGGGCACCATGACAACATTGGCGAGCCACTCGGAGTGGTGTACCTCGCGAATGAAGTTGGCTGCCAAAAGTTTAGCCACCTCCTCTCCGATTGCCTTCCTTTTGTGCGCGGCGGACCGACGCAGGCACTCTCGGACGGGCCGAGCAGCAGGATCCACATGCAGTCGGTGCTCAGCCAACTCCCTGGGTACACCTGGCATGTCAGCGAGCTTCCATGCAAAGATGTCCCAGTTCTCACGGAGGAATTGGATGAGCTCGACTTCTATTTTGGATCAAGGGTGGTGGAGATGTTCATCAGGGCAGCGGCGTCGTCCGTCGGGTGGATGCTGACTTTCTTCGTGTCTCCCGCCGACTGGAATGCGGACTCCGAAGCTGGCTTCTTCGAACGCATCAAGTCAGCCGGGTCGGCTGTCTTCTTGTACTCATCTAGCTCGAGGATAGCCATCTGCTGATCGGCAATCCTTGACCCCTGCTGCAGACACTCCTCGGCCCGCTGCCGATTGCCTGTGACCGTGATTACACCTTTGGGACCCGACATCTTCAGCTTCAAATACACGTAACATGGACGGGCCATGAAACGCGCATATGCTAGACGACCCAGAATCGCATGGTATGCACTCTGGAAGTCCACCACCTCGAATGTCATCTTTTCCTTGCGGAAGTTCTTGTCGGAGCCGAAAACGACGTCCAACGCGATCTGGCCGAGTGACTTGGCCTTCCGTCCTGGGACGGCTCCGTGGAACTGCATGCTGCTCTCGCTAAGTTTGGACATCGCAATGCCCATCCCCTTGAGAGTGTCGGCATACATGATGTTCAAGGCGTTGCCGCCGTCCATGAGGACTTTGTGCAGTCGGACTCCTTCCACCACCGAGTCGACGACCAGAGCTTGCCTCCCTGGGGTGGGCACGTGTGCTGGATGGTCCGACTGATCAAAGGTGATCGCAGTCTGAGACCATTTGAGGAACGTGGGGTTGGTTGGGGTTGCCATGTTCACCTCCCTGTTCACCAGTTTCAGTCGACTCTTGCTTTCCACGTCAGCAAAAGTCATCAATGTTGCATGGACTTGGGGGAACGGATCCTCCTTGTCCTCATCATCCTGCTCGTTGTCCTTTTCACTCGGCTGCCCTTCGCCGAACCCTTGGATCAGGAGGCGATATTGTCGAGTGGTGTGCTTCGGGAATATGGCGTTGCCTTCTTCGTCGATCTTCGTGTGGATTGGACATGGCTGATCCAGGATGGAATTCCCGAACTATTTCTTCTTGGAGGTGTACTGAGCTTTCCCCTTGCCCTTGAATTTGGCATTTGTAACGGCTGCTGCCTCTGCGTGCGGAGTGGACAGAGCTTTCTGCTTCTGCTTCCAATTGCTGTTCCCATCTCCATCGGCGACTGCCTTATGCTTGCCGCTGCGTATGCGATCCTCTTCTTCGCCATTTGCATAGCGTGCGGCTATCTCCATCATCTTGCTCATGGAGATGTCGCCTGTCCGACCGAACTTCAGGTACAGATCTGTGTACCGCACGCCTTCCTTGAAGGCGCAGACTGCTTGGTGCTCTATGACGTTCTCCACCATGTGGTAGAGGGTCGTCCAGCGCTGGATGAAATCGCGCAGGGGCTCATTCTGCTTCTGGACACAGTGCTAGAGCTCGACGAGAGCAGCAGGGTGTTTGCACGTGCCCTCGAAGGTCCTGATGAAGACTCGGGACAGATCTGCCCATCTGTAGATGCTTGACGGAGCCAACTAGTTCAGCCACGCTCGTGCCGAGCTGTCGAGCATCAGGGGGAGATGTTTCATGGCGACCTGGTCATCCCCACCCCCGATCTGGACTGCCACTCGGTAGTCGCCCAGCCACGTTTCTGGGTTGGACTCTCCTGTGAGCTTGCTGATTCCCATCGCCAACCGGAAGTTGGGAGGGATGTCAGCTGAACGGATGGCCCGACTGAAGCACTCGGGACCAGAGACGATGGTCCTGCTTCCACTCGGACGGTCTCTATCGTGACCATCATGGTGGGCTCGACTCCTCTTGACCTTCCTCTGGGTGATGTACCCTCTTGCGTCGGGCCTTGGATCATACGCGTCACCGATCGAACACCGATCATCGTGATGCCAGGGCCCGTAAGGCCCACCCCGTGGAGGGGCGCATGAACGGTGACGATCTTCGGGATTATGTAACGGCTTCCCCCTCTGCGTCACTGATGAGAGTCGGGGCTGAAAACCGACCGATGCGTGTTCGTGTGAACAGAACTGTTGTGGATCCTGTTGTGCGACTGGGAGACCGCCGAATTCTGCTGCTGCGCCGTATGCAATAGGGCGTGGATCTGCTCGATCCCTCTACTAGCCTCTGAATCTGTCGGTTGAAGGGAATCGACTATCTTGGCAGCGGCAACCAGGTTGAGGACGGGTGTGCGGAACACCTCGACGTTGCTTTGGCGAGTGCGCTGACTGGCAGAACGGCGGTGTTGACGACGAGCGCCGGATGATTCGCCGACCCCATGCTCGTTCCGACCAGTTCGGAGGGGACTTTCACGGGAATCAGCCATGAGAACTTCGGCTGCAGGCCCGCGACCCAAGTACTCAGAAGGTAAGTCAGTCGGAACTGAGTCCAAGCACATGGACGGCGGCGCGACCACAACCGACTCAAGGACCGCCACTTGAGAGGACGCGTTCTGTCGCGCCTGGGCGTGTTGCACCCAACGCTGGAGCCGCGGATGGCAGGACCGGTTGTTGCGGCGCGTGACGGGGGCGAAGATCGACATCGGGGCCGATTGCTGGAGAAGAAGGACGCCGCGGGCACCGGCACGGAAGTGCGTAGCCCCGCGACTGGGAGCGCCTCGATGTCGAGAGGCGCATCCCGAAGCCATGCCGAATCGTTGACGATGAAGGAGAGTGCGCCGAAGAGGATCTCATGACCCATGCACAAATCTCCGCCGGACGACATGATGAAAAGATGAAGTTGCAAACTCGCCGGAAGTCGCTTAGACGCCTGCCCCATGGTGGGCGCCAACTGTCGTGGGTATAAGTCTGACGTAGATGTGTAGGGTACGAAAGGATGGGCACAGCCTTAGCTACGGCGAGGATGTATGAGTTCAGGCCCCTCTACGGTGGAGGTAAAAGCCCTACGTATCAGTGCCCTTGGGAGCTTAGTGTCGAGTGGAATATAGGATTACAGTAAATGCCAACCCTTGCACCAGTGGGGAAGGGCGGCTTATATAGAGTGCGCTGCCCTTCATAATGGCCCGGTGGACAGGGGTGGAATAGTGGCGAATAAATGCCTACGTTACAGGTAACGTATGCCTTAAATGTTAATAATGGTGTATGAAAACGTATGACCATTGCCCTCCTGGGAGGTTACGATGTACAAAGTGGAATCCAGTCGGTACGTTAAATATGCTCCGAGTGTTCGTCACCGACTGGATGATGGGGGGAGTCCTTAGTTCAGTCGGAACTGTCTAAGGGCCTTGTCCTCTATGAAGGGTAGTCCTTGGGTAGGACCTATAGGGCATGCCTATGACCCTACCCTCGGACTATAACCCCATCATTAGTCCCCGAATGGATCGGGGTTGGAACGATGAAGTGATGCCTGGAGTATGGATCCGACTGGTATGGATGTGACTTTGGTGTTGTTTGCCTCGATCCATTTTATCCTTTCAACCAGTGATCTGAGTGAATATACCAGTGAAACGAACCGTCAGGGACCGAGTGCTTCCGCGGAATCTTTCGATGTGACCGGTCAAACTGACAGCGGCGGATTTTCTGGGATCCTCAAATTTCGGTTGCCGCGCGCTTAGTGGGGATGACGACATTGCCATCGAGTAGTTTCTGCCGCCTCGATTACCGCGCCTTTATCTTCTCCACTAACATCGCAGCAGCAGGTCGGGGGGATAAGATTTCGGGGCCACCTGTTAGTGACTCAGTCGGAAGCTTATTTAAGCCTCCCTGGCGGGGATTTCTTGTTGCGCTGCTCTTCTTCCTCGCATTAACCTCGCTCCTCCCGCAACTCCTTGCGCGCCCCAAGCCTCCTCCTTCCTCTCCTCCTCTGCACATCTATTTCCTTCGCCATGACGAAGGGGCAGACCAGCAAACTCGAGTCGCAGAAGAAGAAGAAGAAGGGGACGGCCCCTGCTCAGCGGCGACAGCGGGAGCTGCCGGCGGGTTGGATCCAGGGGGATTTCCTCCCCTCTACGGTGATGGCGGACGACTTGCTGGAGCTGGTGGAGCATGGCATGATCGCCAACAAGTCGTGGAGGCTGATGGAGGGCGAGACGGAGCCGGCGCCGAAGGAGGGGGAGCGCGTCCTGCTGCTCAGCCATGTGTTCAGGGGCTTCTCCTTGCCTCCCCACCCCTTCTTCCGAGGTATTATGAATCACTTCAGGGCGCAGCTCCATCATTTTCCTCCGAACGTGATAGCCCACCTTGCCGCATTCGTCACCCTTTGCGAGTGCTTTATTGGATGTCCCCCCACTGGGGGCTCTTTAAGTACATCTTCTCCGCTAGGTCCCAAACCGTCAAAAAGCTTAGCCAGTCGGACGATAAAACCCATCTCCTCCAGCTCTGCGGGGGCTTAGGCTTCTAGAAGAAAACAAAGAGTAGCTACCCCCCTCTCCAGTTGTCCGAGTCAGTTAGGAACTGGCAGTCGACCTGGTTCTATTGCCAGGACATCGCTTGTCCGAATGCTGCGACTGGGTTGCCACCTTTTAGCCTAGACCGTCCGGCCCCTCCCAGGCAGCTTGCGCTCACAAAGGTGGAAAAGATCTAGATCCAACCTCTGGTCGACGCGCTGATAGCTGTCGTCTGCAAGGGAGTCACCGATACGGATTTGCTGGAGACTTTCGTAGGTCGGCGCATCCAGCCGCTGCAAGCCCGACACCACGCCATGTGGCACTACGCGGGGCCTGAGGATTCCACTCGGACTCATCCAGAATGCGTGACCGGGGAGACTGTGACAGCGTGGGTCCGCGGCATCACAGGCGCATGCGACAACCCCCGAGGAGCTCGGCGGGTGAACCCCTTCCGCGCCGATAATCCTCCTCTGAATGAGGTGGGCACATCTTGTCGAGTGCTTTCAATCTTCTTAGATTTATCGCTTTTCCTGTACCGCCGCCTGACGTCTGACGTTGCCGACTGTGTTTTGTGCAGGAGTGGACCAACTGGTATTCTGCCGTCTCGAACGGGAATCCATGTGAGGAAGAGGAGGGCAGCCAGGAGGGCAGCATGGATAGCGCCGAGTACGTCTCCGACTGTGGGGAGACGGAGGACGAGATCGAAGAGGAGGAGGAGGAGGTTGGGGAGCAGAGCTCGCCACCTCCAGCATCAGAGCATCGAACTAAGCGCCGTCACGAACCCGCGGCTCCGCCGGCTCCTCCAGCGGCCCCGAGTGCTCCGCCAGCCTCTCCCGTGGCTCCGAGTGCTCGGAGTGTGAAGAGGACCAGGGACGCTGCTGCTGAGCCCACTGACCAACCGTCCAAGTTGGCCTAACCTAGTCGACCCAAGCCTCGGAAAGCTTTGCCTCGGATGAGGATCACTGTTCCAGTCGCCTGAGCGTAAGTGACTTGTTCTCGCATCTTCTTTCAGTATCTGATTGAACTCGTGCTTATCCGTCGAGTGGATTTCACTCAACAGGGCTGCTACCTCCGCCACCTCTCTGCCGCGCCAAGACGATGATCCCATGGACACGGATAACGCTGCCATATCCCAGCAAGGTACGCTGTCACGACTCTGAGAGTTTGTATTATTGTTTCGCGAGTGCTGTCTTTAATCTTGCCCTTTTTTCTGTAATTTCATGTTGTTCAATCGGGCTTCCTTCGGAGGTGATTCATCTGGAGGACGACGATCAAAGGGGGTCAAGGCTAGCTTTTGCGCCTGTCCTTGAGGTTGTCCCATCTGCTGCTGCTCCCACGATGAACGTGCCGCCGACCGAGACGATGCCACCGACTGAGACGGTGCCCCTCGCGGCGGAACCGTCTGGAGCGGAGCTTGGGACGCCATGGTGCAGGTGGAGCTGATGGTGGGTGACGCCAAGGGAGCGTATGACTCCATCGCGTCTTTGTACAAGAAAAGCTTGGAACTCCAGGACGATATCCGAGTAAGTGCGCTAGTAAGTGTTTACTTTCCTCTTGTTACCCACTGGGGGTTTAAGTGATATACTCGGATACAGTAGGATTATTTTGCAGTGGGTTCACTCTGAGTGAACCCAGTGGGTGTAGTCCCTGAGACTTCTGTCGAGTGCTTGCATCGATAGTTGTCTTTATATGTATATCCCGTGGTTTGAGCAGATCAGAGCTGATCTACCCGAATATTACCAGTGGGGGCACTCGGAGTGCACCTACTGGATGTAGTTCCCGAGAGTAGTGTTACTCAGGTCGGGTAATAGCATTATCGTAGATTTGACTGTTTGTCATGGAGCTCAATAGGGCTGACCTGTTCGAGCTTCATGCCAGTGGGGTCACTCTTAGTGAACCCACTGGGTGTAGTCCCCGAGACCGCTGTCGATTGCTTGCATCGGCAGGGGTCTGAAGAACTTTGATTGTTTTGTCATATGTGTCGCTACTTTTCCCTTGTTGAATGTGTCCGATCTTCCCTGTGCTCTTATTTGGCAGAAGACTTGCGAAATGGGATCCGCGTACAATGCTCTGAAGGCTGAGAAGATTCAACTCGTTGCGGACTTGGAGGCGGCTGTGAATGACCTAGCTGGTGTGAAGGGGGCTCTTGCTGACCGAGAGAAGTCTTTGGAGGAGTCCCTGGAGACCAACAAGGCATTGCTAGCCGAAATTGAAAAATTGAATAGTCAAAGAACCGAACGAATGGGCCAGCTGAAGTTGATGAACACTCGGTGCATGGCATACGAGAAGTACGTCAGCGACTGGGCAAGGAAGATGACATGATATAGAGAGATAAACTCAAACCAATGATGAAAACCCCATCTTTTTACCCTTGATGGCAACAATACGATATGTGTCTTGCTACCCCTTCTGTCACTGGGTGAGGTCACCGCACGGTATGAACCCAAAACCAAGCACTTCTCCCATTGCAAGAATCATAGATCAAGTTGGCCAAACAAAACCCACAAATCGAAGAGAATTACAAGGATATGAAATCATGCATAAGAGAGATCAGAAGAAACTCAAATAAGATTCATAGATAATCTGATCATAAATCCACAATTCATCGGATCTCGACAAAGACACCGCAAAAGAAGATTACATCGGATAGATCTCCATGAAGATCGTGGAGAACTTTGTATCGAAGATCCAAGAGAGAGAAGAAGCCATCTAGCTACTCGCTATGGACCCTAAGGTCTATGGTGAACTACTCACCCATCATCGGAGAGGCCATGGTGTTGATGAAGAAGCCCTCCGTATCCGAATCCCCCTCCGGCAGGGAACCAGAACGTGCCCCAGATGGGATCTTGCGGAGACAAAAGCTTGCGACGGCGGAAAAGTATTTTCATTGATCTCTTAATTTTTCTCTGGGATCTTAGGGAATATATAGGCGAAAGACCTAGGGCAGGGGAGGCCCAGGGAGCCCACAAGCCTGGGAGGCGTGCCCCCTGTCCGCGCCATGAGGGCTTGTGGGGTCCCTGGTGACCCTCTGCCTTGGTTCTCAAGTCTCCCGATCGTCTTCTGTTTTGGAAAAAATCTTCTCGGAAGTTTATTCCGTTTGGACTCCGTTTAAAATCCTCCTCTGAGAAGGGTCAAAAACACGGAAAAATAGGAACTGGAACTTGGCACTGAGTTAATAAGTTAGTCCCAAAAAAGATATAAAAGGCATACAAAACATCCAAAGTTTGACAAGATAATAGCATGGAACCATAAAAAATTATAGATACGTTGGAGACGTATCACTCAATCATGAAGAACATGGTGCTAATTATGAAGCACAAGTGTGGAAAGAGATAGTAGCATTGTCCCTTCTCTCTTTTTCTCTCCCTTTTTTTGTTTGGGCTCTTTGGCCTCTTTCCATATCTCTTTTTTTGTGTGTGGGCAACTTTGGCCTCTTCCTTTTTTTTATTTACTCACATGGGACAATGCTCTAATAATGATGATCATCACACTTTTATTTACTCCCAACTCAAAGCTTAGAGTGATGATGACTCTATAGGAAATGCCTCCGGCAGTGTACCGGGATGTGCAACGATCTAGCTTCGCGTATGACGTTGAAACATCTCACTAGCTATCTTACGATCATGCAATGGCAATATGAGTGTGACGGCACAAGTCATGAGACGGAATGGTGGGAGTTGCATGGAAATATATCTCGGAATGGCTATGAAAATGCCATAGTAGGTAGGTATGGTGGCTGTTTTGAGGAAGGCATATGGTGGGTTTGTGCACCGACGAAAATTGCGCGACACTAGAGAGGCTAGCAATGGTGGAAGGTGAAAGTGCATCTATACCATGGACTCACATTAATCATGAATAAATCACATACTTATTGTGAAAGTTTTTATTAGTAATCGAAACAAAGTGCTAAACGCATACTCCTAGGGGAAGGGTTGGTAGGTGTTAACCATCGCGCGATCCCGACCGCAACACAAAGGATGACAATCAATAAATCAATTGTGCTCCGACTTCCTAACATAGCGGTTCACCATACGTGCATGTTACGGGAATCACTAACTTCAACACAAGTATTTCTAGATTCACAACACCCTACTAACATAACTCTTAATATTACCAAATCCACGTCTCAAAACTAATTGAGAGGAATCAAACTTCTCTTTCTAATCAATGCACATGAAGATGAAAGTTTTATTGTATCCTCTTTGGGTACCTATCACCTTTGGGACTACTTTCATAGCACAAGCCAACTACCAAGTTATGCATCGCCGTGCTCTAAAAGATCTAAGTGAACACATAGAGCAAAATTATCTAGCTCAAAATATATAAGTGAAACACATGTGAGATAAATTGCCTAACTCAAAAGATATAAGCGAAGCTCAACGAGTATTCTAGCAAATTTACGATGAGTGCATGTCTCTCTCAAAAGGTGTGCAGCAAGGATGATTGTGACACAACAAAAAGAAAAGACTCGTACGATACAAGACGCTCCAAGCAAAACACATATCATGTTGTGAATAAAAATATAGCTCCAAGTAATGTTACCGATGGATTGAAGACGAAAGAGGGGATGCCTTCCCGGGGTATCCCCAAGCTTAGGCTTTTTGGTGTCCTTGAATTTGGCTTGGGATTCCTTGGGCATCCCCAAGCTTGAGCTCTATCCACTTTTTATCCCTTTGTCCATGAGAACATCACCCAAAACTTGAAAACTTCACAACACAAAACTTAAGCAGAAATTCGTGATATCATTAGCACAAGAAAACAAACTACCACCTCTTGAGGTACTGTAGGAAACTTGATTTCTATTTACATTGGTGTTAGATTACTGTATTCTCACTTTTCCATGGCTAGTACCCCCCGATACTATCCATAGTTTCATCAAAACAAGCAACCAACACAACAAAAATAGAATCTGTCAAAAACAGACCAGTCTGTAGAAATCTGTATACTTCGTATACTTCTGCTACCTCAAAAATTCTGAACAATTACGACAGACTGGTTAAAAGGCATATCAACCAGCAGCAAAAAGAATCAACTCAAAAACTCTTTCTGGATAAAAATGAAAAATAATTTCGTGAGCGAAAAGTTTCTGTCTTTTTCCAACAGGATCAAACAACCAACACCAAACTAGTCATAAAGGTTTTGCTTGGCTCAAACAGAAAAAGAAACACAAAAGACACAATCATAACAGAATTATGATGGTGTGGACGCAACAAAACAGAAAGAAAAATATAAATTCATTGGGTTGCCTCCCAAAAGCGCTATTGTTTAACGCCCTTAGCTAGGCATAAGGTGATGGAATCACGTATCGTCGTCTTTGGTACTCAAACCATAAGTAGCCCTCATCATGGATTCATAAGGCAATCTTATTTTCTTTCTAGGAAAATGCTCCATGCCCTTCTTTAAAGGAAATTGAAATCTAATATTCCCTTCCTTCATATCGATGATAGCACCAATAGTCCTTAGGAAAGGTCTACTAAGAATGATAGGGCATGTAGAATTGCAATCAATATCAAGCACAATGAAATCCACGGGTACATAGTTCCTATTTGCAATAATAAGAACATCATTGATCCTTCCCATGGGTTTATTGACAGTAGAATCCGCAAGATGCAAATTAAGAGAGCACTCCTCAATCTCATTAAAGCCTAGAACATCACATAAAGACTTTGGAATCGCGGAAACACTAGAACCCAAATCACACAAAGCATTGCATTCATAGTTTTTGATTTTGATTTTGATAGTAGGTTCCCACTCATCATGAAGCTTTCTAGGAATAGAAACTTCCAACTCAAGTTTCTCTTCAAGAGATTTTATCATAACATCGACGATATGATCGGTAAAGGCCTTGTTTTGGCTATAAGCGTGTGGAGAGTTTAGCATGGATTGCATCAAGTAAATACATTCAATTAAACAGAAACTATCATAATTGAATTCCTTGAAATCCAAAGTAGTAGTTTCATTACTACTCAAAGTTTTGATATCTTCTACTCCACTTTCAATGCTTTTAGCATCAAGATTGATGGACTCCGAATCATTGGGGCATTTTTCAACCAAAGTGGATTCATATCGAGCCCCATCATCATTAGGTTTGACACTAGAAAACAAGGATTCAATGGGAGTCACACCAAGCACGATCTTCGTGATTCTTATCACGAGAACACGCCTTTTTAAGCCATTCATGTCTAGCATGAATTTGGGCGGTTCTTTCTTTGCTCTCATTCATGGAAACACGCATAGCTTTCAAAGTTTCATCCATATTGATCTTGGGAGGAGCACATCTAACTTTCAAAGCATCAATATCAATAGACATTCTATCAACGGTACTAGCAAAATCATCAATTTTGAGTAGTTTTTCCTCTATGGACGCATTGATAATATTTTGCGAGTTGATAAACTCTTTGATATTACTCTCTAGATCAGAGGGTAATTTATTGTAATTTCCATGAGTATTGTTGTAGGAGTTGCCAAAGTTATTAGAGGGATTACTAGGAAAAGGCCTAGGAACATAGTTTCCTCTAAAAGCATTGTTGTTGCCAAAATTATTCCTACCAAAAAAATTTAACGTCCAAGGTCACATTGCTACTCTCAATCAAGGAAGACAAGGGCATATCATTAGGATCTAAAGGAGCACCTTTACTAGCAACCAATTTCATTAACTCATCCATCTTAGCACTCAACGAGTTAATTTCTTCTATAGCGTGTACCTTTGTACTAGTAGGTGACCTTTTAGTGTGCCACTGAGAGTAGTTTGTCATGATATTGTCTAGGAGTTTTGTGGCTTCTCCTAATGTGATTTCCATGAACGTTCCACCCGAGGCGGAGTCCAAGATATTTCTAGAAGCGAATTCAAACCAGCGTAGAAGATTTGTATAATCATCCAAAGACTTAAGCCATGAGCGGGACAATTTCTAATCATCAATTTCATTCTCTCCCAAGATTGTGCAACATGTTCATGATCAAGTTGCTTAAAATTCATGATATCATTACGGAGAGAGATAATCTTAGCCGGCGGAAAAATACTTGGATATATAAGCATCTTTGCACTTGTTCCAAGAATCAATACTATTTTTGGGCAAAGGTGAAAACCAAGTTTTTGCTCGATCTCGCAACGAGAACGGAAAAAGCTTCAATTTAATCACATCATTATCAACATCTTTCTTCTTTTTCATATCGCAAAGCTTAATGAAGGTAATAAGATGGGATGTGGCATCTTCACTAGGAAGGCCGGAGAATTGCTCTTTCATAACAAGATTCAGCAAAGCAGCATTGATTTCGTATGATTCCGCACTAGTGGCAGGATCAATCAGAGTACTAATAAAATCATTATTATTAGTATTCGAGAAGTCACAAAGTTTGGTGTTTTCAGTCATGGTGACTTCAGCAAGCAAACAAGCACACAAGCGAACATAAAGCAAGCGAGAGAAAAGGGCGAACGAAAAAGGAAAATATTTTTGTAATTTTTTGTTTTTCAGAAGTGGGGGAGAGGAAAACGAGAGGCAAAAAAAGTAAATGCAAGAGATGAGTTTGCAACACTTACTTGGATGAGCTTCACCTAGAATAATCCCTGGTACCAGAAATTGACACGTTGACGGGAGACTATTCTTGACTTGATCCTCCCCGGCAACGACGCCAAAAATCCTTCTTGCTACCTCTTGGGCTTGCGTTGGTTTTTCCCTTAAAGAGGAGAGGGTGATGCAACACAGTAGCAGTAAGTATTTCCCTCAGTTTTGAGAACCAAGGTATCAATCCAGTAGGAGAATCAAGCCAATTGTCCAGAGTACCTGCGCAAACACAAACGAGCTTGCACCCAACGCTATAAAGGGGTTGTTAATCCCTTCAAGCTTGATTGCAAAGTGAGATCTGAAGGCGGAAAGTGCAACGAAGTAAAAGTGTAAGGCTAAAAATATGATTTGAAGTAGACCCGGGGGCCATAGTGTTCACTAGAGATCACAAGAAACTCAAATAAGATTCATAGATAATCTGATCATAAATCCATAATTCATCGGATCTCGACAAACACACCGCAAAAGAAGATTACATCGGATAGATCTCCATGAAGATCATGGAGAACTTTGTATTGAAGATCCAAGAGAGATAAGAAGCCATCTAGCTACTAGCTATGGACCCGAAGGTCTATGGTGAACTACTCACGCATCGTCGGAGAGGCCATGGTGTTGATGAAGGAGCCCTCCGTATCCGAATCCCCCCTCCGGCAGGGCACCAGGACGTGCCCTAGATGGGATCTTGCGGAGACAGAAGCTTGCGGCGGTGGAAAAGTATTTTCGTGGATCTCTCCCGTAGTTTTGGATTTTTCAGGAATTTATAGGCGGAACAGGTAGGGCAGACGAGCCATAGGGGGGCCACAAGCCTGCTAGGCACGCCCCCTGGCCGCGCCTAGGGGGCTTGTGGCCTCCCGTGGTGGCCTGTGCCTTGGTTCTCATGTCCCCTGCGTATCTTCTGTTCCAGAAAAAATCTTTTCAGAAGTTTTATTCCGTTTGGACTCTATTTAATATTCTCCTCTGAAAAGGGTCAAAAACACGGAAAAAACAGGAACTGGCACTTGGCACTGAGTTAATAAGTTAGTCCCAAAGAGATAAAAAAGGCATACAAAACATCCAAAGTTTGACAAGATAATATCATGGAACCATAAAAAATTATAGATACGTTGGAGACGTATCAAAGGGCATGAACTGGATCGTGAGGCCCTCCAACTTCTTAAGAGGTTTATCTAAAATATTCGGGGCGATAGTTGATGAACTGAAGATGTTGCAACTCAATGCTCAAGCCTGCGACATTATCTTCAACTGTCCATGCCCCGAAGAATCCAACAAAATCAGCCGCCTTGAGAATGCAAAAGAAATTTGGGATGCGTTGATCGATATGCATGAAGGTACTGATCCTGTGAGAGAATCTAAGTTGGAAGTGCTTCAAAGTTAGCTTGCCAAGTTAAAGATGAAGGATGGTGAAGGTGTCACTAAAATGTACTCTAGGCTGGCTCTCATCACCAATGAGATTGCCAGCTTAGGAAGCGAAGAGATGACCAACAAATTCGTCTCCAAGAAGATACTTAGAGCTCTTGATGGAAAGTATGACACGGTGAGCACATTGATCCAAATGATGCCAAACTACAAAGATCTCAAGCCAACTGAAGTCATTGGTAGGATTGTTACTCATGAGATCTCAAGGACAAAGATGAGTTGCACAACAAGTCAAGCGGTGCTTACAAAGCTTCATGTGATGCTCCCGCTACGTCAAAGGACAATCTTGTCACTGATGAAGAGATAAGCCTCATGGTCAGAAAATTCAACAAGTTCTACAAGAGTAGAGGCAAAGAGAGAAGCTCAAGCTCAAGACATGATGAGAAGCGTTCGTCCAGTCATGACCGAAACTGCTACAATTGTGGGAAGCCCGGACACTACTCCAAGGAGTGCTCGGCTCCCTACAAACGAAGAGAAGAGTCACCTCGAAGACGAATCTCAAGAGACGAGTCACCTCGCAGAGAGAGAGAGAAGGGGTAGAGAAGATTGTTATGAACGAAGATACTCACGGAGAGGCAAGGAATCGGAGAAGAAGGACAAATACACCAAGAGCAGCTCAAGAAGAAAACATCAAGCTCATGTTGGTGAATGGGTTTCTGGCTCCGAGTTTGACAACCATTCTGAGAGAAGCTATCACTCCAACTCCGACTATAGTCAAGATGAAGGTGTTGGCCGCATTGCACTTGTTTCCTCCAACTCCTACGACCTATTTGATTCACCAAATGAGGGGTTCGGAAACTGCTTCATGGCTAGAGGCCCCAAGGTATCACACCCCGAGTATCTTGATTTTAATAGTGATGAGGATGACTTGTTAGGAGAAGATGACTTGCTCTTTGATAAAACTAGTGATTGCAATGCAAATGAACTTGCTAATTATCATGCTAGTTAAGGGAAATCGAGTGATGATGTTAAGAAAGAAATTGAATAACTAACTCAAGAATTTAAAACTCTTAAGTTAGCTCATGAGACTACTCTAGAACATCATAGAGAGCTTGCAAGAACCCATGAGAAGCTACGCTTCGAGAAGCTCGGTTTGGAGCAAGAGCATGAGTTCCTAAAAGCCATCAATGGTGATCTTCGAAAGAAGAGTTCTTCTTATCTAGCCAAATGATTACTCTTGTCTAACTTTGTTCCACAAGTTAAACCTAGACACACTAGTAACAAAGGCAAGAAAGTTTCTTCATCTAGTAACAACAATGCTAAAGCTAAATCCAATAATGTTGTTGGTAGTAGCTCTCTTGATTCCACTAATGATTCTCTTAGCCAAGTTACACTTGAGCAAGAAAACGATTTATTGAAAGGGATTATAGAGAGATGTGTCTTCAAGAGTCTTGCCGGAAGTAAACAATTGAGGAATTTGTGCGCAAGCAAGGAGGACATCGGAAGAAACAAGGTGTTGGATACTTCAACGTCAACGGAGGTGATTGGGAAGAAGGTCCATATCCCATTCCTAAGTTTGTTCCACAAGAGGAGAAGTATGATCCTACTCCTCCCGAAGGAACAAGCTCACAAGATTGCCTTCTACCACAAGTTCACAAGGGCAAGGGAAAGATTCAAGATGACATTGACCTATTTGAAGAAGAACCCCAAGTCAAGGTCAAGTGGATTCCCAAGGACACTACTAGCTCTACCTCATCTAGTGCTACGACAACTCCAAGGATTCCCATCAAGTTGATGTGGATCCCCAAGAGAAAGAACTAGAAAGTTCTTGAGGGGTGACTCCGCCAATGAAATCCACTCTTATTCATTTTGGCAAGAACTATATGCAAACAACCTCAACCATATGCATTAGCTCAAGGAGTCGTACATTCCCTAAAAGGTAAGCAAGGAACAAGGTAATTAATGTGTTCCTTTTTCCTTGGGACTAACCCATGTAGGTGAGAAGAGTAAGAAAACAACTAGGATTGCTCCCAACTCAAGATGATCTTGATCAACATTGAGAATCCACCACTACTTCACCTACTTGAAGTCTTCTACGACAAAATCTAAGGTTAGTTTATCCCTCTTAGGGGGGATGTCTGATACGTCTCCAACGTATCTATAATTTTTGATGGTTTCATGCTATTATCTTGTCAAACTTTGGATGTTTTGTATGCCTTTTATATATTTTTTGGGACTAACTTATTAACTCAGTGCCAAGTGCTAGTTCCTGTTTTTTCCGTGTTTTTGACCCTTTTCAGAGGAAGATTTGAAACGGAGTCCAAACGGAATAAAATCCGCGAAAAGATATTTTCCGAAACAGAAGAAGATCGGGAGACTTGAGAACCAAGGCAGGGGGTCCCCAGGGACCCCACAAGCCCCCTAGCCCCGGCTAGGGGGGAGGCCAGGCCTCCTAGCTTGTGGGCCCCCCTGGACCTCCTCTGCCCTAGGTTTTTCGCCTATATATTCCCTAAAATCCCAGAAAAAATCAGGAGTTCATCGAAAGTACTTTTCCGCCGCCGCAAGCTTCTCTCTCCGCAAGATCCCATCTGCGGCACGTTCCCGTGCCGTGCCGGAGGGAAGATTCGGATACGGAGGGCTTCTTCATTGATACGTCTCCAACGTATTTATAATTTTTGATGGTTTCATGCTATTATCTTGTCAAACTTTGGATGTTTTGCATGCCTTTTATTTAGTTTCTGGGACTAACTTATTAATTCTGTGCCACGTGCGAGTTCCTGTATTTTCCATGTTTATGACCCCTTTCAGAGGAGATTCCAAAACGGAGTCCAAACGGAAGAAAATCCCCGATTTTTTTCTCGAACGGAAGAAGATTGGAGAGCTTGGGGGCCAAGCCAGAAGAGCCCCAGGGGCCCCACAAGCCCCCACCCCGCGGCCAGGGGGTGGGGGCACCATGCAGGCTTGTGGGCCCCCTAGAGGTCCCCTGACCTAGATCTTGCGCCTATAAATTCCCAAATATTCCCAAAAAAATCAGAGGACGATCGCAATCACTTTTCCGCTGCCACAAGCTTCTGTCTCCGCAAGATCCCATCTAGGGCATGTCCTGGTGCCCTACCGGAGGGGGATTTGGACACGGAGGGCTTCTTCATCAACACCATGACCTCTCCGATGATGCGTGAGTAGTTCACCATAGACCTACAGGTCCATAGCTAGTAACTAGATGGCTTCTTCTCTCTCTTGGATCTTCAATACAAAGTTCTCCATGATCTTCATGGATATCTATCCGATGTAATCTTCTTTTGCGGTGTGTTTGTCGAGATCCGATGAATTGTGGATTTATGATCAGATTATCTATGAATCTTATTTGAGTTTCTTCTGATCTCTCTTATGCATGATTTCATTTCCTTGTAATTCTCTTCGAGTTGTGGGTTTTGTTTGTCCAATTAGATCTATGATTCTTGCAATGGGAGAGGTGCTTGGTTTTGGGTCCATACCGTGCGGTGACCTCACCCAGTGACAGAAGGGGTAGCGAGGCACGTATCGTGTTGTTTCCATCAAGGGTAAAAAGATGGGGGTTTCATCATTGGTTTGAGATTATCCCTCTACATCATGTCATCTTGCTTAAAGCGTTACTCTGTTCATCATGAACTCAATACACTAGATGCATGCTGGATAGCGGTCGATGTGTGGAGTAATAGTAGTAGATGCAGAAAGTATCGGTCTACTTGTCTCGGACGTGATGCCTATATGCTAGATCATTGCCTTAGGTATCGTCATGACTTTGCGCGGTTCTATCAATTGCTCGACAGTAATTTGTTCACCCAGCGTATTACTTGCTATTTTGAGAGAAGCCTTTAGTGAACACTATGGCCCCCAGGGTCTACTCCACACCATATTTTCAGCCTTACACCTTTTTACTTCGTTGCACTTTCCGCCTTCAGATCTCACTTTGCAAACAATCTTGAAGGGATTGACAACCCCTTTGAAGCGTTGGGTGCAAGCTTGTTTGTGTTTGCGTAGGTACTCTGGACTTGATGAGACCCTCCTTCTGGATCGATACCTTGGTTCTCAAACTGAGGGAAATACTTACTACTCCTGTGCTGCATCACCCTTTCCTCTTCAAGGGAAAAACCAACGCAAGCCCAATCTCCGTCAACCTGTCAATTTCTGGCGCTGTTGTTTGAGAAGTAGCAGAAGAATTTATGGCGCCATTGCCGGGGAGGAAGATCAAGTCAAGAACTCATCCAATTAAGTGTCACAAACTCATCTCTTGCATTTACTTTGTTTGCCAGTTGCCTCTCGTTTTCCTCTCCCCCACTTCACCAATTTGCCTTTTTTGTTCGCCTTTTCGTTCGCCCTTTTCGTTCGACCTTTTTATCTCTCTTGCTTTTTTCTCGTCTGTGTGGGATAGTCTATCCTGATGGCTAGGTCCACCACTTCGAATGATACTCCCGAGAGCGAAGTTCTCAATTTCAAACAAATTGAGGGAGAAAACTTAAAGGACGCTTGGTATAGGATTTGTAATGCTCAGAGTAGATCTACTCATAAGCAATCCACTACCGTCTTGCTTCGCAGTTTTTATGTGGGTATTTATCCTTGGAATAGGTATATTCTTGACACCATCGTAGGTGGAAATTTCTTGGGTAGCCACACCGTTGATTCTTACGGAGCTGTGATAAATTTGGTAGCTCACCCCCACTCATGGTTAATGGAACTACCTTAATTCTGGAACATGTGATGCGTAGACTGGACGCTATTGAAAATAAAGTCGCTACATTGAACTCATTGAGAATTTGGATAAAAAGATCCACAATCAAATAACTCAGTACGGATCCAAGGTGGGAATGGTTTTGAAAAATTTAAAGGAGAAGGAACCCACAGTTGGCGAAAAGCTGGGTCATGATTCCGCTAGGATTGGCAAACTAGAGGATGTTATAACCAACTTGGGTTCCGCTTTTGCCGCTATGCAGAATACTCCCAATTTTGCCCACAATAAAATCACCAAGCATGTCTTTGTTCCTAAAAGTAGTGGTGAATCATCTAGCAAGAAATATGAAAACCTCAAGATGATAAGTGATCACGCTACTTATGGTTTGAGCGCCAAAGACGACGATACGTGATTCTATCGCTTCTATGCTAGCTAAGGGCGTTAAACAATAGCGCTTGTTGGGAGGCAACCCAATGAATTTATCTTTTTCTTTCTGTTTTGTTGCGTCCACACTTTCACAATTCTGTTGTGATTGTGTTTTTTGTGTTTGAGTCAAGCAAAACCTTTATGATTAGTCTTGGTAATGGTTGTTTGATCGTGTTTGAAAAAGACAGAAACTTTTTGCTCACGAGATGATTTTTCATTTTATTCAGAAAGAGATTTTGAGTTGATTCTTTTAGCTCCTGATTGATATGCTTTTTCCCCAGACCATCGTAATTTTTCAGATTTTTTGAGGTACCAGAAATATACGAAGTATACAGATTGCTACAAACTGGTCTGTTTTCGACAAATTCTGTTTTTCTTGAGTTGGTTGCTTGTTTTGATGAAGCTATGGTTAGTATCGGGGGGGGGGGGGTACTAGCCATGGGAGAGTGAGAATACAATAGCCCATCATCAATATGGATGGAATTCAAGTTTGCTACAGTACCAAAAGAAGTGGTAGTTTGTTTTCTTGTACTAACGTTATCACAAGTTTGTGTTTAAGTTTTGTGTTGTGAAGTTTTCAAGTTTTGGGTGACGTTCTCATTGACAAAGAGATAAGGAGTGGAAAGAGCTCAAGCTTGGGTATTCCCAAGTCCCCGCAAGCCAAATTCAAGGACACCAAAAAAGCCTAAGCTTGGGGATGCCCCGGGAAGGCATCCCCTCTTTCGTCTTCAATCCATCGGTAACATTACTTGGAGCTATATTTTTATTCACCACATGATATGTGTTTTGCTTGGAGCATCTTGTATCATAGGAGTCTTTTCTTTTTGTTGTGTCACAATCATCCATGCTGCACACCTTTTTGAGAGAGAGAGACATGCACTCATCATGATTTTGCTAGAATGCTCATTGTGCTTCACTTATATGTTTTGAGCTAGATACTTTTGCTCATTGTGCTTCACTGATATCTTTTGAGCTAGATACTTTTGCTCTTGTGCTTCACTTATATCTTTAGAGGACGGCGGTGCGTGATTTGGTAGTTGGCTTATGCTATGAAAGTAGTCCCATGTGCTAGGTACCCAAAGAGGATGCAAAAACCTCCATCTTCATGTGCATTGAGTATAAAGTGAAGTTTTGATTCCTCTCAATTATTTTTGAGATGTGGATTCGGTAATATTAAAAGTTATGTTAGTAGGGTGTTGTGAATCTAGAGATACTTGTGTTGGAGTTAGTGATTCCCGTAGCATGCACGTATGGTGAACTGCTATGTTAGGAAGTCAGAGCATAATTGATCTATTGATTGTCATCCTTTGTGTTGAGGTCGGGATCGCACGATGGTTTACACCTACCAACCCTTCCCCTCGGAGTATGCGTTTAGCACTTTGTTTTGATTACTAATAAAAACTTTTGCAACAAGTATGTGAGTTCTTTATGACTAATGTTGAGTCCATGGTATAGATGCACTTTCACCTTCCACCATTGCTAGCCTCTCTAGCGCCGCGCAATTCTCGCCGGTGCACAGACCCACCAAATTCCTTCCTCAAAACAACCACCATACCTACCTACTATGGCATTTTCATAGCCATTCCGAGATATATTGCCATGCAACTACCACCGTTCCGTCTCATGACTTGTGCCGTCACTCTCATATTGCCATTGGATGATCATACTAGATCGTTGCACATCCCAGTACACTGCCGGAGGCATTTCCTATGGAGTCATCATCATTGTGATCTTTGAGATTTGAGTAACTAAAAAGTGTGATGATCATCATTGTTAGAGCATTGTCCCATGTGAGGAAAAAAAGAGCCAAAGAGCCCAAAAAAAGAGAAAAGAAAAAAAAGAGGTCAAAAGCCCAAATAAAAAAAAGAAATGAGAGAAAAGAGAGAAGGGACAATGGTACTATCTTTTTCCACACTTGTGCTTCATGTTAGCACCATGTTCTTCATGATTGAGAGCTTCTTTCCTTGTCACTACCATATGCTAGTGGGAATCTTCGTTTTATAACTTGGCTTGTATATTCCAATGATGGGCTTCCTCAAAATTGCCCTAGGTCTTCGTGAGCAAGCAAGTTGGATGCACACCCACTAGTTTTCCTCTTGAGCTTTCATATACTTATAGCTCTAGTGCATCTCTTGTATGGCAATCCCTACTCATTCACATTGATATCTATTAATGGGCATCTCCATAGCCTATTGATACGCCGAGTCAATGTGACCATCTCCTCCTTTTTATCTCACAACCACCACACTCTATTCCACCTATAGTGCTATATCCATGGCTCGCGCTCATGTATTGCGTGATAGTTATAAAAAGTTTGAGAAAGTAAGAGTGCGAAAACAATTACTTGGCCAATTCCGGGGTTGTGCATGATTTACATTAGTTGTGTGAGGATGATGGAGCATAGCCAGACTATATGATTTTGTAGGGATAACTTTCTTTGGCCTTGTTATTTCGAAAGTTCATGATTACTTTGCTAGTTTGCTTGAAGTATTATTGTTTTCATGTCAATAGCAAACTATTGTTTTGAATCGTACGGATCTGAATATTCATGCCACGTGAAAGAAGTTGCAAAGGACAACTATGTTAGGTAGCATTCCACATGAAAAAATCATTCTTTTTCACTTCCCCACTCGAGGACGAGCAGGAGTTAAGCTTGGGGATGCTTGATACGTCTCCAACATATCTATAATTTTTTATGGTTTCATTCTATTATCTTGTCAAACTTTGGATGTTTTGCACGCCTTTTATTTATTTTCTGGGACTAACTTATTAATTCAGTGCCAAGTGCCAGTTCTTTTTTTTCCATGTTTTTGACCCCTTTCAGAGGAAATTTCGAAACGGAGTCCAAACGGAAGAAAATCCCCGAAAAGATTTTTTCTCGAATGAAAGAAGATCGGAGAGCTTGGGGGCCAAGCCAGAAGAGCCCCATGGGCCCCACAAGCCCCCACCCGCCGGCCAGGGAGGCCGCGCCATGCAGGCTTGTGGGCCCCCTGGAGGTCCCCTGACCTAGATCTTCCGCCTATAAATTCCCAAATATTCCCCAAAAAATCAAAGGACGATCGCAATCACTTTTCCGCCACCGCAAGCTTCTGTCTCCGCAAGATCCCATCTGGGGCACGTCCTGTTGCCCTGCCGGAGGGGGATTTGGACACGGAGGGCTTCTTCATCAACACCATGACTTCTCCGATGATGCGTGAATAGTTCACCATAGACCTATGAGTCCATAGCTAGTAACTAGATGGCTTCTTCTCTCTCTCTTGGATCTTCAATACAAAGTTCTCCATGATCTTCATGGAGATCTATCCAATGTAATCTTCTTTTGCGGTGTGTTTGTGGAGATCCGATGAATTGGGGATTTATGATCAGATTATCTATGAATCTTATTTGAGTTTCTTCTGATCTCTCTTATGCATGATTTCATATCCTTGTAATTCTCTTCGAGTTGTGGGTTTTGTTTTGCCAACTAGATCTATGATTCTTGCAATGGGAGAAGTGCCTGGTTTTGGGTTCATGCCGTGCGGTGACCTCACCCAGTGACAAAGGGGTAGCGAGGCACGTATCGTGTTGTTGCCATCAAGGGTAAAAAGATGGGGTTTTCATCATTGGTTTGAGATTATCCCTCTACATCATGTCATCTTGCTTAAAGCGTTACTCTGTTCGTCATGAGCTCAATACACTTGATGCATGCTGGATAGCGGTCGATGTGTGGAGTAATAGTAGTAGATGTAGAAAGTATCGGTCTATTTGTCTCGGACGTGATGCCTATATGCTAGATCATTCCCTTAGATATCGTCATGACTTTGCGCGGTTCTATCAATTGCTCGACAGTAATTTGTTCACCTACCGTATTACTTGCTATTTTGAGAGAAGCCTCTAGTGAACACTATGGCCCCCAGGGTTTACTCCACACCATATTTTCAGCCTTACACCTTTTTACTTCGTTGCACTTTCCGCCTTCAGATCTCACTTTGCAAACAATCTTGAAGGGATTGACAACCCCTTTGAAGCGTTGGGTGCAAGCTTGTTTGTGGTTGCGCAGGTACTCTGGACTTGAGGAGACCCTCCTTCTGGATCGATACCTTGGTTCTCAAACTGAGGGAAATACTTACTGCTCCTGTGCTGCATCACCCTTTCCTCTTCAAGGGAGAAACAAATGCAAGCCCAATCTCCGTCAACGTGTCAATTTCCGGCGCTGTTGTTTGAGAAGTAGCAATGTCATATCAAGGGGGAGCTTCACTCTAAATCTAGAATATAAGCATCTCCTAAGGATATGAACATATTAATGCTTATGTTAAAGTGGTAACCCCACTTGTGCTTAATGATGAGTATGACCTAGATCAAGTATTATTACTTGGCTCCTAAGTCAATATACTCATATATAGATGACTTTGTCATCGCCCAAGTGCTTGATAGGTGCTAGGATGTTTGCGCATGTTCACCATATTTTATCTATCATTCTTATTGTGTGAGCATGTTGGCCTGCATGTGTTTGCTCATTTGAGGACATCCAATTGTTGTTATTTTGCTCTTGAATTATCTTTTTCCAATTGGATGGACAAGAATGCCTAGGATCCTTCTCTAGCTATTGATGCTATCTCATCTCAAGTTCTATTCATGCTTCATCACAAAACTTGAACAAGCACTTGCCGATCCCTCTGTGTGAAGATGCACTCGGAGTTCCATATCGTCAAAGGTTGCCTTCCAAAACCTCTTTGAAAATCTCGGTGAGACCAACTCGACAAACTCAGTTCCGCCGAATTTCCAAAGCTGATTTGGTGTTTCAATCTCGGTACCACCGAAATCACAAACTCGGTTACACCGAGTTACCCTGTCAACTGACAGTAGAGGAACTTGGTGACACCGATTTTGTCATCTCGGTGACACAGACAGCGAATGGGTATATATTCCAGCGGACGGGTTCTTTGAATACAGATCGTCAAAACCCTTTGCCTCAAAGCCCTAAGATGCCCCGAGGACCCCTCGTCATCGCCTTTGTCTCCCTGAGCGCCTCCGCCGCTGGGAGTCGCCGCCGTCGACGGAATCTTTGCCACCATTGCCGCCGTAGCCGGACCGTCACCAAGCTAGGGTACGGATCCCATCTCCTTTTGCGTTCCCCTATCCAACTCATACACATTTGGAAAGTTTATATACAAGACACCATGTGCAAACCCTTCCCTTCCACCAGAGTATCTCGTAGCATAGAGAAATATTATATTTGTGATCTCATATGTCGCATCATGCAACTCGGTGAGACCGAGTTTGCAAAATCGATTCTACTGATTTCCCTTTTAGGCTTCATGAGAAGCAACTCGGTGAGACCGAGCAGCTCTTTTCGGTCCCACCGCAATAGACTGCCAAGTTTCTATTAAGCGAGTAAGCCTTCTCGGTGACTCTGAATGTGCCAACTCGGTGTCACCAATTTACATCCTGCAGAAGATCATACCCCAAGTTTCAGATTCAATTTTTTGAAAAATCCTTCTTTGTTTTGTGATGCTCAACCCTTTTGCCTTTCCTATATCTACTTCACAGGTTTTCTGGTTTGCTGCTGAGCTTCTGCTTATCTGCCAAGATGTCTGGATCAGAAGATAGTCAGAATGATTTCAGAGAGAAAAGTGTTGAGATGAACCCTAGCACTAGTCCTGAGAAGACTGACTCTGACCCTAGATCTTACAACTCCTTTGGCTTGCCCAAGGCAGCCACCAGGCAGAGGAAGAAACTGAACTGAGATGAAGAAGACTCAGACTTTGTGCCACAGGAAACTTCAGCTCCTCTCAAGGCTCCTAAGAAGACAGTTAGGAAAGAGACGCAATACCTGCTGATGTGAGAGCCCCTGAGTTTGCAAAGCAGAGCATAACACTCTCCACATAAAAACTTGCCAAGAAGTCTTGTGTGAAGAGAGCCAGGAAGAGAGTAGTTCATGTTATGGGGAGGCAGACTTCTATGTATGAGGACCGTGAAGATAATGCTGGTGAAGATGAGATCCCAGTTCCTTCTAAGAAGAAGAAGCTCATGGCTAATGCCATGCCGAGGAAATCTTCTCCTAAGCCTCCATCCCAGGTGGAGAAGGTTGTAGCTCATAGGAAGACTACAAAGGATATTCCTGCAGTTGCCATGGATAAAGGCCCTGCTTCCAGTGCCTTTGCTACAGAAGAGGAAGCAAATGAGAATGCACCTATTCTTAGAAAGCTCCGACCAAATCTGCAAGTACAAAATGCTGCTCACCTAGTAGCAGAAGATATGAGGAAGATGAAAGATGCAGGTTTGAGGAAATGGAGAGCTGCAGATCCATATGCCATAAGGAGAAGAACTGTTGTTGATCCAAGGTTTAACACCAAGGAACAACAAGATTTTTTTGAGACTGTCTTGTATGACAAGACTCCAGCTGTCAGTGATATGAGATATGTTGACTCGGCTTACATCTTAGAAAATGAAAATTTCTTTCCCCATGTGCAAGAAAATTTCAGGCTAGTGGACATTGAAGATTTTGTTGGAAAAGAGATGTCCCCATTGAATGATGAGTTGATCATGCAATTCTACTCAAGTGTTCATTTCTATGGAGATGTTTCTTTGGTCTGGACGGCTGATGGTCACAAGTACGAGTCTACGATTGATGAGTGGGCCACTATCATTGGTGCCCCCAAGCAGAAAGAGAGTGATGTGGATGTGTATTCTGAAGCAAAGATGAGCAAAAACACCATGGCAAATATGTACAAGCCAATTCCTCACAAGTATTTGGCTAGTCACAAGATGACTCAATATATTTCTTGTAAGCAGGGATACCCACAACTAACACCATTCTGAGATACACCTTGATTCCTAAATCAGGTGATGATAGGATGATTCGAGGATACTCCATCAATCTTCTGCACCATTTGGACTCTCACACCAGATTCAGAGTGATGGACTTGATAGTAGAGACTATCCGGAGGATTGCTCCTGATCAAAAATGATCTTGTGGATATGCCCCTTACATTCAGATGCGGATCAATGCCAAGCTAGGCAAGCATGCATATCTCCTCGGTCATCCCCATCTATCCCTTCAGCCAAAATTTGAAGACAATGTTGTGGTGATGGATGAAAATGATCCCAGCTCAGCTGCACCAAGAATGGCAACAGAGGCAGCAGAAGCTGAGGCTGCTAGAAATGAGCCACCACCAGTTCCACAGCTCAGAACTTAAGCTAAGCAAATGATATTTCTTGTTAGCTCTGTCCAAGGTATGTAGAAGAACATCCAGGAGATGCTTCAAAGTGAGAAAAGCCTTGAGAGAGTCGTGGAAACAAAATTTCATGACATTTATGTGAAGGTAACAGAGTTGACCACTATAGTAAAACAACTTCAACATGAAGTTGAATCAGTGGAGATACCGCGCTCAAATGATGATGATGACGATGATGAATAGTCACCTCCTCTCACTATCACATGGTTAAGCACCCAACCTAGATCAGGTGATGTTCCTACTCAGGAGACAAGACAAACTTCATCAGCTCAAGCATCAACGCCTTCAGCACCAGCTCCAGCTCAAGCACCTCCAATATCCACTCCTCCAGGTCAAGGACACTCAACAGATGCCTTCGTGAACGCTCTTCTGTTGACTCCATCATCAACTGTCCAGAGAGACGAGTAGCTCTATACTTTTTGAACTTTTTGGTAACTTGTTGCCGAAGGGGGAGAAATGTATAGATCATAGACTGAGAGAGAGAGAGAGATCTTTTGACTTTATTTGCTCTCACTTGGTTTTAAAACTTTGGTCTTTTGGATGAATTTATCCCGTTATCTCTGTTTGATCATACGCTTTGCTTGGTTGATGCTTGCTAGCAGTCCCCGACAACGGCACTAGAAAAATGTTATTGACGTGTTCCTGACTTGATGCCTCCACGGCAACGGAGCCAGAACTACTCCCTGTTGCTCAACAATTAGCAATTGTCTTGCAATGGCCCACCAGCGCGTGGGTTCGCGGCAGTTTTTGAGGGTAGATTATTCAACCCAAATTTGTTGGTTCGCCCGACAGGAAGTGGAAGAATATTCTCAAGTATTAGCAGCTGAATGTGTCAGATTCAACCACACCTAAAAGATTAGTATCTGCAAGCAAAGTATCAGCAGCAAAGTAGTATGATAACAACGGTGCCAGAAACGATCTGTTGACGGCAGACTATTCCTAACGGTTGTATCAATGGCGCCAGAAGTTGACCGTGGACGGAAAATATTCTTTCCCGTCAACGGCGCGAGAAAAAGTATTGTAGTAGGTATCAGAAGTGTAATGAGTAACAACAGTGGCAAGGAACAACAGTAGTGACAACAGTAGCAAGTAGCAACAGTAGCAAGTAATAGCAGTGGCAAGTAGCAGCGGAGCAAGGCAAGTAATAGTAGCAGCAAGTAACAGTAGTAACATCAGCAGTGGGACAAACTCGTAGGCAATGGGTCGGGGATTTGTTTGGATGACATTCATCATGCAACAGTTATAACATGGAGAGATATATGGCTAGCTCCCGTTCGTCAATGTTATGTAGGCATGCATTCTGTGTGTCGTCATACGTGCTTAGGGAAAAGAACTTGCATGACATCTATTGTCCATCCCTCCCATGGCTGCGGGGTCCAAAAGGATACTACGGGATATTAAGGTTCTCCTTTTAGTAAAGAACCGGAACAACGCATTAGCACTTGGTGAATACATGAACTCCTCAAACTATGGTCATCACCGGGAGTGGTTCCGGTTATTGTCACTCCGGGGTTGCCGAATCATAACACATAGTAGGTAACTACAACTTGCAAGATCGAATCTAAAACACACATATATTGGTGACAACATAATAATTTCAGATCTGGAATCATGGCACTCGGGCCCTAGTGACAAGCTTTAAGCATGGCAAAGTAGTAGCAACATCAATCTCAGAACATAGTGGATACTAGGGATCAATCCCCGTCAAAACTAACTCGATTGCATGATAGATCTCATCCTACTCATCACCGCCCAGCGAGCCTATGAATAGATTACTCACGAACGATGAAGAGCTTCATGGAATTGGAGAGGGAAGAAGGTTGATGATGACGATGGCGACGATTTCCCCTCTCCGGAGCCCAAAACGGACTCCAGATCTGCCCTCCAGATGAAGAACAGGATGTGGCGGCGCCTCCGTATCGGAAACGCGATGAAATCTTCTCTCTTGATTTTTTCTGGGACGAAAGTGAATTTATAGAGCTGAGTTTGGGGGCGGCAGAGCCACGTGGGCCCCACAAGCTTGGTAGCCGCCACCAGGGGGGCTACAGGGCTTGTGGCCCACTGGCCCATCCCCTCTAGTGGATCTTTGCGCAGGTATTTTTCATATTTTCCAGAAATATTCTTCGTAAATTTTCAGGATGTTTCGAGAACTATCATTTCTGCACAAAACAACACCAAGGCAGTTCTTCTGAAAACAGCATGAGTCCAGGTTAGTTCCAATCAAATCCTGCAAATTAGAGTCCAAAACAAGGGCAAAAGAGTTTGGAAAAGTAGATACGATGGAGACGTATCAACTCCCCCAAGCTTAAAACCTTGCTTGTCCTCAAGCAACTCAGTTGACAAACTGAAAGAGAAAGAAAAACTTTGACAAACTCTGTTTGATCTTGTTGTTGCAACTATGTCTAACTCATAACGAGAATTTCAGCAAGATCACAAGTTAACCACATAAGCAAGTCACACAAAGGTCTCACAGTAAACTAATATCAATGGCATAATCAGCTAGCGAGCAAATAATAATGAGTTTCAGATACCAACACTTCAATCAAAACAAGCATGAAGCAATATGAATAGGTGGTATCTCGCTAGCTCTTTCTGAGACCGCAAAACATAAATGCAGAGCACTTTCAAAGATCAAGGGCTGACTAAACATTGTAGTTCATGGCAACAAAGATCTAGTCATAGTCATACGCAATATCAATCAAAAGCAAAGCATAAAAATGACATAGGTGCTCTCTAATTGGTGCTTATATAAGAAGATGATGACTCAACAGGAAAATAAATAGACAGGCCCTTCGCAGAGGGAAGCATTGATTTGCAGAGGTGCCAGAGCTCAAGCTTTGAAAACAGAGATAATAATTTTGGGCGGCATGCTTTCGTTTTCAATGCAATGACCAAGAGTTCTCAATATCTTCCATGCTACTCATTCTATAGGCGGTTCCCAAACAGAAAAGTAAAGTTTTAACTCCCCCACCACCAATCAATCACATTCCACGACGAGCCGAATCCTCGGGTACCGTCCATACTAACATCAATCCGGGGGGGGGGGTCTTGTTTCACAGTTATGTTTTCGATTTAAGTGTGGAACTGGGCATTCCAATTACCGGCCCCTTTCTCGTGAATGATAGTGAATAAACACATGTCGAGGATAACACGCCTAACATGGAAGATATCAATAGCCCCCTGTCACCACATGAGCGGTTCGGGCATGCAAAAAAGATTATTTGTTGAAGGTTTAGAGAATGGCACATGCAAATTTACTTGGAACGGCAGGTAGATACCGCAGATAGGTAGGTATGGTGGACTCTCATGGAAAAACTTTTGGGTTTATGGAATTGGATGCACAAGCAGTATTCCGCTTAGTACAAGTGAAGTCTAGCAAAAGACTGGGAAGCGACCAACTAGAGAGCGACCACAGTCATCAAGATGCAATGAGTTTGACTAACATTGAGTGCAAGCATGAATAGGATATAAATCACCATGAACACGAACATCATAGAGGCTATGTTGATTTTGTTTCAACTACATGCATGAACATGCGCCAAGTCAAGCCACTTGAATCATTCAAAGGAGAATACCATCCTATCATACTACCTCATAGTCATCTCAAAATATATGTTGGCATTCAAGACAAACCATTATAAGCTCTCAGCTAATTAAGCATGGCATCAGAAACTATGATCTCTAAGTTGTCATTGCAAACATGGTTTTCTCACAACAAAGCTGAATCTGGGACGACAAACTAGTCATATTTACAAAAACAAAATCGATAGAGTTCATACCAGCTTTTCCAGTCTCAGTCACTTCATCATATATCATCATTATTGCCTTTCACTTGCATGATCGAACGATGTGAACAATAGCAAGGGTGCTCGTGTATTGGACTAAGCTGAATCTGCAGGCAAACACAAAGGAGAAGACAAAGTAATATGGCTCTTTGAAAGCTAAATAGGTATGCATGCAAGAGCCACTAAACATTGTAACCAATATCTTCTACCTCGACCCAAAGAAAAAGAAAACTATTAACACGGGAAAACTCCCAACAAGCAAAAGAAGAAAGGAAAATCTTTTTGGGTTTTCTCAAAAGGACACAAAACAAGAAAACAAGAAAACGAAGATAAACCAACATGGATAATACAGTAGCAAAGTGTAAACACTGACTAACAAAGTGAAAGCATAAGCATGAATGTAAGGTCGGTGAGAACACGTACTCCCCCAAGCTTAGGCTTTTGGCCTAGGTTGGTCTACTCCCAAGGCGGGAAATAACCAGCTCCGGGATACTTGGGAGCGGACTGTGGATGCCACTGCTGTGTGAGCTCCTCTAGCTCCCACTAATAAATTGGCGTCTGGTACTCGACTAGCGGCTCGGGCACGGGCACCTGTGGTTGGGCCAAGCCCCAATATGCGTAGATGTCCGAGGGCATAATAGTGTACCTGCCTGCATGAAGATCAAACAAAGAACGAGCAGGCAAAGTAATAGTCTCTCGAGTACCCGGACTAAATACCAGGTTATAAATCACCGTCTACTAGCATCTCTATCCAGAAAATCATGGCGAACCATGCTGTCATAATCCAAATATTTCTCAGGAAGAAGCATCTCTCCTTCCTCCCCCAGTCTAACGGGTATCTCAAAGTGTCTGGCAAGACGGGTAGCATAGATACCTCCATAGACGACACCCTTGGAACGGTTTGTGTTCAACCGCTAAGCTACTATAGCACCTAGGCTATAAGTCTTATCGTTATAAAGGCCTTCGCGGAAAGCCGCAAGGTCTGGAGAACTAAGTGATCCAGCCTCCCCACGGCCAATCAAACATTTTCCCACAAATAAAGAGAAGTACCGAAGCACAGGAAAATGTATGCTAGCAATTCTAGCGCGAGACACTCCTCTCTCCTCTCCAACAGCAATAGTACCTATGAAATCTTCCAAGTCCCGTGGACGAGGGTCATGAATATCCCCAACATAAGGTAATTTTCATACATTGCAAAAATCCTGTAGTGTCATGCACTTGGGAATGTCATATAACATGAACTCAACCATGGGAGGATTCTTCCTCGGATAAAAGTTGAAGCTTTAAACGAAAATATTGGTGAGGAGGAGGTATTGTGAGCACTTATCTTCAATGAACACGGTAAGAACTGCGTTCTCCACCAAGTAATAAAAGTCTTCATAAAGCCCAGCGGCGCGCAAAAATTCATCACTTGGCCACTCGCACGCTCGAACTTCTGTGACTCGAGGAACCACGTACTTGGGGTGGTTCTTCTCATCCTCCTTGGGGTTACGGCTTGAAGAGCCTCTCAAGAACCTCCTCATCTTTTCCTTTTTATAGCTCTGAAAAATTCTAAATTTTTTAGAGACTTCGAAAGAAAAGTGAGTAAGGGTTAACCCAACTCGTAGCAACTACTCTTACTGGTGCCTAGAGACCGTATCACACGCTAAAACTACTTGGGATCAGCTAAAATCAACATTTCAAGCTCAAGAACAGGGTCACCAAGGTAGCAAGAATACGCGAAGGATAAAGCACTAGAGCAAAAACTAATTGGACCAATGGAGGAGTCACTTACCAAGGAGTAATTTCCCCAAAACGGTTCGGAGAATGGTGCTTTGAGCAAGGAGATCGAAAATCACAGCCAAATGAGCAAGAACACGGGTTTGAGCTGCGAAACGATTTTTTCTGGAGGTAGAAGAAGAGGATGGGAGCTGGAATGAGTGGAGGGGGTCCCTGTGGGCTCCACAAGCTTGGTAGCCGCCACCGGGGGGGGGGGGGGGTGGCTACAAGGCTTGTGGCCCACTGGTGTGGCCCCCAGGCCAGCTCTCAGTCCCAGTATTTTTCAAATATTCTAGAAAAAATCATACTTGATTTTCAGGACCATCGGAGAACTTTTATTTTCGGGGTATTTTTCTCCGGGACGCTAAAACAGAAAACAGGAAAAACTAAACTAAATCTATCATTTTTCTTCTAAGCAACAGAAAGTGAAAGCTTAAAACAGAGGTATGTGACTCTTTGATTCATCCATTTCATGATCATCGAAAGAAATCCGTCAATGAGGTTGATCAAATCCTCATGACAAAACCTTTTCGAATTGCAAGAGCAAACGGAGAATTGTCGAATAGCCACTAAGTCACCTCAATGGGGATATGTATCTCCCCAACAAGCAAATCATACTTCATCTTGACACAAGGAATAGGGCATTCAAAGCTCCCAATAAGAATCGATGAAGTTTTTTCGATAGCATTGATGCAATGTACTTGATATCGTTTCTTTGGAAAGTGCACTGTATGCTCATTACCGTTGGCATGGAAAGTGACGTTGCCTTTGTTGCAATCAATAACAGCCCCTGCAGTGTTTAAAAAGGGTCTTCCGAGGATGACAGCCATGACATCGTCCTCGGGAATATCCAAGATAACAAAGTCTGTTAAGATGGTGGTGTTAGCAACCACAACAGGCACATCCTCGCAAATTCCGATAGGGAAAGCAGTTGATTTGTCGGCCATTTGCAGAGAAATTTCAGCGGGTGTCAACTTATCCAGTTCAAGTCTACGATAAAGAGAGAGCGGCATAACACTAACACCGGCTCCAAGGTCACATAAGGCAGTTCTTATGTAGTTTCCTTTAATGGAGCAAGGTATAGTGGGTACTCCCGGATCACCAAGTTTTTTAGGAGTTCCACCTTTGAAAGTGTAACTGGCAAGCATGGTGGAGATCTCAAGATCTGGTATCTTCCGTTTATTAGTCACAATATCTTTCATGTACTTGGCATACAGAGACATTTTGAGCATATCAATTAACCGCATCTGTAGAAAGACGGGTCTTATCATCTCAACAAAGCGCTCAAAATCCTCATCATCCTTTTTCTTGGATGGCTTAGGAGGAAAGGGCATGGGTCTCTAAACCCATGGCTCCCTTTCTTTACCATGCTTCCCAGCAACGAAGTCATTCTTATCGTATCTCTTAGGTTGTGGGTTATCAGGATTAACCATAGGTTCAATATCCACATCCTTATCATTGCTAGGTTGAGCCTCATTATGAACATCGCTGTCCATATTGTCACCAGGTTCATGTTCATCACCAGATTGTGTTTCTGCATCAGACGTAGAAATATCATTTGTTTCTTCAAGCGTGACAATATTTGGTGAACTGACATGTAGGTTTCTATCATCCTTCTTCTTCTTAGGATGACTGGGTGCATGAGCATTAATTCCTTGAGAAGCTTGATCAATTCTCTTAGGATGGCCTTCAGGATACAAAGGTTCCTGAGTCATTTTGCCTCCTCTAGTAATGACTCTGACAGAGTTGTCATTTAATTCATTGAACAAGTCATTCTGAGCTTTAAGTACTTGTTCTACCTGAGTAGTAATCATAGAGGCATGTTTACTCAGAAGCTTCAGATCATTGACATTTCTGTCTACACAAGCACTTAAATGACTAAGCATACGAGTACTTTGTTCCAAATGTCTGCTAACATAATCATTGAAACTCTGTTGTTTGGCAACAAAGTTGTCAAATTCATCAAAGCATAGGCTAGCAGGTTTGTCAAAAGGAATATCACTCTCATCAAACCTATGCAGAGAATTCACTTCTATTACTTGTATCAGGTTATCGAGACCATGGATCTCTTCGATAGGTGGTAGATTTTTGACATCTTCAGCTCTAATGCCTTTCTCATGCTTAGATTTCTTGGCTTCTTGCATATCTTCGGGACTAAGGAATAGAATACCTCTTTTCTTAGGAGTTGGCTTAGGAGGTGGTTCGGGAATAATCCAAGCATTATCGTTGATCAAGATGTTATTCAGTAGAATCTCAGCTTGTTCTATAGTTCGTTCCCTAAAAACACAACCGGCACAACTATGTAGGTGGTCTCTAGAAGCATCGGTAAGTCCGTTATAGAAGATATCAAGTATCTCGTTCTTCTTAAGAGGGTGATCAGGCAAAGCATTCTGTAGCTGGATGAGGCCCCCCCCCAAGCTTGTGGGAGACTCTCTTCTTTGAGTTGAGCAAAGTTGTATATTTCCTGCAAGGCAGCTTGCTTCTTATGGGGAGGGAAATGTTTCTCACAGAAGTAATAGACCATATCCTGGGGACTACTCACACATCTAGGAGCAAGAGAAGTGAACCAGGCTTTAGCGTCATCCTTTAGAGAGAAAGGAAACAACTTAAGGATATAGTAGTAGCGGATCTTCTCCTCACTAGTGAAAAGGGTGGCTATATTGTGTAGTTTGGTAAGATGGACTACGACCGTCTAAAACTCATAACCGTGGAAAGGATCAGATTCGACTAGAGAGATTATCTCAGGATCGACAGAGAATTCATAATCCTTATCGGTGATAAAGATAGGTGAAGTGGCAAACTTTGGGTCGTATTTCATCCTAGCTTTCAGATATTTTTCCTTCCACTTGAGAAGTAATTTCTCAGCGTCATAGGCATCCTTACACGCAAGAAAATCCTCAGCTATCTCTCCCTCCATAACGTAACCCTCAGGTATATCAGGCAATTCATATCTAGGAGAGCTAGATCTAGCAGGAGCAAAAGCAGGTTCTATCTCAATAGTATCGGCAGGTTCGGAAGCATCACAAGCATTGGCAGTAACTCTAGCAATATGAGCATCAAGGCATACCCCTAGTGGCATATCAGGCAAAGCAGTATCAAGCATAGCATCATCAGGCAAAATAGCATCTCTAGCATCATCAGGCAAGGCAGTATCAAGCATAGCTTCTCTAGCAGTATCAGGCATAGCATCTCTAGCAGTATCAGGCATATCATCATAAGCATCATCAAGCACAGGCGACATATCAAGATTTCTAGCAGGAGGTGGTGTCGCAAACTTACTCATAACTGAAGGTGAATCAAGTGCAGAGCTAGATGGCAGTTCCTTACCTCCCCTCATAGTTGAGGGCAAAACTTTGGTTTTTGGATCTTTCAGATTCTTCATAGTGATCAGCAGATATAAATCCCAAGTGACTCGGAGAATATAGCAACCCCCCCGGCAACGGTGCCAGAAAAAATGCTGCTAGCAGTCCCCGGCAACGGCGCCAGAAAAATGCTGCTAGCAGTCCCCGGCAACGACACTAGAAAAATGTTGTTGACGTGTTCCTGACTTGATGCCTCCACGACAACGGAGCCAGAACTACTCCCAGTTGCTCAACAATTAGCAATTGTCTTGCAATGGCCCACCAGCGCGTGGGTTCGCGGCAGTTTTCGAGGGTAGAGTATTCAACCCAAATTTGTTGGTTCGCCCGACCGGAAGTGGAAGAATATTCTCAAGTATTAGCAGCTGAGTGTGTCAGATTCAACCACACTTGAAAGATTAGTATCTCCAAGCAAAGTATCAGCAACAAAGTAGCAAGATAACAATGGTGCCAGAAATGATCTGTTGACGGGAGACTATTCCTAATGGTTGTATCAATGGCGCCAGAAGTTGACCGTGGACGGAAAATATTCTTTCCCGTCAACGGCGCGAGAAAAAGTATTGTAGCAGGCAACAACAGTGTAACGAGTAACAGCAGTGGAAAGGAACAACAATAGTGACAGCAGTAGCAAGAAGCAACAGTAGCAAGTAACAGCAGTGGCAAGTAGCAGTAGAGCAAAGCAAGTAACAGCAGCAGCAAGTAACAGTAGTAACAACAGCAGTGGGACAAACTCGTAGGCAATGGCTCGGTGATTTGTTTGGATGACATTCATCATGCAACAGTTATAACACGGAGAGATATATGGCTAGCTCCCATTCGTCAATGTTATGTAGGTATGCATTCCGTGTGTCGTCATACGTGCTTAGGGAAAAGAACTTGCATGACATCTATTGTCCATCCCTCCCGTGGCAGCGGGGTCCAAAAGGATACTACGGGATATTAAGGATATCCTTTTAATAAAGAACCGGAACAACACATTAGCACTAGGTGAACACATGAACTCCTCAAACTATGGTCATCACCGGGAGTGGTTCCAGTTATTGTCACTCCGGGGTTGTCGGATCACAACACATAGTAGGTAACTACAATTTGCAAGATCGGATCTAAAACACACATACTGGTGACAACATAATAATTTCAGATCTGGAATCATGGCACTCGGGCCCTAGTGACTAGCATTAAGCATGGCAAAGTAGTAGCAACATTTATCTCAGAACATAGTGGATACTGGGGATCAATCCCCGTCAAAACTAGCTCGATTACATGATAGATCTCATCCTACTCAGCACCGCCCAGCGAGCCTACGAATAGATTACTCACGAACGATGAAGAGCTTCATGGAATTGGAGAGGGAAGAAGGTTGATGATGACGATGGTGACAATTTCCCCTCTCCGGAGCCCAAAATTGACTCCATATCTGCCCTCCAGAAGAAGAATAGGATGTGACGGCGCCTCCGTATCGCAACCGTGATGAAATATTCTCTCTTGATTTTTTCTGGGACGAAAGTGAATTTATAGAGCTAAGTTTGGGGGCGGCAGAGCCACGTGGGCCCCACAAGCTTGGTAGCCGCCACCAGGGGGGCGGCTAGAGGGCTTGTGGCCCACTGGCCCATCCCCTCCGGTGGATCTTTGCGCAGGTATTTTTCATATTTTCCAGAAATATTCTCCGTAAATTTTCCGGACATTCCGAGAACTTTCATTTCTGCACAAAAACAACACCAAGGCCATTCTACTGAAGACAACGTCAGTCCATGTTAGTTCCAATCAAATCATGCAAATTAGAGTCCAAAACAAGGGCAAAAGAGTTTGGAAAAGTAGATACGATGGAGACGTATCAATGCTACGTTATTATCTTTTAGCTATCTATGTGATGACCATTCACTTATCTTGTTGGTATCATGTGCTTACTATTCATTCTTATCTTGTATGCGCACCACCAAGATGTATGTGACACGGAAGAGTGACCCATGATCCTAATCGATTGTGCATTTGCATTCAAACGCAAAATTTAAATAATGCACAAATTTAGGGGGAGCTATTGCTTTTCACATGTTTCTCAAAGTGTCTGTAACGCCCCGGACACCCGACGGCGGTCGTTACTCCTGGCGGGATCTAGACTGGCCCCACATATCAATACTAGTCTTTTCTGCACACTTTGTCCTCACTCATGCGCACCCGAGATCAACTTCCCGGTCGGTCACCCATCCTAGAACTACTCCAAGCCAAGCACGCTTAACCTGGGAGTTCTGTTCGAATGGGCTTCCGGAAAAGAAGGAATTCCTTATTGATATGAGTAGTCTATCATCCCTAATAATCCAGGCTATCACAGTGTCGATGCTAATCATTGATTATATCTTTTGTCGAAGCTTTGATCTATATGTTGTCATCAATTACCAAAAAGGGGGAGATTGAAAGCACAATTTCTCCCTTGGGTGGTTTTGATAATTGATCACAACACATGCATCATTGGACTAATATGTTTTTCCAAGTATATTTCAAAAAAGTTCAAAAGATGCTTTTGCTAAAGGTTAATGTGGAGATGCCCCTTGATGCAAGAAAGGAATAAGATTGGCTCAAGCTTCAAGCTAGAAGACTCTTCATTTTATATTTGTGAGAAATCACTTTTGAGTCCATAGGAAAGCCAATACTATTAAAAGGGGGTGAGGTAGTAAAATGAACTGATTGCTCAAGTGCTCAAAGTTAGCCACCAAAATACTCAGTCATTTTTCCCACATAACCATTCTGTCCAATTCTACATACTCAAATTCGGTGTCACAATCTTTGATATTTCGGACCCATCGAGTTTGACCGCAGACAGAAACCCTAGCCATTCCTACCAAATCGAAGCAACCGAATCCATATCGGTGCTACTGAGTTCAGGGTGACCAACTTTCTATTGCCTCGGTACACAAGATCGGAATTTGCGAGTTTAAGTATCGGTGCCACCAAGTTTGACCATCTAACCGTTAGCCACCTTTTCGGTGCCACCGAGTTGTGTATATCGGTCCCACCGAGATTCAAAGTTATTGCCTTTGTGTGAATCGGTACCACCGAGTTTATGACTTTGGTGTCACCGAGTTTGCCACTTTAGATGTAACAGTTGGATTTTGTGTGCTGCCTATATATACCCCTTCACCCACCTCTCACTCGTGGGAGAAGCACTGAGAACACACACTTCATTGCCAGATCCATTTTCTGAGAGAGAACCACCTACTCATGTGTTGAGACCAAGATATTCCAATCCAGTCATTTGAAACTTGATCTCTAGCCTCCCCAAACAGCTTTCCACCAAATCAATCTCTCCTACCCATGCCTATTCTGTGAGAGAGTGATTTTGTGTTGAGGAGAATATCTTTAGAAGAACAAGAGCAAGGACTTCATTGATAATACCACATCTATTACCTTTTGGAGGGTGGTGCCTCCTAGATTGGTTAGGTGTCGCTTGGGAGCCTCCTTCTTCGTGTTGTGGAGTTGAACCAAGATGTTGTAAAAGAAAGGATATCACCTACTTCGTGAGTAAGGCTAGTCCTTCGTCGGCGGAAGCCGTGGTGGAATAGAGAGGTCGCTTCTTCATTGACCCCTTGTGGGTGGAGCCCTCCGTGGACTCTCGCATCCGTTACCCTCGTGGGTTGAAGTCTCCCTTAACATGGATGTACGATAGCTCCACCTATTGGAACCATGCCAAAAATCGTCGTGTCAACCTCATGCGTTTGATATCCCTACCTCACTCCTTTACTTTACACTTTCATGTTTTACATGCCGCTGTTACACTCTTAGAACTATATGTGTAGGGTGTACTTGACTTGCTATAACTGCCAAAGCTGCCTCTCAACTAAAATTGGGAAAAGGCAAAAAAATTATCTTGTCAAGTAGCCTAATCCCCCCTTAGACATACTTTCAATCCTACATCGACCCTAGGGGGTGAGGCCCTCCCCTAACCTAGGTGCGCTCGGGTTTGGTCAGCGCCCAACCCCTTGTGAGCTGGTGTGCCACCTCTCCTCGGCCCATGAGGCCCCAACACTTGCCCCCCCCCTCGAAATTCCTTTCGGAAGTCCGTCGATTTCCCGATATGCCCCGGAACACTTCTGGACTCCGATGCCCTTCATCCTATATATCAATCTTCACCTCCGGACCATTCCGGAGTTCCTCGTCATGTCCAAATCTCATCTGGGATTCTGAACAACCTTTGGTCACCAACATAATAACTCGACTATGCTTATATCATCACCAAACATTAAGTGTGTAGACTCTACGGGTTCGAGAACTACGTAGACATGACCGAGACACCTCTACAATCAATAACCAACAACGTGGCCTGGATGTCCATATTGGTTCCTACATATTCTACGAAGATCTTTTTCGATCGAACCTCAGTGTCAAGGATTCAATTAATCCCGTATGTAGTTCCCTTTGTTTATCGGTATGTTACTTGCCCAAGTTTTGATCGTCGGTATCTCCATACATAGTTCAATCTCGTTATCGTCAAGTCTCTTTACTCGTTCCATAATACAAGATCTCATGGCTAACTCTTTAGTCACATGGCTTGCAAGCTCATTATGATGTTTTATTACCGAGTGGGCCCTGGGATATCTCTCCGTTACACGGAGTAACAAATCCCACTCTTGATCCATGCCAACTCAACAGAAACCCTCGGAAATATCTATAGAGCATCTTTATAGTCACCCAGTTACGTTGCAATGTTTGATACACACAAGGTACTCCTCCAATGTGAGTGAGTTGCATCATCTCATGGTCATAGGAACAAATACTTGACATGCAAAAAACAATAGCAATGATCTGACATGATCATATGCTATGTTCATAGTTTCGGTCTTATCCATCACATCATTCTCCTAATGATCTGATCCCGTTATCAAATGACAACTCATGTCTATTGCCAGGAAACCTTGACCATCTTTGATCAACAAGCTCGTCCATTAGAGTCCTACTAGGGACACAACATTGTCTATGTACCCACACATGTATTTGAGTTTCCAATCAATACAGGTCTAGCATGGATAATAAACGATTATCATGAACAAGGAAATATGATAATAACCACTTTATTATTGCCTCTAGGGAATATTTCCAACAGTCTCCCACTTGCACTAGAGTCAATAATTTAGCTCACACCACTATGTGATTTACATTGTAATGTATCTAACACCCATACAATTCCGGTGTTGACCAAGTTTAGCTCGTGGAAGAGGCTTAGTCAATGGGTCTGCAACATTCAGATCCGTGTGCACTTTACAAATATTTATGTCCTCCTCCTTGATGTAATCAAGGATGGAGCCGAAGAATCGCTTTATGTGTCTAGTCCTGTTGTGAAACCTTGGTTCCTTGGCCACAACAATGGCACCAATGTTGTCATAGAACAGAGTCATTGGGTCTAGTGCACTGGGCACAACTCCAAGATCAGTCATGAACTCCTTCATCGAGACACCTTCCTTAGTCGCCTCCGAGGCAACTATGTACTCTGCTTCGCATGTAGAATCAGCTACCACGCTTTGTTTGGAACTGCACCAGCTTACCGCTCCCCCATTGAGAATATATACGTATCCAGTTTGAGACTTAGAGTCATCCAGATCAGTGTCAAAGCTTGCATCGATGTAACACTTTACGACGAGCTCTTGATCACCGACATAAACGAGAAATATTTCCCTAGTCCTTTTCAGGTACTTAAGGATATTCTTGATCGCCATCCAATGTTCCACTCCTGGATCACTTTGAAACCTTCCGGCCATACTTATGGCAAGGCTGACATCTGGTCTTTTGCACAACATTGCATACATATTAAAGCCTATGGGAGAAGCATAGGGGATAAAAACCATCTTTTCTCTATCTTTTGCAGTCTCTGGGCATTGAGTCTTATTCAACTTCACACCTTGCAATACAGACAAGAACCCTTTCTTGGACTGATCTATTTTGAACTTCTTCAAAACTTTTTCAAGGTATGTGCTTTGTGAAAGTCCTATTAAGTGTCTCGATCTATCTCTATAGATCTTGATGCCTAATATGAAAGCAGCTTCTCCTAGGTCCTTCATTGAAAAACTCTTGTTCAAATATTCCTTTACACTTCCCAAAAATTCTATATTGTTTCCAATCAGTAATATGCCATCCGCATATAATATTAGAAATGCTATAGAGCTTCCACTTATTTTCTTGTAAATACAATCTTCTCCATAAATTTGTATAAACCCAAACGGTTTAATCACCTCATCAAAGCGCTGATTCCAACTCCGAGATGCTTGCACAAGTCCATAAATGGATCGCTAGAGCTTGCATACTTTGACAACATTCTCTGGATCGACAAAACCTTCTGGTTGCATCTTATACAACTCTTCCTTAAGGAAAACGTTAAGCAACGCTGTTTTGACATCCATCTACCAAATTTCAAAATACAAAAATGCACCTATTCCTAACATGATTCTGATGTACTTAAGCATCGCTACAGTGAGAAATTCACATTGTAGTCAAATCCTTGAACTTGTGAAAAACCTTTTGCCATAAGTCAAGCTTTATAGACAGTGACATTACCGTCCGCGTCCGTCTTCTTCTTAAAGATCCATTTATTCTGAATGGCCTTTCGCCCTTCAGGTAAGACTTCCAAAGTCCATACTTTGTTTTCATACATGGATCCTATCTCAGATTTCATGGCCTCTAACCATTTGTTGGAATCCAGGCCCACCATCGCTTCTCCATAGGTCGTAGGTTCACCGTTGTCCAACAACATGACCGTTAAGATAGGGTTATCGTACCACTCAGGAGCAGTGCGTGCCCTCGTCGACCTACGAGGTTTAATAGTAACTTGATCTGAAGTTCCATGATCATCATCATTAGCTTCCTCTTCAACTGATGTAGGCTCCACAGAAACATCTTTCTATGTTGCACCACTCTCTGGTTGAAGTAAAGGTTCAACAACCTCATTAAGTTCTATCTTCCTCCCACTCAATTCTTTCCTAGAGAAACCCTTTCTCGAGAAATGTTCCATTTTTAGCGACAAAGACTTTGCCTTCGGAGCTGAGATAGAAGGTATACCCAACCATCTCTTTCGATTATCCTATGAAGACACATTTCTCCACTTTGGGTTTGACCTTTTCTGGTCGAAGCTTTTTGACATAAGCATCGCATCCCCAAACTTTAAGAAATGACAACTTTTGTTTCTTGCCAAACCACAGTTCATACGTCATCGTCTCAATGGATTTAGATGGTGCCCTATTTAAAGTGAATGAACTGTCTCTAACATATAACCCCAAAACGATAGTGGCAAATCGGCAAGAGACATCATAGAATGCACCATATCCAATAAGGTTTGATTGCGACGTTCGGACACACCATTACGTTGTGGTGTTCCAGGTGGCGTCAACTGCGAAACAATTCCACATTGTCTTAGGTGATTGCCAAACTCATAATTCAGATATTCTCCTCCTCGATCAGATTGTAGGAATTTAATATTCTTGTTCTGATGATTCTCAACTTCACTCTGAAATTGCTTGAACTTTTCAAACGTTTTAGACTTGTATTTCATTAAGTAAATATACCCATATCTACTTAAGTCATCGATGAAGGTGAGAAAATAATGATAATCAATGCGTGTCTCAATGCTCATCGGACCGCACACATCAGTATGTATGACCTCCAATAAGTCACTTGCCCGCTCTATTGTTCTGGAAAACGGAGTCTTAGTCATCTTGCTCATGAGGCATGGTTCACATGTGTCAAGTGATTCAAAATCAAATGACTCTAGAAGTCCATCAACATGGAGTTTATTCATGCGTTTTACACCAATATGACCTAAGCGACAGTTCCACAAGAAAGTGATACTACCATTATCAACTCTACATCTTTTGGCATCAATGTTATGAACATGTGTGTCATCACTATCGAGATTCAATAAGAATAAACCCATCACATTGGGTGCATGACCATAAAAGGTAGAACAAATATTCCCTCATGTTCTATCGACCACCGATACAACTCTAAGCACACTTAACGTTTGCTTTACCTGAAATAGGAATAAAACTAGAAGTACTTAGTAGGTGTAATAGATAGGTTTGCAAGATAATAAATGATACGTCTCCAATGTATCTATAGTTTTTGATTGTTCCATGCTGATATATTATCAATCTAGGATACTTTTTGGGCATTTGTATACCGATTTATAATATTTTTGAGCACTAACCTATTGACCCAGTCCCAGTGTCAGTTCCTATTTTCTGCGTGTTTTTTGCTTTGCAGGTTTACCCTACCAAACAAAGTCCAAATGCCACAAAGCTTTAATATGATTTTTTATGGACCATCTGAAGACCTGCAAGCATCAGAAGTGGATGAGACGCCACACAAGGGAGGTACCAGCCAACAGGGCACGACCAAGACCTAGGCCGCGCCCCCTTTGGCTTGTGGCCACCCTAGATGCCTACCGACGTCCCTCTCTGGCCTATAATTCACAAATATTCCGAAAACCCTAAGAGCACTCCTGAAACACTTTTTCCCTTGCCGCAAGTCTTTGTTCCAACGGGAGGCCATCTAAACCTCCGTTCAGGCGATCTGCCGGAGTGGATATCAATCACAGAGGGCCTCTACATCAACCTTGCTGCTCTCACCATGATGTGTGAGTAGTTCACCACAGACCTATGGGTCCGTGGGAAGTACCTAGATGGCAATCTCTCTCTCTCTTATGATATTCAATACCATGTTCATCACATCTTCGCTTTGATCTATCCGTAATCACTATGTATGGTGTGTTTGTTGGGATCCATTGAATTGTGGGTTTATGTTCAGATTATTCATGAAAATTATTTAAGACACCTTTGATTATTATTTTTCTTAGTTGCATGATCATCATAGCTTCGTAATGCTCTCCGATCTATTGAGATAGTGTGTCCAAATAGATTAATATTTCTTTAGTGGGAGTGGTGTGTTGTAGTAGGTTAAACCTGGCGAATTTCTATATCCCAGTGACAGAAGGGGACAAGATGCGTCTTTGTGTTTCTGCTACTAAGGATAAAATGATGGGGTTTATTCATATTAATTGAGTTTACTTTGTCTACATCATGTCATTATTCTCCAAGCGTTACTCGGTTTTTTACTTAATACATAGAGAGGCAAGCATAGAAGCGCTCTAGAAGTGGAGTAATAGTAATAGGTGCAGGCAGGAGTCGGCCTATTTGGTAATGGACGTGATGCCTATATACACATGATCATTGGCATGAAAATCGCATAATTATTTGCTGTTCTATCAACTGCCCAACAGTAATATGTTTACCCACCATATGCCTTTGCCATGAGAGATGCCACTAGGGAACACTACGGGCCCCGGGTCTATTCACTTATATACTTACAAACACTACTATTACCTTGCTGCCATTATTTGTGTTTTATTTTATTTTGCAATTTACAATTATCAACAATTATCTACACACCTATCAAGTAGATTGACAGTTGATGATTGACAACCCTCTTGCTTGACAACCCTCTTGCTCGTGTTGGGTGCAAGTTGTTTGTTTCTTTGTGTGCAGTCGCTGAAGACAGTTGAGGACTGGTATTCCTATTCTATAGACCTTGGTTTCATAACTGAGGGGAATACTTACCCTCATTGTGCTGCGATAACCCGTTCCTCTTCACGGAAAACCCAACATAGATTACAGTCATCAGGAAGGATTTCTGGCGCTGTTGTCGGGAATACCATCACCAACTATCAAGTAGCTTCTCACAAATTTTCATTCACTTGTTCTTCTTTTTATTTGTTGTTATATTTATTTTTTTCACATAAAAATTAAAAATACAGAAATATTTACCTTTGCTTGTTGCTAGTTTACTTCATCGCTTGCTAGTTTACTTGTCTTGCTCGTTACTTTGCTTGCTCGGTCACCATGTCTCAAGATAGGTTCTACTATATCTCTTACTACCAAAGGATGGTCGAAATAGAAAATTCTATGAAAACTTTTATGACTTCACAATATGAGCACAATAAATTCTTTAATTCTGAAATTAAAGAAATTCAACTTTGCTAAATGCTATTAGTAAGCAAGTTGATGAATTAAATAAGGAAGTATCTAATCTCCAATCACAATTTTCTCACACTCAAGAATTACTAGGAAAAAATTCTGACAAGCAAACTACTCTAGTAAATAGGATGGCCGCTAAACCAGAATCTTTCCCTATTGCGAATAATGATGAAGATATTAAAATGATTGGTGTTTCTCGTATTGAATCCTTGTTTACCTCTCTGAATATAAATGATAAAGGGACTGGAGATAACTCAACTCTAGTTGAGTAGTGTCATGTTTGCTTGGAGGGTGATAATTTTGATGCTAAAATTGAAAAAGCGGGTTTGGAGATGTCAAAACTTTAGCTAGTGATGTGCCCACAATCTTGGATTATAAGGACTTTAATTATGATAAATGCTACATAGTAGAATGTATTTCCTTGCTGCAATCCATTATTAGCTCACCCAATGCTTATGAACAAAACAAAGCTTTTACCAAACATATAGTAGAAGCTATGATGAAAGCTTATGATGAGAAACTTAAACTTGAAATTTCTATTCCTAGAAAATTGCATGATGAGTGGGAACCTACTATAAAAATAAAGATAAATAAATATGAATGCAATGCTTTGTGTGATCTTGGTGCTAGTGTTTCAACCACACCAAGAACTTTATGTGATGTGCTTGGTCTCACCAATATTGAAGCGTGTTCCCTAAACTTGCATCTTGCGGATTCTACCATCAAGAAACTTTTAGGTAGAATTAATGATGTGCTTATTATTGCAAATAAAAATTATGTGCCTGTATATTTCATTGTGCTTGATATTGATTGCAATCCTTCTTGTCCCATAATACTTGGAATGCCATTCTTACGAACTATAGGTGCAATTATTGACATGAAGGACGGAGACATAAGGTTCCAATTCCCATTAAAGAAATAGATGGAACACTTACCTAGAAATATAATTAACCACCTTTTGAATCATCCATGAGAGCCACTTATGGGTTGAGTGTCAAAGATGACAAAACTTGAAACTATGCATTATGCCTAGCTAGGGGCATGAAACAATAACACTTGTTGGGAGGCAACCCAATAGTTATCTTAATTTTTTCTTTTTAGTTTCTATTATTTCGTGTTTAGATGATTATTTCCTATTTAATGATTATGTTTTTATGTTTTAATTAGTGTATGTGCCAAGTAAAGCCTTTGAGATAACTTATTTGATGAGTATGATTGATGTTGTGCAAAAACAAAAACTTTCGTCCCCGGTGCAGAATTTTTAATTCTCTGCTGGAGCATGCTAAATTCTTGAAATTTTACACAGTATTTATGTACAAATTGTCCATGTTGTCCTAATTTTTGAATTTTTTTAGAGTTACAGAAGTATGGGATCTTTATAGATTGCTACAGACTGTTCTGTTTTAAACAGATTCTGTTTTGCCTGCATAGTTTGCTTTTTTTTATGATGCTATGGATCATATGGGGGCGTATAAGTGATGAAGAGTTGATGAATATACTTATCGCTCCTTGTTGGTTACCACAAGTGGAAGGTGGAGATGTAGTCAACAACAAGTTTTCCCTTACACGGAGATTGTAAGGTTTATCAAACCAGGAGGATTCCGAGGATCAACAAGTAGGTGTCCCCTGCCCTGGCGCAAGCAGAAGACGTGGACCTACACACACAAATAACTTTGCTCCCAATGAGTACAGAGAGGTTGTCAATCTCTCCGGCCTTGTAGTTTGCAAAGGATCAAAACACGAGCGGGAAAAGTGATATTGATTGCAACGGAAAAGTAAATGAAAGCAGTAAATGATGGAGGTGTAAGCAATGGTGGTGATATGGACCAGAGTTACATGATGTTCACTAGTGATGTCTCTCTCCCAAAAGACGATAAACAACTATGCTTGGGTAAACAAATTACAACTGTGCAATTGACAGAATTATGAACGCACCGCAATGCTAATTATGCTACTTGAAAGTTAGAGGCTCAAAAGTAACGGGAAGTACGCCAAGACAAGTACACCATTTATTCATCATCATCTACTTACTAATCATCCACCTTGAGATATCTATCCGAACATCTCACTGGTATTAAGTTGCGAGCCCCACCCAAAGTGTAAACTCAAAGCAACGGACAACTGCATTAACGAACTATGCGTAAGGTAAATAATACTTGCAACCGTGGTCACAAGCACCGTTGTTTTCTCCCTGGGGGCAACAAAACATCCCCTAGTCTCATGTTTCTATCACTCAAGCTAGACATCAGGGGGCATGAACCCACAATCATGCATAACGCTCCCTCTTGGAGTTACAATCTACTACTCGGCCAAAATAATACAAAGCAACAGAGAACATATATGAATCACTAAAGAACAAAATATAAAAGGATAATCAAATATATAACTCATAACAATCTGAACATAATCTCACAATCCATCGGATCCCAACAAATCGAGCATAGCAATAGCAGGAAAATTACATAGATGCCTTGATCATGTAGGGCAACTCACAAGGGCTAATCATGGAAGCACAAGATTGGAGAGAAGACATCACATAGCTACTGGTCATGGACTTATGGTCCAAGGAGGACTACTCACGACACATCCGAGAAGAATCCATGGCGGTGGAGAAGCTCCCGGAGGTCAATCCTCCCTCAGGCAGGGTGCCGGGAAGAGGTCTCCTGACGCTCCCGATCTCGGAAGCATGGAGGCGGCGAAACGATGGAGAAATTCACGATTCTGGATGTGATGGAAGGGTTTCCTCTCGGAGGAGTAAATATAGGCCAAAGGAGGGCATCAGAAGAGGTGGGTCCCACCCAGGCGGCCTGTGGGCGCGGCTAGGGGCCAGGCCGCGCCGGGTGGTCGCTTGGGCAGCCCCTGGCTCCCCTCTGGTCCATCTTCGGTGATCTAGAAGCTTTCGTTACGCTGATTTTTATATATTTTTCTCTGGATTTTTGGGGCTCCGGAAATTTGGGTAAAATCCCCTGTAAAAAAGACATCACCACACAGAAACTGGCATTGGGTGCACTGAGGTAGAAGGTGCTACTGCGACAACAGACCTTCCCTGGTACGGCGCCAGGAATCGTGCTGCTACGGCTACGCCTTTAGGGACTTCCTTGGCAAATATGCAAAGAATCTCCCCGCGGCCATGGAGCCTTGTATTGGTGTTCCCTTGAAGAGGAAAGGGTGATGTAGCACAGCGGCGGTAAGTATTTTCCTCAGTCTTGAGAACCAACGTATCGAACCAATGGAAGATCTTGTCAAGTCACAAGTACCTGCGCAAACACAAAGAGCTTGCACCCAACGCTATGAAGGGGTTGTCAATCCCTTATAGATTGTTTGCAAAGTGAGAACTGAAAGCAACAAAGTAAACAAGCAAAGTAAAAGTGAAAGTGGAAACGATAGTTACGAATAGACCCGGGGGCCGTAGTGTTCACTAGTGGCTTCTCTCATGAAAGCAAGTAGACGGTGGGTGAACGAATTACCGTCGAGCAATTGATAGAACCGTGCAAAGTCGCGATGTTATCTAAGGCAATTATTATATCTATAGGCATCACGTCCAAAACAAGTAGATCGATACTTTCTGCATCTACTACTATTACTCCGCACGTCGACCGCTATCCAGCATGCATCTAGTGTATTAAGTCCAAAAGAACAAAGTAACGCCTTAAGCAAGATGACATGATGTAGATGGACAATCTCATATCTATGATAAAAGCCCATCTTGTTACCCTTGATGGCAAGAACACGATGCGTGCCTTGCTGCCCCTTCTGTCACTGGGAAAGGTCACCACACGGTATGAACCCAAAACGAAGCACTTCTCCCATTGCAAGAATCATAGATCTAGTTGGCCAAACAAAACCCAAGTCTCGGAGAGACTTACAAGGATATCAAATCATGCATATAAGAAATCAGCAAAGACTCAAATATAATTCATAGATAATCTGATCACAAATCCACAATTCATCGGATCTCGACAAACACACCGCCAAAGAGGATTACATCGGATAGATCTCCACGAAGATCATGGAGAACTTTGTATTGAAGATCCAAGAGAGAGAAGAAGCCATCTAGCTACTAACTACGGACCCGTAGGTGTGAAGTGGACTACTCACGAGTCATTGGAGAGGCGATGATGTTGATGTAGAAGCCCTCCAACTCCAAAGTCCCCTCCGGCAGGGCACCGGGAAGGGTCTCCAGATGAGATCTCGCGGAAACGGAAGCTTGCGGCAGCAGAAAAGTGTTTTCATGTATGCCCTCATTTTTTCTGGACTTTTAGGGAATTTATAGGCCAAAGACCTAGGGCAGGGGAGCGCCACGGGGGCCACAAGCTTGGTTGCCGCGGCCTCCCCCTGGTCGCGGCAACAGGGCTTGTGGGCCCCCTTAGGGCCCACTGCCTTGGCCCTCAAGCCTCCCGATCTTCTTCCGTTCTGGAAAAATTTATTTCGGGGATTTTATTCCGTTTGAACTCCGTTCCAAAATTAAATCGGAAAAGAGTCAAAAACACAGAAAAAACAGGAACTGGCACTTGGGACTGAATTAATAAGTTAGTCCCAAAAAAGATATAAAAGGTAAACAAAACATCCAAAGTTGACAAGATAACAGCGTGAAACCATCAAAAATTATAGATACATTTGAGACGTATCAAGAATCCCCAAGCTTAACTCCTGCTCGTCCTCGAGTAGGGAAGTGATAAAGAATGAATTTTTGATGCTTTCATGCTGCCTAACATAGATGTCCTTTGTAACTCCTCTTATGTGACGTGAATGTTCAGATCCATTAGATTCAAAACAATAGTTTTCTGTTGACGTGGAGACAATAATAATTCAAGCAAACTAGCAAGGTAATCATGAACTTTCAAAATAACAAGGCCAAAAGAAAGTTATCCCTACAAAATCATATAGTCCGGCTATGCTCTATCATCATTGCACATCGAATTTAAATCATGCACAACCCTGGTATTGGCCAAGTAATTGTTTTCACACCTTTACTTTCTCAAACTTTTTCAACTCTCACGCAATACATGAGCGTGAGCCATGGTTTTAGCACTATAAGTGGTGTGGAGTGTGGTGGAGGTTGCAAGACAAACAAGGAGAAGATGGTCACATTGACTAGGCATATCAATGAGCTATGGAGATGCTCATCAATAGATATCAATGTGAATGAGTAGGGATTGCCATACAAATGATGCACTAGAGCTAATAGTATGTGAAAGCTCTTACAGAAAACTAATGGGTGTGCATCCAAATTGCTTGCTCACGAAGACCTAAGGCAATTTTGAGGAAGCCTACCATTGGAATATACAAGCCAAGTTATATAATGAAAATTTTCCACTAGCTATATGGTGGTGACAAAACGAGAGACTCTCAATCATGAAGATCATGGTGCTTAATATGCACAAGTGTGGAAAGGTGGTAGCATTGTACCTTCTCTCTTTTTCTCTCATTTTTTTGTGGGCTCTTTGGCCTCTTTATTTTTTATTTTTTATTTCGGTGGGCATATTTGGCCTCTTTTATTTCCTCACATGGGACAATGCTCCAACAATGATGATCATCACACTTACAACTCAAAAGTTAGAGCAATGATGACTCTATGTGGATTGCCTTCGGTAGTGTACCGTGACAATGATCTAGCATGGCATAGACATAAATGGAAACATCATGCTAGCTATCTTACGATCATGCAATGGCAATGTATAAGTGGTGGCACATGTCATGGTGGTAGTTGCATGGCAATATATCTCGGAATGGCCTTGAAAAAGCCATAGTATGTAAGTATGGTGGCTGTTTTGAGGGAGGCTAATGGTGGGTTTTGTGCACCGGCGAAAATTGCACGACACTAAAGAAGATAGTGATGATGGAAGGTGAAAGTGCATCCAAACCATGGACTCAACATTAGTCATGAAGAACTCATATACTTGTTGCAAAAGTTTTAGTAGTAATTGAAACAAAGCATTCAACACATACTCCTAGGGGAAGGGTTGGTAGGTATAAACCATCGCGCGATCCCGACTGCCACACAAAGGATGACAATCAATAGACTAATCATGCTCAGACTTTCTCACATAGCGGTTCACCATACGTGAGTGCTACGAGAATCACTAACTTCAACACAAGTATTTCTAGATCCACAACACCTTACTAATATAACTTCAATATTACCATAACTACAACTCAAAACTAGTTGAAATGAATCAAACTTCTCTAACTATTCAATGCACATGAAGGTGGAAGTTTTCGTATCCCTTTGGATAACTACCCCTTTTGAGACTACTTTCATAGCATAGATCAACTACCAAGCCATGCACCGCCGTGCTCTAAAAGATATAAGTGAAGCACATAGAGCAAAATCAACTAGCTCAAAAGATATAAGTGAAGCACATGTGAGCTGAATTGTCTAACCAAAGGATATAAGTGAAGCTCGACAAAATCACGGTGAGTGCATGTCTCTCTCTCTCTAGGTGTGTAGCAAGGATGATTGTGACACAACAAAAATAAAAGACACCTACGATACAAGACGCTCCAAGCAAAACACATAACATGTGGTGAATAAAAATATAGCCCCAAGTAACTTTACCGATGGATTGAAGACGAAAGAGGGGATGCCTTCCCGGGGCATCCCCAAGCTTAGGATTTTACGGCATCCTTGAATCAACTTGGGGTGCCTTGGGCATTCCCAAGCTTGATCTCTTGCCATCCTTTATCTTTTTGTCCATAAGAACTTCACCCAAAACTTGAAAACTTAACAACACGAAACTTAAACAGAAACTCGTGATAACATTAGTATAAGAAAGCAAACCACCACTTCCTTAGGTACTGTAGCAAACTTAAATTCTACTTATGTTGATGTTGGGTTACTGTATTTTCAATTTTCATGGCTAATACCCCCCGATACTATCCATAGTTTCATCAAAATATGCAACCAACTCAACAAAAATAGAATCTGTTAACAGCAGACCAGTCTGTAGCAATATGTATACTTCGTATACTTATGTTACTTCCGAAATTCTGAACAATTACGACAGTCTGAAGAATTTGCGTAGCAATCAGCAGCAAAAAGAATCAACTCAATAGCTCTTACAAAAAAATGAATTTTTTTTGTGAGCAGAAAGTTTCTGTCTTTTCCAGCATGACCAAAGGATCATCCCCAAGACTAATCATAACGGTTTTGCTTGGCACAAACGCAAAAAGAAACACAAAAAACACAATCATAACAGAATTATGAAAGTGTGGAAAACACAAAACATAAAGAAAAATGATAGATTCGTTGGGTTGCCTCCCAACAAGCGCTATTGTTTAACGCCCTTAGCTAGGTATAAGGTGATGGAATCACGTATAGTGATCCTTGGTGCTCAAACCATAAGTAGCGTGATCATTTATCATCTTAAGATCTTCATCTTTATTGCATGACTCACCACTAGCTTTAGGAACAAAAACAGACTTGACGGTCTTTTTGAGAGTGAGATTTGGAGTATTTTGCACAGCGGCAAAAGCAGAACCCAAGTGGGTTATGACATCTTCTAGTTTGCCAATTCTAGAGGAATCATTAACTATAGGTTCCTTCTCCCTTAAATTTTTCAAAACATTTCCCACTTTGGATCCGTACCAAGTAATTTGATTGTGGATCTTTCTATCCAAACCCTCAATAAGTTCAACTGTGGCAATTTTGTTTTCAATAGCGTCAAGCCTTTGCATCACGTGTTCCAAGGTCAAGGTAGTTCCATTAACCATGAGCGGGGGTGAGCCTACCAAATTCATGATAGCTCCGTAGGAGTCAACAGTATGGCTCTGATGTCCGTTATGATACTGCACAAAAGACCTTCCAGTGGCGCCAGAAATGGGCACGTTGACGACACCAGGAATCATTCTGCGTTTGTGTTCCCTCGAAGCAGAGAGGATGATGTAGCACAGCAGAGGTAAGTATTTCCCTCAGTTTGAGAACCAAGGTATCAATCCGGCGGAGGAGTATCTCAAAATCCTGCACAAACACAAAAGCTTGCACCCAACTCTATGAAGGGGTTGTCAATCCCTTATAGATTGTTTGCCAAGTGAGAATTGAAAGCAACAAAGTAACAAAGCAAAGTAAAAGCGGATTTGTAAATGATGGACGTGAATAGACCCGGGGGCCATAGTGTTTACTAGTGGCTTCTCTCATGAAAGAAAGTAGACGGTGGGTGAACAAATTACTGTCGAGCAATTGATAGAACTGTGCAGAGTCGTGACGATATCTATGCAATGATTATTTCTATAGGCATCACGTCTGAAACAAGTAGACCGATACTTTCTGCATCTACTACTATTACTCCACACGTAGACCGCTATCCAGCATGCATCTAGTGTATTAAGTCCATAAGAACACAGTAACGCCTTAAGCAAGATGACATGATGTAGAGGGATAATCTCAAACCAATGATAAAACCCCCATCTTTTTACCCTTGATGGCAACTGCTTGATGTGTGCCTTGCTGCCCCTACTATCACTAGGAAAGGTCACCACATGGCAGAACCCAAAACCAAGTACTACTCCCATTGCAAGAATCATAGATCTAGTTGGCCAAACAAAACCCAAGGCTCAGAGAGACTTACAAGGATATCAAATCATGCATATAAGAAATCAGCAAAGACTCAAATATATATCATAGATAATCTGATCACAAGTCCACAATTCATCGGATCTCGACAAAAACACCGCCAAAGAAGATTACATCGGATAGATCTCCATGAAGATCATGGAGAACTTTGTATTGAAGATCCAAGAGAGAGAAGAAGCCATCTAGCTACTAACTACGGACCCGTAGGTCTAAAGTGAACTACTCACGAGTCATTGGAGGGGAGATGATGATGATGAAGAAGCCCTCCAACTCCAAAGCCCCTTCGGCAGGGTGCCGAGAAGGGTCTCCAGATGAGATCTCGCGGAAACGGAAGCTTGCGGCGGCGAAAAAGTATTTTCGAGGCTCCCCTGATTTTTTGCGGAATATTTGGGAATTTATAGGCCAAAGACCTAGGTCAGTGGGCGGCCAGGGAGGCCACAAGCCTGCCCACCGCCGCCTCCCCCTGGTGGCGGAGTGGGGGCTTGTGGGCTCCCTGGAGCCCACCTGGCTTGGCCCAAAAGCCCCCTGGACTTCTTCCGTTCGGGAAAAAATCATTTCGAGGTTTTTCTTCTGACGGGGATATAGCCCTAGGGTAGGGTCATAAGTCTGACCAATACGTCCTACCCAAGGGCACCTCATTATTAGTTTAAGGACTACAAGGGAAATTCCTAGTGGACCGTGACAACATCTAATCCAATCGGTACGGATCCATTCACACAAGTACATTCCATCCACTCGGATGACAGTCAACCACTCGGCCAAATGACTCACTCGGTCATGCAAATACCAACAGTCGGCAAGACATCCGTAGTGGGCTGACATTATGGCATCAATGCCCCATCTTGTAACATAAGAGGTGAGGAGGTGGCGCACTCTATATAAGCCACCCCCTCCACATAGCTAGGGACATTTTCTTCTTCTTCTCCCCCTGCGGGCTCATTCCTTCCCTGGAGCTCTGGCTCTCTCTATACCATGTAACTCATGTCCATGAGAGATAAAACAAAGCCTCTCCGGAGCACGAGACGTAGGGTTGTTATCTCCACTGTGAGAGGCCCGAACTCGCTAAAACCACCGTGTCACCCATGTGCATCTTGATAGATCATGCTCCGTTATCCTACCCCCTTTCTATTGTCGGAATCGTTACCACGACAGTTGGCGCCCACCGTGGGGCATGGCGTCTATCGAGCCATGATGCATATGGTTATTTCTTCAGCCACCAGCGGCGGATCGATTCCGCTGGTGCCCTCTATTCAGTTTCATCTTCATGGTTTAACACATTTGTCTGTATTGTTCATCTCCAAGACGAGCAAAGCATCGCAAGCAGAAGGAAAACAGACATCTATCCAAGCACATACAAGGAGCACCACAGACCTTCAGGAAACCGACTGCTCCTCCGCACGCGGCCGTCGGTGTCGTCTGCCTCACCGTCGTCTCCGACCTCGACGCTGCACACTGCACTTCATCTGCGATGTCGTCGTGCATCCCCCATGCGCGGCCAACGGCGCCGTCCGCCTCATCGTCGCCATGGGTGGCCGTAGGAGCCTTCCGCCTCATCGTCACCACGCGTGGCCACCGGTGTCGTCCTCCTCATCGTCGTCGCGCACGACCGTCGGTGCCGTTTGTCTCATCGTCGTCGCGCACGGTCGCCAGTGCCTTTCGCCTCATCGTCGTCTCCAACCACGTTGAGCCCCCACGCACGACCGCCGCCACCGTTCACCTCGTCGTCGACACGAGCCTTGTGTTATCGGCCACTCGAGGGCGACCTATGCGGTGGAAGTGCGGGCTCCGTGCGGTGCGGGCGCGCAACACTTCTTCCTTCAACGCCGTCCACCGGCGAGGTCTCTGTGACCAAGGCGCACAGCAACGACGACCTACGAATCAGCCTCGACTTGCAAGGCTGCAACCGATGGCCATCCAATGCTTCGTAAGTGCTTGCGTTACGTGGGCCTGTTCCTTGATTAGATTAACTGCATGCAGGAAAAACGGAAACAGAAGAACGTGGTCTTCATAGTCCTTCATGGGATGGGCTGACGGTTTGCATAAGGTAATGGCCTCATTAACCGGCTCATCAGGTGAGGATTTATGACATCGGTTTCCTAATTAGTGCGGCCAAAAAAGCTGCCACACTGTTTCCATCAACGGCAAATCGTGCATGCATGCATGCATGCATGCATATTCATTGGTGGTTTTTATTCATTGCAAATTAGCAACTATACAGGACACTTAGTCCATTAAAAAATATTCGTAGCTATGGTTACTACTAACATGCAGCGAGTCGGCTGCCCCGCGTGTCGCCACTCTACAGAATGCGTCTACATCAATCGACCGCCGCACGCATCGCCACTCCGCAGGATGCGTATTCATCATTCGGCCGTCCCGCATGTCGCCACTCCGTAGGATGAGTCTTCATCATTCGGCCGCCCCGCGCGTCGCCATACAATCGGACACGACGGAATCAATTGGCTGCCCCGGGCATCATCACTCAATCGGACGCGTCGTCATCACTCGGCTGCTCCACGGGCCGTCGCTCAGTCGGACGCGTCGTCATCAATCGGTCGCCCCGCACGCCGTCCCTCAGTCGGACACGTCGTCAACACTCGACCACCCCGTGCGTCGTCGCTCAGTCGGACGGGTCTTCAACACTGGGCCGCCCCGTGCGCCGCCCCTCAGCAGGATGCGTCTTCATCATTCGGCCGTCCCGCATGTCGCCAGTCCGTAGGATGAGTCTTCATCATTCGGCCGCCCCGCGCGTCGCCATACAATCGTACACGACGGAATCAATCAGCTGCCCCGGGCGTCATCACTCGATCGGACGCGTCGTCATCACTCGGCTGCTCTACGGGCCGTCGCTCAGTCGGACGCGTCGTCATCAATCGGTCGCCCCGCGCGCCGTCCCTCAGTCGGACACGTCGTCAACACTGGGCCGCCCCGTGCGCCGCCCCTCAGTCGGACGGGTCTTCAACACTGGGCCGCCCCGCGCGCCGTCCCTCAGTCGGATACGTCGTCAACACAGGGCCGCCCCGTGCGCCGCCCCTCAGTCGGACGCGTCGTCATCACTCGGCCACCCTGCATGCCATGCTCAGCCGGACGTGTCTACTTCGCTCGACCGCCCCGCGCGTCGTTAGGCAGCTAAGTCATTTTTTCACAGACTACATTCTATTAAATAATCATTTCTCAATTACCGAGTGTCGAGGAAGTCGCACATGACGTTCACTCGGAGGCCACGCCACCGACTGTACCTCTGCACTTGGTTGTTTATTTTTATGTGGGAACACTTCAATTCCGCTTCGTTTGGGTCCAGTACTCAAACGAGTTCAGCCGGATCCTTCACTCTTTTAGCCTCTTGCTGGTTTCGAACCAGCAATCACGTGGCACACCCAGCGGGTGTCTATGGGTGCAATTTACACAAACTATTTTAGAAAAGATCATATTACTTTGATAATTTTTTATGCTGGCTTGTGCTATTTTTCATACACAGGTTACTCGACGCATCCGTGTGCCATCCTCGTCGCTGCTCAGGCTCAATCGCCGCAACGATCATTCATGCGTTTTCACGTGTTCGGAAGCCCTTTCAATGACGTAGTGGACACGGCCGCCCCGCGTATCGTCGGTGGGTCGGATGCCTCCTCGACATACATCACTTGGCCGCCCCGCGTGTTGCCACTCAGCCAGAATCGTCTACCTCACTCGGATGCCATGCGCATCGCCACTCCATGTGGCACGTCTTCATCATTCGGCTGCCCTACGCGCCACCGCTCAGCTTAGCTGCGACTCCGTATCACCTAAGTTAAAAAGAAACTCCGTGTGCGGACATGCTCCACACTCGGGGACTTAGCTGCGACTCCGTATCGCCTAAGTTAAAAATAACTCCGAGTGCGGACATGCTCCACACTCGGGGGCTTAGCTGGGACTCCGTATCGCCTAAGTTAAAAGCAACTCCGAGTGCGGACATGCTCCACACTCGGGGGCTTAGCTGCGACTCCCTATCGCCTAAGTTAAAAACAACTCTGAGTGCGGACATGCTCCACACTCGGGAGCTTAACTGCGACACCGTATCGCCTAAGTTAAAATGCAACTCCGAATGCGGACATGCTCCACACTCGGGGACTTAGCTGCGACTCCATATCGCCTAAGTTAAAAACAACTCCGAGTGCGGACATGCTCCACACTCGGGGGCTTAGCTGCGACTCCGTATCGCCTAAGTTAAAAACAACTCCGAGTGTGGACATGCTCCACACTCGGGGACTTAGCTGCGACTCCGTATCGCCTAAATTAAAAACAACTCCGAGTGCGGACACGCTCCACACTTGGGGACTTAGCTGCGACTCCGTATCGCCTAAGTTAAAAACAACTCCGAGTGCGGACATGCTCCACACTCGAGGGCTTAGCTGCGACTCCGTATCGCCTAAGTTAAAAACAATTTCGAGTGCGGACATGCTCCACACGCGGAGGCTTAGCTGCGACTCTGTATCGCCTAAGTTAAAACTACTCCGAGTACAGACACGCTCCACACTCGGGAACTTAGCTGCGACCCCGTATCGCCTAAGTTAAAAAATACACTCGGAGACTTGACTTTGATCCAGAAATCATATAATGCAGATTCAACAAACATTCAACATGACAAGCACTGGAAGTCTTAAACCCTCTGCCAGACTCATCTAGTCCGACAGAGGCTCGGGGACTACACCCAGTGGGTGCACTAAGCGTGCCCCCACAGGAAGAGAAATACAAAAAAGAAACATTCTGCTTGGTCAGGTCCACCAACAACATCCAAGTTCCATAGATTCAACAGATTCCAACTGACTACCAGCAGTCAGTCAGAGTCTCAAGATCATGTTGGTCACTCGGGTCTACTTCAATTCTTAAGTTCACTCGGACGTACTACTCAACGGAATCGATCAGGGCGACTGATGAAGACTTCAATCAACGCATAATTTTGCAAGGCCCTGAAGCACGTTCAAGTTCGGTGTGCTGCTACAAGATTTACATCGACACCTTCACCACTCGGACCCTGATCCATTCAGGGGCTAATGATGGGGATATAGCCCTAGGGTAGGGTCATAGGTCTGACCAATACGTCCTACCCAAGGGCACCCCATTATTAGTTTAAGGACTACAAGGGAAATTCCTACTAGATCGTGACAACATCTAATCCACTTGGTACGGATCCATTCAGACAAGTACATTCCATCCACTCGGATGACAGTCAACCACTCGGCCAAATGACCCACTCGGTCATGCAAATACCAACAGTCAGCAAGACATCTGTAGTGGGCTGACATTATGGCATCAATGCCCCATCTTGTAACATAAGAGGTGAGGAGGTGGCGCACTCTATATAAGCCACCCCCTCCACATAGCTAGGGACATCTTCTTCTTCTTCTCCCCCTGCGGGCTCATTCCTTCCCTGGAGCTCTGGCTCTCTCTATACCATGTAACTCATGTCCATGACAGATAAAACAAAGCCTCTCCGGAGCACGCGACGTAGGGTTGTTATCTCCACTGTGAGAGGCCCGAACTCGCTAAAACCACCTTGTCACCCATGTGCATCTTGATAGTTCATGCTCCGTTATCCTACCCCCTTTCTATTGTCAGAATTGTTACCACGACATCTTCCATTTGGACTCCGTTCCAAAATCAGATCTGAAAAGAGTCAAAAACACGGAAAAACAGGAACTGGCACTTGGCACTGAATTAATAAGTTAGTCCCAAAAAGATATAAAAAGGTACATAAAACATACAAAGAAGGCAAAATAACAGCGTGAAATCATCAAAAATTATAGATACATTTGAGACGTATCAAGCATCCCCAAGCTTAACTCCTGCTCGTCCTCGAGTAGGGAAGTGATAAGAATGAATTTTTGATGCTTTCATGCTACCTAGCATAGGTGTCCTTTGTAATTCCTCTTATGTGACGTGAATATTCAGATCCATTAGATTCAAAACAATAGTTTTCTATTGACGTGTAAACAATAATAATTCAAGCAAACTAGCAAAGTAATCATGAACTTTCAAAATAACAAGGCCAAAAGAAAGTTATCCCTACAAAATAATATAGTCTGGCTATGCTCTATCATCATTGCACAACGAATTTAAATCATGCACAACCCCGGTATTGGCCAAGTAATTGTTTCACACCTTTACTTTCTCAAACATTTTCAACTCTCACGCAATACATGAGCGTGAGCCATGGTTATACCACTATAGATGGTGTGGAATGTAGTGGAGGTTGCAAGACAAAAAAGGAGAAGATAGTCACATTAACTAGGCATATCAATGAGCTGTGGAGATGCTCATCAATAGATATCAATGTGAATGAGTAGGGATTGCCATACAAATAATGCACTAGAGCTACAAGTATGTGAAAGCTCTTAAAGAAAACTAGTGGGTGTGCATCCAACTTGCTTGCTCACGAGGACCTAAGGCAATTTGGAGGAAGCCTATCATTGGAATATACAAGCCAAGTTATATAATGAAAATTTCCCACTAGCTATATGGTGGTGACAAAATGAGAGACTCTCAATCATGAAGATCATGGTGCTCAATATGCACAAGTGTGGAAAAAGTGGTAGCATTGTCCCTTCTCTCTTTTTCTCTCATATTTTTTTTAATTTTATTGGGCTCTTTGGCCTCTTTTTTTATGGGCTTCTTTGGCCTCTTTTATTTCCTCACATGGGACAATGCTCCAATAATGATGATCATCACACTTTCAACTCAAAACTTAGAGCAACTATGACTCTATATGGAATGCCGTCGGTAGTGTACCGTGGTAATGATCTAGCATGGCATAGACATCAGTGGAAACATCATGCTAGCTATGTTACGGTCGTGCAAAGGCAATGTAGACGTGGTGGCACATGTCATGGTTGTAGTTGCATGGCAATATATCTCGGAATGACTTTGAAAAAGCCATAGTAGGTAGGTATGGTGGCTGTTTTGAGGGAGGCTAATGGTGGGTTTTGTGCACCGGCGAAAGTTGCACGACACTAAGAAGATAGTGATGGTAGAAGGTGAAAGTGCATCTAAACCATGGACTCAACATAAGTAATGAAGAACTCATATACTTGTTGCAAAAGTTTTATTAGTAATCGAAACAAAGCATTCAACGCATACTCCTAGGGGAAGGGTTGGTAGGTATAAACCATCGCGCGATCCCGACCGCCACGCAAAGGATGACAATCAATATACTAATCATGCTCAGATTTCATCACATAGTGGTTCACCATACGTGCATGCTACGGGAATCACTACCTTCAACACAAGTATTTCTAGATCCACAACACCTTACTAGCATGACTTCAATATTACCATAACCACAACTCAAAACTAATTTAGATGAATCAAACTTCTCTAACTATTCAATGCACATGAAGTTGGAAGTTTTCGTATCCCTTTGGATAACTACCCCTTTTTAGACTAATTTCAAAGCATAGATCAACTACCAAGCCACGCACCGCTGTGCTCTAAAAGATATAAGTGAAGCTCATAGAGCAAAAGTATCTAGCTCAAAAGATATAAGCGAAGCTCGACAAAATCACGGTGTGTGCATGTCTCTCTCTCTAGGTGTGCAGCAAGGATGATTGTGACAAAACAAAAATAAAACTCCTATGATACCAGACGCTCCAAACAAAAACACATAACATGTGGTGAATAAAAATATAGCCCCAAGTAACGTTACCGATGGATTGAAGACGAGAGAGGGGATGCCTTCCCGGGGCATCCCCAAGCTTAGGCTTTTACAGCATCCTTGAATCTCTTGGGGTGCATTGGGCATCCCCAATCTTGAGCTCTTGCCACTCTTTATCTTTTTGTCCATAATAACTTCACCCAAAACTTGAAAACTTCACAACACGAAACTTAAACAGAAACTCGTGATAACATTAGTACAAGAAAGCAAACCACCACTTCCTTAGGTACTGTAGCAAACTTAAATTCTACTTGTGCTGATGTTGGGTTACTGTACTTTCAATCTTACATGGCTAATACCCCCGATACTATCCATAGTTTCATCAAAATAAGCAACCAACACAACAAAAACAGAATCTGTTAACAGCAGACCAGTCTGTAGCAATCTGTATTTTCGTATAACTCTGGTACTTCACAAATTCTGAAAACTTAAGAAAGTCTGAAGAATTTGCGTAGAAATCAGCATAAAAAAGAATCAACTCAAAATCTCTTACAGAAAAAACATGAAAATTCTTTTCGTGAGCAGAAAGTTTCTGTCTTTTCCAGCATGGCCAAACAATTATCCTCAAGACTAATCATAACGGTTTTGCTTGGCACAAGCGCAAAAAGAAAAAAAAACACAATCATAACAAAAATATGATAGTGTGGAAAACACAAACCAGAAATAAAAAGGAAAGATTTGTTGGGTTGCCTCCCAACAAGCGCTTTTGTTTAACGCCCTTAGCTAGGCGAAAGTGATGGAATCACGTATACTCATCTTTGGTACTCAAACCATAGGTAGCCCTCATCATAGATTCATAAGGCAATCTTATTTTCTTTCTAGGAAAGTGCTCCATGCCCTTCTTTAAAGGAAATTTAAATCTAATATTCCCTTCCTTCATATCGATGATAGCACCAATAGTCATTAGGAAAGGTCTACCAAGAATAATGGGACATGAAGAATTGCAATATATGTCAAGTACAATGAAATCCACGGGTACATAGTTCTTATTTGCAACAATAAGAACATCATCGATCCTCCCCATGGGCTTCTTGATGGTAGAATCCGCAAGATGCAAATTAAGAGAACACTCTTCAATCTCATGAAAACCAAGAATATCACATAAAGACTTTGGAATCGCGGAAACACTAGCACCCAAATCACACAAAGCATTGCACTCATAGTTTTTTTATCTTGATTTTGATAGTAGGTTCCCACTCATCATGAAGTTTTCTAGGTATAGAGACTTCTAGTTCGAGCTTCTCTTCAAGAGATTTCATCATATCATCTACGATATGCGCGGTAAAGGCTTTGCTTTGGCTATAAGCATGTGGAGAGTTTGCAATGGATTGCATCAAAGAAATGCATTCAAACAAGGAGCAATTATCATAATTGAATTCCTTGAAATCCAAAGTGGGAGTTTCATTACTACCCAAAATTTTGACTTCTTCTACTCCACTCTCCACACCTTTATCATCAAGATAGGTGGACTCCGAATCATCGGGGCGTTTTTCAACCAAAGTGGATTCATATCCAGCCCCTCCATAAGTAGGTTTGACACGCAAAAACAAAGATTCAAGAGGAGACACACCAAGCACTTTAAGATCTTCGTGATTTGCATCACTAGAACGCACCCTTTTAAACCATTCATGTCTAGCGCGAATTTGGGCGGTTCTTTCTTTGCTCTCATTCATGGAGATACGCATAGCTTTCAAAGTTTCATCCAAGTTGATCTTGGAAGGAGCGCATCTAACTTTCAAAGCATCAATATCACAAGACATACTATCAACGCTCTTAGCCAAATCGTCTATTTTGAATAGTTTTTCCTCTATGGACGCATTGAAAATGTTTTGAGAGTTGATGAACTCTTTGATATTACTCTCTAGATCAGAGGGTAATTTGTTGTGATTTCCATAAGTGTTGCCGTAGGAATTGCCATAATAGTTAGAGGAGTTACTAGGAAAAGGCCTAGGAACATAGTTTCCCCTAAAAGCATTGTTGTTGCCAAAATTGTTCCTACCAACAAAATTCACGTCCAAACTAGCGTTGCTACTCTCAATCAAAGAAGATAGTGGCATGTCATTAGGATCTACGGTAGCATTTCTACTAGCAACCAAATTCATCAACTCGTCCATCTTAGCACTAAGCGAGTTAATCTCTTCTATAGCGTGCACCTTTTTGCTAGCAGGCGACCTTTCAGAGTGCCACTGAGAGTAGTTGGTCATGATATTGTCTAGGAGTTTTGTAGCGTATCCTAACGTGCTTTCCATGAATGTTCCACCTGAGGCGGAATCCAAGATATTGCGAGAAGCGAAATTCAAACCAGCGTAAAAGATTTGTATAATCATCCACAAACTCAAGCCATGAGCAGGACAATTTCTAATCATAAGCTTCATCCTCTCCCAAGATTGTGCAACGTGTTCATGATCAAGTTGCTTGAAATTCATGATATCGTTACGTAAGGAGATGATCTTAGCCAGTGGAAAATACTTGGATATGTAAGCATCTTTGCACCTATCCCAAGAATCGGTACTATTTTTAGGCAAAGAAGAAAACCATGTTTTTGCGTGATCTCGCAAAGAGAAAGGAAAAAGTTTCAACTTAATCACGTCATTATCCACATCTCTTTTCTTTTGCATATCGCAAAGCTCAATGAAGGTATTGAGATGGGATGCGGAATCCTCACTAGGAAGGCCAGAGAATTGCTCTTTCGTAACAAGATTCAGCAAAGCTGCGTTGATTTCATACGATTCCGCACTAGTGGCGGGAGCAATAGGAGTACTAATAAAATCATTATTATTAGTGCTCGAGAATTCGCAAAGTTTGGTGTTTTCAAACATGACGTCGTCAAAAACAAACAAACACACAAGCAAGAAAGAAACCGGCACACGAAAACGGTAAGGGCAAGAGAAAACGGCGAAGGAGAAAGGCGAATGAAAACGGCAAATGTGAAGTGGGGGAGAGGAAAACGAGAGGCAACTGGAAACAAAAGTAAATGCAAGAGAAGAGTTTGTGAGACCTACTTGGATAGATCTTGATTTCTCCTCCCCGGCAACGGCGCCAGAAATGCTTCTGATGTCCGTTATGCTACTGCACAAAAGACTTTCCAGTGGCGCCAGAAATGGGCACGTTGACGACACCAGGAATCCTTCTGCGTTGGTGTTCCCTCGAAGCGGAGAGGATGATATAGCACAGCGGAGGTAAGTATTTCCCTCAGTTTGAGAACCAAGGTATCAGTCCGGCGGAGGAGTATCTCAAGATCCTGCACAAACACAAAAGCTTGCACCCAACGCTATGAAGGGGTTGTCAACCCCTTATAGATTGTTTGCCAATTGAGAACTGAAAGCAACAAAGTAACAAAGCAAAGTAAAAGCGGAGTTGTAAACGATGGACGTGAATAGACCCGGGGGCCGTAGTGTTTACTAGTGGCTTCTCTCATGAAAGCAAGTAGACGGTGGTTGAACAAATTATTGTCGAGCAATTGATAGAACTGTGCAGAGTCGTGACGATATCTATGCAATGATTATTTCTATAGGCATCACGTTCGAAACAAGTAGACCGATACTTTCTACATCTGCTACTATTACTCGATACGTCGACCGCTATCCAGCATGCATCTAGTGTATTAAGTCCATAAGAACAGAGTAACGCCTTAAGCAAGATGACATGATGTAGAGGGATAATCTCAAACCAATGATAAAAACCCCATCTTTTTACCCTTGATGGCAACTGCTTGATGTGTGCCTTGCTGCCCCTACTGTCACTGGGAAAGGTCACCACATGGCAGAACCCAAAACCAAGCACTTCTCCCATTGCAAGAATCATAGATCTAGTTGGCCAAACAAAACCCAAGACTCGGAGAGACTTACAAGGATATCAAATCATGCATATAAGAAATCAGCAAAGACTCAAATATATATCATAGATAATCTGATCACAAGTCCACAATTCATCGGATCTCGACAAACACACCGCCAAAGAAGATTACATCCGATAGATCTCCATGAAGATCATGGAGAACTTTGTATTGAAGATCCAAGAGAGAGAAGAAGCCATCTAGCTACTAACTACGAACCCGTAGGTCTGAAGTGAACTACTCACGAGTCATTGGAGGGGCGATGATGATGATGAAGAAGTCCTCCAACTCCAAAGTCCCCTCCGGCAGGGTGCCGGGAAGGGTCTCTAGATGAGATCTTGCAGAAATGGAAGCTTGCGGCGGCGGAAAAGTATTTTCGAGGCTCCCCTGATTTTTTGCAGAATATTTGGGAATTTATAGGCCAAAGACCTAGGTTAGGGGGCGGCCAGGGAGGCCACAAGCCTGCCCACCGCCGCCTCCCCTGGTGGCGGAGTGGGGGCTTGTGGGCTTCCTAGAGCCCACCTGGCTTGGCCCAAAAGCCCACTGGACTTCTTTCGTTCGGGGAAAAAATCATTTCTGGGTTTTTCTTCCGTTTGGACTCCGTTCCAAAATCAGATCTGAAAAGAGTCAAAAACACGAAAAAAACAAGAACTGGCATTTGTCACTGAATTAATAGGTTAGTCCCAAAAAGATATAAAAAGGTACATATAGCATACAAAGAAGGCAAGATAACAGCGTGAAATCATCAAAAATTATAGATACGTGTGAGACGTATCAGGCTCCCGAAAAATTCCCGCCTACGATGGTATCAGTAATATACCTATTCCAAGGAGAGATTCCAACATAAAAACTGTGAAGAAGAACGGTAGTGGATTGCTTATGAGTGGATCTACTTTGAGCATTGCAAATCCTGTACCAAGCGTCCTTTAAATTTTCTTCCTCATTCTGCCTGAAATTGAGAACTTCGTTCTCATGGGTATCGTTTGGAGTAGTGGGTCTAGCCATTGATGGACTATCCCACACACGAACGAGCAGGAAGCAAGCGAGTGAAGCAGGCAAAAGAAAACGGCAAAGGAAAACGGCAAAAAGGCAAATGAAAACGGCAAAGGAGAAAGGCAAATGAAAACGACAAATGTGAAGTGGGGGAGAGGAAAATGAGAGGCAACTAGCAAAAAAGTAAATGCAAGAGATGAGTTTGTGACACCTACTTGGATAGTTGACTTGATCTCTCCTCCTTGCGCCAGAAATCAGCACGTTGAAGAGAGACAATTCTTGACTTGATCTCCCTGGCAACGGCGCCAGAAATCCTTCTGCTTCTGCGATAATAGACCTTCCCTGGTACGGCACCAGGAATCCTGCTGCTACGGCTACGCCTTTAGGGACTTCCTTGGCAAATATGCAAAGGATCTCTCCGCGGCCTTGGAGCCTTGCGTTGGTGTTCCCTTGAAGAGGAAACGGTGCTGTAGCACAGCGGCGGTAAGTATTTCCCTCAGTTTTGAGAACCAAGGTATCAAACCAATGGAAGATCTCGTCAAGTCACAAGTATCTGCACAAACACAAAGAGCTTGCACCCAACGCTATGAAGGGGTTGTCAATCCCTTATAGATTGTTTGCAAAGTGAGAACTGAAAGCAACAAAGTAAACAAGCAAAGTAAAAGTGAAATTGGAAACGATAGTTGCGAATAGACCCGGGGGCCGTAGTGTTCACTAGCGGCTTATCTCATGAAATCAAGTAGACGGTGGGTGAACGAATTACTGTCGAGCAATTGATAGAACCGCGCAAAGTCGTGACGTTATCTAAGGCAATGATTATATCTATAGGCATCACGTCCAAAACAAGTAGACCGATACTTTCTGCATCTACTACTATTACTCCACACGTCGACCGCTATCCAGCATGCATCTAGTGTATTAAGTTCAAAAGAACAGAGTAACGCCTTAAGCAAGATGACATGATGTAGATGGACAATCTCATATCTACGATAAAAGCCCATCTTGTTACCCTTGATGGCAACAACACGACGCGTGCCTTGCTGCCCCTTCTATCACTTTTAAAGGTCACCACACGGTATGAACCCAAAACCAAGCACTTCTCCCATTGCAAGAATCATAGATCTAGTTGGCCAAACAAACTCCAAGACTCGGAGAGACTTACAAGGATATCAAATCATGCATATAAGAAATCAGCAAAGACTCAAATATAATTCATAGATAATCTGATCACAAATCCACAATTCATCGGATCTCGACAAACACACCGCCAAAGAGGATTACATCGGATAGATCTCCATGAAGATCATGGAGAACTTTGTATTGAAGATCCAAGAGACAGAAGAAGCCATCTAGCTACTAAATACGGACCCGTAGGTCTGAAGTGGACTACTCACGAGTCATTGGAGAGGCGATGATGTTGATGTAGAAGCCCTCCAACTCCAAAGTCCCCTCCGGCAGGGCTCCGGGAAGGGTCTCCAAATGAGATCTCGCGGAAACGGAAGCTTGCGGCGGTGGAAAAGTGTTTTCGTGGATGCCCTCATTTTTTCTGGATTTTAGGGAATTTATAGGCCAAAGACCTAGGGCAGGGGAGCGCCAGGGGGGCCACAAGCTTGGTTCCCGCGGTCTCCCCCTGGCCGCGACAACAGGGCTTGTGGGCCCCCTGTGGGCCCACTGCCTTGGCCCTCAAGCCTCCTGATCTTCTTCCGTTCTGGAAAAATTTATTTCGCGGATTTTATTCCGTTTGGACTCCGTTCCAAAATCAGATCTGAAAAGAGTCAAAAACACAGAAAAAACAGGAACTGTCACTTGGCACTAAATTAATAAGTTAGTCCCAAAAATGATATAAAAGGTAAACAAAACATCCAAAGTTGACAAGATAACAGCGTGAAACCATCAAAAATTATAGATACGTTTGAGACGTACCAGTAGGTTAGTCCAAATATGTGTAAAAAGATATAAAAGTGTAGCAAAACATATAACAATGTCACCCAAAAGATCATGGAGCAAGCAGAAATTATAGATATGTTTGGGACGTATCAATAAGTCATGGATAAGTTAGAATAAAGTACCTATTGTGCAATTATAAATTAAGAATCAATTCATAATAGTACCTAAAGTATGCAATATGTTTCTTATACTAACGGATCTCACGAAGTTTTGTTGAGTTTTGTGTGATTGAAGTTTTCAAGTTTTGAGTGTGACCGCGATGGACCATGGAATAAGGAGTAGCAAGAGCCTAAGCTTGGGGATGCCCAAGGAACCCCAAGTATTATTTTAAGGAAGACTCAAGCGTCTAAGCTTGGGGATGCCCCGGAAGGCATCCCCTCTTTTGTCTCAAACCATCGAACGTCACTTGGAGCTACATTTTTATTCATCACATGATATGTGTTTTGCTTGGAGCATCGTTTACTTTTGTTTGCTTTTATTTTAGTTTTTCACAATCATCATTTGGTGGACACACCTATTAGAGAGAGACTCATCTTCATTATGATTTGCTAGAATACTCTATGTGCTTCACTTATATCTTTTGAGCTTGGCAGTTGCTCTAGTACTTCACTTATATCTTTTTGAGCACGGTGGCGTGTAGATTTTATAGAAATAATTTGCTCTCGTTCTTCACTTACATTTGTTTGAGAGCTGAATAAATAGTGACAGTAATTTGCATGGGTCATAAGACTAGTCCAAAACTAATAGGCATTCAATGAATTATAATCAAAACCATCATGTAGCACACATAGAGAACTTGTGAGTTAATGACATTGATATGGTAATATGAAAAAGGTGTAAGTCCATAATTGTTGATTCGTGTAAGTGTCAGGATTAAAAGCGTGTTAACTTTTTGTTCATATAAATATTAAAGAGGCAGAGTGATGATTTGTGAGCATTCTTATTCCTTGTTAAAATCCTAGTGTTGTCTCGAGTCGGGGGCGCGCAACGGTTAACTGCTACCAACCCCCTCCCTCGGGACATGCGAGTAGTGCTTTGATGTGTGATGAAACTAATAAAGCTTCGCAATAAGTATGTGAGTTCTTTATGAGTAATGTGACACCTTGGACATACACATCTTTACTTTTTCATATTTGCTAGCCTCTTCGGTACCGTGCATAGCCCATTCTCACCTCGAGGATTGGTGCAACTTTCGCCGATGCATCCACACCCTGCGGCATGATAATATCTGTTGCACATAAGAATCATTATATCTTCCTCAAAAACAGCCACCATACCTACCTATTATGGCATTTTCATAGCCATTCCGAGATATATTGCCATGCAAATTCCATCATCACTTCACATGACTAGTTCGTTCATCATCACATTGCACATCATGGTACACTGCTAGAGGCATTCTCAAAGAGTCATATCTTCCTATCAGCTCTCCATATTGAGTTGTAAGTAAATAAAAGTGTGATCACCATCCTTGTTAGAGCATTGTCCCAGTGAGGAAAGGATGATGGAGACTATGATTCCCCCACAAGTCAGGATGAGACTCCGGACAAAAATAAATAAAATGGTGGAGGCCAAATGAGCCCACCATAGATAAAAAAATATTATGGGGGAGGCAAAAAAAGAGAATATCCCACCATAAAAAAAGTGAGAGAAAAAGAGCGAAGGGACAATGCTACTATCCTTTACCACACATGTGCCTCAAAGTGGCACCATGATCTTCATAGCAAGAGTCTCCTATGCTGTCACCTCCATATGCTAGTGGGAATTATCTTATCATAATAAAATTGGCTTGTATATTCCAATGACGGGCTTCCTCAAACGCCCTAGGTCTTCATGAGCAAGCAAGTTGGATGCACACCCCACTTAGCTTCAGTTGAGCTTTCATACACTTGTAGCTCTAGTGCATCATTTGCATGGAAATCCCTACTCCCCGCATTGACATCTATCGATGGGGATCTCCGTAGCTTGTTCGCCTAGTTGATGTGAGATTATCTTCTCAACTTTTACCCCTTTGATATCTACCGCCATATTCTATTCCACATATATGCTATGTCCAATGGTCCATGCTCATGTATTGCGTGAAAAATAAAAAGTTGATGCATATTGAAAAAGTACGATCCAATTGCCTAACTTGGACACCGTGGTGCTTAACATTTGTATTTATGTGGTGAAGATGGAGTCATGCCTTGGTAATACAATAAAGATGAATAGGGCGTAAACATTCTTTTAGGGTTGTATACTTTGAAAATCAATAATTGTGTTGCTTATACTGAAAAAATATTATTATGTTGCTATTTTTAATTCATCATTTCACAATAATCATACATACAAGAGATTACATTATGGATAGCATGTCACATCAAAAATTCTGTTTTTATCATTTACCTACTCGAGGACGAGTAGGAATTAAGCTTGGGGATGCTGATACGTCAGCAACGTATCTATAATTTTTGATTGTTCCATGCTGATATATTATCATTCTAGGATACCTTTTGGACATTTATATACCAATTTATAATATTTTTTAGCACTACCCTATTGACCCAGTGCCCAATGCCAGTTCCTGTTTTCTGCGTGTTTTTCTTTGCAGGTTTACGCTACCAAACGAAGTCCAAATGCCACGAAACTTTAATATGATCTTTTCTGGACTATATGAAGACCTACAAGCATAGGAAGTGGACGAGAGGCCGCACGAGGGAGGCAGAAGCCAACAGGGCGCGACCCAGGGCTTGGCTGCGCCCTGATGGCTTGTGGCCCCCTGTATGTCTCCCAACGTCCCTCTCTGGCCTATAAATTCACAAATATTCCAAAAACCCTAAGAGCACTCCCGAAACACGTTTTCTGTCGCCGCAAGTCTCTGTTCCGATGGGAGGCCATCTAAACCTCCGTTCTCGCGATCTGCCGGAGGAGAGATCAATCATGGAGGGCCTATACATCAACCTTGCTGCCCTCGCCATGATGTGTGAGTAGTTCACCATAGACCTATGGGTCCGTAGGCAGTACCTAGATGGCAATCTCTCTCTTATGATCTTCTGTACCATGTTCACCGCATCTTCGCTTTGATCTATCCGATGTAATCACTATGTATGGTGTGTTTGTTGGGATCCGATGAATTATGGATTTATGTTCAGATTATTCATGAGAAGTGTTTGAGTCACCTCTGATTATTATGATTCTTAATTAAATGATCATCATAGCTTTGTAATGATCTTCGATCTATTGAGATAATTTGGCCAACTAGATTAATATTTCTTCAGTGGAAGTGGTGCGTTGTAGTAGGTTCAACCTGGCGAATTTCTACATCCCACTGATAGAAGGGGACAAGATGCATCTTCGTGTTGCTATTACTAAGGATAAAACGATGGGGTTTATTCATATTAATTGAGTTTACTTTGTCTACATCATGTCATTGTCCTCCAAGCATTACTCTGTTTTTACTTGATACGTAGAGAGGCAAGCATAGAAGCACTCTTGAAGTGGAGTAATAGTAATCGGTGCAGGCAGGAGTCGACCTATTTGCTTATGGATGTGATGCCTAATCATTGCCGTGAAAATCGCATAATTATTCGTTGTTCTACCAATTGCGCAACAGTAATTTGTTTACCCACCATATACTTTGCCATGAGAGATGCCACTAGGGAACACTATGGCCCTCGGGTCTATTCACTTATTTTCGAATTTACAATTATCAACAATTATCTACACACCTCATTTGCTTGCAAATAACAGATCAAGGGGATTGACAACCCTCTTGGCCGCGTTGGGTGCAAGTTGTTTGTTTCTTTGTGTGCAATCGCTGAAGACAGTTGATGATTGCTATTCCTATTGGTTGGAGAAACCTTGGTTTCATAATTGAGGGAAATACTTACCCACATTGTGCTGCGCTAACCCGTTCCTCTTCATGGAAAACCCAACGCAGATTACAGTCATCAATAAAGAACAAGTAAATAAAAGTTAGGTGCTGTTTTGCAAGAAAATAAAGAGCGTGGAAATAAAACTTAGGGGCTGTTTAGTAGAATGCTTTTTGTGTAATGCAAGAAAAAGATTGTCCATAGGCAATTGAATATAACATGATAGATACTTATCATGTGCAATGAGGGAGAGGCATACGCTAACACACTTTCCGTACTTGGATCATATGCACTTACGATTGGACTTTATCAAGCATCCACAACTACAAGAAATGATTAAGGTAAACCCAACCATAACATTAAACATCAAGTCCTCTTTACTCCCATACGCACACAACTCCCTTACTCGGGTGTAAGTTTTTGTCACTCTCGCGACCCACTATAAGCGAATCATGAACATATTGCAAACCCTCCAGCGTGTATCCTTCACGTGTGCGCCTCAAGGAAGGCACCTTAGGATAGCACCATATCAACACACAACTCAAATCAGTAACATCATATCACAATTAACCCGTAGGACAAAAGGGATCTACTCAAACATCATAGGATAGCCACATATCCTTGGGAAATTGATAGAGGCAAAGTTGTCCTTGTCTTTCGATGAGATGATGGTTATCGTTTTGGTGGAGTAGACTTTGATGATCCGACTTCGAATGTGTGAGGACGTCGCGCCTTAGCAATCGCTAAACCAACTCCGAGAGGTTATTGACCACGCCGGAACACGATCAACCTGACCATGAGAATCTGTTTTCTACAGGCAAACGAAGAACAAGCAAGAAACTAAGATATTGTGAATATAAGAGGAAAACTTTATTGATGAAAGTGTGGTTATGTGACGCCTTTGTCTGGTCGTGGAACACAAACAAAGAACACGAAGTTGCAGCTATGTCGAACTTGTAACTAAACAAAACCCAAGTCTAAATGGCGCCCTAAGGGTTGTATATATAGGGGGATAGAGGAGGAAATTCGTGACCCCTTGGAAGAGGGGTATGAAACCGACCCTAACTCATTTTCCCCACACCTATGGATTCTAAAAATAGCCTATAATATGGTATTTAAAAATTACATGGGTCTAGCCCAAAAATAAGGTGGCACATCACCTATAATAGACTATGGACGAAATTTATAAAGTGACGTCTTGAATATTTCGTCCAAGCCTTCATGCTCTCCTTATGATGGCTCCAAAGTGCGAAAATCACTAGTGGAAGCTCCATTGTTCTTTCCCGTGCATGCACCTTCTTCTCCATGCTTGATCTAGCTACAATGGATATCCTTCTTATCCATGCTAGATCCTTCATTCATAAGTACAACAAAAGTATCTAACTTAGGCAACATCATATGTTCATGAACATTCGAAGGATTTCCAAGAAACGGAAGTACCTGGTAATTTAATTGGCGAGCGCGAGCTCTAGTAACTGGTCCAGTTTGTATAGCAGTTGTGGATATGGGTGTAACAATGGTGTTTATGTCCTCATCATCCTCCCCTTCTTGAACTGAGGTCGTCCTCAACAGAAGCTCATCTTCCTCACCCAAATATATGGCTTCAAATCTGCAATGTTAAAAGTGGGACTAACCCCAAAATCTGCTGGCAGTTCAAGTCTATATGCATTATCATTTATTTTCTCTAACACCTTGAAAGGACCATCACCACGTGGCATTAGCTTTGACTTGCGCAAATCAGGAAACCTACCCTTACGCAAATGCAACCAAACAAGATCTCCCGGTGCAAAGACAACACGTTTCCTACCCTATCTCCAGCAATTTATATTTAGCATTCATACACTCAGTTTTTTCCTTAGTTAACTCATGCATCTTTAATATCAAATCAACACGTTCTTTAGCATCAAAATTAACCTTATCTGAAGATGGAAGAACTAATAAATCAATAGGTGCACGAGGTAAGAAACCATACACAACTTCAAAAGGGCACATCTTAGTAGTAGAATGTAGCGAACGATTATAAGAAAATTCAATATGAGGCAAGCATTCTTCCCACGTTTTTAGGGTTTTGTTCAAAAGAACCCTAAGGATAGTAGACAATGATCTATTAACTACTTCAGTTTGTCCATTAGTTTGGGGGTGACATGTAGTACTAAAAAATAGTTTTGTCCCCAACTTAGGCCATAAACATCTCCAAAAGTGGCTAAGAAATTTAGCATCACGATCTCAAACAATCGTATTTGGCTCACCATGCAAGGGAATAATTTCATGAAAGAACAAATCAGCCACATTAGCAACATCATAACTTTTATGACATGGTATAAAGTGTGCCATTTTTGAAAATTTGTCCACGACAACAAATATGCTATCCCTCCCATTCTTTGTTGGAGGTAAACCTAAAACAAAGTCCATAGATATACCCTCCCAAGAAACACTAGGTACACGTAAAGGCATATATAAACCATGAGGATTGAGTCATGACTTAGCTTTTTACATGTCATGAGCGAACAACAAAACGCTCAACATCCTGTCACATCTTTGGCCAAAAGAAATGTGTAGAAAGTACGTCTTCCATCTTCTTTATGCCAAAGTGTCCCATCAATCCTCCTCCATGCGCCTCCAGTAAAAGCAAAAGATGAACAGAGCTAGCTGGAATGCATAACTTGTTAGCACAGAATACATATCCATCATTAATGATGAAATTGTTCCATGTTCTCCCTTCTTTACAATTCTCTAACACATCTTTAAAATCAACATCATGCACATATTGATCTTTTATGGTCTCCAAACCAAATATTTTAAAGTCAAGTTGTGAAAGCATAGTATAACGACGAGACAATGCATCATCAATAACATTTTCTTTACCCTTCTTGTGTTTAATGTTGCACGAGAAAGTCTCAATGAATTCAACCCATTTAGCATGTCTACAGTCCAGTTTTTCTTGACTTCTAATATGTTTCAAATATTCATGATCAGAATGTATGACAAATTCTTTGGGCCATAAATAATGTTGCCATGTTTCCAAAGTCCGAACAAGAGCATATGATTCCTTATCATAAGTAGAATAATTCAGACTAGGCCCAGTCAATTTTTTAGAAAAGTATGCAATAGGTTTACCATGTTGTAATAACACACCTCCTAATCCAAGTCCACTAGCATCACATTCATGCTCGAAAGTCTTATTAAAATCAGGAAGTTGGAGTAAAGAGCATGTGTTAACTTATCTTTCAAAATCGTGAAGGCTTCTTCTTGTGCGGTACCCCAAGCATAAGGCACATACTTCTTTGTAAGCTCATTGAGAGGTGCAGAAATGGTGCTGAAATATCTCACAAAATGCCTATAATACCCGGCGAGTCCAAGAAAACTCCTCATTGAGAGCATGTGTTAACTTATCTTTTGAAGTCGTGCTAATCTTTTTACACAATCGTTTTCCATAAATTCTCTTTCTTACGCCCAAATAAGAGACCGAACCGACTCACGGTGTGGCCACTAGAGGGCAAGGCGCGCCAGGGGGTATGGGCCGCATCCTGGTGGGTATTTGAGGCCGTTGGCTTCCGTTTACGTTGATTCCACCTTCCAAAAATCACATATATTCCAACATAATTCTACATAAATTTTTATCACCTTTAGGTTTCGTTTGATATGGATATTCTTTGAAACAAAAAAACATGCAACAAACAAGAACTCACACTTGGCACTGGATCAATCTGTTAGTCCAATAATTCATATAAAATGTTGCCAAAAATATGTCAAAGTTGTATAATATTGGCATGTAACAATGGAAAATTACAGATACGACGAAGACGTATCATCAACCCGATCCACCCCGAATGACCTAACTTACTCATTTTAGGTTTTGTCGACCTTGATCCACCACGAGTGACCTAACTTACTCATTTTAAGTTTTGTCGACCTCGATCCACTCCGAATGACCTAACTTACTCATTTTAGGTTTTGTCGGCCTCGATCCACCCCGAATGACCTAACTTACTCATTTTAGGTTTTGTCGAAATCATCATAATAACCATCATCATCAACAATAGAGAAGATATCATTATAACAACCATCATCATCAACAATAGAGAAGCAACCATTATAACAACCAACATCATTAACAATAGATAAGCAATCATTATAACAACCATCATCATCAACAATAGAGAAGGAATCATCATAACAACCAACACTACATACTTAGGTAACTTACAACATAGTCTTACATAGGCAACGTACGAGGTCCAAACATAGGTAACAAAGTCTTACATAGCCAACATAGGCAACATGCCAGGTCCAAACAGTACTATGCCAACATAGGCAACATAGGAAACATAGGCAACATACTTACTAATGTTTTGACCATCACCAGGTCCCCACAAATTACATGCTGCTCTTAGAACAACTGAACCACTCAGCCATCTGAAAAGATGGATTTCTAACTCTTCCAGTACCTGCTGGTCTTGGAGGCAAGAAGTTTTTTCTAGCAGCAGCAACAACAGTATAGGTACTTGGCCCAACAGTAGTAGAGGAACTAGGCCCAACAGAAGATGCAACAATAGTAGCTACCCTTGGATATCTCCTGGATGCAGGAGGAGCTGATGGAGCTTTAGTTTGTGCCCTTGGAGCAGGAGGAGCTGATGGAGTTGTCCTTGTTGTTGCTGTTCCTCTTCTTGGTGCCCCTGGAGGAGGAGTAGCTGATGCAGCTTTGCTTGCTACTATTGTAGCTCTTGTTTGTGCCCTTTGTGCAGGAAGAGCTGATGGAGTTGCCGTTGCTACCACTGGTGTTGCTCTAGTTGGTGCCCTTGATGCATCAACTCTTCTATTTCCGTGGAATTACAACATAGACAGATTACAAGACATGAAACTTGCATAAACAATTTTAGACAAAGTCAAAAAATTACCTCATGCCAGTTCCTTCTCATTGCCAAAGCTGGCTTAAGAGTCTTGTGGCAGCTAGTGTACCTATGCCGAGTGAAGTTACAATTGCTACAAGTGATTGTGCCCATCCTAGAAGTATCTTTGGGAGCTGGCTTCTCAAACTTACTCGTCCTCCTCTTAGTTTGTTTCTTTCCTGGCTTTTCTTTGAAAACCGGTGGCTCTATGTCAGGGGTACCAATCTTCAGCCATAAATTAGGCCGAGGCACAGGGCGAACTATTGCGCTGTAGGATGCTTGGTACCTGGGCTTCTTGAAGAAATCATGGCCAAAATCTTCTGGATGTAATTTTGCCTTGTTAATTGCAGAAACTGCATGATTGCAAGGAACCCCACTCATGTCCCATTTCCTACAACCACATGTACATCATATGCACTTTCTCCACTTGTAACTTGGTATAGATCAGGTCCAGCTTTGATAGATTGAAAATATCTAGAATGATGTTTTGCTTCTCCCAGCTTTTTAGCATATGTTGGGCATATCTGCCACTTGGTTGTCTCAGTCTTTGTCCTATTGGCATTGACCTTAACTAGCAACTTAATTCTGATCCCATCAACCATAGTTTTAATTGGCTTGCCTCTGCCATCAAGTGTCATCTTGTTAAATACTCCACTAATATTGTTGACAACCAAGTCAGTGTTACAATTTTTGCCCATGGCATGTCTAGCCCATGTATGTTTTGGAATCTTACTAAGCCATTTCCAAGCTGCCTCACACTCCCTTTTCATGCCATCCATTGCTACATCATATCCATGTTCATTATATGAATAGCTAGCCTGATCGATGTAATTCTTTAACTCTTCACCTCTAAAGCCAATAGTTTGAAAGTTCTGATAAATATGTCTAAGGCAGAATCTTTGTGGGGGAGTTTGGAAAGATATTATTTATGGGTTTAAGAAGACCCTGTTTCAAACAACTAAGTTTTAACTAACAAGGCACTTTTTGACACTACTAAGCATTTGCATTGTAGAGCATAAGATTTTGGTGTTACCCTTTGTCTATCATATATGATACTGTAGTAGCCATACTTCCCAGACTCACCACCAATGGCATACTTGAGTTGTGTTAGAAACTAGGACCAGCTTGCAGTATCTTCTTTGTCAACAATTGCAAATGCAATTGAAAAAATATTGTTATTACCATCTCTTCGAGTTGTAGCCAAGATTTACTGTCCCGTGGTCAGCTTTATAAAACACCCATCAACACCTACAATAACACATAGCACATTAGAAAGAAAGGAATGCACCTTTACATAAATAGTACTAGCAGTTACCACATAAGTACATATGAAAGGTCTGCAGCCATTTAAGAAACCCTATTTGCAAGCATTTAGGCACATGAACAAGCCATGGAATCTAGGATTTTTGCTAGGATGTTCCTTCAAATGCTTTGTTGTAACAATGCATATACTTCCTGGATTTGTATCGAATATAACTTGGAGGTAATCCCTTATCCTTGTGTACTGTGCCTTTTAATCTTCTTGGACCACACTCATAGCTACTTTCCTTGCTCTGTAGGACATGTGAATGGACACTTCTATGCCATATTTGTGATTCAAATTCTCAATTATGGAGTCGACTGGTGTGTTAATGTCTGCCCTCAACTATTGCTCACGCTCATGTGACAACCACTTGGGAGTTACTTTGGTGCGCTCTCCTACTGCAGTACAGTTGTGATATTAGTTCATTTTCTTTATACAAAATGTCTTCTCATGTGTAATATGAGAGGATGCAATTAAAAAAGGACATTCTTCACTCGTGCAAACTGCAATAATAACCCTATCAAAACAGTTCCTATGAAAGGAATAGTTTTTGTTTTGTGAGATGTGGAATGTTAGAAGTGCCCTCCTGAATTGGCTCATATATGGGAAGCATAGTTTCTTCACAAATTGATCTTGTGGGTTTCACCTTGAAAGTGGTTGAGTGGATCATCTATATGCCTCTTCATTGCCTCTAGCCTACAAATTATGTCCTCATCTGCTAGAATCTCACTGTCAGCACAATCTTCAGCAAGGAGCTGTGGAAGTTTCCTTTTAGCTGGTCTGTATTCTATTTTCTTTTCTTATTGCTCTTGAGGCTATGCGCAGCGACGACAGATGGATCAGGGCGGCAGCGCGAAGGGAACGCGCGGCGGCCAACCTGACTATCTGATACCAAGTTAAACGAGATGGTTTAGGGTTTTGCGTGGGGGTTAACATTCACCTCATGTCTTAGTATATATAGATGATCATGCTACAATTACATATGTATCCCTATACGTGAAAATATACAATATGCAATCTATACCTTATTTTATGCAAAACACATGTGATACTTTGAAAGAAGACAAATTTTGACAAAATCAGAAAATTTGTCACCAATCACAAAACAAGAGCGGACGATGGATACATATGCATGGTATATCACGAGCATGATAAAATAATCGCTCTCGGGTGCAGTCTGACTTTGTTCAATTGCTTATTCGTACAAGTAAAGTCCCCACCCTAGATATTTCCCTAAGCGCCAAGTCTGCAATTTAGTTATCAGAATGCACTACTCCCAAGTCTCGACCGATCAATGTTATTTGTGTTATTTTATCGCGCTTCCTCACATCATAAGATTAACGAAACTGCTCGGCACATGATATTGATGCACGATTTTTTTAGGAGCACGATGTGGCGGATGTGTTGCTTCGAGCAATTCATGTAGGCGCACCTCTCCTTGATGCCAGGCTGCACCGTGTAATTGACGGGCGCGTCGATGGAGCTGACGAGCTGGGCTTTCCAATCCATGGAATTGTCGATGAATGGTCAAATTGGAAGGAAAGGATGGTGGGAATGGATCTGAATATCAATTGTTAGCAAGACTCTAGTATATAGACCAATTGTTCATTGATTCTAATTATAAGCTATTAATTTGGAGGATGAGGCCATGGCAGGAGAGGAGAGGAACATGAAGAGTGGAAGAAGATAAGCTGAGGAGGCAGAAGCCGTCCAAATCCTAGCCGAGTCGTTTGTAGCCCGATCACTTGTATTTGTAGTCACTGCCTTCCATTGCTTCTCAGCCAAGCCCGATAGATGCACCAACGGTCCAGCCCATGAGAAGAGTAGGGTTTGTCGCTAATAGATTTTCACACGACGAATGGATCCACCGGTTGTTTCCCTTTAACTCGCATGCATGTGGGACTCTAGATTTTCACCGTCGTCCTTACATCTTCGAGTTCTGTCCTTCGAATAAATGACTCTAAGATTAAAATCTCACAATACAACGAAGAGGCGTTGGCGTCCTACAACAGTGGGCACGGTCATTTTAGAACAAACCAACTAGCCCCACAAGTAAATGGATGTATCTAGATACACATCACGACGGGGTTTGCCTTTTAAGACGGTGCATGCACCTATGACTAAATAATGGCAAATAATAGTACGAGCAATGTTGGCAAAATGACCCATTTTGTGAAATAATAGTGCGAGCAATGTTGGCAAAATGACCCATTTTGCAGCACCAGCTGGGCTATTATGGCAAAGCCAAAAAACTGCAATGACAATGAACCAGCGTGAACCTCTACCTATGTACTGCACCATCGCACCATTGCTAGGAATCAGCGCCAAAACCTTCATCGGAGAAGCTCCGGGTAAGAGATGTTAATCGGCGATGATCGATCAGAGAGAAATGGCGAGAGGGAAATGAGTAACAAGGGGACTTGGGAGAGAGGGTGATTGGGTTAGAATAAACATAAGCAATTGTTGATAATCACATTACAGAATTTTAGTACAAAAACTTGTGATATAGAACTAAGTTAGGTGGTCATGATATTGTTTTTTGAGTACTAAAATCAGTATTGAAATATTAAAATGGATAGTCACTATACTAAATTTTAATTCCGAACCATTGATATATCACTGTGTTGGGTGACCATGGTGTTGTTTTCAGTACTAAAATCAGTATCAAAATATTAACGTGGATACTCACAATACTAGATTCTAGTACCAAAATTACTAATATAGAACTGCGTCAGGTGATTGTCGTATTCAAATCAATACTGAAGTATAGAACTGAGTCCCGTGATTGTCGGGCTATTTTTAGTACTAAAACCAGTATTGAAATATCAATGTGAACAATCGCACTACAAATTTTTTGTACCGAATTAGTGAGTTTTAGTAGTGAAATTAGTGATACAAAACTGAGTGAGGTGATCGTGATACTGAAATCAGTACTGAAGTATAGAACTGAGTGAGGTGATCGTGGGGTTGTTTTTCAGTACTAAAATCAGTATTGAAATATTTAGGTTGATAACATCATACAATATTTTAATACGTAAACTAGTTATATAGAACTATGTCAGCTGATCGTGGTGCTATTTTGAAGAACTGAAATCAGTATTGAAATATTAACGTGGATACTAAAAATACTAAATTTTATGTGCTATAGAACTGACTCGGGTGATCGTGGTGTTGTTTTTAAGTATTGAAATCAGTATTGAAATATTAACGTGGATGGTCACCATACTTATTTTTAGTATCGAAACTGCTAATATAGAACTGAGTTGGGTGATGGTGGTGTTTTGTTTCAGTAATGAAATCAGTGTTGAAATATTAACGTTGATAATCACAATACAGAATTTTAGTACAAAAAGTTGTGATATAGAACTATGCCGATTGATTGTGGTATTGTTTTTTGAGTACTAAAATCACTATTGAAATATTAACATGGATAGTCACTATACTAAATTTTAATTCTGAAACTATTGATATAGCACTAAGTTGGGTGATCATGGTGTTGTTTTTTAGTACTGAAAGCAGTATCCAAATATTAATGCACATACTCCCAATACTAGATTTTAGTACCAAAATTACTGATATAGAACTAAGTGAGGTGATTGTCGTACTCAAATCAATACTAGAGTATAAAACTGTGTGTGGTGATCGTGGGCTTATTTTTCAGAACTGAAATGAGTATTGAAATATTTATGTGAACAATCGCAATACCAAATGTTTGTACCGAATTAGTGAGTTTTAGTACCGAAATTAGTGATATAGAACAGAGTGAGGTGATCGTCGTACTGAAATCAACACTGAAGTATAGAACTGAGTGAGGTGATCGTGGGGATGTTTTTCAGTACTGAAATTAGAATTGAAATATTTAGGTGGATAATAGCAGTACAGGATTTTATTACGGAAGCTAGTGATATAGAACTGAGTCGGGTGATCATGGTGCTATCTTTAAGTACTGAAATCAATATTGAAATATTAACATGGATAATTGCAATACTGAATTTTAGTACCAAAAGTAGTGATATAGAACTGAGTCGCGTGATTGTGGTGTTGTTTTTGAGTACTGAAATCAGTATTGAAATATTAACGTGTATGGTTAGTATACTTATTTTTAGTATCGAAAGTACTAATATAGAAATGAGTTGGGTGATGGTGTTGTTTTGTTTCTGTATTGAAATTAGTGTTGAAATATTTACGTTGATAATCACAGTACATAATTTTAGTACACAAAAAGTTGTGATATAGTACTCAGTCGGGTGATCACGGTATTGGCATTTTGAGTACTAAAATCAGTATTGAAATATTAACATGGATAGTCACTATAATAAATTTGAATTCTGAAACTTTTGATATATCACTTTGTTAGGTGACCGTGGTGTTGTTTTTACTACAGAAATCAGTATCGAAATATTAACGTGGATACTCACAATACTAGATTCTAGTACCAAAATTACTAATATAGAGGTCCATCACGTGATTGTCATATTCAAATTAATAGTGAAGTATAGAATTGAGTCCGGTGATATTGGGGCTATTTTTGAGTACTTAAATCAGTATTGAAATATAAATGTGAACAAGCGCACTACTAAACTTTTGTAACAAGTTGATTAATTTTAGTACCGAAATTAGTGATATAGAATAGAGTGAGGTGATCGTTGTACTGAAATCAGTACTCAAGTATAGAACTGAGTAAGTTGATCGTGGGGCTATTTTTCAGTACTGAAATTAGTATTGAAATATTTAGGTTGATAATATCAATACATGATTTTAATACGGAAACTAGTGATATAGAACCGAGTCGGCTGATCGTGGTGCTATTTTGAAGTACTGAAATCAGTATTGAAGTATTAACGTGGATACTTGCAATACTAAATTTTATTGCCAAATGTAGTGATAAAGAACTGACTCGGGTGATCGTGGTGTTGTGTTTGAGTACTGAAATCAGTATTCAAATGTTAACGCGGATGGTCACTATACTTATTTTTAGTATCGAAACTACTAATATGAAACTGAGACGAGTGATGGTGGTGTTTTGTTTCAGTACTGAAATCGGTGCTGAAATATTAACGTTGATATAGAACTGAGCCGGATGATCGTGGTACTGTTTTTTGAGTACTAAAATTTGTTGTGAAATATTAATATGGATAGTCACTATACTAAATTTTATTTCCGAAACTATTGATATAGCACTAAGTTGGGTGATCATGGTGTTGTCTTTCAGTACAGAAATTATTATCCAAATATTAAAGTGGATACTCACAATACTAGATTTTAGTACCAAAATTACTGATATAGAACTGAGTGAGGTGATGCTCGTACTCAAATCAATATTCAACTTAGTCCGGTGAACGTGAAATTATTTTTCAGTACTGAAATCAGTAGTGATATATTTATGTGAACAATCACAATACCTAATTTTTGTACTGAATTAGTGAGTTTTAGTACCGAAATTAGGAATATAGAACTGAGTGAGGTGATCGTCATACTAAAATTAGCTTTGAAATATAGAACTGATTGAGGTGATCGTGGGGTTGTTTTTCAGTACTGAATGGAGTATTGAAATATTTAGGTTGATAGCAACAATACATGATTTTAATATGGACACTAGTGATATAGAACTAAGTCGAGTGATCGGGGTGCTATTTGAAGTACTGAAATCAGTATTGAGATAAAACGTGGCTAACCGCAATACTGAATTTTAGTAGAAAAAGTAGTGATATAGAACTGACTCGGGTGATCGTGGTGTTGTTTTTAAGTATTGAAATCAGTATTGAAATATTAACGTGCATGGTCACTATACTTACTTTTAGTATCAAAACTACTAATATAGGAATGAGTTGGGTGATGGTGGTGTTTTGTTTCAGTACTGAAATCAGTGTTGAAATATTAACGTTGATAATCACAATACAGAATTTCAGTACAAAAAGTTGTGATATAGAATTGAACCGGGTGATTGTGGTGTTGTTTTTTGAGTACTAAAATCAGTATTAAAATATTAACATGGATAGTCACTATACTAAATTTTAATTCCAAAACTATTGATTTAACACTAAGTTGGGTGATCATGGTGTTGTTTTTCAGTACTGAAATAAGTATCCAAATATTATCGCGGATACTCCCAATACTAGATTTTAGTACCAAAATTACTAATATAGAACCGAGTCAGGTGATTGTCGTACTCAAATCAACACTCGAGTATAAAACTGGGTCTGGTGATCGTGGGGTTAATTTTCAGAACTGAAATCAGTATTGAAATATATATGTGAACAATCGCAATACCAGATTTTTGTACCGAATTAGTGAGTCTTAGTACCGAGACTAGTGATATAGAACTGAGTGAGGTGATCGTCATACAAAGATCAGCACTGAAGTATTGAACTGAGTGAGGTGATCGTGGGGCTGTTTTTCAGTACTGAAATTAGTATTGAAATATTTAGGTGGGTAATAGCAATACTGGATTTTAATAAGGAAACTAGTGATATAGAACTGAGTCGGGTGATCATGGTGCTATTTTCAAGTAGTGAAATCAGTATTGAAATATTAACGTGGATAATCGCAATACTGAATTTTAGTACCAAAAGTAGTGATATAGAACTGAGTCACGTGATTGTGTTGTTGTTTTTGAGTACTAAAATCAATATTGAAATATTAACGTGGATGGTCAACATACTTATTTTTAGTAGCGAAACTACGAATATAGAAATGAGTTGGGTGATGGTGGTGATTTGTTTTAGTACTAAAATCAGTGTTGAAATATTAACGTTGATAATCATAATACAGAACTTTAGTACACAAAGTTGTGTTATAGAACTGAGTCGCGTGATCATCGTATTGTTTTTTGAGTACTAAAATAAGTATTTAAATATTAACATGGATAGTCACTATGCTAAATTTTAATTCCGAATCTTTTGATATATCACTTTGTTGGGTGACCATGGTGTTGTTTTTCAGCACTGAAATCGCTATCGAAATATTAATGTGTATACTCACAATACTAGATTTTAGTACCCAAGTTACTTATATAGAACTCCATGAGGTGATTGTCGTACTAAAATCAATATTGAAGTATAGAACTGAGTCTGGTGATCGTGGGGCTATTTTTCATTACTCGAATCAGTATTGAAACATTAACATGAACAATCGCAATACTAATTTTTTGAACCGAATTAGTGAATTTTAGTACCAAAATTAGTGATATAGAACTGAGTGAAGTGATCGTCGAAATAAAATTAGTATTGAAGTACATAATTATGTGAGGTGATCGTGGGGCTGTTTTTCAATAGTAAAATTAGAATTGAAATATTTAGGTGCAGAATGGCAATACTAGATTTTAAGACGAAAAGTAGTGATATAGAACTGAGTCGCCTGATTCTGCTTCTATTTTGAAGTCCTGAAATCAGTATTGAAATATTAACGTGGATAATCGCAATACTGAATTTTAGTACCTAAAGTAGTGATATAGAACTGAGTCGGGTGATTGTGGTGTTGTTTTGGAGTACTAAAAACAGTATTAAAATATCAATGTGGATGACCACTATACTACTCCCTCCGTTCCTTGATATAAGGTGTATAGTATTTTGAGAAAAAATCCAAAATATAAGGTGTATTGCGTTGCGCCACTTGTTTGGATATTTATTTTAGGGATTTGATTACATTTCCTTATATCAGGCAAGCTCCTCTATTTTCTGATGTCAATTAGTCAGGTGTAATCTCAGCCAAAACTTGTGAAATCTTCTCTCAAGGTGCATTCTTTAATTTCTGTGCCAAAAAGTATACACCCTATATTTAGGAACACAGGGAGTATTGTTTAGTATCGAAACTACTAATATATAAATGAGTCGGGTGACGGTGGTGTTTTGTTTCAGTACTGAAGTCAGTGTTAAAATATTAACGTTGATAATCACAATACAGAATTTTGGTACAAAAAGTTGTGATATAGAAATACCTCCGGTGATCATGGTATTGTTTTTTGAGTACTAAAATCAGTATTAAAATATTAATATGGATAGTCACTATACTAAATTTGAATTCTGAAACTTTTGATATATCACTTTGTTGGGTGACCATGGTGTTGTTTTTCAGTACTCAAATCAATATCGAAATATTAACGTGGATACTCACAATACTAGATTCTAGTACCAAAATTACTAATGTAGAACTACGTCAGGTGATTGTCGTATTCAAATCAATACTGAAATATAGAACCGAGTCCGGTGATCGTGGGGCCATTTTTCAGAACTGAATCAGGATTGAAATATCAAAGTGAACAATCGCAATACCAAATTTTTGTACCGAATTAGTGAGTTTAATACCAAAATTATTGATACAGAACTGAGTGAGGTGATAGTTTTAATGAAATCGGGACTGAATTATAGAGCTCACTGAGGTGATCATGGGCCTTTTTTTAGTACTGAAATAAGTATTGAAATATTTGTCTTGATAATAGAAATACATGATTTTAATGCGGAAACTAGTGATATAGAAGTGAGTCAACTGATCATGGTACTATTTTGAAGTACTGAAATCAGTATTGAAATATTAACGTGGATATCCGCAATACTGAATTTTAATATCAAAAGTGGTGATATAGAACAAAGTCGGGCGATCGTGGTGTTGTTTTTGAGTACTGAAATCAGTAGTGAAATATTATCGTGGATGGTCACTATACTAATATTTACTATCCAAACTACTAATACAGAACTGAGTTGGATGATGGTGGTCTTTTGTTTCAGTACTGAAAGCAGTGGTGAAATATTAACTTTGATAATCACAATACAAAACTTTAGTACAAAAAGTTGTGATATAGAACTAAGTTGGGTGATTTTGGTAGTGTTTTCGAGTACTAAAATCAGTATTGAAATATTAACATGGATAGTCACTATACTAAATTTTAATTCCGAAACTATTGATATACCACTTTGTTAGGTGAGCATGGTGTTGTTTTTCAGTACTCAAATCTGTATTGAAATATTAACGTGAAATATCAATGTGGACAATCGCAATACCAAATTTTTGTACCGAATTAGTGAGTTGTAATACCGAAATTAGTGATATAGAACTGAGTGAGGTGATCGTTGTACTGAAATTAGTACTAAAGTATAGAACTGAGTGAGGTGATCGTGAGGCTGTTTGTCAGTACTAAAATCAGTATTGAAATATTTAGGTTGATAATAGCAATACAGGATTTTAATAAGGAAACTAGTGATATAGAACTGAGTCAGCTCATCATGGTGCTATTTTGAAGTACTGAAATCAGTATTAAAATACTAATGTGGACAATTGCAATACTGAATTTTCGAACGAAAAGTAGTCATATAGAACTGAGTCGGGTGATCGTGGTGTTGTTTTTGAGTACTGAAATTAGTACTGAAATATTAACGTTGATAATAGCAATACCGAATTTTAGTACCAAAAGTAGTCATATAGAACTAAGTCGGTGATCGTGGTGCTGTTTTTGAGTACTGAAATCAGTAATGAAATATTAACGTGGATTGTCATTATACTAAATTTTAGTATCGAAACTACCAATATAGAACTGAGTCGGGTGATGGTGGTGTTTTGTTTCAGTACTGAAATCATTGTTGAAATATTAACGTTGATAATGACAATACAGAGTTTTAGGGCCAAAAGTTGTGATATAGAACTAAGTCGAGTGATCATGGTATTTTTTCTCAGTACTAAAGTCATTATTGAAATATTAACATTCATAGTCACTATACTAAATTTTAATTCCTAAACTGTTGATATGTGACTTTGTTGGGTGACCATGGTGTTAATATTCAGTACTGAAATTAGTATCGAAATATTAACGTTGATACTCACAATACTAGATTCTAGTACTAAAATTACTGATGTAGAACCGCGTGAGGTGATTGTCGTACTCAAATCAATACTAAAAAAAAAAACTCAGAACGGTGATCGTGGGGCTATTTTTCAGTACTCAAATCAGTATTGAAATATAAATCTGAACAATGGCAATACCATATTTTTGTACTGAATTAGTGAGTTTTAGTACCAACATTTGTCATATAGAACTGAGTGAGGTGATCGTCGTACTGAAATTAGTATTAAAATATATAACTGTGTGATGTGATCGTGGGGCTATTTTTCAGTACTGAAATCAGTATTGAAATATTAAGGTGCAGAATAGCAATACTGGATTTTAATACAGAAACTAGTGATATAGAACTGAGTCGGGTGATCGTGGTTCTATTTTGAAGTACTGAAATCAGTATTGAAATATTAACGTGGATAAACGCAATATTGAATTTTAGTACCAAAATTAGTGATATAGAACTGAGTCAGGTGATTATAGTGTTGTTTTTGAGTAATGAAATTAGTATTGAAATATTAACGTGGATGGTCACTATACTTATTTTTAGTATCGAACCTACTAATATAGAACTAAGTCATGTGATGGTGGTGTTTTGTTTCAGTACTAAAATCAGTATTGAAATATTAACGTTGATAATCACGATACAAAATTTTATTACAAAAGGTTGTGATATAGAACTAAGTCGAGTGATCATGGTATTCTTTTGAGTACTAAAATCATTATTGAAATATGAACATGGATAGTCACTATACTAAATTTTAATTCCGATAGTATTGATATTTCACTTTGTTGGGTGACCATGGTGTTGTTTATAGGTACTCAAATCAGTATCGAAATATTAACGTGGATACTTACAATACTTGATTCTAGTACCAAAATCACTAATGTAGAACTGCGTGAGCTGATTATCGTACTCAAATCAATATTGAAGTATAGAACTTAGTCCGATGATCGTATATCTATTTTTCAGTACTGAAATAAGTATTGAAATATCAATGTGAACAATCGCAATACCAAATCTTTGTACCAAATTAGTGAGTTTTAATACCAAAATTAGGGATATAAAACTGAGTGAGGTGATCGTTGTACTGAAATCAATACTGAAGTATAGAACTGAGTGAGGTGATCGTGATGCTATTTTTCAGTACTAAAATTAGTATTGAAATATTTAGGTTGATAATAGCAATACAGGATTTTAATACGGAAACTAGTGATATAGAACCGAGTCATCTGATCGTGGTGCTATTTTGAAGTACTAAAATTAGTATTGAAATACTAACGTGGACAATTGCAATACTGAATTTTAGTACCAAAAGGATTGATATAGAACTGAGTCGGGTGATCGTGGTGTTGTTTTTGAGTACTAAATTAGTACTGAAATATTAACGTTGATAATAGCAATACTGAATTTTATACCAAAAGTAGTCATATAGAACTAAGTCGGGTGATAGTGGTGTTGTTTTTGAGTATTGAAATCAGTACTGAAATATTAACGTGGATTGTCACTATACTAAATATTAGTAACGAAACTACTAATATAAACTGAGTTGGGTGATGGTAGTGTTTTGTTTCAGTACTGAAATCATTGTTGAAATATTAACGTTGATAATCACAATATAGAGTTTTAGGGCAAAAAGTTGTGATATAGAACTAAGTCGAGTGATCATGGTATTTCTTCTCAGTACTAAAGTCATTATTGAAATATTAACATGGATAGTCACTATACTAAATTTCAATTCCGAAACTATTGATATATGACTTTGTTGGGTGACCATGGTGTTATTTTTCAGTACTGAAATTAGTATCGAAATATTAACGTTGATACTCACAATACTACATTCTAGTACTAAAATTACTGATGTAGAACTTCGTCACGTGATTGTCGTACTCAAATCAATAGTGAAATATAGAACTGAGAACGGTGATCGTGGGGGTATTTTTCAGTACTGAAATCTGTATTGAAATATCAATCTGAACAATGGCAATACCATATTTTTGTACTGAATTAGTGAGTTTTAGTACCGAAATTAGTCATATAGATATGAGTGAGGTGATTGTCGTACTGAAATCAGTACTAAAATATATAACTATGTGATGTGATCCTGGCGCTGTTTTAGATTACTGAAATCAGTATTGAAATATTAAGGTGCAGAATAGCAATACTGGATTTTAATACGGAAACTAGTGATAAAGAACTGAGTCGGGTGATCGTGGTTCTATTTTGAAGTACTGCAATCAGAATTGAAATATTAACGTGGATAAACGCAATACTGAATTTTAGTACCAAAATTAGTGATATAGAACTCAGTCGGGTGATCATAGTGCTGTTTGTGAGTACTGAAATCATTATTGAAATATTAACGTGGATGGTCACTATACTTTTTTTAGTATCGAACCTACTAATATAGAACAGAGTCGGGTGATGGTGGTCTTTTGTTTCAGTACTAAAATCAGTGTTGAAATATTAACGTTGATAATAACGATACAAAATTGTTGTACAAAAGGTTGTGATATAGAACTAAGTCGAGTGATTATGGTATTTTTTTGAGTACTAAAATCATTATTGAAATATGAACATGGATAGTCACTATACTAAATTTTAATTCCGAAACTATTGATATTTCACTTTGTTGGGTGACCATGGTGTTGTTTTTCAGTACTCAAATCAGTATCGAAATATTAACGTGGATACTTACAATACTAGATTCTAGTACCAAAATTACTGATGTAGGACTGCGTGAGGTGATTATTGTACTCAAATCAATACTGAAGTATAGAACTTAGTTCGTTTATGGTATAGCTATTTTTCAGTACTGAAACAAGTATTGAAATATCAATGCGAACAATCATAATACCAAATTTTTGTACCGAATTACTGAGTTTTAATACTGAAGTATAGAACTGAGTGAGGTGATCGTGAGGCTGTTTTTCAGTCCTAAAATCAGTATTGAAATATTTAGGTTTATAATAGCAATACAGGATTTTAATATGGAAACTAGTGATAGAGAACCGAGTCAGCTGATCGTGGTGCTATTTTGAAGTACTGAAATTAGTATTGAAATACTAACATGGACAATTGCAATGCTGAATTTTAGTACCAAAAGTAGTCATATAGAACTGAGTCGGGTGATCGTGGTGTTGATTTTGAGTACTGAAATTAGTACTAAAATATTAACATTGATAATAGCAATAATAATTTTAGTAGCAAAAGTAGTCATATAGAACTAAGTCGGGTGATCGTGGTGTTGTTTTTGAGTACTAAAATCAGTACTGAAATATTAACGTGGATTGTCACTATACTAAATTTTAGTAACGAAACTACTAATATAGAACTGAGTCGGGTGATGGTGGTGTTTTGTTTCAGTACTGAAATCATTGTTGAAATATTAACGTTGATAATCACAATACAAAGTTTTAGGGCAAAAAGTTGTGATATAGAACTAAGTCGAGTGATCATGGTATTTTTTCTCACTACTAAAGTCATTATTGAAATTTTAACATGGTTAGTCACTATACTAAATTTTAATTCCCAAACTATTTATATATGACTTTGTTGGGTGACCATGGTGTTATTTTTCAGTACTGAAATTAGTATCGAAATATTAACATTGATACTCACAATACTAGATTCTAGTACTAAAATTACTGATGTAGAACTTCGTCAGGTGATTGTCGTACTCAAATCAATACTGAAATATAGAACTGAGAACGGTGATCGTGGGGCTATTTTTAAGTACTAAAATCAGTATTGAAATATCAATCCAAACAATGGCAATACCATATTTTTGTACTGAATTAGTGAGTTTTAGTACCGAAAATAGTCATATAGAACCGAGTGAGGTGATTGTCGTACTGAAATCAGTGTTAAAATATATAACTGTGTGATGTGATCGTGGGGCTGTTTTTTAGTACTGAAATCAGTATTGAAATATTAAGGTGCAGAATAGAAATACTGGATTTTAATACAGAAACTAGTGATATATAACTGAGTCGGGTGATCATGGTTCTATTTTGAAGTACTGAAATCAGAATTGAAATATTAACGTGGATAAATGCAATACTGAATTTTAGGACCGAAATTAGTGATATAGAACTGAGTCGGGTGATGATAGTGTTGTTTTTGACTACTAAAATCAGTATCGAAATATTAATGTGGATGGTCACTATACTTATTTTTAGTATCGAACCTACTAAGATAGAACTGAGTGGGGTGATGGTGGTGATTCGTTTCAGTACAGAAATCAGTGTTGAAATTTTAACTTTCATAATCACGATACAAAATTTTAGTACAAAAGGTTGTGATATAGAACTAAGTCGAGTGATCATGGTTTTTTTTAGTACTAAAATCATTATTGAAATATGAACATGGATAGTCACTATACTAAATTTTAATTCTAAAACTATTGATATTTCATTTTATTGGGTGACCATGGTGTTGTTTTTCAGTACTCAAATCAGCATCGAATTATTAACGTGGATACTTACAATACTAGATTCTAGTACCAAAATTACTGATGTAGAACTGCGTGAGGTGATTATCATACTCAAATCAATACTGAAGTATAGAACTTAGTCCGGTGATCGTATAGCTATTTTTTAGTACTGAAATAAGTATTGAACTATCAATGTGAACAATCGCAATACCAAATGCTTGTACCGAATTAGTGAGTTTTAATACTGAAATTAGTGATATAGAACTGAGTGAGGTGATCATTGTACTGAAATCAACACTGAAGTATAGAACTGAGTGAGGTGATCGTGAGGCTGTTTTTCAGTACTAAAATAAGTATTGAAATATTTAGGTTGATAATAGCAATACATGATTTTAATACGGAAACTAGTGATATAGAACCGAGTCACGTGATCGTGGTGCTATTTTAAAGTACTGAAATCAGTATAGAAATACTAACATGGACAATTGCAATACTGAATTTTAGAACCAAAAGTAGTCATACAGAACTGAGTCGGGTGATCGTGGTGTTGTTTTTGAGTACTGAAATTAGTACTGAAATATTAACGTTGATAATAGCAATACTGAATTTTAGTACCAAAAGTAGTCATATAGAACTAAGTCGGGTGATCGTGGTGTTGTTTTTGAGTACTGAAATCAGTACTGAAATATTAACGTGGATTGTCACTATACTAAAATTTAGTATCGAAACTACTAATATAGAACTCAGTCGGGTGATGGTGGTGTTTTGTTTCAGTACTGAAATCATTGTTGAAATATTAACATTGATAATCACAATACAAAGGTTTAGGGCAAAAAGTTGTGATATAGAACTAAGTCGAGTGATCATGGTATTTTTTTCTCAATACTAAAGTCATTATTGAAATATTAACATGGATAGTCACTATACTAAATTTTAATTGCGAAACTATTGATATATGACTTTGTTGGGTGACCATGGTGTTATTTTTCAGTACTGAAATTAGTATCGAAATATTAACGTTGATAGTCACAATACTAGATTCTAGTACTAAAATTACTAATGTAGAACTACGTCAGGTGATTATCATACTCAAATCAATACTGAAATATAGAACTGAGAACGGTGATCGTGGGGCTATTTTTCAGTACTCAAATCACTATTGAAATATCAATCTAAACAATGGCAATACCATATTTTCGTAGTGAATTAGTGAGTTTTAGTATCGAAATTAGTCATATGGAACTGAGTGAGGTGATCGTCCTACTGAAATCAGTATTAAAATATATAACTGTGTGATGTGATCGTGGGGCTGTTTTTCAGTACTGAAATCAGTATTAAAATATTAAGGTGCAGAATAGCAATACTGGATTTTAATACAGAAACTAGTGATATAGAACTGTGTCGGGTGATCGTGGTTCTATTTTGAAGTACTGAAATCAGTATTGAAATATTAAGGTGGATAATCGCAATACTGAATTTTAGTACCAAAATTAGTGATACAAAAGTGAGTCGGGTGATCATAGTGTTGTTTTTGAGTACTGAAATTAGTATTGAAATATTAACATGGATGGTCATTATACTTATTTTTAGTATCGAACCTAATAATATATAAGTGTGTCGGGTCATGGTGGTGTTTTGTTTCAGTACTGAAATCAGTGTTGAAATATTAACGTTGATAATCAGGATACAAAATTTTAATACAAAAGGTTGTGATATAGAACTAAGCCGAGTGATCATGGTATTTTTTTGGAGTACTAAAATCATTATTGAAATATGAACATGGATAGTCACTATACTAAATTTTAATTCTGAAACTATTGATATTTCACTTTGTTGGGTGACCATGGTGTTGTTTTTCAGTACTTAAATTAGTATCGAAATATTAACGTGGATATTGACAATACTAGATTCCAGTACTAAAATTACTCATGTAGAACTGCGTCACGTGATTGTCGTACTCAAATCAATACTGAAATATAGAACTGAGTCCGGTGACCGTGGGGCTATTTTTCAGTACTGATATTAGTATTGAAATATCAATGTAAACAATCGCAATACCAGATTTTGTACTGAATTAGTGAGTTTTAGTATCGAAATTAGTCATATAGAACTGAGTGAGGTGATCGTCGTACTGAAATCACTATTAAAATATATAACTTAGTGATGTGATCATGGGGCTATTCTTTAGTACTGAAATCAGTATTGACATATTTAGGTGCAGAATAGAAATACTGGATTTTAATACAGAAAATAGTGATATGGAACTGAGTGGTGATCGTGGTTCTATTTTGATTTACTGAAATCAGTATTAAAATATTAACGTGGATAATCGCAATACTGAGTTTTAGTACCAAGAGTAGTGATACAGAACTGAGTTGGGTGATCATGGTGTTGTTTTTGAGTACTGTAATCAGTATTGAAGTATTAACGTGGATGGTCACTATACTTATTTTGAGTATCGAACCTACTAATATAGAATTGAGTCGTGTGATGGTGGTATTTTGTTTCAGTACTGAAAGCAGTGTTGAAATATTAACGTTGATAATCACGATAGAGAATTTTAGTACAAAAAGTTTTGATATAGAACTGAGCTGGGTGATCGTGGTATTGTTTTTTGAGTACAAAAATCAGTATTGAACTATTAACATGGATATTCACTATACTAAATTTTAATTCCGAAACTATTGATATAGCACTAAGTTGGGTGATCATGGTGTTGTTTTTTAGTATTGAAATCAGTATCGAAATATTAACGTGGATACTCCCAATACTAGATTTTAGTACCAAAATTATTGATATAGAACTGAGTGAGGTGATTGTTGTACTCAAATCAATACTCGATTATAAAACTGAGTCTGGTGATCGTGGGGTTATTTTTTAGAACTCAAATCAGTATTGAAATATCAAATTGAACAACCTCAATACCAAATTTTTGTACCGAATTAGTGAGTTTTAGTACCGGAATTAGTTATATACAACTGAGTGAGGTGATCGTCATACTGAAATCAGCACTGAAGTATTCAACTGAGTGAGGTGATCGTGGGGTTGTTTTTCAGTACTGAAATTAGTATTGAAATATTTAGGTGGATAATAGCAATACTGGATTTTAATACGAAACTAGTGATATAGAACTGAGTCGGGTGATCGTGGTGCTATGTTGAAGTAGTGAAATCAGTATTGAAATATTAACGTCGATAATCGCAATACTGAATTTTAGTACCAAAAGTAGTGACATAGAACCGAGTCGGGTGATTGTGGTGTTGTTTTTTAGTAATAAAATAAGTATTGAAATATTAACGTGGATGGTCAATATACTTATTTTTAGTATCAAAATTACTAATATAAAAATGAGTTCGGTGATGGTGGTGTTTGTTTTAGTACTAAAATTAGTGTTGAAATATTAACGTTGATAATCATAATACAGAATTTTTGTACACAAATTCATGATATAGAACTCAGTCGCGTGATCATGGTATTGTTTTTTGAGTACTAAAATCAGTATTTAAATATTAACATGGATAGTCACTATAGTAAATTTTAATTCTGAAACTATTGATATATCACTTTGTTGGGTGACCATGGTGTTGTTTTTCTGTATTGAAATCACTATCAAAATATTAACGTGGATACTCTGAATACTAGATTTTAGTACCCAAATTACTTATATAGAACTACGTGAGGTGATTGTCGTACTCAAATCAATACTGAAGTATAGAACTGAGTCCGGTGATTGTGGGGCTATTTTTTAGTACTCAAATAAGTATTGAAATATTAACATGAACAATCGCAATACCAATTTTTTGTACCGAATTAGTGAATGTTAGTACCAAAATTAGTAATATAGAACTTAGTGAAGTGGTCGTCGTACTAAAATCAGTATTGCCATATAGAACTGACAGAGGTGATCGTGGGGCTGTTTTTCAGTACTAAAATTAGTATTGAAATATTTAGGTGCACAATAGCTATACTAGATTTTAGTACAAAAACAAGTGATATAGAACTGAGTCGGCTGATCGTGCTTCTATTTTCAAGTCCTAAAATCAGTATTGAAATATTAACGTGGATAATCGCAATACTGAATTTTAGTACCAGAAGTAGTGCTATAGAACTGAATCGGGTGATTGTGGTGTTGTTTTCGAATACTAAAATCACTGTTGAAATATCAACGTGGATGGTCACTATACTTATTTTTAGTATCAAAACTACTAATATAGGAATGAGTTGAGTGATGGTGGTGTTTTGTTTCAGTACTGAAATCAGTGTTGAAATATTAACGTTGATAATCACAATACAGAATTTCAGTACAAAAAGTTGTGATATAGAACTGAACCGGGTGATTGTGGTATTGTTTTTTGAGTACTAAATCAGTATTAAAATATAAACATGGATAGTCAGTATACTAAATTTTAATTCCAAAACTATTGATATAACACTAAGTTGGGTGACCATGGTGTTGTTTTTCAGTACTGGAATAAGTATCCAAATATTATCACGGATACTCCCAATATTAGATTTTAGTACCAAAATTACTGATATGGAACTGAGTCAGGTGATTGTTGTACTCAAGTCAATACTGAAGTACAGAACTGGGTCTAGTGATCGTGGGGTTAATTTTCAGAACTGAAATCAGTATTGAAATATTTATGTGAACAATCGCAATACCAAATTTTTGTACAAAATTAGTGAACTTTAGTACCGCAATTAGTGATATAGAACTCAGTGAGGTGATCATCGTGTTTCGTTTCAGTACTGAAATCATTGTTGAAATATTAACGTCGATAATCACAATACAGAGTTTTAGGGCAAAAAGTTGTGATATAGAACTAAGTCGACTGATCATGGTATTTTTTCTGAGTACTAAAGTCATAATTGAAATATTAACATGGATAGTCACTATACTAAATTTCAATTCCGAAACTATTGATATATGACTTTGTTGGGTGACCATGGTGTTATTTTTCAGTACTGAAATTAGTATCGAAATATTAACGTTGATACTCACAATACTACATTCTAGTACTAAAATTACTGATGTAGAACTTCGTCACGTGATTGTCGTACTCAAATCAATAGTGAAATATAGAACTGAGAACGGTGATCGTGGGGGTATTTTTCAGTACTGAAATCTGTATTGAAATATCAATCTGAACAATGGCAATACCATATTTTTGTACTGAATTAGTGAGTTTTAGTACCGAAATTAGTCATATAGATATGAGTGAGGTGATTGTCGTACTGAAATCAGTACTAAAATATATAACTATGTGATGTGATCGTGGCGCTGTTTTACATTACTGAAATCAGTATTGAAATATTAAGGTGCAGAATAGCAATACTGGATTTTAATACGGAAACTAGTGATAAAGAACTGAGTCGGGTGATCGTGGTTCTATTTTGAAGTACTGCAATCAGAATTGAAATATTAACGTGGATAAACGCAATACTGAATTTTAGTACCAAAATTAGTGATATAGAACTCAGTCGGGTGATCATAGTGTTGTTTGTGAGTACTGAAATCATTATTGACATATTAACGTGGATGGTCACTATACTAGATTCTAGTACTAAAATTACTGATGTAGAACTCGTGACGTGATTGTCGTACTCAAATCAATACTGAAATATAGAACTGAGAACAGTGATCGTGGGGCTATTTTTGAGTACTGAAATCAGTATTGAAATATGAATCTGAACAATGGGAATACCATATTTTTGTACTGAATTAGTGAGTTTTAGTACCGAAATTAGTCATATAGAACTGAATGAGGTGATTGTCATACTGAAATCAGTATTAAAATATATAACTGTGTGATGTGATCGTGGGGCTGTTTTCAGTACTGAAATCAGTATTGAAATATTAAGGTACATAATAGCAATATTGGATTTTAATACAGAAACTAGTGATATAGAACTGAGTCGGGTGATCGTGGTTCTATTTTTAAGTACTGAAATCAGTATTGAAATATTAACGTGGATAAACGCAATATTGAATTTTAGTACCAAAATTAGTGATATAGAACTGAGTCGGTTGATCATAGTGTTGTTTTTGAGTACTGAAATCAGTATTGAAATATTAACGTGGATGGTCACTATACTTATTTTTAGTATCAAACCTACTAATATAGAACTAAGTCGGGTGATGGTGGTGTTTTCTTTCGGTATTGAAATCAGTGTTGAAATATTAACGTTAATAATCACGATACAAAATTTTAGTACAAAAGGTTTTGATATAGAACTAACTCGAGTAATCATGTTAATTTTTTTGAGTACTAAAATCATTATTGAAATATGAACATGGATAGTCACTATACTAAATTTTAATTCTGAAACTATTGATATTTCACTTTGTTGGGTGACCATGGTGTTGTTTTTCAGTACTGAAATTAGTATCGAAATATTAATGTGGATATTGACAATGCTAGATTCTATTACTAAAATTACTCATCACTACTGGAATCAGAGATTTTGCCGTCTGCCTAGTCTTTGCCGTCTGCTAGCTTACGGCAAAGACACTCTTTGCCATCAGCTTCAGCAAAACGGACGACAAAGAACTGGCTGATGGGACAGAAGGTCTTTGCCAGCAGTCAACTCTTTGACGTCTGCCGTAGACGGCAAAGAAGGGGCCAGCAGACGGCAAAGAAGCTCATCTGGCCGGGGGAACCTTAGGTCAAACTACTCCCTTCTTTGTCGTCTGCTGGCTGAGGGCAAAGATGCCAGAGGCAGACAGCAAAGAGTATAGACCCCTTTGCCGTGTGCCAGCAGACGGCAAAGGTCTTGAATCTAGTAACGGTTGTCCCGTTACCCACCGCGGCCCTCTCTCTCTCTCTCAAACGGCCCCTCCCTCTCTCTCCTCCCCCGATGCCCAACGCCGCCACCACTGTCGCCTGGCCACCCCCGGCGCCGCCCCGAAGCCCCACAACCCCCCCGGCGCCCCCTGGTGCCGCCCCTGAAGCCCCACCGCCCGCGCCCCGTGGTGCCCCTGGTGCGCCCCCGCTTCCCCACCCCCGGCGCCCCTGGTGCCGCCCCCGCAGCCCCACCGCCGGTGCCTCCGGCCCAGCCACTGCCCCGCAGGCCTCAGCGCCGCCCCCGCAGCCCCACTACCGGTAAGCCCATCCACCCCCGCCCCCTTGATTTTTTATTTTTTGGTATTTAGGTTTTTGGAATTAGATTATAACTACCGGCATGAGTTTTTATTGTTGTTGTGGTAGTTGTTCTTGTTATTGTAGTTGTTGTTGTTATTGTAGTTGTTGTAGCATATATAGTTTAGTTGGTAGGTTAGTTAATTAGTAGTTTTAGTGGTAGTTTAGTTAGTTGGTAGATTTAGTTAGTTAATTAGTAGATTTAGTAGGTAGTTTAGTGGTAGATTTTGTTTTCTTATTTAGTGGTAGTTAGATTATTTTTTAGTTACTTAGTGGTAGATTCTGTTTTTGTTATTTTTTTGCTGTTTAGTGCTATCTAGGTTTAGCGATAGGTTTAGTTAGCTTCGTTAGTTAGGTTAGTTAGTTAGTTAGCTTAATAGAAAGATAGGAAGAAGAAGAAGAGGAGGAGGAGGAGAAGAGGAGAAGAGGAGGAGGAGGAGGAGAAGAAGAAGAAGAAGAAGAAGAAGAAGAAGAGGAGGAGAAGAGGAGAAGAGGAGGAGGAGGAGAAGAAGAAGAAGAAGAAGAAGAGGAGGAGGAGGAGGAGAGGAGAAGAGGAGGAGGAGGAGAAGACAAAAATAAGAAGGAGAAGAAGAAAATAAGAAGAAAATAAGAAGAGATGAAGAAGAGAAGAAGAAAAGAAGAATACCTTCTCCTCCTTCTCCTTGCTTTAATTTCCGCAACAATGACATAATTGGCCCATTTAGCTCCAAAATGCCATAATAACCTCAAAATGGCATAAGAACCTTGGTTAGCTCATGAATATTATATACTTAGCTTGTTTTCCTCTAAAATGACATAATTGGAATATTTGTGTTGATCGGGTGGATTTACATGTGATAGTTATCTCGTCGCTCTGAGGTCTGCTGTGCGAAGACCTGCCAGTGCACTGTACGAGCTCCGCCCCTGCATTCGTGGGTCAGTACAAATTTCATCTCCTCCCCGCCCCTTCATTTACTGTGGCTCGGTTTCCGGATGAAACTTTCTAGATTTAGGTAATTCAATTAATTTATCAGTATGCGTGACCAGTATGCGTCTCCCGTTCGAAAGGGCGACATCTATAAATATGCATGTCTTTGCATATTTATAACCGCCATCCTTTCGAATTGTCCAACATTATCCATGGACAGCCCGAGTATGTGTAGATTGGGTTCGTTTTCCCGTATGCTGTGCTCTGGATCCGATGCGGAATTTCGTCAGTGCCTCCCTGTTGTTCTCCGGATGCACATCCTCTCTGTTTATTGCGGAGACGTGTATCAGGAGAACAGCGGGGAGGTGCTGCCGAAATTTTGCGTTGGATCCGGAGCAGAGCATGGTAAAACGAACCCAATCTACACATACTCGGGTGGGATTAGGACCTATCTTTACCTATTAGCGTGTAGGTTGCCTGGACGTAATAAAAATGGCGAACCTGATTAACCGATGAATATAAATGCTAAATTATATATAAATATATTTCTTCTATCTTTAGTAGCTACGCAAGATGAGTGATCGTGCGTGGATGTATACCGGTCACCGTAATCAGAAAGAGATGATGAAAGAATGTTTTTTAAAAACAAAGGAATTTGTGAAAGCCGCATTCGCAAATGGCCAGGAAAGAAACTATTGCCCCTGTCCTGGATGCGACAACTATAAAAAGACGACAGAGGCTGTAATGATTAAACACCTGCAGAGGAGGAGTTTTAAGCCTAATTATACGGTGTGGACATTTCATGGCGAGTCTATACAACGCACAAGAGCTGAGGTGGTTCGTCGTCGCACGGACGAACATGGTACTGGGATCGAAGACATGGTGCAAGACTTTGATGATGCTCGGGATTCGGAAGATGAGATGGACGAATCTGCAAAGGCCTTTTATGAAACGTTGGAGTCTTCAAAACGTCCTCTCCATGAGCACACTGAGCTCTATCAGCTGGATGCAATTGCACAAGTAATGGCTCTGAAGGCTCAGTTCAACTTGGGAAGAGAATGCTACGACGCGATGATGACACTATTTGGCCGTTTCCTACCCAAAGGCCATGTCATGCCTGCAAACCTGTACCAGTCGGACAAAATACTTCGTGTACTTAAGATGCCCTATGAGAAGATAGATGCATGTGAGAAAGGATGTGTCTTATTTAGGAAGGAGTATGCACACTTGGACTATTGTCCCAATTGCGAGTCTTGCAGGTATCTTGTGGTAGACAACGGTATGGGTGAGAAGAGGCAGACAAAATCACAGTTAGTGTTCTTCGGTATATGCCAATCGTACCAAGACTTCAATGTCTTTTCATGGTCGAAGAGACAGCCAGACAGATGACATGGCACAAATTGGGCAAAAGAACCGAACTAGATGCGGATGGGAATAAGATGATGGTACACACATCGGATGGGGAAGCGTGGAAACATTTCGATGGATTGCATCAGGATAAAGCGGCAGATCCAAGGAATCCTCGAGTCTGCGCCGCCACGGATGGTTTTAATCCCTTCGGCATGACGGCAACCCAATACAGCTGTTGGCCTGTATTTGTCATTCCACTCAATCTCCCCCCGGGCAGATTATGCAAAGAAAGAACATATTTCTGACGTTGATAATTCCAGGGCCCAATTATCCGGGGAAGAATATGAATGTGTACCTGCAACCGCTTAAGGATGAATTGGAAGAAGCTTGGGAAAATGGGGTCAAGACATACGATGCCGCTAGAAAAGAAAACTTCAAAATGCATGTGTGGTACATGTACTCTATGCATGACTTGCGAGCGTATGCGCTATTCTCTGGATGGTGTGTGCATGGAAGGTTCCTGTGCCCCCAATGCAAGGCAGCTCTTCAGTTTCATTGGTTGCAGGAGGGTCAGAAGTATTCTTGCTTTGAATTGCATAGACAGTTCCTGGATCGTGACCATCAGTTCAGAAAAGACAAGAAGAACTTTACCAAAGGTAAAGTTGTCAAAAACTTGGCACCGCCTGCGTTCACAGGCCAACAGATCCTGGATCAGTTAAACGCCCTCGAGCCTGATCCAGAGCGTCCAGGGTATTTCAAGGGGTATAATTCAAAACATGCCTGGACTCACAAGCCATGCTTCTGGGATCTGCCTTACTTCAAAGACCTCCTTCTTCCACACAATATCGACATGATGCACACTGAAAAGAATATCGGAGAGGCTATTTTTGGTACATTGTTCGACATAGATGGGAAGACAAAGGATAATATTAAGGCTAGAGTCGATCAAGAGACACTATGTCATAGACCGTTACAAAACATGCGAGAAGGCAAAGGAAAGCACAAGTGGTCGAAGCCAAAGGCCTGGTTCAATCTTGGAAGGCCAGCTATGAGGGAAATTATCTTGTGGGTCAAAATGCACTTGATGTTCCCCGATGGGTATGCAACGAATCTAAAGAGGGGAGCGAGTCTTGAAAAATTAAAAATCTTTGGTCTCAAGAGTCATGATTGACACATATGGCTAGAGCGGGTAATGCCGGTGATGTTACGTGGCTTTATTCCTGAGGATGAATGGCTAGTACTGGCGGAGCTGAGCTATTTCTTCCGTGTTCTTTGTGTGAAAGAATTGTCGCCTGGCGTGGTAGAAGACATGGAGGAGTTTGCACCGGAGTTGTTGTGCAAGTTAGAGACGATCTTTCCACCGGGCTTCTTTAATCCAATGCAGCATTTGATTTTACATCTACCGACCGAGGCAAGATTGGGTGGGCCCGTGCAAGATCGTTGGTTCTATGCAACTGAGAGGATGCAGAAGACCCTTCGAGCTAAATGTAAAAATAAGCATAGAATTGAAGCATCGATGGCTGAGGCATTCATTACTGAGGAGGTGGCAAACTTTGTGACAGCACACTACGAAGCCAAAAATCATCATTTGCATAATCCGAAGCCTCGGCACAATGATGGAGACCCTAAAAAAGGTGGGTCCAACCTCAGCCTATTCAAAGGGAAGCTCGCACCAGCCGGTGCTTCGAAACCAATAACGTTGGATATCGAAGAATGGTGGAACATTTCGTTGTATATCTTCAACAACCTAACAGAAGTGCGGCCGTACATCGAGTGAGTTCTCGGCACATTTTCCCGTAACTTCTAATTCATTTGAACTTCTCTTATTCCTGGATATTTGAAACAGCTGTTACATCGTCAAATTCTCAGATGGAGCGGTGATCGAAAATGATTCCGTCGAAGAGTATGAGCTTCTGTCAAAGACAGGAGGCGGCTATCCCGGTTTCATCTCTTGGTTCAAACAAACGGTAATTATCCATAATGGAGCATTTCATTCTTGGTCTAACTTGCGGCTAATGCAACAACCTTTTCGTATTAAACTTGTAGGCTAATTCAGAGTCTATGGACGCCGAATTGAGACAAGTCGCTAATGGTTTTGACTATAAGGTCCGTTCATTTGAGAAATACAACATCAACGGGTATCTCTTTCGTACCTTTGGCAAAGAGCTATCTATGCCCGACCGGAAATCTACAAATTGTGGTGTCTCTGCTATCGGCGAAGGTGTTATCGAGTATTATGGAAGAGTTGAAGCAATTTATGAACATCAATTCTATGGTGAAAACCCACCGAACGTCGTTGTCTTCAAATGTTATTGGTTCCAGACGAAAAAGACTAGAATGACTCATCAACATATAGGACTAGTCGAAATCAATCCAAACACCCATTTAGATGTTCCCGATGTCTATATTACGGCTCAACAGGCGACCCAAGTTTTCTATCTACCGTGGGCATGCCAAACGGATAAGAATCTGGAAGGTTGGTATGTTGTTTATGAAGTGTCGCCACATGTCAGACCACCTCTCCCAAATGAACAGGATTATGAACCTCACATTAACCCAGACACATATGATGGAGAATTCTTCCAAGAAGCACGTCTTTCCAAGAAACGTTTCAAGAACCGCCGTGCTTCATCCAAGAACATGGAAGTAGACAGCGACAATGAATCCGACTCCAGCCCTGAGCCGGAACCAGAAGACCTGGAACTCGTAGAGGTTATTGATGCGGATGACCTGTCAATGCTTCAACGATTAAAGGAAGGCCTTTCACAACTTCACGCCGTTGAACCCGATGAGCACGTCATTCATGAAGACATGCGTGATAGTGATGATGATGATGCATTTATTGATGATGATTATTAGTTTGTAAGATTCACAACTTAAATTATATATATTTTAATCTTTATTATTCATGTACATATTATTATTCATGTCAGTCATTCAATTTTTTTATGTTGTACTAATTTCTTTTAATCTTTATCATGGCAGGTGTTGAAAGATGGTGGGCGCGGGTCCAGAGTGCTCGACGGGTTCTTCCCAGGCGCCCCGCACGAGGGGTGGTACTTCCCTTCCACCCCTACCTCTCCGTAGAGCCTTGGCAGACAGTCTTTCGACACCAGCCGGGGGTTCTTCTTCGTCGGCGGCATTGCCCACTTGGAGAGGTGCTGGTCGGTTAGGGAGGAAGGGGAAGGGTACAGGGAGAGGTGGTGGCCGCGGAAGATCCAGGAGGACTGTTGAGCCGTCCTCGCCATCACCACCAGCTCATTCACCCGAGCATAGGACTAGTATGGTCGACCCGTTTGCGGAGGAGGCTACAGGGACTCCGGTCCAGGAGCCTGGTGTTCACGGGCATTCGTCCCATGAGACTCCGGTCCAGGAGCAGCCTCGGGTCCAGGTGCATTCGGCCCAGGAGCAGCCGGAGGAGACTACGGTTCCGGAGGCTTCACCCGACGTGGAGAGGCCCGGATGGGAGCCTTGGCCGGATCGTACCGAGTTGCCGGATTGGACCGAGGGTCCGGGTGGCTAAGGGGGCGGGGATGGCAGGGATGAGGTTACGGATAGTGAGGGCGATGTGCAGGTGGACGGGGCCACCGTGTACAAGCGTGGTAGTACACGTCTCCCGGTCGCCCCGGCTACCCGCGAGCAGAGGCCGGTGATTAAACCTGAAGGAGATAGGTAAGTACATTTACCCTTTTTTTAGCTTTTGCCTTCAAGTTTGTTCAAATATCTAATGCGCTGACCTTATCATACTGCAGGGGATGGGTACACCCTCTTGGAGTCCGCAGGCCGAACTCCGTCCTTGGTGTGCTTTGCCGGACAAATTTCCCGGGGTTTGTCACGTTGCCTGGTGAGGGGCAGCTTCCTACACTAGGATTTACCTGGGAGCACTACCAAGCTGCGCAGGCCCCGCCGGAGGAGATTATAGATGGTGTCTTGTGCCACACAAGGGCCGAGATGGTGATCAAGAGCTTTTGGGTAAATTATCCTTTTACAGAATCTAAAATTAACAATATACCTAATTATTGTACTAATCGGTGTTTTCACGTTTGATTGCAGACCTTCTATAGGTGTGAGGATGGATATGAGGAGGAGGCGGCCAGGGTTCTCGAGGTCGGGTGTAGGCGGTTACTACAGAACTTGCGCCACGAGGCTCGGCCGCAGGCTATTCGATACTACGCCACGCGTGGTATTAAGAAGGAGAAGAAGGATTGCCACGGAAAGTTTCTGAAGAAGGAGCAATACATGAAGGTAATTACCTATTCTTAAGTCCTTCTACATAGTTTTCTTGATTTCATTCATAGGCGTAGCGCTGAAAATTCTTTCTAATAACTTACAGGTGCCCCCGAGATGGTGTGCGGATAAGATGGATTGTTGGGAGGCGTTGGTTGATGAGTGGTGCACAGGCAGCTGGCGAGCCGTCCACGAGAATGCGAAGGATCGGCGTAGCCAAATGGTTGGTGTGCCACACCATCAAGGCAGCGCCAACTTACTTCAGTTTGGATGAAACTGGGTATGTGATTTGCTTCATGATTCATGCAATTTATTCTTGATGCTAATATTTTGTTCCTCTCTTTTAGGCGCATCACAATAAGACTGAGATGCCACACTTGTACGACCTTTCTGGCATGGCCCATACTGCCTCATACAAGAAGGCGAAGGCATTCTCTGAGTCTGACCTGGATGATCCCAGTAACTTCACCAACATATCATCCCACCAGAAGCTCGTGGCATACAGGTAAGCGGGGAAGGCTACGAAAGGGGGCGACTTTAACCCTAGCCAGGAACCTTTGGATCCAGAGCTGGTGATGATATCTGGTGGCGGGAGGCCCCATGGCTCGATAGCCATTGGAGATGGGATAATACGTTGTCCACTCACTCTTCCGGAGATCAAGGCGCGCCAGTCGAGCAGCTGTCCTGAGATAACGTGTCGTCCACGGCCAGTCGAACTTGCCATCGAGGTTAGTTGTACGGACTAAGAACACTTTCATCCATTTCATTATGTGTGTCCACATAGATCATTATTGTGGTAACGAGGAATGGTTTTTCAGGCTGCTCTTCAGAAAGAGAGAGCGGCAAACCAGGCTGCTCTTGAGAAAGAGAGATTGGCAAGCCAGGCTGCTCTTCAGGCTGCTCTTGATGAGAGGGACCAGACCACGACACGATTGCTTGAGGAGGAGAGGGCCCGGAATGAGGCGGGTCAACGGGCCCTGTACGAGCTTTTTGTGGTATGGTTTTTTTTCACATTAGCCAAATCATGTGTGTAATGTCTGTTTCAATACTAACTAATACGACCCACTCTTCAGGGTCTGTGCGAGAAGAGCGGTCAAGTCCCTCCGTCGATGCCCGTCTTCTCTTCGATTGGCACGGTGAGTTTCATTATAAACTAGTATTAATAATTGAGTGTCATCATGCTAACTGAGACATTGCAAAATATCTTTTCTGCAGAATAACTCCCGAGCGGCATCGCACGACCCTTCTCCAGGGCAACCTCTCCAAACGAAGCCGGCGCGAGCAACCGTGGTGTTTCTCCTCCTTGATGACCACTACAGTAAGTTTCTCCTCCAAACTTAGCTTGTTTTCCTCTAAAATGAGATAATTAGCCCATTTAGCTCCAAGAAGACATAATTAGGTAATTTAGCTCCAACAAGAGGAGAAGAAATAGGAAAAATGAAAAGAAATAAGAAGAAGAAGAAGAGAAGAAGGAGAAGGAGGAGAAGGAGGAGGAGGAGGAGGAGGAGGAGGAGGAGAAGGCCAAGGACCTTCTAGTCCTTCTCCTCCTCCTCCTTGATTTCTTCTTCTTCTCCTCCTCCTCCTCTTTCTTCTCCTCTTTCATATTATCCTTGCTTTAATTTCCCCAACAATGACATAATTAGTCCATTTAGCTCCAAAATACCATAATAAGCTCAAAATGGCATAAGAACCTTGGTTAGCTCATTAATATTATATACTTAGCTTGTTTTCCTCTAAAATGGGATAATTAGCCCATTTAGCTCAAAAAAGACATAATTAGGTAATTTAGCTCCAACAAGAGGAGAAGAGGAGAAGAAATAGGCAAAATGAAAAGAAAGAAGAAGAAGAAGAAGAGAAGAAGGAGAAGGAGGAGGAGGAGGAGGAGGAGAAGGCCAAGGACCTTCAAAATACCATAATAAGCTCAAAATGGCACAAGAACCTTGGTTAGCTCATGAATATTATATACTTAGCTTGTTTTCCTCTAAAATGACATAATTGGAACATTTAGCTGAAAAAAGACATAATTAGGTAATTTAGCTCCAACAAGAGGATAAGAGGAGAAGAAATAGGCAAAATGAAAAGATAGAAGAAGAAGAAGAGAAGAAGGAGAAGAGAAGAAGGAGAAGGAGGAGGAGGAGAAGGAGGAGAAGGCCAAGGACCTTCTTGTCCTTCTCCTCCTCCTCCTTCTCCTCCTTCTCCTCCTTATTCTTGATTTCTTCTTCTTCTCCTCCTCCTCCTCTTTCTTCTCCTCTTTCATATTATCCTTGCTTTAATTAACTCAACAATGACATAATTAGTCCATTTAGCTCCAAAATACCATAATAAGCTCAAAATGGCATAAGAACCTTGGTTAGCTCATTAATATTATATACTTAGCTTGTTTTCCTCTAAAATGACATAATTAGCCCATTTAGCTCAAAAAAGACATAATTAGGTAATTTAGCTCCAACAAGAGGAGAAGAGGAGAAGAAATAGGCAAAATGAAAAGAAAGAAGAAGAAGAAGAAGAAGAAGAAGAGAAGAAGGAGAACGAGGAGGAGGAGGAGGAGAAGGCCAAGGACCTTCTATCCTTCTCCTCCTCCTCCTTCTCCTCCTCCTCCTCCGTCTTCTTGATTTCTTCTTCTTCTCCTCCTCCTCCTCTTTCTTCTCCTCTTTCATATTATCCTTGCTTTAATTAACCAAACAATGACATAATTAGCCCATTTAGCTCCAAAATACCATAATAAGCTCAAAATGGCACAAGAACCTTGGTTAGCTCATGAATATTATATACTTAGCTTGTTTTCCTCTAAAATGACATAATTGGAACATTTAGCTCAAAAAAGACATAATTAGGTAATTTAGCTCCAACAAGAGGAGAAGAGGAGAAGAAATAGGCAAAATGAAAAGACAGAAGAAGAAGAAGAGAAGAAGAAGAAGAGAAGAAGGAGAAGGAGGAGGACGAGGAGGAGGAGGAGAAGGCCAAGGACCTTCTAGTCCTTCTCCTCCTCCTCCTCCTACTTCTTGATTTCTTCTTCTTCTCCTCCTCCTCCTATTTCTTCTCCTCTTTCATATTATCCTTGCTTTAATTAACCCAACAATGACATAATTTGCCCATTTAGCTCCAAAATACCATAATAAGCTCAAAATGGCATAAGAACCTTGGTTAGCTCATGAATATTATATACTTAGCTTGTTTTCCTCTAAAATGACATAATTATCCCATTGAGCTCCCTCCTTCTTCTCCTTCTTCTTCTCTCCTTCTTCTCTTCTTCTCCTTCTTCTTCCTTCTCCTTCTCTTCTTTTTTCTTCTTCTCCTCCTCCTTCTCCTTCTCCTTCCCCTTCCCCTCCTCCTCCTCCTTCTTGTTTTTCTTCTCCTTGTTCTCTTCTTGCTTCTTCTCTTTCTTCTTCAATTTAGCTTATTTGTCATATATATGTTGTTCTTCTTCTTCTTCTGACTTTCTTATTCCCATTTTGCAGATTGGATGTACTACATGCATGGAAGCTGGCGTTGGAGTCCTTTAGTTTCCGATTTTATTTGAGTTGATGAACAATGTGGAACTATATGTATATGTATATATGGATGAACAATATATGTGCAACTATATGTATGTATATATGGATGAAACTTTGTATGTGTTGGTTCTTTTGATATATGGGATGTACGTTGATAAACAAATGGCATTGATGAGATTTATATGTATATCATATATGTGTTGTGACTTATTTATGATATATGTGCTATGAATTATATGTATATGTGCTGTGAAATAGAAAAAATAAATAAAAATGTGACAATATAGGCTCTTTGCCGTCTGCCAGCTGATGGCAAAGGCCTTTGCCGTCAGCTGGCTGACGGCAAAGGTGCCACGTGGCGCCCACCTGTGCAACCTGGGCAGTAGAAGCTGGCCATATAGTCTCTTTGTCGTCTGCTTCCTGGGGGGCAGACGGCAAAGAAGAGGGCACAGAGGAGGGGGCAGACGACAAAGACTGTAGAGAGGGGGGAGGGGAGGACCCGACAGACGGCAAAGATGGACGTGGAGGCAGACAGCAAAGATGGAGGGGGAGGGGAGGGGAGGAGAAGGCAGACGGCAAAGATTGACGGGGAGGCAGACGACAAAGGCTCCGTTAACCCCTAACGGAGGCAACGCGTGTCGGCTGCCGTCTCAAGAGCTTTGTCGACAGCTCCTGAGGAAAGCTGACGGCAAAGAGCTTTGCCGTCCGCCTTGCGCGGGCAGACGGCAAAGAAGGTCCTATGCCGTCGTAGGCTGACGCAGAAATTTTGCCGGCCATGACAATCTTTGCCGTCTGTGGTATTGTCTTTGCTGTCAGGGATATTGTCTTTGCCGTCTGTTATGGCAGACGGCAAAGAAGGTGATTCCTGTAGTGCATGTAGAGCTGCGTGAGGTGATTGTCGTACTCAAATCAATACTGAAATATAGAACTGAGTCCGGTGATCGTGGGGCTATTTTTTAGTACTGATATCAGTATTGAAATATCAATATGAACAATCGCAATACCATATTTTGGTACTGAATTAGTGAGTTTTAGTACCAAAATTAGTCATATAGAACTGAGTGAGGTGATTGTCGTACTGAAATTAGTATTAAAATATATAAATGAGTGATGTGATCGTGGGGCTGTTTTTCAGTACTAAAATCAGTATTGAAATATTTAGGTGCAGAATAGCAATACTAGATTTTAATATAGAAAATAGTGATATGGAACTGAGTGGTGATCGTGGTTCTATTTTGATGTACTGAAATCAGTATTGAAATATTAACGTGGATAATCGCAATACTGAATTTTAGTACCAAGAGTAGTGATATAGAACTGAGTCGGGTGATCATGGTGTTGTTTTTGAGTACTGAAATCAGTATTGAAATATTAACGTGGATGGTCACTATACTTATTTTGAGTATCGCACCTACTAATATAGAATTGAGTCGGGTGATGGTGGCGTTTTGTTTCAGTACTGAAATCAGTGTTGAGATATTAACGTTGATAATCATAATAGAAAATTTTAGTAAAAAAAGTTGTGATATAGAACTGAGCCGGGTGATCGTGGTATTGTTTTTTGAGAACTAAAATCAGTATTGAAGTATTAACATGCATATTCACTATTCTAAATTTTAATTCCGAAACTATTGATATAGCACTAAGTTGGGTGATCATGGTGTTGTTTTTTAGTATTGAAATCAGTATTGAAATATCAGATTGACCAACCGCAATACCAAATTTTTAATACTCCCAATACTAGATTTTAGTACCAAAATTATTGATATAGAACTGAGTCAGGTGATTGTCGTACTCAAATCAATACTCGAGTATAAAACTGAGTCTCGTGATAGTGGGGTTATTTTTTAGAACTAAAATCAGTATTAAAATATCAAATTGAACAACCATAATACCAATTTTTTGTACCGAATTAGTGAGTTTTAGTACCGAAATTAGTTATATAGAACTGAGTGAGGTGATCGTCATACTGAAATCTGCACTGAAGTATTGAACTGAGTGAGGTGATCGTGGGGCTGTTTTTCAGTACTGAAATTAGTATTGAAATATTTAGGTGGATAATAGCAATACTGGATTTTAATACGGAAACTAGTGATATAGAACTGAGTCGGGTGATCGTGGTGCTATTTTGAAGTAGTGAAATCAGTATTAAAATATTAACGTCGATAATCCAAATACTGAATTTTAGTACCAAAAGTAGTGACATAGAACTGAGTTGAGTGATTGTGGTGTTGTTTTTTAGTAATAAAATAAGTATTGAAATATTAAAGTGGATGGTCAATATACTTATTTTTAGTATCAAAATTACTAATATAAAAATGAGTTCGGTGATGGTGGTGTTTTGTTTTAGTACTAAAATTAGTGTTGAAATATTAACGTTGATAATCATAATACAGAATTTTCGTGCGTAAAGTCGTGATATAGAACTGAGTCGCGTGATCATGGTATTGTTTTTTGAGTACTAAAATCAATATTTAGATATTAACATGGATAATCACTATACTAAATTTTAATTCCGAAACTATTGATATATCACTTTGTTGGGTGACCATGGTGTTGTTTTTCAGTACTGAAATCACTATCGAAATATTAATGCGGATACTCACAATACTAGATTTTAGTACCCAAATTACTTATATAGAACTACGTGAGGTGATTGTCGTACTCAAATCAATACTGAAGTATAGAACTGAGTCCGGTGATTGTGGGGCTATTTTTCAGTACTGGAATAAGTTTTGAAATATTAATATGAACGATCGCAATACCAATTTTTTGTACTGAATTAGTGAATTTTAGTACCAAAATTAGTGATATAGAACTGAGTGAAGTGGTCGTCGTACTAAAATCAGTATTGAAGTATAGAACTGAGTGAGGTGATCGTGGGGCTGTTTTTAGTACTAAAACTAGTATTGAAATATTTAGGTGCACAATAGCAATACTAGATTTTAGTACGAAAACTAGTGATATAGAACTAAGTCGGCTGATCGTGCTTCTATTTTGAAGTCCTGAAATCGGTATTGAATATGAACGTGGATAATCGCAATACTGAATTTTAGTACCAGAAGTAGTGCTACAGAACTCAGTCGGGTGATTGTGGTGTTGTTTTTTAATACTAAAATCACTATTGAAATATCAACGTGGATGGTCACTATATTATTTTTAGTACCGAAACTAATAATATATAACTGAGTCGGGTGATAGGGGTGTTTTGTTTCAGTACTGAAATGAGTGTTAAAATATTAACGAAGATAATCACAGTACATAGTTTTGGTATAAAAAGTTGTGATATAGAACTAACTCCGGTGATAATGGTATTGTTTTTAAGTACTAAAATCAGTATTGAAATATTAACATGGATAGCCACTATACTAAATTTGAATTCCTAAACTTTTGATATATCACTTTGTTGGGTGACCATGGTGTTGTTTTTCAGTACTGAAAGCAGTATCGAAATATTAACGTGGATACTCACAATACTAGATTCTAGTACCAAAATTACTAATGTAGAACTACGTTAGGTGATTGTCGTATTCAAATCCATACTGAAGTACAGAACTGAGTCCGGTGATTGTGGAGCTATTTTTCAGTAGTGAAATCAGTATTAAAATATCAATGTGAACAATCGCAATACCAAATTTTTGTACCGAATTAGTGAGTTTTAATACCAAAATTATTGATATAGAACTGAGTGAGGTTATCGTTGTATTGAAATCAGTACTGAACTATAGAACTCACTTAGGTGATCATTGGGCTTTTTTCAGTACTGAAATCAGTATTGAAATATTTAGGTTGATAATAGCAATACATGATTTTAATACGGAAACTAGTGATATAGAAGTGAGTCGGCTGATCGTGGTACTATTTTCAAGTACTCAAATCAGTATTGAAATATTGACATCGATAATCGCAATACTGAATTTTAATACCAAAGTGGTAATATAGAGCAGAGTCGGACGATCGTGGTGTTGTTTTTGAGTACTGAAATCAGTATTGAAATATTAACGTGATGATCACTATACTAATTTTTAGTATTGAAACTACTAATATAGAACTGAGTCGGGTGATGGTGGTGTTTTGTTTTAGTACTAAAATTAGTGTTGAGGTATTAACGTTGATAATCACAATACATAATTTTAATACAAAAAGTTGTGATATAGAACTAATTTGGGCGATTCTGGTATTGTTTTTTTGAGTACTAAAATCAGTATTGAAATATTAACATGGATAGTACTATACTTAATTTTAATTCCGAAACTATTGAGATACCACTTTGTTGGGTGAGCATGGTGTTGTTTTTTAGTACTCAAATCAGTATCAGAATATTAACGTGGATAGTCACAATACTAGCTTCTAGTACCAAAATTACTAATGTAGAACCGCGTGAGGTGATTATCGTACTCAATTCAATACTGAAGTATAGAACTGAGTCCGGTGATCGTATAGCTATTTTTCAGTACTGAAATAAGTACAAAAATATCAATGTGAACAATCACAGTACCAATTTTTTGAACCGAATTAGTGAGTTTTAATACCGAAATTAGTGATATAGAACTGAGTGAGGTGATCGTTGTACTAAAATCAATACTGAAGTATAGAACTGAGTTAGGTGATCATGGGGCTGTTTTACAGTACTAAAATCAATATTGAAATATTTAGGTTGATAATAGCAATACATGATTTTAATACGGAAACTAGTGATATAGAACTGAGTCAACTGATCGTGGTGCTATTTCGAAGTACTGAAATGAGTATTGAAATACTAACGTGGACAATTGCAATACTGAATTTTAGTTCTAAAAGTAGTCATATAGAACTGAGTCGGGTGATCATGGTATTGTTTTTGAGTACTGAAAATAGTACTAAAATATTAACGTTGATAATCGTACTGAATTCTAGTACCAAAAGTAGTCTTATAGAACTAAGTCAGGTGATCGTGGTGTTGTTTTTGAGTACTGAAATCAGTACTAAGATATTAACGTGGATGGTCACTATACTAAATATTAGTATCGAAACTACTAATATAGAACCGAGTCGGGTGCTGGTGGTGTTTTGTTTGAGTACTGAAATCATTGTTGCAATATTAACGTTGATAATCACAATACAGAGTTCTATTGCAAAAAGTTGTGATATAGAACTAAGTCGAGTGATCAAGGTATTTTTTTCTGAGTACTAACATCATTATTGAAATATTAACATGAATAATCACTATTCTAAATTTTAATTCCAACACTATTGATATATCACTTTGTTGGGTGACCATGGTGTTGTTTTTCAGTACTGAAATTAGTATCGATATATTAACGTGAATACTGACAATACTAGATTCGGGTACTAAAATTACTGATGTAGTACTGCATGAGGTGATTGTCGTACTCAAACTAATACTGAAATATAGAATTGAGTCCGGTGATCCTGGGGCTATTTTTCAGCACTGAAATCAGTATTGAAATATCAATGTGAACAATCACAATACCTTATTTTTGTACTGAATTAGTGATTTTTAGTACCGAAATTAGTCATATAGAACTGAGAGAGGTGATCGTTGTACTAAAATAAGTATTAAAATATATAACTGAGTGATGTGATCGTGGGACTGTTTTTCAGTACTGAAATCAGTATTGAAATATTTAGGTGCACAATAGCAATACTGGATTTTAATAACAAAACTAGTGATAATAGAACTGAGTGGTGATCGTGGTTCTATTTTGAAGAACGGAAATCAGTATTGAAATATAAACGTGGATAATCGCAATACTGAATTTTAGTACCAAAAATAGTGATATAGAACTGAGTCGGGTGATCATGGTGTTGCTTTTGAGTACTCAAATCAGTATTGAAATATTAACGTGGATGGTCACTATACTTATTTTGAGTATCGGACCTACTAATATAGAATTGAGTCGGGTGATGGCGGTGTTTTGTTTCAGTACTGAAATCAGTGTTGAAATATTAACGTTGGTAATCACGATACATAATTTTAGTACAAAAAGTTGGGATGTAGAACTGAAGAGGTGATCATGGTATTGTTTTTTGAGTACTGAAATCAGTATTGAAATATTAACATGGATAGTCACTATATTAAATTTTAATTCCAAAAATATTGATATAACACTGAGTTGGGTGATCATGGTGTTGTTTTTCAATATTGAAATTAGTATCGAAATATTAACGTGGATACTCACAATACTAAATTTTAATACCAAAGTTACTGATACAGAACTACGTCAAGTGATTGTCGTACTCAAATCAATACAGAAGTATAGTACTGAGTCCGGTGATCGTGGGGCTATTTTTCAGTACTGAAATCAGTATTGCAATATTAATGTGAACAATGGCAATACCATATTTTTGTACTGAATTAGTGAGTTTTAGTACCGAAATTAGTCATATAGAACTGAGTGAGGTGATCGTCGTACTGAAATCAGTATTAAAATATATAACTGTGTGATGTAATCATGGGGCTAGCACATAAGTTTTTGTTCTTGTGCACCGACCCAAACACCAAAATTAATCGTCCCTTGCATGCTTGTCACCTACTTTTCCTAGCTCAAAATTGGCTGGCTAGGACATTTTTTTGTTCGAGAATGGCTAGCTAGGACATTGAAAATGTATCATGTACTCTTGGACATGGAGTACTCCTAGTATTAAAACCTTTCTCCAAAATTGATGGAAAAAAGTTGGCGAAATTGACATATAACACATACCGATCATACCACTAAGATCAAATCTGAATTTATAAAACAAGCTAGAAAAAAAAGGCAAATCTAATTGTGAATAGTTGCCATTTCAAATCTGATCCATAAATTTTGGAGCATGGACAATGTTAATCTTGGATTTTTCTTTTTTTTTGTCTTCAACAATTAATGGAGCTTGGACTTGAAATCTGTTGTAGTATTGTGTTTTTTTCCAGCTTTTAGTAACTTTTTGGTGGACCAAAATATATAGGAGTACTTGGAGCAGACGATTTCAGGGAGTATGGGATGCCCCAGATATTCATCCAAAAATTGTTAGTTATTTTTCCGTTTCAATTGCTATACGTTAGGTGGGCCATAAGCTCCATTTACATTATACTTTCAATGAAGTAGGTGATGGGAAGGAGAGCGAAGAGCAAGAGGGGCAGGAGCGAACATGAGTGTGCGGCGAGCACGTGGAGCAGGACGGGGAAGGTGGTGGCAAAGTGCCGGGAGGCCGCCAGCGTGGCGGCGAGGAAGAAGGGGAGCTTGGAGGTGGGCGGGAGGGCCGTGTAGCGGAGGACATGGAGGCGGACATGGAGCGGCGCGGTCGGCACGAGCACGGGTGGGATGTGCGGCATGGTGAGGAGGTGGATGGCGAGGCGGGTGGCAAGGAGCGCATCCGTGAGGTCGGAGAGCGGCGTTGTGGTCAGGTGTCGGACGCGTGCCGCCGACATCATCATGCCGCCCCACGCGTCAGCAAATTAGCTTCTGCTGTCGCGACACGCCGACGCTGCGAGAATGTGATACGGTTGAAGGATCCGGGAAACAGAGTGGCAGCCAGACGATGGCGAGCCTCGTTCGCCAAACTTTCTTTAGAAGCATTCGTGAGACCTATATGGGGGCTGATTGTCATTTGCCTCATAGCCACCACCTTAGAGCATCTCCAGCAGATCTAGTAAAATCGTGTGCTCTAAAAATAATATGCAATTTGCTTTAAAATGAATTTATAAAATTTTAGAAGACAACGCATAATAGATACCATATAATTTAATTAAGTTTACAACAAGGTTCCTGCAAATAGCACCCTCACACATTCAAAAGAAAAGCAATTGAATCCTCGTCAACACATGCTAGCAGTGACAACTCTTGGCGGGACCTAACTTTGTTTTACTTTTGTTGTACTATGTCAATCTTGCGTCGACGCACAGGGGAAGTCACGAGAGGCTACACTCAAACTTTTAGGCACCTAACGTGTGGTGACTTCCTCTCCGCATTGAACGTGCTCTTAAACAATAAAACAAAGTACAACAAAAATGCATACGTACATGTGAAAACAACCAAACGTCTGGTGACTTCCTCTCCGCATTGAATGTGCTCTTAAACAATAAAACAAATTACAACAAAAGTGCATACATACATGTGAAAACTACCAAAAAGGTCAAAACATATCAGGTGTTTAAAAAGCTTTGCAGAAGGAACGTATGCAATAGAATATTACAAATAAATCCATATCAATTTTCAAGTGGACCAAGCATAGTAGTAGGGCTCTATAATTTCTTCTTGACATACAAATCTATGGAATGTCATGCAGTTAGCAACCAATATGTAAAACAACAATGGGTGGTATTTTACATCAATCAATGCTGAAGATTCTCGAGTAACAGACGACTTCAGAGAAGCTCTTGAGGATTGCAACCCCTTGAGGCGTTCCTACAGTCATAACAACAACAATATGATTGAAGATATGCACATGCACCAGATCAGCATCCTATGCATCCTTCTGAGTGTGTCGTGCGGATTCACCGGCTCATTAAACTCCATGGATAAACATCATAGCTATGGGGTGATGTCCCTATGCCACCCATGCCCAAATCTGCTGCTAGATTGCTTGAAGCAAAAGGAAAAAAAAAATATAGGTGCTCAAGCGCCCAGGCCTCACGTTCGTCCCTTTATGCATGCTCGCTTACCATGAGGTATGACAACCATATATAGTACATTTGTGAGCTTGCCGGTACGTGAGTTTTTGTTCTTGTGCACCAACCCCAAGCACCACAATTAATCATCCCTTGCATGCTTGCCACCTACTTCACCTTGCTCAAAATTGGCAAGCTAGCACATCGAGAATGTATCATGTACTCTCGAACGTGGAGTACTCCTAGTATTAAAACCTCGCTCCAACATTGATGAAAAAAAAGTTGACGAAATTGACATATAACATATACCAATCATGTCATAAAGATCAAATCCAATTTCTAACACAAACTAGAAACAAAAAAGAAAGATAAATATAATTATAAATAGTAGCCTTTTCAAATGGTCCATAAATTTGGAGCATGGATAATATTAATCTTGAATTTTCCCTTTTTGTTTCTCGAGCATTTAATGGAGCTTGGACTTGAAATCTGTTGTAGTATTGTTTTTTTTCAAATTTTCTAGCAACTTTTCAATGGACCAAAATAAATAGGAGTACTTGGAGCACACCTACGGGATACCCGAAACATTCATCTAAAATCTGTTAGTTAGGTTTCTGTTTCAAGTGCTATACGTTGGGTGGGCCCATACCTGGCCAAATGGGGGGCCCGACCCGGCACGAGCATGGCCCGTGCTAAACGTGCCTCGCCCGACACGACCCGCAGAGGCACGTTTAGTAATCGGGCCATGCCGTCCAGCCCGTGGGCTGTGTCTACAGGCCCAGCCACGGCCTGGTTATTAAACGGTCGGCATGTTGGTCCGTTTAGCACGCCGGACCGCATATTTTTTGCCTCGTGGGCTCATTTTTAAGCCTATTAGACTGTATATTATGTATATATATATATTAAAAAGCTGAAAATATATATATAGAAATAAACGAGTCGTGCCGCGTGCCAGGCATGCCCCTTGTAGATCGTGTTGTGCCTGGCCCATGATGGGCCGTGCCAGCGTGCCCGCAGGCCGGCCTGTTTTGCCCGACCCGTTTGGCCAGGTATAGTTGGGTCATAAGCTCCATTGACATTATACCTTCAATGAAGTAGGTGACGGGGAGGAGCACGGAAAGCAAGCGGGACAGGAGCACGTCGGGGGACTGAGAGGAGAGCGCAAAGGGAAGGAGTGTGTCGAGGAGCAGAGGGGAGTGCGCCGCGAGGAGGTGGTGAGGAGCGTGTCCGCGAGGTCACAGAGTGGAGCCGCGCCCATGGTCAGGCGCCAGACGCGAGCGCCGGCAGCTGCTGTTGTGTGAATATATATTTTTGTGTGAACGTTTATAGTGTTGTTTTTCATAAATTTAATTAAATTTTACTTAGGATAAAACTATGAATGTTTATAGTATTGTTTTTCATATATTTAATTAAACTTTACTTAGGATAAAACTATGGGAATGATAAAACTAATATCAAATATCGGGCGAAGCAACCATTCAAATATTTGTATGTGGGACAAAGCATTTTACGACAGCTCCATTATTGTTTCTTGTCAAACTCTTGCATGGAATGCCATGCACTTTGACAGCATGAGGTGGTATTTGGCATTAACCAACGTTGAAGATTCTGGAGCTAAGGACGACTTGGTAGAAGGATGACAAAACTTACAAGCTCTCGTACAGCTGTAACCACAACGAGATCACCTCTCAGCAGTGGTGGATCCATAATTTGAAGTTACGAGGGGCGGGCTTTTTGAAGCCATGATGCAATAAAAGAAGACAGTCAAAATTATTTGATCGAGTCGTATGAATCCAAGCAAGATGACCACCGCAATGAACAATTCAAAGTAGTTTCATTCTTAAGGGAAAAATATATAACGTGACAAAAAATCATATAAGGTCTGCTTCATCTTCTTGGGTTCGCATGACATCAAATTTGGTAATTAACATTCAAAAATTTGGCTAAAGTAAAAAAGAATTTAAAAATATATAGAAGTATGAGAGAAGAAGATTGGTGATGCCAAGAACGAGAATGAATAAACTTGTTGTTGTTGTCTCTGTTGGTTGATCGCTTAGAGATATAAACAGGGAGGCTGCCGATCCTGTTAGCAAATAAACTAGCGTGACAGGTTAAAGTTCAGGCTAGACGTAGTGTTAGGATTCAGTTTCGTCAGTCTGCAGTTTTTTCGGTTTTCAGTTTCAGTCAAGCCTGAGGACGCGGTATGTGCGATCCCGAGGCCGTAGCTCGCGGCGAGCGCGCACCCCTGATCGTGGGATGGCACGATCCAGTAGAGGGGGTCGTCCTCGATCCGTTCTTCCAGTTCATCAGTGAATAATAGAGAGCAGAAAACGCAGCAGAAGAATAGCGCTGCACAAAAACCACCTTGTCTCTGTTTCTCCTTGCCTGTCTTCAGAGAGTGAGAGTTCGAGAGATTGAGAGGTAGGAGGTGCTCCGGCGAGCATCTCCGGCAACACTTGGCATCAGAGCCTCAGGTTGTCTTCGGGACCATGTCGTCCGGCGGCACCAACACGAACGCCCGACGCTCGGAGACCCCTCCACGTACGAGAGCGGCGTCGCCGGCCCGGGGCAGGAGCAGGGCACGCCGCACCGGCGAGATGGTGGTGCACCAGCAGGTGATCCGGGAGACGAGCTCTGCCGGAGTCTACCCCACGCTGACGCGCACCAACTATGCAGAATGGGCTCTGCTCATGAAGGTAAACCTGCAGGCCGAGGGCTGGTGGGCCGCCGTTGAAACCGGCGACGCACCTTTTCGTGACGAGCGCAAGGCCATGGCCGCGATCTTGCGCGCCCTCCCGCCGGACATGGTGAGTCCGATCGGCGCCAAGGACAACGCCAAGGAGGCGTGGGAGGCGATCGCGTCCCAGCGCATGGGAGCCACTCGTGTGCGTGAGGCGAACGCACAGCGACTGCGGCGGGAGTTCGAGAGCATCTCGTTCCGCTCCGGCGAGACGATCGATGACTTCTCGATGCGCATCTCCACCCTCGCCGCGAACCTGCGCTCCCTCGGCGACAACGTGCAGGAGTCCAGTGTGGTCGCCAAGTTCCTGCGTGTTGTTCCTCAACAGTACGCGCAGGTCGCCATCGCGATCGAGACCCTTCTCGATGTAAGTACCCTGTCCCTGGATGAGGTTACTGGTCGTCTCCGCGTCGTGCAAGACCGGATCAGCGAGAACGCCGCCGAGTCCCAATCCTGCGGCCGCCTGCTTCTCACCAAGGAGGAGTGGGACGTACGAGAGCGTGCGGCTCAAGGGGACGGTGGATCGTCCTCCGGCGGGCGAGGAAGGCGCGGTGGCGGACGCGGCCGCGGTGGACGCCGCAGCGGCGGACGAGGAGGCCCGCAAGGCGAACGTAGTGCCGACCACGTCGACAAGAGCGGCGGAGACAAGGACACGTGCCGCTACTGCGGTTTCAAAGGGCACTGGGCCCGTGAATGCAGGAAGAAGAAGCGCGAGGAGGCTCACCTCGTGCAGGCGGACGAGGAAGCGGACCCGGCGTTCCTGCTAATGGAGATGGTGGAGATCACCACCGCAGAGGCCTCTGCGGCCACGACAGATGGCCTTGACTCCCCTGCATCAGGCCCTGTCTCCACCGCCATGGCAGGAGCTCTGGACACGGGGGAGGCAAGCGCCTCGCTCCCTGTCTTCCTTAACGAGCAGCAGGCGGAGATAACTCCCGGCGCCGTCGACGCGCCACGGGAGTCCACCTGGTTCTTGGACACGGGCGCCTCGAACCATATGACCAGGGACCGCAGCGTTTTCGCCGAGCTGGATGAGAGCGTCACCGGCACTGTGCGGTTCGGCGACGGCTCGGTGGTGCAGATCCGAGGACGCGGGACGATCGCGTTCAGGGTGAACGGCGGAGTGCAGCGCGCCCTCACCGATGTCTACTTCATCCCACGCTTGAAGAGCAGCGTGGTGAGCCTGGGGCAGCTGGACGAGCTCGGCTGCGACATCCGTCTCCGTGGCGGGAACATGACGATCTTCGACCCACGCCAAAAGCTCCTGGTAAAGGTACACCGCGCATCAAATCGCTTGTACAAATTGGACATGACTCCAGTGCCTCCCGCGTGTCTGTTGATGCGCCACGATGGCGAGGCCTGGAAGTGGCATCGCCGCCTCGGTCACCTGCATTTTGAGGCGATCCAACGGATGGCGCGCGGTGGACTGGTCCGCGGCCTACCTCTCGTCGAGCACACCGGCGAGCTCTGCGAGGCGTGCCTCGCCGGGAAGCAGAGGCGTGCCCCTTTTCCTCAGAAGACCAAGTACAGAGCTGAGAGGCAGCTCGAACTCGTGCATGGTGACCTGTGTGGTCCCATCACACCGGCGACACCCAACGGTCGGAGTTACTTCCTCCTGCTGGTCGACGATTGCAGCCGTTACATGTGGTTGGTCCTCCTCAGCTCGAAGGATGAAGCAGCGGCTGCTCTGAAGCGCTTCCAGGCTGTTGCCGAGGCGGAGGCAGGCCGCAAGCTGCGCACGCTGTGCACCGATCGCGGCGGCGAGTTCACGTCCAACCCGCTCGCCGCACACTTCGCCGACCACGGCGTTCAGCGCCACCTGACAGCGCCCTACACACCTCAACAGAATGGTGTGGTAGAGCGGCGCAATCAGACGGTGGTTGGGATGGCTCGGAGCATGATGAAGGCCAAGAACATGCCGGCGTTTTTCTGGGGGGAGGCGGTGACCACGGCGGTGTTCGTACTGAACCGCAGCTTCACTTGCAGCGTCGACGGCAAGACCCCATTTGAGGTTTGGTTTGGTAGGAAGCCTGATGTGCATTTTCTTCGTGTGTTCGGATGCATTGCTCATGTGAAAACAGCACGGCCACATCTGAAGAAACTTGAGGACCGAAGCACTCCTATGGTGTTCATCGGGTATGAACAAGGCAGCAAGGCGTACCGCGTCTACGACCCTGTGGCAAAGCGCGTCCACGTGAGCCGCGACATCATCTTCGACGAGGAGGCCAGCTGGGACTGGAGCAAAGAGCCCGCAGGTGCATCGGCCGGCTCCTTCACTATCCAGTACCCTGTGTATGAGGAGACCGGCGACGGCGCTCCGGTGGACGCGACAGAGGCGTCGAGCAGGCGAGCCGCGTCCCCAGGATCGGCTGACACGACCACTACTGGCGCTCCCGGGGGAGGCACGAGGACTCCCTCTCCAGTCACCATGGCGGGCGACGCTGGTGAGACCCCTGCCACTCCAAACGGCGGCCCGACGTTCGTGTCACCGCCAGCGGAGCGCCCCGACCTCTTCGACAACGACGACGATCCAGACGCACCCCACCGCTACCGGATGATGGACGAGATCCTCGGTACGCGCAATGGGGTGCCGCTGCAGCCAGACGAGGACCTGGAGGAGGAGGTGTTGCACCTTATGGCCGGCGAGGAGCCCGGAAACTTCGCCGAAGCGGCACCGCATGATCAGTGGCGGCGCGCCATGATGGATGAGCTCCAGGCGATCCACGACAACAACACCTGGACGCTCGTGGACCTCCCTCGAGGGGTGAAGCCCATTGGACTGAAATGGGTGTTCAGGCTCAAAAAGGACGCCGCCGGCGCCGTCGTCAAGCACAAGGCTAGGCTGGTGGCGAAAGGATACGTCCAGCGAACCGGCGTGGACTTTGAGGAAGTATTCGCGCCGGTGGCGCGGCTGGAGTCAGTGCGCATGCTCCTGGCCATTGCAGCACATCACGGGTGGGAAGTGCACCATATGGACGTGAAATCGGCGTTCTTAAACGGCGAGCTCAAGGAGGTGGTGTTCGTAGCACAGCCACCCGGCTTCGCGCGGCAAGGCGAGGAAGAAAAGGTTTACAGGCTCCAGAAGGCGCTCTACGGCCTCCGGCAAGCCCCGCGCGCGTGGAACTCCAAGCTGGACAGCAGCCTTGTATCGCTGGGTTTCACACGGAGCAGAACAGAGCATGCCGTGTACACTCGCGGTGCTGGAGCATCCCAGCTGCTCGTCGGAGTGTATGTGGATGATCTAGTCATCACCGGAGGAAATTTGCAGGAGCTGCACCGCTTCAAGGAAGAAATGAAGCGACTGTTTGAGATGAGTGACCTCGGGCTGCTGAGATACTACCTCGGCCTAGAGGTGCACCAGAGCACGCTCGGCATCACCATCAACCAAGCAGCCTATGCAGAGAAGCTGCTGGACAGGGCAGGCATGACGGGGTGCAATTCAACACACGTCCCACTTGAGCCAAACTGCAAACTGAGCAAGGCAAGCTCGGCGCCGCCGACTGATGCCACACTCTATAGGAGCATCATCGGCAGTCTCCGGTACTTGGTTCACACGCGCCCCGACATCACCTATGCGGTTGGGCTCGCAAGCCGTTTCATGGAGGCGCCGACGTCAGAGCACTTCGCCGCCTTAAGGCATATTCTCCGATACATCGCCGGGACGCGCAAGCTCGGCTGCACTTATCGCCGTGGTGACCACCTGGAGCTGGAGGGATTCAGTGACTCTGACATGGCCGGCGATCTGGACGACAGGAAGAGCACATCAGGAGCAATCTTCTTCCTTGGTGGCAGTCCTATCAGTTGGCAATCACAGAAGCAGAGGGTGGTGGCTCTCTCCTCTTGCGAGGCAGAGTACATCGCTGGCTCAACCGCGGCTTGCCAAGGGATTTGGCTGGCGCGCATGCTTGCAGAGCTGCTGAACAGAGGTACGAAGGCAGTTAAGATCTTCATTGATAACAAGTCAGCTATCTCGCTTGGAAAGAATCCTGTTCTGCACGACAGGAGCAAACACATAGACCTCAGATACCACTTCATTCGAGATCACATCGAGAAGGGGACTGTGGTGGTCGAGTTCATCCGCTCCGGTGATCAGAAGGCTGACATATTGACCAAGGCTCTTGGGCGGACTCGTTTCCAGGAGTTGTGCAAGAAGATCGGCATCCTCGATGTCAGGGGGCGCACCTGAATTGGGGGTTCCAGGAGCTGCACGCACGCATTAGCATGGTTGAAGTTTGATCTCTCTGTCACGACTAGCTTAGGGGGAGATTGTTAGCAAATAAACTAGCGTGACAGGTTAAAGTTCAGGCTAGACGTAGTGTTAGGATTCAGTTTCGTCAGTCTGCAGTTTTTTCGGTTTTCAGTTTCAGTCAAGCCTGAGGACGCGGTATGTGCGATCCCGAGGCCGTAGCTCGCGGCGAGCGCGCACCCCTGATCGTGGGATGGCACAATCCAGTAGAGGGGGTCGTCCTCGATCCGTTCTTCCAGTTCATCAGTGAATAATAGAGAGCAGAAAACGCAGCAGAAGAATAGCGCTGCACAAAAACCACCTTGTCTCTGTTTCTCCTTGCCTGTCTTCAGAGAGTGAGAGTTCGAGAGATTGAGATGTAGGAGGTGCTCCGGCGAGCATCTCCGGCAACAGATCCTGCCTCTCCCATGGATGACCACAGGAACACGTGGGTTCTTCTCCTTTCCCTTCAAAGCACTATCAGTTGGGGAAGGAGCTGGGCAGCCCCGCGGCAAGGCTATCGACCGACAGCCTAGGGCGCCGCATCTTGGACGCGAGGCGGCATTTGAAGGCGGTGTGATCTAGGAATACATCTTGCCCAATATGGTTTCCTGTCGACAGAATTGGTAATACAAGAACTTTACAGAAAATTAGGGACTCATGTAGGCACCTGCAAGTGGGCCTTAGTCAATGGCCCATCTTTTCAACTTACAAGCCAATCGTTATCTTCTCGTCTTCATGCTCGTAAATACATCTCTGATCCAACATACAGGCCGATCTATACGAGAGCTGCTCTCCCTCCCATTGACATTGGAAAAAGCAAGAGGGGTACCATATGTTTAGAAAATTTACCCGGGGCGACCGACCCTACATGACCCTACACTGGATCCGCCCCTGCCTTTCAGATCACATCACAGATGCATGAGATCAGCAGCCTATTGGTGACATGCATCTTAAGAAGCTTGTTGTGCAAACTCGTCGGCTCATTAAACTCCATGGCCAAAGATTGTGGGGTGATGTCCTTATGCCGCCCATGCCCATATCTGTTGTTAACTTGCTTGATGTAAAAGGAAAAGAAAATGTATGTTCTCAAGCGTCCCGATGTTCAGGTCTATCCTTTCTTAAATGCTTGTCTACCTTGAGATATGACTCGCATTGGCATATATATTACCTTTCACAGGCTTGTTGGGATACACATTTCTCTTCTTGTGCACCAACCCTAAACATCAAAATTAATCATCCCATGCGAGCTTGTCACCTACTTCTATGTCAAAATTGGCTAGCCATGACATTGAGAATGTATCGTGTGCTCTCGGACGTGGAGTGCTCTTAGTATGAAAACCTCACTCCAAATTTTATGATGAAAAAATCATTGGTGAAATTGACATATAACACATACCAATGATGCCAGAAAGATCAAATCCAATTTGAAACACATAGTTAGAAACAAAATTGAAAGACAAATCTCTTTTGGATTATTAGCTTTTTCAATTTGGTCCATAAATTTGGAACATGGACAATACCAAATTTGGATTTTTCTTTCTTTGTTTCTCGAACAATTAATGGAGCTTGGATTTGAAATCTGTTGTTCCATTGTGTTGTTTTTTTTAGAATTTTAGCAACCTTTCAATGGACCAAACTATATGGGAGTACTTGAAGCACACCATGTCAGGGAGTACGGATGCCCTGTACATTCAACTAAAAATTGTTAGTTACGTTTCTGTTTCAACTGCTATACGTTAGGTAGACCATAATCTTCGTTAACATTATACCTCTAGCTATTTTTCTAACTTCATATCATCTATGCCATGCAAAGTATATCGTTTTCTAGTAATTTTCCGATCTATAGCTTCTGGATAAGGCAGGTAGAGTGGTGAGTCATCTTGAGTTTTACATTTAAATGGCCCTAAAATACTCCATCTCATTCTGAATAAATGTCATGGTTTTTGTCCAAAACCATGTCAGTTATTATGAAACGGAGGGTGTACATCAACAGAACATTATATAAGTCCTTTTGTAATATTTTTGACTTGACGAGCCTTGTAGACATGCTTATACGAGTTCTTTGATCAATAAACCACAAGGGCTCTCAATTTAGAGATCTCTCATGATACGAGTAGTTCAATATAATGATGTTTCCAAGTCGATATGTAGGTCGTCGATTTTGTAGTCATAAGTGTCCAAATCAATTTTAAACTAATACTTGTTGGGAAACGTAGTAATAATTCAAAATCTTCCTACGTGTTACCAAGATCAAACTACGAGAAACCAGCAACGAGAGAGGAAGAGCATCTTCATACCGTTGAAGATCGCAAAGCGGAAGTGTTACTATGAACGCGGTTGATGGAGTCGTACTCGCGGCGATCCGATCCAAACACCGAACATTCGGTGTCTCCGCGTTCAACACACCTACATCCCGGGGACGTCTCCTCCTTCTTGATCCAGCAAGGGTGAAGGAGAAGTTGAGGGAGAGCTCCGGCAGCACGACGACCTCGTGTCGATGGAGCTTGAGGTTCCCGGCAGGGCTTCGCCAAGCACCGCGGAGGAGGAGAGGTGGAGAGGTTGGGCTGCGCCAAGGGGTGGTAATCAAGGTGTCTGCAGCCCTCCCAAAACCCTCTCTGTTTATAGGAGGGAGGGAGATGGGGGCGGCCACCCTAGGGTTCCCCTAGGAGGTGCGGCGGCAGGCCTAGGAGGAGGGGGCGGCGGCACCCTAGGGGTGGCTTGCCACCCAAGGCGGTGGGTGGCAGCCCCACGCCCTAGGGTTTAGCCCTGGGCACCTTGGCCCCTCCTCTCTTGGCTTGCACCAGCCCACCATGGGTTGGTTCCCTTCCGCTTTCGGCCCATGCAGCCCTCCGGGACAGGTGGACCCTCCCAGTGGACCCCCGGTACCCTTTCGGTCCCGGTACAATACTGATAAACCGTGAAACCTTTCAGGTGACTCAAACTGGACTTCTCATATATAAATCTTTACCTCCAGACCATTTTGGAACTCCTCGTGACATCCGGGATCTCATCCGGGACTCTGAACAACCTTTGGTAACCACACATACAATTCTCATTACAAATCTAGTGTCACCGAACCTTAAGTGTGTAGACCCTACGGGTTCGGGAATCATGCAGACATGACCGGGACGTCTCTCCGGCCAATAACCAACAACGGGATCTAGATACCCATGTTGGATCCCACATGTTCCACAATGATCTCATCGGATGAACCACGATGTCGAGGATTCACTCAATCCCGTATGCAATCCCCTTTGTCTATCGGTATGATACTTGCCCGAGATTCGATCGTTGGTATCCCTATACCTTGTTCAATCTCGTTATCGGCAAGTCTCTTTACTCATTGCATAACACATGATCCCGTGGCTAACTTCTTAGTCACATTGAGCTAATTATGATGATGCATTACCGAGTGGGCCCACAGACACCTCTCTATCACACGAAGTCTCGATTCGTACCAACCCAACACACACTTTCGGAGATACCTGTAGTGCACCTTTATAATCACCAAATTATGTTGTGAAATTTGATACACCCAAAGCACTCCTACGGTATCCGGGAGTTTCACAATCTCATGGTCTAAGGAAATGATACTTGACATTATAAAAGCTCTAGCACACGAACTACACGATCTTGTGCTATGCTTAGGATTGGGTCTTGTCCATCCCATCATTCTCCTAATGATGTGATCCCATTATCAATGACATCCAAAGTCCATGGTTAGGTGATACATCTCCGTCGTATCTACTTTTCCAATCTCTTTTGCCCTTGTTTTGGACTCTAATTTGCATGATTTGAGTGGAACTAACTCGGACTAACGCTGTTTTCAGCAGAATTGCCATGGTGTTGTTTTTGCGCAGAAATAAAAGTTCTCGGAATGACCTGGAAATTTACGAGGATTTTTGTGGAATATATAAAAAAATACTGGCGCAAGAATCAACCGGAGGAGTGGATCCAGGAGCCCACAAGCCCACCAGGCGCGGACCCCTCTGGCCGCGCCTAGCATGCGTGTGGGGCCCACGGAGCTCTGCTGCCTCCAACTCCAGCTCTATTTAGTCCCTTTCATCCGAAAAAAATCAAGGAGAAGAGTTCATCGCGTTTTACGATACGGAGGCGCCGCCACCAGCTGTTCTTCCTCTGGAGGGCAGATCTGGAGTCCGTTCTGGGCTCCGGAGAGAGCAGATCGTCGCCATCGTCATCACCAACCTTCCTTCATCGCCAATTCCATGATGCTCGTCACCGTTCATGAGTAATCTCATCGTAGGCTTGCTGGACGGTGATGGGTTGGATGAGATCTATCATGTAATCGAGTTATTTTTGATGGGGATTGATCCCTAGTATCCTCTATGTTGTGAGATTGATGTTGCTACTACTTTACCATGCTTAATGCTTGTCACTAGGGCCCGATTGCCATGATTTCAGATCTGAACCTATTATGTTCTCGTCAATATATGTGTGCTCTTGATCCTATCTTGCAAGTTGTAGTCACCTACTATGTGTTATGACCCGGCAACCCCGGAGTGACAATAGCCGGAACAACTCCTCGAGATGACCATAGTATGAGGAGTTCATGTATTCACTGAGTGCTAATGCTTTGTTCTGGTTCTCTATTAAAAGGAGAACCTTAATATCCCGTAGTTTCCATTAGGACACCGCTACCACGGGAGGGATGGACAATAGATGTCATGCAAGTTCTTTTCCCTAAGCACGTATGACTACATACGGAATACATGCCTACATTACATTGAAGAACTGGAGCTAGTTACATATCTCTCCGTGTTATAACTGTTGCATGATGAATATCATCCGGCATAATTATCCATCACCGATCCAATGCCCACGAGTTTTTCCTACTGGTCCTTGCTACGTTACTTTGCTGCTACTACTGGTCCTTGCTACTGTTACTCTGTCGCTACTGCTGTCACTACTGTTACTGTTACCGCTGCTACTGTTGCTATCACACTACTTTGCTACTGATACTTTGCTGCAGATACTAAGTCTTTCAGGTGTGGTTGAATTGACAACTCAATTGCTAATACTTGAGAATATTCTTTGGCTTCCCCTTGTGTCGAAACAAAAAATTTGGGTTATCAAGACTATTTTCTGGCGCCGTTGCCGGGGAGGATCAAGTCAAGAATAGTCTCCCGTCAACGTGCTATTTTCTGGCACCGTTGCCGAGGAGGCATAGCTTTATTCTCTGAGTCACCTGGGATTTACGTCCGCTGATCACTATGAGGAATCCGAGAGATCCAAAAACTAAAGGATTGCCCTCAACTACGAGGACAGGTAAGGAACCGCCATCTAGCTCTGCACTTGATTCACCTTCAGTTATGAGTAAGTTTGCGACACCACCTCTTGCTAGAAATTTTGATATGTCACCTGTGCTTGATGATGCTACTTCTGCTATCCATGATACTTGTGATGATGCTATGCTTGATACTACTTTGCCACTAGGTGCATTCCTTGATGCACAAATTGCTAGAGTTGCTGCTAGATGTGATGATACTTCTGAAACTGCTGAGATTATTGAAGTAGAATCTGTTATTTCGCCTGTTAGAACTAGCTCTCCTAGATATGAATTGCCTGATATGCCTGAGGGTTATGTTATGGAGGGAGAGATAGCTAAGGACTTTCTTGCTTGTAAGGATAGCTATGATGTTGAGAAATTATTGCGCAAGTGGAAAGAAAAATCTTCGAACGCTAGGATGAAATACGACCCAAAGTTTGCTACTTCGCCTATCTTTGTGACCGATAAGGATTATGAATTCTCTGTCGACCCTGAGTTAATCACTTTGGTTGAATCTGATCCTTTTCATGGTTATGAGTCTGAAACAGTTGTAGCCCATCTTACTAAGCTGCACGACATAGCCACCCTATTCACGAGTGAAGAAAAGATCCGCCACTACTATATCCTTAAGTTGTTTCCTTTCTCACTACAGGATGATGCTAAGACCTGGTTCACTTCTCTTGCTCCTGGTTGTGTGTGTAGCCCCCAGGATATGATCTACTACTTCTCTGACAAATATTTCCCTACCCATAAGAAGCAAGCTGCCTTGCAGGAAATATACAACTTTGCGCAAGTTGAAGAAGAGTGTTTCCCACAAGCTTGGGGGAGGCTCATCGAGCTACTAAATGCTTTGCCTGATCACCCTCTTGAAAAGAATGAAATACTTGATATCTTCTATAATGGACTAACCGATGCTTCTAAGGACCACCTAGATAGTTGTGCCGGTTGTGTTTTTAGGGAACGAACTGTGGAACAAGCTGAGATCCTATTGAATAATATCTTGTGCAGTGAGAATGCTTGGGCTATTCCCGAACCACCTCCGAAGCCAACTCGTAAGAAAAGAGGTATCCTATTCCTTAGTCCTGAAGATATGCAAGAAGCTAAGAAATCTATGAAAGAGAAAGGCATTAAATCTGAAGATGTAAAAAATCTACCACCTATCAAAGAGATCCATGGTCTTAATATCCCGATACAAGTAGTAGAGGTAAATTCTCTTCGTAGATTCAATGAGAGTGATATTCCTTTTGATAAACCTGCAAACAACAAAGTTTCAATGATTATGTTAGTAGACAATTGGAACAGAATGCTCGTATGCTTAGTCATTTAAGTGCTTGCGTGGACAGAAACGTCAATGATCTTAAGCTTTTGAGTAAACATGCCTCTATGGTTACTACTCAAGTAGAACAAGTACTTAAGGCTCAAAATGACTTTCCAAATGAGTTGAATGACAATTCTGTCAGAGTCGTCACTAGAGGCGGTAGAATGACCCAGGAACCTTTGTATCGTGAGGGTCATCCTAAGAGAATTGAACAATATTCTCAAGGAGTTAGCATCGAGGCACCTAGTCATCCTAGAAAGAAGAAGAAAGATGATAGGAATTTTCACGCTAGCAACCCTGTTGCTCTTACACCTGAGAGTCCAAACAATGTCTCTATTTCTAATGCCGAAACACAATCTAGTGATGAACATGAGCCTAATGATAATATCGATAGTGATGTTCATGATGATGCTCAACCTAGCACTGATAAGGATGTGGAGACTGAACCTGTTGATCTTGATAACCCACAGCCTAAGAATAAGAGATACCATAAGAATGACTTCATTGCTAGGAAGCATGGTAAAGAAAGGGAACCATGGGTTAAGAAACCCATGCCCTTTCCTCCCAAACCATCCAAGAAAAAGGATGATGAGGATTTTCAGCGATTTGTTGAAATGATTAGACCTGTATTTTTGCAAATGCGTTTGACAGATATGCTCAAAATGTCTGCGTATGCTAAGTACATGAAGGATATTGTGACTAATAAGAGGAGGATACCTGAGGTTGAGATTTCCACCATGCTCGCTAATTATACCTTCAAGGGTGGAACTCCTAAGAAACTAGGTGATCCCGGAGTGCCCATTATACCTTGCTCCATTAAAGGCAACTACGTTAGAACTGCTTTATGCGACCTTGGAGCCGGTGTTAGTGTTATGCCTCTCTCTCTTTATCGTAGGCTTGAACTGGATAAGTTGACACCCACTAAAATCTCTCTGCAAATGGCCGACAAATCAACTGCTTTCCCTATCGACATTTGCGAGGATGTGCGTGTTGTGGTTGCGAATGTTACTATCTTAACGGACTTTGTTATCCTGGATATTCCCGAGGATGATGCCATGGCGGTCATCCTTGGAAGACCCTTTTTAAACACTGTAGGGGCTGTTATTGATTGCAACAAAGGCAATGTCACTTTCCATGTCAACGGTAATGAGCATATGGTGCACTTTCTGAAGAAACAATATCGAGTACATTGCATCAATGCTATTGAAAAAACTTCATCGATTCTTATTGGGAGCTTTGAATGCCCTATACCTACTGTCAAGATGAAGTATGATTTGCTTGTCGGGGACTATTCAAAAATTCTCCGTTCCTCTTTATGCGATTCGAAATTTTTTGTCAAGGAGACTTGATCAACCTCATTGACGGATTTCTTTCGATGACCATGGGATGGATGAATCGAGTAGTCACAAACCTCTGTTCCAAGCTTTCACCTTCGGTTGCTTAGAAGAAAAATGATAGATTTAGCTTTAGTTTTTCATGTTTTCTACTTTTTGCGTCCCGTAGAAAAATACCCCGAAAATAAAAGTTCTCCGATTGCCGTGAAAATCAAGTATGATTTTTTCTGGAATTTTTGAAAAATTCTGAGACGGAGAACTAGTCAAGGGGCTGCACTTGTGGGCCACAAGCCCTGGAGGCACGGGCACCCCCCTGGCCACGCCTACCAGGCTTGTGGGGCCCACGTGTCCCCCCTCCACTTATTCCAGCTTCCATCTCCTTCTCCTACCTCCAGAAAAATCATTTCGCAGCTCAAACCCGTGTTCTTGCTCTTCTTGCTGCGATTTTCAATCTCCTTGTGCAAAGCTCCATTCACCAAACTGTTTTGGGGAGATTGCTCCTTGGTATGTGACTCCTCCATTGGTCCAATTAGTTTTTGCTCTTGTGCCTTATTCGGTGCGTATTTTTGATGCCTTGGTGACCCTGTTCTTGAGCTTTGCATGCTAATTTTTGCTGGTCCCAAGTAGTTTTGATGCGTGATATGGTCTCTTGGCACTTGTCGGAGTAGTTGCTATGAGTTCGTTGAGCCTTGTTCACTTTTCCTTTGAGTTACTGAAAATTTTAGAAAAGGAAGATGTTCAGGAGAAACTATCATGGTGGTTCCTCAAGCAAGATGGGTCCCTGTCTCGCGATTCGGGAACCCGATCCTTACCAACCGAGGAACGCACACGTACAACCATGTGAATGGCCCTCTGATGAATTCATGATTGATGCAGGTTTCAAAGACGAGTTTAATACACTTGTTCGCAAGTTGGACTTGAAGAATTCATCTCCGATAAATGTGAACAGTATACTACTCTCACTGCCTCTTTTGTTCGTAGATTCAAATTTTCTGCTCGCCGTGACACATCCGTAATGTTTGATCTCTATGACAAATCGTATACCATGGACTTAGAGGACTTCAATAGAATTTGCAAGATACCTTATAGGGGTAGTCTCAATGATACTCCTAAATCTTCTATTAGAGATTTCTTCTCTAGTATAACTGTCGGAGAAACTAGAGATATTACTCAGGCTACCATGGGAAGCATTCATTTTCCTACCTTGCATTACTTTGCCCTCTTCATAGGTAGATGCATTAACGGCAAGATCGAGCATTGTTACCTCTGCACACCTAACCTTAGTATTCTTAAGAGCGCAGTAACGGGTGATAGAAGCTTCAATATGGGAGCTATAATAGCAAGGAGGCTGAATAATAATGCTAATGAAGGGGATTTCTTTGGTGGGATCTATGCCACTCGCATAGAAAATTTTCTTGGAGTACCCATCTGCAAAGGAGGCCCCCCGCTCCATACAACTTTCCTTGATCACGCCGCTATGACACGCTATCAGTTCCTTGAGAGGGATAATGAATCCCTCCTATACCAGTTAATATTTAACCGACAACGTGTTTTCCATATTACCCTTCCTGCTCCTACCTTCTTTGACTTTCAAGTAAAACGGAGATGTTACATAACCAGAGAAGAGGCAGAGGAGTATCAGAGGGAGGCAAAGGCTGCTCACCTCCGTGAGGCAGCTATTCAGGCAGTGGCTGTCGCGTTCCCGTACAACCCCCATTATGATTTTGAACATAGCCTGGACCATCCATGGGAGTAGACCAACTTAGGCCAAAAACCTAAGCTTGGGGGAGTACGTGTTTCTCACCGACTTTATATTCATGTTCACACTTTCACTTTGTTAGTCGGTGTTCACACTTTTCCACTTTATCATCCATGCTAGTTTATTTCTTTTTCTCGTTTTCTTTTCGTGTGTTTGTCTAGTTAGAGAAAACCGAAAAAGATTTCCTAATGGGGTTATAGTCCTAGGGTAGGGTCATAGGCCTGCCTTGTAGGTCCTACCCAAGGACTACCCCTCACAAAGGACAAGGCCCTTAAGCAGCTCCGACTGAATTAAGGAGTCCCCATCATCCTGTCGGTAACAGGTCCTCGATCATCCAGTTGGAGACTAGCATTCGGAGGATACCAAGCTAACCGACTGGATACCACTCGGTACATCGTAACCCCCTGGAGGGAAACGGTAGTACGTTTCCAGGTGCATTTATTAGCATTTAGGGCATATGCTACCTGTAACGTACGCATTCAATCGCCACTACTCCACCCCTGTACCGGAACCGTTGTGGAGGGCAGACTACTCTATATAAGCCACCCTCCCCCACTGGTAGAGGGGTTAGCAACTCACTGTATTCCGTATTTCCACTCGACAACAAGCTCCCTGAGCACTGAGACGTAGGGATATTACCTCCACCGCAAAGGGGCCTGAACTCATACAACCTCGCCGTAGCTAAGGCTCTGCCCATCCTTTTCGTACCCTACACATCTACTGTCAGGCTTATACCCACGACATTTCCCGTTCTTATTTTGCTTGTTGGGAGTTTCCCCGTGTAAATAGTTTTCTTTTTCTTTGGGTCAAGGTAGAAGACCAATGTTACAATGTTTAGTGGGTCTCGCTTGCATATTTGTTTATCTGTCAAAGAGTCATATTACTTTGTCTTCTCCTTTGTGTTTGCTTGCAGATTCCAGCTTAGTCCAATGCACGAACACTCATATTATTGTTCACATCATTCGGTCGTGCAAGGGAAAGGAAATAATGACGATATATGATGAAGTGACTGAGCCTGGAAAAGCTGGTATGAACTCGATCTATTTTGTTTTTGTAAATATGACTAGCTCATCGTTCCTGATTCAGCTTTGTTGTGAGAGAAACATGTTTGCAATGACAACTTTGAGATCATAGTTCTGATGCCATGCTTAATTAGCTAGGAGCTTATAATGGTTTGTCTTGGATTCCATAATGAATTTTGAGATGATTATGATGTAGTATGATAGGATGGTATCCTCCTTTGAATGATTAAAGTGGCTTGGCTTGGCGCATGTTTACGCATGTAGTTGAAACAAAATCAACATAACCTCTATGATATTCATGTTCATGGTGATTTATGTCCTACTCATGCTTGCACTCAATGTTGGTTAATCTCAATGCATTTTGATGACTGTTGTCGCTCTCTAGTTGGTCGCTTCCCAGTCTTTTGCTAGCCTTCACTTGTACTAAGCGGGAATACTGCTTGTGCATCAACTTTCATAAACCCAAAGTTGTTCCATATGAGACCACCATACCTACCTATTCGCGGTATCTACCTCCCATTCCAAGTAAATTTGCATGTGCCACTCTCTCCGAACCGCTCATGTGGTGACAAGGGGCGATCAATATCTTCCATGCTAGGCGTGTTATCCTCGATATGTGTTTATTCACTATCACTCACAAGAAAGGGGCCGGTAATTGGAATGCCCAGTTCCATGCTCAATTCGAAAAGATAATTGCAAACAAAACTCCCCCTGGATTGTTGTTGGTATGGACGGCACCCGAGTAATCGACTAGTCGTGAAGTGTGATTGATCGGTGGTGGGAGAGTCAAAACTTTACTTTTCTGTTTCGAAACCGCCTATAGTATGTGTAGCATGGAAGATGATGAAAACTCTTGGTCATTGCGTCGACAATGAAAGCATGCCACCCAAAATTATTTATCTCTGTCTTCAAAGCTTGAGCTCTGGCACCTCTGCAAATCAATGTTTCCCTCTGTGAAGGGCCTGCCTATTTATGTTTCTGTTGAGTCATCCTCTTCTTATAAAAGCGCCAATTAGAGAGCACCTCTATCATTACTATGCTTTGCTTTTAATTGTTATTGAGTATGACTGTGACTGGATCTTCTTTGCCATGAATTATAATGTTCAGTCAGCCCTTGGTCTTTGAAGGTGCTCTGCATTTATGTTTGGTCTCACAAAGAGCTAACGAGATACCATCCGTTCATATTGCTTCATGATTGTCTTGATTGAAATGTTGACGTTTGAAACTTATCATTATTACTCGCTAGTTGATTATGCCATTGATATGAGTTTGCCATGAGACCTAAATGTCATTGCTTATGTGGTTTGCTTATGATCTTGCTGAAAATCCGAATATGAGTTAGACATAATTGCAACAACAAGATCAAACAGAGTTTGTAAAAGTTTTTTCTTTTGTCTCTTTCAGTTTGTCAACTAAATTGCTTGAGGACAAGCAAGGCTTTATGCTTGGGGGATTTGATACGTCTCCGTCGTATCTACTTTTCCAAACTCTTTTGCCCTTGTTTTGGACTCTAATTTGCATGATTTGAATGGAACTAACCCGGACTAACGCTGTTTTAAGAAAAATTGCGATGGTGTTGTTTTTGTGCAGAAATAAAAGTTCTCGGAATGACGTGGAAATTTAGAAGGATTTTTTGTGGAATAAATAAAAAATACTGGCGCAAGAGTCAACCGGAGGAGTGGAGCCACGGAGGCCATGAGTGGCCCCCCTGGCCGTGCCTAGCAGGCTCGTGGGGCCCACGGAGCTCCGCCGCCTCCAACTCCAGCTCTATTTAGTCGCTTTCGTCCGGGAAAAAAAATCAAGGAGGAGAGTTCATCGCGTTTTACGATACCGAGGCGCCGTCACCACCTGTTCTTCCTCTGGAGGGCAGATCTGGAGTCCGTTCTGGGATCCGGAGAGGGGAGATCATCGCCATCGTCATCACCAATGTTCCTTCATCGCCAATTCCATGATGCTCTTCACCGTTCGTGAGTAATCTCATCATAGGCTTGCTGGACGGTGATGGGTTGGATGAGACCTATCATGTAATCGAGTTAGTTTTGATGGGGATTGATCCCTAGTATCCACTGTGTTGTGAGATTGATGTTGCTACTACTTTTCCATGCTTAATGCTTGTCACTAGGGCCCGAGTGCCATGATTTCAGATCTGAACCTATTATGTTCTCGTCAATATATGTGTGTTCTTGATCCTATCTTGCAAGTTTTAGTCACCTACTATGTGTTATGACCTCGCAACCCCGGAGTGACAATAGCCTGAACCACTCTCGAAGATGACCATAGTATCTGGAGTTCATGTATTCACTGAGTGCTAATGCTTTGTTCCGGTTCTCTATTAAAAGGAGAACCTTAATATCCCGTAGTTTCCATTAGGACCCCGCTGCCATGGGAGGGATGGACAATAGACGTCATGCAAGTTCTTTTCCCTAAGCACGTATGAGTACATACGAAATACATGCTTACATTACATTGACGAACTAGAGCTAGTTACATATCTCTCTGTGTTATAACTGTTGCATGATGAATATCATCCGGCATAATTATCCTTCACCGATCCAATGCCTACAAGTTTTTCCTACAGGTCCTTGCTACGTTACTTTGCAGCTACTACTGGTACTTGCTGCTGTTACACTGCTGCTACTGTTGTCACTGCTGTTACTGTTACCGCTACTACTGTTGCTATCACACTACTTTGCTACTGATACTTTGCTGCAGATACTAAGTCTTTCAGGTGTGGTTGAATTGACAACCCAACTGCTAATACTTGAGAATATTCTTTGGCTTGTGTCGAATCAACAAATTTGGGTTGAATACTCTATGCTCGAAAATTGTTGCGATCCCCTATACTTGTGGGTTATCATTAGGAAACCATGACCATCTATTAATCAACGACCTAGTCAACTAGAGGCTCATTAGGGTCATGTTGTGGTTCTATGTATTCACACATGTATTACGGTTTCCGGTTGATACAATTATAGCATGAACAATAGACAATTATCATGAACAAGGAAATATAATAATAACCATTTTATTATTGCCTCTAGGGCATATTTCCAACAGTGTACCACTTTCACTAGAGTCAATAATCTAGTTACATCATGATGAATCGAACACCCATAGAGTTTTGGTGCTGATCATGTTTCGCTCGTGGAAGAGGTTTAGTCAACGGATCTGCGGCATTCAGATCCGTATGTACTTTACAAATATCTATATCTCCATCCTGGATGTATCCACGAATGGAGTTGAAGCGGCGCTTGATGTGCTTGGTATTTTTGTGAAACCTGGGCTCCTTCGCAATGGCTATAGCTCGAGTGTTGTCACAGAAGAGAGTCGTCGGGCCTGACGCACTGGGAATCACTCCTAGGTCGGTGATGAACTCCTTCATCTAGACTCCTTCCTGTGCTGCTTCCGAAGCAGCTATTTACTCCGCTTCACATGTAGATGCCGCCATGACGCTTTGTTTGCAACTGCACCAGCTGACTGCCCCACCATTCAAAATATATACGTGTCCGATTTGTGACTTGGAGTCATCCGGATCTATGTCGAAGCTAGCATCGACGTAACCCTTTACGATGAGCTCTTCGGCACCTCAATAAACGAGAAACATATATTTAGTCCTTTTCAGGTACTTAAGGATATTCTTGACCACTGTCCAGTGATCCACTCCTGGATGAGTTTGGTACCTCCCTACCAAACTTATTGCAAGGTACACATCAGGTCTGGTACACAGCATGGCATACATAATAGAGCCTATGGCTGAAGCATAGGGGATGGTACTCATCTTTTCTCTATCTTCTGCCATGGTCGGGCATTGAGCTGTGCTCAATCTCACACCATGCAATACATGCAATAACCCCTTCTTGGACTTATCCATATTGAACTTCTTCAATATCTTGTCAAGGTATGTGCTTTGTGAAAGACCAATGAGGCGTCTCGATCTATCTCTATAGATCTTGATGCCTAATATGTAAGCAGCTTCTCCAAGGTCCTTCATTGCAAAACACTTATTCAAATTGGCCTTTATGCTTTCTAAAAGTTCTGTATCATTTCCCATCCACAATATGTCATCCACATATAATATGATAAAATGCTACAGAGCTCCCACTCACTTTCTTGTAAATACAAGTTTCTCCATAAGTCTGTAAAAACCCAAACGCTTTGATCACCTCATCAAAACGAATGTTCCAACTCCGAGATGCTTGCACCAGCCCATAGATGGAGCGTTGGAGCTTGCATACCTTGTCAGCATTTTTAGGATTGACAAAACCTTCCAGCTGTATCATATACCATTCTTCCTTAATAAAACCATTAAAGAATGTCGTTTTGATGTCCATTTGCCAGATCTCATGATCATAAAATGCGGAAACTGCTAACATGATTCGGACGGACTTCAGCATCGCTACAGGTGAGAAAGTCTCATCGTAGTCGATTCCTTGAACTTGTCAATAACCCTTAGCGACTAGTCGAGCCTTACAGATGGTCACATTACCATCCGCGTCAGCCTTCTTCTTAAAGATCCATTTATTTTCTATGGCTCACCGATCATCGGGCAAGTCCACCAAAGTCCATAATTTGTTCTCATACATGGATCCTATCTCGGATTTCATGGCTTCAAGCCATTTGTTGGAATCCGGGCCCACCATCGCTTCTTCATAGTTCGAAGGTTCACTGTTGTCCAACAACATGATTTCCATGACAGGGTTGTCGTACCACCCTGGTGCGGAACGTTGATACGTCCATTTTGCATCATGTTTTCATGTTGATATTTATCGCTTCTTTGGCTGTTATTTCACTTCACGGTACAATTATTATGCCTTCTCTCTCTCCTATTTTGCAAGGTTTACATGAAGAGGGAGAATGTCAACAACTGGAATTTGGCCTGAAAGTGGAGAAAACTTGAGATACCTATTCTGCGCAACCCCAAACGCGGTAAAAATCAACGAGGATTTTTTTCCCGATTTATCAAAAATACTGGGCCGAAGAAGTGCCAGAGGGGCACCAGGGGGTGCCCACAAGCCTGCACGGCGCGGCCACCCCCCCAGGCCGCTCCATGAGGGCTTGTGGGCAGACCACTGGTCCACTTGCTCCCCTCTTTTTCTATATGGAGGGTTTCGTCTAGGAAAAAAATCAAGGAGGAGCTTTTTCGTGGTTTCGCCACCGCCACGAGGCGGAACTTGAGCAGAACCAATCTAGAGCTCCGGCAGGACGATCGTGCCGGGGAAACTTCCCCCCCGGAGGGGAAATCATTGCCATTGTCATCACCAACACTCCGCTCATCGGAGGGGACTCGTCACCATCAACATCTTCATCAGCACCATCTCATCTCCAAACCCTAGTTGATCACTTGTAACCAATCTCCGTCTCGCGACTCCGATTGGTACTTGTAAGGTTGCTAGTAGTGTTGATTACTCTTTTTAGTTGATGCTAGTTGGATTATTTGGTGGAAGAGTTTATGTTCAGATCCTTGAAGCTACTCATTACCTCTCTGATCATGAATATGATTATTCTTTGTGAGTAGCTACTTTTGTTCCTGAGGACATGGGATAAGTCATGCTAATAGTAGTCATGTGAATTTGGTATTCGTTCGATATTTTGATGTGTTGTATGTTGTTTTCCCCCTAGTGGTGTTATGTGAACGTCGACTACATAACACTTTACCATTATTTGGGCCTTGAGGAAGGCATTGGGAAGTAGTAAGTAGATGATGGGTTGCTAGAGTGACAGAAGCTTAAACCCTAGTTTATGCGTTGCTTCGTAAGGGGCTGATTTGGATCCACTAGTTTAATGCCATGGTTAGACTTTGTCTTAATTCTTCTTTCGTAGTTGAGGATGCTTGCGAGAGGGGTTAATCATAAGTGGGATGATTTTCCAAGTAAGGGCAGTACTCAAGTTCCGGTCCACCCACATATCAAACTATCAAAGTAACGAAAGCGAATCATATGAACATGATGAAACTAGCATGACAAAAATTCCCGTGTGTCCTCGGGAGCGTTTTTCCTCCTATAAGACTTTGTCCAGGATTGTCCCTTGCTACAAAAGGGATTGGGCCACTTTGCTGCACCATTGCTACTTTTGTTACTTGTTGCTCGCTACGAATCATCTCACCACACAATCACTTGTTACCGACAATTTCAGTGCATGCAGATTTTACCTTGCTGAAAACCACTTGTTAGATCCTTCTGCTCCTCGTTGGGTTCGACATTCTTACTTATCGAAAGGACTACGATTGATCCCCTATACCGGTGGGTCATCAAGACTCTTTTCTGGCGCTGTTGCCCGGGAGTGAAGCGCCTTTGGTAAGTGGAACTTGGTAAGGAAACATTGATATAGTGTGCTAAAATTTATTGTCACTTGTCACTATGGATACTAATCCTTTGAGGGGCTTGTTCGGGGTATCTTCACCTCGAACGGAAGCACAAATAGTTTCTCCTCAACCTGCTGCACCTACTGAAAATATTTGCTTTGAATTTCCTTCGGGTATGCTTGAGAAACTGCTGGCTAATCCTTTTACACGAGATGGAACATCACATCCAAACTTGCATCTAATCTATATAGATGAAGTTTGTGGTTTTTTAAGCTTGCAGGTGTGCCCGAGGATGAGGTCAAGAAGAAGGTATTTCCTTTATCTTTGAAGCATAAGGCGTTGACATGGTATAGGCTATGCGATGATACTGGATCATGGGACTACAATCGGTTGAAATTGGAATTTCATCAAAAGTTTTATCCTATGCATTTAGTACATCGTGATCGGAATTATATTTACAATTTTTGGCCTTGTGACAGAGAAAGCATCGCTCAAGCTTGGGGGAGGCTTAAATCAATGCTATATTCATGCCCCAATCATGAGCTCTTGAGAGAAATTATCATTCAGAACTTCTATGCTCGGCTTTCTCATGATGATCGCACCATGCTTGACACTTCTTGTACCGGTTCTTTTATGAAGAGAGATATTGACTTCAAATGGAATTTATTGGAGAGAATCAAATGCAACTTTGAAGATTGGGAGCTTGAAGAAGGTAAGGAGTCAGGTATGAATTTCACGTTTGATTGCATTAAATCCTTTGTTGAGGCAAATACCTTTAGTGATTTTAGTGCTAAGTATGGACTTGACTCTGAGATAGTAGCTTCATTGTGTGAATCTTTTGCTGCTCATATTGATCTCCCCAAAGAGAAGTGGTTTAAATATCATCCTCCTTTAGAAGTCAATGTAGTTAAACCCACTCCAGTTGAAGAGAAAGTCATTTCCTATAATGATCCTGTTGTTCCTAGTGCTTACATTGAGAGACCACCTTTCCTTGTTAGGGTAAAGGATCATTCTAAAGCTTCAACTGTGATACGTAGAGGCTATATTAGAACACCTACACCCCCTGAGCAAATTAGAGGTGAACCTAGCATTGCTATTATCGAAGATCTTCTGTCTGAAGAAGTTGAGGGACATAATATTCACTTCTATGAAGATGCTACTAGAATTGCTAAACCTCACGTTAGAAACAAACATAGGCCTGTTGTTGGCATGCCTGTGGTTTCTATTAAGATAGGAGATCATTGTTATCATGGCTTATGTGACGTGGGTGCTAGTGTTAGTGCAATACCTCAATCCTTATATGATGAAATCAAAAATGAGATTGCACCTCTTGAGATAGAGCCTATTGATGTCACTATTCAGCTTGCCAATAGAGATACTATCTGCCCTGTGGGAATTGTTAGGGATGTTGAAGTCTTATGTGGTAAAATGAAGTATCCTGTTGATTTCCTCGTTCTTGCTACCACACAAGATAGCTTTTGTCCCATCATATTTGGTAGACCTTTTCTCAATACAGTCAATGCTCATATTGATTGTGAGAAGCAAACTGTCACTGTTGGCTTTGAAGGTGTGTCACATGAGTTCAATTTCTCTAAGTTTGGTAGACAACCTCATGAAAAGGAGTTGCCTAGTAGAGATGAAACAATTGCCTTAGCCTCTATTGCCGTGCCTCCTACTGATCCCTTAGAGAAATACTTGCTTGAGCATGAAAATGATATGCATATGGATGAAAGGGATGAGATAGATAGAGTTGTCTTAGAACAATATCCTATCCTTAAGAATAACTTGCCTGTTGAACTGCTTGGGGATCCACCCCCACTGAAGGATGATCCTGTGTTCGAGCTAAAACAGTTGCCTGATACTCTTAAGTATGCCTATCTTGATGAAAAGGAGATATATCCTGTTATTATTAGTGCTAGCCTCTCGGAGCATGAAGAAAAGAAGCTACTAAAAACTCTAAGGAAGCATCATGCTGCTATTGGATATACTCTTGATGACCTTAAGGGCATTAGTCCTACTCTATGTCAGCACAAGATTAAAACTGATCCTGATTTCAAACCAGTTGCTGATCATCAAAGGAGATTAAAACCTAAGATGAAAGAAGTAGTGAGAAAAGAAATACTAAAGCTCCTGGAAGCAGGTATGATCTATCATGTTGCTCATAGTGATTGGGTGAGTCCGGTGCATTGCTTCCCTAAGAAGGGAGGCATTACCGTTGTCCCTAATAATGATAAGGATGAATTGATCCCACAGAGGATTATTACTGGCTATAGGATGGTGATCGATTTTAGGAAATTGAATAAAGCCACTAGGAAAGATCATTACCCTTTGCCTTTTATCGACCAAATACTAGAAAGGCTGTCTAAACACACACACTTCTGCTTTCTAGACGGTTATTCTGATTTCTCCCAAATACCAGTTGCACAATCTGATCAGGAGAAGACCACTTTCACTTGCCCTTTTGGTACCTTTGCTTATAGACGTATGCCTTTTGGCTTATGTAATGCACCTGCCACCTTTCAAAGATGTATGATGACTATATTTTCTGACTTTTGTGAAAAGATTGTTGAGGTTTTCATGGATGACTTCTCCGTTTACGGGTCTTCCTTTGATGATTGCCTAAGCAACCATGATCGATTCTTGCAGAGATGTAAAGACACCAATCTTGTCTTGAATAGGGAGAAGTGCCACTTTATGGTTAATGGAGGCATCGTCTTTGGACATAAAATTTATGAAAGAGGTATTGAAGTCGATAAGGCTAAGATTGATGCAATCAAGAAAATGCCCTACCCCACAGATATCAAAGGGATAAGAAGTTTCCTTGGTCATGCTGGTTTCTATAGAAGGTTCATCAAAGACTTCTCTAAGATTTCTAGGCCTCTTACCAATATCTTGTAAAAAGATATTCCTTTTGTCTTTGACGATGATTGTGAGGAAGCCTTCGAAATACTTAAGAGGGCTTTGATAACTGCACCTATTGTTCAACCACCTGATTGGAATTGACCTTTTGAGATCATGTGTGATGCTAGCAATTTTGCTGTTGGTGCTGTTCTAGGGCAAAGAGTTGATAAGAAGTTGAATGTTATTCACTACGCTAGTAAAACTCTAGACATTGCCCAAAGAAACTATGCCACTACGGAGAAGGAACTTTTAGCAGTCGTATTTGCGTGTGAAAAGTTCAGGTCTTACATAGTTGATTCCAAAGTCATTATTCACACCGATCACGCTGCTATTAAGTACCTCATGGAGAAGAAAGACGTTAAACCTAGACTTATCAGATGGGTTCTCTTGCTACAAGAATTTGATTTGCACGTTGTCGATAGAAAGGGTTCTGATAACCCAGTAGTAGATAACTTGTCTAGGTTGGAGAACGTTCTTGATGACCCACAACCTATTGATGATAGCTTTCCTGATGAGCAACTGAATGTCATCAATGCTTCACGTAGTGCACCGTGGTATGCTGATTATGCAAACTATATCGTTGCCAAATATATACCACCCAGTTTCACGTACCAGCAAAAGAAGAAATTCTTCTTTGACTTGAGACATTACTTTTGGGATGATCCTCACCTTTATAAGGAAGGAGTAGATGGTGTTATTAGACGTTGTGTACCTGAACATGAACAGGGACAGATCCTACAGAAGTGTCACTCCGAGGCCTACGGAGGACACCATGCGGGAGATAGAAATGCACACAAGGTATTGCAATCAGGTTTCTATTGACCCACTCTCTTCAAGGATGCCCGTAAGTTTGTCTTGTCTTGTGACGAATGTCAAAGAATAGGTAATATTAGCAAACGTCAGGAAATGCCTATGAACTATTCACTTGTCATTGAACCATTTGATGTTTGGGGCTTTGATTATATGGGACCTTTTCCAAAATCCAATGGGTATACTCACATCTTAGTTGTTGTTGATTACGTCACTAAGTGGGTAGAAGCTATCCCCACTAGTAGTGCTGACCACAACACCTCTATCAGGATGCTGAAAGAAGTTATCTTCCCTAGATTTGGAGTCCCTAGATATCTAATGACCGACGATGGTTCGCACTTCATTCATGGTGCTTTCCGTAAAATGCTTGCTAAGTACGATGTCAACCATAGAATTGCGTCTCCCTATCACCCTCAGTCTAGTGGTCAAGTAGATCTAAGTAATAGAGAGATTAAACTAATTCTGCAAAAGATTGTCAACAGGTCTAGAAAGAACTGGTCTAAGAAGCTCGATGATGCACTGTGGGCTTATAGAACTGCCTATAAGAATCCCATGGGCATGTCTCCATATAATATGGTGTATGGGAAAGCATGTCACTTACCTCTTGAGCTTGAGAATATAGCTTATTGGGCAATCAAAGAGCTCAACTTTGATTTCAAACTTGCCGGTGAGAAGAGGTTATTTGATATTAGCTCGCTTGATGAGTGGAGAACTCATGCATATGAGAATGCCAAGCTTTTCAAAGAGAAGGTTAAGAGGTGGCATGATAAGAGGATACAAAAGCGTGAGTTCAATGTAGGTGATTATGTCTTGCTATATAACTCTCATTTAAGATTCTTTGCACGCAAGCTTCTCTCTAAATGGGAAGGTCCCTATGTTGTTGAGGAAGTATATCGTTTCGGTTCTATCAAGATCAACAACACGGAAGGTAATTGTCCGAGAGTGGTAAATGGGCAGAGAATCAAGCATTATATCTCAGGTACTCCCATAAATGTTGAAAGCAATATCATCAATACCATAACTCCGGAAGAATACCTAAGGGACTTTTATCAGCCTGTTTCAGACTCTGAAAACGAAGAGGTATGTGATTCGGTAAGAAAACAGAGTCCAAAACTTTTCCAGTAGGAAATTTTCTCCGTTTTAGAGTATTTGAAAAAAATACAAAAATTGGAAGTAGTCCTGAAAGTGCGCGAGGAGGCGACAAGCCTGCACGGCGCGGGCCCACCCCTGGCCGCACCGTGAGGGCTTGTGGCCACCTCGTGCGCCTCCCGGACTCCGTTTTCGTGCGGAGTACTCCTTCTGGTCTGAAAAAAATAATTATATATACTTCTGTTTGGTCTGACCCCTGAATCACGGAGATTTCCTTTGTTTTTCGTTTCGAGCTTGTTTCCTGCCGTAGATCTAGGTCAAGATTTCTTCTCAGGATTCAGAGGGGAGAGCTATGTGGCTGATTACCTTGCTAATCCCAAGGTCTATGGGGACTTGGATCCTTATGGCTGGGCAACTGATGAGGAAGAAGATTATGATCCGAAGGGGAAAGAACAAACAAGTTCCGAGGAAGAGGAGGCTTCTCTACCTCAACCTGGACACACTCATGTGGAGTTCAAGAAGTAGAGCCTCCCCGACTCAAGGAAGAAGCCTAAGACCTTGTTTATCCCTTCTCGTTTCTTGCAGGAGAGTAAGCAGGAATTATGCCAAAGGGTGTTGAAGCTTGAAGAGGAAAATGATGATCTGAGGGAGCAGAATTTTATGCTCAAGTGGAAAGTAAACAAGCTCCAGACCTCTTCAACAACTCCACCACCATCACCACCAAAGGAAGACAACTGAGCAATGGTATGGGCAATCCCCTTGGCTTGTGCCAAGCTTGGGGGATTTGCCCCGGTGTAGTATCACCATCACATCTTTTTCCTTTTCAGTTTTCTCTTTCTCTAGTAGTTTAAAAGTCTTAGTGTTTTAGTTTTGAGTCTTGCTTTGTGTCACCCCCGATGTATTCTTGCTCGTGAGCCATATAATAAAGAGTGTCTTAGTTGAAGGGCTTTGCCTCTTGCCATGATCAAAAGAGTGAGAATAGAACAAAAGCATGAAAGATCATGTAATGATCTTATGGGAAGTGATAGCTTCACATATAAAAAGGATGAGGTTTGAAACTTGTTGAGGGTAGGCAAACGTAGACCTTGGTCATTGTTGCAATTAATAGGAAGTGATAAAGGAGAGGTTCACATATAAATATATCATCTCTGACACCATCTATGATTGTGAACACTCACCAAACTATTACATGCCGTGAAGTAGATGTCGGACAAGGAAGACAACATAATGAATTGTGTTAGCTTGGCTCTGAACAATCTTATAAGATTAGAGATCCCTTAGCATGTGATGATTGATTCCACCTCATATTAGCCAAAACCTCCCGCTCTAAGTAGAGATACTACTTGTGCATCCATAAACCATCAAACCAGTTTTGCCATGTGAGTCCACCATACCTACCTATGGATTGAATAAGATCCCTCAAGTAAGTTGTCATCGGTGCAAGCATTAAAAATTTCTCTCTAATATGTATGATATATTAGTGTGTGGAAAATAAGCTTTATACGAACCTGTGATGAGGAAGACATAAAAGCGACAGACTGCATAATAAAGTTCTTTATCACAGGAGGCAATATAAAGTGACGTTCCTCTGCACTAAGAGGACACGCATCCAAACCTCAAAAGCGCATGACAACCTCTGCTGCCCTCTGCGAAGGGCCTATCTTGTACCTTTACTTTTTGTCCTTGAAAGAGTCATGGTGATCTTCACCAAGTCCTTATTTCGCCTTTATCTTGGCTATCCTCTTATGCTTGGGAAAGATCTATATTCATATGTCAACTTGGAGGTTGGTATTCATGAATTATTATTGTTGACATTACCCTTGAGGTAAGCAGTTGGGAGGCAAAACTGTAAGCCCCTATCTTTCTCTATGTCCAGCTGAAACTTTGATCTCATGAGTACCACGTGAGTTGTAGCAATTGTAGAGAACGAAAGAATGATTGAGTATGTGGATTTGCTTTACAAGATCTTATTTGACTCTTTCTGATGTTGTGATAAATTGCAATTGCTTCAATGACTAAAGGCTATCGGTTGTTACTTCTCGGTAAGGTTCTTGATCCATGCTTTACTTCATGAAGTAATTATCACTTTAGCACGACAGATTATATGTTGGTATTGTTGTTCTGATCATGATCATGATGCATGCATGTTCGTATCTTGTTTTGTCGACACCTCTCTCCCTAAACATGTGGACATATTTATTGAGCTAGGCTTTCGCTTGAGGACAAGTGAGGTCTAAGCTTGGGGGAGTTGATACGTCCATTTTGCATCATGTTTTCATCTTGATATTTCTCGCTTCTTTGGCTGTTATTTCACTTCACGATACAATTCTTATGCCTTTTCTCTCTTATTTTGCAAGGTTTACATGAAGAGGGAGAGTGACGGCATCTGGAATTTTGGCCTGAAAGTGGAGCAAAGTTCGGATACCTATTCTCCGCAACTCCAAACGCCATAAAAATCAACGAGGATATTTTTTCCCGATTTATCAAAAATACTTGGTCGAAGAAGTGCTAGAGGGGCACCAGGGGGTGCCCACAAGCCAGCACGGCACGGCCACCCCCCCAGGCCGCGCCATGAGGGCTTGTGGGCAGCCCACTAGCCCACTTGCTCCCCTCTTTTTCTATATGGAGGGTTTTGTCCAGGAAAAAAAATCAAGGAGAAGCTTTTTCGTGGTTTCGCCGCCGCCACGAGGCGGAACTTGAGCATAACCAATCTAGAGCTCCGATAGGACGATCCTGCCGGGGAAACTTCCCTCCCAGAGGGGGAAATCGTCGCCATTTTCATCACCATCTTATCTCCAAACCCTAGTTCATCACTTGTCACCAATCTCCGTCTCGCGACTCCGATTGGTACTTGTAAGGTTGCTAGTAGTGTTGATTACTCTTTTTAGTTGATGCTAGTTGGATTATTTGGTGGAAGAGTTTATGTTCAGATCCTTGATGCTACTCATTACCTCTCTGATCATGAATATGATTATGCTTTATGAGTAGTTACTTTTGTTCATGAGGACATGGGATAAGTGATGCTAATAGTAGTCATGTGAATTTGGTATTCGTTCGATATTTTGATGTGTTGTATGTTGTTTTTCCCCTAGTGGTGTTATGTGAACGTCGACTACATAACACTTCACCATTATTTGGGCCTAGAGGAAGGCATTGGGAAGTAGTAAGTAGATGATGGGTTGCTAGCGTGATAGAAGCTTAAACCCTAGTTTATGCGTTGCTTCGTAAGGGGCTGAGTTGGATCCACTAGTTTAATGCTATGGTTAGACTTTGTCTTAATTCTTCTTTCGTAGTTGCGGATGCTTGTGAGAGGGGTTAATCGTAAGTGGGATGCTTGTCCAAGTAAGGGCAGTACCCAAGCGCCGGTCCACCCACATATCAAACTATCAAAGTAACGAACGCGAATCATATGAACATGATGAAACTAGCATGACAGAAATTCCCGTGTGTCCTCGGGAGCGTTTTTCCTCCTATAAGTCTTTGTCCAGGCTTGTCCCTTGCTACAAAAGGGATTGGGCCACTTTTCTGCCCCGTTGCTACTTTTGTTACTTGTTACTCGCTACGAATCATCTCACCACACAATCACTTGTTACCGACAATTTCAGTGCTTGCAGATTTTACCTTGCTGAATATCACTTGTCAGATCCTTCTGCTCCTCGTTGGGTTCGACACTCTTACTTATCTAAAGGACTACGATTGATCCCCTATACTTGTGGGTCATCAAACCCATATGTGCTTAAGTCATCAGTGAGGGTGAAAACATAGCGTTAGCCACCGCGAGCCTCAATGCTCATTGGACCGCATACATCGGTATGTATTTTTTTCCAAAAAGTTAGTCGCTTGCTCCATTGTTCCAGAGAATGGAGTCTTAGTCATGTTGCCCATGAGGGACGGTTCACACGTGTCAAATGATTCAAAATCAAGAGACTCCAAAATTCCATCTGTATGAGGTTTCTTCATGCGTTTGACACCAATATGACCAAGGCGGCAGTGCCACAAGTATGTGGGAATATCATTATCAACCTTACATCTTTTGGTACTCACACTATGAATATGTGTAACATCACATTCGAGATTCAGTAAGAATAAACCATTGACCAGCGGGGCATGACCATAAAACATATCTCTCATATAAATAGAACAATCGCTATTCTCATATTTAAATGAGTAGCCATCTCGCATCAAACGAGATCCTGATACAATGTTCATGCTCAAAGCTGGTACTAAATATAATTATTAAGGTTTAAAACTAATCCCGAAGGTAGATGTAGAGGTAGCGTGCCGACGACGATCACATCAACCTTGGAACCATTCCCGACGCGCATCGTCACCTCGCCCTTCGCTAGTCTCCGCTTATTCTACATCTCCTGTTTTGAGTTACAAATGTGAGAAATTGCGCTAGTATCAAATACCCAGGAGCTACTACGAGCACTGGTAAGGTACACATCAATAACATGTATATCATATATACCTTTAACATTGTCGGCCTTCTTCTCCGCTAACTATTTGGGGCAGTTTCGCTTCTAGTGATCGTTTCCCTTGCAATAATAGCACTCAGTCTCAGGCTTGTGTCCATTCTTGGACTTCTTCCCAGCATCTGGTTTACCGGGCGCGGCAACTGCTTTGCCGTCCTTCTTGAAGTTCTTATTACCCTTGCGTTTCTTGAAACTAGTGGTCTTATTCACCATCAACACTTGATGTTCCTTTTTGATTTCCACCTGTGTTAATTTCAGCATTGAATACAACTCGGGAATGGTCTTCTCCATCCCTTGCATGTTGTAGTTCATCACAAAGTTCTTATAGCTAGCTGGAAGCGACTGGAGGATTCTGTCAATTATTCACCCGGAAGGTTAACTCCCACCTGACACAAGCGGTTGTGAAACCCAGACATTCTGACTATGTGCTCGCTGACAGACCCATTCTCCTCCATATTACAACTAAAGAGCCTGACGGAGACTTCATATCTCTCGACCCGGGCATGAGCTTGAAAAACCAGTTTCAGCTCTTGGAATATCTCATATGCTCCGTGTTGCTCAAAACAGTTTTGAAGCCCCAGTTCTAAACTGTAAAGCATGCCGTGGTGAACTAGGGAGTAATCATTACTATGCGACTGCCAGGCATTCATAACGTCTTGAGCCACTGGGAAAATGGGTACTTCACCTAGCGCTGCATCAAGGACATACATTTTGTTGGAAGCTATGAGAATGAGCCTCAAGTTAGGGACCCATTCCGTGTAGTTGCTTCCATCATCTTTCAGCTTGGTTTTCTCTAGGAATGCGTTAAAGTTCAGTGGGACATGTGCGTGGGCCATTGGATCTACAATATAGATTATAAAGACAATTTTAGACTAAGTTCATGATAATTAAGTTCATGTAATCAAATTATTTAATGAACTCCCACTCAAATCGACATCTCATTAGTCATCTAAGTGATACATGATCCATATCGACTAGGTCGTGTCCGATCATCACGTGAGACAGACTAGTCATCAATCGTGAACATCTCCATGTTGATCATATCAACCATACGACTCATGTTCGACCTTTCGGTCTCTCGTGTTCCGAGGCCATGTGTGACATCCTCGACTTTTGCTACAGTAAATATTGTAATTAAGCTACAGCGATCACCCGCTAATGATGCCACATCATCGAGGATTACCGTCGTTGACCCGCATTGAATTTCTATCCGGATTCAGAAATTGAAAACAAACGAAAAGTATATTTATAAATTCATATTAACTATTAAAGGAAGATATGTATAGAAAGAAAGTATTAAAAATAATAATAGTAAAAGAAAGAAAATAAAAGAAATTAAAAAAAAAGGAAATTAGAAAGAGGAAATAATAGAAAAACAAAGACAAAACAAAACAAGACAAAAAAAGAAAAGAAGAGGAACCCCCCCCCCCCCTGCCGACTGGGCCAAAGGGGCCCAGCCGAGCCAGCCCACCCCACGCCGCTGGAATCCTAGGGTGAGGGAGCCCCCCTGCCTCGCTCCCTCCCCTCCCACTTGCGCCGCCAGCCCCCCTCCCGCTCGCCTCCCATCCCGCCAGCGTCACCCCTCGTGGGGCCCCCTCCCCACCGATCTCCTCTCTCTCTCCGTCGGTGCACACCCACCCCACTGACACCTCTCTCTCTCTCTCTCGTCTCCCCCCACACAGAACCCAACTCTCGTTCCCTCTCGGCCAGCCACCCCCACGGGTCTCTTGATCCCTGGCCGAGACCCTCCCACGACACCACCCCCACCTCGCCTCCCAGATCGGCACAGAGCCCCGCCGAACAGCCCTCCCCTGCTAACTGTCGAACCACCACGCCTGTGCCTCCCACCTCGCCCCCAGATCCCATCCCGTCGGCCTACCAACCTCCCACCGGCCAGCCCCACTTCCTCCCTCACCACCGGCCGGCCACCTCCCTCTCGGCCCCCAACCCCCCCCCCCCCCCCCCCGTCGGCCTTCCTTCCGCTCGGTCCAAGAGGGACCGGGCAGGGAGGACCTCAACCTCGCCGGATCCGGCCGGCGTCACCTTGGCCGACCCCCCCCCTCCTTCAACTCCGCCCCCCTCCGGGAGGGCGTCTTCCTCGCCGGCACGTCCTCGCCGACACGTCCTCACCGGCACCACCGTCATCACCGCGCCATCACCACCGTCACCTCCGCCTTCCCGCGAACTCCGGCTTCACCGGGCCGTCTCATCAACGTTGGAGAGCCCCTCCTCGGGCTCCTCCCACGATCTTGTTCCCCTCGCCGTCCCGGTTCCGTTCCGACGAACGGCACTCCGATCCGACGCCGTTAGGTTCATGTAGGAGTTCGTGGAGATGTAACTCTCTCTCTCTCTGTGAAGTTCTGTGTGTTAAGAGAGAGGTGAGAGTTGTGAGAGTTAAAAAAAATAAATAAAAACAAATGATGTATTCCGTATGTATGTATGTATGTATGTATGTATTTGATTCCCGTATTTATGTATGTATTTGCGTATATAGGTATGTGGACGAATACGATATTTGTATGGTTATGTATGTGTGTGTAAAATACGTATTTGGCCTAACACCACTTACCGGTGGGGCCAACGCACCCCGCTGTCTATGACACGGAGGCCCCACACCCCTTTTAAAGAAAAGTGAAATTAAAATATAAAAATAAAAATAATGTTTTTATTAAATAAATAAATAGATATATTAGTTAATTAATTAATTAGAATAATTAGAGTATGACACATGGGTCCCCCACTAAATTAATCTGATTAATTGATATTTAATCTTAATTAAAACTTGTGCCTATGACGTTCGGGACCCGCTGGTCAGTTGACCAGTCAAGTGTTGATGTCAGCATGACATCATGCTGATGTCATAATAGATGTTTACTAAATTATTTAAATCTGTTTTTAATTCCTAATTATTGAATAAAACTTTAAAAATTAATATTAAATAATCCGTAAGTCAGATCAAAATATTTTCAACATGAAAGTTCATCAGCAGAACGAGACGAACCTGGATACACGGCCCGTTCGTCTGTCACGCGACCCTAGCTTAGCAAACATGGAACATTTCCATCGTTTCGAGTATAACCGGTAGTAGCCCGAGATCCGGAAAATATCGTCAGATATTCTTCCGACCCGTCTATGACGGATGTTGCTGCGTTAGCTCATGTCTAGCCTGCATCTTGCCATGTCATGCTTTGTGTTGCACCGTTGCTATTATTTATTGTTTCTTCCCTCTGTTCTTACCGGTAGGCCCCGAGACTGACGCTGCTGATGGGTACATCTGCGACCCTGCCGATCAGTCCTTTGCCACAGAGCAGCAAGGCAAGCAAACCCCCTTGATCATTCCTATATCTCCTATATCTTTCTTCCTACTGCTTGCATTAGTATTTTGCTACTGTTGTAGTTAGCTCCTATATCTGATGCATAGCCTGTTTTTGATGAACTGCTACTTTCAGTCCTGTACCTTTAATCTGCTTAGTATAGGTGGAGCACTCATCCCCTCTGACCCCGTAGTTCAGTTGCCCCGCTTGTTTTCAAATCTCGATCCCTGATCGACGAGCCAGACCCGACACAGCACATACACCCCCCTTAGTGGTACGATGCTACAGAGATACTATCGGGTACCGAGGGTGACACCTCGCTAAGTACTCCTGATGATATCTCTGTAGTATAGCTAGTCGGTCGTGGTTATCGAGGGTGATTCCTCTTTCACCATTACCGACGATGCCTCTGTCGTATAACCCCTCAAGTGTGGGACCCTCTGGGGTGATTCCTCTAATCCCACCTTGACGGATACATCGTTCGGAATCCAACGAGGGTGATACCTCAGATTCCCCCCGATGTTATAACCACACAGTTACTCGACCATGTTGCTGGGATCATTGGTGATTAGTTGTAAGACGGGTGGATTCCCGTGATACTGTGTTGTTGGCCTAATTAAAATGTTAAGGATTTGGGTATTTTGATATGGGTTGGTCGGAGACCTTTTCGCACTAACCGGCTACGCGGGAAGAATTATGGGTACTCGGCATCGCGGTATCAGCCGAAGCTTTTCAGATGCAAGCAATGTAGCAACGCGCGCCCGAGTGGTCCCGAGATGCATCGCTCTTGTGATTAAGGGATGCTAGGACTGACGTCGGCCGCCCATGCCATGTGCAGGAGCGCGAAGGGGAACTGGGCCCACGAACCCTTTGTGCTTAGGAGTTAGACCGGCGGGCTGGCCTCTCTGCTTAGTCTTAGGTGGGGCTGCGACGTGTCGATATTCTGAGGCCGGGCAGGACCCAGAAAAGTATGTCCGGCCAGAGTGTTATCGAGCTTGACGGGACATGTGGTGCACCCCTGCAGGGATGAAAATTAACTATTTGGATAGTCGTGTCCACGGTTAGAGGACGACTTGGAGTTGTGCCCCGATCTTTTACAACTATAATTGTTACTTAATTAGAATTTGTTTGCCTCGGGATTATTTCCTCGCAGGGAGTTGAGGGAGGATCTTTAGGCGTGACCTCACTTTAATATTGCTGCAACAATATGACTATTAATGTGTTACCCCTGTTCTACTCTCGTCTATTGCTGCAAGACCCTCAAGATGCTAGTCTTCGATAGGACTTGGCCTTCTCTCTCTATTCTCGCATTGCTGCAGTCAGTCCACATATAACCCCCCCTTCTTTGATACTGATGCATAATTAGATTAGTTCTGATGTAAGACTTGCGAGTACTTTGGATGAGTACTCACCGCTGCTTTGCTCCCCCCTTGTCCCCTTGATCCGTTTGATGCGACCAGATGATGGAGCCCAGGAGATGGAGGTCCCCGCCGGCGACGACTGCTACCCCGACGGTGCCTACTACTACGTGGAGGCCGCTGATGATCAGGAGTAGTTAGGAGGTTCCCAGGCAGGAGGCCTCGCCTCGTTCGATCGTTGTATCTTTTGTGCTAGCCTTCTCTAAGGCACCCCTTGTTTTATGTTTGTACTCAGATATTTGTTGCTTCCGATGACTCGTGTGTTTATCGACCTTTCGTATTCTATCCCTCGAGGCCCCTGGCTTGTAATATGAAGCTGATGTTATTTTACTTGTGCCTAGAGTTGTGTTGTGATATCTTCCCGTGAGTCCTTGGGTTTGATCGTACGCATTTGCGTGTATGATTAGCGTACGATTAAATCGAGGGCGTCACAAGTTGGTATCAGAGCCGACTGCCTGTAGGTAGCCCCCTTCCCAACTCCTTGGCCGAAGTTGAGTCTAGTGTTTGTAAAACTTTACTAACACTGATGTTGTGGCTTACGGGCCCACATCTCAGTTGGGTGGTATTAGTATCTTTTACTCCTTGCTATACTCCGGGCTCTACTCTCTCTTCTCTTTCGGGTTAAAGATTTTACTAACTCTAACATTAGGTTCGCGTAAATATTTCCTCCCGGGGAGTCTCGTATTTCAGACGATGGCTTGATCCATCAGAAGACTCCGAAGTTACTCCTTGATGTTATCTCGAGAACTTGTGCCCATCCCTCTTGCGATTTCCCTTCCTCCGGCGACCATTATGGATGACTACATACAAATGTCGTTCATACCTTCTTCTCCAATTGCTCTTACCTTACGAGAGGCAATGAATTTTCTTATGGGGGATTCGTCCATGATTAGTTGTATTGGGTTTCGAAAGTTCTTCGAATTACTATTCGGTCTTCCGAAATCCTCCGTAGCCTAATGTTAATGACCTTTCTCACCTCCTTGCATTATGGTTAAATCCATATGTCTAGCAGCATTCATAAAAATCCTTTGTGATTTTCCTGTGACCTTATTGATTCTACCTTTGTGTGAATGCACACAATCATCTGCAGATACTCCTGAATTATCTTCCGGCTCAGACGTCCTTCCAGACAGAGCTGGTTCTTGACAAATCAACCGTGGTGGTTGTCCATCTAAATCCTTTCAGCTTACGTGTATGTGATCGGAGCATCTGATTATGATACACCAACCTGGAAATCCTAATTCCTTTGGTAATTAAGTATCGATATTTTTCAGATGCTCCATAACCTGATGCATTGCATCCTATCTCCCTCTGATTGAGTACCGATACTCACGTCAGATCTTTTGTGGACTGCCAGACTCATTCTGGGTTATTATCCGACGGCATCCTTTTCAATAAAACAAATAAATTCTTGTGATATTGTTCCCTTGATACATAATGCCATTGGTAGATTGTGTCTTCTCCATCTGATAAATTGTACCCTATGCTTTCGTCGGCCATGCTTTGTTGTCAAGCATGTGTTAATTACTCTTGGAGTGTATGGTATATGTTCCTAAGATGCCCCGATGGGTTGAACCTATGCCTTCCTAAATCAATATGACTCGAAAGGTTTTCATGAGTCTTACTCTTCTGGTGCTTTGCCGAATATCCTTTCAAAGCTACAACCTGATCTAAGGCGAGGAGTAAATGACAGGTGATGCATTGATGAAGTGGGAGTCGACCTTGAACTTTGTGTTCATGCCCATGGAAACGACGTTGATCCTATCATAGAAAATTCTCGTATCAATAATCATTCATTTTGTGGTTTAAATTTGGTATCTATGATCTTGTACTTTGCAACCATGGTTCCGACCATGTTGTCCTACCTTGATTTCATTCTTAGACGAGTTAAAGTACTTGTCTTCTTTAGATCAATACATCGGTCCAGGCCTTAATGTTGATCTACCTCCGAATATTATTCCTTGTAGCTCGAGGATATCACGGAGCTATATAACTTCTTGTGAGCTCCTCATCAACTGTGATATTCTCATTAATTCCAGCTCCCTCGTGTTTGAGTTGTTGAACACGCGAGTAAATCGACAACTGAATCAAGTATGCATTGCGATTCAACAACTTTTAGCAATCTTCCTTCTTAATGAGGTTGTACTCGATCATGTTGTTCCAAGCTGTCACGCTACATCATCATCGTCATGTTGGAGCTCGACCATGCTATGTATACCCTTCATCCCTGGAACACAATTCCAACTGTGCGTTAAGCTTGCATCGAGATTTCCGCATCATGTTAGTGGTCCTAAAAGGCAATCTCAATTCTAGGCTAGCACTCTTAACTGTGTTTCCGACAACCTGTAGATTCACCATTCCCTTGCTTGATGTCGTCGCTGATCGATTATCTTCGTGAAGTTCTCGACAATTGTGCCGTGGTCATCGTCAGCATTCCGAGCTCTTGCAGGATATCGATCGAATGCATGATGAGAAATGCCATCCTTGCCCCTTGATGATTTGTGTTTTCATCAACAACCTTTTTGCCTCCCTGCCAACACAAACATGTTCGTGTTTGGTGTTGTCCCTTAAGTTCCTTGCTTTTCAGCTTATGTTATCCTCTGCCTTGAAGTATTACTATCTTTTATGTCAAGGATGTCGTGAGGATTGCACGCCTCTTAAGAATTCTTGATATAGTAATACTTCTCGCCATCACCATTCATTCTTGGTCCCGTGTTGTTTCAAACCGAACTACCGAGAAGTGAACTCTGATGTGTGATTCCAATACTTTTTTCAACCCTATCACCTTGAGGTTAATAACAGATTGTTTCCTCCTTAGTGTGTTGGGTGTTGACTCATCATTTTAGCATTGGTCATGCTACTCATTCCGTGTTTCCGAGTGCACCCCTTGACCAATGTTTAATTGTTGTTGATCCCTCGAGCATGCAACATTATACCATTAGACTTTACAAATGCTATCTCCTCGATATTATAAAACTTGAAAATTCGTATGTGTCAAAATCTTGAGGGATTGTTGCTGAGCCCATCGGTCGCACCCTCAAGTTCTCCATGGTTCGTGATGAAGCTTTTGAAAGCACTATCTTTGTGCCTAGCTTATGGCGGATATGTTTGATATAAGAAGTGTTTTCCCAATGTTCACGTGCACTCTTTCCGTCGTGAATATGTGAAAATTTTGTTTTGCTTCTTCTCGGGAAATCCCAAGTCATTCACGCATGTGTGAAGTGTTATATGTTTTGAAGGATTGCTATCTTCACTTCATATAACTTCTCTTAGCATGCCAAGCCACTGGCTGCTTTGATCAAGGGAAAAGAAGTTCCTTCATAAGAGCTAATCCAGACTTACACGTGCAGCCTTATTATCCTCGATGATGGTTTCCAAATGACAACTCGGTTACATTTTGACATAAGAATTCTATGTGGGCACAAATGTCTTGACATTGTGTTCATATGTATTAAAGTCGAACTCATGATTCAAGGATTGCTTGTGTAGTTCATATCCTGAGACTCCTGCATCATCATGTTTTCTTCTCAGGTATCTTGAGCCTGAGGTATCCTAACACCAATCAGATCTGAATCTCTGACAGATATGATGGTTGGAACATTTTCCAATAATTAAAACTTTGGTCTTATGTAATCTGGTACGGTGATGTCTTGTCTGGAAAACCGGGCCGAAGGACCTATTGTTATAAACTCTCCCATATGTAAGATTCGCCATCCTTTCATGTGGAAACTATATGACTTATTTCATAAGTTGACCCTCATGAATCCTCTTTGTGCGCCCATTGGTCCAACCTTTGTCTGATGACCATGTCGATGCTACCTCGAAGCACGAATGTGGTACTTCAAATTTCAACGAGAACATTGGAAGCGCAATGCTAAATTGTTCCTGATCAATTATCCAAACCGTATGGTATGGGTAAACATCATGGTTCCTCTTGCCTCTTTATCTAGATGGATAGGCACTTAATGACCTATCATGTATACCATACTCTATGTTTCCTCGGAATGGTATACTCTAATACTTATGTGTGTGAACACATTTTCCTTCCCATTGGTCTGTTGACCTTTCTTGTGGCATAACTTATCTAAGCAATGTTAATTCCCTGCTTAGGTAAAATTCTTGGTATACAACTCTGTCAGTAAGCCCTGTTACTATTGTGAATAACATTCCGGTAGCCGCCGGTGGACGAGAACTTTGCCTACTGGCCCGCCTCATTTCAACGAGCAGGAAAATGGTTCTATTCGTCCCCCGCCCTTGGTACCGACATTGTTCCCAACATAACTGACAGGTTATCCTCTGACCAGTCTTGCTACCGAAACTGTATAATGTGTCACCCCTCCGTCTACTCTCGGCCCACATGATGGACCCATAACCCAAAGTTCCACAGGATTGAAACCTGGCTCTCCTGTACATCTTTGACTTCTAGTTATCCTTTACACTTGGCTTAGTATGAAATTCTCGAGCCACCGTTCAATGGACCGATCACTCTTTGGTCCAGATGTTATCCAGCATGCTAAAGATCGAGTCCGCATTATTCATGAGAATCTGAAGGCTGCTCAGTCTCGTCAGAATAGTCAGTATGACCGTCATCATCAAGATATGGTCTATCAACCTGGCAAAAAGGCTTATCTTCGTGTCACACCAATGAGAGGTACACACCGTTTCGGAATCAAGGGCAAGTTAGCTCCTCGTTATATTGGTCCTTTCACTATTCTCGAAAGGCATGGAAGAGTGGGTTATCAATTGGAACTGCCGGCGAACCTTTCTTAGGTTCACGATGTCTTCCATGTTTCTCAGCTCCGTCGCTGCTTCAAGGACCCTATTCGAGCAGTGGATCACGATATGCTTGAGATACAACAAGACCTTTCTTATACAGAGCATCCGGTCCGCATTCTCGACCAAGCTGAAAGTAAGACTCGTCGCAAGGTCACCAAGTTCCTTAAGGTGGAGTGGTCAAATCACTCTGAAGATGAAGCCACTTGGGAACGCGAGGATCATCTTCGTGATGAATACCCCGGGCTCTTTCCCTCTACCTCTTAATTCTCAGGACGCGAATTCTTGTTAGTAGGGGAGAATTGTGACATCCTCGACTTTTTCTACAGCAAATATTGTAATTAAGCTACAGTGATCACCCGCTAATGATGCCACATCATCGAGGATTACCGTCGTTGACCCGCATTGAATTTCTATCCGGATTCAGAAATTGAAAACAAAAGAAAAGTATATTTATAAATTCATATTAACTATTAAAGGAAGATATGTATAGAAAGAAAGTATTAAAAATAATAATAATAAAAGAAAGAAAAGAAAAGAAATTAAAAAAATGAAATTAGAAAGAGGAAATAATAGAAAAACAAAGACAAAACAAAACAAGACAAAAAAATAAAAGAAGGGGAAACCCCCCCACCCCCTGGCCGAGTGGGCCAAAGGGGCCCAGCCGAGCCAGCCCACCCCACGCCACTGGAACCCTAGGGCGAGGGAGGCCCCCTGCCTCGCTCCCTCCCCTCCCACTTGCGCCGCCAACCCCCCTCCCGCTCGCCTCCCATCCCGCCAGCCTCACCCCTCGTGGGGCCCCCTCCCCACCGATTTCCTCTCTCTCTCCATCGGTGCACACCCACCCCACCGACACCTCTCTCTCTCTCGTCTCGCCCCACACAGAACCCACCTCTCGTTCCCTCTCGGCCAGCCACCCCCCACGGGTCTCCTGCTCCCCGGCCGAGACCCTCCCACGACACCACCCCCACCTCGCCTCCCAGATCGGCAAGGAGCCCCGCCGACCAGCCCTCCCCTACTAACTGCCGAACCACCACGCCCCTGCCTCCCACCTCGCCCCCAAATCCCATCCCGTCGGCCAACCAACCTCCCGCCGGCCAGCCCCACTTCCTCCCTCACCACCGGCCGGCCACCTCCCTCTCGGCCCCAACCCCCCCGTCGGCCTTCCTTCCGCTCGGTCCAGGAGGCCCGGGCAGGGAGGACCTCAACCTCGCCGGATCCGGTCGGCCTCACCTCGGCCGACCCCCCCTCCTTCAACGCCGCCCCCCTCCGGGAGGGCCTCTTCCTCGCCGGCACGTCCTCACCGGCACCATCGTCATCACCGCGTCATCACCACCGTCACCTCCGCCTTCCCGCGAACTCCGGCTTCACCGGGCCGTCTCATCAACGTTGGTGAGCCCCTCCTCGGGCTCCTCCCACGATCTCGTTCCCCTCGCCGTCCCGGTTCCGTTCCGACCAACGGCACTCCGATCCGACGCCGTTAGGTTCATGTAGGAGTTCGTGGAGATGTAGCTCTCTCTCTCTCTCTGTGAAGTTCTCTGTGTTAACACAAAGGTGAGAGTTGTGAGAGTTAAAAAAAGAAATAAAAACGATGTATTCCGTATGTATGTATGTATGTATGTATGTATTTGATGGCCGTATTTATGTATGTATTTGCGTATATAGGTATTTGGAGGAATACGATATTTGTATGGTTATGTATCTGTGAGTAAAAATACGTATTTGGCCTAAAGCCACTTACCGGTGGGGCCAACGCACCCCGCTGTCTATGACAGGGAGGCCCCACACCCCTTTTAAAGAAAAGTGAAATTAAAATATAAAAATAAAAATAATGTTTTTATTAAATAAATAAATAGATATATTAGTTAATTAATTAATTAGAATAATTAGAGTATGACACGTGGGTCCCCCACTAAATTAATCTGATTAATTGATATTTAATCTTAATTAAAATTTGTGCCTATGACGTTCGGGACCCGCTGGTCAGTTGACCAGTCAACTGTTGATGTCAGCATGACATCATGCTGATGTCATAATAGATTTTTATTAAATTATTTAAATCTGTTTTTAATTCCTAATTATTGAATAAAACTTTAAAAATTAATATTAAATAGTCCGTAAGTCAGATCAAAATATTTTCAACATGAAAGTTGATCAGCGGAACGAGACGAACCCGGATACACGGCCCGTTCGTGTGTCACGCGTCCCTAGCTTAGCAAACATGGAACATTTCCATCGTTTCTAGTATAACCGGTAGTAGCCCGAGACCCGAAAATATCGTCAGATATTCTACCGACCCGTCTATGACGGATGTTGCTGCGTTAGCTCATGTCTAGCCTGCATCTTGCCATGTCATGCTTTGTGTTGCACCATTGCTATTATTTATTGTTTCTTCCCCCTCTTCGTACCGGTAGACCCCGAGGCTGACGCTGCTGCCGGGTACATCTGCGACCCTGCCGATCAGTCCTTTGCCGCAGAGCAGCAAGGCAAGCAAACTCCCCTTGATCATTCCTATATCGCTTGCATTAGTATTTTGCTACTGTTGTAGTTAGCTCCTCTATCTGATGCATAGCCTGTTTTTGATGAACTGCTACTTTCAGTCCTGTACCTTTAATCTGCTTAGTATAGGTGGAGCAGTCATCCCCTCTGACCCCGTAGTTCAGTTGCCCCGCTTGTTTTCAAATCTCTATCCCTGATCGACGAGCCAGACCCGACACATCACATACACCCCCCTTAGTTGTACGACGCTACAAAGATACTATCGGGTACCGAGGGTGACACCTCGCTAAGTACTCCTGATGATATATCTGTAGTATAGCTAGTCGGTCGTGGTTATCGAGGGCGATTCCTCCTTCACCATTCCCGACGATGTCTCTGTCGTACAACCCCTCAAGTGTGGGACCCTCAGGGGTGATTCCTCTAAGCCCACCTTGACGGATACATCGTTCGGAATCCAACGAGGGTGATACCTCGGATTCCCCCCGATGTTACAACCACACAGTTACTCGACCATGTTGCTGGGATCATTGGTGATTAGTTGTAAGACGGGTGGATTCCCGTGAGACTGTGTTGTTGGCCTAATTAAAATGTTAAGGATTTGGGTATTTTGATCTGGGTTGGTCGGAGACCTTTTCGCAATAACCGGCTCCGCGGGAAGAATTATGGGTACTCGGCGTCGCGGTATCAGCCCAAGCTTTTCAAATGCCAGCAATGTAGCGGCGCATGCCCGAGTGGTCCCGAGATGCATCGCTCTTGTGATTAAGGGATGCTAGGACTAACGTCGGCCGCCCACGCCACGTGCAGGAGCGCGAAGGGGAACTGGGCCCACGAACCCTTTGTGCTTAGGAGTTAGACCGGCGGGCTGGCCTCTCTGATTAGTCTTAGGTGGGGCTGCGACGTGTCGATATTCCGAGGCCGGGCAGGACCCAGAAAAGTATGTCCGGCCAGAGTGTTATCGAGCTTGACGGGACATGTGGTGCACCCCTGCAGGGATGAAAATTAACTATTTGGATAGTCGTGTCCACGGTTACAGGACGACTAGGAGTTGTGCCCCGATCTTTTACAACTATAATTGTTACTTAATTAGAATTAGTTTGCCTCGGGATTATTTCCTCGCAGGGAGTTGAGGGAGGATCTTTAGGCGTGACCTCACTTTAATATTGCTGCAACAATATGACTATTAATGTGTTACCCCTGTTCTACTCTCGTCTATTGCTGCAAGACCCTCAAGATGCTAGTCTTCGATAGGACTTGGCCTTCTCTCTCTATTCTCGCATTGCTGCAGTCAGTCCACATATAACCCCCCCTTCTTTGATACTGATGCATAATTAGATTAGTTCTGATGTAAGACTTGCGAGTACTTTGGATGAGTACTCACCGCTGCTTTGCTCCCCCCTTGTCCCCTTGATCCGTTTGCTGCGACCAGATGATGGAGCCCAGGAGATGGAGGTCCCCGCCGGCGACGACTGCTACCCCGACGGTGCCTACTACTACGTGGAGGCCGCTGATGATCAGGAGTAGTTAGGAGGTTCCCAGGCAGGAGGCCTCGCCTCGTTCGATCGTTGTATCTTTTGTGCTAGCCTTCTCTAAGGCACCCCTTGTTTTATGTCTGTACTCCAATATTTGTTGCTTCCACTGACTCGTCTGTTTATCGAGCTTTCGTATTCTAGCCCTCGAGGCCCCTGGCTTGTAATATGAAGCTGATGTTATTTTATTTGTGTCTAGAGTTGTGTTGTGATATCTTCCCGTGAGTCCTTGGATTTGATCGTACGCATTTGCGTGTATGATTAGTGTACGATTAAACCGAGGGCGTCACACCATGTCTGTACATGCTAGGCTCGTCAAGTCAGCCTACGTGTTTTGCGTGTGTAAATCTGGCTTACACCCGTTGTATGCGGATGTTACAATCTATCACACCCGATCATCACGTGGTGCTTCGAAACAACGATCCTTCGCAATGGTGCACACTTAGGGGGCACACTTTTCTTGAATTTTTAGTGAGGGGTCATCTTATTTACTACCGTCGTTCTAAGCAAATAAGATGTAGAAACATGATAAACATCACATGCAAATCATATAGTGACATGATATGGCCAATATCATCTTGCTCCTTTGATCTCCATCTTCGGGGCACGACATGATCACCATTGTCACCGACATGACACCATAATCTCCATCATCGTGATCTCTATCATTGTGTCTTCATGAAGTCGTCTCACCAACTTTTACTTCTACTACTATGGCTAACGGTTAGCAATAAAATAAAGTAATTTCATGGCGTCATGCAATAGATTAAGACAACTCCTATGGCTTCTCCCGGTTGTCATACTCATCGACATGCAAGTCGTGAATCCTATTACAAGAACATGATCAATCTCATACATCACATATATTTCATCACATCCTTTTGGCCATATCACATCACATAACATACCCTGCAAAAACAAGTTAGACGTCCTCTAATTGTTGTTGCAAGTTTTACGTGGCTGCTATGGGTTTCTAGCAAGGACGTTTCTTACCTACGTCACAGCCACAACGGTGATATGCCAATTGCTATTTACCATTCTTAAGGACACTCTTCATCGAATCCGATCCAACTAAAGTGGGAGAGACAGACAGCCGCTAGCCACCTTATGCAACAAGTGCATGTCAGGCGGTGGAACCAGTCTCACATAAGAGTACGTGTAAAGTCGGTCCGGGCCGCTTCATCCCACGATGCCGCCGAATCAAGATAAGACTAGTAATGGTAATAAATTTGACCAAATCGTCGCCCACAACTACTTGTGTTCTACTCGTGCATAGAATCTACGCATAGACCTAGCTCAGATGCCACTGTTCGGGAACTTAGTAATAATTAAAAAAATTCCTACGTGTCACGAAGATCAAACTAGGAGAAACGAACAACAAGAGAGGAAAAGCATCTTCATACCATTGAAGATCGCAAAGCGGAAGCGTTACTATGAACACGGTTGATGGAGTCGTACTCGCGGCGATCCGATCCAAACACCGAATGTTCAGTGTCTCCGCGTTCAACACACCTATAGCCCGGGAACGTCTCCTCCTTCTTGATCCAGCAAGGGTGAAGGAGAAGTTGAGGAAGAGCTCCGGAAGCACGACAACGTGGTGTCGATGGATCTTGTGGTTCCCGACAGGGTTTGCCAAGCATCGTGGAGGAGGAGAGGTGGAGAGGTAGGGCTGCACCAAGGGGTCGTAATCAAGCTGTGTGCAGCCCTCCCAAAACACTCTCTATTTATAGGAGGGAGGGAGAGGGGCGGCCACCCTAGGGTTCCCCTAGGAGGGGCGGCGGCAGCCCTAGGAGGAGGGGCGGCAACACCCTAGGGGTGGCTTGCCACCCAAGGCGGTGGGTAGCAGCCCCACGCCCTAGGGTTTAGCCCTAGGCGCCTTGGGCCCTCCTCTCTTGGCTCGCACCATCCCACTAGGGGCTGGTGCCCTTCCACTTTCAGCCCATGCAGCCTTCTCGGACAGGTGGACCCTCCCGATGGACCCCCGGTACCTTTTTGGTGGTCCCGGTACAATACCGATAAAATCTGAAACCTTTCTGGTGACTGAAACTGGGCTTCCCATATATAATTCTTTACCTCCAGACGATTCCAAAACTCGTCGTGACGTCCGAGATCTCATCCGGGACTCCGAACAACCTTCGGTAACCACACATACAATTCCCATTACAACTCTAGCGTCACCGAACCTTAAGCGTTTAGACCCTACGAATTGGGAATCATGCAAACATGACCAATACATCTCTCCGACCAATAACCAATAGCGGGATCTGGATACCCATGTTGGCTCCCACATGTTCCACGATGATCTCATCAGATGAACCACGATGTCGAGGATTCACTCAATCTCGTATGCAATTCCCTTTGTCTACCGGTATGATGCTTTCCCGAGATTCAATCGTTGGTATCCCTATACCTTGTTCAATCTCGTTACTGGCAAGTCTCTTTACTCGTTCCGTAACACATGATCCCGTGGCTAACTCCTTAGTCACATTGAGATCATTATGATGATGCATTACCGAGTGGGCCTAGAGACACCTCTCCGTCACATGGAGCGACAATCCCAGTCTCGATTCGTACCAACCTAACAGACACTTTCAGAGATACCTATAGTGCACCTTTATAATCACCCAGTCACATTGTGATGTTTGATATACCCAAAGCACTCCTATAGTATCTCGGAGTTGCACAAACTCATGGTCTAAGGAAATGATACTTGACATTATAAAAGCTCTAGCAGACGAACTACACGATCTTGTGCTATGCTTAGGATTGGTTCTTGTCCATCATATCATTCTCCTGATGATGTGATACCTTATCAATGACATCCAGTGTCCATGGTCAGGAAACCATGACCATCTATTAATTATCGAGCTAATCAACTACACGCTCACTAGGGACATGTTGTGGTCTATGTATTCACACATGTATTACGGTTTCTGGTTAATACAATTGTAGCATGAACAATAGACAATTGTCATGAAAAAGGAAATATAATAATAACCATTTTATTATTGCCTCTAGGGCATATTTCCAACAATAAAATGAGAGTTATGTTAGCGACTTAAAGTAATACCCAAGCATAAGTCGTTGTGTCGTGTTCTTGGATACCAAGGTAGTGGAAAGGGATTGATTAATGTAGGTGTAAGGCATCTTCCAATGCATTGATGCTTAGGTGAGCTGTTAAGTGTGTTAAAAAATTTAACAACTAATCTTCTCAATGCATAGGTGCTTAGGTTTTGTTGCTAAGTATCCCTTATTTCATTGTTCAACCATTAAACTCCCTCATGCATTGGTTGGAAGCCATTTAGTACAGGTTCGCGTGTTATCGTTGGTCCATGGGGTCATCATAGTGCTCTTTCCTCTCTTTAATTGCATCGCCACATCATTTTTTTTGCATATGTGGCACCCTACACGATGGATCATTGGGAATGCCTAACCATGTGAGAAACTAAGTCATAATTAATCAAAGCTGAGCCAACACAGGAATTTGTTGATGCAATGCTGCCCAATGTGAAGGGAAGGAGTATTTAATGTTTGAGATTGGTTTTGAACTGTTTGTGGTAATAATGGCTATCCTAGTAGTAATCTACCAGGTGATAATGAATCGACAAGGCATAGTGGGGTGTGCTTTTTTGTTCTGGTCTTACTGTATGATATTTTTTTGTGAATGTTTATATTGTTTTTCATAAATTTGATTAAACTCTACTTAGGATAAAACTAGGGAAATGATAAAACTAAGAATATCAAACATTGGCCAAAGCAACCGATATCAAATCTTTGTAAGTGGGCCAAGCGTGGTAGTACGACTCTATCATTATTTCTTGACAAACTCCTATATGGAATGCTATGCACTTTAACATCATGGGGTGGTATTTTAAATCAACCAACGTTGAAGATTCTCAAGCTAAGGACGATTTGACATGAGCTCTTAAGGATGACAAAACTTACAAGATCTCTTACGACCATAATCATATCGAGATCATCTTTGAGATCACATCACACATGCGCCACATCAGTAACCTATTGGAGATATGCATCTTGTGAACTCTGTCGGGCGAACTCGCCAACTCGTTAAACTCCACGGTAGAAGATCGTAGCTGCGGGGTGATGTCCCTATGCCACCCATGCCCATATATTTTTCTAGCTTGCTTGACATAAAACGAAAAAAATCGTAGGTGCTCAAGGGACCTTATGCTCGGGTATATCCTTTCTTGCATGCTTGCCTACATTGATATATGATGGTCATATATATTACCATTTGCGGGCTTCTTGGGACACGAGTTTCTCCTCTTGTGTACCAACCCCAAACGCCACAATTAATCGTCCCATGCTAGCTTGTCACTTGTCACCTACTTAAAAATTGGCTAGACATGACATTGACAAGATGGCATGGGATGTGTGGGACTGCTTCACTTCATCAAATCCACTTTGAAGTCATTTCATACAGAAGTTATAACACTATAAATAGAATGTTTGGCTTCCATCTAGTTCTTTTGCGGAGCGGCATATCGTGCAGCTACCCCGTTTGGCTTGTCTTTTCTGAAGTGCGGCTGAGTTTTGAGGAACAAAGCAGTCGCAAACAGGCTCTGAGAATGTATTGTGTGCTCTCGGACGTGGAGTAATCCTAGTATAAAAACTTCACTCCAAATTTTATGGGAGAAAACTTTTGGTGAAATTGACATATAATTGACATATAATACAGACCAATGATACCACAAAGATCGAATCCAATTTGTAACACATAACAAGAAAAAAAAAGTAAGACAAATGTACTTTGGAATAATAGCTTTTTTAATTTGTTCCACAAATTTGGAACATGGACAATATCAGTTGTGGATATTCCTTTCTTTGTTTCTCGAACAATAAAGCTCCATTGCAATTGTACCTTCGACTAATTTTTCTAACTGGATATCATCTATGGTCGTGCAATGTATATCATTTATAGTAATTTTATGATCTAAGGGCTTTTGGATAAGGTGGGTTGGGTGGTCATACATCTTGAGTGTTACATTTAAATGTCTCTGATATACTCCATCTGTTCAATAAATGTCGTGGTTTTCAGTTCAATCAGGACACTTATTTTGAAATGGAGGGTGCACATCAATAAAACATTATACAAGTCCTTTTGTGATATTTTTAAGCTTGTGAGCCTTGTATGCATGCTTATATGAGTTATTTGATTAGTAAACCACAAGGGCATGCATTTAGAGATCTTTTATGGTACCACTGGTTCAATAAAATGGCATTGCCAAGTCGATATATTGGTCGTCGATTTTGTAGACGTGAGAGTCCAAACATGAGTTATGCTAGTGACTTGAGGGTAATACCTACGCAGAAGCAGTTCTGTCGTGTTCTTAGATACCAAGGCAAAGGAAAGGGATTTAATAATGTAGGTGTAACCATGTGAGAAAGTAAGTCATAATTAATCAAAGCTCAGTCAACACATGATTTCACCGATGCAATACTACTCAATGTGAAGGGAAGGAGTATTAATTCCTTGAGATGCTTTTGAATTATTTACGGTAATAACGTCCATCCTAGTTAATCTATGAGGTGACCGTGAAAAACTCATTAATTACCTTGAGCAAATAGAGTGGACTTATATTTCTGCAACTTTCAAGTTTGCATAGTGATCTTCTATATTAAAAAGGAAGGGAGTATGAAGCTGCTTTAAAAAAACACCACGTTCTCTTGCCACCCTAATAGATTGGTAGAGCATGGTGATACAATTGTCATTTCTACGGTGTAAGGATAGACACATCATGGCTATACACCCCAAGTGCACCAAAATCAAGAGTATATCCTCACTGCGCCGATGTGCCAATTAACAATTAGCTTCATAAAGTGGGTGAAGATGTGACACAAGAGTCTCAAACTCCGTATTTCCATGTTTTGCTTCATAGAGCAATACCCAAATGTTTTTACAAGCATGATTGAAGATCAGGATGAACTCCAATTTGTTTTTCTTGAACACCCTCTATAAGAAAAGGAGCACTTTCCCCATGAGACTTCCTGTAAAGGTCGGCCGGGGGGGGGGGGGGGGCTATGCCTTCGTTTCGCCACCAAACATTTCAAGTTTCTAGGAAAAAGACATTCATGGACCATAAGCACCTATTTTTCCTTGTAAAATTTCTTGTACATCATACATGTTGCTAGTGTGCTAAATCATATTCATTTATCTAGAACTTAATGTGTTCGTTATAATTCATGTCACCAATTATCCAAATGAGTTCCTTCTAACTCTAGTGAATGAACTTTGTCATCCTTTGGCAGTAAGTCAACATATGAAGACAACATATGCACAAATTTAGAGTTGTCATTTGAAAAGTGGCTACCTAGGTCTCCATGTTATCCCAACCTCCAAGATGAAAACTAGTACTTATAGAACTCAATGTGCAGCTAAACTAATGTGGACTTCTTGTTTCATATCTTTTATAGTCCATTAATTACTAAATATGGTCACACACAAAAAAACCCGGCTAAGCTGCAATCAAGTATAAAGTGGAACTTCCATTGTAGCCTAGGAAAGTTGGCGTCCTAATGCCTCCCATGCCCAATGTAATGTTAATGTGTACCCAGCCTGTGACTATTGGAAACATTGATATCTAGGTACTTGTTCGTAGCTCAACACACGGGGCGTGCATTAGATATTGGATGGACTATTTCTATGCTTATATCTACACACACTATGTACTCTTGCAAGTCATAACTTGCAATTGAAGTCAGCCCTTGGATCTGTATTAGTTGTCTTTGAAACTGATGTATCTCTCACAACTAGTTTGGATCGGGGGGACTACTAATGTTCGAAATACGCCTTGATTCTTTATTGCTGATAGAGAATAGGTTTTATGAGGCACAACCATGTGCCTAAATTAAATAGTTAGCATGAATTATAGCTCAAATAGGATTGATCCAATAAAGGCGGTGAAGCCTACTTATATACTTGTGGGGTTCTAGCAAATTTTATCTAAACATTCTTGAACTTTACTAAGGCAAATTTACCATACAAGAGTTTCACTACCGGAGAAACCCATAGCCATCTAGCCACTCATAAGTCTAGGAAATGTCTATTTAGGCTACTACAGATAAGAATAAGCCAATCCACTCTCAACATGCAGCCCTAGCATCCATCATATCCATTTAGCTCCTTGATGGTTCTTCCCGTCCTCCTGGTACTTGAACACGATGACACGGTAGCTCATGTGGGATTCATTAACAAACCTCAAATATCCTACACCAGGTGACAAACAGGCAACAACTGGTCAAATGTCTACAACACGCTTGTGTCATCGCATGGTCTGAGGATATTTGTAGGGTAGATATGCTTGCGGTGGTCATCAACTCCACGGATGAAGCAAATATGTTGGTCTGGATAACTCCACTTGGGTGGTTTGGGTTATCAAGTATTCCATGTCACATTTTCACTTTTCTCCCGGATTCTAATTAGCACAAATGTCTTAATCTATTTTCAGGTCGTCAAATTTCTAAAATATTTTCTTAATTAATTTTGTTTGTGGAGATTAGTATGCATATACCAGGTTTGAATAGTACAAAAGCAGACATGTGGTGCCAACTTGCAAGATCAAGAGATAATATGGTGTGATTTCATAGTGTCTGCTTCATTGGAATAGGTACATATATGTTGTTGTAGGAATGGATATGTTGGAAAATGCAAGTGACGACACGTTTTCTTTGTAATTGAATGTAGATCCTACAAGTTTGATAAATAGAGGAAAGTTATAGATTACGATTAGATTCAAAGGGAAAATATTGTTTGGAGGATCAAATGTGTGAATAAGCTGCAAAAACTTGAAATACATGCGAAACTCAAAAGGTGGCATTTAGATACGACAAATGCATCACTCAAAATAATCGAACCAAACATTTAAATGACCATGATATTATGAAGCCCAAAATGGTATCTTTACATATGGATCTTTCCATGTGCCTTTTCTATTTCCAAGTTCCTTTTGACATTTTCCAAGATCAACAATGAAACTTTAATTGCTTGTAGATGACCCTAGTTTAGGTGCATGCTTCATTCTAGGTTATTAGAGGAGTGAGATACTATAGTTGAACATCCTAGAGCCTTACATTTGAGTGATCATTCTAATGGCGTATAATGATGTTCTTTCCACTAAATCAATTTATAATTAGTTGGAGCATGATATTTACGATGCCTATGGAAAGTGCATATGGAAAACTTGTATGCTTTGAATATTAATGTTGACATGGGAACTTTTTCAAAATAATTTGAAATGAGAGATAATATGAGCAAACATAATTGGTATGGTAATCATGTTGTTCATTTAGTGATAATTGAAACAAAAAATCATATCTTCTTTGGTTGATGTGTCGCTTTGTTTGAGGCATGATTTTTATTGGCCACGTTCTTGTTTTTGTGGTCGTGAAGATTTGGGGGGGGGGGTATTTGGACCATACGTAACAAAATACCTTTAAGGCACATATGTTGTGCACGCCCACTTGGATAATCTTCATGGTTTGTTATTTCATTATTGTATTGGTTGGGTTTACTCAAGGACGATGACAAGGTTAGTGTTCCCTCAGGTGAGGAGGGTGTCCACTTATCTCGCTAAACAATTTGCTGAATATATTGCTCGTGGTCATGCATCCATCCGTATGATTGATGGTTAACTGCCTAGTTGTTCCATGTGTGCATGTTGGTTGGTTGGATATTTCTTTGAATTCTTTTGATAGTAAACATTAGTGTTTGGATGATGATCACTAATAAAGGCTTTCTTGTTAGTGACAAACCCATAACTCTCTTCTCGTCCCCTTTTGTTGTTATATGAACTGGCTATACCCATTGAACAATTATAGGAAAAACGTTTTTCCCGATTGAAAAGAAATATGGTTCTTCGAAAATTTTAGTTATGAATCATGAACTAGTTATTCTACAGTATGCCACTAGCACCAATGCATCAAGTAAGCTAGACAATATATGTTTTCAGGATGCAAAAGAGTATTTTTATTTCCATTTATATTATTATAATCACCACTACTTTGACATATACGCTTGACCATTATTGTGACCAACTAGCTAGCGATTCATATATCTTCTTAATCCATGATAAAGAAAAAAGGGAAAAGATTGAATATCTTATGAAACATATACACCCAATCTACTCACATTTTACAGTCGCAAAAAGTACAGGAGCCGAGTGCTTCGAGAGACTTTGGCGAGGAAGGGAGAGGATGCAGTTGATATGTCGTCAACGTATCTAGATTTTTTTTCCTGTTGTTAGTAACCCACAAATGTAGGGGATCACTGATGACGAGATGATGTATATACTTCTCGCTCCTTGTTGGTTACCCCAAGTGGAAGGTTGAGATCTAGTCAGCAACAAGTTTTTCCTTACATGGAGATTATAAGGTTATCGAACCAGGAGGACTCCTAGGATCAACAAGTAGGTGTCTGTTGCTCTGGCGCTAGCAGAAGACTTGGACCTGCACACACACACAATTAACTTTGCTCCCAACGAGTACATAGAGGTTGTCAATCTCTACGGCCTTGTAGTTTGCAAAGGATCAAAACACAAGCGGGAATAGTAATAGTGATTGCAATGGAAAAGTAAATGAAAGCAGTAAATGATGGAGGTGTAAGCAATGGTGGTGATATGGACCGGGGTCACATGATGTTCACTAGTGATGTCTCTCTCCCAAAAGAAGATAAACAACTATGCTTGGGTAAACAAATTATAGCTGGGAAATTAACAGAATTATAAATGCACCACAATGCTAATTATGCTACTTGAAAGTTAGAGGCTCAATAGTAATGGGCAGTACGCCAGGACAAGTAGATCGTTTATTCATCAGCATCTTCTTACTAATCATCCACCTTGAGATATCTATCCAGAACATCTCGCTCGTATTAAGTTGTGAGCCCCACCCAAAGTGTAAACTCAAAGCAACGGACAACTGCATTAACGAACTATGCGTAAAGTAAACAATCCTTGCAACCGTGGTCACAAGCACCATTGTTTTCTCCCTGGTGGCAACCACACATCCCCTAGTCTCATGTTTCTGTCACTCAAGCTAGACATCATGGGGCATGAACCCATAGTCATGCATAACGCTCCCTCTTGGAGTTACAATCTACTACTCGGCCAAAGCAATAAAGAGAAACAGAGAACATGCATGAATCACTAAGGAACATAATATAAAAGGATAATCAAATATATAACTCATAACAATCTGAACATAATCTCATAATCCATCGGATCCCAACAAACTGAGCATAGCAATAGCAAGAGAATTACATTGATGCCTTGATCATGTAGGGCAGCTCACAAAGGCTAATCATGGAAGCACAAGATTGGAGAGAAGACATCACATAGCTACTGGTCATGGACTCATGATCCAAGGAGGACTACTCACAACATGTCCGAGAAGCATCCATGGTTGTGGAGAAGCTCCCGGAAGTCAATTCTCCCTCCGGCAGGTTGCCGGGAAGAGGTCTCCTGACGCTCCAGATCACGGAAGTGGTGCGGCGGCGGAACGATGGAGAAATTCACGATTCTGGATCCTCTCGAAGGGTTTCTTCTCGGAGGTGTAAATATAGGCCAAAGGAGGGCGTCAGAAGAGGTGGGGGCCACCCAGGCGGCCTGTGGCGCGACCAGGGGCCAGGCCGCACCGGGAGGTCGCCTGGCAGGCCCTGGCCCCCTTTGGCCCATCTTCGGTGATCTGAAAGCTTCCAGTACACTGATTTTTATATATTTTTCTCGGGATTTTTGGGGCTTCGAAAAATTGGGTAAAAGCCCCTGCAAAAAATACATCAGCAGAGAGAAACTGACACTGGGTGCACTGAGTTAGTAGGTTAGTCCAAATATGCGTAAAAAGATATAAAAGTGTAGCAAAACATATAACAATGTCACCCAAAAGATCATGGAACAAGCATAAATTATAGATACGTTTGGGACGTATCAACATCCCCAAGCTTAATTCCTGCTCGTCCTCGAGTAGGTAAATGATAACACAATAATTTTTGTGGTGACATGCTAACACACATATAAGAACTTCAAAGTAAAGCAAGTAAGATTTGCAATTCAAGCCAAGACAATAACAAGCAAGCGTCTATATCTAGTACTGAAATTAACAAAGTAAGAACAAAAAGGTGCAAGAGCTCTCGCTGTCCGTGACTCGAATGTCTCCAAATGGTGTTTGCGTGCAAGAAGTGGGAGATGGGTTGAGATCATAAAATATATTTTTTAATTGAAAACTCAATCTACTAAACCTCACACTTGGTCTCCTTCGGAATCTTATTTTGACTCATCCCCAGACCACTCGTCAGGCACAAGTCAAAATGATCCTCTCCCTGTTGACTTTGAGCACTCATGCAATGGATGAGTGTAAGCAAGGTATGTTGGCACTTACGATGACAATTAGAATAATGATGGGGAAGGAAGACAAAAAGGTATGAAAGGCTCACATCAATGAGGACAACCATAGGCGAGAGAAAGCCGAATGATAGATATGATGTGAAGAGTAGGGATTGCCATGTAACGGATGCACATATGAGCTAAGGTAAGCTCTCCAATGGAACTAGTGGGGGTTCATCCAACTTGTTTGCTCATGAAGACCTAGACCTCATTTGAGGAGACTCATCATTGAAATATGCAAACCAAATTCTATAGTGTAAGGGTCCCCACATAGTTATGCATGAATGATAATCTCTGTGTAGTACAAATATAGCAATGGAGTACGAGTGTGGATCTTTCAAAAGGAACAGTAGTGTTGCCCCTTCTCTCTTTTTATTTCTTTTTCTCTTTTTTGTGGCCTCTTTGGCTCCTTCTATTTATCTCTCATTTGTCCTTTTTGGGATATTTTCATTTGTCCTTTTTGGGATATTTTCCTCACTTAAGGGCAACACTCTATGTTTTACATGAATAAAAATAAGATCATCACAATTTATAAGAAGTACTCAACATAAAGACATGTGAAAACTATCATGATGTATGCAAATGTATGCCTCTACCAGTGTAGCAGGATATGCAATGATACTAGCGCGTCATGTAGCAATAATAAGGGCAAGGCCCAACTATCATGTGACTCCTCGATCAAGCAAAAGCATGTATGCCATGAAGATCAAGTCATGAGATGGTGGATGTTGCATGGCAATGTATCTCGGAAAGGCTATGGAAATGCCTTAATAGGTAGGTATGGTGGCTGTTTTGAGGAAAGATATAATGAGGCTTATGTATGACAGAGCATATCATGTCATGGGTTTGGATGCACCGGCAAAGTTGGCACCAACTCTCAAGATGAGCAAGGGAAATGCACGGTACCAAAGAGGATAGCAAAATATGATGGTGGAAGTGCAACAATCGAATACTCACATTAGTCCAAAGAACGGATACACTTATTATCGGCAACTCTCTATCTAGTTAGGAAATTCAAAAGAGACAAGTACCTCGAGGAGGAGTGTTTGGGGGTTTGGTTATCCTTGCGCATCCTCGACTCATGGTAACGTGAGGGTACTCTATATATTCCAACCCCTCCAGAGGTTAGCGATCAATTTAGTAGCTAGAGTTCTCAACTAATTTTCAGTTTTTAAAAAACACACGGATTTCCCAAAATACGACACCTATCACTAGCAGACTCAAGCTCTTGGCACCAATAGTCCAAACATTACTCAAATCAATACCTCAAACCTATTGCAAGTTACTACCATACTTAAATAGCAACCTCAATTACCTACTCATGGAAGACACACAACTCAGTGCAACGAGCCAACTATATAAACAAGATAAGCATGATAACTCAAGAGAGTTCCAAAATCAACCTAAATAATAGCTCTTAAAAATATATATATATATCATGAAAACTAAGAGCTAAGCATGACAGTAGCTAAGTAAAGATAGAGAACACACAAAAAGATAAGCATGAGAACCTATGTTGTGTTCTTGAATGGAATGGAGCGTGTTTCTCTCCCAAACAAGGTAGGCTAGGTTCCGATTTGTTATGAACAACAAGAAAAACTAAGACAAACTAAAAAGTAAAAAGCGGGACGCTCCAAGCATAGCACATAACATATGAAGTGATAAAAATATAGCATGGAGATGGACGAACTGATGATTGTTGATAGCGAAGGGGATGCATGGGGGCATCCCCAAGCTTAGATGCTTGAGTCTCCTTGAATATTTCTTGGGGTGCATGGGGGAATACCCAATCTTGAGCGCTTGACACTCGTGGATCTTCTTTCATCATCTCCCATCGCATACATGAAAACTCCTTTCATACGAAACTCATCATAAGCTGAATAGAGTGGTTAGTACCCAAGATAAAAAAATTCATTACCTTCTGGAAATAAAGATTTTCATGAAAAGCTAATGTTTCTCATGATTTCCAAAAGTTTTTTGCAAAGGAAAAGAAAGCTTAAGATTTGCAAAATGATGAAAACACAAACGTGGCAGAATCTGTGAAAAACAGAACATCAGGTAGTAAATAATATTTTCGGGGTACTTCTGTAACTCAAATAAAAAAACTCAGAACAGATGCCAGAAAGACAATTATATAGAGCATGCTGTCAAACAAATTCAGATCAAAAAGATGATTTGTTGATTTTTGGCGAATGTTTGCGTCAAGCAGACAGAATCTGTTTCTCGACAACATGTCACAACTTTCAAACTTCCTTGCAATCCGAAGCTAAAACTTGGCACAAAGCTTTAAAATAAAGATACAATGATGTTAATACAGTAGTAAGAAGCATCGAGACCACTAAAACTGAAAGTAAAAACAAATTGGGTTGCCTCCCAACAAGCGTTTTCTTTTATGCCTTTGAGCTAGGCATGATGCGAAAAGATCAAGTTGTATAAATTGAACCATCATCAAGGTCATCAATGAGCTCTTCAATAGTACAACTAGTCTTAAGAGGACTCTCAAAGAGAGGCTTAGTGGCAACACTTCTAGGAACAGCAAAGGTACTAAGACCAATTGGAATTTCATTTCTAATTCTATTTAAGAGAGATATCTCTTCCAAGGTCTTCACAATATCAACACCCCTAGCAATAGATATATTTGTTTTGGGTTGAGGAACCTTGGGTACGTTAACGAACCTAGGTCCCTTCCTTGCGGGGGTTTCTACCTTTTTAGTCTTGATGGGGCTTTCTACCTTTTTAGTCTTGCGGGGGTTCCTAAAGTTTCAAAAATATCCTCGATCTTATCAATCCTAGAAGGATCCAAACCATGGGATTTAAGGGTCTCCAAAGTTTTACAAATTTTGTCTATGGAGCTATCAAGTCTATTTAAGTTCCTTGAATCCTACGATCTACTTCATTTACTTTACTGATGATTGGCATCTCTAGCTCTATCTTCTCAAGTTTACTCATAATGTGAGCTAAAGTGATATCATCCTTTATGTCAACAATAGGTGGGATTCCGACAAGATTTTCCATAACGTTAAGAGCCTCTCCAATGAGAGCTTCCAAGAAATTCCCTCCTATTGTTGTGTCTAGAAAAAACCTATGCCAAGAAGTAATACGAACATAAAAATTTGTAAGCAAAATAGTGGTGGATTGCTTCTTGGTGGCTCTATCTTGAGAATTTTCACTTCTATACCAAGCATCTTTCAAACTTTCTCCAACCCCTTGTTTGAGGGTGAGAATCTCTCCTTCGGGTGCAACACAAGAGGCAAATGATTTAGGCATACTAACAAAACAAAGCAAAGTAACTAATTTTTTTGTGGTTTTTTGTATAAGACTCTAAAGCAAAACTAGAAAGTAAACTAACAAGACTAAAATATAAAAGTAAAACATAGAATCCAACTCCCCTATCTTGAAGACTGGAGTCCCCGGCAACGGCGCCAGAAAACTTTACTGGATGACGAGATGATGTATATACTTCTCGCTCCTCGTTGGTTACCCCAAGTGAAAGGTTGAGATGTAGTTACCAGCAAGTTTTCCCTTAAACGGAGACTCTAAGATTATCGAACCAGGAGGACTCGTAGGATCAACAAGTAGGTGTCTGCTGCTCTAGCGCTAGCAGAAGACGTGGACCTGCACACACACAATTAACTTTGCTACCAACGAGTACATAGAGGTTGTCAATCTCTCCGGGCTTGTAGTTTGCAAAGGATCAAAACACAAGCGGGAATAGTAATAGTGATTGCAATGGAAAAGTAAATGAAAGCACTAAATGATGGAGGTGTATGCAATGGTGGTGATATGGACCGGGGTCACATGATGTTCACTAGTGATGTCTCTCTCCGAAAAGATGATAAACAACTATGCTTGGGTATAAAAATTACAGCTGGGCAATTGACAGAGTTATAAACGCACCGCAATGCTAATTATGCTACTTGAAAGTTAGAGGCCCAATAGTAATGGGCAGTAAGCCAAGACAAGTGGACCGTTTATTCATCAACATTTACTTACTAATCATCCACCTTGAGATATCTATCCAGAACATCTCGCTGGTATTAAGTTGCGAGCCCCACTCAAAGTGACAACTGCATTAACGAACTATGCATAAGGTAAACAATCCTTGCAACCATGGTCACAAGCACCATTGTTTTCTCCCTGGTGGCAACAACACATCCCCTAGTCTCATGTTTCTATCACTCAAGCTAGACAACACGGGGCATGAACCCACAATCATGCATAACACTCCCTCTTGGAGTTACAATCTACTACTCGGCCAAAGCAATAAAGAGCAATGGAGAACATGCATGAATCTCTAAGGAACATAAAATAAAAGGATAATCAAATATATAACTCATAACAATCTGAACATAATCTCATAATCCATCGGATCTCAACAAACCAAGCATAGCAATAGCAAGATAATTACATAGATGCCTTGATCATGTAGGGCAGCTCACAAGGGCTAATCATGGAAGCAAAAGATTGGAGAGAAGACATCACATAGCTACTTGTCATGGACTCAAGGTCCAAGTAGGACTACTCAAGACACGTCCAGGAAGCGTCCATTGAGGTGGAGAAGCTACCAGAGGTCAATCCTCCCTCCGGCAGGGTGCCGGGAAGACGTTTCCTGACGCTCCCGATCTCAGAAGTGTTGCGGCGGCGGAACGGTAGAGAAATTCGCGATTCAGGATCCTCTCGAAGGGTTTCCTCTCGGAGGAGTAAATATAGGCCAAAGGAGGGCGTCAGAAGAGGTGGGGTCCACCTAGGCAGGCCCTGGCTCCCCCCTGGCCCATCTTCGGTGATCTGGAAGGTTCCGGTATGCTGATTTTTATATCTTTTCTCGAGATTTTTGGGGCTTCGGAAAACTGGGTAAAAGCCCCTACAAAAAAGACATCAGCAGACAAAAACTGGCACTAGATGCACTGAGTTAGTAGGTTAGTCTAAATATGTGTAAAAATATATAAAAGTGTAGCAAAACATATAACGATGTCACCCAAAAGATCATGGAACAAGCATAAACTATAGATACGTTTGGGATGTATCAATCACTACAGTCTTCACGGGTAGTACTACACCCTAATTTATTAATTCGACCCAAGGGGAACCAAAGAATATTTATTTGTCTTAGCCATTGAGTTGTCAATTCAACCACACCCGGGATATATCTCTATAGCAAAAGTTTTAGTAGCACGACAAAATAGTAACATTAACGGTAATAGTAACAACAAAAGTTTTATAGTGATTGTAACAGTAGCAGCAGTAATAGTAACTTAGCAAGATTCAGTGTATGAAAAGTGTAGGCATTTGGATCGGTGATGGATAAGTGTATTTGTTGGATGACGTTCATCATGTAAGAGTTACATACTAGAGTGACACAAAACTAGCTCAAATTCATCAATGTAATATAGGCATGTATTTCATATATAGTCATACGTTCTTATAATAAGAACTTGCATGACATATTTAGTCCTACCCTCCCGTAGCAGTAGGGTCCATAAGGAAACTAAGGTATATTAAGGCCCCCTTTTAATAGAGAACCGTAACAGAGCATAAACACATAGGGAATACATAAGCTCCTAAACTATGACAATCACCGCAAAGAATCTCATTTATTGTCACCTTGAGGTATGCGGATCATGACACGTAATAGGTGCATATAACTTGCAAGATAGGTTCTAAAATACTCTCATATTTATGAAAACATAATAGGTTCAGATATGAAATCATGGCCGTCGGGCCCTAGTGACAATCATTAAGCATAACAAAGTCATAGCAATATCAATCTCACAAACTAGTGGATACTAGGGATCAAGCATTATCAAAATAACTCGATTACATGATCAATCTCATCAAATCCCATCATCGTCTAGCAAGCCTACAAAGGAATTACTCAATCCTGGTTGTGAGCATCATGATGGTGTTGATGGAGAAGGGTTGGTGATGATGACGGCGACAAATCCCCCTCTCCGGAGCCCCAAACGGACTCCAAATAATCCCTCCCAAGGAATAATAGGAGGTGAGAATGACTCCATCTCATAAAATGCAATGAAAACTTCTCTTCTGTATTTTCTCCGGAAAATAGGAATTTATAGTACTGGAATTAGGGTCGAAAGAGCCACAAGGTGTTCCCAAGCCAACAGGTGAAACCCCTCTCGTGGGTCTTTGCTCCAATATTTTTTATATATTCTAGAAAAATATCCAGAAAGTTTCGTCCAATTCTGAGAACTTTTATTTCTGCAGAAAAACAATACCATGGTAGTTCTGCTGAAAACAACATCAGTCCGGATTAGCTTGATTCAAATCATGAAAATTAGAGTCCAAAATAAGAGCAAACGTCTTTGGAAAAGTAGATACGTTGGATACGTATCAACTCCCCCAAGTTTAACTCATCGCTTTTCCTCAAGCAATTCAGTTGATAAACTGAAAGTGATAAAGAAAACTTCTACAAACTCCTTTGTTCTCGTTGCCATATACTCCCTCCATCCCGAAATAAGTGTCTCAACTTTGTACTAAGCTTGAGACAATTATTTTCGGATGGAGGGAGTATATGTTTAGCTAGTATTCAGGTTTTCAACATAGATCATAAATAACCATATCAATGATAACACTTAAACATCATATGTACTCATGGCAATGACATAGCCAACTAGCGAGCAATTATAAAATATCTCACATGCCAACAATTTGTGAAAACAATGATGATATAATATGATGATATGGTATCTTGCTAGCCCTTTCTAAGACCGCAAAACATAAATACAGAGCACGTCTCTGAGGTTCAAGCAATGACTAAACATTGTAATTTAGTGTAGAAAAGATCTAGTCATGCTCACATCTAGCATTAACTCGACTCAATGCATAAAAATGACAATAGTGCTCTAAGGTCTCGTGGTTTGGCAAGAAGATGATGACTCAAATAAAATAAAATAACATGAAAGTAAATACCATAAAAGTAAATAGAAAGGCCCTTCGCACAGGGAAGCATTGATTTGTAGAGATGCAGGAGCTGAAGGTACAAAATTCAGATCAAATTGTAATTTTGGGTGTCGTGCTTTTCTGTCAATGTCATCACGGAGATTTGAATATCTTCCATGTTAAACACATCATTGGCGATTCCCAAGTGGAAATATAAAGTTTAATACCATCCATGATACATACAAAAACCATGACTAATCAAATCCTTGGGGACTTTCCAATATTCCAACTGTCCCGATTTTTTTAATTATTTTTAATTATGCAGGAGTGAACATCTTTTTTACTAGCCTTGCTCGTGCAATGACATGCATATAAATGCCCATCTTGAGAATAACTTGCTTAGCATGGAAGATACTGACTGGCCCGTCGCTCCATGAGCGGTACGATCACACAAACAGATGTTTATTTGAATGTTTAGAGGTGGCAATGCAAATTTACTTGGAAATGCATGGTAATACCACATACATGTAGGTATGATGGACTCTTTTGGCACAACTTGGGTGTAGGAGTTTGGATGCACAAGCAGTATTCTCACATAGTACATGTGAAGGCGAGCAATAGATTGAGAAGCGACCAGCTAGAGAGCGAAAATTGTCATAATCATGCATTAAGAATAATTAACATTGAACACTAGCATGCGTAGGATATGAGCACTCTGAATTTAAATATCATGAAGGCTGCACTGATTTTGAATCAACTACATGTTTCCACATGCTCCAAGTCAAGCCGCTCGAATTACTCAGAGGAGAGGAGGGTACCATACTAACATACAATATCACAACCATTTTAATGCATGTTGACACATAAGATAAAATCATTATCCACTCATATCTAGTTAAGCATGGCATGCACAACTATAATCTCTAATTTTCATCACAAGCATGTTTATTCATAATATGCTAAATCAAGATTAAACCAGCTAAACATATTTACAAAAATGGAAAACAAGAAGAGTACATTCCAGCTTCTTTACCATGATTACTTCATCAAATATGTCGTTATCATCATTCACTTGCACGACTGAATGATGTTAAAACAATAAGAGTGCGAGTATGCCATGGACTAAGTTGGAATTTGCGAAACAATTTATACAAAGGAGAAGACAATGTAATATTGCCTCTTTGTTAGATCAACAATAATGCATATGAGAGCCACTCAACTTTTTCATAGTGGTCTTATTCTTTCAATGACTCAACCAAACGAAAATTACTTCACAGAAACACACTGAAATATTTTTGAAGTTTTTGTTTTTTCGGAAGAAAGCAAATAAGCAGATGGAAAACGAAAAGCGAGAACAACTATTTGCACGGGAAAGCACCCAACAAGAGAGAGAAAATTTTTTGCGTTTTATTTTTAATATTGCAAAATAATTAACAAATAAATAAGGACCTAAAAGAAGAGATAAATATTTTTGGGTTTTCGAAGTTTTCCAAACACGCAAAAGAAAAGCGGAAAATAAAACGAAACATTGATATACAATGAAAGAGGATGAACACCGTAAATTGATATCAATTGTGTGAACATGAATGTAATGTCGGTGAGAAGTACGTAATAGCCCAAGCTTTGGCTTTTGGCCTAGATTGGGAATCACCATATGTATAGTCATTGAGTCCAGAAGGGAAGTAGTTAGGCAGAGGTACTTGAGCGTCCCAAGCCTGGATCATGGCTTCCACCTCAGCCAACTCGTTTTGGTAAGTAATTATGTCTGACGGCATGATGCCATATCCGTGCCTGACATGATAGTTAAACATCACGATTCCTGCCACTATATACTACGTTACAACGAATGTGGTGCGGAGTCACATGTTTATTGATAAAGTGGTCTCTATCATATACTGGTCATCCAGATAAACCTTAGGTAACAAGTAACCAGTAGGGTGTTGATGCGTCTCGAACGTATCAATAATTTATGAAGTCTTCATGCCATATTCACCTATGTTTACAATATGTCTATATGATTTTGATGCAGTTTATATGATTTATTTAGAACTAACCTGGACTGACGATGTTTTCAGCAGAATTACCATGGTGTTGCTTTTGTGGAGAAATGAAAGTTCTCGGAATCGCCAAAAACTATTCTATAATTTTCTCTGCAGGAGATAAGCAATATTGGAGTGAAGAAGCACCGAAGGGGAGCCACTTTTTGGCCACAAGCCAACAGAGCACAACCCCCTAGGTTGTGACGTGATGGCTTGTGGGGCCCACGTGGCTTCGTTTGGCGTGATTCCAATGCTGAAAAATTATATATATATACAAGAATCCCACAAATAAAGAGAGAAGTTCCACTCCGCCGCCGCAACTCTTTGTATTAATGTAAAACCCATCCGGAGCCTTTCCAGTACCCTGCCGGAGAGGGGAAACCATCTCAGGTGGCAATCTTCATCATCCCAGCGGAGGCGATGACCAGGAGGGAGTAGTTCACCCTCGGGACCGAGGGTATGTACCAGTAGCTATGTGTTCAATCTCTATCTCTCTCGTGTTCTTGAGATGGCACGATCTTGATGTATCACGGGCCTTGTCAATCTAGTTGGATCATATGATGTTATTCCCTTGCTACCTTGTTGTGATGAATTGAATCTTTCCCCTTTAAGATCTTGTTATGTTGGATTGAATATTCTGGTTTAAGAACACTTGATGTATGTCTTGCATGCGGATACCTGTATTGACATTGGGGTATTCAAGTGACTCACTTGATACATGTTATGGCATCAACTTGCAGATTTCGGTGACCTTGGGGATCTATGTGTTGGTGAACATTGCATGGGAAACAAAACAATTTCCTACGCACACGAAGACCTATCATGGTGATGATCATCTATGAGAGGGAGATCGGATCCACATACCCTTGTATATCGCTAAGTGGGAAGCGTTCAGAAACGTGGTTGATGTAATGTAACGTCTTCTCGATCCAACTCGCCGCCGTCCCACAATTCGTCCCGATCTAGCGCCGAACGTACGACACCTCCGCGTTCAGCACACGTACAGCTCGACGAACATCTCCGCCTTCTTGATCCAATAAGAGGGGTCAGAGAGGTAGATGATTTCTCCGGCAGCACGACGGCATGACGGTGATGGTGGTGGAGCTAGTCCAGCAGGGCTTCGCCTAAGCACCGCTGAAAACTAGACTAGAGGAGAAACAGATCTAGAGAGAGGGCGGCACGTGGTTGATTATTGTGTCTCAAAAACCCTCAAAACCTCTAGTATATATAGGAGGAGAGGAGCGGAGGGTGCCTTGGCCCCTCCTCTAAGGAGAGGGGTCGACCGAACCAAAGGAGGAGTCCACCTCCTTGTGGGAAGGTGGACTATTTTGGGAGGACTCCTCCTTTCCCTTCCTTTTAAAAGTTCTTTGCCTTTTATCTCTTCTCCTAGCCGCATGGGCCCTTGAGAGAGGCATTGGCCAGCCCACCAGGGGCAGGTCCACCTCTTCTCACAACCCAAGGCTCTTGGGTCCTCACACCCCTCCTCGTGGTCCCCGGCAGCCTCCCGGCACTCCCGGTACACTACCGATGAGCCCGAAACTTTTCCGGTGACCAAAACAGGACTTTCTATATATCAATATTTAGCTCCGGACCATTCCGGAGCTACTCGTGACGTCCAGGATCTCATCCCAGACCCCGAACAACCTTCATTCACCAACACCTATAACTCAACCATACCAAAACGTCACCGAACCTTAAGTGTGCAGACCCTGCGGGTTCGAGAACTATGCAGACATTACAGAGACACTATCCGGTCAATATCCAATAGCGGGACCTGGATGTACATATTAGCTCCTAGATATTCTATGAAGATCTCTATCGATTGAACCTCTATGTCAAGGATTCAGTTAATCCCGTATGTTGTTCCCTTTGTCCTTCGGTATGTTACTTGCCCGAGATTCGTTGGTATCTCTATACCTAGTTCAATCTCGTTACCGGCCAGTCTCTTTACTCGTTCTGTAATACAAGATCCTGTAACTAACTCCTTAGTCACATTGCTTGCAAGTCTTATTGTGATGTTGTATTACCGAGTGGGCCCCGAGATACCTCTCCGTCATACGGAGTGACAAATCCCAGTCTTGATCCATGCCAACCCAACAGACACCTTCGGAGATACCTATAGAGCACCTTTATAGTCACCTAGTAACGTTGCGATGTTTGATACACACAAGGTACTCCTCCGGTGTCCGGGAGTTGCATGATCTCATGGTCATAGGAACAAATACATTGACATGTAGAAAACAGTAGCAATAAACTAACAAGATCATATGCTACATTTATAGTTTGGGTCTTGTCCATCACGTCATTCTCCTAATTTTTTGATCCCGTTATCAAGTGAAAACACTTGTCTATGGACAGGGAACCTTGACCATCTTTGATTAACGAGCTAGTCAACTAGGAACTCACTAGGGACAGTGTGTTGTCTATGTATCCACACATGTATTTGAGTTTCCAATCAATACAATTCTATGATGGATAATAAACGATTATCATGAACAACGAAATATAATAATAACCAATTTCTTATTGCCTTTAGGGCATATATCCAACAGTCTCCCACTTGCACTAGAGTCAATAATCTTGTTCACATCACTATGTTATTGTAATGAATCTAACACCCATATTGTTCTGGGTTCGATCATGTCTTGCTTGTGAGAGATCTTTTTAGTCAACTGGTCTAAACCTTTTAGATCCGTGTGTGCTTTATAAATCTCTATGTCATCCTATAGATGCTGCTACCATGCATCATTCGGAACTATTCCAAATGACTGCTCCACTATATGAATCCGGATTAGTGTCAAAGCTTGCATCGACGTAACCCTCTACGACGAACTCTTTAATCACATCCATAATCGAGAAAAATTCCTTAGTCCACTAGTTACTAAGGATAACTTTGACCTCTGTTCAGTGATTCAATCCTGGATCACTCTTTGTACCCCTTGACAGATTCATGGCAAGGCACAGATCAGGTGCGGTACACAACATGGCATACTCTAGAGCCTACGACTAAGGCATAGGGGACGACCTTCGTCCTTTCTCTTTCTTCTGTCGTGGTCGGGCTTTGAGTCTTACTCAAATTCACACCTTACAACACAACCAAGAAATCATTCTTTGCCGATCTATTTTGAAATCCTTAAAAAACCTTGTCAAGGCATGTATTTTGTTGAAAGTTCTATTAAGCTCTTTGATCTATCTCCATAGATCTTGATGCTCAATCTTCAAGTAGCTTAATCCAGATTTTCCTTTGAAAAACTCCTTTCAAACTACCCTTTATGCTTTCCAGAATTTCTAAATTATTTCCGATCAACAATATGTCAACCACATATACTAATCAGAAATTCTATAGTGCTCCCACTCACTTCCTTGGAAATACAAGTTTCTCATAAACCTTGTATAAACCCAAAAGCTTTGATCATCTCATCAAAGCGTTTATTCCAACTCCGAGATGCTTGCACTAGTCCATAGAAGGATCGTTGGAGCTTGCATACTTGTTAGCATCCTTAGGATCGAAAAAACCTTCTAGTTGTATCACATACAACCTTTCCTCAAGTAAACCGTCGAGGAAACAATGTTTTGACATCCTATCTTCAATATTTCATAAATAATGCAGCAACTGCTAACATAATTCCAACAGACTTTTAGCATCGCTACGAGTGATAAAGTCTCATCATAGTCAACTCTTTGAACTTGTCGGAAACATCTTTGCGACAAGTTGAGCTTTCTTAATGGTGACTTTTCACCATTATCGTTTGTCTTCCTATTAAAGATCCATTTGTACTTAATAGTATTACGACCATCAATTAGTTCTTCCAAAGTCTACACTTTGTTTTCATACATGGATCCTCTCTCGGATTTCATGGCCTCCAGCCATTTGTCAAAATCCGGGCCTACGATCGCTTCTCCATAGTTCGTAGGTTCATTGTTGTCCAACAACATGACCTCCAAGACAGGGTTACCGTACCACTCTGGAGCAGTACGTGACCTTGTCGACCTGCTAGGTTTGTAGTAACTTGATCCGAAGCTTCATGATTACTATAATCAGCTTCCACTTCAATTGGTGTAGGCGCCACAGGAACAACTTCATGCGCCCTGTGTCGTGGTTTTGTCACGGCAGATGTCCTCGTGAAAGGACTTAGTGATGGAGCCATCGCACGTTGGTGGCGACTCAAAAGGGTTGAGCGGAAGCGAGACTCGGGTTTACCCAGGTTTGGACCCTCCGATGGAGGTAAAAGCCTATGTCCTGCTTTGTGTATATTGATGGTGGAGGGCGTAACTCGCGTGACCTAGCTCTCGACGGACTGTAACTTGTCCCTATCTACCCTAGGGAATTGCCTTTATATACAGGTCGAGGTCCTAGGTTGTACAAGAGTCCAGGCCATGTTACAAATCGTGGCCTGCCATATCTCTAAACCGCCGTGTCTCCCAAGCAAGGAAAACGACTACGGTGACTCATCTTCTCCATTGGGCTTGAACCACCATCTAGGCTCATAGGCCCGACCGGCTCTCCGTTGAAGATCTCCTTGTGCCTTCCAAATCTTGGGCCAAGGCCTATCTTGATCATGAATGTTGAATCACCATGCACTTGACCCGGCCCAATAGGGCGGGTCATACCGTGTGTCGTGGTTTTGTCACGACAGATGTCCTCGTGAAAGGACTTAGTGTTGGAGCCATCGCACCTTGGTGGCGACTCAAAGGGGTTGAACGGGAGCGAGACAGAGATTTACCCAGGTTCGGCCCCTCGTGTGGAGGTAAAAGCCTACGTCCTGCTTTGTGTTGTGTGGATGGTGTTTCGATTACAAGGAGGGCGTAACTCGCCTGACCTAGCACTCGATGATTTCTAACCTTCCCTCTCCTTCCCCGGGACTCGCCTTTATATACAGGTCGAGCCCTTAGGGTTTACAAGAGTCCTTACCAATCATGCAAGTCATGATTCTTTCTATCTCTAAGTCGCCGTGCTTTCCAAGACTTGGAGATCTTCCCAATGATTGATTCTCCATGAGGATCTTGAACCGCCGTTTAGCTCCTGGGCTTACAGGCCAAAGCTTGAATCGCCAAAGGATGAGCCACCCGCTTGGTGACCCGGCCCAACTAGGGCGGGTCACACAACAGATAATATCCCCAACATTAGGCCCCAGATTGACCTGAACCTGTTCATGCCAACTCTCACCTAGCCAGGGGCGACTCACTCTACTCTTTTTACGCATCACACGCTTTATCCGCCACCCTATCGTGGAAATATCCAAGTCGCCAAACCACTTCTTGTTGACATCATCTTGTCCCTTTAATCTCGGAAGAAATGATGATGCAATCCCCAACGGATCTTTCGGCACAGATATTCCAAAAATCATGGCGCTATTATAGCGAAACTTTATCCTGTCGTCAGTCCCCGCGCGAGGCGCCTCGATTCCAGCGCCCAACCCAATAAATAGGCTGGGGGAAGGGGGCAGGGAACATCCCCACCTACCCGTTTCGTCGACCCCTTCTTCCTCGCGACTGCACCAAGAACTCCATCGCCGCCCAAGGACCTCCGTCTCCGGCCACCGCGTCCGACGCATCCCCAGGCCGACTAAGCGCGCAACACTCATTGCGGATCTTCCTCGGTCGCCTCCAGTCACCATCTTCAAGTCAGTCCTTCGCCATTAGAGGTAGATCTTAGCTCCTCGAGGTTCATCGCTTGCCAGTTTCTTAGAACACCTTGAATGCCCACATAGACGCTGATTAGTTCACAGCGATAATAATAGGTATGGTAGCATCGATCATGTCCTCAGTTGATTAGCCCCTGTTTGAGGATCTAAAAAAGGCTTCTGTCAAATTAGCTTTACTCTTCTTACCCTAGCCATAGGTTGTTCTACTTTATCCAGGCCTTTTTTCATTCACTTTCGCCTGATCCGTAGATCCACATGCTACTGCCCGATGTATAAAACCTGTTTGTAGATCCGTACATCACCATTTTAGCGAACATCTCTGAAGCTCCGAGTTGTCTCCCTTTGAGCAGCAAGAAATTCCTAAATTGCCCTTGTATTCTGACCCGGCTCCTTGTTGGCGAGTCAACAGACTCCCTTAGTCACCCGACAAATGTTCGGCGAGTTAATTGACCTTTTTAACCACTCAGTAAGCACTCGGCGAGTTAATTTATCCGTAATCTTTTCCTTTGTAGCCATGGGTACCGTTTTCAAAGCCGATTGGCTCCCGACCAAAGTTACTGAAGCTTTCCTCAATGACTGTGTGAAGACGGGAAATCTCGACCCGAAAGAGGTTATCGGATGGCGATCCGGGTTTGGAGAAGAAATTCCCAACCCAAAGGAAGGGGAAATAGTTGTCTTTGCTGAGCACCTCGGACGGGGTTTTAAGTCGCCAGGGTCAAAATTCCTCAGAGATGCCATGACTTTCATGAACGTCCGCCTCCAAGACTTAGGACCTAACTCAATTAGTAACTTATGTCAGTTCCAAGTGTTCTGCGAAGCCTACTTGCGGATGGAACCTTCAGTTCCTTTGTTATGGTATTTTTTTCATTTGAATCGCCAGACCGAATTTTCCAATGGCCCTAGCTTGGAACTTGGAGGCGTCAACGTTCAACGCCGCAGGGATAGCTCATTCCCATCACTCGCGATGCCAAGCCATCCCAAAGGCTGGGGCGAGTCTTGGTTTTATTGCCAAGAAACTTCTCCTGAGGGTGAAAACAAGCTCCTTGGCTATAGGGAAGAACGCCTTCCTACAAACTTTAAACTTCCAGACAAGCTTACTGAAGAAGAGGAGTCAGATTTTATTCCGGTGCTATCCGAGTTACGATCTCTGACAAACAATGGTCTTACTGGAATTGATTTGATCTGTTGTTGGGTTGAATGGCGCATCCTTCCCTTAAGTCGCCGATACGGCTTAATGTGTGACTTCGATGGCACCTTGGATCATCCCCAATGCTACTTCCGTACAGCACTGACAGAAAATGATATTGTGACCATCATCAAGAAGCTGACTGGCGAGCCCTTGGCCAAGTGTAGCCAAATAGGTCTTAAGCCATTCTGCAAGATCAACCCGTCTCCTAAGGTAAATAACTTAACCCGCCTTTACTTTATTCTTTTCGACTTACTTGAATTCTGATTCTCATAATAAAAATGCCACTTGACAAAGTTGATAAATTCTGGTCCAAGAGGCCGAAAAAGGTGGCCCTGAAGCAAGTCAGGCCGCCCCCAAAAAAGAAATCCAAGAACAAAAGCAAAGCCGCCATTACTGAACCGTCTGATGTGGACGAATCCCAAGTCGGCTACATATCTTCAGAGGTAAAATTCTATCTTCTTTGTCTTGCCATCCATTGGTGTAATTTTGTGTTTACCCCTGTGTATCTCTTATGTGTAGAATGATGGCAACGAAAGCCAAGAAGACTCCATAGAGATAATTTCTGTTTCCTCCGACTCATCTTCTCCTCCGCCTAAGCTGGCTAGGCGAATTTGTGAGAAGGTTCCCATGTCTCACCCAAAGGCCTGTTTGGATCCTAATTTCCTTTTGAAGAAAGCGCAACATGCTTCCTATCGGAAAACTCGGAGTCATTCTGGAGACTTGGTGTCCGGGTTACTAGCGAAAACTCCTACCAAGAAGAGGCAGAATGAGGTATCCTTTAACAGCGTCCCCTTTTGCTTCCTTTTGGATCATACTTATAACTTGCTCATATCTTGAGGTATTACTTTTGTAGAATTCTCCCCCTTCGTCAGGTGACTCAGTGATGTCAGCCCTTCCACCAATGATCCGCGTTCCAGGGTAAATTCTTATAATACTTACATTTGTCCTGATGATGATGATGTCTGTTTTTAAGTACACCCCCTTCTCTTTTTAGGGCACAAGCGAAGAAAAGGAAAACTGGCGGATCAACTTCCACTACAGCTCCAGAGCCTATTGATAAACCGGCGTCGACTCAGAATAACCCGGCAAAGGATAAATCTGATGACCAAGTGGATCTCCCAAGTTCTCCCAAGGAAGGCACGGAAACGCCCAATCCGCCGAGTCCATTGAAAACGGGAGAGGATCCAGATGATGTAATCATAACTGGTACTAGCTTCTCTAAGCCGGCTTCGGCAGTCTTGTCGAAGCACGTATCAACATCAACCCAGCCTTCTATTGGACATGAGATTTCCAAGGCCAAACTATCCCAATATGAAAATCTTGAATTTAAAGAGCTTTGCTCCGGCTTTGTAAGTCGCCTGGAGGCGAGTTATGAAATGGAGAAGAGTCTACTCCTTATGATGAAGAATAGACATGAGGTACGCCTTAATGCATACCATCCTCATTAACCCCCAAGGGTCGGGTCATCTATTGAAAGATGATCCGGGTCTTGATATTAGAAAAATCATTCGACCTGTAACCCCCAAGGGCCGGGTCATCTGTTGAAAGATGAGCTGGGTCTTGATATTAGAAAAAATCTTTCGACCTGTAACCCCCAAGGGCCGGGTCATCTGTTGAAAGATGAGCCCGGTCTTGATATGAGAAAAAATCTTTCGACCTATAACCCCCAAGGGCCGGGTCATCTGTTGAAAGATGAGCCGGGTCTTGATCTTGTATAATGTTGTCTAAAAATATTACACATTAGCCCCCAAGTGTCAGAGATGTTGCTTGCAATAATTCTGAGACTTGCCACTTGATAATATATTTTGACATGAATCTCTTGCCCAAGCTGAGTCGGTGTTTGGCGACTTAAAGAAAAGTTTAGCCGATCAGCAAGACACGCGGGCAAAATCAGAAGAAAAATGTCAATTGATCTTATCTGAGATGGAGAAGCTGAAGGTCGCCCACAAGAAGGCTCAAGCCGATCGAGACGCCGCGGTAAAGCGAGCGGAAAAAGCTGAAGCAAAACTGGAAGCCGTGCAACAAGAGCTGGCCGGTTTAAAGCAACATATCTCCAACATGGCACATGCTATCTTTGGTAAGAAGCAAACCATGATCTTGTACTTTGTAAAAAAAACTTAGTATGAAGAAGTTACTGACCATCATTATCCCTTATATAGGTCCGAGAGCCGCCAACCTTCAGGATGATTATATCTTGATGCTAAAGGCGATTTACACATTAACAGAGAAACTGTGTACCGGAAGCATGCTGACCGTGAAGGCAGTGATGGGCGCCAAGGAACCCATAACATCAATCAAAGAGATGCTTGGTTGCTTATCTACCCTTCCGCCTCAGATAGGTGAGCTAACCCAATCAGCTGCCCGGAAAGGGGTACTAACTACGTTGAGTCGGTGCATAGCATATGCCCTAGAGCTAAAACCCGAAGAAGTAGCAGCGGGCTTTCCCCAACTCAAGGACGACGGGTCAAAATTTACTCAAGATGATTATCAGCGCGTTGTCAAAGAATCTCGCTCGGCGGTGACTCAGCTTGCAGCAAGCTAGGATTTGTCAAAGTATCCAGCTGCTTATGATGACAAGAATAAGAAAATAAATCCGCCAACCTTTGTGACAACCAGCTTGACTTCGCGTCGACCCAAGAACCCTTTTGATTTGGAGGCGGATCTCTCGACATTTTTGAATGATGAAGATGAATTTGCCGCCTTATCCAAGTGTAATTGGGTGTTGGGCGACTTACAGCTTGAAGTCGGCAGAGCTCAAAGCAAGCTGACCCGGGGACATCAGCAGAGTAGTTCTTCATGGATTTGGCCATCAAAGCCATGTAATAGGCTATTCATAGAAAACAACCTTGTTTCGTGATTTCTTTAAAACCCTTGTGTCGCCCTCAGGGTGCCTTATAATGCTTGACCCACCATGGCAGTAGTGATTTTGATCATCAATCTGTTAGGCTAAAAACATACATCAAACCACCTCACTGAGTAATGGATGATAATAAATGATAACCGACTTAGGATGTTCCGGAGAGTCGGAAAAATTTGTAAAACCTTGTGGTAGTGCCATGAAGGTGAAAATAAGAATTTTGTCGGCTCGTTCAAGTCGCGACAGGGTAGGACGAGTTATATAAACTCAAGTGCTACCCGAGGGAGACTTTTTGTATAAAAAAGCTCAAGTATTTAGACCGGCTGATCAGGCACGAGTCAAGCTTCAGTGAAGCAGGTTCAGAGAACCGATGGTTTCTCTATTTTCCATGTGGGGCGCTAGCCGGTACCATGCAAGTTTTAACCAAGGCGAGTTCAGGGTCCATATAGCGGAGTAACTCGCCAAGAGTTCATGGGTCCATATGGCGATTCGGCCAACACACAGTCCAGTATAACTATTTGTAATGCGGTAATTTTTCGCAGGCCAAATGGGTAGTAAGGCTGATCTCAATGAGAGGAAGCCCCCAAGTGACCTATGATTAGGGGAAAGACCGGTCATAGGATTGTAGAAGCGTATACGCTCTTACCACAAAACAACTTGGGAGCAAATAACCCCCAAGTAAGCCGGCCTAATCAACAGAATCATATAAGGCGCCTATGTTTGAATCGCGCGCTCATAGCGACTTGATCCTCTTTGGCTTATCGATACCCACTGTTGTAATAAGTGCAGCATGGTGACTTATGCTCTCTGGTATGGATAGCGTCCATGCTTGGGCGACTTGTCGAAGAGCAATAAAAATCCATACTTTCAATAAGATGAAATAGCAGGAAAGCCCCCAGAATTCGTGGGCATCAATTTCATTGCTTTATAAAATGAAAGACTTACAATTTTCAAGAGAATAAAAAAAAACAAAGCCAATAGCTCAAGTGTAATAAGGCCGCAAGTGGGCTATGTTCCAGGGGCGAGTTGACTCAGCCTCCGTGGTTGGCCGATCAGGCCGAAGATCCACCAGATAGTATGACCCGTTGCGAAGGCTTTTGCTGACGACGAACGGTCCTTCCCATGGTGGTGATAGCTTATGCATGCCAGTGCGATCTTGGATCAATCGAAGCATAAGTCGCCCTCCTGAAAAGTTCGGCTCTTGACCCGACGGTTATGGTAACGCCGCAAGTCCTGCTGATAAATAGCCGATCGGGCGGCAGCCAAGTCGCGTGCCTCCTCCAAAGCGTCCAAAGAATCTTGACGCGCCAACTCGTTATCCTGTTCCACATAAGCAGCAACTCTGGGCGAGTCCTGCCTAATGTCAGTGGGAAGAATAGCTTCTGCTCCGTATACCAGGAAAAAGGGAGTAAAACCCGTTGAACGGTTTGGGGTTGTCCGGATGCTCCACAGTACTGAAGGCAACTCCTCAACCCAACACCCTGGGGTACGCTCCAGGGGAACCATAAGTCGGGGCTTGATTCCTTGCAAAACTTCATGATTCGCCCGTTCCGCTTGCCCATTATATTGTGGATGAGCAACCGCAGATACATCAAGCCGGATGTGCTCACGGTGGCAAAACTCCTGCATCGCTCCTTGTGATAGATTAGTACCATTATCAGTAATAATGTTGTGTGGATATCCGAATCGGAAGATCAGTTTTTTCAAGAACTTGACCGCTGTTTTCGCATCACAAGCACCAACAGGTTCTGCTTCGACCCACTTGGTAAATTTATCAACCGCCACAAGCAGATGAGTTTTTTTGTTGGACGACTCTTAAAGGGGCCAACCATGTCTAGCCCCCAGACCGCAAAAGGCCAAGTAATAGGTATCATTCTTAGTTCTTGAGCCGGCACCTGAGCGTGTCGTCCGTAACGCTCGCAACCATCACATCGATGAACTATTTCTTCTGCATCTGCATGAGCCGTCAACCAAAAGAATCCGTGACGGAACTCCTTTGATGTTGGAATTATGCCCTAGAGGCAATAATAAATATAGTTATTATTATAATTCCTGTATCAAGATAATCGTTTATTATCCATGCTATAATTGTATTGAATAAAGACTGGTATACATGTGTGGATACATAGACAAAACACTGTCCCTAGCAAGCCTCTAGTTAGCTAGCTATTTGATCAAAGATAGTCAGGGTCTTCTGATTATGAACAAGGTGTTGTTGCTTGATAACTGGATCACGTCATTAGGAGAATCATGTGATGGGCTAGACCCAAACTAATAGACATAGCATGTTGATCGTGTCATTTAGTTGCTACTGTTTTCTGCGTGTCAAGTATTTGTTCCTATGACCATGAGATCATATAACTCACTGACACCGGAGGAATGCTTTGTGTGTATCAAACGTCGCAACGTAACTGGGTGACTATAAAGATGCTCTACAGGTATCTCTGAAGGTGTTCGTTGAGTTAGTATGGATCGAGACTGGGATTTGTCACTCCGTGTGACGGATAGGTATCTCGGGGCCCACTCGGTAATACAACATCACACACAAGCCTTGCAAGCAATGTGACTTAGTGTAAGTTGCGGGATCTTGTATTACGGAACGAGTAAAGAGACTTGCCGGTAAACGAGATTGAAATAGGTATGCGGATACTGACGATCGAATCTCGGGCAAGTAACATACCGAAGGACAAAGGGAATGACATACGGGATTATATGAATCCTTGACACTGAGGTTCAAACGATAAGATCTTCGTAGAATATGTAGGATCCAATATGGGCATCCAGGTCCCGCTATTGGATATTGACCGAGGAGTCTCTCGGGTCATGTCTACATAGTTCTCGAACCCGCAGGGTCTGCACACTTAAGGTTCGACGTTGTTTTATGCGTATTTGAGTTATATGGTTGGTTACCGAATGTTGTTCGGAGTCCCGGATGAGATCACGGATGTCACGAGGGTTTCCGGAATGGTTCGGAAACGAAGATTGATATATAGGATGACCTCAATTGATTACCGGAAGGTTTTCGGAGTTACCGGGAATGTACCGGGAATGACGAATGGGTTTCGGGTGTTCACCGGGGGGGCAACCCACCCCGGGGAAGCCCATAGGCCTTGGGGGTGGCGCACCAGCCCTTAGTGGGCTAGTGGGACAGCCCAAGAAGGCCCTATGCGCCATAGGAAGAAAATCAAAGAGAAAAGAAAAAAAAGGAGGTGGGAAAAGGGGGAAGGACTCCTCCTTCCAAACCTAGTTACACTCGGTTTGGAAGGGGAGGGCTGCCCCCCTTGGCTCGGCCGAACCCCTTTGGGGTCCTTGGACCCCAAGGCAAGGCTCCCCCTCTTCCCCCTATATATACGGAGGTTTTAGGGCTGATTTGAGACAACTTTGCCACGGCAGCCCGACCACATATCTCCACGGTTTTACCTCTAGATCGCGTTTCTGCGGAGCTCGGGCGGAGCCCTGCTGAGATTAGATCACCACCAACCTTCGGAGCGCCGTCACGCTGCCGGAGAACTCATCTACCTCTCCATCTCTCTTACTGGATCAAGAAGGCCGAGATCATCGTCGAGCTGTACGTGTGCTGAACGCGGAGGTGCCGTCCGTTCGGCAATAGATCGTGGGACTGATCGCGGGACGGTTCGCGGGGCGGATCGAGGGATGTGAGGACGTTCCACTACATCAACCGCGTTCACTAACGCTTCTGCTGTGCGGTCTACAAGGGTACGTAGATCGAATACCCCCTCTCGTAGATGGACATCACCATGATAGGTCTTCGTGCGACGTTCCCCAACAGTGGCATCATGAGCTAGGTTCATGCGTAGATGTCTTCTCGAGTAGAACACAAAAGTTTTTGTGGGCGGTGATGTGCGTTTTTCTGCCCTCCTTAGTCTTTTCTTGATTCCGCGGTATTGTTGGATTGGAGCGTCTTGGACCGACAGTACTCGTACGCTTATGAGAGACTGGTTTCATCGCTACGAGTATCCCCGTTGCTCAAAGATGACTGGCAAGTGTCAGTTTCTCCAACTTTAGTTGAATCGGATTTGACCGAGGAGGTCCTTGTATAAGGTTAAATAGCAATTCATATATCTCCGTTGTGGTGTTTGCGTAAGTAAGATGCGATCCTACTAGATACCCATGGTCACCACGTAAAACATGCAACAACAAAATTAGAGGACGTCTAACTTATTTTTGCAGGGTATGCTTGTGATGTGATATGTCCAATGATGTGATGTGATATATTGGATGTATGACATGATCATGATGTAATAGATAATATCGACTTGCACGTCGATGGTACGGCAACCGGCAGGAGCCATAGGGTTGTCTTTAAACTAACGTTTGTGCTTGCAGACGCGTTTACTATTTTGCTAGGATGTAGCTTTAGTAGTAATAGCATGAGTAGCACGACAACCCCGATGGCGACACGTTGATGGAGATCATGGTGTGGCGCCGGTGACAAGAAGATCGTGCCGGTGCTTTGGTGATGGAGATCAAGGAGCACGTGAAGTTGGCCATATCATGTCACTTATGAATTGCATGTGATGTTAATCCTTTTATGCACCTTATTTTGCTTACAACGACGGTAGCATTATAAGGTGATCTCTCCCTAAAATTTCAAGACGAAATTGTGTTCTCCCCGACTGTGCACCGTTGCTGCAGTTCGTCGTTTCGAGACACCACGTGATGATCGGGTGTGGTAGACTCAACGGTCACATACAACGGGTGCAAAACAGTTGCACACGCGGAACACTTGGGTTATGCTTGACGAGCCTAGCATGTGCAGACATGGCCTCGGAACACATGAGATCGAAAGGTCGATCATGAATCATATAGATGATATGATTAGCATGTTGGAAATATGCCCTAGAGGCAATAATAAATTAGTTATTATTATATTTCTTAGTTCATGATAATCGTTTATTATCCATGCTATAATTGTATTGATTGGAAACACAATACTTGTGTGGATACATAGACAAAACACTCTCCCTAGTAAGCCTCTAGTTGACTAGCTCGTTGATCAAAGATGGTCAAGGTTTCCTGGCCATAGGCAAGTGTTGTCACTTGATAACGGGATAACATCATTAGGAGAATCATGTGATGGACTAGACCCAAAGTAATAGACGTAGCATGTTGATCGTGTCATTTTGTTGCTATTGTTTTCTGCGTGTCAAGTATTTGTTCCTATGACCATGAGATCATATAACTCACGGACACCGGAGGAATGCTTTGTTTGTATCAAACGTCGCAACGTAACTGGGTGACTATAAAGATGCTCTACAGGTATCTTCGAAGGTGTTTGTTGAGTTAGTATGGATCGAGACTGGGATTTGTCACTCCGTGTAACGGAGAGGTATCTCGGGGCCCACTCGGTAATACAACATCACACACAAGCCTTGCAAGCAATGTGACTTAGTGTAAGTTGCGGGATCTTGTATTACGGAACGAGTAAAGAGACTTGTCGGTAAACGAGATTGAAATAGGTATGCGGCTACTCACGATCGAATCTCGGGCAAGTAACATACCGAAGGACTAAGGGAATGACATACGGGATTATATGAATCCTTGGCACTGAGGTTCAAATGATGAGATCTTCGTAGAATATGTAGGATCCAATATGGGCATCCAGGTCCCGCTATTGGATATTGACCGAGGAGTCTCTCGGGTCATGTCTACATAGTTCTCGAACCCGCAGGGTTTGCACACTTAAGGTTCGACGTTGTTTTATGCGTATTTGAGTTATATGGTTGGTTACCGAATGTTGTTCGAAGTCCCGGATGAGATCACGGACGTCACGAGGGTTTCTGGAGTGGTCCGGAAACGAAGATTGATATATAGATGACCTCATTTGATTACCAGAAGGTTTTTGGAGTTACCGGGAATGTACCGGGAATGACGAATGGGTTCCGGGAGTTCACCGGGGGGGCACCCACCCCGGGGAAGCCCATAGGTATTGGGGGGTGCCGCACCAGCCCTTAGTGGGCTGGTGGGACAGCCCAAGAGGAGCCTATGCGCATTGGGAAGAAAATCAAAGAGAAAAAGAAAAAAAAGGAGGAGGTGGGAAAGGGAAGAAGGACTCCACCTTCCAAACCAAGTAGGACTCGGTTTGGGAGGGGAATCCTTCCCCCCTTGGCTCGGCCGACCCCTTGGGGGTTCTTGGTCCCCAAGGCAAGGCTCCCCCCTCTCCCTCCTATATATAGTGGGGTTTTAGGGCTGATTTGAGACAACTTTTGCCACGTCAGCCCGACCACATACCTCCACGGTTTTACCTCTAGATCGCGTTTCTGCGGAGCTCGGGCGGAGCCCTGCTGAGATTAGATCACCACCAACCTCCGGAGCGCCGCCATGCTACCGGAGAACTCATCTACCTCTCCGTCTCTCTTGCTGGATCAAGAAGGCCGAGATAATCGTCGAGCTGTACGTGTGCTGAACGCGGAGGTGCCGTTCGTTCGGCACTAGATCGGAGCGGATCGTGGGACGGATCGCGGGACGGTTCTTGGGACGGTTCGCGGTGCGGATCGATTGACGTGAGGACGTTCCACTACATCAAACGCGTTTCTTAACGCTTCTGCTGTGCGATCTGCATGGGTACGTAGATCGGAAATCCCCTCTCGTAGATGGACATCACCATGATAGGTCTTCGTGCGCGTAGGAATTTTTTTGTTTCCCATGCGACGTTTCCCAACAGTGGTATCAGAGCTAGGTTCATGCGTAGATGTCTTCTCGAGTAGAACACAAAAGGTTTTGTGGGCGGTGATGTGCGTTTTGCTGCCCTCCTTAGTCTATTCTTGATTCCGCGGTATTGTTGGATCGAAGCGGCTCGGACCGACATTACTCATACGCTTACGAGAGACTGGTTTCATCGCTACGAGTAACTCCGTTGCTCAAAGATGACTGGTGGGTGTCAGTTTCTCCAACTTTAGTTGAATCGGAATTAACTGAGGAGGTCCTTGGATGAGGTTAAATTGCAACTCATATATCTCCGTTGTGGTGTTTGCGTAAGTAAGATGCGATCCTACTAGATACCCATGGTCACCACGTAAAACATGCAACAACAATTAGAGGACGTCTAACTTGTTTTTGCAGGGTATGCTTGTGATGTGATATGTCCAACGATGTGATGTGATATATTGGATGTATGAGATGATCATGTTGTAATAGTTAATATCGACTTGCACGTCGATGGTACGGCAACCAGCAGGAGCCTTAGGGTTGTCTTTAAACTAACGTTTGTGCTTGCAGATGCGTTTACTATATTGCTAGGACGTAGCTTTAGTAGCATGAGTAGCACGACAACCCCGATGGTGACACGTTGACGGAGATCATGATGATGGAGATCATGGTGTGACGCCGGTGACAAGAAGATCGTGCCGGTGCTTTGGTGATGGAGTTCAAGAAGCGCATGATGATGGCCATATCATGTCACTTATGAATTGCATGTGATGTTAATCCTTTTTGCACCTTATCTTGCTTAGAACGACGGTAGCATTATGAGGTGATCTCTCACTAAAATTTCAAGACGAAATTATGTTCTCCCCGACTGTGCACCGTTGCGACAGTTCTTCGTTTCGAGACACCACGTGATGATCGGGCGTGATAGACTCAACGTTCACATACAACGGGTGCAAAACAGTTGCACACACAGAACACTCGGGTTAAGCTTGATGAGCCTAGCATGTGCAGACATGGCCTCGGAACACATGAGACCGAAAGGTCGAGCATGAATCGTATAGTTGATATGATTAGCATAGAGATGCTTACCACTAAAACTATTCTCGACTCACGTGATGATCGGACTTGAGATGGTGGATTTGGATCATGTACCACTCAAATGACTAGAGAGATGTACTTTTTGAGTGGGAGTTCTTAAGTAATATGATTAATTGAACTAATTGTCATGAACATAGTCTAATGGTCTTTACGAATTACGATGTAGCTTCCGCTATAGCTCTACTGTTTTTATATGTTCCTAGAGAAAATTTAGTTGAAAGTTGATAGTAGCAAACTTTGCAGACTAAGTCTGTAAAACTTAGGATTGTCCTCGTTGCTGCACAGAAGGCTTATGTGCTTAATGCACCACTCGGTGTGCTGCACCTCGAGCATCGTCTGTGGATGCTGTGAACATCCGACATACACGTATATGATGACTACACGATAGTTCAGTGCAAAATACTTAATGGGTTAGAAGCAAGGCGCCGAAGATGTTTTGAAACGTCACGGAACATAAGTGATGTTCTAAAGAGATGAAATTGTGATTTCATGCTTGTTCCCTTGTTAAGAGGTACAAGACCTCCGACAAGATTCTTTGTCCACAAAGTAAAGGAGAAAAGCTCAACCGTTGAGCGTGTGCTCAGATTGTCTGAGTACGACAATCGCTTGAATCAAGTGGGAGTTAATCTTCAAGATGAGATAGTGATGGTTCTCCAAAGTCACTACCACCAAGCTGTGAGGGCTTCGTGATGAACTATAACATATCAAGGATAGATACTATGATCTTTGAGTGATTCACGATGTTTGACACTGCGAAAGTAGAAATCAAGAAGGAGCATCAATAGTTGATGGTTAGTAAAACCACTAAGTTTCGAGACAGGCAAGGGCTAGAAGGGATACTTCGTGAAACGGCAAAACAGTTGCTGCACTAATGAAAAGACCCAAAGATTAAACCCAAACCTGAGACTAAGTGCTTCTGTAATGAGGGGAACAGTCACTGAGGCGGAGCAACTCTAGATACTTGGTAGATCAGAAGGCTGGCAAAAGTCGAGAGAAGTATATTTGATATACATGATGTTGATGTGTACTTTACTAGTACTCCTAGTAGCACGAGGGTATTGGATACCGGTTCGGTTGCTAAGTGATTAGTAAAGCGAAATGAAAGCTACGGCATAAACGGAGACTAGCTAAAGGCGAGGTGACGATACGTGTTGGAAGTGTTTCCAAGGTTGATATGATCAAACGTCGCACGCTCCCTCTACCATCGGGATTGGTGTTAAACCTAAATAATTGTTATTTGGTGCTTGCGTTAAGCATGAACATGATTGGATCGTGTTTATTGCAATACGATCATTCATTTAAAGAGAATAATGGTTACTCTATTTTCTTGAATAATCACCTTCAATGGTTTATTGAATCTCGATCGTAGTGTTACACATGTTCATGATATTGGTGCCAAAAGATACGAGTTAATGATGATATTACCACTTACTTGTGGCACTGTCGCTTGAGTCATGTTGGTATAAATTACATGAAGAGGCTCCATGCTGATGGATCTTTGTACTCACCTGATTTCGAATCACTAGTGACATGCAAATCATACCACATGAGCAAGGCCTTGTTTTCATTGAGATGAAATAAGATAGTAACTTGTTGGAAGTGATACTTTTTGATGTATGCAGTCCAATGGGTGCTGAGGCACGCAGTGGATATCATTATGTTCCTACTTCAGTGACGATTTGAGTAGATACAGGAGTATTTACTTAATGAATCACAAAGTCTGAAATATTGAAAAGTTCAATTCTGTTTCAGAGTGAAGTTCGTCGTAACAAGAGGATAAACTGTCTACGATATGATCACAGAAATGAATATCTGAGTTACGAGTTTTGGTACGCAGTTAAGACAATGTGGAAATTGTTTCGCAGTTCATGCCACCTGGAACATCATAGTGTGATGATGTGTCTGAACGTCATAGCCACGCACTATTTGGTATGGTGCATACTATGATGTCTCTTATCGAATTACCACTATCGTTTATGGGTTATGCATTAGAGACAACCGCATTCACTTTAAATAGGGCACCGCGTATTTCCGTTGAGATGACACAGTATAGACTGAGGTTTAGAGAAATCTAAACTGTCGTTTCTTGAAAGTTTGGGGCTTCGACACTTATGTGAAAAAATTTCAGTCTGATAAGCTCGAACCCAAAGCGGATAAATGCATCTTTGTAGGATATCCAAAACAGTTGAGTACATCTCCTATCTCAGATCTGAAAGCAAAGTGTTTGTTTCTAGAAATGGATCCTTTCTCGAGGAAAGGTTTCTCTCAAAAGAATTGAGTGGGAGAGTGGTAGAACTTGATGAGGTTATTGAACCATCACTTCAACCAGTGTGTAGCAAGGCGCAGGAAGTTGTTCTTGTGGCGCCTACACCAATTGAAGTGGAAGCTGATGATGGTGATCATTGAGCTTCAAATCAAGTTACTACAAACCTCGTAGGTCGACAAGGTCACGTACTACTGCAGAGTAGTACGGTAACCCTGTCTTGGAGGTCATGTTGTTGAGCAACAGTGAACCTACGAGTTATGGAGAAAGCAATGGTGGGCCCGGATTCCGACAAATGGCTGGAGGCCATGAAATCCGAGGGAGGATCCATGTATGAAAACAAAGTGTAGACTTTGGTAGAACTACTTGATGGTCATAGGACTATTGAGTAAAAATGGATCTTTAAAAGAAGACAGACGATGATGGTGATAAGTCACTATTAAGAAAAGCTCGACTTGTCGCAAAGATGTTTTCGACAAGATCAAATAGTTGACTATGATGAGACTTTATCACTCATAGCGATGTTAAAGGTCTGTTGGAATTGTGTTAGTTGTTGATGCATTATTTATGAAATATTGCACGTAGGATGTCAAAACATTGTTTTCTCGATGGTTTGCTTGAGCAAACATTGTATGTGATACAACCAGAAGGTTTGGTCGATCCTAAAGATACTAGCAAGTATGCAAGTTCCAGTGATCCTTCAATGGACTGGTGCAAGCATCTCGGAGTTGGAATATACACTTTGATGAGATGATCAAAGATTTTGGGTTTGTACAAGGTTTATGAGAAACTTGTATTTCCAAAGAAGTGAGTGGGAGCACTATATAATTCCTGATAAGTATATGTGGTTGACATATTGTGGATCAGAAGTAATGTAGAATTTTTGTAAAGCATATAAGGTTGATTGAAAGGAGTTTTCAAAGGAATACCTGGATTGCGCTACTTGAACGTTGAGCATCAAAGATCTATGGAGATAGATCAAAAAGCGCTTAATGAAAGTTTCAACAAAATGCATGCCTTGACAAGTTTTTGAAGGAGTTCAAAATAGATCAGCAAAGAAAGAGTTCTTGGTTGCATTGTGAGGTGTGAATTTGAGTAAGACTCAAAACCCGACCACGGCAGAATAAAGAGAATAGACGAAGGTCGTCTTCTATGCCTTAGCCGTAGACTCTAAAGTATGCCATGTTGAGTACCGCACCTGATGTGTGCCTTGACTCAAAGTCTGTTGAGAGGTACAGAAAGTGATCCATGATTGAATCATTGATCAGCGGTCAAAGTTATCCTCAGTAACTAAATATACTAAGGATTTTTTTTCTTGGTTATGGAGGTGGTTAAAGAGTTCGTCGTAAAGGGTTACGTCGATGCAAGCTTTGACACTAATCCAAATAACTATGAGTAGTGAAATGGATTCGTATAGTAGAGTAGATATTTGGAGCATTTCCGAATAGCACGTAGTAGCAGCATCTATAAGATGACATAAAGATTTGTAAAGAACACACGGATCTAAAAGTTTCAGAACCGTTGACTAAAACCTCTCTCACGAGCAAGACGTGATCAGACCCCATAACTATATGGGTGTTAGATTCGTTGGAATCACATGGTGATGTGAACTAGATTATTGACTCTAGTGCAACGGGGAGACTGTTGGAAATATGCCCTAGAGGCAATAATAAATTAGTTATTATTATATTTCTTAGTTCATGATAATCATTTATTATCCATGCTATAATTGTATTGATTGGAAACACAATACTTTTGTGGATACATAGACAAAACACTGTCCCTAGTAAGCCTCTAGTTGACTAGCTCGTTGATCAAAGATGGTCAAGGTTTCCTGGCCATAGGCAAGTGTTGTCACTTGATAACGGGATCACATCATTAGGATAATCATGTGATAGAGTAGACCCGAACTAATAGACGTAGCATGTTGATCGTGTCATTTTGTTGCTACTGTTTTCTGCGTGTCAAGTATTTGTTCCTATGACCATGAGATCATATAACTCACGGACACCGAAGGAATGCTTTGTGTGTATCAAACGTCGCAACGTAACTGGATTACTATAAAGATGCTCTACAGGTATCTCCGAAGGTGTTCATTGAGTTAGTATGGATCGAGACTGGGATTTGTCACTCCGTGTAACGGAGAGGTATCTCGGGGCCCACTCGGTAATACAACATCACACACAAGCCTTGCAAGCAATGTGACTTAGTGTAAGTTGCGGGATCTTGTATTACGGAACGAGTAAAGAGACTTGCCGGTAAATGAGATTGAAATAGGTATACGGATAATGACGATCGAATCTCGGGCAAGTAACATATCGAAGGACAAAGGGAATGACATACGGGATTATATGAATCCTTGGCACTGAGGTTCAAACGATGAGATCTTCCTAGAATATGTAGGATCCAATATGGGCATCCAGGTCCCGCTATTGGATATTGACCGAGGAGTCTCTCGGGTCATGTCTACATAGTTCTCGAACCCGCAGGGTCTGCACACTTAAGGTTCGACGTTGTTTTATGCTTATTTGAGTTATATGGTTGGTTACCGAATGTTGTTCGGAGTACCGGATGAGATCACGGACGTCACGAGGGTTTCCGGAGTGGTCCGGAAACGAAGATTGATATATAGGATGACCTCATTTGATTACCGGAAGGTTTTCGGAGTTACCGGGAATGTACCGGGAATGACGAATTGGTTCCGGGAGTTCACCGGGGGGGGCACCCACCCCGGGGAAGCCCATAGGTGTTGGGGGTGCCGCACCAGCCCTTAGTGGGCTGGACGGACAGCCCAAGAGGATCCTATGCGCATTGGGAAGAAAATCAAAGAGAAAAAAAAAGGAGGAGGTGGGAAAGGGAAGAAGGACTCCACCTTCCAAACCAAGTAGGACTCGGTTTGGGAGGGGAATCCATCCCCCCTTGGCTCGGCCGACCCCTTGGGGGTTCTTGGACCCCAAGGCAAGGCTCCCCCTCTCCCTCCTATATATAGTGGGGTTTTAGGGCTGATTTGAGACAACTTTTGCCACGGCAGCCCGACCACATACCTCCACGGGTTTACCTCTAGATCACGTTTCTGCGGAGCTCGGGCGGAGCCCTGCTGAGATTAGATCACCACCAACCTCTGGAGCGCCGTCACGCTGCTGGAGAACTCATCTACCTCTCCGTCTCTCTTGCTGGATCAAGAAGGCCAAGATCATCGTTGAGCTGTACGTGTGCTGAACGCGGAGGTGTCGTCTCTTCGGCACTAGATCGGAGCGGATCGTGGGACGGATCGCGAGACGGTTCGTGGGATGGATCGCGGGGCGGATCGAGGGACGTGAGGACGTTCCACTACATCAACCGCGTTTCTTAACGCTTCTTCTGTGCGATCAACAAGGGTACATAGATCAGAAATCCCCTCTCGTAGATGGACATCACCATGATAGGTCTTCGTGCGCGTAGGAAAATTTTTGTTTCCCATGCGACGTTTCCCAACATAGCATAGGGATGCTTACCACTGAAACTATACTCAACTCACGTGATGATCGGACTTGAGCTAGTGTAAGTGGATCATGAACCACTCAAATGACCAGAGAGATGTACTTTTTGAGTGGGAGTTTAGCAAGTAATTTGATTAAGTTAAACTCTAATTATCTTGAACATAGTCTAAGTCCACTTTGAATATATTTGTGTTGTAGATCATGGCTCACGCGACAGTCACCCTGAATTTTAATATGTTCATAGAGAAAGCTAAGTTGAAAGATGATGGAAGCAACTTTGTAGACTGGGATCGTAATCTTAAGCTAATCTTACAAGCTGGGAAGAAGGATTATGTCCTTAATGCTGCGCTAGGAGATGAACCACCCGCTACGGCTGACCAGGATGTTAAGAACGCTTGGTTAACACATAAGGAGGACTACTCAGTAGTTCAATGTGCAGTCTTGTATGGCTTAGAACCGGGAGTTCAACGTCGCTTTGAGCGTCATGGAGCAATTGAGATGTTCCAGGAGTTGAAGTTCATCTTTCAGAAGAACGCCCAGATCGAGAGGTATGAGACCTCCGATAAATTCTATGCTTGCAAGATGGAGGAGAACTCGTCTGTCACTGAACATGTGCTCAAAATGTCTGGGTACTCAAACCGTCTAGCTCAGCTGGGGATTGAACTCCCGCAAGAGGCTATCACTGACAGAATCCTTCAATCACTGCCACCAAGCTATAAAGGCTTTGTGTTGAACTACAACATGCAAGGGATGAACAAGTCACCCGGCGAGTTGTTTGCGATGCTGAAAGTCGCAGAGACTGAACTCCGTAAAGAGCATCAAGTGTTGATGGTGAATAAGACCACTAGTTTCAAGCGAAACGGCAAAGGCAAGAAGGGTAATTCAAAGAAGAGCGGCAAGCCTGTTGCCAATCCGACGAAGAAACCCAAAGCTGGACCTAAGCCTAAAACAGAGTGTTACTATTGCAAGGGTATGGGTCACTGGAAGCGCAACTGCCCCAAGTATCTGGCAGATAAGAAGGCGGGCAAAGAAAAATCAGGTATATTTGATATACATGTTATTGATGTGTACTTAACCGGCTCTCGTAGTAGTGCCTGGGTATTCGATACCGGTTCTATTGCTCATATTTGCAACTCGAAATAGGAACTGCGGAATAGACGAAGGCTGGTGAAAGATGAAGTGACGATGCGCGTAGGAAATGGTTCCAAGGTTGATGCAATCGCCGTCGGCACAATTTCACTTCAGTTACCATCAGGATTAGTTATGAACTTGAATCATTGTTATTTAGTGCCTCCGTTGAGCATGAACATTATATCTGGATCTTGTTTATTGTGAGACGGTTACTCTTTTAAGTCAGAGAATAATGGTTGTTCTATTTCTACGAGTAACATCTTTTATGGTCATGCACCCAATGTGAGAGGATTGTTCATATTGAATCTTGATAGTGATACACACATACATAACATTGAGACCCAAAGAGTTAGAGTTAACAATGATAGTGCCATATTTTTATGGCACTGCCGCTTAGGTCATATTGGTGTAAAGCGCATGAAGAAACTCCATGCCGATGGACTTTTGGAGTCACTTGACTTTGATTCACTTGGCACGTGCGAACCATGCCTCATGGGCAAGATGGCTAAAACTCCGTTCTCCGGAACAATGGAGCGTGCAAGTGACTTGTTGGAAATCATACATACCGATGTGTACGGTCTGATGAGCGTAGAGGCACACGGTGGATATCGTTATTTTCTCACCTTCACTGACGATTTGAGTAGATATGGTTATGTCTACTTAACGAAGCACAAGTATGAAACATTTGAAAAGTTCAAGCAATTTCAGGGTGAAGTTGAAAATCATCGTAACAAGAAGATCAAGTTCCTACGGTCTGATCGTGGGGGTGAATATCTGAGTTTCGAGTTTGGTGCTCACTTAAGACAATGTGGAATTGTTTCACAGTTGACACCGCCTGGAACACGACAGCGTAATGGTGTGTCCGAACGTCGTAATCGTACTTTATTAGAGATGGTGCGATCTATGATGTCTCTTACCGATTTGCCGTTATCGTTTTGGGGTTATGCATTAGAAACAGCTGCATTCACTTTAAATAGGGCACCATCAAAATCCGTTGACACGACACCATACGAACTTTGGTATGGCAAAAGTCCAAAGTTGTCCTTTCTTAAAGTTTGGGGATGTGATGCTTATGTCAAAAAGCTTCAGCCTGAAAAGCTGGAACCCAAAGCAGAAAAGTGCATCTTCATAGGTTACCCAAAAGAGACAGTTGGGTACACCTTCTATCTCAAATCCGAGGGCAAAGTGTTTGTTGCTAAAAATGGAGCTTTTCTCGAGAAGGAGTTTCTCTCGAGAGAATTGAGTGGGAGGAAGATAGAACTTGATGAGGTTGTCAAACCTCTCATCCCTCTAGATGGTGGCGCAGGGCAAGGGGAAACCTCTGTCATTGCAACGCCAATTGAGGAGGAAGTTAATGATGATGATCATGAAACTCCGGTTCAAGTTCCTGTCGAACCACGCAGGTCGATGAGACCACGTGTTGCTCCAGAGTGGTACGGTAATCCCGTTTTGTCAATCATGTTGTTAGACAACAATGAACCTGCAAATTATGAAGAAGCAATGGTGGGCCCAGATTCCAACAAATGGCTAGAAGCCATGAAGTCCGAGATAGGATCCATGTATGAGAACAAAGTATGGACTTTGGAAGTACTACCTGAGGGCCGCAAGGCTATTCAGAACAAATGGATCTTTAAGAGGAAGACGGACGCTGACGGCAATGTGACCGTTTATAAAGCTCGACTTGTGGCAAAGGGTTTTTCACAAGTTCAAGGAGTTGACTACGATGAGACATTCTCATACGTAGCGATGCTTAAGTCCGTCAGAATCATGTTAGCAATAGCTGCATTTTTCGATTATGAAATCTGGCAGATGGATGTCAAAACGGCGTTCCTTAACGGTTTCCTTAAAGAAGAGTTGTATATGATCCAACCCGAAGGTTTTGTCGATCCTAAGAATGCTAACAAGGTGTGCAAGCTCCAGCGATCCATTTATGGACTGGTGCAAGCATCTCGGAGTTGGAACAAACGTTTGATGAGGTGATCAAAGCATTTGGGTTTATACAAGTGGTTGGAGAATCTTGTATTTAAAAGAAAGTGAGTGGGAGCTCTGTGGCGTTTCTAATATTATATGTGGATGACATATTGCTGATTGGAAACAACGTAGAGTTTTTGGAGAGCATAAAGGATTACTTGAATAAAAGTTTCTCTATGAAGGACCTAGGAGAAGCTGCTTACATTCTAGGCATTAAGATCTGCAGGGATAGATCAAAACGCCTGATAGGACTTTCACAAAGCACATACCTTGATAAAGTTTTGAAGAGGATCAAAATGGAACAGTCCAAGAAAGGGTTCTTGCCAGTTTTACAAGGTACGAGATTGAGTAAGACTCAGTGCCCAGCAAATGACGAGGATAGAGAGCATATGAGCACCGTCCCCTATGCTTCAGTCATAGGTTCTATCATGTATGCAATGTTGTGCACTAGACCGGACGTTAGCTTGGCCATAAGTATGGCAGGCAGGTTCCAGAGTAGTCCAGGAGTGGATCACTGGACGGCGGTCAAGAATATCCTGAAGTACCTAAAAAGGACTAAGGAGATGTTTCTCGTGTATGGAGGTGACGAAGAGCTCGCCGTAAAGGGTTACGTCGATGCAAGCTTTGACACAGATCCGGACGACTCTAAGTCGCAGACCGGATACGTATTTATTCTTAATGGGGGTGCGGTAAGCTGGTGCAGTTCCAAGCAAAGCGTCGTAGAAGACTCTACAAGTGAAGCAGAGTACATGGCTGCCTCGGAGGCGGCTAAGGAGGGTGTCTAGATGAAGCAGTTCATGACGGATCTTGGAGTAGTGCCAAGCGCACTGAATCCAATAACCTTGTTCTGTGACAACACGGGTGCCATTGCCCGAGCAAAGGAACCACGGTTTCACAAGAAGTCCAGACACATCAAACGACGCTTCAACCTCATCCACGACTACGTCGAAGGGGAGGACGTAATTATATGCAAAGTGCACACGGATCTGAATGTAGCAGACCCGCTGACTAAACCTCTTCCACGGGCAAAGCATGATCAACACCAAAACTGTATGGGTGTTAGATTTATTACAATGTATTTCGCATGATGATGTGAAGGCTAGATTATTGACTCTAGTGCAAGTGGGAGACTGTTGCAATTATGCCCTAGAGGCAATAATAAATATAGTTATTATTATAATTCCTGTATCAAGATAATCGTTTATTATCCATGCTATAATTGTATTGAATAAAGACTTGTATACATGTGTGGATACATAGACAAAACATTGTCCCTAGCAAGCCTCTAGTTGGCTACCCAGTTGATCAAAGATAGTCAGGGTCTTCTGATTATGAACAAGGTGTTGTTGCTTGATAACTGGATCACGTCATTAGGAGAATCACGTGATGGGCTAGACCCAAACTAATAGACGTAGCATGTTGATCGTGTCATTTTGTTGCTACTGTTTTCTGCGTGTCAAGTATTTGTTCTTATGACCATGAGATCATATAACTCACTGACACCGGAGGAATGCTTTGTGTGTATCAAACGTCGCAACGTAACTGGGTGACTATAAAGATGCTCTACAGGTATCTCCGAAGGTGTTCGTTGAGTTAGTATGGATCGAGACTGGGATTTGTCACTCCGTGCGACGGAGAGGTATCTCGGGGCCCACTCGGTAATACAACATTACACACAAGCCTTGCAAGCAATGTGACTTAGTGTAAGTTGCGGGATCTTGTATTACGGAACGAGTAAAGAGACTTGCCGGTAAACGAGATTGAAATAGGTATGCGGATACTGACGATCGAATCTCGGGCAAGTAACATACCGAAGGACAAAGGGAATGACATACGGGATTATATGAATCCTTGGCACTGAGGTTCAAACGATAAGATCTTCGTAGAATATGTAGGATCCAATATGGGCATCCAGGTCCCGCTATTGGATATTGACCGAGGAGTCTCTCGGGTCATGTCTACATAGTTCTCGAACCCGCAGGGTCTGCACACTTAAGGTTCGACGTTGTTTTATGCGTATTTGAGTTATATGGTTGGTTACCGAATGTTGTTCCGAGTCCCGGATGAGATCACGGACGTCACGAGGGTTTCCGGAATGGTCCGGAAACGAGGATTGATATATAGGATGACCTCATTTGATTACCGGAAGGTTTTCGGAGTTACCGGGAATGTACCGGGAATGACGAATGGGTTCCGGGTGTTCACCGGGGGGGGGCAACCCACCCCGGGGAAGCCCATAGGCCTTGGGGGTGGCGCACCAGCCCTTAGTGGGATGGTGGGACAGCCCAAGAAGGCCCTATGCGCCATAGGAAGAATATCAAAGAGAAAAGAAAAAAAAAAGAGGAGGTGGGAAAAGGGGGAAGGACTCCTCCTTCCAAACCTAGTTGGACTCGGTTTGGAAGGGGAGGGTTGCCCCCCTTGGCTCGGCCAAACCCCTTTGGGGTCCTTGGACCCCAAGGCAAGGCTCCCCCTCTTCCCCCTATATATATGGAGGTTTTAGGGCTGATTTGCGACAACTTTGCCACGGCAGCCCGACCACATATCTCCACGGTTTTACCTCTAGATCGTGTTTCTGCGGAGCTCGGGCGGAGCGCTGCTAAGATTAGATCACCACCAACCTCCGGAGCGCCGTCACGCTGCCGGAGAACTCATCTACCACTTCGTCTCTCTTGCTGGATCAAGAAGGCCGAGATCATCATCGAGCTGTACGTGTGCTGAACGCGGAGGTGCCGTCCGTTCGGCACTAGATCGTGGGACTGATCGCGGGACGGTTCGCGGGGCGGATCGAGGGACGTGAGGACGTTCCACTACATCAACCGCATTCACTAACGCTTCTGCTGTGTGGTCTACAAGGGTACGTAGATCAAATACCCCCTCTCGTAGATGGACATCACCATGATAGGTCTTCGTGCGCGTAGGAAATTTTTTGTTTCCCATGCGACGTTCCCCAACATTTGAGACTAGGGAACGTGACCCGGCATGATGCCCACAATCTCCGGCATGGATGTCGTTCAGAATTACGCATCCTTATTCGGAAGAAACGCATCGTTGGATGATAACCATGGATTTTCTCCGACGGACAATTTGGGGAGCCAACACCTCATCCGAAGGTAACTCGCCTCGTGCAAGATATGCCAAATAAGGAAGAACCCAATCCGGCATAACACGGAGAGCCGCCACAAACTGGGACTCAGGGTCTGATATTGCCAACTCCTCTTCTGAGGGCAACCTTACGGAAGGATTATGCAAAATATCCAGAAAGACATTGAGAGGAACCGGCTTACGTTGTGAGCCAAGACGTGAAAGGGCGTCAGCTGCTTCGTTAAGGCGCTGGTCGATATGACCAACTTGATAGCCATGGAAATGACCTGCCACATCAGACACAACCCTTTCGTAAGCCGCCATCAGGGGGTCCCGAGAATCCCAAGTACGTGAAACTTGTTGGGCCACCAGATCAGAATCGCCAAGACATCTGACACGCGTGAGGTTCATCTCCTTGGCGAGTCGCAAACCATGAAGCAAGGCTTCATACTCTGCATGCTGTTGGTGCATGGAAACCTGAGTCAGAGAACATAACAAAATTTCTCTCCTGGGGCGAAATCAACACCACGCCAGCCCCCGAGCCTTCTAATTGCCTAGACCCATCAAAGTAGATATTCCAGTACGTGAGGTCAGGCCTGCTTCTGGAATCTGCAATTCGGTCCAATCGTTGACAAAGTCGACCAAAGCCTAGGACTTGATGGTCGTGCGAGGGGTCTATCGCAAGTGGTGCGGCCCTAGTTCGATCGCCCATTTGGCGATTCGCCCTGTCGCTTCTCGGTTTTGGATGATGTCCCCGAGAGGAGCGGAGCTAACAACCATGATGGGATGCTCTTGGAAATAGTGTTTGAGCTTCCGACTCGCCATAAAGACCCCATAGACCAGCTTCTTCCAGTGCGGGTAACGTTGCTTGGAGAGGGTTAGCACCTCGCTAATGAAGTACATCGGGCGTTGTACCAGATATTCCTTCCCTTCTTCTTTCCGTTCGACAGCTACCGCCACGCTCACTGCCTTGGAGTTTGCCACGATGTACAGAAGCATAGGTTCTTTTTCAGTCGGGGCGGCCAAAACTGGCGGGTTGACCAACCGCTGCTTCAAGGCTTCAAAAGCTTCATTGGCCTTGTCTGTCCAAACAAAACGGACAAATTTCTTAAGCAACAAATAGAGGGGAATAGCTTTCTCCCCCAGGCGGCTTATGAAGCGACTTAAAGCCGATATACGACCCACCATCCGTTTAACTTGATTGATATTCACTGGTTTCCCAAGCGAAGTAACTGCCTCAATTTTGTCCGGGTTGGCTTCAATGCCACGTTCGGATACCAGGAAACCCAACAACTTTCCTGCGGGAACGACAAAGACACACTTGTTGGGATTAAGCTTCATTTGATATACCCGCAGGTTGTCAAAAGTTTCCCTTAAGTCTTCCAAGAGCGTCTCCCTCCTATGAGTTTTAACCACAATGTCATCAACGTAATATCCCCAACATTAGGCCCCAGATTGACTTGAATTTATTCACGCCAATAAACTTTCATGCCTGTCTACGGTGACTCACACATGATCTTTCACCTTTCTCCTTCAACAAGTGACAAGCCGCCAATCTTCATGATTCGCCTGAATCGCCAGGTCTTTTATTGGTGATGTCATCTTCTCCATTATTCCACGGATCTCGATGACGTCATTTCCAATGGATCTTTCAACTTATCCTGTCATCCTGAAAATCTAGGCGCCATCATTTCCGATTTTTAATGCGCCTCCTTGACTCCCACGCCTGCCGTTTTAATTTATGCCCTAGGCCTTTAAATAGTCGTAGGGGGAAGGGGTATCTCCACCTACCTCTATTCCATCGCCCCACTGCATCTTCTTCCTCGAGCTCGTGCCACGAACGCCGCGCTGTCACCGAGCGTCCGCTTCGGACCTGTAGCCTCCCGGATTGATTTGGGCATGGTCCTCAACACAAACCTCTGCGGCCTGCTTTCGCCTTCGTCCTCATTCAAGAGGTAACTCTTCTTTCTCCCGGTAGATCCAAATCTCGAACTCCCCTAGTTCTTAGGGCAGCTTCGGAGCTCTTCGAACATTTATATATTGCACCGTCGTCCCGTATAGGTATTGCTTAGATCCCGTAATTTAGCAAAGAACTACAGTAGACCCATTAATACTTCTTGCTATATCTGTTGTTCCTGTCCTTTAAGCTCGCAGTCATGGGCACCATCTCCAAATGCAACTGGTCACCAACAGAAGTCGACGATGCCTACCTTGCAAATTTTGTAAAAGTGGGTAATCTCGCGCCACAGGAAGCGATCGTCTGGCGAACCGCATTAGGGGAGCAACGCCCGCAACCCGCCGAAGGAGAGGTAGTTTTCTTTACTGATCACCTCGAGCGAGGCTTCACGCCGCCCGGCTCAAAGTTCTTCAGGGATGCCTTGCATTTCTTTGACCTCCATCCCCAAGACTTAGGCCCAAACTCCATCAGCAACCTTTTCCAGTTCTAAGTATTCTGCGAAGCTTACTTCCAAATAGAGCCTACCGTCCTCTTGTTCAGGAAGTTCTTTTATTTGAACCGCCAAACAGAGTTTGCCAACGGGCCCTGCCGAGATCTTGGAGGAGTCAATATCCAGAGGCGACGAGAATGCGGGTTCCCAGCTGCTGCACTGCCCAGTCACCCCAAGGGTTGGGCAAAGACTTGGTTTTACTGCCGTGACACCTCTCCACCCAATGAGTACCCCTTACCAGGTTTTAGGCAGGAACGTCTACCCATGGACTTTAAGCTACCTGAAAAGCTAACTAATGAAGAAGAAGCTTCATTCGTCCCTGTCTTTGCAAAGCTCAGGGCTTTAACCACCAACGGCCTTACCGACATTGATCTGATCCGCTGTTGGGTGGAGTGGAGAATTATGCCCTTGAGCCACCGGGATGGCTTAATGTGTGAGTACAATGGCGACTTAAACCATCCACAATGCTTCTACAATTTTAGGCTTGAAGAAGGAGACATTGTTGAAATTGTGAAGAAATTAAGTGGCGAGCCTGTTGAGAAGTGCTCCAAGATTGGGTTAAAACCGTTCTGTGTTTCCAACCCGGCTGCAGAGGTAAAACATCCCAACTCACCTATCTAGCTTTTAATATACTCAGGCTTGTCTCTGATCCGGGCTCTAATTATGTCAATCAGAAGGACTCGTCTTTCTGGAAACGAAGACCCAAAACCGTTGTTAAGAAAGTACTAAAACCCGCCCCAAAGAAGAAGAAAACCAGGGGCAAGGCTGCCACAAAGGAGTTATCCGTTGTAGGCGAGGCTCGGATCGCCGAGGAACAGTCAGAGGTAAATGCTCTTGTCTTTATTATTCTAATCCGACTTGTACTCATCCATTGCCGCTTCTGTTTATAGGATGATGACATTGAGAGCCAAGATGGGGACGTCGAGGTAATTTCCATTTCTTCCGACTCAAACTCTTCTCGCCCAAGCCGGCAAGGCGAATCTGTGGGAAAGTTCCGCTGTCTCACCCGGATGCTTATCTGGATCTCGATTTCCTGTTGAAGAAGGCGAGTTTTATGCCAAAACGTCATACTCGAAGCCACTCTGGGGACCTCCTGTCCGGCTTGCCCGAGAAAATGGTTGGTCGTAAACGACAGAGCGAGGTACATTTTTATATTAAATGTCCTTCCTTCCTGTGCAAATTATTCTCGCGATTTACCCAATCTTTAAGTCCTACACCCAACAGGTTTCACCTCCTTCATTTGGTGACTCAGCTGCTTCAGCTCTTCCCCCATTGATCCTCCTTCAGGGGTAAGTTCCTTCGTCAACATGCTCTTTTGGGTGTCAATGTTTCTATTTTAACATATTTACCATCTTTTTGTAGGGCTCAAGCGAAGAAGAGGAAGACCGGCGAGTCATCATGTGCTGCCAAGGCGGCTGGAATTTTGGAATGAGTACTTCCATCCCAGAAGCTCAAGATGAGTCAGCTGAGACTCATGCCGAAGCCTTTGCTGATTTCCCCGACATTCGGGATGAGCTTCCAAGCCCTCAGAAGGAGTCAACTGAAAACCTCAATCCGCCAAGTTCTCACAAGGCGGCTGAAGACGTGATGCCTGACCCAGATCTAGTCATCATCATTGTTACAGGTTTTTCCAAACCAGCATCCGCAATATTGACCAAGCATGCACCCAAAGATGCCCTAGTCTTTGTAGAGAAGGACATGACCAAATTGAAGCTTCCCAATTTTGAGAAGCTGGAGTTTGATGAACTATACTCTGGCTTTGTGAGTCGCCTTGAGATGAGCCATGAAATGGAAAAAAGCTTGGTTAACATGATAAGAAGAAAACATGAGGTATAATACCTGTTAACCTCGTTGACATTTCCTCCCATTAGCCCTCCAAAGGGTGGGTGATCTGTGACGAATCGAGCTTCGTATAAACTTTCAACCTGTAGCCCCCAAGGGCCGGATCATATTTTTAAAGATGAGCCAGGTCTTTAGTTTACATTTTGAAGAAAGCTTCAACCTCTAGCCCCCAAGGGCCAGGTCATCTTTTTAAAGATGAGCCGAGTCTTTCGCATATATTTGAATAAAGCTTCAACCTATAGCCCCCAAGTGCTGGGTCATCTTTTTAAAGATGAGCCGGGTCTTTAGCATATATTTGAAGAAAGCTTCAACTTGTAGCCCCCAAGGGTCGGGTCATCTTTTTAAAGATGAGCCGGGTCTTTAGCATATATTTGAAGAAAGCTTCAACCTATAGCCCCCAAGGGCCGGGTCATCTTTTTAAAGATGAGCCGGGTCTTTAGCATATATTTGCAGAAAGCTTCAAACTATAGCCCCCAAGGGCCGAGTCATCTTTTTTAAAGATGAGTCGGGTCTTGCTTTAAGGTATTACCTTAGAAAAAATGAATCGTACATTAGCCCCCAAGTGTCAGGGATGTTGCTTGCAATGTGCATGAAACTTGTTTTGCCCTGGTGTTTCGCAAGAATCATTGACTCAGGCTGGCTCAACCGTGTCCGGCCTGAAGCAAAGTCTGGCTGAGCAGCAAGACGCTCGAGCTAAATTTGAAGAGAAACTTCTCCTTGCACTGGATGATATGGAGAAGATGAAGGCATAACACAAATAGCTTGAAAACAAGGCTGAAACTGAGCAAGCCGCCTTACTGAAAAGGGCGGAGCAGACCGAGGAGCAGATGAAGGCCGCCATGCAGGAACTCTCTGGGTTAAAACTTCATATCTCAAAAATCGCCAATGTTGTGTTTGGTAAGTGTCCACCACTACCTTTCCTTCCAAAGTCGTGTTGTAAGACGTTCCGGTGACTTATGATCATTTATCTTTACTACAGGTCCCTGAGCCGCCACTCTTCATGATGATTGCGTTCTAAAATTGAAGGCAATATATACCTTGACAAAGCAACTCTACACTGGTGGTGTGATGACTATGAAGGCCGTTATGGGCGACAAAGAGCCCATAAAATCAATCAAGTATATGTTGGGATGCTTGTCCATGCTGTCGCCCCAAATGGAAGAGTTAAAAAGGTCAGCCGCCTAGAAAGGAGCACTGACCACCCTGAGCTGGTGCTTGGCTTATACTCTAGAGCTTAAGCCGGAGGAAGTGACTGGGGGATTTCCAGAGTACAAAGACGATGGGTCAGAGTTTACTAAAGAAGATTACCATTGCTGTGTGAAGGAATCTCGCTTCATGGTGACTCAACTGGCACCCGGTCTGGACTTAACCAAGTATCAGGCAGCTTATGATGAGCACAACAAGTGGGTTACTTCTCTGTCGTATGAAATCACCGTTCTGACTCCGCAGCACCGTAAGCATCCTTTTGACTCTGATGCCGACCTGTCCACCATCTTGACTGACGAGGTTGAGTTCCATGCCTTGACCAATTGCAATTGGAAATTGGGCGACTTGCAAATCCAAGATGGAGAAATCTCGAGGCAGGATAATCCGGAGGCGGCTTGAACCAGGAGTTACTTGAAGATCACCCGCGGAGATCAATTTAAAATCCAATGTCGGGTTATGTAACTTTTTATGGCCTTCCGAGCCATGTAATAGGCTAGAGATGAAAACAATATTGTGATACACATGTACCTTTGCTGACTTTGAAGTCTCACCCTTTTGTTAATATGACTCGCCTTCCTAGGCATCTTTGCCATGTCTTTGACAGATAATTATTCCCCCTATTGTCACAGAAGTAATAATAAGCCGGCTGAGTGAGATGCGGTGGTTTAGAATGATTTTTTAGAAAACTCTTAACTATGCTACAAAGATACTTTGTAGGCATAAAGTTTGCTGACTCAATGAGTCACGACTGGGTTGGACGAGCTTGCAAGGCTCTAGTGCTACCCCAGGAAGGCTTTTGCAACAGCCTGAGTTGTTTAGACCAGCTGATCACGCGTGAGTCAAGCTTCAGTAAAGCAGGTTCAGTGAACCCATGGTTTGTCTATTTTCCATATGTCGGCTCCTGCTAGCACCCTTCATGTTTTAACCTAGGAAAGTTCAGGGTCCAAAAGTGGACTGACTCGCCAAGAGTACATGGGACCATAGGGCGAGTCGCCAAACCCACAGTCTAGTATAACCATTGTAATGCGTTAATTTTTTGCTAGCCAAGAGGGTATTCAGGTTGAACTCGGTGAGTAGAAGCCCCCAAGTGACCTATGATTAGGGGAAAGTCGGTCAAAGGATTGCAAAAGTATTTACGGTCTTACTGCAAAACGACTTGGGAGGTAGCAGCCCCCAAGTAAGCCGGCTTGATTCTCAAAACCATATAGGGTGCCTATGTTTGAACCGTCCAATGTGGCAACTTTGGCCCTCTTTGGCGTACCAGTATCCAGTTTTGAAACAATAAAGACTCATGCTCTCAAGAAGCTGAAACGGCAGAGACCCCGAAGTTCGTGGGCGCCGGCTTTATTGCTATATATATATATATATGTGTGTGTGTGTGTGTGTGTGTGTGTGTGTGTAGAAATAGAGTACAATGACTAAACTATGTACAATGATATGGAGCCAGTGGCTCTAAGTATAATAAGGCCGCAAGTGGGCAATGTTCCAATGCCGGGTCGTTTCAACCTCTGTCGTTGGCCTATCTGGACGAAGATCCACTAGGTAGTAGGAACCATTATGAAGACTCTTGCTGATGAAAAACGGCCCCTCCCACAGAGGGGATAACTTATGCATACCAGCATGATCCTGAATGAAACGGAGCACTAAGTCGTCCTCCTAAAAAACTCGGCTTTTGACTCGACGGCTATGATAGTGTCGCAAGTCTTGTTGGTAAATCACCGACCGTGATGCTGCCAAGTAACATTCCTCCTCCAGAGCATCAAACGAATCTTGACGCGCCAGCTCGTTGTCTTCCTCAACATAAGCGGCTCCTCGTGGTGAGTTGTGCCTGATGTCACTTGGTAACACCGCCTCAGCTCCGTAAACCAAGAAGAAGGACGTGTAACCAGTGGATCGATTAGGGGTAGTCCTGATGCTCCATAGAAAAGAAGGAAGCTCTTCAACAAAACATCCCGGGGTACGTTCCAGAGGAACCATAAGTCGGGGCTTGATCCCCCGCAGAATTTCTTGATTCGCCCTCTCCGCCTGTCCGTTGGATTGGGGGTGTGCAACCGCAGAGACATCAAGCCGAATGTGCTCTTTTTCACAAAATTCTTGCATTGCACCTTTGGATAAATTAGTACCATTATCAGTAATGATACTATGAGGATACCCGAAGCAAAAAAATCAACTTCTTGAGGAACTTGACGGCCGTACCTGCATCGCAACTACTGAGCGGTTTTGCTTCAACCCACTTGGTAAATTTGTCGACCGCCACTAGCAGGTGAGTCTTTTTGTTGGAAGACATCTTGAAGGGACCAACCATGTCTAGCCCCCAGACCGCAAAAGGCCATGTAATTGGGATCATCCGCAATTGCTGAGCCGACACATGCATCTGACGGCCAAATTTCTGACATCCGTCAGATGTGTGCACTATGTCCTCAGTGTGTGCGTGAGCCGTTAACCAGTAGAATCCATGTCTAAAGACTTTGGACACCAAAGAGCGTGACCCGGCATGATGACCACAATCGCCAGCATGGATCTCATTAAGGATCGCACATCCTTCTTCAGACGAGACGCACCTTTGAAAAATTCTAGAAGTGCTTCGTTTTTGCAACTCGGCTTTATGTATAACCATGGATTTGCATCACCGGATAATTTGGCAGGCCAACAACTCATCAGTAGCGCCATGTAAGGGACCGCCCAATCCGGAGTGGCATGGAGAGCCGCCACAAGTTGAGACTCAGAGTCAGGGACTGCTATATCCTCCTCAGAAGGCAATTTCACCGACGGGTTATGCAAAATATCCAAAAATAAATTGGGAGGAACCAGCTTACGCTGCGACCCGAGTCGTGAAAGAGCATCAGCTGCTTTGTTGAGTCTTCGATCGATGTGATCAACTTGATAACCATGGAAGTGACCCGCCACGTCTGACACAGCACACCTATAAGCCGCCATCAAAGGATCAACAATTAGGGATGAAAATGGAGTGGAAACTTTCCGCTTTTCCGGAGAAAAAATGAAAGCGGAGAGGAAATAAGAAAATGGAAATGGAAATTTGCAAAACGGAAATGGAAATGGAATTTTAATGCGAAAACAGAAACAAAAACGGAAGAGTGTTTTCCGGTGGAACATATGTGGAAATGGAACTTTCCGTTTCCGTGAATATGGAATTTTCTATTTTTACTATAGGCCTACAACTGCTTTGGAGCCCAACCACAAAATAACACACAATGACACAATGAGTATAATGGATCATTTGAGACCCAACTTATACTACCATATATGTAATCAGCTAGACCCTATACACAATTGTGATGTACTAATACAATATTAAAGTATGTTGCTAACATAATCCAATTATTTTGTAGACATGTTAGCAATTCATTAATTTTGTTGTTGTCTGTATTACTCTATGACTCAAGGGGTTTTAAATTTCCGGTCAACGCCCACTTCTATTTCTGTATCCGCTTTGTATTCGCTTCGTGTCTGTTTCCGGTAGTATCTATTTTCGTATTCATTTCCGGGATTTCTGTATTCGTTTCCATTTCTGCAAAACAATATGAAAACAAATGTGATAGCACTCAGTTCTATCCGTTTCCACTCTGTTTTCATCCCGACCTGGAATCCCATGTCCAGAGACTTGCTGTGCCACCAGATCTGAGTCGCCCAGGCATCTGACTCGTCTAAGGTTCATCTCTTTGGCTATCCTAAGCCCATGGAGCAAAGCTTTGTGCTTTGCCACATTGTTAGTACATGGGAACATCAGTCGGAGGACATAGCAAAACTTGTCACCTTGAGGTGAAGTTAGTACCACGCCAGCCCCCGAGCCTTCCAGCTGCCTAGACCCATCAAAATGGATAGTCCAATACGTGTGATCAAGTCTGTCTTCTGGGATTTGCAGCTCGGTCCAATCATTGATGAAATCCACTAAGGTCTGAGACTTGATGGCCGTGCGGGGCGTATATTTCACGTGGTGAGGACCAAGCTCGATAGCCAACTTAGCAATTCGCTCGGTTGCTTCACGGTTTTGTATAATATCGCCAAGTGGCGTAGAGCTGACTACCATGATTGGGTGCTCGTGGAAGTAGTGCTTCAGTTTCTGACTCGCCATGAAGATCCCAAAAACCAACTTCTGCCAGTGTGGATAACGTTGTTTGGACAGTGTTAAGACTTCGCTAACAAAGTACACCGGCCTTCGGACTGGATATTCCTTTCCTTCTTCCTTGCGTTCGACAACCACTGCAACTCTTACTGCCTTAGAGTTGGCAGCAATGTACATGAGCATAGGCTCTTTGTCAACAGGAGCGGCTAAAACGGGCGGCTCACCAGCTGTTTCTTCAAGGCCTCAAAGGCTTCATTGGCCTCATCCGTCTACACAAAACGGTATGTTTTCTTGAGAAGATGATAAAGAGGGATGGACTTCTCCCGAAGGCGACTTATGAAATGACTCAGAGCCGCAATACGACCCGCCACACGCTGGACTTGGTTAATATTGGTCGGCTTGCCAAGTGAAGTAATCGCCTTGATTTTGTCTGGGTTAGCCTCAATGCCTCGCTCTGACACCAAGAAGCCCAATAACTTCCCTGCAGGAACACCAAAGACACACTTGGTCGGGTTAAGCTTCATCTGATACACGCGCAGATTGTCAAACGTCTCCTTAAGATCCTCCAGGAGTGACTCTTTCTTCCGGGATTTCACCACTATGTCATCAACATAGGCATGAACATTGCGCCCAAACTGACTGTGTAGGAAATTCTGGATGCAGCGTTGATAAGTCGGCCCCGCACTCTTGAGCCCAAACAACATAGACACATAACAAAAGGCACCAAAGGGAGTTATGAAGGACATCTTCTCCTGATCCTCCAAATGCATCTTGATCTAGTGGTAACCTGAGAATGCATCCAAAAAACACAGCCGCTCACAACCCGCTGTAGATTTAATGATTTGATCGATACGAGGGAGGGTGAAAGGGTCTTTCGGGCAAGCTTTGTTAAGGTCGGTGTAGTCAATGCACATGCGAAAGGTACCATTCTTCTTGAGTAACAAAACCGGATTGGCCAACCACTCTGGGTGAAAAACCTCCACAATGAAACCAGTGGCCAAGAGCCGGGCTACTTCCTCTCCAATTGCTTTACGCCTTTCCTCGTTAAACCGGCGAAGATATTGCAGAACCGGATTCATCTTGGCATCTATGTTAAGGTGGTTCTCAACAAATTCTCTCAGTACACCCAGCATGTCAGAAGTTTTCCATGCAGAGATGTCCCGATTCTCACGGATGAATTCCATGAGCGCGCTTTCCTATTTGGGATCCAGGCCCGTCCCAATGGTGAATTGTTTGGAAGAGTCGCCTGGCGTGAAATCCACCAGATTTGTATCATCTATTGGTTTAAACTTATGGGGCGGCTCTGAATCGATCTTGGGCTTCTTGAGCAGGGTCATGTCCGCTGGGAAGCCCATAGGCCTTGGGGAGACACACCAGCCCTTAGTGGGCTGGTGGGACAGCCCACAAGTGGTCTATGCGCCAAGAGAAGAAAAATCAAGAGGAAAAGAAAAAAAAAAGAGGAGGAGGTGGGAAGGGAGGAGGACTCCCTCCCACCAAACCTAGTCCAACTCGGTTTGGGGGGGGAGAGTCCTCCCCCTTGGCTCGGCCGACCCCCTTGAGGGTCCTTGGACCCCAAGGCAAGGCCCCCTCCCTGCCACCTATATATACGGAGGTTTTAGGGCTGATTTCTGACGATTTTTCCACGGCAGCCCGACCACATACCTCCACGGTTTTTCCTCTAGATCGCGTTTCTGCGGAGCTCGGGCGGAGCCCTGCTGAGACAAGGTCATCACCAACCTCCGGAGCACCGTCACGCTGCCGGAGAACTCTTCTACCTCTCCGTCTCTCTTGCTGGATCAAGAAGGCCGAGATCATCGTCGAGCTGTACGTGTGCTGAACGCGGAGGTGCCGTCCGTTCGGTACTAGATCGTGGGACTGATCGCGGGATTGTTCGCGGGGCGGATCGAGGGACGTGAGGACGTTCCACTACATCAACCGCGTTCTCTAACGCTTTTGCTGTACGGTCTACAAGGGTACGTAGATCACTCATCCCCTCTCGTAGATGGACATCACCATGATAGGTCTTCGTGCGCGTAGGAAATTTTTTGTTTCCCATGCGACGTTCCCCAACAGTGGCATCATGAGCTAGGTTCATGCGTAGATGTCTTCTCGAGTAGAACACAAAAGTTTTTGTGGGCGGTGATGTGCGTTTTGCTTCCCTCCTTAGTCTTTTCTTGATTCCGCGGTATTGTTGGATTGAAGCGGCTTGGACCGACATTACTCGTACGCTTACGAGAGACTGGTTTCATCATTACGAGTAACCCCCTTTGCTCAAAGATGACTGGCAAGTGACGGTTTCTCCAACTTTAGTTGAATCGGATTTGACCGAGGAGGTCCTTGGATGAGGTTAAATAGCAACTCATATATCTCCGTTGTGGTGTTTGCGTAAGTAAGATGCGATCCTACTAGATACCCTTGGTCACCACGTAAAACATGCAACAACAAAATTAGAGCGCGTCTAACTTGTTTTTGCAGGGTATGATTGTGATGTGATATGGCCAACGATGTGATGTGATATATTGGATGTATGAGATGATCATGTTGTAATAGAAATATCGACTTGCACGTCGATGGTACGGCAACCGGCAGGAGCCATAGGGTTGTCTTTATACCAACGTTTGTGCTTGCAGATGTGTTTACTATTTTGCTAGGATGTAGCTTTAGTAGTAATAGCATAAGTAGCACGACAACCCCGATGGCAACACGTTGATGGATGATCATGGTGTGGCGCCGATGACAAGAAGATCGTGCCGGTGCTTTGGTGATGGAGATCAAGAAGCACGTGATGATGGCCATAGCATGTCACTTATGAATTGCATGTGATGTTAATTCTTTTATGCACCTTATTTTTCTTAGAACGACGGTAGCATTATGAGGTGATCTCTCACTAAAATTTCAAGACGAAATTGTGTTCTCCCTGACTGTGCACCGTTGCTACAGTTCGTCGTTTCGAGACACCACGTGATGATCGGGTGTGATAGACTCAACGTTCACATACAACGGGTGCAAAACAGTTGCGCACGCGGAACACTCGGGTTAAGCTTGACGAGCCTAGCATGTGCAGACATGGCCTCGGAACACATGAGACCGAAAGGTCGATCATGAATCATATAGTTGATATGATTAGCATAGGGATGCTTACCACTAAAACTATACTCAACTCACGTGATGATCGGACTTGGGATAGTGTAAGTGGATCATGAACCACTCAAATGACTAGAGAGATGTACTTTTTGAGTTGGAGTTTAGCATATAATTTGATTAAGTTGAACTCTAATTATCTTGAACATAGTCTAAGTCCACTTTGAATATATTTGTGTTGTAGATCATGGCTCACGCGACAGTCATCCTGAATTTTAATACGTTCCTAGAGAAAGCTAAGTTGAAAGATGATGGAAGCAACTTTGTAGACTGGGCTCGTAATCTTAAGCTAATCTTACAAGCTGGGAAGAAGGATTATGTCCTTAATGCTGCGCTAGGAGATGAACCACCCGCTACGGCTGATCAGGATTTTAAGAACGCTTGGTTAGCACGTAAGGAGGACTACTCAATAGTTCAATGTGCAGTCTTGTATGGCTTACAACCGGGACTTCAACGTCGCTTTGAGCGTCATGGAGCATTTGAGATGTTCCAAGAGTTGGAGTTTATCTTTCAGAAGAACGCCTGGATCGAGAGGTATGAGACCTCCGATAAATTCTATGCTTGCAAGATGGAGGAAAACTCGTCTGTCAGTGAACATGTGCTCAAAATGTCTGGGTACTCAAACCGTCTAGCTCAGCTGGGGATTGAACTCCCGCAAGAAGCTATCACTGACAGAATCCTTCAATCACTGCCGCCAAGCTATAAAGGCTTTGTGTTCAACTACAACATGCAAGGGATGAACAAGTCTCCCGGCGAGTTGTTTGCGATGCTGAAAGTCGCAGAGCCTGAACTCCGTAAAGAGCATCAAGTGTTGATGGTGAGCAAGACCACTAGTTTCAAGAGAAACGGCAAAGGCAAGAAGGGCAATTCGAAGAAGAGCGGCAAGCCTGTTGCCAATCCGCCGAAGAAACCCAAGGCTGGACCTAAGCCTGAAACAGAGTGCTTCTATTGCAAGGGTATGGGTCACTGGAAGCGCAATTGCCCCAAGTATCTGGCAGATAAGAAGGCGGGCAAAGAAAAATCAGGTATATTTGATATACATGTTATTGATGTGTACTTAACCGGCTCTCGTAGTAGTGCCTGGGTATTCGATACCGGTTCTATTGCTCACATTTGCAACTCGAAGCAGGAACTGCGGAATAAACGAAGGCTAGCGAAAGACGAAGTGACGATGCGCGTGCGAAATGGTTCCAAGGTTGATGCAATCGCCGTCGGCACAGTGTCACTTCAGCTACCATCGGGATTAGTGATGAACTTAAATCATTGTTATTTAGTGCCTGCGTTGAGCATGAACATTATATCTGGATCTTGTTTATTGCGAGACGGTTACTCTTTTAAGTCTGAGAATAATGGTTGTTCTATTTCTATGAGTAACATCTTTTATGGTCACGCACCGAATGTGAGAGAATTGTTCATCTTGAATCTTGATAGCGATACGCATATACATAACATTGAGACCAAAAGAGTTAGAGTAAACAATGATAGCGCCATATTTTTGTGGCACTGCCGCTTGGGTCATATTGGTGTAAAGCGCATGAAGAAACTCCATGCTGATGGACTTTTGGAGTCACTTGACTTTGATTCACTTGACACGTGCGAACCATGCCTCATGGGCAAGATGACTAAGACTCCGTTCTCCGGAACAATGGAGCGTGCAAGTGACTTGTTGGAAATCATACATACCGATGTGTGTGGTCCAATGAGCGTAGAGGCACGCGGTGGATATCGTTATTTTCTCACCTTCACTGACGATTTAAGTAGATATGGTTATGTCTACTTGATGAAGCACAAGTCTGAAACATTTGAAAATTTCAAGCAATTTCAGAGTGAAGTGGAAAATCATCGTAACAAGAAGATCAAGTTCCGACGGTCTGATCGTGGGGGTGAATATCTGAGTTTCGAGTTTGGTGCTCACTTAAGACAATGTGGAATTGTTTCGCAGTTAACACCGCCTGGAACACCACAGCGTAATGGTGTGTCCGAATGTCATAATCGTACTTTGTTAGAGATGGTGCGATCTATGATGTCTCTTACTGATTTGCCGTTATCATTTTGGGGTTATGCATTAGAAACAGCTGCATTCACTTTAAATAGGACACCATCAAAATCCGTTGAGACGACACCATACGAACTGTGGTATGGCAAAAGGCCAAAGTTGTCGTTTCTTAAAGTTTGGGGATGTGATGCTTATGTCAAAAAGCTTCAGCCTGAAAAGCTGGAACCCAAAGCGGAGAAATGCGTCTTCATAGGTTACCCAAAAGAGACAGTTGGGTACACCTTCTATCTCAAATCCGAGGGCAAAGTGTTTGTTGCTAAGAACGGAGCTTTTCTCGAGAAGGAGTTTCTCTCGAGAGAATTGAGTGGGAGGAAGATAGAACTTGACGAGGTTGTCGAACCTCTCATCCCTCTGGATGGTGGCGCAGGGCAAGGGGAAACCTCTGTCGTTGCGACGCCGGTTGAGGAGGAAGTTAATGATGATGATCATGAAACTCCAGTTCAAGTTTCTGTTGAACCACGCAGGTCGACGAGATCACGCGCTGCTCCAGAGTGGTATGGTAATCCCGTCTTGTCAATCATGTTGTTAGACAACAATGAACCTGCAAATTATGAAGAAGCAATGGTGGGCCCAGATTCCAACAAATGGCTAGAAGCCATGAAATCCGAGATAGGATCCATGTATGAGAAGAAAGTGTGGACTTTGGAGATACTACCTGAGGGCCGCAAGGCTATTCAGAACAAATGGATCTTTAAGAAGAAGACGGACGCTGACGGTAATGTGACCGTTTACAAAGCTCTACTTGTGGCAAAGGGTTTTTCACAAGTTCCAGGAGTTGACTACGATGAGACTTTCTCACCCGTAGCGATGCTTAAGTCCGTCAGAATCATGTTAGCAATAGCTGCATTTTTCGATTATGAAATCTCGCAGATGGATGTCAAAACGGCGTTCCTTAACGGTTTCCTTAAGGAAGAGTTGTATATGATGCAACCCGAAGGTTTTGTCGATCCTAAGAATGCTAACAAGGTGTGCAAGCTCCAGCGATCCATTTATGGACTGGTGCAAGCATCTCGGAGTTGGAACAAACGCTTTGATGAGGTGATCAAGGCATTTGGGTTTATACAAGTGGTTGGAGAATCTTGTATTTACAAGAAAGTGAGTGGGAGCTCTGTGACGTTTCTAATATTATATGTGGATGACATATTACTGATTGGAAACAACGTAGAGCTTTTGGAGAGCGTAAAAGGTTACTTGAATAAAAGTTTCTCTATGAAGGACCTAGGAGAAGCTGCTTACATTCTAGGCATTAAGATCTATAGGGATAGATCAAAACGCCCGATAGGACTTTCACAAAGCACATACCTTGATAAAGTTTTGAAGAGGTTCAAAATGGAACAGTCCAAGAAAGGGTTCTTGCCAGTTTTACAAGGTACGAGATTGAGTAAGACTCAGTGCCCAGCAACTGATGATGATAGAGAGCATATGCGCTCCGTCCCCTATGCTTCAGCCATAGGTTCTATCATGTTTGCGATGCTGTGCACTAGACCAGATGTTAGCCTAGCCATAAGTATGGCAGGTAGTTTCCAGAGTAATCCAGGAGTGGATCACTGGACAGCGGTCAAAAATATCCTGAAGTACCTGAAAAGTACTAAGGAGATGTTTCTCGTGTATGGAGGTGACAAAGAGCTCGCCGTAAAAGGTTACATCGATGCAAGCTTTGACATAGATCCGGACGACTCTAAGTCGCAAACCGGATACGTATTTATTCTTAATGGGGGTGCAGTAAGCTGGTGCAGTTCCAAGCAAAGCGTCGTAGCAGATTCTACATGTGAAGCGGAGTACATGGCTGCCTCGGAGGTGGCTAAGGAGGGTGTCTGGATGAAGTAGTTCATGACGGATCTTGGAGTGGTGCCAAGTGCACTGGATCCAATAACCTTGTTCTGTGACAACACGGGTGCCATTGCCTTAGCGAAGGAACCACGGTTTCACAAGAAGACCAGACACATCAAACGACGCTTCAACCTCATCCGCGACTACGTCGAGGAAGAGGACGTAAATATATGCAAAGTGCACACGGATCTGAATGTAGCAGACCCGCTGACTAAACCTCTTCCACGGCCAAAACATGATCGACACCAGAACTATATGGGAGTTAGATTTATTACAATGTAATTCACATGGTGATGTGAGGGCTAGATTATTGACTCTAGTGCAAGTGGGAGACTGTTGGAATTATGCCCTAGAGGCAATGATAAATATATAGTTATTATTATAATTCCTGTATCAAGATAATAGTTTATTATCCATGCTATAATTGTATTGAATAAAGACTCATTTACATGTGTGGATACATAGACAAAACACCATCCCTAGCATGCCTCTAGTTGGCTAGCCAGTTGATCGATGATAATCAGTGTCTTCTGATTATGAACAAGGTGTTGTTGCTTGATAACTGGATCACGTCATTGGGAGAATCACGTGATGGACTAGACCCAAACTAATAGACGTAGCATGTTGATCGTGTCATTTAGTTGCTACTGTTTTCTACGTGTCAAGTATTTATTCCTATGACCATGAGATCATATAACTCACTGACACCAGAGGAATGCTTTGTGTGTATCAAACGTCGCAACGTAACTGGGTGACTATAAAGATGCTCAACAGGTATCTCCGAAGGTGTTAGTTGAGTTAGTATGGATCAAGACTGGGATTTGTCACTCCGTGTGACGGAGAGGTATCTCGGGGCCCACTCGGTAATACAACATCACACACAAGCCTTGCAAGCAATGTAACTTAGTGTAAGTTGCGGGATCTTGTATTACGGAACGAGTAAAGAGACTTGCCGGTAAACGAGATTGAAATAGGTATGCGGATACTGACGATCGAATCTCGGGCAAGTAACATACCGAAGGACAAAGGGAATGACATACGGGATTATACGAATCCTTGGCACTGAGGTTCAAACGATAAGATCTTCGTAGAATATGTAGGATCCAATATGGGCATCCAGGTCCCGCTATTGGATATTGACCGAGGAGTCTCTCGGGTCATGTCTACATAGTTCTCGAACCCGCAGGGTCTGCACACTTAAGGTTCGACGTTGTTTTATGCGTATTTGAGTTATATGGTTGGTTACCGAATGTTGTTCGGAGTCCCAGATGAGATCATGGACGTCACGAGGGTTTCCGGAATGGTCCGGAAACGAAGATTGATATATAGGATGACCTCATTTGATTACCGGAAGGTTTTCGGAGTTACCGGGAATGTACCGGGAATGACGAATGGGTTCCGGGGGTTCACCGGGGGGGCAACCCACCCCGGGGAAGCCCATAGGCCTTGGGGAGACACACCAGCCCTTAGTGGGCTGGTGGGACAGCCCACAAGTGGTCTATGCGCCAAGAGAAGAAAAATCAAGAGGAAAATAAAAAAAAAGAGGAGGAGGTGGGAAGGGAGGAGGACTCCCTCCCACCAAACCTAGTCCAACTCGGTTTGGGGGGGGAGAGTCCTCCCCCTTGGCTCGGCCGACCCCCTTGAGGGTCCTTGGACCCCAAGGCAAGGCCCCCTCCCTCCCACCTATATATACGGAGGTTTTAGGGCTGATTTGTGACGATTTTTCCACGGCAACCCGACCACATACCTCCACGGTTCTTCCTCTAGATCGCGTTTCTGCGGAGCTCGGGCGGAGCCCTGCTGAGACAAGGTCATCACCAACCTCCGGAGCGCCGTCACGCTGCCGGAGAACTCTTCTACCTCTCCGTCTCTCTTGCTGGATCAAGAAGGCCGAGATCATCGTCGAGCTGTACGTGTGCTGAACGCGGAGGTGCCGTCCGTTCGGTACTAGATCGTGGGACTGATCGCGGGATTGTTCGCGGGGCGGATCGAGGGACGTGAGGACGTTCCACTACATCAACCGCGTTCTCTAACGCTTCTGCTGTATGGTCTACAAGGGTACGTAGATCACTCATCCCCTCTCATAGATGGACATCACCATGATAGGTCTTCGTGCGCGTAGGAAACTTTTTGTTTCCCATGCGACGTTCCCCAACAATGCCGACTTACGTGGGAAAATGCCATGGAAGACCGTAGAGGACGGCATCAAGTTGCTTTCTGAGAAATTCATTCTTCGAAAAGTGTCATAGTATAAGATGTTGATGCTGCTACCTCCATCCATGAGGACTTTGGAGAGGGTATAGTCCCCTACCCGTGGTGCCACGACCAATGCTAAGTCGCCAGTGTTGTCAACCCGGGGCGGGTGATCCTCCCTGCTCCAGATAATAGGCTGCTCGGACCAATTGAGATATCTCGGGAGCACCGGCTGAGTGATGCTGAAGGTTCTATGTTTGACCTTTTTGTCCCTTTTGCAACTACTGGTGGTAAACACATGATACTGCCCACTTTTCAACTGCTTGGGATTGTTCTGGAAACCGCCGCTGTCATTCTGCTGCTGTGAGCCACCTTGTTGAAGTTGATGTTGAAAACCGCCCTGCGCATTATATTGCTGACAGTTCTGGACCTGATACTGCCTAGCATTAGCCTGCGACCCGCCCTTTGGACCTGGGTTAGGAAAACGACCAAACGGATTCCTTTGTGCGCCACCGGACCCAAACTGATCCGGGTGTCCGCCATGACTACCTTCCCAAGAATGGGTGGATGGACCTTCCACCGTGGTATGTTGTGGGCAGGGGCCCTTGAGCATCTCGTGATAGTTGCATGGCTTTTTCTCGCTGAAGGCCCTTTTCTTCTGACGTTGGTTCACTTTTCCAGTGTTAGTATTGGCGACGAAATCAGTGGTGCCTTCCTGCTGCCTTTTCTTCCCTTGACCCGCGGGGTTGTAGTTGCCTCGCCCTTGGGTCTGAGATTGGCCTCTAGATGATTCCCCTCTTCTGGCAGTGCTAGTTTTATCGTCATCCTCCCCGGGTTCTTTGGTATCGTCTGACTCGGCGTACCTAGTCAAAGTGTCCATCAGCTCATCCATATCCTGCACCTTTCGCTTGAGTCGCCCAAGCTTCAACACTAAGGGATGGAAGTGACAATTTTTCTCCAAGATCAGCACGGCCTCGGCCGCCGTGATGCCATCCGATGAATGGATTACCTCTGCAACCCGCCGCGTCCAATGATGGGACGACTCTTCTAGATGTTGGGCACAGTGCTGTAAGTCCACAATAGTCATCGGGCGTTTGCAGGTCCCTCCGAAATTCTTAATAAAACGCTCCTTTAACTCAGCCCAGGTGTTGTTGGAGTTGGGTGATACGTCCATTTTCCATCATGCTTTCATGTTGATATTTATCGCTTTATGGACTGTTATTATACTTTGTGGAACCTTACTTATGCCTTTTCTCTCTCTTATTTTGCAAGGTTTATTTGAAGAGGGAGATTACCGGCAGCTGGAATTCTGGACTGGAAAAGGAGCAAGTCTGAGTCCTCTATTCTGCGCAACTCCAAATGCCCTGAAAATCAACGTGGATTTTTTTGGATTTTATAAAAATTACTTGGTGAAAGAAGTGTCACAGGGGAGCAACCAGGGGCCCACAAGCCTGGTTGCTGCGGCCTACCCCCCTGGTCGCGGCAACAGGGCTTGTGGGCACCCTGGTGGCCCACTGGCCCCCCTCTTTTTCTATATGAAGGGTTTCGTCCGGAAAAAAATGAGGGTGGAGCTTTTTCGTCGATTCTCCGCCGCCACGAGGCGGAACTTGAGCAGATCCAATCTAGAGCTCCGGCAGGACGATCCTGCCGGGGAAACTTCCCTCCCAGAGGGGGAAATCGTCGCCATCGTCATCACCAACACTCCTCTCGTCGAAGGGGAGGCATCTCCATCAACATCTTCATCAGCACCATCTCCTCTCCAAACCCTAGTTCATCTCTTGTAACTAATCTCCGTCTCGCGACTCCAATTGGTGCTTGTAAGGTTGCTAGTAGTGTTGATTACTCTTTGTAGTTGATGCTAGTTGGATTACTTGGTGGAAGAGTTTATGTTCAGATCCTTGATTCTATTCATTACACCTCTGATCATGATTATGATTATGCTTTGTGAGTAGTTACTTTTTTTTTCTGAGGACATGGGATAAGTCATGCTAATAATAGTCATGTGAATTTGATATTCGTTCGGTATTTTGATATGTTGTATGTTGTTTTTCCTCTAGTGGTGTTATGTGAACGTTGACTACATAACACTTCACCATATTTGGGCCTGGAGGAAGGCATTGGGGACTAGTAAGTAGATAATGGGTTGCTGGAGTGACAGAAGCTTAAACCCCAGTCTATGCGTTGCTTCGTAAGGGGCTGATTTGGATCCACTAGTTTAATGCTATGGTTAGACGTTGTCTTAATTCTTCTTTCGTAGTTGCGGATGCTTGCGCGAGGGTTTAATCATAAGTGGGATGCTTGTCCAAGTAAGGGCAGTACCCAAGCGCCGGTCCACCCACATATCAAACTATCAAAGTAACGAACGCGAATCATATGAACATGATGAAACTAGCATGACAGAAATTCCCGTGTGTCCTCAGGAGCGTTTTTCCTCTTATAAGATTTTGTTCAGGCTTGTCCCTTCCTAGAAAAGGGATTGGGACACTTGCTGCACCGTTGCTACTACTTGTTACTTGTTACTTTTCGCTTGCTACGTTTCACCTCACTACACCATCACTTGTTACCGCTACTTTCAGTGCTTGCAGTTATTACCTTGTTGAAAACCGTTTATCAGAGCCTTCTCCTCCTCGTTGGGTTCAAAACTCTTACTTATCGAAAGGACTATGATCGATCCCCTATACTTTTGGGTCATCAAGACTCTTTTTTGGCGCCGTTGCCGGGGAGGGAAGCGCCTTTGGTAAGTGGAATTTGGTAAGGAAACATTTATATACTGTGTTGAAATTTATTGTCACTTGTGACTATGGAAACTGTCCCTTTGAGGAGTTTGTTCGGGGTATCTTCACCACGAACGGAAGCACGAGGAGTTGTTCCTCAACCTGAGGTACCTACTGAAAATATCTTTTATGAAATTCCTTCGGGTATGCTTGAGAAACTGCTGGCTAATCCTTTTACACGAGATGGATCATCACATCCAGACTTGCATCTAATCTATGTAGATGAAGTTTGTTGTTTATTTAAGCTTGTAGGTTTGCCCGAGGATGAGGTAAAGAATAAAGTCTTTCCTTTATCTTTGAAGGATAAGGCGTTGTCATGGCATAGGCTATGTGATGATACTGGATCATGGGACTACAATCGGTTGAAATTGGAATTTCATCAAAAGTTTTATCCTATGCATTTAGTACACCGTGATCGGAATTATATTTATAACTTTTGGCCTCATGACAGGGAAAGCATAGCTCAAGCTTGGGGGAGGCTTAAATCAATGCTATATTCATGCCCCAATCATGAGCTCTTGAGAGAAATTATCACTCAAAACTTTTATGATCGGCTTTCCGATGAAAATTGTAACATGCTTGACACTTCTTGTACCGGTTCTTTTATGAAGAAGGATATTGATCACAAGTGGAATTTATTGGAAAGAATCAAACGTAAATCTGAAGATTGGGAGCTGGAAGAAGGTAAGGAGTCAGGTATGAATTTCCAAATTGATTTCATTAAATCTTTTGTTGAAACAAGCACTTCTAGAGATTTTAGCACTAAGTATGGACTTGACTTTGAGATAGTAGCTTCTCTATGTGAATCTTTTGCTGCTCATGTTGATCTTCCCAAAGAGAAGTGGTTTAAGTATCATCCTCCTGTAGAAATCAACATAGTTAAACCCAATCTAGTTGAGGATAAAGTCATTGCCTTTAGTGATCCTATTGTTCCTTGTGCCTACGCTGAGAAACCACCATACCCTACTAGGAAAAAGGATTATTCTAAAGCTCCAACTGTGATACGTAGCGGTTACATTAGACCACTTGCACCCCCTGAGGAAATTAGAGTTGAACCTAGTGTTGCTATTATCAAAGATCTCTTAGCCGAAGACATAGATGGGCATGTTATCAAATTCTGTGAGGACTCCACTAGAATAGCTAAACCTCACGCGAAATACAAATACGGACCTGTAGTTGGCCAGCCCGTTGTTTCTGTCAAGATAGCAGATCACTGTTACCATGGTTTATGTGATATGGGTGCTAGTGTTAGTGCCATACCCCGTTCCCTATATGATGAAATCAAAGATGAGATTGCACCTGCTGAGTTAGAACCCATTGATGTCACTATTACGCTACCTAATAGAGACACTATCTCCCTCTAGGAATTGTGAGAGACGTAGAAGTCTTGTGTGGTAAGACGAAGTATCCTATTGATTTCCTCGTCCTTGCTACTGCACAAGATAGATTTTGTCCCATCATATTTGGTAGACCCTTTCTCAACAGTGTCAATGCTCAAATTGATTGCATTAAACAGACTGTCACTGTTAGTTTCGAGGGTGTGTCTCGTGAATTTAACTTCTCCAAGTTTGGAAGACAACCCCATGAAAAAGTGTCGTCTGGTAGGGATGAAATCATTGCTCTTGCCTCTATTGTCGTACCTCCTACGGATCCTTTAGAGAAATATCCGCTTGAGCATGAAAATGATATGCATATGGAGGAAAGAGATGAGATAGATAAAATTGTCTTAGAACAATATCCTATTCTCAAGAATAATCTGCGTGTTGAATTGCTTGGGGATCCTCCCCCACCAAAGGGTGATCCTGTGTTCGAGCTAAAACAGTTACCAGATACTCTTAAGTATGCCTATCTTGATGAGAAGGAGATATATCCTGTTATTACTAGTGCTCACCTCTCGAGTCACGAAGAGAAGAAGTTATTAAAAACTTTGAGGAAGCACCGTGCTGCTATTGGATATACTCTTGATGATCTTAAGGGTATTAGCCCCACTCTATGTCAGCACAAGATTAAAACCGATCCCGATTCTATGCCAGTTGCTGATCATCAACGGAGACTAAATCCGAGGATGAAAGAGGTCGTGAGAAAATAAATATTGTAGCTTCTTGAAGCAGGAATCATTTATCCTGTTGCTCATAGTGATTGGGTAAGTCCAGTACATTGCGTACCTAAGAAGGGAGGTATCACCATCGTCCCTAATGATAAGGATGAACTAATCCCGTAGAGGATTATTACTGGCTATAGGATGGTGATAGACTTCCAGAAACTGAACAAGGCAACCAGGAAGGACCATTATCTTTTGCCGTTTATCGACCAGATGCTAGAAAGGCTATCTAAACACACACACTTCTGCTTTCTAGACGGTTATTCAGGTTTCTCGCAAATACATGTTGCACAATCTGATCAATAGAAAACCACCTTCACATGCCCCTTCGGTACCTTCGCTTATAGACGCATGCCTTTGGGCTTGTGCAATGCACCTGCCACCTTTCAGATATGTATGCTGGCTATATTTCCTGACTTTTGTGAAAAGATTGTTGAGGTTTTCATGGATGATTTCTCCGTATACGGTTCTTCCTTTGACGATTGCCTCAGCAACCTTGATCGAGTCTTACAGAGATGCAAAGATACCAACCTTGTCTTCAACTAGGAGAAGTGCCACTTCATGGTTAATGAAGGCATCGTCTTAGGACACAAAATCTCTGAGAGAGGCATTGAAGTTAATAAGCCTAAGGTTGATGCAATTGAGAAAATGACTTGCCCCACAGATATCAGAGGTTTATGAAGTTTCGTAGGTCATGCTGGTTTCTATAGGAGGTTCATTAAAGACTTCTCTAAGATTTCTAGGCCTCTTCCCAACCTCTTGCAGAAGGATGTTCCTTTTGTTTTTGATGAGGATTGTGAGGAAGCTTTCGAAATACTTAAGAAGGCCTTAATAACCGCACCTATTGTTGAACCACCTGATTGGAACTTGCATTTGAAATCATGTGCGATGCTAGTGATTATGCTATTGGTGTTGTTCTAGGACAAAGAGTTGACAAGAAGTTGAATGTCATTCACTACGCTAGTAAAACTCTAGACAGTGCCCAAAGAAACTATGCCACTACGGAGAAGGAGTTTTTAGCAGTCGTGTTTACATGTGAAAAGTTCAGATCTTATATAGTTGACTCCAAAGTCACTATTCACTCTGATCATGCTGCTATTAAATACCTCATGGAGAAGAAGGACGCTTAGCCTAGGCTAATCAGATGGGTTCTCCTCCTACAGGAATTTGATTTGCACGTTGTTGACCGAAAGGGTGCTGATAACCCTGTAGCAGATAACTTGTCTAGGCTAGAGAATGTCCTTGATGACCCACGACCTATTCATGACAGCTTTCCTGCTGAGCAATTGAATGTCATCCGCACTTCACATAGTGCACCGTGGTATGCTGATTACGCAAACTATATCGTAGCCAAATACATACCACCCAGTTTCACCTACCAGCAAAAGAAGAAATTCTTCTTTGATTTGAGACACTACTTTTGGGATGATCCTCACCTTTATAAGGAAGGAGTAGATGGTGTTATTAGACGTTGTGTGCCTGAACATGAAGAGGGACAGATCCTGCAGAAGTGTCATTCCGAGGCCTACGGAGGACACCATGCTGGAGACAGAACTGCTCATAAGGTATTGTAATCAGGTTTCTATTGGCCCACTCTCTTCAAGGATGCCCGTAAGTTTATCTTGTCTTGTGACGAATGTCAAAGAATAGGGAACATTAGCAAACGTCAGGAAATGCCTATGAACTATTCACTAGTCATTGAACCATTTGATGTCTGGGGCTTTGATTATATGGGACCCTTCCCGAGTTCCAATGGGTACACTCACATCTTAGTTGCTGTGGATTATGTCACTAAGTGGGTAGAGGCTATCCCCACTAAAAATGCTAATCACCACACCTCTATTAAGATGCTTAAAGAAGTCATTTTCCCATGATTTGGAGTCCCTAGATATTTGATGACTGATGGAGGTTCACACTTCATTCATGGTGTTTTCCGCAAGATGCTCACTAAGTACGATGTCAACCATAGAGTTGCATCTTCTTATCATCCTCAGTCTAGTGGTCAGGTGGAGTTGAGTAATAGGGAGATCAAATTGATCTTACAAAAGACCGTCAATAGATCTCGAAAGAATTGGTCTAGCAAACTTGACGATGCACTATGGGCTTATAGGACTGCTTATAAGAATCCCATGGGTATGTCGTCGTATAAAATTGTTTACGGTAAGGCCTGTCATTTACCTCTTGAGCTGGAACACAAAGCTTATTGGGCAATCAAAGAGCTCAACTTTGATTTCAAACTTGCTGGGGAGAAGCGGTTGTTTGATATCAACTCATTAGAAGAATGGAGGGCCCAAGCATATGAGAATGCCAAGTTGTTCAAGGAAAAGGTTAAGAGATGGCACGACAAAAGAATACAAAAACGAGAGTTCAATGTAGGTGACTATGTCCTACTATACAATTCTCGTTTAAGATTCTTCGCATGCAAGCTCCTCTCTAAATGGGAGTTCAATGTAGGTGACTATGTCCCTACGTTGTCGAGGAAGTATATCGTTCCGGTGCCATCAAAATCAATAACACGGAAGACAATTTTCCTAGAGTGGTAAACGGGCAAAGAATCAAGCATTATATCTCTGGTACTCCCAAAAATGTTGAGACCAATATCATCAATATCATAACTCCACAGGAGTACATAAGGGATGTTTATCAGCCTGTTTCAGACCCTGAAAACCAAGAGGTATCTGTTTCGATAAGTAATTGGACTCCGAATCTTTTCCAATAGGAAATTTTCTCCGTTTTGGAATTTATGGAAAATTAGAAAAATAAAAAGCAGTCCGGAGAGCGCACGAGGCAGCCACAAGCTTGGTTGTCGCGGCCTCCCCCCTGGCCGCGGCAACAGGGCTTGTGGGTAGCTCGTGTGCCTCCCGGACTCCGTTTTCTTGTGGAGCACTCCTTCTGGTCCAGAAAAAATCATTATATATACGCCCGAGGGTTTTGATCTCTGCATCGCGCAGTTTTCCTCTATTTTCGTTTCGAGCCTGTTGTCTGCCGCGGATTTAGAGCAAAGATGTCTCAGGAATCTGTTGGGGAGAATAATCTCCCAAAAGTTCATGAAGAAGAAGATGCTGATCTGAAAATAGTAGAAGTCACGGAAGCGAGGGACAAAACTAAGGAGAAAACCCAAGCTAGGGAGGAAGCTCAACCTAGGTTCAACATTGAAGACGTTGAAGGAGTAGATTTTCTCCAACCCTTCCTCCATGTGCTGTCTCCATCCTTGATTGAACTCTTGAGGTTTTGTGAAACAACTCGTGCTCTCAATATTTCCCTTTCTCGTGAAGTTGTTTAGCTAGAAAACCATGTCGCAGATCTCAAAGGTATAAATCAAAGATTGATAGCTCTCTTGGAATAAATGACGGAGGATCAAACTCATGTTGCAACACCACCACCATCACCACCAAAGGAAGACAACTAAGCATTGGTATGGGAAATCCCCTTGTCTTTTGCCAAGCTCGGGGGAGTTTCCCTGGTATCGTATCACCTTTATATCTTTTGCTTTTACCTTTGTTTTAGTTCTTTTCTTTTCAGCTTTATTTCTTCTCTTAGTGGAATAAGTCTTTAGTGTTTAGTTTGAGTCTTTTGCCTTGTGTTTCCCCCGATGTATTCGAGCTTGCGAGCTATATAATAAAGAGTATGTTAGTTAAGGGCTTTGCTTTTTGCCGTGATTAAAAGTATGAAAAGAACGATAGCATGAAAGATCATGAGATGATCTTATGGAAAGTGATAGCTTCACATATAACAAGTATGATGATTGAAACTTGTTGAGAGTAGACCAACATAGACCTCAATCATTGTTGCAATTAATAAGAAGTAATAAGGAAAGAGAGGTTCACATATAAATATATCATGTTAGACACTTTCTAGAATTGTGAGCACTCACCAAACTATTACATGCCTAGAAGTAGATGTTGGACAAGGAAGACAACATAATGAATTGTGTTTGCTTGGTTCCAAACAATGTTATATGATTAGAGATCCCTTAGCATGTGACGATTGCTTCCACCTCATATTAGCCAAAACCCCCGCACCAAGTAGAGATACTACTCGTGCATCCGTAAACCTTCAACCCAGTTTTGCCATGAGTGTCCACCATACCTACCTATGGATTGAATAAGATCCCTCAAGTAAGTTGTCATCGGTGCTAGCAATAAAAATTGCTCTCTAATATGTACGATCTATTAGTGTGTGGAAAATAAGCTTTGTACGAACCTGTGATGAGGTAGACATAAAAGAAACAAACTGCATAATAAAGTTCTTTATCACAGGAGGCAATATAAAGTGACGTTCCTCCGCACTAAGAGGACACACATCCAAACCTCAAAAGCGCATGGCAACCTCTGCTTCCCTCTGTGAAGGGCCTATCTTGTACCTTTACTTTTTCCCCTTGTAAGAGTCATGGTGATCTTCACCTATTCCTTATTTAGCCTTTTTCTTGGTGAACGTCATATGCTTGGGAAAGATCTATATTCATATATCAACTTGGAGCTGAGTACTTATGCTTTATTATTGTTGACTTTACCCTTGAGGTAAATGGTTGGGAGGCAAACTATAAGCCCCTATCTTTCTCTGTGTCCAACTGAAACTTCGATACCATGAGTACCACGTGAGTTGTAACAATTGTGGAAAACAAAAGAGATGATTCAGTATGTGGATTTTCTTTACAAGCTCTTATTTGACTCTTTCTGATAATATGATAAATTGCAATTTCTTCAATGACTTTGGACGGTTGTTGGCCACTTCTCGGTAAGGTTTTTGTTTCATACTTTGCTTTGTGAAGGAATTGTTACTTTCCCTTAAGAATCTCTATGATGCATTGTTGTTCTATATGTGATCATGATGCCCTCATGTCCGTATTTTGTTTTATCGACACCTTCATCCCTAAACATGTGGACTTGTTTTGGGTCTTGGTTTTCGCTTGAGGACAAGCGAGGTCTAAGCTTGGGGGAGTTGATACGTCCATTTTGCATCATGCTTTCATGTTGATATTTATCGCTTTATGGACTGTTATTATACTTTGTGGAACCTTAGTTATGCCTTTTCTCTCTTATTTTGCAAGGTTTATTTGAAGAGGGAGAATACCGGCAACTGGAATTCTAGACCGGAAAAGAAGCAAGTCTGAGTCCTCTATTCTCCGCAACTCCAAATGCCCTGAAAATCAACGTGGATTTTTTTGGATTTTATAAAAAATACTGGGCGAAAGAAGGGTCACAGGGGAGCAACCAGGGGCCCACAAGCCTGGTTGTCGCGGCCTACCCCCTGGCCGCGGCAACAGGGCTTGTGGGCACCCTGGTGGCCCACTGGCCCCCCTCTTTTGCTATATGACGGGTTTCGTCCGGAAAAAATGAGGGTGGAGCTTTTTCGTCGATTCTCCGCCGCCACGAGGCGGAACTTGAGCAGATCCAATCTAGAGCTCCGGCAAGACGATCTTGTCGGGGAAGCTTCCCTCCCGGAGGGGGAAATCGTCGCCATCGTCATCACCAACACTCCTCTCGTCGGAGGGGAGGCATCTCCATCAACATCTTGATCAGCACCATCTCCTCTCCAAACCCTAGTTCATCTCTTGTAACCATTCTCCGTCTCGCGACTCCGATTGGAACTTGTAAGGTTGCTAGTAGTGTTGATTACTCTTTGTAGTTGATGCTAGTTGGATTACTTGGTGGAAGAGTTTATGGTCAGATCCTTGATGCTATTCATTACACCTCTGATCATGATTATGATTATGCTTTGTGAGTAGTTACTTTTGTTCCTGAGGACATGGGATAAGTCATGCTAATAATAGTCATGTGAATTTGATATTCGTTCGGTATTTCGATATGTTGTATGTTGTTTTTCCTCTAGTGGTGTTATGTGAACATCGACTACATAACACTTCACCATATTTGGGCCTAGAGGAAGGCATTGGGGAGTAGTAAGTAGATGATGGGTTGCTAGAGTGACAGAAGCTTAAACCCCAGTCTATGCGTTGCTTCGTAAGGGGCTGATTTGGATCCACTAGTTTAATGATATGGTTAGACGTTGTCTTAATTCTTCTTTCATAGTTGCGGATGCTTGTGAGAGGGGTTAATCATAAGTGGGATGCTTGTCCAAGTAAGGGCAGTACCCAAGCGCCGGTCCACCCACATATCAAACTATCAAAGCAACGAACGCGAATCATATGAACATGATGAAACTAGCATGACAGAAATTCCTGTGTGTCCTCGGGAGCGTTCTTCCTCTTATAAGAATTTGTTCAGGCTTGTCGCTTTCTACAAAAGGGATTGGGCCACTTGCTGCACCGTTGCTACTACTTGTTACTTGTTACTTTCGCTTGCTATGTTTCACCTCACTACACCATCACTTGTTACCGCTACTTTCAGTGCTTGCAGTTATTACCTTGCTGAAAACCGTTTATCAGAGCCTTCTCCTCCTCGTTGGGTTCGACACTCTTACTTATCGAAAGGACTACGATTGATCCCCTATACTTGTGGGTCATCATTGGGCGGCTGGTTCTTCATCCAAGTACGTGTCGTCCCTTCAAGCATCATTGTAAAGTAGTTGGCACACACTGCCTCGTTAACATCAAGAATATCCATCGCAAGCTCGTAACTCTCAATCCACGCCCTTGGTTCGAGATCTAGTGCATAATTGGGGACCTTGTGCGGACCTTTAAAATCTTTGGGCATGTGCTCGTTCGAAGGGCGGGTGACAGACAGGGTATTCCTATGTTCCTGTCACTTGACTCGGCCTGCACGGGGGAAGACGGCACATAAGCCGGATAGACTTGACCTGCCGCGGCCGCCATCTCCGTCAGGCGGGCGGCTCGTGCTACATCCATGAGGTCCCAAGCGGGTTGATTGGCGGAGGTCGTCGCCGTTTGCTGCTGGACACCGCGGGCGGGTCATCATGACGACTCCTGGTATGACTTGCTTGAGGTGTGGAGTGCAGTCGCTCACGGCTATATGAATACTGCGCTTGTTGGACCACTGCTGTTTTCAACATCTCGATGGCGTTCCTTGCCTTTACCTTAGCCAGAGACTTTTCGTGGATGGGAAGAGACTCTAGGTTGCAGGTCGCCACCAGTACGTTATCAACGGGTTTTGAAAAGTGACCCCGCGGTGTCTGAAAGCGTGGTAGCTGAGCCGATACCAGCTGAGGCGCCTGCGGGTTCGGCGGCGGCTGAGTCGGGTCGGCGCGCTGGGTAACTTGCCATGGTCGGTTAGGCTCCATCCCTGGTGTATGTGGGTTGTCGAATAGTCGAGTTGGATTCAGATCGACTGGCAGACGATTGCGATGCCTCCTCTGGTGAATCGCATCGGAAGCGCGTTGTTGTCGTTCAAGACGCCATCCCTCAACACTTAGTTGCTCGGTCTCCACGGCGATCTGGGCCCGTTGGGTTGCCATCCTGGCGGCCTTGCCTTCAATCTCGCGTTGGATCTTGGCCATCTCCTCCCTCAGCTTTGCTAACTCGGCATTGACCTCTTCTTGGTTTTTCGCTGTCACGGTAATTGCCGTGAGTTTAGCCATCTCTGCTACCAAATCCACCATGGCTTGAGCCGGAATATTTCCTGATCCACTAGCTTCGTTGTTGCCAGCTACGGTCGGCTAAGCTGTCGCGGGTCTTGTCATGTAGATGGCGACCTGACGATGGGGTCCTTCAACGTCCTCGGAGATTGTCGCCTCACGCAATCCCCCAAGCCGCCCTTCATGGAGAGGGTAGATCGAATCCGTGTCGCCAATGGACGACTCATTGTCCGAGTTGACAGGGGTGTTCTCCTGGATCACCGGTTCATCCGTCAGGTCAATTCCCTGCGTAAAACCAACGAAGGCGTGGTGTGTCCTGACCTGACGTTTGGCAGGATGGGTGTACCGGGTCGGCTCGACGATGTCGATGAAGGTGTCCGACTCAGGTATGGGAGCCCCATACTTTCCGATGAAGACATGAATCTTGCTGAAGGGGAACTTGTATCTAGATTCGATTGAATCGGCGTCAGTCCCCCACTAAGAGTTGTCGATGTAGTACTTTCCCCGACGGTTCTTAGTCATGAGACCAACCGCGTAGCTCCCAAACCCTGGAAGGGCTCCCTTTGAGAACTCAACTCCACCATGCGCAAGCCCCACGGTGGGCGCCAACTGTCGTGGTTTTGTCACGGCAGATGTCCTCGTGAAAGGACTTAGTGATGGAGCCATCAGACCTTGGTGGGGACTCAAAAGGGTTGAGCGGAAGCGAGACTCGGGTTTACCCTGGTTCGGCCCCTCTGATGGAGGTAAAAGCCTACGTCCTGCTTTGTGTATATTCTGTTGGGGAACATCGCATGAGAAACAAAATTTTCCTACGCGCACGAAGACCTATCATGGTGATGTCCATCTACCAGAGGGGATTTCAGATCTACGTACCATTGTAGATCGCACAGCAGAAGCGTTAAGAAACGCGGTTGATGTAGTGGAACGACCTCACGTCCCTCGATCCACCCCGCGAACCGTCCCACGAACCGTCTCGCGATCGGTCCCACGATCCGCTCCGATCTAGTGCCCAACGGACGGCACCTCCGCGTTCAGCACACGTACAGCTCGATGATGATGTCGTCCTTCTTGATCCAGCAAGAGAGACGGAGAGTTAGATGAGTTCTCCGGCAGCGTGACGGCGCTCCGGAGGTTCGTGGTGAGCTAATCTCAGCAGGGCTCCGCCCGAGCTGTGCAGAAACGCGATCTAGAGGAAAAACTGTGGAGGTATGTGGTCGGGCTGGCGTGGCAAAAGTTGTCTCAAATCAGCCCTAAAACCCCACTATATATAGGAGGGAGGGAGGGGAGGAGGCAGCCTCAAAACATAAAGGTTTGGCCGAAATTGGAGGTGGAGGAGTCCTACTCCAATCCTACTTGGACTAGGATTCCACCTTCCCACTTTGAAACTCTTTCCACCTTGTGTTTTTTTCCTTCTCAAACCTTATGGGCCTTAGTGGGAACTTATTCCAGCCCACTAGGGGCTGGTTTATCTCTTCCCATAGCCCATGAGACCCCTTGGGGTGTGACACCCCTCCTGATGGTCCCCGACACCCCTCCCGGCACTCCCAGTACACTACCGATGAGCCTGAAACTTTTCCGGTAATGCACGAAAACCTTCCGGTAACCAAATGAGGTCATCCTATATATAATCTTCGTTTCCGGACCATTCCGGAAACCCTCGTCCCATCCGTGATCTCATCCGGGACTCCGAACGACATTCGGTAACCAACCATATAACTCAAATACGCATAAAACAACGTCGAACCTTAAGTGTGCAGACCCTGCGGGTTCGAGAACTATGTAGACATGACCCGAGAGACTCCTCGGTCAATATACAATAGCGGGACCTGGATGCCCATATTGGATCCCACATATTCTACGAAGATCTTATCCTTTGAACCACAGTGCCAAGGATTCATATAATCCCGTATGTCATTCCCTTTGTCCTTCGGTATGTTACTTGCCTGAGATTCGATCGTCAGTATCCGCATACCTATTTCAATCTCGTTTACCGGCAAGTCTCTTTACTCGTTCCGTAATACAAGATCCCGCAACTTACACTAAGTCACATTGCTTGCAAGGCTTGTGTGTGATGTTGTATTACCGAGTGGGCCCCGAGATACCTCTCCGTCATACGGAGTGACAAATCCCAGCCTTGATCCATACTAACTCAACGAACACCTTTGGAGATACCTGTAGAGCATCTTTATAGTCACCCAGTTACGTTGCGACGTTTGATACACACAAAGCATTCGTCCGGTGTAAGTGAGTTATATGATCTCATGGTCATAGGAACAAATACTTGACACGCAGAAAACAGTAGCAACAAAATGACACGATCAACATGCTACGTCTATTAGTTTGGGTCTAGTCCATCACATGATTCTCCTAATGATGTGATCCCGTTATCAAGTAACAACACTTGCCTATGGCTAGGAAACCTTGACCATCTTTGATCAACGAGCTAGTCAACTAGAGGCTTACTAGGGACAGTGTTTTGTCTATGTATCCACACAAGTATTGTGTTTCAATCAATACAATTATAGCATGCATAATAAACGATTATCATGAAAAAAGAAATATAATAATAACTAATTATTATTGCCTCTAGGGCATATTTCGAACAGTTTCCCACTTGCACTAGAGTCAATAAACTAGTTCATATCACCATGTGATTTCAACGAATCCAACACCCATATAGTTCTGGGGTCTGATCACGTCTTGCTCGTGAGAGAGGTTTTAGTCAACGGTTCTGAAACTTTGAGATCCCTGCGTTCTTTACAAATCTTTATGTCATCTTATAGATGCTGCTACTACGTGCTATTCGGAAATGCTCCAAATATCTACTCTACTATAGGAATCCGTTTCACTACTCATAGTTATTCGGATTAGTGTCAAAGCTTGCATCGACGTAACCCTTTACGACGAACTCTTTAACCACCTCCATAATCGAGAAAAATTCCTTAGTCTATTTAGTTACTAAGGATAACTTTGACCGCTGATCAGTGATTCAATCCTGGATCACTCTGTGTACCTCTTAACACACTTGCTGCAAGGCACACATCAGGTGCGGTACTCAGCATGGCATACTTTAGAGTCTACGGCTAAGGCATAGAAGACGACTTTCGTCTATTCTCTTTATTCTGCCGTGGTCGGGTTTTCAGTCTTACTCAAATTCACACCTTACAACACAGTCAAGAACTCCTTCTTTGCTGATCTATTTCGAATTCCTTCAAAAACTTGTCAAGGCATGTATCTTGTTGAAACTTCTATTAAGCGTTTTGATCTATCTCCATAGATCTTGATGCTCAACGTTCAAGTAGCTCAATCCAGGTATTCCTTTGAAAAACTCCTTTCAAACAACCTTTTATGCTTCAAAGAAATTCTACATTACTTCTGATCAACAATATGTCAACCACATATACTTATCGGAAATTCTATAGTGCTCCCACTCACTTCTTTGGAAATACAAGTTTCTCATAAACCTTGTACAAACCCAAAATCTTTGATCATCTCATCAAAGTGTATATTCCAACTCCGAGATGCTTGCACCAGTCCATTGAAGGATCGCTGGAGCTTGCATACTTTCTAGTATCTTTAGGATCGACAAAACCTTCTGGTTGTATCACATACAATGTTTGCTCAAGGAAACCGTCGTGGAAACAATGTTTTGACATCCTGTGTGCAATATTTCAAAAATAATGCAACAACTACTAACATAATTCTAACAGACTTTTAGCATCTCTACGAGTGAGAAAGTCTCACCATAGTCAACTGTTTGATCATGTCGGAAACATCTTTGCGACAAGTCGAGCTTTTCTTAATAGTGACTTATCACCATCGTCGTCTGTCTTACTTTTAAAGATCCATCTTTACTCAATAGTCCTACGACCGTCAAGTAGTTCTTCCAAAGTCTACACTTTGTTTTCATACATGGATCCTCTCTCGGATTTCATGGCCTCCAGCCATTTGTCAGAATCCGGGCCCACCATCGCTTCTCCACAGCTCGTAGGTTCATTATTGTTCAACAACATGACCTCCAAGACAGGGTTACCATACCACTCTGTACTAGTACGCGACCTTGTCGACCTACGAGGTTTGTAGTAACTTGATCTGAAGCTCAATGATCACCATCATCAGCTTCCACTTCAATTGGTGTAGGCGCCACAGGAACAACTTCTTGTGCCCTGCTACACACTAGTCGAAGTGATGGTTCAATAACCTCATCAAGTTCTATCACCCTCCCACTCAATTCTTTCGAGAGATACCTTTCCTCAAGAAAGAACCCGTTTCTAGAAACAAACACTTTGCTTCCGGATCTGAGATAGGAGATGTCTCCAAATGTTTTGGATATCTTATGAAGATGCATTTATCCACTTTGGGTTCGAGCTTATCAGACTGAAACTTTTTCACATAAGCATCGCAGCTCCAAACTTTCAAGAAACGACAGTTTCGATTTCTCTAAACCTCAGTCTATACTGTGTCATCTCAACGGAAATACGCGGTGCCCTATTTAAAGTGAATGCGGTTGTCTCTAATGCATAACCCATAAACGATAGTGGTAATTCGATAAGAGACATCATAGCATGGACCATACCAAATAGTGTGTGGCTATGACGTTCAGACACATCATCACACTATGATGTTCCAGGTGGCATGAACTGCAAAAAAATTTCCACATTGTCTTAACTGCGTACCAAAACTCATAACTCAGATATTCATTTCTATGATCATATCGTAGACAGTTTATCCTCTTGTTACGACGAACTTCACTCCGAAACATAATTGAACTTTTCAATATTTCAGACTTGTGATTCATTAAGTAAATACTCTTGTATCTGCTCAAATCGTCATTGAAGTAAGAACATAATGATATCCACTGCGTGCCTCAGCACCCATTGGACTGCATACATCATAATGTATCACTTCCAACAAGTTACTATCTTGTTTCATCTCAATGAAAACAAGGCCTTGCTCATGTGGTATGATTTGCATGTCACTAGTGATTCAGAATCAAGTGAGTATAAAGAATCATCAGCATGGAGCCTCTTCATGCAATTTATACCAATATGACTCAAGCGGCAGTGCCACAAGTAAGTGGTACTATCATCATTACCTCGTATCTTTTGGCACCAATATCATGAACATGTGTAACACTACGCTCGAGATTCAATAAACCATTGAAGGTGATTATTCAAGCAAATAGAGTAACCATTATTCTCTTTGAATGAATAATCGTATTGCAATAAACACGATCCAATCATGTTCATGCTTAACGCAAGCACCAAATAACAATTATTTAGGTTTAAGACCAATACTGATGGTAGAGGGAGTGTGCGACATTTGATCATATCAACCTTGGAAACACTTCCAACACGTATCGTCACCTTGCCTTTAGCTAGTCTCCGTTTATGCCGTAGCTTTCATTTCGTGTTACTAATCACTTAGCAACCGAACCGGTATCCAATACCCTCGTGCTACTAGGAGTACTAGTAAAGTACACATCAACAGCATGTATATCAAATATACTTCTTTCGACTTTTGCCAGCCTTCTTATCTTACCAAGTATCTAGAGTTGCTCCGCCTCAGTGACCGTTCCCCTCATAACAGGAGCACTTAGTCCTGGGCTTGGGTTTAATCTGGGATCTCTTCATTAGTGCAGCATGTTTTGCCGTTTCATGAAGTATCCCTTCTAGCCCTTGCCTTTATCGAAACTTAGTGGTTTTACTAACCATCAACTATTGATGCTCCTTCTTGATTTCTACTTTCGTAGTGTCAAACATCGCGAATCGCTCAAGGATCATTGTATCTATCCTTGATATGTTATAGTTCATCACGAAGCTCTCACAGCGTGGCAGTGACTTTGGAGAACCATCACTATCTTATCTGGAAGATCAACTCCCACTTGATTCAAGCGATTGTCGTACTCAGATAATCTGAGCACACGCTCAACGATTGAGATTTTCTCCTTTACTTCGTGGACAAAGAATCTTGTCGGAGGTCTCATAACTCTTAACAAGGGCACAAGCATGCAATCACAATTTCATCTCTTTACAACATCTCTTATGTTTCGTGACGTTTCAAAACGTCTTCGGCGCCTTGCTTCTAAGCCATTAAGTATTTTGCACTGAACTATCGTGTAGTCATCAGAAACGTGTATGTCGGATGTTGTGACAACATCTACAGACGACGCTCGAGGTGCAACACACCGAGTGGTGCATTAAGGACATAAGCCTTCTACGCAGCAATGAGGACAATCCTCGGTTTTACAGACTCAGTCTGCAAAGTTTGCTACTATCAACTTTCAACTAAAATTTCTCTAGGAACATATAAAAACAGTAGAGCTATAGCGCAAGCTACATCGTAATTCGCAAAGACCATTAGACTATGTTCATGACAATTAGTTCAATTAATCATATTACTTAAGAACTCCCACACAAAAAGTACATCTCTCTAGTCATTTGAGTGGCACATGATCCAAATCCACTATCTCAAGTCCGATCATCACGTGAGTCGAGAATAGTTTCAGTGGTAAGCATCTCTATGCTAATCCTATCAACTATACGATTCGTGCTCGAACTTTCGGTCTCATGTGTTCCGAGGCCATGTCTGCACATGCTAGGGTCGTCAAGCTTAACCCGAGTGTTCCGCGTGTGCAACTGTTTTGCACCCGTTGTATGTGAACGTTGAGTCTATCACACCCGATTATCACGTGGTTTCTCGAAACGAAGAGCTGTCGCAACGGTGCACAGTCGGGGAGAACACAATTTTGTCTTGAAATTTTAGTGAGAGATCACCTCCTAATGCTACCATAGTTCTAAGCAAGATAAGGTGCATAAAGGATTAACATCACATGCAATTCATAAGTGACATGATATGGCCATCATCATGCGCTTCTTGATCTCCATCACCAAAGCACCGGCGTCACACCATGATCTCCATCATCATGATCTCCATCAACGTGTCGCCATCGGGGTTGTCATGCTACTCATGCTATTACTACTAAAGCTACGTCCTAGAAATATAGTAAACGCATCTGCAAGCACAAACGTTAGTTTAAAGACAACCCTATGGCTCCTGTCGGTTGCCGTACCATCGACGTGCAAGTCGATATTAACTATTACAACATGATCATCTCATACATCCACTATATCACATCACATCGTTGGCCATATCACATCACAAGCATACCCTGCAAAAACAATTTAGACGTCCTCTAATTGTTGTTGCATGTTTTACGTGGTGACCATGGGTATCTAGTAGGATCGCATCTTACTTACGCAAACACCACAACGGAGATATATGAATTGCTATTTAACCTCATCCAAGGACCTCCTTGGTCAAATCCGGTTCAACTAAAGTTGGAGAAACCGACACTCGCCAGTCATCTTTGAGGAACGGAGTTACTCGTAGCGATGAAACCAGTCTCTCTTAAGCGTACGAGTAATGTCGGTCCGAGCCGCTTCGATCCAACAATACCGCGGAATTAAGAAAAGACTAAGGAGGGCAGCAAAACGCACATCACCGCCCACAAAAACTTTTGTGTTCTACTCGAGAAGACATCTACGCATGAACCTAGCTCATGATGCCACCGTTGGGGAACGTCGCATGGGAAACAAAATTTTCCTACGCGCACGAAGACCTATCATGGTGATGTCCATCTACGAGAGGGGATTTCAGATCTACGTACCATTGTAGATCGCACAGCAGAAGCGTTAAGAAACGCAGTTGATGTAGTGGAACGTCCTCACGTCACTCGATACGCCCCGCGAACCGTCCCACGAACCGTCCCGCGATCCGTCCCACGATCCGCTCCGATCTAGTGCCCAACGGACAGCACCTCCGCGTTCAGCACACGTACAGCTCGACGATGATCTTGGCCTTCTTGATCCAGCAAGAGATATGGAGAGTTAGATGAGTTCTCCGACAGCGTGACGGCGCTCCGGAGGTTGGTGGTGACCTAATCTCAGCAGGGCTCCGCCCGAGCTCCGCAGAAACGCGATCTAGAGGAAAAACCGTGGAGGTATGTGGTCGGGCTGCCGTGGCAAAAGTTGTCTCAAATCAGCCCTAAAACCCCACTATATATAGGAGGGAGGGAGGGGAGGAGGCAGCCTCAAAACCTAAAGGTTTGGTCGAAATTGGAGGTGGAGGAGTCCTACTCCAATCCTACTTGGAGTAGGATTCCACCTTCCCACTTGGAAACTCTTTCCACCTTGTGTTTTTTCCTTCTCAAACCTTATGGGCCTTAGTGGGAACTTATTACAGCCCACTAGGGGCTGGTTTATCTCTTCCCATAGCCCATGAGACCCCTTGGGGCGTGACACCCCTCCTGATGGTCCCCGGCACCCCTCCCGGCACTCCCAGTACACTACCGATGAGCCCGAAACTTTTCTGGTAATGCACGAAAACCTTCCGGTAACCAAATGAGGTCATCCTATATATCAATCTTTGTTTCCGGACCATTCCGGAAACCCTCGTCCCGTCCGTGATCTGATCCGGGACTCCGAACAACATTCGGTAACCAACCATATAACTCAAATACGCATAAAACAACGTCAAACCTTAAGTGTGCAGACCCTGTGGGTTCGAGAACTATGGAGACATGACCCGAGAGACTCCTCGGTCAATATACAATAGCGGGACCTGGATGCCCATATTGGATCCTCATATTCTACGAAGATCTTATCCTTTGAACGTCAGTGCCAAGGATTCATATAATCCCGTATGTCATTCTCTTTGTCCTTCGGTATGTTACTTGCCTGAGATTCGATCGGCAGTATCCACATACCTATTTCAATCTCGTTTTCCGGCAAGTCTCTTTACTCGTTCCGTAATACAAGATCCCGCAACTTACACTAAGTCACATTGCTTGCAAGGATTGTGTGTGATGTTGTATTACCGAGTGGGCTCCGAGATACCTCTCCGTCATACGGAGTGACAAATCCCAGTCTTGATCCATACTAACTCAACGAACACCTTCGGAGATACCTGTAGAGCATCTTTATAATCACCCAGTTACGTTGCGACATTTGATACACACAAACCATTCCTCCGGTGTCAGTGAGTTATATGATCTCATGGTCATAGGAACAAATACTTGACACGCAGAAAACAGTAGCAACAAAATGACATGGTCAACATGCTACGTCTATTAGTTTGGGTCTAGTCCATCACATGATTCTCCTAATGATGTGATCCCGTTATCAAGTAACAACACTTGCCTATGGCCAGGAAACCTTGACCATCTTTGATCAACGAGCTAGTCAACTAGAGGCTTACTAGGGACAGTGTTTTGTCTATGTATCCACACAAGTATTGTGTTTCCAATCAATACAATTATAGCATGGATAATAAACGATTATCATGAACAAAGAATATAATAATAACTAATTATTATTGCCTCTAGGGCATATTTCCAACATACTGATGGTGGAATCGATTACAAGGAAGGCATAACTCGCCTGACCTAGCTCTCGATGGATTGTAACTTGTCCCTATGTACCCTAGGGACTCGCCTTTATATACAGGTCGAGGTCCTAGGTTTTACAAGAGTCCAGACTACGTTAAAAATCATGGCCTGCCATATCTCTAAACCTTCGTGTCTCCCAAGCAAGGAAAACGACCACGGCGACTCATATTCTCCGTGGGTCTTGAATCGCCATCTAGGCTCATGGTCCCGGTCGGCTCTCCGTTGAAGATCTCCTTGCGCCTTCCAGACCCTGGGCCAAGGCCTATCTTGATCATGAATGTTGAACCGCCATGCACCTGATCCAGCCCAATAGGGCGGGTCATACCGCGGGTAATATCCCCAACACCCTGGTACACACTGATTGAAGCAACGATTCAATATGATCATCAAGTTTCCACCAACCTCCCACTCAATTCTTTCGAGAGAAATAATTTCTCGAGAAAGGACCTGTTTCTAGAAACAAACACTTTGCTTCCGGATCTGAGATAGGAGATGTACCCAACTGTTTTGGGTATCCTATGAAGATGCATTTATTCTCTTTGGGTTCAAGCTTATCAGGCTGAAACTTTTTCACATAAGCGTCACAGCCCCAAACTTTTAAGAAAGGACAACTTAGGTTTCTCCAAACCATAGTTCATAAGGTGTCATCTCAACAGAATTACGTGGTGCCCTATTTAAAGTGAATGCGGTTGTCTCTAATTCCTAACCCAAAAACGATAGTGATAATTCGATAAGAGACATCATAGTATGCACTATATCCAATAGGGCGCGACTATGACGTTCGAACACACCATCACACTATGGTGTTCTAGGCGGGATGAGTTGTGAAACAGTTTTCAGATTGTCTTAATTGTGCACCAAACTTGCAACTCAGATATTCATCTCTATGATCATATCGTAGACATTTTATCCTCTTGTCACGACGATCTTCAACTTCACTCTAAAATTACTTGAACCTTTCAATAATTCAGACATGCGTTTTATCAAGCAAATACACTAGTATCTACTCAAATCATTTGTGATGTTAGGACATAACGATATCCACTGTGTGCCTCAGTACTCATTGGACTGCATACATCAAAATGTATTACTTACAATAAGTTACTTTCTTGTTCCATCTCACTGAAAATGAGGCCTTCAGTCATCTTGCCCGAGTGGCATGATTTGCATGTCTCAGGTGATTCGAAATAAAGTGAGTCTAAACAATCCATCTGCATGGAGTTCTTCATGCGTTTACACCAATAGGCATGGTTCACATGTCTCAAACGATTAAAAAATGAGTGAGTCCAAAGATCCATCAGTATGGAGCTTCGTCATGTGTTTTATACCATATGACTCAAGCGGCAGTGCCACAAGTAAGTGGTACTATCATTACTACTTTCTATCTTTTGGCAACAATATTATGAAGATGTGTATCACTATGATCGAGATTCAATAAACCATTCATTTTAGGTGCAAGACCATTGAAAGTATTATTCAAATTAATAGATTAACCATTATTATCTTTAAATGAATAACCATGTTGCCATAAACACAATCTAATCATGTCTATGCTCAACGCAAACACCAAATAACAATTATTTAGGTTTAACACTAATCCTGATGGTAGAGGGAGCGTGCGATTTTTGATCACATCAATCTTGGAAACACTTCCAACACATATCGTCACCTCGCCTTTAGCTAGTCTCCGTGTATTCCATAGCTTTTATTTTGAGTTACTAACATTTAGAAACAGAACCGGTATCTTATACCCTGGTGCTACTAGGAGTAATAGTAAGGTACACATAAATATCATGTATATCCAATATACATTGTCGACTTTGCCAGCCTTCTCATCGACCAAGTATCTAGGATAGTTCCTCTTCAGTGACCGTTCCCCTCATTACAGAAGCACTTAGTCTCGGGTTTGGGTTCAACCTTGGATCTCTTCACTACAGCAGCAACTGGTTTGCCGTTTCATGAAGTATCCCTTCTTGCCCTTGCCCTTCTTGAAACTAGTGGTTTTAGTAACCATCAACAATTGATGCTCCTTTTTAATTTTTACTTTCGCGGTGTCAAACATCGCGAATAGCTCAAGGATCATCATATCTATCCCTGATATGTTATAGTTCATCACGAAGCTCTAGTAGCTTGGTGGCACTGACTTTGGAGAACCATCACTATCTCATCTAGAAGATTAACTCCCACTCGATTCAAGCGATTGTAGCACTGAGACAATCTGAGCACATGCTCAACGATTGAGCTTTTCACCCTTACTTTGTACACAAAGAATCTTGTCGGAGGTCTCATACCTCTCAATAAGGGCACGAGCATGAAATACCAATTTCATCTCTTGGAACATCACGTATGTTATGTGACATTCAAAACGTCTTCGTCGCCTCAATTCTAAGACGTTAAGCATTACACACTGAACTATCACGTAGTCATCAAAACACATGCATGTTAGATGTTCACAACATCCACAGACGACGCTCGAGGTTCAACACACCGAGCGGTGCGTTGAGGATATAAGCCTTCTGCGCAGCCATATGGACAATCCTCAGTTTACGGACCAAGTCCGCATAGTTGCTACTATCAACTTTCAACTAAATTTTCTCTAGGAACATATCCAAGACAGTAGAGCTACAACGCAAGGTACAACATAATTTGCAAAAACCTTTTGACTATGTTCATGATGATGAGTTCAATTAATCATATTACTTAAGAACTCCCACTCAAATAGACACCCCTCTAGTCATTCGAGTGGCACATGATCCTAATCCACTAACTCAAGTCCGATCATCATGTGAGTTGAGATTAGTTTTAATGGTGAACATCTCCATGTTGATCATATCAACTATATGATTCATGCTCGACCTTTCGGTCTCTTGTGTTCCGAGGTCATGTCTGTACATGCTAGGCTCCTCATGTTTAGCCCGAGTGTTCCGCGTGTGCAACTATTTTGCACCCGTTGTATGTGAACGTTGAGTCTATCACACCCGATCATCACATCGTGTCTCGAAACGACGAACTGTCACAACGATGCACAGTCGGGGAGAACACAATTTTATCTTGAAATTTCAGTGAGGGATCACCTTATAATGCTACCATCGTCCTAGGCAAAATGAGGTGCATAAAAGGATTAACATCACATGCAAATCAAAGTGACATGATATGGCCATGAACTTGTGCTACTTGATCTCCATCACCAAAGCATCGGCATGATCTCCATCGTCACCGGCGCTCCACCATGATCTCCATCATCATGCTGCCATCGAGGTTTTTGCGCTATCTATGCTGTTACTACTAAAGCTACTTCCTAGCGATATAGAAAGAGCATCTGCAAGTGCAAAATAAATTTAAAGACAACCCTATGGCTCCTGCAGGTTGTCGTAGCATCAACGTGCAAGTCGATATTTAACTATTACAACATGATCATCTTATACATCCAATATATCATATCATGTCATTGGCCATATCACATCACAAGCATACCCTGCAAAAACAAGTTAGGCGTCCTCTAAAATATGTTGTCGTATGTTTTACGTGGCTGCTATGGGTATCTAATATGATCGCATCTTACTTATGCAAAGCCTTAACGGTGATATGCAAATTCCTATTTAACCTCCTCCAAGGACCGCCTCGGTCAGACCCGATTCAACTAAAGTTGAAGAAACACACACCCGCCAGTCATCTTTATGCAACAAGTTGTATGTCAGTCGATGAAACCGGTCTCTCGTAAGCGTACGAGTAAAGTTGGTCCGGGCCTCTTCAATCCAACAATGTCATCGAATCAAGAAAAGACTAAGGAGGGCAAAAAAATTGAACATCAACGCCCACAAACTCTTTTGTGTTTTACTCGAGATATCATCTATGCATGAACCTAGTTCATGATGCCACTGTTGGGGAACGTTGCATGGGAAACAAAAAAATTCCTACGCACACGAAGACCTATCATGGTGATGATCATCTAGAAGAGGGATATCGGATCCACATACCCTTGTATATCGCTAAGCGGGAACCGTTAAGAAATGCGGTTGATGTAGTGGAACGTCTTCGCGATCCAAATCGCCGTCGTCCCACGATCCGTCTCGATCTAGCGCCAAGCAGACGACACCTCCGTGTTCAGCACACGTACAACTCGACGATGATCTACGCCTTCTTGATCCACCAAGAGGGGCGGATAGGTAGATGAGTTCTCTGGCAGAGTGACAGCGTGACGGCGATGATAGTGGAGCTAGTCCAGCAGGGCTTCGCCTAAGGACCGGTGAAAACTAGACTAGAGGAGAAACGGACCTAGAGTGAGGGCAGCACGTGGCTGATTATTGTGTCTCGAAAACCCTCAAAACCTCTAGTATATACATAGGAGGAGAGGAGAGGAGGCTACCTTGGACCCTCCTCCAAGGAGAGGGGTCGTCCGAACCAAAGGAGGAGTCCACCTCCTTGTGGGAAGGTGGACTACTTTGGGGGGACTCCTCCTTTCCCTTCCTTTTAAAAGTTCTTTGCCTTTTATCTCTTCTCCTAGCCGCATGGGACCTTGAGCGAGGCTTTGGCCAGCCCACCACGGGCTGGTCCACCTCTTCTCACAACCCACAAGGCTCTCGGGTCGTCACACCTCTCCCGGTGGTCCTCGGCACCCTCCCGTCACTCTTGGTACACTTTTTCGGCGACCAAAACAGGACTTCCTATATATCAGACTTTACCTCTGGACCATTCTGAAGCTCCTCGTGATGGCTAGGATCTCATTCGGGACTCCAAATAACCTTCGGTCACCAACACTTATAACTCAACCATACTGAAACATTATCGAACCTTAATTGTGCAAACTCAGCGGGTTCGAGAACTATGCAGACATGACCGAGACACTTTCCGGTCAATATCCAATAGTGGGACCTGGATGTACATATTGGATCCTACATATTCTATGAAGATCCCTATCGGTTGAACCTCTATGTCAAGGATTTAGTTAATCCCGTATACTGTTCCCTTTGTCCTTCGGTATGTTACTTGCCCGAGATTCGATCGTTGGTATCTCTATACTGAGTGCACTCCCGTTAATGGCAAGTCTCTTTACTCGTTCCGTAATACAAGATCCCGTAACTAACTCCTTAGTCACATTTCTTGCAAGGCTTATTGTGATGTTGTATTACCAAGTGGGCCCCGAGATACCTCTCTGTCATATGGAGTGACAAATCCTAGTATTGATCCATGCCAACCAAACAGACACCTTTGGAGATACCTGTAGAGCACCTTTATAGTCACCCAGTAACGTTGTGATGTTTAATACACACAAGGTATTCCTACGGTGTCTGGGAGTTGCATGATCTCATGGTCATAGGAACAAATACATTGACATGCATAAAACAGTAGCAATAAACTAACACGGTGATTTGCTACGTTCATAGTTTGGGTCTTGTCCATCACATCATTAGGACCTCGCTTATCGCATGGTTGTCTTTCCCCTCTACGAATGCCCAAAATCGGGTCGATTTTTAAAAACTCCCTTCGGCTATAGGCCGAAACCACGCTCAAGTGCTTCTATAAGTTATTTATTACTCGAAAGCCGGTTGCTTTTTTAACGATAAAGCCACCTCTACTATGCTCGCCATCAACTGATACTAGTTTAGCTTCAGCGGGAGGATGGGGAATCACGAGAACATGGGGGGAGGAAGTAGCTACGCCTAACTCAAGATCTAGGAAATGCTTAGTAAGGTATCCCCAGTATTTACTCATTCTTGTTGTCCCTATGTATCTGTAATGATCCCGTTATCAAGTGACAACACTTGTCTATGGCCAGGAAACCTTGACCATATTTTATCAACGAGCTAGTCAACTAGAGGCTCACTAGGGACAGTGTGTTGTCGATGTATCCGCACATGTATTTGAGTTTCCAATCAATACAACTCTAGCATGGATAATAAATAATTATCATGAACAAGGATATATAATAATAACCAATTTATTATTGCCTCTAGCGCATATTTCCAACAATATAATAACAAGGAAATATGCCATATAGGCAATAATAAAATGGTTATTATTATATTTACTTGTTCATGATAATCATTTATTATCCATGCTAGAATTGTATTGATTGGAAACTCAAATACATATGTGGATACATAGACAACACATTGTCCCTAGTGAGCCTCTAAGGACTAGCTCGTTGATCAAAGATGGTCAAGGTTTCCTGGCCATAGACATGAGTTTGTCATTTGATAACGGGGTTACATCATTAGGAGAATGATGTGATGGACAAGACCCAAATTATGAATGTAGCATATAATCGTGTCAGTTTATTGCTATTGTTTTATGCATGTCAAGTATATGTTCCTATGACCATGAGATTATGCAACTCACTCACACTGGAGGAATACCTTGTGTGTATCAAACGTCGCAACGTAACTGGGTGACTATAAAGGTACTCTACAGGTATCTCCAAGGGTGTCTGTTGGGTTGGCATGGATCAAGACTGCGATTTGTCACTCCGTGTGATGGATAGGTATCTCAGGTCCCACTCGGTAATACAGCATCACAACAACCTTTGAAGCAATGTGAGTAAAGAGCTAGCCACGGGATCTTGTATTACGAAACGAGTAAATAGACTTGCCGGTAACGAAATTTAAATAGGTATGCAGATGTTGGGTAACGTAGCATAAATTCAACATTTTCCTATGCCATATTCAGATCTTCCTATGGAGAGACCAGCAACGAGAGAGGGGTGAGTTGATACGCCTCCATCGTATCTACTTTTCCAAACTCTTTTGCCCTTGTTTTGGACTCTAATTTGCATGATTTGAATGGAACTAACCGGGACTAACGCTATTTTCAACAGAATTGCAATGGTGTTGTTTTTGTGCAGAAATAAAAGTTCTCGGAATGACCTGGAAATTTACGGGGGTTTTTTGTGGAATATATAAAAAATACTGGCGTAAGAATCAACCGGAGGGGTGGAGCTGAGAGCCCACAAGCCCACCAGGCGCGGCCCGGCCCACGAAGCTCCACCGCCTCCAATATCAGCTCTATTTAGTCCCTTTCATCCGGAAAAAATTTAAGGAGAAGAGTTCATTGAGTTTTATGATACGTAGGCGCCGCCACCTCCTGTTCTTCCTCTAGAGGGCAGATTTGGAGTCCATTCTGGGCTCCGGAGAGGGGCGATCGTCGCCATCGTCATCACCAACCTTCCTTCATCGCCAATTCCATGATGCTCTTCACCGTTCGTGAGTAATCTCATCGTAGGCTTGGTGGACGGTGATGGGTTGGATGAGATCTATCATGTAATCGAGTTAGTTTGGATGGGGATTGATCCCAAGTATCCACTATGTTCTGACATTGATGTTGCTACTACTTTGTCATCCTTAATGCTTGTCACAAGGGCCCGAGTGCCATGATTTCAGATCTGAACCTATTATGTTGTCGTCAATATATGTCTGATCTTGATCCTATCTTGCAAGCTGTAGTCACCTACTATGTGTTATGACCCGACAACCCCGGAGTGACAATAGTCGGAACCACTCCCGGAGATGACCATAGTATGAGGAGTTCATGTATTCACTAAGTGTTAATGCGTTGGTCCGGTTCTTTATTAAAAGGAGAACCTTAATATCCCGTAGTTTCCATTAGGACCCCGCTACCACGGGAGGGATGGACAATAGATGTCATGCAAGTTCTTTTCCCTAAGCACGTATGACAACATACGGATTACATGCCTACACTACATTGATGAACTGGAGCTAGTTACATATCTCTCCGTGTTATAATTGTTGCATGATGAATAACATCCGGCATAATCATCCATCACCGATCCAATGCCTACGAGTCTTTTCCTACTGGTCCTTGCTATGTTACTTTGCTGCTACTGCAGTCACTGCTGCTACTGTTACTCTATTGCTACTGCTCTTACTTTGTTGCTACTGCTGTCACTATGCTGCTATTGGTTACTGTTGCTACTGCTGCTATCATACTACCTTGCTACTGATACTTTGCTGCAGATACTAAATCTTTCAGGTATGGTTGAATTGACAACTCAACTGGTAATACTTGAGAATATTCTTTGGCTTCCCCTTGTGTCCAATCAATAAATTTGGGTTGAATACTCTACCCTCGAAAACTATTGCGATCCCCTATACTTGTGGGTTATCAAGACTATTTTCAGGCGCCGTTGCCGGGGAGGCATAGCTATATTCTCTAAGTCACTTGGGATTTACGTCTGCTGGTCACTATGAGGAATCCGAAAGATCCAAAAACTAAAGTCTCGCCCTCAACTATGAGGACAGGTAAGGAACTGCCATCTAGCTTTGCACTTGATTCACCTTTAGTTGTCCATGATGCTTGTGATGATGCTATGCTTGATACTGCTTTGCTTGATGATGCTACTTCTGCTGTCCATGATGCTTGTGATGATGCTATGCTTGATACTGCTTTGCCACTAGGTGCATTCCTTGATGCACAAATTGCTAGAGTTGCTGCTAGATGTGATGATACTTCTGAAACTGATGATACTATTAAAGTAGAACCTGTTATTTTGCCTGTTAGAACTAGCTCTCCTAGATATGAATTGCCCGATATGCCTGAGGGTTATTTTATGGAGGGAGCGATAGCTGACGACTTCCTTGCTTGTAAGGATAGCTATGATGTTGAGAAATTACTGCTCAAGTGGAAAGAAAAATCTTTGAACGCTAGGATGAAATAGGACCCAAAGTTTTCTACTTCGCCTATCTTTGTGTCCGATAAGGATTATGAATTCTCTGTCGACCCTGAGTTAATCACTCTGGTCGAATCTGATCCTTTTCACGGTTACGAGTCTGAAACGGTTGTAGCCCATCTTACCAAACTGCACGATATAGCCACCCTATTCACTAGTGAGGAAAAGATCCACCACTACTATATCCCCAAGTTGTTTCCTTTCTCACTAAAGGATGATGCTAAGACTTGGTTCACTTCTCTTGCTCCTGGTTGTGTGCGTAGCCCTCAGGATATGATCTACTACTTCCTTGAGAAATATTTCCCTGCCCATAAGAAGCAAGCTGCCTTGTAGGAAATATACAACTTTGCGCAAGTTGAAGAAGAGAGTCTCCCACAAGCTTGGGGGAGGCTCTCCAGCTACTGAATGCTTTGCCTGATCATGGAACAGGAAGTTCAGGCTCTACACAAGAATGACACTTGGGTTCTTGTTTCTCAAGTATCCAGTGTCAACATTATTGATTCCAAGTGGCTTTTTAAAGTCAAACGACATGCTGATGGCTCTATTGAACGCTACAAGGCACGGCTAGTTGCCAAGGGCTTCAAACAGAGGTATGGTCTTCATTATGAAGACACGTTCAGTCCAGTCATCAAGCCTACTACCATTCGATTACTACTGTCTCTTGCTGTTACTCGTGGATGGTTCCTTCGTCAGCTCGATGTACAGAACGCTTTCCTACATGGAATTCTGGAGGAGGAGGTTTATATGCGTCAGCCACCTGGTTTTGTTGATCCGGCCCGCCCTCATCATCTCTGTCGTCTGGTTAAGGCATTGTATATACTCAAACAGGCTCCTCGTGCGTGGCATGCTCGCCTTGGATATGTTCTTCGGGCTCTTGGGTTTACTCCCTCCACTGGCGATACGTCTCTATTTCTCCTCCAGCGCTCCGAGGTTACGATGTATCTCTTGGTTTATGTTGATGACATCATTCTCATCAGTTCCTCTGATTCTGCTGCTGATCGTCTTGTGACTGCCATCAGTGATGATTTTGCTCTCAAGGATTTAGGTGCTCTGCATTTTTTGCTTGGTCTGGAGGTTTCACGGTCTTGTGCTTGGTTGACTCTCACTCAGAAGAAGTACTCCTTGGACTTGTTGCGCTTTGCTGGCATGCTCAAATGCAAACATGCTATCACTCTGATGTGTGCCACTGATCGGTTGTCTACTCTTGATGGTGATCCTCTTTCATCTGATGGTGACATCGAGTATCGTAGCCTTGTTGGTGGTCTACAATACCTTACTATTACCCGGCCTAATATCTCCTACACAGTCAACCGTGTGTGTCAATTTCTGCATGCGCCCAGGACGTCGCATAGGTCAGCTATGAAATGTATTTTGCGCTATGTCAGTCTTACTTCTTCCTATGGTTTGCTTCTTCACCCTGCACCCTCGTTGGAGCTGTCAGCTTTTTTCTGATGCGGATTGGGCTGGTTGTCCTGATGACAGGCGATTCACGGGGGGTTATGCGGTATTTCTGGGTTCTAACTTGCCCGCCTGGAATGCTCGTAAGCAAGCAACAGTGTCTCGCTGTAGTACTGAAGCTGAGTACAAAGCTGTTGCTGACGCGACTGCTGAGATTATATGGGTACAGTCTCTATTGAGAGAGTTGCGTGTCTCTCAAGCTCATCCTCCGGTTCTGTGGTGTGACAACATCGGTGCTACCTATCTTTCATCTAACCCGGTGTTTCATGCTCGGACAAAACACATTGAAGTGGACTATCACTTTGTTCGGGAACGTGTTGCACAGAAGCTACTTTGTATCAAGTTCATCTCATTAAAGGATCAACTTGCTGACATCTTCACAAAGCCTCTTCCACAACCACAGTTTGTAGGCTGTAGGCGCAATCTTAACTTGCTTTGTACTTCAGGCCATAGTTAAGATTGAGGAAGGGTGTTAGATTGTATATACGTAGCCTCTGTATACATATATTGTAACATTGTATTGTACCCCTTGGGTATCTCTATATAATGAGATAGCCACACTCCGTGTAAGGTGTCGAGCACTTTCGAAATATTACGCTCTACACACGTAACCGACATCGATGAAGATGCTGGTGAAACTTTAGACGCCTCTCCAGCACCAGCCGACAATCATAGCAACAAGTGGGATGCGATATTATTCACCTATACTAATATACTACTATATTATAGCTGCTAAGCAGCGGCTCCTCCCGTGTGTTTGCCATTGTGGCTGGGGCTCTCCCCTAAAACAACACGTGTCCCTAAGTGAACAGTTCTTTCTTGATCTATTTTTACTGATGAATAGTAACATGTGTGAGTAACATCACATTCGGTGAATAGTAACCCGCATGAACAGTGCTTTCTTAATATATTTTTTGTGGTCCTTCTCCCCGAGTTTTAAAACGAAATAGTTCCCTGTATTTTCCCTCTTTTTCCAAAATTAAAATTAAAGTGTTAAAATTTACAAAAAAAATTACATTTCCCCTCGTTTTAAAAATGAACCATACCCTTTGATGAAAGGTACCTTTTCTTTTTTAACCTTTTTCCCGAGTTTTAAAACGAAATAATACCCTGTGTTTTTCCTTTTTTTTAACCTCACCTTTTTTAAAATTATCTTTATTTGAAACCCCTTTAAAAATAATTTAAAAGTTAATAATTACAAGAAAACATTTTTCTTATTTATGGCCAGGGCTCTCCCGTGCACGACGCCTTTTCTGAAATTAAAATTAAGGAGATAAAAAATACAAAAAAAACCTGCAAAGAACAATAACCCTTTTTCGCTTTTGAAATTCCCCTATTTTTTGAAATTAAAATTTAAAAGTCAAAATTTACTAATATACATTTCCCCGAGTTCTAAAACAAATATTACACGACTTTTAAAAATTAAGGAGATAAAACACCAAAAAAATGAAAAAAAAAATATGTTACTATTTTACAAAATAGTAATGGTGATCAAACAATAACTACGAGCACCATGAACAATACCTCTGCCCCCCCTCCCCCCCCCCCCACACACATGAACAACCTACCTCTTTTTTCCCCTTATTTTTTAAATTTAAATCAAGGACATAAAATTCCCAAGAAAAATGAAAACATATATTATTTCTCTTTTTCCCCCTTCTCCTTTGAAATTAAAATTATTAACATTACAAAATTACCAATTTTTTCCCTTTTTCTTCAAAATTTAGAATTACCAAAAAAAAGAAAACAGACATTACATCACTTTTTTTGTAAATAATAATTACGGTCAAACAATAAACTATGGTAACAATGAACAGTACCTCTCCTGAACAATACTCCCACAAATTTTACCCGTTCTTCAAAATCAAAATAAAAAAGATAAATTTACAAAAAAAAATAGTAACCCCATACGAACAGTGCTTTCTTGATATATTTTTAGCGGTGAACTGTAACCCTGCGTGAACAGCAACCCTGTAAACAGTAACGTACAGTGAATAGTAACCCGTATGAACAGTGGTTCCTTGATGTATTTTTTTTGGGTCCTTCTCCCCGAGTTTTAAAACAAAATGGTTCCCTGTATTTTTCCCCTTTTTGCAAAATTAAAATTAAATAGTTAAAATTGACAAATAAAAAACATTCCCTTCGTTTTAAAACATGAACAGTACCGTTCGATGAACATTACTTTCTTGTTTTTTAACCTTTCCCCGTTTAAAACAAAAAAAATGCCCTATGTTTCCCCCTTTTTTAACCCCACCTTTTTTCAAAATCATATTTATTTAAAACCCCTTTTAAAATAGTTAAAAAAATAAAAAAATACAAAAAAACATTTCTCTGATTTATGGCCAGGGCTCTCCCCTGCACGACACTTAATATTACATCACTTTTCTACAAATAATAATAGTGGGTAAACGATAACTATAGCTAACCAATAATTATGACGAACACTTTTTCATAATTTCTTCCAAATGAAAAGATAAAATTACTAAAATATATAAAAACAAATATTACATAAAAAGAAAATTTGCTAAATGACGGGCTTAAACTCGGGTGCGGCGTGTCACCGCACCTTCTGCCCACTAGTATACTACTAGTTAATTGCCCGTGCGTTACCATGAGAAAATACTTAGCATCATAGTATTTGTTTTATTTTCAATAATGTGCTAGCAAATATGCCCATGTCCATTAGATATGGATCATGAAGGCCAACATACTACAATGACAACACTTGTCCGTTTGTTATACTACCACAGATGCAAAGGTGTACAATGATACTAAACTGTATGTAACACGACATATACGAAATCATTAGGTTGCTTCTACAAGAAATAAATATTGAAATAACACAAGCCCATCTTTCACACTTCAATCAGAATCATTGACCTAATATTATACATCACATTTCAGTTAGTCTGATAGAGATGGCAGATTCGGAACTGAACCAAGAAGCATATAAAATATGATTTAAAACATTATGCAGATACTGGCTTTCACTCCAAAGGATGCTAAAAATCACTATAGTTTCTTCCTACTTCTGGTAAAGTTTAGGTTCTCAAGCTTCATGAAAAAGAAAAAAATAACAAATGGACCATCCCTTCACGTAGTGACCTCTTGTAATTAAGTAGAGATTTATTTCTGAAACAAAAGGTCAGATGTTTAATCTGTACTTTATCTTGCAAAAAAAATTCAATAACTTGCAATAGAAAACGGTGTCAAGAAAGAGCCAACTTAATGAAATAGCCTTGCCACATATAATCGATAACCTTAAAGGTATTTGAATTCTAGAATAAAGTTCTTTATTTGCATCTCTAGTCACAACGCAACTGAAATTTAAACTTTGAGGTGAAAAACATATAAAATATAACGGACAAAATAACAACATAGCACATTCCATGGGTAATCATCGAGGCTTTAAGGTCGACTAATCATGAACCAACACTTGTACAATAGTCCTACTCGGTAAACAAAATCAAAATTCAGAGGCAATCAAAATTCAGAGGCATGCTAATTAACAACTCAGGAAGCATCTTGAAGTAGAGGAAATATCATGAGAGCTTGATTAACATGGTTCTCCACAAGTCGAATGTTCTACTTTTTTCAACGTTGACATCCAATATGAAATACTTATACAACATAGCAAGCTAGTAAATATGAAATACACGCTGGGCAACTAAAAGAATTACTACTCAAGCTAAAAAAACAAACAATAATTGGAATAGGAGATTTCAGGATCCACCCCATTCGTTAATAAGACTGTACCAATAAGTATGTAGTATCTATGTTAGATAGTAGATCAGAATTTTTTCAATTAGTACGTTATTAGCTAGCGTACTATCCGGCAGCTTAACTTTGCACACCAGATGTTTTTTTCTCTTTTCTGTTCCATTATAATTGATAGTGGAACCTGACCCTTTTCAAGGATCGTATGGACGAAAAAAATCACTATGAATCTGGATAAAATAGTGAAATCACCGGGTAGCTAGTCTCCTCTTTGGATACTATCTTTTGGTTTCCTAAAGATATCACTGTTTGTTAGAGCCTAGTAGTGATTGCTTGTTTGAGTAGTATAAAAATCCTAATTTTGCTTACTCAGTTGCTATCAGCTTATCCAAATGCATGTAGATCAAAGGTTGTAATCACTATGAGTTGAAGAAATATTGATTAAAGGAATCCTCTGAGTATCTAGAAAGTTATTAATCAACAATATTCCCAATGAAAAGTGTTTATCATGGTTTTAAACAACCTTCTGCCATCAAACCCACTACATATATCCTTGTCGAACAACAATATGCTAAAGAATCATTTCTTCTCCACTTGATCTAAGAAATCATTTGAACTCCTTTGAAATTGCAATGTACACTAAAGTAACCTCACAACACAATTAGTAAGTCATGACGTTGAATGAATCACGGCCGTTAAAGAAGTTTTCAATATTAGGTAGGCAAAATATGAGAAAGAAAGAACCACACAACCTACTAAAGCTTCTAGGATGCGAGAGCAGGGCATTTGGCAGCGAATGAGGGGATCAAAATCGACCCACCTGTGCGTACACCCTTTGCTCCCTGCACGTGCCCGTTCCATTGCCTGATCATCATCTAAGAACTGCAAATAGATGATGACCAGAATTTCTTTACGCCCCCTTAATTTGGGCCTATTACTATCAGAATAGCAATTATGCGCACTGCGCAGTACTATACAAAAATTGAGAGAGGGGGGGGGGATTAAGCTATAACTAAGATTACTTATTGAGGATTCTTACATCTTGCCCTGGAGACCCCCGACTAACACCAAATCAATTTGTCTCTGGCTCTGCTTCACCACTTCTATAGCAGTCTATAACCAGGACCACAGGTTGAGGACCATGATCCCCTTCTTCACCATCACTACGAACTCCCCGTCATTGATTCAATCATCCTTATCAAATGTATGATATATGTAGGACACATGGTCAATTTGGATTTCAGATTTGTAATCATTAATGAAATTGTACAGACTAATGAATGGAATTAACTGAAACCAATTAATTATTTTGAGGCAGAGACTGCAGTGAATAAAGATACGCATGTTGTTATTGTTGACCTCCCTGGTGATGTGTTGATACCAATGACAACTTGTATGTTGTTCTTCCGACATGCCTGTTCCACCTACTCAACGGGTGACGTATTCGCTTTCGTCTTTATCGAAGTAGGCTAAGGCAGCAAACATGCGCTCCTCTGATAATAAGCCCTGCTTGACCGGAAAATGAAAGTTGACCATGTAGCACATAATTGAGTCACAAATAGCAGCCAATATGTGTCCTTTCTCCATGCGATGGAATCTGGAAGTGTCACCACATACACCCAGATCAAGCAAGGACAATGACACCCCAGTTATCTCCATCGGCATGTCCTCCGAGAGCATGACAACCATTAGTAAAATTGGAAAAAAAACTGAAACTTCTTACCCACGAACATTTGTCTGATTTCTCATAATACAAGAGTATATAGAAGCTGGAAACAATTCTAGACATCCCTACCTAAATATATTGATCAAATAGAGGCATGCCCAAGATGTTTAAAATATGGAGGAGTTGAGAGAGAGAAGAAAGTGAGTGGGACAATCTGGATCAGTCACAAATTCTAGACAAGCAATCATCAACTTCCTGGCCCATGCTATGATTCAACGTCCAAAATATATAAATAAATAACTCAAGTCTAGATCGGGATTCAGTAATATGTTTAAGTAGACATAAATAGTCATTCTAACTGAATGCAGAAGTTTATCTAATGGGGTACTATTAATCCTCTTTAATTAATACCATCCAAGCATATTTCAATGATAACAAGTAAAACAATTCTGAAATTGCAATGTAAGAATATTAGTATCTCACAGTACCAGCTGAGACCGGCGCATTGCGCGCAGCTGGTTGGCTGACCACTGGCCACATATACAATGACCGACTCATATGTGTTGAGCGTTGATGATCTTCTTGTGGGACTCAAGCTTAGGTGCACCTCTATTTTCACTAGCTCAGAGGGCAGCACCAATTGCTTGGATTTGAATAAGAACCCAACCACTCCAGACAAGATATAATTATCATTGGAGAATATATCTCGGCAACAAGGTAAAACCTTGAGATGCACCAAAACACCAAATGCCGAGATGTGGAAATAACAAAAGGATAAATGGAGAAAAAAAACCTATGACCTTTCACTCACTCCGTTCCTAAATATAGGCCTTTGTAGAGATTCCACTACAGACTAAATATGGAGAAAAATGAGTGAATCTACACTCTAAAATATGTCTATATACATCCGTATGTACCTCGCAGTGAAAACTCTAGAAAGACTTATATTTAGGAATGGAGGGAGTACTTAGTCTAAATGATGGTAATGTTAGATAGGCTGCGTTAGAGCCTCAACATTTAGGGTACACTTAATATTTATATATAGACAACAGCATGATTTTAAAATTAAAAGGTTGCCATTTTCAACAACACAAATAGGGGGGCTCGATTTACACATCATAGATTGAGCAATGAGATACATTCCAAAAGTCATATCACATTTGAAAAGTCATATCTTCGCAAGTAGTAATTCGTTTTTGAAACCTGATGCTACGACGATGCGGTAGAAAATGTCAACAAACAGTACTCACCGAACGAAGAAAAGAGTCTCTTATTGAAAAGGGGAGAGTGTCGCAAATTGTCAAAAGGAGATGCATCTAACTTGATTCTACAAGTACAAAAGCAACATATCTGACTGCTGAATCAAATGGTTGGTATCCACCCAAACAAGAAAAATGATGTGTCATCTTTAACCTGTTGATTATGACAACTTTAATCACCATAAGAATCAATCCTGATTAGAAATTCTTTAGGATTTCTAATAAACCCCATGATGTAGCAGATTGGTATTATGAATCAAAATGTTTAGACACCATGTAATTCTACTGCAACAAATTTAATATGAAAATATGAACATATCAAGGAGAAGTGGTCTTAAAAAATAGAATCCAGATTTCAAGATGAGAATCTCACCTACCAATGGAACCTAATCCAATAAATATAGGTAAAGATAAATAAGAACTTCCCATGATGAAGTGTTCCAAGCCATTATCCTGACTTAAGTTTCACAAATAATCCATTGAATATAATGCTTTTAGACAAAAGCATCAATGCAAATCTCATTGAAATAAAAAAAATGTGAAGGCATCATTTGATATATGCTACTATGAATTGACAAGATCAATATTAATCTTCAAAAAGTGATATATTGCAAACTTTAGCAATAATGGCCACTCTGCACGCACACTCCACAATGATTTGATGTTGAATCCTGCATATACACGTAAAGTTAACCTGGGTAATGTTCCTGGGAGGGCTTGTGCATGTGGATGCAAGTTTGCAGATGCGGATCATCTCCGAATAGAGGTACATCTTGGCTCGATGGCCATTAGCACATGATCTCATCTGCAAGTTATGGGGAAAATTAGTTGCCCAACAATCAGAATAGTAGATGCTCATCATCTCTGAATAGAGGTGCATCTTGGCTCGAAGGCCGTCAGTACATGATCTAAATAGAGGTACATTTTTGGCTCGATGGCCGTCAGAACATGATATCATCTGCTGGTTATGGGGAAAATTAGTTGCCCAAGCAATCAGAATAGTAGATGCTGATCATCTCTGAATAGAGGTGCATCTTGGCTCTAAGGCTATTAGCACATGATCTCATCTGCAGGTTATGGGGAAAAGTACTTGCCCAAGCAATCAGAATAGTAGATGTTGATCATCTCTGAATGGAGTTGCATCTTGGCTCGAAGGCCGTCTGCACATGATCTCATCTGCAGGTTATGGGAAAAAATAGTTGCCCGAGCAATCAGAATAGTAGAGGGGAGCGATCTCATCTTGAGGTTATGGGAAAAAATAGTTGCCCGAGCAATCAGAATAGTAGAGGTGAGCGAGGGCGAGTGTAAGATTGTACGTGCACCCGAGGAGGTGGAGGGCATGAGCGCGAGGGCGAGTTGTTGAAGTCGAGATGCCGGCCAGGCCTATGATCACGTCGAGGTGCGGGAGGCCGCAGCCAGCACCACCCTCACCGTGGTTGGGACCGAAGATTGCTTTGTCTCTTGGCGATGAGCCACTTGCAATCTGGAAGGTGAACTGCACACCGCTTGCCAAGAACGACGCGGGGAAAGGCATCATTGGATCAGATCGCGGGAAGCTGTGTGAAAGGGACCGCGCATCTCACAATCTAGCACCGGTTACTACCCACCACCACCAGCAGTCCAGCGTCGGCAGGAAACCAACACCTGCGCGTGCAGTTCCTTGTGCCCTCGCGGGAAAAAGCACGAGCAGATTCGGAGCGTGGAAAGGCTCACGAGCAAATCGCGGCGGAAAAAGGTACTTTGTGGGTTGGGTGGCGAGGAGGAGACGGAGGGGGGAGAAAGATACTCACGCGGCGGCGGCGACGGAGACCCACTGCATGGTGGGCGGGCTGAGGTACGCCGACGCGCTACACACGATGCCGCTCCCCCGGCTCCGGCATGGCCGGACCGCGCCCAGGGGCCGCGGCCTCAGCAGTAGAGCGGCGCATCCCCTGCGTACACGGACACAGGGATCAGCCGACGGCACGATGGGTAGATACAGAAGGCGGGCGAGCAGCCTCACCTGAGCGCAGTGGGGGAGAAGCCCGCATTCCCGGCGGGCCGGGCTGTCCACGGCGGCAGCACGGGGCAGGGCGCCGCGGCGGGGATCGTGAGGCGCAACGAGATGGACATGGCGTCGGTCCCGAGCGGGAGGACGGGTGGGGAGGGCGGGCACGCGGCGGGGTAAGGCAGCATAGAATCACATCGGAGCCCTCCTACTGCATCACGTGTCGGGGAACGTCGCATGGGAAACAAAAAAATTCTACGCGCACGAAAACCTATCATGGTGATGTCCATCTACGAGAGGGGATTTCCGATCTTGTAGATTGCACAACAGAAGCGTTAGTGAACGTGGTTGATGTAGTGGAACATCCTCACGTCCCTTGATCCGAACCGCGAACTGTCCCACTAACCGCCCCGCGATCCGTCCCACGATCTAGTGCCGAACGGACGGCACCTCCGCGTTCAGCACACGTACAGCTCGACGATGATCTCGGCCTTCTTGATCCAGCAAGAGAGACGGAGAGGTAGATGAGTTCTTCGGCAGCGTGACGGCGCTCCGGAGGCTGGTGGTGATCTAATCTCAGCAGGGCTCCGCCCGAGCTCCGCAGAAACGCGATCTAGAGGTAAAACCGTGGAGGTATGTGGTCGGGCTGCCCTTGAAAAGTTGTCTCAAATCAGCCCTAATTGCTCCATATATATAGGAGGAGGGAGGGGAGACTTGCCTTGAGGCTCAAGGAGCCCCAAGGGCTGCGCACCAAGGGGAGGAGGAGTCCTCCTCCAATCCTAGTCCAACTAGGATTGGAAAGTCGAGTCCTTCTCTCCTTTCCCACCTCTTTTTTTTTCTTTTCTCTTTGATTTTCTATCCTTGGCGCATAGGGCCTTCTTGGGCTGTCCCACCAGCCCACCAAGGGCTGGTGCGCCACCCCCAAGGCCTATGTGCTTCCCCGGGGTGGGTTGCCCCCCCGGTGAACACCCGGAACCCATTCGTCATTCCCGGTACATTCCCGGTAACTCCGAAAACCTTCCGGTAATCAAATGAGGTCATCCTATATATCAATCTTCGTTTCCGGACCATTCCGGAGACCCTCGTGACGTCTGTGATCTCATCCGGGACTCCGAACAACATTCGGTAACCAACCATATAACTCAAATACGCATAAAACAACGTCGAACCTTAAGTGTGCAGACCTGCGGGTTCGAGAACTATGTAGACATGACTCGAGTGACTCCTCGGTCAATATCCAATAGCGGGACCTGGATGCCCATATTGGATCCCACATATTCTACGAAGATCTTATCGTTTGAACCTCAGTGCCAAGGATTCATATAATCCCGTATGTCATTCCCTTTGTCCTTCGGTATGTTACTTGCCCGAGATTCAATCGTCAGTATCCGCATACCTATTTCAATCTCGTTTACCGGCAAGTCTCTTTACTCGTTCCGTAATACAAGATCCCGCGACTTACACTAAGTCACATTGCTTGCAAGGCTTGTGTGTGATGTTGTATTACCGAGTGGGCCCCGAGATACCTCTCCGTCACACGGAGTGACAAATCCCAGTATCGATCCATACTAACTCAACGAACACCTTCGGAGATACCTGTAGAGCATCTTTATAGTCACCCAGTTACGTTGCAACGTTTGATACACACAAAGCATTCTTCCGATGTCAGTGATTTATATGATCTCATGGTCATAGGAACAAATACTTGACAGGCAGAAAACAGTAGCAACAAAATGACACGACCAACATGTTACGTCTATTAGTTTGGGTCTAGTCCATCACGTGATTGTCCTAATGACGTGATCCAGTTATCAAGTAACAACACCTTATATATAATCAGAAGACCCTGACTATCTTCGATCAACTGGCTAGCCAACTAGAGGCTTTCTAGGGACAGTGTTTTGTCTATGTATCCACACATGTATATAAGTCTTCATTCAATACAATTATAGCATGGATAATAAACGATTATCTTGATAGAGGAATTATAATAATAACTATATTTATTTTTGCCTCTAGGGCATAATTCCAACAGTCTCCCACTTGCACTACAGTCAATAATCTAGCCCTCACATCATCATGCGAATTACATTGTAATAAATCTAACACCCATACAGTTCTGGTGTTGATCATGCTTTGCCCGTGGAAGAGGTTTAGTAAGCGGGTCTGCTACATTCAGATCCGTGTGCACTTTGCATATATTTACGTCCTCCCCTTCGACGTAGTCGCGGATGAGGTTGAAGCGTCGTTTGATGTGTCTAGTCTTCTTGTGAAACCGTGGTTCCTTTGCTAAGCCAATGGCACCCGTGTTGTCACAGAACAAGGTTATTGGATTCAGTGCGCTTGGCACCACTCCAAGATCCGTCATGAACTGCTTCATCCAGACACCCTCCTTAGCCGCCTCCGAGGCAGCCATGTACTCCGCTTCACATGTAGAATCAGCTACGACGCTTTGCTTGGAACTGCACCAGCTTACCGCACCCCCATTAAGAATAAATACGTATCCGGTCTGCGATTTAGAGTCGTCCGGATCTGTGTCAAAGCTTGCATCGACGTAACCCTTTACGGCGAGCTCTTCGTCACCTCCATACACGAGAAACATCTCCTTAGTCCTTTTCAGGTACTTCAGGATATTCTTGACCGCCGTCTAGTGATCCACTCCTGGATTACTCTGGAACCTGCCTGCCATACTTATGGCCAAACTAACGTCCGGTCTAGTGCACAACATTGCATACATGATAGATCCTATGGCTGAAGCATAGGGGACGGTGCTCATATGCTCTCTATCTTTATCGGTTGCTGGGCACTGAGTCTTACTCAATCTCGTACCTTGTAAAACTGGCAAGAACCCTTTCTTGGACAGTTCCATTTTGAACCTCTTCAAAACTTTATCAAGGTATGTGCTTTGTGAAAGTCCTATCAGGCGTTTCGATCTATCCTTGTAGATCTTAATGCCTAGAATGTAAGCAGCTTCTCCTAGGTCCTACATAGAGAAACTTTTATTCAAGTAATCCTTTATGCTCTCCAAAAAGTTTACGTTGTTTCCAATCAGTAATATGTCATCCACATATAATATTAGAGACGCCACAGAGCTCCCACTCACTTGCTTATAAATACAAGATTCTCCAACCACTTGTATAAACCCAAATGCTTTGATCACCTCATCAAAGCTTTTGTTCCAACTCCGAGATGCTTGCACCAGTCCATAAATGGGTCGCTGGAGCTTGCACACCTTGTTAGCATTCTTAGGATCGACAAAACCATCGGGTTGCATCATATACAACTCTTCCTTAAGGAAACCGTTAAGGAATGCCGTTTTGACATCCATCTGCCAGATTTCATAATCGAAAAATGCAGCTATTGCTAACATGATTCTGACGGACTTAAGCATCGCTACGGGTGAGAATGTCTCATCGTAGTCAACTCCTTGAACTTGTGAAAAACCGTTTGCCACAAGTCGAGCTTTATAAACGGTCACATTGCCGTCAGCGTCCGTCTTTTTCTTAAAGATCCATTTCTTCTGAATAGCCTTGTGGCCCTCAGGTAGTACTTCCAAAGTCCACACTTTGTTTTCATACATGGATCCTATCTCGGACTTCATGGCCTCCAGCCATTTGTTGGAATCTGGGCCCACCATTGCTTCTTCATAATTTGCAGGTTCATTGTTGTCTAACAACATGATTGACAAAACAGGATTACCGTACCACTCTGGAGCAGCACGTGGCCTCGTCCACCTGCGTGGTTCGATAGGAACTTGAACCGGAGTTTCATGATCACCATCATTAACTTCCTCCTCAACCGGCGCCGCAACGACACGGGTTTCCCCTTGCCCTGCGTCACCATCCAGAGGGATGAGAGGATCGACAACCTCATCAAGTTCTATCTTCCTCCCACTCAATTGTCTCGAGAGAAACTTCTTCTCGAGAAAAGCTCTGTTTTTAGCAACAAACACTTTGCCCTCGGATTTGAGATAGAAGGTGTACCCAACTGTCTCTTTTGGGTAACCCATGAAGACGCACTTTTCCGCTTTGGGTTCCAGCTTTTCAGGCTGAAGCTTTTTGACATAAGCATCACATCCCCAAACTTTAAGAAACGACAACTTTGGTCTCTTGCCATACCACAGTTCGTATGGTGTCGTCTCAACGGATTTTGATGGTGCCCTATTTAAAGTGAATGCAGCTGTGTCTAATCATAACCCCAAAACTATAACGGCAAATCGGTAAGAGACATCATAAATCGCACCATCTCTAATAAAGTAAGATTACGACGTTCAGACACACCATTACGCTGTGGTGTTCCAGGCGGTGTCAACTGTGAAACAATTCCACATTGTCTTAAGTGAGCACCAAACTCGAAACTTAGATATTCACCCCCACGATCAGACCGTAGGAACTTGATCTTCTTGTTATGATGATTTTCAACTTCACTCTGAAATTGCTTGAACTTTTCAAATGTTTCAGACTTGTGCTTCATTAAGTAGACATAACCATATCTACTCAAATCGTCAGTGAAGGTGAGAAAATAACGATATCCGCCGCGTGCCTCTACGCTCATCGGACCGCACATATTGGTATGTATGATTTCCAACAAGTCACTGGCACGCTCCATTGTTTCGGAGAACGGAGTTTTAGTCATCTTGCCCATGAGGCATGGTTCGCACGTGTCAAGTGAATCAAAGTCAAGTGACTCCAAAAGTACATCGGTATGGAGTTTCTTCATGTGCTTTACACCAATATGACCTAAGCGGCAGTGCCACAAAAACATGGCGCTATCATTGTTAACTCTAACTCTTTTGGTCTCAATGTTATGTATATGTGTATCATCACTATCAAGATTAAATATGACCAATCCTCTCACATTGGGTGCATGACCATAAAAGATGTTACTCATACAAATAGAACAACCATTATTCTCTGACTTAAAAGAGTAACCGTCTCGCAATAAACAAGATCCAGATATAATGTTCATGCTCAACGCAGGCACTAAATAAAAATTATTCAAGTTCATAACTAATCCTGATGGTAACTGAAGTGAAACTGTGCCGACGGCGATTGCATCAACCTTGGAACCATTTCCTACGCGCATCGCCACTTTATCTTTCGCCAGCCTTCGCCTATTCCGCAGTTCCTGTTTCGAGTTGCAAATATGAGCAACAAAACCGGTATCGAATACCCAGGCACTACTACGAGAGCTGGTTAAGTACACATCAATAACATGTATATCAAATATACCTGATTTTTCTTTGGCCGCCTTCTTATCAGCCAGATACTTGGGGCAGTTGCGCTTCCAGTGACCCATACCCTTGCAATAGTAGCACTCTGTTTTAGTCTTAGGTCTAGCTTTGGGTTTCTTCGTCGGATTGGCAACAGGCTTGCCGCTCTTCTTTGAATTACCCTTCTTGCCTTTGCCGTTTCTCTTGAAACTAGTGGTCTTATTCACCATCAACACTTGATGTTCTTTATGGAGTTCAGACTCTGCGACTTTCAGCATCGCAAACAACTCGCCGGGTGACTTGTTCATCCCTTGCATGTTGTAGTTCAACACAAAGCCCTTATAGCTTGGCGGCAGTGATTGAAGAATTCTGTCAGTGATAGCCTCTTGCGGGAGTTCAATCCCCAGCTCAGCTAGACGGTTTGAGTACCCAGACATTTTGAGCACATGTTCACTGACAGACGAGTTCTCCTCCATCTTGCAAGCATAGAATTTATCGGAGGTCTCATACCTCTCGATCCAGGCGTTCTTCTGAAAGATAAACTTCAACTCTTGGAACATCTCATATGCTCCATGACGCTCAAAGCGACGTTGAAGTCCCGGTTCTAAGCCATACAAGACTGCACATTGAACTACTGAGTAGTCCTCCTTACGTGTTAACCAAGCGTTCTTAACATCCTGGTCAGCTGTAGCGGGTGGTTCATCTCCTAACGCAGCATTAAGGACATAATCCTTCTTCCCAGCTTGTAGGATCAACTTAAGATTACGAGCCCAGTCTACAAAGTTGCTTCCATCATCTTTCAACTTAGCTTTCTCTAGGAACGTATTAAAATTCTGGGTGACTGTCGCGTGAGCCATGATCTACAACACAAATATATTCAAAGTGGACTTAGACTATGTTCAAGATAATTAGAGTTTAACGTAATCAAATTACTTGCTAAACTCCCACTCAAAAAGTACATCTCTCTAGTCATTTGAGTGGTTCATGACCTACTTACATTAGCTCAAGTCCGATCATCACGTGAGTTGAGTATAGTTTCAGTGGTAAGCATCCCTATACTAATCATATCAACTATATGATTCATGATCGACCTTTCGGTCTCATGTGTTCCGAGGCCATGTCTGCTCATGCTAGGCTCGTCAAGCTTAACCCGAGTGTTCCGCGTGTGCAACTGTTTTGCACCCGTTGTATGTGAACGTTGAGTCTATCATACCCGATCATCACGTGGTGTCTCCAAACGACGAACTGTAGCAATGGTGCACAGTCGGGGAGAACACAATTTCGTCTTGAAATTTTAGTGAGAGATCACCTCATAATGCTACCGTCGTTCTAAGCAAAATAGGGTGCATAAAAGGATTAACATCACATGCAATTCATAAGTGACATGATATGGCATCATCACGTGCTCCTTGATCTCCATCACCAAAGCACCGGCACGATCTTCTTGTCACCGGCGCCACACCATGATCTCCATCAACGTGTCGCCATCGGGGTTGTTGTGGTACTCATGCTATTACTACTAAAGCTACATCCCAGCAAAATAGTAAACGCATCTGCAAGCACAAACGTTAGTTTAAAGACAACCCTATGGCTCCTGTCGGTTGCCGTACCATCGACGTGCAAGTCGATATTATCTATTACAACATGATCATCTCATACATCCAATATATCACATCACATCGTTGGCCATATCACATCACAAGCATACCCTGCAAAAACAAGTTAGACATCCTCTAATTTTGTTGTTGCATGTTTTACGTGGTGACCATGGGTATCTAGTAGGATCACATCTTACTTACGCAAACACCACAGCGGAGATATATGAATTTCTATTTAACCTTATCCAAGGACCTCCTTGGTCAAATCCGATTCAACTAAAGTTGGAGAAATCGACACTTGCCGGTCATCTTTGAGCAACGGGGTTACTCGTGGCGATGAAACCAGCCTCTCATAAGCGTACGAGTAATGTCGGTCCAAGCCGTTTCAATCCAACAATACCGCGGAATCAATAAAAGACTAAGGAGGGCAGTAAAACGCACATCACCGCCCACAAAAACTTTTGTGTTCTACTCGAGAAGACATCTACGCATGTACCTAGCTCATGATGCCACTGTTGGGGAACGTCGCATGGGAAACAAAAAAATTTCTACGCGCACGAAGACCTATCATGGTGATGTCCATCTACGAGAGGGGATTTACGATCTACGTACCCTTGTAGATCGCACAACAGAAGCGTTAGTGAACGCGGTTGATGTAGTGGAATGTCCTCACGTCCCTCGATCCGCCCCGCGAACCGTCCCACGAACCGTCCCGCGATCCGTCCCACGATCTAGTGCCGAACGGACGGCACCTCCGCGTTCAGCACACGTACAGCTCGACGATGATCTCGGCCTTCTTGATCCAGCAAGAGAGACGGAGAGGTAGATGAGTTCTCCGGCAGCGTGACGGCGCTCCGGAGGTTGGTGGTGATCTAATCTCGGCAGGGCTCCGCCCGAGCTCCGCAGAAACGCGATCTATAGGTAAAACCGTGGAGTTATGTGGTCGGGCTGCCCTTGAAAATTTGTCTCAAATCAGCCCTAATTGCTCCATATATATAGGAGGAGGGAGGGGAGGCTTGCCTTGAGGCTCAAGGAGCCCCAAGGGCTGCGCACCAAGGGGAGGAGGAGTCCTCCTCCAATCCTAGTCCAACTAGGATTGGAAAGTCGAGTCCTTCTCTCCTTTCCCACCTCTTTTTTTTTCTTTTCTCTTTGATTTTCTATCCTTGGCACATAGGGCCTTCTTGGGCTGTCCCACCAGCCCACCAAGGGCTGGTGCGCCACCCCCAAGGCCTACGTGCTTCCCCGGGGTGGGTTGCCCCCCCCCCCCCCGGTGAACACCCGAAACCCATTCGTCATTCCCGGTACATTCCCGGTAACTCCGAAAACCTTCTGGTAATCAAATGAGGTCATCCTATATATCAATCTTCGTTTACGGACCATTCCGGAAACCCTCGTGATGTCCGTGATCTCATCCGGGACTCCGAACAACATTCGGTAACCAACCATATAACTCAAATACGCATAAAACAACGTCGAACCTTAAGTTTGCAAACCCTGCGGGTTCGAGAACTATGTAGACATGACCCGAGTGACTCCTCGGTCAATATCCAATAGCGGGACCTGGATGCCCATATTGGATCCCACATATTCTACGAAGATCTTATTGTTTGAACCTCAGTGCCAAGGATTTATATAATCCCATATGTCATTCCCTTTGTCCTTCGGTATGTTACTTGCCCGAGATTCGATCGTCAGTATCCGCATACCTATTTCAATCTCGTTTACCGGCAAGTCTCTTTACTCGTTCCGTAATACAAGATCCCGCAACTTACACTAAGTCACATTGCTTGCAAGGCTTGTGTGTGATGTTGTATTACCGAGTGGGCCCCGAGATACCTCTCCGTCGCACGGAGTGACAAATCCCAGTCTCGATCAATACTAACTCAACGAACACCTTCGGAGATACCTGTAGAGCATCTTTATAGTCACCCAGTTACGTTGCGACGTTTGATACACACAAAGCATTCCTCCGGTGTCAGTGAGTTATATGATCTCATGGTCATAGGAACAAATACTTGACACGCAGAAAACAGTAGCAACAAAATGACACGACCAACATGTTACGTCTATTAGTTTGGGTCTAGTCCATCACGTGATTCTTCTAATGACGTGATCCAGTTATCAAGCAACAACACCTTGTATATAATCAGAAGACCGTGACTATCTTTGATCAACTGGCTAGCCAACTAGAGGCTTGCTAGGGACAGTGTTTTGTCTATGTATCCACACATGTATATAAGTCTTCATTCAATACAATTATAGCATGGATAATAAACGATTATCTTGATACAGGAATTATAATAATAACTATATTTATTATTGCCTCTAGGGCATAATTCCAACATCACGATGGGTAAGGAATCATTGGATCAGATCGGAATCCTCCTTCTGCATGAGCGAATAGAGTGGATGTGGAGATCACATAAAGGAAAATGCTCGCAACTGGTTTTCCTCCCGATTGAGCGGCGGTTGGCGATGGGAACGGGTCGCGACTTTCGTGTAACCTTTTCCTCTTTCTTTTTAATCGAAGGTGGGAGGAAAAGGTTGACTGAACCGCCTCTGGTTTTCAGAGGGTTACAGAAAAACGATGGGAGGACGTGATGGGAGGATATATCGATAGGTAGCTGTAGGAGGGGGATCTGTCAGTGGTCGAACCATCACAACGACGGCAGATCCCCTTTAATAGTAGAGATGTGTGTAAGGATTCCTTTTTCCTGGTTTTTTGACTTTTTTTACAGCACCCACGAAAATGACGCGTGTGAATGGGTAGTTCCTGTATGCAGATTATTTTACTGGCCAAGCAAAGATTTGTTGTGTAGTCCACCGCTTTGACTGGGTCAGATCATGGATATGCCACGTATTCTTGCTATAGTTGACGTGAATGTGCCGCCGCTTTGACTAGATCAGACCCTATATGCCACGTATCTTGCTGCTGCTTTGACTAGTGATCTTTTGCTTGCCATGTTTCAGTTAGAGGTAAATACACCAGTGGTGTTTGAATGTTCATTTTAATGCCTAAACTTGAAAAATATATCGAACTGGTTCTATAACTTAACACAGACGAGCAAATATGGTGATAATCCCGTCCATATACATAAAGTGCGCCAACGTGGCATCGTATATAGCTTACGTGGCATGAAGCCGATTGGTACATTCGAAATATGATTAGTAGATGATCCTAAAAAAACCATGATTACTAGATAATATATGCCTGTGACTAATGGGTCCCGCTTCTCAAGGAAAATTAAAATAAAAAACAGCGACAAAACGTACTCAAACCTTCAAACCTCAAGCTAAAGGGCGGCTGGTGTTGGCCATCATGCGAACTAGATTTTATTGTCAGCAGACGCTTCTTAAGCTTAAGGTAAATTGAAACGGCTGTGGTCTTTAAATGGATTATGATCTTTGACTGTATATTTTAAATGTTTGAATTAAGTAACATTTTTAAATACCCATGGATTATATTTTAATAGTATTTTATGAATAATAGGTGAATATTTTAAAATAATTACATGAACATTTTTAGTGAAATATTTTATTGCAAACCACTATATTTATTTTGTGTACACACAGATATTTGTATACCATGAGGTTATTATTTATTACCACAAATACTCATAACCGACATCCTGGTATGGATCCTTGTTTGTGCTTTTTTTAAGTAATAGTAGATGTGCACACGGATGTTTGTTGACTATGAGGTAATTATTGATAGAACATGAACATTTGAACCTAACTTTTATTATTATAATTATTATTTCCATTTTTAGGGGTAAAACTAACTTTTGTTCATCAAAGTCCACAGTTTGCGGGATACAAACAGGGTCATGGGGTCCAATATATTTTTTATTTTCATAAAGAACTAAATGCAGCCCATTTAAGTACTGCAACTATTTTCATATAAGGTACTCTAAGCGTTGGGAGTTTTCTTGGACAACAAGACCAGGTTGGCGTAATGGCCAGCATAGGCTGCTATTTAGCTTTATTCGAGTCCTTTCTTCATCATTTTTCATTTTAATTCGCATGACAGGCGGACCCGCTAGTCATACGAACATATAAATATTCAAATATCATGTTTTGTTGTTACAAGTGAACCCATTCCTGCAACATCAACCATATACGGTGTCACGTCGACGCACTTTATGTATATGGATGGTATTAACATCGTATTTGTACGTTCGTGCCAAGTTTTATAACCAATTCGACGTATTTTTTAAGTTCATGTATTAAACTGAACATTCGTGGCAAGTTCAAACACCACTGTTATATTTACCTCTTTCAGTTATTAGGTCCGTTCTGTTTGCAACAAATTTACTAGGCTCTTATTATACCCTGTGTGTGCTCTTCTCTTCTTTGGCTGGCTATAAATATGTGTTCCTCTCGGTGTTTCAGTTCTTCCCTTTTGTGTGCATGGTTTCCGACATGCTGATCGGTCAGCGTTGGTCTACCCATCCGTTGATGGTTCTCGCCTCAGTTCTTGCGGTCGTGTTGTTCCAACCGGTCATGGGGCTATTTCTGGTACGTTTGGTTTACTCTTCCAATTGAAAGTGATTGTTTTGTACTGAAGTATGTTGTCTTTCCGTCAGTTTTGGATCCTGACGAAGCCCATCGGTGGTTCTGGCCTCATTTCTTCTTCATTTTGTTTATGGGTTTTGTGCATTCGTGATTTCTATAGGACATTTCTTTGTTGCAAAGACTGGATGTAATTGACATCTTCGTAATATTAATATATTCCTCTTTCTAAAGAAAAAAAAACTAACCGCTAGGAGCTTAAAAGGAGTATCATCAGGGAGTGTATTTTAAAATGCTAGCTGCTTGCACTTTCAGCTAGGTAGTCGAAGTTTTGGCTAACGCTCTTGGGAGCTATACATTATCTATTTCTTTGGATTATTTAAAAAGTATTCTGTTCAACTTATAATGCTTTTAGAGGCTGGTTGGAGCAAGATACTGCTAGGAAGATGTATCAGTATGAGGAAAATATGTTTTGGTTGGAGAGATTTGAGTGCGTTATTTCAATGGCTTGGTTATGTTGATGACTAAAATAATACATGAATTAGTGTGATAATAGCTATGATAATGTGGGAATTTTGTATCATTGAATTGAACAGATAGGCAGGTTACTTGATAGCAAAATCCAGTTAAAATGTACCATGAATATGTTAGTCTTTTCCACGTGAACTATTTCATTCATATATGTGGAAAATCAATATGGTGATGCATGACTTCTGTCATTAGTTGTATGTTGTGCGTTTCTTCCTCTTAAGCTTAGTTTTTGTCCCAGGTCCTGAAATGGCAAGCTATATCTCGTATTTGCAATTCTGTTGAAAGTTGCGTGTGGTGTTCAAGAAATACCATTTATTTACTTAGATAGCAATTAGTGTAGGAATTAAACATTTTTTTCCTGCACCTATAGTATCTTTTCCTAGAGTAATGTACATACAGTTATTTGCAAATTTGATGGTACAAGTCTCTACTCTCTCTCGAGTTCTTCATTGCTTAACCATACTTATTCTGGTTGTTTCATGCCAATGTTTGTAAATGAAGAGTTTTGTTGTTCGAGTATACCGGAGACAAAATCATGCACCACTATATAACATGTCTAAAGTAATTATGCACCAACAGATCTAGGAGAAGAATGAGAGCTTAGCACTTTCACATCCACTAGCTATTACCACCATGTGCAGTAGACTTCTTATGCATGTATCAGTCAGATGCACCCTTTCTATGTATAAACCACTTAAGATATGAATCAAGTCGCCTGATTGATTATCAAATCTTTAAGAAAATCAAGTAGTTTATCAGTCTATAGGGCGCAGGAGCTATACATTGTCTATTTCTGTGGATTATTTAAAAAGTATTTTGTTCAACTTATAGTGCCTTTAGAGGCTGGTTGGAACAAGATACTGCTAGGAAGATGTATCTGTATGTGGAAAATATGTTTTGGTTGGAGAGATTTTAGTGCTTTATTTCAATGGCTTGGTTATGTTGATGACTACAATAATACATGAATTAGTGTGATAATAGCTATAATAATGTGGGAATTATATATCATTGAATTCAGCACATTGACAGGTTACTTGATAGCAAAATCCAGTTAAAATGTACCATGAATATGTTAGTCTTTTCCACATGAACTATTTCATTCATATATGTGGAAAATCAATAGGGTGATGCATGACTTCTGTCATTAGTTGTATGTTGTGCGTTTCTTCCTCTTAAGCTTAGTTTTTGTCCCAGGTCCTGAAATGGCAAGCTATATCTCGTATTTGCAATTCTGTTGAAAGTTGTGTGTGGTGTTCAAGAAATACCATTTATTTACTTAGATAGCAATTAGTGTAGGAATTAAACATTTGTTTCCTGCACCTATAGTATCTTTTCCTAGAGTAATGTACATACAATTATTTGCAAATTTGATGGTACAAGTCCCTACTCTCTCTCGAGTTCTTCATTGCTTAACCATACTTATTCTGGTTGTTTCATGCCAATGTTTGTAAATGGAGAGTTTTGTTGTTCGAGTATACCACAGACAAAATCATGCACCACTATATAACTTGTCTAAACTAATTATGCACCAACATATCTAGGAGAAGAATGAGAGCTTAGCACTTTCACATCCACTAGCTATTACCACCATGTGCAGTAGACTTCTTATGCATGTATCAGTCAGATGCACCGTTTCTATGTATAAACCACTTAAGATATGAATCAAGTCGCCTGATGGATTACCAAATATTAAAGAAAATCAAGTAGTTTATCAGTCTATAGGGCGCGACGGTGACCACTTAGATGCAAATCAAGTAGTTGGACATATTACAAAATCTTAAAGAAAATCAAGTAGCTTATCAGTCTCTATGGCGCGGCGTGCCGCCGCGCACTGCCTGCTAGTTATATATCACAGTAGAAGATTTTGTTGTTTTTCCTTTAAAAGAAAGACCATGCATGGAAGACAAAAGGTCTCTCTTAATCACCCTATACAACAAACGGATTGTACATTTGCAAGCTTTCTTATTTGTGGGATCACTCATTCGATTGGAAGATATGCAATGTGGATCTTCTACTTTATTCTTGAACACTCATCAACTTGGTGTGAGCTCTTTTTAACTCTAATGAATTAATCCAAATATCCTTTGATTACTAGTCAACTTACGGAAGAAAAGAGAAATGCATGGATGATCTGAATTATATCATTTAAGCTTTAGCATTACAAAAGTTGAGCTTCCAAGCCAGTTTCCCAAGACTCCATGATGTCATTTCTCACCTGGTAGATAACTGTGTGCTCAATTCACTAAAGACACAACTTAACCGGGAACAAATTTTTCTTATCCATGGCAGCAACGATAAACGAAAACATGACTAGCATCTGGGTCTAGATCCAGGCACTAGTAATAGAATGATGAGTTCCTAATGCCACCCATGGCAAATATACTATGTATGCATGTCCAGTTGATGGCATATGCCCATATGCTAGCTAGGTGCTTGCCAATAGCCAAGGTTGCATGTCGGCAGGGAGTTGTGAGTGCGTATATATACACAATACTTTAGAAGGCACAACTCTACGTTGGTCCCATTTTATCAATGGTATAAAGGCTTTAAATAATAATGTGGCCACTAATTCAAATTCATACTTGGTGTGCACGAGTTGTATCGGTCAGATGATGAATAAATTAAAGGATTATGTGCATTAATTGTATACTTTATATATAGAGGCCGGGAGTGATCCTCATTTCCGAAAAGATGCTGAAACTAGGCCTTTCTTGTTGAGGAATAAAAGATTTGATGAGGTGCTATTGTTAGGCATAAGTATAATCTGCTCAACACCAATAGTACAAATTGTACCTGAAACAGGATCAATTGCGATGCAGAAGTGAAGTCTACTTATGATGATCTCACGAAATGTAGCTGTATTTTCTTGTTGAATGAATGGTGATGTTCACTAGTAGAAAAGAAGGTTTTGGTCCACTTGATGAAATCCCATTAGTCCCGGTTCACTCATGAACCGGGACCCATGTGGGCATAGGTCCCGGTTCGTGAGGCCAGGGCGCCGGCCGGGCCTCGTGGGCAAAGTTGTCAGAATCGTGATTCTGAATCAGATCGGAGCTCCGTTGCTAGGATCGTGAATCGTAGAATCTTAACTATCAGGATCGTAGAAACTTAGATTCTATGAGCAGAATCGTAGAATCGGAGGGGCTAGTTTGGATCGGAAGATCGTAAGATTTTAAGACTTGAGTCACGATCCTGACAACTTTGCTCGTGGGCCATTTGTCCCGGTTTGCTTGTCACCTTCGGTCCCGGTTCCAGACACGAACGGGGACCAATGTGTCGCGCTCCTGGCCCACAACAATTCGTCCTGGTTTGTGGCTGGAACCGGGACAAAATGTTGTCCTTCAGTCCCGGTTCAGTCCACAAATCGGGACCAATGCTTGGCCTATATATACCACCCGACCACGAGGAGAGCAGTGCACTGCTCTGTTTTTTGGCCGGCCGTGGAAGAGCTTTGTGGTGCTCTAGCTCACGTCCTATGCGCATGAGGTATTCGATGAAATGCCCAAGCCACACTTAAGCTTTCTCCTCTCTAAGCTCCTTGTCCAAGCTCCATTTTTCTCTAGTTTTGTGTAGCCTTGGCGGTCCGTCCGTGTCCCCTCCCCGTCCTCACCGCCGTCGATCGCCCGCGCCCATCTCGACGTCGGCACCACCGTGGTTAGTCACTTCTTCTTATCTTCTTTCTAAAAGGAAAAAGTTCTTACTTGTATGATTTAGATAGATACTTGTGTAATTTTCTTACTTCTATTATTGTTCGTTATTATATAGTGCGATGGTTTTGGTATCCGCCTCCGTCGGCCCTCGTCATGACTATGATTCTGATGTGGTATATATTATCTTTTATAACTATTTATTTTATTTAGTGTTTATGACAATTATGACGATCAACGTGACATATTTTTTTTATCTAGGTGGTATGTGAACCGAAAATTCCGACCCACATAAAAATTCTTGTCGAGAAGTTACATTTGGTTGAAAAAGAAAACAATTACTTGAAAGAAAAATTACAAAGAGTTGAAGAGGAGAAGATGATATTGGAGTTGGGTGTTACCGAGGTGCGTGACGATCACAAGATCAAGATGAATGCAATGTGCTTGAAGATTAGAAACATTAGAAAATAAGCCATTCATACCGAGCCTTGGTATCATTATGCCGTTGGATCAATTTGTACCTTAGTTGTAGTTATGACCGCATTTGTTGTTGCATTTAAATTTAGTAGTTTCAATATATGTTCTAATTAGATGCTCTAGAGAGCTATATGTTGTTCAATAATGAGAACTATGTAAGAACGTTATGTATTTATTTTGGTCACTACTGTACTCTGGCTTTAATGTGATGATGAATTTCAATTAATTTGGTCACTTCTTGAATCATGTCGAATCATGTGAAGAATAGATCTTGTTGGAATTTCTTGAATCATGTCGAATCATGTGGAATCATGCATGTCGAATGTGACGCCCTCGGTTTAATCGTATGCTAATCATACACGCAAATGCGTACAATCAAACCCAAGGACTCACGGGAAGATATCACAACACAACTCTAGACACAAATAAAACAATATCACCTTCATATTGCAAGCCAGGGGCCTCGAGGGCTAGAATACAGAAGCTCGATAAACACACGAGTCAGCGGAAGCAACAAATATCTGAGTACAGACATAAAACATGGGGTGCCTTAGAGAAGGCTAGCACAAAAGATACAACGATCGAACGAGGCGAGGCCTACTGCCTGGGAACCTCCTAACTACTCCTGATCAACAGCGGCCTCCACGAAGATGACACCATCGGGGCGGCAGGCGTCGGCAGGAAACTCCACTCATGGGCTCCATCATCTGGTCGCAGCAAACAGATCAAGGGGACAAGGGGGGGAGCAAAGCAGCGGTGAGTACTCATCCAAAGTACTCGCAAGTCTTACATCAGAACCAATCTAAATATGCATCAGTATGAAGAAGGGGGTGTTATATGTGGATTGACTGCAGCAATGCGAGAATAGAGAGAGAAGGCCTAGTCCTATCGAAGACTAGCATCTTCAGGGTCTTGCAGCAATAGACGAGAGTTGAACAGGGGGTAAAACATAATAGTCATATTGTTACAACAATAATAAAGTGAGGCCACGCCTAAAGATCCTCCCTCGACTCCCTGCGAGGAAGCAATCCCGAGGCAAACTAATTCCAGTTAAGTAACAATTGTAGTTGTATAAGATCGGGGCACAACTCCAAGTCGTCCTGTAACCGTGGACACGGCTATCCGAATAGTTAATTTTCATCCCTGCAGGGGTGCACCACATGTCCCGTCATGCTCGATAACACTCTGGCCAGACATACTTTTCTAGGTCCTGCCCGGCCTCGGAATATCGACACGTCGCAGCCCCACCTAAGACTAATCAGAGAGGTCAGCCCGCCGGTCTAAATCCTAAGAGCAAAGGGTTCATGGACCCAGTTCCCCTTCGCGCTCCTGCACGATGCGAGGACGGTCGACGTCAGTCCTAGCATCCCTTAATCACAAGCGCAATGCATCTCGGGACCACTCGGGCGCGCGCCACTACGATTGCTGACATCTGAAAAGCTTCGGCTGATAAGCGACGTCGAGTACCCATAATTCTTCCCACGTAGCCGGTTAGTGCGAAAAGGTCTCCGACCAACCCAGATCAAATACCCAAATCCATTAACATTTTAATTAGGCCAACAACACAGTCTCACGGGAATCCACCTGTCTTACAACTAATCACCTAAGATCCCAGTAACATGGTTGAGTAACTGTGTGGTTGTAACATCGGGGGGGGGGGGGGGGATCCAAGGTATCACCCTCGTTGGATTCCGAACGATGTACCCGTCAAGGTGGGCTTAGAGGTATCACCCTCAGGGGTCCGACACTTGAGGGGTTGCACGACAGAGGCGTCATCGGGAATTGTGAAAGAGGAATCACCCTCGATAACCACGACCGACTAGCTATACTACAGAGATATCATCAGGAGTACTTAGCGAGGTGTCACCCCCGGTACCCGATAGTATCTCTGTAGCATCATACAACTAAGGGGGGTGTATGTGTTGTGTCGGGTCTGGCTTGTCGATCAGAGATCGAGATTTGAAAACAAGCGAGGCAACTGAACTACGGGGTCAGAGGGGATGACTGCTCCACCTATACTAAGCATATTAAAGGTACATGACTGAAAGTAGCAGTTCATCAAAAATAGGCTATGCATCAGATATAGGAGCTAACTATAACAGTAGCAAAATACTAATGCAAGCAGTAGGAAGAAAGACATAGGCGATATAGGAATGATCAAGGGGGGTTGCTTGCCTTGCTGCTCTGCGGCAAAGGACTGATCGGCAGGGTCGTAGATGTACCCGGCAGCAGCGTCAGTCTCGGGGTCTACCGGTAAGAAGAGGGGGAAGAAACAATAAATAATAGCAACGGTGAAACACAAAGCATGGCATGGCAAGATGCATGCTAGACATGAGCTAACGCAGCAACATCCGCCATAGACGGGTCGGAAGAATATCTGACGATATTTTCCGGGTCTCGGGTTACTATCGGTCAGACTGGAAACGATGAAAATGTTCCATGTTTGCTATGCTAGGGACGCGTGCCAAACGAATGGACCGTGTACCCGGGTTCGTCTTGTTCTGCTGATCAACTTTCATGTTGAAAATATTTTGATCTGACTTACGGATTATTTAATATTGATTTTTAAAGTTTTATTCAATAATTAGGAATTAAAGACAGATTGAAATAATTTAATAAAAAGCTATTATGACATCACCATGATGTCATGCTGACATCAATAGTTGACTGGTCAACTGACCAGCAGGTCCCGAACGTCATAGGCACAAGTTTTAATTTAGATTAAATATTGATTAATTAGATTAATTTAATGGGGGACCCATGTGTCATACTCTAATTATTCTAATTATCCAATTTATTAATTAACTGAAATATCTATTTATTTATTTAATAAAAATATTATTTTTATTTTTATATTTAAATTTCACTTTTCTTTAAAAAAAAGGTGTGGGGCCTCCCTGTCATAGACAACGGGGTGTGTTGGCCCCACCGGTAAGTGGCTTTAGGACAAAACATATTTTTATTCACAGATACATTACCATACAAATATCGTATTCCTCCACATACCTATATACGCAAATACATACATAAATACGGGCATCAAATACATACATACATACATACATACGGAATACATCATTTGTTTTTATTTCTTTCTAACTCTCATCTCTCTCACAACTCTCTATGTTAAGACAAGAGACAACACAGAGTTCTCTCTGCTAACTCAACATTCAATCCTTCCTACCGATCTCTACCTTTGACGAATTGAAGCCCCGTTTGCCGGAACGAAACCGGGACGGCAAGGGGAACGAGATGGTGGGAGGAGCCCGAGGAGGGGCTCACCGACGTTGACGAGACGGCCCGGTGAAGCCGGAGTTCGTGGGAAGGGGTGGAGGAGACGGCGTGGAGGCGGACGAGGCAGTGACGATGGTGACGGCGGTGGTGGTGCTGGAGAGGTCGTTGCCGGCGAGGAGAGTCGCCGAGAGGGGCCCCGATGAGGAGGGCCCTCGGGATGGAGCCGCCGACGGGGAGCTCCGGCCGGCGAGATGGGGAGGGCCTCGGCCGCAGGATGCGGAGGGACGGTGTACCCGGCGGGTGGGAGGCCGCCGGGGGGGCGAGGTCGGTGGGGACGGGAGGTCGCCGGAGATGGGGGGTGGGTAGTGCTCGCGGGGGGGGGGGGGGGGGCTCTCGGTGGGGGATGGGGGAAGCTGCCGAGAGGTGGGTGGGGGGCTTCGGCTGGTAGGGTTCCCGGCAGGTGGGGGTTAACGAGAGAGAGAGAGGGCCGAGGGGAGGAGAGGTGCTCGTGGGGGAGAGGGGCTCGGGTGGCTGGATCGGGAGATTGGGAGGTTGGCGAGAGAGAGCCGAGAGGAGGGGAACGCGTGGGGCGCTAGGTGGGACGGGACTTGCGGGCTGACAAGGGGTAGGTGGGGCGGTGAGATCGAGCGCGATCTGAAGGAAGGGAACCGATGGGTTAGTTGGGGGGGAGGTTCTGTCGGTGCGTTCGAGGGGTTTTTTCCCTGGCGGCGGCCAGGGGGATGGGGGGGAGCGGGGGCGGCTAGGGGTAGCTGCGGGTGGGCCGGTGGGTAGTGGCGAGCTGGGCCACCACGCCAAGTTGGGCCAGGGGGGTTTGGTCTTCTTTTCCTTTTTTTGTTGTTGTTTCTTTTTTCTTTATTTGTATTTCATTTTTAGTTTTATTTTTCCCGTTTGCCTATTTATTTATATATATATTTTTCTCCAATCTAGTTTAGAAAATACATTAACCATTATTATGTGCTACAACTCAAACATTTTTTTTACATTTGAAAATTTAATTCGTTTGTCTTTAAATTAAATATGATAACTGCGTTGATTTTTATTAAGTGACAACCTAGCTCAGTTAAATATGATAACCTAGCATCATTAGGGTGCGGTTACTGTAGCTTAACTACCGGGGTGTCACATCGAATCATGTGGAATCATGCATGTCGAATCATGCGGAGCTTGGTGAAGAACCACCTGTTCTTGCCGTTCTTGAACCTATCCTCGAGCTTGAGGTAGACCTTGACGTGGGACTTCTTGGCCGTCTTCTTGGCCGAGTCCTTGCGGATCACCTTCTTCGGGTATTTGGTCAGACCCGCGACCAGGCAGTGCCCGTAGGGGCGATCGCGGGTGCTCTCATCGAACACACGCACGATCACCGCCTTCTTCCCGGCGTACCCGCCCTGCAGCAGGATCATGTGGAATCATGTGAAGAATAGAACTTATTGGAATTTCTTGAATCATGTCGAATCATGTGGACTCATGCATGTCGAACCATGCATGTTGAATCATGCATGTCGAATCATGCATGTCGAATCATGTCGAATCATGCGGAGCTTGGTGAAGAATCACCTGTTCTTGCCGGTCTTGAACCTATCCTCGAGCTTGAGGAAGACCTTGACGTGGGACTTCTTGGCTGTCTTCTTGGCCGAGACCTTGCGGATCACCTTCTTCGGGTATTTGGCCAGGCCGGTGATGTCTACTACGCAACCTTCTCCTTGTAGACGTTGTTGGGCCTCCAAGTGCAGAGGTTTGTAGGACAGTAGCAATTTTCCCTCAAGTGGGTGACCTAAGGTTTACCAATCTGCGGGAGGCGCAGGATGAAGATGGTCTCTCTCAAGAAACCCTGCAACCAAATAACAAAGAGTGTCTTGTGTCCGCAACACACCCAATACAATGGTAAATTGTATAGGTGCACTAGTTCGGCGAAGAGATGGTGATAAAAGTGCAATATGTTTGGCAGATATAGGTTTTTGTAATCTGAAATTACAAAAACAGGAAGGTAACTAGTAACAAAAGTGAGCACGAACGGTATTGCAATGCGTGGAAACAAGGCCTAGGGTTCATACTTTCACTAGTGAAGTTCTCTCAACAATGATAACATAATTGGATCAATTAACTAGCCCTCAACATGCAACAAAGAGTCACTCCAAAGTTACTAATAGCGGAGAACAAACGAAGAGATTATTGTCGGGTACGAAACCACCACAAAGTTATTCTTTCTGATCGATCTATTCAAGAGTCCGTAGTAAAATAGCACGAAGCTATTCTTTCCGTTCGATCCATCATAGAGTTCGTACTAGACTAACACCTTAAGATACATATCAACCAAGACCCTAATGTCACCTAGATAATCCATTGTCACCTCAAGTATCCATGGGCATGATTATACAATATGCATCACACAATCTCAGAGTCATCTATTCAACCAACACATAGAACTTCGAAGGGTGCCCCGAAGTTTCTACCAGAGAGTCAAAACATGTGCCAACCCATATGCATAGTTTCCCAATGTCACGAAACCCGCAAGTTGATCACCAAAACATACATCGAGTACTCACATGAATATCCAAACGTCTGCCAACCCATATGCATAGGTTCCCAATGTCACAAACCCGCAAGTTGATCACCACAGATAGACACGTGCAAGACATACATCAAGTGTTCTCAAAGACTCAATCCGATAAGATAACTTCAAAGGGGAAAATCAATTGATTACAAGAAGGGAGAGGGGGAAGAACATCATAAGATCCAACTATAGTAGAAAATCCTGCGGTACATCAAGATCAAGACATCTCAAGAACAAGAGAGAGAGAGATCAAACACATAGCTACTGGTACATACCCTCATCCCCGAGGGAGAACTACTCCCTCCTCGTCATGGAGATCGCCGGGATGATGAAGATGGCCACCGGAGATGGATTCCCCCTCCGGCAGGGTGCCGGAACGGGCTCCAGATTGGTTTTTGGTGGCTACAGAAGCTTGCGGCGGCGGAACTCCCGATCTAGGTTTCTTTTTGGGGGTTTCTGAATTTATAGGAATTTATGGCGGTGGAATTACGTCTGTTGGGCCCACGAGGAGGTCACAAGTCTGGTAGGTGCGGCCTAGGGGGGTGGTCGCGCCTCCCGGGCTTGTGACTCCCTCGTGGCTCTTCTGGCCTTCTTCCAAACCTTCGGGGGTCTCTTTTGGTCCAAAAAAATCATCGCAAAGTTTTATTCCATTTGGACTCCGTTTGAAAAAGGGTCAAAAACACGGAAAAAACAGAAACTAGCACTTGGCACTGAGTTAATAGGTTAGTCCCAAAAAAGATATAAAATAGCAAATTCATGCATATAAAACATCCAAAGTTGACAAGATAATAGCATGGAACCATCAAAAATTGTAGATGCGTTGGAGACGTATCAAGCATCCCCAAGCTTAACTCCTGCTCGTCCTCGAGTAGGGAAGTGATAAAGACTGAATTTTTGATGTGAAATGCTACCTAACATATTTGTCCTTTGTAAGTTTTTTCTTGTGGCATGAATGTTCAGATCCGTAATATTCAAAACAATAGTTTGCTATTGACATGAAAACAATAATACTTCAAGCAAACTAGCAAGGTAATCATGAACTTTCGAAATAACAAGGCCATAGAAAGTTATCCCTACAAAATCATATAGTCTTGCTATGCTCCATCATCCCCACACAACGAATTTAAATCTTGCACAACCCCGGTATTGGCCAAGTAATTGTTTTTGCACTCTTACTTTCTCAAACTTTTTCAACTCTCACGCAATACATGCGCGTGAGCCATGGATATAGCACAATAGGTGGAATAGAGTGTGGTGGAGGTTGTGAGGCAAAAAGGAGGAGATGGTCACATTGACTCGGCGTATCAATGGGCTATGGAGATGCCCATCAATAGATATCAATGTGAATGAGTAGGGATTGCCAATCAACGGATGCAAAAGAGCTATAAGTGTGTGAAATCTCAAAAGGAAAACTAGTGGGTGTGCACCCAACTTGCTTGCTCACGAAGACCTAGGGCAATTTTGAGGAATCCCATCATTGGAATATACAAGCCAAGTTATATAATGAAAATTCCCACTAGTATATGGAAGTGTCAAAACAAGAGACTCTCTATCATGAAGAACATGGTGCTTTTTGAAGCACAAGTGTGGAAAAGATAGTAGCATTGTCCCTTCTCTCTTTTTCTCTCTTTTTTTTGTTTGGGATCTTTGGCCTCTTTTCATTTATTTTTTATTTTTTTTGGTGGGCATCTTTGGCCTCTTTTTTTCTCACATGGGACAATGCTCTAATAATGATGATCATCACACTTTTATTTACTCACAACTCAATACTTAGAGCAATGATGACTCTATATGAAATGCCTCCGGCAGTGTACCGGGATGTGCAACGATCTAGCTTAGCGTATGACGTTGAAACATCTCGCTAAATATCTTACGATCATGCAATGGCAATATGAAAGTGACGACACATGTCATGAGACGGAACGGTGGGAGTTGCATGGCAATATATCTCGGAGTGGCTATGAAAATGGCATAATAGGTAGGTATGGTGGCTGTTTTGAGGAAGGTATATGGTGGGTTTGTGCACCGGCGAAAGTTGCGCGGTACTAGAGAGGCTAGCAAAGGTGGAAGGTGGAAGTGCATCTATACCATGGACTCACATTAGTCATGAAGAACTCATATACTTATTGCGAAAGTTTTTGTTAGTAATCGAAACAAAGTGCTAAACGCATACTCCTAGGGGAAGGGTTGGTAGGTGTTAACCATCGCGCGATCCCAACCGCCACACAAAGGATGACAGTCAATAAATCAATTATGCTCGGACTTCCTAACATAGCAGTTCACCATACGTGCATGCTACGGGAATCATTAAGTTCAACACAAGTATTTCTAGATTCACAACACCCCACTAGCATAACTCTAATATTACCATATCCATATCTCAAAACCAATTGAGAGGAATCAAACTTCTCTTACTAATCAATGCACATGAATATGAAGGTTTTTATCCTCTTTGGATGCCTATCATATTAGGACTATATTCACAACCTAAGCAAGGTACCATGATGTTTAAGACTCTCAAAATGATCTAAGTGAAGCACGAGAGTTCAAGTAGTTCTATAAAATAGAACCATTGCAATGCTCTTCAAAGATATAAGTGAAGCACTAGAGCAAAAGACAAACTACTCCAAAAGATATAAGTGAAGCTCAATGAGTAGTTGAACAACTATTTGGCTATGTGTAGACTCTCCCATATAAGAATTTCAGATCCTAAGTACCTTATTCTAACAAAATAAAATGACGCTCCAAGCAAACCACATATCATGTGGTGAATAAAAATATAGCCCCAAATAAAGTTACCGATGGATTGAAGACGGAAGAGGGGATGCCTTCCCGGGGCATCCCCAAGCTTAGGCTTTTTGGTGTCCCTGAATATGGCTTTGGGGTGCCTTGGGCATCCCCAAGCTTAGGTTCTTGCCACTCCTTGTTCCATAGTCCATCGAAACTCTACCCAAAACTTGAAAACTTCACAACACAAAACTTAACGGAACTTCGTGAGATGGGTTAGTATGATAACGAGCAAATCATTCACTTGGGTACTGTAAAAACAAGACTCATAATTATTTTCACACAATTCCTACTGTATTTTATCATTTCCACAATTTATATCACTTAATATAATCTATGGAAACACCAAAACAAGCAAACTATGTATTGAAAACATAATCTGTCAAAAATAGAACAGTCTGTAATGATCTAAATGAGAACCGTACTTATGCACCTCCAAAAATTCTAAAAAATTATTAAAATTAGGTAAATTTTCGTATCAATCAGCAGCAAAAAGAATAAACTCAAAATCTCTCTCCCTATAGAAATTAAAAATAATTTCGTGAGCATAATGTTTCTGTCCTTTTCAGCATGATTAAACAGCTATCACCCAAACTAATCATAAAGGTTTTACTTGGCACAAACACTAATTAAAACACAAAAAACACAATCATAACAGAGTTATGATGCTGTGGACAAAACAAAACAGAAAGCAAAAAGCAAAAATAAATTTATTGGGTTGCCTCCCAACAAGCGCTATTGTTTAACGCCCTTAGCTAGGCATGATGATTTCAATGATGCTCACATAAAAGATAAGGATTGAAGCACAACGAGAGCATCATGGATCATATGGCTAGCACATTTAAGTCTAACCCCCTTCCTATGCATAGGGATTTTGTGAACAAACAACTTGTTGGAGCAAGAATCAACTAGCATAGGAAGGCAAAACAAGCATAGCTTTAAAAATTTCAACACATGGAGAGGAAGATTGATACTATTGCAATAAGTAGAAGCATATTATCCTCTCCCATAGTAATTTTCAGTAGCATCATGAATGAATTCAACAATATAACCAGCACCTAAGGCTTTCTTTGAATGATCTACAAGCATAGGAATTTTACTACTCTCAAGATAAGGAAATCTATTCTCAAGAATAGTAGTGGGAGTATCATATAAGACTTGAGCACTACAAATCGTGTCCACAATGAAAAAGCAAGGTTTACCAAAGGGGTTCTCGAGAGTATGACAAGTTTTATCATCCATCTTCTTTATAGCATAAGTATCCTCACAATAATCATTATAGATGGGGGGCATGCTTTCATCAAAATGATTTTGATCATTCAAAGTGGAAGAACTAAAAAGATCATCTTCATCAAATATAGCATTACCAAGGTTGTGGCTTTGCATATCATTAGCATCATGGGTATTCAAAGAATTCATGCTAACAACATTGCAATCATGATCATCATTCACATATTCTATGCCAAGCATTCTATGTAATTCTTCTTTCAGCACTTGAGCGCAATTTTACTTCCCATCATGCTCACGAAAGACATTGAAAAGATGGAGCATATGAGGCATCCTCAATTCCATTTTTTTGTAGTTTTCTAGAGGAAGAAAAAGAAACAAAAACATTCGATTGCAAGATCTAAAGATATACCTTCAAGCGCTAACCTCCCCGGCAACGGCGCCAGAAAAGAGCTTTGTTGACGGGAGGTGAGTGCCGCTTACCTAGCCTCCCTGGCAACGGCGCCAGAAAAGAGCTTGATGTCTACTACACAACCTTCTCCTTGTAAAAGTTGTTGGGCCTCCAAGTGCAGGGGTTTGTAGGACAGTAGCAATTTTCCCTCAAGTGGGTGACCTAAGGTTTATCAATCCGCGGGAGGCGTAGGATGAAGATGATCTCACTCAAGCAACCCTGCAACCAAATAGCAAAGAGTCTCTTGTGTCCCCAACACACCCAATACAATGGTAAATTGTATAGGTGCACTAGTTCGGCCAAGAGATGGTGATGCAAGTGCAATATGGATGGCAGATATAGGTTTTTGTAATATGAAATTACAAAAACAGCAAGGTAACTAGTAACAAAAGTGAGCACGAATGGTATTGCAATGCGTGGAAACAAGGCCTAGGGTTCATACTTTCACTAGTGAAGTTCTTTCAAAAATGATAACATAATTGGATCAATTAACTAGCCCTCAACATGCAACAAAGAGTCACTCCAAAGTTACTAACAGCGGAGAACAAACGAAGAGATTATTGTCGGGTACGAAACCACCACAAAGTTATTCTTTCTGATCGATCTATTCAAGAGTCCGTAGTAAAATAGCACGAAGCTATTCTTTCCGTTCGATCCATCATAGAGTTCGTACTAGAATAACACATTAAGATACATATCAACCAACACCCTAGTGTCACCAAGATACTCCATTGTCACCTCAAGTATCCGTGGGCATGAGTATACGATATGCATCACACAATCTCAGAATCATCTATTCAACCAACACATAGAACTTCAAAGGGTGCCCCGAAGTTTCTACCGGAGAGTCAAAACGTGTGCCAACCCATATGCATAGGTTCCCAATGTCACGAAAGCCGCAAGTTGATCACCAGAACATACATCGAGTACTCACATGAATATCCAAACATGTGCCAAGCCATATGCATAGGTTCCCAATGTCACAAACCCGCAAGTTGATCACCACAGATAGACACGTGCAAGACATACATCAAGTGTTCTCACAGACTCAATCCGATAAGATAACTTCAAAGGGGAAACTCAATTCATTACAAGAAGGGAGAGGGGGAAGAACATCATAAGATCCAATTATAGTAGCAATGCCCGCGGTACATCAAGATCAAGACATCTCAAGAACACGAGAGAGAGAGATATCAAACACATAGCTACTGGTACATACCCTCAGCCCCGAGGGAGAACTACTCCCTCCTCGTCATGGAGATCGTCGGGATGATGAAGATGGCCACCGGAGATGGATTCCCCCTCCGGCAGGGTGCCGGAACGGGCTCCAGATTGGTTTTTGGTGGCTACAGAGGCTTGCGGCGGCGGAACTCCCAATCTAGGTTTATTTTTGGGGGTTTCTGAATTTATAGGAATTTATGGCGGTGGAATTACGTCGGTTGGGCCCACGAGGTGGTCACAAGTCTGGTAGGTGCGGCCTAGGGGGTGGTCGTGCCTCCCGGGCTTGTGACTCCGTCGTGGCTCTTCTGGCCTTTTTCCAAACCTTCGGGGGTCTCTTTTGGTCCAAAAAAATCATCGCAAAATTTTATTCCATTTGGACTCCGTCTGAAAAAGGGTCAAAAACACGGAAAAAATAGAAACTGGCACTTGGCATTGAGTTAATAGGTTAGTCCCAAAATAAGATATAAAATAGCATATTCATGCATATGAAACATCCAAAGTTGACAAGATAATAACATGGAACCATAAAAAATTATAGATACGTTGGAGATGTATCAGCCGGCGACCATGTAGTGCCCGTAGGGGCGGTCGCGGGTGCCCTCCTCGAACACGCGTAGGATTACCGCCTTCTTCCGAGTGTACCTGCCCTGCAACAGGATCATGTGGAATCATGTGAAGAATAGATCTTGTTGGAATTTCTTGAATCATGTCGAATCATGCATGTCGAATGATGCATGTCGAATCATGCCAAATCATGCGGAGGTTTGTGAAGAACCACCTATTCTTGTCGTTCTTGAACCTATCCACGAGCTTGAGGAAGACCTTGAAGCGGGAATTCTTGGCCGTCTTCTTGACCGAGTCCTTGCGGATCACCTTCTTGGGTATTTGGCCAGGCGGGCGACCAGGAAGTGCCCGTAGGGGCGGTCGCGGGTGCCCTCCTCGAATACGCGCACAATCACCGCCCCTCGTGTCGGTTTGTGGCACCAACCGGGACCAAAGACATCCTTTCCTGTCGGTTGTTGGTACAAACCGGGACCAAAGACCACCTTTAGTGTAGGTTTGCGGCACAAACCGGGAATAAAGGTCTCTTCTCCCCGCCCCTTTGGTGGTTGAAAATTGAACTTTAGTCCCAGTTTGTTCCTCGAACCGGGACAAGAGGTTTTCGCATATGAGGTGGGACTTCTCAAAATTTCCCCAACCTCTCCCATTTGCCCGCGCCGCCGCCGCCGATTCATCCCTCCTCATCGTCGCCGCTGTTCCCGAGCCCGTCGTCGTCGCCGCCCCCGAGCCCGTCGTCTTCGTCGCCCCCGCCCCCGCCCCGACCCCGTCGCCGTCGCCGCCCCGAGACCGTCGCCGTCGCGGCCCCCGCCCCGAGCCCGTCGCCGTCGCCGCCCCCGAGCCCGTCGCCGTCGCCGGCCCCGATCCCGTCATCGTTGCCACCCCCGCCCCGAGCCCGCCGTCGTTGCCACCCCTGCCCCGAGCCCGTCGTCGTCGCCGCCCCCGCCCTGAGCCCGTCGTAGTCGCCACGCCCACCCTGAGCCCGTCGCCAACCTCGACCCCGACACCGACCCAAACCTCTGGTGACACATCCCCATATCCCCATGCCTAGGGTCCTTGCTAGGATATGATTCTTGTATATTTGCAAAATATTTGCTCAAGCCCCGAATGTTGTTGCAGAAATATTTGCAAAATATATATATTGTGTTTTATTATTGTATATTTGGTGTCATACTTGCATGTTGAGAAAAATAGGTAGTGGGCGCTAGCAAAATTCAAATCAGATGATTATTGTATAAATGATAACTAGAGAGTAAAACATTAAACAATAATAAAATTTTCTCACAGGAATTTGTCTCGACGTCTACGATGCCCGGCCCGCATCCTCGTCGTCGAGTGGTCAGCGAAAGCCAGCTTGATAGGCGTCAGCATGTCCGGGACTGGGCTCCGCCGGGCTGGCACTGGGAGGTGTTACCTTCCGGGGGGCGCACCTTGGTTAGGAATCCGTGTCTCATCGTTGAACCAGAGCTTCTTTGGTGGCGGTCGCGTGGGCCATTATCGGTGCCGAGGGATCTGGCCCCACGGAGGTGGTATGTCATCGTGTCAGGGAGGAGGACGAGCACGTCTGTCGCTACATGGCTGCGTTGGATGCTAGGTTCTCCAATACCTGGCAAGTTCTCCAGGGACATCACCCGAGCTATGATCCGGTGATGGTTCCTTATCTTTGGGTTGCCACCGCCTGCACCGTGAGACGTCAACTGGGTTTTTATTAGTGATATTGTATGATAATATTCGAGATGTATTAGTGATAATATCGGTTATGTTTCAGTTTGTCGTTGCTCCTTGTATGCCTTTCATGAGTTGTTAAATGAGTAAGATGATGATGAGTTATATGTCATTTATTTGATGTATGGAACAGGTTGACTTTAGGTGTCGTGGAGGTCGCTTCTCCTTCTTTTCCTTGTGTGCTAGATAGAGGAAGAATCCCAACTGTTGTCGTGGGGGCCGTTTCTCCTTCTTTTCCTTCTGCTAGATATTTGTAATGCACTAGGGAAAGAAGGAGTAGTAACCATCACCGACGGTTGAAATATCAAAGGGAGTGTCCATCATATACGTGAGATGAGAGTTCAGGAAGGAAAGACTCGACAGACCTAAAGTCAACCCGTTGCATATTGAGTAGTAATGATCTAGGTGTTGATCAGTTTTAGGAAGGAAATGTCTGACGATGAAAGGAAATTCGCTATGTGCGAATACTGCCAAGACGAGCGCGACCTGTGCGACACGCCTCACCTAGTTGATGATAGGCGCTTCAACATCATGCTGGATGAGGACTTCGAAGTGGATACAGTAAGTCACAACGATAAGTCTTTTTTCGCAATTAAGCATGACTTATTTTGCTTCGACTTATAATTTTTATTTTTTACTATTCTACTAGCGTATCCCCTGCCATGCAAGAATTTATGTCTTGGATAAGATTGGTTTCAGTACTGAAAAAACTACGAAGGTAAATATAGTTCACTTCAGGACCGAGCATGGTTATACTTTTGCTGTAAAGCTGTACAATGCAGACACGTACTCCTTTTTTGAATGCAAAAATTGGGTAGCACTATGCAAGGCTTATGCATTTGAGCCTAATATGCTTATCACCTTTGATATTCGTCCGGAAGATGAAATTGAAGGTAATATCGACATCTGGGTCGATGTGCAGACGATTCCAGTTCTACCATTATGTGAGTTTCTCAACCATATTTATTAAGTAATTTATATTGTTTATTTAAAAATTGTTGACAACTTATTTCCATTGACAACTTATTTTCATTCTTCAAAAAATGTACGGAAGATGGTAGACAGAACCTATTACTACAATGATGAAGCGGAATTAACTTGTAAGAAGAAACATCATCTTGTCACATTTATCAATGATCTTGAGAATTACAATACCTATCAGCAAACTCCCCCACATTATGGTCAATACGTGCCACTAGTGCACGTGCTGAACTACGGTAACATGCATGGAGATTGCATGGTAAGATTTTCTACTATTATGTCATCCGTGCATCTTTTGCATAAATTCTTGTAAAACTAAACAACATTGCTAGCCACAAAGTTAATACTATGTTTTCTCAACAGAAAATCCCGCAAGATTGTGTGCCTCATCTGATGTTTCCAAGAGGTGGCGTTGATGTTATGAGCATACGACCAACACGGCCAGGTCAGTCTAGGTATCTGCATCACTCCTGTCCATACCAGATTTCTAAAACCGATGAAATGACAATCAAATATTGGAAAAAATGTATGGTCAACCGTGGAGAGCTACATGGAAGTAACATTGTGTGTAGGCCAAGAATGGGAGACAAGATCAGCTCCATTCTCCATAATGGAGAGTCAGGGCCTATCTTGTTTTATGATATTCTACCTAAGAGAGGGTAGAGTAGGTCCTATGAGAGAGGAGTAGGTCCTAGGTACAATGTGTTATTATGTGCTACAAAGTGTTATAGTTGATGATGATGAGGAGGAGGAGTTGTATTATGACTAGTGACAAACTTTTGTTATATATGATGTCTCATTGACGAATCTTCGACGTTGGGTTCATGTTGGGTAACGTAGCATAAATTCAAAATTTTCCTACGCCATATTCAGATCTTCCTACGGAGAGACCAGCAACGAGAGAGGGGAGAGTGCATCTTCATACCTTTGAAGATTGCTAAGCGGAAGCGTTGCTAGAATGAGGTTGATGGAGTCGTACTCGCGGCGATTCAGATTGCGGTGTGATTCCGATCTAGTGCCGAATCACGGCACCTTCGTGTTCAGCACACGTGCAGCCCGGTGACGTCTCCCGCACCTTGATCCAGTGAGGAGGAGGGAGAGGTTGGGGAAGATCTCCGGCAGCACGACGGCGTGGTGTCGATCGAGAGACGAGGTCTCCAGATAGGGCTTCGCCAAGCACTGTGGGAGAGGAGGAAGAAGAGAGACAGGGCTGCACCGAGAGAGATGGAAAACCGTGTTCTCAAAGGCCAAAAAACCCCGCTATATATAGGGGGAAGGGAGGGTGGCGCCCCCTTAAGGGTTTCCCACCCTAAAGGGGGTGATACGTCCATTTTGCATCATGTTTTCATGTTGATATTTATCGCTTCTTTGGGTGTTGTTTCACTTCACGGTACTATTCTTATGCCTTGTCTCTCTTATTTTGCAAGGTTTACATGAAGAGGGAGAATACCGGCAACTGGAATTCTGGCTTGAAAGTGGAGCAAAGTTGAGATACCTATTCTGCGCAATTCCAAAGGCCGTTAAAATAAACGAGGAATTTTTTACCGATTTATCAAAAATACTAGGCCAAAGAAGTGCCAGAGGGGCACCAGGGGGTGACCACAAGCCTGCACGGCGCGGCCACCCCCAGGGCGCGCCAAGGGGGCTTGTGGGCAGCCCACTGGCCCACTGCCCCCCCTGTTTTGCTATATGGAGGGTTTCGTCTAGAAAAAAATCAGGGAGGAGCTTTTTCGTGGTTTCGCCGCCGCCACGAGGCGGAACTTGAGCATAAACAATCTAGAGCTCCGGCAGGACGATCTTGTCGAGGAAACTTCCCTCCCGGAGGGGGAAATCGTCGCCATCGTCATCACCAACATTCCTCTCATCGGAGGGTACTCGTCACCATCAATATCTTCACCATTATTTGGGCCTAGAGGAAGGCATTGGGAAGTAGTAAGTAGATGATGGGTTGCTAGAGTGACAGAAGCTTAAACCCTAGTTTATGCGTTGCTTTGTAAGGGGCTGATTTGGATCCACTAGTTTAATGCTATGGTTAGACTTTGTCTTAATTCTTCTTTCGTATTTGCGGATGCTTGCGAGAGGGGTTAATCATAAGTGGGATGCTTGTCCAAGTAAGGGCAGTACCCAAGCGCCGGTCCACCCACATATCAAACTATGAAAGTAACGAACGTGAATCATATGAACATGATGAAACTAGCATGACAGAAATTCCCATGTGTCCTCGGGAGCGTTTTTCCTCCTATAAGACTTCGTCCAGGTTTGTCCCTTGCTACAAAAGGGATTGGGCCACTTTTCTGCACCGTTTCTACTTTTGTTACTTGTTGCTTGCTACGAATCATCTCACTACACAATCACTTGTTGCCGACAATTTCAGTGCCCGCAGATTTTACCTTGCTGAAAACCACTTGTCAGATCCTTCTGCTCCTCGTTGGGTTTGACACTCTTACTTATGGAAAGGACTACGATTGATCCCCTATACTTGTGGGTCATCAAGACTCTTTTTTGGTGCCGTTGCCGGGGAGTGAAGTGCCTTTGGTATGTGGAACTTCGTAAGGAAACATTCATATAGTGTGCTGAAATTTATTGTCACTTGTCACTATGGATACTAATCCTTTGAGGGGATTTTTCGGGGTATCTTCACCTCGATCGGAAGCACAAATAGTTGCTCCTCAACCTGCTCCATCTACTGAAAATATTTGCTTTGAATTTCCTTCGGGTATGCTTGAGAAACTGCTGGCGAATCCTTTTAGAGGAGATGGAACATCACATCCAGACTTGCATCTGATCTATGTAGATGAAGTTTGTGGTTTCTTTAAGCTTGCAAGTGTGCCCGAGGATGAGGTCAAGAAGAAGGTCTTTCCTTTATCTTTGAAGGATAAGGTGTTGACATGGCATAGCTATGTGATGATACTGGATCATGGGACTACAATCGGTTGAAATTGGAATTTCATCAAAAAAATTACCCTATGCATTTAGTACATCGTGATCGGAATTATATTTATAATTTTTGGCCTCGTGACAGAGAAAGCATCTCTCAAGCTTGGGGGAGGCTTAAATCAATGCTATATTCATGCCCCAATCATGAGCTCTCGAGAGAAATTATCATTCAGAACTTCTATGCTCGGCTTTCTCATGATGGTCGCACCATGCTTGACACTTCTTGTACCGATTCTTTTATGAAGAGAGATATTGACTTCAAATGGAATTTATTGGAGAGAATTAAACTCAACTCTGAAGATTGGGATCTTGAAGAAGGTAAGGAGTCAGGTATGAATTTCACGTTTGATTGCGTTAAATCTTTTGTTGAGACAAATACCTTTAGTGATTTTAGCGCTAAGTATGGACTTGACTCTGAGATAGTAGCTTCATTGTGTCAATCCTTTGCTGCTCATATTGATCTCCTCAAAGAGAACTGGTTTCAATATCATCCTCCTTTAGAAGTCAATGTAGTTAAACCCACTCCAGTTGAAGAGAAAGTCATTGCCTATAATGATCCTGTGGTTCCCAGTGCTTACATTGAGAAACCACCTTTCCCTGTTAGGATAAAGGATCATTCTAAAGCTTCAACTGTGATACGTAGAGGCTACATTAGAACACCTACACCCCCTGAGCAAATTAGAGTTGAACCTATCATTGCTATTATCAAATATCTTCTATCTCAAGAAGTTGAGGGACATAATATTCACTTCTGTGAAGATGCTGCTAGAATTGCTAAACCTCACGTTAGAGACAAACATAGGCCTGTTGTTGGCATGCCTGTGGTTTCTGTTAAGATAGGAGATCATTGTTATCATGGCTTATGTGACGTGGGTGCTAGTGTTACTGCAATACCTCAATCCCTATAAGATGAAATCAAAGATGAGATTGCACCTGTTGAGATAGAACCTATTGATGTCACTATTCCGCTTGCCAATAGAGATATTATGTGCCCTATGGGAATTGTTAGGGATGTTGAAGTCTTGTGTGGTAAAACGAAGTATCCTGCTAATTTCCTCGTTCTTGCTACCGCACAAGATAGCTTCTGTCCCATCATATTTTGTAGACCTTTTCTCAATACTGCCAATGCTCCTATTGATTGTGAGAAGCAAACTGTCACTCTTGGCTTTGAAGGTGTGTCACATGAGTTCAATTTCTCTAAGTTTGGTAGACAACCTCATGAAAAGGAGTTGCCTAGTAGGGATGAAACTATTGCCTTAGCTTCTATTGTCGTGCCTCCTACTGATCCCTTAGAGCAATACTTGCATGAGCATGAGAACGATATGCATATGGATTCAAGGGGTGAGATAGATAGAGTTGTCTTAGAACAATATCTTATCCTTAAGAATAACTTGCCTGTTGAACTGCTTGCGGATCCACCCCCACCAAAGGGTGATCCTATGTTTGAGCTTAAACAGTTGCCTGATACTCTTAAGTATGCCTATCTTGATGAAAAGGAGATATATCCTGTCATTATTAGTGCTAGCCTCTCAGAGCATGAAGAAAAGAAGTTACTAAAAACTCTGAGGAAGCACCGTGCTGCTATTGGATATACTCTTGATGATCTTAAGGGCATTAGTCCTACTCTATGCCAGCACAAGGTTAAAACTGATCCTGATTTCAAACCAGTTGCTGATCAACAAAGGAGATTAAATCCTAAGATGAAAGAAGTAGTGAGAAAAGAAATACTAAAGCTCCTGGAAGCGGGTATTATCTATCCTGTTGCTCATAGCGATTGGGTGAGTCTGGTGCATTGTGTTCCTAAGAAGGGAGGCATTACCGTTGTCCCTAATGATAAGGATGAGTTGATCCCACAAAGGATTATTGCTGGCTATAGGATGGTGATTGATTTTAGGAAGTTGAATAAAGCCACTAGGAAATATCATTACCCTTTACCTTTTATCGACCAAATGCTAGAAAGGCTGTCCAAACACACACAATTTTGCTTTCTAGACGGTTATTCTGGTTTCTCCCAAATACTAGTTGCACAATCTGATCAGGAGAAAACCACTTTCACCTGCCCTTTCGGTACCTTTGCCTATAGACGTATGCCTTTTGGCTTATGCAATGCACCTGCCACATTTCAAAGATGTATGATGGCTATATTCTGTGACTTTTGTGAAAAGATTGTCGAGGTTTTCATGGATGACTTTTCCGTTTACAGGTCTTCCTTTGATGATTGCCTCAACAACCTTGATCGAGTCTTGCAGAGATGTAAAGACACCAATCTTGTCTTGAATTCGGAGAAGTGCCACTTTATGGTTAATGAAGGCATCATCTTAGGACATAAAATTTCCGAAAGAGGTATTGAAGTCGATAAGGCTAAGGTTGATGCAATCGAGAAAATGCCATACCCCACAGATATCATGTCACATCCCTAAACCTTAAGCTAGATAGCATTGTGCTCATGTCTTCTTTGCATTTGCATCCAAGAAGATCCAACAAAATCAATAAACTGGCAAAGGAAAAACTCTAAACCCTAGCCACCATTTCAATTAAAGGAAAATTCAACTAGTTCAAAATCAATGAACCCAAAATGGCCTCAAGAAATGTTCAAACTTTCTGATAAATCATGAAAGCAAATGAGCATTGGAGAAAACTATTTTCTTGACACTATAAGCATTTTTAAATAAATGCAAAAGCCACTGGTTTCAAATTTAAAAATTGAAATCAGAAACTATAATTTTCCAAAAATGTTGAAAGTCTTGGAAATGAGTGGGGATATTATAACAAATATTTCAGGAGGTCAAAATTAGTTTTTACCTTTCGTTTTGGAGCTGAAATAAATAGCAAAGCGATAAATAGCAAAACAGAAAAACAGAAAAGGAGAAAATAGAGAAAATCTTACCTGACGCCCACGCCACGCCCAGCCCATCTCGCCGCTCGTCCCCTTCCCCGCGCCAGTAGGCAGCAGGAGGTGGCCGCCGCCTCCTCCGGCGCGGCCACGCACCTGCGTGCCTGCCTGGCCGCCGGTTCGCGCTGGCGACGGCGGGGATAAGCTCCCCAGAGCCTCCCCTATCCATTCCCCGCCTCGGTTCTCCTCCTCCGCCCGGATCCCCTCCTTCTCCGTGCTGCCGCCATTAGAGCCGAGCTCGAGCTCGAGCTGGCCGTGCCCCTGGCCCTAGGATCTCCTCCCCGAGCACGCCATCAGCTCCGCCTCGTCGCCCTGGTCATCTCTGCAGAAGCCGAAGTCCCCTCGAGCCCTGCAACGCCCGCAACGCCGTCGTCTTCTTCCTCCGGCCGCCGGACATGCCCCGTCGATTCGTCGCCCCCAGGCCTTCCCCGAGCCGTCTGAGCTCTTCTCTGCACCCCCTGTGAGCATGCGGTGGTTTCCCCTAAACTTTCCCCGTCGATCCCCTCCTCTAGCCCTAGTTTCACCGGAGGCCGACGAGCACCGCCGCTGCCGCTCGTCGCCGGTAGCCCTCCGATGTCCAGCTCGTCCTCCCGTGAGCACCAGAAGCTCCAGGACGACGCGTAGATGCCGTAGCAGCTAAGATCTAAGCGTGGATCCCCCTGATTCGGAGCCCCCGACGACGCCCGAGCTTCGGCCGCCGCTCCGGCTCGTCGCCGACGCCTCTTCCGGCGACCCTAGCCTCCCCAGTTGGTCCTGCCAGATCGGCCACTTCGCGCGCTTGCTTTAGCTGCCAACCGCGTGCGTTTTTCGTGCGGAGCAGCGCCGTCTAGGTCGCCTCCGGCGAGCCCTCCGCCGCGGGTTTGGTCGTCGGCGACCACCCTCCGGTGGCCGTCGACGTGGCCGGCCATTAGGGCCTAATCGCCCTCCTCTGAGTCGCTGACAGAGGGCCCCACGCCTGGTCAAACCCCAATTAGGGGCTGGTCAGCGCGGGATTCGTCCCAGAGAGGCTGACCAGTGGGGCCCCCCTGTCAGGTTTGACCTGCACAGGTCGGCTGACCTGCTGACGTCAGCCTAATGCAATAAATGGAATTTCCAGTATAAAAATAATTCAGGAAATTGCTAAAAATTGCAAAAATCATAGAAATTAATCTGTAACTCCAATGAAAATAATTTATATATGACAAAGTATCAGAAAAATTCAAGGATTCTGATTATGCTATTGTCAACTATGTTTGAAAAAGTTACAGAACCCTAAATTGTGAAATAAAGAATAATTCAATTATTTTAATCACTTTATAAATGGAATTTGCAAAAATATCCAAATTTCATTATAAATACAATGATCACACACTGCCCTAGGGGTAAATCAGTACCATAACATGGCATTTCATGCATGTTAACATTAGGTTGATCTGAGCATCACGTCGAATCAATTAAACCGGTATCCGGGAATACCCGTTTGAATTGCTATTCGAAGGTGATTCAAATCAACGCTAAACCTAAAACATCTTGATTATAATAACCTATCATTTGCATTCTCATGCCATGATCATGCATCATTTTGATTGCATATGATTGTTATTGAATGTTGCCATTCATTTCGGTAGGCTCCGCACCCCCGGATTCCACCGAATATCCATCCGACGGATATCGTTCCTCCTCTGAGCAACAAGGCAAGCACCCCTTTTGATCATCCCGATAACACCTATGTTCTTGCTCCTGCACCTATTTAATGCATTAGGATCAAATGCTTCAACTGCTTTTGCCACGATAGTTGGACCCACTTCCTTTGCATGACTTAACCTTGTCACAGTAAATAGCCGAACCTTGCAACCTAGCATACCTGGTAGTTGCTTGAGCTATGATGTGCCTTATCCTGCTATGCATGCTATGCTTAGAGTTGTGTATGGTCTGTCATCTAGGAGATGAACAGAAATGTGGAATGTGTTCGGTGAGCAAAGGTCGTGTGTTGAACTTGATTTGGTAAAGGTACCGGTGAAAGGCCGTGTAGGAGTACATGGCGGGTTGTTTCATTGGAACCGTCCTTAGGAACTGAGTTCCGTGTATGTAATCCAAGACTAGTACTACCACAAGCTGGGCCCTGAAATATGACCCCGCTCGGCCTATTAATCGCCTAGTACTCGGTCCAGGAGTTGCAAGTAGTTTCTGGTGTTTATAGTAATGCTGGAGGCCGTGCATGGTGCTGACCTGAGAGGTGGACCGTGATGCGGTAGGCAGTGGCACGGTGTACCAAGTGGCACCCGGATGGTGGGCTTGGGAACCCTGCGCACATCGTTTGAGGCCGTGGCGGAAACCTCGGCCGAACTTCCGTACGGGTTACTCTCAGATAGGCGATAAACCTGGCCTAGGTACTAGTGTGGTTAACGGTCGTGGCCGACTCCCTCGCTGGGCTTCCGCTTGAAGGTTGCCGAGGTGCATGACGTGCACATGGTGATAAGTGGTGGGAGCGTGTGTGACGAAGTACACCCCTGCAGGGTTATGATCTATTTGAATAGCCGCGTCCGCGGATATGGACTACTTGGAGACATATGTTGTTCATAGATAACTTCAATGGCTACTCCTAAAATGGTCAAGATAAGCGTGAGTGTCGTGGACGACATTTCCGTATGGAGACGGAATGATTCCACGATGGTGTATTGTTGTGGTGTTAGTGGACTCGTGTGCGAGAAATCTAGTTGTCAAAACTAATTTCAAAAGCAAGTTGTCTAGCCACGAGTCAAATGCTGGCTTTCCGCTTGAAACCCCACGATACCTTCTTGATACCTTGCATGAGTAGTTAGCCATCCTAAAGTCTTGCTGAGTACCTTCGTACTCATGTTTGCTTAATAATGTTGCAGAGGTTGCTAATGACCCTAATGGAGGGTTCTTCGTAGACATCGACGACGACGAGTAGCTAGTGTCCCAGCTACGATCTGGCCCTACGTCGGCTCTGTAGTATAGTCAGGCCATGTGCCTTCTAGTTGCTCTGTCTGTACCCAGACAGTTTATAACTCTTCCGCTGGCTTGTATTGGGTGACTGATATTATGGGTCGTGAGACCCTTAATGTGTAATAATATGTGTGTGGCTCTTCCGAGCCTCTTAAATAAAGCTTGTATGTTTATGGTTATGTTGTGATGCCATCGATGTATCTATACATATCGGTATGCCATGCGTACGTGTGTCTTACTTGATATGTATGGGGTTCGAATACCTAGTCGTGAACTTTAGTAGCACTCCTTACAAGGAAATGCCCCTTTGTGATCCAACGAGCCTTGGTAGTTCGCTACTGCTCCGGACACATTGGTTGACCGGCATGTGTCCTTCTTAGCTGCTGTGTCTGTCCCCTTTGGGGAAATGTCACGCGACGTAATGGAGTCCTTGTAGCTTGCTACGACTCGTCTACGTTCGTTGATGACCGACACCTGCTTTGTTGGGTCATGTATGCCTGTCCTTGTGCGGAACTGCCACTTTGGGTTATGACCAGACATGTCGATCCGGGTTCTTTGACATTGGAATGCTAGCGACACTATCGCATACGTGAGTCAAAAGACGCAAACGGTCCCGGCTAAGGTAAGGCTGCAGCCGTGGAGTTAACCGTGCGTGAGACCACAAAGGGATGCAATGTGTTACAGGCTGGATTCCTATGGCTTAGGATCGGGGTCCCGACATATCAAAGGTATAAGAAGTTTCCTAGGTCATACTGGTTTCTATAGAAGGTTCATTAAAGACTTCTCTAAGATTTCTAGGCCTCTTACCAATCTATTGCAAAAGGATATTCCTGTTGTTTTTCACAATGATTGCCAGGAAGCCTTCGAAATACTTAATAGGGCTTTGATAACTGCACCTATTGTTCAACCACCTGCTTGGAACTTGCCTTTTGAAATCATGTGTGATGCTAGTGATTATGCTATTGGTGCTGTTCTAGGGCAAAGAGTTGATAAGAAGTTGAATGTTATTCACTATGCTAGTAAAACTCTAAACAGTGCCCAAAGAAACTATGCTACTACGGAGAAGGAATTTTTAGCAGTCGTGTTTGCATGTGAAAAGTTCAGGTCTTACATAGTTGATTCCAAAGTCACTATTCACACTGATCATGCTGCTATTAAGTACCTCATGGAGAAGAAGGACGCTAAACCTAGACTTATCAGATGGGTTCTCTTGCTACAAGAATTTGATTTGCACGTTGTCGACACAAAGGGCGCTGATAACCCAATAGCAGATAACTTGTCTAGGTTGGAGAATGTTCTTGATGACCCACAACCTATTGATGATAGCTTTCCCGATGATCAATTGAATGTTATCAATGCTTCACATAGTGCACCGTGGTATGCTGATTATGCAAACTATATCGTTGCCAAATACATACCACCTAGTTTCACATACCAGCAAAAGAAGAAATTCTTCTTTGACTTGAGACATTACTTTTGGGATGATCCTCACCTTTATAAGGAAGGAGTAGATGGTGTTATTAGACGTTGTGTAAACATGAACAAGGACAGATCATACAGAAGTGTCACTCCGAGGCCTACAGAGGACACCATGCGGGAGATAGAACTGCACACAAGGTATTGCAATCAGGTTTCTATTGGCCCACTCTCTTCAAGGATGCCCGTAAGTTTGTCTTGTCTTGTGACGAATGTCAAAGAATAGGTAATATTAGCAAACATCAGGAAATGCCTATGAACTATTCACTTGTGATTGAACCATTTGATGTCTGGGGCTTTGATTATATGGGACCTTTTCCCAAATCCAATGGGTATAGTCACATCTTAGTTGTTGTTGATTACGTCACTAAGTGGGTAGAAGCTATCCCCACTAGTAGTGCTAATCACAACACCTCTATCAAGATGCTGAAAGAAGTTATCTTCCCTAGATTTGGAGTCCCTAGATATCTAATCACCGACGGTGGCTCACACTTCATTCATGGTGCTTTCCGTAAAACGCTTGCTCAGTACGATGTCAACCATAGAATTGTGTCTCCCTATCACCCTCAATCCAGTGGTCAAGTAGAGCTAAGTAATAGAGAGATTAAACTAATTCTGCAAAATACTGTCAACAGGTCTAGAAAGAATTGGTGTAAGAAGCTCAATGATGCACTGTGGGCTTATAGAACTGCCTATAAGAATTCCATGGGCATGTCTCCGTACAAAATGGTGTATGGGAAAGCATGTCACTTACCTCTTGAGCTAGAGCATAAAGCTTATTGGGCAATCAAAGAGCTCAACTTTTATTTCAAATTGCCGGTGAGAAGAGGTCATTTGATATTAGCTCGCTTGATGAGTGGAGAACTCAGGCATATGAGAACGCCAAGCTGTTCAAAGAGAAGGTTAAGAGGTGGCATGATAAGAGGATACAAAAGCGTGAGTTCAATGTAGGTGATTATGTCTTGCTATATAACTCTCGTTTAAGATTCTTTGCAGGCAAGCTTCTCTCTAAATGGGAAGGTCCCAATGTTGTTGAGGAAGTATATCGTTCCGGTGCTATCAAGATCAACAACACGGAAGGTAATTGTCCGAGAGTTGTAAATGGGCAGAGAATCAAGCATTATATCTCAGGTACTCCCATAAATGTTGAAAGCAATATCATCAATACCATAACTCCGGAAGAATACCTAAGGGATATTTATCAGCCTGTTTCAGACTCCGAAAATGAAGAGATATGTGATTCGGTAAGAAAACAGAGTCCAAAACTTTTCGAGTAGGAAATTTTTCCGTTTTGGAATATTTGAAAAGATACAAAAATTGGAAGTAGTTTGGAAAGTGCGCGAGGAGGCGACAAGCCTGCATGGCGCGGGCCCACCCGCTGGCCGCGTCGTGAGGTCTTGTGCCCACCTCGTGCGCCTCACGGACTCCGTTTTCGTGCAGGGTACTCCTTCTGGTCTGGAAAAAATCATTATATATACTTCCGTTTGGTCTGACTCCTGCATCACGCAGATCTCTTCTGTTTTTCGTTTCGAGTCTGTTTTCTGCTGCAAATCTAGCTCAAGATGTCTTCTCAAGATTAAGAGGGGGAGAGCTATGTGGCTGATTACCTTGCTAACCCCAAGGTCTATGGGTAATTGGATCCTTATGGCTAGACCACTGATGAGGAAGAAGATTATGATCCGAAGGGGAAGGAACAAACAAGTTCCGATGAAGAGGAGGCTCCTCTACCTCAACCTGGACACACTCATGCAGAGTTCAAGAAGTCGAGCTTCCCTGACCCAAGGAAGAAGTCTAAGACCTTGTTTATCCCTTCTCGTTTCTTGCAGAAGAGCAAGCAGGAATTATGCAAAAGGGTGTTGAAGCTTGAAGAGGAAAATGATGATCTGAGGGAGCACAATTTTATGCTCAAGTGGAAATTAAACAAACTCAAGACCTCTTCAACAACTCCTCCACCACCGCCAAAGGAAGACAACTGACCATTGGTATGGGCAATCCCCTTGGCTTGTGCCAAGCTTGGGGGAGTTGCCCCGGTATCGTATCACCATCACATATTTTGCCTTTACCTTTGTTTTAGTTTTCCTTTTCGATTTTCTCTTTCTCTACTAGTTTAAAAGTATTTGTGTTTTAGTCTTGAGTTTTGCTTTGTGTCACCCCCGATGTATTCTTGCTCGTGAGCCATATAATAAAGAGTGTCTTAGTTGAAGGGCTTTGCCTCTTGCCATGATCAAAAGAGTGAGAATAAACAAAAGTATGAAAGATCATGTAATGATCTTATGGGAAGTGATGGCTTCACATATAAAAAGGATGAGGATTGTAACTTGTTGTGGGTAGGCAAACGTAGACCTTGGTCATGGTTGCAATTAATAGGAAGTGATAAAGAAGGAGAGGTTCACATACAAATATATCATCTCTGGCACCACCTATGATTGTGAACACTCACTAAACTATTGGAGCCGAGAAGTAGATGTTGGACAAGGAAGACAACATAATGAATTGTGTTTTCTTGGCCTCGAGCAATGCTACATGATTAGAGATCCCTTAGCATGTGACGATTGCTTCCACCTCATATTAGCCAAAACCTCCCGCACCAAGTAGAGATACTACTTGTGCATCCATAAACTTTCAAACCAGCTTTGCCATGAGTGTCCACCATACCTACCTATGGATTGAATAAGATCCCTCAAGTAAGTTGTCATCGGTGCAAGCAATAAAAATTGCTCTCTAATATGTATGATCTATTAGTGTGTGGAAAATAAGCTTTATACGAACCTGTGATGAGGAAGACATAAAAGCGACAGACTGCATAATAAAGTTCTTTATCACACGAGGCAATATAAAGTGACGTTCCTCCGCACTAAGAGTACACGCATCCAAACGTCAAAAGCGCATGACAACCTCTGCTTCCCTCTGCAAAGGGCCTATCTTGTACCTTTACTTTTTGCCCTTGAAAGAGTCATGGTGATCTTCACCAATTCCCAACTTCTCCTTTATCTTGGCTAATGTCATATGCTTGGGAACGATCTATATTAATATGTCAACTTGGAGACAATTATTCATGAATTATTATTGTTGACATTACCCTTGAGGTAAGCAGTTGGGAGGCAAAACTATAAGCCCCTATCTTTCTCTGTGTCCAGCTGAAACTTTGATCTCATGAGTACCACGTGAGTTGTAGCAATTGTAGAGAACGAAAGAATGATTGAGTATGTGGATTTGCTTTACAAGCTCTTATTTGACTCTTTCTGATGTTGTGATAAATTGCAGTTGCTTCAATGACTAAGGGCTATCGGTTGTTACTTCTCGGTAAGGTTCTTGGTCCATGCTTTACTTTGTGAAGGAATTATCACTTTACCATGAGAGATTATATGTTGGTATTGTTGTTCTGATCTTGATCATGATGCATGCATGTTCGTATCTTGTTTTGTCGACACCTCTCTCCCTAAACATGTGGACATATTTATTGAGCTCGGCTTTCGATTGAGGACAAGCGAGGTCTAAGCTTGGGGGAGTTGATACGTCCATTTTGCATCATGTTTTCATGTTGATATTTATCGCTTCTTTGGCTGTTATTTCACTTCACGGTACTATTCTTATGCCTTTTCTCTCTTATTTTGCAAGGTTTACATGAAGAGGGAGAATACCGGCAACTGGAATTCTGGCTTGAAAGTGGAGCAAAGTTGAGATACCTATTCTGCGCAACTCCAAACGCCGTAAAAATCAATGAGAATTTTTTCCCGATTTATCAAAAATACTGGGGCGAAGAAGTGCCACAGGGGCACCAGGGGGTGCCCACAAGCCTGCACGGCGCGGCCACCCCCCCAGGTGGCTCCATGGGGGCTTGTGGGCAGCCCACTGGCCCACTGACCCCCCTCTTTTGCTATATGGAGGGTTTCATCCAGAAAAAATTCAGGGAGGAGCTTTTTCGTGGTTTCGTCGCCGCCACGAGGCGGAACTTGAGCAGAACCAATCTAGAGCTCCGGCAGGACGATCGTGCCGGGGAAACTTCCCTCCCGGAGGGGGAAATCGTCGCCATCGTCATCACCAACACGCCTCTCATCGGAGGGCACTCGTCACCATGAACATCTTCATCAGCACCATCTCATCTCCAAACCCTAGTTCATCACTTGTACCAAATCTCTGTCTCGCGACTTCGATTGGTACTTGTAATGTTGCTAGTAGTGTTAATTACTCTTTGTAGTTGATGCTAGTTGGATTACTTGGTGTAAGAGTTTATGTTTAGATCCTTGATGCTACTCATTACCTCTCTGGTCATGAATATGATTATGCTTTGTGAGTAGTTACTTTTGTTCCTGAGGACATGGGATAAGTCATGCTAATAGTAGTCATGTAAATTTGGTATTCGTTCGGTAATTTGATATGTTGTATGTTGTTTTTCCTCTAGTGGTGTTATGTGAACGTCGACTACATAACACTTCACCATTATTTGGGCCTAGAGGAAGGCATTGGGGAGTAGTAAGTAGATGATGGGTTGCTAGAGTGACAGAAGCTTAAACCCTAGTTTATGTGTTGCTTTGTAAGTGGCTGATTTGGATCCGCTAGTTTAATGCTATGGTTAGACTTTGTCTCAATTCTTCTTTCGTAGTTGCGGATGCTTGCGAGAGGGGTTAATCATAAGTGGGATGCTTGTCCAAGTAAGGGCAGTACACAAGCGCCGGTCCACCCACATATCAAACTATCAAAGTAACTAACGCGAATCATATGAACATGATGAAACTAGCATGACAGAAATTCCCGTTTGTCCTCGGGAGCGTTTTTCCTCCTATAAGACTTCGTCCAGGCTTGTCCCTTGCTACAAAAGGGATTGGGCCACTTTGCTGCACCGTTGCTACTTTTGTTACTTGTTGCTTGCTACGAATCATCTCACTACACAATCATTTCCTACCGACAATTTCAGTGCCTGCAGATTTTACCTTGCTGAAAACCACTTGTCAGATCCTTCTGCTCCTTGTTGGGTTCGACACTCTTACTTATCGAAAGGACTACGATTGATCCCCTATACTTGTGGGTCATCAGGGGGCGGTAGCCCTAGATGGGACAGGGGTTGGCGGCCAGGAGGGGGAGAGGGGGTGGCACACCCCTGGTGGGCCTTAGGCCCACCATACTTAGGCTTTCCCCCTTTTCCTTCTCTAGGCGCCTTGGGCTGTGTGTGGGAGGCGCACCAGCCCACCCAGGGGCTGGTTCCCTCTCACACTTGGCCCATGTAGCCTCCTGGGGCTGGTGGCCCCTCCCGGTGGGCCTCCGTAACCCTTCCGGTGGTCCCGGCACTTTGCCTGTGGTGCCCAAAACATTTTCGGCGTCCAAACCCATCCATCCTATATATCAATCTTTACCTCCGGACCATTCCGAAGCTCCTCATGACGTCCGGGATCTCATCCGGGACTCTGAACAACCTTCGGTAACATCGTATAGCAATTTCCTATAAGCCTAGCGTCATCGAACTTTAAGTGTGTAGACCCTACGGGTTCGGGAGGCATGCAGACATGACCGAGACACTCTCTAGCCAATAACCATCAGCGGGATCTGGATACCCATGGTGGCTCCCACATGTTCCATGATGATCTCATCGGATGAACCACGATGTCAAGGATTCAATCAATCCTGTATACAATTCCCTTTGTCTGTCGGTATAGAACTTGCCCGAGATTCGATCGTCGGTATACCCATACCTTGTTCAATCTCGTTACCGGTAAGTCTCTTTACTCGTTCCGTAGCACGTCATCCTATGACTAACTCCTTAGTCACATTGAGCTCATGATGATGTTCTATCGAGTGGGCCCAGAGATACCTCTCCGTCACACAGAGTGACAAATCCCGATCTCGATTCGTACCAACCCAACGGACACTTTCGGAGATACCCGTAGTGCACCTTTATAGTCACCCAGTTACGTTGTGATGTTTGATACACCCAAAGCACACCTACGTTATCCTGGAGTTGTACAATCTCACGGTCGAAGGAAAAGTCTTTACATTAGAAAAGCTTTAGCATACGAACAACACGATCTAGTGCTATGCTTAGGATTGGGTCTTGTCCATCACATCATTCTTCCAATGATGTGATCCCGTTATCAATGACATATAATGTCCATGATCAGGAAACCATGATCATCTATTGATCAACGAACTAGCCAACTAGAGGCTTGCTAGGGAAACTTTGTGATCTATTTATTCACACATTTATTTGCTAGGGAAACTTTGTGATCTATTTATAGCATGAACAACAGAAGATTATCATGAACAAGGAAATATGATAATAACCATTTTATTATTGCCTCTAGGGCATATTTCCAACAGTCTCCCACTTGCACTAGAGTCAATAATCTAGTTCACATCACTATGTGATTGCAATGAATCCAACACCCATGCAGTTCTGGGGTTCGATCATGTCTTGCTTGTGAGAGAGGTTTATTAGTCAATGGGTCTGAACCTTTCAGATCCGTGTGTGCTTTACAAATTTCTACTCATCCTATAGATGCTACTACGCCCCATCTGGAACCATTCCAAACGATTGCTCCACTATACGAATCCGGTTTACTACTCATAGTCCTCCAGATTAGTGACAAAGCTTGCATCGACGTAACTCCTTTACAACGAACTCTTTAATCACCTCCATAATTGATAAAAATTTCTTAGTTCATTAGTTACTAAGGATAACTTCGACCGCTGTCCAGTGATCCATTCCTGGATCACTCTTGTACCCCATGACTGACTCATGGCAAGGCACGCTTTAGGTGCGGTACACAACATAGCATACTTATACAGCCTACGGCTGATGCATAGAGGACGACATTCGTCCTTTCTCTTTCTTCTGTCGTGGTCGGGTTTTATGTCGTACTCAAATTTACACCTTACAACATAGCAAGAACTCCTTCTTTGCTGATCTATTTTGAACTCCTTCAAAAACTTGTCAAGGCATGCATTTCGTTGAAAGTTCCATTAAGCACTTTGATCTATCTTTATAGATCTTGATGCTCAACTCTCAAGTAGCTACATCTAGGTTTTATTTGAAAAACTCTTTTCAAACAACCCTTTACGCTTTACAGAAATTCTACATTATTTCCGATCAACAGTATGTCAACCACATATATTCGTCAGAAATTCTATACTGCTCCCACTCACCTTTTGGAAATACAAGTTTCTCACAAACTTTGTATGGAACCAAAAACTTTGATCATCTCATCAAAGTATATATTCCAACTCCGAAATGCTTTCTCCAGTCCATAGAAGGATCACTCGAGCTTTGCATACTTGTTAGCACCCTTTAGGATCGACAAAATCTTCTGGCTGTATCACATACAACATTTCCTCAAGGAAACCGTCGAGGAACAATATTTTGACATCCTATCTGCAATATTTCATAAATGATGCACCAATTGTTAACATAATTTCAACAGACTCTCAACATCGCTACGAGTGAGAAAGTCTCATCACAGTCAACTCCTTGAACTTTGTCGAAAACACCTTTGCGACAAGTCGAGCTTTCTTAATGTTGACTTTTCACCATCATCGTCTGTCTTCCTTTTAAAGATCCATTCACAGTTAATAGTCTTATGACCATCAAGTGGTTCTTCCAAAGTCTATACTTTGTTTTCATACATGGATCCTCCCTCGGATTTCATGGCCTCCAGCCATTTGTCAGAATCCGGGACCACCATCGCTTCTCCATAGCTCGTTGGTTCATTGTTGTCCAACAACGCGACTTTCAAGACAGGGTTACTGTACCACTCTGTAGCAGCAGTACGTGACCTTGTGGACCTACGAGGTTTCTAGTAACTTGATCTGAAGTCTCATGATCACTATCATTAGCTTCCACTTCAATTGGTGTAGGCGCCACAGGAACAACTTCCTACGCCCTGCTACACACACACTGGTTGAAGTGATGGTTCACATAGCCTCATCAAGTTTCTATCAAAACACCCACTCAATTCTTTCGAGAGATACTTTTCCTCGAGAAAGGACCCGTTTCTTGAAACAAACACATTTGCTTCCGGATCTGAGATAGGAGGTATACCCAACTGTTTTGGGTGTCCTATGAAGATGCATTTATCCGCTTTGGGTTCGAGCTTATCCTGCTGAAAACTCTTTCACATAAGCATCGCAGCCCCAAACTTTTAAGAAATGACAACTTAGGTTTCTCTAAACCATAGTTCATGCGGTGTCATCTCAACGGAACTACGTGGTGCCCTATTTAAAGTGAATGCGGTTGTCTCTAATTCCTAACCCATAAACGATAGTGGTAATTTGATAAGAAATATCATATTATGCACTATGTCTAATACTGCACGATTATGACATACAGACACACCATCAGACTATGGTGTTCCAGGTGGCATGAGTTGTGAAACATTTTTCACGTGAAATTTTTTCCACCTTGTCTTAAACGTTTACCAAACTCGTAACTCAAATATATATGATTATCTCCATGATCACATCGTAGACATATTATCCTCTTGTCACGATGATCTTCAACTTCACTCTGAAATTACTTGAACCTTTTTCAATAATTCAGACATGTGTTTCATCAAGTAAATACACTAGTATCTACTCAAATCATTTGTGAAGTATGAACATAATGATATCCACTGCATGCCTAAGTACTCATCGGACTGCACACATCAAAATGTATTACTTCCAACAAGTTACATTCTTGTTCCATCTCACTAGAAAAAGAGGTCTTCAGTCATCTGGCCCATGTGGTATGATTTGCATGGCTCAAGTGATTCAAAAATCAAGTGAGTCAAACGATCCATTTGTATGGAGTTTCTTCATGCGTTTATACCAACAGTCATGGTTTGCATGTCTCAAACGTTTCAAAATGAGTGAGTACAAAGATCCATCAGCGTGGAGCTTCTTCGTGCATTTTATACCAATATGACTCAAGCAGCAGTGCCACAAGTAAGTGGTACTATCATTACTACTTGTATCTTTTGGCAACAATATTATGAACATGTGTATCACTACGATCGAGATTCAATAAACCATTCATTCTAGGTGCAAGACCATTTAAGGTATCATTCAAGTAAATAGAATAACCATTATTCTCTTTAGATGAATGGTCGTTTTTTCCATTAACATAATCCAATCATGTCCATGCTCAACGCAAACACCAAATAACAATTATTTAGGTTTAACACTAATCTCGAAGGTAGAGGGAGCGTGCGATATGTGATCATATCAACCTTGGAAACACACATATCGTCACCTCGCCTTTAAGTAGCCTCTGTTTATTCCGTAGCTTTTATTTTGAGTTACTAACACTTAGCAACCGAACCGGTATCTTATACCCTGGTGCTACTAGGAGTACTAGCAAAGTACACATCAATATCATGTATACCCAATATACTTTTGTCGACTTTGCCAGCCTTCTCATCCACCAAGTGTCTAGGGTAGTTCCTCTTCTATGACTGTTCCCCTTATTACAGAAGTACTTAGTCTCGGGTTTGGGTTCAACCTTGGGTCTCTTCACTAGAGCAGTAACTGGTTTTCCATTCAATGAAGTATCCCTTCATGCCCTTTCCCTTCTTGAAACTAGCGGTTTCACAAACCATCAACAATTGATGCTCCCTTTTTGATTTCTACTTTCGCGGTGTCAAACATCGCTAATCGCTCAAGGATCATCGTAGCCATCCTTGATATGTTATAGTTCATCACGAAGCTCTAGTAGCTTGGTGTCAGTGACTTTGAGAACTATCACTCTCTCATGTGGAAGATCAACTCCCACTCGATTCAAGCGATTGTAGTACTTAGACAATCTGAGCACGTGCGCAACGATTGAGCTCTTCTCCTTTACTTTGCAGACAAAGAATCTTGTCGGACGTCTCATACCTCTCAACAAGGGCACGAGCATGAAATCCGAATTTCATCTCTTGGATCATCACGTATGTCCCGCGACGTTCGAAACGTCTTTAATGCCTTAATTCTAAGTCATTCAAGCAATATGCACTGAACTATCATGTAGTTATCAAAAAGGTGTATGTCGGATGTTCGCAACATCCATAGATCACGCTTGGGGTTTAGCACACCGAGCGGTGCATTAAGGACATAAGCCTTCTGTTTAGCAATGAGGACAATCCTCAGCTAACGGACCGAGTCCACACAATTGCTACTTCTATCTTTCAACCATATTTTCTCTAGGAACGTATCAAATATCATAGAGCTATAGCTCAAGTTACTTAATTTGCAAAGACCTATTTGACTATGTTCATGATAATTAAGTTCATCTGACGAACTCCCACTTAAATCGATATCCCTCTAGTCATCTAAGTGATACATGATCCATGTCGACTAACCCGTGTCCGATCATCACGTGAGACGGACTAGTCGTCATCGTGAGCAACTTCAGGCTGATCGTATTCAACCATAAGATTCTTGTTCGATCTTTTGGTCTCTTGTATTCGAGGTCATGTCTGTACATGTTAAGATCGTCGAGTCAACCTAAGTGTTTCGCGTGTGTAAATCTGGCTTACACCCGTTGTATGCGAACGTTAGAATCTATCACACCCGATCATCACGTGGTGCTCCGGGACAACGATCCTTCGCAATGGTGCACACTTAGGGGAATACGTTCTTGAAATTTTATGAGGGATCATCTTATTATGCTACCATCGTTCTAAGCAATAAGATGAAAAACATGATAAACATCACATGCAATCATATAGTGACATGATATGACCATTATCATCTTTGCTCTTTCGATCTCCATCTTCGGGCATCGCATGATCATCATTGTCACCAGCGTGACACCAAGATCTCCATCATCGTGTCTCCGTGAAGTCGTCACGCCAACTACTACTACTACTATAGCTAACCGTTAGTAATGAAGTAAAAGTAGTAAACACATGGCGTTGCATCTCATACAATAAGTTAAGACAACTCCTATGGCTCCTGCCGATTGTCATACTCAACGACATGCAAGTCGTGATTCCTATTACAATAACTTGATCATCTCATACATCAAACATGTAACATCACAACTTTGGCCATATAACATCACATGTCAAACCCTGCAAAAACAAGTTAGACGTCCTCTAATTGTTGTTGCAAGTTTCACGTGGATGATTTGGGTTTCTAGAAAGAACGCCTTCTTACCTATGTGACAGCCACAACGATGATATACCAAAGCTATTTACCCTTCATAAGGACACTTTTCATCAAATCCAATCCGACTATAGTGGGACAGACAAACACCCGCTAGCCACCTTTATGCACGTTGTGCATGTTGGCCAGTGGAACCTGTCCCATGTAAGCGTACGTGTAAGGTCGGTCCGGGCCGCTTCATCCCACAATACTGCCGGAAAAGAATAAGACTAGTAGCGGCAAGCAATTGAAAAAAAAGTGCCCACAACCTTTTGTGTTCTACTCGTGCATGGAATCTACGCATAGAAAACCTGGCTCGGATGCCACTGCTAGGTAACGTAGCATAAATTCAAAATTTTCCTACGCCATATTCAGATCTTCCTATCGAGAGACCAGCAACGAGAGAGGGGAGAGTGCATATTCATACCTTTGAAGATCGCTAAGCGGAAGAGTTGCTAGAACGCGGTTGATGGAGTCGTACTCGCGGCGATTCAGATCGCGGTGTGATTCCGATCTAGTGCCGAATCACGGCACCTCCACGTTCAACACACGTGGAGCCCGGTGATGTCTCCCACACCTTGATTCAACCAGGACGAGGGAGAGGTTGGGGAAGATCTCCGGCAGCACGACGGCGTGTTGTCGATGGAGAGACGAGGTCTCCCGGCAGGGCTTCGCCAAGCACCGTGGGAGAGGAGGAAGAAGAGAGACAGTGCTGCGCCGAGAGAGATGGAAAACTGTATTCTCAAAGGCCAATAAAACCCGCTATATATAGGGGGAAGGGAGGGTGGCGCCCCCTTTAGGGTTTCCCACCCTAAAGGGGGGCGACAGCCCTATATGGGAGAGGGGGGTGGCGCACCCCTGGTAGGACTTAGGCCCACCAGACTTAGGGTTTCTGTCGGGACCCCGATCCTAAGCCATACAACTCCAGCATGTACACATCATATCACTTTGTGGCCTCACGCATGGTAATCACCCCGGTTGCCACCTTACCTTTGCCGGGACCGTTTGCGTCTTTTGGCTCACGTATATGACTATGTTGCGAGCAATCATATGTCAAAGAACCTGGGTCGACATGGCTAGTTATGAACCCAAGTGGCACATCCGTACAGGGACAGGCATACATAACCCAGCAAGGCAGGTGTCGGTCATCAGCGAGTGTAGACGAGTCGTAGCAAGCTACAGGGACTCCATTACACCGCGTGACATTTCCCCGTGGGGACAGACACAGCAACCAAGAAGGATACATGCCGGTCAATCAATGTGTCCGGAGCAGTAGCAAGCTACCAAGGCTCGGTGGAAGCACAAAGAGGCATTTCCCGGTATGGAGTACTACTCAAGGCACACAACTAGGTGTCGAATCCCACACATACCAATGCATTGCAAACATACACACAATATGCACGATATGTGTAGATACAACATGGCATCACAACATAACTCTACAACGAATCATTTATTTAATAGACTCCGAAGAGCCAACATAGTTTAATGTTACAAACCAAAGGGTCACATGACCCAACATTCGGAGCATACAAGCATCAAGCGGAAGTTACATGTCTGGGTACAGACATCTACTAAAAGCGGCTGGAAGAGCCTAAAAGCTACAACGACCCTACCATAGGAGCCAGATCACTGTCTGGGTTCCCAAACTAAACCGTCGATGTTAACGTCAAGAGATAACGTAGAGAGAGCGGCGTCTATTCTGCAAAAATGTGAATAAGCAACAGTGAGTACGAAGGTACTCAGCAAGTCTTACATTAGTGCTAACTAATATGCATCAAGTATCAATGAACGGAATTTGTGGGGTTTATTGCAGAGAAGCCAGCTTTGACCTTTGGCTGACCTATTCTACAACAAAGTTTTATTATCTCTCTCGTCTCCTTACGAGAGAGCGCACACGAGTCCACATAACCACCACATCAATACACCACCATGAATCCTCTCTCGTCATCCTACGAGAAAGCCATCCATAGCACTCACACTTATCTAGACCATTTTAGAGTAACCATTAAAGTTATCTATGAACCATGTAAGTATCCAAGCAGTCCATAACCGAGGACGCGGCTATTCGAATAGATAGTTACCCTGCAGGGGTGTACTTCGTCACACATGCTTCCGCCACTTATCGCCAAGTGCACATAAAAAACCAGCACCTCGGCAACCTTCAAGCGGAAGCCCAGTGAGGGAGTTGGCCACAAACGTTAACCTACTAAGACTCACGCCCAAGACAGTCGCCTATCTGAGTTGGAACCCATAATGGAAGTCCGGCCGAGGTTTCCAACATGGCCTCAAACGTTGTGAGCAGGGCCCCAAGCCGGTCCCGACTGGGCCGTTCATCCACTTAGCAGGCCGTGCCACAACCTATGAACGTTTCGAACTAATGCGACTTCTGGACTGAGAACAGAGTAGTTAATAGGCCGAGAGGGGTCAAGTTATCGGAACCGAATGTGCGGTAGTAGCTAGTCTTGGAACACCAACACAAGATCTCGGGTCCTAAATGCGGCGGTAATGAGACAACCCACCATGTACTCCTACATGGCCTCTCATCGCTACCTTTACCAGAACAGTTTCACATCTTTAACTCTCATCAATAGGGCATGATCATTCCATTACATCATTCCGATGCTCGGACCAAACTCAACCTAAGCATAGCAAGCGTAACAGGGTAAAGCACATATGGCTCAAGCATCTACCAGGTATGCTAGGTTGCATTGGTTTAGCTATTTACTGTGATCAAAATCAGGTCATGCAAAGGAATAGGTGCAGCTATCGTAATACAACTATGAATTGAATCATTTTGTCCTAATGCATAGAAATGAGAGCAGGAGCGAGAGAATAGGATTTTGTCGGAATGTTCAAAGGGGTTTTGCTTGCCTGTTGATCAGAAGAACTCAGCTATTCTTCGATGCCGGTGATAACTACATCTCGCAAGGTCTATTGACAGATCAAACGAAATAAATTAATCACGGCAAATGCTTCACAATGATGCATGAGCATGGCAAGTTATCATGATGCTGATTTCATCTAATGCAAGTGATCATAGGTTGAAAGAAGTTTATTTGATCTATATAAGTCATTTTCAAAATCCAATTATATCATTTATAAGCCTATTGTGAATTTGTCATATTCAGCAAGATTAATATGTACAAACATGTGTATAAACGCCACCAATGGATTCCTTGCATTTTTCTGATACTTTTTCATCTATAAATTATTTCCATCAGAGTTATATTTTAATTTCTATGATTTTTACAAGTTTCAGCAATTTTCTGGAATTAAATTAAATCAGAAACTATTACTGCGTCAGGCTGATGTCATCCCTGCGTCAGCAGGTCAACCAGCCGGGTCCAGGTCAACCTGACCAGTGGGGTCCACTGGTTAGTGACCCAGAGGCTAACCCCACGCTGACCAGCCCCTAGTTGAGGTTTGACCAGGCGTGGGGCCCTCTGTCAGCGACTGGGGAAGGATTAGTTAGCGCTAAGGGTTGGCCACGTCGACGGCTACCGGAGAGAGGTCGCCGGCGACTGAGCCGCGGTGGAGGGCTCGCCGGAGTTGTGCTATCTTGCGCTACCGAGGTCCAAAACGAGCGTGGGTGACGGCTGCGGGATGCTGGCGATGCGCCCGATCTAACGGGAGCATCGGCTGGGGCTAGGGTGCCGGGAGAGGTGCCGGTGACGAGCGGGGCGGTCGCCGGAGTTCGGCCACGGTGGGGAAATGACCTAAGGGGCACGGCAGAGCATGGGAGGAGAGGGGAAAAAATCAGCGGCTCACGGGGGCTCCATTTCTGGCGTCGGCGAGGTTGGAGGGGCTCACTGGCTGGCGATTCGACGGCGGCAAGATCCACTGGCCGGAGGAAGAACGGCGACGATGGTGACGCTACGGGGGCTCGGGTGCTCAAAGGAGATGATGGAGGGATGCAGCTTGTCGAGGCGGAGGAGTGGAGCTCTTCAGGGAGGCGAGGGGTGGCCGGGGTGGAGCTAGCGACGAGCTCGGGCGGCCGGCAATGGCGGCGAGTAGAACTCGAGACAGAAAAGAGAGGAGAGACAGAGAGCAGGGGGTGGAGAGGATAAGGGAAGGAGCGGGCTCGTGCGCTGGTGCGGTGGAGGCAGGAGGGAACTCCACGCGAGCAGGAGGTGGCGACGGCGCCGTGCCTTCCTTCTCCTCTGCCTTCTGGCACGAGGAGGAAGACGACAAGGAGACCCCCCCTGTGGTGGGCTGGGCCAGGAGGGTGGCGACAGGTTAGTTTTTTAGTTTTTTTTTCATTTCTCTTTTATTTCTTTCTGGCATTTACTTTTAGGATTTAAAATAAATAGTTTGACAAAATATAAAACCCAAAAATGTTATTAGGTGACAAAGACAATAATGTCCAATGCCACATAAAAGTTTCAACATTTTTGAAACTTTAAAAATAGAAGGATTCAAAATAATTCCATTCCAAATAGCTATTTAGTCAACTCAAAAATCCTTTTTTAAAAGTTCCTGTGACCTAGAATTTTGGTTTGACAATTTTACCTTATGTCACTATTTTGCCAAGTTTTTGGAACATTTTTCCGGTTCCATTTAAGGTATTAAATTTTATTGCCTTCTTGTCAATTGATCAAAACATTTGGGGCTTTGATCACTTCCTATTTAAACATCAAAGTTTTTATAATGCATGCAGGAATGCTTGGCAAACAAATGAAAGCTAGGGCTGTGACAACTCACCCCCACTAAATAAGAATCTCGTCCCAAGATTTAGGCGTAGTCGGGAAGAGTTCGGGGTATTCAAGCCGAAGGCGATCTTCGCGCTCCCATGTTGCTTCATTCTCGGAATGATGTGACCGCTGAACCTTGAGAAACTTGATGATGCGATGCCGGGTGCTACGCTCGGTTTCGTCAAGAATACGAACAGGATATTCTCGATATGATAGGTCATCTTGGAGATCAAGCGTTTCGTGGTCTACTTCACGGACAGGGTCCTTGAAGCAACGCCTGAGTTGAGAAACGTGGAACACATCATGAACTTTGGAAAACTGAGGAGGCAGCTCTAACTGGTAGGCAACCTCTCCTCGTTTAGCGAGAATACGGAAAGGACCAATGTAACAAGGAGCCAATTTGCCTTTGATACCGAAACGATGGGTACCTTTGAGAGGTGAAACCCGAAGGTAAGCCTTCTCGTCAACTTCATAACTTACTTCCTTATGACGGCGGTCATACTGACTCTTTTGACGAGATTGGGTAGTTTTTAAATTCTCACGAATAATGCGAACTTGCTCTTCTGCATCCTGGATCATATCCGGTCCAAAGAACTGTCTTTGACCGGTTTCTGACCAGTTTAATGGTGTTCGCATCTTCGTCCATACAGAACTTCGAAAGGAGCTTCTCCCAATTCATTCCGAATGAGATAACACAGGCTCTGAGCATATCTTCAAGAATTTGGTTGACTCTTTCTACTTGACCACTTGACTGAGGGTGATAAGCAGTGCTAAACGAAAGATGAGTTCCCATAGCTTTTTGGAAACTTTCCCAAAATCGAGAAGTAAAAAGACTTCCACGATCTGAGTTGATTTCTCGAGGAACACCATGAAGAGAAACTATTCGAGAAATATATAGGTCTGCTAGCTGGCTAGCAGTTATACTTTCTCGGACTGGAAGGAAGTGAACAACTTTCGAAAGGCGATCAATGACGACAAAGATGGCATCATTCCCTTTCTTGGTCTTTGGAAAACCAGTGATAAAATCCATAGTAACCTTGTCCCACTTCCACTCGGGAATAGCCAGGGGTTGAAGGGTGCCAGCAGGCCTTTGATGCTCTGCCTTAATGCGACGACAAATGTCACAGTTCGCAATGAATTGAGCGATTTCTCTCTTCATCCGGGTCCACCAGAATCTCTGGCGTAGGTCCTGATACATTTTAGTGCTACCGGGATGAATCGTGAGAGGCGATTCATGAGCTTCCTTAAGAATCAAATCACGAAGTTGTTGCTTCTTAGGAACCACCAAACGATTATCAAGGAATACAACACCTTTATCATTTACCAAGAAATGACCAGCAACTCCTTTGGCGATGTTGCTTTTGATCCGGGAAATTCCCGTATCATGTTTCTGGGCTGCTACGATCTGATCCTCAAGAGTCGGTTTCGACACCAAGGTAGAAAGGAATCCTTGAGGAACAAGGTGAAGATTAAGCTTACGAAATTCCTCATGGAGAAGTGGTTGATTTTGTAGCAACATGAGGTTGTTACAATAGGATTTACGACTTAGTGCATCAGCCACGACATTGGCTTTGCCTGGGGTGTAAGATATTCCTAAATCGTAATCCATAATCAACTCATCCCACCGTCTTTGCCTGAGATTCAAATCCGGTTGGGTGAATATATACTTGAGACTCTGGTGATCAGTGTATATTTTGCAATGATTACCAGGAGGTAATGTCGCCAGGTTAACAGTGCATAGACTACAGCGGCAAGTTCCAGATCATGTGTTGGATAATTCTCCTCATGTGGACGCAACTGTCGAGATGCGTATGCAATCACATGGCGATCTTGCATAAGAATGCATCCAAGTCCTTGTCGCGAGGCATCACAGTAGATAATAAAGTGCTTTGAGAAATCTGGGGGCACAAGTACCGGGGCAGTAGTCAGTCGTCTTTTCAACTCCTGAAAACTTTCCTGGCACCGTGGGGTCCATTCGAACTTCTTATCTTTCTTGAGAAGTTCAGTTAGAGGTTTGGCAATTTTGGAGAAATTCTTGACAAAGCGACGACAATAGCTTGCTAAGCCAAGGAAACTCCTAACTTGCTTCACCGATTCAGGTGGAGTCTAATCAAGAACGGCCTGAACTCTCTCGGGATTGACAACAATACCTTTTGCCGAGATTACGTGACCTAGATAGGTCACTTCTGGTAACCAGAATTCACACTTGGAGAATTTGGAGTAAAGGCGGTGCTCTCGAAGTTTCATCAATACCAGCCTAAGATGCTCAGCATGTTCTTCTTCGTTCTTCGAGTAAATCAGAATATCATCGAGGTAAACCACGACGAATTTATCCAAGTACTCCATGAAGATCGAATTCATTAAGCGGGAGAAAGTGGCTGGGGCATTGGTTAGACGGAAGGACATGACGGTGTACTCGTATTGGCCATAACGAGTGACAAAGGCCGTCTTAGGAATGTCCCCCTTCCTAATTTTGATTTGATGATAACCTAATCTCAAATCCATCTTTGAAAAGACTGCAGATCCAGCGAGCTGATCATACAGATCGTTGATCCTGGGGAGCGGATATTTGTTCTTTATCGTGACCAGATTAACCGGTCGGTAATCTACAACCATCCGTTCCGTACCATCCTTCTTCTTGACGAAGAGGACAGGGCAAGCCCAAGGGGAAGAGCTAGGACGGATGAAACCTTTCTTCAAGGATTCATCAAGTTGGGTTTTAAGCTCAGCTAATTCTTGAGGAGACATCTTATAGGGTCTTTTAGCAATTGGAGCAGTTCCTGGGACAAGTTCTATGACAAACTCTACTTCTCTGTCAGGTGGGACACCTGGCAGTTCCTCTGGAAAGACATCCAGAAAATCACGGACTACTGGGATGTTTTCCAGGTCTGGAAGAGGATTAGCATTAAGGGCATATATGTGGCGTTTTGTAACCCCAGATGAGACATTTACTAACTGGCCAGAGGTATGGGTGAGCTGAACAGATCTAGAGAAACAATCAATTTTGGCATGATGAGCTGTCAACCAGTCCATCCCCAAAATGATATTGATGTCTGAAGTCTTGAGAGGTATCAAAGAAGCAAGGAATACTAGACCATCAATAAGGATTTGGTCCCCATGACTTACTGCATTAGTTTGCCATTTGGAACCTGGATCCTGAATTACTAATGGGGTGGGCATATCTACGAAAGCAATGTTATGCAAGGAGGCATAACGTTCGGAGATGAAGGAATGAGATGCTCCAGAGTCAAAAAGAACTGAAGCTGGATGGGAATTAACAAGGAGCGTCTTAAGCACGACATCATCATCATCTTGAGCTTCATCTGCAGATACATGGTGCACACATACACGAGTTAGAGCAACTGACCTTTCCTTGAACTTCTTGGTTGGTGGCTTGCAACGAACAACACCCATTCCTGAAGGAGGTGGAACAAAACCACGCAGAGGACAATCCGTTGAATAGTGTCCTGGCTTGCTACACTTGAAGCACGATCCAAAAATAGGACGGGGGTCTGGATTGAACGCTTGATTGATGAGATTATCCCGGGGAACACTTGGCATCGGCAGACGAGGCGCCACATAGGTTGGCCTTGGTACATATCTTGGAGTGATAACATCATTCGGGATCCATATCCTACGCTTCTGGGATATAGAAGTTGAAGATGATCCAACATCACGGTTGTGCTTGCGAGATTCCTCGTAGGTCATTCTGCTTGTTTCTGCTTGGATGGCTTTGTTCACAAGGACCTCAAAACTAATGAACTCATGCAAACTGAGATCATGACGAAGCTTTGGGTTAAGACCTTTCCTGAACCTAGCTTGCTTCTTGGCATCCGTGGATACCTTTTCTGGTGCATAATGCGCAAGGCGTCCAGACTCACGACTATAAGCATTTACATCCAACTTGTCTTGAGTCAAACTGCAAAACTCTTCTTGCTTACGATCTATCAGGACCTGCGGAATATGATGTTCATGAAAAGCTTCACAGAACTCCTACCATGAAGTAACTTGGCCCGAAGGACGCATAGCCTCAAAATTCTCCCACCATAGACTAGTAGATCCTTCGAGGTGATATGTGGCATAGGTAACCTTGTCTCCTTCAGCCACGTTTGCATAACGCAGCTTGTTATTGATACTTCGGAGCCAATCATCTGCATCTAGTGGCTCAATGGAATGATGGAAGGTGGGTGGGTTCAATTTGATGAAGTCTCTGATGGATACTAGCTCATTGCACGGATAGGATGTATTCCGCTCTATGTGCTCCAACACACGGTTGGTGGCATGCTTATTCCTCTCAATTTCTAGCATAACCTCTGTCAACAAAGGCGGATTAACAGAATCTTCTCCATCCCTACCATCTCCATAGTTCTGATCACGACCAGCAGAACTCCGTGTTACTCGCGACATCCTGTTGAGACAATCGAGGGTTCAGAGACAAAGAACACTAAATACCACAATCCCAGAGAAAATCGGACAGCATAACGGCTGTATAGACATGAAATATGAGGCAACCTTCAAGAGATCTAGGCAACACAACTACTCAACATTATGGATTCGAGGTGCAGCAAGAACAAAGGCATCTCTTCTCACAAATCTGTTGAAAGCAAGAATGACACACAGAAACCATCCTATAAGTCCATGGTTCAGTAACTCATCCTCCTAGTAGACAGATAAGAAAACCTAGTCCTTAATCCCCGTAGAAAAGAAAAGGTGACTCAGAATAGAGTGACTTGAGGAAAGAGTAAAAGAGCCTTACGTTCCCTTCCAGAATCAATTCCCTTATATAACTATAGATTTTCTAGACTCAACATCGACCATTCTGGCTTGGTAATCCTACAGGCAGTTAGGCTCTGATACCAACGCTGTCGGGACCCCGATCCTAAGCCATACAACTCCAGCATGTACACATCATATCACTTTGTGGCCTCACGCATGGTAATCACCCCGGTTGCCACCTTACCTTGGCCGGGACCGTTTGCGTCTTTTGGCTCACGTATATGACTATGTTGCGAGCAATCATATGTCAAAGAACCTGGGTCGACATGGCTAGTTATGAACCCAAGTGGCACATCCGTACAGGGACAGGCATACATAACCCAGCAAGGCAGGTGTCGGTCATCAGCGAGTGTAGACGAGTCGTAGCAAGCTACAGGGACTCCATTACACCGCGTGACATTTCCCCGTGGGGACAGACACAACAACCAAGAAGGATACATGCCGGTCAATCAATGTGTCCGGAGCAGTAGCAAGCTACCAAGGCTCGGTGGAAGCACAAAGAGGCATTTCCCGGTATGGAGTACTACTCAAGGCACACAACTAGGTGTCGAATCCCACACATACCAATGCATTGCAAACATACACACAATATGCACGATATGTGTAGATACAACATGGCATCACAACATAACTCTACAACACATCATTTATTTAATAGACTCCGAAGAGCCAACATAGTTTAATGTTACAAACCAAAGGGGTCACATGACCCAACATTCGGAGCATACAAGCATCAAGCGGAAGTTACATGTCTGGGTACAGACATCTACTAAAAGCGGCTGGAAGAGCCTAAAAGCTACAACGACCCTACCATAGGAGCCAGATCACTGTCTGGGTTCCCAAACTAAACCGTCGATGTTAACGTCAAGAGATAACGTAGAGAGAGCGGCGTCTATTCTGCAAAAATGTGAATAAGCAACAGTGAGTACGAAGGTACTCAGCAAGTCTTACATCAGTGCTAACTAAATATGCATCAAGTATCAATGAACGGAATTTGTGGGGTTTATTGTAGAGAAGCCAGCTTTGACCTTTGGCTGACCTATTGTACAACAAAGTTTTATTATCTCTCTCGTCTCCTTACGAGAGAGCGCACACGAGTCCACATAACCACCACATCAATACACCACCATGAATCCTCTCTCGTCATCCTACGAGAAAGCCATCCATAGCACTCACACTTATCTGGACCATTTTAGAGTAACCATTAAAGTTATCTATGAACCATGTAAGTATCCAAGCAGTCCATAACCGAGGACGCGGCTATTCAAATAGATAGTTACCCTGCAGGGGTGTACTTCGTCACACATGCTTCCGCCACTTATCGCCAAGTGCACATAAAAAACCAGCACCTCGACAACCTTCAAGCGGAAGCCCAGCGAGGGAGTTGGCCACAAACGTTAACCTACTAAGACTCACGCCCAAGACAGTCGCCTATCTGAGTTGGAACCCATAATGGAAGTCCGGCCGAGGTTTCCAACATGGCCTCAAACGATGTGAGCAGGGCCCCAAGCCGGTCCCGACTGGGCCGTTCATCCACTTAGCAGGCCGTGCCACAACCTATGAACGTTTCGAACTACTGCAACTTCTGGACTGAGAACAGAGTAGTTAATAGGCCGAGAGGGGTCGAGTTACCGGAACCCAATGTGCGGTAGTAGCTAGTCTTGGAACACCAACACAAGATCTCGGGTCCTAAATGCGGCGGTAATGAGACAACCCACCATGTACTCCTACATGGCCTCTCATCGCTACCTTTACCAGAACAGTTTCACATCTTTAACTCTCATCAATAGGGCATGATCATTCCATTACATCATTCCGATGCTCGGACCAAACTCAACCTAAGCATAGCAAGCGTAACAGGGTAAAGCACATATGGCTCAAGCATCTACCAGGTATGCTAGGTTGCATTGGTTTAGCTATTTACTGTGATCAAAATCAGGTCATGCAAAGGAATAGGTGCAGCTATCGTAATACAACTATGAATTGAATCATTTTGTCCTAATGCATAGAAATGAGAGCAGGAGCGAGAGAATAGGATTTTGTCGGAATGTTCAAAGGGGTTTTGCTTGCCTGTTGATCAGAAGAACTCAGCTATTCTTCGATGCCGGTGATAACTACATCTCGCAAGGTCTATTGACAGATCAAACGAAATAAATTAATCACGGCAAATGCTTCACGATGATGCATGAGCATGGCAAGTTATCATGATGCTGATTTCATCTAATGCAAGTGATCATAGGTTGAAAGAAGTTTATTTGATCTATATAAGTCATTTTCAAAATCCAATTATATCATTTATAAGCCTATTGTGAATTTGTCATATTCAGCAAGATTAATATGTACAAACATGTGTATAAACGCCACCAATGGATTCCTTGCATTTTTCTGATACTTTTTCATCTATAAATTATTTCCATCAGAGTTATATTTTAATTTCTATGATTTTTACAAGTTTCAGCAATTTTCTGGAATTAAATTAAATCAGAAACTATTACTGCGTCAGGCTGATGTCATCCCTGCGTCAGCAGGTCAACCAGCCGGGTCCAGGTCAACCTGACCAGTGGGGTCCACTGGTTAGTGACCCAGAGGCTAACCCCGCGCTGACCAGCCCCTAGTTGAGGTTTGACCAGGCGTGGGGCCCTCTGTCAGCGACTGGGGAAGGATTAGTTAGCGCTAAGGGTTGGCCACGTCGACGGCTACCGGAGAGAGGTCGCCGGCGACTGAGCCGCGGTGGAGGGCTCGCCGGAGTTGTGCTATCTTGCGCTACCGAGGTCCAAAATGAGCGTGGTTGATGGCTGCTGGATGCTGGCGATGCGCCCGATCTAACGGGAGCATCGGCTGGGGCTAGGGTGGCTGGGAGAGGTGCCGACGATGAGCGGGGCGGTCGCCGGAGTTCGGCCACGGTGGGGAAATGACCTACAGGGCACGACAGGGCACGGGAGGAGAGGAGAAAGAATCAACGGCTCACGGGGGCTCCATTTGTGGCGTCGGCGAGGTTGGAGGGGCTCTCTGGCCGGCGATTCGACGGCGGCGAGATCCACTGGCCGGAGGAAGAACGGCGACGATGGCGACGCTACGGGGGCTCGGGTGCTCGGAGGAGATGATGGAGGGATGCAGCTTGTCGAGGCGGAGGAGTGGAGCTCTTCAGGGAGGCGAGGGGTGGCCGGGGTGGAGCTAGCGACGAGCTCGGGCAGCCGGCAATGGCGGCGAGAAGAACTCGAGACAGAAAAGAGAGGAGAGACAGAGAGCAGGGGGTGGAGAGGATAAGGGAAGGAGCGGGCTCGTGCGCTGGCGCGGTGGAGGCAGGAGGGAACTCCATGAGAGCAGGAGGTGGCGAGGGCGCCGTGCCTTCCTTCTCCTCTGCCTTCTGGCACGAGGAGGAAGACGACAGGGAGACCCCCCTCTGGTGGGCTGGGCCAGGAGGCTGGCGACAGGTAGGTTTTTTTTTCATTTCTCTTTTATTTCTTTCTCGCATTTACTTTTAGGATTTAAAATAAATAGTTTAACCAAATATAAAACCCAAAAATGTTATTAGGTGACAGAGACAATAATGTCCAATGCCACATAAAAGTTTCAACATTTTTGAAACTTTAAAATAGAAGGAACCAAATTAATTCCATTCCAAATAGCTATTTAGTCAACTCAAAAGTCCTTTTTAAAAAGTTCCTGTGACCTAGAATTTTGGTTTGACAATTTTACCTTATGTCACTATTTTGCCAAGTTTTTGGAACATTTTTCTGGTTCCATTTAAGGTATTAAATTTTATTGCCTTCTTGTCAATTGATCAAAACATTTGGGGCTTTGATCACTTCCTATTTTAACATCAAAGTTTTTATAATGCATGCATGAATGCTTGGCAAAGAAATGAAAGCTAGGGCTGTGACAGTTTACCCCCTTTTCCTTCTCTAGGCGCCTTGGGCTGTGTGTGGGAGGCACACCAGCCCACCCAGGGGCTGGTTCCCTCTCACACTTGGCCCATGTAGCCTCCTGGGGCTGGTGGCCCCTCCCAGTGGGCCTCCGGAACCCTTCCGATGGTCCCGACACTTTGCCGGTGGTGCCCGAAACATTTCCGGCGTCCAAACCCATCCATCCTATATATCAATGTTTACCTCCAGACCATTCTGGAGCTCCTTGTGACATACGGGATCTCACCCGGGACTCCGAACAACCTTCGGTAACCTCGTATAGCAATTCCCTATAACCCTAGCGTCATCGAACCTTAAGTGTTTAGACCCTACAGGTTCGGGAGGCATGCACACATGACCGAGGCACTCTCCGGCCAATAACCATCAGCGCGATCTGGATACCCATGGTGGCTCCCACATGTTCCACGATGATCTCATCGGATGAACCACGAGAACTTGCCCGAGATTCGATCGTCGGTATACCCATACCTTGTTCAATCTCGTTACCGGTAAGTCTCTTTACTCGTTCCTTAGCACGTCATCCTGTGACTAACTCCTTAGTCACATTGAGCTCATGATGATGTTCTACCGAGTGGGCCCAGAGATACCTCTCCGTCACACGGAGTGACAAGTCCCGATCTCGATTCGTACCAACCCAACAAACACTTTCGGAGATACCCGTAGTGCACCTTTATAGTCACCCAGTTACATTGTGACGTTTCATACACCCAAAGCACTCCTACGGTATCCGGGAGTTGCACAATCTCACGGTCAAAGGAAAAGACACTTTACATTAGAAAAGCTTTAGCATACGAACAACACGATCTAGTGGTATGGTTAGGATTGGGTCTTGTCCATCACATCATTCTCCCAATGATGTGATCCCGTTATCAATGACATCTAATGTCCATGATCAGGAAACCATGATCATCTATTGATCAACGAGCTAGCCAACTATAGGACTGCTAGGGACACTTTGTGATCTATTTATTCACACATGTATTACTGTTTCCTGTTAATACAATTATAGCATGAACAATAGACGATTATCATGAACAAGCAAATATGATAATAACCATTTTAGTATTGCCTCTAGGGCATATTTCCAACAGTTCATTAGCCCAGATACTTCTACGCCACAATACCTAAGAGACCGAGGATAACTTGCTAAAGTCGTTACTTCTATATCACGGAGAAAGATAGGACAATTCTCTCTATTAGCTACCTAACACAATATGAAACCCCTAAATTAACCCTTCAAAACCCCCAACACCCCTGATAACCCACAAGTATAGGGGATCAATTGTAGCCTTTCTCGATAAGTAAGAGTGTCGAACCCAACTAGGAGCTAAAGGTAGGACAAATATTCCCTCAAGTTCTATCGCCCACCGATATAACTCTACACACATTACGCTCGCTTTACCTAGAACAAGTATGAAACTAGAAGTACTTTGTAGGAGTGATAGGATAGGCTTGCAAGAAAGTAAATAACACACAAATAAAACTAGCGGCTGGTTAGATAAAGAAACAATTACGACTGTCTAATGAGTGTGGAAAACTGGTGGTAGGAGTTGCGGAATTGTCCCTAAGGAATTGACTACGTTACTAGATCGATAGAAAGTATTATGTGGGAGAGGCCTCTGCTAGCATGTCATCCCTTACTTGGAATTCTATGCACTTACGATTGGAACTATTAGCAAGCGTCCGCAACTACTAACGTTCATTAAGGTAAAATCCAACCATAGCAATAAGATATATTGGTCCCCCTTCAATCCCATATGCATCAATTTCTATGCTAGGTTTGAAGCTTCTGTCACTCTAGCCTGCCAATACATAGTCCTATCAACATAAAACTAACCCTATCGTGTGATCCACGCGCGCGATCATATGATGGGCACCAAAGGACAGCAACATAACCACAAGCAAATTAAACCAATCATAGCAATTCATCAATCACTGATAGGACAACGATAATCTACTCAAACATCATAGGATAGCAACACATCATTGGATAATAATATGTAGCATAAAGCACCATGTTCAAGTAGAGGGTACATCGATTTGCGGGAGAGTGGACCGCTGAATATAGATGGGAGAAGATGATGGAGATGTTGGTGAAGATGACGGAGGTGTTGGTGTAGATCGCCGTCACACAATGATGTCCCGGGCGGCGTTCCGGCGCCGCCGGGAGAGAGGGGGAGAGAGCCCCCCTTCTTCTTCTTCTTCCTTGACCTCCTCCCTAGATGGGAGAAGGGTTTCCCCTCTGGTCCATGGTCTCCATGGCGGCAGAGGGGCGAGAGCCCCTCCAAGGTTGGATCTCTCTCTTTGTGTCCTTGTGTTTCTGCACTCCTAGATTCTACGTTGCACCGTTTCTTAAATTCCTGGAGATCCGTAACTCCGATTGGGATGACATTTTAACATGATTTTCTTCCGGATATTATCTTTCTTGCAGCGAAAGAAGGGCTCCAACCGCCGTAAGGAGTGGCCACAAGCCTGCCTGCCGCGGGCCCACCCCCTGGCCGCGGCGACAGGGCTTGTGGGCACTCTGTGCATCGCCTCGCGTTGATTCTTCTTCCCGAAAATCATAAATATTCCAAAAAAATCCTCGTAAGTTTTTATTACGTTAGACTTCGTTTGGTATGGATATTTTGCGAAACAAAAAACATGCAACATACAGGAACTAGCACTCGGCACTGGATTAATATGTTAGTCCCAAAAATAGTATAAAAAGTTGCCAAAAGTATATGAAAGTTGTATAATATTGGCATGAAACAATCAAAAATTATAGATACGACGGAGACGTATCAGCATCCCCAAGCTTAATTCACGCTCGTCCTCGAGTAGGTAAATGATAAAAAAGATAATTTTTGATGTGGAATGCTACCTAGCATAATCTTGATCATATAATCTAATCATGGCATGAATACTAAAACACGAGTGGTTCGAAGCAATAGTCTATCATTTGACATAAAGACAATAATATTTCAAGCATACTAACAAAGAAATCATGTCTTCTCAAAATATCATGGCCAAAGAAATTTATCCCTACAAAATCATATAGTGTGGCTATGCTCCATATTCCCCACACAACGTATTTAAATCATGCACAACCCCGGTTTCAGCCAAGCAATTGTTTCATACTTTAGTGTTCTCAAACTTTTTCAACTTTCAAGCAATACATGAGCGTGAACCATGGACATAGCACTATAGGTGGAATAGAATATGGTGGTTGTGGAGAAGACAAAAAGGAGGAGATAGTCTCACATCAGCTAGGCGTATCAACGGGCTATGGAGATGCCCATCAATAGATACCAATGTGAGTGAGTAGGGATTGCCACGCAATGGATGCACTAGAGCTTATAAGTGTATGAAAGCTCACAAAAGAAACTAGTGGGTGTGCACCCAACTTGCTTGCTCACGAAGACCTAGGGCAAGTTGGAGGAAGCCCATCCTTGGAATATACAAGCCAAGTTATATAATGAAAATTTCCCACTAGTATACGGAAGTGACAACATAGGAGACTCTCTGTCATGAAGATCATAGTGCTATTTGAAGCACAAGTGTGGAAAGAGGATAGTAGCAATTGTCCCTTCTCTCTTTTCTCTCATTTTTTTGTGGGCTCTTTGGCCTCTCTTTTTTTTTTTGGTGGGCATCTTTGGCCTCTTTTTTGTAAATGGGCTTCGCTGGCCTCTTTTATTTCCTCACATGGGACAATGCTCTATTAATAATGATCATCACACTTACAACTCAATACTTAGAGCAATGATGACTCTATATGAAATGCATTCGGTAGTGTATCGTGACAATGATCTAGCATAGCAATGACATCAAAAAACGGAGAAGCCATGGAAACATCATGCTAGCTATCTTACGATCATGCAATGGAAATATGGAAGTGGTGGCACATGTCATGAGACGGAACGGTGGTAGTTTCATGGTAATATATCTCGGAATGGCTATGAAAATGCCATAATAGGTAGGTATGGTGGCTGTTTTGAGGGAGGCTATATGGTGGGTGTAATGCACCGGCGAAAGTTGCGCGGTACTAGAGAGGCTAGCAATGGTGGAAGGGTGAGAGTGTGTATAATCCGTGGACTCAACATTAGTCATAAAGAACTCACATACTTATTGCAAAAGTCTGTTAGTCATCGAAACAAGGTACTACACGCATGCTCCTAGGGGAAAGGTTGGTAGGACTTAACCATCGCGCGATCCCGACCTCCACACAAAGGATGACAATCAATAAATAAATCATGCTCCGACTTCATCACATAACGGTTCGCTATACGTGCATGCTACGGGAATCACAAACCTTAACACAACTATTTCTATAAAAACACAATTACTCACTAGCATGACTCTAATATCACATATTCATGTCGCAAAACTGTTGCAAGGAATCAAACATATCATATTCGGTGATCTACAAGTTTTATGTAGGATTGTATAACTAACCATGTGAATGACCAACTCCTGTTAACTCTCTAAATAGGTATAAGTGAAGCATGAGAGTTTAGTTCTTTCTACAAAAGATATGCCCACTCTAACAAATATAAGTGAAGCAAAAGAGCATTCTACAAATGGCGGTTTTCTATGTGTAGGGAAACAGGCAATCCAAACTTCAAAAGATATAAGTGAAGCACAAGAAGAATTCTATAAAGCCAACCAAGGACTATCTCATACCAGCATGGTGCATAAAGGAAAAAGGAAAAAACACAAAAGACGCTCCAAGCATTTGCACATATCATGTGACGAATTAAAATATAGCTCTGAGTAAAATTACCGATAGATTGTAGACGAAAGAGGGGATGCCTTCCGGGGCATCCCCAAGCTTAGACGCTTGAGTCTTCCTTGAATATTACCTTGGGGTGCCTCGGGCATCCCAAGCTTAGGCTCTTGCCTCTCCTTATTCCTTCATCGATCATGCTCTCACCCAAAACTTGAAAACTTCAATCACACAAAACTCAACAAAACTTCGTGAGATCCGTTAGTATAATAAAATAAATCACCACTTCAAGTACTGTTGTGAACTCATTCTAAATTCTTATTAGAATTATATCTACTGTAATCCAACTTCACCATGGTTCATACCCCCCCATACTACCCATAGATTCATCAAAATAAGAGAACAATGCATAGAAAACAGAATCTGTCAAAATAGAACAGTCTGTAGCAATCTGTATATTCCGTAAACTTCTGATATTTCAAAACATCTGAAAAATTACGAACGTCTGTAAAATTTGCATATGAATCAGAAAAAAAAAGAATCAACTCAAAATCTCTTCCAGAATAAAAATGAAAATTAATTTCGTGAGCAGAAAGTATCTATCTTTTCTCAGCGTGATCAAACAACTATCACCCAAACTAATCGTAAAGGCTTTACTTGGCACATTATTTTTAAAAACACAAAGGAATTGTACAAGGGGATAATTATTTTTGTGAGAAACTTCCATGAAAAATTCTACATTGTTTCCATGAGCATGAACACAAGTGTTCAAGGTCGACCCTCACTTCCGCAATGCATCACCTTTCAATCGCTTCTCTTTTTGAAAAAGTTTTAAGTTCTCCTCTATATTTTTTTTGTTTTTAAACTAAATAAAAGCACTCAACAGAAATAAATGACTCTCTAAAACTTCCGGGTTGTCTCCCAGGCAGCGCTTTCTTTAAAGCCATTAAGCTAGGCATAAAGTGCTCAAGTAATGGATCCACCCGGATCCCAAGGTATATCAAAGCCAATTTTAATTAGCAATGATTTGAAATTTAGTAGTGAGCACAAGGTAACATATATCAAGCAATGACGAAGTCTAACTCTCTTCCTATGCATTGGCATGTCATAAAAGAACAATTCATGCACATCAAGTAAAGGCCAATACATAGCATAAGCAGTTTCTTGCAATTTTATCGTATTGGAAACATAGAGAGGTGGAGATGTAGTTCCTCTCTTATAATAATTGCAAGTAGGAGCAGCAAGCACATGCATATTATATTCATCAAAATCATCATGTGTAACATAAGGAACTATAGATAGCTCATCTTCATAAGCATCATTCATAATGGCATCATGGCCACAAGCATAGCAAGCATCAAGTTCATCAAAAAGGGGATTTAAAACGAATCCAATGGATCATAGCATTCATCCTTCGGTAAGAACGAAGGGAAATTAAATAATGTATGAGTAGGAGAGTTACTCTCATTACAAGGTGGACACGGGTAGCTAGTCCTCTCTTCCTCCTTTTGTTCTTTGCTCTCCTCTTCATCTTTTTCATCTAATGAGCTCACAATTTCAGCATTTTCTTCTTCCATAGTTTCCTGCAAAATAATAGTCTCTTCTTGGGTAGCATAGGATTTCTCCTTAAATCATTCAATATGGGCATTATATTCATAATTAGTATAACAATAACGAAGCATTGCCAAATTTTCAGATCGGTAAGGAGCATCATCATTATCATCACACCTTTTAAACACAGCCTCAATTTCATAAGCACCCATAAAAGCAACAAACTCTTCTATTTGATCCACATCATAGTAATCATATATACCATTAGCATAAGAAGCCAAGGTTCTATGATCATTAAATTCACAAGAAAAGGGAAGGTGTGGAGCCTTCATCCTAGAGCAACAAGTAACACCATATCTCTTGCATAGTTCCCAAGCATACCATTTCAATAAATGGATTTGATCCCATAAAAGTTTCCCTTTTTGAGTCAAGCGATAATCCCTCAAGTATTCACGTTGATCCAACATGTATCCCATTATATAATTGAATGGGGCTTTCTCAGGATTATTAAAAAAGTGCATAATATTTCCACATAACAAACCTCGAGGATTTTAGGAGGTTCCCCATCTCCATGAGTAGCAAGTACACGTAATTTTTTGGTATTTCGTGTTCCATATCCATAATTAAAGATAGAGAACGACATAGAACAGCAAATAAATCTACTTAGTGATAAAGCAAACAAGCACACACGAGGATATTCACCCCACACTATTGCTCCCCGGCAACGGCGCCAGAAAAAGGTCTTGATAACCCACAAGTATAGAGGATCAATTGTAGCCTTTCTCGATAAGTAAGAGTGTCGAACCCAACGAGGAGCTAAAGGTTGGACAAATATTCCTTCAAGTTCTATCGACCACCGATACAACTCTACGCACACTTTACGTTCTCTTTACCTAGAACAAGTATGAAACTAGAAGTACTCTGTAGGAGTGATAGGATTGGCTTGCAAGAAAGTAAAGAACACACGAATAAAACTAGGGGCTGGTTAGATAAAGAAACAACTACGAGTGTCTAACAAGTGTGGAAAAGTGGTGGTAGGAGTTGCGGAATTGTCCCTAAGCAATTGACTATGCTACTAGATCGATAACAAGTATTATGTGGGAGAGGCCTCTACTAGCATGTCATTCCTTACTTGTAATTCTATGCACTTATGATTGGAACTATTAGCAAGCGTCCGCAACTACTAACGTTCATTAAGGTAAAACCCAACCATAGCAATAAGATATATTGGTCCCCCTTGAATCCCATATGCATCAATTTCTATGCTAGGTTTGAAGCTTCTGTCCTATCAACATACAACTAACCCTATGGTGTGATCCACGCGCGCGATCATATGATGGGCACCAAAGGACAGCAACATAACCACAAGCAAATTAAACCAATCATAGAAATTCATCAATCACCGATAGGACAATGATAATATACTCAGACATCATAGGATAGCAACACATCATTCGATAATAATATGTAGCATAAAGCACCATGTTCAAGTAGAGGGTACATCGGGTTGCGAAAGAGTGGACCGCTGAATATAGATGGGGGAAGATGATGGAGATGTTGGTGAAGATGACGGAGGTGTTGGTGTAGATCGCCGTCACACGATGATGTCCCGGGCGGCGTTCCGGCGCCGCCGGGAGAGAGGGGGAGAGAGCCCCCCTCCTTCTTATTCTTCCTTGACCTCCTCGCTAGATGGGAGAAGGGTTCCCCCTCTAGTCCATGGTCTCCATGGCGGCGGAGGGGCGAGAGCCCCTCCGAGATTGGATCTCTCTCTCTGTGTCCTTTTGTTTCTACGCTCCCAGATTCTGCGTTTCACCGTTTCTTAAATTCTCGGAGATCTGTAACTCCGCTTGGGCTAAAATTTTAACACGATTTTTTTCCAGATATTATCTTTTTTGCAACGAAAGAAGGGCTCCAACCGCCTTAAGGAGTGTCCACAAGCCTACCTGCCGCGGGCCCACCCCCTGGCCGCAGCGACAAGGCTTGTGGGCACTCCGTGCATCGCCTAGCGTTGATTCTTCTTCCCAAAAATCATAAATATGCCAAAAAATCCCCGTAAGTTTTTATTACGTCTGGACTTCGTTTGGTATGGATATTCTGCGAAACAAAAAACATGCAACAAACAGGAACTGGCACTGGGCACTGGATCAATATGTTAGTCCCAAAAATAGTATAAAAGGTTGCCAAAACTATATGAAAGTTGTAGAATATTGGCATGATACAATCAAAAATTATAGATACGGTGGAGACGTATCAACCCCCATTCAAAAAAAACCACCTCCTGGTCCCGGTTGGAGTGACCAACCGGGACTAAAGAACCTCCTGCCCGGGCTCGCTGCAGCGACCACGTGGAGATCATTCAGTCCCGGTTCGTAAGCGAACCAGGACTAAAGGTTTTGGGCTAAAGTCCCGACTATTTAGTCCCGGTTCAAGAACAGGGACAAATGGGCCTCTGTAATCGGGACAACTGGGCCATTTTCTACTGGTGGTTTGAGGTTCGTGAAAACTTTAATATACACTGACTGCAGAAAATTTACCACCAACAAACACAACAAACATCACATCATCTCGAAACACCAGTTGTGGCCTGAACAGCTTGAAGAGGCTCACAACGATGCACGGCCAAAAGCACATGTAGTTGTACTATTGTAGGGCAAGAGGTAAAGGATTGCATTCCCAAGAAGCTCACTTGCCCTTCCACTTTTGGCCGAGCAAATAGTTAGCACAAACAACATATTCTAGAGTGGCATTCAGTCAAATTTGTAAAAGAGTTGATTCACTTGGCATATGGAATGGAAATTGGTCTACGTATGATACATGATGTGTTAACTTGCTAGATCAAGAGGTAATATGATGTGTTAACTTGGAATACTAGTAGGCATGTCACCTTTTACCCGATTCAAGCAAGTAAGTTATGCGCTGCTCTAGGAAAGGATTTGTTGCAAAATGCGAGTACAAACATGTTTGCTCTAGGAAAGGATATGCCTACTAGTATTCCAAGAACCAAAGCAAGTAATGTCATTCAAAGATGACATATCCGTATCACATAAGGATCAAACCATACATTGAAGCAGCTTCATATTCTGAAGCATGTACAGTATCTAAGACTACATATTATTCTTAAAAAAATCACTTACAAAGGTGGAGTTATGCCTCTACCAGTATAGAATTTAACTGTTTCACTGTTCCACTAGTACTGGCACCAAAACACAAAGTGATATAAAAATTATGTGTTTTCCTGCGATGGAGAAGTGACATTTGTTTGCCTCCTTCCAGTTTTCGAATCACTGTCGTAGTTAATGAATATGGTCTTGGCTTTGATTTGTGACCAACTTTGTTAGTGCTTAGTGCCATTTCTTCATGCCACCTTGACCAACAACTAAAAAACTTGCATTTATGTTGATTAGTAGTGCAACACAGACAAGAAGAACCGATTGAGGGGAACGTCTTTGCTGATCAATGAAATTAAGCAACTAAGATAATCTACTGAAGAAAGGATTAAAAGTTTGGCCATGTGCGCCATGAAGACGAGTCACAGAACCTAGTAAACATGTTACAGCTCTGTCACACTGCATCATTCTAGAAGCTTGTATATTCCTGGAGGGATCTTCACATTGACACCATGCTATGCGCCTTCTTGTATCACTGCCTTATAAGTTTGATCACCTAAGATTCGTGCAGCAATAGAATAGTTCCGACGTGCATCTTTCTTGGTACTATATCTGAACACGGAAGCAATGCAAAACCAAAGAACAGAAAAGCGGCTAGTCTAGGATTATGAAAGAGGTAGAACTTTCAGACAGGATGGAACTGAAAGTCGAGTTCCCAAGGCCACCCATCCCCAATGCACGGTATATGCCTGTCTGGTTGAAATATGTTAATTGGGCTAGGTAAATGTCAATAGCTCAAGAAACCAAGCAAGGCGGGATTGGATGAATGGTATGAGTATATATACACATCCTTTCACAAGGCATAAATCGACTATGGTCTCATTTGATTAGTTATTAACATAAAGGCTGACTATATTAACCTTGAATTGTACCTCGTGTCCATTGCAGAGATTTTACTTTCCTAGATAATCAATGCATGAGATATGTTGTTGTTTGTTCTGTTGCTTTGCACTTATCTTGAGCTATCTGTTGTAATCAATCTGATGACATGAATAAATTCTTAAATGATTGCATGGATTGGTGAATATGGAGATCAGGTTGATCCTCGTTTTAAAAAATAGACTAAATTAAAAATAAGCCTTTATTGTCAAGAGATAAAATATTTGATGAGGTTTCCTTATTCATCAATTAAATGAGAGGAATGTGAATAGAAAAAAAATGTACTACTTGAGGTCTTGAAGTCTACTTGTGAAGTTGTGGTATGGTTCGTGAAGTCATACTTTAGTTCAACAACAAACGGTTTTACCGCCACACACAACCATAGACATTTCGAGGAGGTGATGCCGCAAGGCTTGAATCTTTATATACATGACGTTTTAAGAGTAGAATAGAAGGATTTACTAGACAAGGATTGGATTCCAAGAGTTCCCACCCCCTTTCATTGTTGGACGTGGAAATGACGCGAACAGTATATTCCACCTACACTCAAATTTGCACATTACTGGTTGATTCACGCAGCACCTCCAAGCTAGTTTGCATATGACAAATAACCAAACATAATAGTGTGTGGCAGATGTGTTACAGATTGGGTCATGATTCCTGAGTGGAGGGGTCGGGATCTTCTGGTCGATTGCTCGATCACAGGTCGCCGCCGCCTCACCTCACCTCTCCTCACCTTTCGTTGTTCCAGGACTCATATCATTAGCTAGCTCAATGGCGTCAAATTCTTGCGGACACAAACAAATACTAATGGATAGAGACGAAATGCTCCAACACGGTGCCAGGTTTATAGCCACCATGTCTCGCCTTCACTTGGAAGGATGGTTTTAGCCACACACAACTTTTCCACCTAGGAAGGATGCTCCTAGGATCACTCTACATGATATGCCTTCGCCCGAGCAGTCCCCATAGAAGGAAACAAGTATCTCGTGGCTTGTTGCCTCATTTGGTTAGCACATATGCTGGTTTGCTAGAAATTAAGGGCGTTTGATTAGCTTACTCTCAACCTTTGTGAATTGTGATGGACCTTTATGCGGGTACTTTGATATGAATGATTTCTGCTGGGATTTTCTTGAGTAAGAATATCTAGTATTCCCCGGGTCCATAATCTAATATAATTTGGAGATTGCCACGGTCTCCACTATGTATCTTTAACCATTATCTTTAAAAAAGCATGGGATTTTATATTATGAAAAAACATGGGAAATTTAATTTTGTATAAATCTGTAGTCAAAATTAGAAAATGTTGAATACAAGCCTTTCTAGGAAGTCATGTGTTTATGAAAACTATATTTTGTGTGTAAGATTTTGGATTTGTAGGGTTGTCAATTTTATGCAATGAACCCTTTGTACCATGCTTCATACAAAGTTTTCCATTAACTTAAACCTCTAGGGGGGGGGGGTTGTTCTTGTTTGGTGCACTCAAAATACCTCAGTGCAAAGTATATCCGACCAATATAGAGTGCGAATGATGGATAGTCTTGGAAGCAACAGAGGAACCAAATAATGAACAATTTGCCAACAATGATAGAAACTCAAGTCTTTAACATTAGTTGCGTTGGTGACTTCATGGTAAAATTTGAAAAGCATGAGAACAAGTCCCACATCTTTTATCATGTTCTGTTTCCTACCAATGTGAGAACCCGCGAGGTATGAAGGTGGTCATTGAAACAGGGATGAGGAAAAGAGCAATGAAAATCGAAACGGGGATTGACAAATCATATTGGCGACTTAGGAGATGGTTAGAATTCCAATATAATATAACATAATTTGTACCACCGCATGAGCTCCCGTGGTTACAGTTCTCAAGATGATAACAACACACACATACACAATGGTGAAGCCATACACAAGTAGTGTAGTCACTTGACTATACAACTTTTGGCAGAAAAATAACATATACCAAGTAGAAAGTATACATAAAATGCTCATAAACGGACACTTTGATTGCACAATTCTGAACTGGCTACACATGATTGAAATCCTGTCACCTCCACTGCGCGCGCGCGCACACACAAACGATATTAAGTGTTCGTACGTTTGGACAATTCACAAGATTTGGCCGAAAATAACTTGTGAGAACTAACAGTCAATATAGGATTGTTGTGAAGTCAGTACCAAAAATAACATTCAAAATTGCATCTTTGCCTATTTTTCATTCATAATGTATCATATATCACTGCTTCAACCATAGCTTTGAGAATCTTCAAAAATTCTTGCTACTTCAAAACTTCATGTCCACTTCATCAACAAGAAAGAATATGCATTTCACGTGGAGCATGTACTGTTTAAGGAGCTGAATTATCAGTCCATTGAAGAAATGTGGCATGTGCAGTACAATTTTTTATTAATATTTAAGGTCTCCACGGAAAGATCTATGACAGAACGTGATAACATGTTACATGGTGTGTTACACTGTACCGCCATGGTGTACAAGCTAGTAAGCACCAAGTTTTCTCTATCACGGTCATATTTCCGTTCCTACGCTCCGCGTCTTGCCGTTTCACTGTCCAGCTTCCCTGAATGCTTGAGCGCATAAGATTTTTGCAGTGGTAGACTAGTTCCAACGTGCACCTTTCACGGTGCTGTCACTGAACATGACCGGAAAGTAAAATCAAAACATCGCTAGCAGCTAAGTCCGCCGGAACAATGAAATCGACAGAACTGCGATAACGACTGGAACTGAAAGTTGAGATCCCAAGGCCGCCCATTCCCAATGAATCGTATCTGCCAGGCTAGTTAAGTCTCAATAGCTCAAGAAATCAGGCAAGGCTGGATTGTGTGCATGGTGTGACTTGTGAGTGCGTATATAGACATATCATTTTACAAGGCATAAATTGACTAGGATCGTATTTTATTAATTAATGAAATAAAGGCTGACTATATTAATCTTGAATTGTACCTGGTGTCCACTGTAGGGATTTCATATTTACTAGATGATCAATGCATAAGATATGTTGTTGTTTGTTCTGTTACTTTGCACTTATTCCTACTTTCTACGTTGTAATACGATTGGATGATATGAATAAATTCCGAAATGAATGCATGGAAATTTGGTTGATATAGGAATGGAGTTGATCCGCCTTCTCATTTTTTTTGGAAAATAAACATTTATTGTCAAGAGATAAAAGCATTGATGATGTGCCATTATGCATCAATTAAATATGATGAATGCGGAGAAATTGTACTTGATGTTCCGAAGTCTACTTGTGAATTTTTTTTAAAGGAGGATACCCTAGTCTCTGCATCAGCATGATGCATGCAGTCATTTTATTAAGTAAAAACTAGTCCAGAACAAAGTGCAATATCTTACATGAGCTCTCAAGCAAATCCCAACCAAATAATGATAAGAGAGAAATGCCACATCCGGTGAAAAGATAATAGGCTACGATGACTAAATACCTAGCCTATTAGTTAGTCGTCGTACAAATCGGTTGAAGATAACCCGTGTTGCCGTCTCGCAACTTTTGCACCAAGTAACCAAAAGCCCCCTGGACTCCGTATGTATAACGACCACGTACGGATCCAAGTTGTGGCTCTGTATATAACCTATAAAAAGTTGGTAAAGTTTTTTCTATTAAATATTATATCATTTTTGCAGTTTCATATAGCCCAGAATAGTGCACATATCCCTATTCGAATATGACTTGCTAAATTTGTTTCCACCCCATTAAACCTTGTCGCAAATAACATGTTCATACTATGTGGAGGGCTAATGTCAAAGGCTATATGTAAAGTACGCCATAGTAGTTGGGCAAGCAAACAATCAAGAAAGAGGTGTTTTATAGTTTTGTTCTTACCACGAAGACAACATCTAGAGTTGCCTACCCATTTTCACTTGATTAAATTTTCCTTCGTCAAAATCACTCCCTTATAATAAAGCACAAAAATATTTTAATTCTAAGAGCTGCCTATCCATCTTTCTTGATGTTCTAACGGAATTCATTTATATACTTTGCCGTTGAATGGCAAGGTTTGTGGTTGGTCGAGATGCAGTTTATATCCACAGCAGACTGGTTTACCATCACAGACAGTCATAGACATTTCATCACCTCGAAACATTCCACACTAGCAGTAGCATGTATGACTTCAAGGGGCTGGCTATGCCGCATGGCCTGAACCTATATATATACATGGAATTGTAGGGAAAGAAGTTGTGTGGTTTCCTGTAGCTCAACCTCCATGATACCCCTTATCTAAGCTATTCCTTTCAGCATCAAGATCCGTGCAGGTACATTTGTCTTTTTTGTCTCTCTCAAACGAAACAACATATAAACTTCAAATTTTACAGGACAACAAAACTTTCTAACAAGAATGTGGGAAAAAAACTTTTGGATTTTTTCATACATTATAAATGCTATAAGGAAATATTTTAATCAAAAAATCTTCTTTTTATATTTATGTCAAACCAAAAAATCTAAAAGTTTTTGACACATTCTTGTTAGATAGTTTGTTTGATCTGCAATGTTTGAAGTCCATATGTTCTTACGTGTGAGAGAAACAAAAAAGAAAAAAAATATTGTACTAAGTTAGATGAAGAGCACAGATCTCAAAGCAAATGTTGGAGGGTGAGGATAAACGGCTCTGTGTAGGACGAGCTACAAGGTGCTTGACAATAGCTAGGATGGCAGGCATGATGTGAGTTGTGAGTCCTTTTAGAAGGCACAACTCAATAGTGGGTCTCGTTTTATCAATGTATAAAGGCTGTAAATAGTAGCATGGCCAGTAATTTGAATTCATACTTGGTGCCCACGAGTTGTCATTATCGGATCAAATTAGGCAAATCAGGCTAAAGACGCTCCGACAAATTTGTGACAAGCTGAGCAGTGAATAATGATTCATGTCAACTTAATCAACCAACAAGAAAGAAGAGGCATTTCTGGGGGAGCCTTTTATTTTGAACCAGACTAACCCCCTTTTCATTACACAGAAAAGAACTACAACAGTCTGAGAACCATAACAAGAGGAGAGGGGAAGAGAGATAGGGAGTTCAACGAACCAGGGAGAGGAAAAGAGAGGGAAAGAAGAGGCATTTCTCGTGGAGCTAGAGTACTGTTTAAGCAACTAAATTAATCCACTGAAGAAATGTGGCATGTGCAGTCCAAATTTTATTAATAAAGGAAAGATAAATAACAGAACGTTACATATTGCATAGTTTGTTCAGCTAGTTCGATCACGTAGTGTTCTTTCAGCAATAGACTAGTTCAGATGTGCATCTTTCACGACCCTGTCACTGAACATGTCCGCAAAGCAAAACCAAAACACAATTAGCAGCTTAGGCCAGGACTCCGAAATCAATAGAACTTGAAATTCCGTTGAAACTGAAAGTTGAGTTCCTAAGGCCACCCATGCCCAGAGCACTCTATATGCCCGCCCGGTTGAAATATGCTAGGCTAGGTACTGATAGATCCCGTGGATCGACAAGGCTAGATGTGTTCGATGTGATGTGGAGATTTGTTACCTTATCCCGTACTCGATGAGCTCCCTCCGGCTACCGTCGTGAGGTGGTGACGACGGTGGGGAAGGAGAGAGATCCGGTAGTGGCGGTGATGGACTTCCCATCGCTTCAGTGCTACCCTCTAGATTGGATTAGGGTTAGGAGTGGGGAACCAGTGGCGGCGGCGAACCTCGTAACCCGTGCCTTGGTCCCCACCTCCTCTACATATAGCACTGTGCGACAGGGGCCCACCAGCCTTGCTTGGGCTGGACGCCCCCGATCAGGGCGTGAGTCAAGGTCCAATGGGCCGTTGGGCCCATTGGGAAAGAGATCAATCTAACATTCTCCCCCTTGATCTCATCATATACTTTTAACTTTACCCGTTTCGTAACAGATCAATGCATAGGGCATGTTTCATCGTCACGGCTCAATTGCCGATGGAATCAGACAGCCACAATGTACCTCTCTATTTTGAGACAGATTCTTTAACCTTGGGCCCTTTATTCTCCGGAAATATTAGACTATACCATAAAACCCATGTCGACTGTGTGTTCTCCGAACACGCTGGGGGGTAAGCCTTTGATAAGCAGATCTGCAAACACTTGTTTGTTGCTTTTATGCTTCAAGCATTTTTCCATAATTCCGGACTTTCTCCTTCACAACGCGTAACTCTTTGTCAGTGTGTTTGGCATCAACACTTGACTCGTTGTGACAGGAGCGAAAGAATTTAAAATGGTTATCGTTGTTGTCAACCATTATCAACTCCGGATATAGGTAGCCATTAACCATTTCGCCTATCCCTCAGCCTCATATCAAGCTATAACATATCATTGCATCACATTGATGACAATGGTTTCACTCATTTGGAGATTTTCCACACAAAACTCCGAGTATGAAAGTTAGCGACAATTGTGGATTTCGCTATACATTTCACAAGTCCTCCTTTGTACTCACAATGTTTTGAGAGCACTTATTTCTTTCAGCATGAGGCCGATATCTTTGAATCCATTCCATTGATTTATCTATGGACTGGACATCGCCAAAACAACCCGGATATATACGTGAACTGTGTCAGGGTAATATCTTGAGCTTCCAACAACTGAAGCATATGGTATCATATCCGTTTACAATCTTTTCTTATTAACTTTTGGAACACCATAGTTTCCACTTCCATTACCCTTGACTATAAGAACAGGCGTAGGTTTTCTCGTATGCATGCTTTAGAGATCTTTCTTAGCATGTCCATGTGACATTCCTAATACCCCCTTTTTTTATTCTTTTGAACTTTCAGGACAAGAACTTCTTCTCTCCTCCTGCAGTAGACTGACGTCACCACTTGCAAGTAGGACATCATCCACATGCACAGGAATTGGGAAACGAATTTCCCATTCTATAACTTTGCATGATTACGATTGTCCTCTCATTTTCTTTACACAAAAATCTTTCGATTTAAGTCATGTTTTACACCTTTACATATTTCCTTTGGAGTCACATTTGCCTTGTAGACCCTTCATAAAGTCTATGTTAGTGAAATTCAAATGATGGAATTTCACTAACATAGACTTTATAGTAGTCACAAGGATCTGATTTTCACATTCCTAGAGACCATCAAAATCTCAGGTACTGGCACTTATTTCATATGGGGTTGCCGTTGCTCTATCATTGCCAAGAGGCAAATTCATTCTATAGTCACCCATTTCCAAAAGGCAATAGGTTTTACAGGGACCTGTATCACAAAAATCCCTTGTAGAGCTAACAACAGGTGTTGTATAGGTCATACAACATGCTCCCCCAGATTACCCCATCTTCACTGAAGAAATGGCGTATCTTTAAACTTTCTTCTTTATGGCACTTTAAGCACCACTGTTGTATTCCTTAGTCTGCTTTCGGAACTATAAAAGATCCGAAAATAAAATTGTTTGTTTTCTTTAGGGGTATCATAATGACGGTATTCAGATGATTGTCGTACTCCCCTTGACAATCACATTCTTCATTAATGGATCACTTTAGATGCATAATGTGCATCACATCATCTAAAGTACAGAGGAGTCATGAAATACACTACAATGTATTTAATGTCTCTATCTCCCCCTCGAAATGTGGCAAGAACTTTTTTGCCACAATTTCGAAACCCATTCATAGCTCTTGTGAAATGAGGAAACTTCGATTATCTAACTCATTCATCTTATCACTTCATGTAAAATGAAGTTATAAGTTAACTAGTATGGGAGTACTTTTTCCTCATTTCATTTCGAAAACTCAACAGAGTTCTTTATCATTGTCTCTTTTGCAAGTCACCCTTGCATATCATTCTTGTCTTTAGGTTCGTCTGTTACTTTTATCCTTTCCGGATTTAGTGATTGCATAATGACCGTTACACATAAGGTGTACGGTCGATACTAGGAAAGCTTAATAGCTACTCCATACTTTTCTCCCACAGTGGGACACATTAACCGCACATGAGTCATTATAACTTTCTCCTGTCATACAGGATAAGACCTTTGCCAAAATTTCTCCCGCCATACACGGATTGTTGACATAATACAATGTCAACTTTACCCGGTTACGCAGGCATTCTTCCTAGACTTTTCCCGCCATGCGGGTAATTCCCTTTAAGGGACATAAATGCCATAATTGGCTCTTTTGACTGTATCGAATTCAGAAATAAATCTGAATTATCTTTGACACACATGTTTGATCCAACGTTGGTCAAATTCAACATGCATGTTGCTTGTTTCATTTCAATCATGTTGACTGAAAAAAGGAGACTTCAGCATAGAGAGTACATGAAAGACATTCTTCAACCAAGACTCTCAATGATCTATATCTTTTCTTTTCTTGAATTAATATCCAAGAGTTCTTTTCTTGTGAAGCCATTCTTTAGAGAGAATTTATTCCCTCAAGTTATGACCTTTCTTTTCCATCTTTCGGGTCACTAGTGCCCAAACATTCGCTTTCATGAGTGAAAGCTTGAATAACTTTTAGTCTGAGAAAACTTAGCCAATAAACAACGATAATGAGCATAAAAATAACCCTACGTTGGTCTGATTAAAATCATGCACATTAAACCTTTTAAAACTTTCTGGAATATTCTAAAACACCGTTGTGGCAGAATTAGAATAAAACATCATTCTTCTGCATTAATTCCATATCACCGTTGGGAAGAAATGGAAATAATGCATATAACTCATAAACAATGTGATGATAGTATTTCTATTGAACAACTTTGCCAAGAACCAATCATCATCATCATTAACCATATGCATTTCTTTATCTCGGCTTCAAAAATTGATCACTTTGATACAAAATTTATCAGAGATTTAAGCTTTAAACATAAGATGACTCATACAATTATAGTATTGTTATCATCAACGTTGGTCAGAAAACAACAATAACATATTTAACTTTAAAACAAACATTTTTCTTTTGTCATAGCGGAAATTGTTTGAATCTTATTTCACCCACAAGGGAAAAACTTTGCTAGTAACAGTTCTTCCAATTAAATTTTCCCGTTGGTTCCAATTTAATTGGAGGACTAAACCTTTTTACTTTGCACCGGAAAAACGTGAATATAAAAATTAATGTACCTTTACAGAAAAATTATTCTGTGAAAAATAAAAAATCCATGAACTTTATTTTCCTTTTGTAAAATCCATGAAATTTTCTCTTTCTGAAAATATTTCTTTTATTTTCGGAACCTTTTATTTTTCTTTGCAGAAAAAACATGTTACTATTACACAAAAATATTCTGTCATAATCAAAAATTCATGAACTTTATAATCCTTTTTTAAAAAATCCATGAACTTTTCTTTTTCTAAACATCTTCTTTTATTTTCAGAACCTTTTATTTTTCTTGTCAGAAAAATAATATTACAATTCTATCTACATTTACAGAAACTTTGAACATTTTTCTTTTCTTTTTTTAAACATATTTTCCTAGGAAAAAATGCCTAGAAAAAACTTTTGACTCTGCCAAAAACTTGACAGAAAACAAAATTGTCATTTAAAAAGAAAAGGCCAGCATGGGCCGGCCTGGGTGCCGCCAGCCTGCATTGCCCCTTCTCGGTCAGGCGCGCCGCAGCTCTTGTGCAGCCCTAGGTGGCCTCAGCCTGGCGCGACGGATTCGGCCCAAAAGACCCGTGGTGGCCTGCAGCCTCTTTTAGCTAGGGTTTCAGCCTCGGCCGTCGGATGAGATCCGACGGTCAGGCGTGGCTTCGGTAAAACAAAAAGGGCTAGAGCCCATCCCCTGCCGAAACCCTAACGCCATTTGCCCCCTCAGCCGCTCGTTCTTTCCTTGTTGCTCTCGTCTGGCGAGACAATCCCGTGGGTGGCCGAGCCCCTCTTGTTCCTCGCGCCGGTCGCTGCCATGCCCCGTCGAAGAGGAGGCCGCCGGCCATCACGCCGCGCCTCTCTTTCCCTCTCCTTGCCCTCGCACGGTGGCATGTATGCCCCGCCGAGGAGGTCTCTGGTGCCCCGCCAGACCTCTCGAGGGAGTGGTGGTGCCTGCTGGCCACTTCTTGCGCGGAGGCCACCATGCCCCGCCGAGATCTGGCTTCTTGTCGTGGTGGTTGCGAGGTGGCAGCCGGCTGCCGGCCGCGGCGACCATGGGTCCCGTGCCGTGCGTGCCATGCTGCCTTCCTTATCTCTCCCCTGGAGCCATGACCTTTCCCTCGCCGGCTGCGCATCCGCCTTGCGTTGGGTGCGCCGCCGTCGAGCGGTCGGCTGTGGTTCCTTCTTCTTCCTTTATTTACTGTGATGGAGAGAGAGATCCAGCGGACCTTTACTTTTCGGTTCATGGCAGCTCCGTTGCCATCCCCCTCGCCAGCTGCACGTCCCCCTTGCGGTGAGCGTGCCGCCGTCGAGCGGTTTGGTGATGAAGCTTTTTGCCCCTATGGGGTGATATTTCGTTTGCCCTTTCTTTGCATGTTCCCCTCATCCCGTTTCTTTTTGCCTTTTCGGATCCGATCCGATTGCTTTCATCATTTTTTCTTTTGGATCTAGATCCATTCTTTGCCCCCGAAGGAGTGTCTTCTTCTTCCCCACACCTCGGCTTGCCGATGCGTAGGGGATCGAGCGGAACGGGCGCGGCCTTGCGGCGGCGCTACTTTGCCGATGAGGCCGTGGCCATCTTCGGTTTCTTTGCCCATCTAGGGTTCATATCGGGGAGGGGAAACTTTTCTTGTACATGTTTCAACCGAAACTCATCTAAAGCCTCGTGGCTCTGATACCATTGATAGATCCCGTGGATCGACAAGGCTAGATGTGTTCGGTGTGATGTGGAGATTTGTTACCTTATCCCGTACTCGATGAGCCCCCTCCGGCTACCGTCGTGAGGTGGTGACGACGATGGGGAAGGAGAGAGATCCGGTAGTGGCGGTGATGGACTTCCCATCGCTTCAGTGCTACCTTCTGGATCGGATTAGGGTTAGGAGTGGGGAACCAGTGGCGGTGGCGAACCTCATAACCCGTGCCATGGTCCACACCTCCTCTACATATAGCACTGCGCGACAGGGGCCCACCAGCCTTGCTTGGGCTGGACGCCCCCGATCAGGGCGTGAGTCAAGGTCCAATGGGCCGTTGGGCCCATTGGGAAAGAGATCAATCTAACAGGTACATGTCAATAGCTCAAGAAGCCAGGCAAACTGGGGTTGCTGCTTTTTGTGACTTGGGAGTGCGTATACTATGAAGAAGGGTTTTCCCCTAAATAAATACTATAGATCTTGTACGCCACGGGTGATTTCTTTATATGAAATCGGAGCCCGCCACCCACCTTTTGCTAAAAAAAGCAACCATCACTTACATTAAAGCAACTAACTAATACAAACGCAAGCCCCACACACAACAAGGCAAGGTACAAAAAGCAACCATCACTTACATTCAAGCAACTAATTAATACAAACGGATTCCCCACACACAACAAGGCAAGGTACAAGAATGTCGGACACCGACACACAAACTCAACAACTATCAAGACCTACAAGATGTGTAAAAGAGATCCCTTAGAGCCGACGAAGACCACCACCAAGATGAGCTATCGTCGAGGAAGATGTGCGACAGACAATGCCGGACCGAGGACTTCAAGACGATGCCTCGAAGAAGGGCACGGCCAGAGAAATATCGCCACTTGCTGATCCGATCTAAAGATCAACTTTTCACCCGGAGGTAGATTGGAAGACCGGGAGCACCATGACGGAGCCTGCAAAGAGGAACACGAGGTACGCGGATGCCTTCACCATCGACCAGTGCACAGACTGCGCAAGTGATGTACCCCGGTGCTTTAACCCCTCCGTTGCATCCCCGGTACGCCAACCACCTGTAAGCATCATGTCTGAGTGGTCATGTTTGATCTCCCGCATCCAAGCCAATCAATCCACCCACGACCAACACGACTCCCACCGTCAGGATTGCAGTCGTGCCACCAGATCACACCGAGAGCCACCAAAGGTCACGACTTTGACCATATCCATAACCCCCACCACCCTTGGAACTGTGGGCGGCCACCCTGCCTGGAGAGGAACCGCGACCACACATCAACCGAGCGAACCGGTCCCTCCTACCAGCTCCCCCCGAAACCACCATGCCTCGCCCTCCAAGTCAAAGGCCCGGACCAGCAAGAGAGCCCTGGACACCGTCCGATGCCAAAGAGCAGGAAGTGCGGAACCGCCACCGTCGCAGCCATCACAGGCCACTAGGGAGGCCCTCCTGTGCCGCAAGGGCCCGACTGGACAGGGCCACCCACCGCCACCGCTGCCATGTCGTCTTCCCACCAGATATCCACGGCGGGAGAGGCCTCCCGCGACCTGATCGTCCATGACCCGCAGCGCCAGACGCGGCGTCGAGGCGCTGCCTCTAAGCAGCAACCGTCGTCATCACCCACAAACCTACACCACCATCATACCGCCCATCTCCTGATGACATGCCGCCTTCTTCGGCCCACTCTGGAGTGTCGCCCCGCCCGGCATCGAGTGATGTTTCCAAACACGTGAGATCTGGCCCGCGTCGCACCCCTCACGCGAGGAGAAGAATGGCCCCCGCAGCCTTCGGCGATGACCGGGCTTCGCCCGCTCGCGCCCCAAGCGACGATGAGGGAGAGGGAGAGGAGGACGGGGTGGAGGAGGTGGCGCTAGGGCTGCCTCTTGGACGCTCGCGGGGGCGTCTTTGGAGTAGGGGATCAAAATTATAGCAAAAGAAGAATTAGAGGGAAAGCACCTTATGAATGCGTGTGTGTGTATATACACATCCTTTTACAAAGCATGATTCGACTGCAGACTCATTTTATTAATTAATGATATAAATGATGACTATAGTAATGTCGATACTTATCTAAATCGTCGTAGATGGTACCCACTTTGGGGATTTAATCATACTGATGATCAATGCATGACATAGGATTGTTCTAATGCTTTGCATTTTTTGGGTTCTGCATTGCAATCGTATGATGAATACATTCATAAATGATTGCATGGATTGGTCGATATGATGACCTGGGTTGATCCTCCTTTTTTCAAAAATATATTGAAATGAGCGTTTATTGTCAAGAGATATAGAAGATTTGATGAGGTGCCATTATGCATTCTAATGAATGCAAATATAAGAAATTGTACTACTTGAAGCCCACACAGTGAGGTCTTTTTTTTACGAAAAGCTATAGCTGAAGTGCTTCATTGAATTTAAGAAGAGGAGTTTTAGCGACTACACATGGGATACAAACATGAAGTCCACATGATTTTACCACTAGAGACAGCAATTGGCATCTCATCACCTCCGAACATCCCAAACCAGGACTCCAGGAGCTGCCTGAGTGAGCTGGTATGCTTGGAAGGGATTGGATTCTAAAGAAGTTCACGCCACCTTTTGCTTTTGGCCCGAAAAATAGTCAGCATAGACAACACATATTCTAGAGTAACATTGTTAGAGTCTTGGGATCGAAGGTCGTAGCCATGGTCTGGAGGTGCCTGAGGGTCGATGAAGGTCCTCCGGGGCAGGCGTCTTGCCGGTGTTGAGAGATAACAGAGGAGGAGAAGGGGAAAAGACTAAACATTATTGGTTACTTAAGGACTCTCGTACAGACCAACTCTCCTTATATTATGGAGAGTTCAACTTCTGTTTTCCTTCCTAAAGTAAACCTATACTAGTAGGAATTAATATATCTCAAATACTTAATAGTGGAGTTGCATTATTTTGTTAAAACGAGCCCATCACCGTGCAGCCGTTCAATATACATGTGACTATGGGACGGCATGGTAACTAGTGTGGAAGGAGGCAGCCTACATGGCACGGGTTAACTCCATGAATGTGGCGATGTCATTCCACTTTATTTCGTATCATTTTTTTCAAAACACTATAATTTTTAAACTGAGTGTCAGAAAGAAGATCCGTTGTTACTGTTAGGCTTTTTTCGGTGAGCTCTTCAAAACTAAATCCCATATGGATAGGTTTCAGCAAACTTTTTTGACAACATTGGGTGATATTGAGACAACTTTAATGCTAAAGAAAAGCAACTCTCGTGTCATGGTGTTCCATCAAAGGACATAAGTTACCTACAATGTCGAAAACAAAATGTCGGATATCTACCATGATTTCAAATTTTGAAACTATATAGGATGGATGGTATGAGAATATTTTTATCTTATTTTCTAGGTTAGTATGCCCGCCTATGATACTTAGCACGCAGGTGTTGACTAATCAGGTCGCTGGTGTTGACTACTTGCAAAAGTCGAAACAGATCACAAGATGCATAGGGGTAAAGAGACAATTCATAGGGGGAGGATCAGGCACTTGCCCGCAAACCTATACAAGTTGTCCAATTTTTACATGATTTGCTCACAAAAATTATTGAAATCTCTAGATATAATGATGAAAAATACACATGAGTTGCTTGTTGAATGCATTGAAGTTGCAGAATAACACACAAAAATTGCTATGTTTTTTTGTGATACTCGAGTGTAATTATGGCAACTATTTACCAATAACACGCAACTTGACATCAACCGTAGGCAATTTATAGTATCTATATGCATCTGAGCATCAATCGTAGGCAACTGGCCATCAATAATAGGCAAGTGAGCATCAAAGTTGAGCAATTTCATAGTTTTTGTAAACAGTGGAGCATTAATTATAGGCAATAGATCAACATTAATAGACAACTGGGCATCAATGTTTGGCAATTTTATAATATTTACAAGCAATTGAGCATCAACCGCACGTAACTAATCATCAATTACACGCAATTGAACAACAACAATATAAAAGTTGAGATAATGTTGGCAAGATTCACACATAAACATAACGAATGAAGTTACTTGTATATAGCACTAAAATGTGCCTCATGTTTTCTTTGATTTCCTCATTTTTACGAAAATCAACCAAATAGGAATGCCTACTAGGACAAGAAGGAAAAAAGTTGATTTCCTTAACACTAAAGTTGTCTCAGTATAATCTAAAGTTGCCAAAAAAAAGCCGGCGGGATCTAGTTTTGAAGAGGTTGTCACGAGAAACCCAGGTTTGAAAACGGATCTCAATCCTGACGCTCGGTTCAAAGGATGTATCTTTTTGAAAAAGAAATAAAGTCATTAATTGTACTAGAAGAGGGAATCAGGTCGCACTGGATTCCATTTTGGGATGTCCTAATCGCATGTGGGTTTGTTGGTTCTTTTTTTGGAGAGCGCTCACTTCTGCAAACTCGCGCTGATGCGCCAGCAGATCGGGTCTTTGATATAATTCCATCAGGGAACAATCCTGCATGGAAGTAATAACTAGGACTACTGCCCCTACTTGGTCGTAGTTTATCCTTCTACACACTCGGGGTTTAGAGCATCTACAACCACGACTTGCAAATCCCCTCAAACGTCCGCGGAAGCGTCCGGTTAGTGACCGGGCGTGTCTTCTATTTGTCCGTCTGCGCAGCCACATTCCTCATTTTCTTCCTCATATGTCCGGTCACTTGCATGTGATTGATGGAGAGGAAGAGAGAGAAAGAAAAGAATGAATAAATAAAATAAAAAGGTGGTTGGGGCGGGGTTGCGTCCTCTGTAGCGGACTGACCGCCCGGGCGCGTCCGCGAGCACTCATATCCTATCCATATTTGAGATAGATATGAGGGTTCGTGGACAGCCCGGACATATAGGGACGATATGTGGGGTCTGGTTGGGTCAATTGTTTTCTTTTCTCTCATGTGTGATCACTTACCGGGCGCGTCCGAAGACATATGAAGGACTATTTGAAAAATTCGGTTGTAGATGCTCTTACGGCTGCTATAATAGATACCCCACGTAACATATCTCCCCTCCTCATCCGATGACACGTTTACGGTCCTTGAAATCCTCCAAAGGCTCCCAGGTAGCCTCTTCCTCTGATGTACATGCCCACTGAATAAGAACATGGTGCACTCCACGTTGAAGACTGATCTTCAATGCTTTATGGGGTTGAAGAACCACCTTACCATTTTATATAACAGGCAGAGGGGGAGCAGCAGCAGGTGGTGTCCCATGGAATTTCTTCAACCAGCTAACATGGAAGGCATCATTAATCCGAGCTCCATCCAGAAGGTCCAATATTTATGCCACAAATCTAATGTATTCAAGGACTTTGTTCAGTCCATAGAACCTAGCGGCAAGCTTGCCATAATTGTGTCCTAGAACAGATGTTGTTGGTCATCGCTGTAGGCATCATGATGACATCGATGGCGAAGAGGCCTAGAGAGGTCGGTGCATTAGTTTCTGTTTTAAAGATGGATTGGTGAAGGACGACAGCGACGACACAAGAAAGTGCGTCGGACCGGTTTGTATCCAATATGTGTCTTTGTTGAGGCCTTCGACTTTACATGTTAGATTTTTGTGTGATGTCTATTTGATATTAGGTTTGGACTATCGACATCCCTTCATCAAATGGATAGGAGTAGCGACATATGTTTTTAAGATGATGGCTTCAAACTACATGATGTACTATTTTGTAATGTATTTATGAATAATTAATCAAGTGACTACATGCATCGCCTAGATGCACATGCCGAGGATAATCCTCCTTTTCAAAAAGTACATGTTTTTAGTTTTTTCCAATTATACCACACAGCTTAGAAGTATATACCAACAAAAAATTTCATGTAAGCTTCTTCTCCGTGTGTAACACAAATATGCTTCTTATTTCAAGAATGTCTACATGGTGAAAAAAATATTATTATCTTTGGTTTTAGAAAGAGAACAACAACAAAACTTGAAGTTCTACGCAAATCATCCAGTCTTGAAGGCCAACAACAACAAGAGGCCAAGAACGGGGTAAGCAAAGGATTCTATGATGAAGAGAACGACCACACAACATGATAGTCAGAAGCAAAACATCTAAGCATGACAACCAAGAGAAAATCATCCAAAGTGTTGACAAACAACAAGCTATTCTATCTAAGTTCCGCTTCGGTACAACCCTCTTATAAAACGTATAGAGAGCAATATGGACTTTTTGCCATGTTGTATCCACTTCTGTATGTATAATGGATCACTGGTCCATACGTATACGAGACATATTGTACTGGGTCGGGCCATTAAGTCACTGATGACGAATTGATGGATATACTTCCCGCCCCTCGTTGGTTACCCCAAGTGAAAGGTGGAGATGTAGTCAGCAATAGATTTCCCTTACACGGAGGCTGTAAGGTTTATCGAATCAAGAGGACTTCTAGGCTCAACAAGTAGGTGTCTTCCACCCTGAAGCTAGCAGAAGACGTGGACCTACACTTACAACAAATAACTTTGCTCCCAACGAGTACAGAGAGGTTGTCAATCTCTCCGGCCTTGTAGTTTGCAAAGGACCAAAACACAAGCGGGAAGGTAATAGTGATTGCAATGAAAAAGTAAATGGTAGAGGTGTAATCAACGATGGTGATATGGACCGGAGTCACATGATATTCACTAGTAATGTCTCTCTCTCAAAAGACGATAAACAACTATGCTTGGGTAAACAAATCACAGTTGGGCAATAGACAGAATTATGACCGCACCGCAATGCTAATGATGCTCCTTGATAGTTACAGGTTCAATAGTAATGGGCAGTACGCCAAGAGTAGATACTTACTAATCATCCACCTTGAGATATCTATCTAGAACATCTCTCCGGTATTAAGTTGCGAGCCCCATCCAAAGTGTAAACTCAAAGCAACGGAAAACTGCATTAACAAACTATGCGTAAGGTAAACAATCCGTGCAACTGTGGTCACAAGCACCGTTGTTTTCTCCCTGGTAGCAACAAGCACAACCCCTAGTCTCATGTTTCTGTCACTCAAGCTACACATCGAGGGGCATGAACCCACAATCATGCATAATGCTCCCTCTTGGAGTTACAATCTACTACTTGGCAAAAGCAATAAATAGCAACAGAGAACATGCATGAATCACTAAGGAACATAATATAAAAGGATAATCAAATATATAACTCATAACACTCTGAACATAATCTCATAATCCATCGGATCCCAGCAAACCGAGCATAGCAATAGCAAGAGAATCACATAGATGCCTTGATCATGTAGGACAGCTCACAAGGACTAACCATTGAAGCACAAGATTGGAGAGAAGACATCACATAGCTACTGGTCATGGACTCATGGTCCAAGGAGGACTACTCACGACACGACCGGGAAGCGTCCATGGCGGTGGACAAGCTCCCAGAGGTTAATCCTCCCTTCGGCAAGGTGCCGGGAAGAGGTCTCCTGATGCTCCCGATCTCGGAAGCGCTGCGGCGGCGTAACGATGGAGAAATTCGCGATTGCAGAAAGTCCGCGATGGTTTCCTCTCGAGACTCTAAATATAGGCGAAAGGAGGGCACCTGAGGAGGTGGGACCCACCCAGGCGACCTCCTGGCGCGGCCTAGGGCCTGGCCGCGCCAGCAAGCTGTCTGGGAGGCCCCTGGCCCATCTTCGGTGATCCGGAAGCTTCTGTTTTGCTGATTTTTTGTATGTTTTTTCTAGAATTTTTCGGGCTTCAGAAAATTTGGTAAAAGCCCCTGCAAAATAGACATCAGCAGACAGAAACTGGCACTGGGTGCATGATACGTCTCAAAGTATCTATAATTTTTGATGGTTTCATGATGTTATCTTGTCATCTTTGGATGTTTTATGTACCTTTTATATCTTTCTTGGGACTAACTTATTAATTCAGTGCCAAGTGCCAGTTCCTGTTTTTTCTGTGTTTTTGGCTCTTTTCAGATCTGATTTTGGAACGGAGTCCAAACGGAATAAAATCCCCGAAATAAATTTTTCCCGAACGGAAGAAGATCAGGGGTCTTGAGGACCAAGCCAGGAGGGCTACAGGGGGCCCACAAGCCCCCCATCCGCCACCAGGGGGGCGGTGGATGGCAGGCTTGTGGCCTCCCTGGCGCCCCCTAACCTAGATCCTTCGCCTATATATTCCCTAAAATACAGAAAAAAAATTCAGGGGATCCACGAAAATACTTTTCCGCCGCCGCAAGCTTCCGTTTCCGCGAGATCTCATCTGGAGACCCTTCCCGGTGCCCTGCCGGAGGGGACTTTGGAGTTGGAGGGCTTCTACATCAACATCATCGCCCCTCCAATGACTCGTGAGTAGTTCACTTCAGACCTACGGGTCCGTAGTTAGTAGCTAGATGGCTTCTTCTCTCTCTTGGATCTTCAATACAAAGTTCTCCATGATCTTCATGGAGATCTATCCGATGTAATCCTCTTTGGCGGTGTGTTTGTCGAGATCCGATGAATTGTGGATTTCTGATCAGATTATCTATGATATATATTTGAGTCTTTGCTTATTTTTTATATGCATGATTTGATATCCTTGTAAGTCTCTCCGAGTCTTGGGTTTTGCTTGGCCAACTAGATTTATGATTCTTGCAATGGGAGAAGTGCTTGGTTTTGGGCTCTTACCGTGTGGTGACCTTTCCCGGTGACACTAGGGGCAGCAAGGCACACATCGTGTAGTTTCCATCAAGGGTAACAAGGTGGGCTTTGTCGTAGATATGAGATTGTCCATCTACATCATGTCATCTTGCTTAAGGGGTTACTCTGTTCTTTTGGACTTAATACACTAGATGCATGCTGGATAGCGGTCGACGTGTGGAGTAATAGTAGTAGATGCAGAAAGTATCGGTCTGCTTGTTTTGGACGTGATGCCTATAGATATAATCATTGCCATAGATGACGTCACGACTTTGCGCGGTTCTATCAATTGCTCGATAGTAATTTGTTCACCCACCGTCTACTTGCTTTCATGAGAGAAGCCACTAGTAAACACTACGGCCCCCGGGTCTATTCACATCTATCGTTTCCACTTTTGCTTTTACTTTGCTTTGTTACTTTGTTGCTTTCAGTTCTCACTTGGCGAACAATCTATAAGGGATTGACAACCCCTTCATAGCGTTGGGAGCAAGCTTTTTGTGTTTATGCAGGCACTTGTGATACTCCTTCACTCGATCGATACCTTGGTTCTCAAACTGAGGAAAATACTTACCACCGCTGTGCTACATCACCCTTCCGCTTTGAGGGAACACTAACGCAAGGCTCCAAGACCACGGGGGAAATCCTTTGCATATTTGCCTAGGAAGTCCCTTAAGGCGTAGCCGTAGCAGAAGGATTCCTGGTGCCGTTGCTGAGGAGTATCAAGACAAGAACAGTCTCCCGTCAACACTCCTATTTCTGGCGCCGTTGGAAGGTCTTTTGTTGCAGTAGCAGTGCACTGAGTTAGTAGGTTAGTCAAAATATGTGTAAAATGATATAAAAGTGTAGCAAAACATATAACAATGTCACCCAAAAGATCATGGAACAAGAAGAAATTATAAATACGTTTGGGACGTATCAACATCCCCAAGCTTAATTTCTGCTCGTCCTCGAGTATATAAATGATAACACAATAATTTCTGTGGTGACATGCTAACACACATATAAGAACTTCAAAGTAAAGCAAGTGAGATATGCAATTCAAGTCAAGACAATAACAAGCAAGAGTCTATATCTAGTATTGAATTTAGCAAAGTAAGAACATAAAGGTGCAAGAGTTCTCGCTGTCCGTGACTCGAATGTCTCCAAATGGTGTTTGCGTGCAAGAAGTGGGAGATGGGTTGAGATCATAAAATATTTTTTAATTGAGAACTCAATCTACTAAACCTCACACTTAGTCTCCTTCGGAATCCTATTTTGACTCATCCCCACACCACTAGCCAGGCACAAGTCAAAATGATCCTCTCCCTTTCGACTTTGAGCACTCATGCAATGGATGAGCGTAAGCAAGATATGTTGGCACTTAGGATAGAATAATGATGGGGAAGGAAGACAAAAAAGAGTGAAAGGCTCACATCAATGAGGACAACCATAGGCGAGAGAAAGCCAAATGATAGGTATGATGTGAGGAGTCGGGATTGCCATGTAAGAGATGCACATATGAGCTAAGGTAAGCTCTCCAATGGAACTAGTGGGGGTGCATCCAACTTGTTTGCTCATGAAGACCTAGAGATCATTTGAGGAGGCTCATCATTGGAATATGCAAACCAAGTTCTATAGTGTAAGGGTCCCCACATAGTCATGCGTGAATGATAATCTCTATGTAGTACCAATATAGCAATGGAGTACGAGTGTGGATCTTTCAAAAGGAATAGTAGGGATGCCCGGTTCTCTCTTTTTTTATTTGTGGCCTCTTTGGCTCTTTATTTTTATCTCTCATTTGTCCTCTTTGGGATCTTTTGTTTTTTCCACTTTGGGATCTTTTCCTCACTTAAGGGCAACGCTCTATGTTTTACACGAATAAAAAGAAAAATCATCACACTTTATAAGAATTACTCAACATAAAGACAAGTGAAAACTATCATGATGTATGCAAATGTATGCCTCTGCCAGTGTAGCAGGATATGCAATGATACTAGCGCGTCATGTAGCAATAATTTGGGCAAGGACCAACTATCATGCGGCTCTATGATCAAGCAAAAGCATGTATGACATGAAGATCAAGTCATGAGATGGTGGATGTTGCATGGCAATGTATCTCGGAAAGGCTATGAAAATGCCTTAATAGGTAGGTATGGTGGCTATTTTGAGGAAAGATATAATGAGGCTTATGTATGACAGAGTGTATCATGTCATGGGTTTGGATGCACCGGCGGAGTTTGCACCAACTCTCAATGTGAGAAAGGGCAATGCACGGTACCGAAGAGGCTAGCAAAATATGGATGGTGGAAGTGCCAACAATCGAATACTAAAATTAGTCTCAAGAACTCATACACTTATTATCGGTAACTCTCCATCTAGTTAGGAAATTCACAGAGAGACAAGTACCCCGAGGAGGAGTGTTTGGGGGTTTGGTTATCATTGCGCATCCTCGACTCATGGTAACGTGAGGGTACTCTATATATTCCAACACCTCGAGAGGTTAGCGATCAATTTAGTAGCTAGAGTTCTCAACTAATTTTAGTTTTTTGAAAAACACACGGATTTACCAAAATAAGACACCTATCACTAATAGGATCAAGCTCTTGGCACCAATAGTCCAAATATTAGTCAAATCAATACGTCAAAATTATTGCAAGTTACTACTATACTTAAATAGCAACCTCAATTACCTACTCATGCAAGACACACAATTCAGTGCAACGAGCCAACTATCTAAACAAGATAAGCATGATAACTCAAAAGAGTTTCAGAAGCAACCTAAATAAAAGCTCTTAAAAATATACACATGAAAACTAAGAGCTAAACATGATAGTAGCTACGAAAAGATAGAGAACACACATAAAAGATAAGCATGAAAACCTGTGTTGTGTTCTAGAATGGAATGGAGCGTGTGTCTCTCCCAGACAAGGTAGGCTAGGTTCCGACTTGTTATGAATAGCAAGCAAAACTAAAACAAACTAAAAAGCAAATAACGAGACGCTCCAAGCATAGCACATAACATATGAAGTGATAAAAATATAGCATGGAGATGGACGAACTGATCATTGTTGATAGAGAAGGGGATGTACGGGGGCATCCCCAAGCTTAGAAGCTTGAGTCTCCTTGAATATTTCTTGGGATGCATGGGGGCATACCCAAGCTTGAGCGCTTGACACTCATGTATCTTCTTTCATCATCTCTCCCATCGCATACTTGAAAACTCCCTTCATACGAAACTCATCATAAGCTGATTAGAGTGGTTGGTTCCCTTAATAAAATAATACATTACCTGCTGGAAATAAAGATTTTCATGAAAAGCTACTTCTTATCATGATTGCCAAAAGGTTTTTGCAAATAAAAAGTAAGCTTAGGATTTGCAAAACAATGAAAACGCAAAACATTGCAGAATCTGTGAAAACAGAACAACAGGCAGTAAATAATTTATTCGGGGTACTTCTGTAACTCAAATCAAAAACCTCAGAACATATGTCATAAAGGAAATTATATAGATCATTATGTCAAAAAATGAAGATCAAAAATATGATCTGGTTATTTATGACGAATTGTTCCGTCAAGCAGATAGAATCTGTTTCTGGACAACATGTCATAACATTTGATTTTTCTTGCAATCGGAGGCTATAACTTGGCACAAAGCTTAAAAATAAAGATACAGTGATGTTGCTACAGTAGTAACAAGAATCAAGACCACTAAAACAGAAAGTAAAAAAATTGGGTTGCCTCCCAACAAGCGTTTTTTATGCCTTTGAGCTAGGCATAATGCAAGAAGATCAAGTGTTATCAACTCCAAAAGAATAACTTGCTCGAGTAACGGACTCATAAGGTAACTTAATATTATTTCTAGGGAAGTGTTCCATTACCTTTTTAAGAGTAAATTAGAATTTAATAAATCCCTCTTTCATGTCAATGATAGCACCAACGGTGCGGAGATAAGGACGTCCCAAAATAATTGGACATGAAGGATCACATTCAATGTCCATAATAAGAAAATCAACGGACACATAATTATCATTGACAATAATAATAACATCATCAATTCTCCCTGAAGGTTTCTTTATGCAGTGCTCTGCGTAAACCCATACTTCCACCGGACGGAGTCTGATGTGCCTCGTGTTCGTCCAGTGTGTTCAGGATTCCCGAGGGCCTTTCATAGCTCATCCTTCTATTTGTCGGGATGGAACCTCCCTTCTCGCACTTCCTTGATTCCTTCGCTAATCTTTAATACGGGTGTTTCAAGTTGAACTTTCATGAAAACACACTTCCCTATTTTTGGTTTCAAAGCTCCCATGCCCGAAGAACCAAGTCCTTGACTGATCGGGGCGGCGACCGCGACAAGTAGAGCACCCAGCAGAGGAGCTCACTCGAGGTGGCGAGCGATTGAGACGGAGGGTCGACCAACGATGAGGGGAGCACACGCGGACATCAACGTCAGGGCAGGGCGCGGCGACGGCGACGTCGGGGCAGTCCGTGGCGGAGACGTCGAGGTAGGTCGGATCCAGCGAGGGGTGTGGGGGACGGCGTTGGGGCAGGGCTCGGGGAGGCGACAACGAGGTCTCGCAGCCTGGCGGTGTCGAGGTGGTCGTCGGCACCGTCGGGGGAGAGGAGGAGATCGAAGAAAGCTGATGGATTTGGAAAATTTGCCAAGTGCCGCTTATATACCCCACCCTTTGGTCCTGGTTGGTGACTGCAACCGGGACTAAAGGCCCCCCTTTACTCCCAGTTGCAGCCATCAGCCGAGACTTTTCAGCAGCGCAAAGGGCGGGAACCGCATGCCTTTAGTCCGGGTTGATGCCACCAACCGGGACTAAACGCGTGCGAGTGCCACGGCGTCGGGCGGTGATGTTTAGTCCCACCTCGCTAGCTAAGAGGTGTCGAGAGTGGTTTATAAGCGCGGCTGCGCCAACCTTCTCGAGCTCCTCTCTTATGCAGGCCTACGGGCCTAAACACACTCTCTCTGCATGTGGGCCTAGTGCGGGCATGCATCGTGGCTCAACTAGCGTGTAGGATTTCTAGTCGTATGCACGCCTTGGTGGCCCATTAAGCAACATTTGTTTTTATTTTTTCTGTTATTTTAGTTTGCTATTCAATATTTTAGCAAAAAAACTTTATGAAAATTCTTTTTAGTTGATATTTTGTTTTGATTATTTTTAGTTCATTCATTTTAGTTAATGTTTCACTTGATTCTTTTGAGTTCATTCTTTTTAGTTGATTCTTTTTAGTTGATTCTTTTTAACAAATAAATACTTTGATAATTTTAGTTAATATTTTAGTTGATTATTTTTAGTTTATTCTTTTTAGTTCATTCTTTTTAGATAATATTTTAGTTGATTCTTTTTAGTTCATTCATTTTAGTTGATTCTTCTCAGTTCATTCTTTTTAACAAATAAATACTTTGATAATTTTAGTTAATATTTTTTGGTTTCTTTTTAGTTCATTCTTTTTAACAAATCAATACTTTGATAATTTTAGTTAATACTATTTTGATTCTTTTTAGTTCATTCTTTTTGCGAGCTCCGATGCTGAGTCATCATCGTCACAAATCTCGGAGGAGCTAGTGCGATGCCAACCTCGATCCACCTAACCCTGCAGCTCTGCCAGGTGGCCACAAAGACGGCCACCTCGTGCTTCATCTTTGACGACATGCTCTCCCTGTTAGGTGTTGCCTCCTTTAAATAGTGGATGCCGGTGATGGCAAGCATCCGCGTGCGTTAATGCGCGGGCGCCGGAGTTTGTTTCTCAGCCGGTGAGCATGTATAATGGTGGCACACGGAGGGACGGGCATGGTAGATATCCGTCCCTCCCCGTTTAGTAAATGCCGTCTCTCTGAAATTGAACAAGCTCGAACATCGGGGACGCAGCAAGGGGTGCGCCCTCGGCCGGCGAGCTGCTTCACTGCTGATGCTAGCGAGAGGCCACGTCCTCTTTGGGCCGACATCAATGAAGAAGGCCACTTTAGAATTTTCGGTCCTCCCACCACCCATATAATCACCAATGCTAGTGCATCTGGACGTAACCGACATGGATGAACATGTCAGCGAAACAATGCTGCATACACTAATTTTGTATACACTAATTTTGAAATTGATATATAGAGGTCGGGAGTGATCCTCCTTTTCAGAAAAGATGCTGAAAAATAGGCCTTTGTTGTTGAGGAAGAAAAGATTTGATGAGGTGCCATCCTTATGCATCAGTAAAATTTGCTCAACATCCATAGTACATATTGTACCCGAAACATGATCAATTGGAATCCATATAGTTAAGTCTACATACGATGCTCTCACGAAATGTACATGTGGTTTGTTGGTGAAAACTTTAATATGCATCGACTGCAGAAAAATTTACCCACAACGAACACAACAAACATCTCATCACCTCGAAACACGAGCGGTTGCGTGAACATGGTAAAAAAGTACCATACTATCAATAACTTGTGTGCATGAACAAGCAAAGATGACCATCAAAGGAACAAATATGTGAACTAATTGAGAGGAATTCATATATTTTTTACGTACGTTGTAATGCTATCGACCACAATGTTGTCGGCCGCCACTAGCATGTCATATTTGGGAGCCCAACCACATTCCACATCATCCCTTATAAATATGAAAACATGGCACTTATTTATTTTCCTTTTATCAACTCCAACTACCATCTGCCTAGTGCGGATCTACCAACTAGGAAACTGTGCCATTTAGTGGTGTTGTTGGCAAAGCATTATTCTTTCTTACGTCTAATATAGTAGATACACATTATTTTCAACCTACTAAACCAAACATGACCTATAACCATGTACTTGTTCCTGCAACATATAATGGATACATTATTGTATATGGAACCAAGAGATTAGTCACTGTCTCTTCAATTTTGTTAACAGTAGTTCATCACAAATTTTTGCTAGTACTAATAATTTCTCTCATTAGATTCGTATGCATTTTGAACCGAGACCATACAAGAATCAACCAACATAATTAAGCCTAAGAAATCAAAATTGCCAATATATATTTGCAACAAAAAGGGACGAAAAGAACATTGAAGAGAGTTTTTGGTTGAGTACATAGAGTTTGCACCACCATCCTTAGGGCATCTCCAATGCTGACCCGCAAACTAGTCACTCCATCCGTCCATGGACAGGAGGACCAGTCCATGGACTCGGATACGGGAGGTCGTCATCCAATGCTATCCACATACATTTCAAAACAGGTTTAAACAAACCAGACAAAATTCATGCAAACCGGATAATTTTCATACAAACTAGATCTTTTTCACTACATTTCAGGGAATTTTCATTTAGAAAAGGTGGGGCCGAACCTAAACCTAGACTATGACGGCAATCGTTGGCCAAGTCCTTGTTGTTCCCTTCGGCGACTGTGTCCTCCATCCGCCATCTCCGTGAGCGACGGCAATAAGACCTGTGATGTGAAGGTGTGGTCGACGATGAGAAAGAGTAGAACATGGGAGACAGACAAACCCACATAGGATAGAATGCCAACTCGACTCACATGCCCTACTCATCCTTGGTGGAGTCTGGGACCCGTCCATCGCTAATAGACGTAAGGTCAATGCTGAAAATGACAGAACATACACTGTCATCATCCCAGCGCGACCAAACAGAGTTTGGCGGTGCGTGGGACACACACGTAGTGGCATTCTCCTTCGCGATCGCCTCCGTGTCTGGCTTCCCCGCCCTGTGCATCCCAAGTGATGGCTTGAGCGCATGCATCCTCGTACCCGGACCGATGCTCGGCCACAAAATTGGGATTCGTCGCTACCACGACCGCCACGTCCTTGCACTCTCACTGTAGATTTGGCCCTCCACCGGCCGGTCCCGCTCAAGCGTGTGATGACACCGACATAGGCATCGGCTACTCCTCCGGCATGGTGGCATTGAAGTGCGCCTGCACGTGCGAGTCAACCCAACATCTACAAGTGCGAAATCCAGCGTTGAGTCATCGTCATCGGAGATTTGAGTGGAGCTGGTGGCAGGCCATCCTCGATCCACCTAGCACGGCGGCTCTGCCAAGCGGACGCATGGGCGGCCACCTTGTGCATCAACTTTGATGACATGGTCCCCCACACAACGTTCCCGTTCGAGGTCATGACAAACATTATGCACGACAAGAAGTTGTGGAACGGATGGGGTTGTGGTGTGCAACTCCATTGGTGTTGTCCCTTTTAAATAGTGGATGCTCGTGAGGCGAAGCGGCCATCAATGCATGGATGTCCACTCTAGAATTTCTGGTACTCCCACAACCCATCTAATCACTAACGTCGAGGACATAACTGACGTCTTGGCCAATGCCTCCGAGGAGGTAACCTACATGGATGAAGATGCGAGTGAAACTTCACACACCTGTCCACCACCAGCCGACAATCATACTGACCAGTGGGATGTGACCTCCAGATATGATATGTACATGGTGGACACCTCTTGTTTAAATGTAAATAATTAAGTTAATATATCACGATAGAAGATTTTGCTGTTTTTCCTTTAAAAGAAAGACCTTGCCTCGATGACAGAAGGTCTCTGTTAATCTCCCTCTAAAACAAACATGTTATACATTTGCAAGCTTTTTTATTTGTGGGATCACTCATTCGATTGGAAGATATGCAATGTAGATGTTCTACGTTTATTCTTGAACACTCATCAACTCTGTGCGAACCCTTTTAACTCTAATGAATTAATCAGGATATCCTTTGATTACCAGCCAATTTATAGAAGAAAAGAGAAATGCATGGATGATCTTAATTAAAACATTTACACTTGAGCATTTACAGATGGCTGATCCTTCCAAGCCAGTTTCCCAAGACCCCATGTTGTCATTCCCGACGTCCTAGATAATTGCATGCTCAAATCACTAAAGACACAACTTAACCGGGAGCAACTTTTTCTTATCCATCTTTCACATTCTCACCATCGAACATGGAAGCAACGATAAACGAAAACATGACTAGCAGCTGGGTCTAGATTCAGGCACCAGTAAAAGAATGGTGAGTTCCTAACGCCACCAGTGCCAAATATACTATGTATGCCTGTCCAATTGATGACATATGCGAAAATGCTAGCTAGGTGCTTGCCAATAGCCAAGACTACATGCCGGCAGGGAGTTGTGAGTGTGTATATACACACAATACTTTAGAAGGCACAACTTCACGTTGGTCCCATTTTATCAACGATATAAAGGCTTGAAATAATAATGTGGCCAAAATTCGAATTCATACCTGGTGTGCACCAATTGTATCGATCAGATGATGAATAAATTAAATGATTGAACGCACTAATTGTCAATTGATATATAGAGGTCGGGAGTGATCCTCCTTTCCGAGAAAAGATGCTGAAACTAGGCATTTGATCTTGTTCATGCCACCTTGATCAACAACTAAACAACATGCATTTTTTTATTAGTAGTGGAGCACACACAAGAAGAACCGATTGAAGGCAACATCTTAATTTGCTGACCGATGAAATTAAGAAACTAAGATAATCTACTGAAGAAAGAGTTAAATGTTAGACCATGTACGCCATGAAGACCAGTCACAGAACCTAGTAAACATGTTATAGCTCTGCCACATTGTGTCATTCTGGAAGCTTGTATATTCCTAGCGGGATCTTCACATTGGCACCATGCTATACGCCTTCTTGTATCACTTCTTTATAACTTTGATCACCTAAGATTCTTGCAGCAATAAAATAGTTCTGACGTGCATCCTTCTTGGTTCTATCTCTGAACATGGAAGCAACGCAAAACCAAAGAAAATATTAGCAGCTAAGTCAAGATTCTGAAAGAGGTAGAACTTCCGGAAAGGATGGACTGAAAAGTTGAGTTCCCAAGACACCCATCCCCGATGCACGGTATATGCCTGCCTGGTTGAAATATGTTAATTAGGCTAGGTAATGTCAATAGCTCAAGAAACCAGGCAATGCAGGATTGGATGAATAGTGTGAATATATATACACATCCTTTCACAAGGCATAAATCGAATGTGCTCTCATTTTATTAGTTATTGACATAAAGGTTGACTATATTAACCTTGAATTGTACCTGGTGAACATTTCAGGGATTTTATCTTCCTAGATAATCAATGCATGAGATATGTTGTTGTTTGCTCTGTTTCTTTGCACTTATCCCGAGCTATGCTTTGTAATCGATCGAATGTCATGAAAAAATTCTTAAATGATTGCATGGATTGGTGGTTACCGAGATCAGGTTGATCCTCATTTTAAAAAATAGACTATATTGAAAATAAGCCTTTATTGTCAAGAGATAAAAGATTTGATGAGGTTTCATTATTCGTCAATTAAATCTGAGGAATGTGAATAGAAAAAAAAGTACTACTTGAGGTCTTGAAGTCTACTTATGAAGTTGTGGTATGTGAAGTCATACTTTACTTCAATAACGGACAGTTTTACCACCACTCGCAACCATAGACATTTCGAGGTTTGTGATGCCGCAAGGCTTGAGTCTATATATACATGCAGTTTTAAGAGTAGAATAGAAGCAGATGCTAGAGAAGGATTGAATTCCAAGAGTTTGCACCCCCTTTCCTTGTTGGATGTGGAAATGATGCAAACAATATATTCTACCTACACTCAAATTCGCACATTACTATTTGATTGACGCGACACCTTGAAGCTAGTTTGCATATGACAAATAACAAAACATAATAGTGTGTCACAGGTATATTACACATTGGCTCATGATTCCTGAGCGGAGGGGTGAGGATCTTCTGGTCGGTTGCTCGATCACAGGTCGCCGCCGCCTCACCTCGCGTCCCCCCGCCTTTTGCCATTCCACGACTCATATCACTAGCTAGCTCAATGGCGTCAGATTCTTGCGGACACAAACAAATACTAATGGATAGATACAGAATGCTCCAACACGGTGCCTGGTTTATAGCCACTACGTCTCGCCTTCACTAGGAAGGGTGGTTTTAGCCACACATGCCTTTTCCACCTAGGAAGGGTGCCTCTAGGATCACTCCATGCGATGCCTTCGCCCGAGCAGTCCCCATGGAATGAAATTGGTAGTTCTTGGCTTGTTGCATCATTTGGTTAGCACATATGTTGGTTTGCTAGGAATTAAGGGTATTTGATTAGCTTACTCTCAACCTTTGTGAATTGTGATGGACCTTTATGCGGGTATTTTGATTTGAATGATTTCTGCAGGGATTTTGTTGAGTTAGAATATCTAGTATTCCCCGGGTCCATAATCTACTATAGTTTGGATATTGCCACAATCTCCATTATGTATCGTTAACCTTTATCTTGAAAAAAGCATGGAATTTATATTATAAATAAAAGGGAAATTCAATTTTTCATATATCTGTACCCAAAATTAGAAAATGTTGAATACAAGCCTTTCTAGGAAGTCATGCGTTTATGAAAACTATATTTTGTGTGTAAGATTTTGATTGTAGGGTTGTCAATTTTATCCAAAGAACCCATTGTACCATGCCCCATAAAAGTTTCCCATTAACTTATACCTCTTAGGGGGGGATTCTTATTTGGTGCACTCAAAATACCTAAGTACAAAGTACATCCGGCCAAGCTAGAGTGTGGACGATGAATAGTCTTCGAACCAACAGAGGAACCAAATAATGAACAATTTGCCAACAATGATAGAAACTCAAGTCTATAACATTATTTGCCTTGGTGACTTCAGGGTAAAATTGGAAAAGCATGTGAATAAGTCCCACATCTTCTCAAGTAAAAAAAATGCCCCACACCTCCGTACTTGCAATATTTAAGTGCAAACATTATTATGTTATGTTTCCTACTAATGTGAGAACGCGCAAGGGATGAATGTGGTGATTGAAACGGGGATGAGGAAAAGAGCAACGAAAATTGAAGCGGGATTGACAAATCATATTGGCGACTTAGAGGACGGTTATAATTTCAATATAATATAACGTAATTTGTACTACCGCTTTGAGTTCCCGCGGTTGCAGTTCTCAAGATGATAACAACACTGAAAGGACGTGGATGTCGCCTAGAGGGGGGTGAATAGGCCCTTTAAAATAATTAAGGTTTAGGCTTGAACAAATGCGGAATAAAACTAACGTTTAATATGTCAAGCACAAAACCTACAAACAACTAGGCTCACCTATGTGCACCAACAACTTATGGTAAGCAAGATAAACAACTAAGTGATAGCAAGATATATTACAATAAATAATATGTCTATCACAAAGTAAAGTGCATAAGTAAAGGGTTCAGGTAAGAGATAACCGAGGCACGGGGAGATGATGATGTATCCCGAAGTTCACACCCTTGCGGATGCTAATCTTCGTTAGAGCGGTGTGGAGGCACAATGCTCCCCAAGATGCCACTAAGGCCACCGTAATCTCCTCACGCCCTCGCACAATGCAAGATGCCGTGATTCCACTAAGGGACCCTTGAGGGCGGTCACTGAACTCGTACAAATGGCAAACCTTGGGGGCGGTCACCGAACCCGTACACGTGGCAACCCTTGGGGCGGTTACCGATACCCGTACAAATTGCTCGGGGCTATCTCCACAACCTAATTGGAGGCCCCGACGCTTGCCCGGAGCTTCACACCACAATGATTGAGCTCCGAGTCACCACCAAGCTTCTAGGATGCCAAAGTATCCACGAAGAACAATATGTAGGGTACTAAGTACCAAAGGTAGTAAGCTTCTCAACTTCTCACTTCCACGTATCACCGTGGAGAACTCAAACCGATGCAACTAATGCAATGGCAAGAACACACGAAGTGGTCAAGTCCCTCAAACTCAAATCCCTCCACAACAACAAAAGCTATGGAGAAATATGAGAGAAAGAACAAGGAGCTCACAAAGAACTCCAAGATCTAGATCCAAGGGGTTCCCCTCACATAGAGGAGAAAGTGATTGGTGGAGATGTGGATCTAGATCTCCTCTCTCTTTTCCCTCAAGAACAAGCAAGAATCATTGGAGGGATTGAGAGTTAGCAAGCTCTAAGAATGTCAACAATGGAGGTAGAACAAGAGCTCAACAGATGGATAAAACCAAGGGGAAGAAGACCCCCTTTATATAGTGGGGGAAGGAATCAGACCGTTAGCCCCACTTTCTGCCCGAGCTCCAGCGGTACTACCGCTGGCAGCAGCGGTACTACCGCTGGCACTCCAGCAGTACTACCACTGGCCCCAGCGGTACTACCGCTGGGCCCCTGGTAGTGCAACGGCACTACCACCGCCAAGAAAGTCTTCGCAAAAAGGTCCGTCCACGAACGACCACTAGGCAGGCGGTACTAAGCTCCTGGAGCGGTACTACCGCTGACCAGGGGCGGTACTACCGCCAGCCAGCGGTACTACCGCTAGGGCCAGCGGTACTACCCCTAGGTCCAGCAGTACTACCGCTCGCCACTGAAACAGCCATAACTTTAGCATACGAGCTCCGAATCGAGCAAACCCAAGCTTGTTGGATTCAGGACGATAAGGGCTATCCAAACAGCGAGAATTTAAAGCTATATATCTCTGAATATTACAAGAAATTATTTGGTGCACCAGAGGAGACTTGGGTCTCTTTGGATGAAAGCACAACTCATGAGATACCTCAACTCAATTCAGATGAGAATGAGGTGCTATCAGCCCCATTTACCGAGCAGGAGGTGTATGACTCAATAGTACAAATGAAACAAAATAAAGCTCCGCGGCCAGACAGGTTTCCGGTGGAATTTTATAAAAAATTACGGCATGTCATTAAAGGGGATTTATTGCCTATGTTCCAAGATTTATTTAATGGCCATTTATAGATATTCCACCTTAACTTTGGAACAATTACGTTGTTGCCCAAGAAGGCGGAGGTTGTATGCATCGACAGTTCAGACCGATATGTTTGCTCAATGTCAGCTTCAGATTTTTACAAAGGTTGGCACGAATAGGTTAACGAAGATAGCTCATTGAGTATTCCAACCAACGCGGACGACGTTTATGCCTAAGAGACACATCTTAGATGGTGTTGTTGTCCTGCATGAAACGCTGCACGAAATTCATACAAAGAAACTAGATGGGGTTATCTTTAAATTGGATTTCGAGAAAGCATATGATAAAGTCAAATGGCCATTTCTTCAACATGCCTTACGTGTTGGGGAACGTCGCATGGGAAACAAATCTTAAGACCCTGCGGTTATGAATATGCCAATGATATAAAGATGTGAGTCCTCTAAGAATGAAGAACCGGCAAAAACTCCAACATCAAAAACATCATAGTAGTTGCATATGGACTCCGTTTTCGATGAACTCGAGCTTGTCATGAAGATGACCATAAGCTCTAAAACTCACAAAGAGAAACACCAAATAAGAACCAAGAAGTATGATGCAAGGATGCAAATGGTTTGAGCTCTCAACGAACGATACGATCAAGCTACTCACTTGAGAGCCCCCCTTGATAGTACACGCTAGTTTCAGTACAGGCTTTACAAAGATCAATCTCAGACCACACACCACTCATAGTTGACTCACGGGATGCCAACTATGCGGGAAATATAATTTTTTTTCTCTTTTGAGCTAAGTTGGTTTGGGAGAGAAGGATTCATGGATCTCATAGCTAACGAATGGGCTAGGGATTCGGGTGGATCTACGAATATAGAAAGATGGCAAAACAAAATCTGAAACATGTGCCAGTTCTTAAGAGGATGGGCGAAAAATGAGAGTGTCATATATAAAAAGTAAAAAAGAAAGACTCATTCATCTGATTGATGAATTAGATGTGAAAGTTGAGTCTGCTTAGCTGAATCTGACTGATAGGAATAACAAGATTGAAGCTGAGAAGAATTTGCAAAAAATATTGAGAGAAGAGGAGATGAAATGGGCACTTCGTGCTAAGGTGCCAAAGGTGGTTCATTGGGACGATAACACAAAATTCTTTCACATGATTACTAATGGCAAACATCGAAAGAAAAAATAACCCAACTTGAGCAAGATGAAGGAACAATAGTAGGTCACGAGAATTTAAAGCTATATATCTCTAAATATTACAAGAAATTATTTGGTGCACCAGAGGAGACTTGGGTCTCATTGGATGAAAGCACAACTCATGAGATACCTCAACTCAATTCAGATGAGAATGAGGTGCTATCAGCCCCATTTACCGAGCAGGAGGTGTATGACTCAATAGTACAAATGAAACAAAATAAAGCTCCGGGGCCAGACAGGTTTCCGGTGGAATTTTATAAAAAATTACGGCATGTCATTAAAGGGGATTTATTGCCTATGTTCCAAGATTTATTTAATGGCCATTTATAGATATTCCACCTTAACTTTGGAACAATTACGTTGTTGCCCAAGAAGGCGGAGGTTGTATGCATCGACAGTTCAGACCGATATGTTTGCTCAATGTTAGCTTCAAATTTTTACAAAGGTTGGCACGAATAGGTTAACGAAGATAGCTCATTGAGTATTCCAACCAACGCGGACGACGTTTATGCCTAAGAGACACATCTTAGATGGTGTTGTTGTCCTGCATGAAATGCTGCACGAAATTCATACAAAGAAACTAGATGGGGTTATCTTTAAATTGGATTTCGAGAAAGCATATGATAAAGTCAAATGGCCATTTCTTCAACATGCCTTACGTGTTGGGGAACGTCGCATGGGAAACAAATCTTAAGACCCTGCGGTTATGAATATGCCAATGATATAAAGATGTGAGTCCTCTAAGAATGAAGAACCGGCAAAAACTCCAAAATCGAAAACATCATAGTAGTTGCATATGGACTCCGTTTTCGATGAACTCGAGCTTGTCATGAAGATGACCATAAGCTCTAAAACTCACAAAGAGAAACACCAAATAAGAACCAAGAAGTATGATGCAAGGATGCAAATGGTTTGAGCTCTCAACGAACGATACGATCAAGCTACTCACTTGAGAGCCCCCCTTGATAGTACACGCTAGTTTCAGTACAGGCTTTACAAAGATCAATCTCAGACCACACACCACTCATAGTTGACTCACGGGATGCCAACTATGCGGGAAATATAATTTTTTTTCTCTTTTGAGCTAAGTTGGTTTGGGAGAGAAGGATTCATGGATCTCATAGCTAACGAATGGGCTAGGGATTCGGGTGGATCTACGAATATAGAAAGATGGCAAAACAAAATCTGAAACATGTGCCAGTTCTTAAGAGGATGGGCGAAAAATGAGAGTGTCATATATAAAAAGTAAAAAAGAAAGACTCATTCATATGATTGATGAATTAGATGTGAAAGTTGAGTCTGCTTAGCTGAATCTGACTGATAGGAATAACAAGATTGAAGCTGAGAAGAATTTGCAAAAAATATTGAGAGAAGAGGAGATGAAATGGGCACTTCGTGCTAAGGTGCCAAAGGTGGTTCATTGGGACGATAACACAAAATTCTTTCACATGATTACTAATGGCAAACATCGAAAGAAAAAATAACCCAACTTGAGCAAGATGAAGGAACAATAGTAGGTCACGAGAATTTAAAGCTATATATCTCTGAATATTACAAGAAATTATTTGGTGCACCAGAGGAGACTTGGGTCTCTTTGGATGAAAGCACAACTCATGAGATACCTCAACTCAATTCAGATGAGAATGAGGTGCTATCAGCCCCATTTACCGAGCAGGAGGTGTATGACTCAATAGTACAAATGAAACAAAATAAAGCTCCGGGGCCAGACAGGTTTCCGGTGGAATTTTATAAAAAATTACGGCATGTCATTAAAGGGGATTTATTGCCTATGTTCCAAGATTTATTTAATGTCCATTTATAGATATTCCACCTTAACTTTGGAACAATTACGTTGTTGCCCAAGAAGGCGGAGGTTGTATGCATCGACAGTTCAGACCGATATGTTTGCTCAATGTCAGCTTCAAATTTTTACAAAGGTTGGCACGAATAGGTTAACGAAGATAGCTCATTGAGTATTCCAACCAACGCGGACGACGTTTATGCCTAAGAGACACATCTTAGATGGTGTTGTTGTCCTGCATGAAACGCTGCACGAAATTCATACAAAGAAACTAGATGGGGTTATCTTTAAATTGGATTTCGAGAAAGCATATGATAAAGTCAAATGGCCATTTCTTCAACATGCCTTACGTGTTGGGGAACGTCGCATGGGAAACAAATCTTAAGACCCTGCGGTTATGAATATGCCAATGACATAAAGATGTGAGTCCTCTAAGAATGAAGAACCGGCAAAAACTCCAATATCGAAAACATCATAGCGGAAATTGTTTGAATCTTATTTCACCCACAAGGGAAAAACTTTGCTAGTAACAGTTCTTCCAATTAAATTTTCCCGTTGGTTCCAATTTAATTGGAGGACTAAACCTTTTTACTTTGCACCGGAAAAACGTGAATATAAAAATTAATGTACCTTTACAGAAAAATTATTCTGTGAAAAATAAAAAATCCATGAACTTTATTTTCCTTTTGTAAAATCCATGAAATTTTCTCTTTCTGAAAATATTTCTTTTATTTTCGGAACCTTTTATTTTTCTTTGCAGAAAAAACATGTTACTATTACACAAAAATATTCTGTCATAATCAAAAATTCATGAACTTTATAATCCTTTTTTAAAAAATCCATGAACTTTTCTTTTTCTGAACATCTTCTTTTATTTTCAGAACCTTTTATTTTTCTTGTCAGAAAAATAATATTACAATTCTATCTACATTTACAGAAACTTTGAACATTTTTCTTTTCTTTTTTTAAACATATTTTCCTAGGAAAAAATGCCTAGAAAAAACTTTTGACTCTGCCAAAAACTTGACAGAAAACAAAATTGTCATTTAAAAAGAAAAGGCCAGCATGGGCCGGCCTGGGTGCCGCCAGCCTGCATTGCCCCTTCTCGGTCAGGCGCGCCGCAGCTCTTGTGCAGCCCTAGGTGGCCTCAGCCTGGCGCGACGGATTCGGCCCAAAAGACCCGTGGTGGCCTGCAGCCTCTTTTAGCTAGGGTTTCAGCCTCGGCCGTCGGATGAGATCCGACGGTCAGGCGTGGCTTCGGTAAAACAAAAAGGGCTAGAGCCCATCCCCTGCCGAAACCCTAACGCCATTTGCCCCCTCAGCCGCTCGTTCTTTCCTTGTTGCTCTCGTCTGGCGAGACAATCCCGTGGGTGGCCGAGCCCCTCTTGTTCCTCGCGCCGGTCGCTGCCATGCCCCGTCGAAGAGGAGGCCGCCGGCCATCACGCCGCGCCTCTCTTTCCCTCTCCTTGCCCTCGCACGGTGGCATGTATGCCCCGCCGAGGAGGTCTCTGGTGCCCCGCCAGACCTCTCGAGGGAGTGGTGGTGCCTGCTGGCCACTTCTTGCGCGGAGGCCACCATGCCCCGCCGAGATCTGGCTTCTTGTCGTGGTGGTTGCGAGGTGGCAGCCGGCCGCCGGCCGCGGCGACCATGGGTCCCGTGCCGTGCGTGCCATGCTGCCTTCCTTATCTCTCCCCTGGAGCCATGACCTTCCCCTCGCCGGCTGCGCATCCGCCTTGCGTTGGGTGCGCCGCCGTCGAGCGGTCGGCTGTGGTTCCTTCTTCTTCCTTTATTTACTGTGATGGAGAGAGAGATCCAGCGGACCTTTACTTTTCGGTTCATGGCAGCTCCGTTGCCATCCCCCTCGCCAGCTGCACGTCCCCCTTGCGGTGAGCGTGCCGCCGTCGAGCGGTTTGGTGATGAAGCTTTTTGCCCCTATGGGGTGATATTTCGTTTGCCCTTTCTTTGCATGTTCCCCTCATCCCGTTTCTTTTTGCCTTTTCGGATCCGATCCGATTGCTTTCATCATTTTTTCTTTTGGATCTAGATCCATTCTTTGCCCCCGAAGGAGTGTCTTCTTCTTCCCCACACCTCGGCTTGCCGATGCGTAGGGGATCGAGCGGAACGGGCGCGGCCTTGCGGCGGCGCTACTTTGCCGACGAGGCCGTGGCCATCTTCGGTTTCTTTGCCCATCTAGGGTTCATATCGGGGAGGGGAAACTTTTCTTGTACATGTTTCAACCGAAACTCATCTAAAGCCTCGTGGCTCTGATACCATTGATAGATCCCGTGGATCGACAAGGCTAGATGTGTTCGGTGTGATGTGGAGATTTGTTACCTTATCCCGTACTCGATGAGCCCCCTCCGGCTACCGTCGTGAGGTGGTGACGACGATGGGGAAGGAGAGAGATCCGGTAGTGGCGGTGATGGACTTCCCATCGCTTCAGTGCTACCTTCTGGATCGGATTAGGGTTAGGAGTGGGGAACCAGTGGCGGTGGCGAACCTCATAACCCGTGCCATGGTCCACACCTCCTCTACATATAGCACTGCGCGACAGGGGCCCACCAGCCTTGCTTGGGCTGGACGCCCCCGATCAGGGCGTGAGTCAAGGTCCAATGGGCCGTTGGGCCCATTGGGAAAGAGATCAATCTAACAGGTACATGTCAATAGCTCAAGAAGCCAGGCAAACTGGGGTTGCTGCTTTTTGTGACTTGGGAGTGCGTATACTATGAAGAAGGGTTTTCCCCTAAATAAATACTATAGATCTTGTACGCCACGGGTGATTTCTTTATATGAAATCGGAGCCCGCCACCCACCTTTTGCTAAAAAAAGCAACCATCACTTACATTAAAGCAACTAACTAATACAAACGCAAGCCCCACACACAACAAGGCAAGGTACAAAAAGCAACCATCACTTACATTCAAGCAACTAATTAATACAAACGGATTCCCCACACACAACAAGGCAAGGTACAAGAATGTCGGACACCGACACACAAACTCAACAACTATCAAGACCTACAAGATGTGTAAAAGAGATCCCTTAGAGCCGACGAAGACCACCACCAAGATGAGCTATCGTCGAGGAAGATGTGCGACAGACAATGCCGGACCGAGGACTTCAAGACGATGCCTCGAAGAAGGGCACGGCCAGAGAAATATCGCCACTTGCTGATCCGATCTAAAGATCAACTTTTCACCCGGAGGTAGATTGGAAGACCGGGAGCACCATGACGGAGCCTGCAAAGAGGAACACGAGGTACGCGGATGCCTTCACCATCGACCAGTGCACAGACTGCGCAAGTGATGTACCCCGGTGCTTTAACCCCTCCGTTGCATCCCCGGTACGCCAACCACCTGTAAGCATCATGTCTGAGTGGTCATGTTTGATCTCCCGCATCCAAGCCAATCAATCCGCCCACGACCAACACGACTCCCACCGTCAGGATTGCAGTCGTGCCACCAGATCACACCGAGAGCCACCAAAGGTCATGACTTTGACCATATCCATAACCCCCACCACCCTTGGAACTGTGGGCGGCCACCCTGCCTGGAGAGGAACCGCGACCACACATCAACCGAGCGAACCGGTCCCTCCTACCAGCTCCCCCCGAAACCACCATGCCTCGCCCTCCAAGTCAAAGGCCCGGACCAGCAAGAGAGCCCTGGACACCGTCCGATGCCAAAGAGCAGGGAGTGCGGAACCGCCACCGTCGCAGCCATCACAGGCCACTAGGGAGGCCCTCCTGTGCCGCAAGGGCCCGACTGGACAGGGCCACCCACCGCCACCGCTGCCATGCCGTCTTCCCACCAGATATCCACGGCCGGAGAGGCCTCCCGCGACCTGATCGTCCGTGACCCGCAGCGCCAGACGTGGCGTCGAGGCGCTGCCTCTAAGCAGCAACCGTCGTCATCACCCACAAACCTACACCACCATCATACCGCCCATCTCCTGATGACATGCCGCCTTCTTCGGCCCACTCTGGAGTGTCGCCCCGCCCGGCATCGAGTGATGTTTCCAAACACGTGAGATCTGGCCCGCGTCGCACCCCTCACGCGAGGAGAAGAATGGCCCCCGCAGCCTTCGGCGATGACCGGGCTTCGCCCGCTCGCGCCCCAAGCGACGATGAGGGAGAGGGAGAGGAGGACGGGGTGGAGGAGGTGGCGCTAGGGCTGCCTCTTGGACGCTCGCGGGGGCGTCTTTGGAGTAGGGGATCAAAATTATAGCAAAAGAAGAATTAGAGGGAAAGCACCTTATGAATGCGTGTGTGTGTGTATATACACATCCTTTTACAAAGCATGATTCGACTGCAGACTCATTTTATTAATTAATGATATAAATGATGACTATAGTAATGTCGATACTTATCTAAATCGTCGTAGATGGTACCCACTTTGGGGATTTAATCATACTGATGATCAATGCATGACATAGGATTGTTCTAATGCTTTGCATTTTTTGGGTTCTGCATTGCAATCGTATGATGAATACATTCATAAATGATTGCATGGATTGGTCGATATGATGACCTGGGTTGATCCTCCTTTTTTCAAAAATATATTGAAATGAGCGTTTATTGTCAAGAGATATAGAAGATTTGATGAGGTGCCATTATGCATTCTAATGAATGCAAATATAAGAAAATGTACTACTTGAAGCCCACACAGTGAGGTCTTTTTTTTACGAAAAGCTATAGCTGAAGTGCTTCATTGAATTTAAGAAGAGGAGTTTTAGCGACTACACATGGGATACAAACATGAAGTCCACATGGTTTTACCACTAGAGACAGCAATTGGCATCTCATCACCTCCGAACATCCCAAACCAGGACTCCAGGAGCTGCCTGAGTGAGCTGGTATGCTTGGAAGGGATTGGATTCTAAAGAAGTTCACGCCACCTTTTGCTTTTGGCCCAAAAAATAGTCAGCATAGACAACACATATTCTAGAGTAACATTGTTAGAGTCTTGGGATCGAAGGTCGTAGCCATGGTCTGGAGGTGCCTGAGGGTCGATGAAGGTCCTCCGGGGCAGGCGTCTTGCCGGTGTTGAGAGATAACAGAGGAGGAGAAGGGGAAAAGACTAAACATTATTGGTTACTTAAGGACTCTCGTACAGACCAACTCTCCTTATATTATGGAGAGTTCAACTTCTGTTTTCCTTCCTAAAGAAAACCTATACTAGTAGGAATTAATATATCTCAAATACTTAATAGTGGAGTTGCATTATTTTGTTAAAACGAGCCCATCACCGTGCAACCGTTCAATATACATGTGACTATGGGACGGCATGGTAACTAGTGTGGAAGGAGGCAGCCTACATGGCACCGGTTAACTCCATGAATGTGGCGATGTCATTCCACTTTATTTCGTATCATTTTTTTCAAAACACTATAATTTTTAAACTGAGTGTCAGAAAGAAGATCCGTTGTTACTGTTAGGCTTTTTTCGGTGAGCTCTTCAAAACTAAATCCCATATGGATAGGTTTCAGCAAACTTTTTTGACAACATTGGGTGATATTGAGACAACTTTAATGCTAAAGAAAAGCAACTCTCGTGTCATGGTGTTCCATCAAAGGACATAAGTTACCTATAATGTCGAAAACAAAATGTCGGATATCTACCATGATTTCAAATTTTGAAACTATATGGGATGGATGGTATGAGAATATTTTTATCTTATTTTCTAGGTTAGTATGCCCGCCTATGATACTTAGCACGCAGGTGTTGACTAATCAGGTCGCTGGTGTTGACTACTTGCAAAAGTCGAAACAGATCACAAGATGCATAGGGGTAAAGAGACAATTCATAGGGGGAGGATCAGGCACTTGCCCGCAAACCTATACAAGTTGTCCAATTTTTACATGATTTGCTCACAAAAATTATTGAAATCTCTAGATATAATGATGAAAAATACACATGAGTTGCTTGTTGAATGCATTGAAGTTGCAGAATAACACACAAAAATTGCTATGTTTTTTTGTGATACTCGAGTGTAATTATGGCAACTATTTACCAATAACACGCAACTTGACATCAACCGTAGGCAATTTATAGTATCTATATGCATCTGAGCATCAATCGTAGGCAACTGGCCATCAATAATAGGCAAGTGAGCATCAAAGTTGAGCAATTTCATAGTTTTTGTAAACAGTGGAGCATTAATTATAGGCAATAGATCAACATTAATAGACAACTGGGCATCAATGTTTGGCAATTTTATAATATTTACAAGCAATTGAGCATCAACCGCACGTAACTAATCATCAATTACACGCAATTGAACAACAACAATATAAAAGTTGAGATAATGTTGGCAAGATTCACACATAAACATAACGAATGAAGTTACTTGTATATAGCACTAAAATGTGCCTCATGTTTTCTTTGATTTCCTCATTTTTACGAAAATCAACCAAATAGGAATGCCTACTAGGACAAGAAGGAAAAAAGTTGATTTCCTTAACACTAAAGTTGTCTCAGTATAATCTAAAGTTGCCAAAAAAAAGCCGGCGGGATCTAGTTTTGAAGAGGTTGTCACGAGAAACCCAGGTTTGAAAACGGATCTCAATCCTGACGCTCGGTTCAAAGGATGTATCTTTTTGAAAAAGAAATAAAGTCATTAATTGTACTAGAAGAGGGAATCAGGTCGCACTGGATTCCATTTTGGGATGTCCTAATCGCATGTGGGTTTGTTGGTTCTTTTTTTGGAGAGCGCTCACTTCTGCAAACTCGCGCTGATGCGCCAGCAGATCGGGTCTTTGATATAATTCCATCAGGGAACAATCCTGCATGGAAGTAATAACTAGGACTACTGCCCCTACTTGGTCGTAGTTTATCCTTCTACACACTCGGGGTTTAGAGCATCTACAACCACGACTTGCAAATCCCCTCAAACGTCCGCGGAAGCGTCCGGTTAGTGACCGGGCGTGTCTTCTATTTGTCCGTCTGCGCAGCCACATTCCTCATTTTCTTCCTCATATGTCCGGTCACTTGCATGTGATTGATGGAGAGGAAGAGAGAGAAAGAAAAGAATGAATAAATAAAATAAAAAGGTGGTTGGGGCGGGGTTGCGTCCTCTGTAGCGGACTGACCGCCCGGGCGCGTCCGCGAGCACTCATATCCTATCCATATTTGAGATAGATATGAGGGTTCGTGGACAGCCCGGACATATAGGGACGATATGTGGGGTCTGGTTGGGTCAATTGTTTTCTTTTCTCTCATGTGTGATCACTTACCGGGCGCGTCCGAAGACATATGAAGGACTATTTGAAAAATTCGGTTGTAGATGCTCTTACGGCTGCTATAATAGATACCCCACGTAACATATCTCCCCTCCTCATCCGATGACACGTTTACGGTCCTTGAAATCCTCCAAAGGCTCCCAGGTAGCCTCTTCCTCTGATGTACATGCCCACTGAATAAGAACATGGTGCACTCCACGTTGAAGACTGATCTTCAATGCTTTATGGGGTTGAAGAACCACCTTACCATTTTATATAACAGGCAGAGGGGGAGCAGCAGCAGGTGGTGTCCCATGGAATTTCTTCAACCAGCTAACATGGAAGGCATCATTAATCCGAGCTCCATCCAGAAGGTCCAATATTTATGCCACAAATCTAATGTATTCAAGGACTTTGTTCGGTCCATAGAACCTAGCGGCAAGCTTGCCATAATTGTGTCCTAGAACAGATGTTGTTGGTCATCGCTGTAGGCATCATGATGACATCGATGGCGAAGAGGCCTAGAGAGGTCGGTGCATTAGTTTCTGTTTTAAAGATGGATTGGTGAAGGACGACAGCGACGACACAAGAAAGTGCGTCGGACCGGTTTGTATCCAATATGTGTCTTTGTTGAGGCCTTCGACTTTACATGTTAGATTTTTGTGTGATGTCTATTTGATATTAGGTTTGGACTATCGACATCCCTTCATCAAATGGATAGGAGTAGCGACATATGTTTTTAAGATGATGGCTTCAAACTACATGATGTACTATTTTGTAATGTATTTATGAATAATTAATCAAGTGACTACATGCATCGCCTAGATGCACATGCCGAGGATAATCCTCCTTTTCAAAAAGTACATGTTTTTAGTTTTTTCCAATTATACCACACAGCTTAGAAGTATATACCAACAAAAAATTTCATGTAAGCTTCTTCTCCGTGTGTAACACAAATATGCTTCTTATTTCAAGAATGTCTACATGGTGAAAAAAATATTATTATCTTTGGTTTTAGAAAGAGAACAACAACAAAACTTGAAGTTCTACGCAAATCATCCAATCTTGAAGGCCAACAACAACAAGAGGCCAAGAACGGGGTAAGCAAAGGATTCTATGATGAAGAGAACGACCACACAACATGATAGTCAGAAGCAAAACATCTAAGCATGACAACCAAGAGAAAATCATCCAAAGTGTTGACAAACAACAAGCTATTCTATCTAAGTTCCGCTTCGGTACAACCCTCTTATAAAACGTATAGAGAGCAATATGGACTTTTTGCCATGTTGTATCCACTTTTGTATGTATAATGGATCACTGGTCCATACGTATACGAGACATATTGTACTGGGTCGGGCCATTAAGTCACTGATGACGAATTGATGGATATACTTCCCGCCCCTCGTTGGTTACCCCAAGTGAAAGGTGGAGATGTAGTCAGCAATAGATTTCCCTTACACGGAGGCTGTAAGGTTTATCGAATCAAGAGGACTTCTAGGCTCAACAAGTAGGTGTCTTCCACCCTGAAGCTAGAAGAAGACATGGACCTACACTTACAACAAATAACTTTGCTCCCAACGAGTACAGAGAGGTTGTCAATCTCTCCGGCCTTGTAGTTTGCAAAGGACCAAAACACAAGCGGGAAGGTAATAGTGATTGCAATGAAAAATTAAATGGTAGAGGTGTAATCAACGATGGTGATATGGACCGGAGTCACATGATATTCACTAGTAATGTCTCTCTCTCAAAAGACGATAAACAACTATGCTTGGGTAAACAAATCACAGTTGGGCAATTGACAGAATTATGACCGCACCGCAATGCTAATGATGCTCCTTGATAGTTACAGGTTCAATAGTAATGGGCAGTACGCCAAGAGTAGATACTTACTAATCATCCACCTTGAGATATCTATCTAGAACATCTCTCCGGTATTAAGTTGCGAGCCCCATCCAAAGTGTAAACTCAAAGCAACGGAAAACTGCATTAACAAACTATGCGTAAGGTAAACAATCCGTGCAACTGTGGTCACAAGCACCGTTGTTTTCTCCCTGGTAGCAACAAGCACAACCCCTAGTCTCATGTTTCTGTCACTCAAGCTACACATCGAGGGGCATGAACCCACAATCATGCATAATGCTCCCTCTTGGAGTTACAATCTACTACTTGGCAAAAGCAATAAATAGCAACAGAGAACATGCATGAATCACTAAGGAACATAATATAAAAGGATAATCAAATATATAACTCATAACACTCTGAACATAATCTCATAATCCATCGGATCCCAGCAAACCGAGCATAGCAATAGCAAGAGAATCACATAGATGCCTTGATCATGTAGGACAGCTCACAAGGACTAACCATTGAAGCACAAGATTGGAGAGAAGACATCACATAGCTACTGGTCATGGACTCATGGTCCAAGGAGGACTACTCACGACACGACCGGGAAGCGTCCATGGCGGTGGACAAGCTCCCAGAGGTTAATCCTCCCTTCGGCAAGGTGCCGGGAAGAGGTCTCCTGATGCTCCCGATCTCGGAAGCGCTGCGGCGGCGTAACGATGGAGAAATTCGCGATTGCAGAAAGTCCGCGATGGTTTCCTCTCGAGACTCTAAATATAGGCGAAAGGAGGGCACCTGAGGAGGTGGGACCCACCCAGGCGACCTCCTGGCGCGGCCTAGGGCCTGGCCGCGCCAGCAAGCTGTCTGGGAGGCCCCTGGCCCATCTTCGGTGATCCGGAAGCTTCTGTTTTGCTGATTTTTTGTATGTTTTTTCTAGAATTTTTCGGGCTTCAGAAAATTTGGTAAAAGCCCCTGCAAAATAGACATCAGCAGACAGAAACTGGCACTGGGTGCATGATACGTCTCAAAGTATCTATAATTTTTGATGGTTTCATGATGTTATCTTGTCATCTTTGGATGTTTTATGTACCTTTTATATCTTTCTTGGGACTAACTTATTAATTCAGTGCCAAGTGCCAGTTCCTGTTTTTTCTGTGTTTTTGGCTCTTTTCAGATCTGATTTTGGAACGGAGTCCAAACGGAATAAAATCCCCGAAATAAATTTTTCCCGAACGGAAGAAGATCAGGGGTCTTGAGGACCAAGCCAGGAGGGCTACAGGGGGCCCACAAGCCCCCCATCCGCCACCAGGGGGGCGGTGGATGGCAGGCTTGTGGCCTCCCTGGCGCCCCCTAACCTAGATCCTTCGCCTATATATTCCCTAAAATACAGAAAAAAAATTCAGGGGATCCACGAAAATACTTTTCCGCCGCCGCAAGCTTCCGTTTCTGCGAGATCTCATCTGGAGACCCTTCCCGGTGCCCTGCCGGAGGGGACTTTGGAGTTGGAGGACTTCTACATCAACATCATCGCCCCTCCAATGACTCGTGAGTAGTTCACTTCAGACCTACGGGTCCGTAGTTAGTAGCTAGATGGCTTCTTCTCTCTCTTGGATCTTCAATACAAAGTTCTCCATGATCTTCATGGAGATCTATCCGATGTAATCCTCTTTGGCGGTGTGTTTGTCGAGATCCGATGAATTGTGGATTTGTGATCAGATTATCTATGATATATATTTGAGTCTTTGCTTATTTTTTATATGCATGATTTGATATCCTTGTAAGTCTCTCCGAGTCTTGGGTTTTGCTTGGCCAACTAGATTTATGATTCTTGCAATGGGAGAAGTGCTTGGTTTTGGGCTCTTACCGTGTGGTGACCTTTCCCGGTGACACTAGGGGCAGCAAGGCACACATCGTGTAGTTTCCATCAAGGGTAACAAGGTGGGCTTTGTCGTAGATATGAGATTGTCCATCTACATCATGTCATCTTGCTTAAGGGGTTACTCTGTTCTTTTGGACTTAATACACTAGATGCATGCTGGATAGCGGTCGACGTGTGGAGTAATAGTAGTAGATGCAGAAAGTATCGGTCTACTTGTTTTGGACGTGATGCCTATAGATATAATCATTGCCATAGATGACGTCACGACTTTGCGCGGTTCTATCAATTGCTCGATAGTAATTTGTTCACCCACCGTCTACTTGCTTTCATGAGAGAAGCCACTAGTAAACACTACGGCCCCCGGGTCTATTCACATCTATCGTTTCCACTTTTGCTTTTACTTTGCTTTGTTACTTTGTTGCTTTCAGTTCTCACTTGGCGAACAATCTATAAGGGATTGACAACCCCTTCATAGCGTTGGGAGCAAGCTTTTTGTGTTTATGCAGGCACTTGTGATACTCCTTCACTCGATCGATACCTTGGTTCTCAAACTGAGGAAAATACTTACCACCGCTGTGCTACATCACCCTTCCGCTTTGAGGGAACACTAATGCAAGGCTCCAAGACCACGGGGGAAATCCTTTGCATATTTGCCTAGGAAGTCTCTTAAGGCGTAGCCGTAGCAGAAGGATTCCTGGTGCCGTTGCTGAGGAGTATCAAGACAAGAACAGTCTCCCGTCAACACTCCTATTTCTGGCGCCGTTGGAAGGTCTTTTGTTGCAGTAGCAGTGCACTGAGTTAGTAGGTTAGTCAAAATATGTGTAAAATGATATAAAAGTGTAGCAAAACATATAACAATGTCACCCAAAAGATCATGGAACAAGAAGAAATTATAAATACGTTTGGGACGTATCAACATCCCCAAGCTTAATTTCTGCTCGTCCTCGAGTATATAAATGATAACACAATAATTTCTGTGGTGACATGCTAACACACATATAAGAACTTCAAAGTAAAGCAAGTGAGATATGCAATTCAAGTCAAGACAATAACAAGCAAGAGTCTATATCTAGTATTGAATTTAGCAAAGTAAGAACATAAAGGTGCAAGAGTTCTCGCTGTGCGTGACTCGAATGTCTCCAAATGGTGTTTGCGTGCAAGAAGTGGGAGATGGGTTGAGATCATAAAATATTTTTTAATTGAGAACTCAATCTACTAAACCTCACACTTAGTCTCCTTCGGAATCCTATTTTGACTCATCCCCACACCACTAGCCAGGCACAAGTCAAAATGATCCTCTCCCTTTCGACTTTGAGCACTCATGCAATGGATGAGCGTAAGCAAGATATGTTGGCACTTAGGATAGAATAATGATGGGGAAGGAAGACAAAAAAGAGTGAAAGGCTCACATCAATGAGGACAACCATAGGCGAGAGAAAGCCAAATGATAGGTATGATGTGAGGAGTCGGGATTGCCATGTAAGAGATGCACATATGAGCTAAGGTAAGCTCTCCAATGGAACTAGTGGGGGTGCATCCAACTTGTTTGCTCATGAAGACCTAGAGATCATTTGAGGAGGCTCATCATTGGAATATGCAAACCAAGTTCTATAGTGTAAGGGTCCCCACATAGTCATGCGTGAATGATAATCTCTATGTAGTACCAATATAGCAATGGAGTACGAGTGTGGATCTTTCAAAAGGAATAGTAGGGATGCCCCGTTCTCTCTTTTTTTATTTGTGGCCTCTTTGGCTCTTTATTTTTATCTCTCATTTGTCCTCTTTGGGATCTTTTGTTTTTTCCACTTTGGGATCTTTTCCTCACTTAAGGGCAACGCTCTATGTTTTACACGAATAAAAAGAAAAATCATCACACTTTATAAGAATTACTCAACATAAAGACAAGTGAAAACTATCATGATGTATGCAAATGTATGCCTCTGCCAGTGTAGCAGGATATGCAATGATACTAGCGCGTCATGTAGCAATAATTTGGGCAAGGACCAACTATCATGCGGCTCTATGATCAAGCAAAAGCATGTATGACATGAAGATCAAGTCATGAGATGGTGGATGTTGCATGGCAATGTATCTCGGAAAGGCTATGAAAATGCCTTAATAGGTAGGTATGGTGGCTATTTTGAGGAAAGATATAATGAGGCTTATGTATGACAGAGTGTATCATGTCATGGGTTTGGATGCACCGGCGGAGTTTGCACCAACTCTCAATGTGAGAAAGGGCAATGCACGGTACCGAAGAGGCTAGCAAAATATGGATGGTGGAAGTGCCAACAATCGAATACTAAAATTAGTCTCAAGAACTCATACACTTATTATCGGTAACTCTCCATCTAGTTAGGAAATTCACAGAGAGACAAGTACCCCGAGGAGGAGTGTTTGGGGGTTTGGTTATCATTGCGCATCCTCGACTCATGGTAACGTGAGGGTACTCTATATATTCCAACACCTCGAGAGGTTAGCGATCAATTTAGTAGCTAGAGTTCTCAACTAATTTTAGTTTTTTGAAAAACACACGGATTTACCAAAATAAGACACCTATCACTAATAGGATCAAGCTCTTGGCACCAATAGTCCAAATATTAGTCAAATCAATACGTCAAAATTATTGCAAGTTACTACTATACTTAAATAGCAACCTCAATTACCTACTCATGCAAGACACACAATTCAGTGCAACGAGCCAACTATCTAAACAAGATAAGCATGATAACTCAAAAGAGTTTCAGAAGCAACCTAAATAAAATCTCTTAAAAATATACACATGAAAACTAAGAGCTAAACATGATAGTAGCTACGAAAAGATAGAGAACACACATAAAAGATAAGCATGAAAACCTGTGTTGTGTTCTAGAATGGAATGGAGCGTGTGTCTCTCCCAGACAAGGTAGGCTAGGTTCCGACTTGTTATGAATAGCAAGCAAAACTAAAACAAACTAAAAAGCAAATAATGAGACGCTCCAAGCATAGCACATAACATATGAAGTGATAAAAATATAGCATGGAGATGGACGAACTGATCATTGTTGATAGAGAAGGGGATGTACGGGGGCATCCCCAAGCTTAGAAGCTTGAGTCTCCTTGAATATTTCTTGGGATGCATGGGGGCATACCCAAGCTTGAGCGCTTGACACTCATGTATCTTCTTTCATCATCTCTCCCATCGCATACTTGAAAACTCCCTTCATACGAAACTCATCATAAGCTGATTAGAGTGGTTGGTTCCCTTAATAAAATAATACATTACCTGCTGGAAATAAAGATTTTCATGAAAAGCTACTTCTTATCATGATTGCCAAAAGGTTTTTGCAAATAAAAAGTAAGCTTAGGATTTGCAAAACAATGAAAACGCAAAACATTGCAGAATCTGTGAAAACAGAACAACAGGCAGTAAATAATTTATTCGGGGTACTTCTGTAACTCAAATCAAAAACCTCAGAACATATGTCATAAAGGAAATTATATAGATCATTATGTCAAAAAATGAAGATCAAAAATATGATCTGGTTATTTATGACGAATTGTTCCGTCAAGCAGATAGAATCTGTTTCTGGACAACATGTCATAACTTTTGATTTTTCTTGCAATCGGAGGCTATAACTTGGCACAAAGCTTAAAAATAAAGATACAGTGATGTTGCTACAGTAGTAACAAGAATCAAGACCACTAAAACAGAAAGTAAAAAAATTGGGTTGCCTCCCAACAAGCGTTTTTTATGCCTTTGAGCTAGGCATAATGCAAGAAGATCAAGTGTTATCAACTCCAAAAGAATAACTTGCTCGAGTAACGGACTCATAAGGTAACTTAATATTATTTCTAGGGAAGTGTTCCATTACCTTTTTAAGAGTAAATTAGAATTTAATAAATCCCTCTTTCATGTCAATGATAGCACCAACGGTGCGGAGATAAGGACGTCCCAAAATAATTGGACATGAAGGATCACATTCAATGTCCATAATAAGAAAATCAACGGACACATAATTATCATTGACAATAATAATAACATCATCAATTCTCCCTGAAGGTTTCTTTATGCAGTGCTCTGCGTAAACCCATACTTCCACCGGACGGAGTCTGATGTGCCTCGTGTTCGTCCAGTGTGTTCAGGATTCCCGAGGGCCTTTCATAGCTCATCCTTCTATTTGTCGGGATGGAACCTCCCTTCTCGCACTTCCTTGATTCCTTCGCTAATCTTTAATACGGGTGTTTCAAGTTGATCTTTCATGAAAACACACTTCCCTATTTTTTGTTTCAAAGCTCCCATGCCCGAAGAACCAAGTCCTTGACTGATCGGGGCGGCGACCGCGACAAGTAGAGCACCCAGCAGAGGAGCTCACTCGAGGTGGCGAGCGATTGAGACGGAGGGTCGACCAACGATGAGGGGAGCACACGCGGACATCAACGTCAGGGCAGGGCGCGGCGACGGCGACGTCGGGGCAGTCCGTGGCGGCGACGTCGAGGTAGGTCGGATCCAGCGAGGGGTGTGGGGGACGGCGTTGGGGCAGGGCTCGGGGAGGCGACAACGAGGTCTCGCAGCCTGGCGGTGTCGAGGTGGTCGTCGGCACCGTCGGGGGAGAGGAGGAGATCGAAGAAAGCTGATGGATTTGGAAAATTTGCCAAGTGCCGCTTATATACCCCACCCTTTGGTCCTGGTTGGTGACTGCAACCGGGACTAAAGGCCCCCCTTTACTCCCAGTTGCAGCCATCAGCCGAGACTTTTCAGCAGCGCAAAGGGCGGGAACCGCATGCCTTTAGTCCGGGTTGATGCCACCAACCGGGACTAAACGCGTGCGAGTGCCACGGCGTCGGGCGGTGATGTTTAGTCCCACCTCGCTAGCTAAGAGGTGTCGAGAGTGGTTTATAAGCGCGGCTGCGCCAACCTTCTCGAGCTCCTCTCTTATGCAGGCCTACGGGCCTAAACACACTCTCTCTGCATGTGGGCCTAGTGCGGGCATGCATCGTGGCTCAACTAGCGTGTAGGATTTCTAGTCGTATGCACGCCTTGGTGGCCCATTAAGCAACATTTGTTTTTATTTTTTCTGTTATTTTAGTTTGCTATTCAATATTTTAGCAAAAAAACTTTATGAAAATTCTTTTTAGTTGATATTTTGTTTTGATTATTTTTAGTTCATTCATTTTAGTTAATGTTTCACTTGATTCTTTTGAGTTCATTCTTTTTAGTTGATTCTTTTTAGTTGATTCTTTTTAACAAATAAATACTTTGATAATTTTAGTTAATATTTTAGTTGATTATTTTTAGTTTATTCTTTTTAGTTCATTCTTTTTAGATAATATTTTAGTTGATTCTTTTTAGTTCATTCATTTTAGTTGATTCTTCTCAGTTCATTCTTTTTAACAAATAAATACTTTGATAATTTTAGTTAATATTTTTTGGTTTCTTTTTAGTTCATTCTTTTTAACAAATCAATACTTTGATAATTTTAGTTAATACTATTTTGATTCTTTTTAGTTCATTCTTTTTGCGAGCTCCGATGCTGAGTCATCATCGTCACAAATCTCGGAGGAGCTAGTGCGATGCCAACCTCGATCCACCTAACCCTGCAGCTCTGCCAGGTGGCCACAAAGACGGCCACCTCGTGCTTCATCTTTGACGACATGCTCTCCCTGTTAGGTGTTGCCTCCTTTAAATAGTGGATGCCGGTGATGGCAAGCATCCGCGTGCGTTAATGCGCGGGCGCCGGAGTTTGTTTCTCAGCCGGTGAGCATGTATAATGGTGGCACACGGAGGGACGGGCATGGTAGATATCCGTCCCTCCCCGTTTAGTAAATGCCGTCTCTCTGAAATTGAACAAGCTCGAACATCAGGGACGCAGCAAGGGGTGCGCCCTCGGCCGGCGAGCTGCTTCACTGCTGATGCTAGCGAGAGGCCACGTCCTCTTTGGGCCGACATCAATGAAGAAGGCCACTTTAGAATTTTCGGTCCTCCCACCACCCATATAATCACCAATGCTAGTGCATCTGGACGTAACCGACATGGATGAACATGTCAGCGAAACAATGCTGCATACACTAATTTTGTATACACTAATTTTGAAATTGATATATAGAGGTCGGGAGTGATCCTCCTTTTCAGAAAAGATGCTGAAAAATAGGCCTTTGTTGTTGAGGAAGAAAAGATTTGATGAGGTGCCATCCTTATGCATCAGTAAAATTTGCTCAACATCCATAGTACATATTGTACCCGAAACATGATCAATTGGAATCCATATAGTTAAGTCTACATACGATGCTCTCACGAAATGTACATGTGGTTTGTTGGTGAAAACTTTAATATGCATCGACTGCAGAAAAATTTACCCACAACGAACACAACAAACATCTCATCACCTCGAAACACGAGCGGTTGCGTGAACATGGTAAAAAAGTACCATACTATCAATAACTTGTGTGCATGAACAAGCAAAGATGACCATCAAAGGAACAAATATGTGAACTAATTGAGAGGAATTCATATATTTTTTACGTACGTTGTAATGCTATCGACCACAATGTTGTCGGCCGCCACTAGCATGTCATATTTGGGAGCCCAACCACATTCCACATCATCCCTTATAAATATGAAAACATGGCACTTATTTATTTTCCTTTTATCAACTCCAACTACCATCTGCCTAGTGCGGATCTACCAACTAGGAAACTGTGCCATTTAGTGGTGTTGTTGGCAAAGCATTATTCTTTCTTACGTCTAATATAGTAGATACACATTATTTTCAACCTACTAAACCAAACATGACCTATAACCATGTACTTGTTCCTGCAACATATAATGGATACATTATTGTATATGGAACCAAGAGATTAGTCACTGTCTCTTCAATTTTGTTAACAGTAGTTCATCACAAATTTTTGCTAGTACTAATAATTTCTCTCATTAGATTCGTATGCATTTTGAACCGAGACCATACAAGAATCAACCAACATAATTAAGCCTAAGAAATCAAAATTGCCAATATATATTTGCAACAAAAAGGGACGAAAAGAACATTGAAGAGAGTTTTTGGTTGAGTACATAGAGTTTGCACCACCATCCTTAGGGCATCTCCAATGCTGACCCGCAAACTAGTCACTCCATCCGTCCATGGACAGGAGGACCAGTCCATGGACTCGGATACGGGAGGTCGTCATCCAATGCTATCCACATACATTTCAAAACAGGTTTAAACAAACCAGGCAAAATTCATGCAAACCGGATAATTTTCATACAAACTAGATCTTTTTCACTACATTTCAGGGAATTTTCATTTAGAAAAGGTGGGGCCGAACCTAAACCTAGACTATGACGGCAATCGTTGGCCAAGTCCTTGTTGTTCCCTTCGGCGACTGTGTCCTCCATCCGCCATCTCCGTGAGCGACGGCAATAAGACCTGTGATGTGAAGGTGTGGTCGACGATGAGAAAGAGTAGAACATGGGAGACAGACAAACCCACATAGGATAGAATGCCAACTCGACTCACATGCCCTACTCATCCTTGGTGGAGTCTGGGACCCGTCCATCGCTAATAGACGTAAGGTCAATGCTGAAAATGACAGAACATACACTGTCATCATCCCAGCGCGACCAAACAGAGTTTGGCGGTGCGTGGGACACACACGTAGTGGCATTCTCCTTCGCGATCGCCTCCGTGTCTGGCTTCCCCGCCCTGTGCATCCCAAGTGATGGCTTGAGCGCATGCATCCTCGTACCCGGACCGATGCTCGGCCACAAAATTGGGATTCGTCGCTACCACGACCGCCACGTCCTTGCACTCTCACTGTAGATTTGGCCCTCCACCGGCCGGTCCCGCTCAAGCGTGTGATGACACCGACATAGGCATCGGCTACTCCTCCGGCATGGTGGCATTGAAGTGCGCCTGCACGTGCGAGTCAACCCAACATCTACAAGTGCGAAATCCAGCGTTGAGTCATCGTCATCGGAGATTTGAGTGGAGCTGGTGGCAGGCCATCCTCGATCCACCTAGCACGGCGGCTCTGCCAAGCGGACGCATGGGCGGCCACCTTGTGCATCAACTTTGATGACATGGTCCCCCACACAACGTTCCCGTTCGAGGTCATGACAAACATTATGCACGACAAGAAGTTGTGGAACGGATGGGGTTGTGGTGTGCAACTCCATTGGTGTTGTCCCTTTTAAATAGTGGATGCTCGTGAGGCGAAGCGGCCATCAATGCATGGATGTCCACTCTAGAATTTCTGGTACTCCCACAACCCATCTAATCACTAACGTCGAGGACATAACTGACGTCTTGGCCAATGCCTCCGAGGAGGTAACCTACATGGATGAAGATGCGAGTGAAACTTCACACACCTGTCCACCACCAGCCGGCAATCATACTGACCAGTGGGATGTGACCTCCAGATATGATATGTACATGGTGGACACCTCTTGTTTAAATGTAAATAATTAAGTTAATATATCACGATAGAAGATTTTGCTGTTTTTCCTTTAAAAGAAAGACCTTGCCTCGATGACAGAAGGTCTCTGTTAATCTCCCTCTAAAACAAACATGTTATACATTTGCAAGCTTTTTTTGTTTGTGGGATCACTCATTCGATTGGAAGATATGCAATGTAGATGTTCTACGTTTATTCTTGAACACTCATCAACTCTGTGCGAACCCTTTTAACTCTAATGAATTAATCAGGATATCCTTTGATTACCAGCCAATTTATAGAAGAAAAGAGAAATGCATGGATGATCTTAATTAAAACATTTACACTTGAGCATTTACAGATGGCTGATCCTTCCAAGCCAGTTTCCCAAGACCCCATGTTGTCATTCCCGACGTCCTAGATAATTGCATGCTCAAATCACTAAAGACACAACTTAACCGGGAGCAACTTTTTCTTATCCATCTTTCACATTCTCACCATCGAACATGGAAGCAACGATAAACGAAAACATGACTAGCAGCTGGGTCTAGATTCAGGCACCAGTAAAAGAATGGTGAGTTCCTAACGCCACCAGTGCCAAATATACTATGTATGCCTGTCCAATTGATGACATATGCGAAAATGCTAGCTAGGTGCTTGCCAATAGCCAAGACTACATGCCGGCAGGGAGTTGTGAGTGTGTATATACACACAATACTTTAGAAGGCACAACTTCACGTTGGTCCCATTTTATCAACGGTATAAAGGCTTGAAATAATAATGTGGCCAAAATTCGAATTCATACCTGGTGTGCACCAATTGTATCGATCAGATGATGAATAAATTAAATGATTGAACGCACTAATTGTCAATTGATATATAGAGGTCGGGAGTGATCCTCCTTTCCGAGAAAAGATGCTGAAACTAGGCATTTGATCTTGAGGAATGAAAGATTTGATGAGCTGCCATCGTTATGCATCAGGAAAATCTTCTCAAGATCAATTGTACAAATTGTACCTGAAACAAGATCAATTGCAATCGAGACACTGAAGTCTACTTACGATGCGCTGACAAAATGTAGTTGTAGTTTATTGTTCAACGGCAATATTTGTGGTTGGTGAAAACTTTAATATGCACCGACTATTGAAAATTTTAACACCAGCGAACAGAACAAACATCTCATCACCTTGAAATACCACTCGCTGCCTGAACGGCTTGAAGAGGCTCACAACGCTACACGACCTGAAGCATATGTAGTTGGAGGGCAAGAGGTAAAAGATTGCATTCCCAAGAAGCTCACTACCCCTACCACTTTTGGCACATCAAATAGTTAGCACAAATAACATATTCTATAGTGTCGTTCAGTCAAATTTGCAAAAGAGTTGGTTCAAATTTGCGATGTTTGTGGTTGTCATGAGGAATGGAAATTGGTCTATGTATGAGACATGATGTGTTAACTTGCAAGATCAAGAGGTAATATGATATGTTAACTTGGAATACTAATAGACATATGACATTTTACCCCATTCAAGCAAGTAAGATGTCTGCTGCTCCAGGAAAGGATTTGTTGCAAAGTACGACTGCAAACATGTTTACTCTAGGAAAGGATATGTCTACTAGCATTCCAAGAAATGGAGCAAGTAATGTCATTCACAAATGACATCTATCTCCTATAATGATCAAACCATACATTGAAGTAGCTTCATATTCTAAAGCATGTACAGTATCTAAGACTACATATTATTTTTAGAAAATTTCACTTGGAAAGATGGAGTTAGCCCTTGACTAGTATGGAATTTAACTTTTTCATTGATCCACTAGCACTAGCACCAAAACGCAAAGTTATATAAAAACTATGTGTTTTCAGGAGATGGAGAAGTGCCATCTGTTTGCCTCTTTCCCGTTTTCGAATCAGTGTCATAGTTAACCACTATGGTCTTTGCTTTTCCTTGTGACCAACTTGGTTAGTGCTTAGTGCCATTTGTTCATGCCACCTTGATCAACAACTAAACAACATGCATTTTTTTATTAGTAGTGGAGCACACACAAGAAGAACCGATTTAAGGCAACATCTTAATTTGCTGACGATGAAATTAAGAAACTAAGATAATCTACTGAAGAAAGAGTTAAATGTTAGACCATGTACGCCATGAAGACCAGTCACAGAACCTAGTAAACATGTTATAGCTCTGCCACATTGTGTCATTCTGGAAGCTTGTATATTCCTAGCGGGATCTTCACATTGGCACCATGCTATACGCCTTCTTGTATCACTTCTTTATAACTTTGATCACCTAAGATTCTTGCAGCAATAAAATAGTTCTGACGTGCATCCTTCTTGGTTCTATCTCTGAACATGGAAGCAACGCAAAACCAAAGAAAATATTAGCAGCTAAGTCAAGATTCTGAAAGAGGTAGAACTTCCGGAAAGGATGGACTGAAAAGTTGAGTTCCCAAGACACCCATCCCCGATGCACGGTATATGCCTGCCTGGTTGAAATATGTTAATTAGGCTAGGTAATGTCAATAGCTCAAGAAACCAGGCAATGCAGGATTGGATGAATAGTGTGAATATATATACACATCCTTTCACAAGGCATAAATCGAATGTGCTCTCATTTTATTAGTTATTGACATAAAGGTTGACTATATTAACCTTGAATTGTACCTGGTGAACATTTCAGGGATTTTATCTTCCTAGATAATCAATGCATGAGATATGTTGTTGTTTGCTCTGTTTCTTTGCACTTATCCCGAGCTATGCTTTGTAATCGATCGAATGTCATGAAAAAATTCTTAAATGATTGCATGGATTGGTGGTTACCGAGATCAGGTTGATCTCATTTTAAAAAATAGACTATATTGAAAATAAGCCTTTATTGTCAAGAGATAAAAGATTTGATGAGGTTTCATTATTCGTCAATTAAATCTGAGGAATGTGAATAGAAAAAAAAGTACTACTTGAGGTCTTGAAGTCTACTTATGAAGTTGTGGTATGTGAAGTCATACTTTACTTCAATAACAGACAGTTTTACCACCACTCGCAACCATAGACATTTCGAGGTTGGTGATGCCGCAAGGCTTGAGTCTATATATACATGCAGTTTTAAGAGTAGAATAGAAGCAGATGCTAGAGAAGGATTGAATTCCAAGAGTTTGCACCCCCTTTCCTTGTTGGATGTGGAAATGATGCAAACAATATATTCTACCTACACTCAAATTCGCACATTACTATTTGATTGACGCGACACCTTGAAGCTAGTTTGCATATGACAAATAACAAAACATAATAGTGTGTCGCAGGTATATTACACATTGGCTCATGATTCCTGAGCGGAGGGGTGAGGATCTTCTGGTCGGTTGCTCGACTCATATCACTAGCTAGCTCAATGGCGTCAGATTCTTGCGGACACAAACAAATACTAATGGATAGATACAGAATGCTCCAACACGGTGCCTGGTTTATAGCCACTACGTCTCGCCTTCACTAGGAAGGGTGGTTTTAGCCACACATGCCTTTTCCACCTAGGAAGGGTGCCTCTAGGATCACTCCATGCGATGCCTTCGCCCGAGCAGTCCCCATGGAATGAAATTGGTAGTTCTTGGCTTGTTGCATCATTTGGTTAGCACATATGTTGGTTTGCTAGGAATTAAGGGTATTTGATTAGCTTACTCTCAACCTTTGTGAATTGTGATGGACCTTTATGCGGGTATTTTGATTTGAATGATTTCTGCAGGGATTTTGTTGAGTTAGAATATCTAGTATTCCCCGGGTCCATAATCTACTATAGTTTGGATATTGCCACAATCTCCATTATGTATCGTTAACCTTTATCTTGAAAAAAGCATGGAATTTATATTATAAATAAAAGGGAAATTCAATTTTTCATATATCTGTACCCAAAATTAGAAAATGTTGAATACAAGCCTTTCTAGGAAGTCATGCGTTTATGAAAACTATATTTTGTGTGTAAGATTTTGATTGTAGGGTTGTCAATTTTATCCAAAGAACCCATTGTACCATGCCCCATAAAAGTTTCCCATTAACTTATACCTCTTAGGGGGGATTCTTATTTGGTGCACTCAAAATACCTAAGTACAAAGTACATCCGGCCAAGCTAGAGTGTGGACGATGAATAGTCTTCGAACCAACAGAGGAACCAAATAATGAACAATTTGCCAACAATGATAGAAACTCAAGTCTATAACATTATTTGCCTTGGTGACTTCAGGGTAAAATTGGAAAAGCATGTGAATAAGTCCCACATCTTCTCAAGTAAAAAAAATGCCCCACACCTCCGTACTTGCAATATTTAAGTGCAAACATTATTATGTTATGTTTCCTACTAATGTGAGAACGCGCAAGGGATGAATGTGGTGATTGAAACGGGGATGAGGAAAAGAGCAACGAAAATTGAAGCGGGATTGACAAATCATATTGGCGACTTAGAGGACGGTTATAATTTCAATATAATATAACGTAATTTGTACTACCGCTTTGAGTTCCCGCGGTTGCAGTTCTCAAGATGATAACAACACTGAAAGGACGTGGATGTCGCCTAGAGGGGGGTGAATAGGCGCTTTAAAATAATTAAGGTTTAGGCTTGAACAAATGCGGAATAAAACTAACGTTTAATATGTCAAGCACAAAACCTACAAACAACTAGGCTCACCTATGTGCACCAACAACTTATGGTAAGCAAGATAAACAACTAAGTGATAGCAAGATATATTACAATAAATAATATGTCTATCACAAAGTAAAGTGCATAAGTAAAGGGTTCGGGTAAGAGATAACCAAGGCACGGGGAGATGATGGTGTATCCCGAAGTTCACACCCTTGCGGATGCTAATCTTCGTTAGAGCGGTGTGGAGGCACAATGCTCCCCAAGATGCCACTAAGGCCACCGTAATCTCCTCACGCCCTCGCACAATGCAAGATGCCGTGATTCCACTAAGGGACCCTTGAGGGCGGTCACTGAACTCGTACAAATGGCAAACCTTGGGGGCGGTCACCGAACCCGTACACGTGGCAACCCTTGGGGCGGTTACCGGTACCCGTACAAATTGCTCGGGGCTATCTCCACAACCTAATTGGAGGCCCCGACGCTTGCCCGGAGCTTCACACCACAATGATTGAGCTCCGAGTCACCACCAAGCTTCTAGGATGCCAAAGTATCCACGAAGAACAATATGTAGGGTACTAAGTACCAAAGGTAGTAAGCTTCTCAACTTCTCACTTCCACGTATCACCGTGGAGAACTCAAACCGATGCAACTAATGCAATGGCAAGAACACACGAAGTGGTCAAGTCCCTCAAACTCAAATCCCTCCACAACAACAAAAGCTATGGAGAAATATGAGAGAAAGAACAAGGAGCTCACAAAGAACTCCAAGATCTAGATCCAAGGGGTTCCCCTCACATAGAGGAGAAAGTGATTGGTGGAGATGTGGATCTAGATCTCCTCTCTCTTTTCCCTCAAGAACAAGCAAGAATCATTGGAGGGATTAAGAGTTAGCAAGCTCTAAGAATGTCAACAATGGAGGTAGAACAAGAGCTCAACAGATGGATAAAACCAAGGGGAAGAAGACCCCCTTTATATAGTGGGGGAAGGAATCAGACCGTTAGCCCCACTTTCTGCCCGAGCTCCAGCGGTACTACCGCTGGCAGCAGCGGTACTACCGCTGGCACTCTAGCAGTACTACCACTGGCCCCAGCGGTACTACCGCTGGGCCCCTGGTAGTGCAACGGCACTACCACCGCCAAGAAAGTCTTCGCAAAAAGGTCCGTCCACGAACGACCACTAGGCAGGCGGTACTAAGCTCCTGGAGCGGTACTACCGCTGACCAGGGGCGGTACTACCGCCAGCCAGCGGTACTACCGCTAGGGCCAGCGGTACTACCCCTAGGTCCAGCAGTACTACCGCTCGCCACTGAAACAGCCATAACTTTAGCATACGAGCTCCGAATCGAGCAAACCCAAGCTTGTTGGATTCAGGACGATAAGGGCTATCCAAACAGCGAGAATTTAAAGCTATATATCTCTGAATATTACAAGAAATTATTTGGTGCACCAGAGGAGACTTGGGTCTCTTTGGATGAAAGCACAACTCATGAGATACCTCAACTCAATTCAGATGAGAATGAGGTGCTATCAGCCCCATTTACCGAGCAGGAGGTGTATGACTCAATAGTACAAATGAAACAAAATAAAGCTCCGGGGCCAGACAGGTTTCCGGTGGAATTTTATAAAAAATTACGGCATGTCATTGAAGGGGATTTATTGCCTATGTTCCAAGATTTATTTAATGGCCATTTATAGATATTCCACCTTAACTTTGGAACAATTACGTTGTTGCCCAAGAAGGCGGAGGTTGTATGCATCGACAGTTCAGACCGATATGTTTGCTCAATGTCAGCTTCAGATTTTTACAAAGGTTGGCACGAATAGGTTAACGAAGATAGCTCATTGAGTATTCCAACCAACGCGGACGACGTTTATGCCTAAGAGACACATCTTAGATGGTGTTGTTGTCCTGCATGAAACGCTGCACGAAATTCATACAAAGAAACTAGATGGGGTTATCTTTAAATTGGATTTCGAGAAAGCATATGATAAAGTCAAATGGCCATTTCTTCAACATGCCTTACGTGTTGGGGAACGTCGCATGGGAAACAAATCTTAAGACCCTGCGGTTATGAATATGCCAATGATATAAAGATGTGAGTCCTCTAAGAATGAAGAACCGGCAAAAACTCCAACATCGAAAACATCATAGTAGTTGCATATGGACTCCGTTTTCGATGAACTCGAGCTTGTCATGAAGATGACCATAAGCTCTAAAACTCACAAAGAGAAACACCAAATAAGAACCAAGAAGTATGATGCAAGGATGCAAATGGTTTGAGCTCTCAACGAACGATACGATCAAGCTACTCACTTGAGAGCCCCCCTTGATAGTACACGCTAGTTTCAGTACAGGCTTTACAAAGATCAATCTCAGACCACACACCACTCATAGTTGACTCACGGGATGCCAACTATGCAGGAAATATAATTTTTTTTTTCTCTTTTGAGCTAAGTTGGTTTGGGAGAGAAGGATTCATGGATCTCATAGCTAACGAATGGGCTAGGGATTCGGGTGGATCTACGAATATAGAAAGATGGCAAAACAAAATCTGAAACATGTGCCAGTTCTTAAGAGGATGGGCGAAAAATGAGAGTGTCATATATAAAAAGTAAAAAAGAAAGACTCATTCATCTGATTGATGAATTAGATGTGAAAGTTGAGTCTGCTTAGCTGAATCTGACTGATAGGAATAACAAGATTGAAGCTGAGAAAATTTGCAAAAAATATTGAGAGAAGAGGAGATGAAATGGGCACTTCGTGCTAAGGTGCCAAAGGTGGTTCATTGGGACGATAACACAAAATTCTTTCACATGATTACTAATGGCAAACATCGAAAGAAAAAATAACCCAACTTGAGCAAGATGAAGGAACAATAGTAGGTCACAAGAATTTAAAGCTATATATCTCTAAATATTACAAGAAATTATTTGGTGCACCAGAGGAGACTTGGGTCTCATTGGATGAAAGCACAACTCATGAGATACCTCAACTCAATTCAGATGAGAATGAGGTGCTATCAGCCCCATTTACCGAGCAGGAGGTGTATGACTCAATAGTACAAATGAAACAAAATAAAGCTCCGGGGCCAGACAGGTTTCCGGTGGAATTTTATAAAAAATTACGACATGTCATTAAAGGGGATTTATTGCCTATGTTCCAAGATTTATTTAATGGCCATTTATAGATATTCCACCTTAACTTTGGAACAATTACGTTGTTGCCCAAGAAGGCGGAGGTTGTATGCATCGACAGTTCCGACCGATATGTTTGCTCAATGTTAGCTTCAAATTTTTACAAAGGTTAGCACGAATAGGTTAACGAAGATAGCTCATTGAGTATTCCAACCAACGCGGACGACGTTTATGCCTAAGAGACACATCTTAGATGGTGTTGTTGTCCTGCATGAAACGCTGCACGAAATTCATACAAAGAAACTAGATGGGGTTATCTTTAAATTGGATTTCGAGAAAGCATATGATAAAGTCAAATGGCCATTTCTTCAACATGCCTTACGTGTTGGGGAACGTCGCATGGGAAACAAATCTTAAGACCCTGCGGTTATGAATATGCCAATGATATAAAGATGTGAGTCCTCTAAGAATGAAGAACCGGCAAAAACTCCAACATCGAAAACATCATAGTAGTTGCATATGGACTCCGTTTTCGATGAACTCGAGCTTGTCATGAAGATGACCATAAGCTCTAAAACTCACAAAGAGAAACACCAAATAAGAACCAAGAAGTATGATGCAAGGATGCAAATGGTTTGAGCTCTCAACGAACGATACGATCAAGCTACTCACTTGAGAGCCCCCCTTGATAGTACACGCTAGTTTCAGTACAGGCTTTACAAAGATCAATCTCAGACCACACACCACTCATAGTTGACTCACGGGATGCCAACTATGCGGGAAATATAATTTTTTTTCTCTTTTGAGCTAAGTTGGTTTGGGAGAGAAGGATTCATGGATCTCATAGCTAACGAATGGGCTAGGGATTCGGGTGGATCTACGAATATAGAAAGATGGCAAAACAAAATCTGAAACATGTGCCAGTTCTTAAGAGGATGGGCGAAAAATGAGAGTGTCATATATAAAAAGTAAAAAAGAAAGACTCATTCATATGATTGATGAATTAGATGTGAAAGTTGAGTCTGCTTAGCTGAATCTGACTGATAGGAATAACAAGATTGAAGCTGAGAAGAATTTGCAAAAAATATTGAGAGAAGAGGAGATGAAATGGGCACTTCGTGCTAACGTGCCAAAGGTGGTTCATTGGGACGATAACACAAAATTCTTTCACATGATTACTAATGGCAAACATCGAAAGAAAAAATAACCCAACTTGAGCAAGATGAAGGAACAATAGTAGGTCACGAGAATTTAAAGCTATATATCTCTGAATATTACAAGAAATTATTTGGTGCACCAGAGGAGACTTGGGTCTCTTTGGATGAAAGCACAACTCATGAGATACCTCAACTCAATTCAGATGAGAATGAGGTGCTATCAGCCCCATTTACCGAGCAGGAGGTGTATGACTCAATAGTACAAATGAAACAAAATAAAGCTCCGGGGCCAGACAGGTTTCCGGTGGAATTTTATAAAAAATTACGGCATGTCATTAAAGGGGATTTATTGCCTATGTTCCAAGATTTATTTAATGTCCATTTATAGATATTCCACCTTAACTTTGGAACAATTACGTTGTTGCCCAAGAAGGCGGAGGTTGTATGCATCGACAGTTCAGACCGATATGTTTGCTCAATGTCAGCTTCAAATTTTTACAAAGGTTGGCACGAATAGGTTAACGAAGATAGCTCATTGAGTATTCCAACCAACGCGGACGACGTTTATGCCTAAGAGACACATCTTAGATGGTGTTGTTGTCCTGCATGAAACGATGCACGAAATTCATACAAACAAACTAGATGGGGTTATCTTTAAATTGGATTTCGAGAAAGCATATGATAAAGTCAAATGGCCATTTCTTCAACATGCCTTACGTGTTGGGGAACGTCGCATGGGAAACAAATCTTAAGACCCTGCGGTTATGAATATGCCAATGACATAAAGATGTGAGTCCTCTAAGAATGAAGAACCGGCAAAAACTCCAACATCGAAAACATCATAGTAGTTGCATATGGACTCCGTTTTCGATGAACTCGAGCTTGTCATGAAGATGACCATAAGCTCTAAAACTCACAAAGAGAAACACCAAATAAGAACCAAGAAGTATGATGCAAGGATGCAAATGGTTTGAGCTCTCAACGAACGATACGATCAAGCTACTCACTTGAGAGCCCCCCTTGATAGTACACGCTAGTTTCAGTACAGGCTTTACAAAGATCAATCTCAGACCACACACCACTCATAGTTGACTCACGGGATGCCAACTATGCGGGAAATATAATTTTTTTTTCTCTTTTGAGCTAAGTTGGTTTGGGAGAGAAGGATTCATGGATCTCATAGCTAACGAATGGGCTAGGGATTCGGGTGGATCTACGAATATAGAAAGATGGCAAAACAAAATCTGAAACATGTGCCAGTTCTTAAGAGGATGGGCGAAAAATGAGAGTGTCATATATAAAAGGTAAAAAAAGAAAGACTCATTCATCTGATTGATGAATTAGATGTGAAAGTTGAGTCTTCTTAGCTGAATCTGACTGATAGGAATAACAAGATTGAAGCTGAGAAGAATTTGCAAAAAATATTGAGAGAAGAGGAGATGAAATGGGCACTTCGTGCTAAGGTGCCAAAGGTGGTTCATTGGGACGATAACACAAAATTCTTTCACATGATTACTAATGGCAAACATCGAAAGAAAAAATAACCCAACTTGAGCAAGATGAAGGAACAATAGTAGGTCACGAGAATTTAAAGCTATATATCTCTGAATATTACAAGAAATTATTTGGTGCACCAGAGGAGACTTGGGTCTCTTTGGATGAAAGCACAACTCATGAGATACCTCAACTCAATTCAGATGAGAATGAGGTGCTATCAGCCCCATTTACCGAGCAGGAGGTGTATGACTCAATAGTACAAATGAAACAAAATAAAGCTCCGGGGCCAGACAGGTTTCCGGTGGAATTTTATAAAAAATTACGGCATGTCATTAAAGGGGATTTATTGCCTGTGTTCCAAGATTTAATTAATGGCCATTTATAGATATTCCACCTTAACTTTGGAACAATTACGTTGTTGCCCAAGAAGGCGGAGGTTGTATGCATCGACATTTCAGACCGATATGTTTGGTCAATGTCAGCTTCAAATTTTTACAAAGGTTGGCACGAATAGGTTAAAGAAGATAGCTCATTGAGTATTCCAACCAACGCGGACGACGTTTATGCCTAAGAGACACATCTTAGATGGTGTTGTTGTCCTGCATGAAACGCTGCACGAAATTCATACAAAGAAACTAGATGGGGTTATCTTTAAATTGGATTTCGAGAAAGCATATGATAAAGTCAAATGGACATTTCTTCAACATGCCTTACGTGTTGGGGAACGTCGCATGGGAAACAAATCTTAAGACCATGCGGTTATGAATATGCCAATGCTATAAAGATGTGAGTCCTCTAAGAATGAAGAACCGGCAAAAACTCCAATATCGAAAACATCATAGTAGTTGCATATGGACTCCGTTTTCGATGAACTCGAGCTTGTCATGAAGATGACCATAAGCTCTAAAACTCACAAAGAGAAACACCAAATAAGAACCAAGAAGTATGATGCAAGGATGCAAATGGTTTGAGCTCTCAATGAACGATACGATCAAGCTACTCACTTGAGAGCCCCCCTTGATAGTACCCGCTAGTTTCAGTACAGGCTTTACAAAGATCAATCTCAGACCACACACCACTCATAGTTGACTCATGGGATGCCAACTATGCGGGAAATATAATTTTTTTTCTCTTTTGAGCTAAGTTGGTTTGGGAGAGAAGGATTCATGGATCTCATAGCTAACGAATGGGCTAGGGATTCGGGTGGATCTACGAATATAGAAAGATGGCAAAACAAAATCTGAAACATGTGCCAGTTCTTAAGAGGATGGGTGAAAAATGAGAGTGTCATATATAAAAAGTAAAAAAGAAAGACTCATTCATCTTATTGATGAATTAGATGTGAAAGTTGAGTCTGCTCAGCTGAATCTGACTGATAGGAATAACAAGATTCAAGCTGAGAAGAATTTGCAAAAAATATTGAGAGAAGAGGAGATGAAATGGGCACTTCGTGCTAAGGTGCCAAAGGTGGTTCATTGGGACGATAACACAAAATTCTTTCACATGATTACTAATGGCAAACATCGAAATAAAAAATAACCCAACTTGAGCAAGATGAAGGAACAATAGTAGGTGACGAGAATTTAAAGCTATATATCTCTGAATATTACAAGAAATTATTTGGTGCACCAGAGGAGACTTGGGTCTCTTTGGATGAAAGCACAACTCATGAGATACCTCAACTCAGTTCAGATGAGAATGAGGTGCTATCAGCCCCATTTACCGAGCAGGAGGTGTATGACTCAATAGTACAAATGAAACAAACTAAAGCTCCGGGGCCAGACAGGTTTCCGGTGGAATTTTATAAAAAATTACGGCATGTCATTAAAGGGGATTTATTGCCTATGTTCCAAGATTTATTTAATGGCCATTTATAGATATTCCACCTTAACTTTGGAACAATTACGTTGTTGCCCAAGAAGGCGGAGGTTGTATGCATCGACAGTTCAGACCGATATGTTTGCTCAATGTCAGCTTCAGATTTTTACAAAGGTTGGCACGAATAGGTTAACGAAGATAGCTCATTGAGTATTCCAACCAACGCGGACGACGTTTATGCCTAAGAGACACATCTTAGATGGTGTTGTTGTCCTGCATGAAACGCTGCACGAAATTCATACAAAGAAACTAGATGGGTTATCTTTAAATTGGATTTCGAGAAAGCATATGATAAAGTCAAATGGCCATTTCTTCAACATGCCTTACGTGTTGGGGAACGTCGCATGGGAAACAAATCTTAAGACCATGCGGTTATGAATATGCCAATGATATAAAGATGTGAGTCCTCTAAGAATGAAGAACCGGCAAAAACTCCAACATCGAAAACATCATAGTAGTTGCATATGGACTCCGTTTTCGATGAACTCGAGCTTGTCATGAAGATGACCATAAGCTCAAAAACTCACAAAGAGAAACACCAAATAAGAACCAAGAAGTATGATGCAAGGATGCAAATGGTTTGAGCTCTCAACGAACGATACGATCTTGAGAGCCCCCCTTGATAGTACATCAATCTATCCTAAACAGAAAACCTATCAAGGGCAAACCTATACCTTGCACCTCGTCCTCTTGAGCTAGATGATGATGATCTTGGCTTCCTCAAGATGGACCACCTTTCTTGATTGCGTTGGCTTGCCGAAGACTAGTTGATTGCTCCCCCATACTCACTATGGGTGAGCCACTCTTCAGCATATCTTCACAAGTCCATTGCCACCACAATGAACAGCAAGCTTCAAGCAAGATATCTTCGTGTTGATCCACTTGAACTTGCACACCGCCATCTTGATGACGATCACCACTTGACGTCATCCTTCATGGGTTGTATGAGGTCTTCCTCTAGACGCAAGCCCATGGAAACACACCTAACCCTCACATAGAACTCTCACAAAGACCATGGGTTAGTACACAAACACCTAATGGACAATGCTTACCATACCATGGGATCACTTGATCCCTCTCGGTACATCTTGTACGCTTTGTGTGTTGATCATCTTGATTTACGCTTTGTCTGAGATCTTGATCAACCTTGTGTCTTGATGACGATCACCACTTGACGGCATCCTTCATGGGTTGTATGAGATCTTCCTCTAGACGCAAGCCCATGGAAACACACCTAACCCCCACATAGAACTCTCACGAAGACCATGGGTTAGTACACAAACACGTAATGGACAATGCTTACCATACCATGGGATCACTTGATCCCTCTCGGTACATCTTGTACGCTTTGTGTGTTGATCATCTTGATTTACTATTTGTCTAAGATCTTGATCAACCATGTGTCTCTATGACCATTCTTTGGATAATACCTTGAATACCATCTTGGTCATCATATAAACTCCTTGAACCCAACAGATGGACTTCAAGAAGTGCCTATGGACAAATCCTATAAATATAACTTAAGGCAACCATTAGTCCATAGAATTGTCATCAATTACCAAAACCACATATGGAGATATATGCTCTAACATACACACTGACACACACACGGTATTAAGTGTTGGTACGTTTGGGAAATTCACAAGATTCGGCCGAAAATAACTTGTGGGAACTATCAGTCAATATACGATTGTTGTGAAATCAGTACCGAAAATAACATTCAAAATTGCATCTTTACCTATTTTTCATTCATAATGTACCATATGTCACTGCTTCAACCATACTTTTGAGAATTTTCAAAAGTTCTTGCTACTTCAAAGCTTCACGTCCACTTGATCAACAAGAAAGATTATATGCATTTCACGTGAAGCATGTATTGTTTAAGCAGCCGAATTAAATTACCAGCCCACTGAAGAAATGTGGCACGCGCAGTACATTCTGTTACTAATATGTAAGGTCCTCACGGAAAAGATCCTCAAAAAAAGAACGTGATAACATGTTACATGGTGTGTTACACTGTACCGCCATTTTGTACAACCTAGTAAGCACCACGTTTGCTCTATCACGGTCGCATTTCCCTTCCTACGCTCCGCGTCTTGCTGTTTCACTGTCTAGCTTCCTTGAACGCTTGAGCGCATAAGATTTTTGCAGCAATAGATTAGTTCTAACGTGCATCTTTCACGGTGCTATCACTGAACATGACCGGAAAGTACAACCAAAACATGGCTAGCATCTAAGTCCGCCGGGACAGTGAAATCGGTAGAACTACGATAATGACTGGAACTGAAAGTTGAGATCCCAAGGCCGCCCATTCCCAATGAATCCTATCTGCCTGCCCATGCTAGGCTAGTTAAGACTTAATAGCTCAAGAAGTAAGGCAAGGCGGGATTGCGTGCATGGTGTGACTTGTGAGTGCGTATATAGACACATCATTTTACAAGGCATAAATTGACTATGATCGCATTTTATTAATTAATGACATAAAGGCTGACTGTATTAATCTTGAATTGTACCTGGTGTGTACTGCAGGTATATCATCTTACTAGATGATCAATGCATAAGATATGTTGTTGTTTGTTCTCTTACTTTACACTTATTCCTACTTTCTACGTCGTAATACGATTGAATAAATTCCGAAATGATTGCATGGAGATTTGGTCGATGTAGGACTGGGGTTGATCCGCCTTCTCAAATTTAAAAAAAATAAACATTGATTGTTAAGAGATAAAAGATTTGATGATGTGCCATTATGCATCAATTAATATGATGAATGCGGAGAAATTGTACTTGATGTCCCGAAGTCTACTTGTGATTTTTTTAAAGGAGGATACTCCAGTCTCTACATCTGTGTGATGCATGCAGTCATTTTATGAAGTAAAAACTAGTCCAAAACAAAGTGCAATATCTTACATGAGCTCTCAAGCAAATCCCAACCAAATGATGATAAGAAAAAAATGTCACATCCGGTGAAAAGATAATAGGCTACAATGACTGAACACCTAGCATATTAGTTAGTCGCCGTACAAATCGGTTGAAGATAACCCGTGTCGCCAACTTCCAACTGTTGCACCCAGTAACAGAAAGCCCCCTGGACTCCGTATGTGTGAGTAACGACCACGTACGCGTCCAAGTTGTGGCACTGTATATAACCTACAAAAATTGGTAAAGTTTTTCCTATTAAATATTATATCATTTCTGCAGTTTCATATAGCCCAGAATAGTGCATATATCCCTATTCAAATATGACTTGCTAAATTTGTTTCCAGTCCATTAAACCTTGTCACAAACATGTTCATACTATGTGGAGGGCTAATGTCGAAGGCTATATGTAAAGTACGTCATAATAGTTGGGCAAGCGAACAATCGAGAAAGAGGTGTTTTATAGTTTTGTTCTGATCACAAAGACAACATCTAGAATTGCCTCCCATCTTCTCTTAATTAAATTATCTTTCGTCAAAATCACTCCTTTATGAATAAACCACATAAATATTTTAATGCTAAGAGCTGCCTATCCATCTTCGCTTAATCAGAAGTCTACTTGTGATGTTCTAATGGATTTCATTTATATACTTTGCCGTTGAACGACGAGGTTTGTGGTTGGTGGAGATGCACTTTATGTCCATTTACCATGAGAGATGGTCATAGACATTTTATCACCTCGAAACATTCCACACTAGTAGTAGCATGTATGACATGAACCTATATATACATGGAATTGTAGGGACAAAATTTGTGTGGTTTTTTGTAGCTCGACCTTCATGGTACCCCTTATCTAAGCCATTCATTTTGGCTTCAAGATCCGTGCAGGTACATTTGTCTTTTTTGTTTCTCTCAAACGAAACAATATATAAACTTCAAATTTTACAGGACAACAAAACTTTCTAACAAGAATGTGGGGAAAAAAATCAGATTTTTTCATGCATTTTAAATGCTTAAAGTAATTATTTTAATAAAAAATATTCTTTTTTATATTTATGTCAAACCAAAAAATCTAATAGTTTTTTTTCGCACATTCTTGTTAGAAAGTTTGTTTGATCTGCAATGTTTGAAGTCCATATGTTCATTCATTTGAGAGAAATAGAAAAGAGAAATTTTCTTGTACTAAGTTAGATGGAGAGCACAGATCTCAAAGCAAATGCTAGAGGGTGAGGATAAGGGTCTCCTTGTAGGACGAGCTACCAAGAAACTTTACCGGGCAGAAGAGTAGCAGATACACGCCTGACTAGTGTCTACATAGGTACTTGACAATAGACAAGATTGTAGGCATGATGTGAGTTGTGAGTCCTTTTAGAAGGCCCAACTCAATAGTGGATCTCGTCTTATCAACGTATAAAGGCTGTAAATAGTAGCATGGCCAGTAATTTGAATTCATGCTGAAAATAATAGCATGGCCAGTAATTTGAATTCATACTTGATGCCCACGAGTTTTCATTATCGGATCAAATTAGGCAGATCAGGCTAAAGACGCTCCGACAAATTTGTGACAAGCTGAGTAGTGAATAATGATTCATGTCCACTTGATCAACCAACAAGAAAGAAGAGGCATTTCTGGGGGACCTTTTATTTTGAACCAGGCTAACCCCTTTTCATTACATATAACGGAAATACAACAGTCTCAAAACCATAACAAGAGGAGAGGGGAAGAGAGATAGCGAGTTCAACGAACCAGGGGAGAGGCAAAGAGAGGGAAAGAAGAGGCATTTCTCGTGGAGCTAGAGTGTTGTTAAAGCAACTAAATTAATCCACTGAAGAAATGTGGCATGTGGAGTCCAAATTTTATTAATATATTAAGGAAAGATCAATAACAGAACGTTACATGTTGTAGAGTCTATTCAGCTAATTCGATCACGTAATGTTCTTTCAGCAATAGACTAGTTCAGATGTGCATCTTTCACGGCCGTGTCACTGAACATGTCCGCAAAGCAAAACCAAAACACAATTAGCAGCTTAGGCCAGGACTCCGAAATCGATAGAACTTGAAATTTTGTTGAAACTGAAAGTTGAGTTCCTAAGGCCACCCATGCCTAAACCACTCTATATGCTTGCCCAGTTGAAATATGATAGGCTAGGTACATGTCAATAGCTCAAGAAGCGAGGCAAACTGGGGTTGCTGCTTGTTGTGACTCGCGAGTGCGTATACAATGAAGAAGAATTTTCCTTCGCTTTATATATCATAAAGCAACCATCACTTCTAAATAAATACTATGGATCTTGTATGCCACGGGTGATTTCTTTATATGAAATCAGAGCCCCCCCCCCCCACCCACCTTTTGCTAAAAGAAAGCAACCATCACTTACATTCAAGCAACTAATTAATACAAACGCATACCCCACACACAACAAGGCAAGGTACAAGAATGTCGGACACCGACACACAAACTCAACAACCATCAAGACCAACAAGATGTGTAAAAGATATCCCTTAGAGCCAACAAAGACCACCACCAAGATGAGCAATCGTCCACGAAGATGTGTGACAGACAACGCCGGACCGAGGACTTCAGGATGATGCCTCCAAGAAGGACACGACCAGGGAAATATCGCCACTTGTTGATCCGATCTAAAGATCAAGTTTTCACCCGGAGGTAGATGGGAAGACCAGGAGCACCATGACGGAGCCGACAAAGAGGAACACGACGTACACGGATGCCGTCACCATCGACCAGTGCACAGACTGCGCAAGTGATGTACCCCGGTGCTTTAACCCCTCCGCTGCATCCCCGGTACGCCAACCACTTGTAACCATCATGACTGAGTGGTCATGTTTGATCTCCCGCATCCAAGCCGCGCCATCCGCCCACGACCAACACGACTCCCACTCTCGGGATTGCAGTCGCACCACCAGATCACACCGAGAGCCACCAAAGGTCACGACTTTGACTAGATCCACAACCCCCACCACCCTTGGAACTGTGGGCGGCCACCCTGCCTTGAGAGGAACCGCGACCACACATCAACCGAGGCCTCCCGCGACCTGATCGCCTGTGACCCGCAGCGCCAGACGCGGCGTCGAGGCGCTGCCTCGAAGTAGCAGCCGTCGTCACCACCCACAGACCTAAATCGTCGTACATGATACCCACTTTGGGGATTGAATCGTACCGATGATCAATGCATGACATAGGTTTGTTCTAATGCTTTGCATTTTTTTGGGTTCTGCGTTGCAATCGTATGATGAATACATTCATAAATGATTGCATGGGTTGGTCGATATGAAGACCTGGGTTGATCCTCCTTTTTTCAAAAAATATATTGAAATGAGCGTTTATTATCAAGAGATAGAAGATTTGATGAGGTGCCATTATGCATTCTAGTGAATGCAAATATCAAAAATTGTACTACTTGAAACCCACACAGTGAGGTCTTTTTTTTATGAAAAGCAATAGCTGAAGTGCTTCATTGAATTTAAGAAGAGGAGTTTTAGCGACTACTCATGGGATACAAACATGAAGTCCACACGGTTTTACCACCAGAGACAGCAATGGGCATCTCATTACCTTTGAACATCCCAAACCAGGACTCCAGGAGTTGCCTGAGTGAGCTGATGCTTGCAAGGGAATGGATTCTAAAGAAGTTCACGCCACCTTTTGCTTTTGGCCCGACAAATAGTCAGCACAAACAACACATATTCTAGAGGAACATTGTTAGAGTCCTGGGATCGGAGGTCGTAGCCATGGTCTGGAGGTGCGTGAGGGTTGATGAAGGTCCTCCGGGCGTCTTGCCGGTGGTGAGAGGTAACAGAGGAGGAGAAGAATAGCTTGGGGGGAAAGACTAAACATTATTGGTTGCTTAAGGACTCTGGTACAGACCAACTCTCCTTATATTATGGAGAGTTCAACTTCTCTTTTCCTTCCTAAAAAACAATTATACTAGTAGGAATTAATATATCTCAAATACTTAATAATGGAGTTGCATTATTTTGTTAAAACGAGCCCATCACCGTGCAGCCGTTCAATATGTACATGTGACTATGGGGACGACATGGTAACTAGTGTGGAAGGAGGCAGCCTACATGGCAAGGGTTAACTCCGTGCATGTGGTGATGTCATTCCACTTTATTCCGTATCATTTTTTTCAAAACACTATAATTTTTAAACAGAGTGTCACAACAAGATCCATTTTTACTGTTAGGCTTCTTCCGGTGAGCTCTTCAAAACTAGATCCCACATGGATATGTTTCAGCAAACTTTTTTGAAAACTTTGGGTGATATTGAGACAACTTTAGTGCTATAGAAAAGAAACTCTCGTGTCATGGTGTTCCATCGAAGGACATAAGTTGCCTGCAGTGTTGAAAAGTTTTCGTCGGACATCTACCATGATTTCAAATTTTAAAACTATGTGGGATGGATGGTATGAGAACATTTTTCTTTTCTTTTCTAGGTTAGTATGCCTGCCTATGCTACTTAGGACGCATGTGTTGACTAATCAGGTCGACGGTGTTGATTAGTTGCAAAAGTCGGGACAGATCACAAGATGCATAGGGGTAATGAGAAAATTCATAGGGGGCAGGTCAGACACTTGCCCACAACCCTACACAAGTTGTCCAATTTTTGCATGATTTGCTCGCAAAAATTATTGAAATATCTAGATATAATGATTAAAAATACACTTAAATTGTTTGTTGAATGCATTGAAGTTGCACAATAACACACTAAAAATTGCTAAGTTTTTTTGTGATAATCGAGTGCAATTATGATAACTATTTACCAATAACACGCAACTGGATATCAACGGTAGGCAATTTATAGTATCTATATGCATCTGAATATCAATCGTAGGCAACTACCATCGGTAATAGTCAACTGAGCATCAAAGTTGAGCAATTTCACAATTTTTGTAGGCAGTGGAGCATTAATCATAGGCAACTGATCAACATTAATAGGCAACTGGGCATCAATGTTTGACAATTTTATAATATTTATAAGCAATTGAGCATCAACCGCACGTAACTAATCATCAATTACACGCAATTGAACAACAATAATATAAAAGTTGAGATAATGTTGACAAGATTCACACATACACATAATGAATGAAGTTATTTGTATATAGCACTAAAATGCGCCTCATGTTTTCTATGATATTTTCATTTTTACGAAAATTAACCAAATAGGCAAGCCTACTAGGACGAGAAGGAAAAAAGTTGATTTCCTTAACACTAAAGTTGTCTCAGTATGATCTAAAGTTGCCAAAAAAACTGGTAGGATCTACTTTTGAAGAGCTCGTCGCGTGAAATCCGGCTTTGAAAACGGATCCAATCCTGACACTTGGTTCAAAAGATGTATCTTCTTGAAAAAGAAAGAAAGTAATTAATTGTACTGCAGGAGGGAATCAGGTCACACGGAATTCCATTTTGGGATGTCCTAATCGCATGTGGGTTTGCTGGTTCCTTCTTAGGAGAGCGCTCGCTTATGCAAACTTGCGCCGGTGCGCCAGCAGATCGGGTCCTTGATATATTTCCATTGAGGAACAATCCTGCATGGAAGTGATAACTAGGACTACTCCCCCTACTTGGTCAAAGTCTATCCTTCTACAAGCTGGGGCTTAGAGCATCTACAACCACGACTTGCAAATTGGGATCCTCAAACGTCCGTGGACGCGTCAGGCTAGTGACCGGGCGTGTCTCCTATTTATCCGTCCACGCAGCCACATTCCTCATTTTCTTTCTCATATGTGTGATCACTTGCATGTGATTGATGAAGAGGAAGAGAGAGAAAAAAATGAATAAAGAAAATAAAAAGATGGTTGGAATGGGGTCGCGTCCTCTGTAGCGGACTGATCGGGCACGCCCGGGCGCGTCCGCGAGCACTCTTGTCCTTCTCATATTTGAGATGGATATGAGGGTTCGCGGACAGCCCGGGCATATAGGAACGATATGAGGGGTCTGGTTGGGTCAATTGTTTTCTTTTCTCTCATGTCTGATCACTTACGGGACGCGTCCAAAGACATATGAAGGACCATTCGAAAAATTCGGTTGTAGATGCTCTTACGACTGCTATAATAGATACCCCACGTAACATATCTCCCCTCCTCATCCGATGACACGTTTACGGTCCTTGAAATCCTCCAAAGGCTTCCAGGTAGCCTCTTCCTCTGATGTACATGCCCACTGAATAAGAACATGGTGCGCTCCACGTTGAAGGCTGATCTTCAATGCTTTATGGGGTTGAAGAACCACCTTACCATTTTATATAACAGGCAGAGGGGGAGCAGCAGCAGGTGGTGTCCCATAGAACTTCTTCAATCAGCGAACATGGAAGGCATCATTAATCCGAGCTCCAGCCGGAAGGTCCAATCTGTATGCCACAAATCTAATGTATTCAAGGACTTTGTATGGACCATAGAACCTAGCAGCAAGCTTGCCATAAGTGTGTCCTAGAACTGATGTTATTGGCCATCGATGTAGACATCATGATGGCATCGATGACGAAGAGGCTTAGCAAAGTCGGCGAGTTAGTTTCTGCTTTAAAGATTGATTGGTGAAGGACGACAGCGACGACGCAAGTAAGTGCGTCGGATCGGTTTGTACCCAGTATGTGTCTTTGTTGAGTCATTTGACTTTACATGTTAGGCTTTGGTGTGATGTTTATTTGATATTAGGCTCGGACTATCGGCACCCCTTCATTAAATGGATAGGAGTAGCGACATATATTTCTAAAATGATGGCTTCAGACTATCTAATGTACTATTTTGTAATGTATTTATGAATAATTAATAAAGTGACTATATGCATCGCCTAGATGCACAGGCCGAGGATAATCCTCCTTTTCAAAAAATACATGTTTTTAGTTTTTCCCAATTATACCACACAACTTAAAAGTATATACCAACAAAAAATTCCATGTAAGCTTCTTCTCCGTGTATAGCATAAATATGCCTTCTTTATTCTTATTTCAAGAATGTCTACATGGTGAAAATTATATTATTATCTTTGGTTTTAGAAAGAGAGCAACAGCAAACGTGAAGGTTCAAAGCAAATCATCCAATCTTGAAGCCTAACAACATCAAGAGGCCAAGAACGAGGCACATGTACTATTCTATCTGAGTTCCGCTTCGGTACAACCCTCTTATAAAATATATAAGAAGCAATATGGACTTTTTGCCATGTCGTATCCACTTTTTTATGTATAATAGATCACTGGTCCATAAGTCACGTACGTCTACTCTATGTGTAGGGGATACTAAGAAAATGGCAATAACAAGGAGTCGAACACGGGACCTCATACTCTTGGGACACACTGCTTGCCACACGACCTAAGGAAAAGGGTCATTAGTCCCGGTTTCAGACAGTCTTTAGTTCTGGTTCTCCAACCGGGACTAAATGCCCAAAGTTTTAGTCCCGGCTGTGTTACGAACCGGGACAAAGGTGCTCCACATGGCCTATGTAGGGCGCGAGGACCGGAGGACCTTTAGTCACGGTTGGTAACACCGACCGGGACTAAAACGCGGTCACACGTCAGCAACAGCCAGGCACTGGGTTTTTTAAGGAGGGATTTAGGGGTTTCATATTATGTTTTCTTCTTTCCTTTTTGTGTCCGTCATCTTTGCTTCCTTATGTCTGTTGGTGTTCTCGGTCGGTGTCATCATTGAGCTCCATTCAACTAGAAGGTAGCTAGTACGTACATATAGCAATGAAGAAACAGTTATACGACATCGTCATGAATATAGAGAGAAGTGATCTCTCTTTCTCCATGCTTGGTCGAACAACAAGTTTTCGTATATCTATTCGACGCTACTATATATATATATAGTACACGTTCATGCATACCTATAATTATCTCTTGTGATCCCTAACCTAGCTAATATATATCTATCTATTACCAACATCGCTACGGAAATCCAGATGGTATTATCTGTGTGTATCTATGATATGTTCAACAAAGAATTCCGCCAATTCCTATTGGTCCTATCCTATCAGTTGGTAGGAGTTCGTCCCGCTGCCGTTCGATCTCATCATGGGATGAGAATAACTATTCTGGTCCCAGGTTGACTCGTCCCAGCAGTAGCAGTTGAACTTCCGTGAAAAGTGTTTAAATGGGGCTTGCGATATATCGTTTGGATGCTATGGACACCCTGGTCACGGTCTAGGTTGAATTTTTATCAAACTGTTCACGGTTTAAGAGCAGTTTTCAAAACCGTGTTTGTTAATATAAAAAATGTGAATCCCATTTCTGATAATATTTCTAAACCGATTGTCGGAATGAGGCAAATGAGATTGCGTTCAATAGCTGTTGTAAATCCCCTCATTTCATATGTTGAATGTCTTTTCGAATTCCATACGGTTAAAGAGGAATTTCAAAAATGTCGGAATTTCTGAAATCGAACAACTGGCTTCCTATTTTAGGGTTAATTTAAAAACAGCTAGTCCGATCGACGCAAGTGATACGGCGTTTGAAAGCTTATGAAAATGCGCAGTTTTTCATATAACAAGTTTCTTCCAACTATTAATGGTTTAAAAGTAATTAGAAATCAGCAGAAGTTGTACCAAGTTTGTATTTTTGCTTTAATTTCTCAACGTTTCTCAGAATGGAGCAAATGATATGGCGTTGGAGATCTTGAAAAAATGCGAAACTTTTATATGTAGATTGTTTTTTCCAATTCCTTACGATTTTATGTCAGTTTTAAAAATGGCTAAATTTTTTTGGCCGTAATATTTACAAACTTTATTGAAATGGAGAAAATAATATATCATTCGAAAGCTACGAAAAATGTGAACCTTTTTTATGTAGATGGTTTTCTCTGATTCCTAGCCGTTTTCAAGCAATCTCGAAAACAACGATATCATGCTTTCTGACTTTATCGCGAAACAAAGCCTTCAAAAATGCACCGCGTGAAGAATTCGACCTTCTCGCCATGTCCACTTGAACTTCACTCTATTTTACTTTGGGTTGCTTTACACGACGAACTACTCCATTATTTTATTTTAACATTCTCAATTTTTCTATTTTGAACTTCTATGCATTTATTTTATAAACATGGAAAATAAAACTGGTCTGTTTTCCATGTAAGGAATTTCACTAGTTTAATTTGATCTTCTCAGCTTTTTCATTCGAACTTCTTCATTTTAATCTTTAGTCACGAGGAAAAAAACTATTTTTTTCATAAACTTTGAACTTCTATGCTATTTTAATTTGAACTTCTTAGCCTTTTTTATTCAACTTCTTCAATTTATGATTTAGTAACGAGAAAAAATCTCATTTTGTTACATATTTTGAACTTCTTTTGTTATTTAAATTTGAACATCTAAGTCTTATTATTAGGAAGGAAATTATCCATGGGAAGTTTTTTTGTACATCCATAATATTTTTTTCAAACTCTACCATTTATTAAATTTGAACTATGAGAGTTAACATTTTCTAGACGACGCTTGTTTTTCCATGTATGTTAACACTGAACTACTCTCTTATTTCAATTTGAACTTCAAGGTTTTATTATTTATTAACGGGAAATTTGAGTTTTATAGTAAACATAGAACCGCTTGGTTATTTTTATTTGTACTTCTATTTTTATAGGAATCGTGAATATCCCTTTTTATAATCTTTTTTTGGGTTCACAAGTTCAGCTTACCCAAAAAAAATCATTCTCCAAACTTACTATGTTTCATGTAGTGATCCTATTTTGATTTTTTTTGTGTCATGATACTTTCTCCATTTTGTTTTCATTTGAATTTCGTGTGTTTTCCAATGTTGAGCTTCTCACGTGAATTTTTACATGGTTCCCCCCCATGTGTTTTCCAATGTTGAGCTTCTCGCGAAAATGCACCGTGTGAAGAACTTCTTTCACTTCTTGTTCTATTTTTCACGTGCGACGTGAACAAAATGTGGCTGCACATCTGTTAGCTCGCTCTTGTTATCAGCTAGGGTGCCGTGTTTGGCATGGTGTGTCTCCGGAATGCATCCGGCAAACTATTTGTATGGACATTATGTCTAGATGATTTATAAAGCGGATGTGTTATAAAAAAAATGCACCGTGTGAAGAACTTGACCTTCTCCCCATGTTCACTTGAACTTACTCTATTTTCCACGTGTTGTTTTTTGCTCGTTACACTCCATCCATGAACCGGAATTGAGCAAATGATATACCAACGGAAAGCATAAGGTGAACCTCTCTCATAAGAATTTTTGAACTTCCCCGGGCATAGCACTTGACCTTCTAGCAACAAACTTTTTATACTATTTTTATTCTTTTTTCTCATATGAAAACACACACCATGTAGTACGTGGACTTCCGGTTGTTTCAATTTGAACTGATCTGTAATTTCTTTTGCCCCTAACTCTTGAAGCACTCATCAAATTTTAGCAAATGAAATCAATAAAAAACTATTGACAAGCATTTTATTTTACAAAATCATAATGGGTTAAGAGCGTCTTTTGAACACACTAAAAACTCTAGCTAAAGCTGTTCAATTTCGTGCCGAATTGCTGACGAGCAAGCGAGCACTAAGTGTACCGTCACCAGGAAGGCAAAGCTTCTCGACATGGGCTAAGTGGAGATGACGACAACATGTGTTGCGGCCTGCAGCATCCACAAAAAAGGAGCAGGTACACAAACTCGTGGATCGTAAAGTCTTTTGATTTTTTTGCAAATAAAGCATTATGCATTTTTATGCAAACTTTTTTCTCCTATCATATGTGGCCTTCTATCATCTTTTTATTTGAACTTATTTTCAAAAGAATTTTGGTAGCGTCAATTTTATTCACATATAAAGGAAGAAAAACAAACTCATTTTAGAAAAAGCATATGGTGGACAGAAAAATTGTTTCCACGTTATCCACATAGGTAGACAAAGTAACTCATTTTTCATTGAGGTAAATTATGCAAATACGAGCACACAAAAAACCACAAAAAGGAACATACACTTGATCATTTTATGTTGAGTAGCTATACTGAATTACCGACGCATTCTTCTTTTAGTTTTTAGACTGTTCAAATCTGCCTACAAGAACAACTGACGTTGACTCAAGTGGAGGGAGTTGAGTTTCAGAAATGAATGGAAGTTGCAGCATGCTCCAACGTCATGAAAAAGAACCAGGGGGCAGCTTTGAATAATAGACGATTATCATGAACTGGAAATATAATAATAACCACTTTATTATTGCCTTTAGGGCATATTTCCAACATGTAGATGACATGGGATCGGAGGGGTATATGGCCCCTTTGATTGACGGTTGTCATCCACATGTAATTACATCACAGAGTAAAACATAAATAATTCAGGACAAACCAAAATACCTTGGAAAAGGAAGGTTTGCCCTGACTCGGTGGTTAGGAGAAGTGCGAGAGTGAAACAAAAGAAAAAAAATTCATGATGAAATATGAAAGGAATAATCTTTTGAAATAGCAGAGGTCTAGCAGACTTGCCTAAAAGAAGGTTTCTTAGATAAGCATCACTAGAATATAAGCTTGACTTTATGGCATTACAAGAAACGGACAGACATAATTTCACACCGCAATTCCTAAATACTCTATCAGGAGGAGTGGACTTTGATTGGCACTGCTTGCCACCAAGGGGTAGATCTGGTGGAATCTTACTTGGGGTTAAGTGTGAAACTTTAGAGGTGATGAGTGTGGTTTATGGAGAGTTTTCCGTCAAATTTCGTGTCAGGTCGAAATTTGATGGTTTCAGATGGGCTCTGGTGGCCGTATATGGGATGGCGCAACCGGAGCTCAAATATGATTTTCTCGCCGATCCAGTAAGAATCTGTGGACATGAAACACTCCCAATTATGGTGGGGGAGATTTTAATATCATTAAAAGACAAGATGAAAAAGACAATGATAACTTTGATGCACGATGGTCACTTATGTTCAACATGGTTATTGAGAGTCTCGATTTGAGGGAGATTAACCTCACTGGTAGACAATTCGCATGGGCGAACTCATTACCGGTACCAACATATGAGAAGTTGGACCGGGTACTGACCAGTGTCGAGTGGGAGCAGAAGTACCCGCTAGTTTTAGTACAGGCTTTACAAAGATCAATCTAAGACCACACACCACTCATAGTTGACTCACGGGATGCCAACTATGCGGGAATTATTTTTTTTTTCTCTTTTGAGCTAAGTTGGTTTGGGAGAGAAGGATTCATGGATCTCATAGCTAACGAATGGGCTAGGGATTCGGGTGGATCTACGAATATAGAAAGATGGCAAAACAAAATCTGAAACATGTGCCAGTTCTTAAGAGGATGGGCGAAAAATGAGAGTGTCATATATAAAAAGTAAAAAAGAAAGACTCATTCATCTGATTGATGAATTAGATGTGAAAGTTGAGTCTGCTCAGCTGAATCTAACTGATAGGAATAACAAGATTGAAGCTGAGAAGAATTTGCAAAAAATATTGAGAGAAGCTGAGATGAAATGGGCACTTCGTGCTAAGGTGCCAAAGGTGGTTCATTGGGACGATAACACAAAATTCTTTCACATGATTACTAATGGCAAACATCGAAAGAAAAAATAACCCAACTTGAGCAAGATGAAGTAACAATAGTAGGTCACGAGAATTTAAAGCTATATATCTCTGAATATTACAAGAAATTATTTGGTGCACCAGAGGAGACTTGAGTCTCTTTGGATGAAAGCACAACTCATGAGATACCTCAACTCAATTCAAATGAGAATGAGGTGCTATCAGCCCCATTTACCGAGCAGGAGGTGTATGACTCAATAGTACAAATGAAACAAAATAAAGCTCCGGGGCCAGACAGGTTTCCGGTGGAATTCTATAAAAAATTACGGCATGTCATTAAAGGGGATTTATTGCCTATGTTCCAAGATTTATTTAATGGCCATTTATAGATATTCCACCTTAACTTTGGAACAATTACGTTGTTGCCCAAGAGGGCGGAGGTTGTATGCATCGACAGTTCAGACCGATATGTTTGCTCAATGTCAGCTTCAAATTTTTACAAAGGTTGGCACGAATAGGTTAACGAAGATAGCTCATTGAGTATTCCAACCAACGCGGATGACGTTTATGCCTAAGAGACACATCTTAGACTAGTTGATTGCTCCCCCATACTCACTATGGGTGAGCCACTCTTCAGCATATCTTCACAAGTCCATTGCCACCACAATGAACAGCAAGCTTCAAGCAAGATATCTTCGTGTTGATCCACTTGAACTTGCACACCGCCATCTTGATGACGATCACCACTTGACGTCATCCTTCATGGGTTGTATGAGGTCTTCCTCTAGACGCAAGCCCATGGAAACACACCTAACCCCCACATAGAACTCTCACAAAGACCATAAGTTAGTACACAAACACCTAATGGACAATGCTTACCATACCATGGGATCACTTGATCCCTCTCGGTACATCTTGTACGCTTTGTGTGCTGATCATCTTGATTTACGCTTTGTCTGAGATCTTGATCAACCTTGTGTCTTGATGACGATCACCACTTGACGGCATCCTTCATGGGTTGTATGAGATCTTCCTCTAGACGCAAGCCCATGGAAACACACCTAACCCCCACATAGAACTCTCACGAAGACCATGGGTTAGTACACAAACACGTAATGGACAATGCTTACCATACCATGGGATCACTTGATCCCTCTCGGTACATCTTGTACGCTTTGTGTGTTGATCATCTTGATTTACTATTTGTCTAAGATCTTGATCAACCATGTGTCTCTATGACCATTCTTTGGATAATACCTTGAATACCATCTTGGTCATCATATAAACTCCTTGAACCCAACAGATGGACTTCAAGAAGTGCCTATGGACAAATCCTATAAATATAACTTAAGGCAACCATTAGTCCATAGGAATTGTCATCAATTACCAAAACCACATATGGAGATATATGCTCTAACATACACACTGACACACACACGGTATTAAGTGTTGGTACGTTTGGGAAATTCACAAGATTCGGCCGAAAATAACTTGTGGGAACTATCAGTCAATATACGATTGTTGTGAAATCAGTACCGAAAATAACATTCAAAATTGCATCTTTACCTATTTTTCATTCATAATGTACCATATATCACTGCTTCAACCATACTTTTGAGAATTTTCAAAAGTTCTTGCTACTTCAAAGCTTCACGTCCACTTGATCAACAAGAAAGATTATATGCATTTCACGTGAAGCATGTATTGTTTAAGCAGCCGAATTAAATTACCAGCCCACTGAAGAAATGTGGCACGCGCAGTACATTCTGTTACTAATATGTAAGGTCCTCACGGAAAAGATCCTCAAAAAAAGAACGTGATAACATGTTACATGGTGTGTTACACTGTACCGCCATTTTGTACAACCTAGTAAGCACCACGTTTGCTCTATCACGGTCGCATTTCCCTTCCTACGCTCCGCGTCTTGCTGTTTCACTGTCTAGCTTCCTTGAACGCTTGAGCGCATAAGATTTTTGCAGCAATAGATTAGTTCTAACGTGCATCTTTCACGGTGCTATCACTGAACATGACCGGAAAGTACAACCAAAACATGGCTAGCATCTAAGTCCGCCGGGACAGTGAAATCGGTAGAACTACGATAATGACTGGAACTGAAAGTTGAGATCCCAAGGCCGCCCATTCCCAATGAATCCTATCTGCCTGCCCAGTTGAATTATGCTAGGCTAGTTAAGACTTAATAGCTCAAGAAGTAAGGCAAGGCGGGATTGCGTGCATGGTGTGACTTGTGAGTGCGTATATAGACACATCATTTTACAAGGCATAAATTGACTATGATCGCATTTTATTAATTAATGACATAAAGGCTGACTGTATTAATCTTGAAAGCACAACTCATGAGATACCTCAACTCAATTCAGATGAGAATGAGGTGCTATCAGCCCCATTTATCGAGCAGGAGGTGTATGACTCAATAGTACAAATGAAACAAAATAAAGCTCCCGGGCCAGACAGGTTTCCGGTGGAATTTTATAAAAAATTACGGCATGTCATTAAAGGGGATTTATTGCCTATGTTCCAAGATATATTTAATGGCCATTTATAGATATTCCACCTTAACTTTGGAACAATTACGTTGTTGCCCAAGAAGGCGGAGGTTGTATGCATCGACAGTTCAGACCGATATGTTTGCTCAATGTCAGCTTCAAATTTTTACAAAGGTTGGCACGAATAGGTTAACGAAGATAGCTCATTGAGTATTCCAACCAACGCGGACGGCGTTTATGCCTAAGAGACACATCTTAGATGGTGTTGTTGTCCTGCATGAAACGCTGCACGAAATTCATACAAAGAAACTAGATGGGGTTATCTTTAAATTGGATTTCGAGAAAGCATATGATAAAGTCAAATGGCCATTTCTTCAACATGCCTTACGTGTTGGGGAACGTCGCATGGGAAACAAATCTTAAGACCATGCGGTTATGAATATGCCAATGATATAAAGATGTGAGTCCTCTAAGAATGAAGAACCGGCAAAAACTCCAACATCGAAAACATCATAGTAGTTGCATATGGACTCCGTTTTCGATGAACTCGAGCTTGTCATGAAGATGACCATAAGCTCTAAAACTCACAAAGAGAAACACCAAATAAGAACCAAGAAGTATGATGCAAGGATGCAAATGGTTTGAGCTTTCAACGAACGATACGATCAAGCTACTCACTTGAGAGCCCCCCTTCATAGTACATCAATCTATCCTAAACAGAAAACCTATCAAGGGCAAACCTATACCTTGCACCTCGTCCTCTTGAGCTAGATGATGATGATCTTGGCTTCCTCAAGATGGACCACCTTTCTTGATTGCGTTGGCTTGACAAAGACTAGTTGATTGCTCCCCCATACTCACTATGGGTGAGCCACTCTTCAGCATATCTTCACAAGTCCATTGCCACCACAATGAACAGCAAGCTTCAAGCAAGATATCTTCGTGTTGATCCACTTGAACTTGCACACCGCCATCTTGATGACGATCACCACTTGACGTCATCCTTCATGGGTTGTATGAGGTCTTCCTCTAGACGCAAGCCCATGGAAACACACCTAACCCCCACATAGAACTCTCACAAAGACCATGGGTTAGTACACAAACACCTAATGGACAATGCTTACCATACCATGGGATCACTTGATCCCTCTCGGTACATCTTGTACGCTTTGTGTGTTGATCATCTTGATTTACGCTTTGTCTGAGATCTTGATCAACCTTGTGTCTTGATGACGATCACCACTTGACGGCATCCTTCATGGGTTGTATGAGATCTTCCTCTAGACGCAAGCCCATGGAAACACACCTAACCCCCACATAGAACTCTCACGAAGACCATGGGTTAGTACACAAACACGTAATGGACAATGCTTACCATACCATGGGATCACATGATCCCTCTCGGTACATCTTGTACGCTTTGTGTGTTGATCATCTTGATTTACTATTTGTCTAAGATCTTGATCAACCATGTGTCTCTATGACCATTCTTTGGATAATACCTTGAATACCATCTTGGTCATCATATAAACTCCTTGAACCCAACAGATGGACTTCAAGAAGTGCCTATGGACAAATCCTATAAATATAACTTAAGGCAACCATTAGTCCATAGGAATTGTCATCAATTACCAAAACCACATATGGAGATATATGCTCTAACATACACACTGACACACACACGGTATTAAGTGTTGGTACGTTTGGGAAATTCACAAGATTCGGCCGAAAATAACTTGTGGGAACTATCAGTCAATATACGATTGTTGTGAAATCAGTACCGAAAATAACATTCAAAATTGCATCTTTACCTATTTTTCATTCATAATGTACCATATATCACTGCTTCAACCATACTTTTGAGAATTTTCAAAAGTTCTTGCTACTTCAAAGCTTCACGTCCACTTGATCAACAAGAAAGATTATATGCATTTCACGTGAAGCATGTATTGTTTAAGCAGCCGAATTAAATTACCAGCCCACTGAAGAAATGTGGCACGCGCAGTACATTCTGTTACTAATATGTAAGGTCCTCACGGAAAAGATCCTCAAAAAAAGAACGTGATAACATGTTACATGGTGTGTTACACTGTACCGCCATTTTGTACAACCTAGTAAGCACCACGTTTGCTCTATCACGGTCGCATTTCCCTTCCTACGCTCCGCGTCTTGCTGTTTCACTGTCTAGCTTCCTTGAACGCTTGAGCGCATAAGATTTTTGCAGCAATAGATTAGTTCTAACGTGCATCTTTCACGGTGCTATCACTGAACATGACCGGAAAGTACAACCAAAACATGGCTAGCATCTAAGTCCGCCGGGACAGTGAAATCGGTAGAACTACGATAATGACTGGAACTGAAAGTTGAGATCCCAAGGCCGCCCATTCCCAATGAATCCTATCTGCCTGCCCAGTTGAATTATGCTAGGCTAGTTAAGACTTAATAGCTCAAGAAGTAAGGCAAGGCGGGATTGCGTGCATGGTGTGACTTGTGAGTGCGTATATAGACACATCATTTTACAAGGCATAAATTGACTATGATCGCATTTTATTAATTAATGACATAAAGGCTGACTGTATTAATCTTGAATTGTACCTGGTGTGTACTGCAGGTATATCATCTTACTAGATGATCAATGCATAAGATATGTTGTTGTTTGTTCTCTTACTTTACACTTATTCCTACTTTCTACGTCGTAATACGATTGAATAAATTCCGAAATGATTGCATGGAGATTTGGTCGATGTAGGACTGGGGTTGATCCGCCTTCTCAAATTTAAAAAAAATAAACATTGATTGTTAAGAGATAAAAGATTTGATGATGTGCCATTATGCATCAATTAATATGATGAATGCGGAGAAATTGTACTTGATGTCTCGAAGTCTACTTGTGATTTTTTTAAAGGAGGATACTCCAGTCTCTACATCTGTGTGATGCATGCAGTCATTTTATGAAGTAAAAACTAGTCCAAAACAAAGTGCAATATCTTACATGAGCTCTCAAGCAAATCCCAACCAAATGATGATAAGAAAAAAATGTCACATCCGGTGAAAAGATAATAGGCTACAATGACTGAACACCTAGCATATTAGTTAGTCGCCGTACAAATCGGTTGAAGATAACCCGTGTCGCCATCTTCCAACTGTTGCACCCAGTAACAGAAAGCCCCCTGGACTCCGTATGTGTGAGTAACGACCACGTACGCGTCCAAGTTGTGGCACTGTATATAACCTACAAAAATTGGTAAAGTTTTTCCTATTAAATATTATATCATTTCTGCAGTTTCATATAGCCCAGAATAGTGCATATATCCATATTCAAATATGACTTGCTAAATTTGTTTCCAGTCCATTAAACCTTGTCACAAACATGTTCATACTATGTGAAGGGCTAATGTCGAAGGCTATATGTAAAGTACGTCATAATAGTTGGGCAAGCGAACAATCGAGAAAGAGGTGTTTTATAGTTTTGTTCTGATCACAAAGACAACATCTAGAATTGCCTCCCATCTTCTCTTAATTAAATTATCTTTCGTCAAAATCACTCCTTTATGAATAAACCACATAAATATTTTAATGCTAAGAGCTGCCTATCCATCTTCGCTTAATCAGAAGTCTACTTGTGATGTTCTAATGGATTTCATTTATATACTTTGCCGTTGAACGACGAGGTTTGTGGTTGGTGGAGATGCACTTTATGTCCATTTACCATGAGAGATGGTCATAGACATTTTATCACCTCGAAACATTCCACACTAGTAGTAGCATGTATGACATGAACCTATATATACATGGAATTGTAGGGACAAAATTTGTGTGGTTTTTTGTAGCTCGACCTTCATGGTACCCCTTATCTAAGCCATTCATTTTGGCTTCAAGATCCGTGCAGGTACATTTGTCTTTTTTGTTTCTCTCAAACGAAACAATATATAAACTTCAAATTTTACAGGACAACAAAACTTTCTAACAAGAATGTGGGGAAAAAAATCGGATTTTTCATGCATTTTAAATGCTTAAAGTAATTATTTTAATAAAAAATATTCTTTTTTATATTTATGTCAAACCAAAAAATCTAATAGTTTTTTTTCGCACATTCTTGTTAGAAAGTTTGTTTGATCTGCAATGTTTGAAGTCCATATGTTCATTCATTTGAGAGAAATAGAAAAGAGAAATTTTCTTGTACTAAGTTAGATGGAGAGCACAGATCTCAAAGCAAATGCTAGAGGGTGAGGATAAGGGTCTCCTTGTAGGACGAGCTACCAAGAAACTTTACCGGGCAGAAGAGTAGCAGATACACGCCTGACTAGTGTCTACATAGGTACTTGACAATAGACAAGATTGTAGGCATGATGTGAGTTGTGAGTCCTTTTAGAAGGCCCAACTCAATAGTGGATCTCGTCTTATCAACGTATAAAGGCTGTAAATAGTAGCATGGCCAGTAATTTGAATTCATGCTGAAAATAATAGCATGGCCAGTAATTTGAATTCATACTTGATGCCCACGAGTTTTCATTATCGGATCAAATTAGGCAGATCAGGCTAAAGACGCTCCGACAAATTTGTGACAAGCTGAGCAGTGAATAATGATTCATGTCCACTTGATCAACCAACAAGAAAGAAGAGGCATTTCTGGGGGACCTTTTATTTTGAACCAGGCTAACCCCTTTTCATTACATATAACGGAAATACAACAGTCTCAAAACCATAACAAGAGGAGAGGGGAAGAGAGATAGCGAGTTCAACGAACCAGGGGAGAGGCAAAGAGAGGGAAAGAAGAGGCATTTCTCGTGGAGCTAGAGTGTTGTTAAAGCAACTAAATTAATCCACTGAAGAAATGTGGCATGTGGAGTCCAAATTTTATTAATATATTAAGGAAAGATCAATAACAGAACGTTACATGTTGTACAGTCTATTCAGCTAGTTCGATCACGTAATGTTCTTTCAGCAATAGACTAGTTCAGATGTGCATCTTTCACGGCCGTGTCACTGAACATGTCCGCAAAGCAAAACCAAAACACAATTAGCAGCTTAGGCCAGGACTCCGAAATCGATAGAACTTGAAATTTTGTTGAAACTGAAAGTTGAGTTCCTAAGGCCACCCATGCCTAAAGCACTCTATATGCTTGCCCAGTTGAAATATGCTAGGCTAGGTACATGTCAATAGCTCAAGAAGCGAGGCAAACTGGGGTTGCTGCTTGTTGTGACTCGCGAGTGCGTATACGATGAAGAAGAATTTTCCTTCGCTTTATATATCATAAAGCAACCATCACTTCTAAATAAATACTATGGATCTTGTATGCCACGGGTGATTTCTTTATATGAAATCAGAGCCCCCCCCCACCCACCTTTTGCTAAAAGAAAGCAACCATCACTTACATTCAAGCAACTAATTAATACAAACGCATACCCCACACACAACAAGGCAAGGTACAAGAATGTCGGACACCGACACACAAACTCAACAACCATCAAGACCAACAAGATGTGTAAAAGATATCCCTTAGAGCCAACAAAGACCACCACCAAGATGAGCAATCGTCCACGAAGATGTGTGACAGACAACGCCGGACCGAGGACTTCAGGATGATGCCTCCAAGAAGGACACGACCAGGGAAATATCGCCACTTGTTGATCCGATCTAAAGATCAAGTTTTCACCCGGAGGTAGATGGGAAGACCAGGAGCACCATGACGGAGCCGACAAAGAGGAACACGACGTACACGGATGCCGTCACCATCGACCAGTGCACAGACTGCGCAAGTGATGTACCCCGGTGCTTTAACCCCTCCGCTGCATCCCCGGTACGCCAACCACTTGTAACCATCATGACTGAGTGGTCATGTTTGATCTCCCGCATCCAAGCCGCGCCATCCGCCCACGACCAACACGACTCCCACTGTCGGGATTGCAGTCGCACCACCAGATCACACCGAGAGCCACCAAAGGTCACGACTTTGACTAGATCCACAACCCCCACCACCCTTGGAACTGTGGGCGGCCACCTTGCCTTGAGAGGAACCGCGACCACACATCAACCGAGGCCTCCCGCGACCTGATCGCCTGTGACCCGCAGCGCCAGACGCGGCGTCGAGGCGCTGCCTCGAAGTAGCAGCCGTCGTCACCACCCACAGACCTAAATCGTCGTACATGATACCCACTTTGGGGATTGAATCGTACCGATGATCAATGCATGACATAGGTTTGTTCTAATGCTTTGCATTTTTTTGGGTTCTGCGTTGCAATCGTATGATGAATACATTCATAAATGATTGCATGGGTTGGTCGATATGAAGACCTGGGTTGATCCTCCTTTTTTCAAAAAATATATTGAAATGAGCGTTTATTATTAAGAGATAGAAGATTTGATGAGGTGCCATTATGCATTCTAGTGAATGCAAATATCAAAAATTGTACTACTTGAAACCCACACAGTGAGGTCTTTTTTTTATGAAAAGCAATAGCTGAAGTGCTTCATTGAATTTAAGAAGAGGAGTTTTAGCGACTACTCATGGGATACAAACATGAAGTCCACACGGTTTTACCACCAGAGACAGCAATGGGCATCTCATTACCTTTGAACATCCCAAACCAGGACTCCAGGAGTTGCCTGAGTGAGCTGATGCTTGCAAGGGAATGGATTCTAAAGAAGTTCACGCCACCTTTTGCTTTTGGCCCGACAAATAGTCAGCACAAACAACACATATTCTAGAGGAACATTGTTAGAGTCCTGGGATCGGAGGTCGTAGCCATGGTCTGGAGGTGCGTGAGGGTTGATGAAGGTCCTCCGGGCGTCTTGCCGGTGGTGAGAGGTAACAGAGGAGGAGAAGAATAGCTTGGGGGGAAAGACTAAACATTATTGGTTGCTTAAGGACTCTGGTACAGACCAACTCTCCTTATATTATGGAGAGTTCAACTTCTCTTTTCCTTCCTAAAAAACAATTATACTAGTAGGAATTAATATATCTCAAATACTTAATAATGGAGTTGCATTATTTTGTTAAAACGAGCCCATCACCGTGCAGCCGTTCAATATGTACATGTGACTATGGGGACGACATGGTAACTAGTGTGGAAGGAGGCAGCCTACATGGCAAGGGTTAACTCCGTGCATGTGGTGATGTCATTCCACTTTATTCCGTATCATTTTTTTCAAAACACTATAATTTTTAAACAGAGTGTCAGAACAAGATCCATTTTTACTGTTAGGCTTCTTCCGGTGAGCTCTTCAAAACTAGATCCCACATGGATATGTTTCAGCAAACTTTTTTGAAAACTTTGGGTGATATTGAGACAACTTTAGTGCTATAGAAAAGCAACTCTCGTGTCATGGTGTTCCATCGAAGGACATAAGTTGCCTGCAGTGTTGAAAAGTTTTCGTCGGACATCTACCATGATTTCAAATTTTAAAACTATGTGGGATGGATGGTATGAGAACATTTTTCTTTTCTTTTCTAGGTTAGTATGCCTGCCTATGCTACTTAGGACGCATGTGTTGACTAATCAGGTCGCCGGTGTTGATTAGTTGCAAAAGTCGGGACAGATCACAAGATGCATAGGGGTAATGAGAAAATTCATAGGGGGCAGGTCAGACACTTGCCCACAACCCTACACAAGTTGTCCAATTTTTGCATGATTTGCTCGCAAAAATTATTGAAATCTCTAGATATAATGATTAAAAATACACTTAAATTGTTTGTTGAATGCATTGAAGTTGCACAATAACACACTAAAAATTGCTAAGTTTTTTTGTGATACTCGAGTGCAATTATGATAACTATTTACCAATAACACGCAACTGGATATCAACGGTAGGCAATTTATAGTATCTATATGCATCTGAATATCAATCGTAGGCAACTACCATCGGTAATAGTCAACTGAGCATCAAAGTTGAGCAATTTCACAATTTTTGTAGGCAGTGGAGCATTAATCATAGGCAACTGATCAACACTAATAGGCAACTGGGCATCAATGTTTGACAATTTTATAATATTTATAAGAAATTGAGCATCAACCGCACGTAACTAATCATCAATTACACGCAATTGAACAACAATAATATAAAAGTTGAGATAATGTTGACAAGATTCACACATACACATAATGAATGAAGTTATTTGTATATAGCACTAAAATGCGCCTCATGTTTTCTGTGATTTTTTCATTTTTACGAAAATTAACCAAATAGGCAAGCCTACTAGGACGAGAAGGAAAAAAGTTGATTTCCTTAACACTAAAGTTGTCTCAGTATGATCTAAAGTTGCCAAAAAAAACTGGTAGGATCTACTTTTGAAGAGCTCGTCGCGTGATACCCGGCTTTGAAAACGGATCCAATCCCGACGCTCGGTTCAAAAGATGTATCTTCTTGAAAAAGAAAGAAAGTAATTAATTGTACTGGAGGAGGGAATCAGGTCACACGGAATTCCATTTTGGGATGTCCTAATCGCATGTGGGTTTGCTGGTTCCTTCTTAGGAGAGCGCTCGCTTATGCAAACTTGCGCCGGTGCGCCAGCAGATCGGGTCCTTGATATATTTCCATTGAGGAACAATCCTGCATGGAAGTGATAACTAGGACTACTCCCCCTACTTGGTCAAAGTCTATCCTTCTACAAGCTAGGGCTTAGAGCATCTACAACCACGACTTGCAAATTGGGATCCTCAAACGTCTGTGGACGCGTCAGGCTAGTGACCGGGAGTGTCTCCTATTTATCCGTCCGCGCAGCCACATTCCTCTTTTTCTTTCTCATATGTGTGATCACTTGCATGTGATTGATGAAGAGGAAGAGAGAGAAAAAAATGAATAAAGAAAATAAAAAGATGGTTGGGGTGGGGTCGCGTCCTCTGTGGCGGACTAATCGGGCACGCCTGGGCGCGTCCGCGAGCACTCATGTCCTTCTCATAGATGGATATGAGGGTTCGCGGACAGCCCGGGCATATAGGAACGATATGAGGGGTCTGGTTGGGTCAATTGTTTTCTTTTCTCTCATGTCTGATCACTTACGGGACGCGTCCAAAGACATATGAAGGACCATTTGAAAAATTCGGTTGTAGATGCTCTTACGGCTGCTATAATAGATACCCCACGTAACATATCTCCCCTCCTCATCTGATGACACGTTTACGGTCCTTGAAATCCTCCAAAGCTCCCAGGTAGCCTCTTCCTCTGATGTACATGCCTACTGAATAAGAACATGGTGCGCTCCACGTTGAAGACTGATCTTCAATGCTTTATAGGGTTGAAGAACCACCTTACCATTTTATATAACAGGCAGAGGGGGAGCAGCAGCAGGTGGTGTCCCATAGAACTTGTTCAATCAGCGAACATGGAAGGCATCATTAATCCGAGCTCCAGCCGGAAGGTCCAATCTGTATGCCACAAATCTAATGTATTCAAGGACTTTGTACGGACCATAGAACCTAGCGGCAAGCTTGCCATAAGTCTGTCCTAGAACTGATGTTATTGGCCATCGATGTAGGCATCATGATGGCATCGATGACGAAGAGGCTTAGCAAAGTCGGCGAGTTAGTTTCTGCTTTAAAGATTGATTGGTGAAGGACGACAGCGACGACACAAGTAAGTGCGTCGGACCGGTTTGTATCCAGTATGTGTCTTTGTTGAGTCATTTGACTTTACATGTTAGGCTTTGGTGTGATGTTTATTTGATATTAGGCTCGGACTATCGGCACCCCTTCATTAAATGGATAGGAGTAGCGACACATATTTCTAAAATGATGGCTTCAGACTATCTAATGTACTATTTTGTAATGTATTTATGAATAATTAATAAAGTGACTATATGCATCGCCTAGATGCATAGGCCGAGGATAATCCTCCTTTTTAAAAAATACATGTTTTTAGTTTTTTCCAATTATACCACACAACTTAAAAGTATATACCAACAAAAAATTCCATGTAAGCTTCTTCTCCGTGTGTAGCATAAATATGCCTTCTCTATTCTTATTTCAAGAATGTCTACAAGGTGAAAAATATATTATTATCTTTGGTTTTAGAAAGAGAGCAACAGCAAACGTGAAGGTTCAAAGCAAATCATCCAATCTTGAAGCCTAACAACATCAAGAGGCCAAGAACGAGGCACATGTACTATTCTATCTGAGTTCCGCTTCGGTACAACCCTCTTATAAAATATATAAGAAGCAATATGGACTTTTTGCCATATCGTATCCACTTTTTTATGCATAATAGATCACTGGTCCATAAGTCACGTACATCTACTCTATGTGTAGGGGATATTGAGAAAATGGCAATAACAAGGAGTCGAACACAGGACCTCATACTCTTGGGACGCACTGCTTGCCACACGACCTAAGGAAAAGGGTCATTAGTCCCGGTTTCAGACAGTCTTTAGTTCTGGTTCTCTAACCAGGACTAAATGCCCAAAGTTTTAGTCCCGGCTGTGTTACAAACCGGGACAAAGGTGCTCCACATGGCCTATGTAGGGCGCGAGGACCGGAGGACCTTTAGTCACGGTTGGTAACACCGACCGGGACTAAAACGCGGTCACACGTCAGCAACAGCCAGGCACTGGGTTTTTTAAGGAGGGATTTAGGGGTTTCATATTATGTTTTCTTCTTTTATTTTTGTGTCCGTCATCTTTGCTTCCTTATGCCTGTTGGTGTTCTCGGTCGGTGTCATCATTGAGCTCCATTCAACTAGAAGGTAGCTAGTACATACATATAGCAATGAAGGAACAGTTATACGACATCGTCATGAATATAGAGAGAAGTGATCTCTCTTTCTCAGTGCTTGGTCGAACAACAAGTTTTCGTATATCTATTCGACGCTACTATATATATATATAGTACACGTTCATGCATACCTATAATTATCTCTTGTGATCCCTAACCTAGCTGATATATATCTATCTATTACCAACATCGCTACGGAAATCCAGATGGTATTATCTGTGTGTATCTATGATATGTTCAACAAAGAATTCCGCCAATTCCTATTGGTCCTATCCTATCAGTTGGTAGGAGTTCGTCCCGCTGCCGTTCGATCTCATCATGGGATGAGAATAACTATTCTGGTCCCAGGTTGACTCGTCCCAGCAGTAGCAGTTGAACTTCCGTGAAAAGTGTTTAAATGGGGCTTGCGATATATCGTTTGGATGCTATGGACACCCTGGTCACGGTCTAGGTTGAATTTTTATCAAACTGTTCACGGTTTAAGAGCAGTTTTCAAAACCGTGTTTGTTAATATAAAAAATGTGAATCCCATTTCTGATAATATTTCTAAACCGTTTGTCGGAATGAGGCAAATGAGATTGCGTTGAATAGCTGTTGTAAATCCCCTCATTTCATATGTTGAATGTCTTTTCGAATTCCATACGGTTAAAGAGGAATTTCAAAAATGTCGGAATTTCTGAAATCGAACAACTGGCTTCCTATTTTAGGGTTAATTTAAAAACAGCTAGTCCGATCTACGCAAGTGATACGACGTTTGAAAGCTTATGAAAATGCGCAGTTTTTCATATAACAAGTTTCTTCCAACTATTAATGGTTTAGAAGTAATTAGAAATCAGCAGAAGTTGTACCAAGTTTGTATTTTTGCTTTAATTTCTCAACGTTTCTCAGAATGGAGCAAATGATATGGCGTTGGAGATCTTGAAAAAATGCGAAACTTTTATATGTAGATTGTTTTTTCCAATTCCTTACGATTTTATGTTAGTTTTAAAAATGGCTAAATTTTTTTGGCCGTAATATTTACAAACTTTATTGAAATAGAGAAAATAATATATCATTCGAAAGCTACGAAAAATGTGAACCTTTTTTATGTAGATGGTTTTCTCTGATTCCTAGCCGTTTTCAAGCAATCTCGAAAACAACGATATCATGCTTTCTGACTTTATCGCGAAACAAAGCCTTCAAAAATGCACCGCGTGAAGAATTCGACCTTCTCGCCATGTCCACTTGAACTTCACTCTATTTTACTTTGGGTTGCTTTACACGACGAACTACTCCATTATTTTATTTTAACATTCTCAATTTTTCTATTTTGAACTTCTATGTATTTACTTTATAAACATGGAAAATAAAACTGGTCCGTTTTGCATGTAAGGAATTTCACTAGTTTAATTTGATCTTCTCAGCTTTTTCATTCGAACTTCTTCATTTTAATCTTTAGTCACGAGGAAAAAAACTATTTTTTCATAAACTTTGAACTTCTATGCTATTTTAATTTGAACTTCTTAGCCTTTTTTATTCAACTTCTTCAATTTATGATTTAGTAACGAGAAAAAATCTCATTTTGTTACATATTTTGAACTTCTTTTGTTATTTAAATTTGAACATCTAAGTCTTATTATTAGGAAGGAAATTATCCATGGGAACTTTTTTTGTACATCCATAATATTTTTTTCAAACTCTACCATTTATTAAATTTGAACTATGAGAGTTAACATTTTCTAGACGACGCTTGTTTTTCCATGTATGTTAACATCGAACTACTCTCTTATTTCAATTTGAACTTCAAGGTTTTATTATTTATTAACGGGAAATTTGAGTTTTATAGTAAACATAGAACCGCTTGGTTATTTTTATTTGTACTTCTATTTTTATAGGAATCGTGAATATCCCTTTTTATAATCTTTTTTTGGGTTCACAAGTTCAGCTTACCCAAAAAAAATCATTCTCCAAACTTACTATGTTTCATGTAGTGATCCTTTTTTGATTTTTTTTGTGTCATGATACTTTCTCCATTTTGTTTTCATTTGAATTTCGTGTGTTTTCCAATGTTGAGCTTCTCACGTGAATTTTTACATGGTTCCCCCCCCCCCATGTGTTTTCCAATGTTGAGCTTCTCGCGAAAATGCACCGTGTGAAGAACTTCTTTCACTTCTTGTTCTATTTTTCACGTGCGACGTGAACAAAATGTGGCTGCACATCTGTTAGCTCGCTCTTGTAATCAGCTAGGGTGCCGTGTTTGGCATGGTGTGTCTCCGGAATGCATCTGGCAAACTATTTGTATGGACATTATGTCTAGATGATTTATAAAGCGGATGTGTTATAAAAAAATGCACCGTGTGAAGAACTTGACCTTCTCCCCATGTTCACTTGAACTTACTCTATTTTCCACGTGTTGTTTTTTGCTCGTTACACTCCATCCATGAACCGGAATTGAGCAAATAATATACCAACGAAAAGCATAAGGTGAACCTCTCTCATAAGAATTTTTGAACTTCCCCGGGCATAGCACTTGACCTTCTAGCAACAAACTTTTTATACTATTTTTATTCTTTTTTCTCATATGAAAACACACACCATGTAGTACGTGGACTTCCGGTTGTTTCAATTTGAACTGATTTGTAATTTCTTTTGCCCCTAACTCTTGAAGCACTCATCAAATTTTAGCAAATGAAATCAATAAAAAAACTATTGAAAAGCATTTTATTTTACAAAATCATAATGGGTTAAGAGCGTCTTTTGAACACACTAAAAACTCTAGCTAAAGCTGTTCAATTTCGTGCCGAATTGCTGACGAGCAAGCGAGCACTAAGTGTACCGTCACCAGGAAGGCAAAGCTTCTCGACATGGGCTAAGTGGAGATGACGACAACATGTGTTGCGGCCTGCAGCATCCACAAAAAAGGAGCAGGTACACAAACTCGTGGATCGTAAAGTCTTTTGATTTTTTTGCAAATAAAGCATTATGCATTTTTATGCAAACTTTTTTCTCCTATCATATGTGGCCTTCTATCATCTTTTTATTTGAACTTATTTTCAAAAGAATTTTGTTAGCGTCAATTTTATTCACATATAAAGGAAGAAAAACAAACTCATTTTAGAAAAAGCATATGGTGGACAGAAAAATTGTTTCCACGTTATCGACATAGGTAGACAAAGTAACTCATTTTTCATTGAGGTAAATTATGCAAATACGAGCACACAAAAAACCACAAAAAGGAACATACACTTGATCATTTTCTGTTGAGTAGCTATACTGAATTACCGACACATTCTTATTTTAGTTTTTAGACTGTTCAAATCTGCCTACAAGAACAACTGACGTTGACTGAAGTGGAGGGAGTTGAGTTTCAGAAATGAATGGAAGTTGCAGCATGCTCCAACGTCATGAAAAAGAACCAGGGGGCAGCTTTGAATAATAGACGATTATCACGAACTGGAAATATAATAATAACCACTTTATTATTGCCTTTAGGGCATATTTCCAACATGTAGATGACATGGGATCGGAGGGGTATATGGCCCCTTTGATTGACGGTTGTCATCCACATGTAATTACATCACAGAGTAAAACATAAATAATTCAGGACAAACCAAAATACCTTGGAAAAGGAAGGTTTGCCCTGACTCGGTGGTTAGGAGAAGTGCGAGAGTGAAACAAAAGAAAAACAATTCATGATGAAATATGAAAGGAATAATCTTTTGAAATAGCAGAGGTCTAGCAGACTTGGCTAAAAGAAGGTTTCTTAGGTAAGCATCACTAGAATATAAGCTTGACTTTATGGCATTACAAGAAACGGACAGACATAATTTCACACCGCAATTCCTAAATACTCTATCAGGAGGAGTGAACTTTGATTGGCACTGCTTGCCACCAAGGGGTAGATCTGGTGGAATCTTACTTGGGGTTAAGTGTGAAACTTTAGAGGTGATGAGTGTGGTTTATGGAGAGTTTTCCGTCAAATTTCGTGTGAGGTCGAAATTTGATGGTTTCAGATGGGCTCTGGTGGCCGTATATGGGATGGCGCAACCGGAGCTCAAATATGATTTTCTCGCCGATCCAGTAAGAATCTGTGGACATGAAACACTGCCAATTATGGTGGGGGAGATTTTAATATCATTAAAAGACAAGATGAAAAAGACAATGATAACTTTGATGCACGATGGTCACTTATGTTCAACATGGTTATTGAGAGTCTCGATTTGAGGGAGATTAACCTCACTGGTAGACAATTCGCATGGGCGAACTCATTACCGGTACCAACATATGAGAAGTTGGACCGGGTACTGACCAGTGTCGAGTGGGAGCAGAAGTACCCGCTAGTTTTAGTACAGGCTTTACAAAGATCAATCTCAGACCACACACCACTCATAGTTGACTCACTGGATGCCAACTATGCGGGAAATATATTTTTTTTTCTCTTTTGAGCTAAGTTGGTTTGGGAGAGAAGGATTCATGGATCTCATAGCTAACGAATGGGCTAGGGATTCGGGTGGATCTACGAATATAGAAAGATGGCAAAACAAAATCTAAAACATGTGCCAGTTCTTAAGAGGATGGGCGAAAAATGAGAGTGTCATATATAAAAAGTAAAAAAGAAAGACTCATTCATCTGATTGATGAATTAGATGTGAAAGTTGAGTCTGCTCAGCTGAATCTGACTGATAGGAATAACAAGATTGAAGCTGAGAAGAATTTGCAAAAAATATTGAGAGAAGAGGAGATGAAATGGGCACTTCGTGCTAAGGTGCCAAAGGTGGTTCATTGGGACGATAACACAAAATTCTTTCACATGATTACTAATGGCAAACATCGAAAGAAAAAATAACCCAACTTGAGCAAGATGAAGTAACAATAGTAGGTCACGAGAATTTAAAGCTATATATCTCTGAATATTACAAGAAATTATTTGGTGCACCAGAGGATACTTGGGTCTCTTTGGATGAAAGCAATACTCATGAGATACCTCAACTCAATTCAGATGAGAATGAGGTGCTATCAGCCCCATTTACCGAGCAGGAGGTGTATGACTCAATAGTACAAATGAAACAAAATAAAGCTCCGGGGCAGACAGGTTTCCGGTGGAATTTTATAAAAAATTACGGCATGTCTTTAAAGGGGATTTATTGCCTGTGTTCCAAGATTTATTTAATGGCCATTTATAGATATTCCACCTTAACTTTGGAACAATTACGTTGTTGCCCAAGAGGGCGGAGGTTGTATGCATCGACAGTTCAGACCGATATGTTTGCTCAATGTCAGCTTCAAATTTTTACAAAGGTTGGCACGAATAGGTTAACGAAGATAGCTCATTGAGTATTCCAACCAACGCGGACGACGTTTATGCCTAAGAGACACATCTTAGACTAGTTGATTGCTCCCCCATACTCACTATGGGTGAGCCACTCTTCAGCATATCTTCACAAGTCCATTGCCACCACAATGAACAGCAAGCTTCAAGCAAGATATCTTCGTGTTGATCCACTTGAACTTGCACACCGCCATCTTGATGACGATCACCACTTGACGTCATCCTTCATGGGTTGTATGAGGTCTTCCTCTAGACGCAAGCCCATGGAAACACACCTAACCCCCACATAGAACTCTCACAAAGACCATGGGTTAGTACACAAACACCTAATGGACAATGCTTACCATACCATGGGATCACTTGATCCCTCTCGGTACATCTTGTACGCTTTGTGTGTTGATCATCTTGATTTACGCTTTGTCTGAGATCTTGATCAACCTTGTGTCTTGATGACGATCACCACTTGACGGCATCCTTCATGGGTTGTATGAGATCTTCCTCTAGACGCAAGCCCATGGAAACACACCTAACCCCCACATAGAACTCTCACGAAGACCATGGGTTAGTACACAAACACGTAATGGACAATGCTTACCATACCATGGGATCACATGATCCCTCTCGGTACATCTTGTACGCTTTGTGTGTTGATCATCTTGATTTACTATTTGTCTAAGATCTTGATCAACCATGTGTCTCTATGACCATTCTTTGGATAATACCTTGAATACCATCTTGGTCATCATATAAACTCCTTGAACCCAACAGATGGACTTCAAGAAGTGCCTATGGACAAATCCTATAAATATAACTTAAGGCAACCATTAGTCCATAGGAATTGTCATCAATTACCAAAACCACATATGGAGATATATGCTCTAACATACACACTGACACACACACGGTATTAAGTGTTGGTACGTTTGGGAAATTCATAAGATTCGGCCGAAAATAACTTGTGGGAACTATCAGTCAATATACGATTGTTGTGAAATCAGTACCGAAAATAACATTCAAAATTGCATCTTTACCTATTTTTCATTCATAATGTACCATATATCACTGCTTCAACCATACTTTTGAGAATTTTCAAAAGTTCTTGCTACTTCAAAGCTTCACGTCCACTTGATCAACAAGAAAGATTATATGCATTTCACGTGAAGCATGTATTGTTTAAGCAGCCGAATTAAATTACCAGCCCACTGAAGAAATGTGGCACGCGCAGTACATTCTGTTACTAATATGTAAGGTCCTCACGGAAAAGATCCTCAAAAAAAGAACGTGATAACATGTTACATGGTGTGTTACACTGTACCGCCATTTTGTACAACCTAGTAAGCACCACGTTTGCTCTATCACGGTCGCATTTCCCTTCCTACGCTCCGCGTCTTGCTGTTTCACTGTCTAGCTTCCTTGAACGCTTGAGCGCATAAGATTTTTGCAGCAATAGATTAGTTCTAACGTGCATCTTTCACGGTGCTATCACTGAACATGACCGGAAAGTACAACCAAAACATGGCTAGCATCTAAGTCCGCCGGGACAGTGAAATCGGTAGAACTACGATAATGACTGGAACTGAAAGTTGAGATCCCAAGGCCGCCCATTCCCAATGAATCCTATCTGCCTGCCCAGTTGAATTATGCTAGGCTAGTTAAGACTTAATAGCTCAAGAAGTAAGGCAAGGCGGGATTGCGTGCATGGTGTGACTTGTGAGTGCGTATATAGACACATCATTTTACAAGGCATAAATTGACTATGATCGCATTTTATTAATTAATGACATAAAGGCTGACTGTATTAATCTTGAATTGTACCTGGTGTGTACTGCAGGTATATCATCTTACTAGATGATCAATGCATAAGATATGTTGTTGTTTGTTCTCTTACTTTACACTTATTCCTCCTTTCTGCGTCGTAATACGATTGAATAAATTCCGAAATGATTGCATGGAGATTTGGTCGATGTAGGACTGGGGTTGATCCGCCTTCTCAAATTTAAAAAAAATAAACATTGATTGTTAAGAGATAAAAGATTTGATGATGTGCCATTATGCATCAATTAATATGATGAATGCGGAGAAATTGTACTTGATGTCTCGAAGTCTACTTGTGATTTTTTTAAAGGAGGATACTCCAGTCTCTACATCTGTGTGATGCATGCAGTCATTTTATGAAGTAAAAACTAGTCCAAAACAAAGTGCAATATCTTACATGAGCTCTCAAGCAAATCCCAACCAAATGATGATAAGAAAAAAATGTCACATCCGGTGAAAAGATAATAGGCTACAATGACTGAACACCTAGCATATTAGTTAGTCGCCGTACAAATCGGTTGAAGATAACCCGTGTCGCCATCTTCCAACTGTTTCACCCAGTAACAGAAAGCCCCCTGGACTCCGTATGTGTGAGTAACGACCACGTACGCGTCCAAGTTGTGGCACTGTATATAACCTACAAAAATTGGTAAAGTTTTTCCTATTAAATATTATATCATTTCTGCAGTTTCATATAGCCCAGAATAGTGCATATATCCCTATTCAAATATGACTTGCTAAATTTGTTTCCAGTCCATTAAACCTTGTCACAAACATGTTCATACTATGTGGAGGGCTAATGTCGAAGGCTATATGTAAAGTACGTCATAATAGTTGGGCAAGCGAACAATCGAGAAAGAGGTGTTTTATAGTTTTGTTCTGATCACAAAGACAACATCTAGAATTGCCTCCCATCTTCTCTTAATTAAATTATCTTTCGTCAAAATCACTCCTTTATGAATAAACCACATAAATATTTTAATGCTAAGAGCTGCCTATCCATCTTCGCTTAATCAGAAGTCTACTTGTGATGTTCTAATGGATTTCATTTATATACTTTGCCGTTGAACGACGAGGTTTGTGGTTGGTGGAGATGCACTTTATGTCCATTTACCATGAGAGATGGTCATAGACATTTTATCACCTCGAAACATTCCACACTAGTAGTAGCATGTATGACATGAACCTATATATACATGGAATTGTAGGGACAAAATTTGTGTGGTTTTTTGTAGCTCGACCTTCATGGTACCCCTTATCTAAGCCATTCATTTTGGCTTCAAGATCCGTGCAGGTACATTTGTCTTTTTTGTTTCTCTCAAACGAAACAATATATAAACTTCAAATTTTACACGACAACAAAACTTTCTAACAAGAATGTGGGAAAAAAAATCGGATTTTTTCATGCATTTTAAATGCTTAAAGTAATTATTTTAATAAAAAATATTCTTTTTTATATTTATGTCAAACCAAAAAATCTAATAGTTTTTTTTCGCACATTCTTGTTAGAAAGTTTGTTTGATCTGCAATGTTTGAAGTCCATATGTTCATTCATTTGAGAGAAATAGAAAAGAGAAATTTTCTTGTACTAAGTTAGATGGAGAGCACAGATCTCAAAGCAAATGCTAGAGGGTGAGGATAAGGGTCTCCTTGTAGGACGAGCTACCAAGAAACTTTACCGGGCAGAAGAGTAGCAGATACACGCCTGACTAGTGTCTACATAGGTACTTGACAATAGACAAGATTGTAGGCATGATGTGAGTTGTGAGTCCTTTTAGAAGGCCCAACTCAATAGTGGATCTCGTCTTATCAACGTATAAAGGCTGTAAATAGTAGCATGGCCAGTAATTTGAATTCATGCTGAAAATAATAGCATGGCCAGTAATTTGAATTCATACTTGATGCCCACGAGTTTTCATTATCGGATCAAATTAGGCAGATCAGGCTAAAGACGCTCCGACAAATTTGTGACAAGCTGAGTAGTGAATAATGATTCATGTCCACTTGATCAACCAACAAGAAAGAAGAGGCATTTCTGGGGGACCTTTTATTTTGAACCAGGCTAACCCCTTTTCATTACATATAACGGAAATACAACAGTCTCAAAACCATAACAAGAGGAGAGGGGAAGAGAGATAGCGAGTTCAACGAACCAGGGGAGAGGCAAAGAGAGGGAAAGAAGAGGCATTTCTCGTGGAGCTAGAGTGTTGTTAAAGCAACTAAATTAATCCACTGAAGAAATGTGGCATGTGGAGTCCAAATTTTATTAATATATTAAGGAAAGATCAATAACAGAACGTCGAGGCGCTGCCTCGAAGTAGCAGCCGTCGTCACCACCCACAGACCTAAATCGTCGTACATGATACCCACTTTGGGGATTGAATCGTACCGATGATCAATGCATGACATAGGTTTGTTCTAATGCTTTGCATTTTTTTGGGTTCTGCGTTGCAATCGTATGATGAATACATTCATAAATGATTGCATGGGTTGGTCGATATGAAGACCTGGGTTGATCCTCCTTTTTTCAAAAAATATATTGAAATGAGCGTTTATTATCAAGAGATAGAAGATTTGATGAGGTGCCATTATGCATTCTAGTGAATGCAAATATCAAAAATTGTACTACTTGAAACCCACACAGTGAGGTCTTTTTTTTATGAAAAGCAATAGCTGAAGTGCTTCATTGAATTTAAGAAGAGGAGTTTTAGCGACTACTCATGGGATACAAACATGAAGTCCACACGGTTTTACCACCAGAGACAGCAATTGGCATCTCATTACCTTTGAACATCCCAAACCAGGACTCCAGGAGTTGCCTGAGTGAGCTGATGCTTGCAAGGGAATGGATTCTAAAGAAGTTCACGCCATCTTTTTCTTTTGGCCCGACAAATAGTCAGCACAAACAACACATATTATAGAGTAACATTGTTAGAGTCCTGGGATCGGAGGTCGTAGCCATGGTCTGGAGGTGCGTGAGGGTTGATGAAGGTCCTCCGGGCGTCTTGCCGGTGGTGAGAGGTAACAGAGGAGGAGAAGAATAGCTTGGGGGGGAAAGACTAAACATTATTGGTTGCTTAAGGACTCTGGTACAGACCAACTCTCCTTATATTATGGAGAGTTCAACTTCTCTTTTCCTTCCTAAAAAACACTTATACTAGTAGGAATTAATATATCTCAAATACTTAATAATGGAGTTGCATTATTTTGTTAAAACGAGCCCATCACCGTGCAGCCGTTCAATATGTACATGTGACTATGGGGACGACATGGTAACTAGTGTGGAAGGAGGCAGCCTACATGGCAAGGGTTAACTCCATGCATGTGGTGATGTCATTCCACTTTATTCCGTATCATTTTTTTCAAAACACTATAATTTTTAAACAAAGTGTCAGAACAAGATCCATTTTTACTGTTAGGCTTCTTTCGGTGAGCTCTTCAAAACTAGATCCTATATGGATATGTTTCAGCAAACTTTTTTGAAAACTTTGGGTGATATTGAGACAACTTTAGTGCTATAGAAAAGCAACTCTCGTGTCATGGTGTTCCATCGAAGGACATAAGTTGCCTGCAGTGATGAAAAGTTTTCGTCGGACATCTACCATGATTTCAAATTTTAAAACTATGTGGGCTGGATGGTATGAGAACATTTTTCTTTTCTTTTCTAGGTTAGTATGCCTGCCTATGCTACTTAGGACGCATGTGGTCGCCGGTGTTGATTAGTTGCAAAAGTCGGGACAGATCACAAGATGCATAGGGGTAATGAGAAAATTCATAGGGGGCAGGTCAGACACTTGCCCACAAACCTACACAAGTTGTCCAATTTTTGCATGATTTGCTCACAAAAATTATTGAAATCTCTAGATATAATGATTAAAAATACACTTAAATTGTTTGTTGAATGCATTGAAGTTGCACAATAACACACTAAAAATTGCTAAGTTTTTTTGTGATACTCGAGTGCAATTATGATAACTATTTACCAATAACAGGCAACTGGATATCAACGGTAGGCAATTTATAGTATCTATATGCATCTGAATATCAATCGTAGGCAACTACCATCGGTAATTGTCAACTGAGCATCAAAGTTGAGCAATTTCACAATTTTTGTAGGCAGTGGAGCATTAATCATAAGCAACTGATCAACATTAATAGGCAACTGGGCATCAATGTTTGACGATTTTATAATATTTATAAGCAATTGAGCATCAACCGCATGTAACTAATCATCAATTACACGCAATTGAACAACAATAATATAAAAGTTGAGATAATGTTGACAAGATTCACACATACACATAATGAATGAAGTTATTTGTATATAGCACTAAAATGCGCCTCATATTTTCTGTGATTTTTTCATTTTTACGAAAATTAACCAAATAGGCAAGCCTACTAGGACGAGAAGGAAAAAAGTTGATTTCCTTAACACTAAAGTTGTCTCAGTATGATCTAAAGTTGCCAAAAAAAACTGGTAGGATCTACTTTTGAAGAGCTCGTCGCGTGAAACCCGGCTTTGAAAACGGATCCAATCCTGACACTCGGTTCAAAAGATGTATCTTCTTGAAAAAGAAAGAAAGTAATTAATTGTACTGCAGGAGGGAATCAGGTCACACGGAATTCCATTTTGGGATGTCCTAATCGCATGTGGGTTTGCTGGTTCCTTCTTAGGAGAGCGCTCGCTTATGCAAACTTGCGCCGGTGCGCCAGCAGATCGGGTCCTTGATATATTTCCATTGAGGAACAATCCTGCATGGAAGTGATAACTAGGACTACTCCCCCTACTTGGGCAAAGTCTATCCTTCTACAAGCTGGGGCTTAGAGCATCTACAACCACGACTTGCAAATTGGGATCCTCAAACGTCCGTGGACGCGTCAGGCTAGTGACCGGGCGTGTCTCCTATTTATCCGTCCGCGCAGCCACATTCCTCATTTTCTTTCTCAGATGTGTGATCACTTGCATGTGATTGATGAAGAGGAAGAGAGAGAAAAAAATGAATAAAGAAAATAAAAAGATGGTTGGGGTGGGGTCGCGTCCTCTGTGGCGGACTGATCGGGCACGCCCGGGCGCGTCCGCGAGCACTCATGTCCTTCTCATATTTGAGATGGATATGAGGGTTCGCGGACAGCCCGGGCATATAGGAACGATATGAGGGGTCTGGTTGGGTCAATTGTTTTCTTTTCTCTCATGTCTGATCACTTACGGGACGTGTCCAAAGACATATGAAGGACCATTTGAAAAATTCGGTTGTAGATGCTCTTACGGCTGCTATAATAGATACCCCACGTAACATATCTCCCCTCCTCATCCGATGACACGTTTACGGTCCTTGAAATCCTCCAAAGGCTCCCAGGTAGCCTCTTCCTCTGATGTACATGCCCACTGAATAAGAACATGGTGCGCTCCACGTTGAAGACTGATCTTCAATGCTTTATGGGGTTGAAGAACCACCTTACCATTTTATATAACAGGCAGAGGGGGAGCAGCAGCAGGTGGTGTCCCATAGAACTTCTTCAATCAGCGAACATGGAAGGCATCATTAATCCGAGCTCCAGCCGGAAGGTCCAATCTGTATGCCACAAATCTAATGTATTCAAGGACTTTGTACGGACCATAGAACCTAGCGGCAAGCTTGCCATAAGTGTGTCCTAGAATTGATGTTATTGGCCATCGATGTAGACATCATGATGGCATCGATGACGAAGAGGCTTAGCAAAGTCGGCGAGTTAGTTTCTGCTTTAAAGATTGATTGGTGAAGGACGACAGCGACGACACAAGTAAGTGCGTCGGACCGGTTTGTACCCAGTATGTGTCTTTGTTGAGTCATTTGACTTTACATGTTAGGCTTTGGTGTGATGTTTATTTGATATTAGGCTCGGACTATCGGCACCCCTTCATTAAATGGATAGGAGTAGCGACATATATTTCTAAAATGATGGCTTCAGACTATCTAATGTACTATTTTGTAATGTATTTATGAATAATTAATAAAGTGACTATATGCATCGCCTAGATGCACAGGCCGAGGATAATCCTCCTTTTCAAAAAATACATGTTTTTAGTTTTTCCGAATTATACCACACAACTTAAAAGTATATACCAACAAAAAATTCCATGTAAGCTTCTTCTCCGTGTATAGCATAAATATGCCTTCTCTATTCTTATTTCAAGAATGTCTACAAGGTGAAAATTATATTATTATCTTTGGTTTTAGAAAGAGAGCAACAGCAAACGTGAAGGTTCAAAGCAAATCATCCAATCTTGAAGCCTAACAACATCAAGAGGCCAAGAACGAGGCACATGTACTATTCTATCTGAGTTCCGCTTCGGTACAACCCTCTTATAAAATATATAAGAAGCAATATGGACTTTTTGCCATGTCGTATCCACTTTTTTATGTATAATAGATCACTGGTCCATAAGTCACGTACGTCTACTCTATGTGTAGGGGATACTGAGAAAATGGCAATAACAAGGAGTCGAACACGGGACCTCATACTCTTGGGACGCACTGCTTGCCACACGACCTAAGGAAAAGGGTCATTAGTCCCGGTTTCAGACAGTCTTTAGTTCTGGTTCTCCAACCGGGACTAAATGCCCAAAGTTTTAGTCCCGGCTCTGTTACGAACCGGGACAAAGGTGCTCCACATGGCCTATGTAGGGCGCGAGGACCGGAGGACCTTTAGTCACGGTTGGTAACACCGACCGGGACTAAAACGCGGTCACACGTCAGCAACAGCCAGGCACTGGGTTTTTTAAGGAGGGATTTAGGGGTTTCATATTATGTTTTCTTCTTTTCTTTTTGTGTCCGTCATCTTTGCTTCCTTATGCCTGTTGGTTTTCTCGGTCGGTGTCATCATTGAGCTCCATTCAACTAGAAGGTAGCTAGTACGTACATATAGCAATGAATTAACAGTTATACGACATCGTCATGAATATAGAAAGAAGTGATCTCTCTTTCTCCATGCTTGGTCGAACAACAAGTTTTCGTATATCTATTCGACGCTACTATATATATATAGTACACGTTCATGCATACCTATAATTATCTCTTGTGATCCCTAACCTAGCTAATATATATTTATCTATTACCAACATCGCTACGGAAATCCAGATGGTATTATCTGTGTGTATCTATGATATGTTCAACAAAGAATTCCGCCAATTCCTATTGGTCCTATCCTATCAGTTGGTAGGAGTTCGTCCCGCTGCCGTTCGATCTCATCATGGGATGAGAATAACTATTCTGGTCCCCAGGTTGACTCGTCCCAGCAGTAGCAGTTGAACTTCCGTGAAAAGTGTTTAAATGGGGCTTGCGATATATCGTTTGGATGCTATGGACACCCTGGTCACGGTCTAGGTTGAATTTTTATCAAACTGTTCACGGTTTAAGAGCAGTTTTCAAAACCGTGTTTGTTAATATAAAAAATGTGAATCCCATTTTTGATAATATTTCTAAACCGTTTGTCGGAATGAGGCAAATGAGATTGCGTTGAATAGCTGTTGTAAATCCCCTCATTTCATATGTTGAATGTCTTTTCGAATTCCATACGGTTAAAGAGGAATTTCAAAAATGTCGGAATTTCTGAAATCGAACAACTGGCTTCCTATTTTAGGGTTAATTTAAAAACAGCTAGTCCGATCGACGCAAGTGATACGGCGTTTGAAAGCTTATGAAAATGCGTTGTTTTTCATATAACAAGTTTCTTCCAACTATTAATGGTTTAAAAGTAATTAGAAATCAGCAGAAGTTGTACCAAGTTTGTATTTTTGCTTTAATTTCTCAACGGTTTCTCAGAATGGAGCAAATGATATGGCGTTGGAGATCTTGAAAAAATGCGAAACTTTTATATGTAGATTGTTTTTTCCAATTCCTTACGATTTTATGTCAGTTTTAAAAATGGCTAATTTTTTTTGGCCGTAATATTTACAAACTTTATTGAAATGGAGAAAATAATATATCATTCGAAAGCTACGAAAAATGTGAACCTTTTTTATGTAGATGGTTTTCTCTGATTCCTAGCCGTTTTCAAGCAATCGCGAAAACAACAATATCATGCTTTCTGACTTTATCGCGAAACAAAGCCTTCAAAAATGCACCGCGTGAAGAATTGGACCTTCTCGCCATGTCCACTTGAACTTCACTCTATTTTACTTTGGGTTGCTTTACACGACGAACTACTCCATTATTTGATTTTAACATTCTCAATTTTTCTATTTTGAACTTCTATGTATTTATTTTATAAACATGGAAAATAAAACTGGTCCGTTTTCCATGTAAGGAATTTCACTAGTTTAATTTGATCTTCTCAGCTTTTTCATTTGAACTTCTTCATTTTAATCTTTAGTCACGAGGAAAAAAACTATTTTTTTCATAAACTTTGAACTTCTATGCTATTTTAATTTGAACTTCTTAGCCTTTTTTATTCAACTTCTTCAATTTATGATTTAGTAACGAGAAAAAATCTCATTTTGTTACATATTTTGAACTTCTTTTGTTATTTAAATTTGAACATCTAAGTCTTATTATTAGGAAGGAAATTATCCATGGGAAGTTTTTTTGTACATCCATAATATTTTTTTCAAACTCTACCATTTATTAAATTTGAACTATGAGAGTTAACATTTTCTAGACGACGCTTGTTTTTCCATGTATGTTAACATCGAACTACTCTCTTATTTCAATTTGAACTTCAAGGTTTTATTATTTATTAACGGGAAATTTGAGTTTTATAGTAAACATAGAACCGCTTGGTTATTTTTATTTGTACTTCTATTTTTATAGGAACCGTGAATATCCCTTTTTATAATCTTTTTTTGGGTTCACAAGTTCAGCTTACCCAAAAAAAATCATTCTCCAAACTTACTATGTTTCATGTAGTGATCCTTTTTTGATTTTTTTTGTGTCATGATACTTTCTCCATTTTGTTTTCATTTGAATTTCGTGTGTTTTCCAATGTTGAGCTTCTCACGTGAATTTTTACATGGTTCCCCCCCCCCCATGTGTTTTCCAATGTTGAGCTTCTCGCGAAAATGCACCGTGTGAAGAACTTCTTTCACTTCTTGTTCTATTTTTCACGTGCGACGTGAACAAAATGTGGCTGCACATCTGTCAGCTCGCTCTTGTAATCAGCTAGGGTGCCGTGTTTGGCATGGTGTGTCTCCGGAATGCATCCGGCAAACTATTTGTATGGACATTATGTCTAGATGATTTATAAAGCGGATGTGTTATAAAAAAATGCACCGTGTGAAGAACTTGACCTTCTCCCCATGTTCACTTGAACTTACTCTACTTTCCACGTGTTGTTTTTTGCTCGTTACACTCCATCCATGAACCGGAATTGAGCAAATGATATACCAACGAAAAGCATAAGGTGAACCTCTCTCATAAGAATTTTTGAACTTCCCCAGGCATAGCACTTGACCTTCTAGCAACAAACTTTTTATACTATTTTTATTCCTTTTTCTCATATGAAAACACACACCATGTAGTACGTGGACTTCCGGTTGTTTCAATTTGAACTGATCTGTAATTTCTTTTGCCCCTAACTCTTTAAGCACTCATCAAATTTTAGCAAATGAAATCAATAAAAAACTATTGACAAGCATTTTATTTTATAAAATCATAATGGGTTAAGAGCGTCTTTTGAACACACTAAAAACTCTAGCTAAAGCTGTTCAATTTCGTGCCGAATTGCTGACGAGCAAGCGAGCACTAAGTGTACCGTCACCAGGAAGGCAAAGCTTCTCGACATGGGCTAAGTGGAGATGACGACAACATGTGTTGCGGCCTGCAGCATCCACAAAAAAGGAGCAGGTACACAAACTCGTGGATCGTAAAGTCTTTTGATTTTTTTGCAAATAAAGCATTATGCATTTTTATGCAAACTTTTTTCTCCTATCATATGTGGCCTTCTATCATCTTTTTATTTGAACTTATTTTCAAAAGAATTTTGGTAGCGTCAATTTTATTCACATATAAAGGAAGAAAAACAAACTCATTTTAGAAAAAGCATATGGTGGACAGAAAAATTGTTTCCACGTTATCTACATAGGTAGACAAAGTAACTCATTTTTCATTGAGGTAAATTATGCAAATACGAGCACACAAAAAACCACAAAAAGGAACATACACTTGATCATTTTCGGTTGAGTAGCTATACTGAATTACTGACGCATTCTTCTTTTAGTTTTTAGACTGTTCAAATCTGCCTACAAGAACAACTGACGTTGACTGAAGTGGAGGGAGTTGAGTTTCAGAAATGAATGGAAGTTGCAGCATGCTCCAACGTCATGAAAAAGAACCAGGGGGCAGCTTTGAATAATAGACGATTATCATGAACTGGAAATATAATAATAACCACTTTATTATTGCCTTTAGGGCATATTTCCAACATGTAGATGACATGGGATCGGAGGGGTATATGGCCCCTTTGATTGACGGTTGTCATCCACATGTAATTACATCACAGAGTAAAACATAAATAATTTAGGACAAACCAAAATACCTTGGAAAAGGAAGGTTTGCCCTGACTCGGTGGTTAGGAGAAGTGCGAGAGTGAAACAAAAGAAAAAAAATTCATGATGAAATATGAAAGGAATAATCTTTTGAAATAGCAGAGGTCTAGCAGACTTGGCTAAAAGAAGGTTTCTTAGATAAGCATCACTAGAATATAAGCTTGACTTTATGGCATTACAAGAAACGGACAGACATAATTTCACACCGCAATTCCTAAATACTCTATCAGGAGGAGTGGACTTTGATTGGCACTGCTTGCCACCAAGGGGTAGATCTGGTGGAATCTTACTTGGGGTTAAGTGTGAAACTTTAGAGGTGATGAGTGTGGTTTATGGAGAGTTTTCCGTCAAATTTCGTGTGAGGTCGAAATTTGATGGTTTCAGATGGGCTCTGGTGGCCGTATATGGGATGGCGCAACCGGAGCTCAAATATAATTTTCTCGCCGATCCAGTAAGAATCTGTGGACATGAAACACTGCCAATTATGGTGGGGGAGATTTTAATATCATTAAAAGACAAGATGAAAAAGACAATGATAACTTTGATGCACGATGGTCACTTATGTTCAACATGGTTATTGAGAGTCTCGATTTGAGGGAGATTAACCTCACTGGTAGACAATTCGCATGGGCGAACTCATTACCGGTACCAACATATGAGAAGTTGGACCGGGTACTGACCAGTGTCGAGTGGGAGCAGAAGTACCCGCTAGTTTCATTACAGGCTTTACAAAGATCAATCTCAGACCACACACCACTCATAGTTGACTCACGGGATGCCAACTATGCGGGAAATATAATTTTTTTTTCTCTTTTGAGCTAAGTTGGTTTGGGAGAGAAGGATTCATGGATCTCATAGCTAACGAATGGGCTAGGGATTCGGGTGGATCTACGAATATAGAAAGATGGCAAAACAAAATCTGAAACATGTGCCAGTTCTTAAGAGGATGGGCGAAAAATGAGAGTGTCATATATAAAAAGTAAAAAAGAAAGACTCATTCATCTGATTGATGAATTAGATGTGAAAGTTGAGTCTGCTCAGCTGAATCTGACTGATAGGAATAACAAGATTGAAGCTGAGAAGAATTTGCAAAAAATATTGAGAGAAGAGGAGATGAAATGGGCACTTCGTGCTAAGGTGCCAAAGGTGGTTCATTGGGACGATAACACAAAATTCTTTCACATGATTACTAATGGCAAACATCGAAAGAAAAAATAACCCAACTTGAGCAAGATGAAGTAACAATAGTAGGTCACGAGAATTTAAAGCTATATATCTCTGAATATTACAAGAAATTATTTGGTGCACCAGAGGAAACTTGAGTCTCTTTGGATGAAAGCACAACTCATGAGATACCTCAACTCAATTCAGATGAGAATGAGGTGCTATCAGCCCCATTTACCGAGCAGGAGGTGTATGACTCAATAGTACAAATGAAACAAAATAAAGCTCCCGGGCCAGACAAGTTTCCGGTGGAATTTTATAAAAAATTACGGCATGTCATTAAAGGGGATTTATTGCCTATGTTCCAAGATATATTTAATGGCCATTTATAGATATTCCACCTTAACTTTGGAACAATTACGTTGTTGCCCAAGAAGGCGGAGGTTGTATGCATCGACAGTTCAGACCGATATGTTTGCTCAATGTCAGCTTCAAATTTTTACAAAGGTTGGCACGAATAGGTTAACGAAGATAGCTCATTGAGTATTCCAACCAACGCGGACGGCGTTTATGCCTAAGAGACACATCTTAGATGGTGTTGTTGTCCTGCATGAAACGCTGCACGAAATTCATACAAAGAAACTAGATGGGGTTATCTTTAAATTGGATTTCGAGAAAGCATATGATAAAGTCAAATGGCCATTTCTTCAACATGCCTTACGTGTTGGGGAACGTCGCATGGGAAACAAATCTTAAGACCATGCGGTTATGAATATGCCAATGATATAAAGATGTGAGTCCTCTAAGAATGAAGAACCGGCAAAAACTCCAACATCGAAAACATCATAGTAGTTGCAGATGGACTCCGTTTTCGATGAACTCGAGCTTGTCATGAAGATGACCATAAGCTCTAAAACTCACAAAGAGAAACACCAAATAAGAACCAAGAAGTATGATGCAAGGATGCAAATGGTTTGAGCTTTCAACGAACGATACGATCAAGCTACTCACTTGAGAGCCCCCCTTCATAGTACACGCTAGTTTCAGTACAGGCTTTACAAAGATCAATCTCAGACCACACACCACTCATAGTTGACTCACGGGATGCCAACTATGCGGGAAATATAATTTTTTTTTCTCTTTTGAGCTAAGTTGGTTTGGGAGAGAAGGATTCATGGATCTCATAGCTAACGAATGGGCTAGGGATTCGGGTGGATCTACGAATATAGAAAGATGGCAAAACAAAATCTGAAACATGTGCCAGTTCTTAAGAGGATGGGCGAAAAATGAGAGTGTCATATATAAAAAGTAAAAAAGAAAGACTCATTCATCTGATTGATGAATTAGATGTGAAAGTTGAGTCTGCTCAGCTGAATCTGACTGATAGGAATAACAAGATTGAAGCTGAGAAGAATTTGCAAAAAATATTGAGAGAAGAGGAGATGAAATGGGCACTTCGTGCTAAGGTGCCAAAGGTGGTTCATTGGGACGATAACACAAAATTCTTTCACATGATTACTAATGGCAAACATCGAAAGAAAAAATAACCCAACTTGAGCAAGATGAAGTAACAATAGTAGGTCACGAGAATTTAAAGCTATATATCTCTGAATATTACAAGAAATTATTTGGTGCACCAGAGGAAACTTGAGTCTCTTTGGATGAAAGCACAACTCATGAGATACCTCAACTCAATTCAGATGAGAATGAGGTGCTATCAGCCCCATTTATCGAGCAGGAGGTGTATGACTCAATAGTACAAATGAAACAAAATAAAGCTCCCGGGCCAGACAGGTTTCCGGTGGAATTTTATAAAAAATTACGGCATGTCATTAAAGGGGATTTATTGCCTATGTTCCAAGATATATTTAATGGCCATTTATAGATATTCCACCTTAACTTTGGAACAATTACGTTGTTGCCCAAGAAGGCGGAGGTTGTATGCATCGACAGTTCAGACCGATATGTTTGCTCAATGTCAGCTTCAAATTTTTACAAAGGTTGGCACGAATAGGTTAACGAAGATAGCTCATTGAGTATTCCAACCAACGCGGACGGCGTTTATGCCTAAGAGACACATCTTAGATGGTGTTGTTGTCCTGCATGAAACGCTGCACGAAATTCATACAAAGAAACTAGATGGGGTTATCTTTAAATTGGATTTCGAGAAAGCATATGATAAAGTCAAATGGCCATTTCTTCAACATGCCTTACGTGTTGGGGAACGTCGCATGGGAAACAAATCTTAAGACCATGCGGTTATGAATATGCCAATGATATAAAGATGTGAGTCCTCTAAGAATGAAGAACCGGCAAAAACTCCAACATCGAAAACATCATAGTAGTTGCATATGGACTCCGTTTTCGATGAACTCGAGCTTGTCATGAAGATGACCATAAGCTCTAAAACTCACAAAGAGAAACACCAAATAAGAACCAAGAAGTATGATGCAAGGATGCAAATGGTTTGAGCTTTCAACGAACGATACGATCAAGCTACTCACTTGAGAGCCCCCCTTCATAGTACATCAATCTATCCTAAACAGAAAACCTATCAAGGGCAAACCTATACCTTGCACCTCGTCCTCTTGAGCTAGATGATGATGATCTTGGCTTCCTCAAGATGGACCACCTTTCTTGATTGCGTTGGCTTGACAAAGACTAGTTGATTGCTCCCCCATACTCACTATGGGTGAGCCACTCTTCAGCATATCTTCACAAGTCCATTGCCACCACAATGAACAGCAAGCTTCAAGCAAGATATCTTCGTGTTGATCCACTTGAACTTGCACACCGCCATCTTGATGACGATCACCACTTGACGTCATCCTTCATGGGTTGTATGAGGTCTTCCTCTAGACGCAAGCCCATGGAAACACACCTAACCCCCACATAGAACTCTCACAAAGACCATGGGTTAGTACACAAACACCTAATGGACAATGCTTACCATACCATGGGATCACTTGATCCCTCTCGGTACATCTTGTACGCTTTGTGTGTTGATCATCTTGATTTACGCTTTGTCTGAGATCTTGATCAACCTTGTGTCTTGATGACGATCACCACTTGACGGCATCCTTCATGGGTTGTATGAGATCTTCCTCTAGACGCAAGCCCATGGAAACACACCTAACCCCCACATAGAACTCTCACGAAGACCATGGGTTAGTACACAAACACGTAATGGACAATGCTTACCATACCATGGGATCACATGATCCCTCTCGGTACATCTTGTACGCTTTGTGTGTTGATCATCTTGATTTACTATTTGTCTAAGATCTTGATCAACCATGTGTCTCTATGACCATTCTTTGGATAATACCTTGAATACCATCTTGGTCATCATATAAACTCCTTGAACCCAACAGATGGACTTCAAGAAGTGCCTATGGACAAATCCTATAAATATAACTTAAGGCAACCATTAGTCCATAGGAATTGTCATCAATTACCAAAACCACATATGGAGATATATGCTCTAACATACACACTGACACACACACGGTATTAAGTGTTGGTACGTTTGGGAAATTCACAAGATTCGGCCGAAAATAACTTGTGGGAACTATCAGTCAATATACGATTGTTGTGAAATCAGTACCGAAAATAACATTCAAAATTGCATCTTTACCTATTTTTCATTCATAATGTACCATATATCACTGCTTCAACCATACTTTTGAGAATTTTCAAAAGTTCTTGCTACTTCAAAGCTTCACGTCCACTTGATCAACAAGAAAGATTATATGCATTTCACGTGAAGCATGTATTGTTTAAGCAGCCGAATTAAATTACCAGCCCACTGAAGAAATGTGGCACGCGCAGTACATTCTGTTACTAATATGTAAGGTCCTCACGGAAAAGATCCTCAAAAAAAGAACGTGATAACATGTTACATGGTGTGTTACACTGTACCGCCATTTTGTACAACCTAGTAAGCACCACGTTTGCTCTATCACGCTCGCATTTCCCTTCCTACGCTCCGCGTCTTGCTGTTTCACTGTCTAGCTTCCTTGAACGCTTGAGCGCATAAGATTTTTGCAGCAATAGATTAGTTCTAACGTGCATCTTTCACGGTGCTATCACTGAACAAGACCGGAAAGTACAACCAAAACATGGCTAGCATCTAAGTCCGCCGGGACAGTGAAATCGGTAGAACTACGATAATGACTGGAACTGAAAGTTGAGATCCCAAGGCCGCCCATTCCCAATGAATCCTATCTGCCTGCCCAGTTGAATTATGCTAGGCTAGTTAAGACTTAATAGCTCAAGAAGTAAGGCAAGGCGGGATTGCGTGCATGGTGTGACTTGTGAGTGCGTATATAGACACATCATTTTACAAGGCATAAATTGACTATGATCGCATTTTATTAATTAATGAGATAAAGGCTGACTGTATTAATTTTGAATTGTACCTGGTGTGTACTGCAGGTATATCATCTTACTAGATGATCAATGCATAAGATATGTTGTTGTTTGTTCTTTTACTTTACACTTATTCCTACTTTCTACGTCGTAATACGATTGAATAAATTCCGAAATGATTGCATGGAGATTTGGTCGATGTAGGACTGGGGTTGATCCGCCTTCTCAAATTTAAAAAAAATAAACATTGATTGTCAAGAGATAAAAGATTTGATGATGTGCCATTATGCATCAATTAATATGATGAATGCGGAGAAATTGTACTTGATGTCCCGAAGTCTACTTGTGATTTTTTTAAAGGAGGATACTCCAGTCTCTACATATGTGTGATGCATGCAGTCATTTTATGAAGTAAAAACTAGTCCAAAACAAAGTGCAATATCTTACATGAGCTCTCAAGCAAATCCCAACCAAATGATGATAAGATAAAAATGTCACATCCGGTGAAAAGATAATAGGCTACAATGACTGAACACCTAGCATATTAGTTAGTCGCCGTACAAATCGGTTGAAGATAACCCGTGTCGCCATCTTCCAACTGTTGCACCCAGTAACAGAAAGCCCCCTGGACTCCGTATGTGTGAGTAACGACCACGTACGCATCCAAGTTGTGGCACTGTATATAACCTACAAAAATTGGTAAAGTTTTTCCTATTAAATATTATATCATTTCTGCAGTTTCATATAGCCCAGAATAGTGCATATATCCCTATTCAAATATGACTTGCTAAATTTGTTTCCACTCCATTAAACCTTGTCACAAACATGTTCATACTATGTGGAGGGCTAATGTCGAAGGCTATATGTAAAGTACGTCATAATAGTTGGGCAAGCGAACAATCGAGAAAGAGGTGTTTTATAGTTTTGTTCTGATCACAAAGACAACATCTAGAATTGCCTCCCATCTTCTCTTAATTAAATTATCTTTCGTCAAAATCACTCCTTTATGAATAAACCACATAAATATTTTAATGCTAAGAGCTGCCGATCCATCTTCGCTTAATCAGAAGTCTACTTGTGATGTTCTAATGGATTTCATTTATATACTTTGCCGTTGAACGACGAGGTTTGTGGTTGGTGGAGATGCACTTTATGTCCATTTACCATGAGAGATGGTCATAGACATTTTATCACCTCGAAACATTCCACACTAGTAGTAGCATGTATGACATGAACCTATATATACATGGAATTGTAGGGACAAAATTTGTGTGGTTTTTTGTAGCTCGACCTTCATGGTACCCCTTATCTAAGCCATTCATTTTGGCTTCAAGATCCGTGCAGGTACATTTGTCTTTTTTGTTTCTCTCAAACGAAACAATATATAAACTTCAAATTTTACAGGACAACAAAACTTTCTAACAAGAATGTGGGGGAAAAATCGGATTTTTTCATGCATTTTAAATGCTTAAAGTAATTATTTTAATAAAAAATATTCTTTTTTATATTTATGTCAAACCAAAAAATCTAATAGTTTTTTTTCGCACATTCTTGTTAGAAAGTTTGTTTGATCTGCAATGTTTGAAGTCCATATGTTCATTCATTTGAGAGAAATAGAAAAGAGAAATTTTCTTGTACTAAGTTAGATGGAGAGCACAGATCTCAAAGCAAATGCTAGATGGTGAGGATAAGGGTCTCCTTGTAGGACGAGCTACCAAGAAACTTTACCGGGCAGAAGAGTAGCAGATACACGCCTGACTAGTGTCTACATAGGTACTTGACAATAGACAAGATTGTAGGCATGATGTGAGTTGTGAGTCCTTTTAGAAGGCCCAACTCAATAGTGGATCTCGTCTTCTCAACGTATAAAGGCTGTAAATAGTAGCATGGCCAGTAATTTGAATTCATGCTGAAAATAATAGCATGGCCAGTAATTTGAATTCATACTTGATGCCCACGAGTTTTCATTATCGGATCAAATTAGGCAGATCAGGCTAAAGACGCTCCGACAAATTTGTGACAAGCTGAGCAGTGAATAATGATTCATGTCCACTTGATCAACCAACAAGAAAGAAGAGGCATTTCTGGGGGACCTTTTATTTTGAACCAGGCTAACCCCTTTTCATTACATATAACGGAAATACAACAGTCTCAAAACCATAACAAGAGGAGAGGGGAAGAGAGATAGCGAGTTCAACGAACCAGGGGAGAGGCAAAGAGAGGGAAAGAAGAGGCATTTCTCGTGGAGCTAGAGTGTTGTTAAAGCAACTAAATTAATCCACTGAAGAAATGTGGCATGTGGAGTCCAAATTTTATTAATATATTAAGGAAAGATCAATAACAGAACGTTACATGTTGTAGAGTCTATTCAGCTAGTTCGATCACGTAATGTTCTTTCAGCAATAGACTAGTTCAGATGTGCATCTTTCACGGCCGTGTCACTGAACATGTCCGCAAAGCAAAACCAAAACACAATTAGCAGCTTAGGCCAGGACTCCGAAATCGATAGAACTTGAAATTTTGTTGAAACTGAAAGTTGAGTTCCTAAGGCCACCCATGCCTAAAGCACTCTATATGCTTGCCCAGTTGAAATATGCTAGGCTAGGTACATGTCAATAGCTCAAGAAGCGAGGCAAACTGGGGTTGCTGCTTGTTGTGACTCGCGAGTGCGTATACGATGAAGAAGAATTTTCCTTCGCTTTATATATCATAAAGCAACCATCACTTCTAAATAAATACTATGGATCTTGTATGCCACGGGTGATTTCTTTATATGAAATCAGAGCCCCCCCCCCCCCCACCCACCTTTTGCTAAAAGAAAGCAACCATCACTTACATTCAAGCAACTAATTAATACAAACGCATACCCCACACACAACAAGGCAAGGTACAAGAATGTCGGACACCGACACACAAACTCAACAACCATCAAGACCAACAAGATGTGTAAAAGATATCCCTTAGAGCCAACAAAGACCACCACCAAGATGAGCAATTGTCCACGAAGATGTGTGACAGACAACGCCGGACCGAGGACTTCAGGATGATGCCTCCAAGAAGGGCACGACCAGGGAAATATCGCCACTTGCTGATCCGATCTAAAGATCAAGTTTTCACCCGGAGGTAGATGGGAAGACCGGGAGCACCATGACGGAGCCGACAAAGAGGAACACGACGTACACGGATGCCGTCACCATCGACCAGTGCACAGACTGCGCAAGTGATGTACCCCGGTGCTTTAACCCCTCCGCTGCATCCCCGGTACGCCAACCACTTGTAACCATCATGACTGAGTGGTCATGTTTGATCTCCCGCATCCAAGCCGCGCCATCCGCCCACGACCAACACGACTCCCACTGTCGGGATTGCAGTCGCACCACCAGATCACACCGAGAGCCACCAAATGTCACGACTTTTACTAGATCCACAACCCCCACCACCCTTGGAACTGTGGGCGGCCACCCTGCCTTGAGAGGAACCGCGACCACACATCAACCGAGGCCTCCCGCGACCTGATCGCCTGTGACCCGCAGCGCCAGACGCGGCGTCGAGGCGCTGCCTCAAAGTAGCAGCCGTCGTCACAACCCACAGACCTAAATCGTCGTACATGATACCCACTTTGGGGATTGAATCGTACAGATGATCAATGCATGACATAGGTTTGTTCTAATGCTTTGCATTTTTTTTGGGTTCTGCGTTGCAATCGTATGATGAATACATTCATAAATGATTGCATGGGTTGGTCGATATGAAGACCTGGGTTGATCCTCCTTTTTTCAAAAAATATGTTGAAATGAGCGTTTATTATCAAGAGATAGAAGATTTAATGACGTGCCATTATGCATTCTAGTGAATGCAAATATCAAAAATTGTACTACTTGAAACCCACACAGTGAGGTCTTTTTTTTATGAAAAGCAATAGCTGAAGTGCTTCACTGAATTTAAGAAGAGGAGTTTTAGCGACTACTCATGGGATACAAACATGAAGTCCACACGGTTTTACCACCAGAGACAGCAATTGGCATCTCATTACCTTTGAACATCCCAAACCAGGACTCCAGGAGTTGCCTGAGTGAGCTGATGCTTGCAAGGGAATGGATTCTAAAGAAGTTCACGCCACCTTTTGCTTTTGGCCCGACAAATAGTCAGCACAAACAACACATATTCTAGAGTAACATTGTTAGAGTCCTGGGATCGGAGGTCGTAGCCATGGTCTGGAGGTGCGTGAGGGTTGATGAAGGTCCTCTGGGCGTCTTGCCGGTGGTGAGAGGTAACAGAGGAGGAGAAGAATAGCTTGGGGGGAAAGACTAAACATTATTGGTTGCTTAAGGACTCTGGTACAGACCAACTCTCCTTATATTATGGAGAGTTCAACTTCTCTTTTCCTTCCTAAAAAACACTTATACTAGTAGGAATTAATATATCTCAAATACTTAATAATGGAGTTGCATTATTTTGTTAAAACGAGCCCATCACCGTGCAGCCGTTCAATATGTACATGTGACTATGGGGACGACATGGTAACTAGTGTGGAAGGAGGCAGCCTACATGGCAAGGGTTAACTCCGTGCATGTGGTGATGTCATTCCACTTTATTCCGTATCATTTTTTTCAAAACACTATAATTTTTAAACAGAGTGTCACAACAAGATCCATTTTTACTGTTAGGCTTCTTCCGGTGAGCTCTTCAAAACTAGATCCCATATGTATATGTTTCAGCAAACTTTTTTGAAAACTTTGGGTGATATTGAGACAACTTTAGTGCTATAGAAAAGCAACTCTCGTGTCATGGTGTTCCATCGAAGGACATAAGTTGCCTGCAGTGTTGAAAAGTTTTCGTCGGGCATCTACCATGATTTCAAATTTTAAAACTATGTGGGATGGATGGTATGAGAACATTTTTCTTTTCTTTTCTAGGTTAGTATGCCTGCCTATGCTACTTAGGACGCATGTGTTGACTAATCAGGTCGCCGGTGTTGATTAGTTGCAAAAGTCGGGACAGATCACAAGATGCATAGGGGTAATGAGAAAATTCATAGGGGGTAGGTCAGGCACTTGCCCACAAACCTAGACAAGTTGTCCAATTTTTGCATGATTTGCTCGCAAAAATTATTGAAATCTCTAGATATAATGATTAAAAATACACTTAAATTGTTTGTTGAATGCATTGAAGTTGCACAATAACACACTAAAAATTGCTAAGTTTTTTTGTGATACTCGAGTGCAATTATGATAACTATTTACCAATAACAGGCAACTGGATATCAACGGTAGGCAATTTATAGTATCTATATGCATCTGAATATCAATCGTAGGCAACTACCATCGGTAATAGTCAACTGAGCATCAAAGTTGAGCAATTTCACAATTTTTGTAGGCAGTGGAGCATTAATCATAGGCAACTGATCAACACTAATAGGCAACTGGGCATCAATGTTTGACAATTTTATAATATTTATAAGCAATTGAGCATCAACCGCACGTAACTAATCATCAATTACACGCAATTGAACAACAATAATATAAAAGTTGAGATAATGTTGACAAGATTCACACATACACATAATGAATGAAGTTATTTGTATATAGCACTAAAATGCGCCTCATGTTTTCTGTGATTTTTTCATTTTTACGAAAATTAACCAAATAGGCAAGCCTACTAGGACGAGAAGGAAAAAAGTTGATTTCCTTAACACTAAAGTTGTCTCAGTATGATCTAAAGTTGCCAAAAAAAACTGGTAGGATCTACTTTTGAAGAGCTCGTCGCGTGAAACCCGGCTTTGAAAACGGATCCAATCCTGACGCTCGGTTCAAAAGATGTATCTTCTTGAAAAAGAAAGAAAGTAATTAATTGTACTGGAGGAGGGAATCAGGTCACACGGAATTCCATTTTGGGATGTCCTAATCGCATGTGGGTTTGCTGGTTCCTTCTTAGGAGAGCGCTCGCTTATGCAAACTTGCGCCGGTGCGCCAGCAGATCGGGTCCTTGATATATTTCCATTGAGGAACAATCCTGCATGGAAGTGATAACTAGGACTACTCCCCCTACTTGGTCAAAGTCTATCCTTCTACAAGCTGGGGCTTAGAGCATCTACAACCACGACTTGCAAATTGGGATCCTCAAACGTCCGTGGACGCGTCAGGCTAGTGACCGGGCGTGTCTCCTATTTATCCGTCCGCGCAGCCACATTCCTCATTTTCTTTCTCATATGTCTGATCACTTGCATGTGATTGATGAAGAGGAAGAGAGAGAAAAAAATGAATAATGAAAATAAAAAGATGGTTGGGGTGGGGCCGCATCCTCTGTGGCGGACTGATCGGGCACGCCCGGGCGCGTCCGCGAGCACTCATGTCCTTCTCATAGATGGATATGAGGGTTCGCGGACAGCCCGGGCATATAGGAACGATATGAGGGGTCTGGTTGGGTCAATTGGTTTCTTTTCTCTCATGTCTGATCACTTACAGGACGCGTCCAAAGACATATGAAGGACTATTTGAAAAATTCGGTTGTAGATGCTCTTACGGCTGCTATAATAGATACCCCACGTAACATATCTCCCCTCCTCATCCGATGACACGTTTACGGTCCTTGAAATCCTCCAAAGGCTCTCAGGTAGCCTCTTCCTCTGATGTACATGCCCACTGAATAAGAACATGGTGCGCTCCACGTTGAAGACTGATCTTCAATGCTTTATGGGGTTGAAGAACCACCTTACCATTTTATATAACAGGCAGAGGGGGAGCAGCAGCAGGTGGTGTCCCATAGAACTTCTTCAATCAGCGAACATGGAAGGCATCATTAATCCGAGCTCCAGCCGGAAGGTCCAATCTGTATGCCACAAATCTAATGTATTCAAGGACTTTGTACGGACCATAGAACCTAGCGGCAAGCTTGCCATAAGTGTGTCCTAGAACTGATGTTATTGGCCATCGATGTAGGCATCATGATGGCATCGATGACGAAGAGGCTTAGCAAAGTCGGCGAGTTAGTTTCTGCTTTAAAGATTGATTGGTGAAGGACGGCAGCGACGACACAAGTAAGTGCGTCGGACCGGTTTGTATCCAGTATGTGTCTTTGTTGAGTCATTTGACTTTACATGTTAGGCTTTGGTGTGATGTTTATTTGATATTAGGCTCGGACTATCGGCACCCCTTCATTAAATGGATAGGAGTAGCGACATATATTTCTAAAATGATGGCTTCAGACTATCTAATGTACTATTTTGGAATGTATTTATGAATAATTAATAAAGTGACTATATGCATCGCCTAAATGCACAGGCCGAGAATAATCCTCCTTTTCAAAAAATACATGTTTTTAGTTTTTCCCAATTATACCACACAACTTAAAAGTATATACCAACAAAAAATTCCATGTAAGCTTCTTCTCCGTGTATAGCATAAATATGCCTTCTCTATTCTTATTTCAAGAATGTCTACAAGGTGAAAAATATATTATTATCTTTGGTTTTAGAAAGAGAGCAACAGCAAACGTGAAGGTTCAAAGCAAATCATCCAATCTTGAAGCCTAACAACATCAAGAGGCCAAGAACGAGGCACATGTACTATTCTATCTGAGTTCCGCTTCGGTACAACCCTCTTATAAAATATATAAGAAGCAATATGGACTTTTTGCCACGTCGTATCCACTTTTTTATGTATAATAGATCACTGGTCCATAAGTCACGTACGTCTACTCTATGTGTAGGGGATATTGAGAAAATGGCAATAACAAGGAGTCGAACACGGGACCTCATACTCTTGGGACGCACTGCTTGCCACACGACCTAAGGAAAAGGGTCATTAGTCCCGGTTTCAGACAGTCTTTAGTTCTGGTTCTCCAACCGGGACTAAATGCCCAAAGTTTTAGTCCCGGTTGTGTTATGAACCGGGACAAAGGTGCTCCACATGGCCTATGTAGGGCGCGAGGACCGAAGGACCTTTAGTCACGGTTGGTAACACCGACCAGGACTAAAACGCGGTCACACGTCAGCAACAGCCAGGCACTGGGTTTTTTAAGGAGGGATTTAGGGGTTTCATATTATGTTTTCTTCTTTTCTTTTTGTGTCCATCATCTTTGCTTCCTTATGCCTATTGGTGTTCTCGGTCGGTGTCATCATTGAGCTCCGTTCAACTAGAAGGTAGCTAGTACGTACATATAGCAATGAAGGAACAGTTATACGACATCGTCATGAATATAGAGAGAAGTGATCTCTCTTTCTCCGTGCTTGGTCGAACAACAAGTTTTCGTATATCTATTCGACGCTACTATATATATATATAGTACACGTTCATGCATACCTATAATTATCTCTTGTGATCCCTAACCTAGCTGATATATATCTATCTATTACCAACATCGCTACGGAAATCCAGATGGTATTATTTATGTGTATCTATGATATGTTCAACAAAGAATTCCGCCAATTCCTATTGGTCCTATCCTATCAGTTGGTAGGAGTTCGTCCCGCTGCCGTTCGATCTCATCATGGGATGAGAATAACTATTCTGGTCCCAGGTTGACTCGTCCCAGCAGTAGCAGTTGAACTTCCGTGAAAAGTATTTAAATGGGGCTTGCGATATATCGTTTGGATGCTATGGACACCCTGGTCACGGTCTAGGTTGAATTTTTATCAAACTATTCACGGTTTAAGAGCAGTTTTCAAAACCGTGTTTGTTAATATAAAAAATGTGAATCCCATTTCTGATAATATTTCTAAACCGTTTGTCGGAATGAGGCAAATGAGATTGCATTGAATAGCTGTTGTAAATCCCCTCATTTCATATGTTGAATGTCTTTTCGAATTCCATACGGTTAAAGAGGAATTTCAAAAATGTCGGAATTTCTGAAATCGAACAACTGGCTTCCTATTTTAGGGTTAATTTAAAAATAGCTAGTCCGATCGACGCAAGTGATACGGCGTTTGAAAGCTTATGAAAATGCGCAGTTTTTCATATAACAAGTTTCTTCCAACTATTAATGGTTTAAAAGTAATTAGAAATCAGCAGAAGTTGTACCAAGTTTGTATTTTTGCTTTAATTTCTCAACGTTTCTCAGAATGGAGCAAATGATATGGCGTTAGAGATCTTGAAAAAATGCGAAACTTTTATATGTAGATTGTTTTTTCCAATTCCTTACGATTTTATGTCAGTTTTAAAAATGGCTAAATTTTTTTGGCCGTAATATTTACAAACTTTATTGAAATGGAGAAAATAATATATCATTCGAAAGCTACGAAAAATGTGAACCTTTTTTATGTAGATGGTTTTCTCTGATTCCTAGCCGTTTTCAAGCAATCTCGAAAACAACGATATCATGCTTTCTGACTTTATCGCGAAACAAAGCCTTCAAAAATGCACCGCGTGAAGAATTCGACCTTCTTGCCATGTCCACTTGAACTTCACTCTATTTTACTTTGGGTTGCTTTACACGACGAACTACTCCATTATTTTATTTTAACATTCTCAATTTTTCTATTTTGAACTTCTATGTATTTATTTTATAAACATGGAAAATAAAACTGGTCCGTTTTCCATGTAAGGAATTTCACTAGTTTAATTTGATCTTCTCAGCTTTTTCATTCGAACTTCTTCATTTTAATCTTTAGTCACGAGGAAAAAAACTATTTTTTTCATAAATTTTGAACTTCTTTGCTATTTTAATTTGAACTTCTTAGCCTTTTTTATTCAACTTCTTCAATTTATGATTTAGTAACGAGAAAAAATCTCATTTTGTTACATATTTTGAACTTCTTTTGTTATTTCAATTTGAACTTCAAGGTTTTATTATTTATTAACGGGAAATTTGAGTTTTATAGTAAACATAGAACCGCTTGGTTATTTTTATTTGTACTTCTATTTTTATAGGAACCGTGAATATCCCTTTTTATAATCTTTTTTTGGGTTCACAAGTTCAGCTTACCCAAAAAAAATCATTCTCCAAACTTACTATGTTTCATGTAGTGATCCTTTTTTGATTTTTTTTGTGTCATGATACTTTCTCCATTTTGTTTTCATTTGAATTTCGTGTGTTTTCCAATGTTGAGCTTCTCACGTGAATTTTTACATGGTTCCCCCCCCCCATGTGTTTTCCAATGTTGAGCTTCTCGCGAAAATGCACCGTGTGAAGAACTTCTTTCACTTCTTGTTCTATTTTTCACGTGCGACGTGAACAAAATGTGGCTGCACATCTGTCAGCTCGCTCTTGTAATCAGCTAGGGTGCCGTGTTTGGCATGGTGTGTCTCCGGAATGCATCCGGCAAACTATTTGTATGGACATTATGTCTAGATGATTTATAAAGCGGATGTGTTATAAAAAAAATGCACCGTGTGAAGAACTTGACCTTCTCCCCATGTTCACTTGAACTTACTCTATTTTCCACGTGTTGTTTTTTGCTCGTTACACTCCATCCATGAACCGGAATTGAGCAAATAATATACCAACGAAAAGCATAAGGTGAACCTCTCTCATAAGAATTTTTGAACTTCCCCGGGCATAGCACTTGACCTTCTAGCAACAAACTTTTTATACTATTTTTATTCTTTTTTCTCATATGAAAACACACACCATGTAGTACGTGGACTTCCGGTTGTTTCAATTTGAACTGATCTGTAATTTCTTTTGCCCCTAACTCTTGAAGCACTCATCAAATTTTAGCAAATGAAATCAATAAAAAAACTATTGACAAGCATTTTATTTTACAAAATCATAATGGGTTAAGAGCGTCTTTTGAACACACTAAAAACTCTAGCTAAAGCTGTTCAATTTCGTGCCGAATTGCTGACGAGCAAGCGAGCACTAAGTGTACCGTCACCAGGAAGGCAAAGCTTCTCGACATGGGCTAAGTGGAGATGACGACAACATGTGTTGCGGCCTGCAGCATCCACAAAAAAGGAGCAGGTACACAAACTCGTGGTGTTGAAATTTGGAGGTGGGCCTTAGGCCCACTAGAGAATTTCAGAAAAATCTAAAGGGCCCATGTAGGTGGTGGCATGGCAAGGTGGTGGGAGTTTAGTCCCACCCCGCTAGTGGAGGAGAGTTTGGACCCCTTTATAAGGGTCTCTCTTCCACATGCTATTGGAGAGTGAGAAGAGAAGGTGCCCTCGCGCACTCCTCCTCCGCCGCCCGCCTCGCCACGCCACGCCTCGTCACGACGCGCCGCGGGTTGCGGGAATGAGCCGAGCCGAGCTCATACCTACACGGAGAATACGTAACGGACAAGGAAACGATCCGAGACGTCGGATCGTGATCGTTACCGACTCGGACTCTTCCACCCAGCCGTCTTTATAAGCACGCGATCGCCTACCCTAGCCGTCACGAAATCAGATCACATCTGCCTCACGCGTTCGTTCCTTGAACTGCTGCTGCCGCCGGCGACTCCGTCCCGTTTACCGCGTACACGGTCGACGGGAGAGCAGGCCTCCGAAACCTCGCCTCTCCGGTTCCTGTACGGGAGAGGGGCGATTAGGTTTTTGGGGAGCGATCACGCGACTGCTCGCCTCCGTCCGTCTGCTTCGTCTACGTCCGCGTCGCCCTCGTCATCGCCATGTCTTCACCAAGCGAAGCTGATCGTCTCCGCGAGGAAGCCGAAAAGAAGACGGCAGAGGATACTGCCTCTGCCGCCGCCGCCGCTGCTGCTGCTACGGCCAACTGGCCGATTGGAGGGTATGACTCGTTTATCCTCTTGTTCGTATTTATTCTAGTACTACTTGTTTGCATAGATGTATCCACTATATGCGTAGTATGTGCTAGGTTAGCTCAACATCAGTATGTCATTAGTCTAGTCAATGCCATGCTAGTTATTATTTTGTGGATTAATCTACTCGGAAAATTGCCTATTTACTCAACAATCCAAAAACCTTATGTCTGTAGGAATTTTTCGAGTAATGGTTTTGCTGCTGCACTGAAACCGGATAAGTTTACCGGTACTTTTTTCAAGCGTTGGCAAACGAGAACCACCTTATGGCTCACGGCTATGAACGTGTTCTGGGTAGCCGGTGTCACTCCTACGGAAACTATCACTCCTGAACAGGAGAAGATGTTTAAGGAGGCCACCGTCCTATTCCTTGGAGCAGTCATTAGCGTGATCGGAGATAAGCTGGTTGATGCATATTTACATATGCATGTTGCCAAGGACTTGTGGGAGGCGCTCGAATCTAAATTCGGGGCCACCGATGCTGGGAGTGAGATGTATGTTATGGAGCAGTTCCACGATTACAAGATGGTTGACAACCGTTCTGTATTGGAACAAGCTCATGAGATAATATGCATAGCTAAGGAACTTGAGGTTCTTAAGTGCAATTTGCCGGGCAAGTTTGTCGCGGGCTGTATAATTGCTAAGCTCCCTAATTCCTGGAGGAACTTTGCTACTACTCTGAAACATCAGAGGCGTGAGTTCTCAGTAGAGGACATCATCGGCCATCTGAGTGTTGAGCAGAACTCGAGAGCAAAGGACTCCAATGGAAAAGCGGTGGAAAGCTCTTCTGCTGCCAATATGGTACATCAGAGGAACTTCAATTCTCACAAGCCCAAGGGAAAGAACTCTGTCCAACAGAATACCGACTTCAAGAAGAAGGGGAAGAAGCCCTTCAAGAAGAATAAGAAGGGAGATGGCTGCTATACTTGTGGTTCAGAGGAACATTGGGCGAACAAATGCCCAAACAAGTACAAGAAGCCGGCGCAGGACTCCAAGTCTGCAAACATGATTGTGGGCAACAATGAAAGTGGTGCATCTGGGTACGGTAATTTACTTACTGTATTTACAGTTTGTCAGTCCACCGATTGGTGGGTGGACACAGGTGCAAATATTCATGTGTGTGCTGACTTGTCATTGTTCTCTTCTTATCAGGCCACCGGTCGCGGGTCCGTATTGATGGGGAATGGCGCGAGTGCTTCTGTTCTTGGTGTTGGCACGGTCGATCTGAAGTTTACTTCGGGAAGGATCGTGCAGCTGAAGAACGTGCAGCATGTCCCCGCCATCAAGAAGAATCTCGTTAGTGGCTCCCTTCTGTGTAGAGAAGGGTTTAAGTTGGTGTTCGAGTCTAATAAAGTAGTAGTTACGAAATATGGACTTTTCGTTGGAAAAGGTTATGAATGCGGAGGTCTGTTCCGCCTTTCTCTAGCAGATTTTTGTAATAAAGTCGTGAACAATATTCATTCGAGTGTTAATGAATCTGAAGTTTGGCATTCACGTCTTTGTCACATAAGTTTCGGTGTTATGTCGCGGCTAGCAAAACTGAATTTAATCCCAACTTTCACTTTAGCCAAAGGTTCTAAGTGCCACTCGTGTGTGCAAGCAAAGCAACCTCGCAAGCCTCACAAGGCTGCAGAGGAGAGACACTTGGCACCATTAGAACTCATACATTCTGATCTTTGTGAGATGAATGGTGTGTTGACTAAAGGTGGAAAGAAATACTTCATGACATTGATAGATGATTCCACTAGATTTTGCTATGTGTATCTGTTAAATACTAAAGATGAGGCTCTACACTACTTTAAAATCTATAAGGCAGAAGTTGAGAATCAACTTGAAAAGAAAATTAAACGAGTCCGGTCTGATCGTGGTGGAGAGTACTTCTCAAACGAATTTGATTCATTTTGTGCGGAACACGGCATTATTCATGAGAGGACGCCTCCCTATTCACCCCAGTCAAACGGGGTTGCCGAGCGGAAAAACCGTACTCTAACTGATTTGGTTAACGCCATGTTAGATACATCGGGTTTATCCAAGGCATGGTGGGGGGAGGCTATATTGACCGCGTGTCATGTCCTGAATAAAGTTCCTACAAAAGATAATGAGGTCACTCCCTACGAGGAGTGGTCGAAGAGAAGGACGACACTCTCGTACTTACGTACTTGGGGCTGCTTGGCGAAAGTCAATGTACCGATCCCCAAGAAGCGCAAGCTTGGACCAAAGACTGTGGATTGCGTTAATTTGGGATACGCTAAGAACAGCGTAGGCTATAGATTTCTAGTAGTGAAATCTGAGGTACCTGACGTGAAGGTCGGTACAATAATGGAGTCGAGGGATGCTACATTCTTTGAGGATATATTTCCCATGAGAGATATGCAAAGCACTTCTAGACAGGAATCTGAGATAACTCCTGAGCCTGCCATTCCTATGGAATATTATGAACAAACACATGATGAAAATCCTGAGGAGGATGACGAGGAAGCCCGTGGTAGGGGCAAGAGACAAAGGACTGCAAAGACCTTTGGTGATGATTTCTTCGTATACCTCGTGGATGATAATCCCACTTCTATTTCAGAAGCGTATGCTTCTCCAGATGCTGATTACTGGAAAGCTGCTGTCCGTAGCGAGATGGACTCCATCATGGCTAACGGGACATGGGAAATCACTGATCGTCCCTATGGTTGCAAACCATTGGGATGCAAGTGGGTGTTCAAAAAGAAGCTTAGGCCCGACGGTACAATTGAAAAGTACAAGGCTAGGCTTGTGGCCAAGGGCTATGCCCAGAAAGAAGAGGAAGATTTCTTCGATACTTATTCACCTGTGGCTAGACTGACCACCATTAGAGTACTACTCTCATTGGCGGCCTCTCATGGTCTTCTCGTTCATCAAATGGACGTTAAGACGGCTTTCCTGAATGGAGAGCTAAATGAGGAAATCTATATGCAACAGCCAGATGGCTTTGTGATAGAAGGTCAGGAAGGAAAGGTGTGTAAGTTGCTGAGATCTTTATATGGTCTGAGACAAGCACCTAAGCAATGGCATGAGAAGTTTAATACAACTCTGACATCTGTTGGCTTCGTTGTTAATGAAGCTGACAAATGTGTATACTATCGCCATGGTGGGGGCGAAGGAGTTATATTGTGCTTGTATGTTGATGACATACTGATATTTGGAACCAACCTCAAAGTAATTGAGGAGGTTAAGTCCTTTCTGTCTCAAAACTTTGAGATGAAGGACCTTGGGGTGGCTGATGTTATCTTGAACATCAAGCTATTGAGAGATGATGAGGGTGGGATTACACTTCTGCAATCCCACTATGTTGACAAGATTTTGAGTCGCTTTGGATATTCAGACTGCAAGATTTGTCAAACACCATATGATCCTAGTGTGCTTATTCGAAAGTTTAAAGGCACAGCTATAGATCAATTGAGATTCTCTCAAATTATCGGTTCACTTATGTACCTAGCTAGCGCAACGAGGCCTGACATCGCGTTTGCTGTGAGCAAACTTAGCCGGTTTGTTGCAAACCCGGGCGAAGTTCATTGGCGTGCTGTTGAAAGAATTATGCGCTACTTGAAAGGTACTGTCAACCACGGGCTTCACTATACGGGATTCCCATCGGTACTTGAAGGGTATAGTGACGCGAATTGGATCTCTGATGCTGATGAGATGAAGGCCACTACTGGGTATATGTTTACTCTTGGGGGTGGTGCTGTTTCCTGGAAGTCTTGCAAGCAAACGATCTTAACAAGATCGACAATGGAAGCAGAATTAACAGCATTAGACACATCTGGTGTCGAAGCAGAATTTCTTCGAGATCTTTTGATGGACTTACCTGTGGTTGAGAAGCCAGTTCCGGCTATCCTTATGAACTGCGATAATCAGACGGTTATTGTTAAAGTGAAGAGTTCAAAGGACAATATGAAGTCCAACAAACATATAAGAATGAGATTGAAGTCTGTCAGACGTTTGAGAAACTCCGGAGTGATAGCGTTGGATTATATCCAAACGGCTAAGAATCTGGCAGATCCCTTTACTAAAGGGCTATCACGTGTTGTGATAGATAGTGCATCGAGGGAGATGGGTATGAGACCCACATGAGTTGCCATGGTAGTAACCTAACCTATATGATCGGAGATCCCGTGAAGTAGGACCTGGGAAAACAAGCCAGTGGTGAACTGAGGAGAGTAACTTTACTAACCCACTCCGTTGGAGATGCAATACTCTCGGATACTGTATGGTAGGATGACTACTGTCTTAATGTGTTCTAAAGCTTATATGTAAGCAAGATGCTGTCCTACAGAGCGATCTTTGGAGGAACACACCTATATGAGCTTGACTGCTGGTCACAGTCTATGAGATTTGGGTGATCTCTAGTAAACTCATGAATAGGCCAGGAGTGTGACTAATATGCTCCACCCGAGGGGTCACCTTCGGCAGCCTAGTACTAGTAAGACTTGTGGTGAAGCTCCTTTACGCCAAACTGACAATTCAAGGCATAGTCCATTGTTCAGTTGTGAAGGGGTGTAGCTACTTGTTCTAGGTGAAGCTCAACCTTAACAGGTCTTCACTGAAATGCTGGTATATTAAAACAGTGATTGGAACGAGGGAACACGATGTGCCCTTGAGATCTGGTGGGGGATTGTTGAAATTTGGAGGTGGGCCTTAGGCCCACTAGAGAATTTCAGAAAAATCTAAAGGGCCCATGTAGGTGGTGGCATGGCAAGGTGGTGGGAGTTTAGTCCCACCCCGCTAGTGGAGGAGAGTTTGGACCCCTTTATAAGGGTCTCTCTTCCACATGCTATTGGAGAGTGAGAAGAGAAGGTGCCCTCGCGCACTCCTCCTCCGCCGCCCGCCTCGCCACGCCACGCCTCGTCACGACGCGCCGCGGGTTGCGGGAATGAGCCGAGCCGAGCTCATACCTACGCGCTTATTTTTGCCGGTCAGGAACGGAGAATACGTAACGGACAAGGAAACGATCCGAGACGTCGGATCGTGATCGTTACCGACTCGGACTCTTCCACCCAGCCGTCTTTATAAGCACGCGATCGCCTACCCTAGCCGTCACGAAATCAGATCACATCTGCCTCACGCGTTCGTTCCTTGAACTGCTGCTGCCGCCGGCGACTCCGTCCCGTTTACCGCGTACACGGTCGACGGGAGAGCAGGCCTCCGAAACCTCGCCTCTCCGGTTCCTGTACGGGAGAGGGGCGATTAGGTTTTTGGGGAGCGATCACGCGACTGCTCGCCTCCGTCCGTCTGCTTCGTCTACGTCCGCGTCGCCCTCGTCATCGCCATGTCTTCACCAAGCGAAGCTGATCGTCTCCGCGAGGAAGCCGAAAAGAAGACGGCAGAGGATACTGCCTCTGCCGCCGCCGCCGCTGCTGCTGCTACGGCCAACTGGCCGATTGGAGGGTATGACTCGTTTATCCTCTTGTTCGTATTTATTCTAGTACTACTTGTTTGCATAGATGTATCCACTATATGCGTAGTATGTGCTAGGTTAGCTCAACATCAGTATGTCATTAGTCTAGTCAATGCCATGCTAGTTATTATTTTGTGGATTAATCTACTCGGAAAATTGCCTATTTACTCAACACGTGGATCGTAAAGTCTTTTGATTTTTTTGCAAATAAAGCATTATGCATTTTTATGCAAACTTTTTTCTCCTATCATATGTGGCCTTCTATCATCTTTTTATTTGAACTTATTTTCAAAAGAATTTTGGTAGCGTCAATTTTATTCACATATAAAGGAAGAAAAACAAACTCATTTTAGAAAAAGCATATGGTGGACAGAAAAATTGTTTCCACGTTATCCACATAGGTAGACAAAGTAACTCATTTTTCATTGAGGTAAATTATGCAAATACGAGCACACAAAAAACCACGAAAAGGAACATACACTTGATCATTTTCTGTTGAGTAGCTATACTGAATTACCGACGCATTCTTCTTTTAGTTTTTAGACTGTTCAAATCTGCCTACAAGAACAACTGACGTTGACTGAAGTGGAGGGAGTTGAGTTTCAGAAATGAATGGAAGTTGCAGCATGCTCCAACGTCATGAAAAAGAACCAGGGGGCAGCTTTGAATAATAGACGATTATCACGAACTGGAAATATAATAATAACCACTTTATTATTGCCTTTAGGGCATATTTCCAACATGTAGATGACATGGGATCGGAGGGGTATATGGCCCCTTTGATTGACGGTTGTCATCCACATGTAATTACATCACAGAGTAAAACATAAATAATTCAGGACAAACCAAAATACCTTGGAAAAGGAAGGTTTGCCCTGACTCGGTGGTGAGGAGAAGTGCGAGAGTGAAACAAAAGAAAAAAAATTCATGATGAAATATGAAAGGAATAATCTTTTGAAATAGCAGAGGTCTAGCAGACTTGGCTAAAAGAAGGGTTCTTAGATAAGCATCACTAGAATATAAGCTTGACTTTATGGCATTACAAGAAACGGACAGACATAATTTCACACCGCAATTCCTAAATACTCTATCAGGAGGAGTGGACTTTGATTGGCACTGCTTGCCACCAAGGGGTAGATCTGGTGGAATCTTACTTGGGGTTAAGTGTGAAACTTTAGAGGTGATGAGTGTGGTTTATGGAGAGTTTTCCGTCAAATTTCGTGTGAGGTCGAAATTTGATGGTTTCAGATGGGCTCTGGTGGCCGTATATGGAATGGCGCAACCGGAGCTCAAATATGATTTTCTCGCTCATCCAGTAAGAATCTGTGGACATGAAACACTGCCAATTATTGTGGGGGAGATTTTAATATCATTAAAAGACAAGATGAAAAAGACAATGATAACTTTGATGCACGATGGTCACTTATGTTCAACATGGTTATTGAGAGTCTCGATTTGAGGGAGATTAACCTCACTGGTAGACAATTCGCATGGGCGAACTCATTGCCGGTACCAACATATGAGAAGTTGGACCGGGTACTGACCAGTGTCGAGTGGGAGCAGAAGTACCCGCTAGTTTCAATACAGGCTTTACAAAGATCAATCTCAGACCACACACCACTCATAGTTGACTCACGGGATGCCAACTATGCGGGAAATATAATTTTTTTTTTCTCTTTTGAGCTAAGTTGGTTTGGGAGAGAAGGATTCATGGATCTCATAGCTAACGAATGGGCTAGGGATTCGGGTGGATCTACGAATATAGAAAGATGGCAAAACAAAATCTGAAACATGTGCCAGTTCTTAAGAGGATGGGCGAAAAATGAGAGTGTCATATATAAAAAGTAAAAAAGAAAGACTCATTCATCTGATTGATGAATTAGATGTGAAAGTTGAGTCTGCTCAGCTGAATCTGACTGATAGGAATAACAAGATTGAAGCTGAGAAGAATTTGCAAAAAATATTGAGAGAAGAGGAGATGAAATGGGCACTTCGTGCTAAGGTGCCAAAGGTGGTTCATTGGGACGATAACACAAAATTATGTCACATGATTACTAATGGCAAACATCGAAAGAAAAAATAACCCAACTTGAGCAAGATGAAGGAACAATAGTAGGTCACGAGAATTTAAAGCTATATATCTCTGAATATTACAAGAAATTATTTGGTGCACCAGAGGAGACTTGGGTATCTTTGGATGAAAGCACAACTCATGAGATACCTCAACTCAATTCAGATGAGAATGAGGTGCTATCAGCCCCATTTACCGAGCAGGAGGTGTATGACTCAATAGTACAAATGAAACAAAATAAAGCTCCGGGGCCAGACAGGTTTCCGGTGGAATTTTATAAAAAATTACGGCATGTCATTAAAGGGGATTTATTGCCTGTGTTCCAAGATTTATTTAATGGCCATTTATAGATATTCCACCTTAACTTTGGAACAATTATGTTGTTGCCCAAGAAGGCGGAGGTTGTATGCATCGACAGTTCAGACCGATATGTTTGCTCAATGTCAGCTTCAAATTTTTACAAAGGTTGGCACGAATAGGTTAACGAAGATAGCTCATTGAGTATTCCAACCAACGCGGACGACGTTTATGCCTAAGAGACACATCTTAGATGGTGTTGTTGTCCTGCATGAAACGCTGCATGAAATTCATACAAAGAAACTAGATGGGGTTATCTTTAAATTGGATTTCGAGAAAGCATATGATAAAGTCAAATGGCCATTTCTTCAACATGCCTTACGTGTTGGGGAACGTCGCATGGGAAACAAAAAATTTCCTACGCGCATGAAGACCTATCATGGTGATGTCCATCTACTAGAGGGGATTTCTGATATACGTACCCTTGTAGATCGCACAACAGAAGCGTTAATAAACGCGGTTGATGTAGTGGAACGTCCTCACGTCCCTCGATCCGCCCCGCGAACCGTCCCACGATCCGTTCCGATCTAGTGCCGAACAGACGGCACCTCCGCGTTCAGCACACGTACAGCTCGACGATGATCTCGGCCTTCTTCATCCAGCAAGAGAGACGGAGAGGTAGATGAGTTCTCCGGCAGCGTGATGGCGCTCCGGAGGTTGGTGGTGATCTAAACTCAGCAGGGCTCCGCCCGAGCTCCGCAGAAACGCGATCTAGAGGAATAACCGTGGAGGTATGTGGTCGGGCTGCCGTGGCAAAAGTTGTCTCAAATCAGCCCTAATAGCTCCATATATATAGGAGGAGGGGGGGCTTGCCTTGAGGCTCAAGGAGCCCCAAGGGCTGCGCACCAAGGAGGAGGAGGAGTCCACCTCCAATCCTAGTCCAACTAGGATTGGAAGGTGGAGTCCTTCCCTTCCTTCCCACCTTTTTTTTTCTTTTTCTTTGATTTTCTATCTATGGCGCATAGGGCCTTCTTGGGCTGTCCCACCAGCCGACCAAGGTCTGGTGCGCCACCCGCAAGGCCTATGGGCTTCCCCGGGGTGGGCTGCCCCCCCGGTGAACATCCGGAACCCATTCGTCATTCCCGGTACATTCCCGGTAACTCCGAGAACCTTCCGGTAATCAAATGAGGTCATCCTATATATCAATCTTCATTTCCGGACCATTCCGGAAACCCTCATGACGTTCGTGATCTCATCCGGGACTCTGAACAACATTCGGTAACCAACCATATAACTCAAATACGCATAAAACAACGTCGAACCTTAAGTGTGCAGACCCTGCGGGTTCGAGAAATATGTAGACATGACACGAGGGACTCCTCGGTCAATATCCAATAGCGGGACCTGGATGCCCATATTGGATCCTACATATTCTACGAAGATCTTATTGTTTGAACCTTAGTGTCAAGGATTCATATAATCCCGTATGTCATTCCCTTTGTCCTTCGGTATGTTACTTGCCCGAGATTTGATCGTCAGTATCCGCATACCTATTTCAATATCGTTTACCGGCAAGTCTCTTTACTCGCTCCGTAATACAAGATCCCTAAGTCACATTGCTTGCAGGGCTTGTGTGTGATGTTGTATTACCGAGTGGGCCCCGAGATACCTCAACGGACACCTTCGGAAATCCCAGTCTTGATCCATACTAACTCAACGGACACCTTGGGAGATACCTGTAGAGCATGTTTATAGTCACCCAGTTACGTTGCGACGTTTGATACACATAATGCATTCCTCCGGTGTCAGAGAGTTATATGATCTCATGGTCATAGGAACAAATACTTGACACGCAGAAAACGGTAGCAACAAAATGACACGATCAACATGCTAGGTCTATTAGTTTGGCTCTAGTCCATCACATGATTCTCCTAATGATGTGATCCCGTTATCAAGTGACAACACTTGCCTATGGTCAGCAAACCTTGACCATCTTTGATCAACGAGCTAGTCAACTAGAGGCTTACTAGGGACAGTGTTTTGTCTATGTATCCACACAAGTATTGTGTTTCCAATCAATACAATTATAGCATGGATAATAAACGATTATCATGAACAAAGAAATATAATAATAGGGCATATTTCCAATAGTCTCCCACTTGCAGTAGAGTCAATAATCTAGTTCACGTCACCATGTGATTCTAACGAATCTAACACCCATATAGTTCTGGGTCTGATCACGTCTCGCTCGTGAGAGAGGTTTTAGTCAACGGTTCTGAAACTTTCAGATCCGTGTGGTCTTTACAAATCTTTATGTCATCTTATAGATGCTGCTACTATGTGCTATTTGAAAATACTCCAAATATCTACTCTACTATACGAATCCGTTTCACTACTCATAGTTATTAGGATTAGTGTCAAAGCTTGCATCGACGTAACCCTTTACAACGAACTCTTTAACCACCTCCACAATCGAGAAAAATTCCTTAGTCCATCAGTTACTAAGGATAAATTTTGACCGCTGCTAGTGATTCAATCATGGATCACTCTCTGTACCTCTCAACAGACTTTGAGTCAAGGCACACATCAGGTGCGGTACTCAGCATGGCATACTTCAGATTCTACGGCCAAGGCATAGAAGACGACCTTCGTCTATTCTCTTTATTCTGCTGGGGTCGGGTTTTGAGTCTTACTCAAATTCACACCTTACAACACAACCAAGAACTCCTTATTTGCTGATCTATTTTGAACTCCTTCAAAAATTTGTCAAGGCATGCATCTTGTTGAAACTTCTATCAAGCGTTTCGATCTATCTCCATAGATCTTGATGCTCAACGTTCAAGTAGCTCAATCCAGGTATTCCTTTGAAAAACTCCTTTCAAACAACCTTGTATGCTTTACATAAATTCTACATTACTTCTGATCCACAATATGTCAACCACATATACTTATTAGAAATTCTATAGTTCTCCCACTCACTTCTTTGAAAATACAAGTTTCTCATAAACCTTGTACAAACCAAAAATCTTTGATCATCTCATCAAAGTGTATATTCCAACTCCGAGATGCTTGCACCAGGCCAATGAAGGATTGTTGGAGCTTGCATACTTGTTAGTATCTTCAGGATCGACAAAACCTTCTGGTTGTATCACATACAATTTTTCCTCAAGGAAAACGTCGAGGAAACAACGTTTTGACATCCCATGTGCAATATTTCATAAATAATGCAGCAACTACTAACATAATTCTAACAGACTCTTAGCATCGCTACGAGTGAGAAAGTCTCATCATATTCAACTATTTGATCTTGTCGGAAACATCTTTGCGACAAGTCGAGCTTTTCTTAATAGTGACTTATCACCATCATCGTTTGTCTTCCTTTTAAAGATCCATCTTTACTTAATAGTCTTACTACCATCAAGCAGTTCCTCCAAAGTCTACACTTTGTTTTATACATGGATCCTCTCTCGGATTTCATGGCCTCCAGCCATTTGTCGGAACCCGGGCCCACCATTGCTTCTCCATAACTCGTAGGTTCACTGTTGCTCAACAACATGACCTCCAAGCCAGGGTTACCGTACCACTCTGTAGTAGTACGCGACCTTGTCAACCTACGATGTTTGTAGTAACTTGATCCGATGTTCCATGATCACCATCATCAGCTTTCACTTCAATTGGTGTAGGCGCCACAGGAACAACTTCCTGCGCCCTGCTACACACTGGTTGAAGTGATGGTTCAATAACCTCATCAAGTTCTACCACCCTCCCACTCAATTCTTTCGAGATAAACCTTTCCTCGAGAAAGGACCCGTTTCTAGAAACAAACACTTTGCTTTCGGATCTGAGATAGGAGATGTACCCAACTGTTTTGGATATCCTATGACGATGCATTTATCCGCTTTGGATTCGAGCTTATCACACTGAAACGTTTTCACATAAGTGTCGAAGCCCCAAACTTTCAAGAAACGACAGCTTAGATTTCTCTAAACCTCAGTCTATACTGTGTCATCTCAACGGAAATACGTGGTGCCCTATTTAAAGTGAATGCGATTGTCTCTAATGCATAACCCATAAACGATAGTGGTAATTCGATAAGAGACATCATAGTATGCACCATACCAAATAGTGCGTGGCTATGACGTTCAGACACATCATCACACTATGATGTTCCAGGTGGCATGAACTGCGAAACAATTTCCACATTGTCTTAACTGCGTACCAAAACTCGTAACTCAGATATTCATTTCTATGATCACATCGTAGACAGTTTATCCTCTTGTTACGACGAACTTCACTCTGAAACAGAATTAAACTTTTCAATATTTCAGACTTGTGATTCATTAAGTAAATACTCTTGTATCTACTCAAATCGTCATTGAAGTAAGAACATAATGATATCCACTGCGTGCCTCAGCACCCATTGGACTACATACATCAAAATGTATCACTTCCAACAAGTTACTATCTTGTTTCATCTCAATGAAAACAAGGCCTCGCTCATGTGGTATGATTTGCATGTCACAAGTGATTCAAAATCAAGTGAGTATAAAGATCCATCAGCATGGAGCATCATCATGCAATTTATACCAACATGATTTAAGCGGCAGTGCCACAAGTAAGTGGTACTATCATCATTACTTTGCTTCTTTTGGCACCAATATCATGAACATGTGTAACACTACGATCGAGATTTAATAAACCATTGAAGGTGATTATTCAAGCAAATAGAGTAACCATTATTCTCTTTAAATGAATAATCGTATTGCAATAAACACGATCCAATCATGTTCATGCTTACGCAAGCACCAAATAGCAATTATTTAGGTTTAACATCAATCCTGATGGTAGAGGGAGCATGCGACGTTTTGATCATATCAACCTTGGAAAAACTTCCAACACTTGTCGTCACCTCGCCTTTAGCTAGTCTCCGTTTATCCCCTAGCTTTCATTTCGTGTTACTAATCACTTAGCAACCGAACCGGTATCCAATACCCTCGCGCTACTAGGAGTACTAGTAAAGTAAACATCAACATCATGTATATCAAATATACTTCTTTTGACTTTGCCAGCCTTCTTATCTACCAAGCATCTAGGGTAGCTCCGCTTCAGTGACCGTTCCCCTCATAACAGAAGCACTTATTCTCGGGTTTGGGTTTAATCTTGGGTCTATTCATTAGTGCAGCAACTGTTTTGTTGTTTCACGAAGTATCCCTTCTAGCCCTTGCCTTTCATGAAACTTAGTGGTTTTACAAACCATCAACCATTGATGTTCCTTCTTGATTTCTACTTTCGCAGTGTCAAACATCATGAATCTCTCAAGGATCATTGTATCTATCCTTGATATGTTATAGTTCATCACGAAGCTCTCACAGCTTGGTGGCAGTGACTTTGGAGAACCATCACTATCTCATACGGAAGATTAACTCCCACTTGATTCAAGCAATTGTCGTACTCAGACAATCTGAGCACACGCTCAACGATTGAGCTTTTCTCCTTTACTTCACGGACAAAGAATCTTGTCGGAGGTCTCATACCTCTTAACAAGGGCACAAGCATGAAATCACAACTTCATCTCTTTAGAACATCGCTTATGTTCCATGATGTTTCAAAACGTCTTCGGCGCCATGCTTCTAAGCCATTAAGTATTTTGCACTGAATTATCGTGTAGTCATTAGAAACGTGTATGTCGGATGTTCACAACATCCACAAACGACGCTCGAGGTGCAGCACACTGAGTGGTGCATTAAGGACATAAGCCTTCTGCGCAGCAACGAGGACAATCCTCAGTTTTACACACTCAGTCCGCAAAGTTTGCTACTATCAACTTTCAACTAAATTTTCTCTAGGAACATATTAAAAACAGTAGAGCTATAGCGCAAGCTACATCGTAATTTGCAAAGACCATTAGACTATGTTCATGACAATTAGTTCAATTAATCATATTACTTAAGAACTCCCACTCAAAAACTACATCTCTCTAGTCATTTGAGTGGTACATGATCCAAATCCACTATCTCAAGTCCGATCATCACGTGAGTCGAGAATAGTTTTAGTGGTAAGCATCTCTATGCTAATCATATCAACTGTACGATTCATGCTCGACCTTTCGGTCTAATGTGTTCCGAGACCATGTCTGCACATGCTAGGCTCGTCAAGCTTAACCCGAGTGTTCCGCATGTGCAACTGTTTTGCACCCGTTGTATGTGAACGTTGAGTCTATCACACCCGATCATCACGTGGTGTCTCGAAACAAAGAACTTTCGCAACGGTGCACAGTCAGGGAGAACACAATTTAGTCTTGAAATTTTAGTGAGAGATTACCACATAATGCTACCGTCGTTCTAAGCAAGATAAGGTGCATAAAGGATTAACATCACATGCAATTTATAAGTGACATGATATGGCCATCATCATGTGCTTCATGATCTCCATCACCAAATCACCAGCATGATCTTCTTGTCACCGGCGTCACACCATGATCTCCATCATCATGATCTCCATCAATGTGTTGCCATCGGGGTTGTCGTGCTACTCATGCTATTACTACTAAAGCTACGTCCTAGCAATATAGTAAACGCATCTGCAAGCACAAACGTTAGTTTAAAGACAATCCTATGGCTCCTGCCGGTTGCTGTACCATCGACGTGCAAGTCGATATTTAACTATTACAACATGATCATCTCATACATCCAATATATCACATCACATCGTTGGCCATATCACATCACAAGCATACCCTGCAAAAACAAGTTAGACGTCCTATAATTGTTGTTGCATGTTTTATGTGGTGGCCATGGGTATCTAGTAGGATCGCATCTTACTTACGCAAACACCACAACGAAGATATATGAATTGCTATTTAACCTCATCCAAGGACCTCCTCGGTCAAATACGATTCAACTAAAGTTCGAGAAACCGACACTCGCCAGTCATCTTTGAGCAACGGAGTTATTCGTAGCGATGAAACCAGTCTCTCGTAAGCGTACGAGTAATGTCGGTCCGAGCCGCTTCGATCCAACAATACCGCGGAATCAAGAAAATACTAAGGAGGGCAGCAAATCGCACATCACCGCCCACAAAAACTTTTGTGTTCTACTCGAGATAACATCTATGCATGAACCTAGCTCACGATGCCACTGATGGGGAACGTCGCATGGGAAACAAAAAATTTCCTACGCGCACGAAGACCTATCATGGTGATGTCCATCTACGAGAGGGCATTTCCGATCTACGTACCCTTGTAGATCGCACAACAGAAGCGTTAATAAACGCGGTTGATGTAGTGGAATGTCCTCACGTCCCTCGATCCGCCCCGCGAACCGTCCCACGAACCGTCCCACGATCCGTCCCATGATCCGTTCCGATCTAGTGCCGAATGGACGGCACCTCCGCGTTCAGCACACGTACAGCTCGACGATGATCTCGGCCTTCTTGATCCAGCAAGAGAGACGGAGAGGTAGATGAGTTCTTCGGCAGCGTGACGACGCTCCGGAGGTTGGTGGTGATCTAATCTCAGCAGGGCTCCGCCCGAGCTCCGCAGAAACGCGATCTAGAGGAAAAACCGTGGAGGTATGTGGTCGGGCTGCCGTGGCAAAAGTTGTCTCAAATCAGCCCTAATAGCTCCATATATATAGGAGGAGGGGAGGGGAGACTTGCCTTGAGGCTCAAGGAGCCCCAAGGGCTGCGCACCAAGGAGGAGGAGGAGTCCACCTCCAATCCTAGTCCAACTAGGATTGGAAGGTGGAGTCCTTCCCTTCCTTCCCACCTTTTTCTTTTCTTTTCTCTTTGATTTTCTATCTATGGCGCATAGGGCCTTCTTGGGCTGTCCCACCAGCCCACCAAGGGCTGGTGCGGCACCCTCAAGGCCTATGGGCTTCCCCGGGGTGGGTTCCCCCCCCCCCCCCCCCCCGGTGAACATCTGGAACCCATTCGTCATTCCCGGTACATTCCCGGTAACTCCGGAAACCTTCCGGTAATCAAATGAGGTCATCCTATATATCAATCTTCATTTCCGGACCTGCGTGAATAGTATACATAGAACCATTGCGAACTATTCATGACAGATTTCTCTTTTTTGTTTCTCGATGTATGTTTCGAATTTTGATCTGGATTTTTTAGGAGTTATCTTAATATGTGTTGTGAACATGCATGATTTTTTTCAGATTTTTTCGCAATGTTTAAATTTGAATTTGGGCCGCAAGGTACACGGTGACATGCAAACGTGCATGTCACCTGATCCCTATCCCACACACAAAGGGCGACGATAGAAATTAGGTCAACCGATCCCAGAGGTAATCAACGGTCTACATAGTCGTGACTCAGTCGTCTTCTTCCTTCTGCACACACGCAAAAATAGAAAAAATGGGAAGATCATGCGCCATCCATGCTCGCCGTCAATATCCATGCCGCCAGGGCCGGTTCTATGATTTTGGGGGCCCAGGGCAAGACTAGAACCACGGGCTTTAGTATAATCATTAAAATAATAATGCTGATCCCTAGCGTCGATCCGCCACTATAACAGCCGTTTGATTAGTACATCCGATTTGTATCACATCAGTCGGATCTGTTTCATCTTTTAATTAGAACAGCAGACGGCGCCCCCAAAAGGATGCATTTCATTCAGGACAGTAACAAGATTCCAATCCACGCACGTGCTATATTGGTGCTAGAATGTAACTTTTGTGCATTCTTCAATGAAAAAAGATATGTGCAAAAAAACATGGAAAGGAACTCATAGCAGCATTCAGAGAACAAAAGCATCACAACCAATATTCTTCCAGACCCAATCAGCTACAACGACCAAAGCTACATAGAATCGAGTGTCCACCAATCATCCAAAAGAGGCGGCAATTACAACACCTATCGATAAAGCTACAAGGAATCAACCAGGTCGTCGGATTCGGCTTCACCAAACCCGTAGGAGCTGAAGTGCTTCACTCTAAACTTCCACTCGCCCTTGGCGCCATCAAACGAGATAAACTCCACTCCCTGTTCCTAAGCCTTCTTCACCAACATCTCCTTGAACTTGTCAAACCTCGGACCTTGCGTGTACTGCTCGTCCGTCTTCCTATTCATGCACTTGATGTTCAGGAGGGTCACCAAAGCAGCTTTGTTCAGGCCCTCGCCAACTGGGGGCTTCTTGCTATCGTCCTTGTACACAATCACTTCACGGTTACTGAATTCCACAATTGACTCCAGATCAAGGCCCCTCACATCAGTTTCTCCCAAGAATTTGATGCTGCCATAGCCTTCACGTCCAACAATGAAGTCTACAACCTGACTACAGTAGCCTGGCTCGGCACGTTCTTTGGCAGCAAGCTCCTCTAGACTGGGCTCCGTGAAGTAATCTGCCTGGGAGAGCTTAGGCACCATCTTCTCAACGGTAGCACCATTCACAGGCCGTGTCACGGCCCCAGGCTCGCTTGATGCACGATGGTTATCAATGTGGATGCCATTGTCCACTGTACCAGACCGAGTTGGTGTCATGGAAGCCTTACTGTGCTCCCTCCCAACAAAAGCATCTGTACAGTTCCTCAAATCAGAAACAAGCGACAAACGATTTTGCAAGTCTAGGGGAGAAAGAATACAGACAGTTCCAAATAAATACCTTTATGTTTGCCATTATCAGTTGAATCCCTTGGAATTGATTGTTGGCCAACCGTACTACGTGAAGGCCACTGGTCTGTTGGACGGATTATCAGACTTCTTGGGTTCTCTCTAGGGATGAAAAAGGCATCCGCTTTTGGTGTTGCAGGGATTCTTCATCATCAGCAAAGAATGGAACCTAAAGGAACAAAAAACAGAACCGCACAATTATTTCTCAAACGGCTTCATAAAAATCCAATAAATGAAGAAATATAAAGTAAATAACAGTCCTAACCTTGCCATCAGATGTTGCATTATATTTTCGTGGCAGCAGCTTTATCCTCCTCTGTGATAAATGCCTAGGAACCACCATGGATAATGTTCTGCTCGGAAGGGGCTTCTCAGCAACCTGCAGGGCAGTAAATGTTTTTGTCAAGCAAATCTCCTTCCTCGTGGCTGTAGATACCCTCAGTAGCACAAACTGCTGATTAATATACCCACCTTGCTTATCTCTACTATCAGTCCACTCTACAGAAACTACTGCAAATACTTAAAGATGGTACAAAAAGTACTAACCGGCAAACTTGATATCCCATATTGGATAGAAGGTGAGGATCCACCATTCCCAATGGACATCTGAGGCATTGATGGAAGTGTTCCAAAGGGATTTGAAACAAGAGTCGGCTGCATTACCATATTGGACTGGTCCGTCATCTTCGAGCTCTGGTTCGCGCTCTCCTGGATCTTGGACCAGCTGCCCAAGTGGTCGCCGGTGACCCGGGAGACGTACCTGGACCGCCGTCGACCGCAACAGCTGCTACGTCTCCGACGACGGCGCATCCATGCTCTGCTTCGACACCCTCTCCGAGACGGCCGAGCCCATCGCCTCCTCGCCCGTCGCCGGCGAGAAGCACCCTCCTGAAGACCACAATGGATAAGCCGGGAAGGGAACGAAAGGTTTTTTTTAACTTAAAAACGTACTGCGGGTTAATTATCAGAAAAGCAAAGGGCGTTTTTGTAAAATTACAGCGACGTACGGCAGAAGCGCTGCGCGCTATTATTACTAATACAAATGGCCGTGCCGTTGCACCGGCCGAAATGTTAAATATAATTTTCTTCCTGTGTCATTGTGCAATATTATTTTAATCTAATTTTTGTAAGCTTTAGAAGTAAGGTTACACTGAGTATTTCTTTTAGCCGTGAAATTTGATTTTACTTATACAAACATTATAAAATAGGATTATTAGAATGTTTACAATTTTAAATAAGTACGAATAAGTTTATGTACAAATTATAAACAAATATTCATGAATGCGCTAGTGTTGGAGCACGTAGACATGCTCCTTGAAGATGATCATGTAGTTCCGTATACTAACTTTACAGTTGATGGTTGGATTGTTCTGTAGTAACACTAAGTGATAAATTTAAGGAAGAATTGGGCATGGAAGACGACGGAAGCTCGACTTCCATGAACCGTCTAGTGTCCCATGTCCTACTCTACCTTACTAACGATCGGACGGACACTATGAAGGGCATATCTAGCCGTCCGACATGGACACGGCGGACCCGAACGAGCCACGCTTAATATTAGATTTATGTTGCATGTAATAATATAGATTTGAGGTTTCTAATTTAAAGTATCCGGTTGTAGAATTCGTTATTTGAGGCTTAATTGATCAACCTCCGCAGATGCGTCGGGACGTTTCCATGGACGTTTGAGAGGTCAGATTTGTTAAGTCCTGTTGTAGATGCTCTATAAGGCGGTACAATCAAATAATTATAATGAACTAATGTGAAAAAGAACATCTAGCAAATAACAATTTGTTGGAACGTCACGAACAATCGCATATAAATCCAACGGGATGAGCACCGAAGTATCCAGCAGCTTAAGTCCGTGTACATCTACCAACAACTATTGATCAAAAAATAGCAATAGGCACTAAATCTCCACCTAACTGCGCACTACGTGACCCTTATCCAAAACATCACCATTCCTCCTGCGGCTACAGAGAAGAGGAGACCAGCGCTGATGCCTGGCTGTGCTCCTCACAACAGCTGTTCGTGCTGCACCCACGAAGCACTCCAGTACTTAGTGCCCGGCCATGGTGGCGGCCACTGCCAGGATCTGTCCATCTGTGCATCCCCACCCCAACACGCGGGCAGACCCCCATTGCACAAGCATGGCGGGGCGGCCTGCTCGAAGCCTCCATCGATGTGCGCCTCTGCTGGGAGCTCGGTCGGGGGCTAGTGGGCTAGGCCATGGGTACCACCGTCTCGGAGGAGCAGCATCGGGGCCAAGCCGGTGTCCGGTAGCACTTCCCCCGCGGTGTGCGCTGAAGGCCACGGCTGCACCATGGACGCCGCCTCCATTGCAGGCTGGTGCGTTGCAGAACGCTGCCTTGCCGGCAATGGGCCATCGCGTCTTGGAGCGAACCGAGTGACCACGCCGGCAGGAGCCGAGAAGGTCGCAGTCGCGAGCTCTGTCGTCCGTCGTCGCCTCCTCAAAAGGAGCTGCCTTCATGCTCTGTTCCGCAAGCGTTGCCGCTTCTCTAACTCGTCTCATACTGGCAAGATTCTACCCTCTCCCCATCTCTCACCATGCGAACTCTGGATCCGGCGCCCCCAACCTTGACAGCCTTCCATGCGCCTCTCAGAGCCTCCTCCGCCCGGATCCGTCTGTTGGCAGCCATCAATCACCATTCTCCGGGATCAAAGCCGTTGTGCCATCCAGATTGTTGCGTCGTTGTTCTGGAGGTCCGGCTCCAGCGACCGCCCCTCTCCGGCTCACACACACACTCTCTCTCTCTCTTTCTCTCAGTCCCCCCTCCCTCGGGCCGACTCTCTCGGCCTCTCTCTCCACTGCCCTCAGCCTCCGGCCATCCCCTCCACCTCCGGCCTACCCGCTCCCCTGTAAGCGCACAACGCCCACTGGCCTCCTCGTCGGCCTCCTGCAACACGCTCGCCGACGAGCCGAGCTGAAGTTATTCCCCTTCCACCTTCTCTACCACTGGAGAAGATAGAACAAAGGAGTGCGGATCGAATTCTCACTAGATGCAGTGGTTAATTTGCAAAACTGAAACGTTTTCTCAGATACCACTTAAAGAGGGACCGCGGGTTGAATACCTAAAACCTTAGGGGCCTATCTGCAAAACGGCCTGCGATCGCGACGACGGACGACAGAAGCGTTAGTTGCTTTATTATTAGGGGAGACTAGTAAAAGTGTCCGTGCGTTGCACCGGGTTAGATTGTCGATTTTCAGATCATGTATTTAGTATTTGATCCCCCTCACATCATGTTCTTCGTCAACATCTACTTGAACTCCGCATCATCTTTGAAATGCAAGTAGGTATGTAAACATACGACAAATGATTATATGTAAATAAAGGCAGAAACTGCTCGGCACAAACTTGAAAATTTAATTTTTATATGAGATATAGCAATTTCAATGGTCATTATTTTAGCAGTCTTATTTTACCTTTTTCGTAAAATTTAATATTCATAGATCATAAGATGACCTGCATGATTATAGATTTTAAAATATTTCATTAGACGACTGGTGTTATTGCACAAGGGTACTCAATGTTGCAAGCTTGGCATGCGTTGATGCAAGGTCGGTTATCTCCGTTGCAAGCCGCTCGTCTTTTAGTATTTTCCAAAACCACTTGCGCGATGCTGCACTCGTCGATATTGTCAAGGGTGTTGCGGTCGCTACATCAGCTTTGCCTCTCTTTAGACAGGGATACTTGAAACTTTAGCCTCTTAAAAAGACTATTTTTAGTCAGACTAAAATAAGTCTCTTAGATACAAACACCCAGATGTGAGATCTTTAAATCTCATCTGGATTTATTTATTTTTGAAATAAAATCTCATCTGGATTGTTACGTAGCAAATTCGATGAATAAACACCACCGCTATCCAATATGAATGCAGTCAATCTTTTGTTCCTCGTTTTGCTTGCACACGCATTGGTTTCCTTAATTGATTGATGATTGATGGGTGAAAACGGTAAATGAATGAGTGAAGAAAGAAAAATGAGAACGTGGTCGTGGCAGCCTTCCTTCCTCGAGCAGTCCTCGACCTGTGCGGGTTCGACGCCGCCGTCCGGGCGCGCGACCTCGCCGACTTCCTCGAGCTGGAGGCGGGCCTCGTCTGGCGCTGCCGCGTCAAGACCAACACCTACCCGCAGGACGCCGACCCCGACTTCCTCCTCCCCGCCGCCGCCGCCCTCGCCCCCGGCCAGGCGCAACAGCGGCTCGTCCCCGTCCCGCCGCACGCCTTCGTCCACTTCGCGCGCCCGGAGGCAGCCCGCCGCGCCGCCGTCGCCGCCGGCCGCTGCGAGCTCATCCTCTCCGGGAAGCCGCTCCGCGCCGCCCGTCTACGAGGAAGGAGGGAGGGAGGGATGGGCCGGCGGTCGGTCGGTCTGGATCGACGAGATGCACGCGTGCTTCCATGGCGGCGGCGGCAGCGACAGGACCTCACCAAGAACGTACGTCGGGCGCCGTCAGATTCCGTTCCATCCTTCCCGTGTACGGTATGTATGATGCGTCGACAGCCTGACGTGTGCGTGTGTGGGTGTGTGCAGATGAAGTCCATGTCCCTCAAGATGAACGCGGGCGGCGGCGGCGGGGGAAAGGGGTGGAGGGGGAGGAGGACATGGAGCCGCAGGACAAGGACGTCGCCGCGGCGTCGGCGTCCGCCAAGATCGCGTCGAAGGAGCGAGAGGGGAAGACGCGCGCGCAGTGCGACCGGTGCCGCTCCGGCCTGGAGTACTCACCCTGCCTCCTCGATGCGTGCTCTCCCTCTACCAGCAGCGCTTGCGGTCACGCTGCTCCGTCCTCGCCTCTCCTCCTCCCTGCTTCCGACCACCTCGGCAGCCCTGGTCTACAACCCCTCATCGTCCTCTGCTCCGGCCGCACCTTCGCTAACCGAAGCATGTGCATCCTTGCGTTCTCGTCGTCGTCTGCTTCGAGAACAGCAGTGGAGGGCGCTGAGCACCTACATGGGGACCAGGAAGAGCTGTCCCCGTCGCCGACAAGGGCGACGCCCCTCACCTGAGCACACGCCCCGGCGATGCGGAGGCCGAAGAGAGGTGCCGACGGCGCATACAGATGGGAGCATCTGGCAGTGGATAAGAGAAAGAGGAGGACCGCGGGTTTAATTATAGAAAAGTACAAGGGCGTTTTTGCAAAAACTCGGCGACGTACGGCAGAAGCCGTCGGTGCTTTATTAGTAGGGATAGACTAGCAAAAAGGCCCGTGCGTTGCAACGGAAGAAAAAAATTATAATCTTCAATTATGATAATGACATTATATTCTTAAAATTTCAGGACATTTCTTAAAATGCATGAACATTATTTGAATTATGATGAAAATGGCAAAGTATGTTTTGCTAATTAATGATAGCATATGCATAAGAACATTATTTTTATCTTGCTGATATATGTGTTTGCATTTGTAATCTAAATGAAGTCTTAATTTGGTAGCAAACATATTAGACAGCTTCATAAAAAACAATCAGTTTGTAAGTACATGCATACCAAATATTCCAGGTTGCGTATCAAAAATAATTAGCAAAGCAGTTTATATATATATGAAAGATCAAAGCTAAGCCATTTGTTTACGTAAAGCTTGTATAAACAACATTGTATATTTTTTTATACATTAAAAACATTTTTTTGCGTGTGGCATCAGAAACATTATTGAGTTTTGATGTCTAATTTTTTTAATACATATTTTACATATTTTGTGTGCATCATGAACATTTTTTATATGCATGTTTTACATTATTCAAATACACGATTAACATTTTTAAAAAGTTCTATTTTTCATATCTACTTTGTTTCATACACATTATATTTTTTTATATGTTTCCTTATACACAAAAAACATTGCGAACTTTATAGCCCATTGCGAGAGCTCTGGCAACGACGGTGTCACACCTTCGGAGATACCTGTAGAGCATCTTTATAGTCACCCAGTTACGTTGCGACATTTGATACACAGAAAGCATTCCTCCGGTGTCACTGAGTTATATGATCTCATGGTCATAGGAACAAATACTTGACACGCAGAAAATAATAGCAACAAAATGACACGATCAACATGCTACGTCTATTAGTTTGGGTCTAGTCCATCACATGATTCTCCTAATGATGTGATCCCGTTATCAAGTAACAACACTTGCCTATGGCCAGGAAACCTTGATCATCTTTGATCAACGAGCTAGTCAACTAGAGGCTTACTAGGGACAGTGTTTTGTCTATGTATCCACACAAGTATTGTGTTTCCAATCAATACAATTATAGCATGGATAATAAACGATTATGATGAACTAAGAAATATAATAATAACTAATTTATTATTGCCTCTAGGGCATATTTCCAACAGTCTCCCGCTTGCACTAGAGTCAATAATCTAGTTCACATCTCCATGTGATTCCAATGAATCCAACACCCATATAGTTCTGGGGTCTGATCACGTCTTGCTCGTGAGAGAGGTTTTAGTCAACGGTTCTGAAACTTTCAAATCCGTGCGTTCTTTACAAATCTTTATGTCATCTTATAGATGCTGCTACTACGTGCTATTCGGAAATGCTTCCAAATATCTACTCTACTATACGAATCCGTTTCACTACTCATAGTTATTCGGATTAGTGTCAAAGCATGCATCAATGTAACCCTTTACGACGAACTCTTTAACCACCTCCATAATCGAGAAAAAATTCCTTAGTCTATTTAGTTACTAAGGATAACTTTGATCGCTGATCAGTGATTCAATCCTGGATCACTCTGTGTACCTCTATAACTGACTTGCCGCAAGGCACACATCAGGTGCGGTACTCAGCATGGCATACTTCAGAGTCTACGGCTAAGGCATAGAAGACGACCTTCGTCTATTCTCTTTATTCTGCCGGGGTCGGGTTTTGAGTCTTACTCAAATTCACACCTCACAACGCAACCAAGAACTCCTTCTTTGCTGATCTATTTTGAACTCCTTCAAAAACTTGTCAAGGCATGCATCTTGTTGAAACTTCCATTAAGCGCTTTCGATCTATCCCCATAGATCTTTGATGCTCAACGTTCAAGTAGCGCAATCCAGGCACTCCTTTGAAAACTCCTTTCAAACAACCTTGTATGCTTTACAGAATTTCTACATTACTTTTGATCCACAATATGTCAACCACATATACTTATCAGAAATTCTATAGTGCTCCCACTCACTTCTTTGGAAATACAAGTTTCTCATAAACCTTGCACAAACCCAAAATCTCTGGTCATCTCATCAAAGTGTATATTCCAACTCCGAGATGCTTGCACCAGTCCAATGAAGGATCGCTAGAGCTTGCATACTTGCTAGTATCTTTAGGATCGACAAAACCTCCTGGTTGTATCACATACAATGTTTGCTCAAGGAAACCGTCGAGGAAACAATGTTTTGACATCCTATGTGCAATATTTCATAAATAATGCAACAACTACTAACATAATTCTAACAGACTTTTAGCATCGCTACGAGTGAGAAAGTCTCATCATAGTCAACTTGTTTGATCTTGTCAGAAACATCTTTGCGACAAGTCGAGCTTTTAATAATAGTGACTTATCACTATCATCGTCTGTCTTCCTTTTAAAGATCCATCTTTACTCAATAGTCTTATGACCATCAAGTAGTTCTTCCAAAGTCTACACTTTGTTTTCATACATGGATCCTCTCTCGGATTTCATGGCCTCCAGCCATTTGTCGGAATCCGGGCCCACCATTGCTTTCTCCATAACTCGTAGGTTCACTGTTGCTCAACAACATGACCTCCAAGACAGGGTTACCGTACCACTCTGTAGTAGTACGCGACCTTGTCAACCTACGATGGTTGTAGTAACTTGATCCGATGCTCAATTATCACCATCATCAGCTTCCACTTCAATTGGTGTAGGCGCCACAGGAACAACTTCCTGCGCCCTGCTACACACTGGTTGAAGTGATGGTTCGATAACCTCATCAAGTTCTACCACCCGCCCACTCAATTCTTTCGAGAGAAACTTTTCCTCGAGAAAGGATCCGTTTCTTGAAACAAACACTTTGCTTTCAGATCTGAGATAGGAGATGTACCCAACTGTTTTGGATATCCTATGAAGATGCATTTATCCGCTTTGGGTTCGAGCTTATCAGACTGAAACTTTTTCACATAAGTGCCGAAGCCCCAAACTTTCAAGAAACGACAGTTTAGATTTCTCTAAACCTCAGTCTATACTGTGTCATCTCAACGGAAATACGCGGTGCCCTATTTAAAGTGAATGCGGTTGTCTCTAATGCATAACCCATAAACGACAGTGGTAATTCGATAAGAGACATCATAGCATGCACCATACCAGATAGTGTGTGGCTATAACGTTCAGACACATCATCACACTATGATGTTCTAGGTGGCATGAACTGCGAAACAATTTCCACATTGTCTTAACTGCGTGCCAAAACTCGTAACTCAGATATTCATTTCTATGATCATATCGTAGACAGTTTATCCTCTTGTTATGACGAACTTCACTCTGAAATAGAATTGAACTTTTCAATATTTCAGACTTGTGATTCATTAAGTAAATACTCCTGTATCTACTCAAATCGTCAGTGAAGTAAGAACATAATGATATCCACTGCGTGCCTCAGCACCCATTGGACTCCATACATCAAAATGTATCACTTCCAACAAGTTACTATCTTATTTCATCTCAATGAAAACAAGGCCTTGCTCATGTGGTATGATTTGCATGTCACTAGTGATTCAAAATCAAGTGAGTATAAAGATCCATCAGCATGGAGCCTCTTCATGCAATTTATACCAACATGACTCAAGCGGCAGTGCCACAAGTAAGTGGTACTATCATCATTACCTCGTATCTTTTGGCACCAATATCATGAACATGTGTAACACTACGATCGAGATTCAATAAACCATTGAAGGTGATTATTCAAGAAAATAGAGTAACCATTATTCTCTTTAAATGAATAATCGTATTGCAATAAACACGATCCAATCATGTTCATGCTTAACGCAAGCACCAAATAACAATTATTTAGGTTTAACACCAATCCCGATGGTAGAGGGAGCGTGCGACGTTTGATCATATCAACCTTGGAAACACTTCCAACACGTATCGTCACCTTGCCTTTAGCTAGTCTCCGTTTATGCCGTAGCTTTCATTTCGTGTTACTAATCACTTAGCAACCGAACCGGTATCCAATACCCTCATGCTACTAGGAGTACTAGTAAAGTACACATCAACATCATGTATATCAAATATACTTCTTTCGACTTTTGCCAGCCTTCTTATCTACCAAGTATCTAGAGTTGCTCTGCCTCAGTGACTGTTCCCCTCATTACAGAAGCACTTAGTCTCGGGTTTGGGTTTAATCTTGGGTCTCTTCATTAGTGCAACAACTGTTTTTCCGTTTCACGAAGTATCCCTTCTAGCCCTTGCCTTTCTTGAAACTTAGTGGTTTTACAAACCATCAACTATTGATGCTCCTTCTTGATTTCTACTTTCGCAGTGTCAAACATCGCGAACCGCTCAAGGATCATTGTATCTATCCTTAATATGTTATAGTTCATCACGAAGCTCTCACAGCTTGGTGGCAGTGACTTTGGAGAATCATCACTATCTCCTCTGGAAGATTAACTCCCACTTGACTCAAGTGATTGTCGTACTCAGACAATCTGAGCATACGCTCAACGATTGAGCTTTTCTCCTTTACTTTGTGGACAAAGAATCTTGTCGGAGGTCTCGTACCGATCAAGAAGGGCACGAGCATGAATTCAAAATTTCATCTCTTTTAGAACATCACTTATGTTCCGTGACGTTTCAAAACGTCTTCGGTGCCTTACTTCTAAGCCATTAAGTATTTTGCACTGAACTATCGTGTAGTCATCAGAAACGTGTATGTCGGATGTTCACAGCATCCACAGACGACGCTCGAGGTGCAGCACACCGAGTGGTGCATTAAGGACATAAGCCTTCTGCGCAGCAACGAGGACAATCCTGTTCAAAGTTTGCTACTATCAACTTTCAACTAAATTTTCTCTAGGAACATATAAAACAGTAGAGCTATAGCGCAAGATACATCGTAATTCGCAAAGACCATTAGAGTATGCTCATGACAATTAGTTCAATTAATCATATTACTTAAGAACTCCAACTCAAAAAGTACATCTCTCTAGTCATTTGAGTGGTACATGATCCAAATCCACTATCTCAAGTCCTATCATCACGTGAGTCGAGAATAGTTTCAGTGGTAAGCATCTCTATGCTAATCATATCAACTATACGATTCATGCTCGACCTTTCGGTCTCATGTGTTAGGAGGCCATGTCTGCACATGCTAGGCTCGTCAAGCTTAACCCGAGTGTTCTGCGTGTGCAACTGTTTTGCACCCGTTGTATGTGAACGTTGAGTCTATCACACCCGATCATCACGTGGTGTCTCGAAACGAAGAACTGTCGCAACGGTGCACAGTCGGGGAGAACACAATTTCGTCTTGAAATTTTAGTGAGAGATCACCTCATAATGCTACCATCGTTCTAAGCAAGATAAGGTGCAAAAAGGATTAACATCACATGCAATTCATAAGTGACATGATATGGCCATCATCATGCGCTTCTTGATCTCCATCACCAAAGCACCGGCACGATCTTCTTGTCACCGGCGTCACACCATGATCTCCATCATCATGATCTCCATCAACTTGTCGCCATCGGGGTTGTCATGCTACTCATGCTATTACTACTAAAGCTACATCCTAGCAAAATAGTAAACGCATCTGCAAGCACAAACGTTAGTTTAAAGACAACCCTATGGCTCCTGCCGGTTGCCGTACCATCGACGTGCAAGTCGATATTAACTATTACAACATGATCATCTCATACATCCAATATATCACATCACATCGTTGGCCATATCACATCACAAGCATACCCTGCAAAAACAAGTTAGACGTCCTCTAATTTTGTTGTTGCATGTTTTACTTGGTGACCATGGGTATCTAGTAGGATCGCATCTTACTTACGTAAACACCACAACGGAGATATATGAATTGCTATTTAACCTCATCCAAGGACCTCCTCGGTCAATTCCGATTCAACTAAAGTTGGAGAAACTAACACCCGCCAGTCATCTTTGAGCAACAGAGTTACTCGTAGCGATGAAACCAGTCTCTCGTAAGCGTACGAGTAATGTCGGTCCGAGCCGCTTCGATCCAACAATACCGCGGAATCAAGAACAGACTAAAAAGAGTAGCAAAACGCACATCACCGCCCACAAAAACTTTTGTGTTCTACTCGAGAAGACATCTACGCATGAACCTAGCTCATGATGCCACTGCTGGGGAACGTCGCATGGGAAACAAAAAATTTCCTACGCGCACGAAGACATATCATGGTGATGTCCATCTACGAGAGGGGATGTGTGATCTACGTACCCTTGTAGACCGTACAACAGAAGCGTTAGTGAAGGCGGTTGATGTAGTGGAACGTCCTCACGTCCCTCGATCCGCTCCGCGAACCGTCCCGCGATCAGTCCCACGATCTAGTGCCGAACGGACGGCACCTCCGCGTTTAGCACACAAACAGCTCGACGATGATCTCGGCCTTCTTGATCCAGCAAGAGAAACGGAGAGGTAGAAGAGTTCTCTGGCAGCGTGACGGCGCTCCGGAGGTTGGTGGTAATCTTATCTCAGCAGGGCTCCGCCCGGGCTTCGTAGAAACGCGATCTAGAGGAAAAACCGTGGAGGTATGTGGTCGGGCTGCCGTGGAAAAGTCGTCTCAAATCAGCCCTAAAACCTCCGTATATATAGGTGGGAGAGGGGGGGGCTTGCCTTGGGGTCCAAGGACTCCCAAGGGGGTCAGTCGAACCTAAGGGGGAAGGTCTCCCCTCCCAAACCGAGTCCTACTTGGTTTGGAAGGTGGAGTCCTTCTTCCCTTTCCCACCTCCTCCTTTTTTTTCTTTCCTCTTTGATTTTTCCTCCAATGCGCATAGGGCTCTTTTGGGCTGTCCCACCAGCCCACTAAGGGCTGGTGCGCCACCCTCAATGCCTATGGGCTTCCCCGGGGTGGGTTGCCCCCCCCGGTGAACACCCGGAACCCATTCGTCATTCCCGGTACATTCCTGGTAACTCCGAAAACCTTCCTGTAATCAAATGAGGTCATCCTATATATCAATCTTTGTTTCCGGACCATTCCGGAAACCCTCGTGACGTCCGTGATCTCATCCGGGACTCCGAACAACATTCGGTAACCAACCATATAACTCAAATACGCATAAAACAACGTCGAACCTTAAGTGTGCAGACCGTGCGAGTTCGAGAACTATGTAGACATGACCCGAGAGACTCCTCGGTCAATATCCAATAGCGGGACCTGGATGCCCATATTGGATCCTACATATTCTACGAAGATCTTATCGTTTGAACCTCAGTGCCAAGGATTCATATAATCCCGTATGTCATTCCCTTTGTCCTTCGGTATGTTACTTGCCCGAGATTCGATCGTCAGTATCCGCATACCTATTTCAATCTCGTTTACCGGCAAGTCTCTTTACTCGTTCCGTAATACAAGATCCCGCAACTTACACTAAGTCACATTGCTTGCAAGGCTTGTGTGTGATGTTGTATTACCGAGTGGGCCCCGAGATACCTCTCCGTCACACGGAGTGACAAATCCCAGTCTCGATCCATACTAACTCAACTAACACCTTTGGAGATACCTGTAGAGCATCTTTATAGTCACCCAGTTACGTTGCGACGTTTGATACACACAAAGCATTCCTCCGGTGTCAGAGAGTTATATGATCTCATGGTCATAGGAACAAATACTTGACACGCAGAAAATAGTAGCAACAAAATGACACGATCAACATGCTACGTCTATTAGTTTGGGTCTAGTCCATCACATGATTCTCCTAATGATGTGATCCCGTTATCAAGTAACAACACTTGCCTATGGCCAGGAAACCTTGGCCATCTTTGATCAACGAGCTAGTCAACTAGAGGCTTACTAGGGACAGTGTTTTGTCTATGTATCCACACAAGTATTGTGTTTCCAATCAATACAATTATAGCATGGATAATAAACGATTATCATGAACTAAGAAATATAATAATAACTAATTTATTATTGCCTCTAGGGCATATTTCCAACATAATCGTGATAGTTCAACACCCCCTCCCCCCCCCCCCCCCCCCGCAGTCCGAAAGACGCCAGGCATGACGTTCAGACTGGAGCGAAAGTCACGAAAAACGAAAGACGACAGTCCCTTAGTGAAGACATCTGCAAACTGGGAGGCCGTCGGGACGTGCAGCACCTTGACCTCGCCGAGTGCCACACGATCGCGAACAAAATGCAAGTCGGTCTCCACATGCTTCGTGGCTGGTGCTGAATGGGGTTAGACGAAAGATATAGAGCACTGACATTATCACAGTACACAAGGGTAGCTCGATGAGGTAGGCGATGGAGCTTAGTGAGAAGTTGGCGAAGCCAACATGACCCAGCCACACAGTTAGCAACGGCACGGTACTCGGCCTCAGCACTGGATCGGGACACCGTATGTTGTCTCTTGGAAGACGAAGAGACCAAGTTAGCGCAGAGGAACACATAGAAGCCCGATGTAGAGCGTCGAGTGTCGGGGCAGCCAGCCCAGTCGGCATCACTGTAGGCAAGAAGATCGTGTGAGGACAAGCGATAGAGCTGAAGCCCGTAGTGTGTCGTGCCATGAAGGTAGCGGAGAACCCCGCTTAAGCAGCTGGCAGTGACCCTCCATAGGAGCGTGCATGACGAGCCAAAGCTGTTGGACAACATACGAGAGATCAGGTCGTGTGAGGGTGAGGTACTGAAGAGCTCCGGCAAGGCGACAGTAGTGTGTGGGATCGGAGTAGGGTACTCGAGCAGTGGCGGAGATCTTATGGCTAGTGTCGATGGGGTGGAAATGGGCTTGCAGTTAAGCATGGAAGCGTGATCGAGGATCTCAAGGGCATACTTCTCCTGGGAGAGAAATATGCCAGTGGCGGAGCGATGGACGTTCACCTCGAGGAAGTGGTGGATGTCACCGAGATCACTCATGGAGAACTCGGCGGCGAGGGATTCGACAAGTGACTGCAGCAGGGAGGTGGTGCTGGCAGTGAGAATGATGTCATCCACATATAGCAGGAGATAGGCGACAGGCGCGCCACGGTGCAAGATGAAGAGCGAGGTGTCGCACTTCGAGGACACAAAGCCAAGAGAGTGAATGAAGCGGGTGAACCGAAGAAACCACGTGTGCGACGCCTGCTTAAGCCCGTAGAGGGACTTGTTGAGGCGACATACATGGGTGAGAGAGGTGGCGTCTGCGAAGCTGGAAGGTTGCTGGCAGTAGACCGTCTCAGCAAGATCACCATGGAGGAAAGCATTCTTGACATCCATCTGGCGGATGGGCCAAGAGTGAGGAGTCGATATGCTGAGGACGATGCGGATGGTGGCTAGTTTGACCACAGGGCTGAATGTCTCCCCGTAGTCAACACCCGGTTGTTGCGTGAAGCCGCGGACCACCCACCGAGCTTTGTAGCGCGCCAGCTTGCCAGCTTGTGGCGAAAGATCCACTTGCCGGTCACCACGTTAACACTTGCAGGACAAGGAACCAAAGACCACGTATCATTCCGAATTAGCGCATTAAACTCGTCAAGCATTGCGGCATGCCAATGAGGGTTCTTGAGTGCGACACGGTACGAGGAAGGGATCGGGGGAGGCGCATCGGCAACGTGGAGGTTAAGAATCTGTTTGGGCATGGCATAGCCCGTTTTGCCACGCGTCTGCATGCGATGTGGGTTGGCAGGCGGAGAGACGGGCATGGCTCGTGGGGGCAACGGCTGAACCGGAGGAGACACGAAAAAACGTGGGGGTGAGGGGGTGGAAAAGAGGGGCCAGCGGTTGGCAGACGAGGGGGAAACGGAAGGCGCAGTTTGCTGAGAAGATCCCGAGGGGAATCCGGCAGGAGCGATCGAGCCCGCGACGTGAGCGGGAGGGCGGTTGCATGGCGAGGCAGGCCCCGCGATGTGATCGGGGGAGCGGGGAGCGCATGCAGGCACGCGGTTGCATGGTGAGGTGGGTCCCGCGACGTGATCGGGAGAGTGGGAGGCGCATGTAGGCGGCGGGTTGGTGCATGGCGAGGCGGGGGAGCGGGAAGCGCATGCAGAGCGGGAAAAACATGGCGGGATCGGGCTGTTGCATGCAGAGGCGGCGGGCTATCGCATGGAAGCCGGGCCCGCGGGTGCGCATGGGATGGGAATGGGAGATTCCAGGGGCTTGGGAGCGTAAGAAGAACGGGATCCGAGGGAGGGAGGACCGGCAGGGGCAGGATTCTTTGTGGCTGGGCTTTCTGGACACGGAGAGAAGGGAAAAATGTGTTCACCAAACGTAACATGTCGAAAAATAATGGCTTTTCGTGTAGTGAGGTCGAAGCACTGGTACCCCTTCTGTTCACGCGGATACCCAAGGAAAAGGAATGTGTCGAGCGAGGAGAAAGCTTGTGGGGAGCCGTGGCAGAAGTGTTAGGGAAGCAAAGGCATCCCAAAGTCCGGAGATGATCGTATGTGGGATGCGCGCCATAAAGTAAGAAATAGGGGGTGAAGTGGTGAATGGCATGTGATGGACGTATGTTATGGAGGGTGGTGGCCGTGTGTAATGCTTCAACCCAAAAAGGAGGAGGCATATCAGCTTGTAGAAGCAAGGTGCGGACTACATCGTTGGTGGTACGGATATGACGTTCGGCTTTACCGTTTTGGGGAGAAGTGTGGGGGCATGCGAGTCGGAAAACGACGCCGTGGGAGGAGAAGTAATCGCGCAGCAAGGTCGCGAGGAACTCCTCACCGTTGTCACATTGCATACATCGAATGAGTATGCCAAATTGGGTGAGAATGAATTGAAAGAAGCGAAGTAAAATATCACATGTTTCAGATTTCGCATGCAACAGAAAAGTCGAGGAAAAATGGGTGTAATCATCAATAATGACAAGATAATATTTGTACCCGGAGTAGCTCACAACCGGGGATATCCACACGTCACAATGAATTAAATGAAAGGGAGCAGTGGTGTAGGTGGTGGAGGTGGGAAAAGGGAGGCGTGTATATTTGCCCATCTGACATGCACTGCATAGATGGGGAGGACGGACATCATTATTAGATGTGGTAAGAAAATCTAAAGAAAACCGGGAAAGGGTAGAAGAACTAGGGTGCCCAAGCCGTCGATGCCAGAGATTATGCGTGGAGACGGTGAATGCTTGCGTGTTGGTGGCACCATTATTGTCGAAGAGGGGGTACAAATCGCCAGCATTGTTGACCCACAGGAGCACCTATTTGGTGGCTAGGTCCTTCACGGAAAATCCAAGGGGGTCAAATTCAATGGAACACAAATTGTCACAAGTAAATTTAGTACAGAAATGAGATTCTTGACAATGTTAGGAGATAGAAGGATATGACGAAGATAAAAGGGCTTAGGAGGGAGATGAGCAGTACCGATAGCAAGCACAGGGAGCCGAGAGCCATCACCAACAATTATATGACGAGTATAAGGCGCTAAAAGGGGACGAAACAAGGACAAGGTACCTTCATCGCCGGTGACGTGGGACGCGGCACCAGTGTTCATGATCCACTCAGTGTTTGGCGGGAAGGCAGTGCCGTAGCTCGGGGCTGCGTGGTACATGGCCGAGGCGTCCCAGCTGGGAGGACCCGCAACGTAGGGTGCTCGCGGTGGCGGTGCACGCGCGGTGGAGAACATCAGCGGATATGCGTGAGTGGAGGCGCCGGGATGAGGGCTGAGTACGCCCGCCGAGTTAGGCGGGATCCAGGGCACGCGGGGTGGAGGGAAGGGTGCCCCGACTGGCGCGAAGTAGCCCAGCCAGGGCGTCGCACCGGCACCACGACCAGGAGGTCGTCATCGCGGCCACGCCCGCGGCCGCGCCCACGGTTACCGCGATGGGCGCGATTGGCACCGAGCTGGCCACCACGCCCGCCTCCACCGTTGGCAGCACGGTCGCCGCCGCGGCCGCCACGATCTCCGCGGTCTCCTCCGCGCCCACCGCCCCGAGCACCGGAGCGATCCGCGCCGCTCTCGTCGAACTAGACGGACAAGACCTGAGAGCCTTCGTTGCGCGCATGACTGTCCATGAAGAGCTCGGCAAGAACGAGGCACGACCGAGCCTGCTGGAAGGTGGGAAGCGGCCTCGTGGACTGGATAATGGCAGCCTACATGCTAATCTTTGGCCCCAGCCCATCCAACATCTGCAACGTTAGAGTGCGGTCGCTCACCGGCTCGCGGACATCGGCGAGGGCGGCGGCAATGCCCTGGAGACGACGACAGTAGTCACTGACGCTAAGGTCGCCGCACACCGTTGCCCGGAACTCTTGGCCGAGATGCATCACGTGCTCGTCCTTGTTGGTGAGGAAGTAGTCGTGGATCCGAGTCCAGATGGTGTAGGCGGTAGAGCAGGCAAGAGCGACGATGTCGAGGAGGTCCCCTCGACGATGGTAATGACAGTATTGTCATCATCGCGCCACGCTGGTTCTTCCAGACGACGGACCGAGGTCGCCCGAACGTGATCTTCCGCATGGTAGCGCGCCAAAAGCAAGTTGATGTAGTTCCGCTAGCGCTGGTAGTTGGTGTCGTCCAACGAGAGCTTGAAGTCGATTACGCCGGTGACAATAGTCGGCAAGGCTGCAGATGGACTGGAGGAGGAAGACGGTAATGGGATGGTAGCAAGAGGCAAAGTCGAGGACGCAGTCTCGTCGGAGGCCAGACCGCGAGGGCGCGTCTTAACGGTGGGGCCAGCAGGGAGCTCCGCAGCGGCGGCGGAGTTGGCATCGGCTTTGGGAGAGGGAGGAGGCGTAGCCATCGTGGCTCTGATACCAAACCGAACGATGGTTGACTGATCATTGTTACAGCTGGGTGTGTTACATATATACCCAGGGACCCCAACATGCAGGGCACGTCTCGTGAAGGTGACGATCTGCTAGGATCAAGCCTGCAGACTAGGACTATCCTATTACAACTGACGAAGAGATATACATCAAGTATAATGACTAATTGTGACGGTTCAACAAGAAGTGCCAAGATAGATGGATGGATGTTCAGACCACATACCATCAGCTTTCTCACCTCAGGTCCGAACGAACAAATCAGTAGCAGGTGCACCGTCGTTTCCATCTCCTGATCACAGAGGATATTTCTTAGATGAGTCTATGCAACATGTAAAGGCTGAGCCGAAGCGATCAACGATGTATGTACCGTGGAGAACATGGTAAAAAAGTACCATACCATCAATAACTTTTGTGCATGAACAAATAGAGATGAGGATCAAAGAAACAGATATGTGAACTAATTGAGAGGAATTCATATTTGTTTACGTACGTTGTAATGCTATCGACGCAAATAACATCACAATGCCTTCTAATCCCATGTTCAAAAGAGCTTGGTTGAAGATAGAACTATACATGTGGCTCGACCACAGTGTTGTTGGCCTGCCACTAGCATGTCATATTTGGAAGCCCAATCACATTCCACACCACCCCTTGTAAATATGACACTTATTTATTTTCCTTCTATCAACTCCAACTACAATCTGCCCATTGCGGATTTACCAACTAGCAAACTCTGCCATTTAATGGTGTTGTTGGCAAAGCATTATTCTTTCTTATGTCTAATATAGTATATATACACATTATCTTTAACCTAGTAAACCATACATGACCTAGCTATAACCATACGTGTTCCCTGCAACATATAATGGATACATCACTGTACATAGAACAAAGAGTTTAGTCACCGTTTCTTCAAGTTTAATAGTATAATTCATTGAAAAAAATGTTAGTACTAACAATTTCTTCCATTAGGTTCGTATGCATTTTGATCGTAGGTCATACAAGAATCAGCCAACGTAATTAAGTTGGAGAAATCGAAGTTGCCAACATATATTTGCAACAATGGAGCGACGAGAAGAATACTGAAGAGAGATTTTGGTTGAGCACATAGAGTTTGCACCACCATACATAGGGCATATTCAAGGCTCACCCGCAAACTAGACACCACATCCGTCCGCACACACAAATGCGGGAGTTAACCATTCAATGTTATCCGCATACATTTTAAAACAAGTTTTAACAAACCGGATGAAATTTATGCAAACAAGATATTTTTCATACAAAACAGAGCGTTTTCATTACATTTCGAGCAATTCTTATTAAAAAAGGTGGGGACGGACCTGAACCTAGACTATGGGGGCGTCCATTGTCCAAATTCTTGTTGTTCCCTTCTCGTGAATCGTCCTTCATCCATTGCCTCTATGAGTAACGGCGATAAGACCCATGAAGTGAAGGTGCGGTCGTCGATGAGGAAGAGTAGAATATGGGAGAGACATACCAACCCACATAAGGCACAATGCCCTGCCTCCTCCCATGGCATACTCATCCTCGGTGGAGTCCGGGACCTGCCCACCTTCTGTGGACGTGCAGCGGGTGGCATCCTCCTTCTTGATCGCCTTCGTGTTTAGCGCCTCATAGAGGTATAAATGCTCGGCCACGAAGATGGGGTTCGTCGCTTCCATGCCCGTCACGGACTCCTTGCTCGCATGCTCACAGTACATCTGGCTCTCTGCTAGCCGCTGCTCGACCGCTTGAAGGAACATCGACATAGGCGTCGACGCCGGTTGCTCCTCCGCCATGGCGGTATTGAAATGTGCCTACGCGTGTTTCTTGGTCAAGCCGGCATGCACAAGTGCGGGCTCTGACACCGAGTCATGTCGTCGAAGATCTCGGGGGAGCCGGTGTCATACCAATCTTGATCCAACTGGCCTGGCGGCTCTGCCAGGTGGCCGCAAGGACGGCCATCTCATGGTTCATCTTCGACGACATGCTTTCCCAAAGAGCGTTCCCGTTCGAGGTCATGGCACACATGGTGCACATGAGGAGGCTGTTGAACTGATGGGATTATGGTGCGTAGCTCCCTGGGTGTTGCCTCCTTTAAGTAGTGGATGCCGGTAATGCCAAGCATCCTGGTGCGTCAATGCGCGGGCGCCCGAGTTGGTTTCTTAGCCGGCAAGCATGTTTAATGGCGACAGACAGAGGGATGGGCATTGAACGGGCATGGTAGATATCCTTCCCGCCCCGTTTAGTAAACTCGTCCCTCCAGAATTGAACATGCGCATACACTGTGGACACGGCAAGGGCGGCGCCCTTTAATACCGACACCAGCGAGAGGCCACATCCGCTTTGGGCCGGCGTCAATGAAGAAGGACACTCTAGAATTTTTGATCCTCCTACCACCCATATAATCACTAACACGAGCGCCTCAAAGCACATAACCGACATGGATGAAGATGTCGGTGAAACTTTAGACACCTCTCCACCACCAGCCGGCAATCATACCAACAAGTGAGATGCGACCTTCATCTATGATATATCACGGTAGAAGATTTTGTTGTTTTTCCTCCAAAATGAAGACCATGCATAGATGACAAAAAGGTCTCTGTTAATCTCCCTCTAAAACAAACGGATTGTACATTTGCAAGCTTTCTTATATGTGGGATCACTCATTCGATTGGAAGATATGCAATGTAGATGTTCTACTTTTTTCTTGAACACTCGGCAACTCCGTGTGAGCTCTTTTCAACTATAATGAATTAATATGGATATCCTTTGATTACTAGTCAATGTATGGAAGAAAATAAAATGCATGGATGATCTTAAGTAAATCATTTACGCTTGAGAATCACAAAAGTTGAGCTTCCAAGCCGGTTTCCCAAGACTCCATGCTGTCATTTCTCACCTCGTAGATAACTGTGTGCTTATAACTGACTAAAGACACAACTTAACTGGGAACAACTTTTTCCCATCCATCTTTCATAATCTCACCACCGAACATGGCAACAACGATAAAAGAAAACATGACTAGCAGTTGGGTCTAGATTCAGGCACGAGTAAAAGAATGGTGAGTTCCTAACGCCACCCATGCCAAATATAATATGTATGCGTGTAAATTGATGACATATGCGAAAATGCTAGCTAGGTGCTTGCTAATGGCCAATATTGCATGCCGGCAGGGAGTTGTGAGTGCGTATATATACACAATACTTTAGAAGGCACAACTCCATGTTGGTCTCATTTTATTAACAGTATAAAGGCTTGAAATAATAATGTGGCCACTAATTCGAATTCATGCTTGGTGTGCACCAATTGTATCGATCAGATGATGAATAAATTAAATGATTGAATGCACTAACTTTCAATTGATATATAGAGGTCGGGAGTGATCCTCCTTTCCCAGAAAAGATGCTGAAACTAGGCCTTTGCAGTTGAGGAATGAAATATTTGATGAGGTTCCATCGTTATGCATCAGTAAAATCTGCTCAACATAAATTGTACAAATTGCACCTGAAACAAGATCAATTGCAATCGAGACAGCGAAGTCTACTTACGATGCGCTGACAAAATGTAGCTGTAGTTTGTTGTTGAACGACGATATTTGTGGTTGGTGAAAACTTTAATATGCACCGACTATAGAAAATTTTATCACCAGCGAACGCAACAAACATCTGATCACCTTGAAATACCAGTCGCTGCCTAAACGGCTTGAAGAGTCTCACAACGCTACACGACCTGAAGCACATGTAGTTGTACGGCAAGAGGTAAAGGATTGCATTCCCAAGAATCTCACTACCCGTACAACTTTTGGCACATCAAATAGTTAGCACAAACAACATATTCTAGTGTGTCATTCGGTCAAATTGGGAAAATAGTTGGTTCCAATTTTCGATGTTTGTGGTTGGCATGTGGAATGGAAACTGGTCTACGTATGAGACATGATGTGTTAACTTACAAGATCAAGAGGTAATATGTGTTAACTTGGAATACTAGTAGGCATATTACATTTTACCCCATTCAAGCAAGTAAGATGTTCGCTGCTCTAGGAAAGGATTTGTTGCAAAGTGCGACTGCAAACATGTTTGCTCTACGAAAGGATATGCCTACTAGCATTTGATACGTCCATTTTGCATCATGTTTTCATGTTGATATTTATCGCTTCTTGGGCTGTTATTTCACTTCACGGTACAATTCTTATACCCTTTTCTCTTATTTTGCAAGGTTTACATGAAGAGGGAGAATGCCGGCAACTGGAATTCTGGCCTGAAAGTGGAGCAAAGTTGAGATACCTATTCTGTGCAACTTCAAACGCCGTAAAAATCAACGAGGATTTTTTTCCGGATTTATAAAAAATACTGGGCCGAAGAAGTGCCACAGGGGCGCCAGGGGTTGGCCACAAGCCTGCACGGCGCGGCCACCCCCCAGGTCGCGCCATAAGGGCTTGTGGGCAGCCTGCTGGCCCACTTGCTCCCCTCTTTTGCTATATGAAGGGTTTCGTCCAGTAAAAATCAGGGAGGAGCTTTTTCGTGGATTCGCCGCCGCCACGAGGCGGAACTTGAGAACAACCAATCCATACTATTAGTCACTGATTTTTGGTCCCGTTGTGATCCGAACGTTTCGAGAACCCCGGGGTCCGATTACGTGGCACTCGTCCAAACACGCAGTTTTGGCCAATTCTTGCGAGTTTTGTAAGCTATTCTCACTGACTTTGGATCCCGCTGCGATCCGAACGATTTGGGAACCCCGGGGTCCTGTTACGGGGAACTCGTGAAAACTTGCAGTTTTGGTCTATTCTAGCCAGTTTTGTATGCTATTAGTCACTGATTTTGGGTCCTGATGCCATCCGAACGTTTCGGGAAGCCCGGGGTCCGGTTAAGGGAAAATCATGAAAACTCACAGTTTTGGCCTATTCCGGACAGTTTTGTATGCTATTGATCACTCATTTTGGTTCTCCCTGCGATCCAAACGTTTTGGGAACCCCGGGGTCCGGTTATGGGGAACTCGTCAAAACTCGCAGTTTTGGTCTATTTTGGCCAGTTTTGTATGCTATTACTTTCTGATTTTGGGCCCTGCTGTGATCCGAACGTTTCGGTAACCCCGGGGTCCGATTACGTGGAACTCATGAAAACTCGCAGTTTCGGCCTATTCCCGCCAGTTCTGTATGCTATTGGTCACTGATTTTGGGTCCCGTTGTGATCTGAACGTTTCGGGAACCCCAAGGTTCGGTTACGGGGAACTTGTCAAAATTCATAGTTTTGGCCTATTGTGGCCAGTTTTGTATGCTATTAGTCACTGATTTTGGGTCCCGCTGCCATCCGAACATTTCGGGAACGCCGGGGTCCGCTTAAGGGGAAATCATGAAAACTCACAGTTTTGGCCTATTCCGACCAGTTTTGTATGCTATTACGTACTGATTTTGGTTCCCGCTGTGATCCAAACGTTTCGGAAACCCCGCGGACTGATTACGGGGAACTTGTCAAAACTCGTAGTTTTGGTCTACTTTGGCCAGTTTTGTATGTTGTTACTCTCTCATTTTGGGTCCCGCTGTGATCCCAACGTTTCGAGAACACCGGGGTGTGATTATGTGGAACTCATGAAAACTCGCACGTTTGGTCTATTCTCGTCAGTTTTGTATGCTTTTAGTCATTGATTTTAAGTCCCGTTGTGATCCGAACGTTGCTGGAACCCCGAGGTCCAGTTACGGGGGACTCGTCAAAAATCGCAGTTTTGGCCTATTGTGGCCAGTTTAGTATGCTATGAGTCACTGATTTTGGGTCCCGATGCCATCCAAATGTTTCGGGAATCCCGGGGTCCGGTTAAGGGGAAATCATGAAAACTCGCAATTTTGGCCTATTCCGGCCAGTTTTGTATGCTATTGCTCACTGATTTTGGTTCCCGCTGCGATCCAAACGTTTCGGGAACCCCGGGATCCGGTTACGGGGAACTCGTCAAAACTCGCAGTTTTGGTCTGTTTTGACCAGTTTTGTATGCTATTAGTCACAGATTTTTGGTCCCGCTGTGATCTGAACGTTTCGAGAACACTGGGGTCCGATTACGTGGAACTCGTATAAACACGCAGTTTTGGCCTATTCTTGCAAGTTTTGTAAGCTATTCTCACTAATTTTGGACCCCGCTGCGATCCGAACGATTTGGGAACCCCGGGGTCCTGTTACGGGGAACTCGTGAAAACTTGCAATTTTGGTCTATTCTGGCCAGTTTTGTATGCTATTAGTCACTAATTTTGGGTCCCGATGCCATCCGAACGTTTCGGGAAGCCCGGGGTCCGGTTAAGGGGAAATCATGAAAACTCGCAGTTTTGGCCTATTCCGGACAGTTTTTGTATGCTATTGCTCACTGATTTTGGTTCCCGCTGCGATCCAAACGTATCGGGAACCCCGGGGTCCGGTTACGGGGAACTCGTCAAAACTCGCAGTTTTGGTCTATTTTGGCCAGTTTTGTATGCTATTACTCTCTGATTTTGGGTCCCGCTCTGATCCGAACGTTTCGGTAACCCCGGGGTCCGATTATGTTGAACTCATGAAAACTCGCAGTTTTGGCCTATTCCCGCCAGTTTGGTATGCTATTAGTCACTGATTTTGGGTCCCGTTGTGCTCCGACCGTTTCGGGAACCCCAAGGTCCGGTTACGGGGAACTCGTCAAAATTAGCAGTTTTGGCCTATTGTGGCTAGTTTTGCATGCTATTAGTCACTGATTTTGGGTCCCGCTGCCATCCGAACGTTTCGGGAACGCCGGGGTCCGGTTAAGGGAAATCGTGAAAATTCGCAGTTTTTGGCTATTCCCGCCAGTTTTGTATGCTATTAGTCATTAATTTTGGGTCCCGCCGTGATCCGAACGTTTCGGGAACCCCGGGGACCGAATACGGGGACCTCGTAAAAAATCGCAGTTTTGGCCTATTGTGGCCAACTTTATATGCTATTACTCATTGATTTTGGGTCCCGCTGCGATACAAATGTTTCGGGAACCCCGGGGTCCGGTTACGGGGAAGTCATCAAAACTCTCAGTTTTGGTCTATTTTGCCAGGTTTGTATGCTATTACTCACTGATTTTGGGTCCCGCTGTGATCCGAACGTTTCGGAACCCCGGGGTCCGATTATATGGAACTCATGAACATTCGCAGTTTTGGGCTATTCCCGCCAGTTTTGTATGTTATTAGTCACTGATTTTGGGTCCCGCTGCGATCTGAACGTTTCGGGAACCCCGGGGTCTAGTTACGGGGAACTCGTCAAAAATCGCAGTTTTGGCCTATTCTGGCCAGATTTGTATAATAATAGTCAATTATTTTGGGTCCCGATGGCATCTAAATGTTTCGGGAACCCCGGGGTCCGGTTAAGGGGAAATCATGAAAACTCGCAGTTTTGGCCTATTCCAGCCAGTTTTGTATGCTATTGCTCACTCATTTTGGTTCCCGCTATGATCCAAACGTTTCGGGAACCCCGGGGTCCGGTTATGGGGAACTCATCAAAACTCGCAGTTTTGGTCTATTTTGCTAGTTTTGTATGCTATCACTCACTGATTTTGGGTCCCGCTGTGATCCGAACGTTTCAGGAACCCCGGGGTCCGATTACGTGGAACTCATGAGAACTCGCAGTTTTGGGCTATTCCCGCGAGTTTTGTATGTTATTAGTCACTGATTTTGGGTCCCGCTGCGATTTGAACGTTTCGGGAACACCCGGGTCCGGTTACAGGGAACTCATCAAAACTCGCAGTTTTGGCCTATTCTGGCCAGTTTTGTATAATAATAGTCAATGATTTTGGGTCCCGATGCCATCCGAACGTTTCGCGAACCCCGGGATCCGGTTAAGGGGAAATCATGAAAACTCACAGTTTTGGCCAATTCCGGCCAGTTTTGTATGCTATTGCTCACTGATTTTGGTTCCCGCTGCGATCCAAACGTTTCGGGAACCCTGGGGTCCAGTTACGGGGAACTCGTCAAAACTCACAGTTTTGGCCTATTCTGGCCAGTTTTGTATTCTATTATTCACTGATTTTGGATCCCGCTACGATCCGAACGCTTCGGGAACCCCTGGGTCCGGTTACGGGGAACTCGTCAAAACTCACAGTTTTTGCCTATTTCGGACAGTTTTGTATGATATTAGTCACTGATTTTGGGTCCCTATGCCATCCGAACGTTTCGGGAACCCCGGGGTCCGGTTAAGGGGAAATCATGAAAACTCACAGTTTTGGCCTATTCCGGCCAGTTTTGTATGTTATTGCTCACTGATTTTGGTTCCCGCTGCGATCCAAAAGTTTCGGGAACCCCGTGGTGAGGTTACGGGGAACTCGTCAAAACTCACAGTTTTGGCCTATTTTGGCCAGTTTTGTATGCTATTACTCACTGATTTTGGGTCCCGCTATGATCCGAACGTTTCGGGAACCCCGGGGTCCGATTACGTGGAACTCATGAAAACTCGCAGTTTTGGGCTATTCCCGCTAGTTTTGTATGCTATTAGTCATTGATTTTGGGTCCCGTTGTGATCTGAATGTTTCGGGAACCCCGAGGACCGGTTACGGGGAACTCGTCAAAAATCGCAGTTTTGGCCTATCGTGGCAAGTTCTGTATGCTATTACTCACTGATTTTGGGTCCCGCTGCGATACGAATGTTTCGGGAACCCCGGGGTCCCGTTACGGGGAACTCGTCAAAACTCACAGTTTTGGCCAATTCTCTCGAGTTTTGTAAGCTATTACTCACTGATTTTGGTTTTCGCTGTGATCCGAACGTTTTGGGAACCCCGGGGTCCTGTTACGGTGAACTCGTCAAAACTCACAGTTTTGGCCTATTCTACCGAGTTTTGTAAGCAATTACTCCCTGATTTTGGTTCCCACTGCGATCCAAACGTTTTGGGAAACCCGGGGTCCTGTTACGGTGAACTCGTCAAAACTCACAGTTTTGGCCTATTCTGGCCAGTTTTGTATGCTATTACTCACTGATTTTGGGTCCCGCTGTGATCCGAACGTATCGGGAACCCCGGGGTCCGATTACTTGGAACTCATGAAAACTCGCAGTTGTGGCCTATTCCCGCCAGTTTTGTAAGCTATTTGTCACGGATTTTGGGTCCCGTTGTGATCCGAACGTTTCGGGAACCCCGAGGTCCGCTTACGGGGAACTCGTAAAAAATCACAGTTTTGGCCTATTGTGGTCAGTTTTGTATGTTATTAATCACTGATTTTGGGTCCCGTTGCGATCCGAACGTTTCGGGAACCCCGGGGTCCGATTACGGGGAACTCGTCAAAACTCACAGTTTTTACCTATTCCAGCGAGTTTTGTATAATGTTAGTCACTAATTTTGGGTCTCGATGCCATTCGAACGTTTCGGGAACCCCTGGTGTCCGGAATCATGAAAACTCACAGTTTTGGCCTATTCCGTCCAGTTTTGTATGCTATTGCTCACTGATTTTTGTTCCCGCTGCGATCCAAACGTTTCGGGAACCCCGGGGTCGAGTTACGGGGAACTCGTCAAAACTCACAGTTTTGGCCTATTCTCGCCAGTTTTGTATGCTATTATTCATTGATTTTGGATCCCGCTGCGATCCGAACGTTTTGGGAACCCCGGGGTCCGGTTACGGGGAACTCGTCAAAACTCACAGTTTTTGCCTATTCCGGACAATTTTGTATGATATTAGTCACTGATTTTGGGTCCCTATGCCATCCGAACGTTTCGGGAACCCCGGGGTCCGGTTAAGAGGAAATCATGAAAACTCGCAGTTTTGGCCTATTCCAGCCAGTTTTGTATGCTATTTCTCACTGATTTTGGTTCCCGCTGCGATCCAAACGTTTCGGGAAACCCGGGATCCGGTTACAGGGAACTCATCAAAACTCGCAGTTTTGGTCTATTTTGCCAGTTTTGTATGCTATTACTCACTGATTTTGGGTCCCGTTGTGATCCAAACATTTTGGGAACTCCGGGGTCCGATTACGTGGAACTCATGAAAACTCGAAGTTTTGGGCTATTCCCGCCAGTTTAGTATGCTATTAGTCATTGATTTTGGGTCCCGTAGTGATCCGAACGTTTCCGGAACCCCGAGGTCCGGTTACGGGGAACTCGTCAAAAATCGCAGTTTGGGCCTATTGTGGCCAGTTTTGTATGTTATTACTCACTGATTTTGGATCCCGTTGGTATATGAATGTTTCGGGAACCCCGGGGTCCGGTTACGGGGAACTCGTCAAAACTCACAGTTTTGGCCTATTCTCTCGAGTTTTGTAAGCTATTACTCACTGATTTTGGTTTCCGCTGTGATCCGAACGTTTTTGGAACCCTGGGGTCCTGTTACGGGGAACTCGTCAAAACTCACAGTTTTGGCCTATTCTACCGAGTCTTGTAAGCTATTACTCACTGTTTTTGTTTCCCGTTGCGATCCGAAGATTTTGGTAACCCCGGGGTCCAGTTACGGGAAACTCGTCAAAACTTGCAGTTTTGGTCTATTTTGGCTAGTTTTGTATGCTATTACTCACTGATTTTGGGTCCCGCTGTGATCCGAACGTATCGGGAACCCCGGGGTCCGATTACTTGGAACTCATGAAAACTCGCAGTTTTGGCTTATTCCCGCCAGTTTTGTATGCTATTAGTCATTGATTTTGGGTCCCGTTGTGATCCGAACATTTCGAGAACCCCGAGGTCCGGTTACTGGGAACTCGTCAAAAATCATAGTTTTGGCCTATTCTAGCCAGTTTTGTATGCTATTTGTCACGGATTTTGGGTCCCGTTGTGATCCGAACGTTTCGGGAACCCCGAGGTCCGCTTACGGGGAACTCGTAAAAAATCACAGTTTTGGCCTATTGTGGTCAGTTTTGTATGTTATTAGTCACTGATTTTGGGTCCCGTTGCGATCCGAACGTTTCGGGAACCCCGGGGTCCGATTACGGGGAACTCGTCAAAACTCACAGTTTTTACCTATTCCAGCGAGTTTTGTATAATGTTAGTCACTAATTTTGGGTCTCGATGCCATTCGAACGTTTCGGGAACCCCTGGTGTCCGGAATCATGAAAACTCACAGTTTTGGCCTATTCCGTCCAGTTTTGTATGCTATTGCTCACTGATTTTTGTTCCCGCTGCGATCCAAACGTTTCGGGAACCCCGGGGTCGAGTTACGGGGAACTCGTCAAAACTCACAGTTTTGGCCTATTCTCGCCAGTTTTGTATGCTATTATTCATTGATTTTGGATCCCGCTGCGATCCGAACGTTTTGGGAACCCCGGGGTCCGGTTACGGGGAACTCGTCAAAACTCACAGTTTTTGCCTATTCCGGACAATTTTGTATGATATTAGTCACTGATTTTGGGTCCCTATGCCATCCGAACGTTTCGGGAACCCCGGGGTCCGGTTAAGAGGAAATCATGAAAACTCGCAGTTTTGGCCTATTCCAGCCAGTTTTGTATGCTATTTCTCACTGATTTTGGTTCCCGCTGCGATCCAAACGTTTCGGGAAACCCGGGATCCGGTTACAGGGAACTCATCAAAACTCGCAGTTTTGGTCTATTTTGCCAGTTTTGTATGCTATTACTCACTGATTTTGGGTCCCGTTGTGATCCAAACATTTTGGGAACTCCGGGGTCCGATTACGTGGAACTCATGAAAACTCGAAGTTTTGGGCTATTCCCGCCAGTTTAGTATGCTATTAGTCATTGATTTTGGGTCCCGTAGTGATCCGAACGTTTCCGGAACCCCGAGGTCCGGTTACGGGGAACTCGTCAAAAATCGCAGTTTGGGCCTATTGTGGCCAGTTTTGTATGTTATTACTCACTGATTTTGGATCCCGTTGGTATATGAATGTTTCGGGAACCCCGGGGTCCGGTTACGGGGAACTCGTCAAAACTCACAGTTTTGGCCTATTCTCTCGAGTTTTGTAAGCTATTACTCACTGATTTTGGTTTCCGCTGTGATCCGAACGTTTTTGGAACCCTGGGGTCCTGTTACGGGGAACTCGTCAAAACTCACAGTTTTGGCCTATTCTACCGAGTCTTGTAAGCTATTACTCACTGTTTTTGTTTCCCGTTGCGATCCGAAGATTTTGGTAACCCCGGGGTCCAGTTACGGGAAACTCGTCAAAACTTGCAGTTTTGGTCTATTTTGGCTAGTTTTGTATGCTATTACTCACTGATTTTGGGTCCCGCTGTGATCCGAACGTATCGGGAACCCCGGGGTCCGATTACTTGGAACTCATGAAAACTCGCAGTTTTGGCTTATTCCCGCCAGTTTTGTATGCTATTAGCATTGATTTTGGGTCCCGTTGTGATCCGAACATTTCGAGAACCCCGAGGTCCGGTTACTGGGAACTCGTCAAAAATCATAGTTTTGGCCTATTCTAGCCAGTTTTGTATGCTATTTGTCACGGATTTTGGGTCCCGTTGTGATCCGAACGTTTCGGGAACCCCGAGGTCCGCTTACGGGGAACTCGTAAAAAATCACAGTTTTGGCCTATTGTGGTCAGTTTTGTATGTTATTAGTCACTGATTTTGGGTCCCGTTGCGATCCGAACGTTTCGGGAACCCCGGGGTCCGATTACGGGGAACTCGTCAAAACTCACAGTTTTTACCTATTCCAGCGAGTTTTGTATAATGTTAGTCACTAATTTTGGGTCTCGATGCCATTCGAACGTTTCGGGAACCCCTGGTGTCCGGAATCATGAAAACTCACAGTTTTGGCCTATTCCGTCCAGTTTTGTATGCTATTGCTCACTGATTTTTGTTCCCGCTGCGATCCAAACGTTTCGGGAACCCCGGGGTCGAGTTACGGGGAACTCGTCAAAACTCACAGTTTTGGCCTATTCTCGCCAGTTTTGTATGCTATTATTCATTGATTTTGGATCCCGCTGCGATCCGAACGTTTTGGGAACCCCGGGGTCCGGTTACGGGGAACTCGTCAAAACTCACAGTTTTTGCCTATTCCGGACAATTTTGTATGATATTAGTCACTGATTTTGGGTCCCTATGCCATCCGAACGTTTCGGGAACCCCGGGGTCCGGTTAAGAGGAAATCATGAAAACTCGCAGTTTTGGCCTATTCCAGCCAGTTTTGTATGCTATTTCTCACTGATTTTGGTTCCCGCTGCGATCCAAACGTTTCGGGAAACCCGGGATCCGGTTACAGGGAACTCATCAAAACTCGCAGTTTTGGTCTATTTTGCCAGTTTTGTATGCTATTACTCACTGATTTTGGGTCCCGTTGTGATCCAAACATTTTGGGAACTCCGGGGTCCGATTACGTGGAACTCATGAAAACTCGAAGTTTTGGGCTATTCCCGCCAGTTTAGTATGCTATTAGTCATTGATTTTGGGTCCCGTAGTGATCCGAACGTTTCCGGAACCCCGAGGTCCGGTTACGGGGAACTCGTCAAAAATCGCAGTTTGGGCCTATTGTGGCCAGTTTTGTATGTTATTACTCACTGATTTTGGATCCCGTTGGTATATGAATGTTTCGGGAACCCCGGGGTCCGGTTACGGGGAACTCGTCAAAACTCACAGTTTTGGCCTATTCTCTCGAGTTTTGTAAGCTATTACTCACTGATTTTGGTTTCCGCTGTGATCCGAACGTTTTTGGAACCCTGGGGTCCTGTTACGGGGAACTCGTCAAAACTCACAGTTTTGGCCTATTCTACCGAGTCTTGTAAGCTATTACTCACTGTTTTTGTTTCCCGTTGCGATCCGAAGATTTTGGTAACCCCGGGGTCCAGTTACGGGAAACTCGTCAAAACTTGCAGTTTTGGTCTATTTTGGCTAGTTTTGTATGCTATTACTCACTGATTTTGGGTCCCGCTGTGATCCGAACGTATCGGGAACCCCGGGGTCCGATTACTTGGAACTAATGAAAACTCGCAGTTTTGGCTTATTCCCGCCAGTTTTGTATGCTATTAGTCATTGATTTTGGGTCCCGTTGTGATCCGAACATTTCGAGAACCCCGAGGTCCGGTTACTGGGAACTCGTCAAAAATCATAGTTTTGGCCTATTCTAGCCAGTTTTGTAAGCTATTACTCACTGATTTTGGGTCCCGCTGCGATACGAGTGCTTCGGGAACCCCGGGGTTCGGTTACGAGAACTCGTCAAAACTCACAGTTTTGACCTATTCTCCCTAGTTTTGTAAGCTATTACTCATTGATATTGGTACCCACTGTGATCCGAACGTTTTGGGAAACCCGGGGTCCTGTTACGGGGAACTCGTCAAAACTCACAGTTTTGGCCTATTCTGGCCAGTTTTGTATGCTATTACTCACTGATTTGGGGTCCCGTTGTGATCCGAATGTTTCGGGAACCCCGGGGTCCAGTTATGTGGAACTCATGAAAACTCGCAGTTGTGGCCTATTCCCGCCAGTTTTGTATGCTATTAGTCACTCATTTTGGGTCCCGTTGTGATCCGAACGTTTCGGGAACCCCGACGTCCGCTTACGGGGAACTCGTCAAAAATCGCAGTTTCGGCCTATTGTGGTCAATTTGTATGATATTAGTCACTGATTTTGGGTCCCGCTGCGATCCGAACTTTTCGGGAACCCCCGGGTCCGGTTACGGGGAACTCGTCAAAACTCATAGTTTTTGCCTATTCCGGCCAGTTTTGTATCATGTTAGTCACTGATTTTGGGTCCCGATCCCATCCGAACATTTCGGGAACCCCTTGGTCCGGTTAAGGGGAAATCATGAAAAATCGCAGTTTTGGCCTATTTCGGCCAGTTTTGTATGCCATATCATGAGAATTCGCCCTAAAACCTACCATATCGGAGTTGGAAACAGAACTAGCCCCAAAACTCCTCGATAACAACTTCATTCGTGGCACGCACAAACTAACTTTTTTCTCTATATAGACCATCCTTAAAAAATGTCGTTCACAAAGTTTTCCCAGATTAGGTACCTAGCTACGACCACTCGTGGAGAATTCGCCCTAAAACCTACCATATCGGAGTCGGAAACAGAGCTAGCCCCAAAACTCCTCGATAACAACCTCTTTCGTGGCAAGCACAAACTAACATCTCTCTATTTAGACCATCCTTAAAAATGTCGTTCACAAAGTTTTCCCAGATTAGGTACCCAGCTATGACCTCTCGTGGAGAATTCTCCCTAAAACCTACCATATCGGCGTCGGAAACAGAGCTAGCCTCAAAACTCCTCAATAACAACCTATTTCTTGGCACACACAAACTAACTTTTCTCTACTTAGATCATCCTTAAAAAATGTCGTTCACAAAGTTTTCCTAGATTAGGTACCTAGCTACGACCTTTGGTGGAAAATTCACCCTAAAACCTACCATATCGGAGTCGGAAACAGAGCTAGCCCCAAAACTCATCGACAACAACCTCTTTCGTGGCACGCACAAACTAACTTTTCTCTATTTAGACCATACTTAAAAAATGTCATTCACAAAGTTTTCCCATATTATGTACCCAACAACGACCTCTGGTGGAGAATTCGCCCTAAAACCTACCATATCGGAGTCGGAAACAGAGCTAGCCCCAAAACTCCTCGATAACAACCTCTTTCGTGGCACGCACAAACTAACTTTTCTCTATTTAGACCATCCTTAAAAAATATCGTTCACAAAGTTTTCCCATATTAGGTACCCACCTACGACCTCTGGTGGAGAATTCGTCCTAAAACCTACCATATCGGAGTCGGAAACAAAGCTAGCCCGAAAACTCCTTGATAACAACCTCTTTCGTGGCACGCACAAACTAACTTTTCTATATTTAGCCCATCCTTAAAAAATGTCGTTCACAAAGTTTTCCCAGAATAGGTACCCAACTACGACCTGTGGTGGAGAATGGCTAAAAACCTACCATATCGGAGTCGGAAACAGAGCTAGCCCCAAAACTCCTCGATAACAACCTCTTTCGTGGCACGCACAAACTAACTTTTTCCCAAACCGAATTGGAGGAGGAGTCTTCTGCTAGCGCCAGGGTGGAAGACACCTACTTGTTGATCATAAGAGTTCTCCTGGTTCGATAAACCTTACAGTCTCTGTGTAAGGAAAAACTTGTTGCTCACTACATTTCAACCTTCCACTTGGGGTAACCAACGAGGAGCGAGAAGTATATAGATCATCTCTTCATCACCTTCTAACAAAGAAAACAATTTGTAATGATCTCCATGTCATGAACAAAGTTTTTGTCCATCAGAGCCACCTCCAAAATCAAGCATGGTCGTTGCTGTGGCTGCTCGTCCTCTTCGCGGAAGGAGATAGTCATCACCTCCTTGTCGATGTAGCCGCCGTCGTGGATGCCGATGGCGCCGGTGAGAGAGGGCGGCAGCGTCACGGTCCGCCTGACGATCTCCCATCGGTGCCGCGTGCCGACAAGAAGAACCAGGACTTTGGCATCACCACTGGCTGGACTTGAAGAGGATGTAGAGGCCGAAGAGAAGGAAAGACTCCACGAGGAGAGAAGAACCACACGGTGCTTTGGTCAGCGCCGGAGACAAACATTAATGCGACGCGATGCAAGCGATGAGAAGCGCGAAAAGGGCGGATGGAGGAATTAGACGGACGAGAGTGATCAGAATCGGGTTTGGTAGCGCTGCGGTCTCGAGTAAATCCCTCATGTTTGTCTGCATTTTATGCAATAAAACGTGTTCGGATCATCGTGTGGACTGATATACGACCGAATTAAATATTGAACCGATGCACACGTTTTATTAGTCGGTGTCGGAGATACCTAAGGTATAAGGTGTAGAGACAAGAGAGAAGAGATATGGCCCAAAATACCCTTCCCGCGCTCCCTGACCAAGGGCAACTGACCCACACACACTGCCTCACGCTCTCTCTCTCTCAAAAACAAATCCCACCCCCACCCCAGCAACCGTCCACTCCCACTCCCTCCTTCTCTCTCTCCACACACACACACACACACACACACACACACACACACACACACCGATCCCCTTCCTCAACCGCCGTCCTACCCTTCCCATCCCCTCCACCGCCGGCCTCCATCGCCGGTTCCGTATCCCTTCCTCCACCGCCTACCTCCTCTTCCCCAGTTCCCCTTTCCCCTTCCTCCATCGCTGCCCCGCTCCACCCCACCAACCGTTCACCCCCACTCCCCCTCGTCCCCTCCTCCTTCGCTCTTTCCACACAGACACACACACAACACGATCCAGATCCCCCTCCTCAACCGCCGGCCTCCCCTTCCCCTTCCTCCGCCGCCGGTCTCCCCGTCCCCTTCCTCCGCCGTTGGCCTCCCCGTCCCCTTCCTCCGTCGTCGGCCTCCCTTCTTCCGCCGGCTTGATTAGCTCCATGCACCCAGCGACGTCGGCCTCTCCTTCCCCACTACTCGGCCTAGATCGATCCAGAGGATAGGGTGATGGATCCTTCATCTTCTGGATTCCTACAAGAAAAAGACATGAGGATCCTTCCTTTTGGATTCCTTCGTGGAGGCGACTACCTTCATTCCCTCGGCCGCTGGAGGGGCCCGCGCGTCCGACGCCGCGTCGGCCAGATCCGCCACCCAGCCGCTCGACATCATTCTGGTAGGGAATCCGTCGAGTCGATTTATCCCCTCCCCTCCTTGTTCTACTTATACTTAATATTTTTTCTTGCTGCGGTTCCCCTTCCGCGTCGTGACCTTGCTGCTGTTTAGATTTCAAGATTCGTACCAACATCAAGTTGGATTTTTTTGGATTAGTGTTTAGTCCCCGTGGATTATTTAGTCACAGCAAGGACATAGGTTGTATTATATTTATCTCATGTACGCAGCGGTAGGTCAGGTTTCTCCGTGATTAACTCCGGACCCTTAATTATGATGACTATTGCTCTATTAGTGAGTGCCTTCCTGTTCTTTTAATTTTATTTCCAACTGCCTTTTGTTCTTTTAGTTAGAATATGGTACACAGAGTAAGGCGACAACACCAAAAGATGTTAAATTGTCATTAGGCCACTGGGTTACTCAACAAAAGGTCAAGTGTGTAACAAAGTAGAAATGCCATTGTTGGTTCGTGCTGACTATGTATCTCTTGTTGTACCTACCATTGCTTGACTGTTATTTTGTAGTGTACTAAGCCATGCATGGCTTGTCATCTTTTCTGCAAGAATGTACTAGTGTCTCTTGTATGAGTTTTGTTACACTTGTATTATTTTATCCACTTATGTTGCAGTTACTAATTACGGTATTTATTTGTAGGTGTGTTCTTGGGAGTACTATGGTCGTACAAAGCATGCTATGATGGGTAGCAAGTATGACACGCTGCAGAAATAGAGGGAGAAGAAACCTGAGTGTGAAAGGCTTCGTCGCCATGCCAAGGCCAAGGTAAATGATCCACAGGAAACTAGTTGTATGTGGGTCTGTAACAATGTGCACATGAGCCTTGCTGCTGCTACTACTACTAAGTTGCTTTTAGAGGCATTTTTGAATGTAATCTTTTCTGCTGATACTGCAAAGTTATTTGTGGAATCATATTCTAAAACCATATTCTAATGTAATCTGTGCTGCTGATACTGCAAAGTTATTTGTGGAATCATATTCTAATGTAATCGTTGCTTCTGCTACTACCAAGTCATTTTTGGAAGCATCATCCGATGTAATCGTTTTTGTTGCTACTGCTAAGTTGTTTTTAGAAGCATCTTGTAATGCACATTTTTGTGTGTGTTATTGGTCAAGTGTAGGATTAGCACCCTTTTCTGGTTGGTTGTGAAACGCTTTTGTTTATTCCCAGGTTTTGTTTTCTGTAGGAGTTTGAGTGATGTAATCTTTTTAAGTAATAAATTAAACTTTTGATCTGAAGGTTTAAAATTTCCTGTAATAAATTCTACTGAACCTGGAGACTACTTGTAATACCAGGCAAGTAGGAGTGTTTTAGTCAAAGGATAGAGCAAGTACTGTATATTAGTTGACGTCCCCTGTGGTGTGGTGGCATGGGGATGTCAAAAGGAAAGGGATGGAGTTTTTCTCTCTTTTGGCGTAGCAGGCCTCCCAAAGGGAGCCCGCGCGATGGGCTATTAGCTCAGTTGTATGTTAGAAATGCACATGCTCATGTGAATGATCTTGATTTTGGTTATCTTGCAGGTGGAGCCTAATGCACAATAAGATAGTGGAGCATCACAGCAAGGGAGCACTCATCTGGCTGCCCCCCTCCCCTATGGATTAGCACGGATCTCATGCCCTCCCCATTGGTCCGGCAGCAAAGACCATCACGGCGTCCGACCGCATGCATGCATGCACAGGTATAAATCCATCCTCCCTCCCCTTCTCTTATATTTTTGTCCTCTTATTTCTGATATAACCATCAAGTTTCCTTTCTTCCTTGCCATCGAAGGAGACAGCAGTATGACCCTTGAAAAGGGAATGTAAGGTGCATTTCTTCTAATTCTCTATAATTCCCTTGTTAGCCTTCCTACAAAAAGGGAAGTATCTCTTTTCTGATTGTCTTTATCTCTCCTTATAGCCATAGAAGGAAACTATCTCTTTACCGATTGCATGTATCACATACGTTTCTAGACTAATTGATTCACTTTCCACTTTCCACCATCACAATACCGCACCCCGGCCGCCTGGGCGCCGGCACATGCCGCCGGCTCCCCTCGTACCTGTGCTAGTATGTTGGCATAGGTTATATCGTGTGTCTACCCCCGCTATATATGAGAGTCCTAGGATACAAGTGTCCTATCAGGACACGACCATATCCTGCCTAAACACAATACTACTCAGAATCCAACTGTAACCTACATTGTACAATAATATTCGACACAACTCTAACAAACTCCACATTGGCGAATATTCTTCACCACCTTGAGTTCATCCATGCGTCAAACTTCCATGTACATTGGAATTGAGATATGCCATGAGCACCACTGCTACTCCCAGACTTCATGTGACTCCACCTGCAACTGTAGTCCTTTCTCGTCTTCTTCACAGTCAACCCTCGAGCAAAATTAAGTTCCTTATTACTCTACTTTGTGCTTCCAACTTTCGGAGTATCCATTCAACACTATCACACATAGAGCACTGACCCGCGTGGAAGTGAATGTTGGAATTATGCCCTAGAGGCAATAATAAATATAGTTATTATTATAATTCCTGTATCAAGATAATCGTTTATTATCCATGCTATAATTGTATTGAATGAAGACTCATTTACATGTGTGGATACATAGACAAAACACTGTCCCTAGCAAGCCTCTAGTTGGCTAGCCAGTTGATCAAAGATAGTCAGTGTCTTCTGATTATGAACAAGGTGTTGTTGCTTGATAACTGGATCACGTCATTAGGAGAATCACGTGATGGACTAGACCCAAACTAATAGACGTAGCATGTTGATCGTGTCATTTTGTTGCTACTGTTTTCTGCGTGTCAAGTATTTGTTCCTATGACCATGAGATCATATAACTCACTAACACCGGAGGAATACTTTGTGTGTATCAAACGTCGCAACATAACTGGGTGACTATAAAGATGCTCTACAGGTATCTCCGAAGGTGTTAGTTGAGTTAGTATGGATCAAGACTGGGATTTGTCACTCCGTGTGACGGAGAGGTATCTCAGGGCCCACTCGGTAATACAACATCACACACAAGCCTTGCAAGCAATGTGACTTAGTGTAAGTTGCGGGATCTTGTATTACGGAACGAGTAAAGAGACTTGCCAGTAAACGAGATTGAAATAAGTATGGGGATACTGGCGATCGAATCTTGGGCAAGTAACATACCGAAGGACAAAGGGAATGACATACGGGATTATATGAATCCTTGACACTGAGGTTCAAACGATAAGATCTTCGTACAATATGTAGGATCCAATATGGCCATCCAGGTCCTGCTATTGGATCTTGACCGAGGAGTCTCTCGGGTCATGTCTACATAGTTCTCGAACCCGCAGGGTCTGCACACTTAAGGTTCGACGTTGTTTTATGCGTATTTGAGTTGTATGGTTGGTTACCGAATGTTGTTCGGAGTCCCGGATGAGATCGCGGACGTCATGAGGGTTTCCGGAATGGTCCGAAAACGAAGATTGATATATAGGATGACCTTATTTGATTACCGGAAGGTTTTCGGAGTTACCGGGAATGTACCGGGAATGACGAATGGGTTCCGGGAGTTCACCGGGGGGGGGGGGGGGGAACCCACCCCGGGGAAGCCCATAGGCCTTGAGGGTGGCGCACCAGCCCTTAGTGGGCTGGTGGGACAGCCCAAAAGGGCCCTATGCGCATTGGAAGAAAAAATCAAAGAGAAAGAAAAAAAGGAGGAGGTGGGAAGGGAAGGAAGGACTCCCACCCACCAAACCAAGTCCAACTCGGTTTGGGGGGGGGGGGAGACCTTCCCCCCTTGGCTCGGCCGACCCCCTTGGGGCTCCTTGAGCCCCAAGGCAAGGCCCCCCCCCTCTCCCACCTATATATACGGAGGTTTTAGGGCTGATTTGAGACGACTTTTCCACGGCAGCCCGACCACATACCTCCACGGTTTTTCCTCTAGATCGCGTTTCTGCGGAGCTCGGGCGGAGCCCTGCTGAGACAAGGTCATCACCAACCTCCGGAGCGCCGTCACGTTGCCGGAGAACTCTTCTACCTCTCCGCCTCTCTTGCTGGATCAAGAAGGCCGAGATCATCGTCGAGTTGTACGTGTGCTGAAGGCGGAGGTGCCGTCCGTTCGGTACTAGATCGTGGGACTGATTGCGGGATTGTTCGCGGGGCGGATCGAGGGACGTGAGGACGTTCCACTACATCAACCGCGTTCACTAACGCTTCTGCTGTACGGTCTACAAGGGTACGTAGATCACTCATCCCCTCTCGTAGATGGACATCACCATGATAGGTCTTCGTGCGTGTAGGAAATTTTTTGTTTCCCATGCGACGTTCCCAACAGTGGCATCATGAGCTAGGTTCATGCGTAGATGTCTTCTCGAGTAGAACACAAAAGTTTTTGTGGGCGGTGATGTGCGTTTTGCTGCCCTCCTTAGTCTTTTCTTGATTCCGCGGTATTGTTGGATTGAAGCGGCTTAGACCGACATTACTCGTACGCTTACGAGAGACTGGTTTCATCGCTACGAGTAACCCCGTTGCTCAAAGATGACTGGCAAGTGTCGGTTTCTCCAACTTTAGTTGAATCGGATTTGACCGAGGAGGTCCTTGGATGAGGTTAAATAGCAACTCATATATCTCCGTTGTGGTGTTTGCGTAAGTAAGATGCGATCCTACTAGATACCCGTGGTCACCACGTAAAACATGCAACAACAAAATTAGAGGACGTCTAACTTGTTTTTGCAGGGTATGCTTGTGATATGATATGGCCAACGATGTGATGTGATATATTGGATGTATGAGATGATCATGTTGTAATAGATAATATCGACTTGCACGTCGATGGTACGGCAACCGGCAGGAGCCATAGGGTTGTCTTTATACTAACGTTTGTGCTTGCAGATGCGTTTACTATTTTGCTAGGATGTAGCTTTAGTAGTAATAGCATGAGTAACACGACAACCCCGATGGCGACACGTTGATGGAGATCATGGTGCGGCGCCGGTGACAAGAAGATCGTGCCGGTGCTTTGGTGATGGAGATCAAGAAGCACGTGATGATGGCCATATCATGTCACTTATGAATTGCATGTGATGTTAATCCTTTTATGCACCTTATTTTGCTTAGAACGACGGTAGCATTATGAGGTGATCTCTCACTAAAATTTCAAGACGAAATTGTGTTCTCCCCGACTGTGCACCGTTGCTATAGTTCGTCGTTTCGAGACACCACGTGATGATCGGGTGTGATAGACTCAACATTCACATACAACGGGTGCAAAACAGTTGCGCACGCGGAACACTCGGGTTAAGCTTGACGAGCCTAGCATGTGCAGACATGGCCTGGGAACACATGAGACCAAAAGGTCGATCATGAATCATATAGATGATATGATTAGCATAGGGATGCTTACCACTGAAACTATGCTCAACTCACGTGATGATCGGACTTGAGCTAGTGTAAGTGGATCATGAACCACTCAAATGACTAGAGAGATGTACTTTTTGAGTGGGAGTTTAGCGAATAATTTGATTAAGTTAAACTCTAATTATCTTGAACATAGTCTATGTCCACTTTGAATATATTTGTGTTGTAGATCATGGCTCACGCGACAGTCACCCTGAATTTTAATACGTTCCTAGAGAAAGCTAAGTTGAAAGATGATGGAAGCAACTTTGTAGACTGGGCTCGTAATCTTAAGCTAATCTTACTAGCTGGGGAGAAGGATTATGTCCTTAATGCTGCGCTAGGAGATGAACCACCCGCTACGGCTGATCAGGATGTTAAGAACGCTTGGTTAGCACGTAAGGAGGACTACTCAGTAGTTCAATGTGCAGTCTTGTATCGCTAAGAACCGGGACTTCAACGTCGCTTTGAGCGTCATGGAGCATTTGAGATGTTCCAGGAGTTGAAGTTTATCTTTCAGAAGAACGCCCGGATCGAGAGGTATGAGACCTCCGATAAATTCTACGCTTGCAAGATGGAGGAGAACTCGTGTGTCAGTGAACATGTGCTCAAAATGTTTGGGTACTCAAACCGTCTAGCTGAGCTGGGGATTGAACTCCCGCAAGAGGCTATCACTGACAGAATCCTTCAATCACTGCCGCCAAGCTATAAAGGCTTTGTGTCGAACTACAACATGCAAGGGATGAACAAGTCTCCCGGCGAGTTGTTTGCGATGCTAAAAGTCGCAGAGTCTGAACTCCGTAAGGAGCATCAAGTGTTGATGGTGAATAAGACCACTAGTTTCAAGAGAAACGGCAAAGGCAAGAAGGGTAATTCAAAGAAGAGCAGCAAGCCCGTTGCCAATCCGACGAAGAAACCCAAAGCTGGACCTAAGCCTGAAACAGAGTGTTACTATTGCAAGGGTATGGGTCACTGGAAGCGCAATTGCCCCAAGTATCTGGCAGATAAGAAGGCGGCCAAAGAAAAATCAGGTATATTTGATATACATGTTATTGATGTGTACTTAACCGGCTCTCGTAGTAGTGCCTGGGTATTCGATACCGGTTCTATTGCTCATATTTGCAACTCGAAACAGGAACTACGGAATAGACGAAGGCTGGCGAAAGATGAAGTGACGATGCGCGTAGGAAATGGTTCCAAGGTTGATGCAATCGCCGTCGGCACAGTTTCACTTCAGTTACCATCAGGATTAGTTATGAACTTAAATTATTGTTATTTAGTGCCTGCGTTGAGCATGAACATTATATCTGGATCTTGTTTATTGCGAGACGGTTACTCTTTTAAGTCAGAGAATAATGGTTGTTCTATTTCTATTAGTAACATCTTTTATGGTCATGCACCCAATGTGATAGGATTGTTCATATTGAATCTGGATAGCGATACACACATACATAACATTGAGACCAAAAGAGTTAGAGTTAACAATGATAGCGCCATATTTTTGTGGCACTGCCGCTTATGTCATATTGGTGTAAAGCGCATGAAGAAACTCCATGCTGATGGACTTTTGGAGTCACTTGACTTTGATTCACTTGACACGTGCGAACCATGCCTCATGGGCAAGATGACTAAGACTCCGTTCTCCGGAACAATGGAGCGTGCAAGTGACTTGTTGGAAATCATACATACCGATGTGTGTGGTCCGATAAGCGTAGAGGCACGCGGCGGATATCGTTATTTTCTCACCTTCACTAACGATTTGAGTAGATATGGTTATGTCTACTTAATGAAGCACAAGTCTGAAACATTTGAAAAGTTCAAGCAATTTCAGAGTGAAGTTGAAAATCATCGTAACAAGAAGATCAAGTTCCTACGGTCTGATCGTGGGGGTGAATATATGAGTTTCGAGTTTGGTGCTCACTTAAGATAATGTGGAATTGTTTCACAGTTGACACCGCCTGGAACACCACAGCGTAATGGTGTGTCCGAACGTCGTAGTCGTACTTTATTAGAGATGGTGCGATCTATGATGTCTCTTACCGATTTGCCGTTATCATTTTGGGGTTATGCATTAGAAACAGTTGCATTCACTTTAAATAGGGCACCATCAAAATCCGTTGAGACGACACTATACGAACTGTGGTATGGCAAAAGGCCAAAGTTGTCGTTTCTTAAAGTTTGGGGATGTGATGCTTATGTCAAAAAGCTTCAGCCTGAAAATCTGGAACCCGAAGCGGAAAAGTGCGTCTTCATAGGTTACCCAAAAGAGACAGTTGGGTACTGTTGGGTAACGTAGCATAAATTCAAAAATTTTCCTACGCATGTTCAGATCTTCCTATGGAGAGACCAGCAACGAGAGAGGGGTAAGAGCATCTTCGTACCTTTGAAGATCGCTAAGCGGAAGCGTTGCTAGAACGCGGTTGATGGAGTCGTACTCGCAGCGATTCCGATCTAGTGCCGAACAACGGCACCTCCGCGTTCAACACACGTGCAGCCCGGTGACGTCTCCCGCACCTTGATCCAGCAAGGAGGAGGGAGAGGTTGGGGAAGAAGACCAGCAACACGACAGCGTGGTGTTGGTGGAGAGACGAGGTCTCCCGGCAGGGCTTCGCCAAGTGCCGGCAGAGAGGAGGAGGGAGAGGAACAGGGCTGCGCCGAGAGAGAGAGATTAAACCGTGTCTCAAACAGCCCCGAACCTCATCTATATATAGGGGGAGCGGGAGGGGGCGCAGCCCTTAGGGTTCCCACCCCTAAGGGGTGCGGCAGCCCTTAGATGGGAGAGGGGTGGCGGCCAGGGCAAGGGGGAGGGGTGGCGCACCCCTCTGGTGGGCCTAAGGCCCACCTACGTTAGGGTTCCCCCCTCTTTTTCTTTCCCCTGCGCCATGGGCTGAGTGGGGAGGCGCACCAGCCCAACTAGGGGCTGGTTCCCACCCCCTCTTAGCCCATCTTACCTCTTGGGGTCGCAGCCCCCCTTCGGTGGTCCCCCGGGACCACCTCCGGTGGTCCCGGTGGTCCCGCTACGTTACCGGTGATGCCCGAAACACTACCGGTGTCCGAAACCATCCGTCCTATATATCAATCTTTACCTCCGGACCATTCCGGAGCTCCTCGTGACGTCCGGGATCTCATCCGGGACTCCGAACAACTTTCGGTAATCTCGTATAACAATTCCCTATAACCCTAGCGTCATCGAACCTTAAGTGTGTAGACCCTACGGGTTCGGGAGACAGGCAGACATGACCGAGACACCTCTCTGGCCAATAACCATCAGCGGGGTCTGGATACCCATGGTGGCTCCCACTAGCTCCACGATGATCTCATCGGATGAACCACGATGTCAAGGATTCAATCAATCCTGTATACGATTCCCTTTGTCTGTCGGTATAGAACTTGCCCGAGATTCGATCGTCGGTATACCTATACCTTGTTCAATCTCGTTGCCGGTAAGTCTCTTTACTCGTTCCGTAGCACGTCATCGTGTGACTAACTCCTTAGTCACATTGAGCTCATGATGATGTTCTACCGAGTGGGCCCAGAGATACCTCTCCGTCACACGGAGTGACAAATCCCGATCTCGATTCGTGCCAACCCAACAGACACTTTCGGAGGTACCCGTAGTGCACCTTTATAGTCACCCAGTTACGTTGTGACGTTTGATACACCCAAAGCACTCCTACGGTATCCGGGAGTTGCACAATCTCACGGTCGAAGGAAAAGCTACTTGACATTAGAAAAGCATTAGCATACGAACAATACGATCTAGTGCTAGGCTTAGGATTGGGTCTTGTCCACCACATCATTCTCCCAATGATGTGATCCCGTTATCAATGGCATCCAATGTCCATGATCAGGAAACCATGATCATCTATTGACTAACGAGCTAGCTAACTAGAGGCTTGCTAGGGACACATTGTGATCTATTCATTCACACATGTATTAGTGTTTCCTGTTAATACAATTATAGCATGAACGATAGACGATTATCATGAACAAGGAAATACGATAATAACCATTTTATTATTGCCTCTAGGGCATATTTCCAATAGGTACACCTTCTATCTCAAATCCGAGGGCAAAGTGTTTGTTGCTAAAAACAGAGCTTTTCTCGAGAAGGAGTTTCTCTCAAGAGAATTGAGTAGGAGGAAGATAGAACTTGACGAGGTTGTCGAACCTCTCATCCCTCTGGATGGTGGCGCAGGGCAAGGGGAAACCTCTGTCGTTGCGACGCTGGTTGAGGAGGAAGTTAATGATGATGATCATGGAACTCCGGTTCAAGTTTCTGTCGAACCACGCAGGTCAACGAGACCACGTGCTGCTCCAGAGTGGTACGGTAATCCCGTCTTGTCAATCATGTTGTTGGACAACAATGAACCTGCAAATTATGAAGAAGCAATGGTGGGCCCAGATTCCAACAAATGGCTAGAAGCCATGAAGTCCGAGATAGGATCCATGTATGAGAACAAAGTGTGGACTTTGGAGGTACTACCTGAGGGCCGCAAGACTATTCAGAACAAATGGATCTTTAAGAGGAAGACGGACGCTGACGGCAATGTGACCGTTTATAAAGCTCGACTTGTGGCAAAGGGTTTTTCACAAGTTCAAGGAGTTGACTACGATGAGACATTCTCACCCGTAGCGATGCTTAAGTCTGTCAGAATCATGTTAGCAATAGCTGCATTTTTCGATTATGAAATCTGGCAGATGGATGTCAAAACGGCGTTCCTTAACGGTTTCCTTAAGGAAGAATTGTATATGATGCAACCCGAAGGTTTTGTCGATCCTAAGAATGCTAACAAGGTGTGCAAGCTCCAGCGATCCATTTATGGACTGGTGCAAGCATCTCGGAGTTGGAACAAATGTTTTGATGAGGTGATCAAAGCATTTGGGTTTATACAAGTGGTTGGAGAATCTTGTATTTACAAGAAAGTGAGTGGGAGCTCTGTGGCATTTCTAATATTATATGTGGATGACATATTGCTGATTGGAAACAACGTGGAGTTTTTGGAGAGCATAAAGGATTACTTGAATAAAAGTTTCTCTATGAAGGACCTAGGAGAAGCTGCTTACATTCTAGGCATTAAGATCTATAGGGATAGATCAAAACGCCTGATAGGACTTTCACAAAGCACATACCTTGATAAAGTTTTGAAGAGGTTCAAAATGGAACAGTCCAAGAAAGGGTTCTTGCCAGTTTTACAAGGTACGAGATTGAGTAAGACTCAGTGCCCAGCAACTGATGAAGATAGAGAGCATATGCGCTCCGTCCCCTATGCTTCAGCCATAGGTTCTATCATGTATGCAATGTTGAGCACTAGACCGGACGTTAGCCTGGCCATAAGTATGGCAGGTAGGTTCCAGAGTAATCCAGGAGTGGATCACTGGACGACGGTCAAGAATATCCAGAAGTACCTGAAAAGGACTAAGGAGATGTTTCTCGTGTATGGAGGTGACGAAGAGCTCGCCGTAAAAGGTTACGTCGATGCAAGCTTTGACACAGATCCGGACGACTCTAAGTCGCAAACCGGATACGTATTTATTCTTAATGGGGGTGCGGTAAGCTGGTGCAGTTCCAAGCAAAGCGTCGTAGCAGATTCTACATGTGAAGCGGAGTACATGGCTGCCTCGGAGGCGGCTAAGGAGGGTGTCTGGATGAAGCAGTTCATGACGGATCTTGGAGTGGTGCCAAGCGCTCTGAATCCAATAACCTTGTTCTGTGACAACACGGGTGCCATTGCCTTAGCAAAGGAACCACGGTTTCACAAGAAGTCCAGACACATCAAACGATGCTTCAACCTCATCTGCGACTACGTCGAAGGGGAGGACGTGAATATATGCAAAGTGCACACGGATCTGAATGTACCAGACCCGCTGACTAAACCTCTTCCACGGGCTAAGCATGATCAACATCAGGACTCTATGGGTGTTAGATTTATTACAATGTAATTCGCATGATGATGTGAGGACTAGATTATTGACTCTAGTGCAAGTGGGAGACTGTTGGAATTATGCCCTACAGGCAATAATAAATATAGTTATTATTATAATTCCTATATCAAGATAATCGTTTATTATCCATGCTATAATTGTATTGAATGAAGACTCATTTACACGTGTGGATACATAGACAAAACACTGTCCCTAGCAAGCCTCTAGTTGGCTAGCGAGTTGACCAAAGATAGTCAGTGTCTTCTGATTATGAACAAGGTGTTGTTGCTTGATAACTGGATCACGTCATTAGGAGAATCACGTGATGGACTAGACCCAAACTAATAGACGTAGCATGTTGATCGTGTCATTTTGTTGCTACTGTTTTCTGTGTGTCAAGTATTTGTTCCTATGACCATGAGATCATATAACTCACTGACACCGGAGGAATACTTTGTGTGTATCAAACGTCGCAACGTAACTGGGTGACTATAAAGATGCTCTACAGGTATCTCCGAAGGTGTTAGTTGAGTTAGTATGGATCAAGACTGGGATTTGTCACTCCGTGTGACGGAGAGGTATCTCGGGGCCTACTCGGTAATACAACATCACACACAAGCCTTGCAAGCAATGTGACTTAGTGTAAGTTGCGGGATCTTGTATTATGGAACGAGTAAATAGACTTGCCGGTAAACGAGATTGAAATAAGTATGGGGATACTGGCGAACGAATCTCGGGCAAGTAACATACCGAAGGACAAAGGGAATGACATACGGGATTATATGAATCCTTGACACTGAGGTTCAAAAGATAAGATCTTCGTACAATATGTAGGATCCAATATGGGCATCCAGGTCCCGCTATTGGATATTGACCGAGGAGTCTCTCGGGTCATGTCTACATAGTTCTTGAACCCGCAGGGTCTGCACACTTAAGGTTCGACGTTGTTTTATGCGTATTTGAGTTGTATGGTTGGTTACCGAATGTTGTTCGGAGTCCCGGATGAGATCACGGATGTCACCAGGGTTTCCAGAATGGTCCGGAAATGAAGATTGATATATAGGATGACCTCATTTGATTACCGAAAGGTTTTCGGAGTTACCGGGAATGTACCGAGAATGACGAATGGGTTCCGGGAGTTCACCGGGGGGGGCAACCCACCCCGGGTAAGCCCATAGGCCTTGAGGGTGGCGTACCAGCCCTTAGTGGGCTGGTGGGACAGCCCAAAAGGAGGAGGTGGGAAGGGAAGGAAGGACTCCCACCCACCAAATCAAGTCCAACTCGGTTTGGGGGGGAGAGACCTTCCCCCCTTGGCTCGGCCGACCCCCTTGGGGCTCCTTGAGCCCCAAGGCAAGGCCCCCCCTCTCCCACCTATATATACGGAGGTTTTAGGGCTGATTTGAGACGACTTTTCCACGGCAGCCCGACCACATACTTCCACGGTTTTTCCTCTAGATCGCGTTTCTGCGGAGCTCGGGCGGAGCCCTGCTGAGACAAGGTCATCACCAACCTCCGGAGCGCCATCACGCTACCGGAGAACTCTTCTACCTCTCCGTCTCTCTTGCTGGATCAAGAAGGCCGATATTATCGTCGAGCTGTACGTGTGTTGAACGCGGAGGTGCCGTCCGTTCGGTACTAGATCGTGGGACTGATCGCGGGATTGTTCGCGGGGCGGATCGAGGGACGTGAGGACGTTCCACTACATCAACCGCGTTCACTAACGCTTCTGCTGTACGGTCTACAAGGGTACGTAGATCACTCATCCCCTCTCGTACATGGACATCACCATGATAGGTCTTCGTGCGCGTAGGAAATTTTTTGTTTCCAATGCGGCGTTCCCAACAGTGAACAACCCACATATTGGATGACACATATTAGAGTTATATGAACTCAACATCCTCGCTCTTCCTTGACCGCCCGTCTGAAACTTGAAGGAATTTCACCGTCGCCTTGTGTCACCCCAAGTCAAATTCGCATTTGTCTCACCCTTTTCCCGGATAGTCTATGACATGTCCCACAACTATAGCACTCCGTCTCCTTCTGTACTTGTCATACGCACTTTGCCATGTGCACCGAACCCCACAGAATATACGGTCATGTACTCTCTCCGCTTATGACAATTCAGACTTTCGGTCACTTTCTTAGGTTTTCCATGGTAAACCCCCGTCCATCAAACTGTCACCGATAGACCCAATCATCAACTTAAATCCAATTTGTCTGACCACATGTCTGACCACCAGTGCTTCAACACCCTTTTCACAATTTGTCTGACCACATGTGTGACCACCAGTGCCTTGGTCTGTCGCTGTGTCCCGTGCTTACCGCACGCCTCGCCGCTATCCCCACGTCGAGCCTCTGCTGTCCTGGTCGAGTCTCTAGGGCTGCAGACCCACACCACTCAAACCCCTACTGCAGAGAACCACCGATCATCACCGAACGATGCCGAGTATCACATCTCCATCATTTCGCTGGTACCCAGTCCAATCCACGTGTCTCTCGCTATCTCACTGAAATAGGCTACGATTCTCCGAATTCTTACGTCGTAGCCCCTTCATCAGCACACAGTGAAGTCTTCCGCTAGACTCCAGCTCCACCTTCAACATGACTCCATGTAGCTGGCCGTGCTACCCCGCACCCTGTCGACTTCAAGCTCTCATGTGTGCACTGCCTTGAATCAACCATGCGTGATAGTACTGTCGAAGCCACACAAGACTTTAGACTTGCACCACGTGTTTCCACGCCCCAGAAGTTGGCCACCATCAACATCATGCTCCTATGTCATCATCGCTGAAATCGCCGCCGTCTTTTGCGTTGACCGACATCGACGTCGATCCATCAGATAGTCCAGTCTGACCCAGCCGAACTTATTCGACCGCAACCATGTTCCACTCCACGTCATGTCCGCCCGCACACATCTTCATTGCATTGCTTGACGCCATGTGTATGCATGATCCTGACACGATGCGATCCAGGATACACAAGCCTTATGCATCGTCACCATCCTTTCTTTGTTGCTGCCCATAGCAAGTTCTCAGCTCGCTCCTTGGTACAGTCCTTGAGCACAACCAACACGCTAACCGGATAAAGAAGAATGCATCCATGCAAGTTGCACAATCTCTCTTTCTTTATTTAGTTGACGTGCTGCACCTTTCCCCTTCCAGAATTTGCCAAAGTTTTGCCTGAACACCTTAACCTACAACAACTCATATCGAATAATTTTTTTCCAAACAAATCTCATGACTAACCAGCACACGAATGCAAAGGCATGTCTCCTATGCATCCTTGCGACTCACGCACACGCCTGCCCGACTCCCAGGTTCTCAAGTTGCTAGGCCGGCCGCCTTAACCGAACGCACATGGGCCCCTGCTATTGCATGCCCGCACACGCAATCTGAACCCGCGCGAGTCCTCGCCCCGGCAATCTTGTGTCTGCGCCGCCGCTGGTGTCCGGGTGCTACACGCTGCATCTGCGTACCATCGATCACGAACTGATCGATGCACTGCTGAAGCATCCCTGGTTTCCTACCCGCACGCGCAGCCGCTGCCTTTGATCGAGGACTCCGATTAGCACAGGCGACCCACGCCGTGATTTGATCTTGTTGAGAACAATTGCTGCTCCATGCTGTCGTCGATCCTGATTGCTTCTTGAAGAACTACAACAACCGTGTACACTTGATCGCTTCCTCCTGGTTACATCTCGTCAGCAACGACTCGTCGACTAACTCTGCTTCCACGGTTGCGATCCTTTTACACACAAGTCTTTTGATACGTTCTTCCTCCTCTAAATCAACAATTTGCTGCCTCCTCGAACTTTGCTCATGATACCACTTGTTAGAATAATCTGAGGCAATTCGTCGATCTACCGAGGACCAAGCAATCACACAAGCACGACACTGAGATTTGTTAACGAGGTTCACTGATATGGCTACATCCCTCGGGCCTGACTACGGGCGCTCCTCCCCGTGACACCGTCATAATACCGCACCTCGGCCGCCCGGGCTCCGGCACACGCCGCCGGCTCCCCCGCGTACCTGTGCTATTATGTTGGCATAGGTTACATCGTGTGTCTACCCCCGCTATATATGAGAGGCCTAGGATACAAGTGTCATATCAGGACACGACCATATCCTGTCTATACACAATACTACTCAGAGTCCAACTGTAACCTACCTTGTACAATAATATTCGACACAACTCTAACAAAGTGGTATCATGAGCAAGGTTCGATTTGAGGCTATGGTCTTTGATTTAGAGGTGTTGATGTTGAAGGGTGCGAAAGAAATTAGTTCGATCCATGGTGTGTCAGGCGATCGGGAGCGATTTCTTGATAGTCAACGGGAAAGTCAAGACGATTGATGGAATTTTCTGAAGCAACACAGGTCGGCGAGTACAAGAAGCAATCTGGAGCGGGCAGGGTCATCGGCTTGTGTAAGTACGCTGGAGGCAAATTGCTGCGGATCAGATCGGCTCAGGGCATGCGACGACGTGCAGCAGCTGAAGATCGAAAGAAGCAGCGGAAGTGTTCGGCAGGGACAACGACGTAGGATCATGATGCAGATCGGCTGGTGTGGCCCAAGGCGTAGGATGGCTGTTAAGTTGTTACGTGCTATGGTGTGCAAGCCTAAAGTTTAGGCATCGAGGAGATTTGTTTTGGACAAAAAAAAGGAAGTGACATAAGGATCGAGGGTCTGGCCGTGATATGCTATCAAGATAGAAAAAAAAAATCTTTGAGCTACATACTATGATGAATCAGCACGTTCATACGGGAAGGCTATGGGGGAGTTTAATTTGGTTTTTTCTTTTTGGGTACACGCATGTGTATGGATGACAAGGTCACGGTGATGGCTTGAGTCTCGAGCGTGTTGCGCAGTCGAACAAGTTTCGATTGGGTCGGACTGGACAGTCTGACGGATCGACGCAGGTCGGTTGTAACAGAAGACGGTGGTAGAATCGGCGATAGGAGCGTGATGCTGATGGTGACTGACTTCTGGGCGTGGAAACACGCGGCGCATGCCCAAGGGCTTGTGTGGATTCGACAAGACTATGGCGCGGGGTTGATTCTGTTACGCAATCCCGGGTCCGCTAACACCAGCGTTTCCGACCCACATGCGTCAACAGGCCCAAACAGAGAGCAACACTGACTTATGACAGGCCTTGGATCCCCTCCCCTCAAAAGACTAGCATGTTAGGAGGGGACACCCTCATCCTTATAAGTCGTGTTATGTCTCCTCCCACAACCGATGTGGAACTAAACCCAACAATCTCCCCCTCACACATCGGTCACCCATGGGCCCGCTAACACCAGCGTTCCGGCCCACCTACCATGACCGACCACCCGTGAGTCCACCAAGATTTATTCCGGGCACCTGGGCTCTCATACCACTTGTTACGCAATCCCGGGTCCGCTAACACCAGCGTTTCCGACCCACATGCGTCAACAGGCCCAAACAGAGAGCAAAAAGAAAAAACCCTCCAAAGTTGAGATTTTGAACCAAGTGGCGATCTTGTTTGGACACAGAGAGAGGGGGGTTCAGGGGGCAGTGTTAGGGTTGTTTGTAAAATGCCAATATGAACGAAATGATCGATCACATTCAGCGAAATACAAGTCAATGAATAGTAGAGTTACAGTCCCAATTGTCGACAAAACGAATTAGGCGGCAACATCCCAGACGGAGTAACAGGAGTTTAACAACTCCCATGGAGTAACAGGTGTAAAGAAGGGGGTATCACCTGAAAGGAGTAACAGTACTACATTAGGTGGTAACTGGCACAAAAGAGTAACAGATCCACTTTTAAAAGTAACAACCCAAAAGGAGTAACAGATCTACTCCGGAGTGCAACCGGAAAATAAAAGTAACAGGTCTAATGGTGTAACAGATCTACGTAAGACGATAACATCGCACACGAAGTAACAGGACTGCATTAGGCAGTAACTACCAACACGGAGTAACATGCCGACATTAGGTGGTAACTGGCCCGGACAGAGTAACAGATCCACTTCTAAAAGTAACAACACAAAAGGAGTAAGAGATCCTCTCCAGAGTGCAACTGGAAAATAAAAGTAACATGCCTACATTACGCGGAACATCACCAAAGGAGTAACAACTTTTAAAAGTAACAACCCGAAAGAAGTAACAGATCTACTCCAGAGTGCAACCGGAAAATAAAAGTAACATGCCTACATTAGGCGGCACATCACCAAAGGAGTACTTTGGACAGTTTATAACAGCACATCAGTTTATGGCAAGCCAACCAAACTACTTCTTGGTTTTTCTCTTTTTTTCTTTTTCCCATCTTCATCATTTTGCACTATGCCGTCAATCACTTCAGGCAGCTCCACAGTATTACTCTCATGGAGAAGAAGGCCAAATCTCTGTTTGGGCCTGTTGACGCATGTGGGTCGGAAACGCTGGTGTTAGCGGACCCGGGATTGCGTAACAAGTGGTATTAGAGCCTAGGTGCCCAGAATAAATCTCGGTGGACTCACGGGTGGTCGGTCATGGTAGGTGGGCTGGAACGCTGGTGTTAGCGGGCCCATGGGTGACCGATGTGTGAGGGGGAGATGGTTGGGTTTAGTTCCAGATCGGTTGTGGGAGGAGACATAACATGACTTATAAGGATGAGGGTGTCCCCTCCTAACAGGCTAGTCTTTTGGGGGGAGAGGATCCAAGGCCTGTCTTAAGTCGGTGTTGCTCTCTGTTTGGGCCTGCTGACGCATGTGGGTTTGAAACGCTGGTGTTAGCGGACCCGGGATTGCATAACAGAATCAACCCCGCGCCATAGTCTTGTCACAGCCACACAAGCCCTTGGGCATGCGCCGCGTGTTTCCACGCCCAGAAGTCAGTCACCATCAGCATCACGCTCCTATCGCCGATTCTACCACCGTCTTCTGTTACAACCGACCTGCGTCGATCCGTCAGACTGTCCAGTCCGACCCAATCAAAACTTGTTCGACTGCCCGACACGCTCGAGACTCAAGCCATCACCGTGACCTTGCCATCCATACACATGCGTGTACCCACAAAGAAAAAACCAAATTAAACTCCCCCATAGCATTCCCGTATGAACGTGTTGATTCATCATACGTATGTAGCTCTAGGATTTTTTTCTTTCTTGATAGCATATCACGGCCAGACCCTTGATTCTTGTGTCACTTCCTTTTTTTGTCCAAAACAAATCTCCTCGATGCCTAAACTTTCGGCTTGCACACCATAACACTTAACAACTTAACAGCCATCCTACGCCTTGGGACACACCAGCCGATCCGCATCACGATCCTACGTCGTTGTGCTTGCCGAACACTTCCGCTGCTTCTTCCGATCTTCAGCTGCTGCACATCGTCGCATGCCCTGAGCCGATCTGATCCGCAGCGATCTGCCTCCAGCGTACTTACACAAGCCGATGACCCTGCCCGCTCCGGATTGCTTGTTGTACTCGCCGACCTATGTTGCTTCAGAAAATTCCATCAATCGTCTTGGCTTTCCCGTCGAGTATCACGAAATCGCTCTCGATCGCTTGACACACCATGGATCGAACTAATTTCTTTCGCACCCTTCAGCATCAACACCTCTAAATCAACGACCACAGCCTCAAATCGAACCTTGCTCATGATACCACTTTGTTAGAGTTGTGTCGAATATTATTATACAAGGTAGGTTACAGTTGGACTCTGAGTAGTATTGTGTTTAGACAGGATATGGTCGTGTCCTGATAGGACACTTGTATCCTAGGCCTCTCATATATAGCGGGAGTAGACACACGATGTAACCTATGCCAACGTAATAACACAAGTACGCGGGGGAGCCGGCGGCGTGTGTCGGCGCCCGGGCGGCCGAGGTGCGGTATTATGACTGTGTCACGGGGAGGAGCTCCCGTAGTCAGGCCCCGGGGATGTAGCCATATCGGTGAACCTCGTTAACAAATCTCGGTGTCGTGCTTGTGTGATTGCTTGATCCTCGGTAGATCGACGAATTGCCTCGGATTATTCTAACAAGTGGTATCATGAGCAAGGTTCAAGGAGGCAGCAAATTGTTGATTTAGAGGAGGAAGAACGTATCGAAAGACTTGTGTGTAAAAGGATCGCAACCGTGGAAGCAGAGTTAGTCGACGAGTCGTCGCTGACGAGATGTAACCAGGAGGAAGCGATCAAGTGTACACGGTTATTGTAGTTCTTCAAGAAGCAATCAGGATCGACGGCAGCATGGAGCAGCAATTGTTCTCGACAAGATCGGATCACGGCGTCTGTCGCCTGTGCTAATCGGAGACCTCGATCAAAGGCAGCGGATGCGCGCGCGGGTAGGAAACCAGGCAAGAGTCTTGCGTCTTGAAGCGGCGACACTTCGCCAGGGCAGACGCGTGGTCGGGTGGGAGCATGGCCCACCGTGGGGCGCTCGCGCGTGGATTTGGTCGAGCCAGACCGAGCAAGCAGCGCAGAAGGTGGGCTAGTAGCGGAGGACGCGATGCTTCAGCAGTGCATCGATCAGTTCGTGATCGATGGTACGCAGATGCAGCGTGTAGCACCCGGACACCAGCGGTGGCGTAGACACAAGATTGCCGGGGCAAGGACTCGCGCGGGTTCAGATTGCGTGTGCGGGCGTGCAACGGCAGGGGCCCATGTGCATTGGGTTAAGGCGGCCGACCCATCAACTTGAGAACCTGGGAGTCGGGCAGGCGTGTGCGCGAGTCGCAAGGATGCATAGGAGACATGCCTTTGCATTCGTGTGCTGATTAGACATGAGATTTGTTTGGAACAAAAATTATTCGATATGAGTTGTTGTACGTTAAGGTGTTCAGGCCAAACTTTGGCAAGTTCTGGAAAGGGTAAAGGTGCAGCACGTCAACTAAATAAAGAAAGAGAGATTGTGCAACTTGCATGGATGCATTCTTCTTTATCCGGTCAGCGTGTTGGTTGTGCTCAAGGACTGTACCAAGGAGCGAGCTGAGAACTTGCTATGGGCAGCAACAAAGAAAGGATGGTGACGATGCATAAGGCTTGTGTAGCCTGGACCGCGTCGTGTCAGGATCATGCATACACATGGCGTCAAGCAATGCAATGAAGATGTGTGCGGGCGGACATGACGTGGAGTAGAGCATGGTTGCGGTCGAATAATTTCGGCTCGGTCAGACTGGATTGTCTGATGGATCGACGTCGATGTCGGTCAACGCAGAAGATGGCGGTGATTTCAGCGATGATGACATAGGAGCGTGATGCTGATGGTGGCCAACTTCTGGGGCGTGGAAACACGTGGTGCAGGTCTAAGGGCTTGTGTGGCTTCGACAAGACTATCACTCATGGTTGATTTAAGGCAGTGCACACATGAGAGCTTGAAGTCGACCGGGTGCGGGGTAGCACGGCCAGCTACACGGAGTCATGCTGAAGGTGGAGCTGGAGTCTAGCGGAAGACTTCACTCTGTGCTGATGGAGGGGCTACGACGTAAGAATTCAAAGAATCGTAGCCTATTTCAATGGGATAGCGAGAGACACGTGGATCGGACTAGGTACCAGGGGTCTGATGGAGATGTGATACTCAGCATCGTTCGGTGATGATCGATGGTTCTCTGCAGTAGGGGTTTCAGTGGTGTGTGTCTGCAGCCCTATAGACTCGACCAGGACAGCAGAGGCTCGACGTGGGGATAGCGGCGAGGCGTGCGGTAAGCACGGGACACAGCGACAGACCAAGGCACTGGTGGTCAGACATGTGGTCAGACAAATTGTGAAAAGGGTGCTGAAGCACTGGTGGTCAGACATGTTGTCACACAAATTGGATTCAAGTTGATGATTGGGTCTATCGGTGACAGTTTGATGGACGGGTGTTTACCATGGAAAATCTGAGAAAGTGACCGAAAGTCTGAATTGTCATAAGCGGAGAGATTACATGACCGTATATTATGTGGGGTTCAGTGCACATGGCAAAGTGCGTATGACAAGTACAGAAGGAGGCGGAGTGCTATAGCTGTGGGACATGTCAGAGACTATCCGGGAAAAGGGTGAGACAACTGTGAATTTGACTTGGGGTGACACAAGGCGACGGTGAAATTCCTTCAAGTTTCAGACGGACGGTCAAGGAAGAGCGAGGATGTTGAGTTTAGATAACTCTTATATGTGCCATCCAATATGTGGGTTGTTCACTTCCACGCGGGTCAGTGATCAGTGTGTGATGGTGTTGAATGGATACTCCGAAAGTTGTAAGCACAAAGTAGAGTAATAAGGAACTTAATTTTGCTCGAGGGTCGACTATGAAGAAGACGAGAAGGGACTACAGTTGCAGGTGGAGTCACAGGAAGTCTGGGAGTAGCAGTGGTGCTCATGGCATATCTCAAGTCCAATGTACATGGAAGTTTGACGCATGGATGAACTCAAGGTGGCGAAGAATATTCGCCAAGGTGGAGTTTGTTAGAGTTGTGTCGAATATTATTGTACAAGGTAGGTTACAGTTGGACTCTGAGTAGTATTGTGTTTAGACAAGATATGATCGTGTCCTGATAGGACACTTGTATCCTAGGCTTCTCATATATAGCGGGGGTAGACACACGATGTAACCTATGCCAACATAATAGCACAGGTACGCGGGGGAGCCAGCGGCGTGTGCCGACGCCCAGGCGGCCGAGGTGCGGTATTGTGACGGTGTCATGGGGAGGAGCGCCCGTATTCAGGCCCCGGGGATGTAGCCATATCGGTGAACCTCGTTAACAAATCTCGGTGTCGTGCTTGTGTGATTGCTTGGTCCTGGGTAGATCGAGGAATTGCCTCGGATTATTCTAACAAGTGATTTACTCTGTTTGATTATTATTGTATAGTTGCAAAATACTCTTTCCGTTCCTTTATGTAAGGTGTATTATTTTCGGCAGGGTGACCGAGGCAGATAATTATAGACATGTTAAGACTAAATTACCCTTAGCAAATTTGTTGGTTAGTGGAAAGTGAATCAATTAGTCTAGAAACGTATGTGATACATGCAATCGGTAAAGAGATAGTTTCCTTCTATGGCTATAAGGAGAGATAGAGACAATCAGAAAAGAGATACTTCCCTTTTTGTAGGAGGGCTAACATGGGAATTATAGGGAATTAGAAGAAATGCACCTTACATTCCCTTTTCAGGGGTCATACTGCTGTCTACTTCGATGGCAAGGAAGAAAGGAAACTTGATGGTTACATCAGAAATAAGAGGACAAAAATATAAGAGAAGGGGAGGGGAGGATGGATTTATACCTGTGCATGCATGCATGCGTCCGGACGCCGTGATGGTCTTTGCTGCTGGACCAATGGGGAGGGGATCAGATCCGTGCTAATCCACAGGGGAGGGGGGCAGCCAGATCAGTGCTCCCTTGCTGTGATGCTCCACTATCTTATTGTGCATTAGGCTCCACCTGCAAGATAACCAAAATCAAGATCATTCACATGAGCATGTGCATTTCTAATATACAACTCAGCTAATAGCCCATCGCGCGGGCTCCCTTTGGGAGGCCTGCTACGCCAAAAGCGAGAAAAACTTCATCCCTTTCCTTTTGACATCCCCATACCGCCACACCACAGGGGGGACATGGGGACGTCAACTAATATACAGTACTTGCTCTGTCCTTTGACTAAAACACTCCTACTTGCCTGGTATTACAAGTAGTCTCCAGGTTCAGTAGAGTTTATTACAGGAAATTTTAAACCTTCAGATCAAAAGTTTAATTTATTACTTAAAAAGATTACATCACTCAAACTCCTACAGAAAACAAAACCTGGGAGTAAACAAAAGCGTTTCACAACCAACCAGAAAAGGGTGCTAATCCTACACTTGGCCAATAACACACACAAAAATGTGCATTACAAGATGCTTCTAAAAACAACTTAGCAGTAGCAACAAAAACGATTACATCGGATGATGCTTCCAAAAACGACTTGGTAGTAGCAGAAGCAACGATTACATTAGAATATGGTTTTAGAATATGATTCCACAAATAACTTTGCAGTATCAGCAGCAACGATTACATTAGAATATGGTTTTAGAATATGATTCCACAAATAACTTTGTAGTATCAGCAGCAAAGATTACATTCAAAAATGCCTCTAAAAGCAACTTAGTAGTAGTACCAACAGCAAGGCTCATGTGCACATTGTTACAGACGCACATACAGCTAGTTTCCTGTGGATCATTTACCTTGGCCTTGGCATGGCGACGAAGCCTTTCACACTCAGGTTTCTTCTCCCTCAATTTCTGCAGCCTGTCATACTTGCTACCCATCATAGCATGCTTTGTACGACCATAGTACTCCCAAAAACACACCTACAAATAAATACCGTAATGAGTAACTGCAACATAGGTGGATAAAATAATACAAGTGTAACAAAACACATACAACAGACACTAGTACATTCTTAAAAGACGACAAGCCATGCATGGCTTAGTACACTATAAAATACTCCCTCCGTTCCTAAATATAAGTCTTTCTAGAGATTCTACTAGAGGATTATATACGGATGTATATAGACATACTTTAGATTGTAGATTCTTTCATTTTACTTTATATGTAGTCATTTAGAGAAATCTTTTAAAAGACTTATATTTAGGAACGGAGGGAGTAATAGACAAGCAATGGTAGGTACAACTAGAGATACATAGTGAGCACGAACCAACAATGGCATTTCTACTTTGTTACGCACTTGACCTTTTGTTGAGTAACCCAGTGGCCTAATGACAATTGAACATCTTTTGTGTTGTCGCCTTACTCTGTGTGCCATATTCTAACTAAAAGAACAAAAGGTAGTTGGAAATAAAATTAAAAGAACAGGAACGCACTCACTAATAGAGCAATAGTCATCATAATTAAGGGTCCGGAGTTAATCACGGAGAAACCTGACCTGCCGTTGCGTACATGAGATAAATATAATACAGGCTATGTCCTTGCTGTGACTAAAAAAGCCACGGGGACTAAACACTAATCCAAACAAATCGAACTTGTTGTTGGTACGAATCTTGAAATCTAAACAGCAGCAAGGTCACGACGCGGAAGGGGAACCGCAGCAAGAAAAAATATTAAGTATAAGTAGAAGAAGGAGGGGAGGGGATAAATCGACTCAACAGATTCCCTACCAGAATGATGTCGAGCGGCCGGGTGGCAGATCTGGCTGACTCGGCGTCGGACGCGCGGGCCCCTCCAGCGGCCGAGGGAGTGAAGGTAGTCGCCTCCACGAAGGAATCCAGAAGGAAGGATTCTCATGTCTTTTTCTTGTAGGAATCCAGAAGATGAAGGATCCATCACCCTATCCTCTAGATCGATCTAGGCCGAGTAGTGGGGAAGGGGAGGCCGACGTCGCTGGGTGCATGGAGCTAATTAAGCCGGCGGAAGAAGGGAGGCCGACGGCGGAGGAAGGGGACGGGGAGGACGACGGCGGAGGAAGGGGACGGGGAGGCCGGCGGTGGAGGAAGGGGGATCTGGATCGTGCTATGTGGAAAGAGCGAAGGAGGGATGGGACGAGGGGGAGTGGGGGTGAACGGTTGGTGGGGTGGAGCGGGGCAGGGGTGGAGGAAGGGGAAAGGGGAACTGGGTAAGGGGAGGTCGGCGATGGAGGAAGGGATATGGAACCGGCGATGGAGGCCGGCGGTGGAGTGGATGGGAAGGGTAGGACATGGAGATCATTACAAATTGTTTTCTTTGTTAGAAGGTGATGAAGAGATGATCTATATACTTCTCGCTCCTCGTTGGTTACCCCAAGTGGAAGGTTGAAATGTAGTGAGCAACAAGTTTTTCCTTACACAGAGACTGTAAGGTTTATCGAACCAGGAGAACTCTTATGCTCAACAAGTAGGTGTCTTGCACCCTGGCGCTAGCAGAAGACTCCTCCAATTCGGTTTGGGAAAAAGTTAGTTTGTGTGTGCCACAAAATAGGTTGTTATCGAGGAGTTTTGACGCTAGCTCTGTTTCCGACTCCGATATGGTAGGTTTTAGGGCGAATTCTCCACGAGAGGTCGTAGCTGGGTACCTAATCTGGGAAAACTTTGTGCACGACATTTTTAAGGATGGTCTAAATAGAGAGATGTTGGTTTGTGCGTGCCACGAAAGAGGTTGTTATCGAGGAGTTTTGGGGCTAGCTCTGTTTCCGACTCGGATATGGTAGGTTTTAGGGCGAATTCTCCACGAGTGGTCGTAGCTAGGTACCTAATCTAGGAAAACTTTGTGAACGGAATTTTTTAAGGATGGTCTATATAGAGAAAAAAGTTAGTTTGTGTGTGCCACGAATGAAGTTGTTATCGAGGAGTTTTGGGGCTAGTTCTGTTTCCAACTCCGATATGGTAGGTTTTAGGGCGAATTCTCATGATATGACGTACAAAACTGGCCGAAATAGGCCAAAACTGCGAGTTTTCATGATTTTCCCCTTAACCGGACCCCGGGGTTCCCGAAATGTTCGGATGGCATCGGGACCCAAAATCAATGACTAATATCATACAAAACTGGCCGGAATAGGCAAAAACTGTGAGTTTTGACGAGTTCCCCGTAACCGGACCCCGGGGTTCCCGAAAAGTTCGGATCGCAGCGGGATCCAAAATCAGTGACTAATATCATACAAACTGACCACAATAGGCCAAAACTGCGATTTTTGACGAGTTCCCCGTAAGCGGATGTCAGGGTTCCCGAAACGTTCGGATCACAACGGGACCCAAAATCAGTGACTAATAGCATACAAAACTCACGGGAATAGGCCACAACTGCGAGTTTTCATGAGTTCCACATAACTGGACCCCGGGATTCCTGAAATGTCCGGATCACAACGGGACCCCAAATCAGTGAGTAATAGCATAAAAAACTGGCCGGAATAGGCCAAAACTGTGAGTTTTCACGAGTTCCCCGTAACAGGACCCCGGGTTTCCCAAAATGTTCGGATCGCAGCGGGTACCAATATCAATGAGTAATAGATTACAAAACTAGGGAGAATAAGCCAAAACTATGAGTTTTGACGAGTTCCCGTAACCGAACCCCGGGTTCCCGAAACATTCGTATCGCAGCGGGACCCAAAATCAGTGACTAATAGCATACAAAACTGGCTAGAATAGGCCAAAACTGCGGTTTTTGACGAGTTCCCGGTAACCGGACCTCGGGGTTCTCGAAATGTTCGGATCACAACGGGACCCAAAATCAATGACTAATAGCATACAAAACTGGCGGGAATAAGCCAAAACTGTGAGTTTTCATGAGTTCCAAGTAATCGGACCCCGGGGTTCCCGATACGTTCGGATCACAGCGGGACCCAAAATCAGTGAGTAATAGCATACAAAACTAGCTAAAATAGATCAAACTGCAAGTTTTGACGAGTTCCCTGTAATAGGACCCCGGGGTTCCCAAAATCTTCGGAATGCAGCGGGAAACAAAAACAGTGAGTAATAGCTTACAAGACTTGGTAGAATAGGCCAAAACTGTGAGTTTTGACGAGTTCCCCGTAACAGGACCCCGGGGTTCCCAAAACGTTCGGATCACAGCGGAAACCAAAATCAGTGAGTAATAGCTTACAAAAGTCGAGAGAATAGGCCAAAACTGTAAGTTTTGACGAGTTCCCCGTAACCGGACCCCGGGGTTCCCGAAACATTCGTATACCAGCGGGATCCAAAATCAGTGAGTAATAGCATACAAAACTGGCCACAATAGGCAAAAACTACGATTTTTGACGAGTTCCCCGTAACCGGACCTCGGGCTTCCGGAAACGTTCGGATCACTACGGGACCCAAAATCAATGACTAATAGCATACAAAACTGACGGGAATAGCCCAAAACTGCGAGTTTTCATGAGTTCCACGTAATCGGACCCCCGGGTTCCCAAAACGTTCGGATCACAGTGGGACCCAAAATCAGTGAGTAATAGCATACAAAACTAGCAAAATAGACCAAAACTACGAGTTTTGATGAGTTCCCCGTAATTGGATCCCGGGTTTCCCAAAACGTTTGGATCGCAGCGGGAACCAAAATCAGTGAGAAATAGCATACAAAACTGGCCGGAATAGGACAAAACTGTGAGTTTTCATGATTTCCCCTTAACGGTACCCCGGGGTTCCCGACACGTTCGGATGGCATCGGGACCCAAAATCATTGACTATTATTATACAAAACTGGCCAAAATAGGCGAAAACTGCGATTTTTGACGAGTTCCCCGTAACTGGACCCCGGGGTTCCCGAAACATTCGGATCGCAGCGGGACCCAAAATCAGTGACTAATAACATACAAAACTAGCGGGAATAGCCCAAAACTGCGAGTTTTCATGAGTTCCACGTAATCGGACCCCGGGGTTCCCGAAACGTTCGGATCACAATGGGACCCAAAATCGGTGAGTAATAGCATACAAAACTGGCAAAATAGACCAAAACTGCGAGTTCTGATGAGTTCCCCATAACCGGACCCCGGGGTTCCCGAAACGTTTGGATGACAGCGGGAACCAAAATCAGTAAGCAATAACATACGAAACTGGTCGGAATAGGCCAAAACTGCGAGTTCTGATGATTTCCCCTTAACCGGACCCCGGGGTTCCCGAAACGTTCGGATGGCATCGGGACCCAAAATCATTGACTATTATCATACAAAACTAGCCGGAATAGGCAAAAACTATGAGTTTTGACGAGTTCCCCGTAACCGGACCCCGGGGTCCCCGAAACGTTCGGATCGCAGAGGGACCCAAAATCAGTGACTAATAACATGCAAAACTGACTAATAGCTTACAAAACTGGCGGGACCCAAAACGTTCCGATCACAACGGGACCCAAAATTAGTGACTAATAGCTTACAAAACTGGCGGGAATAGGCCACAACTGTTAATTTTCATGAGTTCCACGCAACTCGACCCCGGGGTTCCCGAAACGTTCGGATCACAACGGGACCCAAAATTAGTGAGTAATAGCATACAAAACTGGCCGGAATAGGCCAAAACTGTGAGTTTTTGCGAGTTCCCCGTAACAGGACCCCAGGGTTCCCAATACGTTCGGATCGCAACGGGAACCAAAATCAGTGAGTAATAGCTCACAAAACTTGGTGGAATAGGCCAAAACTGTGAGTTTTGACGAGTTCCCCGTAAGAGGACCCCTGGGTACCCAAAATGTTCGTATCGCAGCGGGAACCAAAATCAGTGAGTAATAGCTTACAAAACTCGGGAGAATAGGCCAAAACTATGAGTTTGGACGACTTCCCCGTGACCGGACCTCGGGGTTCCCGAAACATTCGTATCGCAGCAAGACGCAAACTGGCCACAATAGGCCAAAACTGCGATTTTTGACGAGTTCCCCGTAACCGGTCCAAGAGGGTTCCCGAAACATTTGGATCACAACGGGACCCAAAATCAATGACTAATAGCATACAAAACTAGCGGGAATAGCCCAAAACTGCGAGTTTTCGTGAGTTCCACGTAATCGGACCTCGGGGTTCCCGAAACGTTCGAATCATAGCGGGACCCAAAATCAGTGAGTAATAGCATACAAAACTGACCAAAATAGGCCAAAACTGTGAGTTTTGACGAGTTCCCCATAACCGGACCGCGGGGTTCCCGAAATGTTTGGATCGCAGCAGGTACAAAAATCAGTGAGCAATAGCATACAAAACTGGCCGGAATAGGCCAAAACTGCGAGTTTTCATGATTTCCCCTTAACCGAACCCCGGGGTTCCCGAAACGTTCGGATGGCATCGGGACCCAAAATCAGTGACTAATATCATACAAAACTGTCTGGAATAGGCAAAAACGGTGAGTTTTGACGAGTTCCCCGTAACCGGACCCCGGGGTTCCCGAAACGTTCGGATCGCAGCGGGATCCAATATCAGTGAATAATAGCATACAAAACTGGTGAGAATAGGCCAAAACTGTGAGTTTTGACGAGTTCCCCGTAATTGAACCCCAGGGTTCCCGAAACGTTTGGATCGCAGCGGGAACCAAAATCAGTGAGCAATACCATACAAAACTGGCTGGAATAGGCCAAAACTATGAGTTTTCATGATTTCCCCTTAACCGGACCCCGGTGATACGTCTCCATCGTATCTACTTTTCCAAACTCTTTTGCCCTTGTTTTGGACTCTAATTTGTATGATTTGAATGGAACTAACCTGTACTAGCGTTGTTTTCAGCAGAATTGCCTTGGTGTTATTTTTGTGCAGAAATCAAAGTTCTCCAAACGTCCTGAAAATTTACGGGGAGCAGTTTTGGAAAATATCGAAAATATATGCGCCAAGTTCCACCTCAGGCGGTGGGCAGGCTTGTGGGGTCCACAGGCACCTGCCGCCCCCAACTCCAGCTCTATAAGTTGCCTTTCCTCCGAGAAGAAATAAAAAGAGAATTTTTTGTCGCGTTTTCGATACGGAGGCGCCGCCACCTCCTGTTCTTCATCTGGAGGGCAGATCTGGAGTCCGTCTTGGGCTCCGGAGAAGGGAAATCGTCGCCATCATCATCAACAACCTTCTTCCCTCTCCAATTCCATGAAGCTCTTCGTCGTTTGTGCGTAATCTACTCGTAGGCTCGCTGGGCGGTGATGAGTAGGATGAGATCTATCATGTAATCGAGTTAGTTTTGATGGGGATTGATCCCTAGTATCCACTATGTTCTGAGATTGATGTTGCTACTACTTTGCCTTGCTTAATGCTTGTCACTAGGGCCCGAGTGCCATGATTTCAGATCTGAAATTGTTATGTTGTCACCAATATATGTGTGTTTTAGATCCGATCTTGCAAGTTGTAGTTACCTACTATGTGTTATGATCCGGCAACCCCGCAGTCACAATAACCGGAACCACTCCCGTTGATGACCATAGTTTGAGGAGTTCATGTGTTCACCAAGTGCTAATGCGTTGGTCCGGTTCTTTATTAAAAGGAGAACCTTAATATCCTGTAGTTTCCTTTTGGACCCCGCTGCCACGGGAGCGATGGACAATAGATGTCATGCAAGTTCTTTTCCCTAAGCACGCGTATGACGACACACGGAATGCATGCCTACATCACATTGACGAACGGGAGCTAGCCACTTATCTATCCGTGTTATACTTGTTGCATGATGAATATCATCCAAACAAATCACCGACCCATTGCCTACGAGTTTGTCCTATTGCTGTTACTACTGCTGCTACTACTGTTGTTACTTGTCTTGCTCTGCTGCTGCTTCTACTACTGTTTCTACCGCTGTTACTTGTTTTGCTCTGCTGCTGCTGCTACTACTGTTGTTCCTTGTCTTGCTGTGCTCCTACTGTTGCTACTACTGTCACTTGCATCTATTGCTACTTGCTACTGCTGTCACTACTGCTGTTCCTTGCCGCTGCTGTTGCTCGTTACACTGTCGTTACTCGCTACTTTGTTGTTACTAGTGTGATTGCAGATACTAATATTTCAGGTGTCGTTGAATCTGACAAATTCAGCTGCTAATACTTGAGAGTATACTCTCACCTCCCGTCATGCAAACCAACAAATTGGGTCGAATACTCTACCCTCGAAAACTGTTGCGAACCCATGCGCTGGTGGGCCATCAACAACATTCTTCCAGTTTCATTGCCGGGGAGTGCTAGCAACATTCTTCTGGTGCCGTTGCAGGAGAAGGTTCTTTGTTATAAGCATTCGTCTAGCTAACACTAGATATTGCAGGATCAGCACTTTTCTGGCGCCATTGCCGGGGAAGCACAGCTAACATCAGCATTTTTCTAGCGCCGTTGCCGGGGAGGTATTGCTATATTCTCTGAGTCACTTGGGATTTATATCTGCTAATCACTATGAAGAATCTGAAGGACCGAAGACCAAAGTCTTGCCCTCAACTACGAGGGGAGGTAAGGAATTGCCATCTAGCTCTGCACTTGATTCACCTTCAGTTATGAGTAAGTTTGCGACATCACCTCCTTCTAGAAATCTTGATATGTCGCCTGTGCTTGATGATGCTCATGATGCTACTGCTAGAGATGCTATGCTTGATACTGCTTTGCCTGATGATGCTAGAGATGCTATTTTTCCTGATGATGCTATGCTTGATACTGCTAGAGATACTCCTTTGCCTGATGTTCCACTAGGAGTGTTCCTTGATGCTCATATTGCTAGAGTTACTGCCAATGCTCGTGATGCTTCTGAAACTACCGATACTATTGAGATAGAACCTGTTTTTGCTCCTGCTAGATCTAGCTCTCCTAGATATGAATTGCCTGATATACCTGAGGGTTACGTTATGGAGTGAGAGATAGCTGAGGATTTTCTTGCGTGTAACGATGCCAACGACGCTGAGAAATTACTTCTCAAGTGGAAGGAAAAATCTCGGGAAGTTAGGATGAAAAATGACCCGAAGTTTGCCACTTCGCCTATCTTTGTCACCGATAAGGATTATGAATTCTCTGTCAACCCTGAGATAATCTCTCTAGTCGAATCTGATCCTTTTCACGGTTATGAGTCTGAGACGGTCATAGCCCATCTTGCCAAACTATCTGAAATAGCCAACCTTTTCACTAATGAGGAGAAGATCCGCCACTACTATATCCTTAAGTTGTTTCCTTTCTCTCTAAAGGATGATGCTAAAGCCTGGTTCACCTGTCTTGCTCCTGGATGTGTGTGTAGTCCCCAGGAGATGATCTATTACTTCTGTGAGAAATATTTCCCTGCCCATAAGAAGCAAGCTGCCTTGCAGGAAATATACAACTTTGCTCAACTCCAAGAAGAGAGTCTTCCACAAGCTTGGGGGAGGCCCGTCCAGCTACAGAATGCTTTGCCTGATCACCCTCTTAAGAAGAACGAGATACTTGATATCCTCTGTAACGGACTTACCGATGCCTCTAGAGACCACCTAGATAGTTGTGTCGGTTGTGTTTTTAGGGAACGAACTGTAGAACAAGCCGAGACCCTACTGAATAACCTCTTGATCAACGATATTGCTTGGACTATTCCCGAACCACCTCCTAAGCCAACTCCTCAGAAAAGAGGTATTCTATTCCTCAGTCCCGAAGATATGCAAGAAGCCAAGAAATCTATGCAAGAGAAAGGCATTAGAGCTGAAGATGTCAAAAGTCTACCACCTATCGAAGAGATCCATGGTCTCGATAACCCGATACAGGTAGTGGAAGTGAATTCTCTGCATAGGTTTGATGAGAGTGATATTCCTTTTGATAAACCTGCTAGCCTATGCTTTGATGAATTTGACAACTTTGTTGCCAAACAACAGAATTTCAATGATTATGTTAGCAGACATTTGGACAAAGTACTCGTATACTTAGCCATTTAAGTGCTTGTGTAGACAGAAATGTCAATGCTCTGAAGCTTCTGAGTAAACATGCCTCTATGATTACTACTCAGGTAGAACAAGTATTTAAAGCTCAGAATGACCTGCTCACTGAATTAAATGACAACTCTGTCAGAGTCATTACTAGAGGAGGCAAAATGACTCAGGAACCTTTGTATCCTGAAGGTCATCCTAAGATAATTGATCATGATTCTCAAGGAATCAATGCTGATACACCTAGTCATCCTAAGGAGAAGAAGAAGGATGATAGAAACCTGCACGCCAGTTCACCAAATACTATCACACCTGAAGAACCTAATGATATTTCTGTGTCTCATGCAGAAACACAATCTGTTGATGAACATGAACCTGGTGACAATATGGACAGTGATGTTCATAATAATGCTCAACCTAGCAATGACGAGGATGTGGAGATTGAACCTACAGTTAATCCTGATAATCCACAACCTAAGAGATACGACAAGAATGACTTCTCTGCTAGGAAGCATGGTAAAGAAAGGGAGCCATGAGTTCAGAGACCTATGCCCTTTCCTCCTAAGCCATCCAAGAAAAAGGATGATGAGGATTTTGAGCGCTTCGCTGAGATGATAAGACCCGTCTATCTGCAGATGCGGTTAACTGATATGCTCAAGATGTCTCGGTATGCCAAGTAGATGAAAGATATCGTGACTAATAAACGGAAGATACCAGATCTTGAGTTCTCCACCATGCTTGCCAACTATACTTTCAAAGGTGGAACTCCTAAGAAACTTGGTGATCCCGGAGTGCCCACTATACCTTGCTCCATTAAAGGAAACTACGTAAGAACTGCCTTATGTGACCTTGGAGCCGGTGTTAGTGTTATACCGCTCTCTCTTTATCGTAGACTTGAATTGGATAAGTTGACGCCCACTGATATTTCTCTGCAAATGGCCGACAAATCAACTGCTTTCCCTATCGGCATTTGCGAGGATGTGCACGTTGTGGTTGCTAACACCACTATCTTAACAGACTTTGTTATCTTGGATATTCCCGAGGACGATGCCATGGCTATCATCCTCAGAAGACCCTTTTTAAACACCGCAGGGGTTGTTATAGATTGCAACAAAGGCAATGTCACTTTCCACGTCAATGGTAATGAGCACACAGTGCACTTTCCGAAGAAACGATATCCAGTACATTGCATCAATGCTATCGAAAAGACTTCATCGATTCTCATTGGGAGCTTTGAATTCCCTATTCCTCGTGTCAAGATGAAGTATGATTTGCTTGTTGGGGAGATACATATCCGCATTGAGGTAACTTAGTGGCTATTTGAAAATTCTCTGTTCTCTCTTGCGATTCGAGAAAGTTTTGTCAGAAGGACTTGATCAACCCCATTGACGGATTTCTTTCGATGACCATGAGACGGATGAATCAAAGAGTCACATACCTCTGTTTTGAGTTTTCCTTTTCTGTTGCTTAGAATAAAAATGATAGAATTAGTTTAGATTTTCCTGTTTTCTGTTTTAGCGTCCCAGAGAAAATACCTCGAAAATAAAAGTTCTCCGATGGTCCTAAAAATTTAGTATGATTTTTTCTGGAATTTTTGAAAATTTCTAGGCCACAGAGCTGGTCAGGGGCCCTGGCCAGTGGGCCACAAGCCCCCCCACCGCCACCTACCCTCCTGGTGGCGGGGTGCAAGCTTGTGGGGCCCACAGGCACCCCCTCCACTCATTCCAGCTCTCAGCCTCTTCTTCCACCTCCAGAAAAAATTGTTTCGCAGCTCAAACCCGTGTTCTTGCTCATTTGGCTGTGATTTTCGATCTACTTGCTCAAAGCACCATTCTCTGAACCGTTTTGGGGAAATTACTCCTTGGTAAGTGACTCCTCCATTGGTCCAATTAGTTTTTGCTCTAGTGCTTTATCCTTCGCGAATTCTTGCTACCTTGGTGACCCTGTTCTTGAGCTTGAAAGGTTGATTTTAGCTGGTCCCAAGTAGTTTTAGCGCATGAGACGATCTCTAGGCACTAGTAGGAGTAGTTTCTACAAGTTGGGTTAATCTTTATTCACTTTTCTTTCGAAGTCTCTAAAAATTTCAGAATTTTTCAGAGCTAGAAAAAGGAAAAGATGAGGAGATTCTTGAGAGGCTCTTCAAGCCGTAACACCAAGGAGGATGAGAAGAATCACCCCAAGTACGTAGTCCCTCGAGTCACAGAAGTTCGAGCGTGCGAGTGGCCAAGTGATGAATTTTTGCACGCCGCCGGACTCTATGAAGACTTTTATTACTTGGTGGAGAACGCAGGTCTTACTGCGTTCGCTGAAGATAAGTGCCCACAATACCTCCTCCTCACCAATATTTTCGTTCAAAGCTTCAACTTTTATCCGAGGAAGAATCCTCCCATGGTTTAGTTCATGATATACGATGTCCCCCAGTGCATGACGCTGCAGGATTTTTGCAATATATGCAAATTACCTTATGTTGGGGATATCCGTGACCCTCGTCCACGGGACTCGGAGGATTTCATTGGTTCTATTGCTGTTGGAGAGGAGAGAGGAGTGTCTCGCGCTAGAATTGCTAGCATACATTTTCCTGTGCTTCGGTACTTCTCACTATTTGTGGGAAAATGTTTGATTGGCCGTGGGGAGGCTGGATCACTTAGTTCTCCAAACCTTGCGGTTTTGCGCGAAGGCCTTTATAACGATAAGACTTATAGCTTGGGTGCTATAGTAGCTCAACGGTTGAACCTGAACCGTTCTAAAGGTGTTGTCTATGGAGGTATCTATGCTACCCGTCTTGCCAGACACTTTGAGATACCCATTAGACTGGGAGAGGAAGGAGAGATGCTTCTCCCTGAGAGATATCTGGATTATGACAGCATGGTTCGCCATGATTTTCTGGATAGAGATGCTAGTAGACGGATGATTTATAACCTGGTGTTTAGTCAGGGTACTCGAGAGACTATTACTTTGCCTGCTCCTTCTTTGTTTGATCTTCATGCAGGCAGGTACATTATTATGCCCGCTGCCATCTACGCATATTGGGGCTTGGCCCAACCACAGGCGCCCATGCCTGAGCCTCCAGTCGACTACCAGACGCCAGTTTATCAGTGGGAACCAGAGCAGCTCACACAGCAGTGGCATCCACAGTCTGCTCCGGAGTATCCTGGAGCGGGTGATTTTCCACCATGGGAGTAGACCAAGTTAGGCCAAAAGCCTAAGCTTGGGGGAGTACGTGTTCTCACTGACTTTACATTCATGCTTATGCTTTCACTTTGTTAGCCGGTGTTTACACTTTGCCACAGTATTATCCATGCTAGTTTCTTTTTGTTTTCTTGTTTTGTGTCCTTTTGAGAAAACCCCAAAAGATTTTTCTTTCTTCTTTTGCTTGTTGGGAGCTTTCCCGTGTAAATAGTTTTCTTTTTCTTTGTGTCAAGGTAGAAGATATTGGTTACAATGCTTAATGGTTCTTACATGCTTACCTGTTTAGCTTTCAAAGAGCCATTTTATTTTGTCTTCTCTTTTGTGTTTGCGTGCAGATTTAGCTTAGTCCAATGCGCTTATTATCGTTTTCATCGTTCGATCATGCAAATGAAAGGCAACAATGATGATATATGATGAAGTGACTGAGACTGAATAGCTGGTATGAACTCTATCTATTTTGTTTTTGTAAATATGACTAGCTTGTCAACCCAGATTTAGCTTTGTTGTGAGAGAACCATGTTTGCAATGACAACTTAGAGATCATAGTTTCTGATGCCATGCTTATTTAGCTGAGAGCTTATAATGGTTTGTCTTGATTGCCAACATAGATTTTGAGATGACTATGATGTAGTATGATAGGATGGTATTCTCCTTTGAATGTTTCAAGTGGCTTGACTTGGCGCATGTTCATGCATGTAGTTGAAACAAAATCAGCATAACATCTGTGATGTTCGTATTCATGGTGATTTATATCCTGTTCATGCTTGCATTCAATGTTAGTCAAACTCATTGCATCTTGATGACTGTTGTTGCTCTCTAGTTGGTCGCTTCCCAGTCTTTCGCTAGCCTTCACTTGTACTAAGCGGGAATACTGCTTGTGCATCCACTTCCATAAACCCAAAAGTTTTTCCATTAGATTCCACCATACCTACCTATTTGCGGTATCTACCTGCCGTTCCAAGTAAATTTGCATGTGCCATTCTCTAAACCTTTAAGAAATAATCTGGTTTGCATGCCCGAACCGCTCATGTGGTGACAGAGGGCTATTGGTATCTTCCATGCTAGGAGTGTTATCCTCGACATGTGTTTATTCACAGTCATTCACGAGAAAGGGGCCGGTATTTGGGATGCCCAGTTCCACGATTAAATCGAAAACATAACTGTAAAACAAGACTCCCCCCGGAATGATGTTAGTATGGACGATACCCGAGGATTCGGCTAGCCGTGGAGTGTGATTGATTGGTGGTGGGGGAGTTAAAACTTTACTTTTCTGTTTGGGAACCGCCTATAGAATGAGTAGAATGGAAGATATTGAGAACTCTTGGTCATTGCGTTGACAATGAAAGCATGCCACCCAAAATTCTTATCTGTGTTTTCAAAGCTTGAGCTCTGGCACCTCTGCAAATCAATGCTTCCCTCTGCGAAGGGCCTGTCTATTTATTTTCTTATTGAGTCATCCTCCTCTTATATAAGCACAAATTAGAGAGCACCTCTATCATTTTTATGCTTTGCTTTTGATTGATATTGAGTATGACTATGACTGGATCTTCCTTGCTATGAATTACAATGTTTAGTCAGCCCTTGATCTTTGAAAGTGCTCTGCATTTATGTTTTGCGGTCTCAGAAAGAGCTAGCAAGATACCACCTATTCATATTGCTTCATGCTTGTTTTGATTGAAGTGTTGGTATTTGAAACTCATTATTATTTGCTCGTTAGTTGATTATGCCATTGATATTAGTTTACCGTGAGACCTTTGTGTCATTTGCTTATGTGGTTAACTTGTGATCTTGCTGAAATTCTAGTTATGAGTTAGACATAGTTGCAACAACAAGATCAAACAGAGTTTGTCAAAGTTTTTATTTCTCTCTCACTTTGTCAACTGAGTTGCTTGAGGACAAGCAAGGTTTTAAGCTAGGGGGAGTTGATACGTCTCCATCGTATCTACTTTTCCAAACTCTTTTACCCTTGTTTTGGACTCTAATTTGCATGATTTGAATGGAACTAACCTGGACTGACGCTATTTTCAGCAGAGTTGCCTTGGTGTTATTTTTGTGCAGAAATCAAAGTTCTCCAAACGTCCTGAAAATTTACGGGGAGCGGTTTTGGAAAATATCAAAAATATCTGCGCCAAGTTCCACCTCACGGGGTGCGCCAATTGGGCCACAAGCCCCTGCTCCGCCACCACCCCCCTGGTGGTGGTGGGCAGGCTTGTGGGGCCCACAGGCACCTGCCGCCCCCAACTCCAGCTCTATAAGTTGCCTTTCCTCCGAGAAAAAATAAAAAGAGAAGTTTTCGTCGCGTTTTCGATACGGAGGCGTCGCCACCTCCTGTTCTTCATCTGGAGGGCAGATCTGGAGTCTGTCTTGGGCTCCGGAGAAGGGAAATCGTCGCCATCGTCATCATCAACCTTCTCCCCTCTCCAATTCCATGAAGCTCTTCGTCGTTCGTGAGTAATCTATTCGTAGGTTCGTTGGGCAGTGATGAGTAGGATGAGATCTATCATGTAATCGAGTTAGTTTTGATAGGGATTGATCCCTAGTATCCACTATGTTCTGAGATTGATGTTGCTACTACTTTGCCTTGCTTAATGCTTGTCACTAGGGCCCGAGTGCCATGATTTCAGATCTAAAATTGTTATGTTGTCACCAATATATGTGTGTTTTAGATCCGATCTTGCAAGTTGTAGTTACCTACTATGTGTTATGATCCGGCAACCCCGGAGTGACAATAACTGGAACCACTCCCGGTGATGAGCATAGTTTGAGGAGTTCATGTGTTCACCAAGTGCTAATGCGTTGGTCCGGTTCTTTATTAAAAGGAGAACCTTAATATCCCGTAGTTTCCTTTTGGACCCCGCTGCCACGGGAGGGATGGACAATAGATGTCATGCAAGTTCTTTTCCCTAAGCACGTATGATGACACACGGAATGCATGCCTGCATCACATTGACGAACGGGAGCTAGGCACTCATCTCTCCGTGTTATAGCTGTTGCATGATGAATATCATCCAAACAAATCACCGACCCATTGCCTACGAGTTTGGCCTACAGGTGCTACTACTATTGCTACTACTGCTGTTACTTGTCTTGCCCTGCTGCTGTTACTTGTTTTGCTCTGTTGCTGCTACTACTACTGTTGCTACTGCTGTTACTTGTCTTGCTGTGCTGCTACTGTTGCTACTTGCTATTGCTGTCACTACTGCTGTTCCTTGCCGCTGCTGTTGCTCGTTACACTACCATTACTCGCTACTTTGCTGTTACTACTGTGCTTGCAGATACTAATCTTTCAGGTGTGGTTGAATCTGACAAATTCAGCTGCTAATACTTGAGAGTATACTCTCACCTCCCGTCGTACAAACCAGCAAATTGGGTCGAATACTCTACCCTCAAAAACTGTTGCGAACCCACGCGCTGGTGGGCCATCAACAACATTCTTCCAGATTTATTGCCGGGGAGTGCTAGCAGCATTCTTCTGGTGCCGTTGCAGGAGAAGGTTCGTTGTCATAAGCATTCGTCTAGCTAACACTAGAGATTGCACGATCAACACTTTGCTCGCGCCATTGCCGGGGAAGCACAACTGACATCACCCAGCGTTCCCGAAATGTTCGGATGGCAGCGGGACCCAAAATCAGTGACTAATAGCATACAAAACTAGCCACAATAGGCCACAACTGTGAATTTTGACGAGTTCCCCGTAACTGGACCTCGGGGTTCCAGCAACGTTCGGATCACAACGGGACCCAGAATCAACGACTAATAGCATACAAAATTGGCGAGAACAGGCCAAAAGTGCGAGTTTTCACGAGTTCGACGTAATCATACCCCGGGGTTACCGAAACGTTCGGATCACATCGGGACTCCAAATCAGTGAGTAATAGCATACCAAACTGGCCAAAATAGACCAAAACTACGAGTTTTGACGAGTTGCCCGTAACCGGACCCCAGGGTTCCCGAAACGTATGGATCGCAGCGAGAACCAAAATCAGTGAGCAATAGCATACAAAACTGGCCGGAATAGGCCAAAACTGCGAGTTTTCATGATTTCCCCTTAACCAGACGCCGGGGTTCCTGAAACGTTCGGATGGCATTGGGACCCAAAACCAGTGACTAATAGCATACAAAACTGGCCAGGATAAACCAAAACTACAAGTTTTCACGAGTTCTCCGTAACAGGACCCCGGGGTTCCCAAATCGTTCGGATCGTAGCGGGATCCAAAATCAGTGAGAATAGCTTACAAAACTCGCAAGAATAGGCCAAAACTGCATGTTTAGATGAGTTCCACGTAATCGGACCCCGGGGCTCTCGAAACGTTCGGATCACAGCGGGACCCAAAATCAGTGAGTAATAGCATGCAAAACTGGCCAAAATAGACCAAAACTGCAAGTTGTGACGAGTTCCTCGTAACCGGACCCCCGGGGTTCCAGAAACGTTTGGATCGCAGCGGGAACCAAAATCAGTGAGCAATAGCATACAAAACTGGCCAGAATAGGCGAAAACTACGAGTTTTCATGATTTCCCCTTAACGGGACCCCGGGCTTCCCGAAACGTTCGGATGGCACCGGGACCCAAAATTAGTGACTAATAGCATAAAAAACTGGCCAGAATAGACCAAAACTGCAAGTTTTCACGAGTTCCCCATAACAGGACCCGGGGTTCCCAAATCGTTCGGATCGCAGCGGGATCCAAAATGAGTGAAAATAGCTTACTAAACTCGCCAGAATAGGCCAAAACTGCGTGTTTGGACGAGTTCCACGTAATCAGACCACGGGGTTACCGAAATGTTCGGATCACAGCGGGACCCAAAATCAGTGAGTAATAGCATACAAAACTGGCCAAAATAGACCAAAACTGCGAGTTTTGACGAGTTCCCCGTAACCGGACCCCGGGGTTCCCGAAATGTTTGGATCACAGCGGGAACCAAAATCAGTGAGCAATACCATACAAAACTAGCCGGAATAGGCCAAAACTGCGAGTTTTCATGATTTCCCATTAACCGGACCCCGGCGTTACCGAAACGTTCCGATCACAGCGGGACTCGAAATCAGTGAGTAATAGCATACAAAACTGGCCACAATAGGCCAAAACTGCGATTTTTTACGAGTCCCCCATAACTAGACCTCGGGGTTTCAGCAACGTTCGGGTCACAACGGGACCCAAAATCAACGACTAATAGCATACAAAACTGGCGGGAATAGGCCAAAAGTGTGATTTTTCATGAGTTCCACATAATCGGACCCCGGGGTTCCCGAAACGTTCGGATCACAGCGGGACCCAAAATCACTGAGTAATAGCATACAAAACTGGCCAAAATAGACCAAAACTGTGAGTTTTGACAAGTTCCCATAATTGGTCCCCGGGGTTCCCCAAACGTTTGGATCGCAGCGGGAACCAAAATGGGTGATCAATAGCATACAAAACTGGCCGGAATAGGCCAAAACTGCGAGTTTTCAAGATTTCCCCTTAACCGGATCCCGGGCTTCCCGAAACGTTCACATGGTATCGGGACCCCAAATCAGTGACTGATAGCATACAAAACTGGCCGGAATAGGCCAAAACTGTGAGTTTTGACGAGTTCCCCGTAACCGGACCCCGGGGTTCCCGAAACGTTCGGATCACAGCGGGACCCAAAATCAGTGAGTAATAGCATACAAAACTAGCCACAATAGGCCAAAACTGTGATTTTTGACGAGTCCCCCGTAACTGGACCTCGGGGTTCCAGCAACGTTCGGATCACAACGGGACCCGGAATCAACGACTAATAGCATACAAAATTGGCGAGAACAGGCCAAAAGTGCGATTTTTCATGAGGTCCACATAATCGAACCCCGTGGTTCCCGAAACGTTTGGATCACAGCGGGACCCAAAATTAGTGAGTAATAGCATACAAAACTGGCCAAAATAGACCAAAACTGCGAGTTTTGACGAGTTCCCCGTAATTGTTCCCCGGGGTTCCCCAAACGTTTGGATCGCAGTGGGAACCAAAATCAGTGAGTAATAGCATACAAAACTCGCCGGAATAGGCCAAAACTGCGAGTTTTCATGATTTCCCCTTAACCGGACCCCGGGGTTACCGAAACGTTTCGATCACAGCGGGACTCGAAATCAGTGAGTAATAGCATACAAAACAGGCCACAATAGGCCAAAACTGCGATTTTTTACGAGTCCCCCCATAACTGGACCTCGGGGTTTCAGTAACGTTCGGGTCACAACGGGACCCAAAATCAACGACTAATAGCATACAAAACTGGCGGGAATAGGCCAAAAGTGTGATTTTTCATGAGTTCCACATAATCGGACCCCGGGGTTCCCGAAACGTTCGGATCACAGCGGGACCCAAAATCAGTGAGTAATAGCATACAAAACTGGCCAAAATAGACCAAAACTGCGAGTTTTGACAAGTTCCCATAATTGGTCCCCGGGGTTCCCCAAACGTTTGGATCGCAGCGGGAACCAAAATGGGTGATCAATAGCATACAAAACTTGCCGGAATAGTCCAAAACTGCGAGTTTTCAAGATTTCCCCTTAACCGGATCCCGGGCTTCCCGAAACGTTCAGATGGCATCGGGACCCCAAATCAGTGACTGATAGCATACAAAACTGGCCGGAATAGGCCAAAAATGTGAGTTTTGACGAGTTCCCCGTAACCGGACCCCGGGGTTCCCGAAACGTTCGGATCACAGCGGGACCCAAAATCAGTGAGTAATAGCATACAAAACTAGCCAGAATAGGCAAAAACTGTGATTTTTGACGAGTCCCCCGTAACTGGACCTCGGGGTTCCAGCAACGTTCGGATCACAACGGGACCCAGAATCAACGACTAATAGCATACAAAATTGGCGAGAACAGGCCAAAAGTGCGATTTTTCATGAGGTCCACATAATCGGACCCCGTGGTTCCCGAAACGTTTGGATCACAGCGGGACCCAAAATTAGTGAGTAATAGCATACAAAACTGGCCAAAATAGACCGAAACTGCGAGTTTTGAAGAGTTCCCCGTAATTGTTCCCCGGGGTTCCCCAAACGTTTGGATCGCAGTGGGAACCAAAATCAGTGAGTAATAGAATACAAAACTGGCCGGAATAGGCCAAAACTGCGAGTTTTCATGATTTCCCCTTAACCGGACCCCGGGGTTCCCCAAACGTTCGGATGGCAGCGGAAACCAAAATCAGTGAGTAATAGCATACAAAACTGGCCGGAATAGGCCAAAACTACGAATTTTGACGAGTTCCCCGTAACCGGACCTTGGGGTTCCCAAAACGTTCGGATCACAACGGGACCTAAAATCAGTGACTAATAGCATACGAAACTGGCGGGAATAGGCCAAAACTGCGAGTTTTCATGAGTTCCATGTAACCGGACCCCGGGGTTCCCGAAACATTTGGATCGCAGCGGGAACCAAAATCAGTGAGCAATACCATACAAAACTGGCCGGAATAGGCCAAAACTGCGAGTTTTCATGATTTCCCCTTAACCGGACCACGGGCTTCCCGAAACGTTCGGATGGCATCGGGACCCAAAATCAGTGACTAATAGCATACAAAACTGGCTAGAATAGACCAAAACTGCAAGTTTTCATTTGTTCCCCGTAAGAGGACCCCGGGGTTCCCAAATCGTTCGGATCGCAGCGGGATCCAAAATCAGTGAGATAGCTTACCAAACTCGAAAGAATAGGCCAAAACTGCGTGTTTGGACGAGTTCCACGTAATCGGACCCCGGGGTTCTCGAAACGTTCGGATCACAGCGGGACCAAAAATCAGTGACTAATAGCATACAAAACTCGCCAAAATAGACCAAAACTGCGAGTTGTGACGAGTTCCCCGTAACCGGACCCCGAGGTTCCCGAAACGTTTGGATCGCAGGGGGAACCAAAATCAATGAGCAATAGCATACAAAACTGGCCGGAATAGGCCAAAACTGTGAGTTTTCATGATTTCCCCTTAACCGGACCCCGGGGTTCCCGAAACATTCGGATGGCATCGGGACCCAAAATCAGTGACTAATAGCATAAAAAACTACTCGGAATAGTCCAAAAATGTGAGTTTTGACGAGTTCCGCGTAACCAGACCCTGGGGTTCCCGAAATGTTCGGATCACAGCGGGACCCAAAATCAGTGAGTAATAGCATACAAAACTGGCCACAATAGGCCAAAACTGCGATTTTTGACGAGTCCCCCGTAACTGGACCTCGGGGTTCCAGCAACGTTCGGGTCACAACGGGACCCAAAATCAACGACTAATAGGATACAAAACTGGCGGCAATAGGCCAAAAGTGCGAATTTTCATGAGTTCCACATAATCAGACCCCGGGGTTCCCGAAACGTTCGGATCATAGCGGGACCCAAAATCAGAGAGTAATAGCATACAAAACTGGCCAAAATAGACCAAAACTGTGAGTTTTGATGAGCTCCCCGTAATCGGTCCCCGGGGTTCCCGAAACATTTGGATCGCAGCGGGAACCAAAATCAGTGAGTAATAGCATACAAAACTGGCCGGAATAGGCCAAAACTGCGAGTTTTCATGATTTCCCCTTAACCGGACCCCGGCATTCTCGAAACGTTCGGATGGCAGCGGGACCCAAAATCAGTGACTAATAGCATACAAAACTGGCCACAATAGGCAAAAAATGTGAATTTTGACGAGTTCCCGTAACCGGACCTTGGGGTTCCCGAAACGTTCGGATCACAACGGGACCCAAAATCAGTGAATAATAGCATACGAAACTGGCGGGAATAGGCTAAAACTGCGAGTTTTCATGAGTTGCACGTAATCGGACCCCGCGATTACCGAAATGTTCGGATCACAGCGGGGCCCAAAATCAGTGAGTAATAGCATACAAAACTAGCCAAGATAGACCAAAACTATGAGTTTTGACGACTTCCCCGTAACCGGACCCCGGGGTTGCCGAAACGTTTGGATCGCAGTGGGAACCAAAATCAGTGAGCAATAGCGTACAAAACTGGCCGGAATAGGCCAAAACTGTGAGTTTTCATGATTTCCCCTTAACCGGACCCCGGGCTTCCCGAAACGTTCGGATGGCATCGGGACCCAAAATCAATGAGTGATAGCATACAAAACTGGTCGGAATAGGCCAAATCTATGAGTTTTCATGATTTCCCCTTAACCGGACCCCGGGGTTACCGAAACGTTCCGATCACAGCGGGACTCGAAATCAGTGAGTAGTAGCATACAAAACTGGCCACAATAGGCCAAAACTGCGATTTTTTACGAGTCCCCCATAACTGGACCTCGGGGTTTCAGCAACGTTCGGGTCACAACGGGACCCAAAATCAATGACTAATAGCATACAAAACTGGCGGGAATAGGCCAAAAGTGTGATTTTTCATGAGTTCCACATAATCGGACCCCGGGATTCCCGAAACGTTCGGATCACAGCGGGACCCAAAATCAGTGAGTAATAGCATACAAAACTGGCCAAAATAGACCAAAACTGCGAGTTTTGACAAGTTCCCATAATTGGTCCCCGGGGTTCCCCAAACGTTTGGATCGCAGCGGGAACCAAAATGGGTGATCAGTAGCATACAAAACTGGCCGGAATAGGCCAAAACTGCGAGTTTTCAAGATTTCCCCTTAACCGGATCCCGGGCTTCCCGAAACGTTCACATGGCATCGGGACCCCAAATTAGTGACTGATAGCATACAAAACTGGCCGGAATAGGCCAAAACTGTGAGTTTTGACGAGTTCCCCGTAACCGGACCCCGGGGTTCCCGAAACGTTCGGATCACAGCGGGACCCAAAATCAGTGAGTAATAGCATACAAAACTAGCCACAATAGGCCAAAACTGTGATTTTTGACGAGTCCCCCGTAACTGGACCTCGGGGTTCCAGCAACGTTCGGATCACAACGGGACCCGGAATCAACGACTAATAGCATACAAAATTGGCGAGAACAGGCCAAAACTGCGATTTTTCATGAGGTCCACATAATCGGACCCCGTGGTTCCCGAAACGTTTGGATCACAGCGGGACCCAAAATTAGTGAGTAATAGCATACAAAACTGGCCAAAATAGACCAAAACTGCGAGTTTTGACGAGTTCCCCGTAATTGTTCCCGGGGTTCCCCAAACGTTTGGATCGCAGTGGGAACCAAAATCAGTGAGTAATAGCATACAAAACTGGCCGGAATAGGCCAAAACTGCGAGTTTTCATGATTTCCCCTTAACCGGACCCCGGGGTTCCCCAAACGTTCGGATGGCAGCGGAAACCAAAATCAGTGAGTAATAGCATACAAAACTGGCCGGAATAGGCCAAAACTACGAATTTTGACGAGTTCCCCGTAACCGGACCTTGGGGTTCCCAAAACGTTCGGATCACAACGGGACCTAAAATCAGTGACTAATAGCATACGAAACTGGCGGGAATAGGCCAAAACTGCGAGTTTTCATGAGTTCCACGTAACCGGACCCCGGGGTTCCCGAAACATTTGGATCGCAGCGGGAACCAAAATCAGTGAGCAATACCATACAAAACTGGCCGGAATAGGCCAAAACTGCGAGTTTTCATGATTTCCCCTTAACCGGACCACGGGCTTCCCGAAACGTTCGGATGGCATCGGGACCCAAAATCAGTGACTAATAGCATACAAAACTGGCGAGAATAGACCAAAACTGCAAGTTTTCATTTGTTCCCCGTAAGAGGACCCCGGGGTTCCCAAATCGTTCGGATCGCAGCGGGATCCAAAATCAGTGAGATAGCTTACCAAACTCGAAAGAATAGGCCAAAACTGCGTGTTTGGACGAGTTCCACGTAATCGGACCTCGGGGTTCTCGAAACGTTCGGATCACAGCGGGACCAACAATCAGTGACTAATAGCATACAAAACTCGCCAAAATAGACCAAAACTGCGAGTTGTGACGAGTTCCCCGTAACCGGACCCCGAGGTTCCCGAAACGTTTGGATCCCAGGGGGAACCAAAATCAATGAGCAATAGCATACAAAACTGGCCGGAATAGGCCAAAACTGTGAGTTTTCATGATTTCCCCTTAACCGGACCCCGGGGTTCCCGAAAAATCCAGATGGCATCGGGACCCAAAATCAGTGACTGATAGCATAAAAAACTACTCGGAATAGTCCAAAACTGTGAGTTTTGACGAGTTCCGCGTAACCGGACCCTGGGGTTCCCGAAATGTTCGGATCACAGCGGGACCCAAAATCAGTGAGTAATAGCATACAAAACTGGCCACAATAGGCCAAAACTGCGATTTTTGACGAGTCCCCCGTAACTGGACCTCGGGGTTCCAGCAACGTTCGGGTCACAACGGGACCCAAAATCAACGACTAATAGGATACAAAACTGGCGGCAATAGGCGAAAAGTGCGAATTTTCATGAGTTCCACATAATCAGACCCCGGGGTTCCCGAAACGTTCGGATCACAGCGGGACCCAAAATCAGAGAGTAATAGCATACAAAACTGGCCAAAATAGACCAAAACTGTGAGTTTTGACGAGCTCCCCGTAATCGGTCCCCGGGGTTCCCGAAACATTTGGATCGCAGCGGGAACCAAAATCAGTGAGTAATAGCATACAAAACTGGCCGGAATAGGCCAAAACTGCGAGTTTTCATGATTTCCCCTTAACCGGACCCCGGCATTCTCGAAACGTTCGGATGGCAGCGGGACCCAAAATCAGTGACTAATAGCATACAAAACTGGCCACAATAGGCAAAAAATGTGAATTTTGACGAGTTCCCGTAACCGGACCTTGGGGTTCCCGAAACGTTCGGATCACAACGGGACCCAAAATCAGTGAATAATAGCATACGAAACTGGCGGGAATAGGCTAAAACTGCGAGTTTTCATGAGTTGCACGTAATCGGACCCCGCGATTACCGAAATGTTCGGATCACAGCGGGGCCCAAAATCAGTGAGTAATAGCATACAAAACTAGCCAAGATAGACCAAAACTATGAGTTTTGACGACTTCCCCGTAACCGGACCCCGGGGTTGCCGAAACGTTTGGATCGCAGTGGGAACCAAAATCAGTGAGCAATAGCGTACAAAACTGGCCGGAATAGGCCAAAACTGTGAGTTTTCATGATTTCCCCTTAACCGGACCCCGGGCTTCCCGAAACGTTCGGATGGCATCGGGACCCAAAATCAATGAGTGATAGCATACAAAACTGGTCGGAATAGGCCAAATCTATGAGTTTTCATGATTTCCCCTTAACCGGACCCCGGGTTACCGAAACGTTCCGATCACAGCGGGACTCGAAATCAGTGAGTAGTAGCATACAAAACTGGCCACAATAGGCCAAAACTGCGATTTTTTACGAGTCCCCCATAACTGGACCTCGGGGTTTCAGCAACGTTCGGGTCACAACGGGACCCAAAATCAATGACTAATAGCATACAAAACTGGCGGGAATAGGCCAAAAGTGTGATTTTTCATGAGTTCCACATAATCGGACCCCGGGATTCCCGAAACGTTCGGATCACAGCGGGACCCAAAATCAGTGAGTAATAGCATACAAAACTGGCCAAAATAGACCAAAACTGCGAGTTTTGACAAGTTCCCATAATTGGTCCCCGGGGTTCCCCAAACGTTTGGATCGCAGCGGGAACCAAAATGGGTGATCAGTAGCATACAAAACTGGCCGGAATAGGCCAAAACTGCGAGTTTTCAAGATTTCCCCTTAACCGGATCCCGGGCTTCCCGAAACGTTCACATGGCATCGGGACCCCAAATTAGTGACTGATAGCATACAAAACTGGCCGGAATAGGCCAAAACTGTGAGTTTTGACGAGTTCCCCGTAACCGGACCCCGGGGTTCCCGAAACGTTCGGATCACAGCGGGACCCAAAATCAGTGAGTAATAGCATACAAAACTAGCCACAATAGGCCAAAACTGTGATTTTTGACGAGTCCCCCGTAACTGGACCTCGGGGTTCCAGCAACGTTCGGATCACAACGGGACCCGGAATCAACGACTAATAGCATACAAAATTGGCGAGAACAGGCCAAAACTGCGATTTTTCATGAGGTCCACATAATCGGACCCCGTGGTTCCCGAAACGTTTGGATCACAGCGGGACCCAAAATTAGTGAGTAATAGCATACAAAACTGGCCAAAATAGACCAAAACTGCGAGTTTTGACGAGTTCCCCGTAATTGTTCCCGGGGTTCCCCAAACGTTTGGATCGCAGTGGGAACCAAAATCAGTGAGTAATAGCATACAAAACTGGCCGGAATAGGCCAAAACTGCGAGTTTTCATGATTTCCCCTTAACCGGACCCCGGGGTTCCCCAAACGTTCGGATGGCAGCGGAAACCAAAATCAGTGAGTAATAGCATACAAAACTGGCCGGAATAGGCCAAAACTACGAATTTTGACGAGTTCCCCGTAACCGGACCTTGGGGTTCCCAAAACGTTCGGATCACAACGGGACCTAAAATCAGTGACTAATAGCATACGAAACTGGCGGGAATAGGCCAAAACTGCGAGTTTTCATGAGTTCCACGTAACCGGACCCCGGGGTTCCCGAAACATTTGGATCGCAGCGGGAACCAAAATCAGTGAGCAATACCATACAAAACTGGCCGGAATAGGCCAAAACTGCGAGTTTTCATGATTTCCCCTTAACCGGACCACGGGCTTCCCGAAACGTTCGGATGGCATCGGGACCCAAAATCAGTGACTAATAGCATACAAAACTGGCGAGAATAGACCAAAACTGCAAGTTTTCATTTGTTCCCCGTAAGAGGACCCCGGGGTTCCCAAATCGTTCGGATCGCAGCGGGATCCAAAATCAGTGAGATAGCTTACCAAACTCGAAAGAATAGGCCAAAACTGCGTGTTTGGACGAGTTCCACGTAATCGGACCTCGGGGTTCTCGAAACGTTCGGATCACAGCGGGACCAACAATCAGTGACTAATAGCATACAAAACTCGCCAAAATAGACCAAAACTGCGAGTTGTGACGAGTTCCCCGTAACCGGACCCCGAGGTTCCCGAAACGTTTGGATCCCAGGGGGAACCAAAATCAATGAGCAATAGCATACAAAACTGGCCGGAATAGGCCAAAACTGTGAGTTTTCATGATTTCCCCTTAACCGGACCCCGGGGTTCCCGAAAAATCCAGATGGCATCGGGACCCAAAATCAGTGACTGATAGCATAAAAAACTACTCGGAATAGTCCAAAACTGTGAGTTTTGACGAGTTCCGCGTAACCGGACCCTGGGGTTCCCGAAATGTTCGGATCACAGCGGGACCCAAAATCAGTGAGTAATAGCATACAAAACTGGCCACAATAGGCCAAAACTGCGATTTTTGACGAGTCCCCCGTAACTGGACCTCGGGGTTCCAGCAACGTTCGGGTCACAACGGGACCCAAAATCAACGACTAATAGGATACAAAACTGGCGGCAATAGGCGAAAAGTGCGAATTTTCATGAGTTCCACATAATCAGACCCCGGGGTTCCCGAAACGTTCGGATCACAGCGGGACCCAAAATCAGAGAGTAATAGCATACAAAACTGGCCAAAATAGACCAAAACTGTGAGTTTTGACGAGCTCCCCGTAATCGGTCCCCGGGGTTCCCGAAACATTTGGATCGCAGCGGGAACCAAAATCAGTGAGTAATAGCATACAAAACTGGCCGGAATAGGCCAAAACTGCGAGTTTTCATGATTTCCCCTTAACCGGACCCCGGCATTCTCGAAACGTTCGGATGGCAGCGGGACCCAAAATCAGTGACTAATAGCATACAAAACTGGCCACAATAGGCAAAAAATGTGAATTTTGACGAGTTCCCGTAACCGGACCTTGGGGTTCCCGAAACGTTCGGATCACAACGGGACCCAAAATCAGTGAATAATAGCATACGAAACTGGCGGGAATAGGCTAAAACTGCGAGTTTTCATGAGTTGCACGTAATCGGACCCCGCGATTACCGAAATGTTCGGATCACAGCGGGGCCCAAAATCAGTGAGTAATAGCATACAAAACTAGCCAAGATAGACCAAAACTATGAGTTTTGACGACTTCCCCGTAACCGGACCCCGGGGTTGCCGAAACGTTTGGATCGCAGTGGGAACCAAAATCAGTGAGCAATAGCGTACAAAACTGGCCGGAATAGGCCAAAACTGTGAGTTTTCATGATTTCCCCTTAACCGGACCCCGGGCTTCCCGAAACGTTCGGATGGCATCGGGACCCAAAATCAATGAGTGATAGCATACAAAACTGGTCGGAATAGGCCAAATCTATGAGTTTTCATGATTTCCCCTTAACCGGACCCCGGGGTTACCGAAACGTTCCGATCACAGCGGGACTCGAAATCAGTGAGTAGTAGCATACAAAACTGGCCACAATAGGCCAAAACTGCGATTTTTTACGAGTCCCCCATAACTGGACCTCGGGGTTTCAGCAACGTTCGGGTCACAACGGGACCCAAAATCAATGACTAATAGCATACAAAACTGGCGGGAATAGGCCAAAAGTGTGATTTTTCATGAGTTCCACATAATCGGACCCCGGGATTCCCGAAACGTTCGGATCACAGCGGGACCCAAAATCAGTGAGTAATAGCATACAAAACTGGCCAAAATAGACCAAAACTGCGAGTTTTGACAAGTTCCCATAATTGGTCCCCGGGGTTCCCCAAACGTTTGGATCGCAGCGGGAACCAAAATGGGTGATCAGTAGCATACAAAACTGGCCGGAATAGGCCAAAACTGCGAGTTTTCAAGATTTCCCCTTAACCGGATCCCGGGCTTCCCGAAACGTTCACATGGCATCGGGACCCCAAATTAGTGACTGATAGCATACAAAACTGGCCGGAATAGGCCAAAACTGTGAGTTTTGACGAGTTCCCCGTAACCGGACCCCGGGGTTCCCGAAACGTTCGGATCACAGCGGGACCCAAAATCAGTGAGTAATAGCATACAAAACTAGCCACAATAGGCCAAAACTGTGATTTTTGACGAGTCCCCCGTAACTGGACCTCGGGGTTCCAGCAACGTTCGGATCACAACGGGACCCGGAATCAACGACTAATAGCATACAAAATTGGCGAGAACAGGCCAAAACTGCGATTTTTCATGAGGTCCACATAATCGGACCCCGTGGTTCCCGAAACGTTTGGATCACAGCGGGACCCAAAATTAGTGAGTAATAGCATACAAAACTGGCCAAAATAGACCAAAACTGCGAGTTTTGACGAGTTCCCCGTAATTGTTCCCGGGGTTCCCCAAACGTTTGGATCGCAGTGGGAACCAAAATCAGTGAGTAATAGCATACAAAACTGGCCGGAATAGGCCAAAACTGCGAGTTTTCATGATTTCCCCTTAACCGGACCCCGGGGTTCCCCAAACGTTCGGATGGCAGCGGAAACCAAAATCAGTGAGTAATAGCATACAAAACTGGCCGGAATAGGCCAAAACTACGAATTTTGACGAGTTCCCCGTAACCGGACCTTGGGGTTCCCAAAACGTTCGGATCACAACGGGACCTAAAATCAGTGACTAATAGCATACGAAACTGGCGGGAATAGGCCAAAACTGCGAGTTTTCATGAGTTCCACGTAACCGGACCCCGGGGTTCCCGAAACATTTGGATCGCAGCGGGAACCAAAATCAGTGAGCAATACCATACAAAACTGGCCGGAATAGGCCAAAACTGCGAGTTTTCATGATTTCCCCTTAACCGGACCACGGGCTTCCCGAAACGTTCGGATGGCATCGGGACCCAAAATCAGTGACTAATAGCATACAAAACTGGCGAGAATAGACCAAAACTGCAAGTTTTCATTTGTTCCCCGTAAGAGGACCCCGGGGTTCCCAAATCGTTCGGATCGCAGCGGGATCCAAAATCAGTGAGATAGCTTACCAAACTCGAAAGAATAGGCCAAAACTGCGTGTTTGGACGAGTTCCACGTAATCGGACCTCGGGGTTCTCGAAACGTTCGGATCACAGCGGGACCAACAATCAGTGACTAATAGCATACAAAACTCGCCAAAATAGACCAAAACTGCGAGTTGTGACGAGTTCCCCGTAACCGGACCCCGAGGTTCCCGAAACGTTTGGATCCCAGGGGGAACCAAAATCAATGAGCAATAGCATACAAAACTGGCCGGAATAGGCCAAAACTGTGAGTTTTCATGATTTCCCCTTAACCGGACCCCGGGGTTCCCGAAAAATCCAGATGGCATCGGGACCCAAAATCAGTGACTGATAGCATAAAAAACTACTCGGAATAGTCCAAAACTGTGAGTTTTGACGAGTTCCGCGTAACCGGACCCTGGGGTTCCCGAAATGTTCGGATCACAGCGGGACCCAAAATCAGTGAGTAATAGCATACAAAACTGGCCACAATAGGCCAAAACTGCGATTTTTGACGAGTCCCCCGTAACTGGACCTCGGGGTTCCAGCAACGTTCGGGTCACAACGGGACCCAAAATCAACGACTAATAGGATACAAAACTGGCGGCAATAGGCGAAAAGTGCGAATTTTCATGAGTTCCACATAATCAGACCCCGGGGTTCCCGAAACGTTCGGATCACAGCGGGACCCAAAATCAGAGAGTAATAGCATACAAAACTGGCCAAAATAGACCAAAACTGTGAGTTTTGACGAGCTCCCCGTAATCGGTCCCCGGGGTTCCCGAAACATTTGGATCGCAGCGGGAACCAAAATCAGTGAGTAATAGCATACAAAACTGGCCGGAATAGGCCAAAACTGCGAGTTTTCATGATTTCCCCTTAACCGGACCCCGGCATTCTCGAAACGTTCGGATGGCAGCGGGACCCAAAATCAGTGACTAATAGCATACAAAACTGGCCACAATAGGCAAAAAATGTGAATTTTGACGAGTTCCCGTAACCGGACCTTGGGGTTCCCGAAACGTTCGGATCACAACGGGACCCAAAATCAGTGAATAATAGCATACGAAACTGGCGGGAATAGGCTAAAACTGCGAGTTTTCATGAGTTGCACGTAATCGGACCCCGCGATTACCGAAATGTTCGGATCACAGCGGGGCCCAAAATCAGTGAGTAATAGCATACAAAACTAGCCAAGATAGACCAAAACTATGAGTTTTGACGACTTCCCCGTAACCGGACCCCGGGGTTGCCGAAACGTTTGGATCGCAGTGGGAACCAAAATCAGTGAGCAATAGCGTACAAAACTGGCCGGAATAGGCCAAAACTGTGAGTTTTCATGATTTCCCCTTAACCGGACCCCGGGCTTCCCGAAACGTTCGGATGGCATCGGGACCCAAAATCAATGAGTGATAGCATACAAAACTGGTCGGAATAGGCCAAATCTATGAGTTTTCATGATTTCCCCTTAACCGGACCCCGGGGTTACCGAAACGTTCTGATCACAGCGGGACTCGAAATCAGTGAGTAGTAGCATACAAAACTGGCCACAATAGGCCAAAACTGCGATTTTTTACGAGTCCCCCATAACTGGACCTCGGGGTTTCAGCAACGTTCGGGTCACAACGGGACCCAAAATCAATGACTAATAGCATACAAAACTGGCGGGAATAGGCCAAAAGTGTGATTTTTCATGAGTTCCACATAATCGGACCCCGGGATTCCCGAAACGTTCGGATCACAGCGGGACCCAAAATCAGTGAGTAATAGCATACAAAACTGGCCAAAATAGACCAAAACTGCGAGTTTTGACAAGTTCCCATAATTGGTCCCCGGGGTTCCCCAAACGTTTGGATCGCAGCGGGAACCAAAATGGGTGATCAGTAGCATACAAAACTGGCCGGAATAGGCCAAAACTGCGAGTTTTCAAGATTTCCCCTTAACCGGATCCCGGGCTTCCCGAAACGTTCACATGGCATCGGGACCCCAAATTAGTGACTGATAGCATACAAAACTGGCCGGAATAGGCCAAAACTGTGAGTTTTGACGAGTTCCCCGTAACCGGACCCCGGGGTTCCCGAAACGTTCGGATCACAGCGGGACCCAAAATCAGTGAGTAATAGCATACAAAACTAGCCACAATAGGCCAAAACTGTGATTTTTGACGAGTCCCCCGTAACTGGACCTCGGGGTTCCAGCAACGTTCGGATCACAACGGGACCCGGAATCAACGACTAATAGCATACAAGATTGGCGAGAACAGGCCAAAACTGCGATTTTTCATGAGGTCCACATAATCGGACCCCGTGGTTCCCGAAACGTTTGGATCACAGCGGGACCCAAAATTAGTGAGTAATAGCATACAAAACTGGCCAAAATAGACCAAAACTGCGAGTTTTGACGAGTTCCCCGTAATTGTTCCCGGGGTTCCCCAAACGTTTGGATCGCAGTGGGAACCAAAATCAGTGAGTAATAGCATACAAAACTGGCCGGAATAGGCCAAAACTGCGAGTTTTCATGATTTCCCCTTAACCGGACCCCGGGGTTCCCCAAACGTTCGGATGGCAGCGGAAACCAAAATCAGTGTGTAATAGCATACAAAACTGGCCGGAATAGGCCAAAACTACGAATTTTGACGAGTTCCCCGTAACCGGACCTTGGGGTTCCCAAAACGTTCGGATCACAACGGGACCTAAAATCAGTGACTAATAGCATACGAAACTGGCGGGAATAGGCCAAAACTGCGAGTTTTCATGAGTTCCACGTAACCGGACCCCGGGGTTCCCGAAACATTTGGATCGCAGCGGGAACCAAAATCAGTGAGCAATACCATACAAAACTGGCCGGAATAGGCCAAAACTGCGAGTTTTCATGATTTCCCCTTAACCGGACCACGGGCTTCCCGAAACGTTCGGATGGCATCGGGACCCAAAATCAGTGACTAATAGCATACAAAACTGGCGAGAATAGACCAAAACTGCAAGTTTTCATTTGTTCCCCGTAAGAGGACCCCGGGGTTCCCAAATCGTTCGGATCGCAGCGGGATCCAAAATCAGTGAGATAGCTTACCAAACTCGAAAGAATAGGCCAAAACTGCGTGTTTGGACGAGTTCCACGTAATCGGACCTCGGGGTTCTCGAAACGTTCGGATCACAGCGGGACCAACAATCAGTGACTAATAGCATACAAAACTCGCCAAAATAGACCAAAACTGCGAGTTGTGACGAGTTCCCCGTAACCGGACCCCGAGGTTCCCGAAACGTTTGGATCCCAGGGGGAACCAAAATCAATGAGCAATAGCATACAAAACTGGCCGGAATAGGCCAAAACTGTGAGTTTTCATGATTTCCCCTTAACCGGACCCCGGGGTTCCCGAAAAATCCAGATGGCATCGGGACCCAAAATCAGTGACTGATAGCATAAAAAACTACTCGGAATAGTCCAAAACTGTGAGTTTTGACGAGTTCCGCGTAACCGGACCCTGGGGTTCCCGAAATGTTCGGATCACAGCGGGACCCAAAATCAGTGAGTAATAGCATACAAAACTGGCCACAATAGGCCAAAACTGCGATTTTTGACGAGTCCCCCGTAACTGGACCTCGGGGTTCCAGCAACGTTCGGGTCACAACGGGACCCAAAATCAACGACTAATAGGATACAAAACTGGCGGCAATAGGCGAAAAGTGCGAATTTTCATGAGTTCCACATAATCAGACCCCGGGGTTCCCGAAACGTTCGGATCACAGCGGGACCCAAAATCAGAGAGTAATAGCATACAAAACTGGCCAAAATAGACCAAAACTGTGAGTTTTGACGAGCTCCCCGTAATCGGTCCCCGGGGTTCCCGAAACATTTGGATCGCAGCGGGAACCAAAATCAGTGAGTAATAGCATACAAAACTGGCCGGAATAGGCCAAAACTGCGAGTTTTCATGATTTCCCCTTAACCGGACCCCGGCATTCTCGAAACGTTCGGATGGCAGCGGGACCCAAAATCAGTGACTAATAGCATACAAAACTGGCCACAATAGGCAAAAAATGTGAATTTTGACGAGTTCCCGTAACCGGACCTTGGGGTTCCCGAAACGTTCGGATCACAACGGGACCCAAAATCAGTGAATAATAGCATACGAAACTGGCGGGAATAGGCTAAAACTGCGAGTTTTCACGAGTTGCACGTAATCGGACCCCGCGATTACCGAAATGTTCGGATCACAGCGGGACCCAAAATCAGTGAGTAATAGCTTACAAAACTAGCCAAGATAGACCAAAACTATGAGTTTTGACGACTTCCCCGTAACCGGACCCCGGGGTTGCCGAAACGTTTGGATCGCAGTGGGAACCAAAATCAGTGAGCAATAGCGTACAAAACTGGCCGGAATAGGCCAAAACTGTGAGTTTTCATGATTTCCCCTTAACCGGACCCCGGGCTTCCCGAAACGTTCGGATGGCATCGGGACCCAAAATCAATGAGTGATAGCATACAAAACTGGTCGGAATAGGCCAAATCTATGAGTTTTCATGATTTCCCCTTAACCGGACCCCGGGGTTACCGAAACGTTCCGATCACAGCGGGACTCGAAATCAGTGAGTAGTAGCATACAAAACTGGCCACAATAGGCCAAAACTGCGATTTTTTACGAGTCCCCCATAACTGGACCTCGGGGTTTCAGCAACGTTCGGGTCACAACGGGACCCAAAATCAATGACTAATAGCATACAAAACTGGCGGGAATAGGCCAAAAGTGTGATTTTTCATGAGTTCCACATAATCGGACCCCGGGATTCCCGAAACGTTCGGATCACAGCGGGACCCAAAATCAGTGAGTAATAGCATACAAAACTGGCCAAAATAGACCAAAACTGCGAGTTTTGACAAGTTCCCATAATTGGTCCCCGGGGTTCCCCAAACGTTTGGATCGCAGCGGGAACCAAAATGGGTGATCAGTAGCATACAAAACTGGCCGGAATAGGCCAAAACTGCGAGTTTTCAAGATTTCCCCTTAACCGGATCCCGGGCTTCCCGAAACGTTCACATGGCATCGGGACCCCAAATTAGTGACTGATAGCATACAAAACTGGCCGGAATAGGCCAAAACTGTGAGTTTTGACGAGTTCCCCGTAACCGGACCCCGGGGTTCCCGAAACGTTCGGATCACAGCGGGACCCAAAATCAGTGAGTAATAGCATACAAAACTAGCCACAATAGGCCAAAACTGTGATTTTTGACGAGTCCCCCGTAACTGGACCTCGGGGTTCCAGCAACGTTCGGATCACAACGGGACCCGGAATCAACGACTAATAGCATACAAAATTGGCGAGAACAGGCCAAAACTGCGATTTTTCATGAGGTCCACATAATCGGACCCCGTGGTTCCCGAAACGTTTGGATCACAGCGGGACCCAAAATTAGTGAGTAATAGCATACAAAACTGGCCAAAATAGACCAAAACTGCGAGTTTTGACGAGTTCCCCGTAATTGTTCCCGGGGTTCCCCAAACGTTTGGATCGCAGTGGGAACCAAAATCAGTGAGTAATAGCATACAAAACTGGCCGGAATAGGCCAAAACTGCGAGTTTTCATGATTTCCCCTTAACCGGACCCCGGGGTTCCCCAAACGTTCGGATGGCAGCGGAAACCAAAATCAGTGAGTAATAGCATACAAAACTGGCCGGAATAGGCCAAAACTACGAATTTTGACGAGTTCCCCGTAACCGGACCTTGGGGTTCCCAAAACGTTCGGATCACAACGGGACCTAAAATCAGTGACTAATAGCATACGAAACTGGCGGGAATAGGCCAAAACTGCGAGTTTTCATGAGTTCCACGTAACCGGACCCCGGGGTTCCCGAAACATTTGGATCGCAGCGGGAACCAAAATCAGTGAGCAATACCATACAAAACTGGCCGGAATAGGCCAAAACTGCGAGTTTTCATGATTTCCCCTTAACCGGACCACGGGCTTCCCGAAACGTTCGGATGGCATCGGGACCCAAAATCAGTGACTAATAGCATACAAAACTGGCGAGAATAGACCAAAACTGCAAGTTTTCATTTGTTCCCCGTAAGAGGACCCCGGGGTTCCCAAATCGTTCGGATCGCAGCGGGATCCAAAATCAGTGAGATAGCTTACCAAACTCGAAAGAATAGGCCAAAACTGCGTGTTTGGACGAGTTCCACGTAATCGGACCTCGGGGTTCTCGAAACGTTCGGATCACAGCGGGACCAACAATCAGTGACTAATAGCATACAAAACTCGCCAAAATAGACCAAAACTGCGAGTTGTGACGAGTTCCCCGTAACCGGACCCCGAGGTTCCCGAAACGTTTGGATCCCAGGGGGAACCAAAATCAATGAGCAATAGCATACAAAACTGGCCGGAATAGGCCAAAACTGTGAGTTTTCATGATTTCCCCTTAACCGGACCCCGGGGTTCCCGAAAAATCCAGATGGCATCGGGACCCAAAATCAGTGACTGATAGCATAAAAAACTACTCGGAATAGTCCAAAACTGTGAGTTTTGACGAGTTCCGCGTAACCGGACCCTGGGGTTCCCGAAATGTTCGGATCACAGCGGGACCCAAAATCAGTGAGTAATAGCATACAAAACTGGCCACAATAGGCCAAAACTGCGATTTTTGACGAGTCCCCCGTAACTGGACCTCGGGGTTCCAGCAACGTTCGGGTCACAACGGGACCCAAAATCAACGACTAATAGGATACAAAACTGGCGGCAATAGGCGAAAAGTGCGAATTTTCATGAGTTCCACATAATCAGACCCCGGGGTTCCCGAAACGTTCGGATCACAGCGGGACCCAAAATCAGAGAGTAATAGCATACAAAACTGGCCAAAATAGACCAAAACTGTGAGTTTTGACGAGCTCCCCGTAATCGGTCCCCGGGGTTCCCGAAACATTTGGATCGCAGCGGGAACCAAAATCAGTGAGTAATAGCATACAAAACTGGCCGGAATAGGCCAAAACTCCGAGTTTTCATGATTTCCCCTTAACCGGACCCCGGCATTCTCGAAACGTTCGGATGGCAGCGGGACCCAAAATCAGTGACTAATAGCATACAAAACTGGCCACAATAGGCAAAAAATGTGCATTTTGACGACTTCCCGTAACCGGACCTTGGGGTTCCCGAAACGTTCGGATCACAACGGGACCCAAAATCAGTGAATAATAGCATACGAAACTGGCGGGAATAGGCTAAAACTGCGAGTTTTCACGAGTTGCACGTAATCGGACCCCGCGGTTACCGAAATGTTCGGATCACAGCGGGACCCAAAATCAGTGAGTAATAGCTTACAAAACTAGCCAAGATAGACCAAAACTGTGAGTTTTGACGACTTCCCCGTAACCGGACCCCGGGGTTGCCGAAACGTTTGGATTGCAGTGGGAACCAAAATCAGTGAGCAATAGCGTACAAAACTGGCCGGAATAGGCCAAAACTGTGAGTTTTCATGATTTCCCCTTAACCGGACCCCGGGCTTCCCGAAACGTTCGGATGGCATCGGGACCCAAAATCAATGAGTGATAGCATACAAAACTGGTCGGAATAGGCCAAAACTGTGAGTTTTCACGAGTTCCCCATGACCGGACCCCGGGGTTCCCGAAACGTTCGGATCACAGCGGGACCCAAAATCAGTGAGTTCTAGCATACAAAACAGGCCACAATAGGCCAAAACTGCGATTTTTGACGAGTCCCCCGTAACTGGACCTCGGGGTTCCAGCAACGTTCGGATCACAACGGGACCCAAAATCAATGAGTAATAGCATACAAAACTAGCGGGAATAGGCCAAAAGTGTGAGTTTTCATGAGTTCCACATAATCGGACCCCGGGGTTCCCGAAACGTTCGGTTCACAACGGGACGCAAAATTAGAGAGTAATAGCATACAAAACTGGCCAAAATAGACCAAAACTGCGAGTTTTGACGAGTTCCCCGTAATCGGTCCCCAGGGTTCCCGAAACGTTTGGATCGTAGCGAGAACCAAAATCAGTGAGTAATAGCATACAAAACTGGCTGGAATAGGCCAAAACTGTGAGTTTTCATGATTTCCCCTTAGCCGAACCCTGGCGTTCCCGAAACGTTCAAATGGCAGCGGGACCCAAAATCAGTGACTAATAGCATACAAAACTGGCCACAATAGCCCAGAATTGTGAATTTTGACTAGTTCCCCGTAACCACACATTGGGGTTCCGGAAACGTTCGGATCACAACGGGACCCAGAATCAGTGACTAATAGCATACAAAACTGGCGGGAATAGGCCAAAACTGCGAGTTTTCATGAGTTCCACGTAATCGGACCCCGGGGTTACCGAAACGTTCGGATCACAGCGGGACCCAAAATCAGTGAGTAATAGCATACAAAACTGGCCAAAATAAACCAAAACTGCGAGATTTGACGAGTTCCCCATATCCGGACCCCGGGGTTAGCAAAACGTTTGGATCGTAGCGGGAACCAAAATGAGTGAGCAATAGCATACAAAACTGGCCGGAATAGGGCAAAACTACGAGTTTTCATGAATTCCCCTTAACCGGACGCCGGGGTTCCCGAAACGTTCGGACGGCATCGGGACCCAAAATCAGTGACTAATAGCATACAAAACTGGCCAGAATAGACCAAAACTACAAGTTTACACGAGTTCCCCGTAACAGGACCCCGTGGTTCCCAAATCGTTCGGATCGGAGCGGGATCCAAAATCAGTGAGAATAGCTTACAAAACTCACAAGAATAGGCCAAAACTACATGTTTGGACGAGTTCCACGTAATCGGACCCCGGGGTTCTCGAAACGTTCGGATCACAGCGGGACCCAAAATCAGTAATTAATAGCATACAAAACTGGCCAAAATAGACCAAAACTGCGAGTTGTGACGAATTCCCCATAACCGGACCCCGGGGTTCCCGAAACGTTTGGATCGCAGCAGGAACCAAAATCAGTGAGCAATAGCATACAAAACTGGCCGGAATAGGCCAAAACTACGAGTTTTCATGATTTCCCCTTAACCGGACCCCGGGCTTCCGAAATGTTCGGATGGCACCGGAACCCAAAATCAGTGACTAATAGCATACAAAACTGGCCAGAATAGACTGAAACTGCATGTTTTCACGAGTTCCCCGTAACCGGACCCCGGGGTTCCCAAATTGTTCAGATCGTAGCGGTATCCAAAATGAGTGAGAATAGCTTACAAACCTCGCCAGAATATAGGCCAAAACTGTGTGTTTGGATGAGTTCCACGTAATCGGACCCCGGGGTTACCGAAATGTTCGGATCACAGCGGGACCCAAAATTAGTGAGTAATAGCAAACAAAACTGGCCAAAATAGACCATAACTGCGAGTTTTGACAAGTTCCCCGTAACTGTACCCCGGGGTCCCCGAAACGTTTGGATCACAGCGGGAACCAAAATCAGTGAGCAATAGCATACAAAACTGGCCGAAATAGGCCAAAACTGCGAGTTTTCATGATTTCCCCTTAACCGGGCCCCGGGATTCCCGAAACGTTTGGATCACAACGGGACCCAAAATCAGTGAGTAATAGCATACAAAACTGGCCACAATAGGCAAAAACTGCGATTTTTTACGAGTCCCCCGTAACTGGACCTCGGGGTTTGATGTCTACTACGCAACCTTCTCCTTGTAGACGTTGTTGGGCCTCCAAGTGCAGAGGTTTGTAGGACAGTAGCAATTTTCCCTCAAGTGGGTAACCTAAGGTTTATCAATCCGCAGGAGGCGTAGGATGAAGATGGTCTCTCTCAAGCAACCCTGCAACCAAATAACAAAGTGTCTCTTGTGTCCCCAACACACCCAATACAATGGTAAGTTGTATAGGTGCACTAGTTCGGCGAAGAGATGGTGAAACCAGTGCAATATGGATGGTAGATATAGGTCTTTGTAATCTGAAATTACAAAAACAGCAAGGTAACAAATGGTAAAAGTGAGCACGAACGGTATTGCAATGCGTGGAAACAAGGCCTAGGGTTCATACTTTCACTAGTGAAGTTCTCTCAACAATGATAACATAATTGGATCATATAACTAGCCCTCAACATGCAACAAAGATTCACTCCAAAGTCACTAATAGCGGAGAAAAAAGGAAGAGATTATTGTCGGGTATGAAACCACCACAAAGTTATTCTTTCTGATCGATCTATTCAAGAGTCCGTAGTAAAATAGCACGAAGCTATTCTTTCCGTTCAATCTTTCATAGAGTTCGTACTAGAATAACACCTTCGGATACTTATCAACCAAGACCCTAATGTCACCTAGATACTCCATTGTCACCTCAAGTATCTGTGGGTATGATTATACGATATGCATCACACAATCTCAGAATCATCTATTCAACCAACACATAGAACTTCAAAGAGTGCCCCAAAGTTTCTACCAGAGAGTCAAAACGTGTTGCCAACCCCTGTGCATAGGTTCCCAATGTCACGAACCCGCAAGTTGATCACCAAAACATACATCAAGTACTCACATGAATCCACATGTGCCAACCCATATGGATAGGTTCCCAATTGTCACAAACCCGCAAGTTGATCACAGCAGATAGACACTTGCAGAACATACATCAAGTGTTCTCAAAGACTCAATCCGATAAGATAACTCCAAAGGGTAAACTCAATTCATTACAAGAAGGGAGAGGGGGAAGAACATCATAAGATCCAACTATAGTAGCAAAGCCCACGGTACATCGAGATCAAGACATCTCAAGAACACGAGAGAGAGAGAACAAACACATAGCTACTCGTACATACCCTCAGCCCCGAGGGAGAACTACTCCCTCCTCGTCATGGAGATCGCCGGGATGATGAAGATGGCCACCGGAGATGGATTCCCCCTCCGACAGGGTGCCGGAACGGGCTCCAGATTCGTTTTTGGTGGCTACAGAGCCTTGCGGCGGCGGAACTCCCGATCTAGGTTTCTTTGTGGAGGTTTCGGGATTTATAGGACCAGATGGCGGTGGAGTTGCATCAAGTGGGCCCTTGAGGGGCCCACAAGCTTGGTTGGTGCGGCTTGGGGGGGCACCGACGGGGCTTGTGGCTTCCTCGGGACCCCTCTCCGGTATCTTTTTCTTCCGGTATTTTTGATATTTTCCATAAAAAATCATCAAGAAGGAATTATTCCGTTTGGACTCCGCCTGAAAAAGGGTCAAAAACACGGAAAGAACAGGAACTGGCACTTGGCACTGAATTAATAGGTTAGTCCCAAAAAAGATATAAAAGGCATATAAAACATATAAAGTTTGACAAGATAACAACATTAAACCATCAAAAATTATAGATACGTTGGAGACATATCAAGCACCTCCAAGCTTAATCCTGCTCGTCCTCGAGTAGGGAAGTGATAAAGAATGAATTTTTGATTCTTTCATGCTACCTAGCATAGATGTCCTTTGTAACTCCTCTTATGTGACATGAATGTTCAGATCCGTTAGATTCAAAACAATAGTTTGCTATTGATGTGGAGACAATAATACTTCAAGCAAACTAGCAAGGTAATCATGAGCTTTCAAAATAACAAGGCCAAAAGAAAGTTATCCCTACAAAATCATATAGTCTGGCTATGCTCTATCATCCTTGCACAACAAAATTAAATCATGCACAACCCCGGTATTGGCCAAGTAATTGTTTTCACACCTTTACTTTCTCAAACTTTTTTGACTCTCACGCAATACATGAGCGTGAGCCATGGTTTTAGCACTAAAAGTGGTGTGGAGTGTGGTGGAGGTTGCGAGGCAAACAAGGAGAAGATGGTCACATTGACTAGGCATATCAATGAGCTATGGAGATGCTCATCAATAGATATCAATGTGAATGAGTAGGGATTGCCATACAAATGATGCACTAGAGCTAAGAGTATGTGAAAGCTCTTAAAGAAAACTAGTGGGTGTGCATCCAACTTGCTTGCTCACGAAGACCTAAGGCAATTTTGAGGAAGCCTATCATTGGAATATACAAGCCAAGTTATATAATGAAAATTTCCCACTAGATATATGGTGGTGACAAAACGAGAGACTCTCAATCATGAAGATAATGGTGCTTAATAAGCACAAGTGTGGAAGGGTGGTAGCATTGTCCCTTCTCTCTTTTCTCTCATTTTTGTTTTTGTTTTTGTGGGCTCTTTGGCATATTTTTTTTTGTGGGCATCTTTGGCCTCTTTTATTTCCTCACATGGGACAATGCTCCATCAATGATGATCATCACACTTACAACTCAAAACTTAGAACAATGATGACTCTATATGAAATGCCTTCGGTAGTGTACCGTGACAATGATCTAGCATGGCATAGACATCTATGGGAACATCACGCTAGCTATCTTATGATCATGCAATCGCAATGTAGAAGTGGTGGCACATGTCATGGTGGTAGTCGTATGGCAATATATCTTGGAATAGCTTTGAAAAAGCCATAATAGGTAGGCATGGTGGCTGTTTTGAGGGAGGCTATATGGGTGGTTTTGTGCACCGGCGAAAGTTGCACGGCACTAAAGAAGATAGTGATGATGGAAGGTGAAAGTGCATCTAAACCATGGACTCAACATTAGTCATGAAGAACTCATATACTTGTTGCAAAAATTTTAGTAGTAATCGAAACAAAGCATTCAACGCATACTCCTAGGGGAAGGGTTGGTAGGTATAAACCATCACGCGATCCCGACCGCCACACAAAGGATGACAATCAATAGACTAATCATGCTCAGACTTCATCACATAGCAGTTCACCATACGTGCATGCTACGGGAATCACTAACTTCAACACAAGTATTTCTAGATCCACAACACCATACTAATATAACTTCAATATTACCACAACCACAACTCAAAACTAATTGAGATGAATCAAACGTCTCTAACTATTCAATGCATATGAAGGTGGAAGTTTTCATATCCCTTTGGATAACTACCCCTTTTGAGACTTTCAAAGCATAGATCTTGGTTAGAGCAACTTCAGGATCTTGATTGGGATACTTCGTCTCTCGTCGAAATCCATTATAGCATGATCAAGGTTTGCAAATAGTCCTTCCATCTTGGAGCCGGTGATCCTATAGCTTTTCTGATTGGTTGATCACTCTTCGATCATGTTATTCTTCTGTAAGTCAAGATTTGGTGCGGATAAACTCATTGCGTCTTCCTTCAGATTAAACTTGATGGTAGGTGTACTGAAGGTCTTCAAATCTTCATCTTCTTTCCAAATGAAGGTTTTCAATCTTTGACCATGACACAATCACCCTCTACTACCCCCCTTAAAATAGGTTTTCCATTGGTTCATTTCGCTAACCAACCTCCAAACTGGTTGATGCAACTTTGCTCACATTGGTTTATTTTGCTAACCAACCTCCAAGCTGGTTGATGCAACTTTACTCATCTCAGGGTTACCTCCAAGGTTTGTAGAGAAGAGGGAAAGAGCATAAGATGAGTAATAGAATCCTAGCAAAGTGGAGATACCCCAGAAGAAAAACAAAACACCAAGATAACCATGAAGATGTCCAAATAAAATTCAAAAGCAAAGGATTTTTGCAAATACGGTTTTAGTAAGTCTGCATACGAAAACATCAAAAGAAAATATGCAGACAATACTCACACAAAAAGGTTTTGCGTCTACAAGCTACGAGTTTCTCACTACAACGGTGTTAACCAACCTAATCCTATATGGCAGGTCACATCATAACTTGGGGTAGATCGTCAACGTTGACGATTGAAGCATCTTGGACCGTTGTTGACTTCTTGAGTTCTCGATGTGCCTTCTCTTGGAAATATGTTGCTACTCGAAGCTTTAGGGGTTGAAGTTGTGTTAAAATTCTTGGCACGTCTTCTGGAGCTTCTGACATTTCAACACCATGGACAGGGAAAAGGTTTCACATACTATAAAGAAGATGGTAGAGAAGTAGAGTTTAAAATTCAAATAAGTAAGATGAGATGAGAAGAGAAATAGTGAAGAAGAAGAGTATGAAAATATTTCTTTTGAAAATAGTTTCTTATGAAAATATTTTCTAAGGCTTTCTATTTCTATCTAAGGCCACGCGACTAGGTCGACATTGGCTCTGATACCACTTCTGTGAGAACCTGGAATTTACTTCCAGACCCTCCTGTGTATATTTGTGAACCCCAGGATCATTGTTGACAACACAGAAAAATGGTATCATTGCACGATACGTAAAATTATTTTTAATACAAATTGCCACAAGGCATACATTGACAAATGTCTCATGACATTTATTACAATCACAAAACAACGGAAACAAATGTGTAGAGACTCCATCTCAGCCACAGGCAGTCGATGTAGTCCACGTGACCTCACTCCTACGGATCGCCATAGTAGTCGTACTCATCACCTTCATCTTCATGTAACTCTGTTGTCAACAAAAGTATTGCCATGAGTACGTTACGTACTCAACATACCTCCTTCGGAGAAGGTCCTAACAACCACATGTGGCTTCAAAGGAAGGTCGTATGGCTCATTTGCATAAAAGCTAATTTTATTGGAAAACAATAGCATTTGGATAAAAGCAGTTTTTGATGAGAACATGTTTATATCCAGAGTAACTTTCATCAAAGTGAGGATCCTCGATCAACTCACACTCATCATAGGTTCCAACAATTGGGGCAAAGAGGAAAATAAGCAAGACATGTCCTGTATGTCAAGAAAGATTCATGTGTCGTCCATGACCGTGGACACGGCTATTCGAATAGTTTTACACTCTGCACCGGTTATACACTTTACCCACAAAACACAATCTCGTCTTGATGCCACCAGTGGCCGCTGGTATAGTACACCATTTGGTATACCGGCAGGGAGATTGTGACGAGGTCTTTAGACTAGATCCCCCAAAGATGTGACATGCCCACCGGGTCTGGCGCACGGAACTGAGAGTACGTCCTCAAACCGGTCCCCCCATCTGTGCCGAGGATACTCCTCACAAGGCAGCTATCCCATCTGCGGTACGGCGACATCGACACCTAATGGTGACTAGCTTACTTGACCAAGCCAGTGCCCATATAGCATGTGGTTGTACTGTTTACACAATCTTCCAATCCAAGACTTATTAGGCCTCATGCGGCACGGACGACTGATTGCTTCCTTCACCTTGGGCAGCCAATCGCTCCTTCAATCCTTGATTCAGCTGTCGCCCGCGCCAGTATTTAGATGGTAAGTTTCACCCAGAGTAGAAGAGGATAGAGAAGGTCAACAAGGCCAACTGGCCAGCTCAGCTGTAAGTTTCAGGTGTCAATGACTCAAAGGTCAATCAACAAGCACCTATAGGGTAATAAGCATGGCTAAGCATTTCTACTCTACCGGATACTGTATACTTCTACTCAGGTGTCAAATGGATAGGCGACAAGCGGATCAAGGTAATGTGTCAATCGACACGCTAGCTACAAGATTAAAAAACATGCATATTGTAACCAAAAACTCAATGCAATTTATAAAACATCGGATAAGTATGATCAAAGAAGGAGGCATGCCTTCGTTGTTGAGTCCTCTTCAATAATCTGTTTGCGTCCATGTCCAACATCGTCACTCCCTACTCGTCGTAACGATAGCAAAAGACAAACAATAAATACCAAAGCAACAAATTCCAAATAGCATCCAAAACAACAATAAGAGTGGATGGGTAGCAAGATATTGATCAAGATGGATATTCCGAAATGGGATAGCACGATAGGGATGTAAGAGAGATGATTCAATGAGGTGACATGGTTTAGGTTGACGATGACTAAGGACTGCTTGGTGATCAAGACTAGCATTCTAATGGAAACTACGATACTGACGATTAGTACTGTCCACTACACAACTCAGTTAACTATATAGGACTACTACATGATGAAGCCGATGAAGTTCAGCACACATGGAATGGAATCAACATACGTATTTTTACTACACAATCTCAACATAACATAGTAGATGTAAAGGTTAACCACAAATAAATATTTAGATATAATCTAAATATTTACAATGGTATCCACAAGCAAAGTAAAACATCAACCATAACAAACAATGTTTTCTAGAACAAAAGATAAACCAATACTAACGACCACTAGCAATTATATTATCACCACATGATCAAAATAATAAAGCATGATGTGCACACTAATTGTATGATCAAAGCACAACTCTACTAACATGACATATGACTCGTCCTAAGCGTACGATGAGTCATAGCAACATGTACACTCATAAAACTAGCATGAGATGAAATTTAACATATGAAAGCAACAAGTACTAGGCAACTATAACACATAGATCATCATAAAACAAGAAATATATCTTGCATGGAAGATGGTTATACATGCAATAATAGATACACATGTATAACTCTAAGCATGGATGATTATCACACGAGATGCTAAAGTATGATACTAGTAGAATACAACTCTCAACAATGAGATACCTTAGTTTATATCACCTAACATGATGATCAGGCAAGGCACTATCACCAACCCTACATACTACTTATGACATGTACAAACATGGAAGCATGCAATTAGCACATGACAATAGCATGCTAGTTATGACATATAACACTACGACATCGCATACTATGCATGTAGGGAGGTTAAACAATTGAATCATGCCACCAACAATATGAGGAAGTATACTATAATAACATAAGTAACAAGATGACATTCATTTCTATGTAGTACAACCTAAACTTGTGAATACATAGATAAACAACTTAAGATTGATCTAATACATGAAATAACAACATCATGGCAAGATTGTACTCAAGCAAGAGAATTTATGCTTAATTAAAATATATGAGATCATAAACAATTATCATGTAAATCTACAAAGTGAAGCCTAACATCATAATATAGTATAAACTAGCAATTTAAACACATGAAATAATACAACTAACCTATACTAGACATGCACGACTAAATGTTAGCCGACCAATATAAATATTTAGATAACTCTAAATATTTATAAAGATTGAATGTCAATTAACTATATGCAACAACCAATGATTAACCTTGGCTTCCTTTAGCCTATAGCAACTCTAAAACAATATCAACTTACTCAAAAATCTAATGTAACATAACATGCTCATGATAACTAGTAAATAAAAAATTAAATATATAACACATATGATTAGATAAGCGCTAACCTACAACATGCCATGACTTCACACATAAACAATCACATAAGCAACATGATTGAGAATGAATATATGGAACAATCTAATATATTCGCCATGTTAAACAAAATAAATTAAATCAAAAGATAAATTATTCTAGTGATTAAACAAAGGAAACAATGAAAATTCTATGCAACTATAAGCATGGCGAACATTAACAAAGTTGTGTGCGCATGCACAAGAGAGGACTACAAAACTAAAATAAATAAGTAAATAATATCCTTACAAACATGGTAATAATTCACAACACATGTACGTGTTTATATCCTCCGACTATTTGCGGCATCAAAGAAAAATAACACATGAAATAATATATTCAAAAAATTTCAAAAACTATAACCGTAAAAATAAATAAATCTACCAAGTCACTTGCCACATCAAAAGTTATGAGATCCATATCACGAACATATGAATTATAACATATTACACCAAAATTCACCGCTAAACTACCACACATGTGATAATTCATAATACCTATTACAAACATATATCACACTATTTAGTAGATCAAACGAAAACTACAAGTTTTCACGAGTTCACCGTAACAGGACCCCGGGGTTCCCAAATCGTTCGGATCGCACCGGGATCCAAAATCAGTGAGAATAGCTTACAAAACTCGCAAGAATAGGCCAAAACTGTGTGTTTGGACGAGTTCCACGTAATCGGACCCCGGGGTTCTCAAAACATTCGGATCACAGCGGGACCCAAAATTAGTGAGTAATAGCATACAAAATCGGCCACAATAGGCAAAAACTGCGTTTTTGACGAGTCCCCCGTAATTGGACCTTGGGGTTCCAGCAACGTTCGGATCACAACGGGACCCAAAATCAATGACTAATAGCATACAAAACTGGCCAAAATAGACAAAAACTGCGTGTTTTGACAAATTCCCCGTAATTGGTCCCTGGGGTTCCCGAAACGTTTGGATAGCAGCGGGACCCAAAATCAGTGAGTAATAGCATACAAAACTAGCCAAAATAGACCAAAACTGCGAGTTTTGACGAGTTCCCCATAACCGGACCCCGGGGTTCCCGAAACGTTTGGATCGCAGCGGGAACCAAAATCAGTGAGCAATAGCATATAAAACTAGCCGGAATAGGCCAGAACTGCGAGTTTTCATGATTTCCCCTTAACCGGATCCGTGGGTTCCCGAAACATTCGGATGGCATCGGGACCCAAAATCAGTGACTGATAGCATACAAAATTTGTCGGAATAGGCCCAAACTGTGAGTTTTGACGAGTTCCGCGTAACCGGACCCCGGGGTTCCCAAAACGTTCGGATCACAGCGGGACCCAAAATCAGTGTGTAATAGCATACAAAACTGGCCACAATAGGCCAAAACTGCGATTTTTTACGAGTCCCCCGTAACTGGACCTCGGGGTTCCAGCAACGTTCGGATCACAACGGGACCCAAAATCAATGACTAATAGCATACAAAACTGGTGGGAATAGGCCCAAAGTGCGAGTTTTCATGAGTTCCACATAATCGGACCCCGGGGTTCTCGAAATGTTCGGATCACAGCGGGACCCAAAATCAGAGAGTAATAGCATACAAACGCGCTATTTGGCCAAAACCGCGTGTTTTGACGAGTTCCACGTAACCGAACCCCGGGGTTTGATACGTCCATTTTGCATCATGCTTTCATGTTGATATTTATTGCTTTTTGGGCAGTTAATTACTTGTGGTACCTTATTTATGCCTTTTCTCTCTTATTTTGCAAGGTTTATTTGAAGAGGGAGAATTCAGGCAGCTGGAATTCTGGACTGGAAAAGGAGCAAATCCTAGTCCACTATTTTGCACATCTCCAAATGCCCTGAAAAGTTACGTGAAATTTTTCTGGATTATATAAAAAATACTGGGCGAAAGAACTACCGGGGGGGCACGAGGGCTCCACAGGCTTGCCCACCGCCACCACCACCCTGGTGCCGCAGGGCAAGCTTGTGGGCTGCCTGACGGCCCACTAGCCCCCCTCTTTTGCTATATGAAGGGTTTTGGTCTGGAAAAAATCAATAGGGAGCTTTTTCGTGGTTTCGCCGCCGCCACGAGGCGGAACTTGAGTAGATCAAATCTAGAGCTCCGAGAGGACGATCCTGCCAGGGAAACTTCCCTCCCGGAGGGGGGAATTGTCGCCATCGTCATCACCAACACTCGTCTCGTCGGAGGGGAGGCATCTTCATCAACATATTCATCAGCACCATCTCCTCTCCAATCCCTAGTTCATCTCTTGTAACCAATCTTCGTCTCGCAACTCCGATTGGTACTTGTAAGGTTGCTAGTAGTGTTGATTACTCTTTGTAGTTGATGCTAGTTGGATTATTTGGTGGAAGAGTTTATGTTCAGATCCTTGATGCTATTCATTACACCTCTGACCATGATTATTATTATGTCTTGTGAGTAGTTACTTTTGTTCCTCAGGACATGGGATAAGTCATGTTAATAATAGTCATCTGAATTTGATATTCGTTCGGTATTTTGATATGATGTATGTTGTTTTTCCTCTAGTGGTGTTATGTGAACGTCGACTACATAACACTTCACCATATTTGGGCCTAGAGGAAGGCATTGGGGAGTGGTAAGTAGATGATGGGTTGCTGGAGTGACAGAAGCTTAAACCCCAGTCTATGCGTTGCTTCGTGAGTGGCTGATTTGGATCCACTAGTTTAATGCTATGGTTATACTTTGTCTTAATTCTTCTTTTGTAGTTGCGGATGCTTGCGAGAGAGGTTAAGCATAAGTGGGATGCTTGTCCAAGTAAGGTCAGTACCCAAGGGCCGGTCCACCCACATATCAAACTATCAAAGTAACAAACGTGAATCATATGAACATGATGAAACTAGCATGACAGAAATTCCCGTGTGTCCTCGGGAGCGATTTTCCTCCTATAAGACTTTGTTCAGGCTTGTCCCTTGCTACAAAAGGGATTGGGCCACTTGCTGCACCGTTGCTACTACTTATTACTTGTTACTATTTGCTTGCTACATTTCACCTCGCTACACAAGCACTTGTTACCGCTACTTTCAGTGTTTGCAGTTATTACCTTGCTGAAATCTGCTTATGAGAGCCTTCTGCTCCTCCTTGGGTTCGACACTCTTACTTATCGAAAGGACTACGATTGATCCCCTATACTTGTGGGTCATCAAGACTCTTTTCTTGCGCCGTTGCCGGGGAGTGAAGTGCCTTTGGTAAGTGGAAATTGGTAAGGAAACATTTTTATACTGTGCTGAAATTTATTGTCACTTGTCACTATGGAAACTGTTACTTTGAGGAGTTTGTTCGGGGTATCTTCACCACGAACGGAAGCACGAGGAGTTGATCCTCAACCTGAGGTACCTACTGAAAATATCTTTTATGAAATTCCTTCGGGTATGCTTGAGAAACTGCTGGCTAATCCTTTCACAGGAGATGGATCTTCACATCCAGACTTGCATCTAATCTATGTAGATGAAGTTTGTGGTTTATTGAAGCTTGCAGGTTTGCCCGAGGGTGAGGTAAAGAAGAAAGTATTTCCTTTATCTTTGAAGGATAAGGGGTTGACATGGTATAGGCTATGTGATGATGCTGGATCATGGAGCTACAATCGGTTGAAATTGGAATTTCATCAAAAGTTTTATCCTATGCATTTAGTACATCGTGATCGGAACTTTATTTATAACTTTTGGCCTCGTGACAGGGAAATCATAGCTCAAGCTTGGGGAGGCTTAAATCAATGCTATATTCATGCCCCAATCATGAGCTCTCGAGAGAAATCATCACTCAAAACTTTTATGCTCGGCTTTCTCATGAAGATCGTACCATGCTTGAAACTTCTTGTGCCAGTTCTTTTATGAAGAAGGATATTGATCACAAGTGGAATTTATTGGAGAGAATCAAACGCAACTCTGAAGATTGGGCGCTGGAGGAAGGTAAGGAGTCAGGTATGAATTTCCAGTTTGATTGCGTTAAATCTTTTGTTGATACAAACACTTCTAGAGATTTTGGCGCTAAGTATGGACTTGACTCTGATATAGTAGCTTCTCTATGTGAATCTTTTGCTGCTTATGTTGATCTTCCCTAAGAGAAGTGGTTTGAATATCATCCTCCTGTAGAAAGCAACATAGCCAAAACCAATCTAGTTGAGGAGAAAGTCATTGCTTTTAGTGATCCTGTTGTTCCTTGTGCTTACACTGAGAAACCACCATACCTTGCTAGGACAAAGGATTATTCTAAAGCTCCAACTGTGATACATAGGGGTTACATTAGACCACTTGCACCCCCTGAGGAGATTAGAGGTTAACCTAGTGTTTCTATTATCAAAGATCTCTTTGTCGAAGACGTAGACGGGCATGTTATCAAATTCTATGAGGACTCCGCTAGAATTGCTAAACCTCACGTGAAAGACAAACACGGACCTGTAGTTGGCCTGCCCGTTGTTTCTGTTAAGATAGGAGATCACTGTTACCATGGTTTATGTGATATGGGAGCTAGTGTTAGTGCAATACCCCGTTCTCTATATGATTAAATCAAAGATGAGATTGCACCTGCTGAGTTAGAACCCATTGATGTCACTATTACGCAAGCTAATAGAGACACTATCTGCCCTCCGGGAATTGTGAGAGATGTAGAAGTCTTGTGTGGTAAAACGAAGTATCCTACTGATTTCCTCGTCCTTTGTACTGCACAAGATAGCTTTTGTCCCATCATATTTGGTAGACCCTTTCTCAACACTGTCAATGCTCACATTGATTGCATTAAGCAGACTGTCACAGTAAGTTTCGAGGGTGTGTCTCATGAATTTAACTTCTCCATGTTTGGAAGACAAACCCATGAAAGAGATTCGTCTCGTAGAGATGAAATCATTGCTCTTGCCTCTATTGCCGTACCTCCTACGGATCCTTTAGAGCAATATCTTCTTGAGCATGAAAAAGATATGCATATGGAGGAGAGAGATGAGATAGATAAAATTGTCTTAGAACAATATCCTATTCTCAAGAATAATCTGCCTCTTGAACTGCTTGGGGATCCTCCCCCACCAAAGGGTGATCCTGTGTTCGAGCTTAAACAGTTGCTTGATACTTTTAAGTATGCCTATCTTGATGAGAAGGAGACATATCATGTCATTATTAGTGCTCTCCTCTCAGAGCGCGAAGAGAAGAAGTTACTAAAAACTCTGAGGAAGCACCGCGCTGCTATTGGATATACTCTTGATGATCTTAAGGGTATTAGTCCTACTCTATGTCAGCACAAGATTAAAACCGATCCTGACTTTAAACCAGTTGCTGATCATCAAAGGAGATTAAATCCTAAGATGAAAGAGGTCGTTAGAAAAGAAATATTAAAGCTTCTGGAAGCAGGAATCATTTATCCTATTGCTCATAGTGATTGGGTAAGTCCAGTACATTGTGTACCTAAGAAGGGAGGTATCACCGTCGTTCCTAATGATAAGGATGAACTAATCCCACAAAGGATTATTACCGGCTATAGAATGGTGATAGACTTCCGGAAACTGAACAAGGCAACCAGGAAAGATCATTATCCTTTGTCGTTCATCGACCAAATGCTAGAAAGGCTATCAAAACACACACACTTCTGCTTTCTAGACGGTTATTCAGGTTTCTTGCAGATACCTGTTGCACAATCTGATCAAGAGAAAACCACTTTCACCTGCCCTTTCGGTACCTTTGCCTATAGACGTATGCCTTTTGGCTTATGTAATGCACCTGCCACCTTCCAAAGATGTATGATGGCTATATTCTCTCACTTTTGTGAAAAGATTGTCGAGGTTTTCATGGATGACTTCTCCGTTTACGGGTCTTACTTTGATGATTGCCTCAGCAACCTTGATCGAGTCTTACAGAGATGCGAACAAACCAACCTCGTCTTGAATTGGGAGAAGTGCTACTTTATGGTTAATGAAGGTATCGTCTTAGGACACAAAATCTCTGAAAGAGGCATTGAAGTTGATAAGGCTAAGGTTGATGCAATTGAGAAAATGCCTTGCCCCACAAATATCAGAGGTATACGAAGTTTCCTAGGTCATGCTGGTTTCTATAGAAGGTTCATTAAAGAATTCTCTAAGATTTCTAGGCCTCTTACCAACCTCTTGCAGAAGGATGTTCCTTTTGTTTATGATGAGAATTGTGAGGAAGCTTTCGAAATACTTAAGAAGGCTTTGATAACCGCACCTATTGTTCAACCACCTGACTGTAACTTGCCCTTTGAAATCATGTGTGACACTAGTGATTATGCTGTTGGTGCTGTTCTAGGACAAAGAGTTGACAAGAAGTTGAATGTCATTCACTACGCTAGTAAAACTCTAGACAGTGCCCAAAGAAACTATGCCACTATGGAGAAGGAATTTTTAGGAGTCGTGTTTGCATGTGAAAAGTTCAGATCTTACATAGTTGACTCCAAAGTCACTATTCACTCTGATCATGCTGCTATTAAGTACCTCATGGAGAAGAAGGACGCTCAGCCTAGGCTGATCAGATGGGTTCTCCTGCTACAGGAATTTATTTGCACGTCGTTGACCGAAAGGGTGCTGATAACCCTGTAGCAGATAACTTGTCTAGGCTAGAGAATGTCCTTGATGACCCACAACCTATTGATGACAGCTTTCCTGATGAGCAATTAAATGTCATCCGCACTTCACTTAGTGCACCGTGGTATGCCGATTATGCAAACTATATCGTAGCCAAATACATACCACCCAGTTTCACCTATCAACAAAAGAAGAAATTCTTGTTTGATTTGAGACACTACTTTTGGGATGATCCTCACCTTTATAAGGAAGGAGTAGATGGTGTTATTAAACGTTGTGTCCCTGAACATGAACAGGGACAGATCCTGCAGAAGTGTCATTCTGAAGCCTACAGAGGACACCATGCAGGAGATAGAACTGCCCATAAGGTATTGCAATGAGGTTTCTATTGGCCCACTCTCTTCAGGGATGCTCGTAAGTTTGTCTTGTCTTGCGACAAATGCCAAAGGATAGGGAACATCAGTAAGCGTCAAGAGATGCCTATGAACTATTCACTTGTCATTGAACCATTTGATGTCTGGGGCTTTGATTATATGGGACCCTTCCCGAGTTCCAATGGGTACACTCACATCTTAGTTGCTGTGGATTACGTTACTAAGTGGGTAGAGGCTATCCCCACTAAAAATGCTGATCACCACACCTCTATTAAGATGCTTAAGGAAGCCATATTCCCAAGATTTGGAGTCCCTAGATACTTGATGACTGATGGCGGTTCACACTTCATTCATGGTGTTTTCCGCAAGATGCTAGCTAAGTATGATGTCAACCATAGTGTTGCATCTCCTTATCATCCTTAGTCTAGTGGTCAAGTTGAGTTGAGTAATAGGGAGATCATGTTGATCCTACAAAAGACCGTCAATAGATCTCGAAAGAACTGGTCTAGCAAACTTGACGATGCACTATGGGCTTATAGGACTGCTTATAAGAATCCCATGGGCATGTTACCGTATAAAATGGTTTACGGTAAAGCCTGTCATTTACCTCTTGAGGTGGAACACAAAGCTTATTGGGCAATCAAAGAGCTCAACTTTGATTTCAAACTTGCCGGTGAGAAGCGGTTGTTTGATATCAGCTCGTTAGATGAATGGAGAGCCCAGGCATATGAGAATGCCAAGTTGTTCAGGGAAAAGGTTAAGAGATGGCACGACAAACGAATACAGAAACGAGAGTTCAATGTAGGTGATTATGTCTTGCTATACAATTCTGGTTTGAGATTCTTTGTAGGCAAGCTTCTCTCTAAATGGGAAGGTCCCTATGTTGTCGAGGAAGTATATCGTTCCGGCGCCATCAAAATCAATAACACGGAAGGAAAATTTCCTAGATTGGTAAATGGGCAAAGAATCAAGCATTACATCTCTGGTACTCCCATAAATGTTGAGACCAATATCATCAATGTCATAACTCCAGAGGAGTACATAAGGGATGTTTATCACCCTGTTTCACACCTGGAAAACGAAGATGTATCTGTTTCGGCAAGAAATTGGACTCCGATACTTTTCCAATAGGAAATTTCTTCCATTTTGGAATTTTTGGAAAATTAGAAAAATAAAAAGCAGTCCGGAGAGCAAACGAGGCAGCCACAAGCCCTGCCACCGCCCCTACCCCCGTGGTGGCAGAGGGCAAGCTTTTGGGCACCTCGTGTGCCTCCCGGACTCCGTTTTCTTGCGGAGGACTCCTTCTGGCCCAGAAAAAATCAATATATAGTCGCCCGAAGGTTTTGATCTCCGTATCGCGTAGTTTTTCTCTGTTTTCGTTTCAAGCCTGTTTTTGTGGCAGATCTAGATCATCATGACTTCCCCAAACGCTCCTAAGGACAAGATCTTCGAGAAGGTCATCAATCCCTATCTCACGGAAGTGTTGAAACACCCTCAATCTATCAAGATGAGCGAGGGGATGTTGCACATCCGTGATGTTGAGGGGCCTAAGAAGACCGAAAGCGTGGAGACGAGGCTCGAAGCAATGGAGCAACAAGTTTTCAAGTGCCAAGGGATGGTGGAGCGTGGACTCAACGCCAACCATACGATGATCACGGAGTTCACTAGCAATCACAAGATGGATGCCATTGATATTGGGAAACACCTCTCCAGGCTCTACGATAGGGTTGACCAACTTCAGGGCCAGATCTATGACCTGCAAAATCAAAACTGTGAGTATGAGTACAGATTTAAATCAATAAGGTTGGCTGCATATTTGAGGATTCCGACGACTCGTTCATCCTGCCATGATGGAGCACCTATGCCTTGGAAGACGGAGGATCAGACTACTCCAACAACACCACCACCATCACCACCAAAAGAAGACGACTAAGCATTGGTATGGGCAATCCCCTTGGCTTCTGCCAAGCTTGGGGGAGTTGCCCTGGTATCGTATCACCTTTATATCTTTTGCTTTTACCTTTGTTTTAGTTCTTTCCTTTTCAGTTTTTATTTCTTCTCTTAGAGGAATAAGTCTTTAGTTTTTAGTTTGAGTCGTTTGCTTTTGTCTCTCCCCTGATGTATTCGAGCTTACGAGCTATATAATAAAGAGTGTCTTAGTCAAGGGCTTTGCTTTGTGCCATGATCAAGAAGTATGAAAAGAACGATAGCATGAAAGATCATGAGACGATCTTATGGAAAGTGATAACTTCACATATGACACGTATGATGATTGAAACTTGTTGAGAATAAATCAACATAGACATTAGTCATTGTTGCAATTAATAAGAAGTAATAAGGAAAGAGAGGTTCACATATAAATATATCATCTTAGACACTTTTTACAATTGTGAGAACTCACCAAACTATTACATGCTTAGGAGTAGATGTTGGACAAGGAAGACAACATAATGAATTGTGTTTGCTCGGTTCCAAACAATGTTATATGATTAAAGATCCCTTAGCATGTGACGATTGCTTCCACCTCATATTAGCCAAAACTCCCGCACCAAGTAGAGATACTACTTGTGCATCCATAAACCTCCAACCCAGTTTTGCCTTGAGAGTCCACCATACCTACCTATGGATTGAATAAGTTCCTTCAAGTAAGTTGGCATCGATGCAAGCAATTAAAATTGATCTCTAATATGTATGATCTATTAGTCTGTGGAAAATAAGCTTTGTACGAACCTGTGATGAGGAAGACATAAAAGCGACAGACTGCATAATAAAGTTCTTTATCACAGGAGGCAATATAAAGGGACGTTCCTCCGCACTAAGAGGACACGCATTCAAACCTCAAAAGCGCATGACAACCTCTGCTTCCCTCTGCGAAGGGCCTATCTTGTACCTTTACTTTTTACCCTTGTAAGAGTCATGGTGATCATCACCAATTCCCTATTTTTGCCTTTGTCTTGGCTACCGTCACATGTTTGGGAAAGATCTATATTCATATATCAACTTGGAGTTGAGTACTCATGCTTTATTGTTGTTAACTTTACCCTTGAGGTAACCGGACCCTGGGGTTCCCGAAACATTTGGATCGCAGTGGGAACCAAAATGAGTGAGCAATAGCATACAAAACTGGCCGGAATAGGCCAAAACTGCGAGTTTTCATGATTTCCCCTTATTCGGTCCCCGGGGTTCCCGAAACATTTGGATCGCATCGGGACCCAAAATCAGTGACTCGTAGCATACAAAACTGGTCGGAATAGGCCCAAACTGTGAGTTTTAGTGAGTTCCCCGTAACCGGACCCCGGGGTTCCCGAAACGTTCGGATCAGAGCGGGACCCAAAATCAATGAGTAATAGCATACAAAACTGGCCAAAATAGGCCAAAACTGCGATTTTTGACGAGTCCCCCGTAACCGGACCTCGGGGTTCGAGCAACGTTCGGATCACAACGGGACCCAAAATCAATGACTAATAGCACACAAAACTCGCGAGAATAGGCCAAAAGTGCGAGTTTTCATGAGTAACACATAATCGGACCCCGGGGTTCCCGAAACGTTCAGATCACAACGGGACCCAAAATCAGAGAGTAATAGCATACAAAACTAGCCAAAATAGACCAAAACTTCGAGTTTTGACGAGTTCCCCGTAACCGGGCCCCGGGGTTCCCGAAACGTTTGGATCGCAGCGGAAACCAAAATCTGTGAGCAATAGCATACAAACTGGCCGGAATAGGCCAAAACTGCGAGTTTTCATGATTTCCCCTTAACCGGACGCCGGGGTTCCCGAAACGTTCGGATGGCATCGAGACCCACAATCAATAACTAATATCATACAAAACTGGCCAGAATAGACCAAAACTACAAGTTTCACGAGTTCCCCGTAACAGGACAACGGGGTTCCCAAATCGTTCGGATCGCACCGGGATCCAAAATCAGTGAGAATAGCTTACAAAACTCGCAAGAATAGGCCAAAACTGTGTGTTTGGACGAGTTCCACGTAATCGGACCCCGGGGTTCTCGAAACGTTCGGATCACAGCGGGACCCAAAATCAGTGAGTAATAGCATACAAAACTGGCCACAATATGCAAAAACTGTGATTTTTGACGAGTCCCCCGTAACTGGACCTCGGGGTTCCAGCAACGTTCGGATCACAACGGGACCCAAAATCAATGACTAATAGCATACAAAACTGGCCAAAATAGACCAAAACTGCGTGTTTCGATGAGTTCCCCGTAATCGGTCCCCAGGGTTCTGAAACGTTTGGATCGCAGCGGGACCCAAAATCAGTGAGTAAGCATACAAAACTAGCCAAAATAGACCAAAACTGCGAGTTTTGACGAGTTCCCCGTAACCGGACCCCGCGGTTTCTGAAACGTTTGGATCGCAGCGGGAACCAAAATCAGTGCCCAATAGCATATAAAACTGGCCGAAATTGGCCAAAACTGCGAGTTTTCATGATTTCCCCTTAACCGGACCCCGGGGTTCCCGAAACATTCGGATGGCATCGGGACCCAAAATCTGTGACTGATAGCATACAAAATTGGTCGGAATAGGCCCAAACTGTGAGTTTTGACGAGTTCCCCGTAACCGGTCATCGGGGTTCCCAAAATGTTCGGATCACAGCGGGACCCAAAATCAGTGAGTAATAGCATACAAAACTAGCCACAATAGGCCAAAACTGTAATTTTTACGAGTCCCCCGTAACTGGACCTCGGGGTTCCAGCAATGTTCGGATCACAACGGGCCCCAAAATCAATGACTAATAGCATACAAAACTGGCGGGAATAGGCCAAAACTGCGTGTTTTCATGAGTTCCACATAACTAGACCCCAGGGTTCCCGAAACATTCGTATCGCAGCGGGATCCAAAATCAGCGAGTAATAGCATACAAAACTGGCAGGAATAGGCCAAAACTGCGAGTTTTCATGAGTTCCATGTAATCGGCACCCGTCGTTCCCGAAACGTTCGGATGGCAGCGGGACCCAAAATCAGTGAGTAGTAGCATACAAAACTGGCCACAATAGGCCAAAAGTACGAATTTTGACGAGTTCCCCGTAACCGGACCTTGGGGTTCCCGAAACATTCGGATCACAATGGGACCCAAAATTAGTGAGTAATAGCATACAGAACACGCGGGAATAGGCCAAAACTGTGAGTTCTCATGAGTTCCACGTAATCGGACCTCGGGGTTACCGAAACGTTCGGATCACAGCGGGCCCCAAAACCAGTGAGTAATAGCATACAAAACTGGCAAAAATAGACTAAAACTGCGAGTTTTGACGAGTTCCCCGTAACCGGACTCCGGGGTTCCCGAAACGTTTGGATCGCAATGGGAACCAAAATCAGTGAGCAGTAGCATACAAAACTGGTCGGAATAGGTTAAAACTACGAGTTTTCATTATTTCCCCGTAACCGGACCCCGGGCTTTCCAAAATGTTCGGATCACAGCGGGACCCAAAATTAGTGAGTAATAGCATACAAAACTGGCCAGAATAGACCAAAACTCCGAGTTTTGATGAGTTCCCCGTAATCGGTCCCCGGGGTTCCCGAAACATTTGGATCGCAGCGGGACCCAAAATCAGTGAGTAAAAGCATACAAAACTAGACAAAATAGACCAAAACTGCGAGTTTTCACGAGTTCCCCGTAACCGGACCCGGGATTCCCGAAACGTTGGATCGCAGCGGGAACCAAAATCAGTGAGCAACAGCATACAAAACTGGACGGAATAGGCCAAAACTGCGAGTTTTCATGATTTCCCCTTAACCGGACCCCGGGGTTCCCGAAACATTCGGATGGCATCAGGACCCAAAATCAGTGAGTAATAACGTACAGAACGCGCCAGAATTGGCCAAACCTGCGTGTTTTGACGAGTTCCACGTAACCGGACCCCGGGGTACCCGAAACATCTGTATCGCAGCGGGACCCAAAATCAGTGAGTAATAGCATGCGAAACTGGCCGGAAAAGGCCAAAACTGCGAGTTTTCATGATTTCCCCTTAACCGGACTTCGGCGTTCCCGAAACGTTCGGATGGCAGCGGGACCCAAAATCAGTGACTAATAGCATACAAAACTGGCCACAATAGGCCAAAACTGCGAATTTTGACGAGTTCCCCGTAACCGGACCTTGGGGTTCCCGAAACGTTCGGATAACAACGGGACCCAAAATCAGTGACTAATAGCATACAAAACTGGCGGGAATAGGTCAAAGCTGCGAGTTTTCATGAGTTCCACGGAATCAGACCTCGGGGTTACCGAAACGTTCGGATCATAGCGGGACCCAAAATCAGTGAGTACAAAACTGGCCAAAATAGACAAAAACTGCGAGTTTTGACAAGTTCCCCGTAACCTGACCCTGGGTTGTCGAAACGTTTGGATCGCAGCTGGAACAAAAATCAGTGAGCAATAGTATACAAAACTGGTCGGAATAGGTTAAAACTGCGAGTTTTCATGATTTCCCCGTAACCGGACCCGGGGTTCGCAAAACGTTCGGATCACGGCGCGACCCACATTTAGTGAGTAATAGCAGACAAAACTAGCCACTATAGACCAAATCAGCGAGTTTTGACGAATTCCCCGTAACCGGACCCCGGGAATCCCAAATCATTCGGATCGCAGCGGGCACCAAAATCAGTGAGTAATAACTTACAAAACGCGCCAGAATTGTCCAAAACTACGTGTTTTGACGAGTTCCACGTAACCGGACCCCGGGGTTCCCAAAACATTCGTATCGCAGCGCGACCCAAAATCAGTGAGTAATAGCATACAAAATTGGCCACAATAGGCCGAAACTGGGAATTTTGACGAGTTCCCCGTAACCGGACCTTAGGGTTCCCGAAACGTTCGGATCACAACGGGACCCAAAATCAGTGACTAATATCATACAAAACTGGCGGGAATAGGCCAAAACTGCGAGTTTTTGTGAGTTCCACGTAATCGGACCCCGGGGTTACCGAAACATTTGGATCACAGCGGGACCCAAAATGAGTGATTAATAATAGCATACAAAACTGGCCAAAATAGACGAAAACTGCGAGTTTTGACGAGTACCTCGTAACCGGACCCCGGGGTTGCCGAAACGTTTGGATCGCAGCGGGAACCAAAATCAGTGATCAATAGCACACAAAACTGACCGGAATAGGCCAAACTGCGAGTTTTCATGATTTCCCCTTAACCGGACCCCGGGGTTCCCGAAACGTTCGGGTGGCATCGGGAACCAAAATTAGTGAGTAATAGCTTACAAAACGCGTGAGAATTGGCCAGAACTGCGTGTTTTAACGAGTTCCACGTAACCAGATCCCGGTGTTCCCGAAACATTCGTATCGCAGCGGGATCTAAAATCAGTGAGTAATAGCATACAAAACTGGCCACACTAGGCGGAAACTGTGAATTTTGACGAGTTCCCCGTAACCGGACCATGGGGTTCCCGAAACGTTCAGATCACAACGGGACCAAAAATCAGTGACTAATAGCATACAAAACTGGCGGGAATAGGCAAAAACTGTGAGTTTTCATGAGTTCCACGTAATCGAACCCTGGGGTTACCAAAACGTTCGAATCACGACGGGACCCAAAATCAGTGAGTAATAGCATACAAAACTGGCCAAAATAGACCAAAACTGTGAGTTTTGACGAGTTCCCCAACCGGACCCCGGGGTTCCTAAAACATTCGGATGGCGTCGGGACCCAAAATCAGTGACTGATAGCATACAAAACTGGGAGGAATTGGCCCAAACTGTGAGTTTTGACGAGTTCCCCGTAATCGGACCCCGGGGTTCCCGAAACGTTCGGATCACAGCGGGGCCCAAAATCAATCAGTAATAGCATACAAAACTGGCCACAATAGGCCAAAACTGCGATTTGTGATGAGTCCCCCGTAACTGGACCTCGGGGTTCCACCAACGTTCGGAGCACAACGGGACCCAAAATCAATGACTAATAGCATACAAAACTGGCGGGAATAGGCCAAAAGTGCGAGTTTCCATCAGTTCCACATAATCGGACCCCGGGGTTCCCGAAACTGTCGGATCACAGCGGGGCCCAAAATGAGTGAGTAATAGCATACGAAACTGGCCGAAATAGGCCAAAACTGCGAGTTCTCATGATTTCCCCTTAACCGTACCCCGGCGTTCCCGAAACGTTCGAAAGGCAGGGGGACCAAAAATCAGTGACTAAATAGCATACAAAACTGGTCACAATAGGCCAAAACTGCGAATTTTGACGAGTTCCCCGTAACCGGACCTTGGGGTTTCCGAAACGTTCGGATCCCAGCGGGACCCAAAATCAGTGACTAATGGCATACAAAACTAGCGGGAGTAGGCCAAAACTGCAAGTTTTCATGAATTCCACGGAATCGGACCTCGGGGTTACCGAAACATTCAAATCACAGCGGGACCTAAAATCAGTGAGTAATAGCATACAAAACTGGCCAAAATAGACAAAACAGCGAGTTTTGACGAGTTTCCCGTAACCGGACCCCGGGGTTCTCGAAACGTTTGGATCGCAATGGGAACCAAAATTAGTGAGCAATAGCATACAAAACTGGTCAGAATAAGTTAAAACTGCGAGTTTTCATGATTTCCGTGTAACCGGACCCCGGGGTTCGCAAAACGTTCAGATCACAGCGGGACCCAAAATCAGTGAGTAATAGCATACAAAACTGGCCAGAATAGACCAAAACTGCGAGTTTTGACGAGTTCCCCGTAATCGCTCCCCGGGATTCCCGAAACGTTTGGATCGCAGCGGGAACCAAAATCAGTGAGTAATAGCATACAAAACTAGCAGGAATAGGCCAAAACTGTGAGTTTTGACAAGTTCCCCGTAACCGAACCCCGGGTTTCCCGAAAGGTTCGGATTACAGCGCGACCCACATTCAGTGAGTAATAGCAGACAAAACTGGCCACAATAGACCAAAACAGCGAATTTTGACGAATTCCCCGTAACCGGACCCCGGGATGCCCAAACCATTCGGATCATAGCGGGAACCAAAATCAGTGAGTAATAACTTACAAAACGCCCCAGAATTGGCCAAAACTGCGTGTTTTGACGAGTTCCACGAAACCGGACCCCGAGGTTCCCGAAACATTCGTATCGCAACGGGACCCGAAATTAGTGAGTAATAGCATAGAAAATTGGCCACAATAGGCCGAAACTGCGAATTTGATGAGTTCCCCGTAAACGGACCATGGGGTTCCCGAAACGTTCGGATCACAACGGGACCCAAAATCAGTGAATAATATCATACAAAACTGGCGGGAATAGGCCAAAACTGCGAGTTTTCGTGAGTTCCACGTAATCGGACCCCGGGTTACCGAAACGTTCGGATCACAGCGGGACCCAAAATCAGTGAGTAATAACATACAAAACTGGCCAAAATAGACGAAAACTGCGAGTTTTGACGAGTACCTCGTAACCTGACCCTGGGGTTACCGAAACGTTTGGATCGCAGCGGGAACCAAAATCAGTGAGCAATAGCATACAAAACTGACCGGAATAGGCCAAAAGTGCGAGTTTTCATGATTTCCCCTTAACCGGACCCCGGGGTTCCCAAAACGTTCAGATGGCATCGGGAACCAAAATAAGTGAGTAATAGCTTACAAAACGCGCGAGAATTGGCCAAAACTGCGTGTTTTAACGAGTTCCACGTAACCAGACCCCGGGGTTCCCGAAACATTCGTATCGCAGCGGGATCCAAAATCAGTGAGTAATAGCATACAAAACTGGCCACACTAGGCCGAAACTGCGAATTTTGATGAGTTCCCTGTAACCGGACCTTGGGGTTCCCGAAACGTTCAGATCGCAACGGGACCGAAAATCAGTGACTAATAGCATGCAAAACTGGCGGGAATAGGCAAAAACTGCGAGTTTTCATGAGTTCCACGTAATCGGACCCCGAGGTTACCAAAACGTTCGAATCATAAAGGGACCCAAAATCAGTGAGTAATAGCATACAAAACTAGCCAAAATAGACCAAAACTGCGAGTTTTGACGAGTTCCTTAACCGGACCCCGAGTTCCTGAAACATTCGGATGGCATCGGGACCCAAAATCAGTGACTGATAGCATACAAAACTGGGCGGAATAGGCCCAAACAGAGAGTTTTGAGGTGTTCCCCATAACCGGACCCGGGGGTTCCCAAAACGTTCGGATCACAGCGGGACCCAAAATCAGTGAGTAATAGCATACAAAACTGGCCACAATAGGCCAAAACTGCAATTTTTTACGAGTCCCCCGTAACTGGACCTCGGGGTTCCACCAACGTTCGGATCACAACGGGACCCAAAATCAATGACTAATAGCATACAAAACTGGCAAGAATAGGCCAAAAGTGCGAGTTTTCATGAGTTCCACATAATCGGACCCCGGGGTTCCCGAAACTTTCGGATCACGGCGGGACCCAAAATCAGTGGGTAATAGCATACAAAACTCGCCAAAATAGACCAAAACTGCGAGTTTTGAGGAGTTCCCCATAATCGGTCCCCGGGGTTCCCGAAACGTTTGGATCGTAGCGGGAACCAAAATCAGTGAGTAATAGCATACGAAACTGGCCGAAATAGGCCAAAACTGTGAGTTTTCATGATTTCCCCTTAACCGGTCCCCGGCGTTCCCGAAACGTTCGAAAGGCAACGGGACCCAAAATCAGTGACTAATAGGATACAAAACTGGCCACAATAGGCCAAAACTGCGAATTTTGACGAGTCCCCCGTAACCGGACCTTGGGGTTCCCAAAACGTTCGGATCACAACGGGACCAAAATCAGTGACTAATGGCATACAAAACTGGCGGGAGTAGGCCAAAACTGCGAGTTTTCATGAGTTCCACGGAATCGGACTTCGGGGTTACCGAAACGTTCAGATCACAGGGGACCCAAAATCAGTAAGTAATAGCATACAAAACTAGCCAAAATAGACAAAAACTGCGAGTTTTGACGAGTTTCACGTAACCGGACCCCGGGGTTCTCGAAACGTTTGGACCGCAACGGGAACCAAAATCAGTGAGCAATAGCATACAAAACTGGTCGGAATAGGTTAAAACTCTAAGTAACTACTCCCTCCGTTCTTAAATATAAATCTTTTTAGATATTTCACTACGGGACTACATATAAATGTATATAGACATATTTTTAAAGTGCAGATTCATTCATTTTACTATGTATGTAGTCCTCTAACAAAATCTTTAAAAAGACTTATATTTAGAAGCAGAGAGAGTATTAATTTGTATTCAATAATATCTTATGTATACAGTGCATTGCAGAGGCCGGGGGGCTCGCTTCCTCCTTAAAAAAATGTATACACTGCACAAAAAAGGTAAAATTTGGGCAGAAAACCAACTCAAAAAAATCCAACTTTTTCATGTATTTTTTTTATCTGGCATATAAGCACAGATGTTGATGAAATTTTGCACATTTATATATGCATGCACAAAAAATGTTGAAATTTTCCGAGCCGTAAAATTGGCAAACGTCACGAGACAAGATGTTGTAATTTTGCACGTCTATATATGCATGCACAAAAAAAGTTGGAATTTTCCGAGCCGTAAAAATATTTTTTGGAACTTAAATGAACAGGCTCATAGTCACCGTGCTCACGGCCGTCTTCAGAAATTCGGGGCCCGGTGCGAAAAGCAAAATGGGGCCCTAACATTTAAAAAAAACATACAATAACACTAGCATGATCACCTAATTATGTAATTAAAATTTATGTTATTTCATACAAAACGTAGAAAATTCTCAAGTGTCAATGTAAAATACTTAAACCAATAAACTAACCTCATGCTCTATTGAAAAGTGTCATCCGTCTTGTGTTTCTTGAAATGAAATCTTCAATTATATCTTCATAGTTAATCTTCTCCAAGACATCATGTTAACATCTTGACATCTACTGCATTAACATCTTGACCATCATCAACGTTAGCATTTGGTGTTTGATTTTCAGAATTAGTTTGGGGTCCTTTCACAACATATTTATCAAGAGCGCCATACTGAGATTGAGCATCTTCATCTCATTTATGTTTCTTCTTGCGCTTGAAGGCACCAGAATCATACTTTCTTCTAGAACTAGAATGCATGATTATCTCTCTAATCTGAATCAAAATTAAGGAAAAGGTGAGGTGAATGATACCACTGGCAAGGTCTGTTTAATCTGAACAAAATTAAGGAAAAGGAAGACCTGGAAGAGTGTTGGGAGCAGGCAGAAGATGATCTGAAGCCGGAATTGTTGCAACCTGGAATCAAAATCTGTCTTCAGAACATTATCTCCTGGTCAGATCACCTTCAGAAGATTATCTCCTTTAGATCAACTTGAATCAAAATTAAGGAAAAGGAAGACCTGCTGCATACACCATTCCTGTTGCCTGTTGGGCGCTTCCGCGGCAGTGCCGGTCGGCCACTGGCGCGGGCGCGCGATGGCCTACCGGCGGCGTCCAGCGTACGCTTCTGCAGTTCTGCTCGTTCCCTCGCTGTCGCTGCGCCCATCAATCTGCAAAGCGATCTCGATCGCCGCCGCCGTTTCTGTCCAAAGGAACAGGATGATGTGCATATTCTGAAGACAAAGTAGCGCTAGTAGGATTAGGCCTGAGTACGATGCAATGGACAATTCTGAAGACAAAGGCCAGGCCCGAGAAGTGCCTGCCTGGGAGGAGCCTGGAGTATGTTTATCAACGGCCCTGACCGTGCTCCAAATGGACTTATCGAGATACATGTTCACTGCTTAGAGCCCGCAAGATTGAAAAGGTTCAGCACATTCAGAAAACTTGCCTGATCATAAAAATTGCCCACTTAACGGGAGAATAAAGAGCGGGGTCAAAGCCCCCACTCAGTACAAACTTCATACTCCCTCCGTTTCAAAATAAATGACTCAACTTTGTATTAATTTTGTACTAAAGTTAATACAAGTTGTGGGCAGAATCCCTTTTTGACTCTGTACCCTTGATTCTTGTCACTTAGTTTTGGACAGAGGGAGTACAAGCCAACACGACCAAATCAACAAGGCTCCGGCCAACCAAACCTAGACCCCAGTCGTATTTCATTCCTTGCTTCCACCCAGGTGTGTGAAATTAGCATTGTAAGCTGAAGTGCTGAACACAAACAACATGCCCTGGAATGTAAACCTGAACAGAACATGAAGAATTGTAAGCACTCACTCTAAGACCCTGAATCCAGAGTTCCAGGAAGAACACACGCAGCAGATTCCCCACGACGCATCAGCCTCACCAGAATTACTTTATTTCAACTTCATCGCTGGACCGAGCACACTGAGCGTTAAACTATGGATCAAGACACACCGGCCAAGAGCCAAACAAACTTGTCAGCTAAAGAACAAGAGAGAGACGCTGACTTCTGCAGGAAAATATGGTTCCTGCTTTGCCAAATTTTACCAAACTTCATCATGTTCTTGCATACTTGACCAAATCTTGGCCTGCACGGATGTTTGACAATGTTTTAATCATGCTATATGTGTGATACGACATTAGTTTTTTTCTTTTCACTGACACAAGATTAATCGAGCTCCCATCATCATTGTCAAGGACACACACTTGAATACTTGATCCAAGAATCAGAGTGTTGATCCCAATCACCAAATGCACGAGTATGTCACCTCTACACGCTGTACAACAGGCACTGTTACCACAAGATCTCAAAATAACAAATATGGCAAAGGGAGCACCAGGTTGTGAAACTGATCTTGGCGGCACAGAGATAAGAGCAGAAGGTGAACAAATCTGCTGCAGTAGGCATTGATCATAGCAGATCCACGAGACCATACGGTGGACAGAACCCAAGCTCACTTATATACAATATCGATTCGAACCAGATGCACCAAGATGGTGATGACCAAGCTCGCCACTGATATTATGCTACATCAGTAGTTTTCCTCCAGGTCACTGAAAGATATGTCCTCATTCGTCTCCTACTATTGGAATGTGCGTGCTTCCTGGACCGGCCGTGTCCTCTTCCAACCATTCATCCCCATCATCGTCACAGCCATCGTTATGGGCCTTCTGAATGACAACTCTTGATTGCTCGCTGAGGTCACTTGATGGCCATTTCCGCTGAACTTCTTCTGATGGAGCACTGTCTAGAAATGGACAAATGGTACACACTGCTCATTTGCTACAGCATCATATGTAGTGAAGTCGGGTGTGCTTTCCTCGATGCTAGATTGTGAGAACTCAGTGGCATGTTTTTTAGAGGAAGTGTGAATGCTTTCTTCCATCCTTGATTGTGAGAAATCAGTGGCATCTTTTGATACTGGCACAAGCTGTAGAGGACTAGAGGCACACTGCTGCTGATTTTATCTGAAGCAACAGCTCCAGCATCACTGACTGTATCTTTTGATAGCGCTTGTAGATGAATCGGTTCAAGTATACCATAATCTACGTTGCGCAAAGCGGTGGGCCTGCCAGGAGCATCTTGATCTTTCAATACGCTGACCACCTCTACAGGCATAAGTACAGTACCATCTGCATTACTGAAAGTCAGAGCTACTGTGTCTTCATTGCTCTCTAGCTTTGTCTGATGTTGCAAATTTTGTGACAACTTCTCTCTAGCTTCCAAAATCTGTGTCAAGTAAAAAAAAGGATATAAGAAATTCACCACCAAAAAAAAGTAATACCACCAACTTCTCTATTGTGCAACCATTAACATTTTAAGCATTGACCTCAGTCAATAAATTTATTTATCAAGCAAGAATATGAACACTAAAATATCTTAAACTACTACTCATTCTGTCCCAAAATAAGTGTCTTGAGCTTAGTACAACTTTATACTAGAGCTAGTATATAGTTGAGACACTTATTTTGAGACGGGGGGAGTATTACACATTAGTTTGAAAATCAGCACTTTTTAGTCTCATTGTGAAAAGACAATGTTCCAATATTTGTACAGCCCGTTTAGTAATTTAGTATGCTAGCAAAAATTTCCAAATGGGTAAATTTAGAAGCCAAACCAAGTGTTGGCATCGCAAAGTTTGTGGCTAGTCAAGTTTTTGTATCGTAAATGTTGGTAGCAAACAAAGAAGACTCGTAGTGACACAATCCTCACTGTCATGCACATCAACATGATGTTCAATAACATCTACATCAAAGTCTTCTCCATGATATATCCAACAAGTATATGTACTTTCCATGCCATACTCAATATGTGCGTGATCGCAACGGTCTGATGCTTGTACATATGATTAAGATGTTTTTCTTTTACATGATCAGAGCATTTAATCATCCTCGTTGATTTTCTCTTGAATGAAGTTCATAAATTCTTTGACACATTCTATGTAGATATAATTAAAATTCGTTCATTAATTTGGAAAAGTTTGTAAATTTTAAATAATTACATGGCACACGGGATAACCAGAAGAAAACACGGCGAGACCAAATAAAAGTTTACACGAATCTTGGAGTGATTAATCGTGTGGTACATGACTTAGATGTGCAATACTTAAATCTCATCTAGATGTAGCTTTGGAAAAGGAATACACTATGTACCGGTCTTTTTTTATAAAGGACGTTTTTATTAACTCATAACGTAGGATCAAAAGGATACAAATAATGACGGGGTTACGGCCTGTGGGAATGACAAAACGAAGAAAACCCACTCCAAGACGTTTGAGGGTGGGCTACCCCCCTGGGCCAGCTGGCGGCAGGCGGCCCGTCTTGCCATCATGCTGCTGGCCGGCCCGTCCAGCTGTCCCCAACAGCAACCGGTGGGTTAGCGCCCGTCCCATCCGCATTTGGAAAAATTGTCAGTGTACCTAAAAAATGATCACGAATTTGTAAAGAATTCACGCATTTGAAAAACGTTCACAAAATAAAAAAAAGTTCATGATCCTGAATAAAAAGTTCATAGATTCGTGAATATGAAAAACATTAACACATTTTAAAAAGGTTCATGAACTTGAATAAAAAGGTCAAGGATTTGAAAAAAGTTTGCGCATTTGAAAAATATTCATGATTTAAATAAAACGTTCATGCATTTGAAAAACATTCTCGAATTCGAAAAAAAAAAATCAGGAACATGAATGAAAAGTTCATGGAATAGAAAAATGTTTGCACATTTAAAAATGCTCATGAATTTGGAAAAAAAATCACAGATATGAAAAATGTTCGTGACTTTGAAAAAAAATCATGAACTTGAATGAAAAGTTTACAGAATTGAAAAACGTCCATGAATTCGAAAAAGTTCGCAAATTTTTGAAAAGTAGAGGACACGCGGGACAACCAAAAAAAACACTGCAAACGATTAATCGCGTAGTACATGACTTAAATGTGTAATACTTAAATCTCATGTAGATGTATCTTAGCAAAAGGAATGCAATACTATATATTGTCTACACATCCTTAAGCTGTTATAGTGACGTCAAATATGATCTACACATCCTTAAGCACATCTTTAAGCTGCTGTACTAGGTCAAATAGTGCCATGGTGATCACTGCCATATCTCCAATTCGAGCTTCAGTAGCCTAAAGATATGCAAAGAATATCTCCAATTCGAGCTTCAGTAGCCTAAAGATATGCAAAGAATATCTCCAATTCGAGCTTCAGTAGCCTAAAGATATGCAAATTAAGTCAGATCAGAGTGGTGGTAGATGTGCTATATAAACGTGATGAGTATATCCCTCCATCCAAGGCCACATCCCACACTTAATTAGCACATCAATGGCCATGGCGATCATGAACACTCTCCAATGCATTTTGTTCCTGATGGCGCTCATCATGACCCACCAGATACCGCGTGCCACTGCTGATGCGGACACCCCAAAAGTCGCCATGGCTAGCTCGGGCGCCGGTTCGAGCTTCCGGCTGGCGGCCCATCATGACCACGCGCTGAGCTTGAGCGACGACGGCTTCCTCCATGTCCAGAGCCAGCTGGACGACCTTCTTCCATCGGAGGCGAACGTCACCACCCTCCGCCCACGAGTGGCCTCGCCGCTCGATATGGCCTTCGGCGTGGTCGTTGGCTTGGGCTCGGGCAAAGGCCGGCATGACTACAACCTCAAGCTCGACGCCTCTGGTAGCCTGACATGGGTGCAGTGCAAGCCCTGCAATCCCAAGCAGCCACAGCGCGGCCCCCTGTTCGATCCCAAGGCCTCGTCCACCTTCCAGCAAGTGGCCGGCACGAGCCAGATTTGCCACCCGCCGTACCCCATGGAGCCCGCGGGGCAGCAGTGCGCCTTCCACCTGTCCGGCATGGGCGGCATGTCGGTGCATGGCTACGTGGCCATGGAGAACCTCACCATGGGGCCAGAGGCAATGAAGGAGTTCGTCTTCGGGTGCTCGCACTCGACGGGGCACTTCAACAGCCACGGCACCTTCGCGGGCGTCGCCGCCATGGGCAAGATGCCCACCTCGCTCGTCATGCAGGTGGCGGCGCGCGGGCAGACGCGGTTCTCGTACTGCCTCTTCTCCGGCGGGGCGAGCCGGCATGGGTTCCTCCGGTTCGGCGCCGACGTGCCGAGCCGGTCGGGCCTCCGGACGACCAAGATCCTCCCGGCGCTGGACGCGCACGAGTCGCAGTACTACGTGAGCCTCGTGGGCATCAGCCTGGACGCCAAGAGGCTGACGGGGGTCAGGCCGGAGATGTTCGCCCGACAGCGCGGTGGGGAGGGCGGGTGCGTGGTCGACCCCGGCACGCCGCTGACGGTGCTGGTCCGGGAGGCGTACCGCGTCGTGGAGGAGGCCGTGTGGAGTGACCTGCGACGGAACAAGGCCGAGCGCGTGCAGCGGGAAGGCTATGGGCTGTGCGTGCGCAAGACCGCAGAGATCAAGCGGCATCTGCAGTCGCTGTCCTTGCATTTCGCGGAGGAGACGGCGAGGTTGGTCGTGAAGCCGGAGCAGCTGTTCTTGGCCGTGGAGAGCAGGCTCCATGGGGCCGCCCTGTGCCTTGCCATGCGTCCGGGCGAGCGAACGGTCATCGGCGCGCTGCAGCAGGTGGACACGAGGTTCGTGTACGACCTCAAAGACGCCAAACTGTCCTTTGCGTCCGAGCCGTGCTCTCAGGACACCGCCGGTGTGGATTGAACTTGATGAACCAACCGGCAGCAGTGCTAATTCCTATGTTTGGACATTCGTCGACATGGGTACGTAGCCGGTTGCTTGTAAACTCCATTGAATAAATTAAGGGAAGAGAAAAAAATCACACATAGTCACAAAACTTGTCGTGAAATTGACATTGGTCACTGTCCATTGCATTACCCGAAATATGCTCACTCAAGTGTCATTGCGGAAGCAGCCCATTCGGCAGCAGAGTTCAATGTCATATCTGAACTACACTTCACAAATAAACTAATATCAGTACTGCTAGCATCTTAGCACTACACATACCAGTTCAAACTATTAATATCTTACCAGTACTGCACAAAAATACAGTTTTCATGCACAAAAATTCAGTTTTCATGCACAAAAGTCCAGTTTCCACTAAACAGTACACGAACACCATGTGTGACATACGTAGACCATCTTTGTTGGAGCTCACCTTGTGGTTTGGGCGAGGAGGCTCGGCCTTCGGGCTGCTACTCCTGGCTCCGGCGTGAATGGCGTCCTTGTGAGCTTGCCATTGCCATGGGGTCGCTGCTCCAAGCAGGTGGCGGGACGAGCGCCGCTGAGCAAGGCAACCGGAGGGAAAGAGGTCGGGGTGGCCGGATCCGTACGCGGAGGAGGGGATCCGGCCGGCGACGGGGTGCGGCGGGTGTGGCGGCGCAAGGGGCAGCGGGGTGAGGGTTCGATGTGAAGGAGGGAGCAGAGGAGGGAGAACGATTCGGGAGAGACAGGGCTGGCTGCGTTCTTTTGTGCCCCAATCGTTTTCCTGGGCCGTGGCAAAATGTCGTAAATACTGGAAACTCCAACTTCTGTTAATTCGTGAAGCTGGGTTTTCCCGCTCGGTAAAAATGCACTACGGCTATACCTGGTCATGGGCAACCCAGTCCGGACGATTTTTTTTCAAAACTAATACAAAATTTGTAATAAATCTAAAAATAATGTATGCGTTTTAAAAAATGACAAAAATAGCACCCCGTCAGTCTGGGGGTGGCCGATGGGGGACCTGTCGGCCTCTGGGTGGCGTCTGGGTGGCCGATGGGTGGCCGATGGGGTGACCTGCAGGTGGCCGAAGTTCCACCTGTCGGCTTGGGGGTGACCGAAGAGGGCCGTCGGCCTCCAAGAGACCGAAGAGCCCGTGGATAGCCCCTGGTGGCCCCTTCTTCCTCCTCCTGACCTTGTGCACTGGATTAATAAGTTAATGCTTAAAAATAATATAAATTAGTGAATTATGACCCAAAAAATATCCTAAAACGATAATATACTAATAAAAAATAATAATAAATTATAGACACATTGGAGACGTTTCAACGTTTGGAGGCGTAAAATGAAAATTAAACTTCTCCGTAGCCTTTTAGGAATCGGATAGAGATGTTCTAATTAAGTGACTCACTAACGGTTAGTCATACGATTTAGTTGGCATATGGTTGACCGGTAAAACGACGATTTGGTATACATATTTCCTCCACATAGATTAGCATACTCTTTGGTCATCGATGGAGAGGGGATTCGTCGGATTCGCGCGTGTGGATTGTTTTTAGGCCCTCGTAGTCTAGGTTTAGCATGTTCATCGTATTGGCCTCGACAGTGGCGATGACGGCGATGAATAAATTTCTTTGGATCTTTTCCTGACGAGGTTATCGGTCTTATGATTGGGGATGGATTTGGAAACCAGTCTGCTCATGCAAGGACGGCGTGGCGACAGCGACATCCTCGTGGTGGACCTATGTTCTCGGGCTCCGCCGTTGCGATGACGTTTGCTCCAGCGTGTGCGCAAAGTTTGGGGGGTAGTACAGAAGCAGATGCATATTGTGGTCTGCATCAACGACATCTGAAAGATATGGATGGTTTGCTGAATTCGTGGACGGGAGATATGGTTTCCTTCTTAGACGTCTTAGTTATACGGGGGGTGCCATATCTGAAGTTCGATAGCTTGTCTGGGGTGTTGCCCGGGTCTAATTCGTTCAACAGTAATGATTTCATCTTTGATGAGCCAACTTAAAGGCAGGCCCGGCCCTGAGGGGGGGGGGGGGGCGGAAGGTGCGGCCGCCCCGGGGCCCAACTCCAGGGGGCCCCCGACAGGTATGCTCATGGGCATGGAGGCCCAGAGAGAGGCAGGGACGCAAGTCACGCAGAAGAATGATCCTTATTCTATCCCTCGATCCCCGATCAGTAGTTGCCGACGCTAGAAGAACTACGACAGTAGGCCAACAAACTCCTCTTTCCAATCTCCGGGTCCTCGCATCATTCGATCCTAGTTCTCCTTTTCAATCTTGTTGGCTTCCCCTAATTCAGTTTTCAAATCCCCTAATCCAAGGCCATGGTGGAAGGCTCATCAGCAATTTCGACCTGTAATGACCCTGAAGGCATGCGATCTACCCTGATGCGTTTTAGGCTCCTACCAGTTCGCTGAGATTTCACTTAGATCGACAGCTGATCTACCGAGGTGTGTAACATTTTTCCTCTTAAACATTGACTAGATACGTACCACATCTAGCAATTGCTTATTTATATTTTAGACATAATTCTACCACTCGACCGGATTGAAAGATTTAATTTAGAGAGGTCTCTAGCAAAAGTTTACGTTTTGCTACGCAATTGTTTTTTGACGGATATTTCACATGAAATTAGTAGATGAGATCTATACTAATATTGTCGGCAATGATATGAATATAAGAAGAAAAATAATTAAAACTGATATATGAGTCATTATGATGAATATTCATTTTGGATGCACTTAAATGTTTACTAGTAACACATTGTCTATATATATTTTACTATTTTAGAGATTATACTAAGGGGCCCAGATTATAGTTTCGTCCGGGGCCCCCGAAATCTCAGGACCGGCCCTGCTTAAAGGTCCGCAAAGCTGTATATCAACGATGAAGCCGTGTCGAGTTTGGGTGAGAAGATGATCCGTCGTATTTGTTGTGCTGACTGCTATGATTGCGCGAGAGGAGATGACGGCCGCTGGTGTCAAGTTGAGAGGATTCAGCTCCGTACGTACATGACTTGTACTATGATATAAATGGAACACGTGTTATCATGAAAAAAAAGATTAGCATACTCTTTACTCTATGAAAGCCTCGTGTATAATACTATAATACAGTACAGATATACAAACAGGAACAGCTCCTTGCTTACTAAATTAGCATTTTGTAAGCTGAAGTGAGGAACGTAAACAACATGCCCGGCCTGGAATTGAAACTTGTATTCTGAAAAGAACAGGAAGAGATGGAAGCACTCACTCTAAGGCTCTGAATTCAGATTTCCAGAAAGAACACACGCAGCCAATTCCCCATGGGCGTTAACGCTATAGCCTACAATTGCAGACTATGCTAAGCCTAAGCCTAGTGGTGTGTTCCTCCTCGTCCTTCTCTTGGACCACGAGGCCTCTGAGGCACCCCTCTCGACCGCACTTGGACGGCCGCGCAACCATCCTGTCCGATCATAGCCATGGCCCGCCCATAGATCGCAAGGAGGTTAAATCAGAAGTCAGTCCCTAGATGAACTCAAACAAAGCTAACAAGATACTAGATCATTTTCTACTTACATCTGCAGCATGTCCAGCGCCTCCTGCTCCGGGCCCTTGCTCATGCAGCCGGGAAGAAGTGGCGGCCCGAGGCTTGAGATCCTTGAGCGCGTGGCAGAGACGAGAGAGGCCCATGTACCCGGCGAAGCCGCGGGTGACGTGGTGCAGTAGAGACAAGGGGTGCGCGAAGAAGAAGGAAGGAGACGAGGCCGCCATCGCCATGGCTTCTTCTTCTTCTTCTTGGGCACTCTTCTTCTCCGGCTGAAGCTGCCCCTTGTGCTCCATTGCTTTGTGTACGTACTACAACGGTCAAGCAGAGGCTGGAGTTGAGAGACGAAGGCAGAGACAAAGGACTGTAGAGTAGTGTTTCTCTAGCTAGCTAGCTAGCTAGCTTTGGATCCTAGTGTTGGGCGCTGCAGCTGGAGATACTAGCAATGGCAGCTCCATGTATTTATTGATACAGTACCTCGAGAGTGACTCGTCATCGATTATTGGAGATGCCCGTGGTACTTTTACCCCTTTCTTTCCGTGTCTATGCATTCAACTCTGTCTGTACTTGAATATTCGGCAGTAAACGTCTAACGCTGGATTTTACTTCAGATGTATGCTACTCCTAGCTGGCCTCAATGTATTTACTGCCAGCTGAAAGTAGATTAGAGGAGAGATGGACCATTAATTTCTGAGTTCCAGTCTCGAAAACTCGCATGTCACAGTGAGGTTTAACACCGAAGCCCTTGGTCCTTCAGTACAAATCCGTAACTTCTCTGAACCTGTGTACGAAGGAGTGTCTGATCTTCCTATCTGAATCTGAAACTAGGAATGTATGCTAATCGTGTCGCGTGGATTTGCTACTGGTCAGGCATGCCATGCATGTGCGGGGCGGAAACAAAGTGATTCCTCTAGCAACCTAATCCATGTGGCGATCGAACTGTGTTCCCACGAAGACGAAGGTGTCGATCGATCGAGAAGTATCTGCTCCACCGTTCCATGTGCTGCTTGGTTCACTTCCTCACACATGCATGCATGCATGCATGGACATTGAGGTGGCGGCACATGCTCCGGCGTGTCGGAAGCTACCAACTAAGTAAACTAAGCGCGCGTGAAGTTAATCACGGTGAGGAAGACATGGGCTAGAGAATAGGCAAAAACCTAAGCTCGAGGGAATGCTGAAGAAAACATAAAATGCTTGTGAATTCAAAAAATGCTTTTGATTTTTGCAAAAATGTTTCCATATTCAAAACAATGTTGGTGAATTTCAAAAATAGTTTACTGTTTCAGAAAATGTGCATGCATTTCGAAAAATATGTTCGTCTATTCTAGAATTATTTGCCAATTCAAAACAAAATACTGAAAAACCGTTCGCAATATAAAAAATGTGCATGATTTTTTAAAAATGTTTGTAAATTATAAAAATTGTTCTTGATTTTAAATTTGTTCCCATATTTTTATAAATGTTCACGAATGATCGAAGGTATGTTACTGAAAAACCGTTCGCAATATAAAATATGTGCATGATTTTTTAAAAATGTTTGTAAATTATAAAAATTGTTCTTGATTTTATATTTGTTTCCATATTTCTATAAATGTTCACGAATGAACTTAACAAATCTCGATGTCGTGCTTGTGTGATTGCTTGATCCTCGATAGATCGACGAAGTGCCTCGGATTAATTCTAACAATTGGTATCAAAGCCCAGGTGCCCGGAATAAATTTTGGTGGACTCACGGGTGGTCGGTCATGGTAGGTGGGCTGGAACGCTGGTGTTAGCGGGCCCATGGGTGACCGATGTGTGAGGAGAAGTTTGTTGGGTTTAGTCCCACATCGGTTGTGGGAGGAGATATAACACGACTTATAAGGGTGAGGGTGTCCCCTCCTAACAGGCTAGTCTTTTGGGAGAGAGGGTCCAAGGCCTGTCATAAGTCGGTGTTGCTCTCCGATTGTGCCTGTTGACGCATCTGGATCGGAAACGCTGGTGTTGCGGATCCGGGATTGCGTAACAAGTTAAGCAGTAATGCTTCGAGTCTTTGTGACAATATATCCGTGTGAATTTTGGAGAATTAACTGCTGGGGTGGATAGGAATATTATAGTATGTTTTTTTAAAAAGTTTCTTGAAATTCAGAATAATGCTTTGAATGACCAAGTTTTTTTAGAACCATGATATTTTTTCAAAAATGTGAACATTGTTTTAACTTGTGAATAAATTTAAAAGAAGAAATATTTTCTTGCATTTGTGCATAAAATTTGAACATCATACGATGTGATGTGAACATAATGTGGTACTCACCATTGAAGATTATAATTTTTTTCTTCGATCGCAACGCACGGACCCTTTTGCTAGTCCTATCTATGCAGAGGTCAGGTGTTGCTCATTATGTTTTGTATCCTTTTGCTTGTACATTTTAAGTTAATAAAAGCGACCTATATGAAAAAAGAAACAACTATTGGCGAGGTTCAATGTTGCAATGAAAAGCGATGTTGCTGGCATTTCGGCAACAAAAAAGACCATATCCAAATAAAGACAAAGTGATTAATGAATTCATTCGGAAATGAAACAACCCATTGGTGCAGTTCAATGTCTACAATGTACTGTAGTAATTATTGAAATAAAAATTGTAGTGAAGTCTACAAAATTATTCTCAGTATCTCTTCTGAGTGATTATTCTACTTCCTTTGTAAACAAATATAAAAGAATTTAGATTACTATATGATCTAAATGCTTTTATATTTCCTTACCAAGTGAGTAATTATTAATCTGAAAAGGTAGGAGAGGCGCATCAGACGGTGACGACATGTTCGGCATGGACGGCATTCTTGATCATCTCGATGGAGCGGGAGACCAGATTCTCAACATTGTCGATAGTCTGTGCGGTGAGGTTGTGCGGCATTGCTCCACTCCACAGGACGGAGACCATACATCCGCGTTTCCACTGGTGGCCTATGGCGTCGACAGCAGATGGGTTGGAAGAACCAATCCGAGCAATCTCTGCGTCGCCATTGCCGTCAGGAAGGATGGCGAACCCGGAGAGCAGCAGGGAGTTATTTTGCTTAGAACGACGGTAGCATTATGAGGTGATGTCTCACTAAAATTTCAAGACGAAATTGTGTTCTTCCCGACTGTGCACCGTTGCTACAGTTCGTCGTTTCGAGACATCATGTGATGATCGAGTGTGATAGACTCAACGTTCACATACAACGGGTGCAAAACAGTTGCACACGCGGAACACTCGGGTTAAGCTTGACGAGCCTAGCATGTGCAGACATGGCCTCGGAACACATGAGACCGAAAGGTCGATCATGAATCATATAGTTGATATGATTAGCATAGGGATGCTTACCACTGAAACTATCCTCAACTCACGTGATGATCAGACTTGAGCTAGTGGAATTGGATCATGAACCACTCAAATGACTAGAGAGATGTACTTTTTGAGTGGAAGTTTAGCAAGTAACTTGATTAAGTTAAACTCTAATTATCTTGAACATAGTCTAAGTCCACTTTGAATATATTTGTGTTGTAGATCATGGCTCACGCGACAGTCACCCTGAATTTTAATACGTTCCTAGAGAAAGCTAAGTTGAAAGATGATGGAAGCAACTTTTTAGACTGGGCTCATAATCTTAAGTTGATCCTACAAGCTGGGAAGAAGGATTATGTCCTTGATGCTGCGTTAGGAGATGAACCACCCGCTACGGCTGACCAAGATGTTAAGAACGCTTGGTTATCACGTAAGGAGGACTACTCAGTAGTTCAATGTGAAGTCTCGTATGGCTTAGAACCGGGACTTCAACGTCGCTTTGAGCGTCATGGAGCATATGAGATGTTCCAGGAGTTGAAGTTTATCTTTCAGAAGAACGCCCGGATCGAGAGGTATGAGACCTCCGATAAATTCTATGCTTGCAAGATGGAGGAGAATTCGTCTGTCAGTGAACACGTGCTCAAAATGTCTGGGTACTCAAACCGTCTAGCTGAGTTGTGGATTGAACTCCCGCAAGAGGCTATCACTGACAAAATTCTTCAATCACTGCCGCCAAGCTATAAGGGCTTTGTGTTGAACTACAGAATGCAAGGGATGAACAAGTCACCTGGCGAGTTGTTCGCGATGCTGAAAGTCGGAGAGTCAGAACTTCGTAAAGAACATCAAGTGTTGATGGTGAATAAGACCACTAGTTTCAAGAGAAACGGCAAAGGGAAGAAGGGTAATTCAAATAAGAGCGGCAAACATGTTGCCAATCCGACGAAGAAACCCAAAGCTGGACCTAAGCCTGAAACGGAGTGCTATTATTGCAAGGGTATGGGTCACTTGAAGCGCAACTGCCCCAAGTATCTGACTGATAAGAAAGGCGGCCAAAGATATATCAGGTATATTTGATATACATGTTATTAATGTGTACTTAACCAGCTCTCGTAGTAGTGCATGGGTATTCGATACCGGTTCTGTTGCTCATATTTGCAACTCGAAACAGGAACTGCGGAATAGGCGAAGGCTGGTGAAAGATGAAGTGACGATGCGCGTGGGAAATGGTTCCAAGGTTGATGCAATTTCCGTCGGCAAAGTTTCACTTCAGTTACCATCAGGATTAGTTATGAACTTGAATAATTGTTATTTAGTGCCTGCGTTGAGCATGAACATTATATCTGGATCTTGTTTATTGCGAGACGGTTACTCGTTTAAGTCAGAGAATAATGGTTATTCTATTTCTATGAGTAATATCTTTTATTGTCATGCACCCAATGTGAGATGATTGTTCATATTGAATCTTGATAGTGATAATACACATATACATAACATTGAGACCAAAAGAGTTAGAGTTAACAATGATATTGTGGCACTGCCGCTTAGGTCATATTGGTGTAAAGCGCATGAAGAAACTCCATACCAATGGACTTTTGGAGTCACTTGACTTTGATTTACTTGACACGTGCGAACCATGCCTCATGGGCAAGATGACTAAAACTCCGTTCTCCGGAACAATGGAGCGTGCAAGTGACTTGTTGAAAATCATACATACCGATGTGTGTGGTCCGATGAGTGTGGAGGCACGCGGCGGATATCGTTATTTTCTCACCTTCACTAATGATTTGAGTAGATATGGTTATGTATACTTAATGAAGCACAAGTCTGAAACATTTAAAAAGTTCAAGCAATTTCAGAGTGAAGTTGAAAATCATCGTAACAAGAAGATCAAATTCCTACGGTCTGATCGTGGGGGGTGAATATCTGAGTTTCGAGTTTGGTGCTCACTTAAGACAATGTGGAATTGTTTCACAGTTGACACCGCCTGGAACACCACAGCGTAATGGTGTGTCCGAACGTCGTAATCGTACTTTATTAGAGATGGTGCGATCTATGATGTCTCTTACCGATCTGCCGTTATCGTTTTGGAGTTATGCATTAGAAACAGCTGCATTCACTTTAAATAGGGTGCCATCAAAATCCGTTGAGACGACACCATACGAGCTGTGGTATGGCAAAAGACCAAAGTTGTCATTTCTTAAAGTTTGGGGATGTGATGCTTATGTCAAAACGCTTCAGCCTGAAAAGCTGGAACCCAAAGCGGAAAAGTGCATATTCATAGGTTACCCGAAAGAGACAGTTGGGTACACCTTCTATCTCAAATCCGAGGGCAAAGTGTTTGTTGCTAAGAACGGAGCTTTTCTCGAGAAGGAGTTTCTCTCGAGAGAATTGAGTGGGAGGAAGATAGAACTTGATGAGGTTATCGAACCTCTCATCCCTCTGGATGGTGGCGCAAGGCAAGGGGAAACCCCTGTCGTTGCGACGCCGGTTGAGGAGGAAGTTAATGATGATGATCATGAAACTCCGAATCAAGTTCCTATCGAACCTCGCAGGTCGAGGAGACCGCGTACTACTCCAGAGTGGTACGATTATCCCGTCTTATCAATTATGTTGTTAGACAACAATGAGCCTGCGAATTATGAAGAAGCAATGGTGGGCCCGGATTCCAACAAATGGCTGGAGGCCATGAAGTCCGAGATAGGATCCATGTATGAAAACAAAGTGTGGACTTTGGAAGTACTACCTGAGGGCCGCAAGGCTATTCAGAACAAATGCATCTTTAAGAAGAAGACTGACGCTGACGGTAATGTGACCGTTTATAAAGCTCGACTTGTGGCAAAGGTTTTTTCACAAGTTCAAGGAGTTGACTACGATGAGACGTTCTCACCCGTAGCGATGCTTAAGTCAGTCAGAATCATGTTAGCAATAGCTGCATTTTTCGATTATGAAATCTGGCAGATGGATGTCAAAACGGCGTTCCTTAACGGTTTTCTTAAGGAAGAGTTGTATATGATACAACTCGAAGGTTTTGTCGATCCTAAAAATGCTAACAAAGTATGCAAGCTCCAGCGATCCATTTATGGACTGGTGCAAGCATCTCAGAGTTGGAATAAACGCTTTGATGAGGTGATCAAAGCATTTGGGTTTATACAAGTGGTTGGAGAATCTTGTACTTACAAGAAAGTGAGTGGGAGCTCTGTGTCGTTTCTAATATTACATGTGGACGACATATTGCTGATTGGAAACAACGTGGAGTTTTTGGAGAGCATAAAGGATTACTTGAATAAAAGTTTCTCTATGAAGGACCTAGGAGAAGCTGCTTACATTCTAGGCATTAAGATCTATAGGGATAGATCAAAACGCCTGATAAGACTCTCACAAAGCACACACCTTGATAAAGTTTTGAAGAGGTTCAAAATGGAACAGTCCAAGAAGGGATTCTTGCCAGTTTTACAAGGTACGAGATTGAGTAAGACTCAGTGCCCAACAACTGAGAAAGATAGAGAGCATATGAGCACCGTCCCCTATGCTTCAGCCATATGTTCTATCATGTATGCAATGTTGTGCACTAGACCAGACGTTAGCCTGGCCATAAGTATGGCAGGCAGGTTCCAGAGTAATCCAGGAGTGGATCACTGGACGGCGGTCAAGAATATCCTGAAGTACCTGAAAAGTACTAATGAGATGTTTCTCGTGTATGGAGGTGACGAAGAGCTCGCCGTAAAAGGTTACGTTGATGCAAGCTTTGACACAGATCCGGACGACTCTATGTCGCAGACCGGATACGTATTTATTCTTAATGGGGGTGCGGTAAGCTGGTGCAGTTCCAAGCAAAGCGTCGTAGCTGATTCTACATGTGAAGTGGAGTACATGGCTGCCTCGGAGGCGGCTAAGGAGGGTGTCTGGATGAAGCAGTTCATGACGGATCTTGGAATGGTGCCAAGCGCACTGAATCCAATAACCTTGTTCTGTTACAACACGGGTGCCATTGCCTTAGCAAAGGAACCACGGTTTCACAAGAAGACGAGACACATCAAACGATGCTTCAACCTCATCCGCGACTACGTCGAAGGGGAGGACGTAAATATATGCAAAGTGCACACGGATCTGAATGTAGCAGACCCAGTGACTAAACCTCTTCCACGGGCTAAGCATGATCAACACTAGAACTGTATGGGTGTTAGATTTATTACAATGTAATTCGTATGGTGATGTGACGGCTAGATTATTGACTCTAGTGCAAGTGGGAGACTGTTGGAATTATGCCCTAGAGGCAATGATAAATAAGTTATTATTATAATTCCTGTATCAAGATAATCGTTTATTATCCATGCTATAATTGTATTGAATGAAGACTTAGATACATGTGTGGATATATAGACAAAACAAAATCCCTAGCAAGCCTCTAGTTGGCTAGCCAGTTGATCAAGGATAGTCAAGGTCTTCTGACTATGTACAAGGTGTTGTTGCTTGATAACTGGATCACATCATTGGGAGAATCATGTGATGGACCAGACCCAAACTAATAGACGTAGCATGTTGATCGTGTCATTTTGTTGCTACTGTTTTCTGCGTGTCAAGTATTTATTCCTATGACCATGAGATCATATAACTCACTAACACCGGAGGAATGCTTTGTGTGTATCAAACATCACAACATAACTGGGTGGTTATAAAGATGCTCTACAGGTATCTCCGAAGGTGTCCGTTGATTTAGTATGGATCAAGACTGGGATTTGTCACTCCGTGTGACGGAGAGGTATCTCGGGGCCTACTCGGTAATACAACATCACACACAAGCCTTGCAAGCAATGTGACTTAGTGGAAGTTGCGGGATCTTGTATTACAGAACGAGTAAAGAGACTTGCCGGTAAACGAGATTGAAATAGGTATGCGGATACTGACGATCGAATCCCGGCCAAGTAACAAACCGAAGGACAAAGGGAATGACATACGGGATTATATGAATCCTTGGCACTGAGGTTCAAACGATAAGATCTTCGTAGAATATGTAGGATCCAATATGGGCATCCAGGTCCCGCTATTGGATATTGACCGAGGATTCCCTCGGGTCATGTCTACATAGTTCTCGAACCCGCAGGGTCTGCACACTTAAGGTTCGACGTTGTTTTATGCGTATTTGAGTTGTATGGTTGGTTACCGAATGTTGTTCGGAGTCCCGGATGAGATCACAGATGTCACGAGGGTTTTCAGAATGGTCCGGAGATGAAGATTGATATATAGGATGACCTCATTTGATTACCGGAAGGTTTTCGGAATTACCGGGAATGTACCGGGAATGACGAATGGGTTTCAGATGTTCACCGGGGGGGCAGCCCACCCCGGGGAAGCCCATAGGCCTTAGGGGTGCCGCACCAGCCCTTAGTGGGCTGGTGGGCAAGCCCAGAGAGGCCCTTGCACAGGAGATAAGAAAATCAAAGAGATAAAAAGGGGAAGTGGGAAGGAAGGGAAGGACTCCACCTTCCAATCCTAGTTGGACTAGGATTGGAGGAGGAATCCTCCTCCCCCCTTCGCCCGAACCCCTTGGGGCCTCTTGTGCCCCAAGGCAAGGCCCCTCCCCTAACACCTATATATACGGAGGTTTTAGGGCTGATTTGAGACAACTTTTTCACGGCAGCCCGACCACATACCTCCACGGTTTTTCCTCTAGATCGCGTTTTTTTGGAGCTCGGGCGGAGCCCTGCTGAGATTAGATCACCACCGACCTCCGGAGCGCCGTCACGCTGCCGGAGAACTCATCTACCTCTCCGTCTCTCTTGCTGGATCAAGAAGGCCGAGATCATCGTCGAGCTGTACGTGTGCTGAACACGGAGCTGCCGTCCGTTCGGCACTAGATCGGAGCGGATCGTGGGACGGATCGCGGGACGGTTCGTGGGACGGTTCGCGGGGCGGATCGAGGGACGTGAGGACGTTCCACTACATCAACCGCGTTTATTAATGATTCTGTTGTGCGATCTACAAGGGTACGTAGATCTGAAATCCCCCTCGTAGATGAACATCACCATGATAGGTTTGCGTGCGCGTAGGAAATTTTTTGTTTCCCATGCGATGTTCCCCATCAAATACATGTAAAACACTTGGACCAGCATGCACATACATGTGTAGCAATGCACATACAGTTGATGCATCAGTACTAAACTGACAATTGAAGCAAGCAACTAAATTGAAGCACTTGGACTAGCATGCACATACAAGTGTAGCAATGCATGGAAACTCTAATTAACCATGTATGCTAGCAAGCAAGCAAGCCATAGTAGTCAAGCAACATGAACCCTAACCCTATGAACCACGTCAGCGGACATATTTACCCCATGAACCCTAACCCTAACCCCATGAATGTACCGAACCATCCCCATTGATCCAGCCCCATGAAACCTAGAAGAACACATGAGGGGGATCTATCAAACCCTAAAAGATCTACTAGAAGAACACATGAGGGGATCTATGAACAAGAGATGGGTTGAGGGGAGAGGTACTGTCGTCGTCGATGTAGTCATAGCCGTCGACGTCGATGTAGATGTAGCCATCGTCGTCGATGTAGATGTAGCCGTCGACGTCGTCGATGTAGATATAGCCGTCGACGTCGTCGATGTAGTCGTCGTCGGGGAGAGGGGAGAGGGGCGGAGGGGCGGCGCGGAGCACGGGAGGGGCGGCGGGGCGGCGGAGTGGGGAGTGGGGAGTGGGTAGTGGGGAGTGGAATGGAGAGGGGAGTGGGAGAGGGATTGGTGGGTCCCGCGTGGTAGTGGGAGAGGGAGTGGAGGGAAATTTTGGTGGGGTGAGAGGGAAAATTTGGTGGGGTGGGAGGGAAAATTTTCACTAGTTTTTTTGGGTTTGGAGGCAGACTTTTTCTTTTTCTTTTTTATAAACATTGTAGAAATAATGGTTAAAATCATACCGAATAGTTCAAGAAGACATCGGTACTCAAATTTATATATCTTTTCTAGTTGGCAGGTCACATGTGATGATGCGACACGAAGGTTTCCCATTTTTTTGATTTTTTTTTAATTTTTGATGGCCATTTAAAAATGCGGTTGAAACGGCGGGCATGACCGTTCCTACCTAGTGGTTGAATCTTGGAAACCTTTTGGTGTTTCTATGATTAAATAGATACTTGTGTACCTAGAAATGATTTTTGGAAAAAATAAAGAGCAAACTATAAGGCAACCACAGTTCAAATTTGACCCGCTTCCACCTGATTCGACATAGATTTGTCTTTTTCACGAGAGATGGATAAAAGCTTTTGACACCCAACCATTTTGTCAATTGTACATTAAATATGGCCTAGTATGTTAGAAAAATGATTTGGACCAATTTTGAAACAAATATATGGTAGGTCCTTCACAAAAAAACTCATTTCGGGCACTTGAAAAATGAAAAATGAATTTTTCATACAAGGAAGATGAAAACTTCCTTAATCAACATTGTTTGTCATTCCAACATGCACCATTATGCAAATATGACACCATTTCAACAAACTATGCCATGAATATGGCCATGAGATTGATCATGTGGCTTGAAAGCCATGAATCTTCACACATGATAGATTATTTGTGTGAACACTTTTTAAAAACAATTGTCGTATTACAAGTTTATTGTTTTACATGGTAACTTTATCACATATGATGACATCATGCGCAGGTTTCCCATTTTTTGATTTTTTTTTTGAATTTTTCATGGCCGTTTCAAAATGCGGTTGAAACGGCGGGCATGACCGTTCCTACCTAGTGGTTGAATCTTGGAAATTTTTTGAGTTTATATGATTAAATAGATACTTGTGTACCTAGAAATGATTTTGGGAAAAAATAAAGAGCAAACTATAAGGCAGCCGCAGTTCAAATTTGACCCGCTTCGAGCTGATTCGACATAGATTTGTCTTTTTCACGAGAGATGGATAAAAGCTTTTGACACCCAACCATTTTGTCAATTGTACATTAAATATGTCCTAGTATGTTAGAAAAATGATTTGGACCAATTTTGAAACAAATATATGGTAGGTCCTTCACAAAAAAACTCATTTCGGGCACTTGAAAAATGAAAAATGATTTTTTCATACAAGGAAGATGAAAACTTCCTTAATCAACATTGTTTGTCATTCCAACATGCACCATTATGAAAAATAGGAGACCATTTCAACAAACTATGCCATGAATATGTCCATGAGATTGATCATGTGGCTTGAAAGCCATGAATCTTCACACATGATAGCTCATTTGTGTGAACACTTTTTAAAAACAATTGTCGTATTACAAGTTTATTATTTTACATGGTAACTTTATCACATATGATGACATAATGCAAAGGTTTCCCAGTTCTGAAAACAACAGCAACATGCAACATCTCAATTCAGTTCTCTGATGTAGATAGCAACAACTCTGTGATGTAGTTCTGAAAATAGCTCTGTAAACAACATCTCAATTCAGTTCTGAAAACTTCAGGAACAACAAAAGTTCTAAAAACAACAACAACATGCAACATCTCAATTCAGTTCTGTGATGTAGATAGCAACAACTCTCTGATGTAGTTCTGAAAATAGCTGTGAAAACAACATCTCAATTCAGTTCAAAAAAACTTCAGGAACATCACAACCAACAGTTTGCAATATTTTGCATTACAACACAACAGTTTGAATCAGGATCACATCACAACCAACAGTTCTCACCAAAACTAAGAAAATGGCACCAAAACTACATCATTTTGCCTCTCCAGCCATTTCTGAATACAACATTTTGCCTCTCCAGCCATCATGATCACCAAAACTACATCATTTTGCCTCTCTAGCCATCATGATCATCACCACCTGCCTCTCCATCACTACAACCATCAGTCTCATGCATTTTGCTACCTGGAGAGAATTGTAGGACAAAAACTACATCAGGATCACAACAACAAAAACTATAGAGAAGGTTCATCACCAATCAAAACAAGGAACATGCAATAATAGTTTCAGATCACCAAGGAGACAATGTTTACCTTCATGTCTATTCGCTACTCATCGTCGTCGATACCAAAACCAGGAACTCTATGCCCACTTCTGTTTTCCTCATCGTCACTACAATATTGCAGCATAGTATGATCAGTCATGTTTTCCTCATCCTCGCTCTCATGTCCATCCGCTACCACCTTTCTTCTTTTCTTGATGCCTTCAACTGTTGCAGCATCAATGAGCACACGTTCCCGGTCCCTACGCACTTTGCTTTGCACCGGAACTTCCATAGAGTCATCACCAGCTTGCACCGGGACTTCCGTACAGTCATCATCCTGATATGTTAGGCCACTACCACCGAGGCCCTTTTCCACTTAAGTTTCAGTTTCAGTCACACTCCACAAGTGTCTGTGCTCAAAGTTTTGCACAACTCGCCATTTTCCGTGCAAAAGAGTGTCTGGCAGGTAAAACACCATTGTTGCTTGTGCTGTTAGAATAAAGGGATCACTCTTATACCAGCACCTTGAAGTGTTGATGCTTTTGAAGTGGCCATCATACTTGACACAAGGGCGTCTCTTCTTCTTGTTACCAAGATCAAACCAGTCACAGCGAAATAAGACAACCGAGCGATGGATGCCTCCACTAGAGTTGTACTGCAACTCTATGATGCTTCTCAGCTGACCATAGAAGTCAATGTTCTCACGATCATGTGACCCCTCAGTGACGATCCCACTATTTTGTGTCTTCATTTTTTCCTCGCGATCAACGGTGTGGTACCGGACATGTCGGGACCCCGATCCTAAGCCATAGGAATCCAGCCTGTAACACATCGCATCCCTTTGCGGTCTCACGCACGGTTAACTCCACGGCTGCAGCCTTACCTTAGCCGGGACCGTTTGCGTCTTTTGACTCACGTATGCAATAGTGTCGCTAGCATTCCAATGTCAAAGAACCCGGATCGACATGTCTAGTCATAAACCAAAGTGGCAGTACAGCACAAGGACAGGCATACATGACCCAACAAAGCAGGTGTCGGTCATCAGCGAATGTAGACGAGTCGTAGCAAGCTACAAGTACTCCATTACATCGCGTGACATTTCCCCAAAGGGGACAGACACAGCAGCTAAGAAGGACACATGCCGGTCAACCAATGTGTCCGGAGCAGTAGCGAACTACCAAGGCTCATTGGATCAAAAAGGGGCATTTCCTTGTAAGGAGTGCTACTAAAGTTCACGACTAAGTAATCGAACCCCATACATATCAAGTACGACACACGTACGCATGGCATACCGATATGTATAGATACATCGATGGCATCACAACATAACCATAACATACAACCTTTATTTAAGAAGCTCGGAAGAGCCACACACATAATATTACACATTAAGGGTCTCACGACCCATAATAGCAGTCATTCAGTTACAAGCCAGCGGAAGAGTTTAAAACTGTCTGAGTACAGACAGGGCAACTAGACGGCACATGGCCTGACTATATTACAGATCCAACGTAGGGCCAGATCGTAGCTGGGACACCAGTTACTCGTCGTCGTCGATGTCTACGAAGAACCCTCCATTAGGGTCATTAGCAACCTCTGCAACATTTATTAAGCAAACATGAGTACGAAGGTACTCAGCAAGACTTTAGGATAACTAACTACTCATGCAAGGTATCAAAAGGGTATTGTGGGGTTTCATGCGGAAAGCCAGCGTCTGACTCGTGGCTAGACAACTTGCATTTTTAAATAATTTTGACAACTTGATTTCTCACACACGAGTCCACTAACACCACAACAATACACTATCGTGGAATCATTCCGTCTCCATACGGAAATGCCGTCCACGACACTCACGCTTATCTTCATAATTTTATGAGTAGCCATTGAAGTTATCTATGAACAACATATGTCTCCAAGTAGTCCATATCCGCCGACGCGGCTATTCGAATAGATCATAACCCTGCAGGGGTGTACTTCGTCACACACGCTCTCGCCACTTATCGCCATGTGCACGTCATGCACCTCGGCAACCTTCAAGCGGAAGCCCAGCGAGGGAGTCGGCCACGACCGTTAACCACACTAGTACCTAGTCCAGGTTTATCGCCTATCTGAGAGTAACCCGTACGGAAGTCCGGCCGAGGTTTCCGCCACGGCCTCAAACGATGTGCGCAGGGTTCCCAAGCCCACCATCCGGGTGCCACTGCCTACCGCATCACGGCCCACCTCTTAGGTCAGCACCATGCACGGCCTCCAGCATTACTATAAACACCAGAAACTACTTGCAACTCCTGGACCGAGTACTAAGCGATTAATAAGTCGAGAGGGTCAATTAAGTATCCCAACGTGTGGTAGTATCTAGTCTTGGATTACATACACGGAACTTAGTTCCTAAGGACGGTTCCAATGAAACAACCCGCCATGTACTCCTACACAGCCTTTCACTGGTACCTTTACCAAATCAGGTTCAACACACAACCTTTGCTTACCGAACACATTCTCACAATTCTGTTCATCTCCCAGATGACAGACCATACACAACTCTAAGCATAGCATGCATAGCAGGATAAGGCACAACATAGCTCAAGCAACTATCAGGTATGCTAGGTTGCAAGGTTCGGCTATTTACTGTGACAAGGTTAGGTCATGCAAAGGAAGTGGGTTCAACTAACGTGGCAAAAGCAGTTGAATCATTTGATCCTAATGCAATAAATAAGTGCAGGAGCAAGAACATGGAAATTATCGGGATGATCAAAAGGGTTGCTTTCCTTGTTGCTCAGAGGAGGGACAATATCCGTCAGATGGATATTCGGTGGAATCCGAGGGTGCGGAGCCTACCGAAATGAATGGCAACAATCAATAACAATCATATGCAAACAAGATGATGCATGAGCATGGCATGAGAATGCAAGGTGACAAACTATTATAATCAGCATGTGTTAGGTTTGAAATTGATTTGAATCACCTTCAAATATCAATTCAAACGAGGTATTCTCGAATACCGATTTAATTGATTCGACCTGATGCTCAGATCAACTTGATGTTAATATGCATGAGATGTCATGTTAGGGTACCGATTTGTAGTTAGGTCAGTGTGTGATCATGACATCATGATGAAATTTTAATATTTTCCAAATTCCTTTTATAAAGTATTTATAAGAATTGTCTTATTCATTAATCTACATGTTTGGGTTCTGTAACTCTTTCAAACATGAATGAAAATAGCATATTCAGATTCCTTGAATTTTTCTGATACTTTTTCATATAAAATTATTTTCATTGGAGTTACAGATTAATTTCTATGAATTTTTGAAGTTTTAAACATTTCCTGGATTTATTTTTATACTGGAACACACTTTTATTGCATCAGCATGACATCAGCAGGTCCATGTGGCCGTTGAAAGTCAAACCTGACCAGTGGGACCCACTGGTCAGTCTCTCTGGTCAATTTTAGATTAAGTTTAAACTTAATTAACTGATTAACCTTACTGGACCCACATGTCAGTGACTGATTAACTTATTTGATTTATTTTTATTAACTTTAAACTTGCCAGAGGCTGGCCCCACCAGTCAGTGGCTCAGGCCAGCCGAGATCCACCGGCGGCGAGGTCGTCCTCGCCGGCGGGGAGCCTCCGGCGAGCACCAGAACCTCGTGGGGGGGGGCTCGGAAATGGCGCACAAAGGGCCAAACGCACGACTGAGACCATGGGAGGAACGACCACTCGATGGCACGCACGATGGGACAAGCCCGAGGGGCTGGGGTGGCCGGAATCAACGCCGGCGACGAGCTTGGCGGCGACCAAGTTCGGCCATCGCCGAAGACATCGGATACGGGGTCAAAACGCTCGGGGTTGGGCACCTATCGCATCTACACAACGTCCTGAGGCTGTTGGTAGCCTCAGACGGACCAACACTTCACCGGAGGGTTACCGGCGACGAGCTGCAGCGGCGGTCCTCGTCGGGCTCCGGTGAAACTAGGGCTAGAGGGGGGGATCGACGGGGAAAACTTAGGGGAAATGACCGCATGCTCACGGGGAGTGCAGAGCAGGGCTTAGACGGCTCAGGGAAGGCCTGGGGGCGACGAATCGAGTAGAGCTCGCCGGCGGCCGAAGGTTGAAGACGACGGTGCCGTGGGCGTTGCAGGGCTCGGGGTGGCTTCGGCTTCTGCAGGGAGGACCAGACCGACGAGGCGGAGCTAACGGCATGCTCAGCAGGAGGATCCTATGGCTAGGGGCACGGGCAGCTCGAGCTTTGCTCGGTTCCAATGGCGACAGAAGGGGGAGGAGAGATCCGAGAGGAGGGGAGGAACTGACGCTGGCAATGGATAGGGGCGGCCTCGGGGAGCTTATCCCCGGCCTTGCCAGTGCGAGGCGGCGACCAGGCAGGCGCACAGGTGCGTGGCCGCGCCGGAGAACGCGGCGGCCACCTCCTGCTGCCTACTGGCGGGAGGAAGACGACAGGGCTTAGATGGGCTGGGCCAGGCTATAGGCGACATGTAACCTCTTTTCCATTTCCTTCTGTTTTATTTCTGTTTTAATTTCTAACATTGATTTGCTATTTATTTCAGTTCCCAATTTTTTTTTAAAAACTATGTTAAGCACCCTAGAATATTTGTTGGAATATTTCCAACCATTCCTAAAGTTTTCAACATTTTTGAAAGTTTAAAGTTTCTGATTTCAATTTTAAAATTTGAAACCAGTAGCTTTTAGCACTTATTTAAAATGCTTAAATGTCAAGAAAAATGTTTTCTTCATTGCTCATTTACTTTCATGATATATCAGAAAGTTTGAACTTTTCCTGAGGCCATTTTGGATTCATTGATTTTGACTAGTTTGAGATTTCCATCATTTAAAGTAATGGCTAGGGTTTTGAGTTTTTCCTTTGCCACTTTCTTGTTCTTGTTGGAAAAACTTAGATGCAAATGCAAAGAAGACATGAGCACAAGACTAACTTGCTTAAGGGTTAGGGATGTGACAACTCACCCCCACTCAAAAGAATCTCGTCCTGAGATTTAGAAGTCGTCGGGAATAACGCAGGATACTCAAGTCGGAGACGATCCTCTCTTTCCCAAGTTGCCTCCTTTTCAGAATGATTTGACCATTGAACTTTAAGAAGCTTGAGGTTTCGACGTCGAGTGGTACGCTCAGCTTGATCAAGAATACGCACGAGGTATTCTCGGTATGAAAGGTTATCTTGGAGATCAAGCGTTTCGTGGTCCACTTCACGGATAGGATCCGAAAAGCAACGCCTGAGTTGCGAGACGTGGAAAACATCATGAACCTTGGAAAGATGCGGAGGAAGTTCCAACTGGTAGGCAACTTCTCCTCTTTTGGCAAGAATGCGAAAAGGACCAATGTAACGAGGAGCCAATTTGCCCTTGATACCGAAACGATGGGTACCCTTCAAAGGTGTAACCCGAAGGTAAGCCTTCTCGTCAACTTCAAAGGCCACAGCCTTATGATGACGATCATATTGGCTCTATTGACGAGACTGGGCTGTTTTCAACTTTTCACGAATGATGCGAACCTGCTCTTCTGCATCCTGGATCATATCCGGGCCAAAGAGTTGCCTCTCTCCGGTTTCTGACCAATTAAGAGGTGTTCGACATCTTCGTCCATAGAGAACTTCAAAAGGGGCTTTGCCCAAGCTTGATTGGTAACTATTGTTATAAGCGAATTCGGCGAATGGAAGGCACTTCTCCCAATTCATACCGAACGAAATAACACAAGCTTGGAGCATATCTTCTAGGATTTGATTCACTCTTTCTACTTGACCACTTGATTGGGGATGGAAAGCAGTGTTAAAAGATAAGTGAGTCCCCATGGCATTTTGAAAGCTTTCCCAGAAGCGAGAAGTAAACATACTTCCACGGTCCGAGTTAATCTCCAGGGGAACACCATGAAGAGTCACTATTCGGGAGATATATAACTCTGCTAGCTGGCTAGCTGTTATACTCTCACGAACGGGAAGAAAATGAGCCACTTTGGAAAGACGGTCAATGACCACAAAGATAGCATTATTTCCTTTCTTGGTCTTGGGAAATCCGGTAATGAAATCCATGCTAACTTTATCCCATTTCCATTCAGGAATAGCTAGAGGTTGAAGGGTGCCAGCAGGCCTTTGATGTTCTGCCTTACTTCGATGACAAACGTCGCAGTTAGCAACGAACTCAGCAATTTCTCTCTTCATCCTAGTCCACCAGAACCTCTGGCGGAGGTCCTGATACATCTTAGTACTACCGGGATGAATGGTGAGAGGAGAATCATGAGCCTCCTTAAGGATCAATTGCCGCAGACGTTTGCTCTTGGGAACCACTAAACGGTTCTGAAAGAACACAACACCTTTCTCATTGATGGAGAAATCCCTAGCGTTACCGCTAGCAATATTCTCCTTGATCCGGGATATACCCTTATCATAGGCCTGCACGGCTATGATTTGATCCCTAAGAGTAGGCTTCGCCACCAGGGTAGAAAGGAATCCTTGAGGAACAATATGAAGATTCAGCTTCCGAAAGTCCTCATAGAGATGTGGTTGACCTTGTTGTAGCATCAAATTGTTACAATAAGATTTACGACTTAGTGCATCGGCCATAACATTGGCCTTCCCCGGGGTGTAAGTTATCCCTAAGTCGTAATCCGAGATCAACTCAACCCACCGTCTTTGCCTGAGATTCAAATCCGGTTGGGTGAAGATATATTTCAGACTTTGGTGATCAGTGAATATTTCGCAACGATTACCCAGAAGGTAATGTCGCCAGGTTTTTAGTGCATGGACCACAACTGCAAGCTCAAGGTCATGTGTGGGATAATTATCCTCATGTGGACGCAACTGACGAGATGCGTATGCGATCACATGACGATCTTGCATGAGAATGCAACCTAATCCTTGTCGCGAGGCGTCGCAATAGATAACAAAGTCCTTAGAAAAATCTGGTGGTAGCAACACAGGTGCGGAAGTCAGGCGTCTTTTCAGTTCCTGAAAACTATGCTCACACTGTGGTGTCCACTCGAACCTTTTATCCTTCTTGAGGAGTTCAGTCAGAGGCTTTGCAACCTTGGAGAAATTCTCGACAAAGCGGCGACAATAGCTCGCTAGACCAAGAAAACTCCTAACTTGCTTAACCGATTCAGGTTGAGTCCAATCAAGGACAGCTTGAACTCTCTCGGGATTGACATCAATACCCTTACCAGAGATTACATGTCCTAGATAGGTCACTTGTGGTAACCAGAATTCACATTTTGAAAACCTGGCATAAAGGCGATGCTCTCGAAGTTTCGTCAATACCAGCCTTAGATGCTCGGCATGTTCTTGTTCATTCTTCGAGTAGATGAGGATATCATCGAGGTATACCATGACGAATTTATCCAAATACTCCATGAAGATTGAGTTCATCAGTCGAGAAAAGGTGGCTGGGGCATTGGTTAAACCGAAGGACATGACGGTGTACTCGTATTGGCCATAACGAGTAACAAAAGCCGTTTTTGGAATGTCCCCGTTCTTGATCTTCATTTGATGGTATCCCAACCTCAAATCCATTTTGGAGAAGACTGAGGATCCAGCGAGCTGATCGTACAGATCGTTGATCCTCGGGAGCGGATACTTGTTCTTTATGGTGACCAGATTAACTGGTCGATAATCTACAACCATCCGGTCCGTTCCGTCTTTCTTCTTGACGAAGAGGACGGGACAAGCCCAAGGAGAAGAGCTAGGACGAATGAAACCTTTGTTCAAGGCCTCATCTAGTTGCTTCTTAACTTCGGCTAGCTCCAAGGGTGCCATCTTATATGGTCTTCTAGCTATTGGGACAGTTCCCGGAACAAGATCTATCACGAACTCTACATCTCTATCAGGTGGAATTCCTGGCAGTTCCTCTGGAAAAACATCCGGGAAGTCACGGACTACCGGAATGTCTTCAAGTTCCGGAAGAGGGTTGGCATTCAAGGAATAGAGTTGGCATTTGGAAACTCGAGTAGAGACATTTACTATCTCACCTGAGGGATGGGTAAGCTGGACATTTCTAGAATGAGTATCAATCTTGGCATAGTGAGCTGACATCCAGTCCATGCCCAAGATGATATTAATATCCGAAGATTTCAATGCTATCAATGAGGCTAGAAAAACTAGCCTATCTACTAGAATTTCATTGTCATAGGTTATCCTAGAGGTTTGCCATTTACTACCAGGGGTTTGGACAACCAATGGGATTGGCATATCACAAAAAGACATGTTATGCAACTGTGCATAACTTTCTGAAATGAAGGAATGAGAAGACCCAGTGTCAAAGAGAACGGACGCTGGGTGATGATTAACAAGAAGCGTACCCAGCATGACGTCGGGATCCTCTGCGGCTTCTTCTGCTGACACATAGTTCACACGGCCACGTGCAGGAGTTGGCTTCACATAGTAAGCTTTGCCCGACTTGGCTTGCCCGACGGACTTTCCGGGTTGCTTGGCACCCACATTCTGAGGACACTCACGGGAATAGTGCCCTGGTTCTCCACACTTGTAGCACATCACTTGGTTGGCACGTGGTGCAGCATTACTAGCTGGACCACCATAAGCTTTTGCTGGAGGGTTGGCCTGATTCGTCTGAGGTGCCACGTCGGATGGACTCGGAGTATATCTTGGCGGCAAAGAACTGTTCGGAACCCACAGCCTGCGTTTGGGAAACGCGGAACCAGAAGACGAGCCAAAGTCACGGGAGTGCTTCCTTGTGGCTTCGAAGTCAGTATGACCAGTCTCGGCACTGATCGCCTTGTTGACTAGGGCTTGAAATCTTGCACACTCATGGAGGCGCAGATCACGACGGAGCTCAGGGCTCAGGCCCTTACGGAATCTTGCTTGCTTCTTGGCGTCGGTAGACACCTCCTCTGTTGCATAGCGGGTGAGATTACCGAACTCGCGGCTATAGGCATCCACAGACAACTTGCCCTGAGTAAAGGCACAAAACTCCTCTCTCTTTCTGTCCATCAGGCCCTCTAGAATATGGTGCAGACGAAAAGCTGCACTGAAGTCTGCCCATGTGGCTACTGGTTCAGCGGGACGCATAGCTTCAAAATTCTCCCACCACAGATTGGCGGGTCCTTCCAGGAAATACGCCACAAAGGTCACCTTGTCGGCCTCAGACACATTCGCAGAGCGAATCTTGCGTGAGATGCTGCACAGCCAGTCATCAGCGTCGAGGGGATCGACGGAATGATGAAACTTTGGAGGATTCAACTTCACAAAGTCGTTGAGGGACACTGCAGCATTCCTAGGCTGACGAGCCGTATTCTGCTCAATACGCTCTAGCAGTCGGTTGGTCTCCCTTTTGTTTCTTTCTGCCTCAAGCATCACTTCCACCAGAGAAGGCGGGTGAGGCAGGTCTTCCTGCGACGCTTGACTACCCTCGCCTTGCTCATGAGCAGGGGCACGGTTTAACCTGGTGAACACCATCCTGACAAACAAACTCACAGCTTAGACCAACATCATATCAATACTAGCTATGGATTAAGAATGTACTGAACACACGGAATGCGGAAATGAATATCCGAACAACATGGTAACAAGCAACTGCTATATATACACCATGGTTCATACACACCCTTACATAGTTCAGTACAAACTTACTCAAAGAGCAAAGTACTGAAATTGTGAAACTACTCATCAGAGGCTTACAAGCTTCCTATACATTATTTATCTAGGCCTCCGGAATTCATTTCACATCATAGGCATACTTCACAAGTCACGCAGGACTGTGAACGTACGACTACTACCATACTATCCTTCCGCTCACAGCTCAGGCATCCGCATAGAACATCTCATAGAGATTACCTCCATGACCTGGAAGCTCAACCTGCGGATCAGGAAACACTCTAGCCTGAGATCCCTGGGATCCATAAGGACACGGATGTGGCCTTGGTCCCCGGACTGGTGGTAAGAGGGGTCCCCGAAGAGGTGTGACTCCTCCTATAGCTGGCCAGTCAACGTGAGCCGGAAGATGGGTCCTAACAGGGTTCAACATCTCCATCTCTCCATACCCTGTCTGGACTACCGGTGCCAGCTGCGTCAAAGCCGTCCACAGACGGGCATGGGTAGCATAAAGCTCCATGCGGAGAGCACGAGCATCCCTGTCTCTGTTCTCTAGCATCTCAACAGTGGACTGCAGTAGTGGATCCTCCATAGAAGAATCAAAATAGACTCCACTGAGGTATCCCTCTTCACCAGGCTGAGAGGCCGGAACATAGCAGAACTCTGAATTCTGCAGCAGTGCATGTCTCGCTCTCATTATGGTCAGCATTGAATAGGTAGCATCCTGTACTGCCATGTCAACGGTGACCCCCAACCCATAGGACCAATGGATTGGCTTCTCAGCTCTAGGGTAGTATGGAAATACCCTAACAGTGCAGATGTACTGGCTCTGGTTGAAGTCTCGGTACTGTTCCTCCACTGTGTACTCGGGGTACCAGCGGTAACCGCACACCGACATCACCCTGACCAGCATGGCCGTATGACCCGGCACATCAATGCACCTGGTCAGACGTACCACCTAACGAGAAGGACGGCCAGGCATCTGTAAATAGAGAGTAATGCAAAAGCATTAGAGCTCTGAATGAAAAATTGGGCAGCATAACGGCTGTAAATGCTCAAAAACAAATTTTGAGACAACCCAAAATGGAATAGCGTAACCACTCAACTGTCAAGTTCAACTCTCTGATCATCAAACCTACTTACTTTTCCTAGGAATGACAGAAACCCAATATCTCTCGACCCGTAGTCCTATAATCTACCGATCAGAAACACGAGCCTAGAAGAAGATGAGTAACCTAGTCCTTAATTCCCGCAGAAAAGACGAGGATGACCAGAATAGAATAACTTGAGAAGAGAACAAGAGTCTTACGTTCCCTTCCACAAACAATTCCCTTATATATAACTAAAGCAATTCTAGACTCAACTTCGACCAATTTGGCTTAGTAATCCTACAGTCAGTCAGGCTCTGATACCAACGCTGTCGGGACCCCGATCCTAAGCCATAGGAATCCAGCCTGTAACACATCGCATCCCTTTGCGGTCTCACGCACGGTTAACTCCACAGCTGCAGCCTTACCTTAGCCGGGACCGTTTGCGTCTTTTGACTCACGTATGCAATAGTGTCGCTAGCATTCCAATGTCAAAGAACCCGGATCGACATGTCTAGTCATAAACCAAAGTGGCAGTACCGCACAAGGACAGGCATACATGACCCAACAAAGCAGGTGTCGGTCATCAGCGAATGTAGACGAGTCGTAGCAAGCTACAAGGACTCCATTACATCGCGTGACATTTCCCCAAAGGGGACAGACACATCAGCTAAGAAGGACACATGCCGGTCAACCAATGTGTCCGGAGCAGTAGCGAACTACCAAGGCTCATTGGATCACAAAGGGGCATTTCCTTGTAAGGAGTGCTACTAAAGTTCACGACTAAGTAATCGAACCCCATACATATCAAGTACGACACACGTACGCATGGCATACCGATATGTATAGATACATCGATGGCATCACAACATAACCATAACATACAACCTTTATTTAAGAGGCTCGGAAGAGCCACACACATAATATTACACATTAAGGGTCTCACGACCCATAATAGCAGTCATTCAGTTACAAGCCAGCGGAAGAGTTTAAAACTGTCTGAGTACAGACAGGGCAACTAGACGGCACATGGCCTGACTATATTACAGATCCAACGTAGGGCCAGATCGTAGCTGGGACACCAGTTACTCGTCGTCGTCGATGTCTACGAAGAACCCTCCATTAGGGTCATTAGCAACCTCTGCAACATTTATTAAGCAAACATGAGTACGAAGGTACTCAACAAGACTTTAGGATAACTAACTACTCATGCAAGGTATCAAAAGGGTATTGTGGGGTTTCATGCGGAAAGCCAGCGTCTGACTCGTGGCTAGACAACTTGCATTTTTAAATAATTTTGACAACTTGATTTCTCACACACGAGTCCACTAACACCACAACAATACACTATCGTGGAATCATTCCGTCTCCATACGGAAATGCCGTCCACGACACTCACGCTTATCTTCATAATTTTATGAGTAGCCATTGAAGTTATCTATGAACAACATATGTCTCCAAGTAGTCCATATCCGCCGACGCGGCTATTCGAATAGATCATAACCCTGCAGGGGTGTACTTCGTCACACACGCTCTCGCCACTTATCGCCATGTGCACGTCATGCACCTCGGCAACCTTCAAGCGGAAGCCCAGCGAGGGAGTCGGCCACGACCGTTAACCACACTAGTACCTAGTCCAGGTTTATCGCCTATCTGAGAGTAACCCGTACGGAAGTCCGGCCGAGGTTTCCGCCACGGCCTCAAACGATGTGCGCAGGGTTCCCAAGCCCACCATCCGGGTGCCACTGCCTACCGCATCACGGCCCACCTCTTAGGTCAGCACCATGCACGGCCTCCAGCATTACTATAAACACCAGAAACTACTTGCAACTCCTGGACCGAGTACTAAGCGATTAATAAGTCGAGAGGGTCAATTAAGTATCCCAACGTGTGGTAGTATCTAGTCTTGGATTACATACACGGAACTTAGTTCCTAAGGACGGTTCCAATGAAACAACCCGCCATGTACTCCTACACAGCCTTTCACTGGTACCTTTACCAAATCAGGTTCAACACACAACCTTTGCTTACCGAACACATTCTCACAATTCTGTTCATCTCCCAGATGACAGACCATACACAACTCTAAGCATAGCATGCATAGCAGGATAAGGCACAACATAGCTCAAGCAACTATCAGGTATGCTAGGTTGCAAGGTTCGGCTATTTACTGTGACAAGGTTAGGTCATGCAAAGGAAGTGGGTTCAACTAACGTGGCAAAAGCAGTTGAATCATTTGATCCTAATGCAATAAATAAGTGCAGGAGCAAGAACATGGAAATTATCGGGATGATCAAAAGGGTTGCTTTCCTTGTTGCTCAGAGGAGGGACAATATCCGTCAGATGGATATTCGGTGGAATCCGAGGGTGCGGAGCCTACCGAAATGAATGGTAACAATCAATAACAATCATATGCAAACAAGATGATGCATGAGCATGGCATGAGAATGCAAGGTGACAAACTATTATAATCAGCATGTGTTAGGTTTGAAATTGATTTGAATCACCTTCAAATATCAATTCAAACGAGGTATTCTCGAATACTGATTTAATTGATTCGACCTGATGCTCAGATCAACTTGATGTTAATATGCATGATATGTCATGTTAGGGTACCGATTTGTAGTTAGGTCAGTGTGTGATCATGACATCATGATGAAATTTTAATAGTTTCCAAATTCCTTTTATAAAGTATTTATAAGAATTGGCTTATTCATTAATCTACATGTTTGGGTTCTGTAACTCTTTCAAAGATGAATGAAAATAGCATATTCAGATTCCTTGAATTTTTCTGATACTTTTTCATATAAAATTATTTTCATTGGAGTTACAGATTAATTTCTATGAATTTTTGAAGTTTTAAACATTTCCTGGATTTATTTTTATACTGGAAAACACTTTTATTGCATCAGCATGACATCAGCAGGTCCATGTGGCCGTTGAAAGTCAAACCTGACCAGTGGGACCCACTGGTCAGTCTCTCTGGTCAATTTTAGATTAAGTTTAAACTTAATTAACTGATTAACCTTACTGGACCCACATGTCAGTGACTGATTAACTTATTTGATTTATTTTTATTACCTTTAAACTTGCCAGAGGCTGGCCCCACCAGTCAGTGGCTCAGGCCAGTCGAGATCCACCGGCGGCGAGGTCGTCCTCGCCGGCGGGGAGCCTCCGGCGAGCACCAGAACCTCGTGGGGGGGGGGGGGGGGCTCGGAAATGGCGCACAAAGGGCCAAACGCACGGCTGAGACCATGGGAGGAACGACCACTCGATGGCACGCACGATGGGACAAGCCCGAGGGGCTGGGGTGGCCGGAATCAACGCCGGCGACGAGCTTGGCGGCGACCAAGTTCGGCCATCGCCGAAGCCATCGGATACGGGGTCAAAACGCTCGGGGTTGGGCACCTATCGCATCTACACAACGTCCTGAGGCTGTTGGTAGCCTCAAACGGACTAACACTTCACCGGAGGGTTACCGGCGACGAGCTGTAGCGGCGGTCCTCGTCGGGCTCTGGTGAAACTAGGGCTAGAGGGGGGGATCGACGGGGAAAACTTAGGGGAAATGACCGCATGCTCAGTGGGAGTGCAGAGCAGGGATTAGACGGCTCAGGAAGGCCTGGGAATCGAGCAGATCTCGCCGGCGGCCGAAGGTTGAAGACGACGGTGTCATGGGCGTTGCAGGGTTCGGGGTGGCTTCGGCTTCTGCAGGGAGGACCAGACCGACGAGGCGGAGCTAACGGCGTGCTCAGCAGGAGGATCCTATGGCTAGAGGCACGAGCAGCTCGAGCTTTGCTCGGTTCCAATGGCGACAGAAGGGGGAGGAGAGATCCGAGAGGAGGGGAGGAACTGACGCTGGCAATGGATAGGGGCGGCCTCGGGGAGCTTATCCCCGGCCTTGCCAGCGCGAGGCGGCAACCAGGCAGGGGCACAGGTGCGTGGCCGCGCCGGAGAACGCGGCGGCCACCTCCTGCTGCCTACTAGCGGGAGGAAGACGACAGGGCTTAGATGGGCTGGGCCAGGCTATAGGCGACAGGTAACCTCTTTTCCATTTCCTTCTGTTTTATTTCTGTTTTAATTTCTGACATTGATTTGCTATTTATTTCAGTTCCCAAACAAATTGTAAAAACTATGTTAAGCACCCTAGAATATTTGTTGGAATATTTCCAACCATTCCTAAAGTTTTCAACATTTTTGAAAGTTTAAAGTTTCTGATTTCAATTTTAAAATTTGAAACCAGTAGCTTTTAGCACTTATTTAAAATGCTTAAAGTGTCAATAAAAATGTTTTCTTCATTTCTCATTTACTTTCATGATATATCAGAAAGTTTGAACTTTTCCTGAGGCCATTTTGGATTCATTGATTTTGACTAGTTTGAGATTTCCATCATTTAAAGTAATGGCTAGGGTTTTGAGTTTTTTCTTTGCCACTTTCTTGTTCTTGTTGGAAAAACTTAGATGCAAATGCAAAGAAGACATGAGCACAAGACTAACTTGCTTAAGGGTTAGGGATGTGACAGGACACCATCAGCAATGCATGCTGAATACACTCGCACTCGCTTATCCGGTAAGCATGCCAAAGCAAATAGATCATCACTGACTTTCTTCTCCTCATGCAACTTTCCAACATGATTCTTAAACCATTTAGAAAATCCCTTGGCAACCCTTGTATCAACATTGATCTGGCTTTCTTCCTGATTTAACTCTTCCTTGCATTTCCTGCAATGCCAACAAAACATGTGAATTAAAATATTAGGCTGGTGCCAACAACCCAAGCAAAAGTAAATAAATAATGAGTGCACAAGATATAATGTACTCGATATATGGTATAACCTCGGTGCAATTGCTGAGCACATACCAAACCATCTTGTCATACTCATCACCAGCATCCAAGTATCGCGAGGCTCCAAGAAAGTTCACACTATGGTTGAAAACTGAGACATCACCAATATGCGAATCAAACTGCTCTCTATTTCTGCCCGGCCGGTTCCATCTTGTTTCCACATCGCCAAAGTATGTGGAGCAAAAAGTCAAGCACTCGTCAACGACATATGCTTCAGCAATCGAACCTTCAGGTCTTGCCGTGTTTCGCACATAACGCTTACAAGTAAGCAGCCTTCTTTTGATTGAGTACATCCAACCGTATTGCACATGGCCTCTAAGCATTGCCTCTTTTGGTAAGTGCACCACCAAATGGACCATCACGGTGAAGAAAGTTGGAGGGAAAATCTTCTCAAACTTGCAAAGAATAATTGGGATTTCTTTTTCAAGTCTTTCCAGAACAGTTAACTTGACTGTTTTGCAGCACAGTTCTCTAAAGAAATTTCCCAGCTCAACAACCGCTTCATATATATCATTGTCCATGATTCCACGGAGGCCAGCCGGTAAAATCCTTTGGAGGAGGATGTGACAATCATGGGTTTTTAGTACTGAAAGCTTGAATCCATCAGAAGTAACAAACTTTGCTAGGTTAGAAGCATAACCATCTGGAAATCTCACCGCTCTTATGAATTCACAGAATGCTAGCTTTTGTTCTTTACTCATTGTATACCATGCTCGTGGCATTTCAAATGTATCTTCAGCTTCATCATGTTGTAGATGCAAATCTTCTCTTATGCCCATGTCCTCCAAATCAAGCCTAGAACTAACCGTGTGCTTTGTCTTCCCTTCAATGTTCAAAAACGTCCCTAGCAGATTCTCACATATGTTTTTCTCAATGTGCACTACATCGAGATTATGCCTTAATTTCAGACCAACCCAGTATGGCAGGTCCCACAAACAAGACCTCCAGTCCCAACATTGACCTTCCGCGCGCTTTCTTTTCTTTGCAAGCTTTCCTGGTCTCACATCCTTCACCTTCTCAAGTTGCTGCTCCATCTCTTCCTTAGTGAATTTAGCTAGCTTGTCACGGGTTTCATTCTCACCATTAAAATCTTTGCTTTTTCTCCAGCGATGGTTTCGGGGAAGAAAGCGGCGATGCCCAATATAACAGATCTTGCTCCTTATTCTCTTTGAGCAAGGGTCTTTGTCACAATGGACACGTGCGTGATAACCCGCTGTGATCCTCCCAGACAGAGTGTGCAGTGCCGGGAAATCATGGATGGACCATATGACTGCAACACGTAGATTGAACTTTTCTTCCGGACTAGAGGCATCGTATGTACGTACACAGTCCAGAGCTAGAGCAGTTCTTGTACGAGGGGCTCCATAAAGACATCAAAATCCTTTCCTGGAGACTCTGGACCCGGGATAAGCAGTGACATCATGAAGTTGGACCGATCCATGCATGCCCATGGTGGCAGGTTGTACGGCACCACAAAAACGGGCTACATGCTATAAGACGTGTTCATGTTCCCAAACGGATTAAAGCCATCTGTGGCAATGCCGAGTTTTATATTCCTTGGATCTGCAGAAAAATCTCCATGTTCACTGTCAAATTCTTTCCATGCCTCTCCGTCCGCTAGATGGCTCAGCTCATTGTCCACATGTTGCTGTTGAAGCTTGTGCCATTGTACCTCCAACGATGATTTCTTCGAGATAAACATCTGCTGCAACCTTGGTATCAACGGAAAGTGCCTCAGTACCTTCTCTGGTATTGACTTCTTCCCATCAGCATCTTTCCACCTTGAGGCATTGCATTTTGGACAGTTGTCATGCTTTGCAAAATCCTTCCAAAACAAGACACGGTTATTTGGGCACACGTGTATTGAAACATAACCTAGCCCCAACCTGCAGATTATGCTCAATGCTTCATCATAAAACCTGGGAACACAGCTATCAGGGAATTGCAAGGTCAAAAGGCGGAGTATTGCGTTGAATGCAGCATTGCTAATCCGGTAGAAAGACTTGATGTGGAGTAACTTCACGGTGAAGGTAAATCTTGAAAATTTACCCCCTTCATGAGCTGCGCGCTCAGCCTCCTCCAACACCTCAGCAAACATCGACTTCTGCCCATCAGCACGATCTTCAGCATCGTACAGATCCTTCAATAGGTCAGGAATCCTATCATCTTCATGCCCATCCTCTTCATCCAAACCAGCATTCTCTCGCAAAATATTTTCCATAAAATTAGTGCCAGCATCACCACCACCCATCATATGAGGGGCGTGTGTATCAGCTTCAATATGTTGAGGTTGTCCGGCTAAAGGTTCTCCATGATATATCCATCTATCATATGTGCTGGCCATCCCATTAAGAAGAAGATGATCTTCCACTACTCCTTGAGATTTTCTCGAACGGTTGAGGCAATTACAGCATGGGCAAACAATGACAGCATCCTTGGAAAATTTGCCCGAACAAATTGCATGAATTCATCAACTCCTTTCATATGTTCTTTCAAAAACCTTCTAACTCCTTTTCTAATCCAGCTTCTGTCCGGCGGCAGCAGCGAGTCCCCCATGCTCGGCGGTGAGTCCCTCATGCTCGGCGGCGGCGAGTCCCCCGTGTGTGGGCGAGGTCGCTGTCCGAGGCGAGCGGCACCACCACAACTACCAGTGGGCGAGGTGGCTGAGGCGAGCGGCACCACCACTGGTCGGGCGATGTCGTCGTGGCCGAGGCGTGGCCGAGGTGGCCGTGGCGTCGGCACCACCACCACTGCCGATGGGTGAGGTGACCGTGGCGTCAGCACCACCACCGCTGGTCACCGCCCCCATCGGTCGCCGCCGCCCCGTCCCCGTCGGTCGCCGCCCCTCCGAGATCTAGATTTGCTCGTCGGAAATTGGCTAAGTGTTGGCCCCTATCGAAAATTGGCCAATTGTTGGCCGTCCCCGTCTGTCCCACTTGTCAATGATACGAGAGACCCGCGATTTAATATAATATACCCCAAAATACCGATACCTGAGCAACAGTCCCTCTCTAGCCCAGCGGTAGCAAACACTTAGCGGAAGCGCTCGGTCGTGGGTTCGAGTCCCACGGGAATTAAGCGAGGCTCACGCATGTTTTTTTCGGGAATTAAGCGAGGCTCGCGAATGTCCCCGCTCAGTCGCCGGCCCCTCACCTGCCTGTCAAATGGGTCCTACCTTAGTGACAAGTAAGCGGGGATGCTGAGGTGGCTGCGTAACCAGCCTAGTGCATTCAAACTATTTAGTAACGACCATTCATATTGGTCATTATCACCTAGAAAATGGTCGTTGGTTTTTGGGGCTAGGACCCCTCCAGACATCTTACGACCAAATGATGTCAAATGGTCATAGATTTATGACCATCCCTTCCAGCGTCACTAACATCAGGTCGTTAGTTGACATATTTCTTGTAGTGGCACTGTTTTGGGGTCCCGGGTCAATTTTTGATGTTGCATGAACCGTGTGCACGGCTATCGAGACGTCACAAAAACTCATAGTTTTGTCGTTTGGACCAGTTTCGTGGGCTATAACGCACTGTTTTGGGTTCCGGGATCGATTTTTGATGCTCCATGAACCGTGTGCAAGACTATCGAGACGTCGCAAAAACATGGCGTTTTTGTCGTTTCGGGCCAATTTCGTGGGCTATAGCACACTTTGTTGGCGTTCTGGATATATTTTCGATGCTCCATGAACCCTGTACATGGCTATCGAGACGTTGTAAAAACTCGGTGTTTTTGTCATTTGGGCCAGTTTCGTGGGTTATAGCGCACTATTTTAGGGTCCCGGGTCGATTTTTGATGCTCCATGAACCAGTGCATGGCTATCGAGATGTCGCAGAAACTCGGTGTTTTTGTCGTTTCGGGGCAATTTCGTGGTCCATAGCGCACTGTTTTCGGGTCCCGGATCAATATTTGATGCTACATGAACCTTGTGCACGGCTATCGAAACGTTGCAAACACTCGTTGTTTTGGTCGTTTCGGGCTAGTTTCTTGGGTTATAGCCCACTGTTTTGGGGTTCTGGATCGATTTTTGATGCTCCATGTACCGTGTACACGGTTATCGAGATGTCGCACAAACTCGTTGTTTTTGTCGTTTGGGCCAGTTTCGTGGGCTATAGCGCACTGTTTTGGGGTCCCATGTTGATTTTTGATGCTCCATAAACCCTGTGCATGCTATCGAGACGTCGCAAAAAACTCCTTGCTTTTGTCGATTCGGGCGACTTCCGTCGGCTATAACGCACTGTTTTGGGGTCCCGGGTCGATTTTTTTATGCTCCATGAACCGTTTGCATGGCTATCGAGACGTCGTAGAAACTCGTAGTTTTTGTTGTTCGGGCGAGTTTCGTGGGCTATAGCGCATATTTTGGGGTCCCGGGTCAATTTTTGATGCTTCATGAACCGTGTGCACGACTATCTAGACGTCACAAAAACTTGTTGTTTTTGTAATTTCGGGCCAGTTTCGTGGGCTATACCGCATTGTTTTGGGGTCCCGGATCTATTTTCGATGCTTCCATGAACCTTGTGCACTACTATCGAGACTTCCCAAAAACTTGGTGTTTTAGTCGTTTCGGGCCAGTTTCATGGGCTATAGCGCATTGTTTTTGGTTCCCGCATTGATTTTTGATACTCCATGAACCCTATGCACGGCTATCGAGGCATCACAAAAACTCTTTGTTTTTGTCATTTCAGGCCAGTTTCGTGGGCTATACCGCACTGTTTTGGGGTCTCGGGTCAAATTTTGATGTTCCATGAACCCTATGCACGGCTATCGAGACGTCGCAAAAACTCGTTGTTTTATCGCTCGGGCCAGTTTCGTGTGCTATAACGCACTGTTTTTGCGGTCCCGGCTCGATTTTTGATGCTTCATGAACCCTGTGCACGACTATCGAGACATCGGAATAGCTCGTTGTTTTTGTCGTTTCAGGCCACTTTCTTGGGCTATTACGCACTGTTTTGGGGTCCTGGGTCGATTTTTGATGCTCCATGAATCCTGTGCACGGCTACCGAAACTTCGCAAAAACTCGGTGTTATTGTCGTTTCGGGCTAGTTTCTTGGGCTATAACGCACTCTTTTGGGCCCCCCTCGAATTTCGAGGTTGCATGAACCTTGTGCACGGCTATCGAGACGTCACAAAACTCTTTGTTTTTGTTGATTCGGGCCAGTTTCATGGGCTATAGCGCACTGTTTTGGGGTCCTTGGTCGATTTTTGATGCTCCAGGAAGCCCGTGCACGGCTATCGAGACATCGTAAAAACTCGTTGTTTTTGTCATTTCGGGCGAGTTTCGTGGGTGGGCAAAGTTTTGGGGTTTTGGATCGATTTTTTATGCTCCATTAACCCTGTGCACGGCTTTCGAGATGTCGCAAAAACTTGGCATTTCGGGCCAGTTTTTGTCATTTCGGGCCAGTTTCGCGGGTTATAGCGCACTCTTTTGGGGTCCTAGGACAATTTTCGATGTTGCATGAACCGTGTGCACGGCTATCGAGACGTCACAAAAACTCATAGTTTTGTCGTTTCGAGCTTGTTTCGTGGGCTATAGCGCATTGTTTTGGGGTCCCGGGTTGGTTTTTGATGCTTCATGAACCGTGTACAACGGCTATCGAGACGTTGGAAAAACTCGTTGTTTTTGTCGTTTCGGGCCAGTTTCGTGGGCTATAGCGCACTGTTTTGGGGTCCCGGGTCGATTTTTGATGCTCCATGAACCATGTGCATGACTATCGAGATGTCCCAAAAACTCGGTGTTTTTTTCGTTTCGGGCCAGTTTTGTGGCATATATCGCATTGTTTTGGGGTTCCGGGGGATATTTTTGATGCTCCATGAACCGTGTGCACGACTATCGAGACTTCGCAAAAACACGTTGTTTTTGTCGATTCGGTCAAGTTTTGTCGGCTATGACGCACTGGTTTGGGGTCCCTAGGACAATTTTTGATGTTGCATGAACCGTGTGCACGGCTATCGAGACGTCACAAAAACTCGTAGTTTTGTCGTTTGGACCAGTTTCGTGGGCTATAACGCACTGTTTTGGGGTCCCGGGTCGATTTTTGATGCTCCAGGAACCGTGTGCAAGATTATATAGACGTCGCAAAAACATGGCATTTTTGTCGTTTTGAGCCAATTTGTGGGCTATAGCGCATTGTTTTGGCGTCCCGGGGTCTATTTTTGATGCTCCATGAACCATGTGCATGGCTATCGAGACGTCGTAGAAACTCGATGTTTTTGTCGTTTCGGGCCAGTTTCGTGGGTTATAGCGCACTATTTTAAGGTCCCGGGTCGATTCTTGATGCTCCATGAACTAGTGCACGACTATCGAGACGTCGCAGAAACTCGGTTTTTTTGTCGTTTCGGGCCAATTTTGTGGTCTATAGCACACTGTTTTTGTTGTTTCAGGCGAATTTCGTGTGTTATAGCGCACTAGTTTGGGATCCCGGGTCGATTTTTTATGCTCCATGAACCGTGTGCGTGGCTAACGAGACATCCTAAAAACTTGTTTTTTGTCGTTTCGCACAGTTTCGTGGAGCTATAGCGCACTGTTTGTGGGTCCCGGATCGATTTTTTATGCTCCATGAACCGTGTGCAAGGCTATCGAGACGTCGTAGAAACTCGGTGTTTTTGTCGTTTCAGGACAATTACGTGGTCTATAGCACACTGTTTTGGGGTCCCGAGTCGATTTTTGATGCTCCATGAACATTCTGCACGGCTATCGAGACATCCCAAAACTCGTTGTTTTTGTCGATTCGAGCGAGTTTCGTCGGCTATGACGCACTGTTTTGGGGTCTCGGGTCAATTTTCGATGCTGCATGAACCGTGTGCATGACTATCGAGATGTCACAAAAACTCGTAGTTTTGTCGTTCGGGCTAGTTTCGTGGGCTATAGCGAATATTCTAGGGTCCCGGGTCGATTTTTGATCCTCCATGAACCGTGTGCATGACTATTGAGACGTTGCAAAAACTCGGTGTTTTTGTCATTTGGGGCGAGTTTCGTGGGCTATAGCGCACAGTTTTGTGACCCCGAGTTGATTTTTGATGCTCCATGAACCGTGTGCACGGCTAACGAGTCATCGTTTTGGACAGTTTCGTGGGGCTATAGCGCACTGTTTTTGGGTCCCAGATTGATTTTTATGCTCCATGAACCGTGTGCACGGCTATCGAGACGTCGCAAAAACTCTTTGTTTTTGTCATTTCGGGCCAATTTCGTGGGCTATACCGCACTGTTTTGGGCTCTCGGGTCAAATTTTGATGTTCCATGAACCCTGTGCACGGCTATCGAGGCGTTGCAAAAACTCGTTGTTTTATCGCTCGGGCTAGTTTCGTGTGCTATAACGCACTGTTTTTGGGTCCCGGGTCAATTTTTGATGCTGCATGAACCCTGTGCACGGCTATAGACATGTCGGAAAAACTCATTGTTTTAGTCGTTTCAGGCCACTTTGTTGGACTATAATGCACTCTTTTGGGGTCCCCTCGATTTTTGAGGCTGCATGAACTTTGTGCACGGCTATCGAGACATCGCAAAAACTCCTTGTTTTTGTCGATTCGGGCCAGTTTCATGGGCTATAGCGCACTGATTTGGGGTCCCTGGTCGATTTTTGATGCTCCATGAGCCGTATGCACGGCTATCGAGACATCATAAAAACGCTTTTTTTAATTTCGGGCCAGTTTCATGGGTTATAGCGCACTGTTTTGGGGTTTCGGATCGAATTTTGATGCTCCATGAACCGTGTGCACGGCTCTCAAGAAGTCGCAAAAATTTGGCGTTTAGGGCCAATTTTTGTCATTTCGGGCTAGTTTCGTGGGTTATAGCGCACTATTTTGGGTCCCGGGACTATTTTTGATGCTCGATGAACCGTGTGCACGACTATCAAGACAAAGCAAAAACTTGGCGTTTTTGTTGTTTTGAGCCTCTTTCGTGGGCTATAGCTTATCGTTTTGGGGTCCCGGGTTGATTTTTGATGCTCCATGAACCGTGTGCATGGCTATCGGGACGTTGCAAAAACACATTGTTTTTGTCGTTTCGTGCGAGTTTCGTCGGCTACAACGCACTGTTTTGGGTTCCCGGGTCGTTTTTTATGATCCCTCAACCCTGTGCACTCTATCAAGACATCCCAAAAACTCGGTGTTTTTGTCGTTTCGTGCTAGTTTTGTGAACTATAGCACATTGTTTTGGGGTCCCGGGTTGATTTTTTATGCTCCATGAACCCTGTGCACGGCTATCGAGAAATCACAAAAACTCGTTGTTTTTCTCGTTTCGGGCCAGTTTCTTGTGCTATACTACCGTTTTGGGTCCCGGGCGATTTTTGATGCTCCACGAATCGTGTGCTGGGCTATCGAGACGTAAAAAAACTCGGTGTTTTTGTCGTTTCACGCCAATTTCTAGGGCTATAACAAACTGTTTTGGGGTCCTGGGTCGAGTTTTGATACTTCATGAACTCTGTGCACGGCTATCGAGACACCGCAAAAACTCAGTGTTTTTGTCGTTTCGCGCGAGTCTCTTGGGCTAGAGCGCACTGTTTTGGGGTCCCAGGATGATTTCTGATGCTCCGTGAACCGTGTGCACGGCTATCGAGATGTCGTAGAAAAGCTCGTTATTTTTATCTTTTCGGGCCAGTTTCGTGGGCTATAACGCACTGTTTTGGGGTCCCGGATCGATTTTTGATTCTCCATGAACCGTGTGCACGACTATCGAGACCTCACAAAAACTCGTAATTTTTGTCGTTCGGGCGAGTTTCGTGGGCTATACCGCACTATTTTGGGGGTCCCGTCTCAATTTTTTATGCTCCATGAACCGTGTGCACGGTTATCGAGATGTCGCAAAAACTTGTTGTTTTTGTCGTTTCGGGCCAATTTCATTTGCTATAACCCACTGTTTTTGGGGTGCCGGGTTGATTTTTGATGCTGCGTGAACCGTTTGCACGGCTACCGAGACGTCACAAAAATCGGTGTTTTTGTCGTTTCGGGCTAGTTTCTTGGGCTATAACGCACTCTTTTGGGGTCCCGAGTCGATTTTTTAGGCTGCATGAACCTTGTGCACGGCTATCGAGTCATCGCAAAAACTCTTTGTTTTTGTCGATTCGGGCTAGTTTTGTGTGCTATAGCGCACTGTTTTGGGGTCCCGGGTTGATTTTTGATGCTCCATGAACCGTGTGCACGGCTATCGAGACATCGTAAAAACTTGTTTTTTTGTCGTTACAGCGCACTGTTTTGGGTTCCTGATCGATTTTTGATGCTCCATGAACCCTGTGCATGGCTATCGAGACATCCCAAAAACTCGGTGTTTTTGTCGTTTCGGGCCAATTTCATGGGCTAGCACACTGTTTTGGTGTCCTGGGTCGATTTTTGATACTCCATGAACCCTATGCATGGCTATCAAGACACCGCAGAAACTCGTTGTTTTTGTCGATTCGGCCAGTTTCGTGGGCTATAGCTCATTGTTTTGGGTCCCGGGTGGATTTTTGATTCTCCGTAACCGTTTGTAAGGCTATCAAGATGTCGTAGAAACTTATTGTTTTTGTCGTTTTGAGCCAGTTTCGTGGGCTATAACGCACTGTTTTGGGGTCCCGGGTCGATTTTTGATGCTCCATGAATCGTGTGCATGACTATCGAGATGTCGCAAAAACATGGCGTTTTTATCGTTTTGGGCCAATTTCGTGGGCTATAGCACACTATTTTGTCGTCCCGGGGTCTATTTTTGATGCTCCATGAACCCAGTGCATGGCTATCGAGACGTCGTAAAAACTCAGTTTTTTTGTCGTTTCGGCCAGTTTCGTGGGTTATAGCGCACTATTTTAGGGTCCCGGGTCGATTTTTGATGCTCCATGAACCGAGTGCACGGCTATCGAGACATCACAGAAACTCGGAGTTTTTTTCGTTTCAGGCTAATTTCGTGGTCTATAGCGCACTATTTTTGGGTCCCGGATCGATTTTTGATGCTACATGAACCTTGTGCACGGCTATTGAAGCGTCGCAAAAACTCGTTGTTTTTGTTGTTTCGGGCTAGTTTCTTGGGCTATAGCCCACTGTTTTGGGGTTCCGGATCGATTTTTGATGCTCCATGAACCGTGCACACGGTTATCGAGACGTCGCACAAACTCGTTGTTTTTGTCGCTCGACTCAGTTTCGTGGGCTATCGAGACTTCCCAAAAACTTGGTGTTGTTGTCGTTTTGGGCCAGTTTCATGGGCTATAGCGTACTTTTTTTGGTTCCCGGAACGATTTTTGATACTCCATGAACCCTATGCACGGCTATCGAGGCATCGTAAAAACTCTTTGCGTTTGTCGTTTCAGACAGTTTTGTGGGGCTATACCACACTGTTTTTGGGTCCCGGATCGATTTTTATGGTCCATGAACCGTGTGCACGGCTATCGGGACGTCGGAATAACTCGTTGTTTTTGTCATTTCAGGCCACTTTCTTGGGCTATAACGCACTGTTTTGGGGTCCCGGATCGATTTTGATGCTCCATGAATCCTGTGCTCGGCTACCAAAACTTCGCAAAAACTCGGTGTTTTTGTCGTTTCGGGCCAGTTTCTTGGGCTATGACGCACTCTTTTGGGGCCCCCTCGATTTTTGAGGCTGCATGAACATTGTGCATGGCTGTCGAGACGTCGCAAAACTCTTTGTTTTTGTCGATTCGGGCTAGTTTCATGGGCTATAACGCACTGTTTTGGGGTCCCTCTTCGATTTTTGATTCTCCATGAACCCTAACTCGTTGTTTTTGTCATTTCGGGCCACTTTCGTGGGTTATAACGCACTCTTTTGGGGTTCCGGATCGATTTTTGATGGTCCATGAACCCTGTGCACGACTTTCGAGACGTCGCAAAAACTTGGCGTTTCGGGCGAGTTTTTGTCATTTCGGGCGAGTTTCGTGGGTTATAGCGCACTCTTTTGGGGTCCCGGGACAATTTTCGATGCTGCATGAACCGTGTGCACGGCTATCGAGACGTCACAGAAACTCATAGTTTTGTCGTTTCGAGCTTTTTTCGTGGGCTATAGCGCATTGTTTTGGGGTCCCGGGTTGGGTTTTGATGCTTCATGAACCCTGTACAACGACTATCGAGATGTTGGAAAAAACTCGTTGTTTTTGCCGTTTTGGGCCAGTTTCTTGGGCTATAACGAACTGTTTTGGGGTCCCAGGTCGATTTGTGATGCCCGAGAACCCTGTGCGCGGCTATCGAGACGTCGCACAAACTCTATGTTTTTTTTTCACGCTAGTTTCGTGGGATATAGCGCACTGTTTTGGGGTCCCGGGTCGATTTTTGATGCTCCATGAACCGGGTACACGACTATCGAGACGTCCCAAAAACTAGGTGTTTTTGTCTTTTCGGGCTACTTTTGTGGGCTATATCGGATTGTTTTGGGGTCCCGTGTTGATATTCGATGCTCCATGAACCGTGTGCACGACTATCGAGACGTCGCAAAAACACGTTGTTTTTGTCGATCCGGTCTAGTTTCGTCGGCTATGACGCACTGTTTTGGGGTCACGGGTCAATTTTGGATTTTGCATGAACCATGTGCACGACTATCGAAACGTCACAAAAACTCGTAGTTTTGTCGCTCGGGCCAGTTTCGTGGGCTATATCGCATATTTTGGGGGCCCGGGTCGATTTATGATGGTCCATGAACCGTGTGCATGACTATCGAGACGTTGCAAAAACTTGCTGTTTTTGTCATTTCGGGCGAGTTTCCTGAGCTACAGCACACTGTTTTGGGATCCCGAGTCGATTCTTGATGCTCCATGAACCCTGTGCATGGCTATCAAGACGTCGTGAAAACTTGGTGTTTTGTCGTTTGGGCCAGTTTCGTGGGTTATAGCGCACTATTTTAGGGTCCAAGGTCGATTTTTGATGCTCCATGAACCCAGTGCACGACTATCGAGACGTCGCAGAAACTGGGTGTTTTTTCGTTTCGGGCCAATTTCGTGGTCTATAGCGCACTGTTTTCGGGTCCCGGATCGATTTTTGATGCTACATGAACCTTGTGCACGGCTATTGAAACCTCGCAAAAACTCGTTGTTTTTGTCGTTTCGGGCTAGATTCTTGGGCTATAGCCCACTGTTTTGGGGTTCCGGATCGATTTTTGATGCTCCATGAACCGTGTACATGGTTATCGAGACGTCACACAAACTCGTTGTTTTTGTCGCTCGGGCCAGTTTCGTGGGCTATAACACACTGTTTTGGGGTTCCGAGTCGATTTTTTATGCTCCATGAACAGTTTGCACGTTATCGAGACGTCATAGAAACTCGTAGTTTTTGTCGTTCGGGCGAGTTTCGTGGGCTATAGCACATACTTTGGGATCCCGGGTCGATTTTCGATGCTGCATGACCCTTGTGCCGGCTATCTAGACGTCACAAAAACTCGTTGTTTTTGTAATTTTGGGCTAGTTTCGTGGGCTACCGCATTGTTTTGGGGCCCCGGATCAATTTTTGATGCTTCCATGAACATTGTGCACTACTATCGAGACTTCCCAAAAACTTGTTGTTTTTGTCGTTTCGGGCTAGTTTCATGTGGCTATAGCGCACTGTTTTTGGTTCCCGGATCGATTTTTGATAATCCATGAACCCTGTGCGCGGCTATCGAGGCATCGCAAAAACTCTTTGTTTTTGTCATTTCAGTCCAGTTTCGTGGGCTATAACGCACTGTTTTGGGGTGTCGGGTCAAATTTTGATGTTCCATGAACCCTGCGCACGACTATCGAGACGTCGCAAAAACTCGTTGTTTTATCGCTTGGGCTAGTTTCGTGTGCTATGAACCCTGCGCACGACTATCCCGGGTCGATTTTTGATGCTGCATGAACCCTGTGCACGGCTATCGAGACATCGAAATAACTCGTTGTTTTTGCCGTTTCAGGCCACTTTCTTGGGCTATTACGCATTGTTTTGGGGTCCCGGATCAATTTTTCATGCTCCATGAATCATGTGCACGGCTACCGAAACTTCGCAAAAAATCGGTGTTATTGTCGTTTCGGGCCAGTTTCTTGGGCTATAACGCACTCTTTTGGGGTCCCCTCGATTTTTGAGGCTGTATGAACCTTGTGCACGACTATCGAGACATCACAAAACTCTTTGTTTTTGTCGATTCGGGCCAGTTTCATGGGCTACATCGCATTGTTTTGGGGTCCTTGGTTGATTTTTTATGCTCCATGAACCCTGTGCACGGCATTCGAGACATCGTAAAAACTCGTTGTTTTTGTCATTTTGGGCCAGTTTCATGGGCTCGCACTGTTATGGGGTTCCAGATCAATTTTTGATGCTCCATGAACCCTGTGCACGGCTATTGAGACATTGCAAAAACTTGCCGTTTCGGGCCAATTTTTGTCATTTCGGGCCAGTTTCTGGGTTACAGCGCACTCTTTTGGGGTCCCACAACAATTTTTGATGCTGCATGAACCGTCTTCATGGCTATTGAGACGTCACAAAAACTCGTAGTTTTGTCGTTTCGAGCCTGTTTCCTGGGCTATAGCGCATTGTTTTGTGGTCCCGGGTTGTTTTTTGATGCTTCATGAACCCTGTACAACGGCTATCGAGACGTTGGAAAAACTCGTTGTTTTTGTCGTATCGGGCTAGTTTCTTGGGCTATAATGCACTGTTTTGGTGTCCCGGGTCGATTTTTGATGCCCGTGAACCCTGTGCACGGTGCTACCTCTTGAGCTTGCATTGGTTTTTCCCTTGAAGAGGAAAGGGTGATGCAGCACAGTAGCAGTAAATATTTCCCTCAGTTTGAGAACCAAGGTATCAATCCAGTAGGAGTATCAAGGCAAGACTTCAAAGTACCTGCGCAAAAACAGCAAACTTGCACCCAACGCTACAAACGGGTTGTCAATCCCTTGACGGTTAACTGCAAGGTGAGATCTAAAGGCGGAAAGTGCAACAAATTAAAAGTGTAAGGCTGAAAATATGATGTGAGGTAGACCCGGGGGCCATAGTGTTCACTAGAGGCTTCTCTCATGATAGCAAATATTACGGTGGGTGAACAAATTACTGTCGAGCAATTGATAGAACCGCGCAAAGTCATGACGATATCTAAGGCAATGATCATACATATAGGCATCACGTCCGAGACAAGTAGACCGATACTTTCTGCATCTACTACTGTTACTCCACACATCGACCACTATCCAGCATGCATCTAGTGTATTGAGTTCATAATAAACAGAGTAACTACTTAAGCAAGATGACATGACATAGAGGGATAAATTCATGCAATAGATATAAACCCCGTCTTTTTACCCTTGATGGCAACAACACGATGCATGCTGATAACCCTCAAGTATAGGGGATCACAACAGTTTTCGAGGGTAGAGTATTCACCCCAAATTTATTGATTCGACTCAAGGGGAAGCGATAGAATATTCTCAAGTATTAGCAGTTGAGTTGTCAATTCGACCACACCTGAAAGATTTGGTGTCTTCATCAAAGTATCAGTAGCAAGGTAGTATGAAAGCAGCAGTAGCAACAGTAACAGCAGTAGCAGCAAAGTAACAGTACCATCAAAGCAACGTAGCAAGGACTAGTAGTAAAAGACTTGTAGGCATTGGATCGGTGATGGATGATTATGCCGGATGTGATTCATCATGTAACAGCTATAACACGGAGAGATACGTAACTAGCTCCCGTTCGTCAATCTAATGTAGGCATTTATTCTGTGTGTAGCCATACGTGCTTAGGGAAAAGAACTTGCATGACATCTATTGTCCATCCCTCCCATGGCAGTGGGGTCCTAATGGAAACTACGAGATATTAAGGTTCTCTATTTAATAAAGAACCGGACCAACGCATTAACACGTGGTGAATACATGAACTCCTCATATTATGGTCATCTCCGGGAGTGGTTCCGGCTATTGTCACTTCGGGGTTGCCTGGTCATAACACATAGTAGGTGACTACAACTTGCAAGATAGGATCTAAAACACACATACATTGGCGACAACATAATAGGTTCAGATCTGAAATCATGGCACTCGGGCCCTAGTGACAAGCATTAAGCATGGCAAAGTAGTAGCAACATCAATCTCAGAACATAGTGGATACTAGGGATCAATCCCCGTCAAAACTAACTCAATTACATGATAGATCTTATCCAACTCATCACCGTCCAGCAAGCCTACGATGAGATTACTCACGAACAGTGAAGAGCATCATGGAATTAGCGAGGGAGGAAGGTTGATGATGACTATGGCGATGATTTACCCTCTCCGGAGCCGAGAACGGACTCCAGATGTGCCCTCCAGATGAAGAACAGGAGGTGGCGGCGCCTCCGTATCGTAAAACGCGATGAATCCTTCTCTCTGATTTTTTCCGGGGGAAACGGAATATATAGAGTTGAGATTGGAGGCGGTGTAGCCTCGTGGGCCCCACAAGCCTGCCTGGCGCGACCAGGGGGTGGCCGCGCGACCTGGGCTTGTGGCCCACTGGCTCACCTCCTCCGGTGGTTCTTTGTGCAGGTATTTTTCATTAATTCCAACAAAATTCTCCGTAAATTTTCAGGTCATTTCGAGAAATTTAATTTCTGCACAAAGACAACACCATGGCAATTCTGCTGAAAACAACGTTAGTCCGGGTTATTTTCATTCAAATCATGCAAATTAGAGTAAAAAACAAGGGCAAAAGAGTTTGGAAAAGTAGATACGACGGAGACGTATCAACTCCCCCAAGCTTAAAGCCTTGCTTGTCCTCAAGAAATTCAGTTGACAAACTGAAAGAGACAAAAGAAAAACTTTGACGAACTCTGTTTGATCTTGTTTTTGCAACTATGTCTAACTCACAACCAGAATTTCAGCAAGATCACAAGCTAACCACATAAGCAAATGACATCTAGGTCTCACGGTAACCTCATATCAATGGCATAATCAACTAGCGAGAAAATAATAATAAGCCTCAAATGTCAACACTTCAATCAAAACAACATGAAGTAGTACGAACAGGTGGTATCTCGCTAGCTCTTTCTGAGACCGCAAAACATAAATGCAGAGCACCTTCAAAGACCAAGGGCTGACTAAACATTGTAATTCAAGGCAAAGAAGATCCACTCACAATCATACTCAACAAAGTTAAAAGCAAAGCATAAAAATGACAGAGGTGAACTCTAATTGGTGCTTTTATAAGAGGAGGATGACTCAACAGGAACATAAATAGACAGGCCCTTCGTAAAGGTGCCAGAGCTCAAGCTTTTCAAACAGAGATAATAATTTTGGGTGGCATGCTCTCATTGTCAACGCAATGACTAAGCGTTCTCAACATCTTCCACGCTACACATGCTATAGGCGGTTCCCAAACAGAAAAGTAAAGTTTTGACTCCCCCACCATCAATCAATCACACTCCACGGCTAGCCGAATCCTCAGGTACCGTCCATACCAACATCAATCCTGGGGGAGTTTTGTTTGCAATTTTCTTTTCGATTTGAGCATGGAACTGGGAATTCCAATTACCGGCCCCTTTCTCATGAATGATAGTGAATAAACACATATCGAGGATAACACGCCTAGCATGGAAGATACTCATAGCCCCATGTCAGCACATGAGCGGTTTGGGCATGCAAAACAGATTATTTCTTGAAGATTCTAGAGAGTGGTGTTGGAAATATGCCCTAGAGGCAATAATAAATTAGTTATTATTATATTTCTTAGTTCATGATAATCGTTTATTATCCATGCTATAATTGTATTGATTGGAAACACAATACTTGTGTGGATACATAGACAAAACACTGTCCCTAGTAAGCCTCTAGTTGACTAGCTCGTTGTTCAAAGATGGTCAAGGTTTCCTGGCCATAGGCAAGTGTTGTCACTTGATAACAGGATCACATCATTAGGAGAATCATGTGATGGACTAGACCCAAACTAATAGACGTAGCATGTTGATCGTGTCATTTTGTTGCTACTGTTTTCTGCGTGTCAAGTATTTGTTCCTATGACCATGAGATCATATAACTCACGAACACCGAAGGAATGCTTTGTGTGTATCAAACGTCGCAACGTAACTGGGTGACTATAAAGATGCTCTACAGGTATCTCCGAAGGTGTTCGTTGAGTTAGTATGAATCAAGACTGGGATTTGTCACTCCGTGTGACGGAGAGGTATCTCGGGGCCCACTCGGTAATACAACATCACACACAAGCCTTGCAAGCATTGTAACTTAATGTAAGTTGCGGGATCTTGTATTACGGAACGAGTAAAGAGACTTGCCGGTAAACGAGATTGAAATAGGTATACGGATACTAACGATCGAATCTCGGGCAAGTAACATACCGAAGGACAAAGGGAATGACATACGGGATTATATGAATCCTTGGCACTGAGGTTCAAACGATAAGATCTTCGTAGAATATGTAGGATCCAATATGGGCATCCAGGTCCCGCTATTGGATATTGACCGAGGAGTCTCTCGGGTCATGTCTACATAGTTCTCGAACCCGCAGGGTCTGCACACTTAAGGTTCGACGTTGTTTTATGCGTATTTGAGTTATATGGTTGGTTACCGAATGTTGTTCGGAGTCCCGGATGAGATCACGGACGTCATGAGGGTTTCCGGAATGGTCCGGAAACGAAGATTGATATATAGGATGACCTCATTTGGTTACCGGAAGGTTTTCGTGCATTACCGGAAAAGTTTCGGGCTCATCGGTAGTGTACCGGGAGTGCCGGGGACCATCGGGAGGGGTGTCACGCCCCAAGGGGTCTCATGGGCTATGGGAAGAGATAAACCAGCCCCTAGTGGGCTGGAATAAGTTCCCACTAAGGCCCATAAGGTTTGAGAAGGAAAAAACACAAGGTGGAAAGAGTTTCCAAGTGGGAAGGTGGAATCCTACTCCAAGTAGGATTGGAGTAGGACTCCTCCACCTCCAATTTCGGCCAAACCCTTAGGTTTTGAGGCTGCCTCCTCCCCTCCCTCCCACCTATATATACGGAGGTATTAGGGCTGATTTGAGACGACTTTTCCACGGCAGCCCGACCACATACCTCCACGGTTTTTCCTCTAGATCGCGTTTCTGCGGAGCTCGGGCGGAGCCCTGCTGAGACAAGGTCATCACCAACCTCCGGAGCACCGTCACGCTGCCGGAGAACTCTTCTACCTCTCCGTCTCTCTTGCTGGATCAAGAAGGCCGAGATCATCGTCGAGCTGTACGTGTGCTGAACGCGGAGGTGCCGTCCGTTCGGTACTAGATCGTGGGACTGATCGCGGGATTGTTCGCGGGGCGGATCGAGGGACGTGAGGACGTTCCACTACATCAACCGCGTTCACTAACGCTTCTGCTGTATGATCTACAAGGGTACGTAGATCACTCATCCCCTCTCGTAGATGGACATCACCATGATAGGTCTTCGTGCGCGTAGGAAAATTTTTGTTTCCCATGCGACGTTCCCCAACAGTGGCATCATGAGCTAGGTTCATGCGTAGATGTCTTCTCGAGTAGAACACAAAAGGTTTTGTGGGTGGTGATGTGTGTTTTGCTGCCCTCCTTAGTCTTTTCTTGATTCCGCGGTATTGTTGGATTGAAGCGGCTTGGACCGACATTACTCGTACGCTTACGAGAGACTGGTTTCATCGTTACGAGTAACCCCCTTTGCTCAAAGATGACTGGCAAGTGTCGGTTTCTCCAACTTTAGTTGAATCGGATTTGACCGAGGAGGTCCTTGGATGAGGTTAAATAGCAACTCATATATCTCCGTTGTGGTGTTTGCGTAAGTAAGATGCGATCCTACTAGATACCCTTGGTCACCACGTAAAACATGCAACAACAAAATTAGAGGACGTCTAACTTGTTTTTGCAGGGTATGATTGTGATATGATGTGGCCAACGATGTGATGTGATATATTGGATGTATGAGATGATCATGTTGTAATAGAAATATCGACTTGCACGTCGATGGTACGGCAACCGGCAGGAGCCATAGGGTTGTCTTTATACTAACATATGTGCTTGCAGATGCGTTTACTATTTTGCTAGGCTGTAGCTTTAGTAGTGATAGCATAAGTAGCACGACAACCACGATGGCAACACGTTGATGGATGATCATGGTGTGGCGCCGGTGACAAGAAGATCGTGCCGGTGCTTTGGTGATGGAGATCAAGAAGCACGTGATGATGGCCATATCATGTCACTTATGAATTGCATGTGATGTTAATCCTTTTATGCACCTTATTTTGCTTAGAACGACGGTAGCATTATGAGGTGATCTCTCACTAAAATTTCAAGACGAAATTGTGTTCTCCCCGACTGTGCACCGTTGCGACAGTTCTTCGTTTCGAGACACCACGTGATGATCGGGTGTGATAGACTCAACGTTCACATACAACGGGTGCAAAACAGTTGCACACGCGGAACACTCGGGTTAAGCTTGACGAGCCTAGCATGTGCAGACATGGCCTCGGAACACATGAGACCGAAAGGTCGAGCATGAATCGTACAGTTGATATGATTAGCATAGAGATGCTTACCACTGAAACTATTCTCGACTCACGTGATGATCGGACTTGAGATAGTGGATTTGGATCATGTACCACTCAAATGACTAGAGAGATGTACTTTTTGAGTGGGAGTTCTTAAGTAATATGATTAATTGAACTAATTGTCATGAACATAGTCTAATGGTCTTTGCGAATTACGATGTAGCTTGCGCTATAGCTCTACTGTTTTTATATGTTCCTAGAGAAAATTTAGTTGAAAATTGATAGTAGCAACCTTTGCAGACTGAGTCTGTAAAACCGAGGATTGTCCTCGTTGCTACGCAGAAGGCTTATGTCCTTAATGCACCACTCGGTGTGCTGCACCTCGAGCGTCGTCTGTGGATGCTATGAACATCCGACATACACATTACTGATGACTACACGATAGTTCAGTGCAAGATACTTGATGGCTTAGAAGCAAGGCGCCGAAAACGTTGTAAAACGTCACGGAACATAAGTGATGTTTCGAAGAGATGCAATTGTGATTTCATGCTTGTGCCCTTGTTAAGAGGTACTAGACCTCCAACAAGATTCTTTGACCACAAAGTAAAGGAGAAAAGCTCAATCGTTGAGCATGTGCTCAGATTGTCTGAGTACGACAATCACTTGAATCAAGTGGGAGCTAATCTTCCAGATGAGATAGTGATGGTTCTCCAAAAGTCACTGCCACCAAGCTTTGAGAGCTTCGTGATGAACTATGACATATCAAGGATAGATACAATGATCCTTGAGCGATTCGCGACGTTTGACACTGCGAAAGTAGAAATCAAGAAGGAGCATCAATAGTTGATGGTTTGGAAAACCACTAAGTTTCAAGAAAGGCGAGGGCTAGAAGGGATACTTCGTGAAACGGCAAAACAGTTGCTGCGCTAATGAAGAGACCCAAGATTAAACCCAAACCCGAGACTAAGTGCTTCTGTAATAAGGGGAACAGTCACTGAGGCGGAGCAACTCTAGATACTTGGTAGATAAGAAGGCTGGCAAAAGTCGAAAGAAGTATATTTGATATACATAATGTTGATGTGTACTTTACTAGTACTCCTAGTAGCATGAGGGTATTGGATACCGGTTCGGTTGCTAAGTGATTAGTAACGCGAAATGAAAGCTACGACATAAACGGAGACTAGCTAAAGGCAAGGTGACGATACGTGTTGGAAGTGTTTCCAAGGTTGATATGATCAAACGTCGCACGCTCCCTCTACCATCGGGATTGGTGTTGAACCTAAATAATTGTTATTTGGTGCTTGCGTTAGGCATGAACATGATTGGATCGTGTTTATTGCAATACGATTATTCATTCAAAGAGAATAATGGTTACTCTATTTGCTTGAATAATCACCTTCAATGGTTTATTGAATCTCGATTGTAGTGTTACACATTGGTGCCAAAAGATACGAGTTAAATGATGATAGTACCACTTACTTGTGGCACTGCCGCTTGAGTCATGTTAGTAAGAATTGCATGAAGAGGCTCCATGCTGATGGATCTTTACTCACCTGATTTCGAATCACTAGTGACATGCAAATCATACCACATGAGCAAGGCCTTGTTTTCATTGAGATGAAACAAGATAGTAACTTGTTGGAAGTGATACATTTTGATGTATGCAGTCCAGTGAGTGCTGAGGCACGCAGTGGATATCATTATGTTCTTACTTCACTGACGACTTGAGTAGATACAGGAGTATTTATTTAATGAATCACAAGTCTGAAATATTGAAAAGTTCAATTCTGTTTCAGAGTGAAGTTCGTCGTAACAAGAGGATGAACTGTCTACGATATGATCATAGAAATGAATATCTGAGTTACGAGTTTTTGGTACACAGTTAAGACAATGTGGAAATTGTTTCATAGTTCATGCCACCTGGAACATCATGGTGTGATGATGTGTCTGAACGTCATACCACGCACTATTTAGTATGGTGCATGATGTGATGTATCTTATCGAATTACCACTATCGTTTATGGGTTATGCATTAGAGACAACCACATTCACTTTAAATAGGGCACCGCGTATTTCCGTTGAGATGACACAGTATAGACTGAGGTTTAGAGAGATCTAAACTGTCGTTTCTTGAAAGTTTGGGGCTTCGAAACTTATGTGAAAAAGGTTTTAGTCTGATAAGCTCGAACCCAAAGCGGATAAATGCATCTTCATAGGATATCCAAAACAGTTGGGTACATCTCCTATCTCAGATCCGAAAGCAAAGTGTTTGTTTCTAGAAAAGGATCCTTTCTCGAGAAAAGGTTTATCTCGAAAGAATTGAGTGGGAGGGTAGTAGAACTTGATGAGGTTATTGAACCATCACTTCAACCAGTGTGTAGCAGGGCGTAGGAAGTTGTTCCTGTGGCGCCTACACCAATTGAAGTGGAAGCTGATGATGGTGATCATTGAGCTTCGAATCAAGTTACTACAAACCTCGTAGGTCGACAAGGTCGCGTACTGCTGCAGAGTAGTACGGTAACCCTGTCTTGGAGGTCATGTTGTTGAGCAACAGTGAACCTACGAGTTATGAAGAAAGCGATGGTGGGCCCAGATTCCGACAAATGGCTGGAAGCCATGAAATCCGAGAGAGGATCCATGTGTGAAACCAAAGTGTAGACTTTGGTAGAACTACTTGATGGTCATGGGACTATTGGGTAAAATGGATCTTTAAAAGAAGACAGACGATGATGGTGATAAGTCACTATTAAGAAAAGCTCGACTTGTCGCAAAGATGTTTTCAACAAGATCAAATAGTTGACTATGATGAGACTTTCTCACTCGTAGCGATGCTAAAAGTCTATTAGAATTATGTTAGTAGTTGCTGCATTATTTATGAAATATTGCATGTAGGATGTCAAAACATTGTTTCCTCGATGGTTTCCTTGAACAAACATTGTATGAGATACAACCATGAGGTTTTGTCGATCCTAAAGATACTAGCAAGTATGCAAGCTCCAGCGATCCTTGAATGGACTGGTGCAAGCATCTCGGAGTTGGAATATACACTTTGATGAGATGATCAAAGATTTTGGGTTTGTACAAAGTTTGTGAGAAACTTGTATTTCCAAAGAAGTGAGTGGGAGCACTATAGAATTTGTGATAAGAATATGTGGTTGACATATTGTGGATCAGAAGTAATGTAGAATTTCCGTATAGCATACAAGGTTGTTTGAAAGAAGTTTTCAAAGGAGTACCTGGATTACGCTACTTGAACATTGAGCATCAAAGATCTATGGAGATAGATCGAAAACGCTTAATAGAAGTTTCAACAAGATGCATGCCTTGACAAGTTTTTGAAAGAGTTCAAAATAGATCAGCAAAGAAGGAGTTCTTGGTTGCGTTGTGAGGTGTGAATTTGAGTAAGACTCAAAACCCGACCACGGCAGAATAAAGAGAATAGACGAAGGTCGTCTTCTATGCCTTAGCCGTAGAATCTAAAGTATGCCATGTTGTGTACCGCACCTGAAGTGTGCCTTGACTCAAAGTATGTTGAGAGGTATAGAGAGTGATCCATGATTGAATCACTAGCAGCGGTCGAAATTTATCCTTAGTAACTAATGGACTAAGGAATTTTTCTCGATTATGGAGGTGGTTAAAAAGTTTGTCGTAAAGGGTTACGTCAATGCAAGCTTTGACACTAATCCGGATAACTATGAGTAGTGAAACGGATTCGTATAGTAGAGTAGATATTTGGAGCATTTCCGAATAGCATGTAGTAGCAGCATCTATAAGATGACATAAAGATTTGTAAAGAACGCACGGATCTAAAAGTTTCAGAACCGTTGACTAAAACCTCTCTCACGAGCAAGACGTGATCAGACCCCATAACTATATGGGTGTTGGATTCGTTGGAATCACATGGTGATGTGAATTAGATTATTGACTCTAGTGCAAGTGGGAGACTGTTGGAAATATGCCCTAGAGGCAATAATAAATTAGTTATTATTATATTTCTTAGTTCATGATAATCGTTTATTATCCATGCTATAATTGTATTGATTGGAAACACAATACTTGTGTGGATACATAGACAAAACACTGTCCCTAGTAAGCCTCTAGTTGACTAGCTCGTTGTTCAAAGATGGTCAAGGTTTCCTGGCCATAGGCAAGTGTTGTCACTTGATAACAGGATCACATCATTAGGAGAATCATGTGATGGACTAGACCCAAACTAATAGACGTAGCATGTTGATCGTGTCATTTTGTTGCTACTGTTTTCTGCGTGTCAAGTATTTGTTCCTATGACCATGAGATCATATAACTCACGAACACCGAAGGAATGCTTTGTGTGTATCAAACGTCGCAACGTAACTGGGTGACTATAAAGATGCTCTACAGGTATCTCCGAAGGTGTTCGTTGAGTTAGTATGAATCAAGACTGGGATTTGTCACTCCGTGTGACGGAGAGGTATCTCGGGGCCCACTCGGTAATACAACATCACACACAAGCCTTGCAAGCATTGTAACTTAATGTAAGTTGCGGGATCTTGTATTACGGAACGAGTAAAGAGACTTGCCGGTAAACGAGATTGAAATAGGTATACGGATACTAACGATCGAATCTCGGGCAAGTAACATACCGAAGGACAAAGGGAATGACATACGGGATTATATGAATCCTTGGCACTGAGGTTCAAACGATAAGATCTTCGTAGAATATGTAGGATCCAATATGGGCATCCAGGTCCCGCTATTGGATATTGACCGAGGAGTCTCTCGGGTCATGTCTACATAGTTCTCGAACCCGCAGGGTCTGCACACTTAAGGTTCGACGTTGTTTTATGCGTATTTGAGTTATATGGTTGGTTACCGAATGTTGTTCGGAGTCCCGGATGAGATCACGGACGTCATGAGGGTTTCCGGAATGGTCCGGAAACGAAGATTGATATATAGGATGACCTCATTTGGTTACCGGAAGGTTTTCGTGCATTACCGGAAAAGTTTCGGGCTCATCGGTAGTGTACCGGGAGTGCCGGGGACCATCGGGAGGGGTGTCACGCCCCAAGGGGTCTCATGGGCTATGGGAAGAGATAAACCAGCCCCTAGTGGGCTGGAATAAGTTCCCACTAAGGCCCATAAGGTTTGAGAAGGAAAAAACACAAGGTGGAAAGAGTTTCCAAGTGGGAAGGTGGAATCCTACTCCAAGTAGGATTGGAGTAGGACTCCTCCACCTCCAATTTCGGCCAAACCCTTAGGTTTTGAGGCTGCCTCCTCCCCTCCCTCCCACCTATATATACGGAGGTATTAGGGCTGATTTGAGACGACTTTTCCACGGCAGCCCGACCACATACCTCCACGGTTTTTCCTCTAGATCGCGTTTCTGCGGAGCTCGGGCGGAGCCCTGCTGAGACAAGGTCATCACCAACCTCCGGAGCACCGTCACGCTGCCGGAGAACTCTTCTACCTCTCCGTCTCTCTTGCTGGATCAAGAAGGCCGAGATCATCGTCGAGCTGTACGTGTGCTGAACGCGGAGGTGCCGCCCGTTCGGTACTAGATCGTGGGACTGATCGCGGGATTGTTCGCGGGGCGGATCGAGGGACGTGAGGACGTTCCACTACATCAACCGCGTTCACTAACGCTTCTGCTGTATGATCTACAAGGGTACGTAGATCACTCATCCCCTCTCGTAGATGGACATCACCATGATAGGTCTTCGTGCGCGTAGGAAAATTTTTGTTTCCCATGCGACGTTCCCCAACAAGTGGCACATGCAAATTTACTTGGAACGGCAGGTAGATACCGCATATAGGTAGGTATGGTGGACTCATATGGAACAACTTTGGATTTATGGGAGTGGATGCACAAGCAGCAAAAGACTAGGAAGCGACCAACTAGAGAGCGACAACAGTCATCAAAATGCATTGAGATTAACTAACATTGAATGCAAGCATGAGTAGGACATAAATCACCATGAACATGAATATCATAGAGGCTATGTTGATTTCGTTTCAACTACATGCGTGAACGTGCACTAAGTCAAGCCACTTGAATCATTCAACGGAGGATACCATCCTATCATACTACAACACAGTCATCTCAAAATTAATGTGGGCATCCAAGACAAACCATTATAAGCTCCTAGCTAAGTAAGCATGGCATAAGCAACTATGATCTCCAAGTTGTCATTGCAAACCTGTTTCTCTCACAACAAAGCTGAATCAGGCATGATGAGCTAGTCATATTTACAAAAACAAAATAGATCGAGTTCATACCAGCTTTTCCAGGCTCAGTCACTTCATCATATATCGTCATTATTGCCTTTCACTTGCACGATCGAACGATGTGAACAATAATAAGCGTGCTCGTGCATTGGACTAAAGCTGGAATCTGCAGGCAAACACAAAGGAGAAGACAAAGTAATATGGCTCTTTGACAGCTTAACAGGTATGCATGCGAGAGCCACTAAACATTGTAACCAATATCTTCTACCTTGACCCAAAGAAAAAGAAAACTATTTACACGGGAAAGCTCCCAACAAGCAAATGAAGAAGAAGAAAATCTTTTTGGGTTTTCTCAAACTAGACACACACACGAAAAGAAAACGAGAAAAAGTAATAAACTAACATGGATGATACAGTGGCAAAGTGTGAATACCGGCTAACAAAGTGAAAGCATAAGCAAGAATGTAAAGTCGGTGAGAACACGTACTCTCCCAAGCTTAGGCTTTTGGCCTAAGTTCGTCTACTCCCAAGGATGGTCCTGGCGAAACCCAAAATCATAATGGGGGTTATACGGGAGCGCTGCAGCCACTGCCTGAATAGTTGCCTCATGGAGACGAGCAACCTTTGCCTCCCTCTCATACTCCTCTTCCTCTCCTCTGGTTATGTAATATCTCTGTTTTACCTGAAAGTCAAAGAAGGCAGGAGTAGGAAGGGTAATATGGAAAACACGCTGCTAGTTAAATATCAAACGGTATAGGAGGGATTTGTCATCCCTCTCAAGGAACTGGTAGCGTGTCAAAGCGACGCGGTCAAGGAAAGCTGTATGGAGCGGGGGATCTCCTTCGCGGATGGGTACTCCAAGAAAATTTGCTATGCGAGTGGCATAGATCCCACCAAATTAATCCCCTTCATTAGCATTCTTATTCAGCCTCCTTGCTATAATAGCTCCCATGTTGAAACTTTTATCACCCGTTACTGCGCTCTTAAGAATACTAAGGTCGGGTGCGTAGAGGTGACAAAGCTCAATCTTGCCATTAATGCATCTGCCTATGAAGAGGGCAAAATAATGCAAGGCAGGAAAATGAATGCTCGCTATGGTAGCTTGCGTAATATCTCTAGTTTGTCCAACAGTTATACCAGAGAAAAAAATCTCTAACCGAAGATTTAGGAGGATCATTAAGACTACCCCAAATAGGTATCTTGCAAATTTTATTGAAATCCTCTAAATCCATGGTGTACGATTTGTCATAGAGATCAAACAGTACCGATGTGTCACGGCCAACTAAAAATTTGAATCTACGAACAAAAGAGGTAGTGAGAGCAACATACTGTTCACATTTATCGGATATGAATTCTTCGAGTCCGACGTTGCGAACAAGTGCATCAAACTCATCTTTGAAGCCTGCCTCAATCATAAATTCATCTAAAGGCCATTCACATGGTTGTACCTGCGCGTCCCTTGGTTGGTAAGGATCGGGCTCCCGAATCGCAAGACGGGGGCCTCTCTTGCTTGAGGAACCACCATGATAATTTCTCCTGAACATCTTCCTTTTCTGAAATTTTCAGTGATCCAAAGGAAAAATGAAGAAGGCTCAACTAAACTCGTAGCAACTACTCCCACAAGTGCCTACAAGCCATATTACGCATCAAAACTACTTGGGACCAGCTAAAATCAGCATGCAAAGCTCAAGAACATGGTCACCAAGGCAGCAAAAATACGCGGAGTATAAGGCACTAGAGCAAAAAATAATTGGACCAATGGAGGAGTCACTTACCAAGGAGTAATTCCCCCAAAACAGTTCGGAGAACGGTGCTTTGAGCAAAGAGATCGAAAATCCCAGCAAGAGGAGCAAGAATACGGGTTTGAGCTGCGAAACGATTTTTTCTGGAGGTAGGAGAACCAGATGAGAGCAAGGATGAGTGGAGGGGGTGCCTGTGGGCCCCACAAGGCTGGGTGGAGCGGCCAGGGGGGGTGTCCATGCGTCAAGGGCTTGTGGCCCACTCGTGCAGCCCCTAGACAAGCTCTTTGTCTCAGAATTTTTCAAAAATTCCAGAAAAATCATACTTGATTTTCAGGATGTTCGGAGAACTTTTATTTTCGGGGTACTTTTTTACCGGACGCTAAAACAGAAAACAGGGAAAACTAATCTAAATCTATCATTTTTCTTCTAAGCAACCGAAGGTGAAAGCTTGGAACACAGGTTCGTGACTCCTTGATTGATCCATTTCATGGTCATCGAAAGAAATCCATCAATGAGGTTGATCAAGTCTCCTCGACAAACCTTTTCGAATCGCAAAAGAGAACGGAGAATTTCCGAATAGTCACTAGGTCACCTCAACGGGGATGTGTATCTCCCCAACAAGCAAATCATACTTCATCTTGACATGAGGTATAGGGCATTCAGAGCTCCCAATAAGAATCGATGAAGTTTTTTTGATAACATTGATGCAATGTACTCGATATTGTTTCTTCGGAAAGTGCACCATATGCTTATTACCGTTGACATGGAAAGTGACATTGCCTTTATTGCAATCTATAATAGCCCTTGAAGTGTTTAAAAACGGTCTTCCGAGGATGATCGCCAGGGCATCGTCCTCAGGAATATCCAAGATAACAAAGTCTGTTAAGATAGCGACATTGGCAACCACAACAGGCACATCCTCGCAAATGCCGATAGGGAAAGCAGTTGATTTGTCGGCCATTTGCACAGAGATTTCAGTGGGTGTCAACTTATCCAGTTCAAGTCTACGATAAAGAGAGAGAGGCATGGCACTAACACCAGCTCCAAGGTCTTATAAAGCAGTTCTAATGTAGTTTCCTTTAATGGAGCAAGGTATAGTGGGCACACCGGTATCACCTAGTTTCTTAGGAGTTCCACCCTTGAAGGTATAATTAGCCAGCATGGTGGAAATCTCAACCTTAGGTATCCTCCTCTTATTAGTCACAATATCTTTCATGTACTTAGCATACGGAGACATTTTGAGCATATCTGTCAAACGCATTTGCAGAAAGACAGGTCTAAACATTTCAACAAATCGCTCAGAATCCTCATCATCCTTTTTCTTGGATGGTTTGGGAGGAAAGGGCATGGGTTTCCGTACCCATGGTTCCCTTTCTTTACCATGCTTCCTAGCAGTGAAATCATTCTTATCGTATATCTTATTCTTAGGCTATGGGTTATCATTGCTAGGTTGAGCATCTTCATGAACATCACTATTGATATTATCATTAGGCTCATGTTCATCACCAGATTGTGTCTCAACATCACAGACAGAGGCATCGTTTGGACTCCCAGGTGTAGCAGCAACAGGGTTGCTAGCGTGCACATCCCTATCATCTTTCTTCTTCTTTCTAGGATGACTAGGTGCATCAGTGCTAACTCCTTGAGAATCTTGTTCAATTCTCTTAGGATGACCCTCAGGATACAAAGGTTCCTGGGTCATTCTACCGCCTCTAGTAACGACTCTGACAGAATTGTCATTCAACTCGTTGAGCAAGTCATTCTGAGCTTTAAGTACTTGTTCTACTTGAGTAGTAACCATAGAGGCATGTTTACTCAGGAGCTTAAGATCATTGACATTTCTGTCCACACAAGCACTTAAATGACTACGCATACGAGCATTCTGTTCCAATTGTCTGCTAACATAATCATTGAAACTATGTTGTTTGGCAACAAAGTTATCAAATTCATCCAGGCATAGACTAGCAGGTTTATCAAAAGGAATATCACTCTCATCAAACCTACACAGAGAATTTACTTCTACTACCTTTATCGGGTTATCAATACCATGGATCTCTTCGATAGGTGGTAGATTTTTGACATCTTCAGATTTAATGCCTGTCTCTCGCATAGATTTCTTGGCTTCTTGCATATCTTCAGGACTGAGGAATAGAATACCTCTTTTCTTCGGAGTTGTATTAGGAGTTGGTTCGGGAATAGTCCAAGCATTCTCATTGCACAAGATGTTATTCAGTAGAATCTCAGCTTGTTCTACAGTTCGTTCCCTAAAAACACAACCGGCACAACTATCTAGGTGGTCTTTGGAGCATCGGTAAGTCCATTATAGAAGATATCAATTATTTCATTCTTCTCAAGAGGGTGACCAGGCAAAGCATTCAGTAGCTGGATGAGCCTCCCCCAAGGTTGTGGGAGACTCTCTTCTTCAGCTTGAGCAAAGTTGTATATTTCCTGCAAGGCAGCTTGCTTCTTATGGGCAGGGAAATATTTTTCAGAGAAGTAGTAGACCATATCCTGGGGGCTATGCACACAACCAAGAGCAAGAGAAGTGAACTAGGTCTTAGCATCATCCTTTAGCGAGAAAGGAAACAGCTTGAGGATATAGTAGTGGCGGATCTTTTCCTCACTAGTGAATAGGGTGGCTATATCATGCAGTTTGGTAAGATGGGCTACAACCATTTCATACTCATAACCGTGAAAAGGATCAGATTGACCAGAGTGATTAACTCAGGGTCGACAGAGAATTCATAATCCTTATCGGTCACAAAGATAGGCGAAGTAGCAAACTTCGGGTCGTATTTCATCCTAGAGTTCACAGATTTTTCTTTCCACTTGAGCAGTAATTTCTCAACATCATAGATATCTTTACACGCAAGAAAATCCTCGACTATCTCTGCCTCCATAACATAGCGCTCAGGCATAACAAGCAATTCAGGCATAGTAGCAGGTTCTACTTCAATAGTATCAGCAGTTTCAGAAGTATCATCACATCTAGCAGCAACTCTAGAAATTTGTGCATCATGGAATGCACCTAGTGGCAAAGCAGTATCAGGCATAGCATCATCAGGCAAAGCAGTATCAAGCATAACATCATCATAAGCATCATGGGCAGCAGAAGTAGCATCATCAAGCACAGGCGACATATCAAGATTTCTAGCAGGAGGTGGTGTTGCAAACTTACTCATAACTGAAGGTGAATCAAGTGTAGAGCTAGATGGCAGTTCCTTACCCGTCCTCGTATCTGAGGGCAAGACTTTAGTTCTTGGATCTATCGGATTCCTCATAGTGACCAGCAGACGTCAATCCCAAGTGACTCAGAGAATATAACTGCGCTTCTCCGGCAACGGCGCCAGAAAAATGTCTTGATAACCCTCAAGTATAGGGGATCGCAACAGTTTTCGAGGGTAGAGTATTCAACCCAAATTTATTGATTCGACTCAAGGGGAAGTGAAAGAATATTATCAAGTATTAGCAGTTGAGTTGTCAATTCAACCACACCTGAAAGATTTAGTGCCTGCAGCAAAGTATCAGTAGCAAGGTAGTATGAAAGCAGCAGTAGCAACAGTAACAATAGTAGCAGCAGAGTAACAGTAGCAGCAGTCACAACAGTAGCAACAAAGCAACGTAGCAAGGACCAGTAGTAAAAGACTCGTAGGCATTGGATCTGTGATGGATGATTATGCCGGATGTCATTCATCATGTAACAACTATAACACGGAGAGATAAGTAACTAGCTCCCGTTCGTCAATCTAATGTAGGCATGTATTCCGTATGTAGTCATACATGCTTAGGGAAAAGAACTTGCATGACATCTATTGTCCATCCTTCCCGTGGCAGCGGGGTCCTAATCAAAACTACGGGATATTAAGGTTCTCCTTTTAATAAAGAACCGGACCAATGCATTAACACGTGGTGAATACATGAACTCCTCATACTATGGTCATCTCCAGGAGTGGTTCCGGCTATTGTCACTCCGGGGTTGCTGGGTCATAACACATAGTAGGTGACTACAACTTGCAAGATAGGATCTAAAACACACATATATTGGCGACAACATAATAGGTTCAGATCTGAAATCATGGCACTCGGGCCCTAGTGACAAGCATTAAGCATGGCAAAGTAGTAGCAACATCAATCTCAGAACATAGTCGATACTAGGGATCAATCCCCGTCATAACTAACTCGATTATATGATAGATATCATCCAACTCATCACCGCCCAGCAAGCCTACGATGAGATTACTCACGAACGGTGAAGAGCATCATGGAATTGGCGATGGAGGAAGCTTGATGATGACGATGGCAATGATTTCCCCTCTCCGGTGCCCAGAACGGACTCCAGATCTGCCCTCGAGATGAAGAACAGGAGGTGGCGGCGCCTCTCTATCGTAAAACGCGATGAATCCTTCTCTCTGATTTTTTTCCGGGCAAAACGGAATATATAGGGCTGAGATTGGAGGTAGTGGAGCCTCGTGGGCCCCACAAGCCTGCCTGGCGCGGCCAGGAGGGGTGGCTGCGCCACCTGGGCCTGTGGCCCACTAGCTCACCTCCTCCGGTGGATATTTGTGCAGGTATTTTTCATTAATTCCAGAAAAATTCTCCGTAAATTTTCAGGTCATTCCGAGAACTTTTATTTGTGCACAAAAACAATACCATGGCAATTCTGCTGAAAACAACGTTAGTCCGGGTTAGTTTCATTCAAATCATGCAAATTAGAGTCCAAAACAAGGGCAAAAGAGTTCGTAAAAGTAGATACGATGGAGACGTATCACGTGCCTTGCTACCCCTTCTGTCATTGGATGAGGTCACCGCACGGTATGAACCCAAAACCAAGCACTTCTCCCATTGCAAGAATTATAGATCAAGTTGGCCAAATGAAACCCACAACTCTAAGAGAATTACAAGGATATGAAATCATGCATATAAGAGATTAGAAGAAACTCAAATAAGATTCATAGATAATATGATCATAAATCCACAATTCATCGAATCTCGACAAACACACCGCAAAAGAAGATTACATCGGATAGATGTCCATGAAGATCATGGAGAACTTTGTATTGAAGATCCAAGAGAGAGAAGAAGGCATCTAGCTACTAGCTATGGACCCGAAGGTTTGTGGTGAACTACTCACGCATCATCGGAGAGGCAATGGTATTGATGGAGAAGCCCTCTGTGTACGAATCCCCCCTTCGGCAGGGCACCAGAACGTGCCCCAGATGGGATCTTGCGGAGACAGAAGCTTGCGGCGGGGGAAAAGTATTTTCGTGGCTCTCTCCCATGGTTTCAGATTTTTCGGGGATTTATAGGCGGAAGAAGTAGGGCAAAGGAGCCACAGGGGGCCCACAATCCTGCTAGGCACGCCCCCAGGCCGCGGCTAGGGGGCTTGTGGCCTCCCCTGGTGCCCTTTTCCTTGGTTCCCAAGCTCCCTACGTATCTTCTGTTCCGGAAAAATCTTTTCGGAGGTTATATTCTGTTTGGACTCCATTTGATATTCTCCTGTGAAAAAGTTGAAAAACACGGAACGAATAGGAACTAGCACTTGGCACTGAGTTAATAAGTTAGTCCCAAAAAATATATAAAATGCATACAAAACATCCAAAGTTTGACAAGATAATAGCATGGAACCATAAAAAATTATAGATACGTTGGAGACGTATCAAGCATCCCCAAGCTTAACTCCTGCTCGTCCTCGAGCAGGGAAGTGATAAAGACTGAATTTTTGATGTAGAATGGTACCTAGCATATTTGTCCTTTGTAACTTCTTTCATGTGACATGAATTTTCAGATCCGTAAGATTCAAAACAATAGTTTGCTATTGACATGAAAACAATAATACTTCAAGCAAACTAGCAAGGTAATCATGAACTTTCGAAATAACAAGGCCAAAGAAAGTTATCCCTACAAAATCATATAGTCTGGCTATGCTCCATCATCCCCACACAACGAATTTAAATCATGCACAACGCCGGTATTGGCCAAGTAATTGTTTTGCACTCATACTTTCTCAAACCTTTTCAACTCTCACGCAATACATGAGCGTGAGCCATGGATATAGCAATATAGGTGGAATAGAGTGTGGTGGAGGTTGTGAGGCAAAAAGGAGGATATGGTCATATTGACTTGGCGTATTAATGAGCTATGGAGATGCCCATCAATAGATATCAATGTGAATGAGTAGGTATTACCATGCAATGGATGCACTTAGAGCTATAAGCGTGTGAAAGCTCAAAAGGAGAACTAGTGGGTGTGCACCCAACTTGCTTGCTCATGAAGACCTAGGGCAATTTTGACGAAGCCCATCGTTGGAATATACAAGCCAAGTTATATAATGAAGATTCCCACTAGTATATGGAAGTGTCAAAACAAGAGACTTTCTATCATGAAGAACATGGTGCTATTTTGAAGCACAAGTGTGGAAAAAGATAGTAGCATTGTCCCTTCTCTCTTTTTCTCTCTCTTTTTTTATGTTTGGTCTCTTTGGCCCCTTTCCATATCTTTTTTTTGTGGGCAACTTTGGCGTCTTTTTTTTATTTCCTCACATGGGACAATTCTCTAATAATGATGATCATCACACTTTTATTTACTCAAAACTCAATGCTTAGAACGATGATGACTCTATAGGAAATGCCTCCGGCAGTGTACCGGGATGTGCAACGATCTAGCTTGGCATATGATGTTGAAACATCTCGCTAGCTATCTTACGATCATGCAATGGAAATATTTAAGTGACGACACAAGTCATGAGACATAACGGTGGGAGTTGCATTGCAAGATATCTCGGAATGGCTATGAAAAGGCCATGATAGGTAGGTATGGTGGCTGTTTTGAGGAAGGTCTATGGTGGTTTTGTGTACCGGCGAAAGTTGCGCGGCACTAGAGAGGCTAGCAATGGTGGAAGGTGAAAGTGCATCTATACCATGGAATCACGTTAGTCATGAAGAACTCACATACTTATTGCGAAAAATTTTATTAGTAATCGAAACAAAGTGCTAAACGCATACTCCTAGGGAAGGGTTGGTAGGTGTTAACCATCGCACAATCCCGACCGCAACACAAAGGATGACAATCAATAAATCAATAATGCTCTGATTTCCTAACATAGCGGTTCACCATACGTGCATGTTACGGGAATCACTAACTTCATCACAAGTATTTCTAGATTCACAACACCCTACTAACATGACTCTAATTTTACCAAATCCATGTCTCAAAACTAATTGAGAGGAATCAAAATTCTCTTTCTAATCAATGCACATGAATATGGAAGTTTTATTGTATCCTCTTTGGATGCCTATCATCATAGCACAAGCCAACTACCAAGATACTCAGAGAGAGCACTCTCAAAAAGATATAAGTGAAGATCGAGAGTTCTTATTTCTCCAAAATATGACACCGCCATGCTCTAAAAGATCTAAGTGAAGCACTTATAGCAAAGTTATCTAGCTCAAAAGATATAAGTGAAGCACATGTGAGCTAAATTGCCTAACTCAAAAGATATAAGCGAAGCTCAATGAGTATTCTAGCAAATTCACGATGAGTGCATGTCTCTCTCAAAAGGTGTGCAACAAGGATGATTGTGACACAACAAAAAGAAAAGACTCCTATAATACATGACGCTCCAAGCAAAACACATATCATGTGGTGAATAATAACATAGCTCCAAGTAATGTTACCGATGGATTGAAGACGAAAGAGGGGATGCCTTCCCGGGGCATCCCCAAGCTTAGGCTTTTTGGTGTCCTTGAATTTGTCTTGGGGTGGCTTGGGCATGCCCAAGCCTAAGCTCTTTCCACTCTTTATCCCATTGTCCATGAGAACATCACCCAAAACTTGAAAACTTCACAACACAAAACTTAAACAGAAACTCGTGATATCATTAGCACAAGAAAACAAACTACCAGCTCTTTAGGTACAGTAGCAAACTTGATTTCTATTTAGATTGGTCTTAGATTACCGTATTCTCACTTTTCCATGGCTAGTACCCCCCGATACTATCCATAATTTCAGCAAAATATGCAATCAACACAACAAAAACAGAATCTGTCAAAAACTGACCAGTCTGTAGAAATTTGTATACTTCGTATACTTCTGTTATCTCAAAAATTCTGAAACATTACAACAATTTGGGCAATTGGCATATCAACCAGAAGCAAAAAGGATAAACTCAAAAGCTCTTTCTGGATAAAAATGAAAAATAATTTCGTGAGCGAAAAGTTTGTGTCTTTTTCAGCAAGATCAAACAACCATCACCAAAACTAGTCATAAAGGTTTTACTTGGCACAAACACAAAAGGAAATAGAAAAAACACAATCATAACAGAATTATGATGGTGTGGACGCAACAAAACAGAAAGCAAAGATAAATTCATTGGGTTGCCTCCCAACAAGCGCTATTGTTTAACGCCCTTAGCTAGGCATAAGGCGATAGAATCACGTATCGTCGTCTTTGGTACTCAAACCATAAGTAGCCCTCATCATGGATTCATAAGGCAATCTTATTTTTTTTCTAGGAAAATTTTCCATGCCCTTCTTGAATGGAAATTGAAATGTAATATTCCCTTCCTTCTTATCGATGACAGCACCAATAGTCCTTAGGAAAGGTCTACAAGAATGATAGGACATGTCGGATTGCAATCAATATCAAGCATAATGAAATCCACGGGTACATAGTTCCTATTTGCAATAATAAGAACATCATTGATCCTTCCCATGGGTTTCTTAACAGTAGAATCCGCAAGATGCAAATTAAGAGAGCACTCATCAATCTCATTGAAGCCTAGGACATCACATAAAGACTTTGGAATCGCGGAAACACTAGCACCCAAATCACACAGAGCATTGCATTCATAGTTTTTGATCTTGATTTTGATAGTAGGTTCCCACTCATCATGAAGTTTTCTAGGAATAGAAACTTCCAATTCAAGTTTCTCTTCAAGAGATTTCATCATAGCATCGACGATATGATCGGTAAAGGCCTTGTTCTGGCTATAAGCGTGTGGAGAGTTTAGCATGGATTGCATCAAGGAAATGCATTCAATCAAATAGCAACTATCATAATTGAATTCCTTGAAATCCAAAGTAGTAGTTTCATTATTACTCAAAGTTTTGATATCATCTACTCCACTTTCAATGCTTTTAACATCAAGATAGATAGACTACGAATCATTGGGGCGTTTTTCAGCCAAAGTGGATTCATATCCAGCCCCATCATCATTAGGTTTGACACTGTAAAACAAGGATTCAATGGGAGTCACACCAAGCACTTTAAGATCTTCGTGATTCTCATCACAAGAACATGCCTTTTAAGCCATTCATGTCTAGCACGAATTTGGGTGGTTCTTTCTTTACTCTCATTCATGGTAACACGCATAGCTTTCAAAGTTTCATCCATATTGATCTTGGGAGGAGCACATCTCACTTTCAAAGCATCAATATCAAGAGACATTCTATCAACCTCCTAGCCAAATAATCAATTTTGAGTAGTTTTTCTTTTATGGATGCATTCAAAATCTTTTGCAAGTTGATAAACTCTTTAATATTACTCTCTAGATCAGAGGCTAATTTATTGTAATTTCCATGAGCATTGTTGTAGGAATTGCCAAAGTTATTAGAGGGATTACTAGGAAAAGGCCTAGGAATATAGTTACCTCTACAAGCATTGTTGTGGCCAAAATTATTCCTACCAACAAAATTAACGTCCAAGCTCTCATTGCTACTCTTAATCAAGGAAGACAAGGGCATAACATTTGGATCTAAAGGAGCACCTTTACTAGCAAACAATTTCATTAACTCATCGTTCTTAGCACTCAACGAGTTAATTTCTTCTATCGCATGCACTTTTTTACTAGTAGGTGACCTTTCAGTCTGCCATTGAGAATAGTTTTTCATGATATTGTCTAGGAGTTTTGTGGCTTCTCCTAATGTGATTTCCATGAAATTTCCACCGGAGGCGGAATCAAGGATATTTCTAGAAGCAAAATTCAAACCAGCATAGAAGATTTGTATAATCATCCAAACACTCAAGCCTTGAGCGGGACAATTTCTAATCATCAATTTCATTCTCTCCCAAGATTGTGCAACATGTTCATGATCTAGTTGCTTAAAATTCATGATATCATTCCGGAGAGAGATAATCTTAGCTGGAGGAAAATACTTGGATATATAAGCATCTTTGCACTTGTTCCAAGAATCAATACTATTTTTGGGCAAAGATGAAAACCAAGTTTTTCCTCGATCTCGCAATGAGAACAGGAATAGCTTCAATTTAATCACATCATAATCCACATATTTCTTCTTTTGCATATCGCATAACTCAATGAAGGTATTAAGATGGGATGCGACATCTTCACTAGGAAGGCCTGGGAATTGCTCTTTCATAACAAGATTCAGCAAAGCAGCATTGATTTCATATGATTCAGCACAAGTGGCGGGAGCAATCGGAGTACTAATAAAATCATTATTATTAGTATTCAAGAAGTCAAAAAGTTTGGTGTTTTCAGTCATGGTGACTTCGGCAAGCAGACAAGCACACAAGCGAACAGAAAGCAAGCGAAAGAAAAGGGCAAACGAAAAAGGCAAATATTTTTGTAAATTTTTGTTTTTCAGAAGTGGGGGAGAGGAAAACGAGAGGCAAAAAAGTAAATGCAAGAGATGAGTTTGCGACAGTTACTTGGATAAGCTTCACTTAGAATAATCCCCGGTGCGAGAGATTGACACGTTGGAGGACTATTCTTGATTTGATGCTCCCCGGCAACGGCGCCATAAATTCTTCTTGCTACCTCTTGAGCTTGCGTTGGTTTTTCCCTTGAAGAGGAAAGGGTGATGATGCACAGTAGCAGTAAGTATTTCCCTCAGTTTGAGAACCAAGGTATCAATCCAGCAGGAGTATCACGGCAAGACTCCAAAGTACCTACGCAAAAACAGCAAACTTGCACCCAATGCTACAAAGGGGTTGTCAATCCCTTCATGGTTAACTTCAAGGTGAGATCTGAAGGCGGAAAGTGCAACAAAGTGAAAGTGTAAGACTCAAAATATGATGTGAGGTAGACCCGGGGGCCATAGTGTTCACTAGAGGCTTCTCTCATGATAGCAAATATTACGGTGGGTGAACGAACTACTGTCGAGCAATTGATAGAACCACGCAAAGTCATGACGATATCTAAGGCAGTGATCATACATATAGGCATCACGTCTGAGACAAGTAGTCCGATACTTTCTGCATCTACTACTATTACTCCACACATTGACCGCTATCTAGCATGCATCTAGTGTATTGAGTTCATAACAAACAGGGTAACGCCTTAAGCAAGATGGCATGATGTAGAGGGATAAATTCATGCAATAGATATAAACCCCATCTTTTTACCCTTGATGGCAACAACACGATGCGTACCTCGCTACCTCTTTTGTCACTGGGTGAGGTCACCGCACGGTATGAACCCAAAACCAAGCACTTCTCCCATTGCAAGAATTACAGATCAAGTTGGCCAAACGAAACCCACAACTCGAAGAGAATTACAAGGATATGAAATCATGCATATAAGAGATCAAAATAAACTCAAATAAGATTCATAGATAATCTGATCATAAATCCACAATTCATCAGATCTCGACAAACGCACCACAAAATAAGATTACATCGGATAGATCTCCATGAAAATCATGGAGAACCTTGTATTGAAGATCCAAGAGAGAGAAGAAGCCATCTAGCTACTAGCTATGGACCCGAAGGTCTGTGGTGAATGATACGTCCATTTTGCATCATGTTTTCATGTTGATATTTATCGCTTCTTGGGCTGTTATTTCACTTCACGGTACAATTCTTATGACTTATCTCTCTTTTTTTGCAAGGTTTACATGAAGAGGGAGAATGCCAGCAACTAGAATTCAGGCCTGAAAGTGGAGCAAAGTTGAGATACCTATTCTGCGCAACTCCAAACGCCGTAAAAATCAACGAGGATTTTGTTCCCGATTTATAAAATACTGGGCCGAAGAAGTGTCAGAGGGGCACCAGGGGGTGCCCACAAGCCTGCACAGCGCGGCCACCCCCAGGCCGCGCCATGAGGGCTTGTGGGCAGCCCACTAGCCCACTTGCTCCCCTCTTTTGCTATATGGAGGGTTTCGTCCAGGAAAAAAATCAGGGAGGAGCTTTTTCATGGTTTCACCGCCGCCACGAGGCGGAACTTGAGCAGAACCAATCTAGAGCTCCGGCAGGACGATCCTGTCGGGGAAACTTCCCTCCCGGAGGGGGAAATCATCGCCATCGTCATCATCAACACTCCTCTCATCGGAGGGGACTCGTCATCATCAACATATTCATTAGCACCATCTCATCTTCAAACCCTAGTTCATCACTTGAAACCAATCTCCGTCTCGCGACTCCGATTGGTACTTGTAAGGTTGCTAGTAGTGTTGATTACTCTTTGTAGTTGATGCTAGTTGGATTACTTGGTGGTAGAGTTTATGTTCATATACTTTATGCTACTCATTACCTCTCTAGTCATGAATATTATTATGCTTTGTGAGTAGTTACTTTTGTTCCCGAGGACATGGGATAAGTCATGCTAATAGTAGTCATGTGAATTTGGTATTCGTTCGGTATTTTGATATGTTGCATGTTATTTTTCCTCTAGTGGTGTTATGTGAACGTCGACTACATAACACTTCACTATTATTTGGGCCTAGAGGAAGGCATTGGGAAGTAGTAAGTAGATGATGGGTTGCTAGAGTGGCAGAAGCTTAAACCCTAGTTTATGCGTTGCTTCGTAAGGGGCTGATTTGGATCCACTAGTTTAATGCTATGGTTAGACTTTGTCTTAATTCTTCTTTCGTAGTCGCGGATGCTTGCGAGAGGGGTTAATCATAAGTGGGATGCTTGTCCAAGTAAGGGAAGTACCCAAGCACCGGTCCACCCACATATCAAACTATCAAAGTAACTTACGCAAATCATATGAACATGATGAAAACTAGCATGACATAAATTCCCGTGTGTCCTCGGGAGCGTTTCTCCTCCTATAAGACTTTGTCCAGGCTTGTCCCTTGCTACAAAAGGGATTGGGCCACTTTTCTGCACCGTTTCTACTTTTGTTACGTGTTGCTTGCTACGAGTCATCTCACCACACAATCACTTGTTACCAACAATTTCAGTGCTTGCAGATTTTACCTTGCTGAAAACCATTTGCCAAATCCTTCTACTCCTCGTTGGGTTCGACACTCTTACTTATCTAAATGACTACGATTGATCCCCTATACTTGTGGGTCATCAAGACTCTTTTCTGGCGCCGTTGCCGGGGAGTGAAGCGCCTTTGGTAAGTGGAACTTTGTAAGGAAACATTCATATAGTGTGCTGAGATTTGTTGTCACTTGTCACTATGGATACTAATCCTTTGAGGGGCTTGTTCGGGGTATCTTCACCTCGAACGAAAGCACAAAGAGTTTCTCCTCAACCTGCTGCACCTGCTAAAAATTATTGCTTTGAATTTCCTTCGGGTATGCTTGAGAAACTGCTGGCTAATCCTTTTACAGGAGATGGAACATCACATCCAGACTTGCATCTAATCTATGTAGATGAGGTTTGTGGTTTATTTAAGCTTGCAGGTGTGCCCGAGGATGAGGTCAAGAAGAAGGTCTTTCCTTTATCTTTGAAGGATAAGGCATTGACATGGTATAGGCTATGTGATGATACTGGATCATGGGACTACAATCGGTTGAAATTGGAATTTCATCAAAAGTTTTATCCTATGCATTTAGTACATCGTGATCGGAATTATATTTACAATTTTTGGCCTCCTGACAGAGAAAGCATCGTTCAAGCTTGGGGAGGCTTAAATCAATGCTATATTCATGCCCCAATCATGAGCTCTCGAGAGAAATTATCATTCAGAACTTCTATGCTCGACTTTCTCATGATGATCGCACCATGCTTGACACTTCTTGTACCGGTTCTTTTATGAAGAGAGATATTGACTTCAAATGGAATTTATAGGAGAGAATTAAACGCAACTCTGAAGATTGGGAGCCTGAAGAAGGTAAGGAGTCAGGTATGAATTTCACGTTTGATTGCGTTAAATCCTTTGTTGAGACAAATACTTTTTGTGACTTTAGAGCTAAGTATGGACTTGGCTCTGAGATAGTAGCTTCATTGTGTGAATCCTTTGCTGCCCATAATGATCTCCCCAAAGAGAAGTGGTTTAAATATCACCCTCCTTTAGAAGTCAATGTAGTTAACCCACTCTAGTTGAAGAGAAAGTCATTGCCTATAATGATCATGTGGTTCCCAGTGCTTACATTGAGAAACCACCTTTCCCTGTTAGGATAAAGGATCATTCTAAAGCTTCAACTGTCATACGTAGAGGCTACATTAGAACACCTACACCCCCTGCGAAAATTAGAGTTGAACCTAGCATTGCTAATATCAAAGATCTTCTGTCTCAAGAAGTTGAGGGACATAATATTCACTTCTGTGAAGATGCTGCTAGAATTGCTAAACCTCACGCTAGAGACAAACATAGGCCTGTTGTTGGCATGCCTGTGGTTTCTGTTAAGATAGGAGATCATTGTTATCATGGTTTATGTGACGTGGGTGCTAGTGTTAGTGCAATACCTCAATCCTTATACGATGAAATCAAAGATGAGATTGCACCTGTTGAGATAGAGCCTATTGATGTCACTATTCAGCTTGCCAATAGAGATACTATCTACCCTGTGGGAATTGTTAGGAACGTTGAAGTCTTGTGTGGTAAGACAAAGTACCTGCTGATTTCCTCGTTCTTGCTACCGCACAAGATAGCTTTTGTCCCATCATATTTGGCAGACCCTTCCTCAATACCGTCAATGCTTATATTGATTGTGAGAAGCAAACTGTCACTGTTGGCTTTGAAGGTGTGTCACATGAGTTCAATTTCTCTAAGTTTGGTAGACAACCTCATGAAAAGGAGTTTCCTAGTAAGGATGAAACTATTGCCTTAGCCTCTATTGACGTGCCTCCTACTGATCCCTTAGAGCAATACTTGCTTGAGCATGAAAATGATATGCATATGGATGAAAGGGATGAAATAGATAGAGTTGTCTTAGAACAATATCCTATCCTTAAGAATAACTTGCCTGTTGAACTGCTTGGGGATCCACCCCCACCCAAGGGTGATCCTATGTTCGAGCTTAAACAGTTGCCTCATACTCTTAAGTATGTCTATCTTGATGAAAAAGAGATATATCATGTCATTATAAGTGCTAGCCTCTTAGAGCATGAAGAAAAGAAGTTACTAAAAACTCTGAGGAAGCACCGTGCTACTATTGGATATACTCTTGATGATCTTAAGGGCATTAGTCCCACTCAATGCCAGCACAAGATTAAAACCGATCCTGATTTCAAACCAGTTGCTGATCATCAAAGGAGATTGAATCCTAAGATGAAAGAAGTAGTAAGAAAAGAAATACTAAAGCTCCTCGAAGCGGGTATTATCTATCCTGTTGCTCATAGCGATTGGGTGAGTCCGGTGCATTGCGTCCCTAAGAAGGGAGGCATTACCATTGTCCCTAATGATAAGGATGAATTGATTCCACACAGGATTATTACTGGCTATAGGATGGTGATCGATTTCTTCAGGAAGTTGAATAAATCCACTTGGAAAGATCATTACCCTCTGCCTTTTATCAACCAAATGCTAGAAAGGGTGTCTAAACACACACACTTCTGCTTTCTAGATGGTTATTCTGGTTTCTCCCAAATACCAGTTGCACAATCTGATAAGGAGAAAACCACTTTCACATGCCCTTTCGGTACCTTTGCTTATAGACGTATGCCTTTTGGCTTATGTAATGCACCTGCCACCTTTCAAAGATGTATGATGGCTATATTCTGTGACTTTTGTGAAAAGATTGTCAAGGTTTTCATGGATGACTTTTCCGTTTACGGGTCTTCCTTTGATGATTTCCTCAACAACCTTGATCGAGTCTTACAGAGATGTAAAGACACCAATCTTGTCTTGAATTGGGAGAAGTGCCACTTTATGGTTAATGAAGGCATCGTCTTAGGACATAAAATTTCTGAAAGAGGTATTGATGTCGATAAGGCTAAGGTTGATGCAATCGAGAAAATGCCATACCCCACAGATATCAAAGGTATAAGAAGTTTGCTTGGTCATGCTAGTTTCTATAGAAGGTTCATTAAGGACTTCTCTAAGATTTCTAGGCCTCTTACCAATCTCTGGCAAAAGGATATTCCTTTTGTCTTTGACGATGATTGTGAGGAAGCCTTCGAAATACTTAAGAGGGCTTTGATAACTGCACCTATTGTTCAAGCACCTGATTGGAACTTACCTTTTGAGATCATGTGTGATGCTAGTTATTATGCTGTTGGTGCTGTTCTAGGGCAAAGAGTTGTTAAGAAGTTGAATGTTATTCACTACGCTAGTAAAACTCTAGACAGTGCCCAGAGAAACTATGCTACTACAGAGAAGGAATTTTTAGCAGTCGTGTTTGCATGTGAAAAGTTCAGGTCTTACATAGTTGATTCCAAAGTCACTATTCACACTGATAATGCTGCTATTAGGTACCTCATGGAGAAGAAGGACGCTAAACCTAGACTTATTAGATGGGTTCTCTTGGTACAAGAATTTGATTTGCACGTTGTTGACCGGAAGGGTGCTGATAACCCTGTAGCAGATAACTTGTCTAGGTTGGAGAACGTTCTTGATGACCCACAACCTATTGATGATAGCTTTCCCGGTGAGCAACTGAATGTCATCAATGCTTCACGTAGTGCACCATGGTATGCTGATTATGCAAACTATATCGTTGCCAAATACATACCACCTAGTTTCGCGTACCAGCAAAACAAGAAGTTCTTCTTAGACTTGAGACACTACTTTTGGGATGATCCTCACCTTTATAAGGAAGGAGTAGATGGTGTTATTAGACGTTGTGTACCTGAACATGAACAGGGGCAGATCCTACAGAAGTGTCACTCCGAGGCCTATGGAGGACACCATGCGGGAGATAGAACTGCACACAAGGTATTGCAATCAGGTTTCTATTGGACCACTCTCTTCAAGGTTGCCTGTAAGTTTGTCTTGTCTTGTGACAAATGTCAAAGAATAGGTAATATTAGCAAACGTCAGGAAATGCCTATGAACTATTCACTTGTCATTGAACCATTTGATGTTTGGGGCTTTGATTATATGTGACCTTTTCCCAAATCCAACGGGTATACTCATATCTTAGTTGATGTTGATTACGTCACTAAGTGGGTAGAAGCTATCCCCACTAGTAGTGCTGATCACAACACCTCTATCAAGATGCTGAAAGAAGTTATCTTCCCTAGATTTGGAGTCCCTAGATATCTAATGACCGACAGTGGTTCACACTTCATTCATGGTGCTTTTCGTAAAACGCTTGCGAAGTATGATGTCAACCATAGAATTGCGTCTCCCTATCACCCTCAGTCCAGTGGTCAAGTAGAGCTAAGCAATAGAGAGATTAAGCTAATTCTGCAAAAGACTGTCAACAGGTCTAGAAAGAATTGGTCTAAGAAGCTCGATGATGCACTGTGGGCTTATAGAACTGCCTATAAGAATCCCATGGGCATGTCTCCGTACAAAATGGTGTACGGTAAAGCATGTCATTTACCTCTTGAGCTAGAGCATAAAGCTTATTGGGCAATCAAAGAGCTCAACTTTGATTTCAAACTTGCCGGTGAGAAGAGGTTATTTGATATTAGCTCGCTTGATGAATGGAGGACTCAGGCATATGAGAATGCCAAGTTGTTCAAAGAAAAGGTTAAGAGGTGGCATGATAAGAGGATACAAAAGCGTGAGTTCAATGTAGGTGATTATGTCTTGCTATATAACTCTCGTTTAAGATTCTTTGCAGGCAAGCTTCTCTTTAAATGGGAAGGTCCCTATGTTGTTGAGGAAGTATATCGTTCCTGTGCTATCAAGATCAACAACACGGAAGGTAATTGTCCGAGAGTTGTAAATGGGCAGAGAATCAAGCATTATATCTCAGGTACTCCCATAAATGTTGAAAGCAATATTATCAATACCATAACCCCGAAAGAATACCTAAGGGATATTTATCAGCCTGTTTCAGACTCCGAAAACAAAGAGGTATGTGATTCGGTAAGAAAACAGAGTCCAAAACTTTTCCAGTAGGAAATTTTCTCCATTTTGGAATATTTGAAAAAATACAAAAATTGGAAGTAGTTCGGAAAGTGCGCGAGGAGGCGACAAGCCTGCACGGCGCGGGCCCACCCCCTAGCCGTGCCATGAGGGCTTGTGGCCACCTCGTGCGCCTCCCGGACTCCGGTTTCGTGCAGGGGATTCCTTCTGGTCTGGAAAAAATCATTATATATACTTCCATTTGGTCTGACCCCTGCATCACGCAGATTTCCTCTGTTTTTCGTTTCGAGCCTGTTTTCTGCCGCAGATATAGGTCAAGATGTCCTCTCAAGATTCAGAGGGGGAGAGCTATGTGGCTGATTACCTTTCTAACCCCAAGGTCTATGGGGAATTTGATCCATATGGCTGGACCACTGATGAGGAAGAAGCCTATGATCCCAAAGGGAAGGAACAAACAAGTTCCGATGAAGAGGAAGCTCCCCTATCTCAACCTGGACACACGCATGTGGAGTTCAAGAAGTCGAGCCTCCCTGACTCAAGGAAGAAGCCTAGGGCTTTGTTTATCCCTTCTTGTTTCTTGCAGGAGAGTAAGCAGGAATTATGCAAAAGGGTGTTGAAGCTTGAAGAGGAAAATGATGATCTGAGGGAGAAAATTTTTATGCTCAAGTGGAAATTAAACAAGCTCAAGACCTCTTCAACACCTCCACCACCATCACCACCAAAGGAAGACAACTGAGCATTGGTATGGGCATGTTGGAAATATGCCCTAGAGGCAATAATAAATTAGTTATTATTATATTTCTTTGTTCATGATAATCGTTTATTATCCATGCTATAATTGTATTGATTGGAAACACAGTGCATGTGTGGATACATAGACAAAACACTGTCCCTAGTAAGCCTCTAGTTGACTAGCTCGTTGATCAAAGATGGTCAAGGTTTCCTGACCATGGGCAAGTGTTGTCACTTCATAACGGGATCACATCATTAGGAGAATCATGTGATGGACTAAGACCCAAACTAATATACGTAGCATGTTGATCGTGTCATTTTGTTGCTACTGTTTTCTGCGTGTCAAGTATTTATTCCTATGACCATGAGATCATATAACTCACTAACACCGGAGGAATACTTTGTGTGTATCAAACGTCACAACATAACTGGGTGGCTATAAAGATGCTCCACAGGTATCTCCGAAGGTGTCCGTTGAGTTAGTATGGATCAAGACTGGGATTTCTCACTCCGTGTGACGGAGAGGTATCTCGGGGCCCACTCGGTAATACAACATCATATACAAGCCTTGCAAGCAATGTGACTTAGTGTAAGTTGCAGGATCTTGTATTACGGAATGAGTAAAGAGACTTGCCGGTAAACGAGATTGAAATAGGTATGCGGATACCGACGATCGGATCTCGGGCAAGTAACATACCGAAGGACAAAGGGAATGACATACGGGATTATATGAATCCTTGGCACTGAGGTTCAAACGATAAGATCTTCGTAGAATATGTAGGATCCAATATGGGCATCCAGGTCCCGCTATTGGATATAGACCGAGGAGTCGCTCGGGTCATGTCTACATAGTTCTCGAACCCGCAGGGTCTGCACACTTAAGGTTCGACGTTGTTATATGCGTATTTGAGTTATATGGTTGGTTAACGAATGTTGTTCGGAGTCCCGGATGAGATAACGGACGTCACGAGGGTTTCCGGAATGGTCCGGAAATGAAGATTGATATATAGGATGACCTCATTTGATTACCGGAAGGTTTTCGGAGTTACCGGGAATGTACCGGGAATGACGAATGGGTTCTGGATGTTCACCGGGGGGGGGGGGGGGGCAACCCACCTCGAGGAAGCCCATAGGCATTGGGGGTGGCGCACCAGCCCTTAGTGGGCTGGTGGGACAGCCCAAGAAGGCCCTATGCGCCATAGGAAGAAAATCAAAGAGAAAAGAAAAAAAGGAGGAGGTGGGAAAGGGAAGAAGGACTCCACCTTCCAAACCAAGTTGGATTCGGTTTGGAAGGGGAGACCTTCCCCCCCTAGGCTCGGCCGACCCCCTTGGGGCCTCTTGAGCCCCAAGGCAAGGCTCCCCCTCTTCCCCCTATATATACGGAGGTTTTAGGGCTGATTTGAGACAACTTTTGCCACGGCAGCCCGACCACATATCTCCACAGTTTTACCTCTAGATCGCGTTTCTGCGGAGCTCGGGCGGAGCCGTGCTGAGATAAGATCACCACCAACCTCCGGAGCGCCGTCATGCTGCCGAAGAACTCATCTACCTCTCCGTCTCTCTTATTGGATCAAGAAGGCCGAGATCATCATCGAGCTGTACGTGTGCTGAACGCGGAGGTGCCGTCCGTTCGGCACTAGATCGTGGGACTGATCGCGGGACGGTTCGCGGGGCGGATCGAGGGACGTGAGGACGTTCCACTACATCAACCGCGTTCACTAACGCTTCTGCTGTGCGGTCTACAAGGGTATGTAGATCGAATATCCCCTCTCGTAGATGGACATCACCATGATAGGTCTTCGTGCGCGTAGGAAATTTTTTGTTTCCCATGCGACGTTCCCCAACAGTGGCATCATGAGCTAGGTTCATGCGTAGATGTCTTCTCGAGTAGAACACAAAAGTTTTTGTGGGCGGTGATGTGCGTTTTGCTGCCCTCCTTAGTCTTTTCTTGATTCCGCGGTATTGTTGGATTGAAGCGGCTTGGACCGACATTACTCGTGCGCTTACGAGAGACTGGTTTCATCGCTACGAGTAACCCCGTTGCTCAAAGATGACTGGCAAGTGTCAGTTTCTCCAACTTTAGTTGAATCAGATTTTACCGAAGAGGTCCTTGTATAAGGTTAAATAGCAATTCATATATCTCCGTTGTGGTGTTTGCGTAAGTAAGATGCGATCCTACTAGATACCCATGGTCACCACGTAAAACATGCAACAACAAAATTAGAGGACGTCTAACTTGTTTTTGCAGGGTATGCTTGTGATGTGATATGGCCAACGATGTGATGTGATATATTGGATGTATGAGATGATCATGTTGTAATAGATAATATCGACTTGCACGTCGATGGTACGGCAACCGGCAGGAGCCATAGGGTTGTCTTTAAACTAACGTTTGTGCTTGTAGATGCGTTTACTATTTTGCTAGGATGTAGCTTTAGTAGTAATAGCATGAGTAGCACGACAACCCCGATGGCGACACGTTGATGGAGATCATGATGATGGAGATCATGGTGTGACGCCGGTGACAAGAAGATCGTGCCGGTGCTTTGGTGATGGAGATCAAGAAGCACGTGATGATGGCCATATCATGTCACTTATGAATTGCATGTGATGTTAATCCTTTTTTGCACCTTATCTTGCTTAGAACGACGGTAGCATTATGAGGTGATCTCTCACTAAAATTTCAAGACGAAGTTGTGTTCTCCCCGACTGTGCACCGTTGCGACAGTTCTTCGTTTCGAGACACCACGTGATGATCGGGTGTGATAGACTCGACGTTCACATACAACGGGTGCAAAACAGTTGCACACGCAGAACACTCGGGTTAAGCTTGACGAGCCTAGCATGTGCAGACATGGCCTCGGAACACATGAGACCAAAAGGTCGAGCATGAATCGTATAGTTGATATGATTGGCATAGAGATGCTTACCACTGAAACTATTCTCGACTCACGTGATGATCGGACTTGAGATAGTGGATTTGGATCATGTACCACTCAAATGACTAGAGAGATGTACTTTTTGAGTGGGAGTTCTTAAGTAATATGATTAATTGAACTAATTGTCACGAACATAGTCTAATGGTCTTTGCGAATTACGATGTAGCTTGCGCTATAGCTCTATTGTTTTTTATATGTTCCTAGAGAAAATTTAGTTGAAAGTTGATAGTAGCAAACTTTGCAGACTAAGTCTGTAAAACCGAGGATTGTCCTCGTTACTGTGCAGAAGGCTTATGTCCTTAATGCACCACTCAGTGTGCTGCACCTCGAGCGTCGTCTGTGGATGCCGTGAACATCTGACATACACGTTTCTGATGACTACACGATAGTTCAGTGCAAAATACTTAATGGCTTAGAAGCAAGGCGCCGAAAACGTTTTGAAACATCACGGAACATAAGTGATGTTCTAAAGAGATGAAATTGTGATTTCATGGTTGTGCCCTTGTTAAGAGGTACGAGACCTCCAACAAGATTCTTTGTCCACAAAGTAAAGGAGAAAAGCTCAATCGTTGAGCGTGTGCTCAGATTGTCTGAGTACGACAATCGCTTGAATCAAGTGGGAGTTAATCTTCCAGATAAGATGGTGATGGTTCTCCAAAGTCACTGCCACCAAGCTGTGAGAGCTTCGTGATGAACTATAACATATCAAGGATAGATACAATGATCCTTGAGCGATTCGCAATGTTTGACACTGCGAAAGTAGAAATCAAGAAGGAGCATCCATAGTTGATGGTTAGTAAAACCACTAAGTTTCAAGAAAGGCAAGGGCTAGAAGGGATACTTCATGAAACGGCAAAACAGTTGCTGCACTAATGAATAGACCCAAGGTTAAACCCAAACCTGAGACTAAGTGCTTCTGTAATGAGGGGAACAGTCACTGAGGCGGAGCAACTCTAGATACTTGGTAGATAAGAAGGTTGGCAAAAGTCGAAAGAAGTATATTTGATATACGTGATGTTGATGTGTACTTTACTAGTACTCCGAGTAGCATGAGGGTATTAGATACCGGTTCGGTTGCTAAGTGATTAGTAACACGAAAGTATAGCTAGGGCGTAAACGGAGACTAGCTAAAGGCGAGGTGATGATACGTGTTGGAAGTGTTTCCAAGATTGATATGATCAAAACGTCGCACGCTCCCTCTACCATCGGGATTGGTGTTAAACCGAAATAATTGTTATTTGGTGCTTGCGTTAAGCATGAACATGATTGGATCGTGTTTATTGCAATACGATTATTCATTTAAAGAGAATAATGGTTACTCTATTTGCTTGAATAATCACCTTCAATAGTTTATTGAATCTCGATCGTAGTGTTACACGTGTTCATGATATTGGTGCCAAAAGATGCGACGTAATGATGATAATACTAGTTACTTCTGGCACTGCCGCTTGAGTCATGTTGGTATAAATTGCATGAAGAGGCTCCATGCTGATGGATCTTTATACTCACTTGATTTTGAATCACTAGTGACATGCAAATCATGCCACATGAGAAAAGCCTTGTTTTCATTGAGATGAAACAAGATAGTAACTTGTTGGAAGTGAGACATTTTGATGTATGCAGTCCAATGGGTGCTGAGGCACGCAGTGGATGTCATTATGTTCTTACTTCAATGACGATTTGAGTAGATACAAGAGTATTTACTTAATGAATCACAAGTCTGAAATATTGAAAAGTTCAATTCTGTTTCGGAGTGAAGTTCGTCGTAACAAGAGGATAAACTGTCTATGATATGATCATAGAAATGAATATCTGAGTTACGAGTTTTGGTACGCAGTTAAGACAATGTGGAAATTGTTTCGTAGTTCATGCCACCTGGAACATCATAGTGTGATGATGTGTCTGAACGTCATAGCCACGCACTATTTGGTATGGTGCATGCTATGATGTCTCTTATCGAATTACCACTATCGTTTATGGGTTATGCATTAGAGACAACCGCATTCACTTTAAATAGGGCACCGCGTATTTCCGTTGAGATGACACAGTATAGACTAAGGTTTAGAGAAATCTAAACTGACGTTTCTTGAAAGTTTGGGGCTTCGACACTTATGTGAAAAAGTTTCAGTCTGATAAGCTCGAACCCAAAGCGGATAAATGCATCTTCATAGGATATCCAAAACAGTTGGGTACATCTCCTATCTCAGATCTGAAAGCAAAGTGTTTGTTTCTCGAGGAAAGGTTTCTCTCGAAAGAATTGAGTGGGGGGGTGGTAGAACTTGATGAGGTTATTGAACCATCACTTCAACCAGTGTGTAGCAGGGCGCAGGAAGTTGTTCCTGTGGTGCCTACACCAATTGAAGTGGAAGCTGATGATGGTGATCATTGAGCATCGGATCAAGTTACTACAAGCCTCGTAGGTTGACAAGGTCACGTACTACTGCAGAGTGGTACGGTAACCCTGTCTTGGAATTCATGTTGTTGAGCAACAGTGAACCTACGAGTTATGAAGAAAGCAATGGTGGGCCTGGATTCCGACAAATGGCTGGAGGCCATGAAATCCGAGAGAGGATCCATGTATAAAACAAAGTGTAGACTTTGGAAGAACTACTTAATGGTCGTAGGACTATTGAGTAAAGATGGATCTTTAAAAGGAAGATAGACGATGATGGTGATAAGTCACTGTTAAGAAAAGCTCGACTTGTCGCAAAGATGTTTCTGACAAGATCAAACAGTTGACTATGATGAGACTTTCTCACTCGTAGCGATGCTAAAAGTCTGTTAGAATTATGTTAGTAGTTGATGCATTATTTATGAAATATTGCACATAGGATGTCAAAACATTGTTTCCTCGACGGTTTCCTTGAGAAAACATTGTATGTGATACAACCAGGAGGTTTTGTCGATCCTAAAGATACTAGCAAGTATGCAAGCTCCAGCGATCCTTCAATGGACTGGCGCAAGCATCTCGGAGTTGGAATATACACTTTGATGAGATGATCAAAGATTTTGGGTTTGTACAAGGTTTATGAGAAACTTGTATTTCCAAAGAAGTGAGTGGGAGCACTATAGAATTTCTGATAAGTATATGTGGTTGACATATTGTAGGATCAGAAGTAATGTAGAATTTCTGTAAAGCATACAAGGTTGTTTGAAAGGAGTTTTCAAAGGAATACCTGGATTGCGCTACTTGAACGTTGAGCATCAAAGATCTATGGAGATAGATCGAAAGCGCTTGATAGAAGTTTCAACAAGATGCATGCCTTGACAAGTTTTTGAAGGAGCTCAAAAATGGATCAACAAAGAAGGAGTTCTTGGTTGCGTTGTAAGGTGTGAATTTGAGTAAGACTCAAAACACGACCACGGCAGAATAAAGAGAATAGACGAAGGTCGTATTCTATGCCTTAGCGGTAGACTCTAAAGTATGCCATGCTGAGTACCGCACCTGATGTGTGCATTGCAGCAAGTCTGTTAAGAGGTACACAGAGTGATCCAGGATTGAATCACTATTCAACGGTCAAAGTTATCCTTGGTAACTAAATAGACTAAGGAATTTTTCTCGATTATGGAGGTGGTTAAAGAGTTCGTCGTAAAGGGTTACGTCGATGCAAGCTTTGACACTAATCCGAATAACTATGAGTAGTGAAACAGATTCGTATAGTAGAGTAGATATTTGGAGCATTTCCGAATAGCACGTAGTAGCAGCATCTATAAGATAAAATAAAGATTTCTAAAGATCGCACGGATCTGAAAGTTCCAGAACCGTTGACTAAAACCTCTTTCACGAGCAAGACGTGATCAGACCCCATAACTATATGGGTGTTGGATTCGTTGGAATCACATGGTGATGTGAACTAGATTATTGACTCTAGATAGCGTTTCTGCGGAGCTCGGGCGGAGCCCTACTGAGATAAGATCACCACCAACCTCCGGAGCGCCGTCACGCTGCTGGAGAACTCATCTACCTCTCCGTCTCTCTTGCTGGATCAAGAAGGCCGAGATCATTGTCGAGCTGTACGTGTGCTGAACACGAAGGTGCCGTCTGTTCAGCACTAGATCGTGGGACTGATCGCGGGACGGTTCGCGGGGCGGATCGAGGGATGTGAGGACGTTCCACTACATCAACCGCGTTCACTAACGCTTCTGCTGTGCGGTCTACAAGGGTACGTAGATCGAATATCCCCTCTCGTAGATGGACATCATCATGATAGGTCTTCGTGCGCATAGGAAATTTTTTGTTTCCCATGCGACGTTCCCAACAGGGCAATCCCCTTGGCTTGTGCCAAGCTTGGGGGAGTTGCCCCGGTACCGTATCACCATCACATCTTTTGCCTTTACCTTTGTTTTAGTTTTCCTTTTCAGTTTTCTCTTTCTCTAGTAGAGTAAAAGTCTTAGTGTTTTAGCCTTGAGTTTTGCTTTGTGTCACCCCGATGTATTCTTGCTCGTGAGCCATATAATAAAGAGTGTCTTAGTTGAAGGGCTTTGCCTCTTGCCATGATCAAAAGAGTGAGAATAGAACAAAAGCATGAAAGATCATGTAATGATCTTATGGGAAGTGATGGTTTCACATATAAAAAGAATGAGGATTGAAACTTGTTGAGGGTAGGCAAACGTAGACCTTGGTCATTGTTGCAGTTAATAGGAAGTGATAAAGAAGGAGAGGTTCACATATAAATATATCATCTATGACACCATCTATGATTGCGAACACTCACTAAACTATTACATGCCTAGAAGTAGATGTTGGACAAGGAAGACAACGTAATGAATTGTGTTTGCTTGGCTCCAAAGAATGTTATATGATTAGAGATCCCTAAGCATGTGACGATTTCTTCCACCTCATATTAGCCAAACCTCCCACACTAAGTAGAGATACTACTTGTGCATCCATAAACCAATACAAGAAATATGTTCATACATGACGTTTTTTAAGATGTCGTTGATGAATTCGTCATAAATCTATGACGATTTCATCTGAGATCATCGTAAACCGTTTGAGGGGATGAGATCTACATATAAATTACGACAATGAGAGTCAAAAACGTCGTAACCGCATAAGATGAGATCGTCATAACTTTTACGACGATTGTAAAAATGTCGTAACATGTTCTAACTATGTTGTCATGTCACTCATGAGTCCATTCTATCCCACCTCATCCTAGTTTGTGAAGCAACCTACTATTCTGTCATTCCAAAAATTCTCGAAAAATTCTAATAAATACTTTGAATTATATATTTTTCAAATATGTGAAAACCCTTCCTTCCATAGTTCAAAAATAATTCAGCAATATTCATTTTCCTATTCTGTTCAGAATAGCACTTTGTGAAGGAAGTGCTATTTCTCTTTCTTTCATTACCCTCATATTTTTTGAACACTCTTTCCTGTCCAAATCATTGCCTCATGAAAACTTTCGTAATGATTTGTCTTGTAAATCTTTCTCAGCAAATTTCCAAAGTTTGTGTTCAGCTAACAACTTTGTGAAAGAAGTACTAGATAAGAATATCCTGATGAGTTGAATTTTTTCCACATCATCTATGTGCCCAAAACATAGCTCTCCATAAAATTTTAGCCACATCTAACAATCCACGTGAGCTCATCATCAAATCTTTGTTTCTGGTAATATTTTCATTTTGTGAAGCAACTAGACTTTATATTGCTTTATAGTTGATGAAAATTTACCACGGGATGACACTGACCATATAACCTCACTCCACCAAATTTTAACTCATTTAATTCAGCCAGTTTCCCTCAATATTTTTCCCAATATTCTGTTCAGTAGAGAGCATTGTGAAGGAAGTATAATTTTTCTTTATCCAAATTTTATGAAATTTTTACAGTACCTTAATGTGCCCAAATTATCATCCTCCTCCAAATTTCAGCTCAATCCAATCATCTATGTGAACCCAGTTTCAATTACCATTTTTGGTTCAGATTGGCACATTGTAAAGGAAGTGTCACTTTTGCATGTCCAAATGTTATAATTTTTATATAGTGCCTTCATACGCCCAAATTAACATCATACACCAAATTTCAGCTCAATCGATTCATTCATTTGATCCCATCTTCAACATCCATATTTCTGCACAATGTGTTAGTTTGCAAAGCAAGTGCCACCTAGATTCATCCATTTGAGCTAAAATTTTTCCAAGAGAGTCTCCTTAGTAGATGATCATACTCAGCCAAAATTTAGTCCCATTGTCTTTGTGAATTACCCGCACCGCTAATCAAACACTTGGCTGCTAATTTATGCTTGAGCGTAGTTCAGTCTCCTCGTGAGATTCTTCTATTGTATTCTTATTGCTAACACCTACCGAGGGATTGTCCAACCCACTAGACATGCCTATTCCACCTAGAACGCGTGGCAACGCAACGGTCAGGCGGTGACCATGCGGCTGGCATGCAAGTTCACGCGCTTTGGAGTTGGGGCCCTCGACCACCATCCAAACCTCGACGTCAAGGTACCACACCATGTATTTCTAATTAAATAGATACTTATATACCTATAAATGATTTTTGGGAAAAATAAAGAGCAAACTATAATGCAGCTGCAGTTCAAATTTAACCCGCTTCCAACTGAATCGACATAAATTTTTCTTTTTCACGAGAGGTGGATAAAAGATTTTAACACCCAACCATTTTTTCAATTGTACATTAAATATGGACGAGTATTTTATAAAAATAATTTGGTCCAATTTTGAAACAAATATATGGTAGGTCCTTCACAAAAAAACTCATTTTGGTCACTTGAAAAATGGAAAATGATTTTTTCATACAGGGAAAATGAAAACTTCCTTAATCAACATTGTTTGCCATTCCAATATGCACCCTTGTGCATAATATTATATCATTTCAACAAACTATGTCATGAATGTGGTCATAAGATTGATCATTTGGCTTGACAGCCATAAATCTTCACACATGATAGCCCATTTATAAGAACACTTATTTAAAATAATTGTCGCATTACTTGTTTATTATTTTTCCTGGTAACTTTGTCACATATAATGACACAATGCAATGGTTTTCCATTTTTTTGAATTTGATTTGAATTTTTCATGGCCATTTCAAAACGCGGTCAAAACATCGGGTATGACCGTTCCTACCTAGTGGTTGAACCTTGACAATATTTTGGTGTTTCTATGATTAAATAGATACTTCTGTACCTAAAATGATTTTTAATAAAAATAAAGAGCAAACTATAATGTAGTTGCAGTTCAAATTTGACTCGCTTTCAGCTCATTCAACGAAAATTTGTCTTTTTCACGAGAGGTCGATAAAATCCATTAACACCGAACCATTTGGTCATTTGTACATTAAATATGTCCTAGTATGTTAGAAAAATGATTTGGTACAATTTTGTTACAAATATATGATAGGTCCTTCACAAAAAAACTCATTTTGGGCACTTGAAAAATGGAAAATGAATTTTTCATGCAAGGAAAATGAAAACTTCCTTAAGTAACATTGTTTGCCATTTCAATATGCACCCTTGTGCGCAATATTAGATCTTTTGAACAAACTATGCCATGAATGTGACCATAAGATTGATCATTTGGCTTGAAAGCCATTAATCTTCACACATTATAGCTCATTTCCGAGAACATTTTTTAAAAATAATTGCCATATTACAAGGTTATTATTTTACCTAGTAACTTTGTCACATATAATGACACAATGTGAAGGTTTTCTATTTTTTTGATTTTTTGAATCTTTCACGCCCACTTCAAAATGTGGTCAAAACAGCGGGTATGTCGACCATTCATATTATTTGAAAATGTAACAAGCTCTCATGTTTATGAAATTTGGTGTGGTATTGGTTTATAGTCTCTAGAAGGCGTGGAAAGTTTGTGAAAAAATTACTAAGTTTTATCATGTTTATTTTGACAAAAGCAATAGTATAAAGAAACACAAATTATTTGATGCTTTTCTATTGGGAGGAATAGAACTCTCCTGGATCGATGACATGGCCGATAGATCCACGCCCCACACCCACCACAGATCCTAGCCCGGGCCCACCGATCATCGACTAGTGTACGGGGTCAACCCAACCCCTCGCTCTCCCTCCCCACGAACCCCTCCTCCCTTCCAGATCGAGAGAGAGAGAGAGTGACAGCTACAGGGAGATCTCGCCTCCTCTCTTCCAGATCCGCGCCGGCACCTCCCTTCATTTTTTTGTTTGAATCTCCGGGCTTTTTCCCGTCCGTGTCGCAGATCAAATCTGTGAAGCGGATCCCTCGAGGGCCGCCGCCGACGGACGCCCCGACCCGGCGCTCCGGCGAGCGTCCCTGATAACTTTGTCACATATAATGACACAATGCGAAGGTTTTCAATTTTTTTGATTTTTTTGAATTTTTTATGGCCATTTTAAAATGCGGTCAAATTGGCGGGTACGACCATTCATATTATTTGAAAATGTAAATAAACTCTCATGTTTATAAAATTTGGTGTGCTATTGGTTTATAGTCTCTAGAAGGCGTGGAAAATTTATGAATTTTTTTAACATGTTTATTTTGACAAAAGTAATAGTCTAACGAAACACAAATTATTTAAAGCTTTCCTATAGGATGGAATAGAGCTCTCCTGGATCGATGACGTGGCAGACAGATCCACACCCCACACCCACCACAGATCCCAGCCCTGCCCACCGGTGAGCGAGCAGTCTACGGGGTCAACCCAACCCCTCGCTCTCCCAGTCTCCCTCCCCACGAACCCCTCCTCCCTTCCAGATCCGCGCCGCCACCTTCCTTCCAGATCCACGCCGTCACGAGCTAGCCGCCGTCCTCCTGGCCTCCCCCACGCCCCTCCCTTACCCACCGGCGGCACCTCTCCATTCGGCGAACGTCTGCTGCTCACCCTACTCCGTTGGATGAAAGGTGGTAATATGGATGCTGGACGCGACGGAGCCCCGGGGATTCAGCATGCGGAAGCTGCGCGCCAACTGGAACCGAGCCGTGGCGGCGCTGTCCTGGGTGGCCGACGCTGCGCGGGGGGCAGAGGATACCCGGCCCGCCGCTGCCCCGCCTCTTCCTGCGCCGGGGCGCGCCGCGGGGATAGCCGCTGCTTCATTCAAGGATGCGCCGGTCAAAGGTATGGCCCGATCGTCCTCTCATCTAGGCATCAATTCCTTCCTAGAAATTGTGCTGGATACTGACTTGACTGGTCCCCCTCCTGCCTCCTCTTTCTCCGATCCGAAACCCTAGGCGAGGGAGCTGCTGACGGCTGCCGCGTAGAGTCCATGGCCGACCTCCTCGTCCAGGGTACCGCCTCCTCCCTTCACCTCATCATACTTGGTCCTGTCAGTGCGAGCACGGTGTGCCCTCATGTGTGTATACCGTCTCGGCATTTGGATGCAGATACGTTTAAGATGCCCATACGGCAACTGTACGTACGTACGCACGCCTGCTCTAGATGACCTGTTGCCTTGCCAAGTGCGTGCCAACCATCAGCGTCAATCAGGAGAAAACTGGGTTGATCACCCATCTTCAAATTCTATTATCCTGTACACGATGCAGTTAGATCAGACGACTGCTAGCTAGTGCTCGCTCGCTCGGCGTGTCTTCCAATTGTATGCTCACCAGCCAACTGCCCGTGGAACTGACATACGTGAGCTTTGAATGCCATCAGCAGACGTGATGCCGTTGCATTGCCCGATCGTTGGCGCGAACAGCACGAACGTGTCGCCACTTTATGGCAGTGGCAGTAGGAGTAGCAGTAGCAGTACGTGGGTCGGTCGCGGCTGTCCATGATGCCATTATGGCAGCAGCGGCAAGCCACCACGTTCTCACGATCTCCTCCAACGATATATAATGCGGGCGGGCGGGTGGGTCCTTGTGGATCATGCTTCATAGCACTACAGTGTCACTGTGGTTGTAGGAAACTCTGACTGAAGCAATGAGTTACAAGCTGGAGAAGAAGAGCAGCAGCGAGGAAGCCGCGCAGCTGAAACCAACGTCCTCTTGGGAAGAAGAGCAACAACAAAAGGTAACAATCCATGCCATCTATCCCTCACTCTGAAATCTGAATTCCTTCCTGTTGGCCATATGGTTGCATATCTGGATCTGACGGAGGTAGCACAAAGAGTTTAACTAGTAGTAGTAACTTTATATATCCAACAAACATGTAGATAAATGAGTATATCTGGATCTTGCAACATCATACTTTATTTGCAAGTATTGTTCAGCATTGCTTACATCTGCACATATGAATCCTAGCTCTAGAATAGTTGTGGTCTATTTATTTTCTGATGATGGCTTGCATTTTTTCTGCTTGTCTGCAGATAGATATGAGTAGAGGATCATCATCTCGTCTGCTTGTGGGCTTAATCACCTGTGAACTTTTATAACAGCAGGAATGGCATTTACATGGGAGCATTGTTCAACATTGCTTATATCTGCCCATATGGATCCTAGCTGTACTACAACCATGGTCTATTTGTTGTTATTTCTACAGCACCATGTATTTTTCTGATGATGGCAGTTTGGTGCTAAGTCTAGTTTTCTGATGGTTGTTAAGTCTATTCACCTTTATTGGTTTGTTTGCTGATGTGCTGTCTGTAGACCAAATGATTTGATTTGCCCTTATATTTGATAGTATCTAGGTCTGCCTATGGTATTTTGTATGTGTGTGTGTGTGGTAGTGTGATTAAATACTTGGTCTGTGCTACAGTTTAAAGGGGTAAAAACATCATAATGATATATGAATGAAGTAATGTCTGTTATATACAACTCTCCAAACTCCTTGAATTGACATAGCCTCTCCTTGACATGGACACATTCCTCTGTTGGCATAAAAGGTTGCTTGACATAGCCTCTCCTTGACATGGACATATGCATAGCCTTTTAACTGTCACTATATTTGTAAGAAGGCTGTTGCTTGTCATCTTCACACACTTTTTAATCCAAAGTATGATTACTTCTGTGACTAATCGGTCAACAACAATTTCTGCTTCTGTTTTTCATGCAATGCTATGCTTTATAATGATTTACTCCCTCTGTTCCTAAATACTTGTTGTGCGTAGTGTCAAAATATTCATGTGATTTACTCCGTCTTTCGTTTGCATTTCTTTTAACATCATCTTCAGGATGAACACAAATGTTTTTTATTTCTAATATTTTTTATATTTATTTCCTTTTGATTGATTCATGTGCAGTGTAATGTTCTTGTAGGATGACAAGTTGTCGCATCTCGAGCATGTATCATAGGAGAGTGGAATGAAGTCCATTGTACTGTTGTGATAGTAGCAGATGTGCCATTGTTCTATTGTACAATTCTGTCCGTTCTTGCTATTTTCATGTGTAAGGAAATGTATTCATGAGATGAGTTATTGTGTTATGTAAACCTCGGAGATGTATTATGTGATGTTATATGATGGATGATTTTAATTCGACTTGGAGTTTTCTTGATTTGAATACGAAATAGTGCTGCATTTAATATTGGACAAATAATTGGTTGAAAAGGCCCAATAAATAAAAATGAAACCAAGTTCTGGAAAAAAAGTTGCTGAATTCGAAAATGAAAAAAGGCCGAAACTGAAAATGGACCAAATGTATTTGGGCACTAAAAGGCGAGGGCCCAAATAAAAAATTCAAAAAAGAAAAACTAAAAGTGGCTATAAATGGGCTAAGGCCCAAAAAGAAGCCCAATAAGAAAAAGCCACAAAAAATAAAACCAGCCCATGTGATCAATTGAAATGGGCTGGGCTGATTTCAACCATGACGTTTTGATTTTGTCGTAATTTTGCCACGTAGGACTGCCACGTAGGACTGGGTTAGATTGCCAACGACGATTTAGGATCGTCGTAAAGTTTACGAGAATCCAGGAATCGTCGTAAAGGTTACGACGATTTTGATCAAAACGTCGCTTCTGTTCATTTTTGACGCTCCGTTTTCGACGCTTGGTTTTTCGTTGTGAGATCGTCGTAAACTAAAAACCGTGACGATGTAGCGACGAAAATATAGCGTCGTGTATTAGCATATTCCTTGTAGTGAACCTTCAAACCAGTTTTGTCATGAGTGTCCACCATACCTACCTATGGATTGAATAAGATCCCTCAAGTTGTCATCGGTGCAAGCAATAAAAATTGCTCTCTAATATGTATGATATATTAGTGTGGGGAAAGAAAGCTTTATAAGAACCTGTGATGAGGAAGACATAAAAGCGACAAACTGCATAATAAAGTTCTTTATCATAGGGGGCAATATAAAGTGACGTTCCTCCGCACTAAGAGGACACGCATCCATACCTCAAAAGCGCATGACAACCTCTGCTTCCCTCTGCGAAGGGCCTATCTTGTACCTTTACTTTTTGCCCTTGAAAGAGTCATGGTGATCTTCACCAAATTCCTTATTTCGCCTTTATCTTGGCTACCGTCATATGCTTGGGAAAGATCTATATTCATATGTCAACTTGGAGGTAGGCATTCATGAATTATTATTGTTGACATTACCCTTGAGGTAAGCAGTTGGGAGGCAAAACTGTAAGCCCCTATCTTTCTCTGTGTCGAGCTGAAACTTTGATCTCATGAGTACCACGTGAGTTTTAGCAATTGTAGAGAACGAAAGAATGATTGAGTATGTGGATTTGCTTTATAAGCTCTTATTTGACTCGTTCTGATGTTGTGATAAATTGCAATTGCTTCAATGACTAAAGGCTATCAGTTGTTACTTCTCGGTAAGGTTCTTGATCTATACTTTACTTTGTGAAGAAATTATCACTTTAGCATGAGAGATTATATGTTGGTATTGTTGTTCTGATCATGATCATGATGCATGCATGTTCGTATCTTGTTTTGTCGACACCTTGCTCCCTAAACATGTGGACATATTTAGTGAGCTAGGCTTTCGCTTGAGGACAAGCGAGGTCTAAGCTTGGGGGAGTTGATACGTCCATTTTGCATCATGTTTTCACGTTGATATTTATCGCTTCTTGGGCTGTTATTTCACTTCACGGTACAATTCTTATGCCTTTTCTCTCTTATTTTGCAAGGTTTACATGAAGAGGGAGAATGCCAGTAACTGGAATTCTGGCCTGAAAGTGGAGCAAAGTTGAGATACCTATTCCGCGCAACTCCAAACGCCGTAAAAATCAACGAGGATTTTTTTCTCGATTTATCAAAAATACTGGGCCGAAGAAGTGCGAGAGGGGCACCAGGGGGTGCCCATAAGCCTGCATGGCGCCGCCACCCCCCAGGCCACGCCATGAGGGCTTTTGGGTAGCCCACTGGCCCACTTGCTCCCCTCTTTTGCTATATGGAGGGTTTCGTCCATGAAAAAAAAAATCTAGGAGGAGCTTTTTCGTGGTTTCGGCGCCGCCACGAGGTGGAACTTGAGCAGAACCAATCTAGAGCTCCGGCAGGCCGATCCTGCCGGGGAAACTTCCCTCCCGGAGGGGGAAATCATCGCCATCGTCATCACCAACACTCCTCTCATCGGAGGGGACTCGTCACCATCAACATCTTCATCAGCACCATCTCATCTCCAAACCCTAGTTCATCACTTGTAACCAATCTCCGTCTCGCGACTCCGATTGGTACTTGTAAGGTTGCTAGTAGTGTTGATTACTCTTTGTAGTTGATGCTAGTTGGATTACTTGGTGGAAGAGTTTATGTTCATATCCTTGATTCTACTCATTACCTCTCTGGTCATGAATATGATTATGCTTTGTGAGTAGTTACTTTTGTTCCTGAGGACATGGGATAAGTCATGCTAATAGTAGTCATGTGAATTTGGTATTCGTTCGGTATTTTGATATGTTGCATGTTGTTTTTCCTCTAGTGGTGTTATGTGAACGTCGACTACATTACACTTCACCATTATATGGGCCTAGAGGAAGGCATTGGGAAGTAGTAAGTAGATGATGGGTTGCTAGAGTGACAGAAGCTTAAGCCCTAGTTTATGCGTTGCTTCGTAAGGGGCTGATTTGGATCCACTAGTTTAATGCTATGGTTAGACTTTGTCTTAATTCTTCTTTCGTAGTTGCGGATGCTTGCGAGAGGGGTTAATCATAAGTGGCATGCTTGTTGAAGTAAGGGAAGTACCCAAGCGCCGGTCCACCCACATATCAAACTATCAAAGTAACGAACGCGAATCATATGAACATGATGAAAACTAGCATGGCAGAAGTTCCCGTGTGTCCTCGGGAGCGTTTTTCCTCCTATAAGACTTTGTCCAAGCTTGTCCCTTGCTACAAAAGGGATTGGGCCACTTTGCTGCACCATTGCTACTTTTGTTACTTGTTGCTTGCTACGAATCATCTCACCACACAATCACTTGTTACCGACAATTTCAGTGCTTGCATATTTTACCTTGCTAAAAACCACTTGCCAGATCCTTCTGCTCCTTGTTGGGTTCGACACTCTTACTTATCGAAAGGAATACGATTGATCCCCTATACTTGTGGGTCATCAGTGAACTACTCGCGCATCATTGGAGAGGCAATGGTATTGATGGAGAAGCCCTCCATGTCTGAATCCCCCCTATGGCAGGGCACCAGAACGTGCCCCAGATGGGATCTTGCGGAGACAGAAGCTTGCGGCGGCGGAAAAGTATTTTCGTAGCTCTTTCCCGTGGTTTCAGATTTTTCGGGGCTTTATAGGCGGAATAAGTAGGGCAAAGGAGCCATAGGGGGCCCACAAGCGTGCTAAGCGCGCCCCCAGGCCGCGGCTAGGGGGCTTGTGGCCTGCCCTCGTGCCCTTTGCCTTGGTTCCTAACCTCCGTGCGTATCTTCTGTTCCGGAAAAAATCTTTTCGGAGGTTTTATTCCGTTTGGACTCCGTTTGATATTCTCCTTTGAAAAAGGTCAAAAACACGGAAAAACGAGGAACTCGCACTTGGCATTGAGTTAATTAGTTAGTCCCAAAAAAGATATAAAATTCATACAAAACATCCAAAGTTTGACAAGATAATAGCATGGAACCATAAAAAAATATAGATACGTTGGAGACGTATCACACGGCTATCGAGACGTCGCAGAAACTCTATGTTTTTTCGTTTCGGGCCAGTTTCGTTGGCTATATCGTACTGTTTTGGGGTCACGAGTCGATTTTTGATGCTCCATGAACCGTGTGCACGACTATCGAGACGTCCCAAAACTCGGTGTTTTTGTCGTTTCGGGCCAGTTTTGTGGCCTATATCGCATTGTTTAGGGGTCCCGGGTTGATTTTTGATGCTGCATGAACCATGTGGACGACTATCGAGACGTCGCAAAAACACATTGTTTTTTGTCGATTCGGTCGAGTTTCGTCGGCTATGACGCACTGTTTTGGGGTCCCGGGTCAATTTTCGATGTTGCATGAACCGTGTGCACGGCTATCGAGACGTCACAAAAACTCGTAGTTTTGTCGTTCGGACCAGTTTCGTGGGCTATAACGCACTGTTTAGGGGTGCCGGGTCGATTTTTGATGCTCCATGAACCGTGTGCAAGACTATCGAGACGTCGCAAAAACATGGCGTTTTTGTCATTTTGGGCCAATTTTGTAGGTTATAGCGCACTATTTTAGGGTCCCGGGTCGATTTTTGATGCTCCATGAACCAGTGCATGGCTATCGAGACGTCGCAGAAACTCGGTGTTTTTGTCGTTTCGGGTCAATTTCGTGGTTTATAGCGCACTGTTTTTGTCATTTTGGGCGAGTTTCGTGTGCTATAGCGCACTGTTTTGGGATCGTGGGTCGTTTTTTGATGCTCCATGAACCCTGTGCACGGCGAACTAGACATCCCAAAAACTCATTTTTTGTCGTTTCGGACAGTTTCGTGGGGCTATAGCGCACTTTTTATGGGTCCCGGATCGATTTTTTATGCACCATGAACCGTGTGGAAGGCTATCGAGACGTCGCAAAAACTCTTTGTTTTTATCATTTCGGGCCAGTTTTGTGGGCTTTTTGGGGTCCCGGGTATATTTTTGATGTTCGAGGAACCCTCTGCACGGCTATCGATACGTCGCAAAAACTCGTTGAGTTTGTCATATCGGGCCAATTTCGTGGGTTATAGCGCACTGTTTTGGGTTTCTGGGTCGATTAATGATGCTCCATGAACCCAGTGCACGGATATTGAGACGTCGCAGAAACTCGATGTTTTTGTCGTTTCGGGCCAATTTCGTGGTCTATAGCGCACTGTTTTGGGGTCCCGGGTCGATTTTTGATGCTCAATGAACCTTGTGCACGGCTATCGAGGCATCCCAAAAACTTGGTGTTTTTGTCAATTCGGGTGAGTTTCGTCGGCTATGACGCACTGTTTTGGGGTCCCGGGTCAATTTTCGATGCTACATGAACCATGTGCACGGCTATCGAGACGTCACAAGAACTCGTATTTTTGTCGTTCGGGCCACTTTCGTGGGCTATAGCACATATTTTGGGGTCCCGGGTCGATTATTGATGCTCCATAAACCGTGTGCATGACTATCGAGGCGTTGTAAAAACTCGTCGTTTTTTGTCGTTTCAGACCAGTTTCGTGGGCTATACTGTTGGGGATATTACCTGTGAATGACCCGCCCTAGTTGGGCCGGGTTACCAATTAGGCGATTCACCCAAACAGTTATTTGGGCCTTGTCCTGGCCGGATAAAGGTCGTGTGATGGTTTATGATTCCTGGGAGGTCTCCAAGCTTCGGAAGATGGCGACTTAGAGACCACAGGGGTCACGACTTGTAGGAAGGAAAGTATCCTTGTAAACCCTAGGGGTTCGACCTGTATATAAAGGCGAGTCCCAGGGGAGGAAAGGGCAAGTTAGAAATCATCGAGTGCTAGGTTCAGGCGAGTTACGCCCTCCTTGTAATCGAAACCACATCAATACAAACCAAAGCAGGACGTAGGCCTTTACCTCCTCACGAGGGGCCGAACCTGGGTAAATCGCCCTGTCTCTCCCGCTTAACCCCTTTGAGTCGCCACCAAGGTGCGATGGCTCCAGTTCTAAGTCCTTTCACGAGGACATCTGCCGTGACAAAACCACGACAGTTGGCGCCCACCGTGGGGCCTACGCATGGTGGAGTTGAGTTCTCAAAGGGAGCCCTACCAGGGTTTGGGAGTTATGCGACGGGGCTCATGACTCGGGGCCGCCGTGGGATAAACTACATCGACAACCAGCAATGGGGACCTGAAGCGGACTCGATTGAATCTGGCTACACGGTCCCCTAAGGCAAGATCAACATCTTCATCGACATGATCGGATCATCCGCGCCTGAGGCGGACATCTCCACCGACATCGTCGAGCCGGCCAGGTACGTACGCCAAGTCATAACGCCAAATCTGACTCGCCCGGTCTTTGTGGGGTTCATGCAGGGATCGGAGTAGCCAGAACGCTCGGCGACCCAGGAAACTACACCGGTCAACTCTGATGACGAATCATCCATGGGCGACTCAGATTCAATCCGCTCTCTGCATGGGGATTGTCTTGGGGGCTTGTCGCTGGCCATGGACCCAGAAATCCTTGACCGAACTCGCCGCCAGATCGCCATCTACATGGCTGGGGCGACTCAGCCCACACAAAACCCTACTGGAGGCGATGGAACCGGCGAGACGTCCAGGAGCCCGGCCGCAGTCCTGGTGGATTTAGCGGCGGAGATCACAAGGCTAATGGCGACTCCCCTCACACCAGAGAACCAAGAGCAGATAAACACGAAGCTGGCGAAACTCAAAGAGGCAGTGGCAAAGGCTCATCGGGACGCCGAGATGGAGTCCGCCAGGATCGAGACTCGGCAAGCTCAAATTACGGCCGAAAGGATGCGTTTAAACACTGACAACTGGCGGCTCGAGAGACAGCAGCGCGCGTCCGACGCTGTCCATCAGCGGAGACACCAGGGTCGCCTGCCCCCTGACCTCAACCCGACCCGCCTGTTCGACACTCCACGAACCCCTGGGGCGGGAGCCGCCCCGGGGGGAAGACCGGGCCGCCCGCCTAACCCGCCAGCTCAGCCGGTTGAGGATCACATTCCCCAGTTCCGGACGCCTCAAGGCCACTTTTCCAACCCGGTGGATAACATGCTTGCCGCAACTCGCCATCTAGAGTCTCTTCCTATTCACGGCAACACCCCTGCCGAGATAGAAGCAAGGAACGCCATCGAGATGTTGAAGACGGCGGTGGTTCAAAACGCCCAATTCTCGCATAGCCTCGAGAGATTGCATTCCACCCCCAGGCAAGTTACACTAGAAGCCGGCCAGAGGACCAGCCCGCCATAAACAGCGGGCCGCGACATGTCCCAGAGGACAACCCGCCTGAACGGAACCCGCCGGGCCGGGATCTCTCGAACACCCAAGACGCCCCGGCCCCCTTCGTCGGGGGCGGAGGGCGAGTTGGGGTACCATGCTTGTCCCCCACCCTTCGTAATGAAAAGATGCCCAAAGACTTCAAAGGGCCAAGGAAAGTGCCTAATTATACCCCGGACCTCGAGCCGGCATCATGGATCGAAAGTTATGAAATCGCCATGGACATGCTCGACGTGAACGAGGCGGTTTGCGCCAGATACTTCACGATGATGCTCGAAGGGTTAGCACGCACTTGGTTGAAAAACTTACCTCCCAATTCCATCCAGTCCTGGGCCGAGTTAAAAGAACGTTTCATCAAAAACATCCGAGGAACTTGCAAACGTCCGATGACGATCGTCGATCTACAGTACTGTGTTCAGCGCCCGGATGAGTCGGCCCACCATTGGTCACGGCGGGTTGCAGAAATTATCCATTCGTCAGATGGTATTATGGCGGCTCAAGCTGTGCTCATCCTCGAGCATAATTTCCATTACGAACCCTTGGTGCAAAAATTGGGGCGACCCAAGCGAAAGGTCCAAGACATGGGAGAACTGATGGACACCCTCACTAGATACGCTGAGGCCGGTGATACCAAAGATCCTGGCGAGGATGGTAAGGCTAACTCGCCTAAGAAGGGTGAGTCATCCAAAAATCATGCCCGGTTCCAGGGGCGTAACCGTCACAATCAAGGGACCAATGGCAAGCCGAGACCGCAGCAGGAGCCCTCAGACTTAGTCGCCAACACCAACGCCAACAACGGCAATAAAAAGAATTGGGGGTTCAGCGGGAAGAGGCCGCGTAACTACGAAGAGCTACTCAAAGGCCCTTGCCTGCACCACGCCACGGTAGACGGTCCGGCGACTCACTCTTGGAAAAACTGCTTCGTGATGCGAGAGTTTCGGGCAGAGGCGATCAAGAAGAGTCAAAACGATGACCTGGACCAGCGTCAAGAGCAATTCGTCGCACCCAACCAAAGACAGAACCCTTTCGGAGGCTTTCCCGAACAGGGGGCTTAGGGAGGGCCGCAGCCAGGCGGCGGCCAATACTCGGTGCACCACCAGCGGCGGTATAACCCGCCAGGAGTTTTCCAACAGCCACCCCCACAGGGGGCTCCGCAGGGTCAGGACGACAATGGGGGCTTTCGCAGCAACCCCAAACAGTTAAGTAATGGGCAATATCATGTTTTCACCACTAATGCTTGCAGGCGTGATAAGAAGGTGAGTCACCAGGCGTATAGTGTATCTGAACCAACGCTTCCCAGATACCTCCATTGGTCTGAGCAAACCATAACGTGGAGCAGGGAGGATCACTCGCCGAGAGTTGATAACCCGGGCGATCTGGCGTTGGTCGTGGCTCCCCAAGTCGGGGGTTACACCCTATCAAAAGTACTAATGGATGGTGGCAGCAGCATCAACATCCGATACTTTGACATTTTCCAAAGGATGAACCTATTGGAAAAAGACCTGATGCCTTCAACTACGGTTTTCCACGGAATCGTCCCAGGCAAGTCGGCCTATCCCATATGCCGAGTCAGGCTCACAGTGGCGTTTGGAACTGCGCAGAATTATAGGTTGGAGTCACTAATCTTCGAGGTGGTCAAATTGAAAAGCCCCTACCATGCGCTGTTTGGGCGGCCGGCTTACGCCCGCTTCATGGCTCGCCCATGCTATGTCTATCTCAAGCTCAAAATGCCTGGTCCCAAAGGACCCATCACGGTTGATGGAGATAGAAGGATTGCAAAGGAATGTGAAGAAGGGGACGCGGCTTATGCGGAAGTCGCGTGTGCTGCGGAAGAGCTCGAACACCATCGGGCCAATGTTGACCCGGCGGGTATGTCACCCCTGAAGAAACCGACTACAGATTCTGAGTCGCCCCTCAAGTTCAAACCAACGGATGACACTAAGACAATCGATTTCGTGCCTGGCGATTCATCCAAGCAGTCCACCATTGGGACGGGTCTGGACCCCAAATAGGAAAGCGCGCTCATCGAATTCATCCGTGAGAATCGGGACATCTTTGCATGGAAACCTTTTGACATGCATGGTGTGCCGAGGGAATTCGTTGAGCACCATCTTAATGTTGACCCAAAGTGCAAACCCATCCAGCAGTACCTTCACAGATTTAACGAGGAGCGACGCAAGGCGATTGGGGAAGAAGTCCCCCGCCTTTTAGCCGCCGGGTTCATCGTGGAAGTTTTTCACCCCAAATGGCTGGCTAACCCGGTTTTGGCACTCAAGAAAAATGGTACTTTTCGTATGTGTATCGACTACACAGACCTCAACAGAGCTTGTCCAAAAGATCCCTTCGCTCTTCCCCGGATCGACCAAATCATTGACTCGGTGGCGGGATGCGAACGATTGTGCTTTCTGGACGGCTATTCAGGATATCATCAAATCAAGATGGCCATGGAGGATCAAGAGAAAACAGCCTTTATAACCCCCTTCGGGGCCTTTTGTTATGTGTCCATGCCCTTTGGACTCAAGAGTGCGGGGGCGACTTATCAACGTTGCATCCAAAATTGCCTCCGTAACCAAATTGGTCGCAACGTTCATGCCTATGTCGACGATATTGTGATCAAGACCCGCCAGGGGGAGACGCTACTGGAGGATCTCAAAGAAACGTTCGATAATATACGGGTATATCAGATGAAGCTAAATCACACCAAGTGTGTTTTTGGTGTACGTGCAGGGAAATTACTGGGTTTCCTGGTATCGGAGCGCGGCATTGAAGCTAACCCGGACAAGATCGAAGCGGTTACATCCCTTGGAAAGCCGGCGAACGTTAACCAAGTTCAATGACTAGCGGGTCGCATTGCGGCCCTAAGTCGTTTTGTGATTCGCCTGGGGGAGAAGGCGATCCCTATTTATCAGTTATTGAGGAAATCCGATCGGTTTGTTTGGACAAATGAGGCAGACGAGGCGCTCGAAGCCTTGAAATGCCAATTGGTTAACCCGCCGGTCGTGGCTACCCCAACTGAAAAGGAGCCCATGCTTCTGTATATCGCGGCAAATTCCAAAGCAGTAAGTGTGGCGGTGGTCGTTGAGAAAAGGAGGAAGGGAAGGAATACCCGATGCAACGTCCGGTATATTTTATCAGCGAGGTGCTAACTCTTTCCAAGCAGCGGTACCCACATTGGCAGAAATTGGTATATGGGGAGTTTATGGCGAGTTGAAAACTTAAGAATTATTTCCAAGAACACCCTATCACAGTGGTTAGCTCTGCCCCCCTTGGGGACATCATCCAGAATCGGGAGGCAACAAGGCGAATCGCCAAGTGGGCAATAGAACTTGGGCCCCATCACATACAGTATACTCCCCACACAGCCATTAAGTCCCAGGCCTTAGTTGATTTCGTCAACGACTGGACGGAGTTACAGGCTCCGGAAGAACGGCCTGATCTCACTTACTGGACCATTTATTTTGATGGGTCTAGGCAGCTGGAAGGCTCGGGGGCTAGAGTGGTGTTGGTATCCCCTCAAGGAGATAAGTTCTGTTACGTTCTCCGACTCATGTTTCCGTGCACTAACAATGCGGCGGAATACGAAGCTCTGCTTCACGGCTTGCGACTCGCCAAGGAGATGAATCTAACACGAGTCAGATGCTTTGGCGACTCTGATTTGGTGGCACAGCAAGTTTCGGGTACCTGGGATTCTCGGGACCCCATGATGGCATCTTACAGGCGAGCTGTGTTTGATGTGGCGGGTCATTTTCATGGTTATCAGGTGGACCATATTGATCGGCGCCTCAACGAGGCAGCTGACGCCCTCTCACGACTTGGCTCCCAGAGAAAGCCGGTTCCTCCTAATGTTTTTCTGTATATCTTACATAAACCATCCATGACTCTACCATCGGAGGAGGAATTAGCAATACCAGATCCTGAGTCTCAGCTTGTGGCGGCTCTCCATGTCACGCCAGATTGGGTTCTTCCTTATCTGGCTTATCTCGCTCGGGGCGAGTTACCGGCAGATGAAGTTTTGGCTCGTCAAATCGTTCGGCGCAGCAAATCCATGGTCATCATCAATGGCGAGTTATATAAGCGGAGCGCGTCTGGAGTTTTTCAGTGATGTGTTTCCTCCGAAGAAGGATGCATAATCTTAAATGACATTCATTCCGGAGACTGTGGGCATCACGCCGGGTCACGTTCTTTGGTATCAAAGGCTTTCCGTCATGGTTTCTTTTGGCTGACGGCTCATGCAGATGCAGAAGATATAGTTCGTCGGTGCGAAGGGTGCCAGCGTTATGGGCGGCAGGCTCATGTGCCGGCTCAAGAATTAAGAATGATCCCCATCACTTGGCCTTTTGCAGTCTGGGGGCTGGACATGGTCGGCCCCTTTAAAAGGTCCTCTAACAAGAAGACCCATCTGCTGGTGGCGGTTGACAAGTTCACCAAGTGGGTTGAGGCGGAACCTATTGGAGCTTGCGATGCGGAAACAACGGTCAAATTCTTGAAGAAGTTGATTTTCCGGTTTGGATATCCGCACAGTATCATTACTGATAATGGTACTAACTTGTCCCAAGGGGCGATGCAGGAGTTTTGTCGTCGAGAACATATCCGTCTTGACGTTTCTGCAGTCGCTCACCCACAATCTAATGGGCAGGCAGAGCGGGCGAATCAGGAGGTGTTGCGAGGGATTAAGCCCCGACTCATGGTTCCCCTGGAAAAAACCCCAGGGTGTTGGGTTGAAGAACTACATTTGGTGCTGTGGAGTATTCGGACCACCCCGAACCGATCCACGGGTGTCACCCCTTTATTTTTGGTCTACGGAGCAGAGGCTGTTCTCCTTACTGACATAAGACATGACTCACTTAGAGTCGCTGCGTATGTGGAACAAGACAATGAGCTGGCGCGTCAAGACTCTTTGGACGCCTTAGAGGAGGTGTGTGACCTGGCTGCGGCCCGTTCAGCTATCTACCAGCAGGATCTGCGGCGTTATCACAACCGCCGGGTTAAAAGTCGGACCTTTCAGGAAGGGGACTTAGTTCTTCGGTTGATACAAGATCGTGCAGGCATGCACAAGTTGTCACCACCTTGGGAAGGGCCGTTCGTCGTCAGCAAGAACCTCCGCAATGGATCTTATTATTTGGTGGATCTCCGGCCTAATCGGCCAACCACGGAGGCTGAGTCAACTTGCCCCTGGAATATTGCCTACCTGCGGCCTTATTACACTTGAGCTCTTAAGCTCTACATTTTGTAAATTTTTCAGTTTCATTATGAAGTAATAAAGTTACAAATACTCCCTGGCTTGGGGGCTTCTTCATTAAAGAGCAATTGTGTCATCCTGCTGCGACCTTATGAGCCGACAGAGTCATCATTTAGGGTGTGTGCTTGAGCTTTCTGACTCGCCCCATCCTGTCGCGACCTTATGAGCCGACGAAACCTGCATTTAGGGTGTGTGCTCGAGCTTTCTGACTCGCCTCATCCTGTCGCGACCTTATGAGCCGATGAAACCTGCATTTAGGGTGTGTGCACGAGCTTTCTGACTCGCCTCATCCTGTCGCGACCTTATGAGCCGACGAAACCTGCATTTAGGGTGTGTACACGAGCTTTCTGACTCGCCTCATCCTGTCGCGACCTTATGAGCCGACGAAACCTGCATTTAGGGTGTGTGCTCGAGCTTTCTGACTCACCCCATCCTGTCGCGACCTTATGAGCCGACGAAACCTGCATTTAGGGTGTGTGCTCGAGCTTTCTGACTCGCCCCATCCTGTCGCGACCTTATGAGCCGACGAAACCTGCATTTAGGGTGTGTGCACGAGCTTTCTAACTCGCGTCATCCTGTCGCGACCTTATGAGCCGACGAAACCTGCATTTAGGGTCTGTGCTCGAGCTTTCTGACTCGCCCCATCCTGTCGCGACCTTATGAGCCGACGAAATTGCTATTTGCTATTTTTTCTTCATGGCATAACCTCGAGGGTTTTTAACCTTTCTTTCTGATGCCTATTGAAAATATTTGTTATCATTTGTTTGGTTTCACATATGCCATTTTCAAAGCTTAAATCAGGATGATGATCAGAATTACTTCATCCATAGCGAATTAAGCATAAAAAAGGATTCTCAAAGGGAGGTCAAATATTTCAAATCGCCTTAAGGGCGATATAAAGATTCCTTCGAAAGGGTATCACGAAAACAGTACCGACTTATGAAAAAGACCTATTACATGGCTCTCAGGCCAAATCAATGATGTTTATTCTGCTGGCACCTTAGGATCATTCTGTTGTGAGCTTTGGCCGACTTCAATTTGCAAGTCGCCCAGTACCCAGTTGCACTTAGCCAGAGCTGCGAAGTCATCTTCCTCAGTTAGGATTGATGCCAGGTCTGCTTCCAAGTCAAAAGGGTTCTTGGGTCGCCGAGGAGTTAAACTGGTCGACACAAAGGTTGGCGGGTTGACCTTCTTGTTTTTGCTATCATAAGCCGCTTGATACTTTGATAAATCGAGACTTGCTGCGAGTTGGGTTACTGCCAGCCGGGAGCCCTTGACAACACGTTGATAGTCCTCTTCAACGAATTCTGACCCATCGTCTTTAAGTTGAGGAAAGCCTGCTGCTACCTCTTCCGGGTTGATCTCTGGAGCATACGCCAAGCAGTGACTCAGGGCAGTCAGAACACCCTTTCGGGCGGCTGACCGAGTTAGCTCGCCAATCTGAGGGGGAAGTGTGGATAGGCAGCCAAGCACCTTCTTTATGGAAGTTATAGGCTCTTTGGCACACATCACATCTTTAACAGTCAGGACACTGCCGGTGTACAGTTGCTCTGTCAGCGTGTAAATCGCCTTTAGCATCAGTAGACAGTCTTCTTGAAGGTTGGCGGCTCTCGGACCTGAGTAAGGGGTCATGATGATCAGCGACTTACGATAAGAATTATTTATAAAAAAGAAGAGGAGATCAAAAGTTTGAGTAAGTTTACCGAAGACGGCTTGCGTCATGTTGGAGATATGACGCTTCAAGCCGGACAATTCCTGTTGCACGGTGGCCAGCCTGGCTTCATCCTTCTCTGCTCTTTTTATGGCGGCATCTTGGTCAGCCTGAGCTCTTTTCAACTCGGCTTTGAGTTTTTCCAGCTCAGCCAAGGCCAATTGATATTTCTCCTCCGACTTAGCTCGGGCATCTTGCTGACCAGATAAGTTTTTCTTTAAATCTCCAAGCGCCGATTCAGTCTGAGCAAGAGTTTCCTGTTGAAAGTACAAAGCAAGGGCAAGTCTCAGAACTATTGCAAGCAATATCCCTGACACTTGGGGGCTAATGTATAATTTTTTCTTTTCAGATGAAATTATACAATATCAAGACCCGACTCATCTTTTTATTGATGACCCGACCCTTGGGGGTTACTGGTCGCAAAAGTGTTTCTAAATTTTTCAAGACCTGGCTCATCTTTTTACTAATGACCTGGCCCTTGGGGGTTACTGGTCGCAAAAGTTTTTCTAAATTTTTCAAGACCCGGCTCATCTTTTTACTGATGACCCGGCCCTTGGGGGTTACTGGTCGCAAAGTTTTTTCTAAATTTTTCAAGACCCGGCTCATCTTTTTACTGATGACCCGACCCTTAGGGGTTAATGGGAGTAATACAATATAACAAACTTACCTCATGTTTGTTTTTCAACATCCGCAGCAGGCTTTTCTCCATCTCGTAGCTCGCCTCCAGGCGACTTGAAAAACCAGAGCAGAGTTCCTCGAACTCCAGATTTTCATATCCAGAAAGCTTCGTCTGGGAGAGTCCAGATTCGGGAATGGCTTGAGAAGAGGATGCCAGATGCCTTGACAAAACCGTTGCAGTCGGCTTAGAGAAGCCGGTACCAGTAATAACTACAGCATCCGGGTCTTCTGTTGTCATCAATGGGCTTGGCGACTTAGGGGCATCCATTGCTTCCTTGGGCGAGTCTGGAAGATCCATTTGATTTTTAGGCTCGCCTTGGTCCGGGTTGTCCTGAGTCGGCATTGATTCTTTGATGGGCTCTGAAGTTGTGACAGGAGTTGATCCGCTGGTTTTCCTTTTCTTGGCCTGTGCCCTAAGAGAAGGGAGAAGCGATTAAGGAACTGGAAGTCCATTACCCTCAGAATTCAAAGTAAGATTATCAAAAGACTTACCCAGGAACTCGAATCATTGGCGGAAGTGTCGACATCACTGAGTCGCCAGATGTAGGAGGAGAGTTCTACAAGAATTATACGTCAAAAATATAGGCAGGTTACAGATGTGATCCAAAGAAACATGAAGAATTGTTATTCATAAGTACCTCATTTGGTTTCCTTTTGTTCGTTGCTGGTAAACCAGACACTAGATCACCGGAATGACTTCGGGTCTTCCGATTTGAAGTATGCTGTGCTTTCTTCAGTAGGAAATTTGGGTCCAAACAAGCATTTGGGTGTGAGAAGGGAACTTTCACACAAACTCGCCTGGCCGGCTTAGGTGGAGAAGGAGATGAATCGGAGGAAATAGAAATTACCTCAACAGAGTCCTCCTGGCTTTCGTTGTCTTCATTCTATTTCAAGAGAGAGAGATATAAATACAAAGCTTAACAGTAGTGAATGGCAAGTAAAAAGAGGGTGAACTTTTACCTCCGAAAGTGCATCGCCGACTTGAGATTCATCGACTTCGGACGGCTCAGCCATAGCAGCTTTGCCCTTACCCTTGGTTTTCTTTGAAGGCGGCTTAACGTTTTTCATGGCTGGCCTTTTGGGCTTCCTGGACCAGAACTTATCGCCTTTATGAAATAGCATATGTTACAAAAACCACAATACAAATGAAGAATAAGGAGTAAAGACCAAAGGAGGGTTAGATTTGTTCACCTTGGGCGCTGGGTTAATTTTGCAGAAAGGCTTGAGGCCGATTTGGCCGCATTTTCCCGCAGGCTCGCCAGTCAGCTTCTTGATAATGGTAACAATGTCCTTTTCTGTTAAAGCCGTATGGAAATAACATTGAGGATGATCTAGGGTGCCATCAAATTCGCACATCAGCCGTCCCGAGGACTCAGAGGGAGGATACGCCATTCGACCCAGCAGCGGATTAGGTCAACCCCAGTAAGGCCGTTGTTCGTCAAGGATCTTAATTCGGACAGTATTGGGATGAATTCCGATTCTTCTTCCTCGGTGAGCTTGTCTGGAAGCTTGAAGTTGGTTGGAAGGCGAGTTGGCCTGTAGCCGAGAAGCTTGTTTTCGCGTGCACGAGAAGTTTCTTGACAGTAGAACCAAGACTCGGCTCAACCTTTGGGATGGCTAGGCATGGCGAGTGAGGGAAACGGGCTATCCCTGCGGCGTTGGACATTGACACCGCCGAGTTCCAGGCTGGGGCCGTTGTGGAATTCCGTTTGGCGATTCAGATGGAAAAAGTGCCAGAATAAAGGAACAGAGGGCTCAATCCACAGATAAGCCTCACAGAAAACTTGGAATTGGCATAAGTTACTTATGGAATTGGGTCCCAAATCCTGGAGGCGGACGTTCATGAAAGCCATAGCGTCTCTAAGAAACTTCGATCTGGGCGGCTTAAAACCTCGCTCCAGGTGTTCAACAAAAACGACTATTTCCCCTTCTTTGGGGTTAGGGAGATCTTCTCCGAACCCGGTGCGCCAGCCGATAACATTCTGAGGGTCCAAGTTGCCCGTTTTCACATAATCAGCTAGTATGGTGTCATCAACCTTGGTAGGAAGCCAGTCACTTTTGAAGACGGCGCCCATGCTACAAAGAAGTAAAGTATGAACTTACATGCCTCGAACATCTAATGTAAGGGGTGAAATAAGTTCATTTAACTCGCCAAGTACTTTGTCCATGGACTAGGGGAAGGGCTTGACCCGCCATATCAAAAGGCCGAGTTGGGTTACTATGGCGACTTACGGAGTGTGGCTATTCACAAGAGCTGCGTTCTAAAGATGATGGAGATGTTCGTTCGAAATATCAAAGTGTGAAGACTACAAAAAGCTTTCCGCAAAACAGTAGGTAAATGATAGATCTACCAGGCAGATGAAAAAACCTGAGAAAAATGAGTGGATGCAGCAATTTATTACCAGAGCAAGATGACGCCCTTCGCTTGATGAAACACTATTCTAAAGATTCACAAGTAAAGGTGGATAAATAAAGGAATTCAAAGCATTGGCTATCTCATCAACATTCATGCTAATCGGTTCAGGGTAGGCGACGTTTGCTCGCAAGGAACATCAAGAACATGACAATGGCTGGAGCTTCAAGCGGAGATTGGATCTATTCCTAAAATGGGCGGAGGCCTAACCTAATGCTTTCGGACGAAAGAGGCCGACGGTGACGAAGGTTGTTGGAGAAGCACGGAGGTTCCATCAAGCGAAGAGGTCTTCAGCGGCGGTGGAGTTCGTGGTGAACGACGAGATGGTCGACGACGATGCGGTGGTCAATGGCGGCGGACGGATCGGCCGCGGCGCAAAGCTTGACGACGGCGAGGGCCTATGGGCGGCGCCAAAGCTTCTCGGGCGAAGACGGAGAGTACGATCGGCGGCGGAGTCCTCGGGAGGCGATGAGATTTCCTTGCTGCAAGGATGGGGAGGAGGTTGACGAGACTGGTAGGTGGGAAGCACCAGTCCTGTCCCCCCCGTCTATTTATCAGGGCGGGCGCTGGAATCAAGGCGCCGTGAGCGGGAACCGTCGGGGAATAAAAAGATTCGCTATAAATGCGTGCCGAAGATTTTGGGATAATGATGCACTAAGATCCGTTGGAGTTGTGTCAGTCTTCCCGAAGATCGAGGGATAAGGAGAGGCCAACAAGAAATGGTTTGGCGACTTAAAGAATTTTTGGTGCCAGATGGCGGGTTACAATTTCTGACGTATGAAGAAAAATGAGGAATGAATCGCCTTCGACTGAGCGGAAGTATTGGCATGAAAAAGAAGTTCAAGTCAATTTGGGGCCTAATGTTGGGGATATTACCTGTGAATGACCCGCCCTAGTTGGGCCGGGTTACGAATTAGGCGATTCACCCAAACAGTTATTTGGGCCTTGTCCTGGCCGGATCAAGGTCGTGTGACGGTTTATGATTCCTGGGAGGTCTCCAAGCTTCGGAAGATGGCGAATTAGAGACCACAGGGGTCACGACTTGTAGGAAGGAAAGTATCCTTGTAAACCCTAGGGGTTCGACCTGTATATAAAGGCGAGTCCCAGGGGAGGAAAGGGCAAGTTAGAAATCATCGAGTGCTAGGTTCGGCGAGTTACGCCCTCCTTGTAATCGAAACCACATCAATACAAACCAAAGCAGGACGTAGGCCTTTTCCTCCTCACGAGGGGCCGAACCTGGGTAAATCACCGTGTCTCTCCTGCTTAACCCGTTTGAGTCGCCACCAAGGTGTGATGGCTCCAGTTCTAAGTCCTTTCACGAGGACATCTGCCGTGACAAAACCACGACATATACCGCAATGTTTTGGGGTCCGAGGTCAATTTAAAATGTTCCATGAACCGTGTGCATGGCTATCGAGACGTCGCAAAAACTATTTGATTTTGCCGTTTGGCCAGTTTCGCGGGTTATATCACACTGTTTTGGGGTCCCGGGTCGATTTTTGATGCTCCTTGAACCCTGTGCACTGCTATTGAGACTTCCCAAACACTTGGTCTTTTTGTCATTTCGGGCCAGTTTCATGGGCTATAGCGCACCGTTTTGGAGTCCCGGGTCGATTTTTTATGCTCCTTGGACCCAGTGCATGGATATCGAGACGTCGCAAAAAACGGTGTTTTTGTCCTTTCGGGCCAGTTTCGTGGGCTATACCGCATTGTTTTGGGGTCCCAGATCAATTTTTGATGCTTCCATGAACCTTGTGCACTACTATCCAGACTTCCTAATAACTCGGTGTTATTGTCGTTTCGGGCTAGTTTCTTTGGCTATAGCACACTCTTTTGGGGTCCTCTCGATTTTTGAGGTTGCATGAACCTTGTGCAGGGCTATCGAGACGTCACAAAACTCTTTGTTTTTGTCGATTCACGCCAGTTTCATGGGCTATAGCGCACTGTTTTGGGGTCCCGGGTCGATTTTTGATGCTCCATGAACCTGGTGCACGACTATCGAGACATCCCAAAAACTCGGTGTTTTTGTCGATTCGGGCAAGTTTCGTGAGCTATGATGCACTGTTTTGGGGTCTCGGGTCAATTTTTGATGCTGCATGAACCGTTTGCACGGCTATCGAGACGTCACAAAAATTCGTGGGCTATAGTGAATATTTTAGGGTCTTGGGTCGATTTTTGATGCTGCATGAACCGTGTGCATGACTATCGAGACGTTGCAAAAACTCGGTGTTTTTGTCATTTCGGACGAGTTTCGTGGGCTATAGCGTACTGTTTTGGGATCCCGGGTCGATTTTTGATGCTCCATGAACCCTATGCACGGCTAACGAGACATCCCAAAAACTCATTGTTTTTTGTCGTTTCGGACAATTTCGTGGGGCTATAGCGCACTGTTTTTGGGTCCCGGATTGATTTTTATGCTCCATGAACCGTGTGCACGGCTATCGAGACATCACAAAAACTCTTTGTTTTGGTCATTTCGGTCCAATTTCGTGGGCTATACCGCACTATTTTGGGGTCCCGGGTCAATTTTTGGTGTTCTATGAACCCTGTGCACGGCTATCGAGACGTTGCAAAAACTCGTTGATTTTGTCGTTTGGGCCAGTTTCGTGGGCTATAGCATACTGTTTTGGGGTCCCGAGTTAATTTTGTATGCTCCTCGAACTATGTGCACTACTATCAAGACTTCATGGGCTATAGCGCACTTTTTTTTGTTCCCGGATCGATTTTTGATACTCCATGAACCGTGTGCACAGCTATCGAGACATCGCAAAAACTCTTTGTTTTTGTCAGTTCGGGCCAGTTTCATGGGCTCTCGGGTCAAATTTTGACGTTCCATGAACCCTGTGCACGGCTACCAAGATGTCGCAAAAACTCATTGTTTTATTGCTGGGGGCAGTTTCGTGTGCTATAACGCACTGTTTTGGGGGTCCCGGGTCGATTTTTGATGCTGCATGAACCCTGTGCACGGCTATAGAGACGTCGGAAAAACTCATTGTTTTTGTCGTTTCAAGTCACTTTCTTGGGCTATAAGTCACTGTTTTGGGGTCCCGGGTCGATTTTCGATGCTCCATGAATCCTGTGCACGGCTACCGAAACTTCGCAAAAACTCTGTGTTTTTGTCGTTTTTGGCCAGCTTCTTGGGCTATATCGCACTCTTTTGGAGTCCCCTCGATTTTTGAGGCTGCATGAACCTTGTGCACGGCTATCGGGACTTCGCAAAAACTCTTTGATTTTTGTTGATTCGGGCCAGTTTCATGGGCTATAACGCACTATTTTGGGGTCCCTGGTCGATTTTTGATGCTGCATGAACCGTGTGCACAGCTATCGAGACATCGTAAAAACTCCCCGTTTTTGTCATTTCGGGCCAGTTTAGTGGGTTATAGCGCACTGTTTTTGGATTCCGGATCGATTTTTGATGCTGCATGAACCCTGTGCACGGCTTTCAAGAAGTCGCAAAAACTTAGCATTTCGGGCCAGTTTTTCTGATTTTGGGCTAGTTTCGTGGGTTATAGCGCAGTGTTTTGGTGTTCCGGGACGAATTTTGATGCTCCATGAACCGTGTGCACGACTATCAAGACATCACAAAAACTTGGCGTTTTTGTTGTTTTGAGCGTGTTTCGTAAAAAAACCGGGTTGAGTTTTTATGCTCCATGAACCGTGTGCATGGCTATCGAGACGTTGCAAAAACACGTTGTTTTTTGTCGTTTCGCGTGAGTTTCGTCGGCTACAACGCATTGTTTTGGGTTCCCGGGTCGTTTTTTATGCTCCCTCGACCCTGTGAAGTCTATCAAGACATCCCAAAAACTCGGTGTTTTTGTCGTTTCGGGCTAGTTTTGTGGGCTATAGCACATTGTTTATGGTGCCGGGTTGATTTGTGATGCTCCATGAACCCTGTGCACGACTATCGAGACATCGCAAAAACTCGTTGTTTTTCTCGTTTCGGGCCAGTTTCGTGCTATAGCGCACTGTTTTGGGGTCCCGGGGCGATTTTTGATGCTCCAAGAAACGTGTGCACGACTATCGAGATGTCGTAGAAAAGCTCGTTGTTTTTATTGTCTCGGGCCAGTTTCGTGGGCTATAACACACTGTTTTCGCGTCCCGGGTCGATTTTTGATGCTCCATGAACCATGTGCATGACTATCAAAACGTCGCAAAATTTCGTATTTTTTATCGTTCGGGAATGTTTCGTGGGCTATATACCGCACTATTTTGGGGTCCCGTGTCGATTTTTATGCTCCATGAACCGTGTGTACAGCTATCGAGACATTGCAAAAACTCGTTGTTTTTGACGTTTCGGGCCAGTTTCATTAGCTATAACCCACTGTTTTTGGGGTGCTCGGTATATTTTTGATGTTGCATGAACCCTGTGCACGGCTATCGAGATGTTGGAAAAACTCGTAGTTTATGTTGTTTGGCGCGAGTTTCTTGGGCTATAACGCACTCTTTTAGGGTCCCAGGTCAATTTTTGATGCCCGTGAACCCTTTGCACGGCTACCGAGACGTCACAAAAACTCGGTGTTTTGTCATTTCGGGCGAGTTTCTTGGGCTATAACGCACTCTTTTGGGGTCCCGAGTCGATTTTTTAGGTTGCATGTACCTTGTGCACGTCTATCAAGACGTCGCAAAAACTCTTTGTTTTGTCGATTCACGCTAGTTTTGTGTGCTATAATACGCTATTTTGGGTTCCTGATCGATTTTTGATGCTCCATGAACCCTGTGCACAGCTATTGAGACGTCGTAGAAACTCTGTGTTTTTTCGTTTCGCGCCAGTTTCGTGGGCTATAACGCACAATTTTGGGGTCCCGGGTCGATTTTGATGCTCCATGAACCCTGTGCATGGCTATCGAGACATCCAAAAAACTCGGTGTTTTTGTCGTTTCGGGCCAATTTCATGGGCTATATCGCACTGTTTTGGGGTCCCGGGTCAATTTTGATACTCCTTGAACCGTGTGCACGACTATCGAGACATCGCAAAAACTTAGCGTTTTTGTCGTTTTTAGCCTGTTTCGTGGGCTATAGCGCATTGTTTTGGGGTCCCGGTTGATTTTTGATGCTCCATGAACCCTTTGTATGGCTGTCGAGACATCGCAAAAACATGTTGTCTTCGTCGTTTCACGCCAGTTTCCTCGAGTACAACGCACTGTTTTGGGGTCCCGGATCATTTTTTATGCTCCATCAACCTTGTGCACTCTATCAAGTCATCCCAAGAACTCAGTGTTTTTGTCGTTTCGGGCTAGTTTCGTGGGCTATAGCGCACTATTTGGGGTCCCTGGTCGATTTTTGATACTCGACGAACCCTGTGCACGGCTAAAAGACATCGGAAAAACTCGGTGTTTTTGTCATTTCACGCCAGTTTCGTGTGCTATAACCACTACTGGGAAAACAATTTTCAACGACGGTACATGTGGTCGTTAAAGGTCGGATTGTCGTCGTTAGAGGTCATTAACGACCACAATCTACTGCTCGTAGTAGGCCCCGTCGTTAAAAGTATAACGACCACATACCTTTTGTGGTCGTTATTCTTATAACGACGGGATGATGTGTGGTCGTCAATCGCAAGTTAATAACGACCACAATTATATTATTAACGACCACTTATGTGGTCGCTAATAATTCTATTATTCTAAACAAAGAATCATCACCGCCTACTCACTTCACACTTTGATATGCTTAGAGAACTACCTATATTTAATATAACTTTTCATTCAACGATAACTTTATGCCGCATCCAACATTTCAATTGTAACATCCACATTAATATAGAAACAAAAGAATCTGAATTGAAAGGAAGATAGCCGCTTTTATTAATAGAAATACAAATATTCTGACATACAATTCTGAAATAAAAATATCATTTAAGAAACTTGAGTCAAAAAGCACTCCTTATATGAATGTACTTTATCATATCTATGTGGAAAATAAGCAGCTAGAAAATAAAATATTTATTAATCTTCAATCAAATAACACCATCGTTGTTTGAATGGATGTCATTCTTCATCACCAATTACAATGCCTCCAGATCCTTCTATATACTACGGTTGGGCCATTAGTCCTATAAAATGTTGAGTACTTTATGAAAGTTAGTCCTCATAAATAAATTGGCACACAGTATAATAGCATATAAAATTGATGTATAAACTTCATCATATCATTTCACATGTCACTATAATTGCTGGCATCAACTTCATCGATAATAGCTGCAATATTATGAGTAACTTGAAAATAATAAAGCGTAGGAACAATTCTTGGTATAGCACATGATACTTAGAAACTCGCTTTTGGAATCATCTCCATTCCAATATGAACTAAATAAGATTGGTGTATATGTTGGCGCATCATTTCCATCTATGAAAATAAGCAACCACATTATACCATCTAGTAGAATTGAATAATATTTTATGGTTACATGGTACCTTTTGTATTTAACTTGTACTTTTTCCAGAGTTCCACATCTTGCATATGAGGGCTGTGAGTGACCCTTTTTCTGCTGAAATTTCTTAATTGACTTGATTTGCAAGGACTGCCTAGCAATACCTTGGTGCACCAGTCCAGACTTATTCAACTCTGAGTAGCATCTTTTCCTAGCTAATAATATGAAGTTTCCATACGTGTGATGACTCATTGCGATAACCTATATATATATAGCGTTAGTTTGAAGTGTGCACAAAGGCTATACAGAGTATAATTAATAAATTAATTAAATGAATTCTGATCTATTGAAAATGAATTACTGGATGCTAAATCATATAAAGTATTTTCTCTGTAAAAAGTATAAAAGCATTTAAGTCACTATGGAGGGAGTAAATACATAACTACTTGTGTCACTGTTTATTACTCCCTTAGTCTCATAGTGTAAGATGTTTTTTGAAATGTTCCATGAACCGTGTGCATGGCTATCGACACGTCGCAAAAACTATTTGATTTTGCCGTTTGGGCCAGTTTCGTGGGTTATATCACACTGTTTTGGGGTACCGGGTCGATTTTTGATGCTCCTTGAACCCTGTGCACTGCTATTGAGACTTCCCAAAAACTTAGTCTTTTTGTCATTTCGGGCTAGTTTCATGGGCTATAGCGCACCGTTTTGGAGTCTCGGGTCGATTTTTGATGCTCCTTGAACCTAGTGCACGGATATCGAGACGTCGCAAAAACTCGGTGTTTTTGTCCTTTCGGGCCAGTTTCGTGGGCTATACCGCATTGTTTTGGGGTCCCAGATCAAATTTTTGATGCTTCCATGAACCTTGTGCACTACTATCCAGACTTCCTAATAACTCGATGTTATTATCGTTTCGGGCCAGTTTCTTTGGCTATAGCACAGTCTTTTGCGGTCCCCTCGATTTTTGAGGCTGCATGAACCTTGTGCAGGGCTATCGAGACGTCACAAAACTCTTTGTTTTTGTCGATTCACGCCAGTTTCATGAGCTATAGCGCACTGTTTTGGGGTCCCGGGTCGACTTTTGATGCTCCATGAACCTCGTGCACGGCTATCGAGACATCCCAAAAACTCGGTGTTTTTGTCGATTCGAGCGAGTTTCGTGAGCTATGACGCACTGTTTTGGGGTCCCGGGTCAATTTTCGATGCTGCATGAACCGTTTGCACGGCTATCGAGACGTCACAAAAATTCGTGGGCTATAGCGAATATTTTAGGGTCCCGGGTCGATTTTTGATGCTCCATGAACCGTGTGCATGACTATCGAGACGTTGCAAAAACTCGGTGTTTTTGTCATTTCAGACGAGTTTCGTGGGCTATAGCGTACTGTTTTGGGATCCCGGGTCGATTTTTGATGCTCCATGAACCCTGTGCACGGCTAACGAGACATCCCAAAAACTCATTGTTTTTTGTCGTTTCAGACAATTTCGTGGGGCTATAGCGCACTGTTTTTGGGTCCCGGATCGATTTTTATGCTCCATGAACCGTGTGCACGCCTATCTAGACGTCACAAGAACTCTTTCTTTTGGTCATTTCGGTCCAATTTCGTGGGCTATACCGCAATATTTTGGGGTCCCGGGTCAATTTTTGATGTTCTATGAACCCTCTGCACGGCTATCGAGACGTTGCAAAAACTCGTTGATTTTGTCGTTTGGGCCAGTTTCGTGGGCTATAGCATATTATTTTGGGGTCCCGGGTCGATTTTGTATGCTCCTCGAACCATGTGCACTACTATCAAGACTTCATGGGATATAGCGCACTATTTTTTGTTCCTGGATCGATTTTTGATACTACATGAACCCTGTGCACAGTTATCGAGACATCGCAAAAACTCTTTGTTTTTGTCATTTCGGGCCAGTTTCATGGGCTCTCACGTCAAATTTTGATGTTCCATGAACCCTGTGCACGGCTATCGAGATGTCGCAAAAACTCATTGTTTTATCGCTCGGGGCAGTTTCGTGTGGTATAACGCACTATTTTTGGGGTCCTGGGTCGATTTTTGATGCTGCATGAACCCTGTGCACGGCTATAGAAACGTCGGAAAAACTCATTGTTTTTGTCGTTTCAGGCCACTTTCTTGGGCTATAATGCACTGTTTTGGAGTCCCGGGTCGATTTTCGATGCTCCATGAATCCTGTGCACGACTACCGAGACTTCGCAAAAACTCTGTGTTTTTGTCGTTTTTGGCCAGTTTCTTGGGCTATATCGCACTCTTTTGGATTCCCCTCGATTTTGAGGCTGCATGAACCTTGTGCACGGCTATCGGGACTTCGCAAAAACTCTTTGATTTTTGTCGACTCGGGCCAGTTTCATGGGCTATAACGCACTGTTTTGGGGTTCCTGGTCGATTTTTGATGCTCCATGAACCGTGTGCACGGCTATCGAGACATCGTAAAAACTCCTTGCTTTTGTCATTTCGGGCCTTTTTAGTGGGTTATAGCGCACTGTTTTGGGATTCCGGATCGATTTTTGATGCTCCATGAACCCTGTGCACGACTTTCAAGAAGTCGCAAAAACTTGGCGTTTCGGGCCAGTTTTTCTGATTTCGGGCTAGTTTCGTGGGTTATAGCGCAGTGTTTTGGGGTTCCGTGACGAATTTTGATGCTCCATGAACCGTGTGCACGACTATCAAGACATCACAAAAACTTGGCGTTTTTGTTGTTTTGAGCGTGTATCGTAAAAAACCGGGTTGAGTTTTTATGCTCCATGAACCGTGTGCATGGCTATCGAGACGTTGCAAAAACACGTTGTTTTTGTCGTTTCGCGCGAGTTTCGTCGGCTACAACGCATTGTTTTGGGTTCCCGGATCGTTTTTTTATGCTCCCTCAACCCTGTGCACTCTATCAAGACATCCCAAAAACTCGGTGTTTTTGTCGTTTCGGGCTAATTTTGTGGGCTATAGCACACTGTTTTGGGGTGCCGGGTTGATTTTTGATGCTCCATGAACCCTGTGCATGACTATGGAGACGTCGCAAAAACTCGTTGTTTTTCTCGTTCGGGCCAGTTTCGTGCTATAGCGCACTGTTTTGGGGTCCCGGGTCGATTTTTGATGCTCCAAGAAACGTGTGCACGGCTATCGAGATGTCGTAGAAAAGCTCGTTGTTTTTATCGTTTCGGGCCAGTTTCGTGGGCTATAACGCGTTGTTTTCGCGTCCAGGGTCGATTTTTGATGCTCCATGAACTGTGTGCACGACTATCAAACCGTCGCAAAAACTCGTAATTTTTTGTCGTTCGGGACAGTTTCGTGGGCTATACCGCACTATTTTGGGTTCCCGTGTCGATTTTTATGCTACATAAACCGTGTGTACAACTATCGAGACATTGCAAAAACTCGTTGTTTTTTAGGTTTCGGGCCAGTTTCATTAGCTATAACCCGTAGTTTATGTTGTTTGGCGCGAGTTTCTTGGGCTATAACGCACTCTTTTGGGGTCCCGGGTCAATTTTTGATGCCCGTGAACCCTTTGCACGGCTACCGAGACGTCACAAAAACTCGGTGTTTTGTCGTTTCGGGCCAGTTTCTTGGGCTATAACGCACTCTTTTGGGGTCCCGAGTCGATTTTTAGGCTGCATGTACCTTGTGCACGGCTATCAAGACGTCACAAAAACTCTTTGTTTTGTCGATTCAGGCTAGTTTTGTGTGCTATAACGCGCTGTTTTGGGTTCCTGATCGATTTTTGATGCTCCATGAACCCTGTGCACAGTTATTGAGACGTCGTAGAAACTCTGTGTTTTTTTCGTTTCACGCCAGTTTCGTGGGCTATAACGCACAATTTTGGGGTCCCGGGTCGATTTTTATGTTCCATGAACCTTGTGCATGGCTATCGAGACATCCCAAAAACTCGGTGTTTTTGTCGTTTCGGGCCAATTTCAAGGGCTATATCGCACTGTTTTGGGGTCCCGGGTCAATTTTGATACTCCATGAACCGTGTGCACGGCTATCGAGACATCGAGATATCGCACTGTTTTGGGGTCCCGGATCATTTTTTATGCTCCATCAACCCTGTGCACTCTATCAAGTCATCCCAAGAACTCAGTGTTTTTTTCGTTTCGTGCTAGTTTCGTGGGCTATAGCGCACTATTTGGGGTCCCTGGTCGATTTTTGATACTCGACGAACCCTGTGCACGGCTAAAAGACATCGGAAAAACTCGGTGTTTTTGTCATTTCACGCCAGTTTCGTGTGCTATAACCACTACTGGGAAAACAATTTTCAACGACGGTACATGTGGTCGTTAAAGGTCGGATTGTCGTCGTTAGAGGTCATTAACGACCACAATCTACTGCTCGTAGTAGGCCCCGTCGTTAAAAGTATAACGACCACATACCTTTTGTGGTCGTTATTCTTATAACGACGGGATGATGTGTGGTCGTCAATCGCAAGTTAATAACGACCACAATTATATTATTAACGACCACTTATGTGGTCGCTAATAATTCTATTATTCTTAACAAAGAATCATCACCGCCTACTCACTTCACACTTTGATATGCTTAGAGAACTACCTATATTTAATATAACTTTCCATTCAACGATCACTTTATGCCGCATCCAACATTTCAATTGTAACATCCACATTAATATAGAAACAAAAGAATCTGAATTGAAAGGAAGATAGCCGCTTTGATTAACAGAAATACAAATATTCTGAAATACAATTCTGAAATAAAAATATCATTTAAGAAACTTGACTCAAAAAGCACTCCTTATATGAATGTACTTTATCATATCTATCTGGAAAATAAGCGGCTAGAAAATAAAATATTTATTAATCTTCAATCGAATAACACCATCGTTGTTTGAATGGATATCATTGTTCATCACCAATTACAATGCCTCCAGATCCTTCTATATACTACGGTTGGGCCATTAGTCCTACAAAATGTTGAGTACTTTATGAAAGTTAGTCCACATAAATAAATTGGCACACAGTATAATAGCATAAAAATTGATGTATAAACTTCATCATATCATTTCACATGTCACTATAATTGCTGGCATCAACTTCATCGATAATAGCTGCAATATTATGAGTAACTTGAAAATAATAAAGCGTAGGAACAATTCTTGGTATACCACATGATACTTAGAAACTCGCTTTTGGAATCATCTCCATTCCAATATGAACTAAATAAGATTGGTGTATATGTTGGCACATCATTTCCATCTATGAAAATAAGCAACCACATTATACCATCTAATAGAATTGAATAATATTTTATGGTTACATGGTACCTTTTGTATTTAACTTGTACTTTTTCCAGAGTTCCGCATCTTGCATATGAGGGCTGTGAGTGACCCTTTTTCTGCTGAAATTTCCTAATTGACTTGATTTGCTAGGTCTGCCTAGCAATACCTTGGTGCACCAGTCTAGACCTATTCAACTCTGAGTAGCATCTTTTCCGAGCTAATAATATGAAGCTTCCATACGTGTGATGACTCATTGCGATAACCTATATATATAGCGTTAGTTTGAAGCGTGCACAAAGGCTATACAGAGTATAATTAATAAATTAAATAAATGAATTCTGATCTATTGAAAATGAATTACTGGATGCTAAATCATATAAAGTATTTTCTCTGTAAAAAATATAAAAGCATTTAAGTCACTATGGAGGGAGTAAATACATAACTACTTGTGTCACTGTTTATTACTCCCTCAGTCTCATAGTGTAAGATGTTTTTTGACGCTACACTAGTGTCAAAAAATGTGTCACACTAGTGTCAAAAAATGCCTTCCATTATGAGAAGGAGGGAGTAATAAGGAAGGAAGCTAAAATACGAAGCAAATCAATTACTACAGATTAAGACTTGCATACACGTGGCATAATGTTGTTAGTACAATGAGTCAGTCCTAACTGTGAATTACAACAACCTAGAATTGTTAGCACCTATGTATGGCCGAAAAAAGGTTGCGCCACTGTTAGTGTGTTCCTTCTAATGAGATACTTGATGCAGTTATCTCATATCCTTTTACAGCTCAGGCTATCGAGACGTCGCAAAAACTCGTTGTTTTATCGCTCGGGCGAGTTTCGTGTGCTATAACGCACTGTTTTTGGGGTCCCGGCTTGATTTTTGATGCTGCATGACCCCTGTGCACGGCTATCGAGACGTCAGAATAACTCGTTGTTTTTTTGTTTCAGGCCACTTTCTTGGGCTATAACGGACTGTTTTCGGGTCCCGCGTCGATTTTCAATGCTCCATGAACCTTGTGCAAGGCTATCGAGACTTCGTAAAAACTCGGTGTTTTTGTCATTTTGGGCCAATTTCGTGGGTTATAGCGCACTGTTTTAGGGTCCCGGGTCAACTTTTGATGCTCCATGGACCGTGTGCATGACTATCGAGACGTCGCAAAAACTTGGCGTTTTGTCGTTTGTGGCCAATTTCATGGGTTATAGCGCAATGTTTTGGGGTCCCGGGTCGATTTTTGATGGTCCATGAACCCTGTGCACGGCTAGCGATATGTCACAGAAACTCAGAGTTTTTGTCGTTTTGGGCCAATTTCGTGGTGTATTTTGGGTTCCCGGGTCGATTTTTTATGCTCCATAAACCTTGTGCACGCTATCGAGACATTCCAAAAACTCGGTGTTTTTGTTGTTTCGGGAAAGTTTCGTGGGCTATATCACACTTTTTTGGGGACCGGGGTCGATTTTTGATGCTCCATGAACCGAGTGCATGGCTATCGAGACGATGCAAAAACTCATTGTTTTTGTCGTTTCGGGCCAGTTTCGTGGTCTAGCACACTGTTTTGGGGTCTTGGGTCGATTTTTGATGCTCCATGAACCCTATGCACGGCTATCGAGACACCGCAGAAACTTGTTGTTTTTGTCGATTCGACCAATTTCGTGGGCTATAGCTCACTGTTTTGGGTCCCGGGTGGATTTTTGATGCTCCGTGAACAGTTTGCAAGGCTATCAAAATGTCGTAGAAACTCATTGTTTTTGTCGTTTCGGGCCAGTTTCGTGGGGTATAACGCACTGTTTTGGGGTATCGGGTCAATTTTTTATGCTCCATGAACCGTGTGCATGACTATCGAGAGGTCGCAAAAACATGGCGTTTTTATCCTTTCGGGCCAATTTCGTGGGCTATAGCGCACTGTCTTGGCATCCCGGCGTCTATTTTTTATGCTCCATGAACCCAGTGCATGGCTATCGAGACGTCGTAGAAACTCAGTGTTTTTTCGTTTTTGCCAGTTTCGTGGTCTATAGCGAACTGTTTTCGGGTCCCGGATCGATTTTTGATGCTACATTAACCTTGTGCACGGCTATCAAAACGTCGCAAAAACTCGTTGTTTTGTCGTTTCGGGCTAGTTTCGTTAGATACCCACTGTTTATGCGGTGCCGGGTCTATTTTGGATGCTACATGAACCCTCTGCACGGCTATCGAGATGTTGGAAAAACTCGTTGTTTTTGTCGTTTGGCGCCAGTGTCTTGGCTATAACGCACTCTTTTGGGGTCCCGGGTCGATTTTTGATGCCCGTGAACCCTTTGCACGGCTACCGACACGTCACAAAAACTTGGTGTTTTTGTCGTTTCGGGCCAGTTTCTTGGGCTATAACGCACTCTTTTGGGGTCCCGAGTCAATTTTTTAGGCTGCATGAACCTTGTGCATGGCTATCAAGACGTCACAAAAACTATTTGTTTTTTCGATTCAGGCTAGTTTTGTGTGCTATAGCGCACTGTTTTGGGGTCCCGGGTTGATTTTTTATGCTCCATGAACCGTGTGCACGGCTATCGAGACTTCGTAAAAACTCGTTTTTTTGTCGTTACAACGCACTGTTTTGGGTTCCAGATTGATTTTTTATGCTCCATGAACCCTGTGCACAGCTATTGAGACGTTGTGGAAACTCTATGTTTTCTCGTTACGCGCCAGTTTCGTGGGCACGCACAATTTTGTGGTCCCGGGTCGATTTTTGATGCTCCATGAATCCCGTGCATGACTATCGAGACATCCCAAAAACTCGGTGTTTTTGTCGTTTCGGGACAATTTCATGGGTATATCGCACTATTTTGGGGTCCCGGGTTAATTTTTGATACTCCATGAATCGTCTGCATGACTATCGAGACATCGCAAAAACTTAGCGTTTTTGTCGTTTTGAGCCTGTTTCGGGGGCTATAGCACATTGTTTTGGGGTCCTCGTTAATTTTTGATGCTCCATGAACCCTTTGCATGGCCGTCGAGATGTCGCAAAAACATGTTGTTTTCGTTGTTTCACGCGAGTTTCGTCGACTACAATGCACTGTTTTCGGGTCCCGGGTCGTTTTTTATGCTCCATCAACCGTGTGCACTCTATCAAGTCATCCCAAGAACAAAGTATTTTTGTCGTTTCGGGCTAGTTTCGTGGGCTAGCGTACTGTTTTGGGGTCCTGGGTCGATTTTCGATGCTCCATGAACCCTATGCACGCCTATCGAGACACCGCAGAAACTCGTTGTTTTTGTCGATTCGGCCAGTTTCGTGGGCTATAGCTCACTGTTTTGGGTCCCGGGTGGATTTTTGATTCTTCGTGAACCGTTTGCAAGGCTATCAAGATGTCGTAGAAACTCATTGTTTTTGTCGTTTTGGGCTAGTTTCGTGGGCTATAACGCAATGTTTTGGGGTCATGGGTCAATTTTTGATGCTCCATGAACTGTGTGCATGGCTATCGAGACATCGTAAAAACTCGGTGTTTTTGTAGTTTCGGCCAATTTCGTGGGTTATAGCACACTATTTTAGGGTCCCGGGTCGATTTTTGATGCTCCATGAACCCAGTGCACGGCTATCGAGACATCGCAGAAACTCGGTGTTTTTTTGTTTCGGGCCAATTTCGTGGTCCATAGCGAACTGTTTTCGGGTACCGGATCGATTTTTGATGCTACATGAACCTTGTGCATGGCTTTCGAAACATCGCAAAAACTCGTTGTTTTTGTCGTTTCGGCCTTGTTTCCTGGACTATGGCCCACTGTTGTGCATGGCTTTCGAAACATCGCAAAAACTCGTTGTTTTTGTCGTTTCGGGCTTGTTTCCTGGACTATGGCCCACTGTTTTGTGGTTCCGGATCGATTTTTGATGCTCCATGAACCGTGTACACGGCTATCGAGACGTCACAAAAACTCGTTGTTTTAGCGCTCGGGCGAGTTTGTGTGCTATAACGCACTGTTTTAGGTCCCGGGTCGATTTTTTATGCTTCATGAACCGTGTGCACGACTATCGGGTCGTCGCAAAAACCTGGCGTTTTGTCGTTTCTGGCCAATTTTGTGGGTTATAGCGTAATGTTTTGGGGTCCCGGGTCGAGTTTTGATGCTCGATGAACCCTGTGCATGACTATCGAGACATCGCAAAAACTCGGAGTTTTTGTCGTTTCGGGCCAATTTCGTGGTCTATAGCACACTATTTTGGGTTGCCGGGTCGATTTTTTATGCTCCATGAACCTTGTGCACGCTATCGAGACATCCCAAAAACTCGATGTTGTTGTGTTTTCCGGCCAGTTTCGTGGGCTATATCACACTTTTTTGGGGTCCGGGGTCGATTTTTGAAGCTCCATGAACCCTGTGCATGGCTATCAAGACGTTGTAAAAACTCATTGTGTTTGTCGTTTCGGGCCAGTTTTGTGGGCTAGCGCACTGCTTTGGGGTCCTGGGTCGATTTTTGATGCTCCATGAACCCTATGCACGACTATCGGGACACACCAGAAACTCGTTGTTTTTGTCGATTCGTCCAGTTTCGTGGGCTATAGCTCACTGTTTTGGGTCCCGTGTGGATTTTTGATGCTCCGTGAACCGTTTGCAAGGCTATCAAGATGTCGTAGAAACTCATTGTTTTTGTCGTTTCGGGCGTGTTTCGTGGGCTATAACGCACTGTTTTGGGGTACCGGGTCGATTTTGGATGCTCCACGAACCGTGTGCATGACTAACGAGACGTTGCTAAAACATGGCGTTTTTCTCGTTTCGGGCCAATTTCATGGGCTATAGCGCACTGTCTTGGCGGGGTCTATTTTTTATGCTCCATGACGTCGTAAAAATTCGGTGTTTTTGTCGTTTCGGCCAGTTTCGTGGGTTATAACGCACTATTTTAGGGTCCCGGGTCGATTTGTGATGCTCCATGAACCCAGTGCACGGCTATCGAGACGTCGCAGAAACTCGGCGTTTTTTTCGTTTCGGGCCAATTTCGTGGTGTATAGCGAACTGTTTTCGGGTCCCGGATCGATTTTTGATGCTACATGAACCTTGTGAACGGCTATCGAAACGTCGCAAAAACTCGTTGTTTTGTTGTTTCGGGCTAGTTTCTTGGGCTATAACCCACTGTTTTGGGGTTCCGGATCGATTTTTGATGCTCCATGAACCGTGTACACTGTTATCGAGACGTCCTACAAACTCGTTTTTTTTGTCGCTCGGGCCAGTTTCACTATTTTGGGGCCCCGTGTTGATTTTTGATGCTCCATGAACCCTATGCATGCTATCGAGACGTCGCAAAAAACTCCTTGTTTTTGTCGATTCGGGCGAGTTCCGTCGACTATAACGCACTGTTTTGGGGTCCCGCGTCGATTTTTTATGCTCCATGAACCGTGTGCATGGCTATCTAGTCGTCACAAAAACTTGGTGTTGTTGTCGTTTCGGGCTAGTTTCATGGGCTATAGCGAACTGTTTTCGGGTCCTGGATCGATTTTTGATTCTCGATGAACCCTGTGCACGGCTATCGAGGCATCACAAAAACTCTTTGTTTTTGTCATTTTAGGCCAGTTTCGTGGGCTATATACCGCACTGTTTTGGGGTCTCGGGTCAAATTTTGATGTTCCACGAACCCTGTGCGCGGCTATCGAGACGTCGCTAAAACTCGTTGTTTTATTGCTCGGGCGAGTTTCGTGTGCTATAACACACTGTTTTTGGGGTCCCGGGTTGATTTTTGATGTTGCATGAACCCTCTGCACGCCTATCGGGACATCGGAATAACTCATTGTTTTTGTCGTTTCAGGCCACTTTCTTGGACTATAACGCACTATTTTGGGGTCCCGGGTCGATTTTCGATGCTCCATGAATGCTGTGCATGGCAACCGAAACTTCATGAAAATTCGGTGTTTTTGTCGTTTCGGGCCAGTTTCTTGGGCTATAACGCACTCTTTTGGGCTCCCCTCGATTTTTGAGGCTGCATGAACGGTGTGCACGGCTATAGCGCACTATTTTGGGGACCCTCGTTGATTTTTGATTCTCCATGAACCTTGTGCACGGCTATTGAGACATCTTAAAAACTCATAGTTTTTGTCATTTCCGGCCAGTTGCGTGGGTTATAGCGCACTGTTTTGGGGTTCCGGATCGATTTTTGATGCTCCATGAACCCTGTGCACGGCTTTCGAGACGTTGCAAAAACTTGGCGTTTTGGGCTAGTTTTTGTCATTTCGGGCCAGTTTCGTGGTTTATAGCGCACTGTTTTGGGGTCCCGGGACAATTTTCGATGATGCATGAACCGTGTGCATGGATATCGAGACGTCACAAAAACTCGTAGTTTTGTCGTTTCAAGCTTGTTTCGTGGGCTATAGCGGATTGTTTTGGGGTCCCGGTTTGGTTTTTTTGATGCTTCATGAACCTTGTACAACGGCTATCGAGATGTTGGTCAAACTTGTTGTTTTTGTTGTTTCGGGCTAGTTTCTTAGGCTATAACGCACTGTTTTGGGGTCCCGGGTCGATTTTTGATGCCCGTGAACACTCCGCACGACTATCGAGACGTCGCAGAAACTCTATGTTTTTTTGTTTCGGGCGAGTTTCGTGGGCTATAGCGCACTATTTTGGGGTCCCAGGTCAATTTTTTATGCTCCATGAACCGTGTGCACGACTATCGAGACGTCCCAAAAACTCGGTGTTTTTGTCTTTTCGGGCCAGTTTTGTGGGCTATATCGCATTGTTTTGGGGTCCTAGGTTGAGTTTAGATGCTGCATGAACCGTGTGCATGACTATCGAGACGTCACAAAAACACATTGTTTTTGTCGATTCGGTCGAGTTTCATCGGCTATGACGCACTGTTTTGGGGTCCCGGGTCAATTTCGATGTTGCATGAACCGTGTGCACGGCTATCGAGACGTCACAAAAACTCGTAGTTTTGTTGTTCAGACCAGTTTCGTGGGCTATAGCGCATATTTTGGGGTCCCGAGTCGATTTTTGATGCTCCATGAACCGTGTGCATGACTATCGAGATGTTGCAAAAACTAGTTGTTTTTGTCATTTCGGGCGAGTTTCGTGTGCTATAGCACACTGTTTTGGGATCCCGGGTCAATTTTTGATGCTCCATGAACCCTGTGCATGGCTATCGAGACGTCGTAAAAACTCAATGTTTTTGTCGTTTCGGCCAATTTCGTGGGTTATAGCGCACTATTTTAGGGTCACAGGTCGATTTTGGATGCTCCATGAACCGAGTGCACGGCTATCGAGACGTCGCAAAAACTCGGTGTTTTTTTCGTTTCGGGCCAATTTTGTGGTGTATAGCGCACTGTTTCCGGGTCCCGGATCGACTTTTGATGCTACATGAACCTTGTGCACGGCTATCGAAACGTTTCGGGCCAGTTTTTGTCATTTCGGGCCAGTTTCGTGGGTTATATCGCATCGTTTTGGGGTCCCGGGACGATTTTTGATGATCCATGAACCGTGTGCACGACTATCAAGACATCGCAAAAACTTGGCATTTTTGTTGTTTTGACCCTGTTTCGTGGGCTATAGCGCATTGTTTTGGGGTCTCGGGTTCATTTTTATGCTCCATGAACCGTGTGCATGGCTATCGAGACGTTGCAAAAACACGTTGTTTTTGTCGTTTCGCGCGAGTTTCGTCGGCTACAACGCACTGTTTTGGGTTCCCGGGTCTTTTTTTTATCCTCCCTCAACCCCGTGCACTCTATCAAGACAGCCCAAAAACTCGGTGTTTTTGTCGTTTCGGGCTAGCTTTGTGGGCTATAGCGCACTGTTTTGGGGTCCCGGGTTGATTTTTGATGCTCCATGAACCTTGTGCACGGCTATCGAGACGTCGCAAAAACTCGTTGTTTTTCTCGTTTCGGGCCAGTTTCATGGGCTATAGCGCACTGTTTTGGGGTCGTGGGTCGATTTTTGATGCTCCATGAAACGTGTGCATGGCTATCGAGATGTCGTAGAAAAGCTCGTTGTTTTTATTGTTTCGGGCCACTTTTGTGGGCTATAACGCCCTATTTTCGGCTCTCGGGTCGATTTTTTATGTTCTATGAACTGTGTGCACGGGTATCGAGACGTCGTAAAAACTCGTTGTTTTTGTCGTTTTGGGCGAGTTTCGTTGGCTATAACCCACTGTTTTTGGGGTGCCGGGTCTATTTTGATGCTCCATTAACCCTGTGCACGGCTATCAAGATGTTCTGCAGGGCTATCAAGATGTTGGAAAAACTCGTTTTTCTGTCATTTGGCGCCAGTTTCTTGGGCTATAATGCACCCTTTTGGGCTCCCGAGTCGATTTTTTAGGCTGCATGAACCTTGTGCACGGCTATCGAGACGTCGCAAAAACTCTTTGTTTTTGTCGATTCAGGCTAGTTTTGTGTGCTATAGCGCACTGTTTTGGGGTCCCGGGTTGATTTTTGGTGCTCCATGAACGGTGTGCACGGCTATCAAGACGTCATAAAAACTCGGTTTTTTTCATTACAACGCACTGTTTTGGGTTCCTGATCGATTTTTTATGCTCCATGAACCCTGTGCATGGCTATCGAGACATCCCAAAAACTCGGTGTTTTTGTCGTTTCGGGCAAATTTCATGGGCTATGTCGCACTGTTTTGGGGTCCCGGGTCAATTTTTGATACTCCATGAACCGTGTGCACGACTATCGAGAAATCGCAAAAACTTCGCGTTTTTGTCGTTTTGAGCCTGTTTCGTGGGCTATAGCGCATTGTTTAGGGGTCTCGGTTGATTTTGGATGCTCCATGAACCCTTTGCATGGCTGTCGAGACGTCGCAAAAACACGTTGTTTTCGATGTTCTGCGCGAGTTTCGTCGACTAGAACGCATTGTTTTGGGGTCCCGGTCGTTTTTTTATGCTCCATCAACCCTGTCCACTCTATCAAGTCATCCCAAGAACTCGGTGTTTTTGAAGTTTCGGGCTAGTTTCGTGGGCTATAGCGTACTGTTTTGGGTCCCGAGTCGATTTTTGGTACATCATGAACTCTATGCACGGCTATCAAGACATCGCAAAAACTCGTTGTTTTTGTTGATTCGGCAAGTTTCGTGGGCTACAGCTCACTGTTTTGGGTCCCCAGGTGGATTTTTGATGCTCCGTGAACCGTTTGCAAGGCTATCAAGATGTCGTAGAAACTCATTGTTTTTGTCGTTTCGAGCCAGTTTCGTGGGCTATAACGCACTGTTTTGGGGTCCCGTGTCGATTTTTGATGCTCCATGAACCGTGTGCATGACTATCGACACGTTGCAAAAACATGGTGTTTTTATCATTTCGGGCCAATTTCGTGGGCTAGCGCAATGTTTTGGGGTCCCGGGTCGATTTTTGATGTTCCATGAACCCTATGCACGGCTAGCGATATGTCGTAGAAACTAGGAGTTTTTGTCGTTTCGGGCCAATTTCGTGGTCTATAGCACACTATTTTGGGTTCCTGGGTCGATTTTATATGTTCGATAAACCCTATGCACGGCTATCGAGACATCGCAGAAACTCGTTGTTTTTGTCGATTCGGCCAGTTTCGTCCCGGGTGGATTTTTGATGCTCCGTGAACCGTTTGCAAGTCTATCAAGATGTCGTAGAAACTGATTGTTTTTGTCGTTTCGAGCCAGTTTCGTGGGCTATAACGCACTGTTTTGGGGTCCCGTGTCGATTTTTGATGGTCCATGAACCGTGTGCATGACTATCGAGACGTCGCAAGAACATGGCGTTTTTATCATTTCGGGCCAATTTCGTGGGCTATAGCGCACTGTTTTGGCGTCCCGGGGTCTATTTTTAATGCTCCATGAACCGTGTGCATCGCTATCGAGACATTGTAAAAACTCGGTGTTTTGTCGTGTCGGCCTGTTTCGTTGGTTATAGCGGACTATTTGAGGGTCCCGGGTTGATTTTCGATGCTCCATGAACTCAGTGCACGGCTACCGAGACGTCGCCAAAACTCAGTGTTTTTTTCGTTTCGGGCCAATTTCCTGGTAGCACACTGTTTTTGGGGTCCCCTCGATTTTTGAGGCTGCATGAACATTGTCCACGGCTATCGAGACGTTGCAAAACTCTTTGTTTTTGCCGATTCGGGCTAGTTTCATGGGCTATAGCGCACTGTTTTCGTGTCCGTGGTCGATTTGTGATTCTCCATGAACCCTGTGCACGGCTATCGGGACATCCCAAAAACTCGTTGTTTTTTGTCAATTCGGATAGTTTCGTGGGCCTATAGCGCACTGTTTATGGGTCCTGGATCGATTTTCTATGCTCCATGAACCCTGTGCACGGCTATCGAGACTTTGCAAAAACTTGTTGTTTTATTGCTCGGGCCAGTTTCGTGTGCGATAGCGCACTCTTTTTGGTGCTGCATGAACCCTCTGCACGGCTATCGAGACGTGGTAAAAACTTGTTGTTTTGTCGTTCCATGCCACTTTCTTGGGCTATAGCGCACTGTTTTGGGTTTCCGGGTCAATTTTCGATTCTCCATGAACCAGTGCACGGATATCGAGAGGTCGCAGAAACTCGGTGTTTTTGTCGTTTCGGGCCAATTTTGTGGTCTATAGCGCACTTTTTTGGGGTCGTGGGTCAATTTTTAATGCTCCATGAACCCTATGCACGGCTATCGAGACATCCCAAATATTCTGTGTTTTTGTCGATTCGGGCGAGTTTCGTCGGCTATGACGCACTGTTTTGGGGTCCCTCGTCACTTTTTGATGCTCATGAATAGTCTCCACGGCTATCGACACGTCACAAAAACTCGTAGTTTTGTCGTTCGGGCCAGTTTCATGGGCTATAGCGCATATTTTAGGGCCCCAGGTCGATTTTCGATGCTACATGAATCGTGTGCATGGCTATCGAGACGTTGCAAAAACTCGTTGTTTTTGTCAATTCGGGCGAGTTTCGTGGGCTATAGCACACTGTTTTGGGATCCCGGGTGGATTTTTGATGGTCCATGAACCGTGTGCACGGCTAACGAGACATCCCAAAAATGCGTTGTTTTTTGTCGTTTCGGATAGTTTCGTGGGGCTATAACGCACTGTTTTTGGGTCCCGGATCGATTTTTTATGCTCCGTGAACCATGTGCACGGCTATCGAGACGTCACAAAACCTCGTTGTTTTTGTCATTTCGTGCCACTATCTTGGGCTATAACGCACTGTTTTGGGGTCCCGGTTCGATTTCGATGCTCCATGAACCAGTGCACGGATATCGAGACGTCGCAGAAACTCGGTGTTTTTGTCGATTCGGGCGAGTTTCATGAGCTATGACGCACTATTTTTGGGGTCACGGGTCAATTTTCGATGCTCCATGAATAGTCTGCACGGCTATCGAGACGTCACAAAAACTCGTAGTTTTGTCGTTCGGGCCAGTTTCGTGGGCTATAGCGCATATTTTAGGGTCCCGGGTCGATTTTTGATGCTCCATGAACCCTGTGCACGGCTAACGAGACGTTAAAAAACTCGTTGTTTTTGTCATTTCGGGCGAATTTCGTGGGCTATACCGCACTGTTTTGGGATCTCGGGTCGATTTTTGATGCTCCATGAACCTTGTGCACGGCTAACGAGACATCCCAAAAACTCGTTGTTTTTTGTCGTTTCGGATAGTTTCGTGGGGCTATAGCGCACTGTTTTTGGGTCCCGAATTGATTTTTTATGCTTTATGAACCCTGTGCACTGCTATCGAGACTTCGCAAAAACTCGTTGATTTTCTCGTTTGGGCCAGTTTCGTGTGCTATAACACACTGTTTTCGAGTCCCGGGTCGATTTTTTATGCTCCTTGAACCCTGTGCACAGCTATCGAGACGTCGTAAAAACTCATTGTCATTGTCGTATCGGGCCAGTTTCGTGGGTTATAGCGCACTGTTTTGGGTTTCCGGGTCATTATTGATGCTCCATGAACCCAATGCACGGATATCGAGACGTCACAGAAACTCAGTGTTTTTTCGTTTCGGACCAAATTCGTGGTCTATAGCGCATTGTTTTGGGGTCCCGGGTCAATTTTTGATGCTCCATGAACCCTGTGCACGGCTATCGACACGTCCCAAAAACTCGGTATTTTTGTCGATTCGGGCGAGTTTCGTCGGCTATGACGCACTGTTTTGGGCTCCCGGGTCAATTTTCGATGCTGCATGAACCGTGTGCATGGCTATCTAGACGTCACAAAAACTCATAGTTTTGTCGTTTGGGTTAGTTTGGTGGTCTATGGCGCATATTTTAGGGCCCCGGGTCAATTTTTGATGCTCCATGAACCGTGTGCATTGTTTTCGAGACGTTGCAAAATCTCATTGGTTTTGTCATTTCGGGCAAGTTTCGTGGGCTATAGCTCACTGTTTTCGGTTCTCGGGTCGATTTTTGATGCTCCATGATCCGTGTGCACGGCTAACGAGACATCCCAAAAACTCGTTGTTTTGTGTCGTTTCGGACAACTTCGTGGGCTATAGCGGACTGTTTTTGGGTCCCGGATCGATTTTTTATGCTCCATGAACCGTGTGCACGGCAATCGAGACGTCGCAAAAACTCTTTGTTTTTGTCATTTCGGACCAGTTTTGTGGGGCTATGCCGCATTGTTTTGGGGTCCGAGGTCAATTTTTGATGTTCCATGAACCATGTGCACGGCAATCGAGACATTGCAAAAACTCGTTGATTTTGTCGTTTGGTCCAGTTTCGTGGGCTATAGCACACTGCTTTGGGGGTCCCAGGTCGATTTTAGATGCTCCTTGAACCCTATGCACTGCTATCGAGACTTCCCAAAAACTTGGTCTTTTTGTCGTTTTGGGCCGGTTTCATGGGCTATAGCGCACTGTTTTTGGTTCCCGGATCGATTTTTGATACTCCATGAACCTTGTGCACGGCTATCGAGACATCGCAAAAACTCTTTGTTTTTGTCATTTTGGGCCAGTTTCGTGGGCTATACCAGACTGTTTTGGGCTCTCGGGTCAAATCTTGATGTTACATGAACCGTGTGCATGGCTACCGAGACGTCGCAAAAACTCGTTGTTTTATCGTTCGGTCTAGTTTCGTGTGCTATAACACACTGTTTTTGGGGTCCCGTTTCGATTTTTGATGTTGTATGAACCCTCTGCGCGGCTATCGGGACGTCAGAAAAACTTGTGCATGGCTATTGAGACGTCGGAAAAACTTCGCAAAAACTCGGTGTTTTTGTCGTATTGGGCCAGTTTCTTAGGCAATAACGCACTCTTTTGGGGTCCTCTCGATTTTTGAGGCTGCATGAACCTTGTGCACGGCTATCGAAACGTCGCAAAAACTATTTCATTTTGTTGATTCGAACCAGTTTCATGGGTTATAGCCCACTGTTTTGGGGTCCCTGGTCGATTTTTGATCCTCCATGAACCCTGTGCACGGCTATCGAGATATCGTAAAAACTCGTTGTTTTTGTCATTTCGGGCCAGTTTCGTGGGTTATAGCGCACTATTTTGGGGTTCCGGATCGATTTTTGATGCTCCATGAACCCTGTGCACGGCTTTCGAGATGTCGCAAAACTTGGCGTTTCGGACCAGTTTTTGTCATTCAGTACAAGAAATAAGGTCAATTATGACTCTCTATATTGGTGGTTGATTCATCATTATTCTCCTTTATTGACCTTTTTTTGACCAAATTTACGGGGTCAACAGTTGGCCGTCAAGAATGAACAAACATGACCTTTCTAAAATTTTGGTCATAGATCTCTATTGACAAAAAAATTGTTTGGTCACTACCCATTTGTGTGAGCCACATAGGATCTGACGTGGCCAAGGTGACATGGTATTGCTATTGACCAAATGGAATCATCATGAATTTCAGAGCCCAGTCCTCCAATCTAGCCTACATGGGCCTCGCCTAATACCTATTTTACTGTTGAAAATGTCTGATTTGTTTGGGTTGATGCATTATTTCGCGAGAAGCACACATATCCAAGGATAGGCCCATTAAAAAACAAATACAACAGAATAAAAGATTGCAAATAAACTGTATATTTCTTTTCAGTAGCACATCACATGAAATATAATACATCGTCCACCGACTCCTCTACACATAAAGGTTCAAGGCCTAACAAGTGCACAACAGAAAACTTCTGCAATTGCAAGTGCACAATAAGAGGACCCAACAAGTGCACAATTGCACATAAAGAGAGTTCTACAAAGATTGGATGAGAAGCACAAGTTTCTTCTCATCCTCTTCCTCTACACAAGCAGAAAATGATGGCAAGGCTCAGAAAGCAGACCAAGGAAACTAACATGATAGAGCATCAAATACTAATGCATAGATAAGCATGTAGACAACGAGCCACATCTAATAATAAAAAGGGCAGCAGATAATAAGAGATTATAGGTTCATGGAGATGTACCACAAAGAATCTCCTTATATTATTTATCTCAATAATTCCATGTAGATGTTACTTGTTAGACATGCTTGAAAACAAACCTGGCTTAAAGATAAAAATGAATCTACAATCTTAGGATAATCCGGACAATCTTGGTATGACAAGAATCAGCCCACGAGCAATAGATCAGGATACATAGAGATAAAAAAATTCACAAATTGGTCATCTCGGGCAAAGCAAGACTTAGGACATCTTGGGTAAGATGCACTCTCGCACGACTAACTGCACTACTCATGCATGCCTAGAATTTGTTTGACTGCACACTAGCTGAAAACGGGTGACAGAGTTAAGAAAATGGCAGGGACATCAATCTTGTCTAGTTGAAAACTACATAGCAGAAATCTAGCTTACTACTGAGTCTATCATTGACAAATTCCTTTACCGTCGCTAACACCTTCAGAACAACAAATTTTAGTCCGTACATTGCAGCAGATTTGGAATATTTATATAAACATTTAGAAGTCACAAACACATTCATCAATCGACATCTTTCAGAAAGAAAAAAGAAATAGACTGACCGATGTTGAACACAAAGGCAACGTCAACAATGAGGATGGCACAGACGAAGCTGCAAGAGGCGTAGTCACCTTGGCCGCGTACACGGGATGCCTGGGGTCGTTGCGCACGAACGCACATATCTTCTTGGCTACTGGGAGCACAGCCGCCCGCCGCAAGAGCCAATCACCCTGCACCTCGGGGCATCCGACGCCATTGCCAGTGGAGAAGATCCGGTCAAACGATGTGGATTACCTAGCCCTCCAAAATTGTAACAGAAAAAATAAAAATGAGCAACTACTGCAGCAAGTCTACTAAATGATGCAAAACAGATAAACACATTAGTTTTTGTTTTCTAGAGACCACAACATGCAGTATCGATCATACCAGCGTCTAGTTCTAGGCTTTCAACACAAAATGCTACTCGACAATGTTAATATGCAAGTCTGCATGACAGGATATCATTTAGTAACATAAAACTACCAAAAGGAGTTGATGTCATATTTGATATGACACTGAATTCATTACTATGTAGAAATCGATATGTAAGGTTCAGAAGGCATGATATATTTGGCTTTTAGAATCAACAGCTTCAAAAAGTCAGTGTTGTGCCACAAAATACAGGTCGAATCCAACTCCTAAGCAACCAACCACTCTACTGCGGAAGCCAGTCATCCACTCTACTACTTCGGCAGACACTTCTACGGACACCTACTGATCCAACTATCACATACTATAGTAAAAATGAACAGAGGCACACGATCACGAAGCATACCTGGCATGGTGGGAAGCGCGGGCATCGGCAACGGCGCGCTCAATCTCGGTTCGGACGCTAGCATCGAAGGAGCAAGAGTCGGCGCTGCCGTCCGCGGCACGCGCGTAACGCGAGCAGCTGCCATGGGAGACGACGCCGGCACGGGCGCTGGTCCGGGGCTGCCAGAAGAAGGTGCCGCTGTAGGACCGCCGGAGGGCGCATGCACGGACCAACGGCTATCATAGGCGCCAGAGCGGGCGCGTTCGATGACATGGTGCGCGCCGGATGGGCGCGTTTGACGACGGAGCAGTGGTGGGAGGCACGGGTAGGGCGGGCGACAGCAGCATGGGCGGGACTGCTGACAGAGACGTGGGCATCGGAACCGGCGGCGTCGACAGAGCGGTGGCACGCGCCGCGGCCTTTTCTGGAAAGAGGACCTCACAACGCCGCGAGGTGGTGGGATTCGATTGGATCTGAGAGACAAAAGGGAGAGTGGCGGCGCTGTGGAGGATTTAGGGTTATGCAGGTGGGGAAAATTTCACAATGCCGCCATCCTTGTGTGAAATTTGGGCTGTCGCGTGCTCCATTTTCTGATTTTGTTTAAGAGAAGCTGGTTTTTTAACTCTGGGTGATAATGGGACCCATGTTGTTGTGTATAGTAATAATGTGTATATTACGTTTTCCATCTTATCTTGTATAAACATTAGAACTAACGAATACTCCTTCATATTAAATCTTGTTACGTAATATAACGTGTTCTTTATTTTCCCAACACCAAGTAAACGTACAATCTTTAGTGCCTTTGAAAAAATATTTCATCGAGATTGTTCCAAAAAAATCATAGAACATACTACGATATATATGTCATTAACATCATCAGCTATTATTTAAGTTTTAAATCATTTTTATTGGATATAATTAAATCTTGCAGTACATTTATAACAAATCATATGTCAAAACAAAAATAAAATTCATAGTTTAGCAATTTTATAACTTTTGTCTCATATCTAGGTTATGTATAACTAATTTGAATCAGTTCTTTTGATCATTTAAACATCTCGAAATGTCTTAGTGACTTTTATTTTTCGAAAATCTAAACAGGTTCTAAAAATTATGAAATTAGCATGGGCACACATATTTTATTTTGGTGTTTTATTCATCGAAGCGAGTAATCTTGGCTTTTTCCTAATTCATTTGGATTTTTTCTAATATGTCTTGCATACATACATGCTAACAACAATTTTTCACTCCTTAGCTTGAAATTTGTCATTTAGACCATCCCCCTTCCATGTTCTGAGGTCATTCATCATCCTTATTTTCTTATTGGGCCATGGGTCTTCTAGGTGGGTCCGACATGTCAACACACTTCACATAGTGGTGGTTCCACCGCTTAGCTCGGTAAGCACGTCCATATGACACATGGGCCCACAATAAAGCCTTCGAAACCCGAATCTTGTAATGGGTCCATCGATTTGCTAGATTATTAGGTTTGAATGACAGATTGATCACACCCTCAAGTGTGGTTGACACATAGAAAATGGACACCTAGGAAAAAATCGAGGTATCATCCACTCACATAAAATCTATGATTATAACCTTATAATTTGGTTATTCCTCATATGAATTAACATCATGAATAGTGCTTGACATGTTAATGACTATTTTGGGCAATGGAATTATGACCTAACGGACACAAATTGTCATTATACTATAGGGTTTGGACCTTCCAACGCTCGCCCTAAGCAAATTCTGAATTTTGGTCATTGATCTATGACCAATTAAACCGCCGTCATAAGTTTTTGTCATAAACAACCATATTTCTTGTAGTAATTTCAGGCCAGTTTCGTGGGTTATAACGCAATGTTTTGGGGTCCCGGGACAATTTTCGATGCTGCATGAACCGTGCTCACGGCTATCGAGACGCCACAAAAACTCGTAGTTTTGTCGTTTCGAGAGTGTTTAATGGGCTATAGCGCATTGTTTTGGGGTCCCGGGTTGGTTTTTGATGCTTCATGAACCCTGTACAACGACTATCGAGTCGTTGGAAAAAATCGTTGTTTTTGTCATTTCGGGCCAGTTTCTTGGGCTATAACGCACCCTTTTGGGGTCCCGGGTCAATTTTTTATGCGAGTGAACCCTGTGCACGGCTATAGAGACGTCGCAAAAACTCTATGTTTTTTCGTTTCGGGCCAGTTTCGTGGGCTATAGCACACTGTCTTGGGGTCCTAGGTCGATTTTTTATGCTCCATGAACCATGTGCATGACTATCGATACGTCCCAAAAACTCGGTGTTTTCTCATTTTGGGCCAGTTTTGTGGGCTATATCGCATTGTTTTGGTTTCCCGGGTTAATTTTTGATGCTCCATGAACAGTGTGCACGACTATCGAGACGTCGCAAAAACACATTGTTTATGTCGATTCGATCGAGTTTCCTCGGCTATGACACACTGTTTTGGGGTCCCGGGTCAATATTCGATGTTCCATGAACCGTGTGCACGGCTATCGAGACGTCACAAAAACTAGTAGTTTTGTCATCCGGGCCAGTTTCGTGGGCTATACCGGATGTTTTGGGGTCTCGGGTCGATTTTTATGCTCCATGAACCGTGTGCATGCCTATCGAGACGTTGCAAAAACTCGTTGTTTTGTCATTTCGGGGGAGTTTCATGTGCTATAGCATACTGTTTTGGGTTCCCGGGGCGATTTTTTATGCTCCATGAACCGTGTGCACGACTAACGAGACATCCCAAAAACTCGTTGTTTTTTTGCTGTTTCGGATAGTTTCGTGGGGCTATAACGCACTGTTTATGGGTCCCGGGTCGATATTTTATGCTCCATGAGTCGTATAGAAGGCTATCGAGACGTCGCAAAAACTCTTTGTTTTTGTAATTTCGGGCCAGTTTCGTGTGCTATACCGCACTGTTTTGGGGTCCCGTGTCAATTTTTTATGCTCCTTGAACCCTGTGCACGACCACCGAGACATCGTAAAAACTCATTGTTTTTGTCATATCGGGACAGTTTCGTGGATTATAGCGCAGTGTTTTGGGTTTCCGGGTCGATTATTAAGGCTCCATGAACCGAGTGCACTAATATCGAGACGTCGCAGAAACTTGGTGTTTTTGTCGTGTCGGGCCAATTTCGTGGTCTATAGCGCACTGTTTTGGGGTCCCGGATCGATTTTTCATGCTCCATGAACCCTGTGCACAGCTATCGAGACATCCCAAAAACTTAGTGTTTTTGTCGTTTGGGCCAATTTCGTGGGCTATATACTATAGTGTTTTGGGGTCCCGGGTCAATTTTCGATGCTGCATGAACCCTATGCACGGCTATCGAGACCTCACAAAAACTCGTATTTTTGTCGTTTCACACCAGTTTCTTGGGCTATAACGCACTGTTTTGGGGTCCCGGGTCAATTTTTGATACTTCATGAACTCTGTGCACGACTATCGAGACATCGCAAAAACTCGGTGTTTTAGTCGTTTCACGCTAGTTTCTTCGGCTATAGCGCACTGTTTTGGGGTCCCGGATCAATTTTTGATGCTTCGTGAACCGTGTGCACGGCTATCGAGATGTCGTAGAAAAACTCGTTGTTTTTGTCATTTGGGGCCAGTTTCGTGGGCTATAACGCACTGTTTTGAGGTCCCGGGTCGATTTTTGATTCTCCATGAACCGTGTGCTTGACTATCGAGACGTCGCAAAAACATGGCTTTTTGTCGCTTCCGGGCCAATTTTGTGGGTTATAGCGCACTGTTTTGCGGTCCCGGGTCGATTCTTGATGCTGCATGTGTTGGGGAACGTTGCATGGGAATCAAAAAATTTCCTACGCACATGAAGACCTATCATGGTGATGTCCATCTACGAGAGGAGATCACATCTACGTACCCTTGTAGATCGCTAAGCGGGAAGCGTTAAGAAACGCGGTTGATGTAGTGGTATAGCTTCGTGATTCAAATCACCGTCGTCCCACGATCCGTCCCTCAATCTATTACGATCGAGTGTCGAACGGACGGCACCTCCGCGTTCAACACACGTACAGCTCGATGACGATCTCGGCCTTCTTGATCCAACAAGAGAGATGGAGAAGTAGATGAGTTCTCCGGCAGCGTGACGGTGCTCCGGTGGTGGTGATGATCTACTCCTGCAGGGCTCCACCCGAGCTCCGCAGAAATCTGATCTAGAGGTAAAACAAGGCGGAGGGGAGGGGCTGGCCTTGGGGCTCAAGGAGCCCCAAAGTGCGTCGACCGAAGGGAGGAGGTCGATTCCCACCCCAATTCTGTTTGGGGTAAGGAATCCACTCCTTCCTTCCCACCTCCCTCTTTCCTTTTTTTTCCTTTGGTATTTTTCCCTTGTGGCGCCATGGCCCTATTCGGATGCCTCACCAGCGCACTAAGGGCTGGTGCGCCACCCTAGGGTCACTGGGCTCACTCCCGGGTGGGTGGGTCCCTCCCTGTGAATACCCGAAACCCATTCGTTACTCACGGTACACTGCCGGAAATGCCCGAAACTTTCCTGTGACCAAATGAAGCCATCCTATATATCAATCTTTGTTTTCGGATCATTCCGGAAACAATCGTGACATCTGTGATATCATCTGGGACTCCGAACAACATTCGGTAACCACACATATAACTCAACTATACTAAAACATCATCGAACCTTAAGTGTGCTGACCCTCCGGGTTCGAGAACTATGTAGACATGACCCTAGACACACCTCGGTCACTAGCCAATAGCGGGACCTGGATGCCCATATTGGATCCTACATATTATCCGAAGATCTTATCGGTTGAACCTTAGTGCCAAGGATTCATATAATCCCGTATGTCATTCCATTTGTCCTTCAGTATGTGCTACCTCTTGAGCTTGCGTTGAATTTTTCCCTTGAAGAGGAAAGGGTGATGTAGCATAGTAGCAGTAAGTATTTCCCTTAGTTTGAGAACTAAGGTATCAATCCAGTAGGAGTATCACGATGAAGCACCGATGTACCTGCGCAAAAATAGCAAACTTGCACCCAACGCTACAAAGGGGTTGTCAATCCCTTCACGATTGATTGCAAGGTGAGATCTGAAGGTGGAAAGTGCAATAAAGTAAAAGTTTAAGGCGGAAAATATGATGTGAAGTAGACCCGGGGGCCATAGTTTTCACTAGAGGCTTCTCTCAAGATAGAAAATATTACGGTGGGTGATTACTGTTGAGCAATTGATAGAACCGCGCAAAGTCATGACGATATCTAAGGCAATGATCATACATATAGGCATCACATCTGAGACAAGTAAACCGATACTTTCTACATCTACTACTATGACTCCATACATTGACCGCTATCCAGCATGCATCTAGTGTATTGATTTCATGACGAACAGAGTAACGCCTTAAGCAAGATGACATTATGTAGAGGGATAAATTCATGCAATAGATATAAACCCCATCTTTTTACCCTTGATGGCAACAACAAGATGCATGCCTCGCTACCCCTTCTGTCACTGGGTGAGGTCACTGCACGGTATGAACACAAAACCAAGCACTTCTCCCATTACAAGAATCATAGATCAAGTTAGCCAAACAAAACCCAAAACTCGAAGAGAATTACAAGGATATGAAATCATGCATATAAGAGATCAGAAGAAACTCAAATAAGATTCATAGATAATCTGATCATGAATCCACAATTCATTGGATCTCAACAAACACACCGCAAAAGAATATTACAATGGATAGATCTCCATGAAGATCATGGAGAACTTTGTATTGAAGATCCAAAAGTGAGAAGAGGCCATCTAGCTACTAGCTATGGACCCGAAGGTCTACGGTGAACGACTCACGCATCATCGGAGAGGCAATGGTGTTGATGAAGAAGCCCTCCGTATCCGAATCCCCCCTCCGGCAGGGCACCAGAACGTGCCCCAGATGGGATCTTGCGGAGATAGAAGCTTGAGGCGGCGGAAAAGTATTTTTGTGGATCTCTCTCGTGGTTTTTGATTTTTCGGGGATTTATAGGCGGAAGAAGTAGGGCAGAGGAGCCACAAGGGGTCCACAAGCCTGCTAGGCTCGCCCCCCTGGCCGCACCTAGGGGGCTTGTGGCCTCCCCTGGTGGCCTCTGCCTTGGTTCTCACGTTCCCTGCGTAACTTCTGTTCCAGAAACAATCTGTATGTTCCAATGATGGGCTTCCTCAAAATTGCCCTAGGCCTTCGTGAGCAAGCAAGTTGGGTGCACACCCACTAGTTTTCTTTTTGAGCTTTCATACACTTATAGCTCTAGTGCATCCGTTGCATGGCAATCCCTACTTATTAACATTGATATGTATTGATGGGCATCTCCATAACCCATTGATACGCCGATACGATGTGACCATCTCCTCCTTTTTGCCTCACAACCTCCACCACACCCTATTCTACCTATAGTGCTATATCCATGGCTCACGCTCATGTATTGCGTGAGAGTTGAAAAAGTTTGAGAGAGAAAGAGTGCGAAAACAATTACTTGGCCAATACCGGGGTTGTGCATGATTTAAATTCGTTGTGTGGGGATGATGGAGCATAGCCAGTCTATATGATTTTGTAGGGATAACTTTCTTTGGCCTTGTTATTTCAAAAGTTCATGATTACTTTGCGAGTATGCTTGAAGTATTATTGATTTCATGTCAATATTAAACTATTGTTTTGAATCTTATGGATCTGAACATTCATGCCACAATAAAGAAGTTACAAAGAACAAATATGTTAGGTAGCATTCCACCTCAAAAATTCGGTCTTTATCACTTCCCTACTCGAGGACGAGCAGGAGTTAAGCTTGGGGAAGCTTGATACGTCTCCAACGTATCTATAATTTTTATTGTTCCATGCTATTATATTATCAACTTGGGATGTCTTATATGCATTTATATGCCATTTTATATCATTTTTGGGACTAACCTATTAACTCACTACCTAGTGCCAATTTGTGGTTTTTCCGTGTTTTTGACCTTTTTCAGAAAAGAATATTAAACGGAGTACAAAATGAATAAAACCTGCGGGATGATTTTTTCCATAATAGAAGATACCCAAGAAACTTGAGAACCAAGGCAGGAGGCCTCGTGGGAGGTCACGAGCCCCCTAGGCGCGCCCTATGGGGGGCGCCTAGCAGGCTCGTGGGCCCCCCGTGCCTCTTCTGCCCTACCTCTTTTGTCTTTTAAATTCCCAAAAATCCTGAAATCTCCACAGGGAGCCACGAAAATACTTTTCTGCCGCCGCAAGCTTCTGTCTCCGCAAGATCCCATCTGGGGACCGTTCTGCTGCCCTGCCGAACGGGAATTCGGACACGGAGGGCTTCTTCATCAACACCATTGCCTCTCCGATGATGCATGAGTAGTTCACCACAGACCTTCGGGTCCAAAGCTAGTAGCAAGATGGCTTCTTCTCTCTCTAGGATCTTCAATACAAAGTTCTCCATGATCTTCATGGAGATCTATCCGATGTAACTTTTTTTTGCGGTGTGTTTGTCAAGATCCGATGAATCGTGGATTTATGATCAGATTATCTATGAATATTATTTGAGTCTCCACTAATTTCTTATATGCATGATTTCGTATCCTTGTAATTCTCTTCGAGTTATGGGTTTCGTTTGGCCAACTTGATCTATAATTCTTGCAATGGGAGAAGTGCTTGGTTTTGGGGTCATACCGAGCGGTGTCCTCACCTAGTGACAGAAGGGGTAGCAACGCACGCATCGTGTTGTTGCCATCAAGGGTAAAAAGATCGGGTTTATAACATATTGCATGAATTTATCCCTCTACATCATGTCATCTTGCTTAAGGTGTTACTCTGTTTGTTATGAACTTAATACACTAGATGCATGCTGGATAGCAGTCGATGTGTGGAGTAATAGTAGTAGATGCAGAAAGTATCGGTTCACTTGTCTCGGACGTGATGCCTACATGTATGATCATTGCCTTAGATATCGTCATGACTTTGCGCCATTCTATCAATTGCTCGATAGTAATTCGTTCACCCACCGTAATACTTGCTATCATGAGAGAAGCCTCTAGTGAACACTATGCCCCCCGGGTCTATTTTACACATCATATATTCAGATCTACATACAAAATTACCTTGCTGCACTTTTACTTATTTACCTTTCATCACCATCAGATCTCACCTTGCAAGTAATCGTGAAGGGATGGGCAACCCCTTTATCGCGTTGGGTGCAAGTTTGTTTGTTTTTGCGCAGGTTCCTTGGTGCCTCGTCTTGATACTCCTACTAGATTGATAACTTGGTTCTCAAACTGAGGGAAATACTTATTTCTACTTTGCTGCATCACTCTTTCTTATTCAAGGGAAAAACCAACGCAAGCTCGAGAAGTAGCAGGGCGATTCGAACATTCGGGGAACCCTAGGGACCGGTTACGATGAACTCATCAAAACACGCAGTTTTGGCCTATTCTCATTAGTTTTCTATGCGACTACTCACTAATTTTGTGTCCTGGGTTGATCTCAACGTTCGAGGAACCCGGGGGTCCGATTACGAGGAACTCGTCAAAACACACAGATTTGGTCTATTCTGCCACTTTTGTATGCTATTACTCGCTCATTTTCGGTCCCGTTGCGATCCTAACGTTCTAGGAACCCCGGGGTCCGGTTATGTGGAACTCATCAAAACTCGCAGTTTTGGCTTCTTTTGACAAGTTTTTTATGTTCTTACTCTCTGATTTTGGGTCATGGGTCGATTCGAAGGTTCGGGGAACCCCAGGGTCCGGTTACGAGGAACTCGTCAAAACACGTACTTTTGGACTATTCTACCAAGTTTTCTATGCGCTTATTCACTCATTTTGGGTCTCGAGGAGATCCCAGCATTCGGGGAACCCCGCCGGTAACGAGGACCTTGTCAAAACACGCAAATTTGGTCTTCTTTGGCCAGCTTTCTATGTTATTACTCACTAATTTTGGTTCCCGCTGCAATCTGAACGTCTGGGGTACCCTACAGTCTGGTTATGAGGTACTCGTCAGAACATGCAGATTTTCCTATTCTCGCCAATTTTCTATTCTATTACTTACTCATTTCGGGTCTGAGGGCGATCTGAACGTTCGGCAAACTCCCGGGGTGCGGTTACGCCTCAAAAGAGGCAGATCTTCCCTATTCTGGCCAGCTTTCTATGCTATTACTCAGTGATTTTGGGTCCCGCTGCGATCTGGTCATTCGGGGAATCCCGGTGTCCCATTACGGGGATCTCGCCAAAACAAACAGATTTGCCTAATCTAGCTAATTTTCTATGTTATTACTCACTGATTTTGGATCCCGGGGCGATCCGAAGATTGGGGAACCCTCGGGACTGGTTACGAGGAACTCGTCAAAACACGGAGTTTTCGCCTATTCTCACCAATTTTCTAGGCGACTACTCACTGATTTTGGGTCCCGCGACGATCCGAATGTTCGGGAATCTCCGGGGTACGGTTACGTAGAACTCATCAAAACACGCACATTTTGTCTATTTTTCGAGTTTTCTATGCTATTACTCACTGATTTTAGGTCCCGCTGCGATGCAAACGTTGTGGGAACGGGGTCTGGTTACGTGGAACTCATCACTGATTTTGGCCTTTTCTCACTAATTTTTTTTATGTTATTACTTATTTTGGGTCCCAGGGCAATACGATCGTTCGGGGAACCCCGGGGTACAGTTACGAGGAAGTCGTAAAAATAAGCAAATTTCACCTATTCTAGCCAACTTTCCATGCTATTACTCACTAATTTTGGGTCCCGGGGCGAGCCAAATGTGCAGGGAACCCCGTCGTTCGGTTACGAGGAACACGTCAAAACACGCAGATTTGGTCTATTTTGGCGAGCATTCTATGTTATTGCTCACTGATTTTTGGTCCCACTATGATCCAAACGTCTTCGGAACCCCGGGGTCCGGTTACGAGGAACTCGTCAAAACATGCAGACTTACCTATTCTTGCGAGTTTTATATGTTATTACTCATTGATTTTGGGTCCCGGGGGTGATCCGCACGCTCGGGGAACCGTGGGGACCAGTTACAAGGAACTCATCAAAATACGCGATTTTGGCCTTTTCTGGCCAGTTTTCTTTGTGACTACTCAATGATTTTCTGTCAAGGAGCGATCCGAACGTTCGGGGAACCCCGTTATCCGGTTATGAAAACACGCAAATTTTCATAACACGCAGGTTTGGCCTATTCTCCCAGTTTTCTATGCTATTACTCAATGATTTTTGGTCCCGCTTCAATCCAAACGTTCTGAGAACCCGCGGTCCGGTTCCATAGAACTCTTAAAAACATGCACTTTTGGCCTCTTCTGACCAGTTTTTATGTTATTACTCACTGATTTTGGGTGATAGGGTGAATCGAATGTTATGGGAAACCCAGGGTCCGGTTACAAGGAACTTGTCAAAACACACAGCTTTGGCGTATTCTAGCCAGTTTTCTATGCGATTACTCACTGATTTTGGGTCCGAGGGAGATCCCAACGTTCAGATTTGTTATATTCTGGCTAGTTTTCTATGCTAACCCACTGATTAAGGGTCCCGGGGAAATCCGAAAGTTCGGAGAAACCTCCATCCGGCTCGTCCAAACATGCAATTTTGGCCTATTTTGACCATTTTTTATGCGAATACTCACTGATTTTGGGTCCCGGGGCGATCCGAGCATCCAAGGAACCCTGGGTCCGGTTATTAGGAACTTATCAAAATATACAAATTTGGCCTATTTTCGCGAGTTTTGTATGCTATTACTAATAGATTTTCGGTCCCGAGGTGATCCAAACGTTCGCAGAACCCGGGGCCCGGTTACGAGGAACTCATAAAAACACGCAGATTTGGCCTACTCTAGCCTGCTTTCTATGTTACTCACCGATTTGGGGTCCCGGGGCGATCCGAATGTTCGGGAAACTCCGAGGTCGAGTTACGAGGAACTTGTCAAAACACGCAAACTTGGGCTATTCTGGCCAGCTTTCTATGCTATTACTCACAGATTTTAGGTCCCGCAACGATCCGAACGTCCAGCGAACTCCAGGGTCCGGTTACGAGGAACTTGTCAAAATAAGCCTTTTGGCCTATTCAAGCCAGTTTTCTATGCGACTACTCACTGATTTTGCGTCCCGGCGCGATCCAAACATTCGCGGAAACCCGGGGTCTGGTTACGAGGAACTCGTCATAACACGCAGAGTTGGCCTATTCGCGCCAGTTTTCTATGATATTACTCACTGATTTTTAGGTCCGAGGGCGATCCCAACGTTCGGGGAACCCCGGGGTCCGGTTACGAGGAACTCGTAAAAACACCGATTTTTCTATGCTATTACTCACTGATTTTCGGTCCCGGGGCGATCCGAATGTTTGGGAAATCTTGGGATTCGGTTACGAGGAACTTGTCAAAACACACATATTAGGCCTATTTTAGCAAGCTTTGTATGTTATTACTCACTCATTCTGGGTGCCGAGGTCTGATTACGAGGAACTCGTCAAAACATGAAGTTTTGGCCTATTCTAGACAGTTTTCTTTGTTATTACTAACTGATTTTGGGTACCTGGAAATCATAATATCCGGGAACCATGGGGACCGGTTAGAAGGAACTCGTCAAAACACGTAGATTTGGCCTATTCTTCTTGTATTACTCACGGATTTTGTGTCCCACTTTGATCCAAACGTTTTGGGAACCCCGGGGTCCGGTTACGAGGAACTCGTAAAAACACAAAGATTTCCCTATTCTGGCCAGTTTTCGTTGGTAATACTCACTGATTTTGGGTCCCACGACAATTAAAATGTTCGGGAACCTTGGGTACCGGTTACAAGGAACTCGTCAAAACATGTAGTTTCGGCCTATTCTACTATTTTTCATGTCCTATTACTCATTGCTTTTGGGTCCCACTTCGATCCAAACGTTCTGGGAACCCCGGGGTCCTTTTACGTGTAAGTCGTCAAAATTCATAGTTTTGGCCTCTTTTGACTAGTTTTTTCTTGTTATTACTCACTAAATTTGGGTCATGGGGCGATTCGAACATTCGGGGAACCAGAGGGTCCGGTTACGAGGATCTCGTCAAAACACGCAGTTTTAGCCTATTCTAGCCAGATTTCTATACGATTACTCGCTGATTTTGGGTCCTAGACATATCCCAACATTCGGGGAACCCCGAGGTTCGGTTACGAGGAACTCGTCAAAACACGCAGGTTTGGCCTATTCTAGCCAGCTTTCTATGCTATTACTCACTGATTTTGGGTGCCGGGGCGATCCGAGCGTTCGGGGAACCCTCGGGTCCGGTTACGAGTAACTCATAAAAACACGTAGATTTGGCCTATTCTGGCCAGTTTTCTATGCAATTACTCATTGATTTTGGGACCCGGGCGATCCGAACATTCAGGGAACCCTTGGGTCCAGTTACGAGGAACTCATAAAAACACTCAGATTTGGCCTATTATGGCTAGCTTTCTATGCTATTACATACTAATTTTGGGTCCCGTTGCGGTGAGAACAACCTCGGGGTCTGGTTACGGGGTACTCGTCAAAACACGCAAATTTGCCTCTTTTGTCCACTTTTCTATGTTCTTACTCACTGATTTTGGGCCCCGGGGCGATCCGAACGTTCGGCGAACCTTGGGGTCCGGCTACGAGGAACTCGTCAAAACACGTAGATTTGCCCCATTCTGTGTATATCCAAATGTTCTAGGAACCCCGGAGTCCGGTTACGTGGAACTATTCGAGGGAGATACCAATGTTTTGGCTTATTCTCGCCTGTTTTCTATGCGATTACTCATTGATTTTGGGTCCTGGGGAGATCCCAATGTTTGGGGAACGTCCGGATACGCGGAACTCGTCAAAAACCCGAGATTTGGCCTATTCTCGCCAGTTTTCGATGCTATTATTCACTAATTTTGGGTCTGGGGCGATTCAAGCGTTCGGGGAACCCCGGAGTCCGGTTACGAGTAACTCATCAAAACACGTAGATTTAGCCTATTATGGCCAGTTTTCTATGCCATTATTAACTTAGTTTGGGTCCCGAGGAGACCCAACCATTCGCGAACCCCGGGGTCCGGTTACGAGGAACTTGTAAAAACACGCATATTTGGCTATTTTGGCCAGCTTTCTATGCTATTACTCACTGAATTCGGGTCCTGGGGCGATCCGTACATTCGGGAACCCTGGGAACAGGTTACGAGGAACTCGTCAAAACACGTAGTTTTGGCCTATTCCGGCCAGTTTTCCATGTGCCTACTCACTGATTTTGGGTCCCGGGGTGATCCGGACATTTGGGGAACCCCGGAGTTTGTTTATGAGGAACTCGTCAAAACATGCAGATTTGGCATATTCTATGTGTATTACTCACTGATTTTGGGTTCAAGTGCGATCCAAACGTTTTCGGGAACCTCGGGGTCCGGTTACGTCAAACTCATCAAAACACGTAGTTTTGCCCTATTCTAGCCAGATTTATATACTATTGCTCAATGATTTTGGGTCCAAGGGAGATCCCATCGTTCGAGGAATCCCGACGTGTGGCTACGAGGAACTCGTCAAAACACACATATTTGGCCAATTCTAGCTAGCTTTCCATGCTATTACTAACTGATTTTGGGTCCCAGGGTGATCTGAGCGTTAGGGGTACCCCGGGGTCCGATTACGAAGAATTCGTCAAAACACGCAGATTTGGCTTATTCTGGCCGGTTTTCTATGCTATTACTAACTCATATTGGGTCCCGGGGCGATCCGAACATTCAGGTAACCCTGGGGTCCGGTTACAAGGAACTCGGAAAAACACGCAGGTTTGGCCTATTCTAGCCCGCTTTCTATGCCATTACTCACTGATTTTGGGTCTCGAGCGATCCGGTTTTCGGGAACCTTGGGGTCCATTTACGAGGAACTCGTAAGAACACGCAGATTTAGCCTATTCTGGCTAGCTTTCAATGCTATTACTCACTATTTGACGAGTGCCAGAAACAGATATGTTGACGGCAGACTATTCCTAACTTGTTGTATCAATGGCGCCAGTAAAGTGTTGCAGCAAGTAACAGCCAAGTAGCAAGTAACAGCAGTAGTGACAGCAGTAGCAAGTAACAGCAGTAGTGACAACAGTAGCAAGTAACAACAGTAGCAGCAAAGTAACGTAGCAAGGGCCAGTAGTAAAAGACTCGTAGGCAGTGGATCAGTGATGGATGAGTATGCTGGATGTGATTCATCATGTAACATTTATAACACGGAGAGATATGTAACTAGCTCCCGTTCGTCAATCTAATGTAGGCATGTATTTCGTATGTAGTCATACGTGCTTAGGGAAAAGAACTTGCATGACATCTATTGTCCATCCCTCCCGTGGCAGCGGGGTCCTAATGGAAACTACGGGATATTAAGGTTCTCCTTTTAATAAAGAACCTGACCAACGCATTAACACGTGGTGAATACATGAACTCCTCATACTATGGTCATCTCTGGGAGTGGTTCCGACTATTGTCACTCCGGGGTTGCCGGGTCATAACACATAGTAGGTGACTACAACTTGCAAGATAGGATCTACAACACACATATATTGGCGACAACATAATAGGTTCAGATCTGAAATCATGGCACTCGGGCCCCAGTGACAAGCATTAAGCATAGCCAAGTAGTAGCAACATCAATCTAGAACATAGTGGATACTAGGGATCAATCCCCGTCAAAACTAACTCGATTACATGATAGATCTCATCCAACTCATCACCGTCTAGCAAGCCTACGAAGAGATTACTCACGAACGGTGAAGAGCATCATGGAATTGGCGATGGAGGAAGGTTGATGATGACGATGGCGACGATTTCCCCTCTCCGGAGCCCAGAACGGACTCCAGATCTGCCCTCCAGATGAAGAACATGAGGTGGCGGCGCCTTCGTATCGTAAAATGCGATGAATCCTTCTCTCTGATTTTTTTCCGGGCGAGACGGAATATATAGAGCTGAGTTTGGGGGCGGTGGTGCCACATGGGCGCCACAAGCCATCACGGCGCGGCCAGGGGGGTGGCCGCGGCCCAGGGGCTTGTGGCCCACTGGCACACCTCCTCCGGTGGATCTTTGCGCAGGTATTTTTCATTAATTCTAGAAAAATTCTCCGTAAATTTTCAGGTCATTCCGAGAACTTTTATTTCTTCACAAAAGCAACACCATGGCAATTCTGCTGAAAACAGCGTTAGTCCGGGTTAGTTCCATTCAAATCATGCAAATTAGAGTCCAAAACAAGGGCAAAAGAGTTCGGAAAAGTAGATACGACGGAGACGTATCAAGGGGTCACCTACAGTGCTCGGTGGTATGTTCATGAGAAGTTACGGTGAACCTAGATCGATGCTTATCCATCTACCGCTGTGAGGTGCATTAAATGCACGTCTTGTCCTTGTCAGCAATGTGCTGGTGGAGACATGTGTCCAGGCGTTTCGACACGTGGATATCGCGCTGGCGCATGAGGAATGCACTGGAACTTGGGGGCGATGGCACTTTGGCAAGGGCGGCTGCCCTCCAGTGCCTAGCCCGTCATCCCGGCAAGGGAGCTTGTCGGGGCCTTGGGTATTTGTCCCGGCAAGGAAGCTCGTCGGGGGCTTCGGTTGTCGTCCCAGCAAAGGAGGTTTGCCAAGGCCTCGTGCCTGGTGAGTTCATCACGCCCACTAAGCGGGCATGGCCTTGGTTATACTCCCGGCAAGGCAGGCTAGCCGGGGCCATGGTAATCTTCAGGGCGCATCTTGTCTGGACTGTGTCGCACCCTGTCGTCAGGGTCCATTTGCGCTCATGCACAAGTCTGGGGCACTAGGGACACCCAGTCTTTAGTGCACCGACAGGAGCCCCGGGACCTAGGCCACTGATACGTCTCTAACGTATCTATAATTTTTGATGCTTTCACGTTGTTATCTTGTCATCTTTCGATGTTTTACGTACCTTTTATATCTTTTTTGGGATTAACTTATTAATTCAGTGCCAAGTGCCACAGGCTCCCACCACGCTATCAGGGGGGAGGCGGCGGTGTCAGGGCTTGTGGCCTCCCTGGCCGCCCCCTGACCTAGATCCTTGGCCTATATATTCCCAAATATTCAGCAAAAATGAGGGAAGCCTCGAAAGTACTTTTCCACCGCCGCAAGGTTCCGTTTCTGTGAGATCTCATCTGGAGACCCTTCCCGAGGCCCTACCGGAGGGGACTTTGGAGTTGGAGGGCTTCTTCATCATCAGCATCACCCCTCCAATGACTCGTGAGTAGTTCACTTCAGACCTACGAGTTCGTAGTTAGTAGCTAGATGGCTTCTTCTCTCTCTTGGATCTTCAATACAAAGTTCTCCATGATCTTCATGGATATCTATCCGATGTAATCTTCTTTGGCGGTGTGTTTGTTGAGATCCGAAGAATTGTGGTTTTGTGATCAGATTATCTATGATATATATTTGAGTCTTTGCTGATTTCTTATATGCATGATTTGATATCCTTGTAAGTCTCTCCTAGTCTTGGGTTTTGTTTGGCCAACTAGATCTATGATTCTTGCAATGGGAGAAGTGCTTGGTTTTGGGTTCTACCATGTGGTGACCTTTCCCAGTGACAGTAGGGGCAGCAAGGCACATATCAAGTAGTTGCCATCAAGGGTAAAAAGATGGGGTTTTTATCATTGGTTTGAGATTATCCCTCTACATCATGTCATCTTGCTTAAGGCGTTACTCTGTTCTTATGGACTTAATACACTAGATGCATGCTGGATAGCGGTCGACGTGTGGAGTAATAGTAGTAGATGCAGAAAGTATCGGTCTACTTGTTTTGGACGTGATGCCTATAGATATAATCATTGCATAGATATTGCCACGACTTTGCGCGGTTCTACCAATTGCTCGACAGTAATTTGTTCACCGACCGTCTACTTGCTTGTATGAGAGAAGCCACTAGTAAACACTACGGCCCCCGGGTCTATTCACATCCATCGTTTACACCTCCGCTTTTACTTTGCTTTGTTACTTTGTTGCTTTTAGTTCTCACTTGCAAACAATCTATAAGGGATTGACAACCCCTTCATAGTGTTGGGAGCAAGCTTTTGTGTTTGTGCAGGATCTTGTGATACTCCTCCACCGGATTGATACCTTGGTTCTCAAACTAAGGGAAATAGTTACCACCGTTGTGCTATATCACCCTTTCCGCTTCGAGGGAACACCAACGCAAGGCTCCAAGGCCACGGGGGAAATCCTTTGCATACTTGCCTAGGAAGTCCCTTAAGGCGTAGCCGCAACGGAAGGATTCCTGGTGTCGTTGACTATTCTTGGCGCCGTTGCAAGGGAAGCACATCTGACATCAGCCACACACGCGCGCGGAGCGTTGTTGGGCCAGGCCCAAAGAGGTGCACGGGCCTTCGTGGATGGATAGTTGGCGGTTGCGTTTCCCCATGCCGCGAATTGAACGTGCGGAGTGGGAGGTCGTGCGCGGAGTGGCCTCTCCATCTCCTGAAACGCATCTGCCACGCGCGTGGCATGCGCAGTCATGGATGGACACGTGGCAAACGAGGCCTTGAAAGGCACAGTAGTGGCTGGGCCCGCCCGTGCATGCATTGGCGTATGAGGGCGATTCTCTGTTTGCCCGTGAGCTTGAGTGATTGGGCACGAGGGGTGGTTGCCTCTAGAGCAAGGGACGGTTTGCGAGGGGTTTTGCTCACCCAGCTCCCTTTGAATCCACCAACTCCTCGATATTGGTCTTCAGAATCTTCTCCTGTTTGTAGGTGGCGCTCGCCCCTTACCATGGTTAGGGGACGAGGTCGGCCACTGTTGGCCGCCAGGGGGGCAAGGGGATACCGTTCAGATCATGCCACAGCTTATGGGGGTGCCGCGGCGGAAGCCTGCCCGAACGCCCATGGTGGGGGAAGGGCGAGAGGCCGCGGTCGCAGGGGAGGTCGAGGCCGGGGGAGGCGGAGCGCTACTCCAATGCCTCCGCCTTCCCCGGAGCTTGCTCCTGTGGCGGCCCTCCATGTTGCTTTAGGGTCCCCCACGTGTGCTTCTCGACTTCTGCGAAGGTCGCTCGATCGGCATTGGGAGCTCCGCTTCGAGCGACAGTGACGAGGGGGACGGCGAGGGTGAGGGTGCCTGGAATAGTCACAAGCTCGGGGCCTCTATGAAGCGCCCAGGCACGCCCTCCACTTCCATGCCCCTTCCTCTCCTCGGAGGGGGGATCTCTACCTGATCTGTCGCCCCCTTCTCGCGGCTTGACGAGGCCGAACCCACTTCCGTTGGTACAACGTTGGGGGAGCCAGCGTGGATGTACCGCGGGCCTTGCCGCGTCCTATCTTCATGAACTCCAATTCCTCCGCGTAGGTTAATACTCGTCAAAAGACAGAGTCTTTAGGTTAAGGTAACGACGCTTTGTAAGTGGAGTCAAATCTATCCATTCAAATGAATGAAAAGACGTTTTCCCTTTTCCCGTTCTGTTCTTTGTTTGATTCATTTTTGCATAACCTGGGAGCTTGTCGGCAACTACCGGCAAGGTTCCTTGCCTTGATCGGTGCAACCATGGAAATCGCCAAGCGCAGCTTGAGATGAAATCGGGTGCTACGTAGCCGCTTGCCCTGTTGATCAGGCTCGCAACTATTTGAAGGCGCTTTGTGGCCATTCAGGTCATTTGAACGAGTTCGAAACAGAGACAAGGTGCACCAAACTTTGGGAAGGTCCCAGTATGCACAAACTCCACACACAAAGACTGGAAGCTTTCAAAGGGAAAACGCAAAAGGATCTATCTACTTTAGATCTGAATCTTAAACTTAAAAACTTATCTGCTCACACCGTGGTTGCATGGCATTTGAGTCTTTTGCCAGGGCGTCAGAGCGCTCGGCAAGTAGGGAATCACCGCTCCCGGTGGCTTTTTCCTCGAGCAAAGTCTTCTTGCCGATGGTACTTGACCGTCGTTTGGAGGAAAAGTCGGCCAGGGTGCAACCCCTTTGCTTTTAGCTTGCAAGGCTATGCTTGCGGAGCCCCCGAGCGCGTCTTTGGGAGACGATGCGACGCCCTCAGGGGCGCAACACTCGCACCGAAGCGCGTGTCGAGGCTTCGGGACCTTGTGGCACATCCTCAACGACTGTGCATTGCTCCGCGGAGAAGCGTTCGTCGGAGTATGTGCCGGGGCCTCTGTGAAGCGCCCAGACGTGCCCTCGACAGCTGCACGTTGGCCCCCGAATGACGCATCTACTTGACGATGCTGCTCTTTGAGGCTCCGCCTCCCTGCCCTGCGCGCGCGTGTAGCAACGCGCACGCGTAGTCCTTTGGAAGCTGTAGCAGAACAGGGCGCCCGCCGCGGTACCCCGTTTCCGAGGAAACGCGGCATAGCGCCCAAACTTTGATGGAGTCGGTGATGAGTTTGCTCTAATTCACGCACCACTCCGCCGACCCTTACCTGGTGTGCCGAAGATGTCGGCAATGCTAGGGCGACACATATGGGAATCAACATGATACCCTTGTGATCGTAGGGCGGAGAAACACGACGTCAAGAGCCGAGCTAGCGATCAACATCCGGCAAGCCTTTTTACCCAGGTTCGGGCCGCTTATGCGTAGAACCCTAGGTCCTGCCGGGGCCTTTGTAATCTTGGGGGCGCATCTTGTCTGGACTCTACCACGCCCTACCGCCATAGGCCTTTTGCGCCCGTGCACAAGTCTGGGGCACTAGGGACCCAGTCTTTAGTGCACCGACACGTTGTTTTTGTCGTTCAGGCCAGTTTCGTGGGTTGTACCGCACTGTTTTGGGGTCCCGTGTTGATTTTTGATGCTCCATGAACCCTGTGCATGGCTATCGAGACGTCGCAAAAACTCCTTGTTTTTGTCGATTCGGGTGAGTTTCGTCGGCTATAACGCACTGTTTTGGGGTGTCGGGTCAATTTTCGAGGCTACATGAACCATCTGCACGGCATCGAAATGTCACAAAAATTCATAGTTTTTGTCGCTCGGGCCAGTTTCGTGGGCTATAGCGCATATTTTGGGGGTCCTGGCCCGATTTTTGATGCTCCATGAACCGTGTGCATGACTATCGTGATGTTGCAAAAACTCATTGTTTTTGTCATTTTGAGTCAGTTTCTTGGGCTATAGCGCACTGTTTTGGGATCCCGGGTCAATTTTTCATGCTCCATCAACCTTGTGCATGACTAACAAGACATCCCAAAAACTCGTTGTTTTTTGTCTCGGGCCAGTTTCGTGGGCTATAGCGCACTGGTTTTGGGTCCCGGATCGATTTTTTATGCTTCATGAACCGTGTGCACGGCTACCGAGACGTTGCAAAAACTCTTTGTTTTTGTCATTTTGGGCTAGTTTCGTGGGCTATACCGCACTGTTTTGGGGTCTCGGGTCAATTTTAATGTTCCATGAACCGTGTGCACGGCTATTGAGACATCGTAAAAACTCGTTGTTTTTGTCGTTTGGGCCAGTTACGTGGGCTATAGCGCACTGTTTTGGGGGCCCGGGTCGATTTTTGATGCTCCATGAACTGTGTGCACGGGTATCGAGATGTCGTAAAAACACATTGTTTTTGTCATATGGGGCCAATTTCGTGGCTTAGAGCGCACTGTTTTGGGTTCCTAGGTCGATTTTTCATGCTCCCTCAACCAAGTGCACGACTATCGAGAGGTCGCAGAAACTCGGTGTTTTTGTCGTTTCGGGCCAGTTTCGTGGGTAGCGCACTGTTCTTGGGTGCCGGGTCGATTTTTGATGCTCCATGAACCGTGTGCACGGCTATCGAGACATCCCAAAAACTCGTTGTTTTTGTCGTTCGGGCCACTTCCGTGGGCTATAGCGCACTTCTTTGGGGTCCCGTGTTGATTTTTGATGCTCCACGAACCGTGTGCATGGCTATCGAGACGTCGCAAAAACTCCTTGTTTTTGTCGATTCGGGGTAGTTTCATCGGCAATAACGCACTCTTTTGGGGTCCCGAGTCGATACTTGATACTGCATGAACTGTTTGCACGGGTATCGAGACGTCACAGAAACTCATTGTTTTTTACGTTCGGGCCAGTTTCGTGGGATATAGCGCATATTTTGGGGCCCCGAGTCGATTTTTGATGCTCCATGAACCGTGTGCACAGCTTTCGTGATGTCTCAAAAACTCGTTGTTTTTTTTCATTTCGGACCAGTTTCGTGGGCTATATCGCATTGTTCTTCTGTCCCGGGTTGATTTTTGATCCTCCATCAACCGTGTGCATGACTATCGAGACATCGCAGAAACTTTTTGTTTATGTCATTTCGGGCCAGTTTCGTGGGCTATACCGCACTGTTTTGGGGTCCCGAGTCAATTTTTTAGGTTCCATGAACCGTGTGCACGGCTATCGAGACGTCGCAAAAACTCATTGTTTTTGTCGTTTGGGCCAGTTTCGTGGGCTATAGCGCACTGTTTTGGGGTCCCGGGTCGATTTTTAATGTTCCATGAACCGTGTGCACGGCTATTGAGATGTCGCTGAAACTCGGGGTATTCGTCGTTTCTGGCTAGTATCGCGGTACTATTTTGGGGTCCCGTGTTGATTTTTGATGCTCCATGAACCCTACGGATGGCTATCGAGACGTTCCAAAAACTCGATGTATTTGTTGTTTTGGGCCAGTTTCGTGGGCTATAGCGCACTGTTTTGGGGTCCCGGGTCAATTTTTGATGCTCCATGAATCGTGTGCACGACTATTGAGACGTCGCAAAAACTTGGCGTTTTTGTCGTTTTGAGCTTGTTTCGTGGGCTATAGCGAACTGTTTTGGGGTCTCGGGTCGATTTTTTATGCTCCATGAACCGTGTGCAGGGCTATCGAGACGTTGTAAAAACTCGTTGTTTTTGTCGTTCGGCCCAATTTCGCAGGTTATAGCTTATTGTTTTGGGGTCCCAGGTCGATTTTTGATTGTCCATGAACCGTGTGCTCTATCGTTGTTTTGTAATTTCGGACCAATTTCATGGGCTATAGCGCATTGTTTTGGGGTCCCGGGTCGAATTTGGAGCCTCCATGAACCCTGTGCATGGCTATCGAGACGTCACAAAAACTCGTTGTTTTGTCGTTTCGGGCCAGTTTCGTGGGCTAGCGCACTGTTTTGGGGTCCCGGGTCAATTTTTGATGCTCCATGAGCCCTTAGCACTACTATCGAGACTTCCCAAAAACTCGGTGTTATTGTCGATTCGGCCAGTTTCGACTAACTGTTTTGGAACCTAGGCGATCTGAACGTTTGGTAAACCGCGGGATCCGGTTTAGGGTCAAAACACACACTTTTGGCCAATTCTAGCGAGCATTCTATGTTATTACTCACTTATTGTGGCTCCTAGGTGATCCAAGTTTTCGAGGAACCCATGGGGTCCGGCTATGAGGAACTCGTCAAAACACAAAGTTTTTGCCCATTCTGGAAAGTTTTTCATGCGAATACTCACTGATTTTGGGTCCCGGGGCGATCCGAATGTTCGGGGAACCCGTGGGTGCGATTACGAGGCAGTCGCCAAAACACGCAGGTTTGGCCTATTCTCCCAGTTTGTTATGCTATTGCTCACTAATTTTGGGTCCCGCTGCGATCCAAACGTTCTGGGAACCCCGGGGTCCGCTTACATTGAACTCATCAAAACTCGTACTTTTGGCCTCTTATGACCAATTTTTTATGTTATTACTCACTGATTTTGGTCATGGGGCGATTCATACGTTTGCGGAACCCCAGGGTCATGTTACGAGGTACTCACCAAAACATGCAGTTTTGGCCAATTCTAGTCAGTTTTCTACGCGGTTACTCACTGATTTTGGGTCCCTCGGAGATCCCAATGTTCGGGGAACCCCGAGGTCCGGTTATGAGGAACTCATCAAAACACGCATATTTGGCCTATTTTGGCCAGTTTTCTATGCTATTACTCGCTGAGTTCCGATCCGAGGGCGATTCGATCGTTCGGGGAACCCAGGGTCCAATTACGAGTAACTCGTCAAAACATGCAGATTTGGCCTATTCTCGCGAGTTTTCTATGGAATTACAACCTCATTTTGGGTCCCGGGGCGATCCGAATGTTCGGGTAACCCCTGGAACCGTTTACGAGGAACTCATAAAAACACGCAGATTTGGCCTATTGTAGCAAGGTTTCTATGCTATTACCCATGGATTTTGGGTCACGGGGCGATCCGAACGTTCGGGGAACCCCGGGGTGCAATTACGAAGAACTCGTCAAAACACACAGATTTGGCTTATTCTCCTAGTTTTGTATGCTATTACTCACTCATTTTGGGTCCCGCTGTGATCCAAACGTTCTGGGAACCCCGAGGTTCAGTCACGTGGAAGTCGTCAAAACTCGCAGTTTTGTCCTCTTTTGAGAAGTTTTTATGTTCTTAATTGTTGATTTTGGGTCATGGGTCGATTCGAACGTTCGTCGAACCCCAAGGTCCGGTTATGAGGAACTCGTCAAAACACTCTGTTTTGTCCTATTCTAGCCAGTTCTCTATGCGCTTACTCACTGAATTTGGGTCCCGGGAACCCCGACGTACGGTTACGAGGAACTTGTCAAAACACTCAAATTTGGCCTATCTTGTCCAGCTTTCTATGTTATTACTCACTCATTTTGGCTCCCGCGGTAATCCGAACGTCTGGGGAACATCGCTGTCCGGTTATGAGGAAGTCGTCAGAACACGCAGATTTGCCTATCCTGGCCAATTTTCTATGCTATTACTCACTGATTTTCGGTTCCAAGGCGATCTCAACGTTCAGGGAATCCCGAGTTCCGATTACGCGTCAAAACACACAGACTTGGCCTATTCTAGCCAACATTCTACGCTATTACTCACTTATTTTGGGTCCCGGGGAGGTCCAAATGTTCGGGGAACCCCTGGGGTCCGGCTACGAGGAACTCGTCAAAACACAGAGTTTTTGCCTATTCTGGCCAGTTTCCAAGGTGAATACGCACTGATTTTGGGACCCCGGGCGATCCGAATGCTCGGGGACACTAAAGGAAATCTGTTAATCCATGACGGATTCCTGATGACGTTCTGGAAATCCGTCATGGAAACTTTTGGGGATATTATTTGTTGATAACCCGCTCTAGTTGGGCCGGGTCACCATAACTGGCGATCCATTTAAAATGTGTTTCGGGCCTTGGCCTGGTAAGTCCAAAGGTTGTATGGCGGTTTACGACTTCCGGAAAGAGTCCATAGTAGGGAAGGTCTCCAAGCTTTGGAAAGGTGGCGACTTAGAGATTGTAAGAGTCATGATTTGTATAAAGGAAAGGACCCTTGTAAACCCTAGGGACTCGACCTGTATATAAAGGCGAGTCCCAGGGAAGAAGAGGGCAGGTTAGAAATCATCGAGTGCTAGGTCTGGCGAGTTACGCCCTCCTTGTAATCGAAACTCCATCAATACAACACAAAGCAGGATGTAGGCTTTTACCTCCTCACGAGGGGCCGAACCTGGGTCAATCGTAGTCTCACTCCCGTTCAACCCCTTTGAGTCGCCACCAAGGTGCGATGGCTCCAATACTAAGTCCTTTCACGAGGACATCTACCGTGACAAAACCACGACAGTTGGCGCCCACCGTGGGGCCTGCGCACGGTGGAGTTGAGTTCTCAAAGGGAGCCCTACCAGGGTTTGGGAGCTACGCGACGGGGCTCATGACTTAGAGCCGCCGTGGGAAGTACTACATCAACAACCTGCTATGGGGCCCGAGGCGGATTCAATCGAATCTGGTTACAGGGTCCCCTTCGGCAAGATCAGCGTTTTCATCGGCATGATTGGATCGCCCGTGCCTGAGCCGGACGTCTCCTCCGACATCGTCGAGCCGGCCAGGTACGTCCGCCTAGTCGTGACGCCAAATCTAACCCGCCCGGTCTTTGTTGGATTCACACAGGGATCTGAGGAACCAGAACACTCAGCGACCCAGGAAACCACGCCGGTCAACACTGACGATGAATCATCCATGGGCGATTCAGATTCAATCCAATCTCTACATGGGGACTGTCTTGGGGGCTTGTCGCTGGCCATGGACACCGAAGTTCTTGACCGAACTCGCCGTCAGATCGCCGTTTACATGGATGGGGCGACTCAACCCTCGCCAAACCTGGCAGGCGGAGATGGAACTGGCGAGACGTCTAGAAGCCCGGCCGCTATCTTGGTGGAATTAGCAGCGGAAATTACAAGGGCCATGGCGACCCCCATCACACCGGAAAACCAGGAGTCAGTAAACACGGAGTTGACGAAACTAAGAGAAGCAGTGGCAAAGGCTCAGTGGGATGCCGAGGTGGAGTCCGCCAGGATCGAGACCCGGCAAGCTCAAATTACCGCTGAGATAGCTCGCTTAAATACTGAAAACTGGTGGCTCGAAAGGCACCAACGCGCATCTGACGCCGTCCATCAGCTGAGGCACTAGGGTCGCCTACCCCCCGATCACAACCCGACCCGCCTGTTCGACACTCCGCGAACTCCCGGGACGGGAGCCGCCCCGGGGGGAGGGCCGGGCCAACCGCCTAACCCGCCATCCCAGCCAGTTGCGGATCGCGTCCCCCGATTCCGGACACCTCAAGGTTACTTTTCCAACCCGGTGGACAACGTCCTTGTCGCAACTAGCCATTTGGAATCCCTTCCGATTCACGGCAACACTCCTGCCGAGATAGAGGCAAGGAACGCCATTGAGATGTTGAAGACGGCGGTGGTTCAAATCGCCCAGCTCTCACATAGCCTAGATAGGCTGCATTCCCTCCCCACGCAAGCCGCACCAGGAGTCGGCCAGAGGACCAGCCCGCTGAAACCAGCGGACCACGGCTCATCCCCAGGACAACTCGCCTGATCATCAAGACCCGCCAGGCCGGGATCATCCGGACATCCAAGTCGCCCCAGCCCCTCTCGTCGGGAGCGGCGGACGAGTGGGGGTGCCGTGCTTGGCCCCCACCCTTCGCAACGAGCGAATGCCCAAGGATTTTAAAGGGCCAAGAAAGGTGCCTAACTACACTCCGAACCTTGAGCCGGCGTCGTGGGTCGAGAGTTATGAAATCGCCATGGACATGCTCGACGTAAACGAAGCAGTTTGCGCCAGATACTTCACAATGATGCTCGAAGGGACGGCACGTACTTGGTTAAAAAACTTACGTCCCAACTCCATCCAGACTTGGGCTGAATTGAAAGAGCGCTTCATCAAAAACTTCCAAGGAACCTGCAAGCGTCGAATGACAATTGTCGATCTACAGCACTGCGTTCAACGCCGTGATGAGTCGGCCCACCACTGGTCACGGCGGGTCGCGGAAATCATTCACTCGTCAGACGGTATTACGGCGGCTCAGGCTGTGCTGATCCTCGAGCAGAATTGCCACTACGAACCTTTGATGCAGAAATTGGGGCGACTCAAACGAAAGGTCCAAGACATGGTGGAGCTAATGGATACCCTCACTAGGTACGCTGAGGCGGACGACACCAAAGATCCCGGCGAGGATGGCGGCAAGACTAACTCGCCAAGAAAGGGCGAGTCATCCAAAAATCATACCCGGTTCCAGGGACGGGACCGCCATAATCAGGGATCAAATAGCAAGAGAAGGCAGCGGGAAGAGTCTTCAGACTTAGTCGCCAACACCAACACCAATAATGGCAACCAGCGCCAGAAGAAAAGTAGGGGTTAAAGTGGCAAAATGCCGTGCAACTATAATGAGTTACTCAAAGGCCCCTGCCCGCACCACGCCATGACAGACGGCCCGGCGACTCATTCCCGGGAGGACTGCTACGTGATGCGGGAGTTTCGGGCAGAGGCGATCAAAAAAGGGCAAAGCGGTGACCCAGACCAACGGAAGGAACAGTTCGGCGCGCCCAACCAACGTTAGAACCCCTTCGGCGGTTTCCCCGAACCGGGGGCTCAGGGTGGCTCGCAGCCGAGCATCGGCCAGTATCTGGTGCATCACCAGCGACGGTATAACCCGCCCGGAGTTTTTCAGCAACCACCCCAACAGGGGGCTTCGCAACAATCCCAAGCAGTTAAGCAATGGGCAGTACCACATTTTCACCACCAATGCTTGCAGGCGTGATAAAAAGGTGAGTCACCGAGCGTACAGTGTGTCTGAGCCGGCACTCCCTAGATACCTCCACTGGTCCGAGCAGACCATATCATGGAGTAGGGAGGATCACCCGCCAAGAGTTGACAATCCCGGCGACTTAGCGTTGGTCGTGGCTCCCCAAGTTGGGGGATATACCTTGTCAAAAGTACTGATGGATGGTGGCAGCACCATCAACATTTTGTACTTCGACACTTTCCAAAGGATGAACCTATTGGAGAAAGATTTGATGCCTTCAACCACGGTATTCCACGGAATCATCCCAGACAAATCGGCGTACCCCATAGGCCGAGTCAGGCTCACAGTTGCATTCAGAACATCATCTAATTACAGGAGTGAGTCACTGATGTTTGAGGTGGTCAAGTTAAAAAGCCCCTATCATGCGCTGTTTGGGAGGCCGGCTTACGCCCGTTTCATGGCTCGCCAATGCTATGTTTACCTTAAGCTCAAGATGCCTGGCCCTAAAGAACCCATCACGGTTGATGGTGATAGGAGGATTGCAAGAGAATGTGAAGAAGGGAATGCGGCTTACGCAGAAGTCGCTTGTGCTGCAGAGGAGCTCAAATACCACCCGGCCAATGTTGATCCGGCCGATATGTCACCCCTAAAAAAGCTAACGACAGATGCAGAGCAGCCTCTCAAGTTCAAACCAACAGATGACACTAAAACGGTGGATTTCGTCCCTGGTGATTCAACCAAGCAGTTCACTATTGGGACGGGTCTGGATCCCAAATAGGAAAGCGCGCTCATCGAATTCATCCGTGAGAATCGGGACATCTTTGCATGGAAACCTTCTGACATGCCTGGTGTGCCAAGAGAATTTGCTGAGCACCATCTCAATGTTGACCCAAAGGTAAAACCTATCCAGCAATGTCTTCGTAGGTTCAACGAGGAACGACACAAGGCAATAGGGGAGGAGGTTGCCCGTCTCTTGGCCGCCGGCTTCATCGTGGAGGTTTTTCACCCCAAATGGTTGGCTAACCCGGTTTTGGTGCTCAAGAAGAATGGCACCTTCCGTATGTGCATTGATTACACGGACCTCAACAGAGCTTGTCCAAAGGATCCTTTCGCTCTTCCCCGCATCGACCAGATTATTGATTCGGTGGCGGGATGCGAATGTTTGTGCTTCTTGGACACTTATTCTGGATATCACCAAATAAAGATGGCCGTGGAGGATCAAGAGAAAACAACTTTTATAACCCCCTTTGGGGCTTTTTGCTATGTGTCCCTGCAATTCGGACTCAAGAGTGCAGGGGCGACTTATCAGCGCTGCATCCGGAATTGCTTCCGTGGCCAAATCGGACGCAACGTCCACGCCTATGTCGATGACATTGTGGTTAAAACCCGCCAGGGGGAGACGCTATTGGAAGATCTCAAGGAAACTTTTGATAATCTGCAGGTATACCAGATGAAGCTAAATCCCACCAAGTGTGTCTTTTGGTGTTCTTGTAGGGAAATTGTTGGGCTTCTTGGTGTCTGAGCGCGGCATCGAAGCTAACCCGGACATGACCGAAGCGGTTACTTCCCTTGGGAAGCCAGCAAATGTTAACCAAGTCCAACGGATGGCGGGTCGCATTGCGGCCTTAAGTCGCTTCATAAGCCGCCTGGGAGAAAAGGCGATTCCCCTTTATCAATTGCTAAAGATATCTGACCATTTTGTTTGGACAGATGAAGCTGATGAAGCTTTCGAAGCCTTGAAACGGCAACTAGTCAACCAGCTGGTCTTGGCCGCCCCGACTGAGAAAGAGCCCATGCTTTTATATATTGCGGCAAACTCCAAAGCAGTAAGTGTGGCGGTGGTCGTTGAAAGGAAGGAGGAAGGAAAGGAATACCCTATGCAACGCCCGGTGTATTTTATCAGCGAAGTGCTAACTCTTTCCAAGCAGCGATACCCACACTAGCAAAAATTAGTGTATGGGGTGTTTATGGCAAGCCGGAAGCTTAAACATTATTTTCAAGAACATCCCATCATGGTGGTTAGTTCCGCTCCCCTTGGGGACATCATCCAGAATCGGGAGGCAACGGGGCGAATTGCCAAGTGGGCGATTGAACTAGGGCCGCATCACGTACGGTACACCCCTCGCACGGCCATCAAATCTCAGGCCTTGGTTGATTTCGTCAATGATTGGACCGAGTTACAAGCCCCGGAAGACAGGCCTAATCTTACATACTGGACTATTTATTTTGACGGATCCCGATAGTTGGAAGGCTCGGGGCTGGCGCGGTACTGGTATCTCCTCAAGGAGACAAATTTTGTTATGTCCTCCGACTCATGTTTCCATGCACCAACAATGCTATGGAATACGAAGCTTTACTTCACGGCTTGCGACTCGCCAAGGAGATGAACCTTACGGGGGTCAGATGTTTTGGCGACTCTGATCTGGTGGCTCAACAAGTTTCAGGCACTTGGAATTCTCGAGACCCCGTGATGGCGGCCTATAGGAGGGTTGTGTCCGATGTGGCGGGTCATTTCCATGGCTATCAGGTTGATCACATTGACCGGCGCCTTAACGAGGTGGCTGATGCCCTTTCACGTCTCGGTTCCTAGCGAAAGCCGGTTCCCCCTAATGTTTTTCTGGATACTTTGCATAATCCTTCCGTAAGTTTGCCATCAGAGGAGGAGTTGGCGATACCAGATCCTGAGTCCCTGTTCGTGCGGCTCTCCACATTACACCGGACTGGGTTCTTCCGTATCTGGCCTATCTCTCCCGAGGCGAGTTACCTTCAGATGAAATGTTGGCCCGCCAAATTGTTCGGCGAAGCAAATCCATGGTGATCATCAACGGCGAATTATATAAGCGAAGTACCTCCGGGGTTTTTCAAAGATGTGTTTCCTTCGAAGAAGGGTGCAGAATTCTAAATGACATTCATTCCGGAGATTGTGGGCATCACGCCGGGTCACGTTCCTTGGTTTCAAAGGCATTCCGTCATGGTCTCTTTTGGTTGACGGCTCATGCAGATGCAGAGGAAATAGTTCGTCGATGCGATGGATGCCAGCGTTATGGGCGACAGGCTCATGTGTTGGCTAAAGAACTAAGGATGATTCCCATCACTTGGCCTTTCGCGGTCTGGGGGTTAGACATGGTTGGCCCCTTTAAGATGTCATCCAACAAGAAAACCCATTTGCTAGTCGCGGTTGATAAATTCACCAAGTGGGTTGAGGCAGAACCTGTTGGAGCTTGCGATGCGGAGACGGCGGTCAAATTCTTGAAAAAGTTGATCTTCCGGTTCGGGTATCCGCACAGTATCATTACTGATAATGGCACTAATCTGTCTCAAGGGGCGATGCCGGAGTTTTGCCGTCGTGAGCACATCCGGCATGATGTTTCTGCAGTTGCTCACTCACAGTCCAATGGACAGGCGGAGCGGGCGAACCAGGAAGTTTTACGGGGAATCAAGCCCCGACTCATGGTTCCTTTGGAACGAACCCCGGGGTGTTGGGTTGAGGAGCTGCCTTCGGTACTATGGAGCATCTGAACCATCCCGAACCGGTCTACGGGTTTTACCCATTTCTTTCTGGTCTATGGAGCAGAAGCCGTTCTTCCCACTGATATAAGGCATGACTCGCCTAGAGTTGCCGCTTATGTGGAACAGACCAACCAACTGGCGCGTCAAGAATCTTTGGTCGCCTTAGAGGAAGCGCGTGATTTGGCTACATCCTGATCAGCCATTTATCAGCAGGACTTACGGTGTTATCAGAGCGGCCGGGTCAAGAGCCGAACCTTTCAGGAAGGCAACTTAGTGCTTCGACTGATACAAGATCGCACTGGCATGCATAAGTTATCGCCACCATGGGAAGGACCGTTCATCGTCAGCAAAAACCTTCGCAACGGGTCTTACTATATGGTGGATCTACGGCCTGATCGACCAACCACGTAGGCTGAGTCGACTCGCCCGTGGAATATTGCCCACTTGCGGCCTTATTACACTTGAGCTATTAAGCTTTACGTTTCATAAGTTTTTCATTTCCTATAAAGCAATAAAATTAAATACTTCCCGACTTGGGGGCTTTCCTACTAATTCATCTTATTGAAAGGTATGGATCGTTATTCTTTTATCAACAAGTCGCCCAAACATGGACGCTATCCATGCCGAACAGCTTAAGTCGCCACGATGCGCTTATTAAAAAACTGGGTATTGATAAGCCAAAGACGATCGAAGTCGCCACAAGCGCGCGATTCAAACATAGGCGTCTTATATGTTTCAATGGATTAGACCGACTTACTTGAGGACAGTGTGTTCCCAAGTCGTTTTGTGGTAATAGCGTTTACGCTTCTACAATCCTATGACGGTCTATCCCTTAATCATAGGTCACTTGGGCGCTTCCTCTCACTGAGATCGGCCTTACTACCCATTTGACCTGCGAAAAAATAAAGCATTACAAATGGTTATTCTGGACTGTGTGTTGGCCGAATCGCCATATGGACCCATGAACTCTTGGCGAGTTATTCCGCTCATGGACCCTGAATTTGCCTTGGTTAAAACATGTCTGGTACCGGCAAGCGCCTCGCATGGAAAATAGAGAAACCATTGGTTCACTGAACCCGCTTCATTGAAGCTTGACTTGTGCCTGATCAGCCGGTCTAAATACTTGAGCTTTTGATACAAAAGTCTCCCTTGGGTGGCGCTTGAACTTTTTTGACTCGCCCTATCCTGTCGCGACCTTATGAGCCGACAAATTGCTATTTTTTACCTCCCTGACACTGCCACAAGGTTTTTTTAGACTCTTTTCTGACTCGCCTCAAAATATCTTGGGGCTATTGCTATTTGTTCTCACCTATTACTCACTGCGATGGTTTGATATATGTTTTCAAGCTTAGAACAGGTTGATGATCAAAATCACTCTAGCCATGGCGGATTAAGCATCATAAAACGCCTCAATGGCGGGTCAAGTATTATGATAAAAGCCTCAAACGGCGGATCAAGCATTTCAAAACGCCTTAAGGGCGACATAAGGGTTTTTTAAGATATCACAGAAGCAGTTTTGATTCCTAAAGAGACCTATTACATGGCTCTCATGGACAAATCAATGAGGTGTTATTCTGCTGATGCCCTTGGATCAGCCTGCTGCGAGCTTTGGCCAACTTCAATTTGCAAGTCGCCCAGTACCCAGTTACACTTGGATAACGCGGCGAACTCATCTTCATCGGTCAGCACTGATGAGAGATCTGCGTCCAAGTCAAAAGGATTCTTGGGTCGACGCGGAGTTAAGCTGGTCGTCACAAAGGTTGGCGGGTTAACCTTCTTGTTTTTCTTGTCGTAGGTGGCTTGGTATTTTGATAAATCTAGGCTTGCAGCAAGCTGAGTCGCCGCCAAACAGGAGTCCTTGACAACACGTTGATAGTCCTCTTCAGCGAATTCTGACCCATCATCCTTGAGTTGAGGAAAGCCCGCCGCTACTTCTTCTGGGTTTATCTCTAGAGCATATGCTAAGCACCAACTCAGTGTAGTCAATGCTCCTTTCCGGGCGGCTGACCGAGTTAACTCGCCAATTTGGGGAGGAAGAGTGGATAAGCAGCCAAGCATCTTCTTTGTTGATGTTATAGGTTCCTTGGCGCCCATCACTGCTTTCACAGTCAGCACACTCCCGGTATATAGCTGCTCTGTAAACGTGTAAATCGCCTTCAGCATCAGGACGCAATCATCCTGAAGGTTGGCGGCTCTCGGACCTATTTAAGAGGTAATGATAGTCAGCGATTTATATAAAGCTATTTGTTTACAAAGGTCAAGAGTTGGCTTTTACCGAAGACGTCTTGCGCCATGTTTGAGATATGTCGCTCTAAGCCGGACAGCTCGTGTTGCACAGTATCCAACTTGGCTTCAGCTCTTTCTGCTCACTTTGTTAAAGCATCTTGATCAGCTTGAGCCCATTTTAAGTCGGCTTTTAGCTTCTGCATCTCATATAAGATCAGTTGATACTTCGCTTCTGATTTGGCCCGGGCATCCTGCTGATCGGATAAACTTTTCTTCAAGTCGCCAAGTGCCGATTCAGTTTGGATAAGTGATTCCTGTTGAAGCATATAGTTAAGGGGCAAGTCTCAGAATTATTGCAAGCAACATCCGTGACACTTGGATGCTAATATATAATTTTTTTTGACAAAATAATAAAGTATCAAGACCCGGCTCATTTTTTTACTGATGACCCAGCCCTTGGAGGTTACAGGTCGAAAGTTTTTCAAATCATCAAGACCCGTCTCATCTTTTTACTGATGACCCGGCCCTTGGGGGTTACAGGTCGAAAGTTTTTCAAATCATCAAGACCCGCCTCATCTTTTTACTGATGACCCGGCCCTTGGGGGTTACAGGTCGAAAGTTTTTCAAATCATCAAGACCCGCCTCATCTTTTTACTAATGACCCGGCCCTTGGGGGTTAATGAGGATAATATAGTGTACAACAAAATGTACCTCATGTTTGTTCTTCAGCATTAGAAGCAGGCTCTTCTCCATCTCATAACTCGCCTCCAGGCGACTTGCAAAGCCAGAGCAAAGTTCTTTGAATTCCATATTTTCATATTGGGAGAGCTTAGCCTTGGAAAGTTCATGCTCAAGAATAGGTTCAGCTGATGATGATACATGCTTCGATAAAACCGTTGTGGCCGGTTTAGAGAAGCGAGTACCGGTGATAACTACAACGTCCGGGACTTCTGCTGTTGTCAATGGACTTGGTGGGTTAGGTGCATCCATGGTTTCCTTGGGAGAGTTGGGGAGATCCACTTGATCTTCAGGTTTGTCTTGGTCCGGGTGATCCTGGATCGGCACCGACTTTTTGATAGGCTCCGAAGTTGTAATGGGAGTTGACCCGCCAGTTTTTCTCTTCTTCGCCTGTGCCCTGAAAGGAGAAGGGGGTGTGTTTAAAGGACTGAAAATTTATCACCATCAGACTAAAAGTAAATATTATCAAAGGTTTACCCAGGGACACGGATCATTGGTGGAAGTGCCGACATTACAAAGCCGCCAGATGTAGGAGGAGAACTCTGCAAAAAGTTATACTTCGAAGATATGAGCGAGTTACCAATGCGATCCAAAAAGACCCGAAGAAGTGTTATTAAAAGATACCTCATTTGGCCTTTTCTTGTTTCTTGTTGGTAAATCGGACACCAGATCGCCAGAATGACTTCGAGTTTTCCGATTTGAGGTGTGTTGTGCTTTCTTCAGAAGAAAATTTGGATCCAAACAAGCATTTGGGTGTGAGAAGGGATTTTTCCCACAAATTCGCCTGGCTGGCTTAGGTGGAGAAGGAGATGAGTCGGAGGAAACAGAAATTACCTCTACAGAATCCTCCTGGCTTTCATTCTCTTCATTCTACACAAGAGATATAGAGGTGTAAATACAAAGTTATCAGTAATGGATGGCGAGTTAAAAGAGGATAGATTTTTTACCTCCGAAGGTGCGTCGCCTACTTGGGATTCATCGGCTTCAGATGGCTCGGTAACAGCAGCTATGCCCTTGCCCTTCGATTTCTTCTTTGGAGGCGGCCTAGCTTGCTTCATGGCTGACTTTTTTGGCCTCTTGGACCAAAATTTATTACCTTTCTCAAATGGCATATTTTATAAGAGTTCATAGTTCAAATAAAACGTAAGGAGTAAAAGACAAAAGGCGGGTTAAAGTTATTTACCTTTGGTGTCGGGTTAATCTTGCAGAAATGTTTAAGACCTATTTGGCCGCATTTTGTCGCGGGCTCGCCGGTCAGCTTCTTGATGATGGTTACAATGTCCTTTTCCGTCAGAGCCCTGTGGAAGTAGCACTGAGGATGATCTAGGGTGCCATCGAATTCACACATTAACTCGTCCCGGCGACTTAAAGGGAGGATACGCCATTCGACCCAGCAGCGGATCAAGTCAACTACAGTAAGGCCGTTGTTTGTCAAAGATCTTAACTCGGACAATACTGGGATGAAGTCTGACTCCTCCTCTTCGGTGAGCTTGTTTGGGAGTTTGAAATTTGTTGGAAGGCGATCTTCCCTATAACCCAGAAGTTTGTTCTCGCCCTCAGGCGAAGTCTCCTGGCAATAGAACCAAGACTCGCCCCAGCCTTTGGGGTGGCTTGGCATGGCGAGTGACGGAAATGGGCTATCCATGCGGTGCTGAACATTGACACCACCAAGCTCCAGGCTGGGGCCACTGTGGAATTCTGCTTGGCGATTTAAGTGGAAGAAGTACCAGAATAAGGGAACTGAGGGTTCCATCCGCAAGTAAGCCTCACAAAACACCTGGAACTGGCATAGATTGCTTATCGAGTTGGGCCCTGGATCTTGGAGGCGGACATTCATAAAAGCCATGGCGTCTCTGAGGAAGTTCGATCCAGGCGGCTTAAACCCCGCACAAGGTGTTCAACAAAAACAACTATTTCCCCTTCCTTGGGATTGGGGATTTCTTCTCCTAACCCGGTGCGCCAACCGATAACCTCTTGAGGGTCCAAATTTCTCGTTTTCACATAATCATCTAGTATAGCATCATTAACCTTGGTGGGGAGCCAGTCGCTTTTGAAAATGGCGCCCATGCTACAAAGGGATTAAATTACGGGTGAATTGACACGCCAAACATCTACTGAAAATGGTGAAACAATTTCATTTGACTCGCCAAATAATTTTTCCAGGTCAGGTTGCCAGGGGTGACTTATAAAATTATTGCTACTTAAAGGAGCGATGTTTCGGAGCATCAGTGGTATTTGTCAAAATGGTGAAGTATGAGGCTACAAACAGATTTCACTTGACAAGCAATAGATTATGGATCTACCAGGCAGACGGAAATGAATGCGGAAAAGGACTGGATATAACAACCTGCGGCTAAGGTGGGGACAGTAATATTGATTTGGTCAAACCCTATTCTGAGTATGCAAGTAGAGGCCGAACGAATAAAGGTATGAAAGACATCGTTGTTCTCGTTATCATCGCCGCCAACTAATCAGGAACAGATAAAGCCATTCGAGAGGCACCAAGAACGCAGTAAGGATGAACCTCGAAAAGAAACTTGGATCTGTTCTTATATGGCAGAAAGCTAACCTAGTGGATACGGCTGGAGACGGTCGACGGCGATGAACTGCTCGGCCACAACGAGATGCGCGGACGACGATGGAGGTCTCGGACGGATGCGAAAACCTCGGGTGGAGACGAGGTGTTTGACGGTGACAAGGTGCTCGACGGCGGCAAGACGGTCGATGACGACGAACTGCTCGGCCGTGACGAGGTGCTCGACGGCGACGAAGTCTTCGGGCGGCACCAAAGCTTTCGGATGGCGACGAGGTCTTCGGGTGGCGGCGGAGCTCTCGGGAGATGATGAGGGTTTTTTTTCGCTGCAATAGTGGGGAAGAGAACGGCGACAAGACTGGTAGGTAGAATGCGCCCAGTCCCTTCCTCCCGTCTATTTATCAGGTCGGGCGCTAGGATCGAGGCGCCACGAGCGGGAACTACCAAAAGATAAAGATTCGCCATGATGGCGCCCCGAAATTTTTGGGATAACGATACCAAAGGATCTGTTGGGGATTACGTCATTATCCTTTCCGGGATTCAAGGGATAAGGAGGTGCCAACAAGAAATGGTTTGGCGACTCAAGTTTTTCCACAACAGATGGCTGTTCAAGTGCATGGTGTATAAGAGGAGTGAAAATGAATCGCCCTTAAATTGGGTAAGGATATTGGCATGAAGGAAATTCAAGTCAATCTGGGGCCTAATGTTGGGGATATTATCTGTTGATAACCCACCCTAGTTGGGCCGGGTCACCAAAACTGGCGATCCATCTAGAATGTGTTTCGGGCCTTGGCCTGGTAAGGCCAAAGGTTGTATGGCAGTTTACGACATCCGAAAAGAGTCCATAGTAGGGAAGGTGTCCAAGCTTTGGAAAGGTGGCGACTTAGAGATTGTAAGAGTCACGATTTGTATATAGGAAAGGACCATTATAAACCCTAGGGACTCGACCTGTATATAAAGGCGAGTCCCAAGGAAAAAGAGGGCAGGTTAGAAATCATCGAGTACTAGGTCTCGCGAGTTACGCCCTCCTTGTAATCGAAACTCCATCAATACAACACAAAGAAGGACGTAGGCTTTTACCTCCTCACGAGGGGCCGAACCTGGGTAAATCGCCGTCTCACTCCCGTTCAACCCCTTTGAGTCGCCACCAAGGTGCGATGGCTCCAATACTAAGTCCTTTCACGAGGACATCTGCCGTGACAAAACCACGACAGAAACCGTCACCGCCTAGCAAGATGTTTTTCCGCCCTAAAACGATATCCCCTTAATGACGGATGTTAAGGTACTGTCACGAAAACCGTCACGGATTGACCAACCGGGTCTGGCTTTCCCCACTATGGTATGAAACAGCCTGAAGCAAAGCATGCGGAGAAAAAAACATTCAGGTCGTCCATGCAGAAAAGTTTGAAACACGAAGCGTGTGAAGGAAAAAACAGTAGTCTACGCGGCAAAGTCCGAAACAGGAAGCGCGCGGAGAAAACATTCAAGTCGTCAATGCGGGGAGTTAAAATATTTCGGAGCGAGCCCATTTATCTCCACAGCCCATAGTCCGAGAGGCCACAACCTCGCACCTCTAGCCACGACCCTGAAAACATAATCCACCACCATCCACAGGTGCCGATTCCTCTCTCCCTCTGCTCCCGATTCAGATCCATGCCCAGCCTCCCTGCATGCGCGGCTTCCGCCATGTCGATCTCCCGCGCCGCTCCCTCCCCGTCGATCTCCCTTGCCGCTGCCCCAACCATCTCCCGCTCCACCTCCGTCTCCCATCCTCTCTCACTCCGCCACCGCTCACACACTCTCCCCCTATGGAGTACTCAGATCCGCGATGAGGGCACAGGCAATCGAGGCGGCTTTCTTGGATCTGCTTCAAGGGCAGCCCCCTGCTCGTCTTCATGGGTGCGGTGCGGATGAGGAAGGTGGTTGAAGTCGCCGTGATGGACGTTCTCGCCTACCTGCTGGCCAGGACAAAGGAGGACTGCACTGACGCCCCTTCTTCTTAACAATCTCGCGCTTGGAGAGGAGGGGTGGCTACTATGGTATTCGACGCTCCTTGGCCTTTTCCGCATCGACACATGTGACCTCGCCGGACCACTTGCTGTGAAGGTAAGAACCCTTTTCACTCTAGATTAACTGAAGAATCATCTATTTAGGATGTGAGGATAGTGCTTTGCAGTGAAGTAACTTTTTTGGATGTGAACAACTGTTTTGGAAAGATACCAAGATGATGTATTGTGTTTCATATTTTACATAAATGTTGATGTGACCAATATATTTTTAATGTAGAGATTTATATTTACATATTTTCTTCATCAACATGTACGTGTAACAAATATATGTGGGGTCCTTAAATAGTTTGTGAGGTTGTGATGTGTTTGTGTGTCAATTTAGTTTATAGATATACATCATTGAGATGGATCAAAGTATGATGTAGAGTGTATATGAAACTGAAAAGATGGTATGCTTAAAGCTGGAATAAATTATCAATGGAATCCTATGCAGGAGTAACTATAGTGGATGCTTCTACTAAATCACAAGATTTATTTGTTTTCTCCATGCAATAGTTCCACTAAAGTTGCAATTATTATTCTATAGGTGGAGGACATAGCTGAAGTCGAGGGTGTTGTTGATGACAAGAAAATTGTTGATTAAATATAGCTTTCTGAAGAACAAAGCAGAAAATACAGAAAGGTAAGTCGAAACTATGTCTGATGTACAACATAATTAGCAAGCACCACAAACAATGCACCCTTCTTCGGCCTGATGTTCCTATCCTAAGGAAATTGCTTCACACAGCGTTATTGCGAGTATGCTCAATGTTTGTGCGGCCACGGCAGAATCATGCAAGCATCGGCCATGCATGCGTCGTGTGTGTAGCAGCGATGATTCCTAAATATCTTCTTTGAGCTTTTTGTATGGTACCGAGATGATGGTGGTTCTTGTTGCCATGTAATGCTTGGTTTGATCACATTTTTTATTTGCATATATACGTGTTTTACTTTTATATCTTTTGTGATGAAAGACAAGTCCCTTTGGAATAAAATCACTACTTGAAGAAAAAGGCAAACCCAAAATAGGTGACGACTATGTATTCTGATTTGTTGGTTATTGGTAACATCAAAATCTCCTACAAAAGCCACTCTTGCTTGATCATGGGTTAATTTTCTTTGAATTGCTGATTTGTTGAATTGCTGATTTGTTCTGTATAATTTCAGCACCTGCCGAAGAACTTTAGTAATTTACTAAACTGAACTATGTGCAATTGGAATCAGATGAAAAAGAATGGGCGGAAGTAAGAAAGAGGAAAAGTTTTCAAACTAATAATTTTAGATAATCATGGCACCGGTTTACTCTTTTGACTAGTTGTAAGTTGTAACCACACTGGAGAACCATTATCAGTCTGTACTCGATAGTTTCTCATACCTATCCTTCTTGTTTAGTTGTTATGTACACATGCTGAACTTGTTCAAACCGAATCCCTGGGAATGCAGGCCCCTGCATTTTATTTAAACTGTTAAAATGAACATCCCATTATGCTACGCGAACACCATGATTTTGTGTATGGACCTCTTCTGCGGCAGTAGCCATATTTGTTACGTTGTATAAGGCCTAAAAGGCTATCTCCTATTGATGTGTCGTGCACTAAACCGTGTGCTAGATTTTTGACTTTTTTTAACATTGAATGGCTGTAGAAGAGTTTCCTATAGTCTTTTTACTTTAGAAAGTAAGACAAATAAAGACCATGATGCTTATGTGTGTCATATAAATTTGTTTCTTGACCGTCCATATTTCTGGATATTCTTGCAGACAGTTGAATATCTTCAAGTTACTGAAAAGGAAGCGAACTTTATAAAGAAAAGCCTCTATGGATCGTTTCAAAAAGACTGCATCATAGTTATTGTAATGGCCGGCAAAAGAGTGTCTTCTGTATGAACTTATCTAGTTAACATTATGCACTCGTTCTTTTGTTGCTTCGATACTTCAAAGCATGCATATTGTAATGTTGACTTCTTTGTTGCTTAGGTAATTCAAAGCATGCATACTGCATCATAGTTATCAAATGGCCGAGCAATTGCGGTATGTGTTCTGTTAATAAAGGTCCTTGAGAGATTTGACATTCATTAATATGATTGATGTCTTTACTATAAAAGCTTTTCTACCCGTCCTTGAATATAAATGGAATATGTCATTGCTACTTAAGTATTTTCAAGTTTCATAGTCCACTAGATTACAATTTTTGTTTTTCATCTAATAATAAGTACGTAGCTTAATGTTTTGTGAGGAAGTTGGGAGATATCTCAAGGAAACTGTATCATAGCCATTGTTGATATTTTCCATGCCATTTGCAGTTACTACCTAGTATTTGTCAGTGCTCTGAGATGTACCAGTAACATAAATATTGATTTTCATACCGATGCTCATCAAATTTTCATTTGTGTTTCGTTACTTTGTTACTTATAGGTTGACTTGGTTTGACCTTCATGTCACACACTTTTCATGGATTAATATTAAGGACCTCCTATTTACTCTTGTTATATAGTAGATGTAATGTTATTCTCATTTGTATGAACAATAAGATTTTAAGAATTTTGGACATATAATTCATTTTTACCTTTGTTGTAATTCTCTTGTCTCTACTATTTACGAATCTGCAAAAATCTAATGTTCTCTTAAATATGCTAGGTATGATTGGGTAGCAGACTACTCGGTGCTACCCATCATAACCCGCCACAACATGATAGTTGCCATCAGGAGAGTCGACGGCAAGATCTTTAATAACACCCTTTGGGCCAAAATTGGCTAACGTATGCATTATGTCAACATTGGGCTGAAAGAAATGGATTGGAACAAATTTGAATTGTGTCTAAATCCATGACGGATTTCATGACAAAAAGTAATATCCACGTCGGCAGCCACATCATCCCAACTGGTAATCAAAAATCCTACGTGGCATAAGGCTATGACGGATTATTCCGTCACAATTGTTTGGGCCTGGGCGGGCCTGGGGCAGATCGACGACGGCCAAGATCTGTCATGGAAAGTACGATGTCAAATTATGACGCGATATACATGACGGATTTCTAGTCCGTCATGCATGGACACCCATGACAGTTTTGCACTCATCGATGAAGAATTAGTTCCGTCACGTATTAACAGAATTCTTGTAGTGGGAACGCCGGGATGCAATTACCAGGAAGTCGACAAAACACGCACGTTTGGCCTATTCTCCCAGTTTTGTATCCTATTACTCACTAATTTTGGGTCCCGCTGCTATCCAAACGTTCTGGTATCCCGGGGTCTGTTTACATGGAACTCAACAAAACTCACAGTTTTTGCCTCTCCTGACCTATTTTTTATGTTATTACTCACTGATTTTTGTCATGGGCGATTCGAACGTTCGGGGAACCCCAGGGACCGGTTAGGAGGAACTCATCAAAACATGCAGTTTTGGCCCACTCTAGTCAGTTTTCGGTACGATTACGCACATATTTTAGGTCCCAGGGAGATCCCAATGTTCGGGGAACCCCGAGGTCCGATTACGAGGAAATCGTCAAAATACACAGATTTGGCCTATTCTGGACAGTTTTCTATGCTATTACTCGCTGAGTTGGGTCCCGGGGTGATCCGAGCGTTCGGGGAACCCAGGGTCCAATTACGAGTAACTCGTCAAATCATGCAGATTTGGCCTATTCTGGCCAGTTTTGTATGGAATTACATCCTCATTTTCGGTCCCGAGGCGATCCGACCTTTCGGCTAACCCCGGGGTCCGGTCACGAGGAACTCGTAAAACACACAGATTTGTCCCATTCTAGCCAGCTTTTTATGCTATTACTCACTGATTTTGGGTCACGGGGCGATCCGAACGTTTAGGGAACCCCCGGGTCCTACTACGAGGAACTCGTCAAAACACTCATATTTGGCCTATTTTGTGTCCGACTGCGATACGAATGTCCGAGGAACCCCGGGGGCTGGTTAAGAGGAACTCGTCAAAACACGCAGATTTGTCTATTTTAGCCAGTTTTCTATGTTATTACTCACTGATTTGGGTCCCGGGGCGATCCGAACGTTCGGGGAACCCTCGGGACCTGTTACGAGGAACTCATCAAAACACGCAGTTCGTTACTACTAGCAATGACTTCCTCTTTCATTACTTCATCCTTTCCAGTTTTCTATGCAACTACTCACTGATTTTTGGTCCTGAGGCGATTCGAACATTAGGGGAACCCCGATGTCCAATTACGAGGAACTCGTCAAAACATGCAAATTTGGCATATTCTCCCAGTTTTGTACGCTATTACTCAATCATTTTTGGTCCCATTGCGATGCAAACGTTCTGGTAACCCCATGGTCCAGTTACCTTGTCAAAACTCGCAGATTTGGCCTCTTTTGACAAGTTTTTATTTTCTTACTCACTGATTTTGGGTCATGGGTCGATTCGAACGTTTGAGGAACCCAAGGGTCCGGTTATGAGGAACTCGTCAAAACACACAATTTTGTCCTATTCTAGCCAGTTTTCTATGCGCTTACTCACTGAATTTGGGTCCCGGGGAGATCCCAATGTTCGAGGAACCCCGACGTTCGCGTAGGAGGAAATTGTCAAAACACTCGGATTTAGCTTATCTTGGCGAGCTTTCTATGTTATTACTCACTCATTTTGGCTCCCACTGCAATCCGAACGCTTGGGAAACCCGTGGTCACGTTATGATGAACTCGTCAAAACACACAGATTTGGCATATTCTAGCAAGTGTTCTGTTATGCTATTACTCACTGATTTTGGGTTCCGGGGCGACCCGAACATTTGGGGAACCCCGGGGTCCGGATACGAGGAACTCGTCAAAACACGCAGTGTTGCCTGTTCTATGATATTACTCACTAATTTTGGGTCCCATGGTAATCACGTTTGGCGAACCATGTGGACCGGTTACGCAGAACTCGTCAAAACACGAAGTTTTGGCCTATTCTGTCGAGTTTTCGATGCGAGTACTCACTAATTTTTGGTCCTGTGGCGATTAGAACGTTCAGGAAAGCCCGGTGTCCAGTTACGAGCAACTCATCAAAACACGCAGGTTTGGCCTAATCTGCTAGTTTTCTATGCTATTACTCACTAATTTTGTGTCCCTTTGCGATCCAAACATTCTAGCAATCCCGAGGTCCGGTTATGAGGAACTCGTCAAAACACGCAGATTTGGTTTATTTTGGCCATTTTTCTATGGAATTACTTACTCATTTTGGGTCCCGGGTTTATCCGAACGTTTGGGGAACCCCGGGGTCCGGTTACGAGGAACTCGTAAAAACACGCAGATTGGGCATATTCTAGCCAGCTTTCTATGCTATTAGTTAGTGATTTTGTGTGACATCCCCGGATTAAGCTACAGTAATAAATATAGTTAGACTATAGTAATCACTCGCTAATAGTATCACGTCATCAAGTTTAACAAAGTTCAACTTTCGCTTGATAAAATTCAAAGCCATTTTTATATTAAAAGATAAAATCTTGGTTGGGTCACAAATATTCACAAAGTAATTGTTACCTAGCAAACAACATCATTTGTTATATTTAAGTGCCATAAAGTAATTATAATAGAGGCCAAAACATTATTTAAATTGCCTATTCTACATTTTGAGAATTCAAACTAATCCTAATAATTAACAAACTTTCTGGAGCAGTGTCTATTAATGCATCGGAAATAATTCTGCAAATTTTTTTTCTTAAGTCAAAATACTCTAGTTTTAAAACAAATAAAAGACAATGCGAAAAAAGGCAAATAGACCCCGTGGGCCAACTAGGCCAAATTGAGCCAGCCAGCCCACCTAATTGGGGAGGTATAACCCCCCCCCCCAAACCCTAAGCCCAAGCGCCCCACTCCCCCTTTTCCCTACCCTGCCGCCGCCACCAGGGCAGGCTCTCCTGGCCACCCCCCCCCCTCGCAGCTCCCTTCCCTCGCGAGGGAACCCCCCCGCGACCCCAGATCCCCACCAACCGCCCGGGCACCACCCCCCTCGGTCTCCTCTCTCTCTCGTTGCCCCCCGCTCCCACCGACACCTCCTGCCCCTGAACAAATCGAGCCCCCCCCCCCGCCATCCCGTCGGCTCCTTCTCCCCCATGAGAACACCCAGATCCCACCCCGAGCCCTCCTCTCCACCTCGCCCCCACCCCGGCCGGCGAGCTCCTTCCCCAACTCCCCCGTCGGCCTCCCAGTCCCCCCCACCGAGGCCTTGCCTCCTCACCGGCCGGCGAGCCTTCCCATCTCGGCCCCTTCAATCGCCGGTCGAGCCCCTCCCCTACATCTCTACCCTAGCCAGCGAGGCCCCTCCCCTCGCTCCCCCCTGGCAGCCGCCGCCACCCGACCCTGCGCACCCCCTCGAACCCTCCTCTCTCCCTCTCGGTACACCTCCCCAGGGGAGCCGAGCCCCACCAACCCCCCTGCACGCCGAAGCCCCCACCCCACCGACACCTCCCGCTCGCCTCACCCCCACCCACCGATGAGGCCCCCCCACGTCCCACGAGCTCCCTCGATCCCCCGTACCCCCGTCGACCCCAGATCCCTCCTCCCCTCGTCTCCTCCCTCCTCTCAGGCTCCCAGATCGAGCCCCCACCCTCCAGGAGCCCCCGCCGACCAGCCTTTCCCTGCATCCCATCGGGCCCTCCTCTCCACCTCGCCCCCACCCCCCACCGGCGAGCCACCTCTCCCTCCCGGCCTCCTCCTCCCGCAGGCGAGCCCCCTCCCATCCCCACCGGCCTCGCCCCCCCGGCAGCCTCCCACCCGCCGGTTCCCTGCTACCCAACCGGCCGGAGCACACCGCCCCTTCCTCGCCGGCCGAAGCCCCCACCCCCGGGACCGTCTCCCGTCGGCCCCCCGAGCCGGCCGGAGCTCCCCGTCGGCGGCTCCATCCCGGGGGCCCTCCTCACCGGGGTCCCTCTCGACACGATCTCGCCGTCATGTTCTCACCGGCATTATCACCACCGCGCCACCACCGTCACCGCATCGTCTTCGTCCTCTCCGTCACCTCCGCCTTCCCGCGAACTACGGCTTCACTGGGCCGTCTCATGAACGTTGGTGTTAACAGAGAGAGAGATGGGAGTGTTGAGAGTTAAAAGAAATAAAACAAATGATGTATTAGATGCCGTATGTATGTATGTATGTATGTATGTATGAGATGCGATGTATGTATTTGCGTATATAGATATTTGGAGGAATACGATATTTGCATGATTATGTATCTGTGAATAAAATCGAGTATTTGGCCTAAGGTCACTTACCGGTGGGGCCAACGCACCCGCTGTCTATGACAAGGAGGCCCCACGTGATAGTTAAAAAAATAAAGATAATGTTAATGTTTTTATTAAATAAATAAATAGATATATTATAGTTAAATTAATTAATTTGATAATTAGAATAATTCGAGTATGACACGTGGGTCCCCCACTTGATTAATCTGATTAATTAATATTTAATCTTAATTAAAACTTGTGCCTATGACGTTCGGGACCCGCTGGTCAGTTGACCAGTCAACTGTTGATGTCAGCATCACATCATGCTGATGTCATAAAAGATTTTTATTAAATTATTCAAATCTGTTTTTTAATTCCTAATTATTGAATAAAACTTTAAAAATTTATATTCAATAATCCGTAAGTCAGATCAAAATATTTTCAACATGAAGGTTGATCAACAGAACGAGACGAACCCGGATACACGGCCCATTCGTCTATCACGCGTCCCTAGCATAGCAAACATGGAACATTTCCATCGTTTCCAGTATAACCGGTAGTAGCCCGAGACCCGGAAAATATCATCAGATATTCTTCCGACCCGTCTATGACGGATGTTGCTGCGTTAGCTCATGTCTAGCCTGCATCTTGCCATGTCATGCTTTGTGTTGCACCGTTGCTATTATTTATTGTTTCTTCCCCCTCTTCTTACCGGTAGACCCCGAGACTGACGCTGTTGCCGGGTACATCTACGACCCTGCCGATCAGTCCTTTACCGCAGAGCAGCAAGGCAAGCAACCCCCCCCCCTTGATCATTCCTATATCGCCTATGTCTTTCTTCCTACTGCTTGCATTAGTATTTTGCTACTTTGTAGTTAGCTCCTATATTTGATGCATAGCCTGTTTTTGATGAACTGCTACTTTAAGTCATGTACCTTTAAATCTGTCTAGTATAGGTGGAACAGTCATCCCCTCTGACCCCGTAGTCCAGTTGCCCCGCTTGTTTTCAAATCTCGATCCCTGATCGACGAGCCAGACCCGACATAGCACATAAACCCCCCTTCGTTGTATGACCCTACAGAGATACTATCGGGTACCGAGGGTGACACCTCGCTAAGTACTCCTGATATCTCTGTAGTATAGCTAGTCGGTCGTGGTTATCGAGGGTGATTCCTCTTTCACCATTCCCGATGACGCCTCTGTCGTGCAACCCCTCAAGTGTGGGACCCCCGAGGGTGATTCCTCCAAACCCACCTTGACGGGTACATCGTTCGGAGTCCAACGGGGGTGATACCTCGGATCCCCCCCCCCCCGATGTTACAACCACACAGTTACTCGACCATGTTCTGGGATCTTTGGTGATTAGTTGTAAGACGGGTGGATTCCCGTGAGATTGTGTTGTTGGCCTAATTAAAATGTTAATGGATTTAGGTATTTGATCTGGGTTGGTCGGAGACCTTTTCGCACTAACCGGCTACGCGGGAAGAATTATGGGTACTCGGCGTCGCAGTATCAGCCGAAGCTTTTCAGATGCCAGCAATGTAGCGGCGCGCGCCCGAGTGGTCCCAAGATGCATCGCTCTTGTGATTAAGGGATGCTAGGACTGACGTCGGCCGCCCACGCCACGTGCAGCAGCGCGAAGGGGAACTGGGCCCACGAACCCTTTGTGCTTAGGAGTTAGACCGGCGGGCTGGCCTCTCTGATTAGTCTTAGGTGGGGCTGCTACGTGTCGATATTCCGAGGCCGGGCAGGACCCAGAAAAGTATGTCCGGCCAGAGTGTTATCGAGCGTGACGGGACATGTGATGTACCCCTGCAGGGATGAAAATTAACTATTCGGACAGCCGTGTCCTCGGTTACAGGACGACTTGGAGTTGTGCCTCGATCTTATACAACTACAATTGTTACTTAACTGGAATTAGTTTGCCTCGGGATTGCTTCCTAGCACGGAGTCGAGGGAGGATCTTTAGGCGTGACCTCACTTTATTATTGTTGTAACAATATGACTATTAATGTTTTACCCCTGTTCTACTCTCGTCTATTGCTGCAAGACCCTGAAGATGCTAGTCTTTGATAGGACTAGGCTTTCTCTCTATTCTCGCATTGCTGCAGTCAGTCCACCTACAACCCCCCCTTCTTTGATACTGGTGCATTTAGCGTAGTTTTGATGTAAGTCTTGCGAGTACTTTGGATGAGTACTCACCGCTGCTTTGTCCCCCCCTTTGTCCCCTTGATCCGTTGCTGTGACCAGATGATGGAGCCCAGGAGTGGAGTTTCCTGCCGATGCCTGCCGCCCCGATGGTGTCATCTTCGTGGAGGCCGCTGAAGCCCAGGAGTAGTTAGGAGGTTCCCAGGCAGGAGGCCTCGCCTCGTTCGATCGTGTTTTCTTTTGTGATAGCCTTCTCTAAGGCACCCCATGTTTTATGTCTGTACTCAGATATTGTTGCTTCCGCTGACTCGTGTGTTTATCGAGCTTTCGCATTCTAGCCCTCGAGGCCCCTGGCTTGTAATATGGAGCTGATGTTATTTTATTTGTGTTTGGAGTTGTGTTGTGATATCTTCCCGTGAGTCCTTGGGTTTGATCGTACGCATTTGCGTGTATGGTTAGCGTACGATTAAATCGAGGGCGTCACAAGTTGGTATCAGAGCCGACTGCCTGTAGGTAGCCCCCTTTCCAACTCCTTGGCCGAAGTTGAGTCTAGTGTTTGAAAAACTTTACTAACACTGATGTTGTGGCTTACGGGCCCACATCTCAATTGGGTGCTATTAGTATCTTTTACTCCTTTCCTATACTCTGGGCTCTACTCTCTCTTCTCTTTCGGGTTAAAGAATTTACTAACTCTAACATTCGGTTCTCGTACATATTTCCTCCCGAAGAGTCCCGTATTCCACATGATCTCTTGATCCGTTAGAAGACTCCGAAGATACTCTTCGTTGTTCTCGAGAACCGGTGTTCATCGCTTCTGCGATTCCCTTCCTCCGTCAGCCCCTGGATGACGACATATAAATGTCGTCCATACTTTCTTTCGAATTACTCTTGTTTTATGAGTTGCTACGATTTATCTTATGGGGGATTCGTCCATCATCAATTGTCATGGGTTTCAAGACTTCTTCTAATTGCTATTCGATCTTTCGGAATCCCCAGTAACCTATTGCTCTAGACCTTTCTCACATGCTTGCATTATGGTTAAATCCATATGTCTAGTAGCATTCTTTAAAATCCTTTGTGATTTTTCTATGATCTTATTGATTCTACCTTGGGGTGAATTCACACAATCATCTGTTGTGACTCATAAATTATCTTCCGGCTCAAATGTCCTTCCAGATTGAGCTGGTTATCGACAAATCAACTTTGGTTGGTTGTCCACCTAAGTTCATTCTACTTACTTAAATTTAATCAGAACATCTGATTAAGATACACCAACCTCGAAATCGTAATTCCTTTGGTAGTTGAGTATCGTTATTTTCCAGATGTTCTATAATCTGATGCCTTGCATTTCACCCCCTCTAACTGAGTACCGATACTCACATCAGATCATTTGTGGATTACCAGACTCATTATGGGTTATTATCCGACAGCATCCTTTGCTTTAGAAAGTTCTTGTGATTGTTTCCCCTGACACATGATGCCATTGGTAAATTGAGTCTTCTCCCTTTGATAAGTTGTACCATACGATTTGTCAGCCATGCCCTTCAAGCATGTGTTATTTACTCTTGAAGTTTGTGGTATATGTTCCTAAGATGCCCTGATGGGTTGAACTTGTGCCTTCCTAAATCAATATGACCCGAAAAGTTTTCACGAGTCTTGCTCTTCTAGTGTTTTACCAGATAATCTTTTTAAGCTACAACTTGATCAAAGGCGAGGAGTAAGTGGCAGGTGATGCATTGATGAAGTGGGAGTCGACCTTGAACTTTGTGTTCATGCCCATGGAAACGATGTTGATCCTATCATACAAACTCCTCGTAACAATAATCAATAATTCTATGATTTATCTGGTATCTGTCGTTTGGTACCTTACAATCGTGGTTCCGACCATGTTGTCCTTCCTTGATTTCATTCTTAGACGAGTTAAAGTACTTGTCTTCTTCAGATCAATACATCGGTCCAAGCCTTAATGTTGATCTACCTCCGAATATTATTCCTTGTAGCTCGAGGATATCACGGAGCTATATAACTTCTTGTGAGCTCCTCATCTACTGTGATATTTTCATTAATTCCAGTTGCCTCGTATTTGAGTTGTTGGACACGTGAGTACATTGATAACTGAATCGAGTACGCATTGCGATTAAACAATTTTTAGTAATCTTCCTTGTTTACGAGTTTGTACTCGATCCTGTCATTCCAAGCTATTAAGCTACATCATCATCATCATGTTGGAGCTCGACCATGCTATCTATACCCTTCATCCCTGGAACACAATTCCAACTGTGCGTTAAGCTTGCATCGAGTTTTCCACATCATGTTGGTTGTCTTGAAAGGCAATCTCAATTCTAAGCTAGCAGTCTTATCTGTGTTTCCGACAACCTGTAGCTTCACCATTCCCTTGCTTGATGTCGTCGTTGATCGATTACATCTTCGTGAAGTTCTCGACAATTGTGTCGTGGTCATCGTCAGCATTCCGAGCTCTTGCAGGGTATCGATCGAATGCATGATGAGAAATGCCATCCTTGCCCCTTGATGATTTGTGTTTTCATCAACAACCTTTTTGCCTCCCCGCCAACACAAACATGTTCGTGTCTGGTGTTGTCCCTTAAGTTCCTTGCTTTTCAGCTTATGTTATCCTCTGCCTTGAAGTATTACTATCTTTTCTGTCAAGAATGTCGTGAGGATTGCATGCCTCTTAAGAATTCTTGATATAGCAATACTTCTCACCATCACCATTCATTTCTTGGTCCCGTGTTGTTTCAAACCGGAATATCAACAAGTGAACTTTGATGTGTTATTCCAATATTTCTGGCAACCCTGTTGCTTTGAGTTTAACAACTGATTGTTTCATTCTTAGTGTGTTGGGTGTTAACTCATAATTTTTGACATTGGTTGTGCTACTCCGTCCGTATTTCCGAGCGCACCATTCAACCAGTGTCTAATTGTTGTTGTTCCCTCGAGCATACGACATTATGCCATTTGACTTGACAAATGCTATATCCTTGATATTGTAATTTTTGAAATTCAACCCTGTCGAAACCTCGAGGGATTGTTGTTGAGCCCATCAGCCACACCCTCATCTTCTACATGTTCCACAATGAAGCTCTGGAAAGCATTATCCTTGTGCCTAGCTCATGAAGAATATGTTGGATAGAAGGAGTGTATTCTCCCAAAGTTCACATGCACTCTTTCCGCCGTAAAGATGTGAAAGTTTTGTTTTGCTTCCTCTCGGGAAATACCAAATCATTCACGCATGTGCGAAGCATTATATGTTTTGAAGATTTGTTATCTTCACTTCATATAACTTCTCTTGGCACGCCAAGCCACTGACTGATTTGATTAAGGAAAAGAGGTTTCTTCATAAGAGCTAATTGAGGCTTATGCAAGGGCCTTGATATCCTCGATGCTGGTTCTCAAATCACAACTCACTTAGATTTCGTCGTAAGAAATCTATGTGGGCACGAATGTCTTGACATTGTGTTCATATGTCTTAAATCGAACTCATGGTTCAAGAATTCCTTGTGTAGCTCATATCATGAGAATCTTGCATCTTCATCTTTATTCTCGGGCATCTTGAGTCTCACGTGTCCCGACACCAACCAGATCTAAATCTCGGGCATATATGATGGTTGGAACATTTTCCCAATAATTATAACTTTGGTCTTTGTGTAACCTGGTACGGTGATGTCTTGTCTGGCACACCGGGCCGCAGGACCTATTGTTGTAAACTCTTCCCTATGCAAGATTCGCCATTCTTCCATGCGGAAACTATATGACTTATTTCATAAGTTGTTCCTCATGGATCCTTTTGTATGCCCTAAGTTCGAACTTTACGTGATAACCATGTTGATGCTACCTCGAAGCACGGATGCCGTACTTCTAACATCATCAGGAACGTTGGAAGCGCAATGCTAAATTGTTGCGGATCAATTATCCAAACCGTGTGATTTGGGTAAACATCATGATTCTTCTTGCCTCTTTATCTAAAAGGTTATGTACTTGGTGACCTATCATGTATACCATATCTCTATGTTTTCCTCGGAAATGGTATACTTTAGTACTTGTGTGTGTGAACACATTTTCCTTCCTATTGGTCTTGTTTGACCTTTCTTGTGGCAGAACTTATCTAAGCAGTGCCAATTCCCTGCTTAGGTAAAATTCTCGGTATACAACTTTGTCAGTAAGACCCTGGTACTATTGTGGATAACATTCCGGTAGCCGCCGGTGGACGAGAACCTTGCCTATTGGTCTGCCTTGTTTCAACTAGCAGGAAAAATGGTTCTATTCGTTCCTCGCCCTTGGTACCGACATAACTGACAGACTATCCTCTAACATGTCTTACTACCAAGACCGTATAATATGTCATCCCTCTGTCTACTCTCGGCCCAATGGTGGACCCATAACCCAAAATTCCACAGGATTGAAACCTGACTCTCCTGTACATCTTCTGACTCCAAAGTATCTTTTACACTTGGCTTCGTATGGAATTCCAGAGCCATCGTTCAATGGACCAATCACTCTTCGGTCCGGATATTATTCAACATGCGGAAGATCGAGTCCGCATCATTCGTGAGAATCTGAAGTCTACTCAATTCCGTCAGAAAAGTCAGTATGACCGACATCATCAGGATATGGTCTATCAACCTGGCGAAAAGGCATATCTTCGTGTCACACCCATGAGAGGCGCACACCGTTTTGTAGTCAAGGGCAACTGAGCTCCTCGTTATATTGGTCCTTTCACTATTCTCGAAAGGCGTGGAAGAGTGGCTTATCAATTGGAACTGCCGGCGAACCTTTCTCACGTTCACGATGTCTTCCATGTTTGTCAGCTCCGTCGCTGCTTCAAGGATCCTATTCGAGCAGTGGATCATGGTATGCTTGAGCTGCAACAAGACCTCTCTTATAAAGAGCATCTGGTCCACATTCTCGACCAGACTGAACATCAGACTCGTCGCAAAAGTCTCCAAGTTCCTCATAGTGAAATGATCAAATCATCCTGAAGATGATGCCACTTGGGAACGCGAGGATCATCTTCGTGATGAATACCCTGAGCTTTTTCCTTCTACCTCTTAATTCTCGGATTGAGAATTTTTGTTAGTAGGGGAGAGTTGTGACATCCCCGGATTAAGCTACAGTAATAAATATAGTTAGACTATAGTAATCACTCGCTAATAGTATCACGTCATCAAGTTTAACAAAGTTAAACTTTCGCTTGATAAAATTCAAAGCCATTTTTATATTAAAAGATAAAATCTTGGTTGGGTCACAACTATTCACAAAGTAATTGTTACCTAGCAAACAACATCATTTGATATATTTAAGTGCCATAAAGTAATTATAATACAGGCCAAAACATTATTTAAATTGCCTATTCTACATTATGAGAATTCAAACTAATCCAAATAATTAACAAACTTTCTGGAGCAGTGTCTATTAATGCATCGGAAATAATTCTGCAAATTATATTTATTTTTCTTAAGTCAAAATACTCTAGTTTTAAAACAAATAAAAGACAATGCGAAAAAAAAGGCAAACAAACCCCGTGGGCCAACTAGGCCAAATTGACCCAGCCAGCCCACCTAATTGGGGAGGTATAAACCCCCCCCCAAACCCTAAGCCCAACCGCCCCACTCCCCCTTTTCTCTCCCGTGCCGCCGCCACCAGGGCAGGCTCTCCTGGCCACACCCCCACGCACGAGACCCCCCCAGCTCGCAGCTCCCTTCCCTCGCGAGGGAACCCCCCCGCAACCCCAGATCCCCACCAACCGCCCGGGCACCACCCCCCCTTGGCCTCCTCTCTCTCTCGTTGCCCCCCACTCCCACCGACACCTCCTGCCCCTGCCCAGACCGATCCCCCCCGCCATCCCGTCGGCTCCTTCTCCCCCACGAGAACCCCCACATCCCACCCTGAGCCCTCCTCTCCACCTCGCCCCCACCCCGGCGGGCGAGCTCCTTCCCCAACTCCCCCGTCGGCCTCCCAGTCCCCCCCCCCCCACCGAGGCCTTGCCTCCTCATAGGCCAGCGAGCCTCCCCATCTCGGCCCCTTCAACCGCCGGCCGAGCCCCTCCCCTACATCTCTACCCTAGCCAGCGAGGCCCCTCCCCTCGCTCCCCCCTGGCAGTCGCCGCCACCCCACCCTGCGCACCCCCTCGAACCCTCCTCTCTCCCTCTAGGTACACCTCCCCAGGGGAGCCGAGCCCCACCAACCCCCCTGCACGCCAAAGCCCCCACCCCACCGACACCTCGTGCTCGCCTCACCCCCACCCACCGACGAGGCCCCCCCACATCCCACGAGCTCCCTCGATCCCCCATACCCCCGTCGGCCCCAGATCCCTCCTCCCCTCGTCTCCTCCCTCCTCTCAGGCTCCCAGATCGAGCCCCCACCCTCCAGGAGCCCCCGCCGACCAGCCTTTCCCTGCATCCCATCGGGCCCTCCTCTCCACCTCGCCCCCCACCCCCCACCGGCGAGCCACCTCTCCCTCCCGGCTCCTCCTCCCGCCGGCGAGCCCCCTCCCATCCCCACCGGCCTCGCCCCCCCGGCGGCCTCCCACCCGCCGGTTCCCTGCTACCCAACCAGCCGGAGCACACCGCCCCTTCCTCGCCGGCCGAAGCCCCCACCCCCGGGACCGTCTCCCGTCGGCCCCCCGCGCCGGCCGGAGCTCCCCGTCGGCGTCTCCATCCCGGGGGCCCTCCTCATCGGGGCCCCTCTCGGCACGATCTCGCCGTCACGTTCTCCCCGGCATCATCACCACCGCGCCACCACCGTCAGCGCATCGTCTTTGTCCTCTCCGTCACCTCCGCCTTCCCGCGAACTCCGGCTTCACCGGGCCGTCTCATCAAGGTTGGTGATCCCCTCCTCGGGCTCCTCCCACCATCGCGTTCCCCTCACCGTCCCGGTTCCGTTCCGGCAAACAGGACTCCGATCCGTCGACGGTAGTGACCGGTAGGAGGATTTGAAAGATGTGTTCTTCTATGTTGAGTTAGAGGAGAGAGTTCTATGTCTCTGTGTTAACAGAGAGAGAGATGGGAGTGTTGAGAGTTAAAAGAAATAAAACAAATGATGTAGTAGATGTCGTATGTATGTATGTATGTATGTATGAGATGCGGTATATGTATTTGCGTATATAGATATTTGGAGGAATACGATATTTGCATGATTATGTATCTGTGAATAAAATAGAGTATTTGGCCTAAGTTCACTTACCGGTGGGGCCAACGCACCCGCTGTCTATGATAAGGAGGCCCCACGCGATAGTTAAAAAATAAAGATAATGTTAATGTTTTTATTAAATAAATAAATAGATATATATTAGTTAAATTAATTAATTGGATAATTAGAATAATTAGAGTATGACACGTGGGTCCCCCACTTGATTAATCTCATTAATTAATATTTAATCTTAATTAAAACTTGTGCCTATGACGTTCGGGACCCGCTGGTCAGTTGACCAGTCAACTGTTGATGTCAGCATCACATCATGCTGATGTCATAATAGATTTTTATTAAATTATTCAAATCTGTTTTTTAATTCCTAATTATTGAATAAAACTTTAAAAATTTATATTAAATAATCCGTAAGTTGATCAACAGAACGAGACGAACCCGGATACACAGCCCGTTCGTCTATCACGCGTCCCTAGCATAGCAAACATGGAACATTTCCATCGTTTCGAGTATAACCGGTAGTAGCCCGAGACCCGAAAAATATCATCAGATATTCTTCCGACCCGTCTATGACGGATGTTGCTGCGTTAGCTCATGTCTAGCCTGCATCTTGCCATGTCATGCTTTGTGTTGCACCGTTGCTATTATTTATTGTTTCTTCCCCCTCTTCTTACCAGTAGACCCCGAGACTGACGCTGCTGCCAGGTACATCTATGACCCTGACGATCAGTCCTTTACCGCAGAGCAGCAAGGCAAGCAACCCCCCCCCCTTGATCATTCCTATATCGCCAATGTCTTTTTTCCTACTGCTTGTATTAGTATTTTGCTACTGTTGTAGTTAGCTCCTATATCTGATGCATAGCCTGTTTTTGATGAACTGCTACTTTCAGTCCTGTACCTTTAAATCCGTCTAGTATAGGTGGAACAGTCATCACCTCTGACCCCGTAGTCCAGTTGCGCCGTTTGTTTTCAAATCTCGATCCCTGATCGACGAGCCAGACCCGACACAGCACATACACCCCCCTTCGTTGTACGACGCTACAGAGATACTATTGGGTACCGAGGGTGACACCTCGCTAAGTACTCCTGATGATATCTCTGTAGTATAGCTAGTCGGTCGTGGTTATCGAGGGTGATTCCTCTTTCACCATTCCCGATGACGCCTCTGTCGTGCAACCCCTCAAGTGTGGGACCCCCGAGGATGATTCCTCCAAACCCACCTTGACGGGTACATCGTTCGGAGTCCAACGGGGGTGATACCTCGGATCCCCCCCCCCCCCGATGTTACAACCACACAGTTACTCGACCATGTTACTGGGATCTTCGGTGATTAGTTGTAAGACGGGTGGATTCCCGTGAAATTGTGTTGTTGGCCTAGTTAAAATGTTAATGGATTTAGGTATTTGATCTGGGTTGGTCGGAGACACTTTCGCACTAACCGGCTACGCGGGAAGAATTATGGGTACTCGGCGTCGCGGTATCAGCCGAAGCTTTTCAGATACCAGCAATGTAGCGGCGCGCGCGCGAGTGGTCCCAAGATGCATCGCTCTTGTGATTAAGGGATGCTAGGACTGACGTCGGCCGCCCACGCCATGTGCAGGAGCGCAAAGGGGAACTGGGCCCACGAACCCTTTGTGATTAGGAGTTAGACCGGCGGGCTGGCCTCTCTGATTAGTCTTAGGTGGGGCTGCGACGTGTCAATATTCCGAGGTCGGGCAGGACCCAGAAAAGTATGTCCGGCCAGAGTGTTATCGAGCGTGACGGGACATGTGGTGCACCCCTGCAGGGATGAAAATTAACTATTCGGATAGCCGTGTCCACGGTTACAGGACGACTTGGATTTGTGCCTCGATCTTATACAACTACAATTATTACTTAACTGGAATTAGTGTGCCTCGGGATTGCTTCCTCGCAGGGAGTCGAGGGAGGATCTTTAGGCATGACCTCACTTTATTATTGTTGTAACAATATGACTATTAATGTTTTACCCCCTGTTCTACTCTCGTCTATTGCTGCAAGACCCTGAAGATGCTCGTCTTCGATAGGACTAGGCTTTCTCTCTCTATTCTCGCATTGCTGCAGTCAGTCCACCTATAACCCCCCTTCTTTGATACTGGTGCATTTAGCATAGTTCTGATGGAAGTCTTGCGAGTACTTTGGATGAGTACTCACCGCTGCTTTGTCCCCCCCCCTTTGTCCCCTTGATCCGTTGCTGCGACCAGATGATGGAGCCCAGGAGTGGAGTTTCCTGCCGACGCCTGCCGCCCCGATGGTGTCATCTTTGTGGAGGCCGCTGAAGCCCAGGAGTAGTTAGGAGGTTCCCAGGCAGGAGGCCTCGCCTCGTTCGATCGTGTTTTCTTTTGTGCTAGCCTTCTCTAAGGCACCCCATGTTTTATGTCTGTACTCGGATATTGTTGCTTCCGCTGACTCGTGTGTTTATCGAGCTTTCGTATTCTAGCCCTCGAGGCCCCTGGCTTGTAATATGAACTTGATGTTATTTTATTTGTGTCTAGAGTTGTGTTGTGATATCTTCCCGTGAGTCCTTGGGTTTGATCGTACGCATTTCCGTGTATGGTTAGCGTACGATTAAATCGAGGGCGTCACATTTTGGGTCCTAGGGAGATGTGAATGTTTGGGGAACATCGGGGTCCTATTACGAGGAACTCGCCAGAACACGCATATTTGCCTATTGTGGCTAGTTTTCTATGTTATTACTGACCGATTTGGGTGCCGGGGCGTGATATGTCTCCAACGTATCTATAAGTTTTTTATTGTTCCATTCTATTATATTATAAACTTGGGATCTCTTATATGCATTTATATGCCATTTTATATCTTCTTTGGGACTAACCTGTTAACTCGGTGCCAAGTGCCACTTTCTGTTTTTTCGTATTTTTGACCTTTTTCAGAAAAGAATATTAAACGGAGTCTAAAAGGAATAAAACCTCCGTGATGATTTTTTCCATAACAGAAGATACCCAGTAGACTTGAGAACCAAGGCAGGAGGTCTCGTGGGAGGTCACCAGCCCCCTAGGCGCGCCCTAGGGGGCGCGCCTAGCAGGCTCGTGGGCCCCCCGTTCCTCCTCTGCCCTACCTCTTTCGCCTATAAATTCCCAAAAATCTAGAAACCTCCAGAGGGAGCGACGAAAATACTTTTCCGCCGCCGCAAGCTTCTGTCTCCGCGAGATACCATATGGGGACCATTCTGGTGCCCTGCCGGAGGGGGATTCGGACACGGAGGGCTTCTTCATCAACACCATTGCCTCTCCGATGATGCGTGAGTAGTTCACCACAGACCTTCGTGTCCATAGCTAGTATCTAGATGGCTTCTTCTCTGTCTTGGATCTTCAATACAAAGTTCTCCATGATCTTCATGGAGATCTATCCGATGTAACTTTCTTTTGCGGTGTGTTTGTCGAGATCCGACGAATTGTTGATTTATGATCAGATTATCTATGAATACTATTTGAGTCTCCTCTGATTTCTTATATGCATGATTTCTTATCCTTGTAATTCTCTTTAGTTATGGGTTTCGTTTGGCCAACTTGATCTATAATTCTTGCAATGGGAGAAGTGCTTGGTTTTGGGTTCATACCGTGCGGTGTCCTCACCTAGTGACAGAAGGGGTAGCGACGCACGCATCGTGTTGTTGCCATCAAGGGTAAAAAGATGGGGTTTATATCATATTGCATGAATTTATCTCTATACATCATGTCATCTTGCTTAAGGCGTTACTCCGTTTGTTATGAACTTAATACACTAGATGCATGCTGGATAGCGGTCGATGTGTGGAGTAATAGTAGTAGATGTGGAAAGTATTGGCCTACTTGTCTCGGTCGTGATGCCTATATGTATGATCATTGCCTTAGATATCGTCATGAATTTGCGCGATTCTATCAATTGCTCGAGAGTAATTCGTTCACCAACCGTAATACTTGCTATCTTGAGAGAAGCCTCTAGTGAACACTATGGCCCCCGGGTCTATTTTACACATCATATATTCAAATCTACATACAAAACTACCTGGCTGCACTTTTACGTATTTACCTTTCATCACCATCAGATCTCACCTTGCAAGTAATCGAGAAAGGATTGACAACCCCTTTATCGCGTTGGGTGCAAGTTTGTTTGTTTTTGCGCAGGTTCATTGGTGCCTCATCTTGATACTCCTACTGGATTGATACCTTTGTTCTCAAACTGAGGGAAATACTTATTTCTACTTTGCTGCATCACCCTTTCCTCTTCAAGGGAAAAACCAACGCAAGCTCGAGAAGTAGGAAGAAGAATTTCTGGCGCCGTTGCCGAGGAGTATTCAAGTGAAGCATATCTACCAAGTACCTATCGCAAACTCATCTCTTGCATTTACATTATTTGCCATTTGCCTCTCATTTTCCTCTTTCCCACTTCTAAAAAACAAAATTTACAAAAATATTTGCCTTTTTTGTTTGCCTTTCCTTTTCTTGTGTGCTATGTGCCTCCAATATGCTTGCATCTTTTCTTGCTAAGTATCTATTGATATGGATCCTCATCCACTTGCTAAACTTTTCAAAGGAGCAAATTATGATGAACAATTTGCTAGTGAGTTGAGTGCACTTGACTATCTCTATGGAGTTTTGTTTGAAAATCATGATTCTGAAAATTTTGATGAAGTGTTGAAAGAAGAAAATTGTAAAGTGGTTCATGATATCTGCTTGAATGAAAAACATGATTGCCATGTTGTTAGTATGAATTCTCTGAATATCTATCATGCTAATGATATGCAAAAGCACAAGCTTGGGGATGCTATGCTTGATGAAGATGATATTTTTTGTTTCCCAAGTTTTGGTGATGGCCCTTATGTTATAATTGATCATGAAAAGAATGCTTTGTGTGATAGTTATATTGTAAGATTCCTTCATGATGTTACTAAAAATTGCTGTGAAAGAGGAACATATGCTTTTACATATTGCAATAATATCAGGCTTCCTCTCTATGTGTTCAACATTTTGAAGTTATGCTTGTTTTGCCTTCCTATGCTAGTTAATTCTTGTTCCCATAAATTGTTTGCTCACAAAATCCCTATGAATAGGAATTGGGTTAGACTTAAACGTGTTTTTTGCCATCCATGATGCGCTTTTGCATATCTCAACTACAACTTCTTATGTGAGCATCATTGAAATCGTTAAGCCTAGCTAGGGGCGTTAAACGATAGCGCTTGTTGGGAGGCAACCCAATGAATAAATTTACTTTTGCTTTTCACTTTCTGTTTTGTTGATTCCACACCATCATGATTCTGTTATGATTGTGTTTTTATGTTTTAATCAGTGTTTTTGCCAAGTAAAACCTTTATGATTAATTTTGGTGATAGTTGTTTAATCGTGCTGAAAAACACAAAAACTTTGTGCTCACGAATGTTTTTTTAATTCCTATCCAGAAAGAGCTTTTGAGTTGATTATTTTTTCTGCTGATTGATATGCAAATTTCCCTAATTGTAATAATTGTTCAGAATTTTTGGGATAGCAGAGGTATACGAAGTATACAGATTGCCACAGACTGTTCTGTTTTTGACAAATTCTGTTTTTGTTGTGTTGATAACTTATTTTGATGAAACTATGATTAGTATCGGCGGGTACGAGCCATGGAAAAGTGAGAATACAGCAATACAACATTAATCTAAATGGAAATCAAGTTTACTACAGTACCTACAAAGTTGGTGGTTTGTTTTCTTATACTAATGATATCACGAGTTTCTGTTTAAGTTTTGTGTTGTGAAGTTTTAAAGTTTTGGGTGATGTTCTTATGGACAATGGAGTAAAGAGTGGAAAGAGCCTAATCTTGGGGATTCCCAAGTCATCCTAAGCCAAATTCAAGGACACCAAAAAGCCTAAGCTTGGGTATGCCCCGGGAAGGCATCCCCTCTTTCGTCTTCAATCCATCGGTAACGTTACTTGGAGCTATATTTTTATTTACCACATGATATGTGTTTTGCTTGGAGTGTCGCGTATTATAGGAGTCTTTTATTTTTGTTCTTTTACAATCATCCATGCTGCACACCTTTTTGAGAGGGACATGCACTCATCGTGAATTTGTTAGAATACTCAATGAGCTTCACTTATATCTTTTGAGCTAGACAATTTAGCTCCCATGAGCTTCACTTATATCATTTGAGCTAGATAATTTTGCTCCCATGAGCTTAACTTATATCTTTTGTGCTAGATAATCTCTAGTGCTTCACTTAAATCTCTTTAGAGCACGGCGGTGTCATATTTTGTAGAAATAAAAACTCTCGATCTTCACTTATACCATTTTGAGAGTTCTCTCTCTTAGTAACTTGGTAATTGGCGTGTGCTATGAAATTAGTCCTAAATATGATAGGCATCCAAAGAGGATATAATAAAAACTTTCAAATTCAAGTACATTGATTAGTAAGAGAAGTTTGATTCCTCACAATTAGTTTTGAGATATGGATATGGTAATATTAGACTTATGTTAGTAGGGTGTTGTGAATCTAGAAATACTTGTGTTGAGGTTAGTGATTCCTGTAGCATGCACGTATGGTGAACCACTATGTTAGGAAGTCGTAGCATAATCGATTTATTGATTGTCATCCGTTGTGTGGTGGTCGGGATCGCGCGATGGTCAACACCTACCAACCCTTCGCCTAGGAGTATGCGTTTAGCACTTTGTTTCGATTACTAATAAAACTTTCGCTATAAGTATATGAGTTTTTCATGACTAATGTCAGTCGATAGTATAGATGCACTCTCACCTTCCACCATTGCTAGCCTCTATAATGCCGCGCAACTTTCTCCGGTGCACAAACCCACCATATACCTTCCTCAAAACAGCCACCATACCTACCTATTATGGCATTTTCATAGCCATTCCGAGATATATTGCCATGCAACTTACACCGTTCCATCTCATGACATGTGCCATCATTTTCATTTTCCATTGCAGGATGGTAAGATAGCTAGCGAGATGTTTCAACGTCATACACTAATCTAGATCGTTGCACATCCCGGTACATTGCCGGAGGTATTTCATATAGAGTCATTTTTGTTCTAGGTATTGAGTTGTAAGTAAATAAAAGTGTGATGATCATCATTACTAGAGCACTCTCCCATGTGAGGAAATAAAAAAAGAGCCCAAATATGCTCACCAAAAAAAAAGAGGCCAAAGAGCCCAAACAAGAAAAAATGATGAGAGAAAAAGAGAGAAGGGACAATGCTACTATCTTTTTCCACACTAGTGCTTCAAAATAGCACCATGTTCTTCATGATAGAGAGTGTCTTGTTTTGTCACTTTCATATACTAGTGGGAATTTTCATTATATAACTTGGCTTGTATATTACAATGATGGGCTTCCTCAAAATTGCCCTAGGCCTTCGTGAGCAAGCAAGTTGGGTGCACACCCACTAGTTTTCTTTTTGAGCTTTCATACAATTATAGCTCTAGTGCATCCGTTGCATGGCAATCCCTACTCATTAACATTGATATGTATTGATGGGCATCTCCATAACCCATTGATACGCCGATACGATGTGACCATCTCCTCCTTTTTGCCTCACAACCCTCCACCACACTCTATTCTACCTATAGTGCTATATCCATGGCTCACGCTCATGTATTGCACAAGAGTTGAAAAAGTTTGAGAGAGTAAGAGTGCGAAAACAATTACTTGGCCAATACCGGGGTTGTGCATGATTTAAATTCGTTGTGTGGGGATCATGGATCATAGCCAGACTATATGATTTTGTAGCGATAACTTTCTTTTGCCTTGTTATTTCAAAAGTTCATGATTACTTTGCGAGTATGCTTGAAGTATTATTGTTTTCATGTCAATATTAAACTATTGTTTTGAATATTATGGAACTGAACATTCATGCCACAATAAAGAAGTTACAAAGAACAAATATGTTAGGTAGCATTCCACCTCAAAAATTCGGTCTTTATCACTTCCCTACTCGAGGACGAGCATGGAGTTTTGCTTGGGGATGCTTGATATGTATCCAACATATCTATAATTTTTTATTGTTCCATCCTATTATATTATTAACTTGGTATGTCTTAAATGCATTTATATGCCATTTTATATCATTTTTGGGACTAACCTATTAACTCACTGCCTAGTGCCAGTTTCTGTTTTTTCCGTGTTTTTGACCTTTTTCAGAAAAGAATATCAAACGGAGTCCAAACAGAATAAAACCCACGGGATGATTTTTTTTCCATAAGAGAAGATACCCAGGAAACTTGAGAACCAAGGCAGGAGGCCTCGTGGGAGGTCACGAGACCCCTAGGCGCGCCCTAGGGGGGCGTGCCTAGTAGGCTCGTGGGCCCCCCTTGCCTCCTCTGCCCTACCTCTTTCGCCTATAAATTCCCAAAAATCCTGAAATCTCGAGAGGGGGCCACGAAAATACTTTTCCTCTGCCGCAAGCTTCTGTCTCTGTGAGATCCCATCTGGGGATCATTCTGGTGCCCTGCCGGAGGGGGATTCGAACACAGAGGGCTTCTTCATCAACACCATTGCCTCTCTGATGATGCGTGAGTAGTTCACCACAGACCTTCGGGTCCATAGCTAGTAGCTAGATGGCTTCTTCTCTCTCTTGGATCTTCAATACGAAGTTCTCCATGATCGACATAGAGATCTATTCGATGTAACTTTTTTTGCGGTGTGTTTGTCAAGATCCAATGAATTGTGGATTTATGATCAGATTATCTATGAATATTATTTGAGTCTCCTCTGATTTCTTATATGCATGATTTCGTATCCTTGTAATTCTCTTCAAGTTATGGGTTTTGATTGGCCAACTTGATCTATAATTCTTGCAATGGGAGAAGTGCTTTGTTTTGGGGTCATACCGAGCGATGTCCTCACCTAGTGACAGAAGGGGTAGCAACGCATGCATCATGTTGTTTCCATGAAGGGTAAAAAGATGGAGTTTATATCATATTGCATGAATTTATCCCTCTACATCATGTCATCTTGCTTAAGGCGTTACTCCGTTTATTATGAACTTAATACACTAGATGCATGGTGGATAGCAATCGATGTGTGGAGTAATAGTAGTAGATGCAGAAAGTATCGATCCACTTGTCTCGAACGTGATGCCTACATGTATGATCATTGCCTTAGATATCGTCATGACTTTGCGCGATTCTATCAATTGCTCGGCAGTAATTCGTTCACCCATCGTAATACTTGCTATCATGAGAGAAGCCTCTAGTGAACAGTATGGCCCCCAGGTCTATTTTACACATCATATATCCAGATCTACATACAAAATTACCTTGTTGCACTTTTACTTATTTACCTTTCATCACCATCAGATCTCACCTTGCAAGTAATCGTGAAGGGATTGGCAACCCCTTTATCGCGTTGGGTGCAAGTTTGTTTGTTTTTCTGCAGGTTCATTCGTGCCTCGTCTTGATACTCCTACTAGATTGATAACTTGGTTCTCAAACTGAGGGAAATACTTATTTCTACTTTGCTGCATCACCCTTTCCTCTTCAAGGGAAAAACCAACGCAAGCTCGAGAAGTAGCAGGGCGATTCAAACATTCGGGGAACCCTAGAGACCGGTTACGACGAACTCATCAAAACACGCAGTTTTGGCCTATTCTCGCCGGTTTTCTATGCAACTAATCACTAATTTTGTGTCCTGGGGTGATCTGAACGTTCTGGGAACCCGAGGGTCCGATTACGAGGAACTTGTCAAAACACGCAGATTTGGCCTATTCTGCCACTTTTGTATGCTATTACTCGCTCATTTTCGGTCCCGTTGCGATCCAAACGTTCTAGGAACCCCGGGGTCCGGTTATGTGGAACTCATCAAAACTCGTAGTTTTGGCTTCTTTTGACAAGTTTTTTATGTTCTTACTCTCTGATTTTGGGTCATGGGTCGATTTGAAGGTTCGGGGAACCCCAGGGTCCGGTTACGAGGAAATCGTCAAAACACGTACTTTTGGACTATTCGACAAAGTTTTCTATGCGCTTACTCCCTGATTTTGGGTCTCGGGGAGATCCCAACGTTCAGGAAACCCCGCCGGTACCGAGGACCTTGTCAAAACATGTAGATTTGGTCTTCTTTGGCCAGCTTTCTATGTTATTACTCACTAATTTTGGCTCCCGCTGCAATCTGAACGTCTGGGGTACCGTGCGGTCTGGTTTTGAGGTACTCGTCAGAATATGCAAACTTTCCTATTCTCGCCAATTTTCTATTCTATTACTTACTCATTTCGGGTCTGAGAGCGATTTGAACGTTCGGCAAACTCCCGGGGTGCGGTTACGCGTCAAAACAGGCAGATTTTCCCTATTCTGGCCAGCTTTCTATGCTATTAGTCAGTGATTTTGGGTCCCGCTGCGATCCGGACATTCAGGGAACCCTGGTGTCCCGTTACGGGGAACTCGCCAAAACACACAGATTTGCCTAATCTAGCTAATTTTCAATGGTATTACTCACTGATTTTGGATCCCGGGGCGATCCGAAGATTCGGGAACCCTCGGGACTGGTTACGAGGAACTCGTCAAAACACGGAGTTTTCGCGTGTTCTCACCAATTTTTAGGCGACTACTCACTGATTTTGGGTCCCGCGGCGATCCGAATGTTCGAGAAACCCCGGGGTATGGTTACGTAGAACTCGTCAAAACACGCAGTTTTGTCTATTTTCCCAGTTTTCTATGCTATTACTCACTGATTTTAGGTCCCGCTGCGATGCAAACGTTGTGGGAACGGGGTCTGGTTACGTGGAACTCATCACTGATTTTGGCCTTTTCTCACTAGTTTTTTTTATGTTGTTACTTATTTTGGGTCCCGGGGCAATACGATCGTTCGGGGAACCCCGGGGTATAGTTATGAGGAAGTCGTAAAAATAAGCAAATTTCACCTATTCTAGCCAACTTTCCATGCTATTACTCACTGATTTTGGGTCCCGGGGCGAGCCAAATGTGCAGGGAACCCCGTCGTTCGGTTACTAGGAACACGTCAAAACACGCAGATTGTGCCTATTTTGGCGAGCATTCTATGTTATTGCTCACTGATTTTTGGTCCCGCTATGATCCAAACTTCTTGGGAACCCCGGGATCCGGTTACGAGGAACCTGTCAAAACATGCAGATTTTCCTATTCTTGCGAGTTTTATATGTTATTACTCACTGATTTTGGGTCCCGAGGGTGATCCGCACGCTCGGGGAACCGTGGGGACCAGTTAGAAGGAACTCATCAAAACACGCGATTTTGGCCTATTCTGGCCAGTTTTCTTTGTGACTACTCAATGATTTTGGGTCAAGGAGCTATCTGAATGTTCGGGGAACCCCGTTATCCGGTTATGAAAACATGCAGGTTTGGCCTATTCTCCCAGTTTTCTATGCTATTACTCAATGATTTGTGGTCCCGCTTCAATCCAAACATTCTGAGAACCCGCGGTCCGGTTCCATAGAACTCTTAAAAACATGCACTTTTGGCCTCTTCTGACCAGTTTTTTATGTTATTACTCACTGATTTTGGGTCATAGGGTGAATCGAACGTTCGGGGAAACCCAGGGTCCGGTTACGAGGAACTCGTCAAAACACATAGTTTTGGCGTATTCTAGCCAGTTTTCTATGCGATTACTCACTGATTTTGGGTCTGAGGGAGATCCCAACGTGCAGATTTGTTATATTCTGGCTAGTTTTCTATGCTAACCCACTGATTACGGGTCCCGGGGAAATCCGAAAGTTCGGAGAAACCTCCATCCGGCTCGTCCAAACATGAAATTTTGGCCTATTTTGACCATTTTTTATGCGAATACTCACTGATTTTGGGTCCCGGGATGATCCGAGCATTCAAGGAACCCTGGGTCCGGTTATGAGGAACTTATCAAAATATACAAATTTGGCCTATTCTCGCGAGTATTCTATGCTATTACTAATAGATTTTGGGTCCCGAGGCGATCCAAACGTTCGCAGAACCCGGGGCCCGGTTACGAGGAACTCATAAAAACACGCAGATTTGGCCTACTCTAGCCAGCTTTCTATGTTACTCACCGATTTTGGGTCCCGGGGCGATCCGAATGTTCGGGAAACTCCAAGGTCGAGTTACGAGGAACTTGTCAAAACACGCAGACTTGGGTTATTTTGGCCAGCTTTCTATGCTATTACTCACAGATTTTAGGTCCCGCAACGATCCGAACGTCCAGCGAACTCCAGGGTCCGGTTACGAGGAACTCGTCAAAATAAGCCGTTTTGGCCTATTCAAGCCAGTTTTCTATGCGACTACTCACTGATTTTGCGTCCCGGGGCGATCCAAATATTCGTGGAAACCTGGGGTCCGGTTACGAGGAACTCGTCATAACACGCACAGCTGGCCTATTCGCGCCAGTTTTCTATGATATTTCTCACTGATTTTAGGTCCGAGGGCGATCCAAACGTTCGCGGAACCCCGGGGTCCGGTTACGAGGAACTCGTAAAAACACGCAGATTTGGCCTATTCTACCGAGTTTTCTATGCTATTACTCACTGATTTTCGGTCCCGGGGCGATCCGAATGTTCGGGAAACCTTGGGATTCGATTACGAGGAACTTGTCAAAACACACATATTAGGCCTATTTTGGCAAGCTTTGTATGTTATTACTCACTCATTCTGGGTCCCGGGGTCCGATTACGAGGAACTCGTCGAAACATGAAGTTTTGGCCTATTCTAGCGAGTTTTCTTTGTTATTACTAACTGATTTTGGGTCCTTGGAAATCAGAATATCCGGGAACCATGGGGACCGGTTAGAAGGAACTCGTCAGAACACGTAGATTTGGCCTATTCTTCTTGTATTACTCACTGATTTTGTGTCCCACTATGGTCCAAATGTTTTGGGAACCCCGGGGTCCGGTTACGAGGAACTCGTAAAAACACAAAGATTTCCCTATTCTGGCAGTTTTCTTTGTTAATACTCACTGATTTTGGGTCCCGCGGCAATCAAAATGTTCGGGAACCTTGGGTACCGGTTACAAGGAACTCGTCAAAACATGTAGTTTCGGCCTATTCTACTATTTTTCATGTCCTATTACTCATTGCTTTTGGGTCCCACTGCGATCCAAATGTCCTGGGAACCCCGGGGTCCTTTTACGTGTAACTCATCAAAACTCACAGTTTTGGCCTCTTTTGACTAGTTTTTTCTTGTTATTACTCACTAAATTTGGGTCATGGGGCGATTCGAACATTTGGGGAACCCGAGGGTCCGGTTACGAGGAACTCGTCAAAACACGCTGTTTTAGCCTATTCTAGCGAGATTTCTATACGATACTCGCTGATTTTGGGTCCTAGACGGATCCCAACATTCGGGGAACCCCGAGGTTCGGTTACGAGGAACTCATCAAAACACGCAGGTTTGGCCTATTCTAGCCAGCTTTCTATGCTATTACTCACTGATTTTGGGTGCCGGGGTGATCCGAGCGTTCGGGGAACCCTGGGGTCCGGTTACGAGTAACTCGTAAAAACACGTAGATTTGGCCTATTATGGCTAGCTTTCTATGCTATTAGTTACTAATTTTGGGTCCCGTTGCGGTGAGAACAACCTCGGGGTCTGGTTACGGGGTACTCGTCAAAACATGCAAATTTGCCTATTCAGTCCACTTTTCTATGTTATTACTCACTGATTTTGGGCCCCGGGGCGATCCGAACGTTCGGTGAACCTTGGGGTCCAGCTACGAGGAACTCGTCAAAACACGTAGATTTGCCCCATTCTGTGTATATCCAAATGTTCTAGGAAACCCGGAGTCCGGTTACGTGGAACTATTCTAGGGAGATACCAATGTTTGGGCTTATTCTCGCCGGTTTTCTATGCGATTACTCATTGATTTTGGGTCCTGGGGAGATCCCAATGTTTGGGGAACGTCCGCATACGAGGAACTCGTCAAAAACACGAGATTTGGCCTATTCTCGCCAGTTTTCGATGCTATTATTCACTAATTTTGGGTCTGGGGCGATTCAAGCGTTCGGGGAACCCCGTAGTCCGGTTACGAGTAACTCATCAAAACACGTAGATTTAGCCTATTCTGGCCAGTTTTCTATGCTATTATTAACTTATTTTGGGTCCCGAGGAGGCCCAACCATTCGCAGAACCCCGGGGTCCGGTTACGAGGAATTTGTAAAAACACGCAGATTTGGCTATTCTGGCAAGCTTTCTATGCTATTACTCACTGAATTCGGGTCCTGGGGCGATCCGTACATTCGGGAACCCTGGGAACCGGTTACAAGGAACTCGTCAAAACACGCAGTTTTGGCCTATTCCGGCCAGTTTTCAATGCGCCTATTCACTTATTTTGGGTCCCGGGGTGATCCGAACATTTGGGGAACCCCGGAGTCCGTTTATGAGGAACTCATCAAAACATGCAGATTTGGCATATTCTATGTGTATTGCTCACTAATTTTGGGTTCAAGTGCGATCCAAACGTTTTTGGGAACCCCGGGGTCCGGTTACGTGAAACTCGTCAAAACACGTAGTTTTGGACTATTCTAGCCAGATTTATATGCGATTGCTCAATGATTTTGGGTCCGAGGGATATCCCATCGTTTGGGGAATCCCGACGTGTGGCTACAAGGAACTCGTCAAAACACACATATTTGGCCAATTCTAGTCAACTTTCCATGCTATTACTAACTGATTTTGGGTCCCGAGGTGATCTGAGCGTTAGGGGAACCCCGGGGTCCGATTACGAAGAATTAGTCAAAACACGCAGATTTGGCTTATTCTGGCCGGTTTTCTATACTATTACTAACTCATTTTGGGTCCCGGGGCGATTCGAACATTCAGGGAACCCTGGGGTCCGGTTACAAGGAACTCGTAAAAACACGCAGGTTTGGCCTATTCTAGCCAGCTTTCTATGCCATTACTCACTGATTTTGGGTCCCGAGCGATCCGGTTTTTGGGGAACCTTGGGGTCCATTTACGAGGAACTCGTAAAAACACGCAGATTTAGCCTATTCTAGCTAGCTTTCAATGCTATTACTCACTGATTTGACGAGTGCCAGAAACAGATCTGTTGACGGCAGACTATTCCTAACTTGTTGTATCAATGGCGCCAGTAAAGTGTTGCAGCAAGTAACAACCAAGTAGCAAGTAACAGCAGTAGTGACAGCAGTAGCAAGTAATAGTAGTAGTGACAGCAGTAGCAAGTAACAACAGTAACAACAAAGTATCGTAGCAAGGGCCAGTAGTAAAAGACTCGTAGGCATCGGATCGGTGATGGATGAGTATGCCGAATGTGATTCATCATGTAACAGCTATAACACGGAGAGATATGCAACTAGCTCCCGTTCGTCAATCTAATGTAGGCATGTATTCCGTATGTAGTCATACGTGCTTAGGGAAAAGAACTTGCATGACATCTATTGTCCATCCCTCCCGTGGCAGCGGGGTCCTATTGGAAACTACGGGATATTAAGGTTCTCCTTTTAATAAAGAACCGGACCAACGCATTAACACGTGGTGAATACATGAACTCCTCATACTATGGTCATCTCTGGGAGTGGTTTCGGCTATTGTCACTCCGGGGTTGCCGGGTCATAACACATAGTAGGTGACTACAACTTGCAAGATAGGATCTAAAACACACATATATTGGCGACAACATAATGGGTTCAGATCTGAAATCATGGCACTCGGGCCCTAGTGACAAGCATTAAGCATAGCCAAGTAGTAGCAACATCAATCTAGAACATAGTGGATACTAGGGATCAATCCCCGTCAAAACTAACTCGATTACATGATAGATCTCATCCAACTCATCACCGTGCAGCAAGCCTACGATGAGATTACTCACGAACAGTGAAGAGCATCATGGAATTGGCGATGGAGGAAGGTTGATGATGACGACGGCGACGATTTCCCCTCTCCGGAGCCCAGAACGGACTCCAGATCTGCCCTTCAGATGAAGAACAGCAGGTGGCGGCGCCTCCGTAACGTAAAACGCGATGAATCCTTCTCTCTGATTTTTTTTCGGGCAAGACGGAATATATAGAGCTGAGTTTGGGGGCGGTGGTGCCACATGGGCCCCACAAGCCATCATGGCGCGGCTAGGGGGGTGGCCGCGGCCCAGGGGCTTGTGGCCCACTAGCACACCTCCTCCGGTGGATCTTTGCGCGGGTATTTTTCATTAGTTCCAGAAAATTTCTCCGTAAATTTTCAGGTCATTCCAAGAACTTTTATTTCTGCACAAAAACAACACCATGGCAATTCTGCTGAAAACAGCGTTAGTCCGGGTTAGTTCCATTCAAATCATGCAAATTAGAGTCCAAAACAAGGGCAAAAGAGTTCGGAAAAGTAGATACGACGGAGACGTATCAAGGGGTCACCTACATTGCTCGGTGGTAGGTTCACGAGAAGTTACAGTGAACCTAGAGCGGTGCTTATCCATCTACCGCTGTGAGGTGCATTAAATGCACGTCTTGTCCTTGTCAGCAATGTGCGGGTGGAGACATGTGTCCAGGCGTTTCGACACATGGATGTCGCGCTGGCGCATGCGGAATGCGCTGGAACTTGGGGGTGATGGCACTTTAGCAAGGGCGGTTGCCCTCCAGTGCCTAGCCCGTCATCCCCGCAAGGGAGCTTGTCGGGGCCTTGGGTATTTGTCCCGGCAAGGAAGCTTGTCGGGGGCTTTGGTTGTCGTCCCGGCAAAGGAGGTTTGCCAAGGCCTCGTGCCTCGTGAGTTCATCGGGCCCACTAAGCGGGCATGGCCTTGGTTATACTCCCGGCAAGGCAGGCTAGCCGGGGCCTTGGTAATCTTGGGGGCGCATCTGTTGGAAATATGCCCTAGAGGCAATAATAAAATGGTTATTATCATATTTCCTTGTTCATGATAATCGTCTATTGTTCATGCTATAATTGTATTAACAGGAAACAGTAATACATGTGTGAATAAATAGATCACAATGTGTCCCTAGCAAGCCTCTAGTTAGCTAGCTCGTTAGTCAATAGATGATCATGGTTTCCTGATCATGGGCATTAGGTGTCATTGATAACGGGATCACATCATTAGGAGAATGATGTGATGGACAAGACCCAATCCTAAGCATAGCACTAGATCGTATTGTTCGTATGCTAAAGCTTTTCTGATGTCAAGTATCTTTTCCTTCGACCGTGAGATTGTGCAACTCCCGGATACCGTAGGAGTGCATTGGGTGTACCAAACGTCACAACGTAACTGGGTGACTATAAAGGTGCACTACGGGTACCTCCGAAAGTGTTTGTTGGGTTGGTACGAATCGAGATCGGGATTTGTCACTCCGTGTGACGGAGAGGTATCTCTGGGCCCACTCGGTAGAACATCATCATGAGCTCAATGTGACTAAGGAGTTCGTCACACGATGACGTGCTACGGAACGAGTAAAGAGACTTACCGGTAACGAGATTGAACAAGGTATAGGCATACCGACGATCGATCTCTAGCAAGTTCTATACCGACAGACAAAGGGAATCGTATACGGGATTGATTGAATCCTTGACATCGTGGTTCATCCGATGAGATCATCGTGGAGCAAGTGGGAGCCACCATGGGTATCCAGACCCCGCTGATGGTTATTGGCCAGAGAGGTGTCTCGGTCATGTCTGCCTGTCTCCCGAACCCGTAGGGTCTACACACTTAAGGTTCGATGACGCTAGGGTTATAGGGAATTGTTATGCGAGGTTACCGAAAGTTGTTCGGAGTCCCGGATGAGATTCCGGACGTCCCGCGGAGCTCCGGAATGGTCCGGAGGTAAAGATTGATATATAGAACGGATGGTTTCGGACACCGGAAGTGTTTCGGGCGTCACCGCTAACGTACCGGAACCACCGGGACCACCAGAGGTGGCCTCGGGGGTCCACCAAAGGGGGCCAATGACCCCGCGAGGCTAGATGGGCTAAGTGACGGAGGGAACCAGCCCCTAGGTGGGCTGGTGCGCCTCCCACACCCAGCCCAATGCACAAGTGGTGGGGAGAGGGGGCAACCCTAGGCGCAGGTGGGCCTTAGGCCCACCAGGTGGTTTGCCACACCCCCTCCCACCCTAGCCGCCGCCCCCCTCTTCCATCTGGTGGCCGCCGGCCCCTAGGGAGGGAACCCTAGGGGTGGCGCAGCCCTCCCCCTCCTCCTATAAATAGAGAGGGGTTTTGGCCATTGAGAGACACGGTTTTCCCTCTCTCTCGGCGCAGCCCTGCTCTTCTTCCTCCTCCTCTCTGCCGGTGCTTGGCGAAGCCCTGCCGAGAGACCTCGTCTCTCCATCGACACCACGCAGTCGTGCTGCTGGAGTTCTTCCCCAACCTCTCCCTCCTCCTTGCTGGATCAAGGTCTGGGAGACGTCACCGGGCTGCACGTGTGTTGAACGCAGAGGTGCCGTAGTTCGGCACTATATCGGAATCGCTGCGAGTACGACTCCATCAACCGCATTCTAGCAACGCTTCCGCTTAGCGATCTTCAAAGGAATGGATGCTCTTACCCCTCTCTCGTTGCTGGTCTCTCCATAGGAAGATCTGAATATGCGTAGGAAAATTTTGAATTTATGTTACGCTACCCAACAACATCTTGTCTGGACTCTGTCGTGCCCTGCCGTCAGGGTCCTTTTGCGCTCGTGCACAAGTCTAGGGCACTAGGGACCCCAGTCTTTAGTGCACCGACAGGAGCCCCGGGGCCTGGGCCACTTATACGTCTCAAACGTATCTATAATTTTTAATGCTTTCACGATGTTATCTTGGCATCTTTGGATGTTTTATGTACCTTTTATATCTTTTTTGGGACTAACTTATTAATTCAATGCCAAGTGCTAGTTCCTGTTTTTCTGTGTTTTTGACTCTTTTAAGATCTGATTGTGGAACGGAGTCCAAACGGAATAAAAACCCAGAAATGATTTTTTCCCGAACGGAAGAAGATCAGGGGGCCTGTGGGCCGAGCCAGGTGGGCTCCAGGGAGCCCACAAGCTCTCACCACGGTCAGGGCTTGTGGCCTCCCTGGTCGCCCCCTGACCTAGATCCTTGGCCTATATATTCCCAAATATTCAACAAAAAATGAGGGGAGCCTCGAAAATACTTTTCCGCCGCCGCAAGCTTCCGTTTCCGCGAGATCTCATCTGGAGACCCTTCCCGGCGCCCTGCCGTAGGGCACTTTGGAGTTGGAGGGCTTCTTTATCATCATCATCACCCCTCCAATGACTCGTGAGTAGTTCACTTCAGACCTACGGGTCCATAGTTAGTATCTAGATGGATTCTTCTCTCTCTTGGATCTTCAATGCAAAGTTCTCCATGATCTTCATGGAGATCTATCCGATGTAATCTTCTTTGGCGGTGTCTTTGTCGAGATCCGATGAATTGTGGACTTGTGATAAAGATTATCTATGATATATATTTGAGTCTTTGCTGATTTCTTATATGCATGATTTGATATCCTTGTAAGTCTCTCTGAGTCTTGGGTTTTGTTTGGCCAACTAGATCAATGATTCTTGCAATGGGAGAAGTGCTTGGTTTTGGGTTCTACCATGTGGTGACCTTTCCCAGTGACAGTAGGGGCAGCAAGGCACACATCAAGTAGTTGCCATCAAGGGTAAAAAGATGGGATTTTTATCATTGGTTTGTGATTATCCCTCTACATCATGTCATCTTGCTTAAGGCGTTACTCTATTCTTATGGACTTAATACACTAGATGCATGCTGGATAGCGGTCGACATGTGGAGTAATAGTAGTAGATGCAGAAAGTATCGGTCTACTTGTTTTGGACGTGATGCCTATAGATATAATCATTGCATAGATATCGTCACGACTTTGTGTGGTTCTATCAATTGCTCGACAGTAATTTGTTCACCCGCCGTCTACTTGGTTGTATGAGAGAAGCCACTAGTAAACACTACAGCCCCCGGGTCTATTCACATCCATCGTTTACACCTCTGCTTTTACTTTGCTTTGTTACTTTGTTGCTTTCAGTCTCACTTGGCAAACAATCTATAAGGGATTGACAACCCCTTCATAGCGTTGGGAGCAAGCTTTTGTGTTTGTGCAGGATCTTGTGATACTCCTCCACCGGATTGATACCTTGGTTCTCAAACTGAGGGAAATACTTACCACCGCTGTGCTATATCACCCTTTCCGCTTCGAGGGAACACCAACGCAAGGCTCCAAGCCCACGGGGGAAATCCTTTGCATACTTGCCTAGGAAGTCCCTTAAGGCGTAGCCGCAGCTGAAGGATTCCTGGTGCCGTCGACTATTCTTGGCGCCGTTGCAAGGGAAGCACGGCTGACAGCAACCACACACGCGCGCGGAGCGTTGTTGGGCCAGGCCCAAAGAGGTGCACGGGCCTTCGTGGCTGGATCTGCTGGTAGTTGCGTTTCCCCATGCCGCGCATTGAATGTGCGGAGTGGGAGGTCGTGCGCGGAGTGGCCTCTCCGTCTCCTGAAACGCCTCTGCCACGCGCGTGGCATGCGCAGTCATGGATGGACACGTGGCAAACGAGGCCTTGAATAGCACAATAGTGGCTGGGCCCTCCTGTGCATGCATTGGCGCATCAGGGCGATTCTCTGTTCGCCCGTGAGCTCGAGTGATTGGGCACGAGGGTGGTGGCCTCTAGAGCAAGGGACGGTTTGCGAGGGGTTTTGCTCACCCAACTCCCTCTGAATCCACCAACTCCTCGATCTTGGTCTTCAGAATCTTCTCCTGTTTGTAGGTGGCGCTCCCCCTTACCATGGTTAGGGGACGAGGTCGGCCACCGTCGGCCACCAGGGGGCGAGGGGATCCTGTTCAGATCATGCCACAGCTTATGGGGGTGCCGCGGCGGAAGACTGCCCGAACGCCCGTGGTGGGGGATGGGCGAGGGGCCACGGTCGCCACGGAGGTCGAGGCCGGGGGAGGCGGAGCGCTACTCCAACGCCTCCGCCTTCCCCGGAGCTTGCTCCTGTGGCGGCTCTCCATGTTGCTTTAGGGGCCCCCACGTGTGCTTCTCGACTTCAGCGAAGGTCGCTCGATCGGCATTGGGAGCTCCGCTTCGAGAAACGGTGACGAGGGGGACGGTGAGGGTGAGGGTGCTGGGCGTAGTCACAAGCTCGGGGCCTCTGTGAAGTGCCCAGGCACGCCCTCCACTGCCATGCCCCTTCCTCTCCTCGGAGGGGGGATCTCAACCGGATCTGTCGCCCCCTTCTCACGGCTTGACGAGGCGGAACCCACTTCCGTTGGTACAGTGTTGGGGGAGCCAGCGTGGATGTACCGCGAACCTTGCCGCATCCTATCTTCATGAACTCCAATTCCTCCGCGTAGGTTAATACTCGTCAAAAGACAGAGTCTTCAGGTTAAGGTAACAACACTTTGTAAGTGGAGTCAAATGTATCCATTCAAATGAATGAAAAGACGTTTTTCCCCTTTTCCCGTTCCGTTCTTTGTATGATTCATTTTTGCATAATCTGGGAGCTTGTCGGCAACTACCGGCAAGGTTCCTTGCCTCGTTCGGTGCAACCATGGAAATCGCCAAGCGCAGCTTGAGACGAAATCGGGTGCTACGTAGCCACTTGCCATGTTGATCAGGTTCGCAACTATTTGAAGGCGCTCTGTGTCCATTCAGGTCGTTTGAATGAGTTTGAAACAGAAACAAGGTTCATCGAACTTTGGGAAGGTCCCAGTATGCACAAACTCCACACACAATGACTGGAAGCTTTCTAAGGGAAAACGCAAAAGGATCTATCTACTTTAAATCTGAATCTTAAACTTGAAAACTTATCTTCTCACACCGTGGTTGCATGGCGTTTGAGTCTTTTGCCAAGGCGTCGGAGCGCTCGGCAAGCAGGGAATCACCGCTCCCGGCGGCTTTTTCCTCCAGCAAAGTCTTCTTGCCGACGGTCCTTGACCGTCGTTTGGACGAAAAATCGGCCAGGGTATAACCCCTTCGCTTTTCGCTTGCTAGGCTATGCTTGCGGAGCCCCCGAGCGCGTCTTTGGGTGATGATGCGACGCCCTCAAGGGCGCAACACTCGCACCGAAGCGCGTGCCGAGGCTTCGGGCCGTGTGGCACATCCTCAACGACTGTGCATCGCTCCGTGGAGGTGTGTCCGCCGGAGTATGTGCCGGGGCCTCTGTGAAGCGCCCAGGCGTGCCCTCGACAGCTGCGCGTTGGCCCCCGAATGAGGCATCGGCTAGACGACGCTGCTCTTGGGAAGTCGTAGCAAAACAGGGCGCCCGCTGCGGTACCCGTTTCCAGGGGAACGCGGCATAGCTCCAAACTTTGATGGAGCCGGTGCTGAGTTTGCTCTAATTCACGCACCACTCCGTCGACCCTTACCCGGCGTGCCGAAGATGTCGGCAATGCTAGGTCGACACATATGGGAATCAACATGATACCCTTGTGATCATAGGGCGGGGAAAGACGACGTCAAGAGCAGAGCTAGCGATCAACATCGGGCAAGCCTTTTTACCCAGGTTCGGGCCGTTTACGCTTAAAACCCTACGTCCTGCCGGGGCCTTGGTAATCTAGGGGGCGCATCTTGTCTGGACTCTACCACGCCCTGCCGCCAAGGGCCTTTTGCGCCCGTGCACAAGTCTGGGGCACTAGGGACCCAGTCTTTAGTGCACCGACACGTTGTTTTTGTCGTTCGGGCCAGTTTCGTTGGTTGTAGCGCACTGTTTTGGGGGTCCCGTGTTGATTTTTGATGCTCCATGAACCCTGTGCATGGCTATCGAGACGTCGCAAAAAATCCTTGTTTTTGTCGATTCGGGCGAGTTTCGTCGGCTATAACGCACTGTTTTGGGGTCTCGGGTCAATTTTCGAGGCCGCATGAACTGTCTGCACGGCTATCGAAACGTCACAAAAAATCATAGTTTTTGTCGCTGGGCCAGTTTCGTGGGCTATAGCGCATGTTTTGGGGGTCCTGGCCTGATTTTTGATGCTCCATGAACCGTGTGCATGACTATCGTGACGTTGCAAAAACTCGTTGTTTTTGTCATTTTGGGTGAGTTTCGTGGGCTATACGCACTGTTTTGGGATCCCGGATCGATTTTTTATGCTCCATGAACCTTGTGCACGACTAACGAGACATCCCAAAAACTCGTTGTCTTTTGTCTCGGGCCAGTTTCGTGGGCTATAGCGCACTGGTTTTGGGTCCTAGATCGATTTTTTATGCTTGATGAACCGTGTGCACGGCTACCGAGACGTTGCAAAAACTCTTTGTTTTTGTCATTTCGGGCTAGTTTCGTGGGCTATACCGCACTGTTTTGGGGTCCCGGGTCAATTTTTTATGTTCCATGAACCGTGTGCACGGCTATCGAGACGTCGTAAAAACTCGTTGTTTTTGTCGTTTGGGCCAGTTACGTGGGCAATAGCGCACTGTTTTGGGGGCCCGGGTCAATTTTTGATGCTCCATGAACTATGTGCACGGCTATCGAGATATCGTAAAAACTCATTGTTTTTGTCATATGGGGCCAATTTCGTGGGTTAGAGCGCACTGTTTTGGGTTCCTAGGTCGATTTTTGATGCTCCATGAACCAAGTGCATGGCTATCGAGACGTCGCAGAAACTCAGTGTTTTTTGTCATTTCGGGCCGGTTTCGTGGGTTATAGCGCACTGTTGTTGGGTGACGGGTCAATTTTTGATGCTCCATGAACCCTGTGAACGGCTTTCAAGCCATCCCAAAAACTCGTTGTTTTTGTCGTTCGGGCCACTTCTGTGGACTATAGCGCACTGTTTTGGGGTCCCGTGTTGATTTTTGATGCTCTAGGAACCCTTGTTTTGTCGATTCGGGCTAGTTTCGTCGGCAATAACGCACTCTTTTGGTGTCCCGAGTCGATTTTTGATGCTGCATGAACCGTCTGCACGGCTATCGAGACATCACAGAAACTCTTTGTTTTTTATGTTCGGGCCAGTTTCGTGGGATATAGCGCATATTTTGGGGCCCGAGTCGATTTTTGATGCTCCGTGAACCGTGTGCACGGCTTTCGTGACGTCTCGAAAACTCGTTGTTTTTGTCATTTCAGACAAGTTTCGTGGGCTATATCGCATTGTTTTTCTGTCCTAGGTCGATTTTTGATGCTCCATGAACCGTGTGCATGACTATCGAGACGTTCCAAAATCTTTTTGTTTTTGTCATTTCGGGCCAGTTTCGTGGGCTATACCGCACTGTTTTGGGGTCCCGAGTCAATTTTTTAGGTTTCATGAACCCTGTGCACGGCTATCAAGACGTCGCAAAAACTCTTTGTTTTGTCGTTTGGGCCAGTTTCGTGGGCTATAGCGCACTGTTTTGGGGTCCCGGGTCGATTTTTAATGTTCCATGAACTGTGTGCACGACTATCGAGATGTCGCTGAAACTCGGGGTATTCGTCGTATCGGGCTAGTTTCGCGGTACTGTTTTGGGGTCTCGTGTTGATTTTTGATGCTCCATGAACCCTACGCATGGCTATCGAGACGTCCCAAAAACTCGATGTGTTTGTTGTTTCGGGCCAGTTTCGTGGGCTATAGCGCACTGTTTTGGGGTCCCGGGTCAATTTTTGATGCTCCATGAATCGTGTGCATGACTATTGAGACGTCGTAAAAACTTGGCGTTGTTGTCATTTTGAGCCTGTTTCGTGGGCTATAGCGAACTGTTTTGGGGTCCCGGGTCGATTTTTTATGCTCCATGATCCGTGTGCAGGGCTATCAAGACGTTGTAAAAACTCGTTCTTTTGTCGTTCGGCCCAATTTCGCAGGTTATAGCTTATTGTTTTGGGGTCCCAGGTCGATTTTTGATGCTTCATGAACCGTGTGCTCTATCGTTGTTTTGTAATTTCGGACCAATTTCATGGGCTATAGCGCATTGTTATAGGGTCCCGGGTTGAATTTGGAACCTCCATGAACCATGTGCATGGCTATCGAGACGTCATAAAAACTCGTTGTTTTTGTTGTTTCGGGCCATTTTCGTGGGCTAGCGCACTGTTTTGGGGTCCCGGGTCAATTTTTTATGCTCCATGAGCCCTTAGCTCTACTATCGAGACTTCCCAAAAATTCGGTGTTATTGTCGATTCGGCCAGTTTCGACTCACTGTTTTGGAACCCAGGCGATCTGAACGTTCGGTAAACCGCGGGATCCGGTTTCGGGTCAAAACACACACTTTTGGCCAATTCTAGCCAGCATTCTATGTTATTACTCACTTATTTTGGCTCCTAGGCTATCCAAGTTTTCGAGGAACCCATGGGGTCCGGCTATGAGGAACTCGTCAAAACACAGAGTTTTTGCCCATTCTGGACAGTTTTTTATGCGAATACTCACTAATTTTGGGTCCCGGGGCGATCCGAATGTTCGGGGAACCCGTGGGTGCGATTACGAGGAACTCCCCAAAACACGTAGGTTCGGCATATTCCCCCAGTTTGCTATGCTATTGATCACTAATTTTGGGTCCCACTGCGATTCAAATGCTCAGGGAACCCCGGGGTCCGGTTACATTGAACTCATCAAAACTCGTACTTTTGGCCTCTTATGACTAATTTTTTATGTTATTACTCACTCATTTTGGTCATGGGGCGATTCGAACGTTTGGGGAACCCTCAGGGTCATGTTACGAGGTACTCATCAAAACCTGCAGTTCTGGCCAATTCTAGTCAGTTTTCTACGCGATTACTCACTGATTTTGAGTCCGTGGGAGATCCCAATGTTCGGGGAACCCCGAGGTCCGGTTATGAGAAACTCATTAAAACACGCAAATTTGGTCTATTCTGGCCAGTTTTCTATGCTATTACTCGCTGAGTTCAGATCTGAGGGCGATTCGACCATTCGGGGAACCCCAGGATCCAATTACGAGTAACTCGTCAAAACATGCAGATTTGGCCTATTCTCGCCAGTTTTCTATGGAATTACAACCTCATTTTGGGCCCCGGGGTGATCCGAATGTTGGGGTAACCGCTGGATCCGTTTACGAGGAACTCATATAAACATGCAGATTTGGCCTATTCTAGCAAGATTTCTATGCCATTACTCATGGATTTTGGGTCACGGGGCGATCCGAACGTTCGGGGAACCCCGGGGTGCGATTACGAAGAACTCGTCAAAACACATAGATTTGGCTTATTCTCCCAGTTTTGTATGCTATTACTCACTCATTTGGGGTCCCGTTGTGATCCAAACATTCTGGGAACCCCGAGGTCCGGTCACGTGGAACTCGTCAAAACTCTTTCGCCTATAAATTCCCAAAAATCCAGAAACCTCCAGAGGGAGCCACGAAAATACTTTTCCGCCGCCGCAAGCTTCTGTCTCCGCGAGATACCATCTGGGGACCGTTCTGGTGCCCTGTCGGATGGGGATTCGGACACGGAGGGCTTCTTCATCAACACCATTGCCTCTCCGATGATGCGAGAGTAGTTCACCACAGACCTTCGTGTCCATAGCTAGTAGCTAGATGGCTTCTTCTCTCTCTTGGATCTTCAATACAAAGTTCTCCATGATCTTCATGGAGATCTATCCGATGTAACTTTCTTTTGCGGTGTGTTTGTCGAGATCCGATGAATTGTTGATTTATGATCAGATTATCTATGAATATTATTTGAGTCTCCTCTGATTTCTTATATGCATGATTTCGTATCCTTGTAATTCTCTTCGAGTTAAGGGTTTCGTTTGGCCAACTTGATCTATAATTCTTGCAATGGGAGAAGTGCTTGGTTTTGGGTTCATACCGTACGGTGTCCTCACCTAGTGACAGAAGGGGGTAGCGACGCACGCATCATGTTGTTGCCATCAAGGGTAAAAAGATGTGGTTTATATCATATTGCGTGAATTTATTGATGGGGTCATAGTCCTAGGGTAGGGTCATAGGCCTGCCATACAGGTCCTACCCAAGGACTACCCCACACAAAGGACAGGACCCTAAGTCTGCCCCGACTGAATTAAGGAGTCCCCATCATCTAGTCGACAACGGGTCCTGTATCATCCAGTCGGAGACTAGCATTCAGAGGATACCAAGCTAACCGACTGGATACACTCGGTACATCGTAACCTCTCTAGAGGGAAACGGTCGTACGTTTCCGGGTACATTTATTAGCATTTAGAGCATACGTTACCTGTAACGTATGCATTCAATCCCCACTACTCCGCCCCTGTACCGGAACCGTTGTGGAGGGCAGCGCACTCTATATAAGCCGCCCTCCCCCACTGGTAGAGGGGTTAGGAAAACATTGTATTCCATATTACACTCGACAACAAGCTCCGAGAGAGCACTGAGACGTAGGACTGTTACCTCCACCGCAGACGGGCCTGAACTCATACAACCTCGCCGTAGCTAGGACTCTGCCCATCCCATTCGTACCCTACACATCTACTGTCAGGCTTATACCCACGACAGTTGGCACCCACTGTGGGGCAAGCTTCTAAGCGACTTCCGGCGAGTTTGCGACTACTTCCTTTCGTCATGTCGTCCGGCGGAGATTCGAGCATGGGTCACCAGATCCTCTTCGGCGCTCTCTCCTTCTTCGTCAATGATTCGGCGTGGCTTCGGGATGTGCCCCTTGACGTCGAGGCGCTTCCCCGTCGCGAGGCTACGCACTTCCGTGCCGGCGCTCGCGGCGTTCTTCTTCTTCAACAGTCAACTTCGGTGTCGACCTGCACCGCTGCCACGCGCCGCAGCAAGCGGTCGCGCCGTCCGCGGCTCCAGCGTTGGCTGCAACACGCCCAGGCGCGCCATAACGCATCTTCGCAAGTGGCAGTTCTTGAGTCCGTTGTGGTTGCCCCGTCGTCCCAGCACTCGGACTCGGTTCCGACTGAGTTTCCTTCCGAGTATGCGGGTCATGGGCCCGCAGCAGAAGTACACATGGCCAACTCCCATGAAAATCCCCGTGAGGCTGGCCGGAACGAGCACGAGATCGACGAAGCGTCCAGCGCACGTCGTCCACCTCGCCGTTCCGCTAGTCGGCACACTCGGCGGAGCAACGTGGAGCTGTTCCGCACACCCCTCCTCAACTTGGCTGCGGCTGCCAAGATAGCCGATTCCCTTCAGCCGACTGATTCGGAGGCTGGAAGGGGGATTGAGCAGAGCCGAGCCCTGTTGCACACGGCACAACAGCAGAATTCGGCAGTCTCCCACTCGCACAACCGGATCTACAATAGTTCCATCCACGCAATCACGCATCGGTCGGTTCACAGCCCTCGATCCCATTAGCGCCACAGGGGAGGCAGACGTTCCGTGATTCACGAAGATCGTCGCTGCTCACGCACCCCTCCGCGGGGTGGGACCTATGGGTCCCGACTCATGATGATCGGCGTTCAGTCGGCGACACTTACGACCCAAGACCCGACGCAAGAGGACGTATCGCCCACCGAAGAGTCGACAGAGGTCGAGCCCACCGCGATGGTCGCGATATGGACCGTCCGAGTGGAAGCAGGGCCATCGTGTCTGGTCCCGAGTGTTTTAGTTGAGCCATCCGCTCGGCTGACATCCCGCCCAACTTCCGATTGGCAGCGGGAATCAGTAAGTTTACAGGAGAGTCCAAGCCGGAAACATGGCTCGATGACTACCGAGTGGCAGTCCAGATCGGAGGAGGGGACGACCATGTCGCTATGAAGCACCTCCCTCTGATGCTCGACGGCTCGGCGCGACGTAGCTGAACCAGTTGGCCCCCTCGAGCATTTACAGTTGGGCGGACCTGGCTCGAGTGTTCATCAGGACCTTCGAAGGGACGTGCAAACGCCCTGCAGGCCTTGTGGAACTCCAGCACTATGTCTAGAAGCCGAATGAACCCTTGCGCGACTTCATCCAGTGTTGGACAACTCTCTACCACACGGTGGAGAACGTCACCGAGCATCAAGCAGTCTGCGCCTTCAAGGCAGGCGTACGGTACAGAGAGTTGTACCTAAAGTTCGGTCGAACAGGCGACATCTCCATGAGCAAGATGATGGAGATAGCGGCTCGCTATGCAAACGGCGAAGAAGAGGACCGCATCCGGAGCGGCAAGCACAAGACAGTCGGCGATGTTGACGGAGGTAACATTCGGAAGCAGAAACAGGAAGTTCCGCCCACACCGCAAGCAGAAGCTGCAGCCGTGACCAATGCCAAGTTCAAGGGCAAAGGGAAGGCGCAGTTTACCCCCAAGAAGAAGCCGTTCAATAATCCCATCTTGGACCAGCCCTGTCCGGTTCACACGAAGATGGACGAAGAAGGCAACCGCATATATGCGAAGCATACCACTCGACAGTGTCGCCTCCTCATCTAGGGGTTCAGCGAAGGGCAACCGAGTGAGAAGGACCATGAACAGGATGAGGAGGATAAGGAGGATCCGTTCCCCCAAGTCCATGCAACCCTGATGATCTTTGTTGACGTCGAGAGAAAGAGCCGACTGAAGCTGGTGAACAGAGAGGTGAACATGGCCACCCCTTCCAACCCCAAGTTCCTCAAATGGTCCCAGACTGCGATCACCTTCGACCAGTCGGATCACCCGGCACATGTACCCACCCCGGGAAGACAGGCCCTGGTCGTCGACCCGGTGGTAGAAGGAGTCCGACTGCGCAAAGTCCTCATGGATGGCTGCAGCGGCTTGAACATCATGTACGCCGACACCCTCAAGGGGATGGGCATCCCGATGTTCAGACTCAGCGAGAGCAGCATGTAGTTCCACGGAGTCGTTCCTGGACGGAAGGCCAAATCACTCGGCCAGATCGCGTTGGACGTCGTTTTCGGCTCCGACAAGAACTTCCGCAAGGAGAAGCTGACGTTCGAAGTGGTTGACTTCCAGAGCGCTTATCACGCAATTCTGGGTCGCCCAGCGTATGCGCACTTCATGGCCCGTCCATGTTACGTATACCTGAAGCTGAAGATGCCAGGCCTGAAAGGCGTGATCACCATCACAGGCAATCGGCAGTGGGCTGAAGAGTGTCTGCAGCAGGGATCAAGAATCACCGACCAGCAGATGGCCGTCCTCGAGCTAGACGAGTACAAGAAAACAGTCGACCCCCCCCCGACCTGATGCGCTCGAAGAAGCCAGCTTCAGAGTCAGCATTTCAGTCGGCGGGAGAGACGAAGAAGGTCAGCATCCACCCTACGGACGCCACTGCTGCCGCGACGAACATCTCCACCACCCTCGATCCTAAATAGGAAGCCGAGCTCACCCAATTCCTCCATGAGAACTGGGACATCTTCGCATGGAAACCCTCTGACATGCCAGGTGTACCCAGGGAGTTGGCTGAGCACCGACTGCACGTGGATTCCACGGCTCGGCCTGTTCGAGAACGCCTGCGCCTGTCCGCCGCGCACAAGAGGACGGCAATCGGGGAAGAGGTGGCCAAGCTGCTGGCAGCCAACTTCATTCGCGAGGTTCACCACTCCGAGTGGCTCGCCAATGTCGTCATGGTGCCCAAGAAGGACAAGTCGCTCCGAATGTGCATCGACTTCAAGCATCTCAATAAGGTCTGCCCAAAAGACCATTTTCCGCTCCCCCTCATAGATCAAATTGTCGATTCGACTGCGGGTTGCAAGCGTCTGTCATTTCTCGATGCCTACTCGGGCTATCATCAGATCCGTCTGTATGGTCCCGATGAGTTAAAAACAGCCTTCATCACCCCATTCGGGTGCTTCTGCTACATCACTATGCCTTTCGGTCTGAAGAATGCAGGAGCTACCTTTATGCGCATGATCCGAAAATGCCTCCTCGACCAGATCGGTCGCAATGTGGAGGCATATATGGATGATATCATAGTCAAGTCACGCAAAGGTTCCGACCTGCTGACTGACTTGGCAGAAACATTCGCCAACCTTCGTAGGTACGATATCAAGCTCAACCCAGCCAAATGTTCATTTGGTGTTCCCAGCGGAAAGTTACTCGGTTTGTTCGTTTCCGAACGAGGGATCGACGTCAACCCCGAAAAGATCGGGACCATCGTCCGAATGGAGAGGCCGGTCAGAATACACGATGTTCAACGGCTCACAGGTTGCCTAGCGGCTTTGAGCAGGTTCATCAGTCGACTCGACGAAAAAGCACTTCCTCTGGACCGACTCATGAAGAAATCAGATACCTTCGAGTGGACAGACGAAGCCCAAGTCGCATTCGACGACCTCAAAGTCCTACTTTCCACCCAGCCGGTTCTCACTGCTCCGCTCAGTAAAGAGCCCCTTCTTCTATATATCGCGGCTACAAATCAAGTTGTCAGTACTGTTCTTACAGTCGAGCGAGAAGAACAAGGCAAAGCATACAAAGTTCAGCGGCCAGTGTACTACGTCTCCGAAGTCCTGACTCCTTCCAAGCAGAGGTATCCCCATTATCAAAAACTTATCTATGGGATCTATATGACTGCGAAGAAGGTGGCTCATTATTTCCAAGACCACTCGGTATCTGTCGTTTCTGATGCTCCGTTGTCGGAAATTCTCCACAATCGAGACGCGTCAGGCCGAGTGGCGAAGTGGGCAATGGAGATGTTGTACTGTGACATCAAGTTCGAGGCCAAGAAAGCTATTAAGTCTCAAGCCTTGGCTGACTTTATAGTAGAATGGGTAGAACAACAGCAACCGACCCACATGTACTCGGCTCATTGGACAATGTTCTTCGATGGGTCTAAGATGTTGAATGGCTCCGGCGTTGGTGTTGTGATCATATCACCAAAGGGTGACAAGCTCAAGTACGTGCTGCAGATACACTTTGATTCCTCCAACAACAAGGAAGAATATGAAGCTCTCCTCTACGGATTGCGTATGGCCATCTCACTCGACGTCCGTCGCTTGATGGTCTACGGCGATTCGGATTTGGTGGTCAATCAAGTGATGAAAGAGTGGGACGTCAGGAACCCCACCATGACCACATACTGCAATGCAGTGAGGAAGCTGGAGAAGAGGTTTGAAGGTCTAGAGCTCCACCATGTTCCAAGACTGAAGAACCAAGCAGCTGACGAGTTAGCAAAACTCGGATCCACTCGGAGACCAGTCCCGAGTGACGTCTGCCTCGAGCACCTCCACCTCCCCTCAGTCAAAGAAGATCCTTTCATAGAGGAACCCGTACAACCCAAGAGCGCAACAGATCCGGCTGAAGTCGATGTACCTGCTGTGGTTGACCTGGTCATGGAGATTCTGGCTATCATTCCCGATTGGACTGTGCCGATCATGGCATATATCTTGAGGCAAGAATTTCCAGAAGACGAAGTCCAAGCCAGGCAGATAGTCCGTAGATCGAAGTCATTCACTGTCATTGAAGGCCAATTGTACAAGGAAAGTATCTCCGGCGTTCTTCAACGATGCATCTCCCCAGAGGAGGGGCAGCTGATTCTGGAGGATATTCACTCCGGAACCTGCGGTCATCACGCTTCTTCGAGAGCAATCGTAGCCAAGGCGTTCAGGGCTGGCTTCTTTTGGCTACAGGCTAATGAGATGGCTAAGGATATGGTTGATCGATGTGAGGGCTGCCAGTTCTACTCCAACAAGTCCCACAAGCCAACGTCTGCGTTGAAGACGATCCCTCTTGTGTGGCCGTTTGCCGTGTGGGGATTAGATACAGTCGGCCCATTCATGACAGGCCAAGGTGGATACACACATCTGCTGGTGGCAGTCGACAAGTTCACGAAATGGATCGAAGCGAAGCCCATCAAGAAGCTCGACGCTTCGACAGCCATCAAGTTTGTCACGGACATCATCTTCAGATTCGGTGTACCTCACAGCATAATTACGGACAACGGGACAAACTTTGACTCGGACAGATTCAAGGGTTTCTGTGCGAGTCAGGGTATCCGAGTGGATTTTGCTTCCGTAGCACATCCTCAATCCAACGGACAAGCTGAGCGGGAAAATGGGCTTATTCTTCAAGGTTTGAAGCCCCGACTCCTGCGAGAGGTGGGACACGCTGCTGGCGCATGGGTCACCGAGTTACCTTCAGTGCTTTGGGGCCTCCGCACCACTCCGAACAGATGAATGGGGCGATCACCGTTCTTCCTCGTTTATGGAGCAGAAGCGGTCCTTCCGAGTGACCTGCTTCATAATGCCCCACGAGTCGAACTCTTCTCCGAAGCTGAGGCAGAACAAGCAAGGCAAGATGTAGTAGATCTTCTAGAGGAGGAACGCGAGATGGCATTAACTCGCTCGACCATTTATCAACAAAATCTGCGGCGTTTTCATGCACGCCACGTCAGAAGTCGGACGTTCCAAGCAGGCGACCTGGTGCTCCGAGTGGATCAACAAAGACCTCACAAGTTGGCTCCGGCCTGGGAAGGACCCTTCATCATCTCCAAGGTGCTGAACAACGGAGCATACAGACTCTACAACATCGAAAGAGAGATTGACGAGCCGCGCGCATGGAACGGAGATCTCCTGAAGCGCTTCTACACATGACCGTCGACTGAAGCGATGTAAAGAACAAGTATTGGCGAAATAATATAAAGCAGATTGAGTTTTTTGCAGGTTCAAAGTTCTTCCGCGGTCGCAGACTCCGGTCTCAAAAAAAACTTAGCTCCGATCCAGAATCGCCTAAGTATTAACTTTCTCCAAGTGTGTACTTAACGTCACACTCGGGGGCTTAGCCGCGATCCAGCATCGCCTAAGTATTAACTCTCTCCGAGTGTACACTTAACGTCACACTCGGGGGCTTAGCTGCGATCCAGCATCGCCTAAGTATTAACTTTCTCCGAGTGTGCACTTAACGTCACACTCGGGGGCTTAGCTGCGATCCAGCATCGCCTAAGTATTAACTTTCTCCGAGTGTGCACTTAACGTCACACTCGGGGGCTTAGCTGCGATCCAGAATCGCCTAAGTATTAACTTTCTCCAAGTTTGCACTTAATGTCACACTCGGGGGCTTAGCTGCGATCCAGCATCGCCTAAGTATTAACTTTCTCCGAGTGTGCACTTAACGTCACACTCGGGAGCTTAGCTGCGATCCAGCATCGCCTAAGTATTAACTTTCTCCGAGTGTGCACTTAACGTCACACTCGGGAGCTTAGCTGCGATCCAGCATCGCCTAAGTATTAACTTTCTCCGAGTGTGCACTTAACGTCACACTCGGGGGCTTAGCTGCGATCCAGCATCGCCTAAGTATTAACTTTCTCCGAGTGTACACTTAACGTCACACTCGGGGGCTTAGCTGCGATTTAGCATCGCCTAAGTACTAAACTTCTCCGAGTGTGCACTTAACGTCACACTCGAGGGCTTAGCTGCGATCCAGCATCGCCTAAGTATTAACCTTCTCCGAGTGTGCACTTCACGTCACACTCGGGGGGCTTAGAAGCGATCCAGCTTCGACTGCTTGCCTTGGGCTTCACCAAGAAACGCCAAACAAAAACTCGAATCAACATTGCAACAGCTGAGCAAAAATCGGATTCCAAAATTCTCGCAAAGATAGCTAACTCGGTACGGATCAAGCTTACCCGCACCGATTTAAAAGTGTGACGGCCAACAGATGTGGCCAAAGTACCTTACAGATAAACACTCGGCATACCGAGGACAAAGTTTCTTACGCGTCAGCTGGGCCGGCGCCAGGACTGGAGGGCTCCACGAAAGTGTCCAAGTCGATTCCGTCGGCGATGCGGGTAGCACTCTCAAGGAACGTCTCCGTGAAGTCTTCGAATCGAAGCTTCTTTGTGTTGGCGACCTTCAGCGTCTTTAGTTTTTCTTCACGCACCTCCTTGAAATGGACTCGGACCAAGGACAGAGCAACATCTGCACCACAACGAGCTGCAGATTTCTTCCACAACTGCACTCTGTTGGGAATCTCCTCCAGTCGGATCATCAGGTTCTCCATCTCCTGCCGCGACTCATCTTCTGGTCAAAGCTCCTTGTTGATTCGGCCGACGACTTCTCTCAGTCGACCGATTGAAGGACCAGCTTTGCCCACGCGGATGTGCGCACGGAGCAGATCCCGATTGGCGTCGTCGCCGAGTGGAACGTTCTCAAGAATCGAACCCTCCACGTCAGCCGCTTTAGCTTCGGCGTCAAAGCAAAAATCTCTGAAAATAGGTCAAACAGACAATAAGCACCGAGTGTCATGCATAGCACAACCACTCGGAAAAAGCAGGACTTACCAGCCAGACGCGTCATCATCTGCCGAGCCCAGTCGCTGACATATTTCTCTTGCGCCCTGCATCGTTTGTTCAGCACGTCCATCTGACTCATCAGCACAGTCCTCTGCTTCCCCATCTTTTCCACTTCACCAGTCAACACCTTGTTCACTTCACGCGCCTGCTCCAATGACTTCTCCCGTTCTGCCAGAGCATCCTTCATGCCGGCCATTGCGAGCATTGCCGGATCAAGCTCACCAGCGAACTGGTTCCTCTCCGCTCTCAGAGCCTCATAGGCCGTCCCCATTTCACAAGTTTTCTGCCAACAAGAAACAAGGGACAATCAGAAAGTTCAATAGTTAACAGTCTAAGTTCTTCAGACCCCTGCCGACGCAAGCAGTCGACAGCGGTCTCGGGGACTATACCCACTGGGTTCACTGAGAGTGACCCCACTGGCATGCACCTCAAGCAGGCCTTCCCTATTGAGATGCATGTTATCAACTACGCCTCTGAGGCCAATACTACCCGACCTAAGTACAACTTACTCTCGGGGACTCTTACCGTAAGTGCAATCCGACTGCAACAACTACTCGCACTCGGTACTCCTATCTACAAAAACAACCAAACTCAAAGCAAAATGTATAAAGACAACTATCGGTGCAAGCACTCGACAGAAGTCTCGGGGACTACACCCACTGGGTTCACTCAGAGTGAGCCCATTGCAAATAACAGCTACTATTCAAGAACACCCAGTGGGTTACAGGGGAAAAGTAAATACTTACTAGACCACTTACTCGGATATCATCGCGCAGCTCCAAGCTCCGCTAGTACAAGGCCGCAATGGAGTCATAGGCCCTCTTGGCTTCTCCAGCCATCAGCTCCGCCTGCACCATAGCCCCCTTGGCCGCTCCCACCTGCTCCTCCGGAAGACGCTGATGCTGAATTCAGCATTCGACGAACCTGGAATAGTCGGAGGTTCCCGAGGCATCCCAAGGTCCGCCCCAGTCGGCTCCTCCTCCACCGGCACTGGTTCAGTCGGTGGCGGCGCCTCTGTCGGCAGCACGTCGGTGGCGAGAGCGGCAGCGGGAGGAGCAGCCTCAATAAAAGGCTCCACAGCTGGGTCGGCTCTCCCCTGGTCGCCCTCATCCAGGCAGATCGCCCCTGACAGGCCGAATGACACGAGGTCTCAGAAAAAGAAACAAGCACCTGACTGGGACGCGATGGTATAAAACACTTGACGTTCCTACAACACACCTAGCTGGGACGAGACGACGTTGTCCGTGTCCATGGGGTCGTCTTCCTGACGCGCCGGAGAGGTGGCAGAAGTAGCGACCCTGTCGAGTGAGATCCATTCGGCCAGTAAGCAGAAGTTCACTCGGATATCAGAAAAAACTGAAAACTGAGTACACTTACGTGGAGGTGACAGGGACAGCGACCCTCATTCGCGGCAGAGCCTTCCGAGGTTTAGGCCCACTCGGCTTGGGCGCCTTAGAAGATTGGCCCGCAGGCTCAGCGGCGGCATCCCTGGTCCTCTTAGCGCTTCGGACACTTGGGACCACTGGAGCAGTAGGCGGAGCACTCGAAGACGCGGGAGGAGCTGAGGGGACAGCGGGCTAGTGTCGGCGCTTAGTCCGATGCTCCGGTTGTGGAGGTGGCGAGTCCTGCTCCTCGTCTTCTTCCTCTTCCTCGCTGGACTCTTCCTTCGACTCCCCACTGTCGGAGACATATTCAGCGCTCTCCACGCTGCCCTCCTGGCTGCCCTCCTCCTCCTCGGCCGAGTTCCCGTTCGAGACGGGAGAAAACCAGTTGGTCCACTCCTGCATAAAATTCAGTCGGCGACATCAAACATCACACAGAGATTCAAGCAAACGACAAGATTAAGACAATTAGGAGCACTCGACAAGAGTCTCTCACCTGATTCGGCGGAGGATTATCCGCGCAGAAGGGTTTCACTCGCCGTGATCCTTTGGGATTCTCGCAGGGGCCCGAGATCTGGAGCACCCACGAGGTCACCCTCTCCTCAGTCACGCCCGCAACATTGGTCCGACTGGAATCCTCGGGCCCCGTATAATGCCACATGGCATGGTCGCGAGCCTGCAGAGGCTGGATCCGCCGACCAAGGAAGACTTCCAGCAGGTCTATACCGGTGACCCCCCCCCCTCCTGACGACGTCCACGAGTGCCTCAACCAAGGGCTGGACGTCGTTCTTCTCCGCCTTCGAGAGCGTGAGCTGCTTAGGCGCGGCGGGCCGGTCTAGACTAAAAGGAGGCAGACCAGTCGACGCATTCGGACAGGCGATATCCTGGCAGTAGAACCACGTTGACTGCCAGTTCCTAACCGACTCACTTAACTGGAGAGCAGGATAGCTACTCCGACTCTTCTTCTGGAATCCTAAACCCCCGCAGAGCTGGAGGAGGTGCGTCTTATCATCCGACTGGCTAAGTCATTTGATGGTTTGGGATCGGGCGGAGAAGATGTGTTTGAACAAACCCCAATGGGGAGGGCAGCCGATGAAACACTCACATAAGACTATGAAGGCAGAAAGGTGCGCGATGGCATTCGGAGGGAAATGGTGAAGTTGGGCACCGAAGTGATTCATGATGCCCTTAAAGAAAGGATGCGGGGCAAAGAAAAACCTCGATTGACTTGGCTGAGGAGCAAGACGCGCTCCCCCTCCCGAGGCGCTGGCTCGACCTCGTCCTCCGCTGGCAGCCTCCAGGACTTGTGCACGATCACCCCGTGCTCCACCAGCTGCAGTAGATCCCCCTCCGTCACCATGGAGGGGAGGAAGTCGCCCTGGATCCATCCCGCCGGCAGCGGCCGCTGCCGCCGCTGAGCAGGCGCCGCCGTCTTCCCCTTCTTCTTCCTCGCCTCCATCTTGCTGGTTTGGCCCTTGGTCATGGCGGCGGCTGCGAGCCATCGGGAGGAAGGAGAAGGGAGGAGGATAGGAGCGCTGGAGGTGGCGAAAAGGACGGGGCAGGCGAGAGCGAAAGATTCGGCGAGCGTAACGAAGAAGCCTCGCCGCCCAGATTTAAATAGGGTTCCGACTGGGTCACTGGCGGGTGGCCCCGAAACCTTATCCGCCCGACCGGCCGCGGCGATATCAGTGGAGGAGTTGAAGGCGCGAGAATCGAGGCGTCAGGCGCTACTCGAGTGCGCTGGCGTCATCCCCGTTGAGCGCGCGGAACCCGAAATTTGAGTTCCCGGAAAATCCGCCGCTGTCAGTTGACCGGTCGCGTCAAAAGATGACACAGAAGCACTCGGCTCCCGACAGTCTGTTTCGCAAGCGCTTCCACTCGGATCGTTGGTCAGAAAAGGTAAAATGGATAGAGGCAAGCAACGCCCAAGCCAAATCTGTTCCAGTCGGATCCGAACTTCAAGCACCGCTTCATCGTTTCAACCCTAATCCATTCGGGGACTAATGATGGGGTCATAGTCCTAGGGTAGGGTCATAGGCCTGCCATACAGGTCCTACCCAAGGACTACCCCACACAAAGGACAGGACCCTAAGTCTGCCCCGACTGAATTAAGGAGTCCCCATCATCCAGTCGGCAACAGGTCCTGTATCATCCAGTCGGAGACTAGCATTCGGAGGATACCAAGCTAACCGACTGGATACACTCGGTACATCGTAACCTCTCTGGAGGGAAACGGTCGTATGTTTCCGGGTACATTTATTAGCATTTAGAGCATACGTTACCTGTAACGTATGCATTCAATCCCCACTACTCCGCCCCTGTACAAGAACCGTTGTGGAGGCCAGCGCACTCTATATAAGCCGCCCTCCCCCACTGGTAGAGGGGTTAGAAAAACATTGTATTCCATATTACACTCGACAACAAGCTCCTAGAGAGCACTAAGACGTAGGGCTGTTACCTCCACCGCAGAGGGGCCTGAAGTCATACAACCTCGCCGTAGCTAGGACTCTGCCCATCTCATTCATACCCTACACATCTACTGTCAGGCTTATACCCAGGACATTTATCCCTCTACATCATGTCATCTTGCTTAAGGCGTTACTCCGTTTGTTATGAACTTAATACACTAGATGCATGCTGGATAGCGGTCGATGTGTGGAGTAATAGTAGTAGATGTAGAAAGTATCGGTCTACTTGTCTCGGTCGTGATGCCTATATGTGTGATCATTGCCTTAGATATTGTAATGACTTTGCGAGATTCTATCAATTGCTCGAGAGTAATTCGTTCACCCACCGTAATACTTGCTATCTTGAGAGAAGCCTCTAGTGAACACTATGGCCCCCGGGTCTATTTTACACACCATATATTCAGATCTACATACAAAATTACCTTGCTGCACTTTTACGTATTTACGTTTCATCACCATCAGATCTCACCTTGCAAGTAATCGTGAAGGGATTGACAACCCCTTTATCACGTTGGTTGCAAGTTTGTTTGTTTTTGCGCAGGTTCATTGGTGCCTCATCTTGATACTCCTACTGGATTGATACCCTTTCCTGCAAGTAACATACTTATTTCATCTTTGCTGCATCACCCTTTCCTCTTCAAGGGAAAAACCAACGCAAGCTCGAGAAGTAGGAAGAAGAATTTCTGGCGCCGTTGCCGGGGAGTATTCAAGTGAAGCATATCTACCAAGTACCTATCGCAAACTCATCTCTTGCATTTACATTATTTGCCATTTGCCTCTTGTTTTCCTCTTCCCCACTTCTAAAAAACAAAATTTACAAAAATATTTGCCTTTTTTGTTTGCCTTTCCTTTGCTTGTGTGCTATGTGCCTTCAATATGCTTGCATCTTTTCTTGCTAAGTATCTATTGATATGGATCCTCATCCACTTGCTAAACTTTTCAAAAGACCAAATTATGATGAACAATTTGCTAGTGAGTTGAGTGCACTTGACTATGTCTATGGAGTTTTGTTTGAAAATCATGAATCTGAAAATTTTGATGAAGTGTTCATGATATCTGCTTGAATGAAAAACATGATTGCCATGTTGTTAGTATGAATTATCTGAATATCTATGATGCTAATGATATGCAAAAGCACATGCTTGGGGATGCTATGCTTGATGAAGATGATATTTTTTGTTTCCCAAGTTTTGGTGATGACCCTTATGTTATAATTGATCATGAAAAGAATGCTTTGTGTGATAGTTATATTGTAAGATTCCTTCATGATGTTACTAAAAATTACTATGAGAGGAACATATGCTTCTACATATTGCAATAATATCAAGCTTCCTCTCTGTGTGTTCAACGTTTTGAAGTTATGCTTATTTTGCCTTCCTATGCTAGTTAATCCTTGTTCTCATAAATTATTTTCTCACAAAATCCCTATGCATAGGAATTGCGTTAGACTTAAACATGTTTTTTGCCATCCATGATGCTCTTTTGCATATCTCAACTACTACTTCTTATGTGAGCATCATTGAAATCGTTAAGCCTAGCTAGGGGCGTTAAACGATAGCGCTTGTTGGGAGGCAACCCAATGAATAGATTTATTTTTGCTTTTCACTTTCTGTTTTGTTGATTACACACCATCATGATTCTGTTATGATTGTGTTTTCTATGTTTTAGTTAGTGTTTGTGCCAAGTAGAACCTTTATGATTAATTTTGGTGATTGTTGTTTAATCATGCTAAAAAACACAGAAACTTTGTGCTCACGAAATTATTTTTAATTCCTATCCAGAAAGATATTTTGAGTTGATTATTTTTTCTTCTGATTGATATGCAAATTTACCTAATTAGCATAATTGTTCAGAATTTTTGGGATAGCAGACATATACGAAATATACAGATTGCCACAGACTGTTCTGTTTTTGACAGATTCTGTTTTTGTTGTGTTGATTACTTATTTTGATGAAACTATGGTTAGTATCGGGGGGTACGAGCCATGGAAAAGTGAGAATACAGTAATATAACATTAATCTAAATGGAAATCAAGTTTACTACAGTACCTAAAAAGTTGGTGGTTTGTTTTCTTATACTAATGATATCACGAGTTTCTGTTTAAGTTTTGTGTTGTGAAGTTTTCAAGTTATGGGTGATGTTCTTGTGGACAATGGAATAAAGAGTGGAAAGAGCCTAAGCTTGGGTATTTCCAAGTCATCCCAAGCCAAATTCAAGGACACCAGAAAGCCTAAGCTTGGGTATGCCCCGGGAAGGCATCCCCTCTTTCGTCTTCAATCCATCGATAACGTTACTTGGATCTATATTTTTATTTACCACATGATATGTGTTTTGCTTGGAGCGTCGTTTCTTATAGGAGTCTTTTCTTTTTGTTCTGTTACAATCATCCTTGCTGCACACCTTTTTGAGAGGGACATGCACTCATCGTGAATTTGTTAGAATACTCAATGAGCTTCACTTATATCTTTTGACCTAGACAATTTAGCTCCCATGAGCTTCACTTATATCTTTTGAGCTACATAATTTTGCTCCCATGAGCTTCACTTATATATTTTGTGCTAGATAATTTTTCTCTAGTGCTTCACTTAAATCTCTTTAGAGCACGGCGGTGTCATATTTTGTAGAAATAAAAACTCTCGATCTTCACTTATACCATTTTGAGAGTACTCTCTCTAAGTAACTTGGTAATTGGCGTGTGCTATGAAATTAGTCCTAAATATGATAGGCATCCAAAGAGGATATAATAAAAACTTTCATATTCAAGTGCATTGATTAGTAAGAGAAGTTTGATTCCTCACAATTAGTTTTGAGATATGGATATGGTAATATTAGAGTTATGTTAGTAGGGTGTTGTGAATCTAGAAATACTTGTGTTGAGGTTAGTGATTCCTGTAGCATGCACGTATGGTGGACCGCTATGTTAGGAAGTCGGAGCATAATCGATTTATTGATTTTCATCCTTTGTATGGTGGTCGGGATCGCGCGGTGGTCAACACCTATCAACCCTTCGCCTAGGAGTATGCGTTTAGCACTTTGTTTCGATTACGAATAAAACTTTCGCAATAAGTATATGAGTTTTTCATGACTAATGTGAGTCCATAGTATAGATGCACTCTCACCTTCCACCATTGCTAGCCTCTATAGTGCCGCGCAACTTTCTTCGGTGCACAAACCCACCAGAAACCTTCCTCAAAACAGCCACCATACCTACCTATTATGGCATTTTCATAGCCATTCCGAGATATACTGCCATGCAACTTCCACCGTTCCATCTCATGACATGTGCCATCATTTTAATTTTCCATTGCATGATCGTAAGATAGCTAGCGAGATGTTTCAACGTCATACGCTAAGCTAGATCATTGCACATCCCGGTACACTGCAGGGGGCATTTCATATAGAGTCGTTTTTGTTCTAGGTATTGAGTTGTAAGTAAATAAAAGTGTGATGATCATCATTACTAGAGCATTGTCCCATGTGAGGAAATAAAAAAAAATAGGCCAAAGATGCCCACCAAAAAAAAAGAGGCCAAAGAGCCCAAACAAAAAAAACTGATGAGAGAAAAAGAGAGAAGGGACAATTCTACTATCTTTTTCCACACTTGTGCTTCAAAATAGCACCATGTTCTTCCTAATAGAGAGTCTCTTATTTTGTCACTTTCATATACTAGTGGGAATTTTCATTATATAACTTGGCTTGTATATTCCAATGATGGGCTTCCTCAAAATTGCCCTACGCCTTCGTGAGCAAGCAAGTTGGGTGCACACCCACTAGTTTTCTTTTTGAGCTTTCATACACTTACAGCTCTAGTGCATCCGTTGCATGGCAATCCCTACTCATTAACATTGATATGTGTAGATGGGCATCTCCATAACCCATTGATACACCGATACGATGTGACCATCTCCTCCTTTTTGCCTCACAACCTCCAGCACACTCTATACTACCTATAGTGCTATATCCATGGCTCACGCTCATGTATTGCGTGAGAGTTGAAAAAGTTTGAGAGAGTAAGAGTGCGAAAACAATTACTTGGCCAATACTGGGGTTGTGCATGATTTAAATTCATTGTGTGGGGATGATGGAGCATAGCCAGACTATATGATTTTGTAGGGATAACTTTCTTTGGCCTTGTTATTGCAAAAGTTCATGATTACTTTGCGAGTATGCTTGAAGTATTATTGTTTTCATGTCAATATTAAACAATTGTTTTGAATCTTATGGATCTAAACATTCATGCCACAATAAAGAAGTTACAAAGAACAAATATGTTAGGTAGCATTCCACCTCAAAAATGCGATCTTTATCACTTCCCTACTCGAGGATGAGCATGAGTTAAGCTTGGGGATGCTTGATACGTCTCCAACGTATCTATAATTTTTTATTGTTCCATGCTATTATATTATCAACTTGGGATGTCTTATATGCATTTATATGCCATTTTATATCATTTTTGGGACTAACCTATTAACTCACTGCCTAGTGCCAGTTTCTGTTTTCTCCGTGTTTTCGACCTTTTTCAGAAAAGAATATTAAACGGAGTCCAAACGGAATAAAACATGCAGGATGATTTTTTCCATAACAGAAGATACCCAGGAAACTTGAGAACCAAGGCAGTAGGCGTCGTGGGAGGTCACGAGCCCCCTAGTCGCGCCCTAGGGGGGCGCGCCTAGCAGGCTCGTGGGCCCCCCGTGCCTCCTCTGCCCTACCTCTTTCGCCTATAAATTCCCAAAAATCTGTAAATCTCCAAAGGGAGCCAGGAAAGTACTTTTCCGCCGCCGCAAGCTTCTCTCTCCGCGAGATCCCATCTGGGGACCGTTCTGGTGCCCTGCAGGAGGGGGATTCGGACACGGAGGGCTTCTTCATCAACACCATTGCCTCTCCGATGATGCGTGAGTAGTTCACCACAGACGTTCGGGTCCATAGCTAGTAGGTAGATGGCTTCTTCTCTCTCTTGGATCTTCAATACAAAGTTTTCCATGATCTTCATGGAGATCTATCCGATGTAACTTTTTTTGCAGTGTGTTTGTCGAGATCCGATGAATTGTGGATTTATGATCAGGTTATGTATGCATATTATTTGAGTCTCCTCTGATTTCTTATATGCATGATTTCGTATCCTTGTAATTCTCTTCGATTTATGGGTTTCGTTTGGCCAACTTGATCTATAATTCTTGCAATGGGAGAAGTGCTTGGTTTTGGGGTCATACCGAGCGGTGTCCTCCACTAGTGACAGAAGGGGTAGCAACGCACGCATCGTGTTGTTGCCATCAAGGGTAAAAAGATGGGGTTTATATCATATTGCATGAATTTATCCCTCTACATCATGTCATCTTGCTTAAGGCGTTACTCCGTTTGTTATGAACTTAATACACTAGATGCATGCTGGATAGCAGTCGATCTGTGGAGTAATAGTAGTAGATGCAGAAAGTATCGGTCCACTTGTCTCGGACGTGATGCCTACATGGATGATCATTGCCTTAGATATCGTCATGACTTTGCGCGATTCTATCAATTGCTCGACAGTAATTCGTTCACCCACCGTAATACTTGCTATCATGAGAGAAGCCTCTAGTGAACACTATGGCCCCCGGGTCTATTTTACACATCATATATTCAGATCTACATACAAATTACCTTGTTGCACTTTTACTTATTTACCTTTCATCACCATCAGATCTCACCTCGCAAGTAATCGTGAAGGGATTGGCAACCCCTTTTATCGCGTTGGGTGCAAGTTTGTTTGTTTTTGCGCAGGTTCATTGGTGCCTCGTCTTGATACTCCTACTGGATTGATAACTTGGTTCTCAAACTGAGGTAAATACTTATTTCTACTTTGCTGCATCACCCTTTTCTCTTTAAGGGAAAAAACAACGCAAGCTCGAGAAGTAGCAGGGCGATCCGAACATTCGGGGGACCTTAGGGACCGGTTACGACGAACTCATCAAAACACACAGTTTTGGCCTATTCTCGTCAGTTTTGTATGCGACTACTCACTGATTTTGTGTCCTGGGGCGATCTGAACGTTCGGGGAACCCGGGGGTCCGATTACGAGGAACTTGTCAAAACGCGCAGATTTGGCCTATTCTGCCACTTTTGTATGCTATTACTCGCTCATTTTCTATCCCGTTGCGATCCAAACGTTCTAGGAACCCCGGGGTCCGGTTATGTGGATCTCATCAAAACTCGCAGTTTTGGCTTCTTTTGACAAGTTTTTTATGTTCTTACTCTCTGATTTCGGGTCATGGGTCGATTCGAAGGTTCGGGGAACCCGGGGGTCCAGTTACGAGGAACTCGTCAAAACACGTACTTTTAGACTATTCTACCAAGTTTTCCATGCGCTTACTCACTGATTTTGGGTCTCGGGGAGATCCCAACGTTCGGGGAACCCCGCCGGTAACGAGGACCTTGTCAAAACACGCAGATTTGGTCTTCTTTGGCCTTCTTTCTATGTTATTACTCACTAATTTTGGCTCCCGCTGCAATCTGAACGTCTGGGGTACCCTATGGTTTGGTTATGAGGTACTCGTCAGAACATGCAAATTTTCCTATTCTCACCAATTTTCTATTCTATTACTAACTCATTTCGGGTCTGAGGGCGATCTAAACGTTCGGCAAACTCCCGAGGTGCGGTTGCGCGTCAAAACAGGCAGATTTTCCCTATTTTGGCAGCATTCTATGTTATTACTCAGTGATTTTTGGTCCCGCTGTGATCCGGACATTCGGGAAACCCCGGTGTCCCGTTACGGGGAACTCGCCAAAACACACAGATTTTCCCAATCTAGCTAATTTTCTATGTTATTACTCACTGATTTTGGATCCCGGGGCGATCCGAAGATTCGGGAACCCTCGGGACTGGTTACGAGGAACTCGTCAAAATACGGAGTTTTCGCCTATTCTCACCAGTTTTCACGGCGACTACTCACTGATTTTGGGTCTCGCGCGATCCGAATGATCAGGAAACCCCGGGGTACGATTACGTAGAACTCGTCAAAACACGCAGGTTTTGTCTATTTTCCTAGTTTTCTATGCTATTACTCACAAATTTTAGATCCCGCTGCGTTGCAAACGTTGTGGGAACGGGGTCTGGTTACGTGGAACTCATCACTGATTTTGACCTTTTCTCACTAGTTTTTTTATCTTATTACTTATTTTGGGTCCCGTGGCAATACGATTGTTCGGGGAACCCCGGGGTACAGTTACGAGAAGTCGTAAAAATAAGCAAATTTCGCCTATTCTAGCGAACTTTCCATGCTATTACTCACTGATTTTGGTTCCCGGGGCGAGCCAAATGTGCAGGGAACCCCGTCGTTCGGTTACGAGGAACACGTCAAAACACGCAGATTTGGCCTATTTTGGCGAGCATTCTATGTTATTGCTCATTGATTTTTGGTCCCGCTATGATCCAAACGTCTTGGGAACCCCGGGGTCCGGTTTCGAGGAACTCGTCAAAACATGCAGATTTTCCTATTCTTGCGAGGTTTATATGTTATTACTCACTGATTATGGCTCCCGGGGGTGATCCGCACGCTCGGGGAACCATGGGGTCCAGTTACAAGGAACTCATCAAAACACGCGATTTTGGGTCCGGTTATGAGGAACTTATCAAAATATACAAATTTGGCCTATTCTCGCGAGTATTCTATGCAATTACTATTAGATTATGTCTCCCGAGGCGATCCAAACGTTCGCAGAACCCGGGGCTCTGTTACGAGGAACTCATAAAAGCACGCAGATTTGGCCTACTCTAGCCAGCTTTCTATGTTACTCAACGATTTTGGGTCCCGAGGTGATCCGGATGTTCGGGAAACTCCGAGGTCGAGTTACGAGGAACTTGTCAAAACACGCAGACTTGGGCTATTTTGGCCAGCTTTCTATGCTATTACTCACAGATTTTAGGTCCCGCAACGATCCGAACGTCTGGCGAACTCCAAGGTCCGGTTACGAGGAACTCGTCAAAATAAGCCGTTTTGGCCTATTCAAGCCAGTTTTCTATGCGACTACTTATTGATTTTGCGTCCTGGGGCGATCCGAACATTCGCGGAAACCCGGGGTCCGGTTACGAGGAACTCGTCATAACACGCAGAGTTGGCCTATTCGTGCCAGTTTTCTATGATATTACTCATTGATTTTAGGTCCGAGGGCGATCCAAACGTTCGGGGAACCCCGGGGTCCGGTTACGAGGAACTCGTAAAAACACGCAGATTTGGCCTATTCTACCGAGTTTTCTATGCTATTACTCACTGATTTTCGGTCCCGCGGCGATCCGAATGTTCGGGAAACCTTGGGATTCGGTTACGAGGAACTAGTCAAAAACACATATTAGGCCTATTTTGGCAAGCTTTGTATGTTATTACTCACTCATTCTGGGTCCCGGGGTCCGATTACGAGGAACTCGTCAAAACATGAAGTTTTGGCCTATTCTAGCCAGTTTTCTTTGTTATTACTAACTGATTTTGGGTCCCTGGAAATCAGAATATCCGGGAACCATGGGGACTGGTTAGAAGGAACTCGTCAAAACACGTAGATTTGGCCTATTCTCCTTGTATTACTCACTGATTTTGTGTCCCACTGTGTCCCAGATGTTTTGGGAACCCCCGGGTCCGGTTACGAGGAACTTGTAAAAACACAAAGATTTCCCTATTCTGGCCAGTTTTCTTTGTTAATACTCACTGATTTCGGGTCCCGCGACAATCAAAATGTTCGGGAACCTTGGGTACCGGTTACAAGGAACTCGTCAAAACATGTAGTTTCGGCCTATTCTACTATTTTTCATTTCCTATTACTCATTGCTTTTGGGTCCCACTGCGATCCAAACGTTCTGGGAACCCCGGGGTCCTTTTACGTGTAACTCGTCAAAACTCACAGTTTTGGCCTCTTTTGACTAGTTTTTTCTTGTTATTACTCACTAAATTTGGGTCATGGGGCGATTCGAACGGTCGGGGAACCCAAGGGTCCAGTTACGAGGAACTCATCAAAACACGCAGTTTTAGCCTATTCTAGCGAGATTTCTATACGATTACTCGCTGATTTTGGGTCCTAGACAGATCCCAACATTGGGAGAACCCCGAGGTTCGGTTACGAGGAACTCATCAAAACACGCAGGTTTGGCCTATTCTAGCCAGCTTTCTATGCTATTACTCACTGATTTTGGGTGTTGGGGCGATCCGAGCGTTCGGGGAACCCTGGGGTCCGGTTACGAGTAACTCGTAAAAACACATAGATTTGGCCTATTCTGGCTAGTTTTCTATGCTATTACTCACTGATTTTGGGACCCGGGCGATCCGAACGTTCAGGGAACCCTTGGGTCCGGTTACGAGGAACTCGTAAAAACACTCAGATTTGGCCTATTATGGCTAGCTTTCTATGCTATTACTTACTAATTTTGGGTCCCGTTGCGGTGAGAACAACCTCGGGGTCTGGTTACGGGGTACTCGTCAAAACACGCAAATTTGCCTATTCTGTCCAGTTAGCTACGTTATTACTCACTGATTTTGGGCCCCGGGGCGATCCAAACGTTTGGCGAACCTTCGGGTCCGGCTACAAGGAACTCGTCAAAATACGTAGATTTGCCCCATTTTGTGTATATCCAAATGTTCTAGGAACCCCGGAGTCCGGTTACGTGGAACTATTCTAGGGAGATACCAGTGTTTTGGCTTATTCTCGCCTGTTTTCTATGCGATTACTCATTGATTTTGGGTCCTGGGGAGATCCCAATGTTTGGGGAACGTCCGGATATGAGGAACTCGTCAAAAAACCCGAGATTTGGCCTATTCTCGCCAGATTTCGATGCTATTATTCACTAATTTTGGGTCTGGGGCAATTCAAGCGTTCGGGGAACCGCCGGAGTCCGGTTACGAGTAACTCATCAAAACACGTAGATTTAGCCTATTCTGCACAGTTTTCTGTGCTATTACTAACTTATTTTGGGTCCCGAGGAGGCCCAACCATTCGCGGAACCCCGGGGTCCGGTTACGAGGAACTTGTAAAAACACGCAGATTTGGCTATTCTGGCCAGCTTTCTATGCTATTACTCACTGAATTCGGGTCTTGGGGCGGTCCGTACATTCGGGAACCCTGGGAACCAGTTACGAGGAACTCGTCAAAACACGCAGTTTTGGCCTATTCCGGCTAGTTTTCTATGCGCCTACTCACTGATTTTGGGTCCCGGGGTGATCCAAACATTTGGGGAACCCCGGAGTCTGTTTATGAGGAACTCGTCAAAACATGCAGATTTGGCATAATCTATGTGTATTACTCACTGTTTTTGGGGTCAAGTGCGATCCAAACGTTTTTGGGAACCTCGCGGTCCGGTTACGTGAAACTCGTCAAAACACGTAGTTTTGGCCTATTCTAGCCAGATTTATATGCGATTGCTCAATGATTTTGGGTCCGAGGGAGATCCCATTGTTCGGGGAATCCCGACGTGTGACTACGAGGAACTCGTCAAAACACACATATTTGGCCAATTCTACCACCTTTCCATGCTATTACTAACTGATTTTGGGTCCCGGGTTGATCTGAGCGTTAGGGGAACCCCGGGGTCCGATTACGAAGAATTCGTCAAAACACGCAGATTTGGCTTATTCTGGCCGGTTTTCTATGCTATTACTAACTCATTTTGGGTCCCAGGGCGATCCAAACATTCAGGGAACCCTGGGGTCCGGTTACAAGGAACTTGTAAAAACACGCATGTTTGGCCTATTCTAGCCAGCTTTCTATGCCATTACTCACTGATTTTGGGTCCCGAGTGATCCGGTTTTCGGGGAACCTTGGAGTCCATTTACGAGGAACTCGTAAAAACACGCAGATGTAGCCTATTATGGCTAGCTTTCAATGCTATTACTCACTGATTTTGGGTCCCGCTGCGATCCGAACGTTCGGGGAACCTCGGGGTCTGGTTACGAGGAACTCGTCATACCATGGATATTTGCCTATTCTAGCCAATTTTCAATGTTATTACTCACTGATTTTGGGTCCTCGGGCGATCCGAACATTCGAGGAACCCTGGGACCGGTTACAAGGAACTAATCGAGTCACATTGCTTTGGCCTATTCTGGCCAGTTTTCTATGTGACTACTCACTGATTTTGGGTCCCGGGGTGATGTGAACATTTGGGGAACCCCGGGGTCGTGTTACGAGTAACTCGCCAAGACACGCGGATTTGGCCTATGCTGCATGTATTACTCACTGATTTTGGGTGCCACTGCGATCCAAATGTTCTACGAACCTCGGGGTCAGTTTATGTGGAACTCATCAAAACTCGCAGTTTTGGTGTCTTCCGATTTTGGGTCACGGGGCGATTCAAACGTTCGGGAACCCCCAGGGTCCGGTTACGACGAACATGTCAAATCACATTGTTTTGGCCTATATTAGCCAGTTTTCTATGTGATTACTCATTCATTTTGGGTCTCAGGGAGAACCCAATGTTCGGGGAAGCCCGAGGTCCGGTTACGACGAACTCGCCAAAACACGCAGATTTGGCTTATTCCAGCCAATTTTCTATGCTATTACTCATTCATTTTGGGTCCCACGGCGATCTAAAAGTTCGGGGAACCGCGAAGTCTTGTTATGAGGAACTCTTCAAAACACTCAGATTTCTATCTTATTACTCACTCATTTTGGGTCCCGCTGTGATCCGAATGTCCGGGGAACCGCGAAGTCCAGTTATGAGGAACTTGTCAAAACACGCAGATTTGCGTATTTTGGTCTATTTTCTATGTTATTACTCACTGATTTTGGGTCACATGGCGATCAGAATGTTTGGGGAACCGTGGCGACCGTTTACGAGGAACTCACGAAAACACGTAGGTTTTGCTTATTGGTTTGATATGCTATTATTTGCTGATTTTTGGTCCCGCTGCGATCTGAATGTTCGGGGAACCCTGGGGTCCGGTTACGTGGACGTCGTCAAACTCGATTTTTGGCCTCTTTTGTCGAGTTTTTATGTTATTACTCACTAATTTTGGGTCCCGTTGCGATCCGAACGTTCTGGAAACCCAGGGGTCCAGTTACGAGTAACACGTCAAAACACGCAGATTTGGCCAATTCTAGCCAATTTTCTATGCGATTACTCTCTAATTTTGGGTCCAAGGGCGATCCGAGCATTCGAGGAACCCCGAGATCCGGTTACGAGTTACTCATCAAAACACGCATATTTGGCCTATTCTAGCCAGCTTTCTATGCGTTTACTCAGAAATTTTTGGTCCCGGGGAGATCTGAGCGTTCGGGGAACATCGGGGTCCGATTACGAGTAACTCGTTAAAACACGCAAATTTGGCCTATTCTGGCTAGTTTCCTATGCTATTACTAACTAATTTTGGGTCCGAGGGTGATCCGAACTTTCGCGGAACCCCACGGTCCGGTTACGAGGAACTCGTAAAAACATGGAGATTTGGCCTATTCTTGCCAATTTTCTATGCTATTACTCATTGATTTTGGGTCCCGGGGAGATCCCAACATTTGGGGAACCCCGAGGACTGGTTACGAAGAACACGTCAAAACACGCCGATTTCGCCTATTCTGGTCAGTTTTCTATACTATTACTCACTGATTTTGGGTCCCGGGTAGATCCGAACGTTCGGGGAACCCTAGGGTCTGGTTGCACGGAACTCGTCAAAATACACATTTTTGGCCTATTTTGGCCAGTTTTTTATGCGATTACTCACTCATTTTGGGTCCCAAGGCGATCCGAATGTCCGGCGAACCCCGTGGTACACTTACGAGGAACTCGTGAAAAAACGCAGATTTGCCCTATTCTAGCCAGTTTTCTATGCTATTATTTTGGGTCTGAGGGCGATCGGAACGTTCGGGGAACTCCGGGGTCCGGTTACGAGAGAGTCTTCAAAACACGCATATTTAGCCTATTATAGCGAGCTTTCTATGCTATTTCTCACTGATTTTGGGTCTCGGGGCGATCCGAATGTTCGAGGAACCCCGTGGATCGGTTACGACGAACTCGTCAAAACACGCAGGTTTGGCCTATTTTGGCCAGCTTTCTATGTTATCACTCAATCATTTTGGTTTCCGCTGCGATGCAAACGTTTTGGGACCTGGGGGTCCGGTTTCGTGGAACTCGTCAAAACTCGAAACTCGCAGTTTTGTCCTCTTTTGACCAGCTTTTTATATTATTACTCACTGATTTTGGGTCATGCGGTGATTCGAACGTTCGAGGAACCCCAGGATCACGTTACGAGGAACTCGTCAAAACAAGCAGTTTTGGCCTATTCTAGCCAGTTTTATATGCGATTACTCACTGATTTTGGGTCCGAGGGAGATCCCAATGTTCGCGGAACCCCGAAGTCTGGTTACGAAGAACTCGTCAAAACACGTAGATTTAGCCTATTTTGGCGAGTTTTCTATGCTATTACTCACTGATTTTGGGTCCCCGGGCGATCCAAACGTTCGGGGAACCCTGTGGTCCGGTCACAAGGAACTCATAAAAACACCCAGATTTGTCCTATTTTGGCCAGTTTTCAATTTTATGACTCACTGATTTTGGGTCCGAGGGAGATTCGAACGTTCGGGGAACCCAAGGGTCCGGTTACGAGGAACTCTTCAAAACATATAGAGTTGGCCTATTCTAGAGATCTTACTATGCTATAACTCACTGATTTTGGGTCCCGGTGCGATCCGAATGATCGGGGAACCCCGTGGACCGGTTACGAGGAACTCATCAAAACACGCAGATTTGACCTATTTTGGCCAGTTTTCTATGTTATCACTAACTCCTTTTGGGTCCCGCTGCGATCCAAACGTTCGGGAAACCCGGGGGGCGGTTACGTGGAACTTGTCGAAACTCGAAACTCGCAGTTTTGGCCTCTTCTGACTAGTTTTTTTATATCATTACTCACTGATTTTGTGTCATGGGGTGATTCGAATTTTCAAGGAACCCCAGGATCATGGGGTGATTCAAATTTTTGGCATATTCTAGTGAATTTTCTATGCAATTACTCACCGATTTTGGCTCCGGGGGAGATCCCAATGTTCGGGGAACCCCGAGGTCCGGTTACAAAGAATGTTGGGGAACATTGCATGGGAAACAACAAACTTCCTACGCACACGAAGACCTATCATGGCGATATCCATCTATGAGAGGAGATTTGGATCTACGTACACTTGTAGATCGCACAGCAGGAAGCGTTAAGAAACGCGGTCGATGTAGTGGAACGTCCTCACGTCCCTCGATCCGCCCCATAAACCGTCCCACGAACCGTCCCGCGATCCATCCCACGATCCGCTCCGATCTAGTGTCGAACGGACGGCACCTCCGCGTTCAGCACACGTACAGCTTGACGACCTTCTTGATCCAGCAAGCAAGACAGAGAAGTAGATGAGTTCTCCGGCAGCGTGACGGCGCTCCGGTGGTGGTGAAGGATCTACTCGTGCAGGGCTCCGCCCGAGCTCCGCAGAAATACGATCTAGAGGTAAAACTATGGTGTCTAGATGTGAGTTGCACGTGGCAAAAGTTCTCTCAAATCAGCCCTAAATCACCACTATATATAGGAGGGAGGGGGAGGAGGCTTGCCTTGAGGGCCAAGCCCTCAAGGGTGCACCGGCCAGGGAGGAGGAGGAGTCCTACTCCAATCCTAGCCCAACTAGGATTGGAAAGTGGAGTCCTTCTCTTCGTTCCCACCTTTCTTTTTTTTCTTTTGTTTTCTTTCCTTGGCGCATAGGCCCTCTTGGGCTGTCCCACCAGCCCACTAAGGGCTGGTGCGCCACCCCTAGGGCCATTGGGCTTCCCCCGGGTGGGTTGTCCCCCTCCCGGTGAACTTCCGGAACCCATTCGTCACTCCCGGTACAATCCCGGTAATGCCCGAAAATCTTCCGGTAACCAAATGAAGTCATCCTATATATCAATCTTCGTCTCCGGACCATTCTGGAAACCCTCGTGACGTCCGTGATCTCATCTGGGACTCCAAACAATAGTCGGTAACCACACATATAACTCAACTATACTAAAACATCGCCGGACCTTAAGTGTGCAGACCCTGCGGGTTCGAGACCTATGTCGACATGCCCCGAGGCACTCCTTGGTCAATATCCAATAGCGGGACCTGGATGCCCATATTGGATCCTACATATTCTCCGAAGATCTTATCGGTTGAACCTCAGTGTCAAGGATTCATATAATCCCGTATGTCATTCCCTTTGTCCTTCGGTATGTTACTTGCCCGAGATTCGATCATCGGTATCCGCATACCTATTTCAATCTCGTTACCGGCAAGTCTCTTTACTCGTTCCGTAATACAAGATCTCATGACTTACACTTATTCACATTGCTTGCAAGGCTTGTGTGTGATGTTGTATTACCGAGTGGGCCCCAAGACACCTCTCCGTCACACGGAGTGACAAATCCCAGTCTTGATCCATGCTAACTCAACGGACACCTTCGTAGCTACCTGTAGAGCACCTTTATAGTCACTTAGTTACGTTGTGACGTTTGATACACACAAGGTATTCCTCTGGTGCCAGTGAGTTCTATGATCTCATGGTCATTGGAATAAATACTTGACACGTAGAAAACTATAGCAATAAAACGACACGATCAATATGCTACGTTCATAGTTTAGGTCTAGTCCATCTCATGATTCTCGTAATGATGTGATCCAGTTATCAAGCAACAACACTTTGCACATAGTCAGAAAACCTTGACTATCCTTGATCAACTGGCTAGCCAACTAGAGGCTTGCTAGGGACATTCTTTTGTCTATGTATCCACACATGTATCTATGTTTTCATTCAATACAAGTATAGCATGGATAATAAACGATTATCTTTAAAAAGGAAATATAATAATAACTATTTATCATTGCCTCTAGGGCATATGTCCAACAAAGAACTCGTGACAATACGTAGATTTGGCCTATTTTCTATGCTAGTACTCACTGGTTTAGGGTCCCAGGGCGATCCGAACGTTCGGGGAACCGTGGTGTCCGGTAACAAGGAACTCGTCGAAACACACTATTTTGGCCAGTTTTCTGTGTAATCACTCACTGAATTTGTTTTCCGGGGCGACCCCTGGGTCCCATTACGAGGAACTCGTCAAAACACGCAGATTTGGCCTATTCTAGCTAGTTTTCTATGCTATTACTCATTGATTTTGGGTGCGAGGATGAGCCGAACATTCGGGGAACCCTGGGATCCGGTTACGACGAACTCGTGAAAACACGCAGATTTGGCCTATTCTAGCGAGATTTCTATGCTATTACTCAGTGATTCTGGGTCCCGGGGCGATTTGAATGTGCGGGGAACCCCGTGGACCGGTTACGAGGAACTCGACAAAACTCATAGATTTGGCCTATTTTGGCCAGCTTTCTATGTTATCACTAATTCATTCTGGGTCCCGCTGCGATCCAAATGTTTTGGGAACCTAGGGGTCCGGTTACGTGGAACTCGTCAAAACTCGAAACTCACAGTTTTGGCCTCTTCTGACCACTTTTACATATTATTACTCACTGATATTGGGTCATGGGGTGATTCAAACGTTCGGGGAACCCCAGGATCAGGTTATGAGGAACTCATCAAAACACGCATTTTTGTCCTATTCTAGCAAGTTGTTTATGCGATTACTCACTGATTTTGGCTTCGGGGGAGATCCCAATGTTCGGGGAACCCCGAGGTCCGGTTACGAAGAACTCATCAAAACACGTAGATTTGGCCTATTTTGGCCAGTTTTGTAAGCTATTACTCACTAATTTTACGTCCTGGGGCGATCCAAACGTTCAGGGAACCCTCAAGTCCGGTTACAAGGAACTCATCAAAACACACAGTTTTGGCCTATTTTGGTCAGTTTTCTATGCAATCACTCACTGAATTTGGGTCCCGGGGCGATCCAAACGTTCTGGGAACCCCGGGGTCCCGTTACGAGGGACTCGTCAAAACACGCAGATTTGTCCTATTCTGGCGAGCTTTCCATGCTATTACTCACTAATTTTGGGTCTCGGGCGATCCGAACGTTAGGGGAACATCGGGATCCGGTTACGAGGAACTCGTCAAAACACGTAGATTTGGCCTATTCCCGCGAGCTTTCCATGCTATTACTCACTAATTTTGGTCCCGGGGCGAACTGAATGTTTGGGGGAACCCCGTGGTCCGGTAACGAGGAACTCGCCAAAACATGCAGATTTGGCCTATTCTAGCCAACTTTCTATGATATTACTCATTTATTTTGCGTCCCGCTGCGATCCGAATGTCCGGGTACGAGGAACACGTGAAAACACGCAGATTTGCATATTATCGCAAGTTTTTCAATGTTATTACTCACTAATTTTGGGTCTCGAGGCGATCCGAACATTCGGTAACCCCTATAGACCGGTTACGAGGAACTCATCAAAACACAAAGCTTTGGCCTATTCTGGCGAGTTTTCTATGCGACTACCCACTGATTTTTGGTCCCGAGGCAAATGGAACGTTCGGGGAACCCCAGGGTCAGGTTACGAGGAACTTGCCAAAATACACAAATTTGGCCTATTCTGCCAATTTTCTATGCTATTACTCACTGATTTTTGGTCCCGCTTCGACCCAAACAATGTCGGAACCCTCGGGTCCGGTTACATGGAACTCATCAAAACACATGGTTTTGGCCTATTCTAGCCAGTTTTCTATGTTACTACTCGTTGATTTTTGGTCATGGGGCGATTCAAACGTTCGGGGACCCCCGAGGTCCGGTTACGAGGAACTCGTCAAAACACACAGATTTGGCCTATTTTATTACTATGTTATTACTCACTCATTTTGGGTCCCGCTGCGATCTGAACGTTCGAGGAACCCTGGGGACCGGTAATGAGGAACTCGTCAAAACATGCAGATTTGCCTATTCTCGCCAGTTTTTTATGTTATTACTACATGATTTTGGGTCCCGGGGTGATCCGAACGTTCGGGGAACCATGGGGACTGGTAAAGAGTAACTCGTCAGAACACATAGTTTTGGCCTATTCTGGCCAGTTTTCTATGTTATTACTCACTGATTTTGGGTCCCGGGGCGATCCGAACGTTCGCGGAACCCCGGTGTCCGGTTACGAGGAACTCGTCAAAACACGCAGGTTTGGCCTATTCTATCAATTTTCTAGGCTATTACTCACTGATTTTAGATCCCGCTCTCATCCAAATGTTTTGGGAGCCCCGGAGTCTAGGTTACATGGAACTCATCAAAATTCGCACTTTTGGCTTCTTCTAACCAGTTTTTTATGTTATGACTCAATAATTTTGGGTCATGGGGTGATTCGAACGTTCGGGGACCCCCAGATTCCGGTTACGAGGAACTCGTCAAGACACGCCATTTTGGCCTATTCTAGCCAGTTTTCTATGCTATTACTCACTGATTTTGGATCCCAGGGCGATTCAAGTGTGGTGGGAACCGCAGGGTCCGGTTAGGAGTAACTCTTCAAAACACTCAGATGTGGCCTATTATGGCCAGTTTTCTATGCTATTACTAATTCATTTTGTGTCCCACTGTGATTCGAACGTTCGTAGAACCCTGGGGTCCGGTTAGGAGGAATTCGTGAAAACATGCACATTTGGCCTATTCTAGCCAGCTTTCTATGCTATTACTCACTTATATTGTGTCCCGGGGCAATCTAAATGTTTGGGGAACCCCGGGGTCCGGTTACGAGGAACTCGTCAAAGCACGCGGATTTGCCTATTGTGGCCAGTTTTCTATGTTATTACTTGATACGTCTCCAACGTATCTATAATTTTTGATGGTTTCATGCTATTATCTTGTCAAACTTTGGATGTTTTGCATGCCTTTTATATATTTTTTGGGACTAACTTATTAACACAGTGCCAAGTGCCAGTTCCTGTTTTTTTTCATGTTTTTGACCCCTTTCAGAGGAGATTTTGAAATGGAGTACAAACGGAATAAAATCCCCGAAATGATTTTTTGCGTAACGAAAGAAGACCAGGAGACTTGAGAGCCAAGGCAGGGGGCCCGAGGGGCCCCACAAGCCCTCACCCTGCGGCTAGGGGGAGGCCGCGGCCCACAGGCTTGTGGGCCCCTGGACCTCCTTTGCCCTACGGTTTGCGCCTATATATCCCCAAAAATTCCACAAAAAATCAGGAGATCATCGAAAGTACTTTTCCGCCGCCGCAAGCTTCTGTCTCCGCAAGATCCCATCTGGGGCACGTTCTGGTGCCCTGCTGGAGGGGGATTCAGATACGGACGGCTTCTTCATCAACACCATGACCTCTCCGATGATGCGTGAGTAGTTCACCATAGACCTACGGGTCCATAGCTAGTAACTAGATGGCTTCTTCTCTCTCTTGGATCTTCAATACAAAGTTCTCCATGATCTTCATGGAGATCTATCCGATGTAATCTTCTTTTGCGGTATGTTTGTAGAGATCCGATGAATTGTGGATTTATAATCAGATTATCTATGAATCTTATTTGAGTTTCTTCTGATCTCTCTTATGCATGATGTCATATCCTTGTAATTCTCTTCGAGTTGTGGGTTTTGTTTGGCCAACTAGATCTATGATTCTTGCAACGGGAGAAGTGCTTGGTTTTGGGTTCATACCGTGTGGTTACCTCACCCAGTGACAGAATGGGTAGCGAGGCACGCATCATGTTGTTGCCATCAAGGGTAAAAAGATGGGGGTTTTCATCATTGGTTTGAGATTATCCCTCTACATCATGTCATCTTTCTTAAAGCTTTACTCTGTTCGTCATGAACTCAATACACTAGATGCATGTTGGATAGCTGTCGATGTGTGGAGTAATAGTAGTAGATGCAGAAAGTATCGGTCTACTTGTCTCGGACGTGATGCCTATATGTATGATCATTGCCTTAGATATCGTCATGACTTTGCGCGGTTCTATCACTTGCTCGACGGTAATTTGTTCACCCACCGTGATATTTTCTATTTTGAGAGAAGCCTAGTGAACACTATGGCCCCCGGGTCTACTCCACACCATATTTTCAGCCTTACACCTTTTTACTTCGTTGCACTTTCCGCCTTCAGATCTCACTTTGCAAACAATCTTGAAGGGATTGACAACCCCTTTGAAGCGTTGGGTGCAAGCTCGTTTGTGTTTGCGCAGGTACTCTGGACTTGATGAGACCCTCCTTCTGGATCGATACCTTGGTTCTCAAACTGAGGGAAATACTTACTGCTCCTGTGCTGCATCACCCTTTCCTCTTCAAGGGAAAAACCGACGCAAACAAGAGAAGTATCAAGAAGAATTCATGGCGTTGCCGGGGAAGGACTTTTGTTGCTGTAGCAGAAAATTTCTGGCGCCGTTGCCGGGGAGGAAGATCAAGTCAAGAACTCATCCAAGTAGGTGTCGCAAACTCATCTCTTGCATTTACTTTGTTTGTCAGCTGCCTCTCGATTTCCTCTCCCCCACTTCACCAATTTGCCTTTTTCGTTTGCCATTTTCTCGCTTGCTCTTTGTTCGCTTGTGTGCTTGCTTGCTTTCCGAAGTCACCATGAATGAAAACACCAAACTTTGTGACTTCTCGAATACTAATAATAAGGATTTTATTAGTACTCCGATTGTTCCCGCCACTAGGGCGGAGTCATACAAAATCAATGCCGCTTTCCTGAATCTTGTTATGAAAGAGCAATTCTCCGGCCTTCCTAGTGAAGATGCCGCATCCCATCTCAATACCTTCATTGATCTTTGCGATATGCAAAAGAAGAAAGATGTGGATAATGACGTGATTAAATTGAAGCTTTTTCCTTTCTCGTTGCGAGATCGCGCAAAAACTTGGTTTTCTTCTTTGCCCAAAAATAGTATCGAATCTTGGGATAAGTGCAAAGATGCTTATATGTCCAAGTATTTTCCGCCGGCTAAGATGATCTCTCTCCCTAATGATATCATGAATTTCAAGCAACTTGATCATGAACATGTTGCACAATCTTGGGAGAGAATGAAATTAATGATTGAAATTGTCCCGCTCATGGCTTGAGTCTTTGGATGTTTATTCAAATCTTTTACGCTCGCTTGAATTTCGCTTCTAGAAATATCTTGGACTCCGCCTCAGGTGGAACATTCATGGAAATCACATTAGGGGAAGCCACAAAGCTCCTAGACAACATCATGATGAATTACTCTCAGTGGCACACTGAAAGGTCACCTACTAGTAAGAAGGTACACGCTATAGAAGAAATTAACTCGTTGAGTGCTAAGATGGACGAGATAATCAATTTGGTTGCTAGTAGAAGTGTTCCTTTGGATCCTAATGATATGCCCTTGTCTTCTTTGATTGAGAGTAGCAACGCTAGCTTGGACGTTAATTTTGTTGGTAGGAATAACTTTGACAACAACAATGCTTTTAGAGGAAACTATGTTCCTAGGCCTTTTCCTAGTAACTCCTCTAATAATTTTGGCAACTCCTACAGCAATACTCATGGAAATTACAATAGATTACCCTCTGATCTAGAGAGTAATATCAAAGAGTTCATCAACTCTCAAAATATTTTCAATGCGTCCATAGAGGAAAAGCTACTCAAAATTGACGATTTGGCTAAGAGCGTTGATAGAATGTCTAGTGATGTTGATGCTTTGAAAGTTAGATGTGCTCCTCCCAAAATCAACATGGATGAAACTTTGAAAGCTATGTGTGGTTCCATGACTGAGAGCCAAGAAAGAACCGCCCAAATTCGTGCTAGACATGAATGGCTTAAAAAGGCATGTTCTCGTGATGAGAATCACGGAGATCTTAAAGTGCTTGGTGTGACTCCCATTGAATCTTTGTTTTCTTTTGTCAAACCTAATGATTATGGGGCTGGATATGAACCCACTTTGGTTGAAAAGTCCCCCAATGATTCGGAGTCCATCTATCTTGATGCTAAAAGCATTGAAACTGGAGTAGAAGATGTTAAAACTTTGAGTAGTAATGAAATTACTACCATGGATTTCAAGGAATTCAATTATGATAATTTCTCCTTGATTGAATGCATTTCTTTGATGCAATCCATGTTAAAATCTCCACACACTTATAGCCAAAACAAGACCTTTACCGATCATATCGTCGAAGCTATGATAAAATCTCTTGAAGAGAAACTTGAATTGGAAGTCTCTATCCCTAGAAAGCTTCATGATGAGTGGGAACCTACCATCAAAATCAAAATCAAAAACTATGAATGCAATGCTTTGTGTGATTTGGGTGCTAGTGTTTCTGCGATTCCAAAGTCTTTATGTGATGTTCTGGGTTTTAATGAGATCGAAGAGTGTTCTCTTAATTTGCATCTTGCGGATTCTACTGTCAATAAACCCATGGGAAGGATCAATGATTTTATTATTATTGCAAATAGGAACTATGTACCCGTGGATTTCATTGTGCTTGATATTGATTGCAGTCCTACATGCCCTATTATTGTTGGTAGACCTTTCCTAAGGACTATCGGTGCTATTATTGATATGAAGGAAAGAAATATTAGATTTCAATTTCCTTTAAGGAAAGGCATGGAACACTTTCCTAGGAAGAAAATAAGATTGCCTTATGAATTCATGATGAGGGCCACTTATGGTTTGAGCACCAAAGACGACGATACGTGATTCTATCGATTTTATGCCTAGCTAAGGGCGTTAAACAATAGCGCTTGTTGGGAGGCAACCCAATGAATTTAACTTTTTCTTTCTGTTTTGTTGCGTCCACACCATCACAATTCTCTTGTGATTGTTTTTTGTGTGTTTCTTTTTGTGTTTGATCCAAGCAAAACCTTTATGACTAGTCTTGGTAATGGTTGTTTGATCCTGCTGCAAAAAGACAGAAACTTTTCGCTCACGAGATGATTTTTCATTTTTATTCAGAAAGAGATTTTGAGTTGATTCTTTTTGACGAAGGTTGATATTCCTTTTCCTCAGGCAGTCGTAATTGTTCAGATTTTCTGAGGTACCACAAGGATACGAAGTATACAGATTTCTACAGACTGGTCTGTTTTGACAGATTCTGTTTTTGTTGAGTTGTTTGTTTGTTTTGATGAAACTATGGTTAGTATCGGGGGGTACTAGCCATGGAAAAGTGAGAATACAGTAGCCCAACACCAATATAGATGGAATTCAAGTTTTCTAGAGTACCAAAGATGTGGTAGTTTGTTTTCTTATGCTAATGTTATCACGAGTTTCTGTTTAAGTTTTGTGTTGTGAAGTTTTCAAGTTTTGGGTGATGTTCTCATGGATGATGAGATAAGGAGTGGAAATAGCTCAAGCTTGGGGATGCCCAAGTCATCCCAAGCCAAATTCAAGGACACCAAAAAGCCTAAGCTTGGGGATGCCCCGGGAAGGCATCCCCTCTTTCGTCTTCAAACCATCGGTAACATTACTTGGAACTATATTTTTATTCACCACATGATATGTGTTTTGCTTGGAGCATCTAGTATCGTAGGAGTCTTTTCTTTTTGTTGTGTCACAATCATCCTTGCTGCACACCTTTTTGAGAGAGAGAGACACGCACTCATCATGATTTTGCTAGAATGCTCATAGTGCTTCACTTATATCTTTTGAGCTAGATACTTTTGCTCTATGTGCTTCACTTATATCTTTTAGAGCACGGCGGTGTGTGACTTGGTAGTAGGCTTATGCTATGAAAGTAGTCCCAAATGTGATAGGTACCCAAAGAGGATGCAAAAACCTCCATCTTCATGTGCATTGAGTAGAAAGAGAAGTTTTGATTCCTCTCAATTAGTTTTGAGACGTGGATTTGGTAATATTAAGAGCTATGTTAGTAGGGTGTTGTGAATCTAGAAATACTTGTGTTGAAGTTAGTGATTCCCGTAGTATGCACGTATGGTGAACCGCTATGTTAGGAAGTCAGAGCATAATTGATCTATTGATTGTCATCCTTTGTGTTGAGGTCGGGATCGCGCGATGATTAACACCTACCAACCCTTCCGCTAGGAGTATGCGTTTAGCACTTTGTTTTGATTACTAATAAAAACTTTCGCAACAAGTATGTGAGTTCTTCATGACTAATGTGAGTCCATGGTATAGATGCACTTTCACCTTCCACCATTTCTAGCCTCTCTTGTGCCACGCAATTCTCGTCGGTACACAAACCCACCATATACCTTCCTCAAAACAACCACCATACCTACCTACTATGGCATTTTCATAGCCATTCCGAGATATATTGCCATGCAACTCCCACCGTTCCGTCTCATGACTTGTGTCGTCACTCTCATATTGCCATTGCATGATCGTAAGATAGCTAGCAAGATGTTATCAACGTCATACGCCATGCTAGATCGTTGCACATCCCGGTACACTGTCGGAGGCATTTCCTATAGAGTCATCATCATTTTGAGCTTTGAAGCTGTGAGTAAATAAAAGTGTGATGATCATCATTATTAGAGCATTGTCCCATGTGAGGAAATAAAAAATAAAAATAAAAAGAGGCCAAAGAGCCCAAAAATAAAAAAAGAGAAAAAAAGAGGCCTAACAGCCCAAATTAAAAAAAAAGAGAAAAAGACAGAAGGGACAATGCTACTATCTTTTTCCACACTTGTGCTTCATAATAGCACCATGTTCTTCATGATTGAGAGCTTCTTGCTTTGTCACCACCATATGCTAGTGGGGATCTTCATTATAAAACTTGGCTTGTATATTCCAATGATGGGCTTCCTCAAAATTGCCCTAGGTCTTCGTGAGCAAGCAAGTTGGATGCACACCAACTAGTTTTCCTTTTGAGCTTTCAGATACTTATAGCTCTAGTGCATCTCTTGTATGGCAATCCCTACTCATTCACATTGATATCTATTAATGGGCATCTCCATAGCCCTTTGATACGCTGAGTCAATGTGACCATCTCCTCCTTTTAGTCTCACAACCACCACCACACTCTATTCCACTTATAGTGCTATATCCATGGCTCACGCTCATGTATTGCGTGATAGTTATAAAAAGTTTGAGAAAGTAAGAGTGCGAAAACAATTACTTGGCCAATACCGGGGTTGTGCATGATTTACATTAGTTGTGTGAGGATGATGGAGCATAGCTAGACTATATGATTTTGTATGGATAACTTTCCTTGGCCTTGTTATTTTGAAAGTTCATGATTACCTTGCTAGTTTGCTTGAAGTATTATTGTTTTCATGTCAATAGCAAACTATTGTCTCAAATCTTATGGATCAGAACATTCATGTCATGTGAAAGAAGTTGCAAAGGACAACTATGCTAGGTAGAATTCCACATCAAAAATTCATTCTTTATCACTTCCCTACTCGAGGACGAGCAGGAGTTAAGCTTGGGGATCCTTGATACGTCTCCAACGTATCTATAATTTTTGATGGTTTCATGCTATTATCTTGTCAAACTTTGGATGTTTTGCATTCCTTTTATATTATTTTTGGGACTAACTTATTAATTGAGTGCCAAGTGTCAGTTCCTGTTTTTTCCATATTTTTGACCCTTTTAGAGGAGATTTTGAAACGGAGTCCAAATGGAATAAAATCCCCGAAAAGATTTTTTTCGTAACGGAAGAAGATCGAGAGACTTCAGAGCCAATGCAGGGGGCCCAGGGGCCCCACAAGACCTCACCTCCTGGCTAGGGGGAGGCCGCGGCCCACAGGCTTGTGGGCCCCCTGGACCTCCTTTGCCCTAGGGTTTGCGCCTATATATCCCCAAAAATTTCACAAAATAATCAGGAGATCATCGAAAGTACTTCTCCGCCGCCGCAAGCTTCTATCTCCGCAAGATCCCATCTAGGGCACGTTCTGGTACCCTGTCGGAGGGGGATTCGGATACGGAGGGCTTCTTCATCAACACCATGACCTCTTCGATGATGCCTGAGTAGTTCACCATAGACCTATACGAAGTTCTCCATGATCTTCATCGAGATCTATCCAATGTAATCTTCTTTTGCGGTGTGTTTGTCAAGATCCGATGAATTGTGGATTTATGATCAGATTATCTATGAATCTTATTCGAGTTTCTTGTGATATCTCATATGCATGATTTCATATCCCTGTAATTCTCTTTGAGTTGTGGGTTTTGTTTGGCCAACAAGATCTATGATTCTTGCAATGGGGAAATGCTTGGTTTTGCATTCATACCGTGCGGTGACCTCACCCAGTGAAGGAAGGGGTAGCGAGGCAGGCATCGTGTTGTTGCCATTAAGGGTAAAAAGATGGGGTTTTCATCATTGGTTTGAGATTATCCCTCTACATCATGTCATCTTGCTTAAAGCGTTACTCTGTTCGTCATGAACTCAATACACTAGATGCATGCTGGATAGCGGTCGATGTGTGGAGTAATAGTAGTAGATGCAGAAAGTATCGGTATACTTGTCTTGGACGTGATGCCTATATGTATGATCATTGCCTTAGATATCGTCATGACTTTGCGCGGTTCTATCAATTGCTCGACAGTAATTTGTTCACCCACCGTGATATTTTCTATTTTGAGAGAAGCCTCTAGTGAACACTATGGCCCCCGGGTCTACTCCACACCATATTTTCAGCCTTACAACTTTTTACTTCGTTGCACTTTCCGCCTTCAGATCTCACTTTGCAAACAATCATGAAGGGATTGACAACCCCTTTGAAGCGTTGGGTGCAAGCTCGATTGTGTTTGTGCAGGTACTCTGGACTTGACGAGACCCTCCTTCTGGATCGATACCTTGGTTCTCAAACTGAGGGAAATACTTACTGCTCATGTGTTGCATCACCCTTTCCTCTTCAAGGGAAAAACCGACGCAAACAAGAGAAGTAGCAAGAAGAATTCCTGGCGTTGCCGGGGAAGGACTTTTGTTGCCGTAGCATTACTCACTGATTTTTGGGTCCCGGGCCATCCGAATATTCTGGGAACCTTGGGGACCAGTTATGAGGAACTCGTCAAAACACGCAATTTTGTCCTATTTTGGCTAGTTTTCTATGCGACTACTCACTGATTTTGAGTCCCGGGACGACACGAACATTCGGGGAACACCGGTGTCCAGTTACGAGGAACTCGTCAGAACACGTAGATTTGGCCTATTATGCCAGTTTTCTATGCTATTACTCACTTATTTTAGGTCCCGCTTCAATCGAAACATTCTAGGAACGCGCGGGGTCGATTACATGAAACTCATCGAAACTTTAAACCCGTAGTTTTGGCCTCTTCTACCTCGTTTTTTATGTTATTACTCACTAATTTTGGGACATGGGGTGATTCGAACGTTCGGGGAACCCTAGGATCCGGTTACGCGGGACTCGTCAAAACACACAGTTTTTGCCTATTCTATCTAGTTTTATATGCGATTACTCACTGATTTTGGGTCCCACGGAGATCCCAACGTTCGGGGAACCTCAATGTCTGGTTAGAAAGAACTCGTCAAAACACACAGATTTGGCCTATTCTCCAACTTTTCTATGCTATTACTCACTGATTTTGGGTCCCGCTGCTATCCGAACATTCGGGGAACCCTAGAGTCCGGTTACGAGAAACTCGTCAAAACATAAAAAAATTGCCTATTTTGTATAGTTTTCTATTCTATTACTTACTGATTTTTGGTCCAAGGGGGATCCGAATGTTTTGCGAACCCCGAGGTCCGGTTACGAGGAACTCGTCAGAATATGCACATTTGGCCTATTCTAGCCAGCTTTCTATTCTATTACTCATTAACTTTGGGTCCTGGGGCGATCCGAATGTTCGGGGAACGCTGTGGTTCGGTTACGAGGAACTTGTCAAAACACGCAGTTTAGTCCTATTCTAGCTAGTTTTCTATGCGATTACCCATTTATTTTGGATCCCAAGGAGATCCCAATGGTCCGGGAACTCCGAGGTCCGGTTACGAGGAACTCATCAAAACACGCAGATTTGGCCTATTATGGCGAGTTTTCTATGCTATTACTCACTGATTTTGGGTCCCGGGGCGAATCAAGCATTCGGAGAACCCTGTGTTCGGTTAGGAGTAACTCGTCAAAACACAGATTTGGCCTATTCTGGCCAGCTTTCTATGCTAGTACTCATTCATTTTGGGTCCCGAGGTGATTCGAATGTTCAGGTAACCCCGGGGAACTCGTCAAAACAGGCATGTTGGCCTATTCTAGCCAATTTTCTATGTGATTACTAACTGATTTTGGGTCCTAGGGAGATCCCACCGTTTGGGGATCCCCGGGGAACGGTTACGAGAAACTCAACAAAACACGCAGACAAGAAAATCGACAAAACACGCAGCTTTGGCCTATTCTGGCCAATTTTCCATGCTATTACTCACTGATTTTGGTCCCGGAACTATCCGAATGTTCCGGGAACCCCGTGGTCCCATTACGGTGAATTCGTGAAAACACGCAGATTTGGCCTATTCTGGCCAGCTTTCTATGCTATTACTCAATGATTTTGGGTCCGAGCAGTACTAGGAGAAAGCCTAGTAGTAGCTTTGGTTTTACCCTTACGATAGTGTTGGGTGCAGTGCTGCTACTAACGCGCTACAGTTAACCTGTTAGTAGTAGCGCTGGAATTAAAGTGCTACTCGTACCTACTATGGCAGTAGTGCTGGAATAAATAAATCGCTACTGCTAAGCCAGCGCTACTGCTAATATTCTAGCACTACTGCTAATACTCCTCCTTTCAATATTTAATTCTCGTCGTATTTATGCCCCCTCTATGTATTTGTGCATGCTCTATACAGTAGTTTCATCATATCATAATAAACATGCATTATTCTCATCATATCATACACATAAAGTAGTCTCATCATTTATACCATCATCATCATTATCCAACACAAATATCATTATCTAACACAAATATGATCAAATCTCGAAAATAGCGATACACACAAGTCATGGCACACCCACAAGTTTCATCATCCCTATCTAAACCATCATGTAGAAGAGACGAGCGATCAGCATGAGCAAGAGCGCGAGTATGTAGTTCTTCTTGAGGCACAGGTTTCGCTTTTCTCTTGTCGTAGCATCCACCTCAAGTAACTCTTTTCTGCTTCGGCTCTACTGTCGAACTCCCTATGGCTGGCGCCTGGTTACCTGTCCACCTGGGCCTGAGCATTTGGCCAGTGGTCGTACACTCCTGAAACCCTCCCAATGAATAAGGCATAGCAGACCTTCGCCATCTTTGATCTATGTACCTGCATCGTAAGTTGATTAAAAATGGTATATAATATGCAACATAATGTACTTGAGAAACACAAAGAGGCATAGTTAGCAGAATACAAGCAGTAAACATACATAACGAAGTTCCTCATACACAAACTAATTAACTAGAGCGATGTATACGCTAGTTCATAGAAAGCCAGTAGTACTAATTATAAACACACATTGTCATCGTCAATTACTCCTCCATGTCAGTGCCCCAATCTTCATAGTCAGGGATGAATGACCCAAGCTTGTTGAAAGGCTTTATGTCCAGGCGTTGAGCGCGTAGCAGTTCTCGAACATTCTCCCGCCTCATTGGACCATGGAAGAACATCCATCCTTCTTCGATTGGGCAAGTTCACATTGTATATGATAAAACTCAGCTCGGATTCGATGATCCGATGTCCTTCATATGCTTGTGGCCTAGTTGACAATCTCGGCATCGCCGGAATTAGCTGACATGCGATGGCGTTGTCTATCCCTTCTGCACTCGATCATGTGATGCATGAGGTAGAATCCATCAGCCTTACAACCGTTCGGTTGCTGGATGCACCAAAATTCGGTCTTATGGCCGAAAGCGGCACTTTATTAATGTACCTTTTCACCTCGATATATCCACGAGAAGGTTAAAGGTTAAAATGGCACTATTGAGAACACTCGTCATGTGCGTGTAATTCTTTTTCTCGATGTTCTTCGACGAGTCCAAGTACAGAACATGGGAGTATTGTGGGTACACACATATGAGGACCCCCCCCCCCCCGCTGCGCAAAATATGTACACCTCAAATTAGCCTCAATGCTTGCAAAGGAATGATCAAAACTTACGAAAGGATATCCGTCGATGACTTATGTGGGAAGATAAGTTAGGAGAATTGTTTCCTTGTCCTTATTAGCAATCATGAAATCGCAGATGTACTTTCTCACATAGTCACAGTGCACTTTGCAGACTGCCAAGAATATCTCGTGCATATAATACGGGTCCGCGACATAGATATATTCTTTGTTCTCGCGCGTGATGATGTAGTTGAGATACAACGCATACAGGCAGATGAACTGAAAATCCAGCTTGGTCATGTGGAACACTTCGTAGATGTAGTCAAATTGTAGGATGAACTTATCCGCGGGCCATCTGTCGATGTAAGACATCGCACCCGGAACCTGAGATGGGTAAAGCGGGTATCCTAGTTTTTCCGTGCTGAGAAGTCTTCTCTCTATGGCCAGCACAACATCATGAAGTCTCCTTAGATCATTGTTATGTATGTTCTCTAGCGCTTTTTGAGGTAGGATCGGTTTGCCGGCGACATGGAAATGATACGCACCTATGACAGGTATTCTGTCTACCTCCCGAGGCTTTAGAGGTGGCTGGCTACTTGAAGCAGCTCTCGCGCCTTTAGATCCTTTCTTCTCCGGTCTCCTCCTTCGCTTCTTAGCGGGTGGCACTAGTGAGCTTGCCATACCTTCCCTAACCACCACCCAGAGTCGTCGGGCTAATTACTAGCGGACGGCCCCCGTGTTGTTCTTGCTGGGTAGAGGTGGCATCTGGAAGCATCTCCTGCGAGAATCGCATGAAGAGAGACTTATTGCAATCAGCATTAGGACGTTATGGCTCCGTCAATTCAGACATCATCAAGTCATCACCATGCTCATAGCCTTAGTCATACTCCCGAGAATCGTCATGGCCGATATTGATATATGCTACCTCTTGAGCTTGCGTTGGTTTTTCCCTTGAAGAGGAAAGTGTGATGCAGCACAGTAGCAGTAAGTATTTCTCTCAGTTTGAGAACCAAGGTATCAATCAAGTAAGAGTATCAAGGCAAGTCTCCAAAGTACCTGCGCAAAAACAGCAAACTTGCACCCAACGCTACAAAGGGGTTGTCAATACCTTCACGGTTAACTGCAAGGTGAGATCTAAAGGCGGAAAGTGCAACAAAGTAAAAGTGTAAGGCTGAAAATATGATGTGAACTAGACCCGGGGGCCATAGTGTTCACTAGAGGCTTCTCTCATGATAGCAAGTATTACGGTGGGTGAACGAATTACTATCGAGCAATTGATAGAACCGCGCAAAGTTATGACGATATATAAGGCAATGATCATACATATAGGCATCACGTCCGAGACAAGTAGACCGATACTTTGTGCATCTACTACTATTACTCCACACATCGACCGCTATCCAGCATGCATCTAGTGTATTAAGTTCTTGACAAATGGAGTAACGCCTTAAGCAAGATGACATGATGTAGAGGGATAAATTCATGCAATAGATATAAACCCCATCTTTTTACCCTTGATGGCAACAACACGATATGTGCCTCGCTATCCATTCTGTCACTGGGTGAGGTCACCACACGGTATGAACCCAAAACCAAGCACTTCTCCCATTGCAAGAATTATAGATCAAGTTGGCCAAACGAAACCCAATACTCGAAGAGAATTACAAGGATATGAAATCATGCATATAAGAGATCATAAGAAACTCAAATGAGATTCATAGATAATCTGATCATAAATCCATAATTCTTCAGATCTCGACAAACACACCGCAAAAGAGGATTAAATCAGATAGATCTCCATGAAGATCATGGAGAACTTTGTGTTGAAGATCCAAGAGAGAGAAGAAACCATCTAGCTACTAGCTATGGACCCGAAGGTCTATGGTGAACTACTCACGCATCATCGGAGAGGCAATGGTGTTGATGAAGAAGCCCTCTGTGTCCGAATCACTACTGGAAAACAGTTTTTTGCCATGTGGCTAGTCTTTGCCGTCTGCTAGCTGATGGCAAAGAGTGTCTTTGCCGTCAGCTTCAACAAAGCAGACGGCAAAGCACTGGAGATGGCATAGAGTGTTTTTGCCATTAGTCACATCTTTGTCGTCAGCTAGCGGACGGCAAAGAGTCGCACAGCAGACGGCAAAGATGTAGATGGGCCCACCTGACCGCGGGGTGGTTAGGTCAAACTGGAGTCCCTTCTTTGCCATCTGCTAGCGGACGGCAAAGAGTCTGGAGGCAGACGGCAAAGGGTCTAGACTCTTTGTCGTCCGCCAGCAGACGGCAAAGCGCTAGCTCCGTTAACGGCTCCTTCCCCCCCCCCCACCCCGCCCCTCTCTCTCTCTGTAACGGCTCACCCCCCGCGCCTCTCTCTCTCTCCCAATCCCCAACGCCCACCGGCCGCCGCCACCACCGTCGCCCCGCCGCCCCCATCGCGCCGCCGCCCCTGTCGCCCCCACTGCCACCCATGTCGCCCCCGCCGCCACCGTCGCGCCACCACCACCGTCCTGCCACTGCCCCACCTCACCCCCGCTGCCGCTGCCCCACCACCGTCGCGCCGCCGCCCCTGGCGCCCCCAGTGCCGCCCCGCCACCCCCAACACCCCGGCCCCTCCACAGCCGCCCCTCCCGGTGAGCCCCCACACCCCCACCCCTCCCCCCCCCACGCACCCGCATTATTTTTTAGTAGTTTTAGTAGTTGTTATTGTTAGTAGTTTTAGTGGTAGATTTAGTTAGGTTAGTAGTTTTAGTTAGGTTAGTTAGTTAGCTTGGTTAGTTAGGTGGAGGAGGAGAAGAGAAGAAGAAGAGGAGGAGGAGGACGAGAAGAGGAGAAGAAGAAGAGGAGTAGGAGGAGGAGGAGGAGGAGGAGAAGAAAAAGAAGAAGAAGAAGAAGAAGAAGAAGAGGAGAAAAAATAAGAAGGAGAAGAAGGAGAAGAAGAAGAAGAAGAAGAAGAGAAGAAAAAAATAAGAAGGAGAAGAAGTAAAGAAGAAGAGAAGAAGAAGAGAAGAAGAGAATAAGAAAAAAATAAGAAGGAGAAGAAGAGAAAAAACAAGAAGAAGTTGATTTTTTATTGTTTGGTATTTAGTGGTAGCTAGATTGTTTTTTAGTTACTTAGTGGTAGATTCTGTTTTTGTTTTTTTTTTGCTGTTTAGTGCTATCTAAGTTTAGCGATAGGTTTAGTTAGCTTGGTTAGTTAGGTTAGTTAGTTAGTTAGCTTAATAGAAAGAATAGGAAGAAGAAGAAGAGGAGGAGGAGGAGAAGAGGAGGAGGAGCAGAAGAAGAAGAAGAAGAAGAGGAGGAGAAGACAAAAATAAGAAGGAGAAGAAGAAAAGAAGAAGAAAAGAAGAAGAGAAGAGGAAGAGAAGAAGAATACCTTCTCCTCCTCCTTCTTCTACTCCTCCTCCTTCTCCTTCTTCTTGATTTCTTCTTCTTCTTCTCCTCCTCCTCTTTCTTCTCCTCTATCTTATTCTCCTTACCTTATTTTCCCCCAACAATGAGATAATTAGCCCATTTAGCTACAAAATGGCATAGAAACCTTGGTTAGCTCATGAATATTATATTCTTAACTTGTTTTCCTCTAAAATGACATAATTAGAATATTTGTGTTGATCAGGTGGATTTACATGTGATAGTTGTCTCGTAGCTGTGAGGTCTGCTATGCAAAGACCTCCCCGTGCGTTGTACGAGCTCCGCCCCTGCATTCGTGGATCAGTACAAACTTTATCTCCTCCCCGCCCCTTCATTTACGGTGGCTCGGTTTCCGGATGAAACTTTCTACATTTAGGTAATTAAATTAATTTATCAGTATGTGTGACCAGTATGCGTCTCCCGTTTGAAAGGGCGACATCTATATATATGCATGTCTTTGCATATTTATAACCGCCATCCTTTTGAATTGTCCAACATTATCCATGCACAGCCCAAGTATGTGTAGATTGGGTTCATTTTCCCGTATGATGTGCTTTGGATCCGATGCGGAATTTTGTCAGTGCCTCCCTGTTGTTCTCCGGATGCACATCCTCTCTGTTTATTGCGGAGACGTGTATCAGGAGAACAGCAGGGAGGTGCTGCCGAAATTTTGCGTTGGATCCGGAGCAGAGCATGGGAAAACGAACCCAACCTACAAATACTCGGTTGGGATTAGGACCTATCTTTACCTATTAGCGTGTAGGTTGCCTGGACGTAATAAAAACGGCGAACCTGATTAACCGATGAATATAAATGCTAAATTATATATAAATATATTTCTTCTGTCTTTAGTAGATAGGCAAGATGAGTGATCGTGCGTGGATGTATACCGGTCACCCTAGTCAGAAAGAGATGACGAAAGAATTGTTTGTAAAAACAAAGGAATTTGTGAAAGCCGTATTCGCAAATGGCCAGGAATGAAACTATTGCCCCTGTCCTGGATGCGACAACTATAAAAAGACGACAGAGGCTGTAATGATTAAACACCTGCAGAGGAGGGGTTTTAAGCCTAATTATACGGTGTGGACATTTCATGGTGAGTCTATACAACGCACAAGAGCTGAGGTGGTCTGTCGTCGCACGGACGAGCATGGTACCGGGATCGAAGACATGGTGCAAGACTTTGATGATGCTCGGGATTCGGAAGATGAGATGGAGGAATCTACAAAGGCCTTTTATGAAATGTTGGATTCTTCAAAATGTCCTCTCCATCAGCACACTGAGCTCTGTCAGCTGGATGCAATTGCACAAGTAATGGCTCTGAAGGCTCAGTTCAACTTGGGAAGAGAATGCTACGACGCGATGATAACACTATTTGGACGCTTCCAACCCAAAGGCCATGTCATGCCTGCAAACCTGTACCAGTCGGACAAAATACTTCGTGTACTTAAGATGCCCTATGAGAAGATACATGCATGTGAGAAAGGATGTGTCTTATTTAGGAAGGAGTATGCACACTTGGACTATTGTCCCAATTGCGAGTCTTGCACGTATCTTGTGGTAGACAACGGTATGGGTGAGAAGAGGCAGACCAAAATTGCAGTTAGTGTTCTTCGGTATATGCCAATCATACCAAGACTTCAACGTCTTTTCATGGTCGAAGAGACAGCCAGACAGATGACATGGCACAAATTGGGCAAAAGAACTGAACTAGATGCGGATGGGAATAAGATGGTGGTACACACATCGGATGGGGAAGTGTGGAAACATTTCGATGGATTGCATCAGGATAAAGCGGCAGATCCAAGGAATCCTCAAGTCTGCGTCGCCACGGATGGTTTTAATGCCTTCGGCATGACGGCAACCCAATACAGTTGTTGGCCTGTATTTGTCATTCCACTCAATCTCCCCCCCCCCCCCGGGCAGATTATGCAAAGAAAGAACATATTTCTGACGTTGATAATTCCAGGGCCCAATTATCCAGGGAAGAATATGAATGTGTACCTGCAACCGCTTAAGGATGAATTGGAAGAAGCTTGGGATAATGGGGTCAAGACATACGATGCCGCTAGAAAAGAAAACTTCAAAATGCATGTGTGGTACATGTACTCTATGCATGACTTGCCAGCGTATGCGCTATTCTCTGGATGGTGTGTGCATGGAAGGTTCCCGTGCCCCCAATGCAAGGCAGCTCTTCAGTTTCATTGGTTCCAGGAGGGTCGGAAGTATTCTTGCTTTGACTTGCATAGACAGTTCCTGGATCCTGACCATCAGTTGAGAAAAGACAAGAACAACTTTTCCAAAGGTAAAGTTGTCAAATACTTGGCACCACCTGCGTTGACAGGCCAACAGATCCTGGATCCGTTAAACGCCCTCGAGCCTGATCCAGAGCATCCAGGGTATTTCAAGGGGTATAATTCAAAACACGCTTGGACTCACAAGCCATGCTTCTAGGATCTGCCTTACTTCAAAGACCTCCTTCTTCCACACAATATCGACATGATGCACACTGAAAAGAATATCGGAGAGGCTATTTTTGGTACATTGTTCGACATAGATGGGAAGACAAAGGATAATACTAAGGCTAGAGTCGATCAAGAGACACTATGTCATAGACCGTTAGAAAACATGCGAGAAGGCAAAGGAAAGCAGAAGTGGTCGAAGCAAAAGGCCTGGTTCAATCTTGGAAGGCCAGCTATGAGGGAAATTATCTTGTGGGTCAAAATGCACTTGATGTTCCCCGATGGGTATGCAGCGAATCTAAAGAGGGGAGCGAGTCTTGAAAAAATAAAAATCTTTGGTCTCAAGAGTCATGATTGGCACATATGGCTAGAGCGGGTAATGTCGGTGATGTTACGTGGCTTTATTCCTGAGAATGAATGGCTAGTACTGGCGGAGCTGAGCTATTTCTTCCGTGTTCTTTGTGCGAAAGAATTGTCGCCTAGCGTGGTAGAAGACATGGAGGAGTTTGCACCGGAGTTGTTGTGAAAGTTAGAGAAGATCTTTCTACCGGGCTTCTTTAATCCAATGCAGCATTTGATTTTACATCTACCGACCGAGGCAAGATTTGGTGGGCCCGTGCAAGATCGTTGGTGCTATGCAACTGAGAGGATGCAGAAGACCCTTCGAGCTAACTGTAAAAATAAGCGTAGAATTGAAGCATCGATGGCTGAGGCATTCATTACTCAGGAGGTGGCAAACTTTGTGACAGCACACTACGAAGCCAAAAATCATCATTTGCATAATCCGAAGCCTCGGCACAATGATGCAGACCCTAAAAAAGGTGGGTCCAACCTCAGCCTATTCAAAGGGAAGCTCGCACCAGTCGGTGCTTCGAAACCAATAACGTTGGATGTCGAAGAATGGCGGAACACTTCGTTGTATATCTTCAACAACCTAACATAAGTGTAGCCATACATCGAGTGAGTTCTCGGCACATTTTCCCGTAACTTCTAATTCATTTGAACTACTCTTATTCCGGGATATTTCAAACAGCCGTTACGTCGCCAAATTCTCGGATGGAGCGGTGATCGAAAATGATTCCGTCGAAGATTATGAGCTTCTGTCAAAGACAGGAGGCGGCTATCCCGGTTTTATCTCTTGGTTCAAACAAACGGTAATTATCAATAATGGACCATTTCATTTCTTGGTCTAACTTGCGGCTAATGCAACAATCGTTTCCTATTAAACTTATAGGCTAATTCAGAGTCTATGGACGCCGAATTGAGACAAGTCACTAATGGTTTTGACTATAAGGTCCGTTTATTTGAGAAATTCAACATCAACGGGTATCTCTTTCGTACCTTTGGCAAAGAGCTATCTATGCCCGACCGGAAATCTACAAATTGTGGTGTCTCTGCTATCGGCGAAGGTGTTATCGAGTATTATGGAAGAGTTGAAGCAATTTATGAACTTCAATTCTATGGTGAAAACCCACCGAACGTCGTAGTCTTCAAATGTTATTGGTTCCAGCCGAAGGAGACTAGAAAGACTCATGAACATATAGGACTAGTCGAAATCAATCCAAACACCCATTTAGATGTTCCCGATGTCTATATTACGGCTCAATAGGTGACGCAAGTTTTCTATCTACCGTGGGCATGCCAAACGGATAAGAATCTGGAAGGTTGGTATGTTGTTTATGAAGTGACGCCACATGTCAGACCACCTCTCCCAAATGAACAGGATTATGAACCTCACATTAACCCAGACACATATGATGGAGAATTCTTCCAAGAAACATTTCAAGAACCGTCGTGCTTCACCCAAGAACATGGAAGTAGACAGCGACAATGAATCTGACTCCACCCCTGAGCCGGAACCAGAAGATCTGGAACTCATAGAGGTTACTGATGCGGATGACCTGTCAATGCTTCAACGATTAAAGAAAGGCCTTTCACAACTTCACGTCGTTGAACCCGACGAGCACGTCATTCATGAAGACATGTGTGATAGTGATGATGATGATGCATTTATTGATGATGATTATTAGTTTGTAAGATTCACAACTTAAATTATATATTTTTTAATCTTTATTATTCATGTACATATTATTATTCATGTCAGTTATTCAATTTTTTTATCTTGTACTAATTTCTTTTAATCTTTATCATGGTAGGTCAACATGTGTTGAAAGATGGTGGGCGCTGGTCCAGAGCGCTCGACGGGTTCTTCCCAGCCGCCCTGCACGAGGGGTGGTACTTCCCTTCCACCCCTATGTCTCCGTAGAGCCTTGGCAGACAGTCTGTCGACACCACCCGTGGGTTCTTCTTCGTCGGCGGCATTGCCCACTGGCAGAGGTGTTGGTCGGGTAGTGAAGAAGGGGAAGGGTACAGGGAGAGGTGGTGGCCGCGGAAGATCCAGGAGGACTGTTGAGCCATCCTCGCCACTACCACCAGCTCATTCACCCGAGCATAGGACTACTATGGTCGACCCGTTTGCGGAGGAAGCTACGGGGACTCTGGTCCAGGAGCCTGGTGTTGACGGGCATTCGTCCCATGAGACTCCGGTCCAGGATCAGCCTCGGGTCGAGGTGCATTCGGCCCACGAGACTACGGTTCCGGAGGCTTCACCCCACGTGGAGAGGCCCGGATGGGAGACCTGGCCGGATCGGACCGAGTTTCCGGATTGGACCGAGGGTCCGGGTGGCTCAGGGGGGCGGGGATGGCGGGGATGAGCTTACGAATAGTGAGGGCGATGTGCAGGTGGACGGGGCCACCGTGTACAAGCGTGGTAGTACACGTCTCCCGGTCGTGCCGGCTACCCGCGAGCAGAGGCCGGTGATTAAACCTGAAGGAGATAGGTAAGTACATTTACTCTTTTTTAGCTTTTGCCTTCAAGTTTGTTCAAATATCTAATGCATTGACCTTATCATATTGCAGGGGATGGGTACACCCTCTTGGAGTCCGCAGGCCGAACTCCGTCCTTGGTGTGCTTTGCCGGACAAATTTCCCGGGGTTTGTCACGTTGCCTGGTGAGGGTCAGGTTCCTACACTAGGATTTCCCTGGGAGCAGTTCCAGGCTGCGCAGGCCCCGTCGGAGGAGATTATATATGGTGTCTTGTGCCACACAAGGGCCGAGATGGTGATCAAGAGCTTTTGGGTAAATTATCCTTTTACACAATCTAAAATTAACAATATAGCTAATTATTGTACTAATCGGTGTTTTCACGTTTGATTGCAGACCTTCTATTGGTGTGACGATGGATATGAGGAGGAGGCGGCCAGGGTTCTCGAGGCCGAGTGTAGGCGGTTACTACAGAACTTACGCCACGAGGCTCGGCCGCAGGCTATTCGAGACTACTACGCCACGCGTGGTATTAAGAAGCAGAAGAAGGATTGCCGCAGAAAATTCTGAAGAAGGAGCAATACATGAAGGTAATTACCTATTCTTAAGTCCTTCTACGTAGTTTTCTTGATTTCATTCATAGGCATAGCGCTCAAAAGTCTTTCTAATAACTTATAGGTGCCCGAGATGGTGTGCGGATAAGAAGGATTGTTGGGAGGCGTTGGTTGATGAGTGGTGCAAAGGAAGCTTGCGAGTCGTCCATGAGAATGCGAAGGTTCGGCGTAGCCAAATGGTTGGTGTGCCACACCATCAAGGAAGCGCCAACTTACTTCAGTTCTGACGAAACTGGGTATGTGATTTGCTTCATGGTTCATGCAATTCATTCTTCATGCTAATATTTTGTTCCTCTCTTTTAGGCGCATCACAATAAGATGGAGATGCCACACTTGTACGACCTTTATGGCATGGCCCATACTGCCTCGTACAAGAAGGCGAAGGCATTCTCTGAGTCTGACCTGGATGATCCCAATAACTTCACCAACATATCATCCCACCACAAGCTCGCGACATACAGAGACGCGGGGAAGGCTACGAAAGGGGATGACTTTAACCCTAGCCAGGAACCTTTGGATCCAGAGCTGGTGATGATATCTGGTGGCGGGAGGCCCCATGGCTCGATAGCCATTGGAGATGGGATACTACCCTGTCCACTCACTCTCCCGGAGATCAAGGCGCGCCAGTCGAGCAGCTGTCCTGAGATAACGCGTCGACCACGGCCAGTCGATCTTGCCATCGAGGTTAGTTGTACGGACTAAGAACACCATCCATTTCATTATGTGTGTCACCATAGATCATTACTGTGGTAACTAGGAATGGTGTTTCAGGATGCTCTTCAGAAAGAGAGATTGGCAAACCAGGCTGCTCTTGAGAAAGAGAGGTTGGCAAGCCAGGCTGCTCTTGAGGCTGCTCTTGAGAAAGAGAGATTGGCAAGTCAGGCTGCTCTTGATGAGAGGGACCACACCACGGCACGATTGATTGAGGAGGAGAGGTCCCGGAATGAGGTGGGTCAACGGGCCCTGTACGAGCTTTTTGTGGTAAGTTTTTTTCACATTAGCCAAATCATGTGTGTAATGTTTGTTTCATTACTAACTAATACGACCCACTCTTCAGGGTCTGTGCGAGAAGAGAGGTCAAGTCCCTCCGTTGATGCACGTCTTCTCTTCGATTGGCACGGTGAGTTTCATTATAAACTAGTATTAATAATTGAGTGTCATCATGCTAACTAAGACATTGCAAAATATCTATTCTGCAGAATAACTCCCGAGCGGCATCGCACGACCCTTCTCCACGTGTTTCTCCTCCTTGATGACCACTACGGTAAGTTTCTCTTCTCCTCTTTCATATTCTCCTTGCCTTAATTTCCCCAACAATGACATAATTAGCCCATTTAGCTCCAAAAAGACATAGTTAGCTAATTTAGCTCCAGGAAGAGGAGAAGAGGAGAAGAAATAGGAAAAATGAAAAGAAAGAAGAAGAAGAAGAAGAAGAGAATACGGAGAAGGAGGAGGAGGAGAAGGAGGAGAAGGCCAAGGACCTTCTAGTCCTTCTCCTCCTCCTCCTCCTTCTTTATTTCTTCTTATTCTCCTCCTCCTCCTCTTTTGTCTCCTATTTCATATTCTCCTTGCCCTAATTTCCCCAACAATGACATAATTAGCCCATTTAGCTCCAAAATGCCATAATAAGCTCAAAATGGCATAAGAACCTTGGTTAGCTCACTAATATTATATACTTAGCTTGTTTTCCTCTAAAATGACATAATTAGCCCATTTAGCTCCAAAAATACAAAGTTAGCTAATTTAGCTCCAAGAATAGGAGAAGAGGAGAAGAAATAGGAAAAATGAAAAGAAAGAAGAAGAAGAAGAAGAAGAGAAGGAGAAGGAGGAGGAGGAGAAGGAGGAGAAGGCCAAGGACCTTCTAGTCCTTCTCCTCCTCCTCCTCCTTCTCCTCCGTCTTCTTTATTTCTTCTTCTTCTCCTCATCCTCCTCTTTCTTCTCCTCTTTCATATTCTCCTTGCCTTAATTTCCCCAACAATCACAGAATTAGCCCATTTAGCTCCCAAATGCCATAATAAGCTCAAAATGGCATAAGAACCTTGGTTAGCTCATTAATATTATATACTTAGCTTGTTTTCCTCTAAAATGGGATAATTAGCCCATTTAGCTCCAAAAAGACATAGTTAGCTAATTTTGCTCCAAGAAGAGGAGAAGAGGAGAAGAAATAGGAAAAATGAAAAGAAAGAAGAAGAAGAAGAAGAAGAGAAGAAGGAGAAGGAGGAGGAGGAGAAGGAGAAGGCCAAGGACCTTCTAGTCCTTCTCCTCCTCCTCCTCCTTCTCCTCCTTCTTCTTTATTTCTTATTCTTCTCCTCCTCCCCCTCTTTCTTCTCCTCTTTCATATTCTCCTTGCCTTAATTTCCCCAACAATGACATAATTAGCCCATTTAGCTCCAAAATGCCATAATAAGCTCAAAATGGCATAAGAACCTTGGTTAGCTCATTAATATTATATACTTAGCTTGTTTTCCTCTAAAATGGGATAATTAGACCATTTAGCTCCATAGAGACATATTTAGCTAATTTAGCTCCAAGAAGAGGAGAAGAGGAGAAATGAAAAGGAAGAACAAAAAGAAGAAGAGAAAGAGAAGAGAAGGAGAAGGAGACGAAGGAGAAGGAGGACGAGGAGAAGGAGGAGAAGGCCAAGGACCTTCTAGTCCTTCTCCTCCTCGTCCTCTTTCTCATCCTTCTTCTTTATTTCTTCTTCTTCTCCTCCTCCTCCTCTTTCTTCTCCTCTTTCATATTCTCCTTGCCTTAATTTCCCCAACAATGACATAATTAGCCCATTTAGCTCTGAAAAGGATCGAGATGGACCTAGAGGGGGGTGAATAGGTACAATACCAAATTTTAATAATTACTTAGCAATTTTAGGCAAAAGTGTGGAATATGAGTGTAGGCCTAATAATTTCTATGACAAAGAGTAAGCTATTTAGAGTGAAGTAAGACAAGCGGTAAACAATAATCAAGTACAAGTGCGTAATAAGGATTAACACAAGTAGAGTGTTAGGGTTAGGAATAACCGAAACTTCAAGAGAGACAAGGATGTATCCCGATGTTCACTTCCTTGGAGGGAATCTACTTCACCGTTAGAGGGGCGGATGTTACCACGAAGACACACCAACGCCACGAAGGCTCACCCTATTCTCCCTTTGAGATAACTCCACGAAGGCGTTTCTCAACCACTAGTGGTAAGCCTTGAGGTGGCTTCCAAACCTTCACAAACTTTCTGGGGGAAATCACAACGGTTTGATTCCTCTCCGAAGACTCCTACCGCCTAGGAGTCTCCAACCACCAAGAGTAACAAGATCACGGGGATTGCTCAAAACTTGCTCAAATCACAAATCACTTTGGTGGGAAGGAGGAGAGGGAGACGATCTATCTTTTGATTGGAACAACACTCAAAGGGACTCACAAATGCTCTTGGGATCTAGGATTTGGTGTAGACAAGAGTGAGTGAGAAGAAAGGTGTTCTTGGATGTATTCTAGCTGTGTTGAACACCCTCTCACAAGGTGGGAGAAGAGTATATATAGTGGGGAGTGACAAACAGCCGTTGGGGACACTTTAAGTCACACAGGGTCCGGACGTCCGACAGTTTTCGGAAGTCCGGGCGTCCGCGAGGGGTCGGACGTCCGACAGGGGTCGGTCGTGCGAGCCTTGTAGATATGACTGAAAATACTGTGAATTAAACAGCGACCAGACGTCCGGAGAGGACCGTAAATTCGAGTTATTTGACTCAACTTATTCTGGTGGGAGGTTCCGGATTTCCGAAGGCGGACGGACATCCGGCCCTCGGACGTCCGGAGGGAGCCGGAAATCCGAGTTATAGAGCTCATGTTCTTCTGGTGCAGGGCTCCGGATTTCCGAGGCTGGTCAGACGTCCGGCCCTCGGATGTCCGGAGGGAGCCGGAAATCCGAGTTATATGACTCAAATACTTCTGGTGGAGGGCTCCGGATTTCCGACGCCTGCCGGTCGTCCGGCCCTCGGACGTCCGGAGGGAGCCGGAAGTCCGAGGCAATAGACCTGTTTTGAGATAGGAACAGAGTGGAGAATATGTGGTATTGGGTATGACAGTGAAGATGTGGTATGAGCAAGTTCATCGCAAAACCTGTGATCCCCTCTTAATAGTGCGGGATCCCTATACTCAATATCAGTAAACTCAAAAGAATAGTCTACATCATCTTTTCTTAATCCCGAGCCTTCTCAAAATATAAATCCCGATCTTCTGAGACCACCTTTGACACATAATTCTCAATCTACTAAAGTACTTGCCATCCTGAGATACACTCAACAAATAGGATTAATTTTCTATGTATGTGTTGTCATTAACACCAAAAGTCGATTAGGGGCATAGCATGCACTTTCAGTCTCCACCTTTTTGGTAGTTGATGACAACATATACATAGGTCTCAAAAATATTTAACATACATTATAGCCTAGGAGATACTTAGTACGGAGCTCCCCTTAGTATGTGCATGATAAAATATCAGAGCTCCCATTTAATGTAGTGTATCGAACATATAATGGATCAACATGTAAGGATAATAAATCATCGTAGAAAGACAATATAGAAAGACAATAGATCATCATGGAAGTAATGGAGCAAAAACATAATAGTCTATGATGATATCATAGCAATCCATAGCAATCACAATCATTCATAAATAGCCATACATGAGTTTATCCATTACATTAAATCTCCAAGGCTGAAAGCTACGATACATTACTCCCCCTTTGGCACCAAGTACCCAAAAGGGAGGCACCAACAGCATCAACCATGCTCAGAGCTCATCAGCATCATCCTCATCGTTAGGCAAGCCACTGCCACCAGCCTCGTCATGGAAATCAGCCCACTCAGGACCAGATGGGAAGCCAAAATTAGAAGGAGGAGCAGCAGGAGGAGCCTCATCATCACTCACATCAAGAGTGCCCGAGGCTCTCAGACGAGCCTTGAGGGCATTCTTGGAGGAGACTAAGCGAGAAACCACATCATGGGTTTGACCACACTGGAAAGAGACGGCCTTCATCATAGCAGAATGTGCCTTGCTAAGGAACTTGGCAATGCGACCGAGAGGAGCGGAGCTAGATGAGGGGGTGGCTGACCGGGCAGCAGTGCAGCGATTGGATGTGGAGGATGGGGCTTTCTTGGGAGCATAGGTATCCGCCATGTGAGCGGGAATGACCCACTTGCAATGTGTGTGAGTGATAGCAACATGATTAATAAGAGCCTGGATGAAGGGGGCATGAGGAAAGGCTCGCTTGTATTGAAAGCTAGCAAGCCGAATCTCATGCCATAGAAAGTGAGGCACATTAATTTTGCTCCTGGGGTGCTCGTATAAATGAGACATGATGTCAATGCAATAGCCACTGCAAGAGCCCTTATCACCCATCTTGGGATAGAGGGTGCGGATAAGACACTGAAAGATGATGAAGTAAGGTGAGCGCCAGATGGATACCTGATTAAGATCCTTCATGCGTTCAGCCGCATCTCACTTAGTGGTTTGAGAAGATACCCACACGCGTCAATGGACTTAGGCGCATGGTTAGGATCATCCCTATGTATTTTGAAGCCGGAGTTGGGGAAACCAAGTGCGGCAACAAATGTATCATAAGAAACTGTGAAGCGAACGTCAGAGGTGATCCAGCTGACAGTGTGATTTGGAGCAAAGTAGCATGTGGCATAGAACTGGCGAATGGCAGCAGCATTAAAGTCGCGATGAAAGGCAAACGGGGCGGCAATCCCCGATGCCTCAATAAGCTCAATGGCACCCGGGTATTTCGCCGGGTGCATGTGAATATGCTCAAGATCTATATAGAGATGAACAGATAAACCCTTAGGAACTATGACTGTGGTAAAAATGTCCGCCTGGACGTTTGTGCGGAAACGTGAGTCCGTAGAGTCACGTACGACAGCGTATGGATCAATGTCGCGGCGGAAAGTGAGGTATGAAGCCGCGCCAAGTGTGGTGAAGTTCGTGATTGCACGACCTAAAGTAGCAGGGGGTTCTAGTGAGATGCGACGAGCTTCACCTGCGGGCTGAGCAGGAGGAGGTGGTGGCATGTAGGACGCCCTGCGAGTCCCGGGCTTTGGCTTGGACCTCCGACTGATGGGCTGGTCAGGAAGATCCTCGGCGGCAAGATCATCCTCGAAGTCGGGGTCATCACCATCAGACGACGAGGGGAGCTCTGGAGACGGAGAACGCCGGGCCGGAGAACGCCGGGCAGTCCGTTTGAAGGGACGACATGGCCCATCCGAGTCCGACCCCGTGCTAGGAGGGGCGCGAGAGGATGAGCCAGCAACGTTCTTCCGTGCGGGGAGCTTGGTCTTGGGCATGGTGCACAATGTCCTACACGGATGGAAATCCCAAATAAGGAACGAACATGGTCAAACCATAGGAACGAACATGTAGACTTGAGAGAGAGGGAGACCTTTGAGAGGGAACCTCGCGAGGGGAACGGAGGAGTACCTGTAAACGGATCCCGTGGAGGAAGAAGAGGAAGAGGAGAAGGATCCGCGGAGGAGATCGGGCCGATCTCGAGTGTGGCGGCGCTGGGGAGAGCTCCTAGAGTTGGCGGCGGCGGCTGCAGGGGAAAAATGGGGCGCGTGAGGGCTAGGGCAAAGCCCAGCCCCGCGCCCAGCTACTTATAGGCCCCGATGCGTCAGACGTCCGACAGGTGTCGGACGTCCGGAGAGGATTGTGGTGTCAGACGACTGACACTGGTCGGACGACCGGAAGGAGATTTGCCGCCGGACGTCCGAGAAAGAGGAGGAGGCAGGGGCTGATTCTGGAAAAAAAATTTGATGATGATGTGATGATTTGCATGGTCTCTCACAAAAAGTATGAACATAGTTGCCTACAAGCATTAAATATACTACTTCTGGACAGAAAGTGATTTATGCGTACTTTGTAAGCAAAAAAATAGAAAAATAAGACACACTCCCCCTAAATGCATGCCCACATCAAGACACAAACATAATGTGAGTGTGTGTATGTGTGCAAGGTTTCAAGATATGTTGTCAAGCTCCAAGATACCAAGTTCACGCCTAAGTTGACAGAACCTAGCTACGCTAAGTGGCTTGGTGAAAATGTCGGCTAGCTGCATGTCGGTACCCACATGGGTAATATCAATGTCACCCTTTTGCACATGGTCTCTCAAGAAATGATACCGAATATCAATATGTTTTGTGCTAGGGTGATCAATGGGGTTCTCGGAGATCTTTATGGCACTTTCATTATCACAGAGAAGAGGAACGTGTCGATATGTGATACCATAATCCTTTAGTGTTTGCCTCATCCATACCAGTTGGGTTGCACAGCTTGCGGCTGCAATATATTCGGCCTCGGCCATGGAGAGAGAAACACAGTTCTGCTTTTTCGAGGACCAACTTACCAAGGAGCGTCCAAGAAACTGACATGCACCGGAACTGGATTTCCGTCCCACTTTGTCACCGGCCCAATCCGCATCGGAGTACCCAATAAGATCGAACTTTGCATCCTTGGGGTACCATAAGCCTAACTTTGGGGTGTGAACAAGGTATCTAAGAATATGCTTAACCGTCGTATGATGGCTTTCCCTAGGGGAAGCTTGAAATCTAGCACATATGCCTACACTTCACATGATGTCCGGTCTAGATGCGCAAAGCTAAAGTAGCGAACCAATCATGGAGCGGTAAGTAGATGGGTCAAAAGGAATACCGTTTGTGTCTTCATTTAGAACTACATCTGTGGCCATGGGTGTCTTCATTGGTTTAGCATTTTTCATATCAAATTTTTCAAGAATGTCCTTGAGGTACTTAATTTGAGACAAGAAAATCCCTTCTTGAAATTGTTGTATTTGAAACCCAAGAAAGAACTTCAAGTCCGTGTTGAGTGACATCTCAAAGGTCTTGGTCATGGAAGCCGCAAACTTCTTGCATAAATGGATGTTAGGAGAACCAAAAATGATGTCATCTACATAGATTTGGCATAAGATCAAATCACCATTTTCCCTCTTAGTAAAAAGAGTGGGATCGATCACCCCCACCACAAAGCCATCATCGAGTAGGAACTTCTTAAGATGATCGTACCAAGCACGGGGTGCTTGTTTGAGGCCATACAGAGCCTTGTGAAGTTTATATACATGGTCTTTGTGGTGAGAGTCAACAAACCCAGGTGGTTGTGATATATATACCTCTTCTTGTAGAGGACCGTTAAGAAAAGAACTTTTCACATCCATTTGATGCAAAGTAAAACCATTGAAAGCAGCATAGGCCAATAAAATGCGAATGGACTAAAGACGAGCAACAGGGGCGACAGTTTCACCAAAGTCCAAACCTTCAACTTGGGAGTACCCCTGTGCTAGTAACCTTGCCTTGTTGCGTAGGACAGTCCCATTCTCATCTTCCTTGTTCTTCAAAATCCATTTAGTTCCAATGACATTATGTTCCTGAGTTGGTCGTTCTACCAATGACCATACTTCGTTGCGTGTAAAACTGTTTAGCTCCTCTTGCATAGCAAGGAGCCAGTCATTGTCACACAATGCATCCTGAACCCTGTGTGGCACAGTACTAGAGACAAACGAAAAGTGAGCACAAAAATTTGTTAATTGTTTACGATTCACTCTACCTTCCGACACGCCGGTGAGGATTTGATCAATATCAACACGACCGGCCACACGTGGCATGATGGAGGTCAAGGTTTCACGAGGTTCGACTTTGTTTCCATCATCAACGTCCTCAACATATGGATCATTTATGTGCGGAGGAAGATATTCCTCTTCGCGTTGCACCTATTGAGGTTCATCATCAAACATACCCATACTTTGATCTACCTCTTGAAGATCAACTTGTTCTTGAGTGTGATCAGGGTGAGAGACATGTTCTCCCACTTGATCCTCAACAACTGGCGTGATGTGTGTGCTAGTATCTTGTGGAGGTACGGGCAGTGAACTGTCTTGAGGATGAGAAATACTCTCATCATCTTCATCATCATCATGGGGTCTTTGTTCCATGGGAAGGAGTGCACCTACACCCATGTTTAAGATATCTTGTGGGGAGTCTTCTTCACCTGCATCATTTAGATCAACTTGCTCCCCATGGGAGCAGTTAAATTCATCAAACGTCACCTCACAGGTTTCTATAACACATCCAGTGGATTTATTGTAGACTCTGTAGGCGTGAGAGTTTGACCCATAGCCAACAAAAATCCCTTCAGTTGTTTTGGATTGAAATTTTCCTAACCGTTCCCGTTTGTTGAGGATGAAACACTTGCATCCAAACACACGAAAGTACTTAACATTGGGCTTGTTCCCAGTTAGGAGCTCATATGGAGTCTTCTCCAATATTGATCGAAGGAAGAGCCGGTTTGATGCATGACATGCTGTGTTGACGGCCTCAGCCCAAAAACTATGTGGTGACTTGTATTCGTCTAACATGGACCTTGCCATTTCCACAAGTGTCCGGTTCTTCCTCTCTGCCACACCATTTTGCTGAGGGGTGTAAGGTGCGGAGTACTGATGTTCAATTCCCTCATCACTAAGAAATTCTTCTAGGGTGTAGTTCTTGAACTCAGAGCCATTATCACTTCTTATTGCCTTGATGTCCTTATCAAACTTCCGCTGGGCTTGTTTGGCAAAATCAATGAAGGTGATCTTCGTCTCGTCCTTGGACTTGAGAAAGAACACCCATGTATATCTTGAGTAATCATCAACAATGACTAGGCCATACTTTTTCCCTCCAAGACTTGCCCATGAAGGAGGCCCAAACAGATCCACTTGAAGGAGCTCTGACGGCCTCGAAGTGGATACAATGTTCTTGGGTGGATGTTTTGATTGATGTTGTTTCCCAGCTATGCATGCACTGCACACACGATCTTTCTTAAAAGATACATTTGTTAGTCCAAGGATGTGATTGCCGTTTAAGAGATTTTGAAGATTTTTCATGCCAACATGGGCGAGCCGGCGATGCCACAGCCATCCCGTGTCGGCCTTGGCCATTAGACAAGTTGTATGGAAGGTGCTCTCTTTAGAGAAATCAACCGTGTAAAGGTTGCCATCCAACTCTCCAACAAAGGCCACTTTGAGAGTGTCTCTCTTAAAGACTTTCACATCCGTTAGTCCAAATAATGTGTCATAACCGACGGAAGCCAATTGGCGAACTGAAAGTAAATGATATTGAAGAGATTGGACAAGCATGACATTTGCAATAGACATGTCATTAGTGATTGCCACCTTGCCCAACCCAATTACCTGCCCTTTCGACCCTCCACCAAATACAATGCTCATGTATGGTCGAATGGCTTGCATGAAGTCATAGAGCAAGTTACTATCTCCGGTCATATGATTGGTGCATCCACTGTCGATCACCCATTTGGCTCCTCCGGAGAAAACAGCCTGTAACGAATTAAGACTTGGTTTGAGGTACCCATTTTGTCATGGGGCCTTTCACATTAGTTACAAGAGTCTTAGGGACCCAAATAGCATAGAATCGGAATGCATTACGGGGACCAACGAATTTAGCATAAACCTCTCCTTCCTTTGATTTGCGTAGTACATAGGATGGAGGCATGAATTCGGTTGTCTTGTTGTGAGTAGGCGAACCCCTAGTGGCCGATCCACTCACAACCTTACCTTTCTCCTTGTGTCCCTCTCGTACAAATATTTCTTTAATCGGAGTGGTACACTTGTGAGGAGATGCACATTTCTTGGTGGTGCTTGGGTTGAAACCAAGCCCGTCCTTGGCGAAGCCTCCATTGTGTCGACTTAAGATCTCATTGAGAGTCTTTTGTCCTTGTGCACATGTCATGAGACCACTGTCTAACTGTGCCTTTAGCGAACAGTTTTCCTCAAGGATAGATGTCAGTTCACTACTAGAGTTAGTAGTGCAGGTATCAACATTAATGATAGGTGAGGAGTAGGCCTTAGCTAAAGTGTTAAGATAAGTAACCTTAAGTGCCTCAAAGCTCTTTGTAAGAACAGTGAGTTTCTCTTCCTTGTCTTTGAGAGACAAGGATAGACGCTCACAGTCCTTAGAAAGGGAAGCATGAGAGTTCACAAGTCGGTTTTTATCATTTAGTAATTCTTTGCACATAGATTCAGCCTTTTTCAAGGAGGCAAGATCATTAGCATGTTTATCAAGGTTTTCACCTACTTTTGAGCATAATGCATCATTTTGTGCTTCCTCATACAAGACTTTCTGCTCAAGGATTTCATTTCTTTCCTTCTCCTCAGTGACGAGGGTTTCGAGTTCCTTGATGGTATTGGTGTGCTTACTCACCATTTCCATAAGTATGTGAAACATAGTGAGCTTCTTTCCTTTAAGAGAGCACATAAATTTGTTTATTTTAGCAAACATGGGATGATCTAAGTCATTCTCCTCATAGTGATCTTCCGCATCAAGATACTCATCAGATGGAGTAGAAGCTAGACTGAAAGAGTTTAACCGTGGAGTTACCTTAACCTTATCATGGGAGCTTTGGTCTTCCTCATCTCCCATGGCAGTCTTTGCCATCAAACACTTGTGAGTGTTGCCCTTGTAGTCCTTCATATAGTTGTACTGAACAACATCACCACTTTTGTTGACTAGCCTCAAGGTGTTTTGTGTATCCTGAGCTACTCCGGCAACTCCACCAACATCTTCTGGATCTGATTCTTCTTGTGCAACCATTGCTCTTCCATCTGTCCTCCTCTGCTTGGAGTTCATAGGGTTTGGCAACTTCTTCTTTACAAAGGTCTTTGGAAACCTTGGTTTGTCTTCTCTCTTCTCATAAGGACAGTCATTGGAGAAGTGGTTGGTTTCCTCACAGTTATAGCATTTCCTTACCTTCTTCTTTGGGAATCTTCCCTTGAACTTTCCTGCACTGAACTTCTTTACAAAGAGAGCAATGTCCTCATAAGATGGGCTTTCATCAGAGTCAACATCATCACCATCTTCGCAGTCATCATCACCTTCTTCTTCTTCACTTTCTTCTTCGTCACATTCATGCTTGGCTTTCAAAGCAAGATTGATCTTTGATGTTGAAGTTCCATGCATGGCAAGGTGCTTTGTTGCATTTGCCTTTGACTCTTCAAATAATTGGAAAGTGGATATGATGTCATCTGGAGTCATTTCATTGAACCCATGGTGCTGCCTCATGTCGCATACCATTTGATGGTGATACGGAGCAAGAGCGTGAAGTAACTTGTCCACAAGAAATCTCTTGGTCAGATTGAAACCATCTTGCGTCTTGTCACAGTCACATGACTCAATGTCTGCGGCGAGAGTCATGAGCCGTTCTAGTAGTTGCTTGGGAGGTTCACCCTTTTCCATACAGAAATTCTGTAATTTGCCCTTGGCAATTTCATATTGAGCAAGCCGAAGAGTGGAGGTACCGGTCTTGGTCCTTATAATGCTATCCCATAGTTCCTTGGCACTTGTGATGTGAATGTAAGGTCTCCGTTGCTTGTCATTCATTCCTTTTCTTATGCACATGATCGCAGTGTCATTGAGATGCTTGTCATAAGTTTCTCTGGGAGTGAGGCACCTTGGATCTGCAGGATTGTACCCATGCTCGAGGATGTCCAACATCTCATCATTGGCGTACCTAAGATGATCCTGCATACCAACTCTCCACAAAGCAAAATCAGAATTGTCATCAAGCAAAGGAGGTTTTCCTCCAGGATTGTACTTAGGTTTCTCAATTTGAGATCTAGCATAAAGCCATGGAACACCGGTTTGGTTCCTTTCCGGAGGTTGTTGGCCAAATGAAGTACCATGCACATGTGGCCCTGAGGCCCTCGGGGACGTGGTTGTCCCCGTGGTTAGTCATGCCAGTCTCATTTGGACCATGGCCTCAAGAGAAGCATCATGCTCCTCTTTTTGCTTGGCAAGGGCCCGTTCCAGGTCCTCAGAGGTGAAAGACATGACTTCCGTGGAAGTCCCGTCCCTCTGCACTGGAGCTACCGTAGCTGGAACCTCATCCATCTCGCTCTAGGGCGGTTAAGCCACAAGAATAGAGCACGAGGCTCTGATACCAATTGAAAAGGATCGAGATGGACCTAGAGGGGGTGAATAGGTACAATACCAAATTATAATAATTACTTAGCAATTTTAGGCAAAAGTGCGGAATATGAGTGTAGGCCTAATAATTGCTATGACAAAGAGTAAGCTATTTAGAGTGAAGTAAGACAGGCGGTAAACAATAATCAAGTACAAGTGCGTAATAAGGATTAACACAAGTAGAGAGTTAGGGTTAGGAATAACCGAAACTTCAAGAGAGACAAGGATGTATCCCGATGTTCACTTCCTTGGAGGGAAGCTACGTCACCGTTAGAGGGGCGGATGTTACCACGAAGGCTCACCCTATTCTCCCTTTCAGATAACTCCACGAAGGCGTTTCTCAACCACTAGTGGTAAGCCTTGAGGTGGCTTCCAAACCTTCACAAAATTTCCGGGGGAAATCACAACGGTTTGATTCCTCTCCGAAGACTCCTACCGCCTAGGAGTCTCTAACCTCCAAGAGTAACAAGATCACGGGGATTGCTCAAAACTTGCTCAAATCACAAATCACTTTGGTGGGAAGGAGGAGAGGGAGACGATCTATCTTTTGATTGGAACAACACTCAAAGGGACTCACAAATGGTCTTGGGATCTAGGATTTGGTGTAGACAAGAGTGAGTGAGAAGAAAGGTGTTCTTGGATGTATTCTAGCTGTGTTGAACACCCTCTCAGGAGGTGGGACAAGAGTATATATAGTGGGGAGTGAAAACAGCCGTTGGGGACACTTTAAGTCACACGGGGTCCGGACGTCCGACAGTTTTCGGAAGTCCGGGCGTTCGTGAGGGATCAGACGTCCGATAGGGGTCGGTCGTCCGAGGCCTATATTTATGACTGAAAATACTGTGAATTGAACAGCGACCGAACGTCCGGAGAGGACCGGAAATCCGAGTTATTCAACTCAACTTCTTCTGGTGGGAGGTTCCGGATTTCCGAAGGGGGACGGACGTCCGGCCCTCGGACGTCCGGAGGGAGCCGGAAATCTGAGTTATAGAGCTCATGTTCTTCTGGTGCAGGGCTCCGGATTTCCGAGGCTGGCCGGACGTCCGGCCCTCGGATGTCCGGAGGGAGCCGGAAATCCGAGTTATATGACTCAAATACTTCTAGTGGAGGGCTCCGGATTTTCGAAGCCTGCTGGTCGTCCGACCCTCGGACGTCCGGAGGGAGCCGGAAGTCCGAGGCAATAGACCTGTTTTGAGATAGGAACAGAGTGGAGAATATGTGGTATTGGGTATGACAGTGAAGATGTGGTATGAGCAAGTTCATCGCAAAACATGTGATCCCCTCTTAATAGTGCGGGATGCCAATACTCAATGTCAGTAAACTCAAAAGAATAGTCTACATCATCTTTTCTTAATCCCGAGCCTTCTCGAAATATAAATCCCGATCTTCTGAGACCACCTTTGACACATAATTCTCAATCTACTAAAGTACTTGCCATCCTGAGATACACTCAACAAATAGGATTAATTTCCTATGTATGTGTTGTCATTAACACCAAAAGTCGATTAGGGGCATAGCATGCACTTTCAAGCTCCAAAATGCCATAATAACCTCAAAATGGCATAAGAACCTTGGTTAGCTCATTAATATTATATACTTAGCTTGTTTTCCTCTATAATGACATAATTAGCCCATTTAGCTCCAAAAAGACATAGTTAGCTAATTTAGCTCCAAGAAGAGGAGAAGAGAAGAAATGAAAAGAAGTAAGAAGAAGAAGAAGAAGAAGAAGAAGAAGAAGAAGAGAAGAAGAAGAGAAGAAGAAGGAGAAGGAGAAGAAGAAGGAGGAGGAGGAGAAGAAGAGAAGAAGAAGGAGAAGGAGGAGAAGAAGGAGAAGGATCCCTCCTTCTTCTCCTTCTTCTTCTCTCCTCCTTCTTCTCCTCCTTCTTCTCCTTCTTCTTTTTTCTTCTTCTCCTCCTCCTTCTCCTTCTCCCTCCCCTCCTCCTCCTCCTCCTCCTTGTTTTTCTTCTCCTTGTTCTCTTCTTGCTTCTTATCTTTCTTCTTCCATTTAGCTTATTTGTCATATATATGTTGTTGTTCTTATTCTTCTGACTTTCTTATTCCCATTTTGCAGATTGGATGTACTACATGCATGGAAGCTGGCATTGGAGTGCTTTAGTTTTCGTTTTTATTTGACTTGATGAACAATGTGGAACTATATGTATATGTATATATGGATGAACAATATATGTGCAACTATATGTATGTATATATGGATGAAACTTTGTATGTGTTGGTTCTTTTGATATATGGGTTGTACGTTGATGAACAAATGGCATTGATGAGCTTTATATCTATATCATATATGTGTTGTGACCTATTTATCATATATGTGCTATGAATTATATGTATATGTGCTGTGAAATAGAAAAAATAAACAAAAATGTGACAATATAGGCTCTTTGTCGTCTGCCAGCTGATGGCAAAGGCCTTTGCCATCAGCTCACCGACGGCAAAGGTGCCACGTGGCGCCCAGCTGTGCAACCTGGGCAGTAGCAGTTGGCCATATAGTATCGTTGCCATCTGCTTCCAGGGGGCAGACGGCAAAGAAGAGGGCACACGGGAGGGGGAGGAGGTGGAGGCTGATGGCAAAGAAGAGGGGAGGCAGACGGCACAGAGGAGGGGGACGAAGAGGGGGAGGCAGACGACAAATAAGAGGGGGGAGGCAGATGACACAAAAGAGGGGATGCTGACGGCAAAGCCTCTGTTAGCCCCTAACGGAGGCAACGCCTCTCGGCTGCCGTCTCGACTACTTTGCCGACTGCTCTTATGAAAAATTGACGGCAAAGAGCTTTATCGTCCGCTTCGGTGAGACAGACGGCAAAGAAGCTGCAATGTCGTCGTAGGCTGACGCGGAAATTTCGCTGACCGTGAGATTCTTTGCCGTTTGTGATATTGTCTTTGCCATCCGTGATATACTCTTTGCCGTCTGTGATGGCAGATGGCAAAGAACCTAATTCCTGTAGTGAATCCCCCCTCCAGCAGGGCACCAGAACGTGCCCCAGATGGGATCTTGCGGAAACAGAAGCTTGCGGCGGTGGAAAAGTATTTCCGTGGCTCTTTTTCGTGGTTTTCAGATTTTTTGGGGATTTATAGGCGGAAGAACTAGGGCAGGGGAGCCACAGGGGGCCCACAAGCCTGCTAGGCCCCCCTAGGCCGGGCCTGGGTGGCTTGTGACCTCCTCCGAGGTCCCCTGCCTTGGTTCTCAAGTCTCCCGCGTGTCTTTAGTTCCAAAAAAAATCTTTTTGGAGGTTTTATTCCGTTTGGACTCCGTTTGATATTCTCCTTTGCAAAAGGTCAAAAACACGAAAAAAACAGGAACTGGCACTTGGCACTAAGTTAATAAGTTAGTCCCAAAAAAGATATAAAATGCGTACAAAACATCCAAAGTTTGACAAGATAATAGCATGGAACCATCAAAAATTATAGATACGTTGGAGACGTATCAAGCATCCCCAAGCTTAACTCCTGCTCGTCCTCGAGTAGGGAAGTGATAAAGACTGAATTTTTGATGTGGAATGCTACCTAACTTATTTGTCCTTCATAACTTTCTTGTGGCATGAATGTTCAAATCCGTGAGATTCAAAACAATAGTTTTCTATTGACATGAAAACAATAATACTTCAAGCAAACTAGCAACGTAATCATGAACTTTCGAAATAACAAGGCCAAAGAAAGTTATCCCTACAAAATCATATAGTCTGGCTATGATCCATCATCCCCACACAACGAATTTAAATCATGCACAACCCCGGTATTGTCCAAGTAATTGTTTTCGCACTCTTACTTTCTCAAACCTTTTCAACTCTCACGCAATACATGAGCGTGAGCGATGGATATAGCACTATAGGTGGAATAGAGTGTGGTGGAGGTTGTGAGGCAAAAAGGAGGAGATGGTCACATCAACTTGGCGTATCAAAGGGCTATGGAGATGCCCATCAATAGATATCAATGTGAATGAGTAGGGATTACCATGCAACGGATGCACAAGAGCAATAATTATGTGAAAGCTCAAAAGAAGAACTAGTGGGTGTGCATCCAACTTGCTTGCTCACGAAGACCTAGGGCAATTTTGAGGAATACCATCATTGGAATATACAAGCCAAGTTATATAATGAAGATTCCCACTTGTATATGTAAGTGTCAAAACAAGAGACTTTCTATCATGAAGAACATGATACTATTTCGAAGCACAAGTGTGGAAAAAGATAGTAGCATTGTCCCTTCTCTCTTTTTCTCTCATTTTTTTATTTTATTTTATTTTTGTTTGGCCACTTTGGCCTCTTTCCATATTTTTTTTGTGGGCAACTTTGGCCTCTCTTTTTTTATTTCCTCACATGGGACAATGCTCTAATAATGATGATCATCACACTTTTATTTACTCACACCTCAATGTTATAACAATTATGACTCTATAGGAAAAGCCTCCGGCAGTGTACCAGGATGTGCAACGATCTATCTTAGCGTATGACGTTGAAACATCTCGCTAGCTATCTTACGATCATGCAATGGCAATATGAAAGTTAAGGCACATGTCATGAGACGGAACGGTGGGAGTTTCATGGCAATATATCTCGGAATGGCTATGAAAATGCCATAATAGGTAGGTATGGTGGCTGTTTTGAGGAAGGTATATGGTGGGTTTGTGCACCGGCAAAAGTTGCGCGACACTAGAGAGGCTAGCAATGGTGGAAGCTGAAAGTGCATATATACCATGGACTCACATTAGTCATGTAGAACTCATATACGTATTGTGAAAGTTTTTATTAGTAATCGAAACAAAGTGCTAAACACATACTCCTAGGGGAAGGGTTGGTAGGTGTTAACCATCGCGCGATCCCGACCGCAACACAAAGGATGACAATCAATACATCAATTATGCTCCGACTTCCTAACATAGCGGTTCACCATACGTGCATGCTACGGGAATCACTAACTTCAACACAAGTATTTCTAGATTCACAACACCGTACTACCATGACTCTAATATTACCATATCCATGTCTCAAAACTAATTGAGATGAATCAAACTTCTCTTCACTAATCAATGCACATGAATATGGAATTTTGTATTATATCCTCTCTCGATGCCTATCATCTTTAGGACTACTTCCATAGCATAAGCCAATTACCAAGTTACTCAAAGAGAGCACTCTCAAAAAGATATAAGTGAAGATCGAGAGTTATTATTTCTCCAAAATATGACACCGCTTTGCTCTAAAAAGATCTAAGTGAAGCACTAGAGCAAAGTTATCTAGCTCAAAAAGATATAAGTGAAGCACATGTGAGCTAAATTGCCTAACTCAAAGGATATAAGCGAAGCTCAAAGAGTATTCTAGCAAAATCACGATGAGTGCATGTCTCTCTCAAAAAGGTGTGCAGCAAGGATGATTGTGACACAACAAAAAGAAAAGACTCCTATAATACACGATGCTCCAAGAAAAACACATATCATGTGGTGAATAAAAATATAGCTCCAAGTAACGTTATCGATGGATTGAAGACGAAAGAGGGGATGCCTTCCCGGGGCATCCCCAAGCTTAGGCTTTTTGGTGTCCTTGAATTTGGCTTGGGATGCCTTGGGCACCCCCAAGATTGAGCTCTTTCCACTCTGATGCCAACTATTCTTCCCCTTTGCAACGGCACCAGAAGAATGCTGCTAGCACTCTCCGGCAATCGAAACTAGAAGAATGTTGTTGACGGCCCACAAGCGCATGGGATCGCAGCAGTTTTCGAGGGTAGAGTATTCGACCCAAATTTGTTGATTCGCACGACGGGAGGTGAGAGAATACTCTCAAGTATTAGCACTTGAATTGTCAGATTCAACCACACCTGAAAGATTAGTATCTGCAAGCAAAGTAGTAACAGCAAAGTAGCGAGTAACGGCAGTGGCAAGGAACAGCGGTAGTGACAGCAGTAGCAAGTAGCAAAAGTAGCAAGCAACAGTAGTAGCAACAATAGCAGCAGAGCAAGACAAGTAACAACAGTAGCAACAGTAGTAGCAGCAGCAGAGCAAGACAAGTAACAGCAGTAGCAACAGTAGTAGCAGCAACAGAGCAAGACAAGTAACAGCAGTAGCAACAGTAGTAGCAACAGTAGTAGCAACAGTAGTAGCAGCACTAGGACAAACTCGTAGGCAATGGGTCGGTGATTTGTTTGGATGATATTCATCATGCAACAGCTATAACACGAAGAGATATGTGGCTAGCTCCCGTTCGTCAATGTGATGTAGGCATGCATTCCGTGTGTCGTCATACGTGCTTAGGGAAAAGAACTTGCATGACATCTATTGTCCATCCCTCCCGTGGCAGCGGGGTCCAAAAGGAAACTACAGGATATTAAGGTTCTCCTTTTAATAAAGAACCGGACCAATGCATTAGCACTTGGTGAAAACATGAACTCCTCAAACTATGGTCATCACCGGGAGTGGTTCCGGTTATTGTCACTCCGGGGTTGCCGGATCATAACACATAGTAGGTAACTACAACTTGCAAGATCGGATCTAAAACACACATATATTGGTGACAACATAATAATTTCAGATCTGAAATCATGGCACTCGGGCCCTAGTGACAAGCATTAAGCATGGCAAAGTAGTAGCAACATCAATCTCAGAACATAGTGGATACTAGGGATCAATCCCCATGAAAACTAACTCGATTACATGATAGATCTCATCCTACTCATCACCGCCCAGCGAGCCTACGAATAGATTACTCACGAACGACGAAGAGCTTCATGGAATTGGAGAGGGAAGAAGGTTGATGATGACGATGGCGATGATTTCCCCTCTCCGGAGCCCAAGACGGACTCCAGATCTGCCCTCCAGATGAAGAACAGGTGGTGGCGGCGCCTCCGTAACGTAAATGTGACGAAAACTTCTCTTTTTATTTTTTCTGGGACGAAAGGGGACTTATAGACCTGAGGTTGGGGGCGGCAGAGCCGTGTGGGCCCCACAAGCCTGCCCACCGCCACCAGGGGGTGGTGGCGGAGCCAGGGCTTGTGGCCCACTGGCCCACCCCCTCGGGTGGAACTTGGCGCAGATATTTTTTATATTTTCCAAAACTGCTCCCTGTAATTTTCAGGACGTTTGGAGAACTTTGATTTCTGCACAAAAATAACACCAAGGCAATTCTACTGAAAACAGTGTCAGTCCAGGTTAGTTCCATTTAAATCATGCAAATTAGAGTCCAAAACAAGGGCAAAAGAGTTTGGAAAAGTAGATACGATGGAGACGTATCACACTCTTTATCCCATTGTCCATGAGAACATCACCCAAAACTTGAAAACTTCACAACACAAAACTTAAACAGAAACTCGTGATATCATTAGCATAAGAAAACAAACCACCACCGCTTTAGGTACTGTAGCAAACTTGATTTCTATTTATATTGGTGTTATATTACTGTATTCTCACTTTTCCATGGCTAGTACCCCCCCCCCCAATACTATCCATAGTTTCATCAAAATAAGCAATCAACACAACAAAACAGAATCTGTCAAAACCAGACCAGTCTGTAGCAATCTGTATACTTCGTATACTTATGTTATCTCACAAATTCTGAAAAATTACGAAAATTTGGGCAATTGGCATATCAACCAGCAGCAAATAGAATCAACTCAAAAGCTCTTCCTGGATAAAAATGAAAAATAATTTGGTGTGCGAAAAGTTTCTGCCTTTTTCAGCAAGATCAAACAACCATCACCAAAACTAGTCATAAAGGTTTTACTTGGCACAAACACAAAAAGAAACACAAAAAACACAATCATAACAGAATTATGATGGTGTGGACGCAATAAAACAGAAAGCAAAAAATCAAAGATAAATTCATTGGGTTGCATCCCAACAAGCGCTATTGTTTAACGCCCTTAGCTAGGAATAAGGCGATAGAATCACGTATCGTCGTCTTTGGTGCTCAAACCATAAGTAGGGTGAACACTCATCATCTTAAGATCTTCATCTCTCTTACTAGATGATTCACCACTATTTTTAGGAACAAAAACAGACTTGGTGGCCTTATTGTGGGCAAAATTTGGAGTATTCTGCACAGCGACAAAAGCGAAACCCAAATTGGTTATAACATCCTCTAGTTTGCCAATCCTAGCGGAATCATGACCTAGTTTTTCATTAACGGTGGGTTCCCTCTCCTTTAAATTTTTCAAAGTCATTCCCACCTTGGATCCGTACTGAGTGATTTGATTATGGATCTTTTTATCCAAATTCTCAATGAGTTCAATCGTAGCAACTTTATTTTCAATGATATCCAGTCTGCGCATCACATGTTCCAGAGTTAAGGTAGTTCCATTAACCATGAGTGGGGGTGAACCTACCAAATTTATTAAGGCGCCGTAAGAATCAACGGTATGGCTACCCAAGAAATTTCCGCCTAAGATGGTGTCAGGAACATACCTATTCCAAGGGGAAATACCCACATAAAAGCTGCGAAGTAGGACGGTAGTAGATTGCTTACGAGTAGATCTACTCTGAGCATTGTAGATCCTATACCAAGCATCCTTTAAGTTTTCTCCCTCGTTTTGTTTGAAATTGAGAATTTCGCTCTCGGGAGTATCGTTCGAAGAGGTAGGTCTAGCCATGAGGACAGGTAGACTATCCCACACAAGCAAGCAGAAAGCAAGCGAAAGAAAAGGGCGAACAAAAAAGGCAAATATTTTTGTAAATTTTTGTTTTTCAAAAGTGGGGGAGAGGAAAACGAGAGACAAAAAAGGTAAATGCAAGATATGAGTTTGCGACAGTTACTTGGATAAGCTTCACTTAGAACAGTCCCCGGTGCCAGAAATTGACACGTTGGAGGAAGACTATTCTTGACTTGATACTACCCGGCAACGGTGCCAGAAATTCTTCTTGCTACCTCTTGAGCTTGCGTTGGTTTTTCCCTTGAAGAGGAAAGGGTGATGCAGCACAGTAGAAGTAAGTATTTCCCTCAGTTTGAGAATGAAGGTATCAATCCAGTAGGAGTATCAAGGCAAGTCTCCAAAGTACGTGCGCAAAAACAGCAAACTTGCACCCAACGCTACAAAGGGGTTGTCAATCCCTTCACGGTTAACTGCAAGGTGAGATCTGAAAGCGGAAAGTGCAACAAAGTAAAAGTGTAAGGCTGAAAATATGATGTGAAGTAGACCCGGGGGCCATAGTGTTCACTAGAGGCTTTTCTCATGATAGCAAGTATTACGGTGGGTGAATGAATTACTATCGAGCAATTGATAGAACTACGCAAAGTCATGCCGATATCTAAGGCAATGATCATACATATAGGCATCACGTCCGAGACAAGTAGACCGATACATTCTGCATCTACTACTATTACTGCACACATCAACCGCTATCCAGCATGCATCTAGTCTATTAAGTTCATGACAAACGGAGTAACGCCTTAAGGAAGATGACATGATGTAGACGGATAAATTCATGCAATAGATATAAACCCAGTCTTTTTAATCTTGATGGCAACAACACGATACGTGCCTCGCTACCACTTCTGTCACTGGGTGAGGTCACGCACGGTATGAACCCAAAACCAAGCACTTCTCCCATTGCAAGAATTATAGATCAAGTTGGCCAAACGAAACCCACAACTCGAAGAGAATTACAAGGATATGAAATCATGCATATAAGAGATCAGAAGAAACTCAAATAAGATTCATAGATAATCTGATCATAAATCCACAATTCATCGGATCTCGACAAACACACCGCAAAAGAGGATTACATCGGATAGATCTCCATGAAGATCATGGAGAACTTTGTATTGAAGATCCAAGAGAGAGAAGAACCCATCTAGCTACTAGCTATGGACCCGAAGGTCTATGGTGAAATACTCACGCATCATCGGAGAGGCAATGGTGTTGATGAAGAAGCCCTCCGTGTCCGAATCCCCCCTCCGGCAGGGCACCAGAACGTGCCCCAGATGGGATATTGCAGAGACAGAAGCTTGCGGCGGCGGAAAAGTATTTTCGTGGCTCTTTTTCGTGGTTTCAGATTTTTTGGGGATTTATAGGCGGAAGAACTAGGGCAGGGGAGACACAGGGGGCCCACAAGCCTGCTAGCCCCCCCGCCTAGGCCGGGCCTGGGTGGCTTGTGACCTCCTTCGAGGTCCCCTGTCTTGGTTCTCAAGTCTCCGGCGTGTCTTCTGTTCCAGAAAAAAAAATCTTTTTGGAGGTTTTATTCCGTTTGGACTCCGTTTGATATTCTCCTCTGAAAAAGGTCAAAAACACGGAAAAAACAGGAACTGGCACTTGGCACTGAGTTAATAAGTTAGTCCCAAAAAGGATATAAAATGCATAGAAAACATCCAAAGTTTCACAAGATAATAGCATGGAACCATCAAAAATTATAGATACGTTGGAGACGTATCAATATACTGATTTGGGTCATCAGCATCCTCCTCCATGACATCATCAGCATTTGCTTCTTCGACGGGGGCGACGTGAGCTAGCACTAATGGAGACTCTCCCACACCGCGTCGACCGCTACCACCCTTCACGACATGTGCAATTAATTGGGTAGGTGTGGTGGTGTTCATACCTTGTTGAGGAGTTATCGTTGGTGTGCTACAGGGCGCCTCGACAAGAAGGTGAGTCTTCGGCCAAGGAAAGATCCAGATCTTGCATGCACCAATCTGTTTAGGGGTCTCGTCATCATCGACTGGTGTCGAAAGAGGCAAATCCACGAAACCCGCTTTCACACTGGCGACACAAACTTTGAAAACGCCAGGGGACATCTGTTGGTTGTGGAGCATGCGGTCCTTCGGCTTCATGATCGTTGCCTTTCCCACGTCCACCTTCCGGCCGTTGACATCGTACAGTAGGGTGCACGGGGTTTAGTCGGCCTATGAAGAAATGACTACGATGTCAGACATCTGAAAGGCAACTGAAATGGAAGACTATATAGAGATGCTCGTGAAGAGTGTATGACGCGTAATTACCGTGATGGCGGCAAGCTCAGCCAAAGACGAAGCCCCACCGAGCACACAAGAGACGGAGGACGGGCTTCTATGAACCAGAGCGAGACCAGGTACAGGAGCATCCGCGGTTGCGTGAGCAGGTGCTGGTGGTGAGATGTTCGCCGAATTTCTCCCGACAAAGGTGAGAAGGGGAAAGTCCTATGGCCCTTTTTCTGGATTCCTCCTCACAAACTCAAAAACTGCCGGAACCAATTTGCCCAAGGAAGTTGCCATAGCTACATTGACTTTATCATCAATTACCTTGGCCAGCTCTTCTTTTGTCTCACCTTTGCTCTTATCGACCGCTTGCGCGACCTTCTCGTCGATGGTGTGTTGAGAAAGCTATCGTCTCTGCTTTTTTTCCTCCGACTTCTCGTGGTAGCACTTCATCCACGCACTAGTAGGAAAAACTTTAGGTAGGAGGCTAGTAGTAGTGCTGGAATATGGCACGCGCTGCTGCTACTTAGAAGTAGCGTTGGATCTGACAAGCGCCACTGGTCATGGTTGTAGGAGTAGCGCTTGATTTGTAAACATCTCTACTGCTAAACGTGGCCCAACGAGCCCACCGACGGTAGCAGTAGTAGCAAGGCGCTTGGGAAAAGCACTACTCCTAAGTAGAATAGCACTAGCGCTCTTGGGGAATTAGCGCCACTGGTACACGTGCTCCTGTGTCGGCTCCCAAATTCCCTAACTCTCCTTCCACTCATTCCCTCTCAACCCTCTCCCCCGCGCACTCCTGTGTCGCCACTGCCGCCCGCCGGAGCCCTCCCTGCCCATCCCTGCGCGCGCCTTAGAACCCCCCTCCCCTGCCGCTCCAGTAAGCCCCCCGCCCCCTCCTCCCCATGCCTCTGTCCCTCCCAAAATATTAGGGTTAGTAATATTTAGAATTAGGTTAGGGTTAGAAGAATAAGAAAGATGAACAAAAAGAAGAAAATAAGAATAGGAAAAAGGAAAATAAGAAGAGGAGGAGAAGAAAAGAAGAAGAAGAAGGAGAATAAGAAGAGGAGGAGAGGAGAAGAAGAGGAAAAATAGAAGAAGTGGAGAAGTAGAAGAAGAGGAGAAGTAGAAGAAAAAGGGGAGAAGAAGAAGCGGAGAAGAAGAAAAGAAGAAGAATACGAAGAAGAAGAAGAAGAAGAAGAAGAAGAAGAAGAAGAAGAAGAAGAAGAAGAAGAAGAAGAAGAAGAAGAAGAAGAAGAAGAAGAAGAAGAAGAAGAAGAAGAAGAAGAAGAAGAAGAAGAAGAAGAAGAAGAAGAAGAAGAAGAAGAAGAAGAAGAAAAGGAAGAATAAGAGGAGGAGGAGAGGAGAAAGAGGAGAAGAAGAAAATAAGAATAGGAAAAGGAAACTAAGAAGAGGAGGAGGATAGGAGAAAGAGGAGAATAAGAAAATAAGAATAGGAAAAGGAAACTAAGAAGAGGAGGAGAATAAAAGAACAAGAAGAAGGAGAATAGGAAGAAGGGGCGAGGAGAAGAAGAGGAAAAATAGAAGAAGAGGAGAAGTATAATAAGAGGAGAAGTAGAAGAAAAAGAGGAGACGAAGAAGGGGAGAAGAAAAGAAGAAGAAGAAGAAGAAGAAGAAGAAGAGAAGAGAAGGAAGAAGAAGAGGAGGAGAAGAAATATGTTAGCTAGTGTGCTAGGTTAAATCTATTTTTTTAACTTTTTGTCGTTTGATTGCTATTGATATTAATTTTTCTTGCTAAGTTTGTGTTAATACATCACATATTTTTTTGTGTTAATTAAGCACTACATTCAGTAATGTTGATAAATTGGACAAGATGATGTATCTCGTGACAAGTTAATTCTGCTTCATCATTGTAGTAATAGGTTCTGTCTACCATTTTCCGTACATTTTTTGAAGAATGAAAATAAGTTGTCAATGGAAATAAGTTGTCAACTATTTTTAAATAAACAATATAAATTACTTAATAAATGTGGTTGAGAAACTCACATAATGGTAGAACTGGAGGCGTCTGCACATCGACCCAGATGTCGATATTACCTTCAATTTCATCTTCCGGACAAATATCAAAGGTGATAAGCATATTAGGCTCAAATGCATAAGCCTTGCATAGTGCTACCCAAGTTTTGCATTCAAAAAAGGAGTAGGTGTCTGCATTGTACAATTTTACGGCAAAAGTATAACCATGCTCGGTCCTCAAGTGAACTATCTTTACCTCCATAGTTTCTTCAGTACTGAAACCAATCTTATCCAACACATAATGTATTGCATGGCAGGGGATACGCTAGTAGAATAGTAAAAAATAAAAATTATAAGTTGAAGCAAAAGAAGTCATGCTTAATTACGAAAAAAGACTTGTCGTTGTGACTTACTGTATCCACTTCGAAGTCCTCATCCAGCATGATGCTGAAGCGCCTATCATCAACTAGGAAAGGCGTGTCGCAAAGGCCGCGCTTGTCTTGGCAGTATTCGCACATAACGTATTCGTCGTCAGATGACAATTCCTAAAACAGAGAAAATTTGGGCATGACATTTACTAAAAAATGGACATATGGAGCGCCTGAAATTTGCTAGAACGAAAATGAATCAACATTCTGGCAAAATAAGCAAAGCTACCAAACATGAAGAGCACTCTTTCGGAGCAATATATTATAGGTATACATGTCTCGGTAACATGGTTCATGGCAAGTAAAAGTAAGATGAATGATACCTCTCTCGGTACCATGGCACAATAGTAATATTAACATGTAAAATGTAAAAGTGAGATGAATAATACCTCTCTTGGTACCATGGTTCATGGCAAGTCAAGGAATGCATAAAGGAAGACTAATTTATTTCTCCCTGCATTGTACAAGGCCTTTAGAAGCTCTCATGTTGATGGAAGAATCTACTATGGACATAAACCCATTTTACTGGAAAATGGATAGAAGTAAACAATAATATTCTTCTATGTTTCACTGGAAGGGGTCGGCCTCTTTAGTAGACAATACTTGATCACAAGCCGGTGATTCATTCAAACTCTAATACGATCTTTAAACTGACTGGACTCTTTCCTAGCAAAAGTTACTTGATCAACTAGGGCTCTGATAAGGGACAACACACCATGTTTTATTGGTTGTCCCACATACATAACTTCTCTCCCTTTTTTGAAAAATAGGTTGCCCGAAAGTTGTAACTTGTCAAGTGTAGACAAAAGACCGGAAGTGGTCGGACCCTTCCCCATGCACAAGCAGGAGCTACAAGCACCACGCTGCCCTTTTTATTGGAAATGTCTGCTTTTGTGAGATGCGCCTTTCTACTTTTCAACGCAGATGTCAAGTAAATGGCATCCAGCTAATGCCCGCGTGCTTTAGATTATATTAATTGACTAGAACCATTTGGTGTTTATTAGGGAGTGGGGTGGTGTTGATTAGGGACCGTTTGGTGTTGATTATATTAATTAGGACCGTTTGGTGCCTGATATGAAATTGACCATTTGCTCAAAATATGCACTAGTACTAGCCGGGACAACAACACACACATATACAGATAACAACGCACACGAACAATTGAATTCATTTGGATGGCTACAACACATGGCTCCGGTAGAGCCTGCTATTTTTTTTTCTAAAAATGGAAAAACCTTCGCCACATTCATTAATTAAGAGAGAGTATTGCATTTTTTGCATGGTTGGATATTACAAAAGCTTGGGCACATGTATATGTATCAAAGTTTCGAATGTCGCTGTAGCTTTTGAAGAGCTCTCTCATTTACATGTGCATGTATAGGTTGAAAAGTTTCAAATGTCGTTGTAGCTTTTGAAGAGCTCTGTCATTTACATGTGCATGCATAGGTTGAATCAACCGACAGAAACAGAGAACTTTCACATTATTATTGATCTGATTATTGACTTGTGCATGGGTCAAATCAACAAACAAAGTGTTGGGGAACGTCGCATGGGAAACAAAAAATTTCCTACACGCACGAAGACCTATCATGGTGATGTCCATCTATGAGAGGGGATGTGTGATCTACGTACCCTTGTAGACCGTACAGCAGAAGCGTTAGTGAACGCGGTTGATGTAGTGGAACGTCCTCACGTCCCTCGATCCGCCCCGCGAACCGTCCCGCGATCAGTCCCACGATCTAGTGCCGAACGGACGGCACCTCCGCGTTCAGCACACGTACAGCTCGGCGATGATCTCGGCCTTCTTGATCCAGCAAGAGAGATGGAGAGGTAGAAGAGTTCTCTGGCAGCGTGACGGCTCTCCGGAGGTTGGTGATGATCTTGTCTCAGCAGGGCTCCGCCCGAGCTCCGCAGAAACGCGATCTAGAGGAAAAACCGTGGAGGTATGTGGTCGGGCTGCCGTGGAAAAGTCGTCTCAAATCAGCCCTAAAACCTCCGTATATATAGGGGGAAGAGGGGGAGCCTTGCCTTGGGGCTCGGCCGAGCCAAGGGGGGAAGGTCTCCCCCCCCCCCAAACCGAGTCCAACTTGGTTTGGTGGGTGGAGTCCTTCTTCCCTTTCCCACCTCCTCCTTTTTTTCTCTTTGATTTTCTTCCTATGGCGCATAGGGCCTTCTTGGGCTGTCCCACCAGCCCACTAAGGACTGGTGTGCCACCCCAAGGCCTATGGGCTTCCCCGGGGTGGGTTCCCCCCCCCCCCACCCGGTGAACTCCCAGAACCCATTCGTCATTCCCGGTACATTCCCGGTAACTCCGAAAACCTTCCGGTAATCAAATGAGGTCATCCTATATATCAATATTCGTTTCCAGACCATTCCGGAAACCCTCGTGATGTCCGTGATCTCATCCGGGACTCCGAACAACATTCGGTAACCAACCATATAACTCAAATACGCATAAAACAACGTCGAACCTTAAGTGTGCAGACCCTGCGGGTTCGAGAACTATGTAGACATGACCCGAGAGACTCCTCGGTCAATATCCAATAGCGGGACCTAGATGCCCATATTGGATCCTACATATTCTACGAAGATCTTATCGTTTGAACCTCAGTGCCAAGGATTCATATAATCCCGTATGTCATTCCCTTTGTCCTTCGGTATGTTACTTGCCCGAGTTTCGATCGTGCGTATCCGCATACCTATTTCAATCTCGTTTACCAGCAAGTCTCTTTACTGGTTCCGTAATACAAGATCCCGCAACTTACACTAAGTCACATTGCTTGCAAGGCTTGTGTGTGATGTTGTATTACCGAGTGGGCCCCGAGATACCTCTCCGTCACACGGAGTGACAAATCCCTGTCCTGATCCATACTAACTCAACGAATACCTTCAGAGATACCTGTAGAGCATCTTTATAGTCACCCAGTTACGTTACGACGTTTGATACACACAAAGTATTCCTCCGGTGTTAGTGAGTTATATGATCTCATGGTCATAGGAACAAATACTTGACACGCAGAAAAACAGTAGCAACAAAATGACACGATCAACATGCTACGTCTATTAGTTTGGGTCTAGTCCATCACGTGATTGTCCTAATGATGTGATCCAGTTATCAAGCAACAACACCTTGTTCATAATCAGAAGACACTGACTATCTTTGATCAACTGGCTAACCAACTAGAGGCTTGCTAGGGACAGTGTTTTGTCTATGTATCCACACATGTAAATGAGTCTTCATTGAATACAATTATAGCATGGATAATAAACGATTATCTTGATACAAGAATTATAATAATAACTATATTATTATTGCCTCTAGGGCATAATTCCAACAGTCTCCCACTTGCACTAGAGTCAATAATCTAGCCCTCACATCATCATGTGAATTACATTGTAATAAATCTAACACCCATACAGTTCTGCAGTTGATCATGCTTTGCCCGTGGAAGAGGTTTAGTCAGCGGGTCCGCTACATTCAGATCCGTGTGCGCTTTGCATATATTTACGTCCTCCCCTTCGACGTAGTCGCGGATGAGGTTGAAGCGTCGTTTGATGTGTTTGGACTTCTTGTGAAACCGTGGTTCCTTTGCTAAGGCAATGGCACCCGTGTTGTCACAGAACAAGGTTATTAGATTCAGTGCGCTTGGCACCACTCCAAGATCCGTCATGAATTGCTTCATCCAGACACCCTCCTTAGCCGCCTCCGAGGCAGCCATGTACTCCGCTTCACATGTAGAATCTGCTACGACGCTTTGCTTGGAACTGCACCAGCTTACCGCACCCCCATTAAGAATAAATACATATCCGGTGTGCGACTTAGAGTCGTCCGGATCTGTGTCAAAGCTTGCATCGACGTAACCTTTTACGGCGAGCTCTTCGTCACCTCCATACACGAGAAACATCTCCTTGGTCCTTTTCAGGTACTTCAGGATATTCTTGACCGCCGTCCAGTGATCCACTCCGGGATTACTCTGGAACCTACCTGCCATACTTATGGCCAGGCTAACGTCCGGTCTAGTGCACAGCATTGCATACATGATAGAACCTAGGCTGAAGCATAGGCGACGGTGCGCATACGCTCTCTATCCTCATCAGTTGCTGGGCACTGAGTCTTACTCAATCTCGTACCTTGTAAAACTGGCAAGAACCCTTTCTTGGACTGTTCCATTTTGAACCTCTTCAAAACTTTATCAAGGTATATGCTTTGTGAAAGTCCTATCACGCGTTTTGATCTATCCGTGTAGATCTTAATGCCTAGAATGTAAGCAGCTTCTCCTAGGTCCTTCATAGAGAAACTTTTATTCAAGTAATCCTTTATGCTCTCCAAAAACTCTACGTTGTTTCCAATCAGCAATATGTCATCCACATATAATATTAGAAACGCCACAGAGCTCCCACTCACTTTCTTGTAAATACAAGATTCTCCAACCACTTGTATAAACCCAAATGCTTTAATCACCTCATCAAAGCGTTTGTTCCAACTCCGAGATGCTTGCACCAGTCCATAAATGGATCGCTGGAGCTTGCATACCTTGTTAGCATTCTTAGGATCGACAAAACCTTCGGGTTGCATCATATACAATTCTTCCTTAAGGAAACCATTAAGGAACGCCGTTTTGACATCCATCTGCCAGATTTCATAATCGAAAAATGCAGCTATTGCTAACATGATTCTGACGGACTTAAGCATCGCTACGGGTGAGAATGTCTCATCGTAGTCAACTCCTTGAACTTGTGAAAAACCCTTTGCCACAAGTCGTGCTTTATAAACGGTCACATTGCCGTCAGCGTCCGTCTTCCTCTTAAAGATCCATTTGTTCTCAATAGCCTTGCGGCCCTCAGGCAGTACTTCCAAAGTCCACACTTTGTTCTCATACATGGATCCTATCTCGGACTTCATGGCTTCTAGCCATTTGTTGGAATCTGGGCCCACCATTGCTTCTTCATAATTTGCAGGTTCATTGTTGTCCAACAACATGATTGATAAGACGGGATTACCGTACCACTCTCGAGCAGCACGTGGTCTCGTCGACCTGCGTGGTACGATAGAAACTTGAACCGGAGTTTCATGATCATTATCATTAACTTCCTCCTCAACCGGCGTCGCAACGATAGAGGTTTCCCCTTGCCCTGCGCCACCATCCAGAGGGATGAGAGGTTCGACAACCTCGTCAAGTTCTATCTTCCTCCCACTCAATTCTCTCGAGAGAAACTCCTTCTCGAGAAAAGCTCCGTTTTTAGCAACAAACACTTTGCCCTCGGATTTGAGATAGAAGGTGTACCCAACTGTCTCTTTTGGGTAACCTATGAAGACGCACTTTTCCGCTTTGGGTTCTAGCTTTTCAGGCTGAAGCTTTTTGACATAAGCATCACATCCCCAAACTTTCAGAAACGACAACTTTGGCCTTTTGCCATACCACAGTTCGTATGGTGTCGTCTCAACGGATTTTGAAGGTGCCCTATTTAAAGTGAATGCAGCTGTTTCTAATGCATATCCCCAAAACGATAACGGCAAATCGGTAAGAGACATCATAGATCGCACCATCTCTAATAAAGTATGATTACGACATTCGGACACACCATTACGCTGTGGTGTTCCACGCGGTGTCAATTGTGAAACAATTCCACATTGTCTTAAGTGAGCACCAAACTCGAAACTCAGATATTCACCCCCACGATCAGACCGTAGGAACTTGATCTTCTTGTTACAATGATTTTCAACTTCACTCTGAAATTGCTTGAACTTTTCAAATGTTTCAGACTTGTGCTTCATTAAGTAGACATAACCATATCTACTCAAATCGTCAGTGAAGGTGAGAAAATAACGATATCCGCCGCGTGCCTCTACGCTCATCGGACCACACACATCGGTATGTATGATTTCCAACAAGTCACTTGCACGCTCCATTGTTCCGGAGAATGGAGTTTTAGTCATCTTGCCCATGAGGCATGGTTCGCACGTGTCAAGTGAATCAAAGTCAAGTGACTCCAAAAGTCCATCGGCATGGAGTTTCTTCATGCGCTTTACACCAATATGACCTAAGCGGCAGTGCCAAAAAAATATGGCGCTATCATTGTTAACTCTAACTCTTTTGGTCTCAATGTTATGTATGTGTGTATCGCTATCAAGATTCAATATGAACAATCCTCTCACATTGGGTGCATGACCATAAAAGATGTTACTCACAGAAATAGAACAACCATTATTCTCTGACTTAAAAGAGTAACCGTATCGCAATAAACAAGATCCAGATATAATGTTCATGCTCAACGCAGGCACTAAATAACAATGATTCAAGTTCATAACTAATCCTGATGGTAACTGAAGTGAAACTGTGTCGACGGCGATTGCATCAACCTTGGAACCATTTCCTACGCGCATCGTCACTTCATCTTTCGCCAGCCTTCGTCTATTCCGCAGTTCCTGTTTCGAGTTGCAAATATGAGCAACAGAACTGGTATCGAATAGCCAGGCACTACTACGAGAGCCGTTTAAGTACACATCAATAACATGTATATCAAATATACCTGATTTTTCTTTGGCCGCCTTCTTATCTGCCACATACTTGGGGCAATTGTGCTTCCAGTGACCCATACCCTTGCAATAGTAACACTCTGTTTCAGGCTTAGGTCTAGCTTTGGGTTTCTTCGTCGGAATGGCAACAGGCTTGCCGCTCTTCTTTGAATTACCCCTCTTGCCTTTGTCGTTTCTCTTGAAACTAGTGGTCTTATTCACCATCAACACTTGATGCTCTTTACGGAGTTCAGACTCTGTGACTTTCAGCATCGCAAACAACTCGCCGGGAGACTTGTTCATCCCTTGCATGTTGTAGTTCAACACAAAGCCTTTATAGCTTGGCGGCAGTGATAGAAGGATTCTGTCAGTGATAGCCTCTTGCGGGAGTTCAATCCCCAGCTCAGCTAGACGGTTTGAGTACCCAGACATTTTGAGCACATGTTCACTGACAGGCGAGTTCTCCTCCATCTTGCAAGCATAGAATTTATCGGAGGTCTCATACCTCTCGATTCGGGTGTTCTTGTGAAAGATAAACTTCAACTCCTGGAACATCTCAAATGCTCCATGACGCTCAAAGCAACGTTGAAGTCCAGGTTCTAAGCCATACAAGATTGCACATTGAACTACTGAGTAGTCCTCCTTACGTGCTAACCAAGCGTTCTTAACATCCTGATCAGCCGTAGCGGGTGGTTCATCTCCTAGCGCTGCATTAAGGACATAATCCTTCTTCCCAGCTTGTAAGATTAGCTTAAGATTACGAGCCCAGTCTACAAAGTGGCTTCCATCATCTTTCAACTTAGCTTTCTCTAGGAACGTATTAAAATTCAGGGTGACTGTCGCGTGAGCCATGATCTACAACACAAATATATTCAAAGTGGACTTAGACTATGTTCAAGATAATTAGAGTTTAACTTAATCAAATTATTCGCTAAACTCCCACTCAAAATGTACATCTCTCTAGTCATTTGAGTGGTTCATGATCCACTTACACTAGCTCAAGTCCGATCATCACGTGAGTTGAGCATAGTTTCAGTGGTAAGCATCCCTATGCTAATCATATCATCTATATGATTCATGATCGACCTTTCGGTCTCATGTGTTCCGAGGCCATGTCTGCACATTCTAGGCTCGTCAAGCTTAACCCGAGTGTTCCGCGTGCGCAACTGTTTTGCACCCGTTGTATGTGAACGTTGAGTCTATCACACCCGATCATCACGTGGTGTCTCGAAACGACGAACTGTAGCAACGGTGCACAGTCGGGGAGAACACAACTTCGTCTTGAAATTTTAGTGAGAGATCACCTCATAATGCTACCGTCGTTCTAAGCAAAATAAGGTGCATAAAAGGATTAACATCACATGCAATTCATAAGTGACATGATATGGCCATCATCACGTGCTCCTTGATCTCCATCACCAAAGCACCGGCATGATCTTCTTGTCACCGGTGCTGCCCCATGATCTCCATCAACGTGTCGCCATCGGGGTTGTCGTGCTACTCATGCTATTACTACTAAAGCTACATCCTAGCAAAATAGTAAACGCATCTGCAAGCACAAACGTTAGTATAAATACAACCCTATGGCTCCTGCCGGTTGCCGTACCATCGACGTGCAAGTCGATATTATCTAATACAACATGATCATCTCATACATCCAATATATCACATCACATCGTTGGCCATATCACATCACAAGCATACCCTGCAAAAACAAGTTAGACGTCCTCTAATTTTGTTGTTGCATGTTTTACGTGGTGACCATGGGTGACCATGTTTTACGTCCTTTTTTTTCTCTTTGATTTTCTTCCTATGGCGCATAGGGCCTTCTTAGGCTATCCCACCAGCCCACTAAGGGCTGGTGTGCCACCCCCAAGGCCTATGGGCTTCCCCGGGGTGGGTTGCCCCCCCCCCCCCCCGGTAAACTCCCGGAACCCATTCGTCATTCCCGGTACATTCCCGGTAACTCCAAAAACCTTCCGGTAATCAAATGAGATCATCCTATATATCAATCTTCGTTTCCGGACCATTCCGGAAACCCTCGTGACGTCCGTGATCTCATCCGGGACTCCGTACAACATTCGGTAACCAACCATATAACTCAAATACGCATAAAACAACGTCGAACCTTAAGTGTGCAGACCCTGCGGGTTCGTGAACTATGTAGACATGACCCGAGAGACTCCTCGGTCAATATCCAATAGCGGGACCTGGATGCCCATTTTGGATCCTACATATTCTACGAAGATCTTATCGTTTGAACCTTAGTGCCAAGGATTCGTATAATCCCGTATGTCATTCCCTTTGTCCTTCGGTATGTTACTTGCCCGAGATTCGATCGTCGGTATCCGCATACCTATTTCAATCTCGTTTACCGGCAAGTCTCTTTACTCATTCCGTAATACAAGATCCCGCAACTTACACTAAGTCACATTGCTTGCAAGGCTTGTGTGTGATGTTGTATTACCGAGTGGGCCCCGAGATACCTCTCCGTCACACGGAGTGACAAATCCCTGTCCTGATCCATACTAACTCAACGAATACCTTCAGAGATACCTGTAGAGCATCTTTATAGTCACCCAGTTACATTGCGACGTTTGATACACACAAAGTATTCCTCCGGTGTTAGTGAGTTATATGATCTCATGGTCATAGGAACAAATACTTGACACGCAGAAAAACAGTAGCAACAAAATGACACGATCAACATGCTACGTCTATTAGTTTGGGTCTAGTCTATCACGTGATTCTCCTAATGACGTGATCCAGTTATCAAGCAACAACACCTTGTTCATAATCAGAAGACACTGACTATCTTTGATCAACTGGCTAACCAACTAGAGGCTTGCTAGGGACAGTGTTTTGTCTATGTATCCACACATGTAAATGAGTCTTCATTGAATACAATTATAGCATGGATAATAAACGATTATCTTGATACAGGAATTATAATAATAACTATATTTATTATTGCCTCTAGGGCATAATTCCAACATAGAGATATAGATATATGACATTGACATTGTTACTGGTCTGACATATGACCTTGACCTTGACATGTGCATTAGCTCTACCGTTTCTCTCTTCATTTGGACTAACCACTTTTTTCTGGCTAATGTTCTATAGTTTCTTTTGATTGGAGGAGATCTTTTCTTCTTCTTCTATTTTTTAGACACGGTGTAGATGCACAATTTATGACTTTGGATTTTCATAGCCTCCCTCTTGATATGATCTATAGTTGCTTCTGATTGGAGATCTTCTTTTTCCCTGTGTCTCTTCATTTGCGATTAATACTAAAAAGGGCAGCCTCGTCATGGCAAGTCAAGCCTAAGCGTTGGAAATGCTCTAAGAATTGTAGAAACTATCTGCTCGTTCTTATCTTAGAGGGTTCTATACGGGGGAGGGAGGGGGGCGAATCTCGCGGCCGAAGGAGGGGAGCGCGGCGGAGGTGGAGGGGGAGGCGGCGGCGCCCTTGTCGTCACCCATCATCGGGGGTTCCTGGCGGCGGTGGGGAGAGGCAGGGAGCGGGGAGGGCGCGGTGCGAGGCGGACGGTGGCGCAGCGGCGAGGGGGGAGCAGGGGGTTCAGCCGGCGGCGGCACGGGCGGTGGGGGAGGCGGCCGGAGGGCCAGCCGGCGGCGGCAGGTGCGGTGGGAGGGGCGGCCGGAGGGCTCGCGCGAGAGCGGGAGTTTCGCTGGATTGGATCGGGAGGAGAGCCACGAGGGGAGGGGAGCGGGAGTTTTTTTCACTTCTGGTTATCAATGACGCACCCACCTAAGAATGCGCCATTGGTAACCAGCGTTACTAATGGCGCACCTGGTAAGAATGCTCCTTTAGTAGTTTTGAAAAAAAAACTGAAAAAACAATTGTTAGTTCTGGTGCACCATGGATGTGGTGCGCCATTACTAGTTAAAACTAGTAATGGCGCACTTCCCCTGGTGCGCCACTGATATGTCTAGGAAAGGGTGTGGGGCCAGGACAAAGATAGTAATGGAGCACCACACACAAGGTGCGCCATTAGTAATATGGACACTAATGGCGCACCAGTCTTTGGTGCGCCACTACTATATAGCAGTGGCGCACCACATACATGGTGCGCCATTAATGTCCATATTAGCTATAGCCCTTTTTCTAGTAGTCGTTGTAGGCTTTTTAAAGGTTAGGGTTGAGCATAAGTAATTCAAAAAAATCAAAAAAAAATAGAAAACTTGTGGCAATCATCATTCTATGTGACTAACTCCATAGGAATAATAAGAAATCTGGACTATGGAGTTTTTCATGAAAAAACCTTCACAAACTTGGCTATCACGAACGAGGTTGTAGGGTTTTCAAAGGTTTGGGTTGAGCATAAGTAATTCAAAAAAATAGAAAACTGGTGCCAATCAATTTGAGTTGTTAGTATATGACAAAGTAAGAACATGTGTATTGGTTTTCCAATATTTTAATTTTATTTTTATTTTTATGCTCATTTCAAACTTGGTCAAACCTAAGTTTGACAAACATTTAAACAAGTTTCAAACATGAAAATGACAAACCAAGCCTGGATCCTTCTTAGTCACCCCAAAATGAAGCTTTTGTGAGGTTTTTGAAAGTTTGAAGTTCAACACCCAAAACCACGTGTCTTCACACATGAATTTCAAATTAGCTCCAAAGGGGGTAAATACTCCATTTCTAAACAAGTTTTTTTGTCCACCATGTCTAAAACAACCAAATCAATTTGAGTTGTTAGTATATGACAAAGTAAGAAAATGTGCACTGGTTTTCCAATATATTTTTTTATTATTTTTATGCTCATTTCAAACTTGGTCAAACCTAAGTTTGACAAACATTTAAACAAGTTTCAAACATGAAAATGACAAACCAAGCCTGGATCCTTCTTAGTCACTCCAAAATGAAGCTTTTGTGAGGTTTTTGAAAGTTTGAAGTTCAACACCCAAAACCACTTGTCTTCACACATGAGTTTCAAATTAGCTCCAAAGGGGGTAAATACCCCATTTCTAAACAAGTTTTTTTGTCCACCATGTCTAAAACAGCCAAATCAATTTGAGTTGTTAGTATATGACAAAGTAAGAATATGTGAACTGGTTTTCCAATATTTTTTAAAAATATATTTTTTATGCTCGTTTCAAAATTGGTCAAACCAAAGTTTGACAAACATGTAAACAAGTTTCAAACATGAACAAGAGAAGTTCAATGAGGTGCAAACGCAAGAATAGGATCCCGAAGGATGGCATGCCTATTCAGCAACGTGCAGAAAAGATGATGGCTCAACTGAAAACAGGGCAACATTCGAAACGTTCGAAACAGAGCACGGGGCTGACCGGTCAATCTGACCCGTGGGCTAGGGACGTCAGCGGGCGTCACATTAGTATCGCACCCGAGCTACTTATACAGTGAAATGTGTCGTACCCTAGCTATTTCCAGATCTGCGCCACTCCCGCCCCCTCTCACCCCTCGCCGACGGCGACCCCCACTAAAACCACGTAATCCAGCCCCGCCGCCGCAGATCAAGCGCCACCGTGCGACGATCATCAGGCCAGGATCTTCCAGCTCGCGAGGCGGCCATTTTCGCGTCAGAAATCGGAATGGGGCGAAGCGGCCGGTGCCTGACTGTGACCGTGAACGGGCGGCGCTGGTTGCTTCCGACGCTGCTCGGAAGCGCGGCACACGCAGGTACACCAACTGGGGGCTCGTGCCACCGCGTGCGTTCGCTCGACGCGAGGTGGAGGAGTACGACCGCCAGATGGTGGCAGCGGCACGCTCCTCTGCCACGAGTGGCGCGGGGAGCTCCGCCATTGCATCTGCACTGCTACCGCCTCCGAACAGGGAGGGGAGGAGCAGGGCTTTCTGCCAGAAGACTACGTCGACGACGGCAACCTCGACAGCGTCATCACCGAGGTTATGGAGCTCACCAAGGAAGAGGCCCAGCAAGTCATCGCGCGCCGGCAGAGGGAAGAGGAGCTCGACGAGATCCGCCTCCACCAAGCCATCAAGGAATCACGCGCTGACAGGGGTGGGGCGCCTCCAACTCCAACTCCGACTGACCGGCGTCGCCGCCTCGTCGGGGGCGCATCCCTGGGGCTCAGGTGAGCCCACTTTTGGAGATCTAGTAGGGGTGAGGTAGGAGCTTAGGAGCCCGTGTAATCGAACTTGTATGTCTCCGGAATATTGCTCCGACGAGCCCTTGTAATCAAACCCTATCTATGTTGCTCTATGTTTGCTATGAAAATGGATCTATGTTGTTTGAATTCGGTCGATTTGCTTTTAAATGCTTGTAAATTTGCTTTTCTGAATCGGAGCACGCCGGCATTGTCATGCTTAGTCACCGGAGAAGAAGAAGAAGAGGGAGGATACGCGCGCAGGGAAAAACTATTTGACAGTAGTCGTCGTCATCTAAGTCACATGCCGACGTGGATAAGCTGTGGGTCCCACCCGGCTCCACCTAATCCTGATAGATATTGTGCTTAAGGGACATGTCGTGCATGGGCTATTTGTGCGCACAGAAGTGTCGCAGGAGATCCATTCTTACGAACGATGTCGGTTTGCAGCCACTTCGTATCAAAAACGTCGCACAGGAGCTATTGACCCCTCAAACAGAGAGGATAATGTAGCTTCTTTTTTCTTCTATATGCATCACAAAGTGATTTTCTTTTCCGTTCTTTCCCTGTTTGGATTATGAATATTTTGGAGGGCTGCATACTTCAAGCGGGCATGGGCGATGTTTGCTTCATCGGGTGGCCTGCATCCTCACAGGGTAGTAATGAAATGATCCACATTTGAAATGGAATCACTCATGGAAAGGATGAGATTTCGTTCCGTTTCTTTCTTTAGCTAGCTAGCAGGAGTGAAATATATGTGGAGTTGGCAATAACGACCGGAGCCAAGGTGCGCGAGTGAGACGATTGGGAGGAGGGGACGGGAGCTTACTGGAGTGCGGAGGGCTTGGAGGGGGCGGCGGTGCTTGGAGGGTGTGGCGGCCGGTTTTTTAGAAAATAATTTCTAGAAAACACGCCTTTGTATTCACCAGCCGAAGGACTACTGTTATCTGGTAGACACTCACTTGATACAGAATATTCAAGCAAAAATACAAAATCTGGGTTACAAGACCATAAAGGTCTACTAGTTTGGACAAAGTATGAGGTTGACGGCGGAAGCGACTCGAGAAATCTCGAGTACCCATGGGACTCCATTCCCACAGGAACAACTGACCTGGATAAATTCCTATCTCACAAGGCTGCTATCCTGGACTCCTAGGTTCCGAGGTTGACGGCATCGTGCTCCTCTCCGAACGCATTCTGTCCAAGACAATAGCCAAGGACAAGCCAGCGAGTACTTTTAATGTACTCGCAAACATCAAGAAAACAGATAAGTTTAAGCAGGTGAGATGCATGCATAGTCCTCTTAATAACACTATCACGTCATAAGAATTAAATTCACGGATACATTCATGCAGATAAACTATTTCACCAATGTTGTATAAACATGCAAGGACGGGTACAATAAATAAGCAGTAGCATGCGTGCCATAGTCGGACGTCTAAGCGACACCACATAAAGAGCTCATATGAAAGAAATGATAGTTGCCACAGTCGGGCGCCTAAGCGACACCACATAAAGATCTCATATGGAAGAAATGACAGTTGCCACAGTCGGGCGTCTAAGCGACACCACATAAAGTGCTCATATGAAAGAAATGACAGTTGCCACAGTCGGGCGTCTAAGTGACACCACATAAAGGGCTCATATGAAAGAAATGACAGTTGCCACAGTCGGGCGCCTTAGCGACACCACATAAAGGGCTCATATAAAACAAATGACAGTTGCCATAGTCGGGTGTCTAAGAGACACCGTAGAAAGGGCTTATATGAACGAAATGATAGTTGCCCAGTCGGGCGTCTAACCAACACCACATAAAGGGCTCATATGAAAGAAATGACAGTTGCCACAGTCGGTCATCTAAGCGACACCACATAAAGGGGTCATATAAAAGAAATGACAGTTATCACAGTCGGACGTCTAAGCGACACCACATAAAGGGCTCATATGAAAGAAATGATGGTTGCCACAGTCGGGCGTCCCAGCGACACTACATAAAGGGCTCACATGAAAGAAATGATAGTTGCCACAGTCGGGCGTCTAAGCGACACCGCAGAAAGGGCTTATATGAAAGAAATGATAGTTTCCACAGTCGGGCGTCTAAGCGACACCATAGAAAGGGCTCATATGAAATAATAATTAATATGGAATATCCAGGAGGTAGAACCGTCCCAGGGATATCCAACAATCATAATTATCGGGGTTAGTCCACAGTAACAATAATAGTATGATAATCCACCATATTTCATGATCAGTCTCGCGATTTCTTTTACTTCCTCCGAAGACCGACACTCAGACTGACATTGACTAGTCGACCAGTCGTCCTTAACCGTGGACATGGCTACCTGAATAGTTTTGACTCTGTAGAGGGTGTACTCTTTACCCATATCCCACGGGTTTCAATAGTCACTCGGACTAATCCTGCGTACGGTATCTCAGAAGTAAACACTCAGAACCAGTACACGCCCACTTTTCTCCCACGAAGACAGACATCACTCGGACTATGCAGCTAGAGAAAAACCATAAGACTAGGAGGCTCCAACCTCGACTAGCATGGGATCAAATTTATACCGCGCACTACAAGGAAATGGCCATTTCCTCTCGGTCTCAGACCGAAAACACCCATGTCTCCTGACCGGATGACTGTATTTAGTCCAGGGCCATGGATACCTTCATCCCGGCCTCTCTACTTGGTGTGTACCTGGTAATATATTTACAACCTACTAGACCGCATTCCCTTTCAGAAAGACCTGCGGCAGCACGAAAGGTAAGCTGATACATAGACAAGACTCGATCTACGGTCGACTTAGGAGGTTTAATATTTTCCTGCAAGGGTTATTACCACACAATCTTGCTGAAGGAATTACCTCAGGGTTAGTACCATCACACCCCGACATGCTTTCACTGACCACTCTCGCCCCATGAGATGTGAGCCCATGGTCTCATTTCCACCACAACACACCTTACTCCGAGGTTGTCCATAGCAACATAGCATACGAGGCATGAGGGAGTACCCACTCACCACTTGCCTTCCACAAACTTAGCAAAAAAAATATCCATCACACGCTCTTATGCAAGGTATGATTTCACGCGAGATTTTTATTAACATAACATAAAATCACGCAATAGATTTACCACATCAAACATCACACAATTTTATGCAAATCAGAGTTCAAGATGCTTGCCTTTGGAGTTTGAGGAGGGTGATGTGCACCACAAAATCTTTAAGCAAGCCTCCTCTCTCCAAGTCCCTATTTTGAAATATTTAAATTAACACAGAATTTCAAAATAGCATATAAAAGTTATGTGACTCACGCAATAGATTTACCACAGCATTCATGACCACTGAGAATATGCTAAGGTTAGGAATATGTTAATAACTCAAAAACCAGGGAAGGGGAGATTGAACGCATTGTGTGACTTGTGCATGCGTATATATACACATCCTTTTACTAGGCATAAATTGATATAAAGGCTGGCTATATTAATCTTGAATTGTACCGGTGTTTGTTGCGGAGATTTTATCTTGCTGGATGATCAATGCATGAGATATGTTGTTTGGTGTTATGCTTTGCACTTATTTTCGAGTTATGAGTTGTAGTTGTATGATAAATTAATTCACAAATTATTGCATGGACAAGTTTCTATATATGGACAGTCGGGTTTGATCCCCATTTTCAAAAAGGTTTAATTATCACGTTCCCGTGAGTTGTATCCATGTACTCACTTTTTGCCCTCAGTTGCGAATCGTGCTCAGTTTTGTCCATAGTCTCTGCGCAAGAACTCATTCCGTGACTATTACCATCTCCATCAGGTCAACATATTTGACTCATACCTTACAAGTGGGACCAGGCAGCAGGCCGAGATGCGCTACACGATTAGACCATTGCTGGCTGCCGCTTGTAGGACCCAGTAGAGATCCGCTGCTCTCATGGCTTGTGGGACCCAGCAGAGAGTCGTTGCTCTTGTGGCTTGTGGGACATAGTAGTGAACCGTTGATGGCCGCGGGTGTGCGATAAAATCGGTGGCAGAACGCGCCCCCGGAGCTCGTAGCGGTGAGCAACAGTCAACCAAGCAGGGGGCGGGGTTGGAGGCGGACATGCGTAGAGGTGGGTGGAGACACCCGTTGGTCGATAGGAGCTGGGCGCAGGTGACCGAGAGGGCGTCCTAGAGATCCCCTTCATCTCCGGGTGGTGGGAAGATTGTTGCGGAGGGTGCGCCCGTCTTCTACACCTAGAGGGGTTGTGCGCGGAGGCGTTGAGATCCCCTTCGACTCCGGGCGGTCGCGAATCAAGCTCAATGTTTTCTTCTAACTCCCGCGCCACCTCGCGGATCCAGATTCCGTCGCGCATGGGGATGCGATCTTCCTCTATCCCCGATGCTGGGCGAATATTGATCGGAGGGTTTCGCGCACACCGAAGAACTATAATTGTCCTTTCTACATGTGCAGCGACAAGGGGGTAAGAATCGGGGAAATTTCATTAGTTTCCTGGTCGAGATCCTTGAGAAATGTGGTTGATTTGTTTGGCGTTCATGCAGGTGAAATGTTTCTTCCTTTGGGTCGATGTTCTATCCAAGACACTGATGAATGAACTTCTAGAAGAGCATGAAGAATGGTTTCCCATCCTGCCATGAGTGGTAGCGGCCGCATCACGAGTTCTGAAAGAAGAGATGGAGGGTCGAGCATGCAACGACGGAGAGGTAGTTGTTGAGCATATTAGGTTGAACCACAATATTATGAAGCTCAAAGATCAAGCAGAAATACCCATTTGCAATTACATTTGGGCATTTGTAGGTACGGTAATCGCACTGGATATAATGTTGAAATTGTATGGAAAGGCGTGAATATGGGAGGAATTTGTAAGCTTGAAATTATTAGAAAAAATGGAGAAGAAATGGGAAATTCAGAAACTTTGATCAATCAAATGCAGCTCTCTACTCTTCCTTTTTGTAAAAAAAGGTTTTGTTACTCGCTAATGAAATTCGGACAAGAGCCAGTGTCGGCTAGACTTATGGATCAACTCCATCCAATTTGGCCCATTTGGGGTGGGCAAATCATAAGGGTGGATTCTGTGTAAAAAAAATGAGAAGGAAGGCAAATGAACCCAAGATCGTGTGAGTTTGTGGCATTTAGGACTACGTTGGTAACTGGTGGGGCAGATGGAAAGACTTTGACATGCAAAGGGAAGGAAGCTATACATAGTGAGTTCGTGACTTGTTTAGGGTTTAAAAACGCATGTTTGTACTGAATTTTTGGACACACGTAAGAGTGGTTTTCCTTTGTTTTGTACTGAATTTTGGGACACGCATGTTTGCACTGCCACATGATTCCGGTTAGAGTGGTTTTCCTTTGCTTTATTGATGTAGCACCTGGTTTAGAGTTTAAAAGGAAAATTTACATGTTAGTTCATGACTTGGTTTAGGGTTTAAAGGAAAGAAATATGCATGCTTCCATGGTCACAAAATCCGTTACGAGCTTAACCACTTGTTGATCTTTGAGCACGAACATTTTTCAACACATACAAATGATCGCTTTGTACATAAACATTTTTCAACACACACAAATGATCTCTTTGGGCACGAACATTTTTAAACACACATAATAACTTAGATAAATGGGACCCTAGGTAACTAAGATGCAAACCACCGTACCCTTACATAGATGGGTATGCTACAAAGATAAGTCGAGGGACACAACACAACACGTACGACATAGAAAAACAACAAAATAAAAACAATAAAACTAAAACATGACAAGCTTGACGAACAACTTCACTCGAGGCTCGCTTCTTTAACATCTTCATCATGACCTTTCTTCCACCTTGGCCGCGCCCCTTTACCACCGTCTTCAAATTCACTCCTCGTAGTAGGGAATGGAGTGCATCTGGTTTGCGGTGGGGAAGATGCTTTCGATATTGGTGAAGATGTTCTACAGCGTGAAGATGGACTGAGAGCCGCACCAAAACACTTCGCCGACGAGCTTGCGCGCGTCAAACAGGTTGGTGGAGGTGGTCGTGAGAAATTTGATGGTGCCGACGCAGTCACGAACCTTGTTGAGGGTAAACATCACCAGCGAGCCCCATGGGAGGTGGGCAAAGCTGTCGGTGAGGAAGTCGCGAGCGAGCTCGACGGACCCCCTCCACCTAGATTGCACCCACACATGGAGCATGTTCTCCACGAGGACGCCCAGCGGTTAGCGCAGCTCCTGCATGGTAGGTGGGTGAAGGAAGGTCAGCGTGTTGTACTGCATCTTTAGTTGGTTCTGGGGGTTCTTGGAGAGGATGGAGGGCTCGGTCCCTTGGGTGTTTGAAGTGGAGATTATGGACCTCGCTTGGGTGGTGAGTGGGAGAGGAAGAGAGGCGTACAAATAGGCGTGTGTGTGGTAGAGGAAGAGAGAAGGGTTGTGAATGAACAGTGCGTGTGCGGGTGTGTATCCATGCGCGTGCGTGTGTATCTATTACGATTTTACACTGAAATGATGAGGCGTGTGTATCCGGACGCGTGCGTGCCTCTAAGTCCCTGCGATGCATCTGAATCACTGCTCACATCTAAATCAAGCGGTGCATGGCCACGTCGTTCGCCTCCAGCACATGCATGCCCACGTCCTCTCTTCTCGTGCATACATGACCACGTCGTGTCGCTTCCCATGCATGCAGGCGTGGAAAGGCTGAGACAGGTGAAAGGACGTGGATGTCGCCTAGAGGGGGGTGAATAGGCGCTTTAAAATAATTACGGTTTAGGCTTGAACAAATGCGGAATAGAACTAACGTTTAATTTGTCAAGCACAAAACCTACAACAACTAGGCTCACCTATGTGCACCAACAACTTATGCTAAGCAAGATAAACAACTAAGTGATAGCAAGATATATGACAATAAACAATATGGCTATCACAAAGTAAAGTGCATAAGTAAAGGGTTCGGGTAATAGATAACCGAGGCACGCGGAAACGATGATGTATCCCGAAGTTCACACCCTTGCGGATGCTAATCTACGTTGGAGCGGTGTGGAGGCACAATGCTCCCCAAGATGCCACTAAGGCCACCGTAATCTCCTCATGCTCTCGCACAATGCAAGATGCCATGATTCCACTAAGGGACCCTTGAGGGCGGTCACCGAACCCGTACAAATGGCAAACCTTGGGGGCGGTCACCGAACCCGTACAAATGGCAAACCTTGGGGGCGGTCACCGATACCCGTACAAATTGCTAGGGGCAATCTCCACAACCTAATTGGAGACCCCCGACGCTTTTTCGGAGCTTTACACCACAATGATTGAGCTCCGAGACACCACCAAGCTTCTAGGACACCAAAGCATCCACGAAGAACAATATCTAGGGCACTAAGTACCAAAGGAAATAAGCTTCTCAAACTTCACTTCCACGTATCACCGTGGAGAACTCAAACGATGCAACTAATGCAATGGCAAGGGCACACGGAGTGCCCAAGTCCTTCTCTCCCAAATCCCACCAAAGCAACTAATGCTAGGGAGGAAAATGAGAGGAAGAACGAAGAAGAACACGAAGAACTCCAAGAACTAGACCCAAGGGGTTCCCCTCACTTAGAGGAGAAAGTGATTGGTGGAAATGTGGATCTAGATCTCCTCTCTCTTTTCCCTCAAGAACTAGCAAGAATTATTGGAGGGACTGAGAGTAAGCAAGCTCGAAGAAGGTCAACAATGCGGGAAGAACACGAGCTAAAGAGATAAGGTTCAATGGGGAAGAAGACCCCCTTTTATAGGTGGGGAAAAATCCAACCGTTAGGCCTCACAACCCGCACAGAGCGGTAATACCGCTCATGGAGCGGTACTACCGCTCGGTAGGTTCACCAACCATGCTCACGCCAAAAAGTATGCAAAAAAACAGCCCGACGGAGCGGTACTACCGCTCCTGGAGCGGTACTACCGCTAGGGAGAGGTAGTAAAAAATTACTACCGCTCCTGGGGCGGTACTACCTCTCTGGGGGCGGTACTACCGCTACAGGGGCGGTACTACCGCTACAGGAGCGGTACTACCGCTGGATACTGAAACTGCTGTAACGTTCGCATACGGACTCCGAATTCAATGAAACCAAGTTTGTTGGAAAGCTAACAACATGGGCTAACACAATCTTGATAGAAATATCAATAAGAAGCAAGTCATAAAAGTCCCATAAGAAAATGGTGAGAACCCTTCTTCGAATAAGACCGGTAAAAACTCCCAACATCGAAAACATCATAGAAGATGCATATGGACTCCGTTTTCGATGAACTCGAGCTTGTCATGAAGATGAACATAAGCTCTAAAACTCACAAATAGAAACACCAAACAAGAACCAAGAAGTATGATGCAAGGATGCAAATGGTTTGAGCTCTCAACGAACGATACGATCAAGCTACTCACTTGAGATCCCCCCTTGACAGTATGACAATCTATCCTAAAACAGAAAACCTATCAAGGGCAAACCTATACCTTGCACCTCGTCCTCTTGAGCTAGATGACGATGATCTTGGCTTCCTCAAGATGGACCACCTTTCTTTATTGCGTTAGCTTGATGAAGACTAGTTGATTGCTCCCCCATACACACTATGGGTGAGCCGCTCTTCAGCATATCTTCACAAGTCCATTGCCACCACAATGAACGGCAAGCATCAAGCATGATATATTCGTGTTGATCCACTTGAACTTGCACACCGCAATCTTGATGACGATCACCACTTGACGTCATCCTTCATGGGTTGTATGAGATCTTCCTTTTGACGCAAGCCCATGGAAGCACACCTAACCCCCACATAGAACTCTCACAAAGACCATGGGTTAGTACACAAACACGTAATGGACAATGCTTACCATACAATGGGATCACTTGATCCCTCTCGGTACATCTTGTATGCTTTGTGTGTTGATCATCTTGATTTACTCTTTGTCTGAGATCTTGATCAACCTTGTGTCTTTATGACCATTCTTTGGATAATACCTTGAATACCATCTTGGTCATCATATAAACTCCTTGAACCCAACAGATGGACTTCAAGAAGTGCCTATGGACAAATCCTATAAATATAACTTAATGCAACCATTAGTCCATAGGAATTGTCATCAATTACCAAAACCACATATGGAGATATATGCTCTAACAACAGGGCATTAATAGACATGACCCCGATCCGCGAGACGGCCCAACGGTCCACCCAGCGCGTCCACTATCCGTGTTGTGAAAAAAAAGCTTACAACCAATCAGATCACAGGAATGAGCTTCTCGTGGATCGCCGAGAGCCTCCTCGCAGATTCCTTCTAGAAGGGTTAGGTCGATGGTCATTGTTTAGCACAAGGGTTAGATCGACGGTCATTGTTTGGCTAGGTTTGGGACGTGTTTGGAGTGAGTCAAAGATAGGTTTGACCAGAATTTAAATGAGTATAATAAATTTAAAAAAATCAGAAAAATGAAAAACCTGCGCACATAGTCTTCTTATGTCATACTTGTTAGAGCATATATCTCCATATGTGGTTTTGGTAATTGATGACAAATCCTATGGATAGAGAGTTTACTTTGGATATGTTTAGAGGGTTTTGCTTTTATTGCGTAAGCATTTACATCTTGCACACATGCATTATTACCTTGTATGTGTGCGCTTGGTTATGCTTATTTCCTTATATAAACTCTCTTGAAGTGGTTGTCTTCAATTACCAAAATGGGGGAGATTGTTAGAGCATATATCTCCATATGTGGTTTTGGTAATTGATGACAATTCCTATGGACTAATGGTTGCCTTAAGTTATATTTATAGGATTTGTCCATAGGCACTTCTTGAAGTCCATCTGTTGGGTTCAAGGAGTTTATATGTTGACCAAGATGTTATTCAAGTTATTATCCAAAGAATGGTCATAGAAACACTAGGTTGATCAAGATCTCAGACAAAGAGTAAATAAAGATGATCAACACACAAAGCGTATAAGATGTACCGAGAGGGATAAGTGATCCCATGGTATGGTAAGCATTGTCTGTTACGTGTTTGTGTACTAACCCATGGTCTTTGTGAGACTTCTATGTGGGGGTTAGGTGTGTTTCCATTGGGCTTGCGTCAAAAGGAAGATCTCATACAACCCATGAAGGATGACGTCAAGTGGTGATCGTCATCAAGATTGTGGTGTGCAAGTTCAAGTGGATCAGCACGAATATATCATTGAAACTATTGTCAATGATCATGTGCTAACAAGGACAAGATCAAGATAAGCATTCCTGAGCACTACATGCTTGATTCTTGTGGATGTTCACATGGTGGATAGGACAAGATCAAGATAAGCATTCTTGATCACTACATGCTTGATTCTTGTGGATGTTCACACATGGTGGACAAATGAAGATAAATACATAAGCTAGGCTTTCCGCATTGTGTATGGGAAAGCTACTTGAAGACTTCATCATGTCTTGCTTTCAACTTGAGCCAAGAAGGAACAGCAACATCAAGCTCAGGTGAAAGGGCTAACTCAAAGGTATCAGTTCCTTTGACGTTAGTTGTGCGGAGTGATGATCAGAGAATAAAAGTATACACTCAAGTATGGATCATCAGTACTCTTTTATGATTCTTGAGTCCTTAGGGATCCCGCACTATTAAGAGGGGATCACAGGTTTTGCGATGAACTTGCTCAAACTACATCATCACTTTCTGCTCAGACCACATCTCCACTGTTTTGTTGTTATCTGAAAACAGAACCGGTGCCTCGGACATCCGGCTTTCTCCGGACGTCCGAGGACCGGACGACTGACTAGTTCGGAAATCCAGAATCCCATACCAGAGAAATCAGAGCCATATAACTCGGACTTCCGGCTACCTCCGGACGTCCGAGGCCCGGATGTCCGGCCAAGTCCCGGAAATCCGGAAGCCTGGACCAGTAGAAGTTGAGTTCTATATCTCGGAAATCCGGCTCCCTCCGGACGACCGAGCGCCGGACGTCCGACACCCGTCGGAAATCCGGAACCTACCACCAGTAGAAGTTGAGCTGTATAACACGGACTTCCGGGCCACTCCGGACGTCCGTATGCTGATGAATTCAAATATGTCCAGGCACATCTACAGGCCTCGGACGACCGACCCCTGTCGGACGTCCGGTCGCTGATGAATTCAGAAGATTTCCAGTCATGCCTAAAAGTCTCGGACGTCCGACCCCGGTCGGACGTCCGGCCCCTCACGGACGCCCGGACTTCCGACAACTGTCGGACGTCCGGACCGTGTGTGACTTAAAGTGTCCCCAACGGCTCTTTTTCTCTCCACACTATAAATACCCCCCTCCCACTTCGTGAGAGAGTGGCCTAACACAGCCTTATCCTCATAAGAACACATTTCCACCTCACACACATTTGCTCACTCCAAATCTTAGATCCCAAGAGCATTTGTGAGCCCCTTTGAGAGTTGTTCCAATCAAAAGATAGATCTTCTCCCTCTCCTTCTCTCAACCCAAGCTATTTGTGATTGGAGCAAGTTTTGAGCATTCCCCGTGATCTTATTACTCTTGGAGGTTGGAGACTCCTAGGCGGTAGGAGTTCTTCGAAGAGGAATCAATCCGTGTGATTTCCCCCGAAAAAGTTTGTGAGGGTTTGGAAGCCACCTCAAAGGCTTACCACTAGTGGTTGAGAAACGCCTTCGTGGTGTTATCTCAAAGGGAGAATAGGGTGAGCCTTCGTGGCGTTGGTGTGCCTTCGTGGTAACATCCACCTCTCTGACGGTGACTAGCTTCCCTCCAAGGAAATGAACATCGGGATACATCTTCGTCTCAGTGACCTTGGTTATCCTTAACCCTAACTCCTTACTTGTGGTTTACTTGTCTTATTTGAGCATACATACATTGCATATTGCTTGTGCTCATTATATTGTGTTGGCCATTTCTTGTACAAGATTAATCATTCAAGCATACCCTCTATATCCACACGTTCATACTTGTAGCCCTTGATATATCGTGTTGATAAAGTGTGATCTAGTATCTTGTGTTGTTCACCTACTTGTCGTGTGATATAGCTCAAGTAAGTTTGTGTAACTTACTTGTGCTTGTTAGTAACTGTATTATGTCCATCTTGGTAGATCGTGTTGTTGATACACGTTGCAGTGCCTAGTGCATTTAGGATTTGTGCTTGACAAGTACCCTCTTAGTTTATTTCCGCATTAGATTCAAGCCAAATCTAAAGAAGTTTTTTTAAATAGCCTATTCACCCCCCCCCTCTAGGCGTCATCGAGGTCTTTTCAATACTCCCTTTGTATTTTTTTAAAGCCAAACTTCTTTTACTTTGACCAAGTTTGTAGACAACAATATCAAGGTCTACAATACCAAATCATTATTACTAGATTCATCATCAAATAAATTTTTATATTATATATATTTCGTATTGTAAATCATTATATATATTTCTATAAAGTTGGTCAAACATAAACAAGGTTTGACTTTTTTAAAAACTAATACACCTTATATTTAGGAACGGAGGGAGTATACTAACGATTTAGTTGATAACCAAGGTAAGCATACATTCAAATGAAAAATTCATGCATATCATGTGATATCTCAAGGGTATCTCAAACACTCTTCTATGAAATGAAGAAATGGTTTGGGGTTTGGAACATCAAATTTTCAAAAACCTCACCAAAGCTTCATTTTGGAGTGCCTAAGAAGGATCGAGGCTCAGTTTTTCATTTTCATGTTTTAGACTTGTTTAAATGTTGGTCCAATTTAGGTTTGACCAGAATTCAAATGAGCATAATAAATTCAAAAAGAATCAGAAAAATGAAAAACCTACGCACATAGTCTTCTTATGTCATATACTAATGATTTAAGTTGATAAACAAGGTCTACATATATTCAAACAAAAAATTCATTGTTTCATATATCTCATGTGATATTTCAAACTCTCTTGTATGAATTGAAGAGAACTGAATTGGAGTTTGGAACATGAAATTTTCAAAAACCTCACCAAAGCTTCATTTTGGAGTGACTAAGAAGGATCGAGGCTTAGTTTTTCATTTTCATGTTTTGAACTTGTTTAAATGTTGGTCAAAGTTAGGTTTGACCAGAATTCAAATGAGCATAACAAATTCAAAAATAATGAAAAAATGAATCGACTCTTCCTTCGTCTACCTACTGCTCTCTTCAGAATTGGAGCGCACAGCTTGAATCCAGGGTCCACTATGTCCCATTGTTGTTTTCCCTCTAAAGCATGTAATGCTTATGCATATGTGGCTTTGAACCTTGCAGCGGAGTAGTAATCATGCACATGTTGTTATATATTCCCTGTTGTACATCACAGAGAACTGATGAAAAACAAGGCATGAATGCAAGGCAAACCACTTATCTGCCATTGCCTACAACTGCAAGTTCTAGCTTCTAAATCCACCGGATATCTCTATTCCATCTTCACTTTATCCAAAAATGATACCTCTGTTGTGGTACCCGAGCAAAGAGTCATGTTCATTTCCAAGCCTATTGTTTTCTACTTAAATTCATTCATCACCGAAGGGATAATAATGTAGCCCATGAATTTTTCCGCCGCTATTCCTGCATGATAATGAAACTTTTGCATGTATTCTATCCTTATCTTGTCAAGTAAATCCACCAAATAAAGACCCTTTAGTTTCTGGATCGTTGAGTTGAAAGACTGTGTAAGATTATTGTGCACGTAGTCAACTTTGCGGAGTTCATTGATTTGGCTTCTGGCCCATAACTTGGAGTGGTGTGTTTCCAAGTATTCCTTCACTTTGGCATTCATGTATAACTGCCTCAAGTGGTAGTTGTGCTTCTTCATAATGAAAGTTAAAGATGGTGGCCATAAATTGTCGGTATACATCTTTCCTTTGTATTTCTTCATAAAATTTGCAGCAAGGTGACGCATGCATTTCCTATGCTCTACCCCAGGGAAGTCATTGTCCATGGCCACTTCTAAACCTTTGCATGCATATGTATGAATTACCAACCCATTGGGATGTGCAATAGCCCGACGCTGATTATGCAAAAACCAAGTCCATATCTCCTCACACTCTGTCTCCAGCACGCCGTACGCAACTGGAAATACGAAATTGTGTGCATCAACTGCACAAGCTCCTACTAATTGTCCTCTGAACCTACCTCTGAGAAAATTAACATCAATAGCCAAATACGTCATGCATCCTGCCAAAAAAACCTGGCGACAAGCCTCAAAGCAGACAAAAAACCTCCTAAAGCATTCCTTGGTCTTTGTCACTCCCTTGAATGTGTACTCCACACTATGGTGGTCAATATCTACAATACTACCTAGGATGGTCCTCACCACTTCCACTTTGAATGAATACAACAATTCAAAACTTTCCTGCCAGTTACCATATATAAAATCCATAGAATGTTGTTTACCATTGAGCACCCTCATGTATGGTAACTCTATCTTGAACTTGTCCATGATGTTCTTCTACAATACCTTTGCACCAAATTGTTGGTTTTCTTTCACCCACTTCTTTACTTCTTCCGCTACCCATTTTGACTTGGCTCTACTGATTGTTTCCTTCCTGAGGGTTGATTCCTGGCATGTGTTCCTAAAAGGGTTCACTTCGGCCTGAACACTCGTGCTATTTCGCATTTTAGATGCGAGCATCCTCCATGGACAACCATCAGTCAGATAGTGCACTCTGTAACGTACTTGATTGCTCTTGTCAAGTTCGAGAGTACGTTGGGCCTTGATGCAGTACGTCACAGGTGCATTTCTACACTCACTCATGAATGCAAAACCCGAACCTTCTTCCATCTCAGGGTTCAAAGGGTCTCATTCAACAACTGCAAGGTCTTCGTCCGAACCCACCGCATCATCCTCCACATGGACGTCATTGTCAGCCTCATCTTGGTTTTCAGCCCCAGATGTCCGTCGTAAATTCTAAATAACATCATAATATAACCTCTCTTCATCAACCTCGGAATATAATTGTAGGCATCAAGCTCCACTTCAAGGGGGACCCTTCTGCCGGTGCCACGCTTGTCGAGCCACCACGTTGTCGTGCACTAACTGAACTATTCTGGCTAGAGCTGCCATTAGGACGACATGGTTCTTCCCAAGAAGGTGCACCCATCATCCTAGGTCCAAATGCATACATAACCACATCATTTTGCAGCCTCACATGAAAATTATTTTTCTCCTTATGCTTAGCAAACATGGTAGCAAGCTCTACATCATTACTAACTTTCACCCATTTATCCCCATCGTAGTATTTGTATTCTACTTCATCATGCAAACCCATGGATATTGACTGCGAACTACCTCCCAAAATTGTCTGAAACTCCAATTACAATCCATTAGCAACAGATATTCGAAACTTCCTTGGAATTTCTTCTTATTCTTTGCATCCAGGATGTACCGGTCCCTTCTAATGTGCATCGGGAAAGCAAACCGCAACTCCATCCTAACCCACAAAAAACAGAGACACAATCAGCACACCAATAGCAAAATCAAACAAACCAACTCAAATCGACTGTTCAAATGCACAAGCAAGCTCAATCAGAACACGTGGCGTGACTTGCCGCTCGGGAACCCAGTAGTGGCCGCGGTGGGTCTCCGTACCGATGCGGGCCTCGCCAATTAGTCCGGGGTCGCCGCTACTGGCCATTTCGCCCTAGGGTTCACCCTCCTACTTCCTCTTTGTGCACCAGCCCCTCACCTATCAGCGCTTCAACCGGGCGCACGGAAGGAAGCCCCGCCTTGGGTCAAGCAGGTGGCGGGTGCAGTGGCGGAACGAGCGTCCCACCCGTGCATTGCAGGAAGGTGGCGGGGGAGCAGGTAGCGATGGAGCAGGTGGTGCTGGAATAGGACGGTCGCGGCGGCGCAGGTGTTAGCGACACCACAGGACAGACTTTTGGGAGGAGGTGGCGGCGCACGGACAGAATGGCGTCGGTTGTGCCTGGTTCGGACACTAGGGTTTGTCATCGTTGCGCGGTCCCACGTGTAAGCTCCAGACTCACTTCCATGCGATCCCACGTGTAAGCTCCGAACCCACTAGCACTAACGCCAACAGACCGAATGGACTTCAATCTGGCCATTTGGCTTCGTCATAGTAGTTGCGCCCGAAGAAAGGGTAAAACTGAACGCGATTCGCAATTGAGGGCAAAACTGAATACATGAACACAACTGGGGGCACAACCAGAAAATTAACCCTTCCAAAGATATAATATCAAAAATAAGCCTTTATTGGTAAGAGATAGAAGACTCAGTTGATGTTGCCATTATACAGAAATTGTATCTATTGAACAGCAAAAAATGTAGTTTTTTCTTTGGAAAAGAGCAAAAATTCTAGTTGAAGTCGTGAAGGCTGCTTGTGATGATCTAGTGAATTGCGTATGTACTGTTGTTGTTGAATGGTGGGGTTTGTGGTTGGTGAAATTTTACTCTACATAAACTGGAGAAATTTCTACCACAAAGGCAACTGTAGACATTTCATCACCCCAGAATATCCCACACCACCAGCAGCAGCACACTGAAGAGGTCGGCGACGCTGCACGGCCTGAATCTACATTACGTACATGGAGTCGTGGGGCAAAACGATAGCAGATGATAGGCAACGATGGGATTCTCAAGGACTTTGCCCTTGGACCTGCAAATCATCAGCAGAGACAACCTATTCGACATATCAGTTGATTCACCGGCACCTGAAAACTAGTATGCATATGACCAACGACAGAACATAATAGTAAACGTACTAGCAAAACGACCCGTGCGTTGCAACGGAAGGAAAAAGCATCATAATTTTTAATGATCATATCCACATACTCACATTTTCGTGAAATCATGGTTTTTTTGAAATATTTGAAATCGTGAAAAATTTCCAAGTTCGCAAACATTTCCTAAAATCAGGAATATATTTTTGCATTCATGAACATTTTAGACTATTTGCAAATATATATTCTTAAAATGTGAACATTTTTAAAATATTTTTCTTGAATCGGCGAACATATCTAGAGTCGACACACATAATAAGTCTAAATATTGCGACGTCTACATTTTTATATATAATTTATATGCAAGAAAGCTACATATAATATAAATAATAAGTTATGTCTAATGTGGATCTTAGTGACTTCTCATTGCTCAAGCAAAAAACAATCACCATTATTTAGTCATTTGCATTTCAAAACACATCATTTACATCTAATGTGGATCTTAATGACTGCTCATTGCTCAAGCAAAAAAAATCACCATTGTTTAGTCACTTGTACTTCAAAACACATTATTTCACCGGAAAGATGGACAATTATACATGATGAAAGTGTCATTATGACATGAATGTACAACACAACAGAAGCAAATTTTCTAGGCTTGCTACTAATTTTATTACTTTTACACATTTGAAATACTCAACAGATATTTGTTTTCTTTTCAGTTAAATTGGGAGAAATATCTAATGAAACTTGATGGAGAAAAATGAGTATATGTGACCGAGTGACAGTGTGCTCGCCCAAGCTTTTGGTGAAATTTACTATCGTGGTATAGTTATGGATTTGATAACAATATATTCTATCAGTTGCTACGAAAAATTTATGAAGGCAAACTATCAACAACACGTCCAAATCTAAAAGAAAACTGGAAAATTTGAGAGACAAAACAAAAAGTTTATGTTGATGGCAGTACTCCTCTAAATGACATATACTGTCAAACTTTGTTTTGTACTGAAGATTTAGACACCAAAACCTAAAAAGTAGTATAATCAAGGAAAAAAACGATACTGGAACTACAAAGCAAAATAATAAGGAAGAAAAGTTCTAAATGAGAGAAGTAGGTATCGAACTCGGGTCTCCCAGGTGCAAGAGAATTGCTCAAGCCATTCGGACGCTGGTGGGTATGTATTGCATGTAGGTATTATTTTATATGGACCACATATGACCGCGTGAATTGAAAAAAAAATGATTCGTTTAATTCACTTACCGATGGCATAGGGGCGTAATTCCTGCGATCTTTAGGGGCAAATTCCGCGACGTACGACAGAAGCACTAATTGCTTTATTATTACTAGTACAAATGCCCGTGCGTTGCAACGGGTGAAAAAAATTACACGCCGCTTTTTATTATTAGTTTTGGCAAACTTAGAAAATAAGAACACTTAACTACCGCTTTTTGGGCCATATAATTTAGATGTGCATAAAACATTCTAACCGTTTTTTAATTTATATACCTTAAGGGGAGAACCAGCAGATGAAGTTGCGGCAAACTGTGCAGCACCGTCGGACGACGGGTTGTCTTCGAGCATTGGGAGATGTTCCGACAAAGTGGGTGTGCACATATAAATATATATTTACAAGGGGTAGAGGCGGATGTAATATATTTATTCGATAATATTATCAATCTCAATTTTTTGTTCATTTACTAACTGAAGTGTAGCATCTATGAATCTTTCAGACTTGAATCAAACATGGAGCAAATAGGAACATGTTCATAAACTTATTTGTTCATGGATTTACATCAAATAGGGAATCAAGCAATGCCCATCTTATAGAGATTGGACGTCCAGTAAATTGTCAAGATTTCTTACATAAATAACTTTAGATATGGGAAGAAAACCGTAGAATGTGTTGGCGTGAAGCCTGCTAGCCATGTTGCCTTGAAGCTCCTGCACCAAGAAACAAATATTAATTGACAGTTTACTAATCCAGACCAAAACAAAAGTTAGTTTTTTTCCCCAAATCAACAGATTGACAGAAACATGCGCCTTGCCTCCCCGGCTTGCCGATCAAGCTGTCGAGCAGGCATTTACGTTTGATGATTATTCCTCTGACTTGGCGCGATCATCCCCAGTCCATTTCTCACACTTGAGCTCCCCGTTGACTGAAAGATCGAAACCAACGTGTTAAAATCCGGATCAGTAGCAAGCAAATTCAATTTCCATGTGGAACCTGGAAATTCCTAGCAAAATTCAAACTCTGCAATCAAAGCTCACCCCTGTCGTCGTCGGGCCATGATGCCCAACCCCTTATACTCATCTAAACGTTCAGAATATACCTCATTAAGCGAGGATATGACAAGCGTTTCAACATTTGGCGCATAGGTTAGAAGCTTGGTCCGAGCATGCAAGACGATGTTGGACTGACCGAATTCTAAACACTCCATGCACACATTATTTACTTGCAATGCACTTCCTAATGAAATTGATACTAAGCTACCAGAGAAGTCAAAAATGAAGATATTTGGAGCACTGTTGTCTATCATTTGCAGATTTCTGCATACAGTCAATCTCAGGACCCTAAGCCGCCGCATCAGACAAGGTATCTTCAAGCAAACTATCTCAGGGCAATTCAGGAGTCCCAAATGCTCCAATGCAGCACAATTGTAAAGAAGGCCCTCTAGCTGATTGTTAGCAATCAGCACATTCCTCAGATATAAGATTGTCAAGCTTCTCCAGTGACCAAGCCCAACCGTGGGACGAAAGGCACAGATGCCTATGTCAAGATACCGAATCGAGTTTTCACTCCCATTAAATAAAAGCGAGCATGGGAAACTGTAGTATGCTTCGTCCTCAGGGACAGCTGGCAGATAAAGGGTGAGTTCTTCAATTCCTGCTGTAACAGCAATACGAAGCCAACTACTGATATAACAGGAATCAACCTTGTCACAGTCAAAAAGTTCAATCCTTAGTTTCTTCATGCCAATGCCCGAGTGATTTTTCAGAATATGGTCAACTTTGCTGATGTGATCTCCATCCAAACCTAGTGTTTTCTGACGTAAGTCAAGGTTGGGATAGCATCTCCATGATCTCCAAAATGTGTGTGATGCACAACCCAAGTGGGCAGCGTCTCGCAGTGGCATTCGGGCATGAATACGTCGACAGATATCCTGGATACAGAAGCACGTCAGAATAGTAACTGGGGCTATAAAAGAAATTTATAAACTGACATGCACAAACTTGCTGTAGTACACATAATTGCACTGGGATGTAATTGCAGCGAATGGATTGGGACTATAGCCATATAGGAGCTTTAGAGAAAGTGTGAATATACAATTGCAATCTTACAGACATATTGCTGTCCACAAGAATTATTTCTGTGCATTTATGTCAACATAGCGAGACGCAATCAGATACAATAGATGAGCAAGTACAGCGACAAAGCAAAATTAAAAATTGTACATTCTGCAGAGAGCATAAATAGTAAATCTGAAAAATTTGAGCCAGAGAAATAATCTAGCTAGCCAGATAAAAGAGCAGCCATCCATCATATGTAATTCAAGCTTCCACCACTACTGGAAGCAAAAAAGCAACTATCTAACGTGGACAGTTAAGATAAAGGCAATGGCAGCCAAGCCTGTATACACTTTCTTTCTTGGAGAAAACTGGTTACAGACTTACAGCTCAAGTGCTTAGTGTTTTGGCAATATCGCAAAACATTACAAGAACGCTCAGGTAGTCAAAACTGATACAGAATTCTAACATGACTATTCTTCGTGTTTATTCGGCAAGCAGAAGCAGACCAGTATTTCCCTATAATCTAGATCTGTGCACCTGGCTCTATCACACACAATGTGATTTACTTGCAATTTAGATCACAAGTTTATACCTCTAGAAGGTCATCCAATGATGGTATCACTTTGACACCTTGAGAACCATCATCTTGCTGGGAGGACAAGCCCTTTGGATTGCAGATTGGAGCAACCGATCCGCCTGGGATACATCACATGATGAATGATGAGAGTACAGAAAACAGTGGGACACAATTTACAAGCAAAGTGACATACATCAAGTTCGTCTCCGTCATCTCTATGAGATTTTCCTGGCAAATGAACTATCATTTAAGGACAAATCCACATGGACACTAAAAGGAATTGGGTTCAAAGGCAGCCTACTCGGTGGTCCTCCTCCCCCAAGAAAATTGCGCCAAGAATTTTTTTTCTTGCCCATCCTTTTTACCTTTGTACAGTTGACAAAACAAGTTTGTAATGAAAAGAGGAATCTTGTGTTATTGGTAAAATTCAGCATTTACCTTGCGGCTTCATTATAAGAAGCTTCAGCTGTAGCCATGACTTGGTCGGTCATCTCAATCATCTTCAAGCCCTCGGCGTACTTTTTCTTTGACTCAATGCGGATCTGGTCAGCCTTTGCGCGCAGGCGTTTTATTGTCTCCCGTACTCTAGCCATCTCATCTTCAGAATAAATATCCGGACGCAAGCGATCTACCGTTGCCTGCAATTTAGGAAAAATGATAAGAGTCTCATAAACTGGCAAGGAGTGAACAAATCACGCACCCTAACACGTTGGGCTCGGGATGAAGATCCAATAGCTCCCCAAAAACTGTACCATGTCAAATCTGAATAAATCGCCTATACTATACAGCTCATAGTATTGACTTGTCTAACAATTGAATCTTATCAAAAATAATTCCGCCATCTAGACAGCAACTAAAGATACAACGGTGATTGATTTGACAGATAATAAGCTTTAAGTTAGATGAAACGATGCAAGTTGCAACAAATCAAATGGGAGTACGGCGACGTGCTTACCGCGGATCGATGGGAGATAAGCCGAGAACCCGCCGCCGACGACAGCGCCCGGACGGGGACGAACCCCATAAGGGGGACCATCGACGGCGACCTGAGACCGAGTGCCGGCATCCTACTAATGAGAGAGCACAGCGCCATCAGGTTTGACTCTTGCTCTTGTTGTTCCAGGGCGAGTCCGTCTCTACTGCAACTGGGGCCAGCGGGGGCAGGACGGGGCCGTCGTCGTCCCTGCCCCCGAAGTCCGAGTCGGGGAAGAAGGGCGAGGGGGCGTACCCGCCGGAGACGTGCCGGACGGGGACCGCAGCGCCGTCGGAGTCCGCGGCGATCTCCTCGTCCACCACCTCCTCCTCCTCCTCCTTGGCACCGGCGTCGTGTTCTCGTGCGGATAGGGTAGATGGGAACGTTTTTTAACTCACAAAAGGACCGCGGGTTGAATAGCCGAAAACAGAAGGACTTTTTTGCAAAACCGCTGACGACGTACGGCAGAAGCGATCTGTGGTTTATTATTATATATATATATATAAGGGGAGAAGGAAAGATTGCAGATCTGTTACACGAGGGGTTTATGAATCCTGAGCGGGTGGGTTCGGATCTCGAGGCCAGTTTGCCTGATCACACGTCGGCATTCCATTTTGCGTCGTGGCGTGACTCGTGTCACTAGCTTGCTCGATCGTGGGAGATTCTTGCAGACACAGTCACACAAGATATACTACGGAGTATATAATGTAGATGGATCAGAAATACAACACGGTCAGGAAAGGATTTAGGAGGACGAGGGGGCTAGACCCCTAACAAATTGATTTTTCTATTATGGTTGTAGTTGCTGCAGCCAAATGTTTTTATTTCATACCAACATTATCTTTGTCATGAACAGACTTGCGTTCTTTACGCATGAATGTTGGCTCTGTCCTGAACACGATGACGGGTGTATAGCCACCACATCTCGCCTTTATTCCTTCATTTGCTCCCTTTTCTTGATAAAAAGAAACGCACTGAGTTCGTACGGCGCATGCATGATTGAATCTCCGGCCGTCACAATGGGCGTGTCTCGTGATTCAGCCATCCACATTGATAAAATTACACGTCGATCGTCCGCGTTGTATGTACGGTAGTGGAGACCGAACGGTGACGCGTGGCCCTTGATGGACGGCGTTGGGCGCTCCCATGACGCTTCTGGACCCCGGAAGGCCGGAATAGACAAGCAAACAAATTCTGCTATCTGCTGAGTAAATCTCGCTATGTTTTGTATCTTTGCAGGTTTTGTGATGCTGCGTGCAGACGAGCTAGCCGGTGGCACGTCAGCCCGTTTTGATCGGACGCATGTGATCAATATACAGTCACATCATACACGAATTGGGTCAAGGTGGTGGAATGGCTATCATATATAGAGCCTCCAAGCGCGCTTTTCGGCCACTCAATTAGATTGCTTGAAAGAAAAAGCGAAATTCTATTTTCAAGTTGCGGGCTTGCGCACTAGTGGAAAACGGGCCTTTGGTCGGGACCCTTTAGTCCCGGCCTGCCTCTGGGCCGGGACTAAAGGCCCGGCCACGTCGCCCCAATTCTCAATGCCTCCCTCGAGGCTTTAGTCCCGGTCCGTAAGGAGTCTTTAGTCCCGGTTCGTGTCCCAAACCGGGACTAAAGGGCTACGCGGTGGGTAGTGGTGGTGGCAACCGTTCGTATCCCCCTTTAGTCCTGGTTGGTGGCTCAACCCGGGACTAAAGGCCTAACACGTGGCATGTCGTAGTGGTGACAACCGTTGGTATACCTCTTTAGTCCCGGTTGGTGGCACGATCCGGGACTAAAGGCCCAAACGGTTTGCATCCCGCGTCGTTTCGGACGATGAAAAGCACGAACCGAAGCAGAGTCGCCATTTCTCTGTTTCTTCTTCTCTCTCACTCTCGCTCTGTTCTTCTCCTCTCTTCTTCCCTTCTCTTCTTCCACCATGCCAACTCGCTTTGGAGAGGTGCTCGCACATGGCAAGACCAAGCTCGATGTCGTGTACACGAACGAGAGCAGGGAGATGCCGTATTTTCTTGAACAGTTGAAGGAACGATGGCTTGACGCCGCAATGGATCATGAGAAGTTCTTGGGGCTTGATCTGGAGTACACAGCCGATCAACGCGGTGTTGCCGTCATCTAACTATGCTTCGCACACCATGTCTTGATCTTCCAATGGGCGAGGTAAGTTTTGAGGCTTTCTTTGATCCAAGGTAATGAAATTATAAGTTTATTTGTTTCAATCATAGTTGGTTCCCTTCAAATAGTTGCAGTGAAACAATTTTGATTAGTTGAAGGGGAACACAATCTGATTGGAATAGTGTTCCATAATCTGAAAAATCGTATTAGAATCAACTAGTGTTTAATATGTTCCATTGGAATCATAGTTGGTTCGCTTCAAATAGTTGTAGTGAAACAATTTTGATTAGTTGAAGGGAACACAATCTGATTGAAATAGTGTTCCACAATCTGAAAAATCAGATTGGTTTAATATGTTCCATTGAAATCATAGTTGTAGTGCTACAATTTTATGCGGTGTTCTTTGATCCAAGGTTATGAAAATTGCATATAGCTAGTGATCTCTCTAGGTTCCATTGGATAGCAATATGATATGTCATAGTCATGAAAATTGCATATAGCTAGTGATCTCTCTAGGTTCCATTGGATAGCTATAGTGATCTCTATAGGTTCCATTGCATATGTTCCATTTTAATTTGTTTCTGTTGCAGTAGTGACAAGCATTGTCCAGAACTCATGGACTTCCTTCGCAGCGGCATCACTTTTGCTACCGTTGACATAACGAACGACAAGCTGAAGATGAGGTACAGCTTCGGTATTGAGATACCAACTGGTTGCCTCATTGATCTCCAAACGGTATTCAGGCTTCGACATGTCAGGACTTCGATGGCTCATATGGCAGTTGCCTTGATCGACGAGGAATATGGTGATATGAAGATCAATTTCCCAAAGTCTCAGCACAGACTTTGGGAGAAGGCCCCACTTGATCGTATCAACATTGAGTATGCAGCAAAAGATGCATACGTTTCATACGATTTGTACCACAAGATTCGAGTCGTCAACTATGGCCAGCGTCACCTTGAATAAGGTGGACATTCTGATTCGAGTCGTCAACTATGGCCAGCGTCACCTCGAATATATATATATATCTATGATAGCTATTATTATGTACTGTTTGGACTAGTATCATGTACTGCTTGGACCAATTTATATATGTCTAGTTTCTGTTTGTGCCATTATAGTTTCCAAATTTGAATGGTTTACCCCTTTCTAACTTCATTTGCTACTTTTGAATGGTTTAGCCCTTTCTAACTTCATGGTATCATGCATTTCGACCACATATATATACAAAAAGTCTTCAGTTCAAATAAGTTCAAAAAATGAAATCCCTTTTGTAACAGATCTGTTTTTGATTAAAACGGTCATTTAAAAATGAAAGACCATTAGTCCCACGTGGCATGCAGCGGAACCACGTGGCGTGCCGCGGAACCACTTTTGTTGTGTGGGTCGCTTTTCCTTCTTCTCCTTGTGCTAGATATTTGTTATGCATTAGGGAAAGAAGGAATAGCGACCATCATCGACGGTCAAAAAATCAGGTGAGGGAGTGTCCACCATACATGAGAGAAGAAGAATGCCGACTGTTGTTGTGGGGGTTGCTTCTCCTTCTTCTCTTTGTGCTAGATATTTGTTATGCACTAGGGGAAGAAGGAGTAGTGACCATCATCGACGGTCGAAAAATCAGGTGAGGGAGTGTCCACCATACATGAGAGAAGAAGAATGTCGACTGTTGCTGTGGGGGGTCGTTTCTCCTTCTTCTCCTTGTGCTAGATATTGGTTATGCACTAGGGGAAGTAGGAGTAGCGACCATCATCGACGGTTGAAAAATCAGGTGAGCTAGTGTCCACCATATATGAGAGAAGAAGAATGTCCACCATATACCATAGGTCAGCTAGTGTCCACCATATATGAAATTGTTGAAATTTTGTGATGTGCCTTTGAATGGTGCATTTTGAACACACAAAAAGTATGGAGTTCAAATAAGTTCAAAAAAATGAAATCCCTTTGTAAGAGATGAGTTCTTGTTCGAAACGCTAATACTTCGAGAGAGATTGCCCGTTTTGTACACGAAGTGCATCCAGTTTTTGTCGTAGCCCTCTCAACTTTTTAACACATGCTATGTGGGTGAAATGATGATAGCATGCCAACTTTCAACATTTTCAGAGTTCATTTGTAGTGCTTTTAAATTTCAGGGTCAACTAGCTCAAAAAAAAATAAGTAAATGCATGAAGAATACCAAATGAAGTCAGAAATTGTTGAAATTTTGTGATGTGCCTTTGAATGGTGCATTTTGAACACACAAAAAGTATGGAGTTCAAATAAGTTCAAAAAAATGAAATCCCTTTGTAAGAGATGAGTTCTCGTTCGAAACGCTGATACTTCGAGAGAGATTGTCCGTTTTGTACACGAAGTGCATCCAGTTTTTGTCGTAGCCCTCTCAACTTTTTAACACATGCTATGTGGGTGAAATGATGGTAGCATGCCAAATTTCAACATTTTCAGAGTTCATTTGTAGTGCTTTTCAATTTCAGGGTCAACTACCTCAAAAAAAATAAGTTAATGCACGAAGAATACCAAATGAAGTCAGAAATTGTTGAAATTTTGTGATGTGCCTTTGAATGGTGCATTTTGAACACACAAAAAGTATGGAGTTCAAATAAGTTCAAAAAAATGAAATCCCTTTGTAAGAGATGAGTTCTCGTTCGAAACGCTGATACTTCGAGAGAGATTGTCCGTTTTGTACACGAAGTGCATCCAGTTTTCTCGTAGCCCTCTCAACTTTTTAACACATGCTATGTGGGTGAAATGATGGTAGCATGCCAAATTTCAACATTTTCAGAGTTCATTTGTAGTGCTTTTCAATTTCAGGGTCAACTACCTCAAAAAAAATAAGTTAATGCACGAAGAATACCAAATGAAGTCAGAAATTGTTGAAATTTTGTGATGTGTCTTTGAATGGTGCATTTTGAACACACAAAAAGTATGGAGTTCAAATAAGTTCAAAAAAATGAAATCCCTTTGTAAGAGATGAGTTCTCGTTTGAAACGCTGATACTTCGAGAGAGATTGTCCGTTTTGTACACGAAGTGCATCCAGTTTTTGTCGTAGCCCTCTCAACTTTTTAACACATGCTATGTGGGTGAAATGATGATAGCATGCCAAATTTCAACATTTTCAGAGTTCATTTGTAGTGCTTTTCAATTTCAGGGTCAACTACCTCAAAAAAAATAAGTTAATAGTTTGGATAGTCAAAATAATTACTTTTGAAAATAGAAAATAGTTTTGCATTATTTATTCAAATTCAAACACTTTTCATTATCATAGTTTTATCAAATTCTCAAATATGCAAAAAGAATTTTAATAAACATAGTTTTTAATTGAAAATAACAAAATAGATAATAGTTTGGATAGTCAAAATAATTACTTTTGAAAATAGAAAATAGTTTTGCATTATTTATTCAATTTCAAACACTTTTCATTATCATAGTTTTGTCAAATTCTCAAATATGCAAAAAGAATTTTTAATAAACATAGTTTTTAATTGAAAATAAAAAAAATAGATAATAGTTTGTATAGTCAAAATAATTACTTTTGAAAATAGAAAATAGTTTTGCATTATTTATTCAATTTCAAACACTTTTCATTATCATAGTTTTGTCAAATTCTCAAATATGCAAAAAGAATTTTTAATAAACATAGTTTTTAATTGAAAATAACAAAATAGATAATAGTTTGGATAGTCAAAATTATTACTTTTAAAAATATAAAATAGTTTTGCATTATTTATTCAATTTCAAACACTTTTCATTATCATAGTTTTGTCAAATTCTCAAATATGCAAAAAGAATTTTTAATAAACATAGTTTTTAATTGAAAATAACAAAATAGATAATAGTTTGGATAGTCAAAATAATTACTTTTGAAAATACAAAATAGTTTTGCATTATTTATTCAATTTCAAACACTTTTCATTATCATAGTTTTGTCAAATTCTCAAATATGCAAAAAGAATTTTTAATAAACATAGTTTTTAATTGAAAATAACAAAATAGATAATAGTTTGGATAGTAAAAATTATTAATTATGAAAATAGAAATTAGTTTTGCATTATTTATTCAATTTCAAACACTTTTCATTATCATAGTTTTGTGAAATTCTCAAATATGCAAAAAGAATTTTTAATAAACATAGTTTCTAATTGAAAATAACAAAATAGATAATAGTTTGGATAGTCAAAATTATTAATTATGAAAATAGAAAATAGTTTTGCATTATTTATTCAATTTCAAACACTTTTCATTATCATAGTTTTGTCAAATTCTCAAATATGCAAAAAGAATTTTTAATAAACATAGTTTTTAATTGAAAATAACAAAATAGATAATAGTTTGGACAGTCAAAATTATTAATTATGAAAATAGAAAAAAATTGAAACTATATGAGAATTTATAGAGAAAATTCAATCTAAATTCAAAGTGAACTCACTTTGAATTCAGGTTGAATTTTCTCCATAATTTCGAATATAGTTTCAATTTTCAGTGAGTTTAGGCCCGTAAGCCTGCTTTAGAGAGGAGCTCGATGGAGAAGCTGCGACGGGGCTTATAAACAAGTGCTAGTCCCCCTCGTTGGACGAGGTGGGACTAAATTTCTCGTGCAGCCGAGGAGGGGCTGTAGTCCCGGGTGGAGCCACGCTCCGGGACTAAAGACACCCTTTAGTCCGGGTTGGAGCGCCGCGCCGGGACTAAAGGCCCCTGCTTCCCGCCTTCTGGTCTGCCGAAAAATGGCCTTTAGTCCCGGGCCGTGGCTCCACCCGGGACTAAAGGGTGTCTTTAGTCCCAGATCAAGCCCCGAACCGGGACTAAAGATCCACCTATATAAGCGGGAGTTAGAAAATTTCCAACCCAAATCGCATTTCCTTCTCTCCTTCTTCCTCGTTCTCCTGCCCGGCGCGGCACAGCGACGAACTCGAGGACGCCGTCAGGCTGCCCGCCGTCCTGCTCGCCGCCGCCTGCCGTCCTCCTCGCCGCGCGCCGCCGTCCTCCTCGCCGTGCGCCGTCGACACCTTCGGCCGGTAAGCCCCCCGCCCCCTCCTCCCCAACACTCCGGCCAATAGAAGAAAAGAAGAAAAAGGAGAAGAAAATAAGAAAAAGGAGAAGAAAAGAAGAAAAAGGAGAAGAAAGGAAGAAAAAGGAGAAGAAAGGAAGAAAAAGGGAAGAAAAGAAGAAAAAGATTTTTTTGTCATTTAATTCCTATTGTTATTAGGTTTGTGATAGATTATTAGGGTTAGTAATATTTAGAATTAGGAAAAAGGAAAATAAGAAGAGGACGAGAAGAAAAGAAGAAAAAGGAGAATAAGGAGAGGAGGAGAGGAGAAGAAGAGGAAAAATAGAAGAAGAGGAGAAGTAGAAGAAGAGAAAAAATTAGAAGAGGAGGAGAGGAGAAGTAGAAGAAGAGAAGAGGAGAAGTAGTAGAAGAAGAGGAGAAGTAGAAGTAGAAGAAGAAGTAGAAGAAGAGGAGAAATAGAAGAAGAGGAAAAATTAGTTTAGGGTTACAAGAAGAAGAAATATTGTATAGTGTATATGCTTAAGTGTTAATAGTGTTTCTTAGATTATTGCTTAATTTTGCTATTGTATATGCTTAAGTGTTAATAGTTTAATTTTGCTATTGTATATGCTTAAGTGTTAATAGTTTATTTTTAGCAAGAAAATTAATAGAACTAGTTTATTTTTTTAGTTCATTTTACGATGCCTATCCCGCAACCTCGTCGTCGACTCGGCGGAGGACACCTGCTTGATCAGAGGGGCCCTGTCCGGGACTGGGCTCCGCCCGGCTGGTACTGGGAGGTGCTACCTTCCAGGGGCGTAGGTTGGTGAGGAGCCAGCCCGTCGTTGACCCGATCCTTGTTTGGTGGCGGTCGCGTGGGCCAGTGAGGGTGCCGAGGCTTCCAGACACCGCGGAGGTGGTACGTCACCGTGTCAGCGAGGAGGATGAGCACGTCCGTCGCTACATGGTTCCGTTGGAGGGCAGGTTCGAGCATACCTCGCAGGTTCTTCGGGGATCTCACTCGAGCTATGATCCTGTGATGGTTCCTTCTCTTTGGGTGTCCACCGCCCGCGCCGATACCCGTCGGGCGCTACGGTTCTAGATGTATCAGTGATGCTATATGTATGATAGTATTCGAGGAGTATTGGTGATAATATTCGATGATGTACGGACAAAAGAGATGATGTATTTGCTTATAATTGAATGCATGCTAATTTGAATACTACTTTATTTTACGATTTGGTTTTTCTTATTGAATGCTCAAATTGGAAAAGTACTCCTACTTTGAATACTATGCAGAAATCGAGGAGTCCCGGGTGCAGCCACGACCTGGGACTAAAGTTGTTTTGGAACGGAGTTCCTGATAGAATAATTCTTTTTTGATACAAAGGTTAAGAGAATCCGTTTTTTGCAGAACTATGGATCCACATATCAGGAACCTCGAAGAGGAAGAACTTCTTGAAGATATAATAAAAGACGGCCCCGACGTCGAACCAGCTGAATCTCCGTCGTCATATCTAAACCCCTCCGGATATGGAATGGAGGTCAAGCGACACGAAGATGAAGCCGATGGGGCAGGAGATAGGTCCAATTACGGAGAAGGTGATAGCTCCACTGATGGAGAAGCCGGTGGAGAAGCCGGTGAAGAAATAATAAAGTCCGGCGAGGTATACATATGAAGTTCGACAATCACTTGTAATATGTGAAAAATATTGGAGATAGCTCTATATTGTATACATATACATTCATTTGACGAATGTTTCTCCCTCTTAGGTGTTGGGGAACGTCGCATGGGAAACAAAAAATTTCCTACGCGCACGAAGACCTATCATGGTGATGTCCATCTACGAGAGGGGATTTCCGATCTACGTACCCTTGTAGATCGCACAACAGAAGCGTTAGTGAACGCGGTTGATGTAGTGGAACGTCCTCATGTCCCTCGATCCGCCCCGCGAACCGTCCCACGAACCGTCCCGCGATCCGTCCCACGATCTAGTGCCGAACGGACAGCACCTCCGCGTTCAGCACACGTACAGCTCGACGATGATCTCGGCCTTCTTGATCCAGCAAGAGAGACGGAGAGGTAGATGAGTTCTCCGGCAGCGTGACGGTGCTCCGGAGGTTGGTGATGATCTAATCTCGGCAGGGCTCCGCCCGAGCTCCACAGAGAGGCGATCTAGAGGTAAAACCGTGAAGTTATGTGGTCGGGTTGCCTTGGAAAAGTTGTCTCAAATCAGCCCTAATTGCTCCATATATATAGGAGGAGGGAGGGAAGGCTTGCCTTGAGGCTCAAGGAGCCCCAAGGGCTGCGCCACCAAGGGAGGAGGAGTCCTCCTCCAATCCTAGTCCAACTAGGATTGGAAAGTGGAGTCCTTGTCTCCTTTCCCACCTCCTTTTTTTTCTTTCTCTTTGATTTTCTATCCTTGGCGCATAGGACCTTCTTGGGCTGTCCCACCAGCCCACCAAGGGCTGGTGCGCCACCCTCAAGGCCTATGGGCTTCCCCGGGGTGGGTTGCCCCCCCCCCGGTGAACACCCGGAACCCATTCGTCATTCCCGGTACATTCCCGGTAACTCCGAAAACCTTCCGGTAATCAAATGAGGTCATCCTATATATCAATCTTCGTTTACGGACCATTCCGGAAACCCTCGTGACGTCCATGATCTCATCCGGGACTCCGAACAACATTCGGTAACCAACCATATAACTCAAATACGCATAAAACAACGTCGAACCTTAAGTGTGCAGACCCTGCGGGTTCGAGAACTATGTAGACATGACCCGAGTGACTCTTCGGTCAATATCCAATAGCGGGACCTGGATGCCCATATTGGATCCCACATATTCTACGAAGATCTTATCGTTTGAACCTAAGTGCCAAGGATTCATATAATCCCGTATGTCATTCCCTTTGTCCTTCGGTATGTTACTTGCCCGAGATTCGATCGTTAGTATCCACATACCTATTTCAATCTCGTTTACCGGCAAGTCTCTTTACTCGTACCGTAATACAAGATCCCGCAACTTACATTAAGTCACATTGCTTGCAAGGCTTGTGTGTGATGTTTTATTACCGAGTGGGCCCTGAGATACCTCTCCGTCACACGGAGTGACAAATCCCAGTCTCGATCCATACTAACTCAACGAACACCTTCGGAGATACCTGTAGAGCATCTTTATAGTCACCCAGTTACATTGCGATGTTTGATACACACAAAGCATTCCTCCGGTGTCAGTGAGTTATATGATCTCATGGTCATAGGAACAAATACTTGACACGCAGAAAACAGTAGCAACAAAATGACACGATCAACATGCTACGTCTATTAGTTCGGGTCCAGTCCATCACGTGATTCTCCTAATGACATGATCCAGTTATCAAGCAACAACACCTTGTATATAATCAGAAGACCCTGACTATCTTTGATCAACTGGCTAGCCAACTAGAGGCTTGCTAGGGACAGTGTTTTGTCTATGTATCCACACATGTATATAAGTCTTCATTCAATACAATTATAGCATGGATAATAAACGATTATCTTGATACAGGAATTATAATAACAACTATATTTATTATTGCCTCTAGGGCATAATTCCAACATTAGGCCTCCACATCGAACAAAGCTACGAAACGAGGCCCGACTAGAAAGTTGGATGCACGGACGCATTACACCTTTGAGGTGATATTGCCTACGGGCGAACCCAAGCTTCCTAAGAATGCTGCTGACACATTCAAGAAGCAATGCGGAGTTCTCGTTAGGGATCACGTCCCGATCAGCGTTCGGGAGTGGAATAAGCGCAAAGGGGCAGCCGATAGTGACTATGTCACCGAAAGGTACAAAGATAATCTTTGGAATGATCTCATGTCACATTTCAACCTGCGAGAATGTGAGAATGAAGACGCCGCAGACAAACTGAGGGCCAAAGTCAAGCAGTGGACTCTAATGAAAAACTTAGCAAATCATTATCCTTGTCGGGCAGGGTTTGGAAGCGGTTCAAGTCCGTGACTCCCGGTATCGAGCCTGAGAAGCTGACCTTTAGAGCGGCTCAGGTAAGTAGTAGTATGATATACTTCTATTTTCAATACATTTATGATGCTAGATTATTTTTTTGATTATATATATTCTATTCTCGTAAAGTGCGACCAGCAACCAAGGGGGACGCATCTATGCGGATACTATGTTTGTGAGACCATTCGCACGTTTACCTCTGAGCACAAGGATCACAGATTCGACGTAAGCAATGAACATTCACACCTCTATTTTTACCTGTCATTCTTTGTTATCATGATTGATATTCATATTCATCTCCTCTTCTTATATAGTACACGGCCATGAGGACGAAGGTCCTACCAGAGCAACGCGAGATTGCTGTTGCAGAGGAGCTTGTGACCTTTCTGAGGACGGAAGCTATAGATGACAAAGGACGATTTAGTGTAGCTAGGGGCCATTACTGATGTTCGTCCATGTAATCGAATAGACAGGCTCTAGTCCCGATAATTCAGATCTTCATATAATTGTATATATATGCTCGCTTGTAAGATAAGTTAATCTTATATATATATATATATGCATAATTATTTTTATTTAAATTATATGAAAACTAATTCCCGAACACCAAACGAGGCATCACGTTAATCTCCCGAACACCTAAACCCTAAAACCCAAAAATAATTTCATTCAAAAAAAAACCCAAAAATAAGCAAAATTTGAAACTCTTTAGTCCCGGTCCGTGTAATTAACCGGGACTAAAGGTCCTGCCCTTGGGGCGCTACGAGGCGCCCACGTGGAGCACATTTAATCCTGGCTTGTAACAGGGGGCCTTTAGTCCCGCCCCTTTAGTCCCGGTTGGTGAACCGGGACTAAAGCCCCTTACGGGCCGAAGCTAAAGGCCCCATCCCCACTAGTGGCGGCTGATACATGCATCTCAGGTGTAGGGTTGTGCTCCCGCCGTAGTTAACTGGAGTACATGTACGTTCTTATTTATTTTTTTACAGAGGGAGTAGATCTTTACGCTCTTCGATCTCATGTCTTTTGCATCAATTGCCTTGCATCGTCAATGGTCGCATGTACGCATGCATCATGTCGACGCCCTTGCGCTGTTACGCGCTACACTGACCTATAACTATAAGAAATCAGTCTGAGCTCAATAATGACACACATATGGGCATGTTTTACGCTCTGCAATTACGGATCCATCGTGGCATCACGAGGTTGGCATCAATTGAAACGGCTGGTCTAACACCTTGCAGCGAACCAGTGGCTCATTGACCACCCTGAGATCTATCTACAACCTATATATTATAGAAAAAATGAGTAAAATCTAATATAAGTAATTAAATACAAATAAAAGTTTTACTATTGAACCACCCTGGATTATTGCGCTGGCTACGCTACTGCAGCGAACCACAACTTCACGCCACATACTCCGTAAGCTGGTTCCGTATCATCGTCATGGACAAATTCTAGACACCTAGGGGGAAATCCTAGATCAGTCGATTGGGTGACGGCGACACTCCTATGTCGTACCTCTTTTGAGGGTGTCATTTTTGCAGGTGTGCATAGCTTTGAGGGATCAGTGGACGGAATCTGTGGTTGAGCGGCGTTCCCTGTGACGCATCGACATCGTGTAATCTCGGTGGCGAGGTGCAACAAAGTCTCAAATGTGTGATGATGAATGCGCGTAAGGAGGAGGCGTTGTCTGGCACGCGGTGGGGGGGGGGGGGGGGGGGTAGACGACGGGTCGGGCAAGGTCGATGCATCGGTACCTGCTTTGATGATAGATCGATGGAACAAGGCAGGTGATGATCTATGAGAGTGCGTCGGGCCGGTTTGGGCCCCATACACGGTATATCGCTTGGTCAGGACATTTAGACTTTGGTGCGATATATGTTTGGTATTTGGTATGAACATTTGACACCTTTTCATCAATAGATAGGAATAGCGACAGATGTTATCAAGATGATGGCCTCAGACATATTAATGTATTATTTTGTAACATCTTTTTAAATAATTAATAAAATGACTACATGCATTTATCAGATGCAGAGGCCGAAGGTCATCCTTTTTTTTTAAGTTGGTTCCGTATCAAACTGTAGTTTGTAAATGTAGCATTATTGGTCTGAATTGGTTCATGGTTGCTCATGCAAGAAGTACCAGGTTAGAGTAATTGAAACAGAGTCGAGGCCGAGCCACAACGTCAAGTTAGAATTGTCATATTTGTTGCCTCAATAATCATAGACCCACTCATCAATGAGATGTTCTTTTTTCCTTCAACCTCGCAGAAAAGCTACACCAACGTAAACATGCTTCTTCTTTACATAGACTTCCTAATTAATGTCATCAAAGATCCCCCCCCCCCCCCCCCAATTCAACGTGTGGGCCATCTCCCCTAATTTCGTCCAACAAAAAAATGTGAGCCCTAGGCCATTACGTTAATTACATATGACTGATTATGTCAGTGTAGCATTTCCAAACCGTCTAAAGTTTCTTTCCCGCGGTACATAACTGTCATATAGAGCGTGATCTAAAAATTAGGGCGACCCCTAATATGATGGCAACAGGGAGACCAGAAATGGAGGACGCATCATAAATTATAGTGATCCCTTGTCAAATAATGACTCTGCAAGAGTGCATTTTTGGCAAAAATATTCATAATTGTGATTATTGTGGCACTCGGGCATATATGTTATGACGACTCTACTAGAGTTGCTCTTACATTCTTACACATCGATGTATCAGTCACATTTCTTGTCCATGTCTGACAGCCTCGTCGACGTCAAGAGGAGTGGGGCTATCCGTCTCTTTCTCTTTTGCTTAGATTTTTGTTTCCATGTCGACATATTTGAGGCGATGGTGATGATGACGTGTTGGAATAAAGTTCTTCGGTCTTTTTCTACCGTAATGATATTTGATCTGGCGCCGACCAAGGCAAGTGAGGGTTTGTGTCCCCAGTTCTATTGGCTCCCTTCAGATCATGGCAATCGATATCTCTTTCAAGAAGAGCTATTGGCTGATTATCAGTCTTCAAAGTCTTGTACGGTGTGAACATTTATAGGTGTCTCTATTCTTTAATGTTGGTTGAGTGTAATTTTTTATATTTGCCAGGCTGCATAAAGAAGTCTATAGTATGTCTTTAAATGCAGAACAATTACTGGTTGTTCCATGTTTAGTTGTCTGCCCATTGTACCGACTATTGTTTTCCTTGATGTTTATTAGGTTTAAGATCATCTGGGTGTCTTTGCTCGCAAACAAATGGCTTTAATGGAAAATATCTTCCCTTTGTAGGTTATATACTGTTGTACACATTCATTTTGTATATGGTCTACGCCACAACCGAATATCAATCGTTGATGTTCAACGTTCAAAGCAGTCTGTATGTGCATCTCTGACGCAGACCCTCAAATCACCATATATGTCTTTTGCCAGAGTCTGGACACTTTTTGACATCCAATGCTAACTCTCAAGTGTGTGAGAACGCTTCTGGCTTTGTGAGTGTATGAACATCCGTATAGCCTATCCAAAGTCACAATATCAGACGTTCGTACATCCCCTCTCTCTCCTCAACCCTGACATGCACATGCATGGAAGGACATTTAGGAAACATGGTCGGATGGGCAGCCGGTAAAGCAGAGCAAGAACGCCATTCAAGAGAAGAACAGGAGCACTACTCATATGAACTTGTTGTATTGATCAGATGATGAACAAATTAAATGATTGCATGCACTAATTGTCAACTGATATATAGAGGCCGAGAGTGATCCTCCTTTTTAGAGAATATGCTCAAAGGCCTTTGTTGTTGAGGAATAAAAGATTTGATGAGGTTTCATTGTTATGCATGAGTAAAATTTATTCAACATCAATAGTACAAATTGTACCTGAAACAGGATCAATTGCAATTGAGCTAGTCAAGTCTACTTACGATCTTGTGATAAAATTTAGTTGTACTTTATTGTTGAACGATGATGTTTGTGGTTGGTGAAACCTTTAATACACACCGACCGCGGAAAATTTTACCACCACCAAAAATAACAAACATCTCGTCACCTCGAAACAACAGTGTTTGCCTGAACGGCTTGAAGAGGCTCAGGACGCTGCACGACCTAAAGCACATGTAGTTGTAGGGAAATAGGTAAAGGATTGCATTCCCAAGAAGCTCACTACCCCTTCCACTTTTGGCCCATCAAATAGTTTGCATAAACAACATATATATTCTAGAGTATCATTCGGTCAAATTTGCAAAAGAGTTGGTTCACTTGCCATGTGGAATGGAAAATGGTCTATGTAAGAGATATGATGTGTTAACTTGCAAGATCAAGAGGTAATACGATGTGTATCCATAAGTCGGATAGCTAGATATGCACTGCTCTAGGAAAGGATCAAGAGGTAAAGGATTTATTCCAAGAAACGGAGCAAGTAATGTCATCCTTAGATGACATATCTGTCTCCCATAATGATCAAACCATACATTGAAGTACCTTCATATTCTGATACAACATCTAAGACTACATACTATTCTTAGAAAATTCCAATTGCAAAGATGGAGCTAGCCCTCGACCGGTATAGAATTTAACTGTGTCATTGATCCACTAGCAGTAGCACGAAAACATGAAGTGATATAAAAACGATGTGTTTTCAGGAGATGAAAAAGCGCCATTTGTTTGCTTCCTTTCAGTTTTCGGATTACTATTGTCGTTAATGACTATGGTCTTGGCTATGCTTTGTGGCCAACTTGGTTAGTGCTTAGTGTCACTGGTTCATTCCACCTTGACCAACACCTAAACAACATGCATTTGCGTTGCTTAGTAGTCCAACACGGACAAGATGAACCGGTCGAGGGTATTGTCTTTGCTGATCAATGAAGTTAAGCAACTAAGATAATCCAGTGAAGAAAGAGTCAAAGGTTTGCCCATTTGCACCACGAACATGAGTCAGTCACAAAACCTATATGTTACAACTTTGTTACATTGCATCATTCTGCAGGTAGGTGTATCGCTAGAGGGAACTTCACGTCGGAACCATGCTATGCGCCTTGTCGTGTCACGGCCATGTAGGTTTGATCACCTAATATTCTTGCAGTGATAGACTAGTTCTCACGTGCTTCTTTCTTGGTCCTATCACTGAACATGGCCGGAAAGCTTGATCCTATCAATGAATATGGACAAAAAGAAAAATCAAAACATGACAAGTAGCTAAGGTTGAGCTACAGATATCAGTAGAACCAGCTGTACATGTGTTACTAAAAGTTGAGTTCCCAAGGCCGCCCATGCCCAATGTACTCATGTATATGCGTGCCCAGTTCATGACTACCTAGAATTTGCTAAGGTTAGGTATGTGACAATAGCTCAAAAAACAGGCGAGGGGGGTTGCATGCATTGTGTGACTTGTGCATGCGTATATATAAACATCCTTTTACCAGGCATAAACAGATATAAACGCTAGCAATATTAATCTTGAATTGTATCGGTGTTTTTTGTGAAGATTTTATCTTACTGGACGACCAATGCATGAGATATGTTGTTTGATCTAGTGCTTTGCACTTGTTTTCGAGTTATGAGTTGTAATTGTATGTTGAATAAATTCATAAATGATTGCATGACAGGTTTATACGGAGACATGGATCGATCCTCCCTTTCAGAAGTATGCTATAAAAAAGTAAGCTTTTATTGGCAAGAGATAAAAGATCTAGTGAGGTGCCATTATGCAGAAATTAAATCTGATGAACAGCAAAAATAGTAGTTGAAGTCCTGAAGTCTGCTTGTGATGTTCTACTTAATTACTCCCTCCGTTCGTAAATATAAGACCTTTTAGAGATTGTACTATAAACTACATACGGATGTACATAGACATATTTTAGAGTATAGATTCACTCATTTTGCTTCGTATGTAGTCTCCTAGTGAAATTCCTAAAAGGTCTTATATTTTGGAACGGAGGGAGTACATATGTACTATTGTTGTTGAACGGTGGGGGTTGTGGTTGCTGAAATTTTACTCTATATGGACTGCAAAAATTTGAACATATCGTCGCCCGGAAACATCCCACAACACCACCAGCAGCCTGAAAGAGGCTGGCGACGCTGCATGGGCTGAATCTATATATACACATCAAGTCTTGAAACACGCTTTCATCACATTTTATATATAAAGCAACATCAGAATAATGTACACAGATGGATGATACACGCTGATGATGCGACTCCTATCCTGAAATAAACAGATCACACATAACGCAACCGAAAAAGTACATAGGAAGAACTAAGAACATCGCCGCTCTACGCCCTAACACAACTAAGCTCCACAACAACGCCCTCAAGAGAGAAAACGACGCACAACATGACCGTGCCAAGTCCGGAGCGGATAAGGGTCTTCACCCGAAACTATCACAGGGATAGGAGCACCTCGACAACGTCTTCGGAAAGAGAGCGGCGCTCGAGAGCGTCGCTATCGTTGGTGCCAAAGCGCGGAGCTTTGACTTAGTAGCTCCCCGTGCCACCAAGAGGTCTTCAGGACAAGCGCGATGAGACCAGCTCCTTAGGTCCGGATTGGGGCGTCGTCACCGCCAAGACATAACGACCGCCACAGCCACCCATCGCTACACCTCTTACCGCCCACATAACCAAGAGGGGTAGCCACCGCCACCACCACCACCACCATGGGACCCGCCGGAGAGCCACCCTTATGTGAAGCCTCACCCGGAGTTGACGCCCCGGCATCCAGGTCCGAGAAACGCCAACGATCTCCAGCGTCCCAGCCACGGCAAAAGGAGTGAAAGGGGCCTCCTTTCAGTCGTAGCCCATCATCAGTCTCAGAGCCTGGGTCGACACCTCCACTGTAGGAGGCGTCCATACCTGCATCCCCAGCCAATCATGGTGCACCGGGAGGGGACACGGCCCCGTGGCTACCGACGGTCATTGCCAAGCAAGCTCACACAACGGCATGCATGTTGTCACGGACGCCGGACCAGCCTACCGTCTACCAGTATCCCAACAACCGCCGACGCATACCGCACCCGCGAGGAGACCATGACCTGTAAGCGTTCCCCGGACCACGCCCAACTCCACCTAGCCGGAGCAGGAGCTCCGACCCTCCCCGGGTCCAAATCGGTTGAGCCAGCTGTTCAGGTGTTGCTAAAAGTTGAGTTCCCAAGGCCGCCCATGCCCAATGTACTCCTATATATGCCTGTCCAGTTTATAACCATCGGGAATTTGCTAAGGCTAGGTATGTGCCAATAGCTCAGAAACCAAGCAAGGGGAGAACTGCATGCATTGTGTGACTTGTGCGTTCGTATATATACACATCCTTTTACAAGGCAAAAATTGATATAAAGGCTGGCTATATTAATGTTGAATTGTACCCGTGTCCGCTGCGGATATTTTATCTTACTGGACGATCAATGCATGAGATATGTTGTTTGCTCTCGTGGTTTGCACTTGTTTTCGAGGTATGAGTTGTAACTGTATGATGAATATATTCATAAATAATTTCATGGATAAACGGAGACTGGGTTGATCCTCCTTTTCAAAATTATACTATATAAAAAATAAGCCTTTATTGGCAAGAGAAAGATTCAGTGAGGTGTTATTATGCAGAAATTAAATGTGATGAATAGACAAAATTGGAGTAGTTGAAGTCCTGAAGTCTGCTGTGATGTTCTAGTAAATTACATACTATGCATTTTGTTGTTGAACGATGGGGTTTATGGTTGATGAAATTTTACTCTACATGAACTGCAAAAATTTGGACATTTCATCGTCCCAAAACATCCCGCACCACCAGCAACAGCCTGAAGAGGCTCGCGGCGCTGCACGGCCTGAATCTATATATATACATGGACTCGTGGGGGCTAAGCAAGGATGGGATTCTCAAGGAGTTTGCCGTTGGACCTGCAAGTAAACGTCAGCACAACCAACCCATTCCACATACCAGTTGATTCATCGGCACGTGAAAACTACTCCCTCCGTATTATTGAACTGCTAAAACGTCATATGTTATGATACAGAGATAATAGTATGCATATGACCAAGGACAAAACATACATGGGATCTATGAATCCTGAGTGGGCGGAAATGGATCTCGAGGCCAGTTTGCTTGATCACACGTCGGCGCCGCATTCCGCTTTTCGTCGTGGCGTGACTCGTGTCACTCGCTTGCTCGATCGTGTGAGATTCTTGCAGACACAATCACACAAAATATACTACTCCTATAGATGGATCAGGAAACACAACACGGTGACGGGTGTATAGCCACCACGTCTCGCCTTTATTCCTTCATTCGCACCCTTTTCTACGGACGGAGCATGCATGATTGAATCTCCGGCCGTCTCTCCATCGGCGTGTCTCGGTGATTCGGCCATCCACACTGATAAAATTACACGTCGATCGATCGTCAGCGTTGTACGTACGGTAGTAGAGACCGAACGGTGACGCGTGCCCCTGGATCTAGATGGACGGCGCTGGCCGCTTCCATGAAGCTTCTAGACCCCGGAAGAGACAAACGAACAAATTCGGCTAATCTGTCGACTGAATCTCGCATCGCATGGTGATGGTGCTAGTCACCATGCCTTATCTTCGTTCAGTTTTGTACTAAGTATTTGTATCTTTGCAGCTTAATTTTGTCGTGCTGGTAGGCACGGATGATGAGCCGGTGGCACGTCAGCCCGTTTTGATCGAGCGCATGTGCGTGGCACCGGCAAAATGCTACACCCCTATTCATCAATATAGTCACATCGTACACGAATTGGGTCAAGGTGGTGGAAGGGCTATCATGTATAGAGCCTCCAAGCGCGCTTGTCGGCGACTCAATTTGATTGCTGAAAAGAGGAGGCGAAATTCGATTTTCAGGTTGCGACAGATCCATGCATCTCGGGTCTAGGGCGTGTAGAGCTTGTGCTCTTGGATCTCATGTCGTTTGTGTTTGTGTAAGATGTGTATAATTCATTTATTTTATATTCTTATTATATAAGAGATTTCTTGCCTTTTTCTCATATGTATATATAGTCGTCCTTGGCCTCCTATGAATGCTAGTTGCTCATTCCTAACATGGTATCACATGGTTAGATTCTCTCTCACCCTGCACGCTGCAGCTTTGCGCTTTGTGCCTCCGCCGCCCGTAGCTGCAGAGAGAGAGGGAGGGAGAGAGGGAGGGAGAGGGAGAGGGAGAGGGAGAGAGGGAGGGAGGGAGGGGGAGGGGGGAGGGGGAGAGGGAGGGAGGGAGGGAGAGAGAGAGAGAGAGTTACTCATTCTGGTTGTGGTGTAATTCTTGATACCGACTTTTGCTCTATTCAGGATCTTCGCACCAAGGCTCTTGTTCGTGATGGCCCTCGACGACGTGAGTCGGAGGGTCTTTTGAAGGTTGACTGGCTTCATGTTCCTTTCACTGCCATCACTTCTGTCGGTTCTCATGCTCTTGATGCCTCCTCTTCTGCGACCTTCCAGAAGTGGCATCATCGACTTGGTCACCTATGTGACTCCCGCTTGTCGACGTTGGTGCTTCAGGGTATCTTAGGGTCTGTATCCGGAGATGTATCTTTACCTTATCCTACTAGTGAGTCAGTATCCCAACGTCCTTTTGACTTAGTTCATTCTAATGTGTGGGGTCCTACTCCCTTTGATTCGAAAGGAGGCTATTGCTATCATTTTATGTTTATTGATGATTTCTCTCGCTATACTTGGCTATATTTTATGAAATCTTGTAGCGAGGCTCTCTATATACAAAAGATTTGCTACCATGGTTCACACCCAGTTTTCCATGCCTATTCGCACTTTTTGGGTGGACTTCGCTTGAGAGTATAGCTCCCACATGTTGCGTGCCTTTCTCGCGGAACAGGGTACTCTTGCCCAGTTCTCATGTCCTGGTGCCCATGCTCAGAATGGCGTTGCAGAACGCAAGCATCGCCATCTACTTGAGACGGCTCGTGCGCTGATGATCGACGCTTCCCTTCCACACCATTTTTGGGTTGAGGTTGTCTCGGCATCCACGTATCTAATCAACATTCAACCATCGACTGCCTTACAGGGTGGTATTCCTCACTAGTTGTTCTCCTGACTACTCAACTCTCTGTATGTTTGGATGTGTATGCTATGTCCTTCTGGCCCCGCGAGAACACACCAAACTGACTGCTCAGATGGTCGTGTGTGTTTTTCTTGGCTATAGTGATGAGCACAAGGCCTATCGCCGTTAGGATCCTGTTGGTCGTCGGTTGTGCATTTTGCGTGATGTGACTTTCGATGAGTCTCGTTCTTACTACGCCCGCCCTTCCTCCTCGAGCTTTAGTGTGGATGATCTTTCTTTTCTTTTCTTCCCGAGACACCCTCCTATGTGCCTCCTGTCTCCCCCCTTCTTCCGGCACATCTCCCTCTTCCTCATTCACCACCGACATCACCCTCCCCTCCGTCCTTCTCCCCATCCTCATCATGTGTCTCTCCTTCTCCTCCATCCTACACCCTACCCTCGGCATTCGTATCTCCTTTTCCTCTTCACTACACTCACCGCCCTCGTAGTGAAGATGATCCTACTAACGCGCCCTCCACTTCCGAAGTGCTTCCCTTCACGCCTCCCCCGGATCATAACCTTAGATCTCGGCCATATCCCTCACCTAGTCGCTATTCTCCTAATCGTTATGGTATCTCTGTTGTGGTTGAGCCCAATTCTTACCGGGTTGCCATGACTCGGCCTGAATGGCTGCTTGCGAAGGCCGAGGAGCTTGCTGCCCTTGAGCGCAATGGCACCTGGGATCTGGTTTCCCTCCCTTCTGGTGTTCGTCCCATCACCTGCAAGTGGGTCTATAAGATTAAGACTCGCTCCGATAGTTCTCTTGAGCGCTACAAAGCTCGTCGTGTTGCTCGTGGTTTTCAGCAGGAGCAAGGACACGATTATGATGAGACATTTTCTCTTGTAGCCCACATGACCACTATCCGCACTCTGCTTGTTGTGGCTTCTGTTCGTCATTGGTGTGTGTCTCAACTTGACGCCCAGAACGCTTTTCTTTATGGTGAGTTGCGCGAGGAGGTTTATATGCAGCCATCACCGGGGTACTATGCTCCTGATGGTATGGTCTACCGACTTCAACGCTCCCTCTATGGTCTAAAATAGGCCCCTCACGCCTGGTTTGAGCGTTTCGTCTCTGTGGTGACCGTCGCGAGTTTCTCTCCCAGTGATCATGACCCCGCGATGTTTGTTCACACGTCTCCTTGTGGTCGGACTCTTCTCCTTCTCTATGTTGATGACATGATCATCACTGGTGATGACTTCAGCTACATTGCCTTTGTTAAGGCCCGCCTTTGTGACCAGTTCCTCATGTCTGATCTTGGTCCCCTTCGCTATTTTCTTGGGATTGAGATTTCTTCGACCCCGGATGGCTTCTTCATCACCCAGGAAAATATATTCAAGATCTGCTTGCTCGCTCCGCTCTCGGTGATGAGCACACTATTGTGACTCCTATGGAGTTCAACGTTCAGCTTAGTTCTTATGACGGTGATCCTCTCCCTAATCCCACTCGCTATCGCCACCTTGTTGGGAGCCTTGTCTATCTTGTTGTTACGCGTCCTCACATCTCCTATCATATCCACATTCTCAGTCAGTTTGTTGCAACCCCCACCTCTTTCCACTATAGTCACCTCCTCTGTGTTCTACGCTATCTTCGTGGCACGATCTCTCATCACCTTTTCTTTTCCCGTTCCAGCTCCCTCAAGCTCCAGGCCTTCTCTGATGCTACGTGGGCTAGTGATCCCTCTGATTGCCACTCCCTATCTAACTACTATATTTTTCTTGGTCGCTGTCTCATTGCCTGGAAGACCAAGAAATAGACTGTAGTTTCTCGGTCGAGTACTGAGGTTGAGTTGCGTGCGATGGCTATGCTGACGGCTGAGGTGATTTGATTATCATGGTTACTTGAGAACTTTGGTGTTCCTGCCACTACATCGACTCCCTTACTATCAGACAACACAGGTGCTCTCAGCATTGCGCGGGACCCGGTGAAGCACGACCTCACCAAGCACATTGGTGTGGATGCCCACTTTGTGCGTGCTGCTATGCAGGATCACACTCTTGCTCTTCACTATGTGCCCTGTGAGTTACATTTGACAGACTTCTTCACGAAGGCACAGATTCAAGCGCAGCATGGGTTCTTTCTCTCCAAACTCAGTGTTTGACACACCATAAGTTTGAGGGGTTGTTAGATGTGTATAGTCCATTTACTGAATATGCCCATTGTATAAGGGGTTTTTGTCTTTTCTCACATGTACATGTACTGACCCTTGGCCCGCCTGAATGTTAGTTGCTTATTCCTAACATTTGCTTTAAATATGCTTTTTACTTTACATGCTACTTATGTGTTTGATTACCAGAACTACTAAGTAATAATACAGTAGTATGTAGGTCGAGAAAAAAATCCAAGTTAGGTTGGATCGAGTCCTTTGCTTTAGTTGCCTAATCGTTGTATCCTTTCTCGGCCTAACTCCACAAAACACTGTGCTAATAAATAACCATATTAAGTGAGCGGTTCAAGACAAGGATCGCCTTATCTCTCATCGACCAGTTCGACTTTTGCCGTGCATATCGATCTCCATGCATCATATATAGCCTCTTTTTGTCTCCATGGTCGATCCGCAAATTAGGTGGAATTCTAGAAGAGCATTCAACGCACTAGCTTGTCTTCCCTTTGTTATTCTAAGTAACGGATCATTCTCAGAGAAAGAACATTTACTCCTGCGTTTTTCAAGTACTCCCTCCATATACAAATATAAGATGAAGGTTTCATAAAACAAATATAAGATTTTCTTTAAGGAAAAACACAAATATAAGATGATTTGTATATTTTAAATATGAACTACATACACATTGAATTGAGTGAACGAACACATTAAAATGCGTTCATATAAAAATAAATGGAAGATATATATTTTTGGACGAAGGGAGTACTATCTATTAAGATACTATTTATATTTCAAGCCTCATCAGGGACACTGGTTCATCAGGACCCTGTGTGTTGTTGGTTAAGAGTAAAACACACCTATTATAGCCTTAATGGTCGGACAGTTTTTCCGATTTTGGAAAGGCCGTAGAACGTTTTGTTTGGTTTATTTTCCATTTCACTCTATCAGTTTTAATAGTGTTTCCTTTCTTGTTTTTTTCTTCTTCTTTCATTACCTTTCACCGTTTTTCTTCTTCTTTTTTTCTTTTCCATATTTTATGTCATGACAATTTAAAAATCATATACATTTTCTAAAATTCACACATTTTTAAAAAATGCTTACATAATTTAAAATTCGTGAACATTTTTAAAATTCGCGAACATTTTTTGTGAACATAATGCTTATTTTGCTGAAGCTCATGCTCTATGCGACAAGTGAGGTCTTAGTCCTATCATTACACTCTTCAAGAGGGGAAGGCAGGGCCAACGATGGGCTATGCTATGTATGCTATTTTACGGTATTGATTGACTAGAGAATCATGCAGATAACACCTCCCCGGCTAAAAATGTAGAGATGGAGCATTTGCTTTCCTTAGAAGCAAGGCATGTCCACATCAGGTTCAATGGGACACACGCGTTGTATCTAGGCAAAACATGTTAGAAGAGACAGATGGACGAATGGAGCAGAGCGACCTCTTTTAATTCTTCCCTCCCACACAACTTTTCTCACCTCTTGTTCCTTCCATTCCCGATTGCCAGTAGGGTTGCCGCCACCGCCGCTGCCATCCCAGCCGTCCCATTGGTTGGTAGGGCGGGGGAGGTCTGAGCGGGACGATGACACCATCGCCGAGAGGAACTGCGCGCCCCTCATGCTGCGCTTAAGAAGCCGCGATCCGCCCGATCCATTGATCTCCTGCCCCCTCTCTTCTCTTACGCGCCCCCCGATCTGACCGCTCCGTGCAGCCGGAACTCGGCCAGGACCTTAAACATGGACTCCAAGACCGGCGGCCCCTTCAGCACCACCAAGTGCCCCGCGGAGTTCGTGCACGACACCAAGGCCAGCCTCGACATCGCCGTCAGGCTGCTCGAGCCCATCAAGGAGCAGTTTCTCGGGCATTGGTGCAAGAAGTGGTGCAGGATTGCCAGCCACGAACTTTTTTCAGTCGCTAAAATGCCATTGTTCCTCATCTGCTTGATAAGCAAACTAACATGTCAACCAAAGACATTACCATGTGCTACAACAAACTTTTAGTGTGCACAAACATGCCAAAGAGGCGCGCGCCCTACCACTAGTCAGCTTCAATAAGGACTTTGATAGCGAGCTCGTGGCTCAATTCTATGCCACTGTTCACTTCCATCAAGATGGTGAAGAAAGACGCATGACTTGGATGACTCATGTGCGTGTGCTACACTCTCATCGCAAGACTTTTATGGGCTCTCTCGGCTATGCTGACAGGGGTCTGGATGAGCCTATTGGCCTGAGGCCTCACATTGAGGGTGTTGCTGATATTCGAAAGTCCAAGCTCATTCGTCACTCGGGGATTGTGAAGACTGCTAGGGGTGACCGTATTGAGCTCACTCCTTTTCTGGACATCATACACAGTATTTTTCACAACACTCTCTTTCCTCGTGTTGGAAACAAGTACCATGTGCACTCCTATCTTGTGAACCTCCTCCTTTTCTGCATGAAGGAGCGAGACCGTCAGTCCACCTTGGATGTTTCCCACATTATGTGGATGGAGTTGAGGTATGTTGTGTTTGACAAGAAGAAAGTGCCCTTCTATGATCCATATATGTTCAAGCTGATTGGAATGCTACCTTTCCTTCTAAGCTTTTGGTGACTGATCACATGGTCCTGTTGGAATTATGCCCTAGAGGCAATAATAAATGTATAGTTATTATTATAATTCCTGTATCAAGATAATAGTTTATTATCCATGCTATAATTGTATTAAATGAAGACTCATTTACATGTGTGGATACATAGACAAAACACCGTCCCTAGCATGCCTCTAGTTGGCTAGCCAGTTGATCAATGATAGTCAGTGTCTTCTGATTATGAACAAGGTGTTGTTGCTTGACAACTGGGTCACGTCATTGGGAGAATCACGTGATGGACTAGACCCAAACTAATAGACGTAGCATGTTGATCGTGTCATTTTGTTGCTACTGTTTTCTGCGTGTCAAGTATTTATTCCTATGACCATGAGATCATATAACTCACTGACACCGGAGGAATGCTTTGTGTGTATCAAACGTCGCAACGTAACTGGGTGACTATAAAGATGCTCTACAGGTATCTCCGAAGGTGTTAGTTGAATTAGTATGGATCAAGACTGGGATTTGTCACTCCGTGTGACGGAGAGGTATCTCGGGGCCTACTCGGTAATACAACATCACACACAAGCCTTGCAAGCAATGTAACTTAGTGTAAGTTGCGGGATCTTGTATTACGGAACGAGTAAAGAGACTTGCCGGTAAACGAGATTGAAATAGGAATACGGATACTGACGATCGAATCTCGGGCAAGTAACATACCGAAGGACAAAGGGAATGACATACGGGATTATACGAATGCTTGGCACTGAGGGTCAAACGATAAGATCTTCGTAGAATATGTAGGATCCAATATGGGCATACAGGTCCCGCTGTTGGATATTGACCGAGGAGTCTCACGGTTCATGTCTACATAGTTCTCGAACCCGCAGGGTCTGCACACTTAAGGTTCGACGTTGCTTTATGCGTATTTGAGTTATATGGTTGGTTACCGAATGTTGTTCGGAGTCCCGGATGAGATCACGGACGTCACGAGGGTTTCCGGAATAGTCCGGAAACGAAAATTGATATATAGGATGACCTCATTTGATTACCGGAAGGTTTTCGGAGTTACCGGGAATGTACCGGGAATGACGAATGGGTTCCGGGAGTTCACCGGAGGGGGGCAACCCACTCCGGGGAAGCCCATAGGCATTTGGGGGGGTCACACCAGCCCTTAGTGGGCTGGTGGGACAGCCCACCAATCCCCTATGCGCCAAGAGAGAAAAAATCAAAGGAAAGAAAAAAAAAGGGAAGAAGTGGGAAAGGGGAAGGACTCCCTCCCACGAAACCAAGTAGGACTCGGTTTGGGGGGGGAGAGTCCTCCCCCTGGCTCGGCCGACCCCTTGGGGATCCCTTGGACCCCAAGGCAAGGTCCCCCTCCCTCCTCCTATATATATGGGGCTTTTAGGGCAGATTTGAGACGACTTTCTCACGGCTGCCCGACCACATACCTCCATAGTTTTTCTTCTAGATCGTGTTTCTGCGGAGCTCGGGCGGAGCCCTGCTGAGACAAGATCATCACCAACCTCCGGAGCACCGTCACGCTGCCGCAGAACTCTTCTACCTCTCCGTCTCTCTTGCTGGATCAAGAAGGCCGAGATCATCGTCGAGCTGTACGTGTGCTGAACGCGGAGGTGCCGTCCGTTCGGTACTAGATCGTGGGACTGATCGCGGGATTGTTCGCGGGGCAGATCGAGGGACGTGAGGACGTTCCACTACATCAACCGCGTTCTCTAACGCTTCTGCTGTGCGATCTACAAGGGTACGTAGATCACTCATCCCCTCTCGTAGATGGACATCACCATGATAGGTCTTCGTGCGCGTAGGAAAATTTTTGTTTCCCATGCGACGTTCCCCAACAGTGGCATCATGAGCTAGGTTCATGCGTAGATGTCTTCTCGAGTAGAACACAAAAGGTTTTGTGGGCGGTGATGTGCGTTTTGCTGCCCTCCTTAGTCTTTTCTTGATTCCGCGGTATTGTTGGATTGAAGCGGCTTGGACCGACATTACTCGTACGCTTACGAGAGACTGGTTTCATCGTTACGAGTAACCCCCTTTGCTCAAAGATGACTGGCAAGTGACGGTTTCTCCAACTTTAGTTGAATCAGATTTGACCGAGGAGGTCCTTGGATGAGGTTAAATAGCAACTCATATATCTCCGTTGTGGTGTTTGCGTAAGTAAGATGCGATCCTACTAGATACCCTTGGTCACCACGTAAAACATGCAACAACAAAATTAGAGGACGTCTAACTTGTTTTTGCAGGGTATGATTGTGATGTGATATGGCCAATGATGTGATGTGACATATTGGATGTATGAGATGATCATGTTGTAATAGAAATATCTACTTGCACGTCGATGGTACGGCAACCGGCAGGAGCCATAGGGTTGTCTTTATACTAACATGTTTGTGCTTGCAGATGCGTTTACTATTTTGCTAGGATGTAGCTTTAGTAGTAATAGCATAAGTAGCACGACAACCTCGATGGCAACACGTTGATGGATGATCATGGTGTGGCGCCGGTGACAAGAAGATCGTGCCGGTGCTTTGGTGATGGAGATCAAGAAGCACGTGATGATGGCCATATCATGTCACTTATGAATTGCATGTGATGTTAATCCTTTTATGCACCTTATTTTGCTTAGAACGACGGTAGCATTATGAGGTGATCTCTCACTAAAATTTCAAGACGAAATTGTGTTCTCCCCGACTGTGCACCGTTGCTACGGTTCGTCGTTTCGAGACACCACGTGATGATCGGGTGTGATAGACTCAACGTTCACATACAACGGGTGCAAAACAGTTGCGCACGCGGAACACTCGGGTTAAGCTTGACGAGCCTAGCATGTGCAGACATGGCCTCGGAACACATGAGACCGAAAGTTCGATCATGAATCATATAGATGATATGATTAGCATAGGGATGCTTACCACTGAAACTACTCCCGACTCACGTGATGATCGGACTTGGGATAGTGTAGGTGGATCATGAACCACTCAAATGACTAGAGAGATGTACTTTTTGAGTGGGAGTTTAGCATATAATTTGATTAAGTTGAACTCTAATTATCTTGAACATAGTCTAAGTCCACTTTGAATATATTTGTGTTGTAGATCATGGCTCACGCAAGTGTCATCCTGAATTTTAATACGTTCCTAGAGAAAGCTAAGTTGAAAGATGATGGAAGCAACTTTGTAGACTGGGCTCGTAATCTTAAGCTAATCTTACAAGCTGGAAAGAAGGATTATGTCCTTAATGCTGCGCTAGGAGATGAACCACCCGCTACGGCTGATCAGGATGTTAAGAACGCTTGGTTAGCGCGTAAGGAGGACTACTCAATAGTTCAATGTGCAGTCTTGTATGGCCTAGAACCGGGACTTCAACATCGCTTTGAGCGTCATGGAGCATTTGAGATGTTCCAGGAGTTAAAGTTCATCTTTCAGAAGAACGCCCGGATCGAGAAGTATGAGACCTCCGATAAATTCTATGCTTGCAAGATGGAGGAAAACTCGTCTGTCAGTGAACATGTGCTCAAAATGTCTGGGTACTCAAACCGTCTAGCTGAACTGGGGATTGAACTCCCGCAAGAAGCTATCACTGACCGAATCCTTCAATCGCTGCCGCCAAGCTATAAAGGCTTTGTGTTGAACTACAACATGCAAGGGATGAACAAGTCTCCCGGCGAGTTGTTTGCGATGCTGAAAGTCGCAGAGTCTGAACTCCGTAAAGAGCATCAAGTGTTGATGGTGAGCAAGACCACTAGTTTCAAGAGAAACGGCAAAGGCAAGAAGGGCAATTCGAAGAAGAGCGGCAAGCCTGTTGCCAATCCACCGAAGAAACCCAAAGCTGGACCTAAGCCTGAAACAGAGTGCTTCTATTGCAAGGGTATGGGTCACTGGAAGCGCAATTGCCCCAAGTATCTGGCAGATAAGAAGGCGGGCAAAGAAAAATCAGGTATATTTGATATACATGTTATTGATGTGTACTTAACCGGCTCTCGTAGTAGTGCCTGGGTATTTGATACCGGTTCTGTTGCTCACATTTGCAACTCGAAGCAGGAACTGCGGAATAGACGAAGGCTGGCGAAAGACGAAGTGACGATGCGCGTAGGAAACGGTTCCAAGGTTGATGCAATCGCCGTCGGCACAGTGTCACTTCAACTACCATCGGGATTAGTGATGAACTTAAATCATTGTTATTTAGTGCCCGCGTTGAGCATGAACATTATATCTGGATCTTGTTTATTGCGAGACGGTTACTCTTTTAAGTCTGAGAATAATGGTTGTTCTATTTCTATGAGTAACATCTTTTATGGTCATGCACCGAATGTGAGAGGATTGTTCATATTGAATCTTGATAGAGATACGCATATACATAACATTGAGACCAAAAGAGTTAGAGTAAACAATGATAGCGCCATATTTTTGTGGCACTGCCGCTTGGGTCATATTGGTGTAAAGCGCATGAAGAAACTCCATGCTGATGGACTTTTGGAGTCACTTGACTTTGATTCACTTGACACGTGCGAACCATGCCTCATGGGCAAGATGACTAAGACTCCGTTCTCCGGAACAATGGAGCGTGCAAGTGACTTATTGGAAATCATACATACCGATGTGTGTGGTCCAATGAGCGTGGAGGCACGCGGCGGATATCGTTATTTTCTCACCTTCACTGACGATTTAAGTAGATATGGTTATGTCTACTTGATGAAGCACAAGTCTGAAACATTTGAAAAGTTCAAGCAATTTCAGAGTGAAGTGGAAAATCATCGTAACAAGAAGATCAAGTTCCTACGGTCTGATCGTGGGGGTGAATATCTGAGTTTCGAGTTTGGTACTCACTTAAGACAATGTGGAATTGTTTCGCAGTTAACACCGCCTGGAACACCACAGCGTAATGGTCTGTCCGAACGTCGTAATCGTACTTTGTTAGAAATGGTGCGATCTATGATGTCTCTTACTGATTTGTCGTTATCGTTTTGGGGTTATGCATTAGAAACAGCTGCATTCACTTTAAATAGGGCACCGTCGAAATCCGTTGAGACGGCACCATACGAACTGTGGTATGGCAAAAGGCCAAAGTTGTCATTTCTTAAAGTTTGGGGATGTGATGCTTATGTCAAAAAGCTTCAGCCTGAAAAGCTGGAACCCAAAGCGGAAAAGTGCGTCTTCATAGGTTACCCAAAAGAGACAGTTGGGTACACCTTCTATCTCAAATCCGAGGGCAAAGTGTTTGTTGCTAAGAACGGAACTTTTCTCGAGAAGGAGTTTCTCTCGAGAGAATTGAGTGGGAGGAAGATAGAACTTGACGAGGTTGTCGAACCTCTCATCCCTCTGGATGGTGGTGCGGGGCAAGGGGAAACCTCTGTCATTGCGACGCCGGTTGAGGAGGAAGTTAATGATGATGATCATGAAACTCCAGTTCAAGTTTCTGCTGAACCACGCAGGTCGACGAGATCACGCGCTGCTCCAGAGTGGTACGGTAATCCCGTCTTATCAATCATGTTGTTAGACAACAATGAACCTGCAAATTATGAAGAAGCAATGGTGGGCCCAGATTCCAACAAATGGCTAGAAGCCATGAAATCCGAGATAG